>NW_023416284.1:70329918-75129918 GCF_014176215.1 Rousettus aegyptiacus | reverse complement strand
CTCAATGGCAGCAGCAGAAGGCAGCAAAAGTAAGTGGCTGGAATGTCCCTGACACGGAGCCAGGGAGAATTTAATTCCTAAGGGGCACTACGGATGCTCCCTCCACCAAGAGGTTGTAGGTATTTCCAGGGCTGGGAAAGAGAAAACTGACCCTGGTTTGCCAGGTAAACCACAGATCCATCCTCTTGCAGATGAAAATGCTGAGCAAGGCAACAGGGATCTCCATTCTCCCAGGTAAAGTAATAAAAATAGCTAAATGTATTGAGTGCCTACTTTTCTAAGAACTGTATTCATATTATTCTATTGCATTGCCTTAACAATCCAAAGAGTTGTTTTTATTACCATCCACATTTTATAGGAAATGAGTTCAAGTGGTTACAACTTATAAATGGTTGATATCTGGCTTCAGAGTTCACATACTTAACCATTACATTCTGTTACCTCCCTATGAAGTAGTATTGTTACTGGAGTATTTGAGTGAGTGAGTGAGTGAGTGAGTGAGCGAGTGAGTGTGTGTGTGTCTGTGTCTGTCCGGGTGCGCTCGCACATTTGCCTTCTGGTGCATAGAGAGTTTTGTTAGTTTGTTTAGATTTAGGGTAACATGCAGAATATATAAGTGATCTTTTCTTTTAAACCAGTGTAAGGCAGAAACAAGATAATTTAGTTTGCTGGGTTCCTCTGACTAATGCTGGTCCATGAACTATTTGTTATTGGTCTGCAACAAGGTAAATACAGAAATTCAGAGAGAACATTTAAACAGTCCTATAGAAGTTCGACAGTGATTTTTTTTGCCTGTTGTATGTTGTGTTTTTTTATTTCATTTTTTAGCAATTCAGATTTATTATATTTGAGAAAAGTTAAATCAACAAAAATTGGTTCTTTGCCACAAGACTGCTTGAGAAGCACTGTAGCAGAGTTCATGACACAGACGTAAAAGTCTGTAGGATTTTAGATATGTTCCTTTACAGAGAAATGAACACTCAGGACAATTATTGAAACATGGAGGAGCTACTACTTTAAATCTTCCGACAGCTCCACTGTTGATCATGATGAACACACAGTGAAGAGGGGGGAAGTAGAAGGGGAGAAGGAAATGGGAGGAGGAGAATAAAGAGGGAGAGAAAGAAGAAGGAGAAACTCTATAAGAGCTAAGGAACAGCATTCTCTTTACTTCCTGGATGTGAGCCAAATCACTACAATGAGCACAGAGAATGCACAAAAGTATGAAGAAACGGAGTGTGGGATAATTTTGTTTGAAAATTGCTCTTCAGGATTGAGAATGCATCTTTTATGTTTACATTTGATACAGTGAAGGATCCTGAGACCCATGTAATAAACCAGGCTTCCACATTGATTTCTTCCTAGTCATTTACCATGAAAAATACATGATTTTCTACTGAAAGATGAGCTCTTGGCCTCACTCCAGCTTTGACATCAAAGAGCTGCTATTTAGGAATATGAGGGAAAAAGTTCTTCTAGGAGAAGTGGCATTTCTCAGAGAAAAACAAAAATCAAACAAAAAAAGGAATTTATCAAGATGTAAAATTTTAAAATGGGGGGAGTGGAGTTTTTTAGAATAAAAGAGGAGAAAAATGTAATGTTCTTCATTCACTTGCAGGTGTTTTCCTCCTCTGAGGAAATAAAAGGGAAGATGCTGAGCTCTGTCTTGATTCAGGAACACCTGCTTAGCACTGCGCAAACACGGGGTCGATGTCCGTGCATACAATATGATTTGCCAGGAAGTTTTTCCCAGTTCCCCCTGAATCTTTCTTCCTCAACCCTCCTCTGTATTTAAAAGCCAAAAAGATTGTTTACTATTAGAAAGCAGGGAGCCCTGGAAAGATCAACAGATTCAACCAAATTGATCATTTGTATCCTGGTGTGTATGAGTTTATCAGATCCTCCCCCAGAGATATTGATTTGATTGAAGGGATATATGGGGCCAGAGGGGGCTGGAAGCATTCATTCTTCCTCAGCAAACATTTTGAGTACCCACTATGTGCCAAGCACTAGGAATAGATGTCCCTACCTTCAAGAAACTTATTGTAGTCTACTGAAAGAGATACACAGGAATGCAGAAAACCACACAGATACCTGGTGCTTTAATGTGCATGTTGGGTTTTGTGTAGGGTTGGAGATAAATTCATCCAGATTGGGAGGGTCATAGACAGTGAGGAAAGGGGCCATGGGAAGGCATCGAAGGGTAATGCCCAGAGTGGAACGGAGTGACAGTGGGGCAGAGCAGTAGCAGCAATAGTCAAAAAGGTTAATGGGGAGGCATTTGGATCACTTTGGTGACTGAGAACTTTGGTGTTTTCTCTGAGTGAAAGGGGGAGTTTTGAATGGAGGAAGGACAGGATCTGTTTCATATTTGTTGCTATGTTGACAACAGACTTCAGAGGGACATGGGTAGAAACAAGGATACCTGTTAAGAGTCTTTGCAGAAATTCAAGCAAGGGATTGCATTAACTATGTTTCTAGCTTCAGTAAATTTGATGTTTTAACATCTGTCCTATATGAATATGCCAGACATGCCTCATTCTGGACAACCCGAATACGCCTGAGTCACCAGGTGTATGTCTCCTGTCTCCCTCAGTGCCCCTCTTTTCTAAAGGACTCCTATTCCCAGGGTCATGCTTTTCAAATACAAACCAACCAATCCAGATCCCACACCCCAACCACCCCCCTTAGTGGGTTCCCACCCTCTGGGACACTATTGTTGGCCCTAATTATCCCAGGACCTGGTACCAGACAATTAGGAACAACACTTACGTGCAAAGCCCATGGAAGCTATTCACACTGCCATTCCTGAGCTTGTTTATGCTGCCTTGCCTGTTCCTCCCATGGAAGCCACAATAAGGTGCTTGCCCACAATTCCCTTCCTCTCCTGCCACCTCCTGACTTGCTCGGGTGCTTCCCCGTGTGTCCTCTCATGGGGTCATAAAGTGACGTGCCCCTCCTGGGACTGTGGGTCTAAGAAGCTATCTTTTCAATGAAAGTCATCTCCTGATCCTATTGGCCTAATAATACCTCAACTTTCCTATTAATACACTACATTTTAGAGAAGCTCTTTTCAATGGAAGTCATCTCCTGATCCTATTGGCCTAATAATACTTCAACTTCCCTATTAATACACTACATTTTAGAATAATGATGATGACTGGAACAGGGAAGTAATAGTGGATAGGCTGACAAGTGATCAGATTATAGATATATTTTATTAAAGGTAGAGCCAAGAGATTTTCCTCTCCAGTTATATATGGAAAGTGAGAGAAAAAAAGAGTCAAAAAGGACTTAGAGCAATGGTCCCCAACCTTTTGATACCAAGGACTGGTGCTCCTATGAGAATCTAATGCCTGATAATCTGAGGTGGAGCTGAGGCCGTGATGCTAGCTGCAAATATAGAGGAAGCTTCCCTCGGTCACTCGCCACTCACCTCAACAGTTAGAGGTTAAAACATCCTCTCAATTAGAAAAAAAAAAATGAATCAAAAACCCAACCAAAAAACTAAACAGCACAGAAAAATCCCTTTAGTCATAAAGGTTGTAGTAACTCCAATAATTTGTGTGGAATCCATTTGAATGCCACAGGGGGGTCCCAAATTTAAAGGCCATTGATGTCCATCTTGAAAAGCAAAGAAACTCATCAACATAATACAATTTCTACGAAAGCTGAAAATTTATAGTACTTTTGAATAAGCCTATTTTTTAAACCCATACGTTTATACATAAGTTTATATATAAAAATCCTAGAAAGATGCAGCAAAATGTTAACAGTATTACTTATTATTATCTTTATCTATACCTTTTAACATTTCAACTATGTGCACATATGGCTTGAATAAAGATATAATTTTTATGTTTTCTGTGCTTCAAAAAAAAAAAAGAAAGAAAGAAAAGAAAAAGGATTTGTGTGTAGAATCCATATATCTAAATATTTACCTACCTCCCTGAGAAACTTCTGGGTGACATGATGAAACTTCAGACCTGGGATCCAGAATACAAGTCTCAGCATGTAAGTAAAAGAATAAAAGGCCCTTATTTTGATCAGAACATCAATTAAAAAGCACAGTGATCATTCTTGGCCAGTCGTACTTGAGTGTCCCAAACTCAAGCTGAGAAAGTGCTGAAGGGTTTAGGACCTGTATACAGCTCACTAGCTGTTCAGGCTCCTTTCCAGCACATCTCCTCTGGAGAAGAGAAGTTCTCTGATTATAGAAATGGAGTATGGGGTGAGCATAAGAATCGAAGGTGGGTCATCAAGGTGTGGAGCACAATACCATTGTCCCCATGGTGACCTGGGCCACATCTGGGAAGTCCTCGCTGTGTTCTCTGGCCAAGTTCCTGGGTTCCTTTTATAGTTTTTCTTTCTAAAAGAATTCCTAGACATTACAGGTTGATACAACATCATCTTGAAACAGAGTACCATCTTCTTTCAGCCTTCTAATCTCACTACTTACTATTGGGAGGAAGAGGGGAGAGGAATGCCAAACTATTTTGTTTTCTGGAAAGAAGTCAATGAGCATACCAAAATAATAATAATAAGAAGCAGCAGCAGCAACTGACTCAGAACACTATCGACCTATTCACTTTCTCCTTCCTGGCCCACTTCACTTGTTTCTCATGGGAGTCCGTACATTAGTGGAGTGGGTGGAAGAGCTCCATGAAGACTCATCACAGGCTGATTATTGTACAATGTTTGCACGGCCTGAAAGGAAAGCAAAGAAGGAGTCAGGAGGAAAAGCGGTAGCTGGGCATAAGTGAAAAGTAGTGATGTCCTTGAACATGGGAGAGCCAGGATGAACAAGGAAGTGGGCTGCTCGCCTCAGAGAGACTGCTGACTACCCACTAGAACATTTTAAGGCAGAGTAATAATACAAACCATTGTAATGGCTTCCTTTTTGGCATCTGTTTGCCTGAGTAACAACTTTTAGATTCAACTCAAATTCGTAAATATCGGGAAGACACGAAACTGACTAGCTCACAATATTTCTGCCTATCCTGAAGGAAGTAAAATCAGCATTAGCAATTCTATGCTGAAGGCAAGTTCTGACCTATTAAGAGCTCCCTGAATCTAAGATTTACTTTTCTAAAAAAGACTTTTAGAGACTGTCAATTAGCTCTCTGACTTGAAGAAAGGAAGGAATTATGAATACAATTTCTGTTTTAGAGATGAGGCAACTGAGGCCTACATAGATGAGAGGATTTAATTTTCCTGAAGTCCTGCAGCTGGTAGCAGTGGGTGGGAAGTTAGAAATCCAAGTCTCCCCCTCTGGCAATGCTCTGTCCTACATCCTGTCATCTCTCTAGCTGATGAGTGATCATGATGAATTATAAGGAATAAATTACTTCTGTGCTAGAAGTAGGCAGTGGGGAACAAACAGGTGGTTACTTACAAAATCTGTCAAAATCTGCAAGGAGAAGAGCATGAGCAGTTCTTGAACCCTGCTCAGCCGCTAGAATTGTCTGATTGGGTTCTCTGGCAGATGAGTGAAATCAGAACTTCTAGGGGTGGAGCCAGGGGACCTGTAGTTTGCGAATTCTCCCCCTGAGATTCTAAGATGCAGCCATGGCTTAGAGTCACTGTTCCGGAACGGTGATTCTTACTGGGTAATAAGTGGAAGACAAAGCTCAGCCTAGAGCATGCCCACACAAAGCAGGCATCACACTCATCTGGAAGGGTACTGGGCTGCTATCGGATTTTCTGATTTGATAGGTATGGGCTGGGACTGAGAATTTGTATTTTTCACAAGCTTCCCAGGTAATGCTGATGCTGGGGACCTGGATATTGCACTTTGAGAAACACTGGTCTAGTGCTGACTTTTTAAACTACACTTGCCTGGTCCCCAGCCCAAGAGCTTGTGGACTTAGTCTCTCTCCCAGAGTGGACTTAGGGTGCACCGGTAGGGAAGAGGGCAGATCTGATTAAGAAGCAAAGCAAAAATGATTGCAGAACACATAACTCCCGTTATAGTTTGTACCATCTCTCAGGTGTCCTGGACCAGGATAAAATTGCCAACTGGTGACCCAGAACATAAAATCCAGAATTGACAGTTAATTATATTTCTTAGCTGAAAGGAAAGTCTCTCGCACTAGAACTAGACTAGAACTAGTTAATATTTGAAAAACAGCTCTAAAAAGGCTATAAATGGTTTATTATGAGACAACATGGCAAAGCAGCAATTGAGCAAGAACTTTATCTCAAGAAAACCAGCTTGCCAGGAGATTTTGGGCCTATTTTGGCATCCACAGAACTTGCCAGGGTGTCAGTCACAGAGTGAGGTCTGAGAACAACCTGACCTCAGAGGAAAGGCACGGGGAATTGAAAACACAATGAGTGTGGCAGCCCCCCCACTTCTCAGGACCTAACGGTCAGGGCTTTGCCACTCCCTGGGTAGGAACGGCATGTGAGCAGGTAAAAATCCAGTGGAAAAGACAGTAGAATAGAGATTGTGAATACATGGACAGACAGCGTCCACAGCACAGGGGGAGAAGGGTACATGATGAGACATACCAGAGAAGTGGCTGCTAGTGACTATGTAAGAAGTAGAAAATTAGAGCCTCCAATGTACTTAAGAAATAAGTTCAGAGCCATGCCTCCCCAAACCAAAGATTCCGTCCATGAAATTCTGGAATGTTGATGTCTGCAATGACATGGAAGAACACTCTAGGGAGTGACAAAACATTGGGAAAATTCTAATCTTCAACAGAGTAACCTCACCTATAGGACTGTACTGATGAGATTCAGATAAATCCAGGGAATCAAGCTACTTAAACATGAGAAGTATGGAGACTTAAAATTGAGATTGTAAGTGATTCCTTAATAGAGAGAAACAAGAATTTGAGTACCACGGTAATTTTTCCAGGTCACTAAAGAGACTCAGTACCCTCAGTCAGCCCACAGCCAGGGCAATACTTTCTATGGGATTTTCTATGTGACATGGATGGACGAAGCACTGGGAGAATCTTCCTAAGGTTGAAGTTTTCGCAATGCTGCGCTCTGGACCAACTTTTGTTCCCTCAGATCTGTACTACTGCAGAGCCCATGGATCAATAAAAGTACGTCAGACCTTGAGGATGCAACCCCATGGTGCCGAATTTCAGGGGATTTAACTTATCTGAACATGTCAGTTGTGAAAAGGCTTCTTCCAAGCCCTTTAGCTGGGTCAAGGACATCAAAATGCCAGCTAAAGAAAGTACGAGGAGGCTCTGGCTTAGAGTTTCAGGGTTGTTTGTGGCCAGGCTTGAGTTGTTTCACAAGCCCTGGCCTAATTTCCGCAAAGCTTTCAACACTGAGGATAAAAGGCATTCCAGAGCTGAAAAGGATTCCATCCTCACCCAGTGCTAGGACTGTCAGTGGTAATGCCAGCTGTCTGCCGACTGCTGACAGGCTCAGGAAAGCCCTTTTCATGCCATTAACATTCAGTGTTAACAGCAACCCACGGAAAGAGATCAGGTGTTTCCATAATGTCCTTTTGCTTTTAGGTTCTCCAGAATGAGAGGGCTCTGAATGGTGGCCAAGAGGCAAATGAGAGTAGGTGTGCCCCAAATGCCAGGCTGGCTTACCTGAGTAGAAGAGAGGCCAGGGGGTAGGGAGTGGGGAACTGCAGCTCAGTTACCTGGGGAGATTTAAAAAAAGAGAGAGAGAGAGAGTGAAGATCCAGGACCAATCTGAGGGCTGATACAGGGAATCCAAGAGAGCAGAGGCCAGGCCTGGATGTAGCTAATGAGCATCCACTCCTGCTGGACCTGGCCTGTTCCTCCTAGGATTTTCTTCAGATATAATTGTGGTGCACGAAGAGAAAGCAGATCGCAGGAGCAGGGTCCCTGAACACCGAGGAGGGGTAAGAAACCCTGTGTGTGCAAAAATAAAGGGGGGCGGGGCTAAAACAGATTCCTGAGTGAAGAGTTTGTTCCAGGGTCCCAGGAATGGATTAATGGACTGAATGAAATGGCAGATGTTGAAGCCTTGAAGACTTCAGGTTGGGTGGAGTTGCAAATAGGGAAAACAACAAGAAAGGATGGGATGCAAGGTGCCCTAGGGGGTCCACTGCTTATTTAATGCATTGGTTGGTATTGAAACTTTTCTAGCAAATGCCAACAGTTTGATAGTTTTGAATAGCTCTAAAAGTAGGTCCGCCAGACTTTGAAGTTTCTCTAAGAATTCCTCCCTCGTTTCTTCTCATCTGTCCTCCTCCTCCTCATACAAGCTGTTCTCAGGGGACAGATTAAGCCTGTCAGCCACAGACGAACAGTATTTCAGATATCATGAAACATTTACTTATCTTCAGAACCTTCCATATCTTCAATGCATACATAGCTCTGGCCCATCCCCTTCGTCTATTTACCCTTGGAATAAACTACCACTTTTGCCCCTGCCCTCTATCCCCTTGCTGCGCCTTCCATCATCCTCAGCTCTTTCTTCTCTTTTTTGTTCCATCTCCCCCCTCTTACTTGTTCCTTGGTGTTAAATGTAGTTTTATCTCTTCACAGTCAACTGATGCACAGCTATTCTTCTCAGACTAGCTCTCTTTTGCTTGGTGACAGGAACCTGAATGTCAAGTCCAGATCCCTTAGCGCCTAACACACTGAAGATGGACTGGCTTCTTCAGGCTCACCTGTTAGCTATCAGGTCCCAGACAAGTGGCCTCAGAAGGCTTAGAAAGACAGGGGGGGGGTCTGATCTTGCTCCCCTTCTTTTCATCTCACTAGCTGTTTTGCCTTCTTGGTCTTAGATTTTGAGGTGTCTGGAGTGATTGAACACTCCAAGGCAGCCTCAAACAGCCCTGGTCTAATTTCAGCCTGCCTTAGACCCCTTAGTATTCTTTAAAAGGTAGTGACCTAGGGGATTTCAAGACAGAAGACTGGCTGGAGCCTTGTGGGCTTTGTGGGTGCACTCTCCACATTTACTGTAGCCACTCAAGGCCCTAGAGTTCCTCCTTCCCAGGGCATCCTTCTTTCAAGGCACTGGTGGCCAATGATGAAAGGGTCACAGATAATGGGGCTTACATACGTATATATTCCAGATTGTAATTCTGGGACCGAGGCCCATCAGTGTTCAAAATCACTGACCAAGAAATGAATTAATCTGTAATTGCCCAAGAAGGGAACCTAGAAAGCAATTAGTCTTTCACTTTCACTCATGGCTAAAGGCAGAGACGATGGTCCAATCCAAAGTGATCAGAATCTGTGTGAAATTAGGTGAGAAAGGTGTTCTCATAATTACAATATTTTAAAGGAAGTCCGAAAACCACTTAGATATGATGAGTTCATCTTGCAGAGCTGTGGTTGGACCTCAGCAATGCTATGAAAGCTGTCATAGCTCAAGTCATCACAGGAATTCTCCCAGCAGATGTAGACTCGGAGATAGGATTCAAGAGGAAGCCTGAACTTGTACGAACAAAGCAAAGGATCTTAATTGTTTTGCATCAGCTTTTTTATAAGCATTTTGACTCAAGTAAGCTGTAACACTGTCTAGCCGTTTGTGCCTTGGCCCGAACTCTATGAAGTGGTGTCCTTTCCATTTTTGTCATGTATACTACTTGGACAGCCTTCCAGCCGGGGCACTGCTACTGCTGAGTGCATTTAGGGGCTGTCTAGGCAAGATTAAGGGTAAGTATGGGTTAATAAAATGGGAGCTCACTACTTTAAGGTGAAATTATTTTCTTTTCATGTCTATACAAAATTCTGCATACTCTGTATATATATAATTTATTCTCATAACAATTGTAGCAGTCATTTTATTTTTCAGATTGAACCACCCAGACTTGTCATAACAGGTACTAAAAATGCATAAGATAACAGAAGTAGGAGATAAAAGAAACTAGAAAATGGTTCTGTGTATCTGTAGCAGGGGAGGGGCAGGTTGAGGGGAGAGGTAGATGGGCATAGAAGATACATAGATGTTTCTTCATTTGACCAGTAAACAGCAACCTGAATGGCTTATGATGTAATCACATCTGTTCTTTTAAAGCAACAATTCAGAGACTATGAAAGCAACACCGATCACATCCTATGATGTAGTAGGAAAGAGTATAATCCCTGGTTTACAATAAAAGGAATGGGTTTAAACTGAGAGACACCAACATCACAAAGAGATTCCAAATCTGTGAAGGAACAACTAGTTCTTAGATTTAATATGTACACGAATGCTTAGGAGTGTAGAGTTCCCAGGCCACTCTGCTGTGAGAAACTCGGAGGACTGGACCCCATTGCAACCATACCTTTTATGTGCAGACAGCACTTTCTACTTTCACAAAGCACTCTACCTTATTTCCTACTTCAAAATTGCTCTTGGAATCATGACAGTATCATAAGGTATGATACTATTACGTGTATACTATAATAATCCATGTGAATGCATGGGTTGGCTGCAATTTATTGTTTCATTGGATGGGCCACATTTTGAATGCATTAACATCAGGACCTGTACGTGAGGAAATGAATAATGAGATCTCAGCTTTTGTATAATTTTTCTAATTCTTAACTAATTTTAAGTGAAGGAAAGGCACGACCAGAAGAATTCCCTGTGTGCATTTTCTGAGATAGTACAGGGTGGAAAGGAAAGGCTAGCCCATCCATTAGAGACCTCATGTCATGCAGATTTGAAATTAGGCTGAGCTCACTTCAAGCTGGTCACCGTTAAATGCTGCTAGGAACAAAGTAAGCAACGAAGCTCTTGCAAATAGACAACTGAACCTGTCTGAAAGCATCTTTCAGAGCTTGGTGTAAAGTATTAGGTTAAGACAGTAAAATAATAGGGAATTCTAAGATGAGCTCCCTGTTCATGTTGTCCTCTTCTTGTTTATCTTGACTAGGCTTTTACACACACACAAACACACACACAGAGTAGCCTTAGATAGGTTATCTCCCCTACTTTTCCACAATTCCAAAATGAGAGTTTGAACTAGATTGCTCCAGAGTGCCTCCACTTCTAACACTTAATATATCTACGATCAAAAAGCAGGTCAGTTGATTCCCACTGTTTAGTTTCACAGATGCTGACACATGAACAGCCTCTTCCCACGCTACACACACACACACACACACACACACACACACACACACACACCCCAATGCGCCACTATCATTCCCACCCCCATTCTTGCTTCAGATCCCACAAGCTGGCCAGGTACCTTACTCATGGGCTAGGACACCTGCATCTAATAAACAGAAAAACAGCTAGAATCGTTTCTTCTCTTCAATTTTTATTTACTACTCTCATTCCTTTATCCCACTAATGCAAACTGTGGAGAACAACAAGAAGCCATGTGTGAAGTGGCACATGCCAGCTGGTTGAGTGATGCTAACCACGGCGCACGAGCATCGCAGGGGTGGCACTGGGCAGCGGCTCCCAGGCCTGGTGCCGACTGCACAGCCGAGAGCCCAGTAGGGAAGGCCGCCTCCCACAGTAGTTTGGCCTTTGAAACATGAAGAACAGCTGCATTCATTGTCCTTTTTTTTCTTTAATAATAATAAAAAAAAACCCAAAACCTTCTATAATTTATAAGCTATTTTTTGCTATCTACATTATATAGAAAATATAGACTCTTTTTACTTTATAACACAGATCTTTTTCCCATGATAAATAATTCTTTAAAATATCTAGTATACATGCCTTGACTTTTTATACATAAGTTTGGTTTTATACATATACATACATTTATATACTTAACATTTGTAAAACACAATAAATATATATTTGACAATGACAACCAAACAAATGCAATTTTGGTTAAAAAAAAAAAATGAAGTACTATAAAAGCACCAGGCAACAAACAGAAAGCCATAATTGCTAGAAACTTCTCCCTCCCCTGGGCAAGGCACAGGGACAGAATACTAAATGCATTTGGATGCCTGAAAGAGAAGGAGGGGAGCAAAGGAGCTGGTCAAGTCACTTGCTTTTGTTTTGTTTCTCTACCTGGAATTAGACTAGAATCACAAGTAAGTCATCGCATTCATAAGGAGAAACCAAGCGGCTCATCTGACAGCTTAGCCCTTGTGAAGGCTGCCGAGGACAACAGAAGCCTGGGTAAGGAAAGAGAGAGAGACAGAGACAATGTGACACCATGGTTATTCTGTAGGCCCTGGCCACCTGCCCAGGTAAGCTTTTGATTGCCACACTAAGCCTACGACCATGGCATATGATGTGGTCTTGTCATTCCTCTACTCACTGCTGGTGTAAACAGAAACAGTTACAACAGATTCAGGAATATTCAGTAGTGCAATGCTTGAGTAGCCTGAGAGCCAGACACTTCAGTAGCCCTCCCAAGGGCTCCAGCAAATAGAGACTGTGACGTGGGGAAGGAAAAGGTCAGTAGGCCACCATCTTCCACTGCTAACTGATATGGTCACTCAGATATGGTACTGGCCTCACCTCCAGACTCCAATGAGACCACTAGAGCCCATCATCTCTTAAAGCAGCACAGGGGTCTTCCCTCCTCTTGCGAGAAGTCCTGGCAGCCCAACGCAGTCAGGACTGTCCCCTGAAATGGAACACCCCGAACTGCCCCCTCCTCTGCCTACAGTTGGGGGTGCTGGCTGCCAGTTAAGACTGAAGCACACAGCTTTTCTTTCATTGTGCTCCTTCCTGTCCCCAAAAGGAAATTGAAATGCAAGGCTCTGATAGTTGATTTTTTAATGAGCTCTCCAATGTCATGGCCTCTGCCTGGTAAACTTCAGGGCTTTGATGGCCCAAAAAGAGTCAGCAGTAGGTAGAGGTGTGTGTGGGGGGTGGGGATGGGGGTGGGGGTGGGGTATAAGTAGAGCAGGTCTCAGGACATACTGAAGGTGCACATCTGAATTTATGTCCCATCCTCGCCAAATACAATACAAATTAGAAATAACTTCACATTACAATCGCAATGGGACATTTTAAACAGCTAGTTTTATGAGTACATTCAAGACATAAGTGAGTTCCTTCCTGGAAAATTGATTCAGCTGCAACAGCTCAGGAAATACAGTCCGTTGCAGATTGAGTTCTAATTGCGACTCTTCCACCAACTAGTCATGGGACCTCGGACAAGTCTTTTTACCTCTCCAAGCCTCCCTCCCCCCATCTGAGAGATCTGAAGGTTTTGTGTGAGGCAGGATGTGACTTAGAGTTAGAAACTGGGTTTCTAGCCTGGTTCTACCACTAAGAAACAGTGTGACCTTGGCCATCACTGAACTTCTTGTAAAATAAAGGAACTGACCATACTGGGCTCTGAAGTCCCTTCAAATGCAACTGGATTTACTTTCTCCCCAGGCTGGCATCAGCAATGGTGAATGCCCCCATAGCCACCAGAGTAAAACAGATGGAATCAGAAACCTAACTTACAACCACAGGTCAAATGCAACAGCTGCGGCTATGAGACAAGATGAAGAGAACAAAGAGAGTATAAAGGAATGAATGCAACACACAGCTAAAATCTGAGTCACAAACACATGAACTTAAAAAAGCTCCACTCCCTGAGAAAAGACATTTCCCTATGTTATACTCAGACCGCTGAGAGGAAATGCCAAGGCCATCTATAATAATTGGCCAATGATGTGTTGAAAATCCCCAACTCTGCAGTTTGCTGCATTACCTACAATCAACAGTAAGTTAGGAAGTCGCTTTTAAAAGAAGCTGAGTGATATTTCCATCTTAGAAGGGGAGGAAAAATCGACTACTTCCATTTGCAGCTCTAAACAACCTTCTGGCAGAACATCCGATGTGGCATCCTGCTCAACGGGAGGGTGTCACAGCAGTAGAGGGGAGGCCCATGCAGGTCACATTCAGCTCTAATCACAGAAGCTCCGCAGGGCATGAGAGCAGATCTGACAGTGTTGGACAAGGACTACTTTCCTGGCTGAAAAAAATACAGAGGAACAAATCTTTCTTCTTGGAGGCAACATGGTTCGGATTCAGGATACCCGACTTTTGCTTAATAGTTGTGTGACCGAGCAACTTATTCTTCCACTCAGAGCCTCGATTTTCTCATGTGTAAATTGGGAATAACAATATTTAATATGATGGGGTTGTTTTTCATGGATTGAATGAGGTAATGTACTGAAAATATCTTGCACACAGTGGATATCAAGAAATGCTAGAGCAGAGAGTACTTGGATGGCTCTTTGCAAAGGGAGAAAGGCTCTGGGAGAAGTTCATCTTGAGTACAAATGCCAAAACTGCTGCTAGAGTCCAGATACACCTGACACAGAGGTATTTGCTGACAGGTAGGTTAAGGAGTATCTGTAGTCCCCTGCCATGCCTCCCATTGAAAGGAGAAATTGTGGAGAAACTGACGGTGGTCATAGACTCTCTCTCCAGAAGATAATGCAGAGAATGTAAACTTTCCAAAAAGCCCAGAGCATGCCCAAACACTGTGGATGCCATCGTAAGAACGCCTGGTCTACCCACTCTCTCAGAATTCGGAATTTGGGACAGCTGTAGAGGTGACCAGCAGCGTGAGCCAAAATTTCCCTCCAAACAAGGATGGCAAGAAATCAGTCAGTCAACGGGGACTAGATGTGATGACCCTGAAGTGATGGCTTCATTATACTGGGTCCTTGAAACACAATAAACAAAGCAGAGAGAGCTTGCTTATTGCCGAGACTTATTCTAGGTCAAAGTCAGCTGATGGTACTCAGACCCCTGAGGGCATGATTCTGAGATTTCAGCTTCATATTGCAGCTCTCTATCAAGTCTTTGCAAGTGGTGAGACAGGAGCAAAAGGAGTACTAAAGAAGTATCTTAAACCCATTGACTATCATTTTCGTATTACAAAAAGAACCATTTCAGTCTTCCCCTCATTCCTGCATCTACCTATTACATGCATTTCAGTAGATAACATTTGAATACACTTACCAAAATATTTCTCATGCTTCTTTTAAACAACATATAGTCTTTCTATATATCCCAGCCTCAAATGAGAATTTCCATTTTAGACACTGACTATCACAGAGCTCAGAGGCCTTTAGAAGAAAAAAAACCTCCCAAGTTTTTTGGTTAAATACAGAAACTTCAAATTGAAACCTCCCTAAAATCCCTACTTAGATTAAGAATAACTTAGAAAAATGAGACCAGAGAGTCTCCTAGTTTCCTTTCCTTTTTTTCCTTAATCATAGCCTTTTCAGGCTAGCTAGGAAAGAAAAAAAATTCATTCCACTCAGTTTCCACAAAAGCTATCCTGAGGGCCAATTTAGGAGAACCTAAACCAAAACAGTCCATGGTAAGGCCCTCTGCTCAAATGATTACTGGGAGACTTCCATTTTACCAAATTTCTAGTTTTGAACCGATAGCTACAAAAGCTGGCATTTCATCATGAAGTCTGAAAACAGACAGGGACCATAACGTACCACAGAGAGTTTCAGCTGACTAACCATACCAAGTTGCAGTAAAGGCCCCAGAAAATAGGGTGATTGTTTCCAGGAAGACAAGCCTTGCTCCTCTGTGCTAGAAAATGACCACGATTCCCATGATGTTAGGACATGCCTCCACTGCACTCACAGGCGGCCTGGGCTTCCGTGTACCGACTCTGATGGTACCATTCATTTTCTGCTTACTCAGAGCCAGGGCGGGTGTAGAGGAGTGAAGGACTCTTGGCCCCTGAAATTTTCTTTAAGTTCTACTGCCAGATATTTGAAAAGCAGTCTAAGCCTCAGTTGTGTGCCAAAGACAACTGTTGTATTTCTGTGAGCTGTGAAGCTGTTGATTTACAAGTACATCCAACCTTGACAAATGTCTTCTGTGGCATGAAGGACTAAGCAAAAATAACAAAAGGACAATTCCCTGTTTTCAAAATGTATTTGACTTGGTTTTTCTTTCAAGACAAGTTCTGAATTTTTAAGAGCGATCTCAGTGACATTCGGTGGTACCGAGCATTTACAAACCCTTGTGTGTGCTTGTGCCCTAGGTGGTTCTCTTCTGGCACTGCCTGCTCTGAGCCTGCAGTCTGCCAGCTCCAATAAAAGCTCTGTAAGCAGGGGGTGACAAGACAAGGGAGACTGGAGACCAAGGAATAGAATGTTTTTTTCAACATTAGTTTCTCAACTATACATGAAGATACACCTGAGAGGACTCTAAAACCCCATTTTAGAAATACTGAATATTATGCTCTTTGTTGTCTTTTTGTTTTAATACCTATTAAAATTTTTTTTCAGGTATTAGAATAGTGAAAGCAAAGGAAAAAGAACCTTGACTTTTTTTTAAGGGAAGAGAATTTGTGAGTTATAACTGAAGACTTCCCTTTTAAATCCACAAGCTGGGTGACTCTCCAAAAAGCCATTCCCCAGCTCAGCAGGAGAGATGAGTGTTTGAGCACACAGCAAATCCAGGGCTGGCTCACTGTCCCTTCTGCTGGAGAACACCCACTGCAACACTGGGGCACACAGCTGTCCCCAGTTCTTGAGGGCAGCATGTGAGCTCGTCGTCAGACCCGCGTCTCCTGCTGTCTCCTTGGCCCTGCCTGGAAAGCCAGTTGAAAGAACAACACTTCAGTACTGAATTCCTCTTACACTCAATTCTACTCCACAGGAAGTAGTGTTATAAGGTGGCTCATTATAGTTTTATAATTGCCGACAAATTCAAAAGGATATTTTATTCTTTGCCTCATCTGTTTCCAAGCAGGGTTCTTGCTCTCTCCTTTTGGCTGAAAGAACCCATCTCTTTGCTGGCCATTCCTGGCACTCCCTTAACCCACCTCAGGCCAGGTACAGGGCAATGAGCCTATCAGGAAGACACGCCCTCGTTCTTCCTTGAGGAAGACCAATCAATCAAGAAAGCTGTACACTTTGCTGTCAAGTACTTTTTCCTTCAGACATTTAAAAGTGGCTTTCGTGGAATTTGAACTTTCTCATCAACCCACTGCACCGCGCCCCCTTTCCCCAGACTAACAAGGCTTGTGTGGATATGTGAGGATGTGCAATCTCCTGCCAGTTGTGTGTGGGGGGTGGGGGGAGCCTGCACCAACTAAACTTGCCATCAGATACGGAGCCTTGACCTCACAGGAGCATTTGGCTTGCAAAGGAGGCCAAGGTGTGGGGAGTGGATGAGATGATGAAGAAAGCCACCCCTCCTTGCTTCTCATAGAAAAGAGCAGCAGAGGCAGCTGAACCTCCTCCCTCTGGAGCAAATGCTCAGCAGGGATGATCTCAGGAAAGGCAGGCCCTCTGGCTATTCGCTCAGCCTCCCAACAGTCTTGTTTGGAACCCTTCACCTGGGCTGGGGTTCACCTTCCCAGAAGCCATTATTCCCACTGTCCCTCCACCTCCCTAACCCACACTCTTCCCAGGCCACCTCTCTCCTGTGCCTTTCCCCATCCCTGGATCCCATGCAGAAGGCCTAAATTCCCAGTCTGTGCTAACAGTACAGGGACATCCTGCTCCGGCGCATGGCTTCACTGATCAGGTAGGCGGGGCTCAGCTCAGGTTCCTCGGTCATGATGGCAATGTTCTGCCACTCGCCCGTCTGGCTGGACCTCTTGATGGTGTCCACTACGCACAGGGCGTACAGGCAGTCATCGAAGGTGGCAGCCATGGTGAGAGGCCGTCCGTCCCACGTGCGCCGGTCGTCCTGGTCCTGGAAGGCCTGGCGCACGGCCTGCATCATCTTGATGGTGCCACGCAGGTAGGGCGAGGGGATGTCGCTGAAGGCCTTCTCAGGCAGCAGGGAGTTGCTGACAGGCGTGGCATCCTGCAGCAGCAGCTCCTGCTCCGGGGCGCTGTTGCGCTGCCCGTACAGGTCCGTGCCTGTTGCCAGCAGGCGCCCGGCTGAACCCACCACTGTCACATCCTGCTTGAACTCGCCGGGCACATTGAAGTTGAGGGTGACAGTGCAGCACACCCCGCCCTCCAGTACCATCTGGAAGGTGCAGAAGTCATCGCTGGTGATCTGGCGGATGCCCTTGATGTGGTCGGTCTGCTTCACGAAGGTCTTGAGCAGCCCATGGACCTTGACGGCCTTCTGGCCGGTGAGGAAGGTGAGCAGGTCGATGATGTAGGTGCCCACTGAGTGCAGGCCGCCGCCGCCCATCAAGTCGTCACAGCTCCAGTTGTACTTCTTGCCCAGGAGGCTACCGCTGTGCACTTGCACCTCGCACACCAGCAGCTCGCCCACGTACCCCTCCTCGATGAGCTGCTTCATGCGCACGAAGGCCGGGAGGAAGCGCAGCACGTTGCCCATGATGCTCATGAGCTTGGGGTAGTAGTGGGCGGCCGACATCATGCGGAAAGCGTCCAGTGGCGTGGCGGTGCGGTCGCAGATGACGTTCTTACCGATGCCTATGCGCGGGAAGAAAAACAGCAGATCAGGGCACTGGAAGAGAGGGAGTGGTAGGGGGCGCTATGGCCCCTAGACTTTAATCCTTAGTAGGGGAACCAGACCTGATCGGATAATCTTATTACAATTTAAGAATATTTTATAACACCTTTTATTTATGTAAAAATGGTATAGTCTATATATTTCAATATCATGTATTCAGTCATTACACAGTTAAGCTAAATTACTTAACTTTAGTATTAAACCATCGGCATTGATATAAACATTGATTTATTTTAATATATTTAAGTAGCCTATATTTTAGAAATGTTTTGAAATATTTTAAAATATTTAAAATATAATATAAAATTTACGTATATAAGTCTATAACATTTTATACACAAGTGTTACTTGTAAAATATTTACATATTTAAAATATCATTAAGTATAAAATATGAGTTCTAGTAAATCACACACTGTAATCTTTTTACATGTAATATGAAATGTTTTACAAAAATTATCTTACATATAAATGTTTTATGTTTTTTAATATGTAAAATATAACTTTTATTTGAAATGTATTATTTAAAACATCATATGTGGAGAAAAGGACAGTGTCTGTATGGATAGAACCAGAATACATAAGCTTAAATCATGGCCAAGATGAGTCTGATTAAGTATGAGGAGGAATTTCTTAATGATATCCTTCAAAGGTCTAAACTGTCTCCCCTACAACCACCAACAAAGATTATATTTTGAGTGTTATCTTGTTTGTTTACTTTGGATTATGAATTAGGGCTGGCAGTGGTCACAGATGTGCTGGTTTAGAGTTTTCTGGCTCCTTACCAGAAGGGCAGCTATTCCCTGTATCTGAGGTGGGCAATGGCCGATTCCTCCCCATCTGTCTCACGGTGGGGTTTGGTGCTTTTGGCCAATGGAACTGAGGCTTGTGTGATGACTGTAATGACTACATAGATTATAGGTATGTGAAAGCCCTTTACACGACTAAGTTGTTCTGGGTCTGGGGAAAACAAAGGATCAGAGGAAAGGAGAATGACAGGGAAGGAAAGGGATTTATTCCACAGAAGCCAGAAGCCACAAGTCAGGAAAGAAAAACAAATCACCTAAACCTAGAAAAAGAGCCAACTTGAACTCCCCCCGACCACCATGAAAAGAGAGAGAATTATATAAATTTGTTTAGCAAGCCAAATTAAAGGATGCTAGGTGAAAAGTCTAGGGGAGCTTCCTAGTGAAGGCACATGCCTGCCTGGGCAGGTCTCTGTTGTCCAGTCATGCTCTGCACATAGACCCTCTAATGGGGTCCTGGGCACTCCAGCCACAGGTGAGGGAGATACCACTGGGGAAAGGGAATGATGAGACACACGCCCCCATCCCAGTCATCATGCCTATGGGTGCTTAACTGGACAAAATCCACAAATTCTCACAAGTCGAGCTGAGATAGGGTGCTGTGAAAGTCCTGCAACTGTAGGTATCTATACAGTAGAGACCCCTGGACAAGGCCAGAGCCTAGCAAATGACTCTCTAATTTTCCCATTGGAAGAACTACCCAAATAATAGACATGGGCAGAACAGAGTTTGGAAAATAAATACAATTGATGGCTGTCAATTTCCATGTGCACATATAATTCTGGCCCTGAATGAAGGGCCTGGAGGCTAGACGGTGACCATATCTCCTTGCTTTTTCTACATCTCCTTATCAGGAAAGCTGGCTGGCTTTCCTATGACCATGAATGAGCAATAAGAAGCACCTCTAACTCTGAGCAACTAGGTGAGGACTGAGGCTCTAGCAGAGGGATGAGGAAACATTGGTTTGTATTACCAAAGTGCCATGAACCTGCATAACCTAATGTTCTGATAAAATGATCCTGTGGGCATGAGGGTCATGTAACATCTGCTCATGCTGGCAGGAGCAGATTTACATGTAAACGGACTGGCAGGTCACTGCAGGGACAGGTGACAAATGCTTCCAAAATCTATCTCACACCTGTTGGATACAGGCTGTGGCCTCTCCTATACCCTACCTCAACAGTCCCAAAACCAGGACTCCTGGCTGCCCTCTTCTTATTACCCTCTATCAGTCATATTAACAGCACATGAAAAAAAAAAATGTCTTTTATTTTTTCTATTACAAAACTATAAAATGAAATAGTAAAAGAAAAATGTAAACTGGGAAAATTAATTCACTCTCCCTTTACACACCAAAAACAATCATCTAAATTCTTTGTAGCTCTGTAGATGAAAAGATTCTGATGAAAGCTATAGACTCCCTCTCCAGAAAATGCAATGTGAACATATACACAAAACTCTACCACATTCTGAAATTCACGCATGGCTCTGAGGGATCTGAGATTCGGGCATCTCTTCCTTTAGCCTATTTATGTATGTTGTGGTTCCGCACTATACAGTAAATTCCTCAAGGATAAAGGCTGGGTCTTCTAATTTTTTAAGTCTCCACTATACTCCCAGCACCTAGAGGTTTATTGTGTGCACCACAGAAGCCCAGTGAGTGTAGATGTCCGGCCCCACCTCTCTGCCCACAGTCTTTTGCAATATTCACACTTTATAGATGGATCTCAGCAACATCTTAACTCATAATATCTTCAAAAGTCAAAAGAGACTTCTAGGAATCTATCATAAAGAAATCATCTAAAATGTAAGCACAGTTTCTTGCCCAGAGATGCTTCTCATGCATTATTTATTAAAGCAAAAGGCTGAGAACAACACAAATGCCCAACATCAGAAGAAAGGATAAGTAAGCTGTAGTACGGCCATATAATGGAATATTGTGCAGCCACTTAAAATGATGCTTATAAAGACTTTTTAATGGCAAGATGATTATGATGTAACATTCAGTGAAAAGGCCTCTATTCGTAGACATTCTATGATCTCAACACCCTCTTAAAAAGACAAAAGAAAAGGAAAAAATTTGGATGGGACTATCTCAAAATGTGTATAGTGATTCATTAGTAAGATTATGACTAATTTTTATTTTCTTCACTATGTTTTTCCACATTTTCTAAGTTTCTACTTTTATGTTCAGAAAAAAAAAATGAGTTTTTCTTTTTTAAACACCAAAGGAGACATGAAGACCTTTGAAGGACAAGGTTCATGTGATGGTAGGAGGGCCTTCCACGGACTAGGGCGGGCAGGCAGGTCCAGAGCCAACAGACCTGCCCCGGTACCTGTGCCCCAACGAGCTGACCTTGAACTTTGAGTGTTTCAGAGGCTCTGACAATGTTGCCAGGTCTTCTTGCTCCAATTCCTTAGGACCTCTTTATGATCCTGGCGAAAGCTATGGATTCTCTCCGGATGTAGTTTAAACATACACACAAAATTTCACTCACATCACAAGCCCATGCACAGCCCCCTCAGGTTCTGAGGAACAGGCATCTCTTAGAAATTGTAGGATAACTTTTTGAAGCATTTATGACATATTGTTAAAAATAAAATAATGCTTCCAGTTTTAAGAGGAACCCAAAATCGAGAGCTAGTAAAGTCCTTCACCATTTACCTCAGATTTATAAAGCAAATTTTCTCTCTGTTCTGGACAGTCTTACCTCAACCTTACCCCTTGGAAGAGCTTCTGCAAAGCCCTTTTTAGAACTCTCAAGATCCTTAAATTCTCCTTCCCAGATTCTCCACACCAAAATCTTCCCTACCAAAATGCCCAAAACCTGATAATCCAAGGTTCTTAGAATTTAACAAGAATCAGGGGCTTAGGCTAAAGAAATGCAATTCTATTTTTTTATTGTTGTTGTTTGCTTGTTGTTGTCGTTGTTGTTGTTTGGTTTGTTTTATTTTAGCTATTGAGATGTATTCGCCATATAAAAATATAAGATTTAAAGTGTACATCATGGTGATTTGATATACATATATGCATATGGATTCCTCCCATCTTTTTAATTAACACATCCATTATCCCTCATATTAGTCTTTTGTGTGTGTGAGAGAGAACATTTAAGTTCTACCCTCTTAGCAAATTTCAATATGGTGTTTTCAACTATAATCACCATGTTTTATCACTCAGACCTTATTCATCTTACAGCTGAAAGTTTATACTTAAAGGAATACAATTCAAATTGTAGACTTCTAGTCATCAGAAACTATGTGTGTGTGTGTGTGTGTGTGTGTGTGTGTGTGTGTAAGTCATCAGTATGGCACAGAGCATTCCCCTCGCCTCTAAAAACACATACAATATAAATGGAATTTGCATTGTCTGAGCATAGGATTGACACGCCCCACAATCCTGGGTGTGTCAAATGCCATCCAGTATGCGTTGGATTTATCCCAAAGAAAATACATAAGATATCTGCCTTCAAATTGCCTCTGTCAGCCTGTGCTTTGGGTTTACCTCTCCAGAAAATACTGCATATCTTTAATGTCTTCATGATTTTCATGTGTCTTAGCACAATGCCTTTCTTGCCACCCACAGAGAAAGTGCTAGAATGGGTTCTTTAAAGAAAAGCCCTCTCTCTACATTTTGTGCTGGAAAGGAAATAATAAGTAAAGGCGAAATCTTGTACTCCTCCCCAAGAACATGGCTCTAACATTCCTTTGACATGAAGTTAATTAAATTCCACAGAGAGATTGAAACTGAAGGACTCAACTTCTCAGGGAGAGAAGCTCAGGGAGAGGCAGAAGGCCCCTTTGTGAGCTTGTCCTCAAAACAGCCAAGGCTGATTCCTAATGATGGACCATGAGGGAAAAGTTACAACCCTGGTTTCTGTTCTGCATATCCTGAGAGTCTATGCTTGCTCATGGGAAGGCCACCTCTACCGTCCTGCATCTGCCAGTCTTTCAGTGTCACGCAAAACACACTCCCTTTAGATTTAGGGTTCAGATTATCCTGTGGGAAGGTGTCGTGTTCTCCTTCTAAAGCAAAAGACAAAAAATTTTGGGACTTCAGACAGTCTTAGAGAAAATCATGCTGTGGAGAATCAGGCAAAGGGATTTGAAACACATGGACTCGATTTCACTCCAAATAAACAGGCAGTGCAAAATGAAAAGGAGGAAAAAAATACTAAGTGCCCAAAAAAAAGTGTTTGTGTTTTGCCAAGCCTCAAACATTTCCCGAGCAGCTGGAGAGTTTCAGCAAAGCTCACTGGAGCTTACGACTATGTAGAGGGACAGCAGGAGCTTCCAGGGAACTGGGGGGCTCTGGAGGATAGCGGTAGCCCTGGTCACACCACTGGTCACACCACACTCTCTCTAGTAAAGGGTCTGTCCCTATACCCAGAAATAGACATTTTGGTCGTACAGTGTGATTATGGGTAGGTGGCAGAGAACACATCAAGACTGGCGGGGGCATTCTGCAAAATTCTTTAAAACCCACTCCACAGAGACTATTTACCCCTTTTCATGAAGACAAAGTGTTTGGCTGGGTCTTTGGGAAGGTGGGGGGGACGGGGAGCGGCGGGAATCAGGGCTGGAATAAACTTTATTTTTCAAGAACAGAAGCTTTTGTCAGCAAATAAAGCAAGAGCTCCCTGTCTCTAAAATGGTGGGACTAATAACTTCTCACCTATGTCATAGAGTTGAAGTTGGGGAGGATATGAGATCAATGGAAACTTCTGGAGGGTGAAAGTACAATGTGCAAGGCAGTATGCCGGCTCTTTGTCAGATCCTTTAATAAGGATCTAAATTAAATAATTTCAGAAGGTGCTTACTGCCCTCCTGAGATCCCTCAGGGGGAAATGGGAATCTGGCTTCCTCCAAAGCCTGCTGAGTGTTTTCGCTATAACAGGGCCGAAATATCCACGGCCCTCATGAGAAGTGCTCCTAGAAAGGACTTTCCAACCAATACGACCTAAAGCCACCTTCATACCCTCCAAGCACAAGGTCTCCAAGCTGTGGCTGAGTACCCACCTGTATCTTTTTCCAGAGACCAGGGCATTTATGGGGGCAAATACTCTAATCAAATAGGCCCCCTCGGGAGCCAGGACAAGGGGCTTCCCATTGACACCTCTAGGGAAAGACATGTTTTCTGTTGTCCCACAGAGCAGCAGCCCTTTCATGCTCTTGCCCAGGTAGGTTATCCCTGGGTACCTAGAATATGGCTGGCCACCTAGACACCAGAGCCCTTCTTTAGCATAATCAGCCTGGAACTTTAAAGCATCCCTCCCTGCCAGCACATTTCCAATGAGACACTTCTTTATCTAATCAATAGTGGAAATCTATGGGGTCAATGCTACTTTCCCACCAGTTCTTCTGGATTATTGTATTTGTGTTGATGGTCCCTTATCTTCTGAAAGTCAAAATGGATGCTGGTCCTTCAGGCTGGCTTGCAGCTGCCATGGCAGACTGGCAGAACCGCCACAAGAAGTCCCATCAGATACGGCTTTCTATTTTTTTCCTCCTATTCGCAGAAGGGAGAGAGAGCTTTCACTGCAATTCAAACAGGGAATTCATTATCTTCATTTATACTCCATTCCTTCAACATTTCTGTGTGAGGCATTAGGGCCAAAAGCAAGTAAGAAAGATGAAAAGATACTCACAGCCTAGTAGAGAAGACCAACCACGAAATGAGTGGTTATAGAACCTAGTAAGTTACAGGATCTAAGACTATGAGATCTAACAGAGGGACAATTAGAGTACTACTAAGGGGCTGCCCAACTGATTTGGGTGTGGCAGAAACCTTTGCTGGAGAGGTGACATCTGGGCAGGCTTCTGAAGCATGTGTAAGAGTTTATTCATTCAGAAGCTTTGAGTCCTGTTTGGAAAATAGTCTGGGTCCTGTTTGGAAAATGGTCTACACCAAGGGAGTTTCACCTGGGATCTAAGAAACCATTAAAATGGGACTATTTACAAAAATTGTGTGTGTATAGCCTGATATTCAGTTCTATCATTCAAAGGAGATTGAGCAGAACTAGAGTTTAGAGTGAAGAAAAAAACAAAAACAGGTTAAAAACAAATCTCTGGTTTTAAGAAAATGAAGTATCTGAACAGACAGGCCTATTTATAACCGCACCTTCCCTGGTTTCTGAGGTTCAGTGCATTTGGTTGGTTTCACTCACTCATTGCAATTCTCTATTTAGTCTAGTTTTGTAGCTCCTTTATTTCCCTTCTCCATATCTCCGCTTCTCCCTAACACAAGTGTTTTATTTCAGCTTAGAAAGTACAAGAGAAGTGCAGCATCGGCAGGGATGATTGTCTAAACCCCATTCTGTGCCCCCAGCTCCTCTTCCATACAAATTGGGAGGAGCGCCCCTTTGGAAAAATTCCTCATCTTCAGTCCCCTGAGAGTTCCTAACAATTACCCAGCTTAAGCTATGAATCAGATGTGTTTACAATAATAATGACATAATTTAAAATGGCAACAACCACCATTTACTGAGCACTTTACTTTGTGCTAGAAGCTGATAATTTTTTACACATTTCCAGTTTTTAGTGTACAAAATCCCATGAGGTAGATACAAATATTGTCCCCAACTCACAGTTGTGGAAACTAAAGCTCTAAGAGGACAAGCAACTTGCCCTCTTAGAGCTTTTGTTTCCACTACTCAAGTGAGTAGTAGAGCTGGGATATTCACTGTGTCTCCAGAGAAAGCCTGGTCTTAACTTGTGCATTTCTATGCCTTCTGGCCAAATTATCTCAAGGCTGGCTAGGTAATTCTTTGCACCCATATCTAAATTGTATGTAACACACAGAGATGACATTCCCCTCTCTATGATGCATGTTCCCATTCTTGCCAGCTATTTATGGCTATGAATGTATATGTAATGCCCATCACACATGGCACCACAGTGGGCTCCAAGGAGAATTGTGTAACTGACTATGGTAAGCATCAGAAACCAGGGCAGTGGAGATGGGGATGGGGGTGGGGGATGCCTAATGCTCAGCTGGTGACGGCCCAAAGTCTCAGAGCAGCTTGATTAAGTTTCCATTCTAATTTCAAACTTGAGGTAGAAATAGGTCAGTGTAACCTATATTCAGCTCCTTTTGTCGAGGCCTGATACCATCAGTGGGCTCTGAAAGAATGGAACAATCAAAGAAAGGAAGTCAGCAGGGCTCATATTGATGGGCCTTGAATTAGATGTTCAAGTGCTTTTCTATAGCTAATATGCCCTTAAAGGCCAGCCCCTATCTCACCAACCCTTTTTTTGTGGACTTCCCCTACTGCTCAAGCCTATTACCTGAGTCCTTCTTCTGCACAGGAATCCCTATCAGTAGTTAAGTGTTCTCAGATTGTTTCATGTAGCTTAGTATCATCTAATCGTTGATCCCACAACATCTATAACAGAGACAGTATTCCCGAATCACTTTTCATTTCCAGTTTCCTCATTGGTACATCCCATATATCTCCATCACGATGACTTATGCGGGTTGCAAATGAGGATATGAGGTGGAAAAGTTACTAGCCAGCTCCTTGCAGTCTGAGCTTTCCCAGGACAGAAAACAAAGGCTTGCCACTTTCAGGAAAGACCAAGGACAGAGGTTTAGAAAACAGCAGGTAGGCATGCGGGACCCAGAGACCTAGGTAGGTGGCCTAAAGCTGTCTGTAGGTGGCACATATAAACCCAAGTGTAAGGGGGCAGAGAGGTGGTGAGAGGACCCATGAGAGAACAGCGGCCTGGGGTTGGATGCGGTGGCTGTAGTGGTTAGGAATTTGGGGGCAGAGAAACACAGCTAAGACTGTGGGCCTCATCAGTTGAGTCCTGTTACGTTGGTCTCAAATATCCAAATGACACCCTTTGTACCTTAGTCATTATTATACTGGGGAGTAGCCTGAAACAGCCCCTCTTTAGCCTGCATCACCATTCCACACCTGGACAAGCCAGGTTCAGAGGACACAACCCGAATTCAGGGGACATAGTCAGTCACACTTTCCCCACAGGAGCAGCCACCTTCTGCAGTGGAGGGAGGCGAATGGCACAATGCTAAACAGGTGAACGCCAGAGTCATCTAAAAGAGACTGAGCTACTAAAAGAAAATGTAAGTGATTGTGTTGGGAGAGATTACCAGATCAGACTACAGTTCCACTCCCTACGTGCCCACCTGAAGATGGGGCCTAGAATGCTGATCGCGTTGACTGCAGAAAAATAAAGAAATCTGCACTTTCTCTCCCTCGGTATAATGTGAATTCTCATCACACATCCAAAAGCGTAGAGACCTTGTGTTATCTCCCAAAGCCTCCACACAATCCCTGATAAAATCTCGGTACTTAATTATCAATTGCAAGTCAACACTTTTGGGAGAAACATTGCCCTCACTGTGCAGATAGTATGAATAACAACAGAATTTATAATAGGTAACTTCTCCAAAAACAAAAAACAAAACAAAACAAAACAAAAAACAAAACTCTCCACTATGCCTTAATGATAGTTATCGAGATATTTCACACAGTCTAAGTTTCAGGCCTCTCTTAAAAAATGGAAATATCCAGGGACATTGGGTTCTTTCCCCAGAGCCTCCTGCATGATAACAATCAGCTGGGATTGAATAATGCCTTCCATAGTTAGGTGGCACATGTATCTCCAGTATACCAGAGTTCCCACCAGTCTTCACTGCATGGCTGTATTAGTTTTCAATTGCTGCCATAACAACTACCACAAATGTAGCAGCTTAACACCCATTTATTATCTTTTAGTTCTCTAGGTCAAAAGTCCAGGCAGGCTCAGCTGGGTTTCTGCTTAGGGTTTCAAAAAGTCACTCTGGGGAAGAATCTGCTTCTAAGTTCATGAGGTTGTTGACTGAATTCAGTTCTTCGGGCCTGTTGGCCGGAGGTCCTATCCGGTTTCCTTGGTAGTGGTCTAGCTTCTAGAGGCACCTGCATTCCTCATGTGCCACGCCATTTCCAGGCCTGAGGAGGATTGACTTCCATCTGCTGTCTCTGGCCTGAAAATGGCGTGGCACATGAGGAATGCAGGTGCCTCGCCATTTTCAGGCCAGAGACAGCAGATGGAAGTCAATCCTCCTCAGGCCTGGAATATCTCTGACTTCCTCTTTTGCTGCAAGCTAGAGAGAACTCTGTCTTTAAAGGGCTTCTGTGATTAGATTAGGCACATGCAGATCATCTCCCTTTTGCCATATAACTAATCACAGGAGTGACGCCAGGGGGCAAAGCTCGTCTTAAAATCATTCCGGCCCAGTCCACTCATTTGCCATGAGTTCTAGAAAGCCCTTTCAGGAGGGAAATTCTCAAGTATATTCCCAATATCAAGTGCCTCAGACACGGGTGGACATTCATTTCAAACCTCCCTTTGTTTCTGTTTTAGTAGTTTTTACTCCATCAAAAAGAAAGGCTCAGCGAGGTACTCTAGGCTTTTAAAAACCTATTATTAGTCTCCTTGTTACCACAAAGCTTGTGTCCCCAACATAAGGCTCCCTGTAGGCAGTGGTGATAAGAACAGAGATGGGCGGGGGTGGGGGGGAGCCTTGGTCTCTGGGGGTTGAAACAAGCACAAGGAAAGGATGAGGAGCTGAAACTGTTATGTATCACGAGGTGCCAGGCTTCCCATCAGGCTCCATCATACATCACACCACACCATTATGCCCGTTTGTCCAGAATAGGAAACTAAGGCTAAGAGAGATTATGATGATCCAAGATCATAGTTATGTGTCAGGCCCCGGCTGCAAATTCAGGTCTGTGATCCCGAAGCCTTACATTTTCCATTTTTCATCTAGGGAATTGCTACAAGTGAAAGAGTGGGAACAGGATTAAATGACTGAGCCTCAGAGCTGCAGGACACATTAATAAAAGAAACCTCAAACCCTTTGGGCCCCACTGGACCCCAGCCTTGGGTTGAGAAGTGATTTGGGAAGGCAAAGGAGGGAGGGCAAGACTAGTTAGTGCTTCAAGGGGGAAGAGCTAGAGAGCAAGAAAGGCAGGTGGGAATCTCAAAGTGGGGGAACCACAGCCACTGCTGTTCTTGAAAGGCAGATGTCCAGTTGCTCCACGTCTGTGGCCGTGAATTGGCCAGAGCAACTGAAAGGACCTTATCAGGAAGGAGAGCAGCTGGGGAGACAGGCCACGGCCATGGCTGGGTTCCCAAAGATGAATAAGAAAGTGCTGCAGGGAAGGGCTGCAGCCTTCTGTACACAGGCACCTGCCGTCCTGGCGAAAGGAACCAGGCAGCAGTGGTCTTGCCACATACATTACCTCTAAAAGCTTTGTGCCGGCCACAAAACCACAGCAAGGCCACACTACCTGCCCCCTCCCTAAGACCAGGAATGCAGATCCTCGCAGAAATAAACACCTTGGGGTGGCCACACCTGCCCAAGAAAGGAAAGCAGCCCAGTCCTCCATGTTTCCTCATAAAGAAACAATGGAGTTCTCTCCTAAGTCAGAAGCAGAGGTTAAAAATCAGCTGTGATATGCACCTAAAAAAACAAAAAAAAACAAACAAAAAAACATCAGTTGTGAGACAATCAATTCGAAAGTGCAGCATTCCTACTGATATGGCCAGACAAGAGCAATAAACCCCTCCACAGCCAGGAGGCAAACCAGATCCAGGTCTCCTGGATTATCAGGATAATCATTAACAAACCACTTCCCAAAGCACTTTCCCCTACGTCATCTCTACAGTTTGTACCAATTCTGTGACAGGGTGTGGGGAGCGGTAGGAAGGTGGTAATGGCGAGAAACAGAGAAGTGCTGAATGGTACCTGTGTGTTTGGGGGGAACATAGTAAGGAATTGTAATTTTCAGGGGCTGCCCAGCCCCTGAATCTCCTAATTCCATCTGGGAAATTCTCCATGTGAGTCTTAGTGGGAGAGAGACATTCTTCCCAGTATGGAAGCCAAGCCAGGGGCTTGCTTGCCCAGCAGGCTTCGCAGCAAAGGCACAGGAACATACCTGGGTTTGGCCAACCAGGGATACCACCTGGCCCTGGTACACAAGGAAGGAGGAGAGTGGAGAATCTATGCTGGCGGTAGGGTAGCAACATCCAGTTTCCGGGGGCTGTGGTGCAATGATATCAACGATGGGACCTACAGTCCAATCAATGCCAGCACCTTTGCAAGCAACAGGGTCTGTACACATCAGCTCGATCCTCTGGTGAGACTTGGACTGTGATTCCAGCTGCTAAACCTTTCTTTGTTCCCCTGTTTTCCAAGTCTACTTGCTCAGCTTTCCTGACATTAATGTAATGAACTAATATCCTTTTCAAAAAATTCCATTCTGCTGAAAACAGCCAGATAGTTTCTGTTGTTGGCAATTAAAAAGATTCTCTAGGAAAAGAGGTTTACAAGCTTCTGGACCCCTTTCTGAAAACATTGACTTGGGCACCAAGGAACCACTGAGTGCCTATTATTTAAAAAGTCCAAGATCCAGCAGGATTTATTAGAAAAGGAAGTGGAATAGGGGTTGGGGGACGTGAATTGAAATTCTGACTCTAGTTTTTGGAACTGTGTGACCCAAGCCACCTAAAGTCAAGGAAGCTTAGATCACTTATCTATAAAACTGGAATAACATCTTTTTCAAAAGGCTGCTTTCAGGATGAAATGACATATACCCACTGTCCCAACACATGAAAGTGCTCATGAGTGCCTGTAGAGGTCGATTAATGACCCAAACAAAACCTGCTCACATCACAGCTCTCAGAGCTACAAGAATTCAAAACAAGTCCAGGGCCAGGGAGGTATGCACATGTGTGGTAGCAGGGGAGGTGGGTAAGGTACTAAGATCTGAAATCGAAATAAAGTCTAATACTGGCTTTGTCACTAATTCAATGTGAAAAAAAAATCTGTGAAACTGGGCTGCTGTCTGGCCCTGCCAGCTTTATAAGACCACTGAGAATATGAAATGAGCAGTATATAGAAAGTCTGCTGGAAGGTGTAAGCCTATTGCAAGAACAAAGTTACTGTGAGATGCAGCTGGGAAAAAAAAGAAAAAAAAAAACCTAAAACCAACCTACTGCAGTGCACTCTCATGAATGAAACCAAAATGCAGTGCCTACAGGTACCAGTCTGCGTGCTGATTCACTCAACATGCACACACCCCAGGCAGAAACTTCTGCTGGGATTTTTGTTTATACACAGTGGCAACAGGGAGACCAGGCTGGGCAAATGTAAGGCAAAGGCAGTCTGAGACATTTAGCTGAGCACCTTATCAGCTGCTCCTAGTAAATAACCAAAGCTCAGATAGTGATTGGGGCTGCAAAATAGAACCCCTCTTTCATGAGAACCAAACCTCACCCTTGGTTGCAGCTGATATTTTGACAGATTTGTGCTACCATCATCACTAGAATGAAGATCATGTCAACAGAGCTTAGAATCTCAGGAATGGGCAAGACGTGGTGGGGGAGAGGTAAGGAGGGAACTGTGTGCCCTGGAGGGGAAGGTTAAAAGCACCTTACTGAACACAGAGATCTGGGCTTCCCAGAGCAGCACGCAGAAGTCAGTCTGGAAGCTCTTCCCTCCTCCAGCCTTTTCTCTTAAAGGGACAATACTGTTTTTCATCTTGGGACCAAATGACTATAGCATGTTCTGAGCCAGGTGAAGGCTTTACCAAGCCCAGCTGGGAGACACTGAAAGGCTGAAAAATTGTTCACAGCAGGTGCAGACCAGTCATACTGCCTCAGGCAACTACCCCAGGGGCTGGCTAGGGGGAATCTTGGAGATCCTAGCCCCGTCCCCACCCTGCCCGCAACAATTTGCAAACAACGCAGACTCTTTAAAGGAAGAAACTTAGTTGGCAGAAACTACCAGAAAACTGGACACATTGAGTCTGTGGTTGCCCCAGCAACTGACCACTTGAAAGCCCTTGCCCTGCTCGGTGATGTCATGTGACAGCAGCCCCATTTTACAGTGAGGAAATGGGTTAGGGGTTAAGATTCAATACTTTCTCTTCCTCAAAGTTCTGTGAGGCCCTGGAGGGGGCCAGGATACTGGCACACAGGTGACGAAGGTTCTAAAAGTAGCAGGCCCTGGGGAGAGAGCCCTAGCAGAGCTGGAAAGGCTCGCTGTCCACCCTGAGGGTCTCCTGCAGGAAAGGGACTCTCACTGACTCTCAGGAGAGGGCTCTGAACGGGCACAGCACTGGGATAGGTGGGGGTCCTGAACACCTGGTAACTCATAAGACTTGCGAAGGACTCAGGTCAAGCCTCTGGGGAGATGTCTGGATGTCTCAGACACAGCGGGTGCCCTAAAGGTATGCCAGGTACAGAGAACATGAGGAGGAGACCAGGCTTAGTCTGCTTTCTACCACAGTACAGACGGGTGTTGGGCACCTGGAGTGGTATGACTGGTCTCTACCCCCAATGAGTTCTTTGGCCTTTCAGGTCCTCTGAGAGCAGAGAGGATGGCCTCTGCCAAGGAGCCTCACTGTGGCTTGTCCCCTTCCCTCTTGGAGGGTGCTGTCCTCCACCATAGCCTTTACCCACCTTCCTCGAATTAACACCTTTCCTGAGAAAAGCTTGTCATGCTCCATCACACTGAAGTATACATGTCCACCCCAGGAATAAGAATACTAGAGCTAACACTTATTGACCGAAGGGCTAATTATGAATCAACTTTCAAATACTCCCAACACCCTGGGAGGTTCCTGTCATTTCCATTTTAGCAAACGATGAAATGAAACCAAACCCTCAAAAGTCAATGCCCGAATCCACCCCCTAGTAAGTGGTAGAGTCAAGATTCAAACCCACATATTCTGGATCCATGTATCTGTGACTCATCTCGAATAGTACAATGCAATTCTAAATGCAATTTGACAGGCAGTAAAAGATGATTGCAAAGGAATTAAGTTGTAATCATGGACTCTCATGTAAACTTTCGTTGGATCCACGACCACTCATCAAGGGACTACTGGGTAAGAAATGGTGTGAGGGGAGTAGCCTCCACCTGACCTTTTATTTCTCACTACTAGCTTCTGTGTTTTAGTACCATTGTCCCAGCCTTAATGCCTTGGTACCCAAGGCATCCAGTGGTCCCACAGCAAACTCACGGAGGCACTACAGTGTATTAAATTTTTGTGGAAATATGGTGGTACTCAACATCTATTGGGTGCTTCAGGAACTACTAGCTCCAGAAAGTTCACACTCAATGTTAGATTGCATTACGTTCCTTTCGATGACATCCTAACCCTAACCCTAAACCCTAACTCTAACCATAGTATCTCTGTGAAGCTTGTTTTTTGGCAGTTTCCTGTGATAAAAACAAAACAAACAAACAAATAGTACCAGGCAAAAATCAAGGTAGTATAGGAAATAAGGCTGGTTGTGTTCTCCTGATTCCAAGATTTGAGAAGTTGTGCAATGCCCAACGGGCACACATATCCCATTAAAACTCATCCTGATTATTTTAAAAATCAAATAGAAATATTTTTATTCTTTCAATTTATCTGTTATTTTTTTCAAGTATCTACTATGTTGTTAGGACCTAAATCAATACTTATTACTTATTAAATGGAATTGCTAGGTCTTTCTTCTGGCCTTGGGGCGCCATGAAAAAAATTACTGCAACAGTAAGGGCCCCATGAATGGAGAATGTTTTGGGGGAACCTCTGTTCTAGAACATTCTGTATATTCCCTCCCCTCACCCAAAATTATGAGTTCATTAAATGCAGGAATCATATTATACTGGTAAATACACCGGTTTCCCCTCAGCATAGTACTGGGTTGGCTTGCTATAGTTACTTTTTAGTATTTACTCACAATTTATAATAAAAGATTGAGAAATCCTTAAAGATCACAGAGGTCCAGTGAGGTGTGAGTGATAATGACTACGGACGCTCTGGCTCATGGGTCTCACCAGCTGGGGGGCAGGGATGTATATGGCACCTTCTAGACCCTAGAGAATAAATATAATTTTCTGACTTCTTTGATGCAAAGTAATACAGTTAACTGCCTCTTAAGGGTTCTGAATACAAATGAAGATGTAGAATTTGGGCTTAAATCCCTTCGGACTTCTCTGGAATTAGGAGACTTCTTTGACCATGAGGCAGGATTCTGTTTTTTTAAGCCGAATCTGTTATCATGTCATTGATCTCATTATTCTTTCTAGTCTCAGAAGGCTGACCCACAGCTCCAGGGCTCTCAGCACTTAGGGGAGGGTCAGAGCTGATGGGCAGCAGCAGAGTTCAAGTTCCACTGGCGCCCCCACCCCCACCCCCCAAACACACACACGTCTCCCAGCTGGAACTCTCCAGCAAGAGTTTCAGGCCTGCTTTTGTATCTACTGACTGGGAGAGTATAGATGAACTAGTTGCATAGCAACAGCTGTACCCCCACTGCCAGAGGCAAGCAGAGAAGGTATGTGTCCAGTATGAGATTGACATTCTAATCTCAGGCATGTGCCAGTCTTCTGTGTGGATATCTCAAGATAGAGCCAGCACAAAAAGGTCCATCCAAGCACCTGCTTCTGCACAGCAATGATCGTAATAAACTATAGATAATATCAGCAACCAAAAAGCCATTGGAAACCATGTGAATGAGTTCACAGAAATGTTTTTAAAACCGGCAAGTGGTAATTGTGGTAACCTTCTGTAAAGACCAATCATTTGGTAACAAGGAATGGTTGCTGTCATGCTTGGGGCTGGGGACAGGAAGATAAGGATGTAGGGGCCAGAGAAAACTCATATCCTGCATTTCTACTTGGCTAGGAAAGGAAATTAGAGTCATTTTTCTACTCTTTCAGGGCATTAAGGTTAAGTAGTCATCAAGGTTTTATAAGCAGAACTGACCAAATTGTTCTATCAGCTCACTGAACAATTGAATGCCTTTCATATGCAGGTTTTTTTCCCCCCCTTGGGGGCTGGGCAGGAGACAGTAGGCAGGGTGTAGAGTGAAAGATATCTAAATATTAAATTGAGTAGTGAGGAGATTAGGTAAAGCACAGCACCTAAAACAAAGTTACCCTCTTCACGGGCTTAAAGGCTAAAGAATTTACATGGTGAAAGTCAAAGCACTTGTAGAGCAGAAAAACAATGAATAACAAAATATAGCAATAAATAATAATGCATAAGAATAAAGTCACTAACTGTTCCCTCCTCAGGCATCTCTCTCTGCTCCACAGAAAAAGGACTCAGATCTATGCAGCTCACTTTAGATTTCTTCTCACACCTCTGTCCCCTCAAACACAAGTTTATAAGACAAGACACTATACTCTTATCAGTTTGCTTAGGCCAGTCAGTTTGGGCAACAACCCTTACTTTTTCAAACAACAGCTTTGGTGTTCATGGTCCCCATTTTCCTTCAATTCCCAGACCCTAAAAGATCATTACATTAAATGTCCCAGAGAGCCTCCTGTTCACTCAAATCTCCTGTCTCCGACACAGGAAAACAAACCTACACAGCATTTGCTCTGGACACACACCCAGTAAATCAGCAGTTTTAGCGCCACTGACTGGAAAGCTGACTCAAGGTAGTACTGCCCCCCACCCTTGGGCTGACTGTAGAGGAAGCTTGTCCTCCTCGGGGGACACAGGGCTGTCTCCCACCATCCAGTGTCAGCAGAAGTGTCATTCACCTGGCAGGACCCACTCTCAGCAGCCACTATCCACTCCTCCTCCACTGAGTATCAGCCTGCCACAAGCACTTCTCCCCAAATGCTCCTCATTCTGATGCTCTCACTGGTGGTTGCCCCTGGGCACCATCCACCTCCACATCCACCTCTGCTATTAGAGGTTGAGTAATCAATATGTATGGGCATGAGAAAGGTAACAGGGTCAAGACTTTATGAGGACCTGTTTCTGTGTCCCAGTCCCAACTCTGCCACTATCCATTTTCTTATCTGCAAAGTGAGGAGACTAGGCTAACGCAGCATTTCCCAATGTGCATCTAAGGAACACTAGTCCTACGGGGTGTTCATTGCTGTGCCGTACACCAGAAAAGGATTCCAGGGTCAAGAAAATTTGGAAAGCGCTTGTTAAAAATGTTAAGAAGTTTCAATTCTGTGTTCCATCCCCATCCCTAGCCTAAATCTCATTCCTCACAGTCCCAGGAGAGATCAGACATATCAGTGACCACCTTCACCTTAAATACTTCCGTGTGTTTCTGTGTCAATGGTTATTAAAGGTTTTAAGTACCCAGTTGCATAGACACAGGCACAGTGAATTGAATTTACAAGTACCCTCTCCATAAGGAAAAAGTTTCTCTAATATAGTACTTCCCTGCACCATTAATGTCTACGTGAATCTCCAAGGAATCGACAATATGAAACAATCCTTGAATTATCTGACCACTCCTTTTTAGAATAAAGCATATGGAAGAGAAGACGACAGCTAGTGTTTGGACCAGATACTCTGTGAGGTGCCTCCAAGTGCGACATCCCATGATTTATAGTTTTCATATAGTGCCTTGCTAACTAAACAGCCAATACCCATTTATTTTGGGGTATAGGAACAGTGAGGAGATGACGGGCTCAGAGAGGCTCTGATGCTGAGTCAGGGCTATCTAGGATGCTACCAGCTGGCTCTCCACATGAGCTCAGGATAGGAAAGCACTTTAGACATTCTAGAAGCTGTAATCAGGGGAGGTGGGGATGTGTAAGCACTTAAGAATATGTTGGGGAGCACACGCTATCTACTCTCCATCACACGCACACCTTTAAGTTGATGAGCAGAAAAAAAAGAGGTATGGTAAACTGCTTAGAAAAAAATCTCAGCAACTGGACATGTAAACAACTCATTGCAAAATTCAAATAGAGGTGCTTTTCCTAACTGCTATTATGCAATCAATTTTGTTAATGTTCATACTTGTCAATATGTATCTTTAAAAAGTGACCAAAGGGATGGTGGCCAGAACAGGTGACAGATGGGAGGATGAGGGATAAGTAAAAAAAGGTAAAAGGGAATGCAGTCAACAATACTGTGCTAAGTTTGCATAGTGACAGATGATTACTAGAATTAGTGGAGTGATCATATTATAATGTATAAAAATGTTGAATCACTATGTTGTACACCTGAAGCTAATATAACTAATATGATATTGTATGCCAACTATACTTAAATTAAAAATAAATAAATAGTAGGTAAAATATCCTAAAAAAAATATTTTTTTAAAAGTCTAACACTCTTTTCCAATCTATCTTACTAAGAATTTGTTCCGAACATCCATTGATACACACACACACACACACCCCTTCTGTTTAGAAACATAGCCTTTGCCATTGCTCATTGTATGACATTTGAGACTTTCATGCCTCAGCCATGATTTACCCTGCAAAGAGGTTCTCTACTTTCCGTCTGCTAAATCCTCAAGTGCAAACACGTTCAGCCTCACCAGGCACTTTCCCACCCTCATACCTTTGCTCCCTTAGTCCCCAGTGTGTCAAACTGCCCCCGCCCCCACTCCAACCCACCAAGGGCTAACTTAAGTTTCATGTCCTCTGAGACATCTTTCCTGTGGACCCCAAATCTTGAGTATTTTCCTTTCTAATACTTGCTGCCTGAATCAATTATAACTTTCTGAGCCTTTATTATATAACATCTGGAATTCTTAGTCATATTTTCATGTGTAATAGTGAAGCTCCAAACACCTGTGAACTCTATAACTGTGAGCAAGTTTCCCCAAATCTTCTGAGTTTCCATTTATTTTTTGTTTCATATAAAATAGGTATAAATATCTACCTCATAGTTATGAGAATTAGATGAGGTAATTCATATAATCCACTTAGCACAGTGCCTTGAAGTACTTAATAAGCTATTATTAACCAGATGATGAAATCCTTTAGAACAATTAGGAACCATATCCACTTCTTGGTGACCACCAATGGCCTAGTATAATGACTATCTCCAATAAATCTCTGCTGCTTGAAATTAACCCAGTGAGGGAAGGAGGAAAGGGTCCAGAGGGAGGAAAGAAAAAAAAAGAATACTTAATTATGGTTTTCAAGAATATGCAGGGTTACTTTTACAAAGGATGGCGAACATTAGATTTTTTTTCCTTTAAAGGTAGGATATGAGAAATGGACTTAACTTTTGGGAATCTTAGCTAGAACATCCTTATGATGCCAACGGAGCTGCAGTAGAGAAAGTTATGAAAGACACAAGTAAGGGAGCCAAACCAAAGACTGAATCTGACCTCGAAGCTTTACCACTTCTTTGGACAAGTAACTTTGCCTCTCTAAGCCTCAGTTTCTTCATGAGTTAGATGGAATCGTAAGAGGATCAACTTCCTTGAAGAGTTGAGAGAACCATCTCAAGAACCTAACACAGGGTCTGTGACATGGCAAGTGCTCAATAAATACTAACGATAGTTGTGATGTTATTGTACCAGTGGATGTCATGGAGTTTTTTTTTTTTAAATGGTTGATATACAGTTATTTTTAATAGATAGTTGGTGAACAGGTTTGCCCACGGCATGTGGGGGGAACGACTTAAGGTCTTGAAATTTGTTAGACTGGGGACCACTCTGGTAGGGCAAAACAGCTCTGCTGACCATGTATGCACCCCACATCTTCTTGCTTCATTAAGAATTGCTTCTTCTGGTCAGTGTGTTTTACCCCTGGGCCATTTCACATTGGAGTAACGGGAGCGGATGAGGGAGGTGAATAAGGCTAAAGAACTGAGAGAGCTTATCAGAGAAAAAAAGATGTGAGAAATGGCAGAGCCTTTCCGTGGCCATGCTCCCATGCACGCTATCCTTGTGGAAAGGTCCCATGGGACCCCGCAACAGCACAACTCCACCCAGGCTCTCCATCCAAGGTGGAGCAATGGGTGCCATAAAAATACAATCTTCTCCCTCTCTCATTTCCCTGGAATCTGGTGACACCAAAACTTACTGAAGCATTTCTCGTCTTTATAATGCTAACCAGTGTTTGAGTTTCAAACTTTTTTAAAAAAAATTGAAAAAATTTGATTCAAAACAACTTTTTTTTTTTTTTTGGTAGGGGTGTCATTACTTATTTAATTAATTTGGACTCTACGAAATAGCACATTCTTTTCCTTGGCCAATTTCTCCCCCCCTCCCCCCACCTTTAGCCAGTCTCTTAAAGAAATAATTTACAGGTACTTTGCTAGCTAGCTAACTGATAAACAAATATGTAGCCTGTTTTTAAAGGTTTACTTTAATTGTCATTCGATATTATCTTTTTCATGATTTTATATATATATTGTATTTCACACACAAAAAAGGGGAAGTTATTCATACATGATATGGAAAGTTAGACAGAAAAGGCAAGATGCAGAATTAACATGCATAGTATAGGATGAAGAGCATAAATGTTTATTCACTTATGTTTACGTAAAATGTCTCTGGAAGAAAACTCTGATAACCGGTGGCATTGGTTGTCTCTAGACAGAAAAGTTGGTGGCTCAGGGTAAGGAACAGGAGGGGGCATCTGCTTTTGCACTCTTTGAATTTCGAATCAGATGACTACATTATCAATTCACAAATGAATGAATAAAATTATAATTTTTATTCAGAAAGGAAAAAATAACCCTTACAATGGGGAGTCTTGGTTTCAGGAGGGAGAAGGAGGCTAAACAGGAGTGAGCGTCTCCAGCAGCACGACAGCCGTGGCCCTCTGCCAAGAGGCACTGGGAACTTGATAACAAGCCTATAAATCACTCAATAAAACTCCTATGTCATGGCCTTGCCTCAGATAGGGGAATCTTGTGCCTCCTTTCTTGTAATACAATAGATTAATGAATTATCCAGAAATTTAGATTTTGCAATGTCATGGGCTGGTTGGCTTAGAAGTTGGACAGATGCCAGACCTGATCCTTAGTAGCTATGCAAACTCAGATAAGAATGTTAACCTCTCAAGGATTTAGCCTCCTCATCAGAAAAATGTAGAAAGTAAGATCCTGAGGAGTGAATCCTGAAGATAACTTTCATAGAGTGACCAGCTACCAGTACTCATCCATAAATGTTAGCCCCTTCCACTTGAGAAGCCACCACAGGGGGAGGCTTCATGAGCCCCTGGTCTTTGCTCCCCGCAAAAAAAGAAACTTTCTTGACATAAACATGAGCCGCTCTCATCCCCACCTGAGTTAGTTCCAAGCTATGAGCAAAGAAAGCTAGAGACCTTCCCTGGCAGTATACACACAAGCCTACATCCTCCCTGATCTACAAGCCCCAGGACAATTCCAGGTCCAGCTAAGGGTTCATTGCAGGGAGATCTGATCTTGGGACTAAACATGTCAGCCACTGTGCCTGGGAAGAGAGCTGATGTCTTTGATGGTATGCTCCCTTTGGGGAGGCCAGGGCATGTTTCTCTTTCTCTTAAAATCCTCCACACAGTTGTTCACACATCCACTAAGAAGATGAGTTTCATCCTGAAGGGATTACAATTGAAGAAACCATGGAAATACCAACTTTTGCTTTGAAAAGTAAGACCTCTTGCCTTCTGCTCTATTTGGAGAAAGAGAGCAAAAGACTTGATGGAAGTGGAAATCTAGAATGGACACAGTATAAGCTATTACCCTGAAACATGCACAGAGCCACTATCCAGCCAGGGCACAACCAATCCAGGCAGTCCCATTGGAGACTGCATTTATCAGTTGGTAAATAGCTGCTGCCCTGAGAATCCTGAGGACCTCCCATCACTCAGGAACACTCCTCACCATCCAGTAACTTGAAGGACTGGCAGGCAGCTGTACAGACAAGACCCTACTCCAGCTCCAAGGTGGCTTCTGTGCTGATGGCTTGATGCCTGGCCATACTGGGTAAGGAAATACTTTGAATTGCCTTCCCCTCCAAGAACAATATACGTTAGGAGTAATCTACAAGCATATGGTGTTTAAAAGAGCACAAATTTTATTAGAACAGAGTGCTGGCAATGGGAAAAAAAAACAAAACACAAAAGTGAGGTGTTTTTAGGCGCATGCCATGTAAAAACTCCCAAGAGATTTTTTTTTCACTTGTAAGCCCTGCTTTGACCCTAATTGCAGACTTGTGTCTCACTTCCAGATCAACACTTTAAATAAAGGGAAAAGGGGAGAATCTTGGAAGAACAGAGAGAAAAGCACATCTGGTGATTAGAGGGATGGAATGGGAAGTGGGGCATGAGAGGATCACAGTGAGAAACTCTTCTGTGGGGTTGGGGGAATCTAGCTCTCCACCCCATTAAATAAAATGAGATGAGCAAGAGCCTTCGATGTCACTCCTTATAACAATTAGCTGTTGATGCTCAAGTATTCAGGGTGAGGATAAGAAACAATGATGCTCTGTCCAACATCTTCAGCAAAGATTATCCCTCAGCAGGTGCTTGGAGAGCCAACAACAGCATCATACACTTGTATAGGTCAGTGGCCCTAATACTGGAGAAAATAATTTTATGTTCTAAATTTTTTTATATGAAATGAGGCGAGGGAGATCTGAGGTTCATTTAATGAGGATTATCTGACTAGAGATGTTAGCTTTGTGTAAGGTTAGAGATGCGCTGTCCCTGAATAATATAAATGTAAATCCTCAATGCATGAAAAAAGAGAAAAGAGAGACCATTAGAAAATGGAGCAGACTTGAAAGATAGCATTACCAGGTATAAAAGAGAGGCTTTTTGGATCCTGATTTAAGAAGGCCAACCATGAGAAGATATTTTAGAGACAATCAAAGAAATCTGAGTCTGGACTGTATAGTGGATGAGAGCAGAGAATTCTTGTCAATTATTATGGGTCCAATAGTTGGCATGGTGGCTAATTGGGAAGGAAGGGAAGCAGGAAGGGATGAAGGAAAGAAAGAAAGAAACAGATGTTCCCTTAGGTACTTACATGTAGAATGTCACATCAGTATTCTGGATGTTGTGAGACCATTTAAAATTTTACATAAAAATGAACAATCCGAAAATTAAATTAGGAAAACAAGCCTATTTATAATAGCATCAAAAAAGGATAAAACACCTAGTAATAATTTTAAGAAATATAAATCTTATACTCCGGAAACTAAAAAATTATTGCTGAAAGAAATTAGAGAAGACTCACGTAACTGGAAAGACACCCTACGTCCATGGATCAGAGGACTTAATATTGTTAGGATGCAGTACTACTTAGATTGATCAATGGACCCACACGATTCTTAACGAATACCTTCTTTTGCACAAATTGACAAGCTGAGCCTAAAATTCACATGGAAATGCAAGGCATCCAGAATAGAAAAAGCAATCTTGAAAGAGAACATAGGTGGAATACTTACACTTCATGATTTCAAGCTTACTAGAAGGCTACTGTAATCAAGATGGTGTGGTGCTGAGAAAAGAAGAGACAAATAGATCAATGAAATAGAATTGAGAATTCAGGAAAAAAACCCTCACACTAGTGGTTAGTGGATTTTCAACAAGGGTGCCAAGACCTTTCAATGGGGAAAGAATACTTTTTTTAATAAGTGATGCTAGGACAACTGGATATCCATATGCAGAAAAATGAAGTTGGACGTTTACCTCATGCTATATGCAAAAATTAACTCAAAATGGATCAAAGACCTAAATGTAGGAGCTAAAACTGTAAAACTTTTGGAAGAAAACGTAGGAGTAGAACTTTGAGACCTTGTGTTCATAGATTATGACAACAGCATCCAAACATGTGGGCTTGCACCTCGGTTCTGCCACTTTCTTGCTATGTCCAAGTGGATGGCTTAATTTCCCTAAGCTTCGATGAAAATGAAGCTACAATCAAACTCACGGGGTTGTTACATGAACTCCACGAGACAACACTACCTTGGCATCTCCCAGAATATGAACTCAGTCAATATGAGTTCATCGTTAGCCACGTTCTCAGTAAAAGAACCTGTAAGCCATTGAGTGGAGCCTATTTATGGACTTGGATATAAAATTAAAGGTATCATTTCCAGATTTAAAAAAGAAATTCCAATTTATAAAGCTTGATGTGAATTGTCTAAGAGGGGTAATTTTCATGGGATCTGCAGTGTGAAACAGTTTGTTTTAAAGGTTTAAAACATGCTGGATTCCTCTGGGCCAATGTACACCTGAGGACAGTGCTTATGGAGCACCTCGCATTTAAAATTTTTGAATTTGGATGCCTTCACTGGTACTTCCTCCCAGTGAACTCTAAGCCCCACCATTCCCTAATGTATAACCTCAGGCATATCTCATTTGTTTACTTCCATCATTGTGTAGTTACTGAAGGTAGTTAAGTTTCTAGCCAATTCTATGAAATCTCTGTTGGCTGTCCAACTTTCTTCTTACAAAGGTTCGAAAAGTCTCAGCTTTAATTTTAAAGACTTTCCAATTTTTGGAAGGTTTTTAAAGGTCTTTTCAGTATTTTCAATAACTTAAAAAATACATCTCTTAAACATTTTTAAAGATATCATAGACAAGCACAGTTCCAATAGAAGTGTAACACAAGCTGAAATGCAAGGCACACATGTAATTTTTACATTTTCTAATAACCATATGAAAAAGTGAAAAGCAGGTAAAATTAAATTTTGCTTCTTAATATTTTTTTATTTTGATATTTAGAATTCTCAATGGAATTCATTTTAATGACACATTTTACCTAACCCAATATATCTAAAATATTACCAACATATAGTCAGCATAAACAATTGAGGTATTTTATATTATGCTTTCAAGCTAAATCTTTGAAATCCAGTATGTATTTTACATTTACAGTACATCTCCATTTGGAATGACTACATTTCAAGTGCTTAATAGCCACATATCTCTAGTGGCTCCTGAATTGGACAGTGTAATATAGACAACCAATATGACCTCAAGGAAAGAATTAGGTTATAAAGTGAAAGAACATCTACACTGGAAAGTATTGAAGTGGTAGATTCTAGCGCTTTGGCAGTCATGGTGAGTGACAATGGTCATTTCAAAGCTTGAGAAGGAGCAAAACAGATTGCATTATTCTAGTGTAGATGGGGAAGGGGGGAACTTCAGGGATTTTATTTCTGCTGTTGTTTCTACTTTCCTACTCTACATTATTAGGAGTGGGTTGAGAAAGAGTTGAAGAAAAAGTGAATGAAGAAGAGTAGAAGGTAGGCTGAGAGGTCACCAAGCCTACTATTTATCTCTGCTTCAAGCCCTGGCTGTCTCTAACTGATGGATCAATGCCTTAAGGGTTCTGGGGCCAGGAGGGTGCTGGTGAGGATTTTTCTTACGGCTCTTAACACCCCCTCTCAACTTCTGAGGCGGCCTTCTCTATTTCCAAAGAACAGGCCTTCTGACTCTGTTATTCAAGGAATATTATGTTCTCCTAACTGTGATATTTTTGGTCTTTTTAGCAGGAGGTGGGATGGGCAGAGTAGAAATAACTCACAAATATTCTCTGAACAAGGAACCAGTGAAGTGCAGACATCTGGCCCCAGGATTTTGCTGGCTCCAGAGACGTCACCATAAACCCACTAACACTAATTGCTTTCACGTCTGCTCCCATTTCTAGTGGAAATAAAATGCTCTCTGGCTAATGGAAAATGAAACGTACATTTGCTGTTTGTTCACCACGTTATGTAAGAGCTCTCTGTATACCAATCCTCCCCCAGGTCCCACCCTGAAACTCTTTAAAGGATATCTTGCACAAAGCCCACAAAGGCTCTACATGTACAGGATAAAAAGAAAAGATACCTGTGTTCCTGCCAGGGCTGCAGAACTCCTTAATCTAGATTAAACAGATGGGAGAAGGCAGAAAGAGAGAAAGAGGGACAGTAAAAGGGAAGGAATCCTACTTGTTTTGAATTCATGCTTCCAGGAATATTTTGGATCTCCTTACTTGGCATTAAGTACAAAGATCTGAATTCAGAACTTCCGAATTCAGTTTGACTGCCAAAGAAGGGAAAATACAGGTCCTAATACAGTTCTTTAAAATATTTACAGAGGCTCACTGGGAAGCTTTCTTTGACTGTCTTGTTCTAGCTTGGCTGCCTGGGTTTACCCCAGTGTTAGGACTTACTACACAGTGTGGTAGCAAGTACCTTGTCTACCTCCCCTCTGACCATTGGCAGGACTGAATCTTACACACCACTCTACCTCCACTGCCTGGCACAGGTCTCAACAAATCACAGGTGTAGCTCAGAACTCTGGCTGTCCCTCCCCTCCTCAGCAGTGGTTCTGGTGAACAGAACCATTCATTTTCAGCTGGACTCAAATGGTTGCCAAAAATAAAAACTACATTTCCCAGTCTCCCTTATAGTTAAATGTGGCTATGTAATTAAGTCCTGGTCAGTGGGACATGATAGAAGTGATTCCCATGGTGCAGTTCTCCGAGTCACTCCTTTTTGTGTGAATTCTGAATGGGAGTGAGGCCATATCGGGCCATGTGGGCAAGGACAACACCCTAGACATGGTGGTGCAACAAGACAGAGGATCCTGCAACCTAGACACTGTGGAGCTGCCAGACTCCTTTCAGACGGGCCGTTATGTGAGAAATTCTTATTTTGGATTTGGGTTATAGTAGCTGAAATTATATGCTAAGGATCTGTTGAAGAGAAGAAAGGAGGGCACCCTTAAAGTGGATAACCCCACCATGATGGTTTTATGTGTCAACCTGACTGGGCCACAGGGTACCCAGACATTAGGTCAAACATTACTCTGGATGTATCTGGGAAGGGTTTCTAAATGAGATTTACATTTGAATCAGTAGACTGAGTAAAGCAGATGGCCCTCCCTAACCTGGCTGGGCCTCATCCAATCAATTGCATAGAACAAAAAAGCTGAGTAAGAGGGAACTCCTGCTGCCTGTTGAAGTGGGACATCAGTATTTGACTGCATTTGGACTCGGAGTGAAATACTAGCTCTTCTCGAATCTCAAGCCTGCTGGCCTTTAGATTGGAACTGCACACTGACTCTCCTAAGTTTCAAACTTGCTGATTGCAGATCTTGGGATTTCTCAGCTTCCATAAGTGTGTGGCAAATTCCTCATAATAGACCTTCTCTTTTATTCTTGGCAGCCTTAGGTCCAGTTAAAAGTTAATGGTTCTGTTACTAGAGAAGGGGAATACTGATGGGGGGGGGGGAGGACAGCCGGAGGTCTGTGCTACACCTATGATATGTCAGGACCTGTGCCAGTCAATAGAGATAGAGTGATGTGTAAGATGTAGTCCTGCCAATGGTCAGCAAGAAGATGGACAAGGCATTATGTGATTACACCATACTGTGATGATATATATCCTCTTTGTTCTGTTTTTCTGGAGAGCCTCGCTAATACACCCACTATTTGGCTTTCATTCTAGAGAGGCGAGCTCCGACTCTTCCTGCCTCTTTACTGATGAAGAATCATACATTCCTTCCTAGACTATATGCTTCTGGGATGCAAAGTTTCATCTCTATCTCCTTTCATCTCCACCTCCCTCTATATGCTCCCTACTCTAGGGCTGGATGCAGAGAAGCATGCCTTAGACACTTGAATAATGGATTATGTTAAAAATATAGCCTTTTGCCATGTTTCTTTGGAATGTCTTTGAAACACCCTGTTACAGAAGTTGAGAAAATTATCAAAGAAGGCCAAGTCCAAATGGCTTATCTTAGAATCAAAAACTTCTTTAAAGAAGAGCTTGATTTTTGTGTAAATATCTTCTGCATTGTTATGAGGTTCTACGTAACAAACTTTAGGGGAAATTAAGATCAAACGGGGCTCAAAGGGTCAGCTATTACAACAGGATTTAGTCTAATGGTTTTTCCTGAGTCACTCGATTTCATCAGGAGAGTATTGCAAACACAAACCCTTTGTTTAACGTACATGGTGATGAAATAAATAGGGTGACTCCAACTCAACCACCTCCCTCATACTCATCCAACCAACTCTCCAAGATTGCCCAACCAAAGAGCAGAAGTTGACAGAATATCTCTTCCTGGGTCTGCTCTCAAAGGATGGGAGTACTTGGCTTTGCTCCTGGAAAAACTGTGATCTGCTGAAGGTATGTGAGAAATGTGCCCTTCCCTACCAAACACACAGAAGTAGAGAGTGACTAAGAGCCTGTCAGAGTAGCATCTGTCTTGCATGTGGAGAGTGTTTATGAACTGACACATTCTCTCTCCAGCTCAGGAAGTAGCTTGCCTGATCAGAACACAATTGAACATGACCTTGGGCCCCGGCTATGGCACGCAGAGGTTAATTTCCTTTCCTCCTTAGGGCAGGACCCAGTTCTAATTGTCTCACTTTGCCTAATTAAATTTTCTGCACAATATAGCAAGCGCCTTATCTTGGGCAGTGAGGCAAAAGCTTCCCCTTGTTCCTCCCTGTGGTTTGAAGTGGAAGTTTGATAAGGGACATATTTCTTTTTAGAAAATAGCATTAATTGGGAAGGGAAAATACTTTTCCTAATGGTGGCTGCTTTTCCAGTAAAAATTTATATTTGCCTGTGAGGACCTCTTCATGTGACTTGGCAGGCAGAAAAGATAAAGCACCTCCATAAAGGAGCTCAGGTGAACAATTCAGGACCTAAAGGAAAGTAGGCCAGTGGGTCGAAATGAAATCCAGCCACAAGCAGACAAAAGATTTAATAAATAGGAGATAATCTGAGGCCACACAGTCCTGGGACCCTCTATTCTCAGGGCTTTGTGGCCAATGGTACTCAATGCCCACCTGCTCAACGCAGCTCTGTTGAAGGAACAGTTGAGTTGATATATATATATATATTTACTTATATATTCATTATTTTGGAATGACTTTATTGATTTCTGCAGAGATGACATGTATTATTATTTTTTTTAATTAAGCAACTCAGAAAAATCTGAAGAGGAAAATGAAACTCTTCATCCCATTACCCATAAAGCATCTATCAAGTTAGGTGGCTGTGATCAGGTTACATTGTTATGTACATATACAGCTAGGACAATGGACATGTTGACAGGTAGAAATAACTGGAAAGGGATTTTACCAATACTATTTTTAATTAATAGGGTTCCATTATTTGAACTTAACAAATAAGAAACTGAGATGAAACGAATCAGCTGAATTTCTGAAAAGAAACAGATTTTCAGTCTGGCAGGATTCTGAAGACAGGGGGAGCGTCCAAGGCCAACTGAAGTAAACAATACCAGAAAAGCAGGTAACATAGGAAAATAAAACCTCAAGACCTGAGTGATTTCAAAATGTTTTCTTTGGCACTCTGGAGAGATGCCTTCAGTTGAGATAAGGGTCAAGAGCTACTGTGGACTCAGTGTTCTGAGAGCCCAGGGCCCTGCCTCTGACAAGGCAGCTGGCTCACCCAGTGTTTGGATAGATTATCTGAACTCTTAAGAAGGGAGCATCTACCTAGCATTGGGTAAATCCTGATGACAACAATAAAGATAGAAAGAAGGATGTTAGTCACCTAACATGCTAACAGGAGAAAAGTGGAGAATAATTTGAAAGCTCAGCATTAATGTCAGGGGACTAACAGGATAGACTGATGGAGGTCTGACCAGATGGATCAAGAAACAAAAGAGATGAGCGAGAAGGAGGAATATAGAAAAATATGTGTCTCACATGTCTTAACACTGAGAACCAAAACCTCATCTAGCCCCAAAACCCACTCCTCAGGCAACTAAGACCACATAATTATTACAGAACAAAGCTATTTAACTTCAAGGAGACGGTGGGAAATGCTTTCAAAGTAACCAGGACCTCCTACATAATTGTATGGCTTTCATTAGGAAGGGCCAAAGGCCCTACAAACAATCAAACAAGTAGGTAGTCCTATAAACAGGCTGTCATTGCATCTCGGCTTGGTCAAAAGGAAAGAGGAGCGCCAGAAAAAAAGCCTCCAGGCAAAGGGACATCTTTGATCAGAGAAGCCAGCTGTGAAAGCAGCTCCAAGCACTGATGGAATCAAACCTGTAGCCGTTGGGGCTGCCTCATCCACTATCACGTGAGGACCCACAAAGACATCAGCTGTCCGTTTTTATCCAGTTGTAAACTGTGGCCTGTTTTCCTCAGACTTGGTAACAGAGTGTCATATGGAGAACCTCCTTCCCACACAGCAAGGTTGACAGTTGCCACACAGCTGAAGGAAGGCCTTTCATTCAGGGTGTGACAGGAACCAGCCGTGAGTGGAAAAGAGCAGCACCTCAATATCTTCTCCTCGTTGATAAACTGAGAATGTACCTCTCCCCAACCTACTCGATGACATCATTGCCAGTGAGAAACGTGGGGAGAGCCTATGCTCCAGAGGCTGCAGAGAGGCTTGGTGCATGGCTTTGGACTCAGGATATCCAGTGCAAGTTCTGAATTGGCAGGGCTAGAACTTCCACTGCACCATCAGAGTCCAAAGCAAGGATCAGAGGAGTTCCGAGCGCTGTTCCAGTACACAGTAGGAACCATGATGTCCGTTACTCACACTAAACACATAATAAGTACATGGGCTGAATTGTGTCTCCCAAAATTCATATGTTGAAGTCCTAACCCCCAATACCTTAGAATGTGACTAGATTTGGACTTTAAAGAGATAATTAAGGTAAAAGAATTCATGAGGGTGGGCCCTACTCCAATATGACTTGTGCCCTCATAAGAAGAGATTAGGACACAGATAAGCACAGAGGGAAAACTGTGTGAAGACACAGGGAGGAGACAGCCAGCTAAAAGCCAAGGAGAGAGGCTTCCGAAGAAACCAACCCTACTAATACCTTGATCTCAAACTTCCAGCCTCCAGAACTGTGAGGAAATGAATTCTGTTGTTTAAGTTCCCCACCCCTCGCCCCCGTCTGCGGTACTTTGTTGCTGCTGCCCTAGCAGACTAACACACATAAAAGCTGACAGTTATGTCAGCAGAGCTTATGTTTAGCCAGTATGAACCAGTGTGGAAGTGGAGCCAGTTTCACATCTGATTGGTAATATGTTACAAAACATTTCAAACAGTTTTAACATCTGTCCCACCCATCTCCCAAGGAGTACACGTGCGCGCGCGCGCGCGCGCACACACACACACACTTGTTAATTTTATCCCAGTGCTGCCAACTCTTGGGTAAAAGAATCAGCCTTTAGCTACAGAAATCAGCGAGAACATGACTGCTTTCTGCTTCCCTTGTCCTGCCTTCTAGGCTCTCACAGTTCAGTGCTCTGTGCACTCTGAGCACCTAACGCTCCCCTTAGAAACATGAAAGTTGCAATGACCAAGTACAGTAAAGAGGTGAAGATGTCTGATCTAGGCAAAGCCATCACCAGATCCTTATCTGGGAAGCCCTTTGGGACCCTGTCTGCTTCAGAGAGTGTATGAGTCTGAAGAACATGAGAGGGATGCCCTGACGATAAGCACACTCACTCTTTGCTCAGTACACGTCAGTCTTTCAAGTGGTCTCAATGGCATCCACTGTAAACACAAGAAGTCCAGAGAAATCTGAACTAGGAAAGAAGTTAAACCAGAACCTCAAAGAGACCCAGGCCGATGGCCCACCCCTTTGGCTCAGTCATTGAGTTAGTCTTTGCCAACAAGTTCCCCTAGAATGTCTGCACCTGAAACTAAATACTGCTTTTATCTGACATTCTTTCTCTTTTGTAAGTTTCCTGGCCACGCAATATAGCAGAGCATTTGCCCATGATGCCCTGACCCTTTCATACTTCCTTGGGTAGCAGGAGAAAGGCAAAGGGGTAACCTGCCAGTCTTAAAAATCTGCCTGGGGGCAGGCACTATCAGGGTGAGGTCGCCTCTTGCTAAACGGTATTTAGCCTGTCACTGGCTTCCGTTCTCTCTCCTGCCACAATGGTACCTTAGCATAGCCAGCATCAGCATGCACACTGACAAGTAATAAGCATGCATTTCTCATCCAAGGATAATCAAAAGAAGAGGTCCGATCCAAGAAAAACCAATAAAATCCTTTCAAATGGAAGGTATCCACAGAGGCATTCAGCTCCAGAAGTACAGGGAGCTCCCAGATGGCTGTAATTTAGCTTTTTACTCTCCTCATCCAAGGTAAGCCAAGGATGAGGCAAGCTGAAAAGAATGTCTGAGTATTCCTTGGCCAAAATGGGGGAAAAAAAAATTGAAAGCACCACTCTGAAGCATGCATTGTCCCCCTACGCTCTAAGGCTGCACCAGCTACCACCCCCTAACCCATCAAGAAGCCTGTGCTCCTTCTCAAACAAGCAGGTGTGCAAAACCAAATGGAAACAACCTGGCAGATTAGACCCCAAGGCTCTGTTGTGCAAACCAGGTTCAGGCTCAGATCAATTTGGTTGTCTTTTGAACAGATTACTGAGAACAGCACATACTTCAGAATTAGACAGCACAAAGATGCCTGATATAAAAAGGCCAATATAAAACGTACAAGATGGCCAAGGCCCTGAAACACTCCCAGAAATCAGGTTCTGGAGTCTACAGGTGATGTTTTCCTCTTCTTGACGTTTGCTAAAGCAAACCACACCTGTTCTATGGAGATAAGGGCTTGTTAATACATGTCTAATGCAAGCTTAATTCACCTGTAGAAGGCTGCCACTTAAGAGGAGGCTACTCTGTCCTCTAGTTGGGCTAAGTGGCATTAAACCACTTCTAAGTACCCACTGATATGTCAGGTGCCCTGGGGAAAGCAGAGAAAAAACAAGCATGCACCCTGTTCATAAACATCTTGCAATCCAGAAGGGGAGAAAAGATATACATATTTGGAAATGACTCGAGATGGCAGTACGGTCCCACTGGACAGAGTGCCAGATCGTGTGACGCAGGCATCTGTGCTATAAGAATTCATAGAGTGCCAGAGTCAGCCAGCAAATCCAACACACTGAACAAAACTGGCCCACAAAGACTAAAGAGGCCAGTCGCTGAGCTGCTTGTTCTAAATAGGGAAGGTGATGCATTTGGTAGCTCCGGGTTCTCATGGCTGCCTCTGGCAGGACATGCCGCCTAGTACAGTGTTGAAGGGAGGAAGCCACTCTTCTTGAGTTCAATTCTTGGCACCACCACTTGCTAAGTGTATGACCTTGGGCTCCTCAGATGATCATTCTGTGCCCCTACAGCCCCATTTGTAAAACAGAGACCAATAAATAGTACTGACATCACTGGGTTGTTATAGAAAGAGCTTCGGCACAGTGCCTGGTACATAGTAAGCGTGTGATGAATGTTGGCTGTTATTATCATGGGACTGAGCTTCTAAAGGGTTCCCTTCAGTAAACGGCAAGAATTGGGAAGTTCAGTCTTGGTCAAAAGACAGATTAGGTAGCAGAAAGTAATTTTAATTTTAAACAAGATTTCCTTGGGTGAAGGAGGGTGAAGCCCTAGATTCCTGTGAATATGGAGTTAGAGGAGGCTGTAACTCAAAGTAAAGGCTACTGTAAGCCCAGCTACTGCAGTGGCCAGAAATAGAATGAGGCCGGCCAGTCCAGCGGGTGATTGGCAGCTGCAGCATCCAAGTGGAAAACAGAAGTCGGCACTAAAGAGAAAATGCATCAGTGATGATGTCCCAGAACACCTAGTGGCAGGGAATGAGCCCAGCTCTCTGCTGAAGGGAACCACTCTTCACTCTTCACTCTTCATTGCTCAGCTTCAGATCACTCTCTGGCACTACCGCCCCTTTTAGTGAGAACGCTTAAAATATTCCTCAGAGGCTAGACCCAAGCACCTAACTTTTCTCACATCCTCTTAATGTTGGTCCCCTCCCATTTTCCACCTTCTCTAAAACTTGAACATACCAGTCTCCTCACGAGACACTTCTAACACATGCTCGACTATTTTAAAAATGACCTTTCTTTGCCAGCCAGTTTTCCTGTCCTTCCCCCACTGAGCCCACTGAGCCCTCTGAGGGAGGATATTTATTTAAATAAATACGGTATTGTTGAATCACCCCATGTTCACTCAAGCTCAGAACACAAGACAAAGTTCTCAGAAAGTAGATGCTACTGGGCATGGTGCAACCCCAAGGATAGCCACAGATCTCGAATGGCTTCCCACTCCTCATCTGTCCTCAAGGTGAGGCGTCTGTCCACGTCCGGTATCTGAGCGGGATTTGGCTTAATCTCCACAGGGCATCAAGTAGCAGACCAATCCTTTGTGGTTTGGATTCAATAGCTGAGCCAGTTGACCTATTTGATGGCTCATTTCCTCATCAGATGAATATGTTTTGAACTGTGGAATGGCTAAATGAGATAATGAACACAAAACACAGAGTGTAGAGTTTGGCACATGACGGCCATCTGCCTAACCCATCATTACCATTATTACCTATTATTATCTGTATGGCTATTATGATTAGCACCCAGTTTTCTGTTCATTCATTGAACAAACATTGACCATGTTTTTTCAGCACCAACCATATGCCATGCAGACAGTGTTTACCATGGTCCCAGCACTCATGGAATTTAGGATCTAGTGGGAAAGACAGTCAATAAAGAAGTAAACAAAGAGAGAGACAGAATTTCAGGTCATGAAAGGGATATAAAGGAATCAAATGAAATTTCTGATGGAGAATAATAAGAGAGAACTTATATTAGTCAGGAAAGGCCTCACTGAAGTGACATTTAAGCTAAAACCTAAAGGACAAGAAAAAGTTAGCCAGGCAGAGAAGAGGGGAAGGGCACTCTGAGCAGAAGGAACAGCATGTGTGAAGGCCCTGGGTGGGCAGAAGCTTCATAGATCGAAAGTCAGTGTGCCCGATGTGCCACAGCAAAAGGGAAATGTAATTGAGTGAGGCGGAAGGTTGGGCAGGGCTAGAGCTGTAAGCCTAAAGGTGATGGGGAGCCTCTGAAATGTTTAAATCAAGAAATGTTACTTCATATAGATGTACCGTCCTTTCTTCAATGATTCACAATAAACATATCTACCCCTTATTGAGCACTCACTACATGCCAGGCTCTGTGCTAAGAATTTTATAAGTATTTTCTAGGTGTGACGAAGCAATGATGGGCTAGAGTAACAGTGATGGGGACAGAGAGAAGTGGGCAGATCTGAGATGGATATATGAGATTAGAAGGTAGTAAGTCTGCAGATAGAATGAATGGGGCCCAAGGAAGAATCCACCGCAGACACTGCCACTGGCTTCTCAAACTATTCCATCATCATCATCGCTTCCAAGTCACAATTATCATTTAACCAAAGAACAAGATTAAATCAAGTAGTCAACTTCTTTACAGAGCACCTACTATACACACTGCACTTGGAAAGACAATGTGCTCAATAATAAGTACACAGTAGGTTGCCCCAAACCAGTGCTGCAGACCAGTACCAGTCTGTGGCCTGTTAGGAACTGGGCTGCACAGCAGGAGGTGAGCAGTGGGCAAGCGAGTGAAGCTTCATCTCTATCTGCAGCTGCTCCGCAGAGCTAGCATCACGGCCTCAGCTCCACCTCAGATCATCAGGCAATAGATTCTCATAGGAGTACCGGTCCCTGGTTCCAAAAATGTTGGAGACCACTGCTCTAGAGTACTTTAGTATTCCCTGCTTAGGTACTTTGTCTTTACTTATTTTCAATGGTTGAGCCTAGAAATAGTTCCCAAAAGAACCTGACAACTGCCGACTGGTCCAATTGATTTAACTCAGCTCAAAGAACAAAGCCAGAGAACTAACCTGAAAACACAAAGTACGCGTTCTGATTCCCAACACAGCAGTGCCGCTAGTACAGACAGTCACCTAGCATAGAAGGGTTCCTATTGCGTCATGCAGCCTGTCAGACAAAGATCCAGAACAATGTCAGGCTCAAAAAAGCAACAAAGCCCTGAGCCTGGGACAGCTTCTCATAATGCAGCAGGAAAAGAATTACCAGAACGTGGGTTCTTTCAACCGCAGCATAAAGAACACTATCAATTGCCACAACATCATTGAAACAATGATGCATGTCTGGACTGGTAACCTGCTGGGAAATGGTTAATTTGAAAGAGTGTAATCCACTCCTCAATGTAAAGCACACAATTTCCTCTTAGTAAGAATGCATTCTAAAAAACATGAACCACATTTATCAACATATGAATGAATTTCACAATAAATATGCAGCAGGCACGCTAAGAAAAGGAAAACAAAATGAGAGTAGAAAGGGACTTTCTAAAGGTGAATCCTTGGGTCTCCCATCCTCCTACGTCCGGGAAAACATGTTAACTTGTAGGTAAGAAGAGGGAAAGGCGTCAAGTTTACCTGACTTAGCTTGAGCCTGGACTAAGACTGTCATGTAAGTTTTGGAAGCCAGCCACTCATTTACTCAGCAAAACCTAACACCAAAGCCACTGCAGGGTACAGGCACGATTATAAATTATAGCAAAACAGGAAATGAAGGGGAAAAGAGAAGGCTGGAACTGGAGGAAACAGCCATCTCTTGCACAGGTAATTGTCCTTCTCTCATTAATTTTTCTTCTGAGATGCAAAAACTCAAGCCAGACACACAGTCTGGTTGACATCGCAGTGATAGGCTAGAGAAATGGTGATCAAATTAGGTCCTTTTGCAGAACACACAGCTATCAGAGATGATTCTCCTTTCACAGAAGATTTATTTTTGTATTCTTGCCTTCAGTATGCTCATCTTTCCTTTAACGGAACAAATCAAGTCATACAGTCTCATATCTTGAAAATAATAAATGTGGAGGCCCTGAAGGCTGGCACGCAGGAGCTTGCCCTCAATTCAGACCTGGGCCACCACTTGAAGGAATCTCTCCCCTGAAGAAGAGAGTTTTGGTTTCATCAGTCATCTCTGCTCCTCATTTCTTATTCATACTCTTACTTTGAACTATAAGATGTTAAAACTGAGAGGCATCGAGCTGTCTAGGATTCGCGTGAAAGATTAAGAAGCCGTTTCAGCAAGGATGAATGCTTACAGTCACACATCTGGCAGAGCCGGAATGAAAACCACGGTCTCCTGAGCACTGGTCTAACGAGGGCCTTCCTGTTACACTGGGAAATGTTTCTCAGTTCGTTTACTAATATCATCAATAATGCAAAGCCCTAAACGGAAGTCTAACAGGTGTTAAAGCTGACAGGAATTCAAAACGCATCCTGACGATTGTCTGTTCAATGTTTCCTGGTCTGACAGTGTAGTTGGGGAGCTCTGGCAGGTGGTTCCTGGTGTTGTGCTTTTTTCTTAAGTTCCCATCCAGCAGAATACTTGGCATGGAGGAAAAAAAACAGATGGTTCTGGCTCAAGTCCAGGTTGCCATGTTGGACTGCCACTGCATTTCCTGTTGAAGAAAGAACTTGGAGAGAAAGAGTCATGCCAATTCGAGAGGTGAGCATCTTTCCAAAAGGAGATAGATGTAGGGATTATTAAAAACTGTGGCCGAAACCTAGAGTTTAAGATTTCAAAACAAAATATAAAAACTCCAGACTATTTTAGAAGTTCTCACTCTTCCCTGGGGAAGGGATGGGTGCCAAAGAGCTGTCCAGGCCTCCGCCGGACAGAGCTCGACTGACAGGGACCGAGTGCAGGCAAACATCGGCCCTCCTACAGTGCGTGCTCCCGAATAGGCCACTCCTCGCTCCCTATGGCTACCGCTGCCCTCTATCACCTGGACCGTGGCAGTAGCTGCTCAGTGTCCCACCCCCGCCAACTGCTAAACCAAAGCTAGAGCCGGCCTCTTCAAACAGGACGTCAGATCACGTGGCTGGTTGCCCTGCTATCAACCCTCCAGGGGCTTTGCGATACGTTTAACACAGAACTCCGAGTCTGTATTGCAACACACAGGGCCAACCATGATGCCCCTCCCCCCCAGCCCTATGCCACTCTCCTCCGACTTCTCCCCCTCACTCATTCCCTTCTTGCCACAGCCTCCTCACTGTCACAGTACGCACCAAACACACTCGCACTCCTTTGTGCTTGCTGTTGCTTCCACCTGGAATATTCATCATTTGACTACCCCCGAACATTCATGTCTTACTCCCTTGCTTCCTTCAAACCCCCACTGAAATGTCAAGAGCCCTTCTCTGATCACCCCAGGGAAAATAGCACCTCCATCTGTCCAGCCACCGCATCGCTCTCTATCCCCTCCCTGCTCCAGCTCCACCCCTGGATATCATACTTATCACCAGCTAAGGGGCTGCAGCCACCCCTTTAGTGTTTCCCCCCACCTCTCCTCTGCCCCCAGAAGACGTGTGAGCTCTATGTGGCAGGACTTGGTCTGTCTTTTTGCTCTCCCGTCTCCAGTGACTAGGATAACGGCTGGCACAGAGAAGGTACCCAATACATACTTGTTGGCTAGCATGGAACTGAACCCATGTCTTTAAACTGGGTCTGGATGGAGAAAACACAAATTCCACTGGAAAACTCAAGCCTAGTTGGGGCTCTGGTTTCTTTGTACACACAGATTTGTTTCTGAATATATAGCCTTCCATCTGTTCACATATTCCTTCTAAAGGATGACAACCAATCCTCAGAGCATGCCACACGGAGGCCTGGCAGGGAGACCAAGGGAAGGGCATAGAAGCCAACCTCCCAAGGGAGAGGCCCTCCTACTGCTCAGATCCCAAGCGTGGCCCAGACTCAGGCATTTCTCAGGGCAGAATCCCATCCCATTTCCTTCTGAGATACAGCCAGCTTAAGAGTGAAATGCTAGGAGACGAGCAGAGGAAAGATAAAAAGCTGTCATAAACCAGGACAGACCTTAGAGCCCTCTGGAAGACATCCCCTCTCCATGAGAATAAAGCCAAGCATTTTCCTTTTCCAACACAATGCCTCGACCTTACAACATGTGGAAAGCCAGTAAAAGAGCTGTTGTCTTCTTTCCTAAGTCTCTAGAATTAACTTTGTCAGGCATTTACCTAAACTTTCGGGACTTCTATTTATGCAGCAGTCCAATACCTCTACTTTAACAAAGGACTGATTTTCTGAGTCTTCAGGAGGAAGTAGGCATAGGCTTGTGGCTTCTCTGTGTGGGATTATAACATGGCACTAAAGCAATGCTGCAATGTGTTTCAAGAGTAATTTTTTTTTTAATTCCATGCTCAGTAATTGTGCTTAAACAAATCCACTCTAAACAGGATGTCATCAATCAGGCAAAAAGTTATGTGCAAAGATATTCATCAAAGCACTATTTATAATAGAGAAAAAAAACTGGAAAAAACCTAAATATCTAAAAATAAAAATGATAATGCATGGAAAATTCCTAGCCCAGCACCTGGCATGTAGCAAACATTCAATAAGGGGTAGATATAAAAATTTTATTGTGAATAATTAAAGAAAGTGTGCTGCATCCATATAATAAATCATTTTCTAAGACTTCCCTCTCTATTGTGCTGTCACATGCATATAAAAATCTGAGTAAAAGAAATACTTAATTACCTTTCAGCAGGAGAATGTGCATCCGCCCATATTTTCAGAAAAGCCCCGTCAATCATTTTCTATCATCCCAACGCCTGTATTTGACGACTGTACAAAAGGCATATGCCACCCACTAGATCTGTTCTCTCCACCCAAACTATTGCTTTATTAGTCTTTATTAGTCTTCCCTCTGAGAAGCAGGGGAAAAAAAAGTCATTTTGTAATTCAATCAGCATTTTTCAGTATCCATCATGATTCAAGTCCTGGCTAGGATGAATGTCTCAGGAAGGGCCGCTCAGACTATGGGCTGGAAGCCTTCCCTGACTAAGGAGAGTCTCTAGTGAGAGTCCAGAAGAGCAAGTGTGGCCTCTCTCCAGGGCTGTCAACCAAACAGACATAGATACCTGTGATGGATAGATCAATGACTGGCTTCCTCTGGGAATCACCACAGGGCAAAAATTATGACCTATAATCCCTTTGAGAAGAAATATATCCAAGGAAGGCAAAAAATAAATCAAAAGGCTTTCAGAATACTAGGAATCAGTTGGGACCCCACCCCTTTTTCACCTCTATAACACAGGTATATTCACACACACTTCCCTACATAGACCTACTCACACACACATACATGCCAATCATACACATGCATAAATACACAGTAAACATACATGTAAATACATAATGCACAAACACATGCACACATACAATGCGCAAACACACACAAATACAATGTACAAATTAGTGCATACACACACAAACATACATGCATAAACACAAACATACACAGTCTCCCTTTCCTCTAATCATCTCCTTCTCCAATTCAGTTTGCAATTCAATCCTAAATTCTAATGACGACAAAAAGAACAAGTTCACTTCTATGGTTTGTGATGCTATTTTCAATCCCAAGTGGAAGCAGAGGCCCATGGGACACATGATGCCCAGCTAGATTCCCAGAAAAGATAAGGACTTTGCAGAATGATAAGGCAGGAAGGAACTTGAGAGACCACCCACCCCGCAGAGGAGGATGCTGAGGTCTACTGAGTGATGCTTAGTGTCCCCAAGTTGCTGCACAGGGAGTCTCTTTCCCTCCACAGCTCCAATCCCAGTCACCCCCCAATACATCCCTCCTTCATCTTCCCACTTCTCTACTTCCTCAGGATTTATTTTAAATAATGCCTCCCAGGACAGAAGCAAACAGTTCCCAAAAATCAGAGATGCGTACATGTCTACACTTCAACCCTTTGCAAGTAAGTCACTAGAGCTGCTTCAGATGGATGAGAAGAATAAAAGAGGGGAAAAAAAGAAACCCATGTTCCTTTTGATTTAGATCATTTCCATCTCAGTAGGAAGCATGTGTTCACCCAGATACCAGTGGGCTGGTTCCTTTGTTTAAACAAAAGGCTTTCCTGAAAGCCACAGGGAACCAGAGGGCAAGAATTTTCTTATGAAAGCAGGAGGTGCTCTGATGGGAATGCCTTACCCTGGTTTGACAATTCTGGAAATATAGCGTGCAGCATAAACTTTGTGTGAACGTGTGTGACTAGAGATTTCATCCAAGCAACTGTTTGAAATCCCACCCTTGCTTTAATTGCTTATTTCCTCTACATCTAACAATGTTTTAAGTACATATCCTCCAGGAGGGAAAGTGAGCATGGGAATGAACGTGGCACTCGCAAAGTGCCGCATGTCTGAGGGTGTCACGTACCCCTTACAGCCGGTTTGCTAAAAACTGTCTTGAAAACCAACCAAGTGAATGCCTTTGAAAGTCTGTTTCACTTCCAAAAGAAAATAATGGACTGAAACCCCAGGTAGCATTATACTCCAGAATAACTCTAAGGTGCCCAGCATAGTACCTGACACACAGAAAACAACAAAAATACCAGAACCCTCATCCTGGAGTTCAGTTGAGACGAGACTTCCAATAAGAGCAGAATTTAATACACAGTTATGCTGACATAAACACTCTTGAGAAAGAATCTGTCTGTTTATTGAGCACCTATTATGTGTAAAGAATTAGGCTAGTCACATCACAGTCAGACCCACTTTACTGTACATCACAGTCAGACTCATTTTACTGTACAGCAGAGGATGCTGAGGGTGCCCAGGCTATTGGGCCAAGGTCGTTCAGTGAGCAAGTAGCAGCGTCACTTTGATCCAGAATGCATGCTATTCTCATTACATTGCGCTACCTCACATGAAAGAGCTTCTTAAAATATCTTGGAGAATGGTCCTTCCTTAGATTGTGTCCTTTTTTAACAACCTCCCACCTAAAGCAGGGATGTCCCCAGCAGATAGTCATTCACCCTTTGTTTAAATAGGTATAGCAATGGTATAGGCTCAAAGAGTTGCCATTCCATGGTTGAGCTGTGATCCAATGTCTCTACACTGGGCTTAAAGCTGCTCTCGTATAACTTTGATTCATTGGTCCTACGTAAGCTCTATTCCATAACAGATTTTGCAAACATAAATGATGACAATGATGATAACAACGGCAATATCAGCATCCACCTTAAATCCTCTCTACGCAGAAAAGTCAAATGTCAGAGGGTCCCTTTCACGCTCCATCAATTATATATTGAATATATTTGAATATAAGCAAAAGCGAATGCTTAAGGTATTATCTTCTGAATGATAGAATATCACAAAACTATTAAAATCAGATTTCAAAGGATACTCTGTACCATAAAAAAATGCCCACCAAATACTGTTAATGAGAACATTGTAAAAGCAGTATAATAAAAAAATCCGTATACATATAAAAATGTGTAGAAGGACATATGAACAATAATAACAATAATAATAATTACCTGTAATTGATACAGAGGGTTTGAAAAAAATGTCTCCCTTTCACATTCTGCTTCACTTTGAAATTTTACAAAGGTTCTTTTAAAAAAATATTTTTGGACTTATCCATCCAATTTAGAGAACTACCTATAGCACATCTCATCTAAAGATTATAATAGTAATAACAATAAAATAATAACTGTAGCATCTCTAAAACATTTATTGCACTTACCACAAGCCAAGCAGTATTCTTAGTGCTTTATACATACTAACATATTTAACCCTCGCCACAACCCTCTGTCACCATTCTACAGATGAGAAAACTGAAGTCGGAAAGATTAAGTCACTTGTCTAAGGCCCCAGACTAGTAAAAGGTAGAGCCAGGACTTAAATCTAGGTAGTCTGACCCCAGGGGCCAGGCTCCTGGGCAGAAAATAGCTCAAAACCCAAGTGATCCACTTCTGAAAATATGCCCCAAAGAATTGAAAGTAGGATCTTGAATCAATATTTGCACACCCATGTTCAGTGCAGCACCACTATTCACGATGCCCAAGAGGTGGAAGCAACCTAAATACCCATTAACAGATAAATGGATAAAGAAATGTAATAGAAAGACAGATAAAATACTATTCGGCTTTTTAAAAACCGGAATTTGGATATGCGCTACAACATGAGACATCCCATGGATGAACCTGGAGGACTTTACGGTAAGTGAAATAAGACAGTTACAAAAGGACAAATATTATATGACTCTACTTATGAGGTACCTAGAGTAGTCTAAATCATAAAGAGAGTAGAAAGGTGGCTACTGGGTGCTGGAGAGAAAGAGCAATGGGGGGTTATTGTTTAATGAGTACAGAGTTTCAGTTTTATAAGATGAAAAGAGTCCTGGAGATGGACAGTGGTGATGTTGGCACAACATTAAGAATGTATTTAATACCACTGAACTGTATACTTAGAAAGGTTAAATTGGTGATTTTATCTTATGTATATTTTACCACAATTAAAAAATTTGGAAAAAAAATGTGTTAATGAAAAAAGATCTGAATACTGTGAGCTTGTTAAAATCCCTCGTAGGGGTTGCTAATAAAGATAAACCAGAGTCGCAGTTCCTGTTCAGGTCTGCAAACTTCAAGGTCTCCATTCCATGCATCTTCTTGACAAATACACCTGGCCCAGGCTCCTCCACCTTGGCCCCTGTCAAATCTCACCAGAAAGCCAACTAGAAGTAGTCTACACATAGCTCTTCTAGAAATTAAAATTAAAATGACAGCCACATTCACGAGTCCTTTCCAGAAAGAGAAAAAGGCCTGGGCTGTCCTCCTCACATAGCTATAGGCACAGGCACATGTCACCAAATTTAATGAGAGCCATCAAATGTGAGAAGCAAGTGAGTGAGGCTGAGACTGCGTTTCTGTCGCTCTCCCTTCCCACCTGGCTCCGCTGTGCTTTCTACAAAAGAGTTCTGAGCCAACAAGGCTACACACAAGGCTGGCCACAGGCCCAGGCTGCCCATCTTATAATACAGAAGACATGAATGCCAGGAAGCCACAGAAACAGCCATTGATGGGGCTTGGTGTCCCACACCCAATCCCGGGTTTATCCTACCCCAGCCTTATTGTGCCATCTGAATCACAAGGTGAAATAGAAGCTCTAACTGAGGGAGTAGGTGGCGGGGGAGCGACTACCACTCAAAATGACTCCAACCTCTTCTCGGATTACCTGAAGCCAGCCAAGGACCCCAAGTACACTGCCTGCTCCTTCAAAGCCTGGGAAGCGACTTTGGCCCCTGGGATGCGGAATGAATATCCCACTGGTATTCTGCAGGCACCCAGGGAGGGCACATCACAAGAGCCCGGATGAAACAGAAGGAACAGCCCCGCTGAGGGCCCAGAAGCAGAGGTCTGGGTGGATTGATGATGCAGATCCCAAGCAAGGGACAGCTCAGGACCTTGTGAACAGGACAGGGACTGGGAACTAAGCTAGAGCAGAGGACAGAGAGCCCTTTGCCAAATGCTGCAAGTTTGCAACAGCTTTTTCCCTGCTCTGGGAATGGCTGGCAGTGTCCTCTGGGGACAGAACTTGACCCTAGTACCAAAAGGCTGGGCTTCGAGTCTCAGCTGCTTCTCTTATTACCTGTGTCTAAAGGCAGGTTATTTAACACCTCCAGGCCTCGGTTTTTCCCTCCACAAAGCAAGAATATAAGAATATTTATCTTATGTGGTTGTCATGATGAGTAAATCTATGGGAAAGCATTTTTGGAAACCGTGAGGAAGTTAGAAACGGCACCGATGTCATGTGTTGTGGGAAGCCATGGAACAAACTCGAGGTCCCAGGGGCTCACAGCACACTGACTTTTTCCAGTTTGGGTGAATCATCTCAAAATTACATTTTCAAAGTCATGCAGTCTGCTCAGAACCCAGGTCACATGTCTTCTGTACACCTCAAGCCTTTGAAGAGAGAATGTGCTTGCAGGAGGGCTTGACTTCCAGGAAATCCAATAATGGTGTAAAAATGCAAAATGACAAGATGCGAGGCTCACAGATGTGAGTGAACAGTGAAAAGCTAAAGACATGATTTTAAAAAGTACTGCTTATAGTAAACTCTGATGTCTTCGGGATGTTCAATTTCTATAACTCTGAGATACCCACATTTCACAAACGTCACTATCACATTCAATGACAAAGAAATGATTATGCCACTATCTGCTATGCCTTGAGCTCGCTTGCACTGTGCATATATGGGATGCCTGGGGCCCCTGATAGGCACCTCTCTATCGTTAGCAGGCCCAGGATACCAGACCGAGACTCCTGACACTGTAGCCCCCAAGCATGGGAGGGGACCACTAAACTCTGAGGTCAGCAATGCCAAAGAGAAAACTGGACCACTGTTGACTGCTCCCTTTTCAAATGACTCCTGACTGGACAGAACAGAGAGGCCTGACAGCACACCAAAGCCTCAGCGGCACAATCAACATTTAAAGACACACAGGCCTGGGAGTCCCAGGCACCACATAGATTAAAAAAGTCCAGACAGAGACAGGTTGCCTTTTCCGTCAAGCTTATTTTAATGCTAAACTCCCTTTTCTTCTTAGCATTAAAAAAGAAAAGGAGAATCAGACCACTTCTGGTGTCTCTGGAAGCCTGGGTCTTTTCCACGGCCCTCTAGCCCATGCTGAACCGAACTAACCGTGCTCTCCTCCCAGTGCCTCTTTTGACAAAATGTCAGCTGTACTCAGCCCAGAGTGACACCAGTCACTGAGTGATGTGAAAACTGGGGGCTGGAGAGGAAGTGGGGAGGGTATGTAAGCGGAGAGGGGAGGAGGTGCCATCGAAAGCCCTGCGGCCAGCAGTGGAAACACAAACTTGATGTTTTCATTTTCCTGTCACCTTTTGATCTCAGGGTGACTGTGCTGGCTTTTCATTTCCACTACATTTTAAACTCAGCACATTATAGACCACCTTAAGGAAAAATAAAAAAGGGTTCAAGTTTTTAAATCATGAAGCCTTCTCTATCTGTACTTCTGCAGTTCATTTTCATGCCTTCCTTTCTCAATACCTCAAGCCTAGCTGTAAGCTGAAAGCGTTCCCGTTGGTCCTCCCTCAGGAGCAGAGGACTTTCTGATTATTCACTTATTCTAATAAGGGCAGATACACTATGCATCATATGATGTATGGCTTCCTGCCTGCTTTTACTCTCGCCTGGTTACAAAGCACCATGTTGGACATACATCTTCTTGACCACCCAAAGAGTAAGAATAAATATCTTTAATGAGCAGCAAAGTCCCTGGACACATGATGCTCACTTGTTAGAAACCCAGACAACACCCTCAGAACCGGAGCCCAGGTTGTATCTACAAAGACACGTCCCCAGGATAAATCAAGGCAGGTGGAGGTAAGTCGATTTCATGAAAGAGAGAAAACTAGGGGTATCTCCCTGCCAGACGAGAGGCCCTGGCTGGCCACAGGACACCTCCTAGTCATGATACAACAGGTCACAGGGAGGAGCTGGTCCCCTGCGTGGCGGGCATTGACCCTGTGTGGCCACGACGTGAATATGTGGCCGCACTCACGAGTTAGTTTCTTTACGTACCATTCTGCCAACCTGTTGCTGTTTCAAAAACTGCTAGTCGCCTCTTTAATGCAAAGGAAGAGGCTGTCGGGGACTGTGAGGGAGTGAGTTCCTTGGTCTTCTCAGGCAGAAAGTTTTGGGTTGCCTCCTGGCCAAGAACTAGGAGTCACTCAAGTACTGATGATATGAAAAGCTTGGCCAGAAACTTAGTGAGGTGGCACTCGGCCTCTGGGCAGGGCTCAGACACTGGGGTTCTTAGAAGCAGCTCTTGGCCCAGGACTTTCTGGAAGACTCAGACCAGAGCAACAATATACTAGTGTGTCATGGAATCAATTGAGTGAACTGGTGAAGAGCATCTTAAAAGAATAGAACAGAAAATAGAATATATCATGGGTAATAAGGGCAGTATTAACTTATAAAATGTTTATTTGTTTCATATATTCATATGTATATATTATATACATATGTAATACATGTAATATATATCATACAAATATACTATTATATGTATATCATATATACATGTGTGTATGTGGAGATATATATATATATCAGTGTGGCAAATTCTGTTTTTCAAATGTGATTACAGTACTTCTAGTCTCACATACTCTTCCAGAACCTTACCACTACCTGATAAAGAGATGGAATCTATTGCCCTATCCTTGAATTTGGATGAGTCTTTGTACCTGGCTCAATGTAAAAAAGAAAAAGAAAATGCAGTAGAAGTGACGCTATGTGACTTCCAAAGGTTGGTTTGAAAAGGAGATACAGCTTCTGGCTCATGCAAGCGTGCTTGCTTCTCTCTCTCTCTTTCCCTCACACCCCACCCTCCGCTCACCTTTGGAATCTAGCCGCCACGCTGTGAGGAAAGCCTCTGAGGAAGTCCAAACCATATGCAGGTGTTTCTGCTGACAGCTGAGGTCCCAGTGAGGAGCCAGTGCCAACCTCCAGACAAATGAATGAGTGAGAAATCGGGTGATTCCAGCCTCTCACCATCTTTAGGGCCACCCAGCTGATGCAGCATGTAGCAGAGATGAGGTGTCCCCACCAACCTTGCCCAAAATTATGATTGGTATTATTTCAAGCCACTAAATTTTGTGGTGACTCATTATATAACAACAAAGCAGCATAATCAAAATAAAATGATCTCTTCCTTTGGGTCATGTCAAAAAGGTTTGGGAAACGCTGAACTAGACCATCTGTAAGCACGAGATTTAAGTATATTAACTCGTTTTCTATTCATTCATTCGCTGCGTGTCTTAAACAACAAACGTTAATTTCTCACAGTTCTGAAGGCTGTTAAGTCTGAGGTCAGTGTGGTCAGGTTCTCAGTGAGGGCCCTCCTCCTGGTCTGCAGACGGCCACCTTCTCCCCATAGTCTCACATAGAGGACAGAAAACATCTCTCTCATGTTTCCTCTTAGAAGGGCACTTAATCCCATCACAACAGCCTCATACTCGTGACCTCATCTAATCCTACTCAGCTCCAAATGCTATCACAATGGGGGTTAGAGCTTCAACATAAGAATTTGGGAGAAACATAGCATTCTGTCGCTAGCACCTTCCTCTTACCAGGACACCCTCCTACATGGTTCCCCTTGCAGCTCCGTGACTGTCAAAGGCCTGTGCACGATCGCGGCGAGCCGCCGTGGCTGTTCCAGGAGCGGGCAGCACCGAGGGTTTTGTAGCTCCTGCGTCCTGCACAACTCCCTGTGTCACACCCTGACAGTGCATCCCACCAGATCTGGGTCCATCTGGTGAGAGATGGCAAAAGGCTTCAATGAAAAAGCAGCAATCTGCCCCTAGATCCACTTCCTCTCAGGATCCGTGGTCATAAAACATCCTATAGAATGTCACCGGTCATATGTCCAAGTTAATTAGAAACATTTATCATTTTCTCACCCAGCCCTGGTCTATGTAATCAGGATGTAGCTAAGCCATGGCCCTCTTACCTCAGGGTTTCTCAACAGCAGCACTGCTAACATTTCTCATGAGATACTGCTTTGCTGTGGGGCTGGCTGTCCTGTGCACTGTAAGATATTTGTCAGCATCTCTGACCTCTACTCACTAGATGTTGGTAGCACTTCCCCAGCTGAGGCAACCAAAAATGTGTCCAGACATTGCCAAATGTTCCCTGGGGGGCAAAACCTCCAAGCTGAAGACGACTAGGTTGAGCTATAGCAGAGCTTCCATTGGGGGAAGCCTGCAGGGGAGTTTTCATGCAGTGTCTTAACCTCACATCACATTCTTTCTCTCTGCAGCGTGTTTCCACCACCTTTGCTCAGATGCCCATGGCTTCCTCCCTCCTCTCCTATGCAGGTTAGCAGAGAACAGATGCTCCATTAAAGCTTTATTGGTTCTTCCAGTCTACACATCATTGCCTGCGCCAGTTCTCAAAGGTGCTTGCCTGGAGACCATTCCTTCAACAAACATTTTCTGAACCTTCCTGTACAGCTGTGCCAGGCCCCGAATATCATGAGGACACAATCACAGATCTGAGAAGCACCATGTCCCAGGAGAGCATGGAAGTGACAGGAAGACAGTGTTACCACATGGCAAGGATAAGTGCAGGGCACTACAGCAACTCAGGAGTCTGGCACCAGGCTCTGGACTCAGGGGAGGTGAGGAAAGAGTAGATGTCCCCCAGGGAGGTGACGCTCAACACTTCTTAAAAGACCCGTAGGAATTAGCAAGGTGGATGGAGCAGGGAGGGCATTCCTTAAAGTCAAGGTAAAAGAAAGCTCAGTGGGTTCTCTGAAGAACAGTCTATAGGCCACTGAAGAGCAGAAACACCAGAAACAAAGAGGAAGGCAAATGTGGTTGGAAAGCCAGAGGCCTAGAGAATTCACCACATGCTCAGCTGGCATCTGATTCACTTCAGCAGCCTACTGGTAGCAGCAAAAGGTCACTGCACCAACTCATATGTCCTAAGGGGCACATTTCCCACCAAACAACCCCAAGTAACCTCAGAACCTTCTCCAAGCACATGCTGTGCTGCACTCATGACCAACCCACTGCCCTTCATGTAAGGGGACAGTGGCCTGCAGCCTCAGCTACAGCTGCTATCTCTATTTACCTACATGGGAGGAGAATGCTCATAAAGAAAAAAACAAGCAACTAAACTCAAACACAGAGAAACAGAGAGCCCTTAAAGAATGTACCATTTTTTTGTAAAATTATAATTGTGGTAGGGGTGCTCTAAATCCTCTGCTTAGTCCATGAGAAGCTACTGTGTGAAGCCTTTTTTGCACACATCATTCCTTCTGCCTGGAATACGTTTTGCTCCCCCTTCCCCGTACCCACCCCTCACTCTCACTGTTTTTCCAAATTAATGTCCTACTCATCCTCTTCTTTCAAACATGGCTTCCTTTACTGATAACCTAGTCCAGACACCTGGTAGATGCTCTTGCTTTTCCTTCAGCTAACTTACTATAATTGTAACTAAATAACCAACTGTGTATTTTCCTCCACAAAACTGTAATCTCCAAATGAACAAGCCTACAGCAATCTCAGGCATCACACCTCCAAGTGGATCTGCCCAGGTATGACCCCTAATACAACCAAGCAGATAATTAAACTATTGAGATACTTCTGTACTGGTTGGTAAATAGCTACTTTGCCAAATCCTCATTGAGTACCTTCTCCAGGACCTAGATGTAGTTCAAACTTTCAATGACTTTTCATAACAAAATTTCATTATACTTTCTGTGGACAAAGTACAAGCCCCCTAAATAATGGGCTAGCCTGGGATTTTGAACCATCGTCTTTTATCCATGGCTGATACACTTGGAAAAGTTAGGTTTCTTCTCCAACTAGCTTTATATATATATATAAAACCTAATATTATAAACACAAGAATGGGGAGAAAGGAGGGGATCGGTGATTAGAGGGGATTTTAGCATGCACTCAAGTTTACACATATAATTAGAAAGTTACTATAAAGAGCTTTTTTTGTACATGCATAGACTATGTCTGGAAGTATATACACAGTAGAGGTAACAGTGGGTGCTCCAGGCCTTAGAGCTAGATGACCAGGGGATGGAGAGCTAGATGACCAGGGGATGGAGAAAGAGGGAGATTAGCATTTTATGGTTTACTCTTTGTAACTTTGAATTTTGAATCAAATGGTTTTATAGGCTGCATAATATTACATTGGTTTATCATGGCACAATTCACACAATGCACTCCCCTATAAATAGACACTTAGGGTGTTTTAATTATTTAATATTATAAATGCTACAATAAACAGTTGTGCTAGTACAGTTAAATAAATTCCCAGATGTGGACTTGCATGGGTGAAGGGTAGGGATAATTTTCACTTTAATTGCTATTGGTGAATTGCTGGGCATATACTCATTTTGTGGCTTTATGTTCTCCACTTGTAAATCAGGAAATATTGATGGGCTATCAGGTTACTCCTGTAAAAGGCTTGGCTAGCCTGAGCAATACAAAGAAGGATCATTTTAGGTGACATCTGGTCAAAGGCATTATGTTCATAAGAAGTTCCAATCCAGAATTGTGTCTGGGGCCAGAAACCAGGCCGGGCTGCAGGTCCAACAGCATTAGTCTCAGTGGCCCTAGACATCCTGCGGCCAAGTAACAGACCTGAGTGCCCAGGGGGGCCTTGTATTTTCCTCCTAAAATCACTTTCAGAGTAAAACGGGTGTTATCATGAGTAGGCTATGAGAGAAACACGAAGGCCAACAGCAATGGGTCTCTCTGTGAAGGTGTGATGAAAAGTAAAAGGAAAGTTCCAGTCCCAAAACCAGGAGCTTTGGGAAAAATCCAAGAATATCCAAGAAAGCTGAAATTTCTACTGCTTTCCCCTTTACTCTGCTTCATCTTGAGCTCTCATAATGACATGCCAAGCGTCACTGAAGTTTTTTCTTTGAAAACTTCCTTCCTCTAACCATAGCAAATGCAGGAGACAGGCTCAAAGAGGATCCTCTCACCTCTTAAAGTCACTTTAAAATCTCTTCACACCCTCTAATGCGGCATTGGCCAAGAGAACTTTTTGCAACGAGGGCATTGCTCCCTATCTGCCTGTCCAATATAGAAGCCACCAGCTACACGTGACCACTAAGCATTGGATATGTGGCTGGTGCAACTGAGGAACCACTTTTTTCATTTTATTGACTTCTAATTAATTTACATGTATTAGTCACATGTGGCTGGTGACTTCTGTTTAGGCAGAACAGCTGTGATGGTTTTAAAGTATAGATGTCCCTTTAGTTCAAATCCCTTTCAATCAGGACAAATTCTCCAGGCTATTACATAACAGATGGATGTACAGCACTGAATATAACACGGACCAAAATAATGACCATAACCTTTGACAGTCACTGCTTATGTCTGGCTATACATTGCTGCACACCAGACACCAGACAGGCACACATTACTGCGCGGCTTGAGTCTGAGGAAAAATGACACCCTCACTCCTCTTTTATTCAACAAACATCTGTTACATCTGTGCTTGGCTGGGGTCTGGGATTACAAATTCATGGGATGCTGAGGGAGCAAGCTGGGTGGGGGAAAGAATGAATATATGTATATATATGTGTGTATATATATATACACACACACATACATACACATGTGGAAAGAGAGAATGCAAACCACGTGCTGAGCATTCCGTGGGTGCTTTTCCACATGTCATTTCATTTACTTAGCTTAGTGGAGGAGACACAGAAATGCCAAATGACAATGTGACGTGATAAAAGGGGTTAGTGGTCTATGCACAGAGAACTCAGGGACCTCCAAGGACATCATTCCAAAGCGTGATCTTGTAGACTTATTACTGAAAACCCCAACACTGGACATGCCCTCACTCCACCACCCATGGCTGTGCCACTCTATTAAAACCTAGAATCAAGAACCTGTGCACGTAGTGGTCACATACGAAGGATCAGAAAAGAGTTAATTTCAACATGAAAGGCAAGGGCAACAAAAATGTTGAGAAACTGGCGATGTGATTACCTTCTTTACAAAGAAAACTGCTTGCAATCCCACATTGACTTTTACTATAGTTTAAAATTACATGAGACCAGTTTCTAAGCCTCAGAGAAAACTAACTCAGTGTCAACTATGAATATAAAATTACACCTTCTCAAAAATGAATAGAAAAAATAAATTTTAATTTTTTAAAATATGAATGACTTACCTCTTAACTATGTTAAAATTAATTATAATATATAACATCACATAAAAATATACCATGCATATATAATATTAATATATCAATTTACTCTACTGAGCACTTACCATGGACCTGACATATATGTTATTTATATTATTTCTAATCTTCATCAAACACCATTCTGCTAAATGGGCACCACTGTCACAATTTTACAAATGGGGAAATGGAGGCTCAGTGGCCAGGTACTGACCTAGGATCCTAACCCAGACCTTCTGAGGTCTGAAGTCTATGCCTTCCACGCTGTCTCACGGCCTCACTGAAGTGTTATAAACTCTATTTCACTTTAGGAGCAGACCCATGGCATTACAGTGTCCCATACACACTCCTGCCCAGTGGGGAACATCTGCCGCCACCCAGCAGAGACCCCCGTGAATCTGTGTCAGAGCTGCTACTGAACTGAAAGAAGAAGCAGAAATGTTCTGAAAGCAAAATTGCTCACCCAGGTACAATGTATTAATTTGTGATAATTAGTGTTCATAGAGGTGATATAGATACAGATTAATATTCCATAAGCAGACGTGATTGATATCAGTGAATGAGAACAGAACCACAGGAACAGAGGCCAGTTTGCAATCCTGACTGCTAGAGACATCATCCCAAAAATCACAGGACTTGGGAATTAACTGTTCCAGATGTGCCAGGTAGAAGATTAGAGCTATATATTATTACTCAAACTTTATTTGTATTTGATTTTCTGGAGACTGCCCTTTGTCAAACATTATAATAGAATTCACTTTTAAACAGCTATCGGCAATACCCAGGCACTGGAGAGGGAAGATCAGAGAATAAACAATTGAAAATAAAAGGAGATTATCCATCTATGTGATCCCAAATGGATTTGGGTGTGCCGGCAGGTCTGAGAAAGGCAGACAACAGCACCACGGTTGCCCTGTGCAGACCTAACCCAGTAGGGGCTCACACTCTCAGCTCTCCTCTGCAACACCACTGCGGACTTAGAGGATGCCAGTCTGCCTGTCTGTCTCAAATAAATGCAAGAACTGACATCCAGAGCCTTCCTTTGTGGACATGAGAAATATCACGTTTGCATTTCAGGAGTTTTCTTTGCTTACAGAGAAGCTGAGCTAGTGATGTACAGTGCCATTTATTGAGCACTTACTATGACTGGCTAAGCACCTGGCATTTAGTATCTCTTTTTATCTTCACAGGAATCATGTATGTTAGATAATGTTATTACCACTATACAGATGAAGAAGTATAGCTACTGAGCGAGCAAACTTCTCCACGGTCTCACTGGGACAGTAGTTCTTAACATGATTAGCCTTTACGGAGGTGAGGGGGAATACTTTTAAAAACATTCACACCTGTGTTCCATTCCCAGAGATTCCTATACACTATACACTCTGGGACATAACCTGGGAATCCAGATTTTTAAGAGCTTCACTGGGTGATTCTAATGTACAGTCAAGACTGCGATCTACTACAGAAAGACAAGTAGTGGAGGAGGTAGGATTTGAATGCAAGTCTCTCTACTCGCAGAGTCTGTGATCTTAACTGCTACCTATAATACCCCCCATGCTTAAATTAAGAACATTAGGAGCTTGCAATCAATAATAATTAGTATAGGAAATCTAAGGTAGGCCAATTCTTCCATGCAGTTTCAGGTCTTTCAACTTAAGGGTTAACATGAGTTCTTTGTGACCCAGGCCTACCTCCTGGAATGTAATCAATCAATCTGCAGATGTCTGCTCTCACAGACCTGCCCCTGGGCAGCACTCCTCATTTCTAGAAAACCAAGAGTTCAGACTTCCTCGCATTCCAGGACTGGCTTGGTCTCCTGGCAGCAATTTTGCTAACAAATGTTTTCAGAAATCAAAACCAGACATGTTTCCTATTAAATCCAAGAACAGCTCTCAATGTAAACAGTACTTGGGTTATTAGCCAAACATCCCTAGTTCATTTTAAGAAATGCAGAACCCTTTAAATACTTTACTTTAAAATAAGTGTTTATGTTGTTATCTTTCAATGCTTCAGCTTCGCCAAAACTGCCCTGATGTGTGTTTGTCCTACTCAGGATACATTCTCTACTCTCTTCTCTTCCCTACTGTTCCTCCCTGCATAACAAACGAGAACCACTGCAATTACCTGGTATTCAGATGGACAAGAAAAAAGAGAATAGAAAGTTGCCTGTTCCACTGATTACTTCATCTGCTAATCTAAGAGTAGTCAGACCATTGTAAAAAAAAAAAAAAAAAAGTCACTCTACAATCCACATCTGCTGGATTGATATAATTTCATTACATTATAAGCATTTAAAAGTAAGTTCTCCTCTCCCAACAATGCTGTGCCTATAGTGGTGCCCTCAACAATGAAAAGCAAAATGGGTTGCAATCATGTTTTCTGTAAGCTCATAGGACAGGGCGGTGAAAAGTGATGCATCTGTAGCCCAGAGCTGATACTGCCCTCCCCGGGTTCAAGCAGTTTGCCCTTGTTTATGGAGAGCTGGCCAAGTCCATGGAGTCACAGAGACCACTGAGCTGAGAAACTAACAGGATCATCTCATTCACCTGTGAACAATGTGGGTTTAAACTGTATAGGTGCATTTATACGCAGATTTCTTCTAATAAATACTGTACATGTAGTTTCTCTTCCTTTTGATTTCTTGACATTTTTTCTCAAGCTACTTTATTTTAAGAATACAGTATATAATACTTATATAAAATATGTGTTAATTGACTACTTATGTTATCAGAATTCCAGTTTACAGTAGGCTATCAGTAGTTAAGTTTTGGGGGAGTTGAAAGTTATATGAGGATCTTCAATTGTGTGGGGAGGGGGCCAAAACCCTGGTGACCTCAGGCAAGCAACCTGGGTCTTGCCTGAGGTTACAACGCTGCAGGTGTAAAATCACCAGCCCAAACATCCGCCCTCCACCTTTGTCCTCTGACACCCCTTCTGCCACCACAGGAAAATGGGTTTTGGCTTTCCTTTTTTCCAGTGGGGCTTTTGGTGAAAAGCTTTCTGCAAAACAACAGATCTGAGATTATTACAAATGACAGATCTCTTTAAAATGAAATGCAACACACATAACTGACACATCCCTCAGACAGACACATCTAACAGTAAAGGAGAAAATATCTGAATTTAAAATTCTATTCAATCTCATACCTTGTGCAATGAATTTATCTTGTAATTGTCTCAACTCCACTATAAAAATCCTCCTCCTCTATTTATTAAGTGCATCCCCCCCCCAAAGGTAACCTGATTAATTATACAAACACCAGTCCTACTATAACAGCACACTTATCATCAGTAACGCAGTGATGTACTAGCTTGTGCACACAGTAGAAGAGACTAAAGATGCCAAAGAAACAGTTCTCCCTCTGGCAGAAGGAGAGGTGGAGGAAGAGTGAGGAGGGAGTGGGTAGCGTTCTGGTAAAGGCAACGGCTGGCAGCCTTCCAAGCCTGCAGATGCTCCACAACTCTTGTCTCCATAAAGGACTAGATTTCCTGATGTCTGCTGAGCACCACTTCTCATATTCATATGTGAATATTCAGAAACCAATGTGCATCTCAACAAGATCTAGAGACTGTTGTAGCCACAAGATATTTGATTACAGTAATAACATTGGCACTTGTACTAGGCCCTTAATCTAAGGTGACCAAGGTTTCATCCCACTTTTCCCTATCAGAATAACTATGGAATTCAAACGATTTAGGAAAACATGGTCTTGTTTCACATTTTCCAGAGCCAAAGACAAACAGATCTTGTCCTTTGACAATACCTGGCTTCCCTCTCAGGACCACGTTTCTGAGACAGAGAGAGGATTCCTACTGCCAAAGAGCCAGAGGGAATGACAGCTGGGTCTGGCATCACTGTTCTTCCTAATAAGCTTGCTTTGAAAAGAAAGGTAAAATGTCTCCTTTGTTCCTGCAAAATCAAGAAATGTATTCTATAGGAAGACATTTTAATGTTGCAGCTTAAAGCATGCACAGACCTACTAAAAGCTAATACTTAAGAGGCCAGTAGCCTCAGGCCACATGTGACAGAGCCTGTTCTGCTGCTGGGCTGCACAGTCCATACATCCAACCCTTGGCCGCCCCAAGCCTCTTGGGCTGAACACCACTCTTAACAGAACATCACTCCAAGGAGCCAGCCAAGTGTGGCAGCCTTGATTGGAAGAGATGCAAAGGATAGCGGAGGGAAGGTCAGAGAATGTCTGTTTTTTCGTCCACCCAAGGGGTAAAGTGATGCTGGCAGGGACCAAAAGAGACTACTAGTAGAGGGAGAGGTGACCACAAAGCCATCATGTTGGCATTTGGACCTATCACTTTGTCCACTTAGCTAACAAACAGAGCCCCTTGCCTAGCATCATAATGAGGCCAAAAACTGAAAGTTAACAAATCTACAACTCTGGGATATCACACAACATCCATTAAATATATGGATATATTTAATGATATATCCATATCATTAAATGGAATTTATTTCAAATCACCTTTAAAATCCCCAAGCACATGTCTATTCACCTGAAGTTCTAAAATCGAATCCTAAGAAACAACATACCTGGGCTGCCCTAGGAGAATGATGCCAAAACATTAAAGTAGAGACCTGTATGTGTTAGAACCCTAGGACCATGGCAGGGAGATTATATCACCTGCTGGCCTTGAGTTCTAAGATGGAAGCTACAGCATGGGGAGAACTATCCTTCTGGGAAAGCGAGTAAGGCCAGGAAGAGCCTGGATATGCAGCCCCTGGAGAGGTGGGAGAAACCAAGAGCATCTGGGTAACAGGCTGAGAGTCAAACCAGGCCTGCTGTGGCCATCTGCTAATTCTAGAGCGACATTCTCAAGCTGTGTCAGCTGACACAGCCCAAGGATTGGCAGCAAATCTTATTTGAAGGCTGCAACTCCTCAAAACACATCGAAGTACACCGGCAGCCAGTCACAGCAAAGGAAGCGAGCCCTGCAAGGAAACGGGGGTCCTAGGAAAGAGGGTGAAGGGTGACAGAACGCCACTAATCCATCCTGCTGAGGGTGAAAAGGCTTTTAGAGACTAGAAGCACACACTCGAGCCTTTTCTCCTTTTACCAGGTGGCAGCAACATGTCCTTCTCTGCCCGCCACCATAGAGCCCAAAGCAGAAGTGGCTTTTCAAATTCTAGGCCCACCCTCTGCAGGTGTCAAAGTTTTTTGGCAAAAATTTGCTAATGTGGAAGGGAGTGTCGAAGGGATATTTTTGGAGCCTTTATGCCCTCCTAGATGTTGAAGTGAACAAACCCATCATTCTGAAAGATTAAAAATTCAAATGAGAAGGGTTATCAGTCAGTTCAGGCTGTCATAAAAAAGTACCAGAACTGGGGTGGCTCAAACAACAGAAATGTATTGTTGCACATTTCTAGAAGCTGGAAGTCATTATCAAGGTGTTGAAACTTAAGCAGCACCTCCTCTATATCAAGGCTGGTTCCTTCTGCGGGCTCTGAGAAAAAATCTGTTCCAGTTCTCTCCTGGCTTCTAGTGGTTTGCGGACAATCTCTGATGTTCCTTGGCTTGCAGATGCATCACCGCAATCTCTACCTTCATATTCGCTTGGCATTCTCCCTGTGCATGTGTCTCTCTCCAAACTTCCCTGTTTTACAAGGACGCCAGACATACTGGACTAGGGTCCACCCAATGACCTCGTTTTAATTTGATGGTCCTATTTCCAAATAAGGTCGCATTCTGAGGTGTCGAGGGTTAAAAAAAAAAAAGGTATGTTACTTTTTTGCTGTTGTGGTAGCAGAGAGACACAACTCAACAGAAGGGATCTTAGAGATCCAAGGATTTTCAAACTGTGTTTTATGAAACATCAGCTCTTAAAAATGCTCTGCACAAAGAGAATCCTTCCATACGTATATACTTACCCCCAAACTCATTGAATTGTACCCATTAAGTATGTACAGCTTTTTACATGTCGAGCACACCTCAATAAAATGTTTTTTAAAAAATAAAAGCAGGGATGTGAAGTACAGCATAGGGAATATAGTCAAAAATATCATAATAATTATGTATAGGGCCAGGTGGGTACTAGACTAATTTGGGGAATCACGTCATAAATTACGTAAATGTCTAACCATTACGCTGTACATCTGAAACTAATATAAAATAATATTGAATGTCGACTCTAATTGAAAAACAAAAATTAAAAAAATAAAAATTATAAAATAAAACATGTATAAATTTAGTAAGAGAAAGAGAGAAGAGAAAGAACGAGAATCAATTCTTCAGTCCAATATATTTGAGAAATGCTCCAACTCTCTCCTAGACATTATTACCACACAAACTTAAGAAGCACCTTCTCTATATCAGGCACCGAGCTCAGCTCGGAGACTCTAAAAATAAATAAGACCTGGTTGCTGCTGAGGAACTAGTTTTTTTTGTTGGCAGTGGGGGGATGGGTAAAGTGTACAAAACTGTAAATTTCAGTGTATTGTGGTAGTGTTATGACAGAGATATGCACAGATCACTGGGAGCCCAGAAGAGAGAAACTTACCTTAGCCTTGGAGAAGGAAAGGTGTAAAAGAAGGCTTCCCAGAGGAGAAACCTAGCTGGGTTTTAAAGAGTGCATAGGAGCGTGCCAGTGAAGGTCATCAGGGGAAAGGCACTGCAGCCAAGACATAAAGGGAACTGAGGTATGACACACCATACATTTGAAACATCACAAGCTGAGGGCTCCTAGACGACAGAGGACAGGGCAAGTAGGCTAGGAGGTGAAGACGAAGAGGCGCAGAGGGCTAAGGGGAGCTTAGGTTTATCCTGAGGGGCACAGGGAGCCACTGAAAACATTTACACATTGAGGTGACAAAAGCAGGACCACATCTGGATAGATTTGGGGTGGATAGGCAAGAACAGAGGCAGAGAGGCCCATTAGGAGGTTTTGTTACGCTGATTCAGTCAAAAAATTATGGTGAGTTGGAAAATCATCATTTTGTAGCCATCATAATAAAGACTAGATGAGGTACGCACCATCAACGGATGCAAAATCCAGGGGAAATTTTGAAGGTAAGTCAAATAGTCTTTTTAAAGTTTCCCCACAGATCGCTTATTAGTTGCAACAGAAAACAAACAAACAAACAAACTAGAAAAAAAAACAGTAATACACAAAGGAGAAAATGGGCAACATACCAGGGTTTAGAGATGGAGGTGAAATGGGTGAAGGGGGTAAAAACATACAAACTTACAGTTTAAAAATACATAAGTCATGAGGATGTAATGTTCAGCATGGTGACTATAATTAATACTGTACTGCATATTTGAAAATTAAAAAAGAGTAGATCTTGAAAGTCCTCATCACAAGAAAAAAATTTTGTGGAACTATTACGGGGACAGAGGTTAACCAGACTTATTGTGGTGATCATTTCCCAATGCATATAAATATAAAATCATTATGTTGTACACGTAAAATTAATAAATGTTATATGTTAATTATACCTGAACAAAAAAAAGAAAACAGCATTAATGTTGCACAGATGTGATCCTGCTGAGAACATGTACCCTGAATTTTTATAAGAAAGTCCAGACAAACTCGAAATGAGGGACATTTCATTTTTGAAAAATAAATAAAGGAGAAGAAGAAAGAAAGAAAGAAAGAAAGAAAGAAAGAAAGAAAGAAAGAAAGAAAGAAAGAAAGAAAGAAAGAAAGAAAGAAAGAAACTATATTCTTCTTAAATGTCATATCATAAAAGACAAAAGCTTCACAATGTTCCAGACACTGGCACTGATATTAATGAAAGAAACATGACAAACAAAGGCATTGCCTGACCCTAAACTGGATCCTATTTACAGGGGGCAATGTTATAGGAAATAGTATTAGGTCAACTAACAAATTTGGAATATGAAAGGTAAACTGGAAAAAAAGCATCGTATCAATCGCTAAATTTACTGAAGTTGATAACTGTATTGTGGTTATATAAGAAAACATGCTAGGTTTTAGGAAATACACAGTGAAGTATTTAGAAGTTATGGGCCAGGGCATATGCAAATGGCTAAAAAAAAGATTAGAGGGTGAGAGCGTGTGTCTGTGTGTGTACAGAGTGAGAGTGCACAAAAGACATACAGTGTTAACAATGGGTGAATCTGGGTAAAGGGTAGATAGTGTTCTTTGCACTATTCTTATTCTTGCCAATTTTCTGTAAGCTTTAAACTAATTCCAAATCAAACATTGGAGGGAAATAATGCTGAGAGCCTGAACTGGGCAGCACTGGTAGCACCAGGGAATGGAAGGGGTAAAGTCTGGGGTGATTGGCAGGATTTGGAGGGACAAGGAAGCAGGCACGCAGAATAACTTCAAAGTCTTTGGAGTATGCTGAGGGTTGGGGGGCTCATGGTATCCTGAATGGAGGCAGGAAAGAAAGCAGAGCAAGATGACGTCCTAGGGAAAAGGAGATGGTTCTGAATAAAAGCTGGCTTTAATGATTCCTTCAAAAACCTCTTTCTTAATAATGTCTCAAATTGGCCACACCTGGCTCTGGCTACAATCCATCATATACAGGGGATGTTCCTATACTCATGTATTTTCCGTCAATTTACATTTTTGCTTTTTAAGGGCCCATCAGTCATTTCTCCTAGGTGATGGTAGGGGCTGCAGTGTTACCACCTCACCCAGCTCAGAGGGAATCTCTAGGAGGGAGAATAAAAGCCGCTTCTCTCGGATGTTCAGTATAAACCATACTATTTGCACAAAAAGTTCGGGCACAGTGAACCATGCTTATCACTCAGGGGAAATTTTATATCGGTGTAGGGAAGGTTACCTACCACACATTGTCGTGAGAGTGGCTCTCACAGGCTGGCCCAATTCAACACTCCTTCCTCTTTATCAGCTGAGATGCTCACTCCTTATACACTCCTGACAACTCCTGCCAGAGTTCCTAGAGGACATTACAGAACTTCCCAGAACCAGAAGGGCCCTGAAAGAAAATGAGGTTCATTCCCCTCAGGAGGCAGATGAGGAAAGAGACCCACAGGGAGAGTAAGTGGCTTGCCCAGAGTAAATCTGAATTTGAAAGCCTCTTTTCCTCTGCCAGACTCCTCTGGCCTCTGACACTGACCAGGCCCTCAGCCATGACCCACAGACCCGAGAGAAGGGGAACAGACCAGCAACATGGCAGCCTGACCCGAGAGAGCAGCCCGGCTGTGTGGCCACTCAGTCATGATGGACAAGAGGTCGTGGAGCATGAAGGCTCAAGCCTAGTCTGTCTTGGTAAACACAGGGTCACCCTGCAGGTATCCTTAGGCTTCACCAGCAGCGCCCTCTACGAAACTGTCAAGCAGAGGTGGTGGTTCCAGGAGCCTCGAAATCTGAAGCCAGTCGCTTGAGAGGCAGGGGCAACCAAAGGCCAAGCAACTCGCCACAGCCCCAAGGAAACAGGCTGCATTATCACCCCAGGAAGCAGGAATTCCAATTAGGAAGGAGAACAGAAGGCATCCATCTCAAGCAGTAAGAACCAAGGTCAGGGGAACATTCACCCCAGAGTCACATCAGATACTAGGTTTAGTTTGGAAAGCTTGAAAATCCTGGATCAAATTCACCACTTGAAGGCAGTGCCTGTGTTTTCTTTAACTAGACTTCCACCCCCACCCCAATTCTTCATTCTCACAGAACGGAAGCAGACACACTGGGGATTTGCATTGCATCTAAGAGACTCTAGCTCAGTCTAGCACTGTTAAATTCAGGAGGTTAAAGCCAGATTTCAGCGGCTGTAGCTATTTTCTACCATATGGACTGAGTAGCTGAAGTCAGTGGTCAAGGAAAGAAGTCCAGATGGGAGACAAAAGTAGAAATCTCCCTGGTTCCCTACAGCCCTGGTTCTAATCCTTCCTAAGGCCGAACCACACACAGCTCTGTCTGAGGCTCCAGGTCACACCCACCTGCCCCACCCCCACCAGCTTTATGCCTACTCCTGGAGCTGGTTTTAGTGACTTGGGAGAAAAACAAGCCTAATGAATACCAGAAGGATTGGCTGGCCACAGCTTGCAGTTAGCTTCTTCACTCTTTGTGACAAAGAGAGCCTCTGGAAATGTTCTAGATTAAAGGAGTCTAAAAGATGAGAGCTGGGGTGGCAGGGCCCAACACGTAAGATGTTTGTCCTCAGCTTGTCCCCAGTCCTGATCCTCAGAATCATGCAGTGACTAAGTGTGGGCCCTGGAGCCAGGCTACTGGCTCTGAAGGCTCATTCCATCCTGAAGCTTTGAGGCCTGAGCACAGGATGTAACTCTTCCAGACCTCAGTGTTCTGTGTCTGTAAAGTATCGATTTGTACAGGCCCATCATCCCTTTTCGAAAATCTCCAGACTAGATGAGGGATAGAATTCCCAGATTTTAGAGATATGGTACATTTACTAGATATTACGTATTACCCTCAGCATTTTTCTTCAGAGAAATGTGTGAACACTCATACAATGTAAGGAAAACAATTAAACAATATATTGCCTCACCTCCGTTCAGCTCAGGTTCCATAATCAAACAAGTTTGCATCAAACCAAACTAAAAATTCAATTTTTGGAGTTGGGTGGGGCTTTTTATTTTATTTTATTTTTATTTTTTGGAATCAGTATTGAGGATTAGGGGCCACGTCCTGTATCTCGCCCAGATTACTCTGAGGATTACGTGGGTTAATCCAGGTGCAGCATTTCGCACAATGTCTGTTTCACCTGTGATTGCATCGCTTTATGTCCATGTCTCTCACCAGGCTGCAAGCTCCCTAAATCCCAGAGATATCATCTTAGCCGGGGTTTTTTCAAATCCATCTTAGTACCTAGCAAAGCGTTTTGTGCACAACAAGACTTGAACAAATGTTTGTTAAATGAATAAATCTAGTTTCAAAGATAAGTTTTTTTCAGTATTCAAAACACAATGGAGCCTTGCCGATTCCCTGGAGGTGAGAATTATTTAGTCACTTGAAGATGTATGACTCTAGAAATTCATGCAGTATTGTCCTTATTTCTTTCAATCCAACCCTTTTTAAAGCGACCTCAACATGACATTCTCATAACTTTAAACAAGTGAAATGGTAGAGGCAGTAAAGGCAGCAACTTACATTCAGTGAGAGCCAAATAAGCTAAGTGTTGCTTAAAGAACTTTATATATATTAATTTATTTGTCCTTTCAACTATTTTTTTTTTAATTTGCCCATTTTACTGATATGGAAGTGAGGCAGGCAACTTGCCGAAAGACACATACCTAGTAAGTGGCAGCTTTCAATCCCATGCCAACAGACCCCACAACCTGTGCTCCCATTGTCTCTCACACAAGCACAAAAACCCCTTTTACCCCTCTTAGGGGCTGAATTGTGTCCCTCTCCTCCATAAATGACCCTCAGTACTTGTGCGACTTTATTTGGAAACGAGGTCTTCGCAGATGATTAACATAAAATGAGCCCTAAAGCAATGACTGGTGTTCTTATAAAAGAGGGACACTTAGACACAGAGACAGACATACACAGAAGTAGAACACCATCAAACATGGAAGCAGAGATGGGGGCATGCTTCTACAAGCCAAGGAGCGACAAAGGCGGCCAGCAAGCCACCAGAAGCTAGGAAAGAGGCCTGAACGCATTCTCCCTCACAGCCTCAGGAGGAGTCAGTTCTGCCGACACCCTGTTCTCAGCCTTCCAGCCTTCAGAATGGTGAGAAAAGTCCCTTCTGTTGTTTAAGCCATCCGGTTTGCGGTACTTTGTAATGGCAGCCCTAGCGGACCAATACGAACCCATCAAGCTGAGAAAAGAAATTGGCTGGAACCGGCACAGCCAATGTCTCCTTCTCAAAGACAGTCCAGCAGAGGCACATGCACGCATAACACAATAACACACCCTTGTTGGACCGAGGAGCAAGAGACACAGGACACTAATGAGGTTTCTTGTTCACTGGCACGCCCCCAGATCCTACTTCCTGGCCTTTCAATGACTTTCTTTTAAAACTAACAAAAAAGAAACTGAGAAAACAAGAAACCAAGGGAAGACACATTTCCACACTACCCACTAGCTACTTAGAATGAGAATAGCACAACACCTGTCCGTGAGCACATGCATCCTCACACTCACACGTCACCCACAAGACAGAAACTTCCCTTTTCACTGCATGCGCCCACTGCTGGCATTCTCCGCCTCCCCCAGACCGAGGCCCGTTCATGATTCAGAGATGGCGGCTGACAGCCGGAGACTGATGCCAATGGTTTCCTTCCATGGACTGCAAGAGGGACACAGAGTGGCTCCACATGAAATAGGAGCCAGGGGTGGGGGGCGGGGGGCAGCTTCTTCAGACCCCAGGACCTTGGTTTCATCCTCTGGCAGTCAGTCACAGCAAAACTAGCTGCTGTGAAATGAAAAACACAAATAGATTATAAATGTATTTGGATGAGATTTTATACCATCAGATATTGTGGCCCCTGTTAGAGTTTAGGGTTTAATCATCTGAGGCTCTCTGACCTAAATCTCTCTGCATGTGTGCCTGTCACACTGGGGCCCTGCATATACACACATGCATGGCCACCCTGGGGTCCGATCCCTGCAAGCATCTAAGTAGAAGCACACACCTCCTTTAAAATTCTGAGAGCTTAGCAGTGAACAGATATACCTCAAAGGGTACACGGGAGGGTCAGGTTTCTGACCTGATCCGAACTGAGTTTTACGCTCCGGGTTAGTTCTTTCAGAGGTCCCTATCACTAAAACATCTTGGTAATTCCAGACACCCATCGCGGTTCTGTTTCCTGAGAGGGAGGCCAAGCCCAGCTCACAGAAGCCACAGAGAATCATCCTATCAGGGAAGCTACTATTAGTGGGAAAACCCCCCATCTCTGGTCTGAATTTAGTTGTAGAAACACTGGAGATGTGTTTAGAATAACACACATTATTCTAAAAATACATTATCATAAGGATAATATTTCACCAAAGATCGACAGATTGACATAGACATGTCTGAAACTGCAGACAAGGGGGTATCGTGGAGCCAAAGCAATAGCAAACCAGAAGCCCTGTTACTGCCGGTCCACGGCAGCCTGCACAGGCCACCTGACATTCCGTTTGAACCAAGGAAGCCCATGCAGAAGAGCAATAAATGTCTTGGCCAAATTCAGCACAGACACCCACACAAAGAGCTACCTTAGAGATCAGGAAGAACACAGAAGGTCAAATTGCCTTCATCCTCCCTGCACGTTAGTGTTCACACACCCACCTGCTGGAACCCTGCTAAGGGAGGGAGACTGACTCACTGAAGCACCCTCATCTGAATGCCCAGGAGGTCGTAGCTGAACATCTCCTGGCCAGGTGTCTGTGGACAGTATTTTCAAATAGCTATATGGTGTTTAGTAGAACCATTCCTCTAGTTTAACTACTGCTTACTGCTCTTAAAATATTGCTGGGCATGGTTTTGGTACAGTAGGCCTGACAGGCTGGAGACTCTCTGGTTAAGACCAGCTCAGTCTTGGGGAAGCCCTCATTCCACTCAGAGGGGGCCCAAACCACAACCACCCTACTTCAAACCAAGATCCCAAAGGGTCGAGAATAAGTAAGGCTTCTTGTATGTTCCTTTAGCTTTAAAAATTTTTAATAAATATTGTCATGACAGCAGATCAGGTTTATCTCACTTTGCCATTAAATACAGGTTAATTTTTAACCACCCATTACAGCTACCTCTAATCCTTTTCAGAATAAAGCAAGAATCTACATCTACATATGGAGAGACCTTGACAGCTCTCTTGCTGCAGATGATCAGTCCTGAACGGGGGGGGGGGGGGGGGGGGGGGGGGGGGGGGGGGGGGGGGGGGGGGGGGGGTAGGTCCTAATGCCTAGCTTCTCAGAGTGGTGCTTCACAGACTGGGACACTGCACCCCCTACACAAACACCAGGTGGGACGATAGCTTCCTGGGAATAAAAGCGTTCACATTAAGATAAGCACAGGGGTATTACTGAGTATAATGAAAAGTTCACATGAACTTTTAAAATAAGAACAAGAGACCTCAATGAAAGTTTATTGCCCTGTAGGAGGGTTGAGCTATACCCCATCCCCACTCTGGGGTACCTGAACAGAGGAGTTTGGGGAGCCCTTTGCAAGGACATTCATTCTGCTGTCACATAAGGGAACATTTCCCCTCCTTTTTGTTCCCATGATTAACAGCTGACTTTAGTGGCCCACACGGGAAAATCAACAATGAAGCTTTCTATCATAAACACGAGGCAAAGGGATAACACTGCAGAGCTGTGCAGGTCGAAGCCATATCTGCCTCACATGTAACATGCAAGACCACAAGGGGAGCTTAACCTTCCCAGCCCCGTTCCTTTCTGTGGATCCTGAGTCAGAATTGCCAGAAGGAAATGGGCACCTGCCAGGGACTTGAGAGGTGACCTGGACTTGCTGTAATTTTCCAGAGTCTAAAATGGAGGAATGGTCTCTAAAAAGTCCTATGGCATGTTTGGAGATGATGATTAATAAGCCTGCTACAGCAGAGAGCCAAACAAGGAACCTGGCTCTCCTATCCACCAGCAGCACCCAACAGTGTGATGCCCAAGAATCTCCATTTTTAACAAGTACCCTGTCCACCCCCAATGCAGGAGCCTCAGAAACTCTTTGAGAAATTGATGCAGAGAAAAAGTCACATGCCCAGGCAATGATGGAGCTGGGACGAGAACCTGAGTCTGGATAATGCCACACTTGATACTTCTCCTGTGCTAGAAGCATTATTGATTATTGATGGAGATTGGATATTTCTCAGTAAGTGTTAGCAACCATTATAACAAATTCCTGCAGCTGGATGTGATTCAGAGTAAACAAGACATCCTCCGTGTAGCTCTAAACTGGATTCTTTCACTTATGTTCTGTGGAATTGGCTGTCGGCCTGTTCTGGCAAGAAAAATGAACACGAAGCTTTCACTGGCTCAGTTTTCAGAGCTCTCAAATCATTCTCTTGGACAACTTCAGCAACAGACTTCAGTTGAAACCAAGAAGCATTTTCCATCCAGTCAACAGCAGAAGCCCCAGATATGATTCCTGGAGCTGACTGGGTCCAGTGGTTCAAAAAGATGATTTTAGGCCATCAATCAGCTTTATCCCATCCTACAAGCCTAGAGGTCTCAGCTTACACAAAAGGATGTCTGAACTCAAGACAATTAAAATCCAAATCTAATTGATTGTTTCCTAGTCCCTTGGCCCTGTTTTCCTCACTCATATGTTTAAAAACCCTCTTTGAATTATATATCATCTTATAAACTGTTTCCAAAGTCCTTTGAAATAGATATGTAATCAATAACTTCCCACACACGCACACTAAACTTGTAAGGTGATCTGTTATGATGGAGAAGTCAGATTGATCTTAACTTCAGTCCCAGACTCTCCTGATTAGCTGTACAACCTTCAGCAAATGACTGAAACTCTTTGAGCCCCATTATCCACCTCCGTAAAGTGGTGCTTATACTTGCATTATAGGGATAAATATGAGATGATGTAAAACTGCTTTGTGGAGGCAGTATTATCCTTGTTGTTGTCACCGAGACAGCCAGAAAAAAGATCCCACTGCCCCTTGGGCAAAAGAAGTGAATTGAGAGAGAGATAAAGGAATGATTCTGATGTGAGTTCTTGTAAGAGGTCATATGGAGTGGTGAGAAGAAAAATCCAAGAGACAGCCATGATAGTAACAGGTCAGAACAGTGTTTAGCTCGTCAAAGGCAAGATGGACAGGAGGAGGAAAGGGCATGCAGGAAAGATCCAGAGATTTTGTCCCATCTTTAACAATTGTTACAGGTTGAACTGTGCCCCCCGAAAATATAATGAAGTCCTAACTCTTAGTACCTGAGAATATAACCTTATTTGAAACTAGGGGCCTCTGCTGATGACTAAATTAAGATGAAGTCAGTAGGGTTGAACCCTAAACCAATATGACCAGTGTCTTTACAAAAAGGAGAAATTTGGAGATGGTCACATGCAGAGGGAGAACATCATATGGAAATGAAGTCAGAGATCTAAGTGACGCCTCTATAAGCTCAAGAACCCAAGATTGCCAGCAAACCACCGGAAGTAGGAGAGGCATGGAACAAACTCTCCCTCATAGCCTCAGAAGGCACCAATCCTAATGACACCTTGATTTTTGATTTTGAACTTCTGGCCTCTGGGACTGAGAGTCAATAAATTTCTGTTGTTTAAGCCACCTGTTTTGTGGTAATTTGATAAGGTAGCCCCAGGAAACTAATATACCAATCAACCAAAAAGAGGCCTTTATTATATTATATATTGTTGTTGTTATATTTTTAACATTTCTGAGCACTAAAGCAATGCTAAGAAATGAGGCCCTTAGCTCAGGCCTTCGTCACTGCCATACTGACTATTGTTCTCTAGATTTCTATAGCTCTCTTATATCAGTGCCCTTCCCCCTACACTGAAGCTCCCACTGGGTACCGAGCTAACAAGCCCAAACACATCCTCACCACTCACAGAATCAATTCTGAAACCCTCCTCCACTCCATCCTACTCTCAACTCTAGGAAGTACTGACTGGTCTATTTGTTCCCATTTGCCTTCCTCGGGGCCCCCAGACGATTCCATCCTGGTGCCATTTTGTCAGCAATGGTCCCACAGATTCTGTTCCCCCTGAATTCACACATGAAATCCAGACAATATGCTCCTTTATGGGAAAGAATCAAGTTTGAACAACAATTAATTCTGGCTGTGACCCTCAAATCTCTAAAGAGTATGCCTAATTTAGAGGTTTCCTCTCTGCTTCCTTTTGTGGTAAATGAAAATTCAGTTCACTTATACACCCAAGGCTCCTAATCATTATACCACTATTTTATCCCCTTTAAAAAAGTGTTGATGATTTTAATTACATACTTGGGGGAAGCTGAAAACACATCCACAAATTCCTTGATGTTTCATCAACGGGGATGATATATCCCTCTCTCAAGCCTGGAGGGACTTTGCAACCACCTCAGTGCATAAAATGAGGCAGGAAGGAGTGCACATCTTCAGAGCCTTGGCTAGAAAAAAACAAGCAGCAACTGCCTGTTTCTTTGGGGACACTTGCCCTGGGAGCCTCCAGGCACTATGTAAAAAAGTCCAGCCACCCCTAAAATCCCATGTGGAGAGATGAAAGAGAAGGAGGCAGGGAGCCAAGGAGCCCTAGCTATTCCAGCCCCCTAGTGATCTCATCTTCTCAGCCCAGGTAAAAGACAGATGTGCGAGGGACCTTGGAGAAAATCCCAGACCCAGCCACCATCTGACTGCAACAGCATGAAAAATCCTGAGATAAAACTATCTACCTGAGCCTAATCGGCCTCCAGGTTGGTGAGCAAAAAAGATGATTGTTATTGTTTTAAAGCCACTATTTTGGAGAGGTGTGTCAACAGCTCTAGATCTTTAGAATGACTCGTACGTTTATTTCTTGTCCGTCAGTGACACACACAGTAGTCCTCGCTGGAAGGAAGCTCATTACTTCTTCAGCTTCTCCTCTCTCTCCTTCCACCTCCCTAATTCTGCTACCCTGTGTCTACTTTTCCATTGCCTGCCTCTATTACATTACATCCTGCTCAGGAGCCCCATTGAATACCACCACCCCCACTGGCCTCCCTCCTTCCAGTGTCCACCACCTCTAGGCTCTCCTGCACTGCCACTCAAGGGGTCTTCTAAACACAGGGCTGATCAGGTCACTCCTCACTGCCAAGAGAGGTTGGCTGGTGTTCAAGCCCTTTGCTGTTGGTGTTCAAGCCCTTTGGATTAGCGTCCAAGCCCTCTGGGTTGGTGTTCAAGCCCTCTGGGTTGGTGTTCAAGCCCGTTGCTGTTCTGTTTCTCCAGCTTCGTTCCCTACCAATTGCTCCACACAACTGTCTGAACTCAGGTCACCCTGGCCCTTTGTGAACACAGCATGCCCATCCTGCTGCTGCCTATCAGCTCACGTTGCTTCCTCATCAGAAAGTTCTCCCCGCTAAAGCTCTGCTCAAACAGCCCTGCTTCCATAAAGTCCTCGTTTGTGCCCCACACCTGTACCCTGCCCTGAGACCCCACGGCAGTTACCCCAGGCACAGTCCTGTCACTCTATATCAAGCATCTCCCCAAAGGACGGTGAACTCTTTGAGGGCAGGGGCCCCAACTCACTTTGCTTCTAACACTCAAAATAAACATCTGCTGAATCATTGCTGATCCCAGTGGGCCTCCCAGAGAGCACCGGTAAATGGCTAGATGGAGAGTTTTTGAAGGAGGAAAAAAAGGAATTGGATGCATCCTCCGGGGGCACCAGAATCTGCCTTAGTTTTTGTTTCCCACCTCTCAGAGTGATAGCAGCCAGTGATGCCCAAGTCTATGGTTACCATGTGCATCAATGACACAAAGTGAGTCACAAAACCCTGGGACACAGCGGGTCACCTTGAGCTGGTCAGACTTGAAGTTGAGAGGCAGTGTAGCAGAACAGTGTAAGAAGCCAAATGGCATGTTCACCTTTTGATTCTGACAGTTTTGTTCTGGTTTTGTATAATGTCCACCTTTGATCTCCTGACTTGACCTTTCGGAATCAGGAAATCCATCTCTTCGTGTTCTGAGTCTCCTTTAAAGCCCCTTGGCCAAGTGTCTTATACGTGGCCGCTCTCCATCAGCGCTGCTCTCTTGATGATCACTGGCAACCCTCAGCCCCCATGGCTCGCTCTTTGCGGTGTCACCAAGCCAGAGTATCACTGAGGCATCTGCCCTCCCGGGCCCAGCCCTATGCAGACTCTTGCCACGATGCCACCTGAAACGCCCTGGGTCTCCTAAGTCAGCTACCACATTCCTCCAGCGTAGCCTCTGGTGGCTGATGAGCCAAGCCAGAGCAGCGTTCCCCAGACCCTTGTTTTTCCATCCATTGTCCTCTCATGCCTCCCACCTTCTAGAGGAGGGTGGCACCACTCCGCCCTCACATAGCCCCTTTCTCCTTCAGCAGCTGTTTTCTGTCAGTTGAATGTGCGAGTGCTGTGCTGTTGGCTTTATTCTTTATCTGGTATGTATGGGGTACACTCTTTCCCTCTGACTTCGGAGAGAAAGGATGCTCCTTCTTCACCACTCCACCTCCCCCCAGAGTCAGCTTTTTCCAGAAAACACACACGCCAGGCTCTGACGCCCACCTCTCAGAGCAATGGACACTGGGCATGTTAGCATGTGCTTCCTGTACCATCTGTCTGTATCGAGGGTGGTGTGATGAGTCACTAGCCCCACAGGGTACAAAAGGCCACCTTTCACTTGCCAGGCCTGAAGTTGAGAGGCGGCACAGCAGTTGAATAGCCTGAACAGGAGGTTTAGATTCTGAAGCTGCCAGTTCTTAGCTGTGTCTTAGGATAGGTTACTTAACCTCTCTGTTTCTCCATCTGTAAATTGAGATAATTATTTTCTCAGAGTGTGGAGGTAAGAATTAAGTGAGATGTCTGGCACATGACAATTACTGTACTTTTAACAAAAGGGGTTGCCTTTATGTGTAAGGGGATCTGACACAGCTCATCTTCAATGCTATCATTGTACCTTTTTCTTTTTTAACCTAATTTCATTATCTAGACACAGAAGAAATAAGAAGATAAATGCTCCTAGCAGCCTGGGGCCATTTAATTCCAATGGGAGCTGGTGATATTGTTCTCAGTTTCTGAATGTCATAAATTGGGACTCTTCCTAAAATTTCTGGCCCTCTTTTTACCCAAACCATCAGAGCTGAAATAAACTGGCAGAATACCTCATATCATCTGTCCTCAACCTTTTTGGCACCAGGGACAGGTGCTCCTATAAGAATCTAAAGCCTGGTGATTGAAGGCGGAGCTGAGGCGGTGATGCTGGCACTGGGGAGCAGCTGCAAATACAGATGAAGCTCCATTCCCTTGCCCACTGCTCACCTCCTGTTGCGCCCAGTTCCTAACAGGCCACTGACCAGTACTGCTCCTCAGCCCAGAGGTCGGGAACCCCTGCCTTAGATTACTTCTGAGCTCAGCACAAATCAAGGGGCTCTGAGCTTCCCACTCAGCTCACCTTCAGTCTACTCAACTGTGAGGGCCTGGGAGAAGAAATCCTGGGAGAAGAAGAACAGCTGCCAAAGCTCACCTTACTCAGAGTTGACTGATTACCAGAACATTCTGGAGAGTGAGGAAGAAATTATCTCTTCCTGGATCCTTTCCCAGGTCCTTAATTTTTCCAGCAGGGCCATGAGGTCAGTGAAATAATAGGTCTTTTCCGATTTCAACTGTTGGAATTTAAACAAATTCTATCCTCCAAACCTCAAATGCAATCACTAGCTTTGCAAACCACAAACAGCAAAATAAAACAAACCCCCCCTGATGGTAACCCATGTCCCTAAATTCACACTGTTGTCTTCCTTTGGGCCATCACACCTGCCTGGAGAGAGGTTTCCTGTACTTGATAAGAAAGCAACTGATGAAAGCAGAGCACCTCTCATTCGGGTTGTAAATGCCATCCATGGAGCTCAGCAAGTCGGTAAAGATGGGCTGCTAAGATTTCATTAAGCAGAAAGCATCTCTTTTTTCAAACTGTCAAGTCACACAGGTGAGCAATTAAGCCACTGAAAGGGAAGAAGGGAAAGGTTTCTTAAGGGGCATTTAAAAATGCAAAGCATGTTATCTGTAACACTGTCCAGGGCACTTAATTAACTATATGTCCCATGTAAGCATTAAGCCTGGCTTTCCAGACCATCAGAACCCAGAGAAGCGGAGCTGAGTCCAGGCTTCCGCTTAGCAGATGCTGCACCAGGGGCCTGGGGCTACGGCACAGGAGGTATAGTGAGAATGGGGACTCACCGCCATACAGCTAGTTAAAGGCAGGGCAGGGCCCCAGATCTGTGCCGTCCACCACAAGAGCCAGGAGCCACATGTGGCTACTTCATTCAAATTAATTAAAATGGAATAAAATTTAAATTCAGGTTCTCATTAGCCACACATGGCTACTTACATTTAAATTAATTAAAGTGGAATAAAATCTAAAATTCAGTTCCTCATTTGCACTAGCCACATCTCACAAACTCAATTGTCATATAGGGCCAGCAGTTCCCATGCTGGACAGCACAGAATAGAACATTTCCATCACCACAGAAAGTTCTACCGAGCTGTGCTATTTTCGATCGCAAGACTCTCCAATCCTTTCCTCTCCACCAGCATTTGGGTCTCATTTTTACCACAGGTAACCAACCATCCATTAAGCTTGTGACATCAGTTTAGTGGGACAGGAACAGCTTTTCTTCTTCTTAATGAAATAGAAAAGAAAATACCATAGTGCATTGCGTGCCAATGAAAAAAAAAGTAAGTTTCAGATCATAACACTTGTTTGATTTTATTCAACTTTATTTATACACACATTCATACTCATACATTATCTATATCTATACATTTATAGTTATATATCTACTGGGCCACAATGTAAAATGTATTTCTTCCTGTGGCTCAGGGTCAGAAAAAATTAGACTTCCTGTACTACAGCATGCTCCTTATCTACAGATGTTTGGGTGTTTTTTGCCCCCACTCGTCTTCCCCTTTTCCAGATGACTCAAATCACGAGAGAGTGAGGCAGAGTATCTGTTGCACAGCACCACACAAAGGTTTTTCTCCAGATCTGATTTTCCCTGGGTGCTCTTCCCTGTTAATCCATTTCCCCTGGGCACAGAGCCAGGCAACTGGAAGGACCCAGACACTTGTCTGGGCTCCAGTGCCCACGCAGGCAGGGAATGAGGAGAGGGTGGGCAAACAGACCCACAGCAGAACTAACACCAATTCTGTGGCTTGTGAAGTCTGGCCCTCCACATTGATACAGACCAAAGACTTGTCGCGACATCTCCGGCAAACATTAAGAAGCACCCAGAAATCACTCTTGCTCCCTTAGACCACAGTTTCTTTCCCTCCAGCTATAGTTCTATAGTTCAAAAAGGCCAAATGTTGGGAGCCAGGCTGCCCAAAGTCAGAGGAAGCCCCTCACCTGAGTATAGGAACGACTCAGACCTGTAAAGATAAATGTCCTTCCTGACATTGCCCGGGGGACTAAGGTTCCAGGAACTGGAGACAATAGTATAATCCTTTCAAAACAGCTAGCGATTTGCTCACGTTACCAAGATATTTGCTCACGTTACCAAGATAGATAAAGAAAGTTAAGAAGTTAAGACGTCTTGTGATTAGGTAACTCCCGCCTAAAGCTACATGTTCCCTCCCTTAAACCTGCCCCTATATATGTAACCCCCCTACTTACAATAAACGAGACTTGATCAGAAAGCCTGTCTTGTCTCCATTCTTTGCGCCTCTTGTCCCCCTTCTCCTTCAGTCCTAGGACCTCCGTTGACTGTCCCGCGGGCCGGGACAGCCAAAAGAACTGGAATACCATTTCTCTCATTAGATGGTTGATTTTATGTGTCAATTTATCTAGGCCATGATACCCAGATATTTGGTTAAACAATACTCTAGATGTTTTTGTAAAAGCATTTTTTAGATGATTTAAATTTAACATTTAAATCAGCAGAGTCTGAGTAAAGCAGATTATTCTCTATAATGGGGAATGGGCCTCATCCAATTAATAGAAAAAGAGTGATAACTCCAAAAGAAGAGGGTATTCTGCCAGCAGGCTGCCTTCAGACTTGAGCTGCAACATCGACTCTTTCCTGGGTCTTCAGCCCTGCAGATCTCAGACTTGCCAGCAACCACACTTTCATAAATCAATTTCTTAAAATAATAATAATACTTTCTATCTATCAATCTAGTGATTGATCCACACATATATACATACAGACAGACACGCACATATACACACACATACATGCCGTTGGTTGTGTTTCTCTGTAAAAACAGAAGTTTCCCTGACGAATACACACTTATATTCTGCCCACAGAAAGCCTCCTCATTGTTCAAGGGGCTCTCAAGTGCCACTCCCTCTGTGCAGCAGCCCCTGACTTACTCTGCCAGAATAATTATTGTTTCTTCTATGCTCATTTATATACTATCGTGTTGATGCCATGTTTTTGCAAACATAATTATTATGCCTTGTACCATGTCTCATATTTTGATCCTAATCCTTGTTTCCCAAAGCTTGGTCTGTGAACCAGCAGCATCGGCGCCCCTAGAAACTTGTTAGAAATGCAGAATCTCAGGCCCCATCCAAACCAATAGAATCATTTTAACAAGATGCTCAGGTGATTCATATCACATTAAAGTTTCAGAGGCACTATTTTAAACAAAACCCCTTAACTTAGAGGAGCTTTTAAAAATATCAATGCTTAGTTCCTACCCTCAGAGACTCTTATATAATTGGTCTGGGTTTCACCCTCATTCCCTCTTCTTTTGGGGTGCTCAAAACCTTCCCACAGGTTCCTAAAATGCAGCCAAGCTTGAGAACTATTGTTGTAAATGAACCCTTCATTTTATAAGAAAAATTTAGACCAGCAACATCAGGAGGCTGTGTCAGGCCACAAAGTGAGCTAGTATCAGGGACGAGACCCCACTAAGGCTTCCCTCTCCCTAAAAATGTTAAGGAAAGAGAGAAAGATCCATATGTACCATCAGCAAATGTGAAATGAAACCTGAGTCATCCAATATACATCTGATACAGGACATTATCATCACACTGTCTCCTTTGTAAAGAATCTACAAGATTCGCTATGAATGCAAAGAACTACTCAGTTTAGGTTGGATCTCAGGAACCTTGCCATTTATAATGATTGTCAAACACAAAAATCAAGTGTAAAATTAGTGCTGGGAAAGACAGGAGCCACCTTCAGGCTAGGGTGACCCAAAAACATCCCACGCCGGACACAGATACTGTCTTAACCAGCAACTTCATTATCTACTGGCCTCTGATTCTTTGCTCACGTAACTCTATGGAAGGTACAAGATGAAAATATTTTTGTGCTTTCTTAGTGTTGCTATATGGCATGGATTTTCCACCTGAGTTAGGAGATAACCAGGAGAAATGATGAGAGACATAAAGAGAGTTATTTTCCTTTTAAGATCCTCTCTATCTTTATGCCAACTTGTGGAGTCCACTCGCTCCTCTGCCAGGGTGATGATCAGTTACAACAGGCTTTCCGCCCACAGTTCATTCACATCACATGTTCTACCTTTTAGGAAGAGTGACCACATGCAGAGGGAGCCCATCTTGGGTGGTCACTGTGTGAAAAGTGGCTGCGGCCAGCCAATTACTCAAGTGTGACGGGGTGATGTTCTCTAATATCTCCTTCCCTCGGCCTCCTATAAACTGTCCCTAGTACAATTTCCAGCCTGGGGTGGCTTGGGATGAATCTCTTTGATCTTCTGTTGACAGTCAAGTAGTTCTTCTTGGGCAAAACTACATCTTTCTTTAGTGCAATGGAGCACCATCTGCTTAATTAGGGCACCTGCAAAAAAAGCTAACCCCAAATGCCCACAGTGTTGATAAATTTGTGCCCTGAAATTATACCGAACCCCACCAAATTGCTAGCTTGACAGCTGGTAGTAGCAGCTACCCATACAGGTGTGTTCTTAGCAGTGACATTAAAGGGGGAAAAAAAAAACCCACACCTCAAGGGCACAAAGCAGGTGGGCAGGCACACACGTACATATACACAGAAGCACACACGTATGCACACACACTGCTTGCTGGCAAGCTGCCCTCCCGCTAAGCCACACCATCCATGCCCCTTTGTCCCCTATATGTTTGTATCTCCTCTCTTGCAGATAAAGGGAAGACTGATTCCTGTTATAAAGAAGAACTGTGTGTGTTTATGTAACAACAATGGTAATAAAATACAGTTGACAGCAATGGTAATAAAACAGCACTTAAAAATATTTATCAAACCAAATAATTTTACCCAGTAAGTGCCGACCTTTTAAAGTGAATTATTGGAGTAGACAAGGTGGGAACTGGCAGGGACTCGTAAAACCTACTCTGACGCCAGCATTTTATGGGTAAGGAAGCAGAAATCTAGAGAGGTAAGGTCACTTGCCCAAGGCCACACAGTTAATTAATTGTAGCGTCAGGACAAGAGCCACCTGGTCCAAGATTCCAGAACAAAACCCTTGGTGGCAGCACATCGCCATTCCCATGGCCCAGCGAGCAATTCCAGCAGAAGGCGACTAATTTTCTCAGAATAAGGGATCTGAAGCTGCTCACCATCTATATACCAGCACAATTTGGCTAAAAAGAAAACTCCCCGCCAAGAAAAGGGGAAATGAAAACTGGAAATGTTACAATTACACCATTCCTATATTTCTTTGGAAGGTTGAAGTCAAAAAGAGCTTCTCTTTCTACCCCGGGGCAGTTTCAGGAGGTGGAGGAAAATGACTGGTGACACTAACCTTTTCCTACAGCATTTGGGTTCCAGCCACACAAGGTTAGAATTACAAATAAATTATCCTACGACCAAGAGCCTATGGCTTCTTCCCAAATTCAGAGTCACATCCAATTATCCCCCTGAACAACAAAGCTCCTGGATCTTCATACGCCCATGTCCACTTCTTGAAAGACCACCTTTTCCCTTTGGCCAATGCTGGACTAATTTTTGCTTCGTCATAAAAGTCTGTACAGATTCAAAGCATCATAGACCATAAGAACTAGAGAGTCACCCCAGCCAAACATTTTTTACCATGTTATTGCCTCTTTCTTTTGAAAAATAAATGTATCTTTTCATTAAGACCATATTATTTTTAATTGTAAATTTAGAGAAGGAAAAAAATCCAACTCCTGTAATCCTATAATAACTGTCATTAAGATTTGGGCTTATTACTTATCAGATTTTAATTTGCTGGGAATGTGTATTTTAAATAAGGCTTTCGTAATATACAAACATTTCTGTATCCTTTTTCTTTATCAATAATTCTATCACTAAAAAATCCCTAGATTGCTACAGTCTCCCTATACATAATTCCAATGGCTATTTAGTATTTAATCAACTGTGTTTACCATATTTACCTAACAGTGTCCCTACTATGAATGATTTGTGTTTGTTTCCAAGGTTTTGGTAATATAAACAAGGCTTCACTGAACACTCTTGTGTATGCAGGTTTTTTCATAGTTATTTGACGTTATTTCCATAGGAGAACTTCCCAGAAGTTAACCTTTCCATTGTCCTCATTGTTGAAGAAAATCGGGCCCTGAGTAATTAAATGTCTGAGAAAGGAAAAGGGAACACTCTCTAGAGCCCCAGGTCTGGTCCTGATTCCTCTGAGACTGGGTCTCCCTTGGGCATTGGGGGCATGGGTCTCTCCAAGACCTGTCTGGCGTTCTGATCACCAGGAGTGTTCTCTTCCCACTCTTCACACGGCCTTCCATGGGACATCAAATCACCTAGCCAGTCTCCCTTCTACTTCTCTGCTTCTCACAGCAGCTGCTCAGGAAAATGACTTAGTCGAAGTCCATTGTGGAACCAGATTTCTTTAAGCATGTGAGAGCTGAGTAGATCAAGTCTAGGGTATCCAAAGCACGGCTAGTCTTGGCTGCTTCTTTCCCCACTCTCACCACCCCACTCTAGTCCTAAGCACTGCTTTAAGAATCCAGGTCAGCTGTGGAATTCAACAGACCTCGCCTCATACCTGAGAGTGTTGACCGTGGCGCACTGTGACAATAATAAACACACACAGGCCTGCACGTGGGGACTTCCCAGAAATAGTCATGCAGGGGAAGGAGCTGGCCTGTGTCTCCCACCATGGTTCTCCAGGATAGTAAAAAGGGCATTGTCACATCTCTAATGGATCCCTCAGGTAAAAATACCTCGCTGGGCCCAGAGCACACCAGAACAAATGGAAGAATGCATTACTATTGTACCACAGTTTGCCACTTGTCGTTGGCCTCTTTAAACAATGAGTTATAATCAGCAGGGAAAGGAAGATAATTAAATAATATTTTCGCAATCTTTCAACATCCTGTTTGACATAGGATGTAGTTCCCTGGACTACTTGCCTTAGTTATGGAACTAGATGTGAGCTCCAGTTCAGTCATTTCCCTCTTTTCATACTTCATCTGTGAAAATCATATGGCCTTTGCACAGTTATAAAGGAGAGCAAAGCCAGACCACAAATTTCGCAGCATGTTATGAGGACAAACACACAAGCTTTAGAGTCGGGCAAACCTATGTCAAATTCTGATTCCACTTCTTTTCAATTGGGTTAATGTGACAAAATATCTTATTTCGTAGAACCTAAGACATCATTGCAAAGACCTACAATTATTTTACTTACTACCAAGAAAGAAAAGTCTCTGCCAATTATACTGTGGGAATGAGATGACACTGTACAGTGCTAGACTCTAGACCTGGTACACAGTAAATGCTCAATAAAATATTAGTTCCTCTTCTCATTTAAAAGTGATATGTAGGTTCTGGATAAATGATAAGCTCTTTCAGAGCAGATACCAGGTCACCTCCCATGACCTAGAATATTGCAGTACACGTTGCAGACACTCAATTCATGGATGGTGAATATAAATAAACTAGTTGAAGACTGACGAATACTCGAACAGAGATGTCCTATCAGAGAATGTGGTCAGTGAAATCCCACTGGCTTCCCAAACCCTGTTGTAATGAGCCCACCTGTCAATTTCATCATGGGTCATGGACAGAGCAAAGGAGAAAAGTAAATGTCAGCTACTTGGTGCACATCTCCCCTGGAATTTCCCATGGAGGCTGCGGACAGCAGCCCACTGCGCTTGGGTAAGCACAAGTAGCTAAGTCTCAGTTCCACAGACAAATGTGGCATTGTGGGATTCCTGGGCCTCCTGGGGAAAGCCAGGCTGCCTCTGTGCCCTAGATGTGAAAGGCTGTGCATATCAAGTCAGACAGGCTATGTCCCCAAGGGCTCTAAACCTGTCCCCCAGGACTCTCTGAGAGTGTTATTGTGTGGCATAAACAAATATCCCACGTGGGTGGTGCTAGAAGGAGCAGAAGTTCAGACAAACAGAGCCATGTGGGATTTTTTTCCCCTAAATGTTTATACGTGCTGCTTTTTCCTCCTCTGTTGCCCTGGTTCTATTGGAAAAGGGGAAGAGACAGAGCAGGGAAAAGAATCTCATTTTCCACCACCCACTTTTGATTATTCATATTCACGTAGGAGATAAAAGGAGCCGCCAGTGACACATTTAAATAACAAGTAATCTAAAGTCCTTACTTTGCCCTTGACTTCAGTTAAGAGACATACTGTCAGAGACATGCACTCACACCCTCACACCCTCACGAATGCTTACTTACCTCTCCCTCCAAGCTCAACTAGCTAAAATTTCACAGTTCCAGTTCCCTAAAGAACATTCACACAAATGGAAACTGCTTTTCACAAAGTGAATGGGACTCAAAAGGGGAAAAAAATGCAATAATAATTAGCAAAACAGTCATTATCTACTTGTTGAGGCTTTATGTTTTAGTCCTTATTTAGCCTCTCCCTTTGGTTGAAGGGAAGGATGGGAATTGGAGAGAATAGAAATTCAGTCAGAAATCTCATTTCCCGGAGTCACACAGTGTGTTGGCAGTGGGGTAGAAAGCAATCTTCCTGTGAAGTCAGTCTTCTTCCCTCAGGAACAGGCTTGTGAGTGAGTGGTCTCTCGGGATCTCAAGGGATTAAGAGGCCTGTATCTAGTGCCGATCCACACTGCTCTCCTTGGCTTTTTTGTGCTTTAGCCAAATGGAGGGAAACCCTCACAGGGTCACTGAGAGGGCTAAAGAAACATCTCCTGTGAGCGAAGGCTGCATTCTGCCCTGGCGTCACTCCAGCCTCGTCTATGCCATCTGCTACCTAAAGTACCTCGAGAGATGACTACGAGGTGGGCAGGGGTGTCATTTATCTGGTTGCTCATTTCCAACATTTAATGGGGATTTTAGGAAACTTTCCACAGCGTATCTCCTTATTAATAAGAGTCCTTACTAATAAATGGAGAAAGTCATGCCCACATCTTGTTAGATCTCTTTGAATTACTTATGATACACTGATACTCTACTGTATAGGTGCCTTATAATTCTCTTCCTAGAAGAAAACAAAACACACCAGAACACACTCAAAAGTTTGGACTTCTCAAAACTCCATGTTTAGATCATGCTATGTTCACTGCTGAATTTCCAGCCTGAAGATTAATGGCCCAAAGAACTTCCTGCAATGATGGAATTGTTCTATGCTGCACTGTCCAATCTGGTGGCCACTAGATAACTAGGGCAACTGAGGAACTGGATTCTTTATTTAGTTTTAGCTTAAATTTAAAGAGCCACATGTGGCTTTTGGCTACTTTATTGCAAAGCAGAAATCTAGAGAGTGCCTGTTATATAATGTTCTCAATAAATATTTGCTCAAAGATAGAATAATGGACAGTAACTGCTCACCATAATAAGCTTTGATTAGGCACGATTCTCACATTTACTGAGTGCTCACTTTAAATAAATCTCCCATTTAGGTCCTCAATATCCAGAGCTAAGTATTTTTGTTATCTCTGTTTTAAAGAGGAAGAAACTGAGGCTCAGAGAAGTTAAGGAGAGAACCCACAGCCACACAGAACATGCACAACAAGGCTTGGATTCAACCCCAGGCAGTGTGATTGGGCAGCCTAAAACTGGTCAACTTTTCCACTGACGAGAAAAGCGCCTCACTTTACTTGCTACAGGGTGACACCAAATTCAACAAGGAACGTTTCCTTTTGAAATAGAGTAATGAAAATACACCGTGTGTCACTTCTGGGGAGATTTTAGAAGGCTAGCCAGTGCACTTACCTTGTAAGGCTCTGTTGATGGACTACTGGATCCCAAGTCAAGAATTAACTATTCATTCTACCATTCTATCATTCTACTGTGGCTTTTCCCTAAAACCATCTCCCATCGGCAGAGTACTCCACAGTAGCCTTACAATCTCCCTGAGCAGTTCCCCATGTCGCGCACTGAGTGCCTTTCTCCAAGAAGATTCTTTCATCCTTTCTCATCCAGTAGTGATTCATAGCCCTACCAGAGCATTGACCTTCGGACTATAAAGGGCTCAACTATACAATGAAGGGACGTGAGCTTCCACCACCATCTGGCACAAACACAAAACCAGGAACTGAGCACCGCCAGCCCACCCTCTCCTCGGCTCACCCTGCTTCCCACCATAACAGCCCAAACTCCATCACACAGGGAACTTTTGTTTTTACAACGTTGCTTGCTGAATCCCTTTCTACGGCTCTTTTCACACCCATTAAGGCAGCCATTTGTGTTCCTCTCAACGGGGTTCTTTCCAGCAATGCTGCAAGCTTCTCCTTTGCTTACCCCAGAGCTATGTCATCTGTGACTGTCATCACTGGGATCTGAGGGGAGAGAAAGATGCAAGGGGCACTACCGCTGATGAAGGGAGGTAGGGGAATTTGTTGGCAAAAACTTAATAATTATCATTATAGATAAGAAAAAAAATTTAATTTGGACATTCTTAAGCAGTTTCCTCAGAGTGTTGCTACAAAACCAAGTGGTTCTTTGAAGAGGATTTTACATTACAGAGCCTTCTACATCTTCTTTTTCAATTGTTAAATTCTAACTCCTCTTTATCTAGTATGAGCCCCACCTCCTCAAAAATGTCTTCTCAGACTATTCCAGCTCTCAGGAATTCCTCTTTCCTCAGCTTTCAGGCAGCATCCGTTATCTACAGGGCCACTTCCTCAGGGACCCACGCTGCCTGAGAGGAAGGACACGGGGGGCCAACGAGGCCTTTCCTCGCAGATTTGGCACGTTTTATCTCTAACTTCAAACTCAAGTTCCCCACTCAGCAAAACAAAAGCTCAGCAGTGAACTAGATTCTGCCCTGCCGGAAGACAACACACCAATAATTCACCTATGAGACCCTTCTGGTCTCACTCAGCTCCAAGTCCCCCATTCACACACATAGCACTTTTTATAATGGGATTTGGTTCAAACATGTTCTCTAATTTTTCCCTTTAAGTACCCTTTATGGACTAGCACTGGAAAGTTACCCAGATGGTCGGTTAACCCTTAATCCAATACTGACATTTTTGGGTTACTCAATTTTCTTAAGCAAACACTTCCTGGCATTGCAGTATAACAACTTATTCTATACTTAATTATATATTTCGTTGTGTTTTTGTGTTTGCATACACTTAGCTTTTCTCAAGGACAAAGACCAGATCTTACTATCTGTGGTACCTCCCAGCATAGCTAACACAGTACTACAGGCATTCAAAGGAATTTATTAAGTAAAAATAAATGAAAAACAAAGAAAGAAAGAAACATTCTCTAGATACTGGGCAAAATAAGTGATTAAAAGATCCTGGAGCATCTCGGGTAATCTCTGAATTGGAAATGCCCCTCAAAGAATGTTCAGTGCATTATCAGGACCCCGGGCAATGCTGGAGCCCAGTTATGAGTACCCGCTCATGTGGTCATCTCCTTTTTCAATGACTCTTTGGCAAAGCTAATTTCAGTTGGGTTGGAGAATTATTTCAGCTGTATCTAGTTCCAAAATCAAAAACAACGGGAAGTATTTGGAAATCAAAAAATTCTACCCCTAACTTAACGTAACAAAATCACAAAACCAATATTGTTGAGTTTACAACTCAATAAGAAGACAAACAACCCAATTTAAAAATGGTCAACAGATTTGAATAGACACTTCACCAAAGAAGAATATACAACTGGATAATAAGTACATGAAAAGGTGCTCGACATCATTAGTCACTAGGGAAATGTAGGTCAAAATTATAGTGAGATACCACTACACAGTACCATGGCTATAATCAAAAAGATTGACAATACCAAGAGTCAATGATGATGTAGAGAAATCTGAATTTTTCTACATTGCTGATAGTTATATAAATGGTACAGCTGCTCTGGAAAACAGTTTGTCAGTTTCTTAAGCAGTTAAATATATACATATCATGTAATCCAGCAATTTCACTCCTAGATATCTATCCAAGAGAAATGAAAACAGAGATCACCAAAAGACTTGTGTGCAAGTGTAGTAGCATTATTCATAACAGTGAAAAACTGGAAACAATACAAATATCCATCAAATGGTGAATGCATAAACAAATCTGGTATATCCATACAATAGAATATGACTCAGTGATAAAAAGGGAATGAATTTCTGATATACACACCAACATGGATGAACATCAAAAATATGCTAAGTGAGAGATGCTTGACACAAAAAACTACATATTATATGATTCCATTTATATAAAATTTCTAGGAAAGACAAAATGATAGAGACAGAAAGCAGATCAGTAGGTTGCCTGGCTACACTTAAGGATGAGGATTGGCCATAAACAGGCATGAGGAAACATTTGAGGATGGTGAAAGTATTCTTAAACTTTTTGTGGAGATAGTTACACAAATATATAAATTTAAATTTAAATTTAAATTAAAAAATCATTGAATCACTTACAATGGGTGAATTTTATGATATAAACAGTGTATCTCAATAAAGCTATTTTTTTAAAGCAATGTTAAAGCTGCAAACCAACTTCCTTTGTGGCTTCGGAATTGTAGGTTCTGTTTATAAATAGGCTAACTAAAAGAGTATCTCAATACCATAAGGGCTATTACACGTGGAAATTGGAAATTTCAAAAACAATCATTATAATATACTTATTTTTCTGCATTTTTAATACTCTACAGATCATTAATAATTCTCATAAAAAGTCTAAACCCCAAAATATCCCAGACTTGCCCAAACCTGAGAGGCTAGCTTCCCCAAAGCCCTGCTGACAGGTGTGAAACTGGTAGGGATAAAGGGTCAATGTAACTCTCAGTGGTTGGGGTTGTGAAAGCCTTTTTCCCAACATCCCTCAGGGCTTGAATCAGAACCAAAAAGAACTTTTGCCTTCGAGGTCTTCCTGCTTAGAGGACAATGCTCAGAGATGCTCTTCTAGGGGACCACACCCACCAGCTGAACTCACTGGATCAGCTTCTCCACTGACAAGTCTTTCCAGATCTACACTTACTTACTTGACACATCTACCAGGTGTCTCATTGCCCAGCTTGCCTGGCCAGGTGGCCTTGATCCAGGCAAAATTTGTATCTATCAGGTTTCTTTAGAGAAACAGAAACAAAGATTGTGTGTGTGTGTGTGTGTGTGTGTGTGTGTGTGTGTGTGTGTATTTTTATAGAGAGAGGAGGGGTTTGTCTTTGAGGAATTGTCTCTTGCAATTATGGGGACTGGCAAATCCAAAATTTGGAGGGCAGGACAGCGGCCTGGAGACCTAGGGAAGAGCTGACATGGACAGTTTCTGATCCAAAGGCAGTTCGAAGACAGAAATCCCTCTCCCTCCAAGGAGCTCAGTGTTTTTCCTGACTCCTGAGTCCTTTGAAGGCCCTGTGCTGATACTTGAGCATGAAGGGTCTTTGCCTCATCGCAGGCCTCTGCTGGCACATGCCACGTAGGAGGTCCTCAATAAAGGCTTTCAAGCCAACAAATGATCCTAAAACTCCATGGAATTGGTCATGTTTCTTTACTTTTCCACCACATACTTTAAAATATACACACAACCTAAATTTAATAATAACTATGACAACAAGGTTGGCATCATTTGATCATCACATATATTTGTTCTTTCCATTGTTTTACTCTTAGTCATTACAAAAACAGTAAAATGCCAAATGCATATTTCATAAAGTGGATAAAGAATGTATATAATCAAGAAATGTCTACGTTTGTACAATCTTCATCTAAGTCTTTGTTTGTTTAATCAGCATCTTTTTGGAATGGGGCCTGGCTCAGAATGACCACCCTCGAGCCCTCTACCCCCACTGCCCTGCAGTAGAGTGGTCCCACTGCATTTTGTGATATATTTCTCACATTATGAGATAACCTCCAAAAAGACTCAGTCAGGAGAAGGTATCAGGCACACACAGAACAATTAGGAGTCGGGGCAGGGAGAGTACGGCACTTTCCAGGTGGCTGAACTGGTAATATTTATATTTGAGAGCTGCGTGCGGACAGTGTCCTATCCACCACGTGGGCCCTTGAAGCACAAGAGGCTGATCTAGGGAGAGATGGATAATGAAGTCGACACATGGAGATGAACAGAACACAAAATGGTCAAATTTCAGGAGTTCATGGTTTTCAGGTACCTCCCGAGGCCCAGCTACATCTCGGCCCCTGAGTTCCAGGAGACAGCCCTGCAATCTTCTCACAGTAACAAGAAATCTTCATAGGAGCACAGTGAGTTCACCATCAGCACCTTCTAGATCACATATCTGAAACAAGTACTGGATTCTCAGCAAAGACAACCTCCAACAATTCCCTTATGTACGTTCTCTTTTAGAATTAAGAAAACTTTTAACTGTATTTTCTGAATCTAGCAGGAGGCGATCATCTATTCAGAAAATTTTTTTTAAAAAATCGTCAAAAGCACCATTTGAAATAGGGTAAAGAATCAATTGCATTGGGAGAAGTAAAACTAACATTTATTGAGCTTATGAAGATAACTAAGGAGGGGAGAATGTACTAGGTCCCTATATACACCCTCCCATTTTAATTATCATACCAACCAATAGCATAGGATCTTTAACTCTGTTTTATTGATGAGATAACTGAGTCTCAGAAAGGATGGTAACCTTTCCCAAAGTCACACAGTTGTAACCTACCAGCCTTTCCTAACATTGGTTAGTTTTATGAATCACAACATCTTATATAATGATACTCTCTGCCAGGCCATGATTGCCCTGAATCAAAATATGTAACTAATTGCCTATGTATTTTTTCTTGGTGAAACCCTTGAAACATGTCATTTACTTCCTGTATTTTTTTTTTCATTCATCTTCAGTTTCAGGTATCAAAATGTCCAACTTCTTCTCTAAGCTTCTTCTCACTCCAATTTAAACTTCTGCAAAATTGTACATTTTCAAGCCCAGATATAATCCACAAAGTACTGCACCTAATTTCAGATAGTTGCAATGAGGCTGGTGATGCTTGACTTCTCCCAACAGTAAACAGAGTCATTTCTTTCATTTATTTAATGTCTCAACTCCACACCAAACTGATAGACCAAAATCATTTCGCTCAGTGCTCAAGGACAGAAACTCTCCTTACCCAGTCTTTAGGTAGGAAAAGCTCAAGAAGAGACTTCAAGGAAGAACTGAAAATGTTGGGTTTGCTGGGATTTCAGAACGGTTACTCTCAAGTTCGAAAGCTCCTTTTATTATCTGCAGCCGTATCTCTGCTAGTGTGGCAACCATGATCAGTGGGGCCATGTCTCAATCCCGTTTCCTCCCCCACTGTCTCGCCCCTGTTCCAGCAGCCCTCCTCAACCTTGAGCAATTTCTGACCCTGAAAAGTAGAACAGGAAAGGGCACATGTACAGCTACAGGGTTTTCAGCTAACAATGCCAAACAAGTTGGGGTGACTTCAATGTGAAATCAGATCAAAGCTCAATGAAACTCTCCCTCATGAAGGAGCCTTCCATCCCAAGGAGAGGTTTCCCCAAGGAGAGCATCTGCACTACTGTCTCCAAAAACCACATCATGGACTGTGAAAATGGACACTATCACATTACACGCAAAGGCAACAGATATTTTAATATGGTTCCCCAGCCAGGTTTATTGCTCACAGCAGGGAACATCTTCCTTTCCCAAAAGCAAAGAGCCATGGCATCTCTGTGTCTGGCTGCTGCAGCCTCTACATCACCTGGAGAGAAATTCTGAATCTGAGGTCCCACCCTGGAATCTGCATTTTGACAAGATTTCCAAGTAATACGGGTTAATGTTTAAGAAGAACTGGGCTACCGCATGCAGGATAAAGACGTTATATGTAATTGACACATTTCATTTATAACTGTTTGTCTATCTCAAGCATTCATTCATTCAATGAAAAGACATTCATTTGTCATTCAACAAATATTTATAGTGTGCCTACTAGGTGACTGACTCAGTGCCTGGCACTGTCTAGGGGAGATAAGACCACCTTAGTAAGCAAAGCAAACAAAGGTCCTACCTCATAGAATTTACATTCTAGTTGGGGAGAGAAACAGCAAAAGAAGCACAAGCAGACAAACTAAAGAGATCATAAACTGGGATAGTGCTAACAAGAAGATAAAGAGGAAGACAAAGGTATGATTGACAGGTACTAGGAAAAGACTTTTGATTAGAAGGGGAGGATTCAGAAAAGTCTCTCTCCCAACATAACATTTGAATTGAAACTTGAAGGTGACAATGAGCTAGCTATTCAAAGGAGTGAGGGAGAACCTTTCAGGCAGAGCAAAGGGCAAGTTTGTAAAGGCCCAGGGTTGGGAAAGAGGTTGGTATATTTGAGGAACAAAAAAGAAGACCAAATAGCTAGAGGGTGGTGAGCCTCTAGCTAGAGGGAGAGTGTGCAGTCACCAAAGAGGTAGGAGAGATTACTAGGCAGGGCCATTTCACACCAAGTAAGTCTCAACAAGGAGCTTGAATGTTGTTCCAAGAGCCCTGGGAGCCGCTGAAATGTTCTGAGCAAGGAATGACACAGTGCCCTACATATATGTGTCATTTACCTGTTGTCTAAAGAATAGACTGGGTAAGAAACAAGAGTGGACCTAAGGAGGCAATTAGGCAGCTCGCTGCATAGTCTAGATGGGGTGGACCACTGCAGCAGGACAAATTAGGTGATCAAAAGCTGGCCGGGGAGCTATGCTGAACCCTGCATGCCATATAGCCCTGGCAGTCAAGAGGCTTGCGGAGAGAGAGGAAATCAACAGACACTGGTGTCATTTCATGTGCCAATTAATCGGGCAATGTCTTTGTTAAATGAAATGAGCACACACTTTTTGACCAGCAGTTCACGTATATATCCCACAAGCCGAATGGCATGTGTGCAAAATGACATATGCTCTAGATTATTCATTACATGTTTGCATAAGCAAAAGATTGGAAACAACCTAAATGTTGAGTAATAGAGAACAGGTTAAATAAATTTTGACTTACCCATATAGTGAAATACTATACATACTTAGAAAATTCTTCAAAGGAGACAGAAAAACTGGTAACAGGGACTGCCTTCAGTTGAAGGACAGAAACTGAGGGACACTTACTTTTCAGTGTGTACTTTTATAGCATTTGAAATTTGGGCCACGTGAATATATAACCTTTTAAAAATAACTACATAAAATTTCAATTTTAACAAGTGCATTAAAATAGGTATAAGGAAAGATGGCAGCCCATGGTGCTGAGACCACAAAAGGATCGGCAGGGGAACAGGACCGAGAAAGGAGGAGAATTCTGGAGGAAGTAACACTGGGGCTGAGTCTTAAAGAATGAATAGTATCCATCACCAACACAAAGCAGAAGGCTGTCCCTGACAAAGACATGGAAATATAATCCAACAGGGATTATTCAATGAAACACCAGTATTTTTGGCTTAGCTAAAGCTCATGGGGTTCCAAAATGGCCAACAGCTCTTGCCTGTTATGCCAAGAAATTGGAGCTTTTCCTAGAAGTGATGAAAAGGGAGAGCAGTGACACAATCAGGTCCATAATTCTTCAAGGTAACTCTGGCAGCAGGGTGAAAGGTGGACAGAGGCAGGAGTGGGGAGGAATTGACTGGAACCTAATTAAGAAACACATAAGGGCCTACTTCCTACTGTGGAGGAAGTGATGATGCAGAAAAGGGAATAAATACGAGAGGGATTAAGGAATTGGTATCAATCAGATTTGGGAACTGATTCCATGGATAAGGTAAACAGGAATAAAAAATAACTCCAACAAACTTACCTGGGCTGCCATTATCTGAGAGAAGAAGCTGAGGCAATGGAGCAAGTCTGAGTAGGGGAGGAGAAAATGATTCCAGGAAAGGCAGAATGGGAGATTCAAATCTCTGCCTGTATGCCTTAAGTAATTCAACTCTTGTCTCTAAATTTTAGTTGCTTCATTGGTACAATGGAGCTAATATCTATCTTACAGGATTACTTTAATCATGAAATGAAATATTTTGTATACAGAACCTATCACATTGGCTGGCACATAGTAAGTACTTAACAAGAGGCAGCCCTGGAAATGGTAAAATTATATATTATAGAAAAGTCTCTACCACAAAGCAATGACTACTTCACTAAGGTAGGGATATAAAGGAAGATGTGATTCAATTGATTCCAAGTTTCATTCCTCTGAGGTCCCTAGTCCAGCCCCTCACCTTGACAGTCCTGTGACCAGTTATGAGTATGGATCAGGAGCCACAGATTTCTCACTATTGTTGGGCAAACAATTCACAGCCCAGGCCTTTGTTAAAAGGACAACTCAACCCAGACTAGTTAAGACTGGCTTGTCTCAAATCCAGACAAACACTAGCATCTATAAACCTCCAACGGCCAAACCAGCCTGACAACTGTTTGGGGTTTTTCACTTCCTGTGCTGTGTGTGTCCAACCTCTCATGGTGACAGCAAAATGAACCCAGATGACCACCTTGCAGTGTACTTGTAGGCACAACTCAAAGGAGACTGACCTCTGGGTATTTTCCAGTGGTGATGAAGTCTGAAACAAGACTATAGTCCAGCCACCTCGAAATCCAATGCATCTTTTTTCTATAATCACAGACAACCTCAATTACCTACAAAATCAGGAATTAAAAAAAAAAAAAAGCCAAAGACCTACTATGAAAACATGAGCAAAATCCTATTCCTTAGGCATATGAGTATTTCATATGCCTCTTATGCTTGGTTTTGAAGAGGTACCTCACATTAGTCTTATCGAGGAAAAAAAATAGGATCTTTGGAAACAAGAGCGGAGAAAGTATTCAGAAATATATAATTTGTGACTTTTTTTTGAAGCCATGGCTCTAAAAACCTTTTATGGCTAAAGTATCATTGATGGTCAGAAAACAGGAACATCCTTATTCCCCAAATTGCTGCTCTCCTGGTGACATGCCCTAGGGTTGCTCTATGGGTCTGACCTGCAGGATTTGCACTGCCCTAGAGGGGAGAAGCCATATTACAGCAAGATCTTTCTGATATGACCAGTCATATGCCCTCTAGTAGACACCTGCCTCCACATGGACCTGTTTTATACAAATTATCCTAATAGATTTATGATATAAAATGGCTATAACCTGTTTGATACGCATGGATCCATTGTAAGCACAGAAGTTAACTACCCAACACAAGCTATGTGAAACAGAAAAGAAATACTAGTCAGTGACATTCAGTTCAAGACTGAAGAAACCAGACAACAAAGGTTAGAAGCTTAATAAAATTAACTGAAAACTGACAGCATTGGGAAGCCGATTATATCAGATGTCCCATCTGAGTCAATAGCAGAATAACCTGATAAGAATGGTTTTCTAGAGAGAAAGAGTTCTGCATTCTGGTAACAGTTCTCTGAAGATAGAACTAAAATGTTTATATACATTTCACCTACCCTAAATCCATACCTGTTTTTAAAAATAAAACATTCTTTCCAAGATTAAATTACCATTGGTTTCTGTGTGCTTTCCCTATTCCTTCCCAGTTCTTCCCTTGTAATTCTCTAACATGGCATCCTGTGTTGTCTCTTTCTTCATCAATAAAATTCCAACAATTTTCTCGGGAGAGTAAGGAGTGAACAGTCTTCCTGGGATTGTCTTAGGTGTGTAAGTACTACTAGTGGACAAAACATGCACTTTATCTGAGCATGACAGAGATGTTGGTACAGTACTCTGAGATTGTTCAGACTGCCTAGGTTAGGTTGGGGGACTGGATGGTGAGGTTGGTGAGCTCATCCCCAACCTGCTTGTCAACGCAAGGCCTGGGCACTATTCCTGACTGGAATTCAGGAGGAACCATAGCTTGCTTCTAAGTGAAACTGGCAGCCTTTGGGCCTTTTACTACACAAAGCATCTGTCTATGCCTCTGGAACTACTGCACCTATCCCCTGAAAAACTGAAGATATATGACTCCCAATCTGCCCAGAACACAACTGCCGCACTTGAAAGTTAAAGCCCTCTGGTTTTAGCTAACCAATTTACTAACCTATGAACCTCCCTGAAGCTGGTAAACGTCCCAGTGGATCCGCCTCCCCATCCCCTGCCATCTAACCATTCCCACTGTGTCCTTGCTTTCAGCGAAGACGAGATCATTCCTTCCGGCTGATTGTCACATGTCTAATTTCACACTAAACTAACTCATAGCGGAAAAAAACATACTATCTTAGTCGGGCACCACAGCTGCTAAATGTCAGGTCATCTATCGCCCCCAGGAAAAACCGAGAATTGTGTGGGGCCCTTTATTTAAGCGTTCCTGGGCGCGCACTCGCCTCTCACAGGCGCGCACGCACAGTCAGGCACTACACACAGAGCTAGGGACTTAGTTTTCTCTCCTTCAGAGCAGCCATCCCCAGTCCTCAGCATCTGCTCCGCCTCATCCCTATCCCTGGAACATATGCCTCCTCCAGCCTCCGTGCCACACACGTGGGGAAGCGCGTCCAGGTGGTGTCAGAAGGGAGGAGGGAAGCGCAGAGGTAGGGAGGGCCAGGGATGAGGGAGAAGAGCGCTCCGAATAGGATGTGGGATCTCAGGTCCTCGGGTTAGCGCAAAAGGCCATGTAAGCTTCTGGGAGGAAGAGGAGGCTAGACGAGGAAATCATCAGGGAAGGCAAGGAGAGGAGGCAGGAAGGGGGAGGGGTCTCTCACCCAGGGTTTTGACAGCGATTTGCTTGGTAAGGGGCGGTGGCAGGTTGATGCATACTAAGTCCACGTCCTGATGCAGCAGCACCTCGTCAATGCGACTGGTGTAGAACGGAACGCTCATCTCCTTGGCCAGTTCCTCCGCTTCCTCCTGTGTGCGGCCCCACAACGCCTTCACCGCAAAGCCCTCGTCTTTCAGCAGCGGGATGATGACACGAGCCGTGAGGCTGGTGCCGAACACGCCCACCCCGGGAAGCATGGCTGCTCCGGTCCGCCTGGTTCTGCTTTAGTTCGCCTCTCCAGTCCAACACGCGCACACCCCTCTAGACAGTCCAGCACCCGGCTCGCCGCGGTGCGCCAGCCGCCGTGCGCTGGGCAAGGCGCCCGGGTGCCGAGAGCGCACTCAACCGCAGGCGGAGCAGACTCGGGGCGCCTCAGTACAGCAACTGCTGCAGTGTCCGCCACGCGGGGCTTCTGTCCTTCCCGGAGGCGGCGGCACGGACCCACCCAGGGCACCCGAGGCCCCGAAGCCCCGCGGAACCCCGGCTCAGGCGGCACCCCTGTCGCAGCGCGGGCCAGCTCCGTGCGCCCCGTGAAGGCCGCTCCATGGTCGGCTCATCCCCGCGCCCGCGCCCCCGCAGCCTGGGACTAGCTCTCTCCCGCGTCTTTTCCGCCGCCGGCTAGTAGCACGCACAAGCTTCTCTACACGCTGCCAGTGCCCGGACCGGCTCAATTGCGGGTCCTCTTTCTCCCCCGCCCTCGGCCCGGAATGAAATAATCCAGAGGCCACCAGGAGGCCGGCTAAACACGCGGCTCGAAGGGCGCGGGGCGCGGATCTCCAGCTGCAGCGCGGCGGTGGCGGCGGCGGCAGCGGCGGCCACGACCCGATGCCAGCCTTCTCATTCTGCTGCCATGTTCGCTTGCAGAGCGGCTCCAGCGGCCTTGGCCCCGGCCGGTTTGGCTCAAGGATCCCTCCGGGATGAGGGCGGAGTTGGGGAGTTTCGCTGTCAGCGGCCGGGTGTTCCTGCACCGCCCCCGCCGCTGCGCAGCGCGCCATTGGCCGCCGCGCACCGCCCCCGCCCCACCGCCGCCGCCGCGGGCTCGGGGTGCGCGCTGCCGCGGGCGCAGGAACCCAGCGCGACTCCTCCCAAGCTCCGCCTCACTCGCCTCCTGCCCCTCCGCGTCTTCCCTTTCTTTGCCCTCCACTACCTCCTTCCTCACCTCGCCTTTTTCCAATCCCCGCCCCAAGAAAGCTAATAAATCTATCAAGGCAGGGCGCACCCTCACGGGTGAGTCGTCAGTCCCTGGGAAGAAAGCAGCGGGCGCTCCTGCCGGAGAGAGGCCAGGGGACCCAGTGAGGTGAGAGCAGCGGATAATTACAACCTACGCTCCGGGAGCTTTTCCTGCTGGGAACCTTGCTAGGGAAGCGTTCCAGGCATTCTCTTTTAATCCTTGCACCAACCCTAAGGTTATCGGAAACCCATTTAACCAGTGATGTCCTGGGAAGGTTAAGTGACTTGGGCAAGGTCACACAACAGGTGAGTAACTGTCCTAGGACTGGAATCCAGGCTCCAGAGTAAGCGGCGAATGGTAGAGTTCTCTCTCCTAAAAAAAAAAAGCCTGCTCCAATCGTGCTCCATCCTTCCGTTCGCGCACGCATAGTCCAGCTGCCTTCCTCTCAGACAGTCATGTCTTGACAAGCTCTGCTTTCCACGCGACGCTGGCGCCCGCATGGACGCTGTGGTGCTCAGCAGCCGGCAGTTTCCCGGAAGCGGCTGCGGTAGGTGTGTGTCTGCATCTCAGCTTAGAGACTGAGGAGTCGCCCTGGCCAGATGCCATGCCAGCCTCTCGGCCTGGCGCTTTGACCTCTTTCACCCTGCTTCCGTGGCCCCTACTCCCTTCCCTGTGCCCCTGCTTCCTCCCTGAGCCCTTGCCAAAGTGTCCAGTGTTGAGGGGTGGGAGCGAGGCCCGCCCAGAGACCCTGGAGCTGTAGTAATCCTGCGCACACGTCTCCCACCATTTACTCAGCTCGATCTCACTGCCTGTCTGGCATGTAGTAGGCACTCAATAAACATTTACTAAATAAATAAATGAATATTCGTTGAATGCCCGCTTTGCATCCACTTGGTGCTCGGGAGAGGGGGTCCCAAAACTGAAAGACATGGGACCTGACCTTTAGCTCAAAATCTCTGGAGAGGTCAGGGGTCCTGTCGTATTCGTCTCTTCATCATTCAGCTGGATGTGGGACATGCTTCAACATGTGAGTGGAAAACCGGACATGTACTTGCAAGCGGTTAAAACAGCTTCTAACAACTTGCAATGAGGCAGGATACAGGTTCGTGGAGAGAGCAGAACACCAAAAAGGATTGTGTGTGTCAATGTAGGGAGGAAGCAGATCTCAGGGAGAAGAAAGGCACAGAGGACGCTGAGTGCTCAGGTGGCTACCAGCAGCCTAGGAAGATCTGAGACAAAAAAAGGCATTGCCACTAATACTGGCAGTTTGCAAGACCTAGGCAGGAATGTCGACTAGGGCAGTGATGCAGGCGATGGTGTTAGGAGGCACCTTCTCAGTACACAAGAGGCTGGGTCACATATCATAGATGGCACTGTTCGCATGGATCAGGGAATGTGGAGCTTGACACTGGGGTTAGAAGGAGATCCAGAGCTCCTGTGGTTGACTTCTGGCTCTGCTATATATTAGCTGTGGGACCTTAAGCAAGTTACTTGGCATCTCTGTGCCGCAGTTTCATCTGTAAAATGGGATAGTAATGGTACACCCCAAAGGATTTTAGAGGATTATATGGGTTAATTTTTATACAGTTCTTACAATAGTCTGTGGCACATAGTAAGATCTATATAAATGTTAAATAAGTATGGAGACTGAATCTGTTACCAAGATCATAACTTGATACGAGGACAATTGTGTAAGTGCAGCAATATCTAGCCAATAAGAGGGAGTTTTGTTTGTGTTCTTTTCAAGGGAACTCTATCCTTAGCTTCAGTATGAATAAAAATAAACCTTTCATCTACATAATCAAAAGATAATGATAATATTTGATTCTTATTATAAATTTACAAAACAAACAACCCCATTTCACAGAAGACAAAACCGAATGCTGGCAGCAATTCAAACGTATGGGTCCAAAACAGAATGCTTCATTTCCAACCCTCCCCTCAAATTGTTTCTTCCTCAGTTGTCCCCATCTCAGCAAATGCCACTGCCAGCCCACCAGTTGACCAAAACCTTGGAGCCACACAGGACTCCTCTCTGTCATATACTCTATAGCCAAGCATCAACAAATCCTGTCTACTCTGCTTTCCACTTCTGTCCAGAGTTTATGGTGGGGATTCTGAGTTACCGTCATCACTCTCTGGATCACAGCATTCACCTTTTCACTGGTCAACCTGCTTTCACTCACTCCCTCTAGTCCATGTTCTCCACGCAACAGCCAGTGATCCCATAAAAGACTTGTCAGATCAGATCCACCAGGATTCACACCTACCGATGAATAAACTCAAAAGTCCTCAGTGTGAACTCAAAGGCTCTATCTGATCCAAGCCCCTGCTTCAAATATCTCATCACCTACCTCTTTCTGCCGTGCACCCTGCTTTCCGGGACACTGGCATCATGGCTATTCCTTCTACAGGCAGGGCCTGTTCTTGTCTCAGGGCCTTTACGCTTGCTGTTTCCTCTGCCTGATCATCCCCTTCCACCCCACACACCCATCCATGTGGCTCACCCATTCTCTTTACTCACGTCTCTGCTCAGATATCCCCTCCTCACATGGCTTTGTCTCACCAGCCCATCTAAAATAATACCTCTGTCACATTTCATCCCTTTGCCTGGCTTTATTTTTTTTTTATTGCTCCTTTCACTAACTCATATTACATACCTGTTTATCATTCATTTGCCTCAATAGATTATAAACTCAATAAGTTCAGAGTTTGTGTGTCTTGTTCACTTCAGAATCCCCGCTGCCTGAAATTCTATCAGCACTGGACACTCAATATACATTTGTTGGGCAAATGCTTTTATGTTCTCCTAATAACCACATATTATGATGAGTGTATGTGTTAACATTCATAAATTCCTTAGAACGTGCCAAGTACCATGTCGCTTAGGGACAGGAATGGCAATACAGTGTGACACATGCCATGGTAGGAGTCTACCTGGGGATGATTTGGGAGTAGAGAAAGGCTTGCAATCAGAATGGGAAGCCTTTAAAGACTTGAAGAGAGAGGAGTTGGCTGAACCAGGTTTTGCAAGACTTGCTAGAGATAGCTAGAAAGAAGGGGAGAATACTCTAGACACAGGAAGGCTAAAAACAGACTAATTCAAGGTGGAAGGATCTTTGTGAAGGAGGCCAGGATGTGATGGGGGGTCAGTCACCAAAAGGCTTAAAGCCAACAATGAACAATTAGATTGGTGTGTTAGAATCATCACTCAGGTTCCACCATAGAGATTGAATTACAAGCCCCCAGTAACCTAGAGTGAAGAGAGGATTGAACAAAGGCGCAGGCATGAGAATGAAGATATGGGGACAGGTACGTGAGCTATGATTTTGTATTATAACAAGGAGATGGAATCTCCCCGGCCTCATAGCTAATTGGATGTGGGAGGTGATTGAGAAGGAGTTGGGATGACTTCCCAGGATGGGACTAGCAAACAAACTGGGTATGTGTACATCTGTATCTCACTTGTTTGGCAGGTCTTGCTTCATCAGTACTGGGCACAGGAGAGTTACTCTTGACACCCATTCATTCTAAGCTTCTGATAACAGGCCTTTGAACCAAAGTGCTGTGCACATGATACCCTCAGAAATGCCTGGTGGTTATTCTTCACATTCTTCATGTGAATCCCTCTAAACCTGGATCCTGAATCCTAACACAACCTGACATTCTGACATTTTAAAACACTTCTAAAAATAAGCCTAAGAATTCCTTTCCCCTTGATCCGCTAATTAGCTGCCAACCTCTGCTATTTGAATTTAGTAAAGATTTTAGGTCAACTCTAATGTCATTGAAAATAATTGTCAGGTGACTCCAAAAAGAATATTCTAAACCTTCTTTTAGAAATAAAAATAGAAAGGATTTATTTTTTATTCATAGCCATAGGAGGGTGATAAAATGGAAATTCTCATATTAATTTAGTTTAATAATTTAAAATATTTTTAATTATAAAAGCCACTTATACATATTACAGAAATTTCATAAAATAAGATGATTTCTACCTTAATCTCTTCATCCTTACATAGCCACTGTAAATAATTTGGTTCTTCCACAGTTTGGGGAATATTTTAATGAAAAATAAAAGGGAAAGTCTTACTATTTAGTTCGAGTTATTTATTAGTCTTTTTGCTACAAAGTAGAAACAGGCTTTAGATATTTTTAGCTGAGTATAAATATCCAATTTCTTATAAATCTTAATATTTTGAAATAAAATATTTTTGCTCTTTGTAGAACTATAGCTTTGCCAAGTTGAAAAACTTGAATAGTTATGACCACTTAAGAGTCTAGAGCAGTTCTACTAACCAGTTCTAATATGCATAGTGCCGAAATTTATTTCTTAACTAGTTTTCATTAGTAGAGTTTTAAAAAGACCTCATTCATCATCATACTTTCAACATTTTGAGTTTTCTTGTTGTAAATAATAGCTACTGTGTATTGAATGCCGCTGCCTATGAGGCATTAAGCTAAGCACTTTGTATGTATTTACTCCTCATAGTTCTTTTGGATGCATACAATTATCCCCCATTATTACAAATAGTAATAATAAAGAAACTGCTACAGAAAAAAAAGTAACTTGCCTGACATTGGTCATCAAGGCAAGCATTTGACTGAAATCACCTGACTCCAAAATCATAGTATGTAAGCACTAAGCCTGCTGCCTTTGAAGTTATGTTAGATATCACAGCCCCAATTTTCCCCTGACGACAGGTACTTGGCCCTCTAGAGAAGAGAAGCACACTCGTGTTTCTTTTCTATGTCCTTCTCCTCTTCCCCTAATGAAGGTCAACTGACTCCATGAGGAGTTCTCTAGCACTGCCATCCAGGACAGGAAAACCAGTGGACGCCTGTGCTGCTGTTCCTAGGGGACAGAGGCACAAAGCAGTATTAGCCACCACCATTTCTTCCTGGGGCCTACAGTAACCTACAGAACCAACTGTCACACTCTTGTGCCCTCTGATCCACAAGTAATCAGAGGGAGTTTGAAAAAGCATTGGCCAAGTCGTTGACTTGTTTAAACCCCGCCCCCCCTCCTTGCACTTGCAATGTAATCTAAACCCTTTGACATGAGCCAGGAAGCTCTCTGCTGTGTCCCCCCGACACTCCTTTTACCAATACCACTCGCTCTTGAGCTGTCAGTCTTTCTGTGTCAGTCACACTTGCCTCCTCTTCTACAGTCTCATCTAGTTCTCTCAAGATACTTGCACTTTCTGTTCCCTCTGCTGGAAATGCTGTTCCATAGTCCTTTATTTGCCTGCTGGCTTGCTCTCGGCCTTTTGGGCCCAAACTACGTGTTGCATCCTCCCCACCCTATATGGTAGCTATTCTTTCCAAACCCTCTTTCCAAAGTATCCTGTAAATTCCACTCGCAGCACCCACACAATCTTCTTAAGTTTTCATCCTTGACCTTTGCCTGCCTTCACTGCCTGGAGACTCCTTGGGTCTAGGCATCTTGTTGGTCTCATTTATAGCTATGTCCACAGGCTAAAACAGTACTTGGAACCTCACTGATACACAATATATCCTTGCTGAATGAATAAATTAACTACATAGCTATTAAAACATTTTCTAATATCATGTGATGGCATGGAAAAATGCTTATAGCATAATGTTGTATTTAAAAAACCAAAACAATATTACATATATAATATTATCATAACCATATTTTTGTCTTTTTTATTGGCATAAAATACATATAACATAAAATTTACCAAAACAATATCGAATACATAATATTATTGTAACTATATTTTTGTCTTTTTTTTATTGGCAGAAAATACAGATAACATAAAATTTATCGTTTTAACTATTTTTAAGCATGCAATTCAATGACATAAGTACATTCACATTGTGCATATAACTATATATGTTTAAAAGAAATAACATGTATAATGAAAAGTAGACCACTTCTCTCTACATTTCTGTATTTTCCTTACATTTAAAATTAAAAAAAAAAAAACATTTAGACATTTAAATGAGCTAACAGTTCTGGTCAATTTCCTCTCCAATTACAACTCTGAGTAAATGAACTCATCAAGGGAGGGAGCCTAAATGCATGTAGCCTAAATGAGTCCTCTGAAACACCAAAAATAATAGTCAGCTGAAGTAAGTTGTATAGCAGCATGCTTCTTATCTGTGTCACTTGCCAGGCCAAGAGAAACACAGACGCTCTTTAAAGCACCACCACTAAAGCCGTGGCCTTTAGAGAGACAGGAATGAGTTGTTGTTGTTGTTGTTGTTGTTGTTGTCGTTTCCCTTTATTTTAAATATAAGGAAAATACTCAGGACCTCAGACATCACAAGCTTGTGTGGAAAATTCAGAACTTTCCTTCTTGATGTGTGACAATCCTCAGGGCACTTGGCCTCTTCCTGCCCACAGTTTCTCTGAGATAATGCTATCCTGTGTAACTTTCTGCTGCCTCAGTCAGCATGTTAAGGCATGGGAGCGAATGATATAATTGCTCTATAAATAAACAAAGTTAAGTACGGTGCTTTTTCTGGACAGATGAATAAGTACATAGGAAAACTATTTAGCATCCCAAATCATTAACACACTGCTTACATACACACATTAGCACACCAGAAAAAATCCTTGTAACACACTGGCAGAAAGTAAATACTATTAAAATTTTTAATTTGCAATGGAAAGAGAATGACATACAATTCAAATTAAGAGCATTATTCCACTCCCTTAATTTCTGGGTTAAAGGGTAGACACATAAAACAATGTATGCTCCATTTTAAACAAGTATCTCCTCTTTATTAATTGAGGCAACATATGGAATCCAAAATCAATCACTTGAACTCTAAGCACCTGGGTAGTGATACCATAACATGATACCTGGGCTGTGGTCCAAAAGAGGGTCGCTCAAAGGGCTGAGAGCCTTAGGCTTGTTCTCAGGTGAGGTAATCAGGCAAGGTGTGGCATGGGAGTGATGGCAGATAGAACTCGTTATGCAACTCAGCACAGTGCGGGTAGAAGGAAGCCAAGGCCATTCATTTATTCATTCGACCAGGAATAATTATAAAAATATTTAACATCCGATTTAGCATGGGCACCAACCAATTCAAAGAAACACCAATACCCCTTAAAGCAGAGTGTTGGAGGCCCCCTGTTGATCCAGCTTCAACATGTTAGTTGCTGGGTATTTGTGGTCAGGCCTGGGGGACCTGAAGAAGAGGCCTGAGCGGCAGCCCCGACTCTCCTGGAATTTCTGCTTCTGTTTGGAGTCTCTCACCGGCTATGGCTACCATCACAACTACTGGCTGTCCTCCCCCATCCAGCAGCCCTATCCCCCAATCCTACCCCCATCCCCATCCTATGCATATACCTTTTTCTTGTTTTCTCTTCACACAGTAAAAACATAGTTTAAACTTTTAAACAAAACTTTGCAGAGAGCTAGGAGCCAATGGCAGGGAAATAATATCAGGTATAACATGAAACTTGAGAATGTGGCTCATGAATTAAAGCATATTTATCTTCAGTTTTAGGCCCTTCACAGAGCTCCCTACCTTTACCATATCATGGCACAAAGAAAAATAGTGTTTAACAGCACGCTGCTGTAAATGAGGAGAAAGGCCTCAGGAATCCAGGGGTCCCTGAGAGAAGAACAACCATATCTTAAGTAGGTCTCTAACTCACTGGTGGATGCTGGACCCTCTGGCTATGGGTTGGAACGCTTGCTTCTACCCCAACCAGAAGAATGTCATCTAGCAGTGGAGTGGCATTAATGAAAGTTCAAAACCATAAAGATAAAAGGAAGATAAAGCAAACGGCCCCTGGCTACTAAAGAATGTCGTAGTAGTAGTAGCAATAGTAGTAGTAGTAGTAGTAGTAGTAGCAGTAGCAGTAGTAGTGGTAGTAGTAGTAGCAGCAGCAGTAGTAGTGGTAATAGTAGTAGCAGTGGCAGTAACAGTAGTAGTAGTAGTAGCAGCAGCAGCAGTAGCAGCAGTAGCAGTAGTAGTGGTAATAGTAGTAGCAGTGGCAGTAACAGTAGTAGTAGTAGTAGCAGCAGCAGCAGCAGCAGCAGTAGCAGTAATAGTATCAGTAGCAGTAGCAGTAGTAGTAGTAGTAGCAGCGGCAGCAGTAACAGTAGTAGTATCAGTAGCAGTAGCAGTAACAGTAGTAGTAGTAGTAGTAGTAGCAGCAGCAGCAGCAGCAGCAGCAGTAGCAGTAATAGTATCAGTAGCAGTAGCAGTAACAGTAGTAGTAGTAGTAGCAGTAGTAGTAGTAGTAGTAGTAGTAGTAGCAGCGGCAGCAGTAGTAGTAGTAGTAGCAGTAGCAGTAGCAGTAGCAGTAGCAGTAGTAGTAGTAGTAGTAGTAGTAGCAGTGCTGAAGAAGGAAAACTTTGTCTCTGAGTCCAAACTCAGGAACAGGTTCAGACAACTTCTCAGACAAATTTAACCAAACTTTCGATAAACAGGTAATTCCTATCTTAGCCAAACAGTTTCAGGCAGCAGAAGAAAAGGAAAAGCTACCGAATTCACTTTACGGGGTTAATATATGTAGAAAAGAATAGTATTTTTCTTTTTAAAGCAACAAAAGAAAAGTATAGGTCAATATCATTTACAGATATAAAACAAAAAGTCCCTGCTCCAGTGAATTTCTTGTGACAATGCTCCTAGCTAATAATGGAAAGAACCAGCCCAACAAAGACTCAACCGAACTGAAGGAGGTGCTGATTGTAGGACCAAGAACTTCCCTAGCCACCCTTAGGTGTAACACTCACCTTCAGGCCAAGCTAAGTGAATATTCAATTCATTTTAATTCACTTCAATCCAAGCTGATCTAGTGAGATAACATCCCAAGTTAAAGAACCAAATCGGTTATTAGCAAAGGAGAAACACCAACAACAGGAAGGGCCCAATTAGCCAATGGGATATAGCTGTGCTGTCTGGGAAGAAAGTACTCCTGTGAGACCTGTGTGGTCACTGGAAACGCAGAGGCAGTGTACACAGCTGACATTCACACCATATACTGTTCTGGCAATCCCAAGGGCAGAAGTCTTACATTCTGCCCTCCACAAACTGGGGGGTCAGAAAGGGGATTGGTCAGAAAGGACAAGGTGAATGCCGAGGGCTTTGGTTCCCTAGGATTTTACTCAGGTTCTGCTTCTGGAACCCTTCTTTTTCTAATAAGAAGAGATTTCCTGAAAGATAAACTCTTTTTTACTCCCCTTTTCAAAACAATAGAAGCATTTATTTATCATGAAAACAATATATGACATGTACATATAATAATAGAGATTTAGAAAGAAACTTCACCCAATATATATCCTTTATAAGCCCCTTCCAATCCCCCAGAACCTTTATACACTTGACCATTTGTCCACAAAGGAAATCACAACAATTCCAAAGGAATGATGTCATAGAGATCACGTGGGGGAGGGGCGTTTATTTTTTGTTTTTATTTTTGTCACCAGAATGCACTGAAGTGAGACACCAGTGGTAGGAATACATTCTTCCATTCCATATATTTGACAATAAAAAAATATCAATTCTAAAAAATCTCTGGATTAAAAAAGAAACCAAGATGAAAATGAAAAAAAAATTTAGAAACGGAACACAACAAAAGCATGCACATGAAAATATATGAGGTACAACTAAAATTGTACTTAAAGGAAAATTTAAAGCTTAAATGCATTTTTTTTTTAGAAAATAAAAGAGATTGAAAATTAATGAATTAAGCGCTGAACTTATTGGTCTAGAAAAAGAAAATAATAATTTAGAGCTTCCTGGTCGGCGAATGAGAGGAGATTCCAGGAGAGTGGTATCCCTGGAGAAGATGTGGAAGCTCTGAGCTCTTTCCATGTATCTAGCCTCACACACACACATCTTCCACCTGGCTATTCCTGGATATTCTTTTATAGTAAACCAGTAATCTATTAAACAAAATGTTTCTGAGTTCTGTGAGCTGTTCTAGCAAATTAATGGAACCCGAGGGCATCTTGAGATCCTCTGATTTACAGCCAGCCTGTCAGAAGGACAGGTAACGGCCTGGGCTTGCACCTGGCCCCTGAAGTGGGGCGGGTGTGTGTGGGAGGCAGAGGCAGTCTTGTGGTACTAAACCCTTAACCTGTGCAATCTGATGCTACCTCAGAGTAGATAGTGTCAGAATTGAGTTGAATTATAGGATGCTGGTTGGTGTTGGAGAATTTCCTGTTGGGGGAGGAAAATCCCCCCACATGTTGGAACTGATGATCAGAATCTTAGGTTTAAAATGCCAGTAGTAGGATTTTGTATAATAAAAAGAAAATAATAAAAATATTTGCTAACACACTTAAAAAAAAAAAAAAGACTGACCACAGGAATCTATCATAGAAACCTCTTGCTTATTAGAATGTCTGGGATATAATATAGAATAATAACAACACCATTTGCACTGGAGTATGTGGGAGGGGGGTTCTCCTAATAATCTAAAATTTGGTATTTTCTAACTTCGGGTATGCTGAAAGTATCATTAACACTGGAGTTTAAAACTTGGGACATTGAAAAATATATATATTATTTTGCCTCTAAGGATTCTAAGGAATTCAAAATATAAATTAATAAAACTGCAGGATCAAAATTATAGCATCATGACTTTTGGCAGCTCTCCCATTATGCCAGCAACCTATCCACGTGCAGCTGAGCTTAGTATTGATTTGTTTACTATACCCTGTTACTGTAAAATTGAACCCCCACTAAACTTGTTATTGGAATCCTTTTTATCCAATCATCCACAGCAAAAGGACTGATTGGATACTAAGTCCCTACTTCTCGAAGACACTTGAGGGGGAGATAAAGTGATCACTCATTAATCACTTGCTTTTCAACTCTATCTTAGATTGAGAAGTAAAAAAGCAAAATATACGATCATAATAAATCTCAGAGTAAGGATTCATCTGACGTCGAGGAGAACTCTGTAGAAGAGTGTATCTGCCCCCTCAATAACTTCCTAAAAATCTTACACTCATCTTGGCCTTTCTTTTGGGGTTCAAGAACTGTATTTGAGTTTATTTACATGTTAAGTATAAAATAAATTAGAAATTACGCTTCTATTAATCATTTCCTTTCTAATAAAGTAAACTTTCTTGAAATCACATCTTTCTGGTTCCCTTGGGACATCCAAGGGTCCGTTTCTTAGTCTATGCCTTTTTACTGCTCCCTTATTTATTAATGGCTCCCAAATCTATATCTCCAACCTAGACTTCTCCTTTGAGTTAGAAACTTCAGTTGCATTTATAAACCGCTTAACTCAAACCTGTTTTTATTCATATTTATCTTTATATCTAGATTTCTTTCTCCTTGTGACTCTCCACCTCTAGAAAACTGAATACTAGGAGTCCCGACAATCTTAACAGCTAAATTTTCTCCAGTCTAGGCTTTCCTCTTAAGGCCTACTAACCCTATTCTAGTTCAAGGAAACATATCTAAAAAGAGTCTTTGATGACAATCTGCATCAGAAGTTACAAGGATGGGGAAGTAATAAAAATATGATTACAAAAGAGAGAAAGAGAACAGAGAAAGAAAGAAAGAAAGAAAGAAAGAAAGAAAGAAAGAAAGAAAGAAAGAAAGAAAGAAAGAAAGAAAGAAAGAAAGAGAGAGAGAGAAGAAGGAAGGAAGGAAGGAAGGAAGGAAGGAAGGAAGGAAGGAAGGAAGGAAGGAAGGAAGGAAAGGAAGAGAAAGAGTAACCCAGAAAAAATCTAGAAGGTGAAATTCATGTAAAATAGTAGAATCTAAAACCAAGAATAAAGGTATAAACTTCAGTAATAGATATCAATATTGATTGGCTTCAGAAACACAATGTTAATCAAAATAAAAATTTAATTGCTTTTATATTGATTTTAAAATTGTATACAAATAATTCTATGTTTTTATGTATATATATACACACAAACATATCCATGTTTTATGTGTGTTTAATAGAAATTGGAAGAACTTATGGGACTATATATTGAAACTGTATGCAAATTAAACCTCTATATGAGACTTTTAAAAATAGATTGGATATTGGATTTTGTTGATCAATGTCACCTCAAAAATTTTTAATTAAAAACAATTTTTAAGTAGATTGGAAAGATTGTGATGGTTAATTTACATGTTGACTTGACTGGGCCACAGGATGCCCAGATATTTGGTGAAACATTATTTGGGTATTTCTGTGAGGGTACTTTTGAATCAGATTAACATTTGAACTGGTAGGCTAAGTAAAGCAGATTGTACTCCCTAATGTGGGTGAGCCTATCTAATCACTTGAAGGTCTGAATAGAACAAAAAGGCTGCCTCTCCCTCGAGTAAGAGAAAATTCTTTCCTGCCTGACTGCCTTCAAATTGAGACATCTTCCTGTGTCTCCAGCTTGCCAACTCATTGTGCGGCTCTTGGGACTTCTCAGCCTCTGTAATCCCATGAGCCATTTCCTTGTATTCTCTTACTCTGTCTGTCTGTCTGTCTCTCTACATATATATACATATATATATACACACACATATATATATACATGCATATATATACACACAAACATACACACACATGTACACACATATATTCCACTAGTTCTGTTTCATATGTATGAATGGTGTGTGTATGTGTATCTCACATCTGTGTAAGCACCTCCCAGGCCATTACCCCCGCAACACACACACACACACACACACACACACACACACACACACACCCCCTATCGGCTCTGTTTCTCTAGAGAACACTGGCACATACAGAAGACAAATATTAAATACCTAATAGTGATTGTTTCTTCAAATAAGAGGGGAATGGGAATAGCGACTTAAAACTTCAATGTTTTATTATACTTCTCTATTTTTTGAAAGTTCTCAAGAAATTAAAAAAACTACCTCTACATGAAAAATACAAAAAGGAAGTAAAGTATAAAGAAAAAAGCAAAAATTGCTCATGTTTCCATAATTGTTGGCAATTTGGCACTTTTATTGCTAAACCATCCCTTTACACATACATAGGAGCACATTCTCATATATACATACTCCTCCCACTTTCCAAAAAAAAAAAAAACCATTCTGTTTTATAGCCTGCTTTTCTCACTCAATATTTTTAATGAACATTTTTTCACAACAATATTTTTAAAGACTAAATAATGTTTCAAAGAATTCTCTAAGTCTTATTTAACCAATCCCCAATTCACAGATATTTAAGTTATTTTCAGCCTTTTTTAAAAAATAAATATTGTTGTAATGAAAAGCCTTGTTTATATATACACTTGTCTTTTTATTTTCTTAAGCATAAATTCCTAGAGGTGAAACCGCTCAAAGGATAGTTACATTTTAATAACTTTTGAAACATACTGCCAATCTACCCTCCACTCCCGAAGTGTTATACTAATTTGCATTTACCCATGCCCTTGCCAACACTGAAAGCTGGACCCTTTAAGTCTATCTCCATCAACATCTTCTTGGTATTGTATTTATTATCTCCCAGAAGACTTTAGCTTTCTAAAATTCTTAATAAAATTTCAAAATCTTTGACCAATAACATAGAGGATTGTTTGCACCAACATCAAACTGAAAAATCTTAATATGTGTGTGTATTTCAAGAATAGATGTCTATGTATTGAATTTATATATATATATATATATATATATATATAGTGATCCTAAGGTCCCATTTCCCCTTAGACTAACAAAATTAATTGTTATATAATTTCATTTCAAACACTCTTTGAGGGCACCTTGAATTGCTAACCAAATTCTGGTTCCTTTTTGAAATAAGACCTACATTCATGGAAGTCACAGGATGTGCAAGGTGTCAATGACAGCATCTATGTAAACTACTTGCAAGTTTCGTGGACTAGTGACCACTGAGCCCCCAGATTAATGGCAGGTGCTTATCCCAGTAGTGTCATTCCATGATATTCAAAGGTCTCTAGAAGTAGAAGCTCCAGTTTCATTTTTATTAGCTGTTTAACTACTCAAGATTTCTTCCTTCTATGGATAACTTTTGTTTTCACTCATTTTCAAATTGCAGAGGACTCTGTTTGGATGGAGTGCTGAGCAGGCGACCTGTCTCTTCTTGCCTACATTGCAGAAATGTAAATGGGACCACATTTTTATCTTTTGTTGTAAAAAAGTCAGTAGAACAGTACAGAGTAGCATCTTAGGATCTGTTTAATGCTGAGGAGGAAACACAAGAACGGAGACAGGAGGGCAGTCAAATGGAAATTACAGCATTTATTTAGAACTCAGTAGAGAAAAGCATGTAGGACTTTTATGAGAAACCTCTGAGATCGCAACTTGAAAGCCAAGCTTTGAAAATAGAAGCTCAGGGTAGAGCCTTGGGGTGGAAGAGTGAGGCAAGAAGCTTCTAAAGTCAGCTATACCATGGATGAGTGGGTAACCGCGATGACAAGAACTGAGAAACCCTCTACTGTGGACTATCAGTCTTGGAAAAGCTCTTCTCTACCCAAAGTTCTGCTAAGTAGAGCCATGGACAGCAGCCCTATTCTCGCAATCAGAGGGCAGAGAGAGAAGCAGACAAGAGGAAGGGGAACCTGGAGCCTCGCTCCACCTCTGCTGTCAGTTACTTTTGACTGTTCTGGCCTGTAGGCTCTTTACCTGAAAAACGAGGGGATTGTGCTAGTAGGTGTCCAATATCCTACCCAGTTCTGTAAACCAGTATCCATTATCTTGTAACCATTCATTTCATAAACAGTTAATACCTGCTGGTATTAACTGTTATGAAGTGCCTATGCCATCGAGGAAAAGAAAAGAGAAGCTGAAAGAGTAACTGATCCAACAGGTTTTTTAAATGTACTCACAAATAAGTGGTCTGTGGTGTAACTACAGGCTAGTCGAGGTCTTGATCTAGAAGGCAGAGGTTGCTTTTCCTTTTCTTCCCTATGACTCCCTTTAACAGTAATATATTCTTTGTTATACCTATACATAGCTTTTGTGGTTAAGCAGGACACTCCTTGAAAACTGGCTCCAAAACTCAGTGATCACATTTTTTTTCTCAGAGAACAATGAAAGCACTTATTATCATATCCATTGCGTGGAGACCTAAGTACCCAAATATGCCCATACTGGACACTATGCCAACATCATTAACATTCGTGAGATGCCAAAGACACAGTGGCTTTGGAAGGAAAACTTGGGTGGCTGGTTTTAATCCTTCAAGAACTCAATAAATAATTATTCTTAGCAGGAGCATGTGACTCATTGGTAAGCAAATTGAAATAAACAGAAAACGTTTTACCATTTGAAGACTTGGAAATTTTCTGTTGGAACTCTATATTTGAGTTACAGTCCCATTGCAAGATTGTGTCAAGATGCAGAAAATCATATTGCGCTAGGAAAGAGTGGAGCTGTCTGAAGGTAAATTCTTTTTGTTTTTCTTTTTAACAATTAGAGAAGTGGACATTTTTAACGAATTATAAGAAAACTGCAATTTGTTTGTAAAGACCCATAAGAATCTTTATAATCAGGAGGTCAATGGATCAACTATTTTTGCTCTAACCTAATTTGTTATACTATTGTCCATTCTGGGTATTTCAAATGATTCGAACACGAAATTATGTATTTTTTTTTTTTTTATAATGGAGGCTGCCTTAGAATTAGATGAAACAATGGGCCTGAGATTTGAGGAAAAGGAATACATTTTCTCAGATTTAGACTGCTCACCTAAAATATTAAAACTTATGAGGTTTAGAATGCATTTTTTACCTATTAAAACTCATTTATTAAAAAGCTCACTAATCGAAAGTGGGTAGTGAATTATCACAAGGTTCTCGCGTGTGTAACCAACCATCTCCCAGGTCAATAAGAACATGACCAGCACTGCGAAGGCCCCCTTTAGAACTCAGTAGAGATAAGCATGTAGGACTTTTATGAAAAACATCTGAGATCGCAACTTGAAAGCCAAGCTTTGAAAATAGAAGCTCAGGGTAGAGCCTTGGGGTGGAAGAGTGAGGCAAGTCCCCTGCATCGCCATCCTCTTTTCATTCCCCAAAGTTAACCACTATGCTCACTTCGAAGGGCAAAGATTAGTTGTGCTAGTCTTTAAAAAATTTGTGTAAGTGGAATGATATAATATGTATTCTTTTTTTCATGCTTTCCTTTATTTGACATTACGTTTTGGAGATTCATTCAAGGTGTTACGCATAGCTGTAGCTCACTCAGTTCATCGCTATGTACTATCCCATTGCATGATCAGACTACTACTTATTCATTCATCTTGCTGTTCATGGAAATTTGGGTTTGCTTACAACTGGGCGTTGTTATAAATGGTACTGGTATGACTATTCTGGTATATGTCTTTTAGTGCATACCTCTGCATGGATTTCTGTTGGATGTATAGCCAGGATTGAAATTGCTGGGTCATAGGTCATATGAATGTTCGATTTTGAGAAAGAATGCCAAACAGTTTTACAGAGTGATTGTAAAGCCGTCTTTATTCTTGGCAGTCACTCTTTTTGTATTTCTGGCAAGAGAAAGTAGAGTGAGTAGGATTTTTAATGTCTTACAGGTTTCTTGAAACAACATATCTTTTTACAAATACTACTCGAATGAGTATAGTTTAAAGTAATTAAGGGTGTAGAGATTAAATTTCTTTCTAACTACAGACTTTTTTTTTTTAAGTGTAAAAGTGCTTGGGGCAAAATACATTTGGGATTTCCTTGTTGCCAAAATATCTGAAAAGTAATTCCAGCTGCTCAGCTCAAGTAAAGCACAGCTGGATTGCCCAACCTCTAACCTCATCATCCCGGGATTTTCAATAAAATAAACATTCAAAATATAGAGAGAAGTTAAGATCCGCAATATCAAAGCAATGTCACTCCTATGAACTTAAGCAAATAAGCAAACATTTTCAATACAGCCATGCTTCTATCAAGAAGTTGGGCAAATTTGAAGATTAAAAAAGAAAGACGTTTCTAAAAGTGGAGGTTTCCTTCTCCCTGATGTGAAAGACAGGTAGGAACAAATTCTAGTAGTTGGAAATAGAGGGGAGACATTTTTGAAAGAATACTAAAATGCATCTTGAGCTGTCCGCTACCAACCTGATTAGTCAGTGTAGAGCTTTCTTCTTTCCCTTAAAGAGGCTAGGAGTTCACTGTCTGGCAAGAGAACGGGCTCACCAGCGCCCCCTAGGTTTCCTAACTGATTTTGTGTCAAGATTTACAAAGTCCCAGTGTAAGAACTTAACTTTTTGTGTGCACAAGCATATAAAGTCTAAGTAAGTAGCCAGTTAAGAAAATTGTTCAGATTCCGGACATTAAAAATTGTTTTAAAGTGTTTACAATTAAAACGGATAAATAAATTGCAAGTACATTCACACAATGAAACACTATGTAACAATGAGGATGAAAGCACTACAAGAAACAATGTAGTCAAGTCTCATAGACATATTATGGAGTGAAAGAAGCCAGACACAAAAGTTCAAAAACAGCTAAAACTAATTTATAGTGACTGAAGTCAGAATGATGGGCCGGTGGTGGGGGACTAGCTAGAGGGGCAGGATTCCGATGGGCTAGTCAGCTTCTATTTCTTGATTTGTTCATTTTGTGAAAGTTTAATAAGGTGTATACTTTTGACTTGTGCTTTTTTCTGTTACTTTTGTAATATTTCAGTATTTTTTAAAAATAAGATTGAGAGAAAAGATGGGCTGACTTGAACTGTGATTTATTTTTAACAGTCCAACAGCTTAGGGTAATATTAAATAGTAATTCCTTGATCAGGAGCACAAAGCCTCCCAAATCTTTAGTAGTAATAATTACCATTTTATGGAATAACAACTCTGTATTAGGCTTGGTGTAAGGTCTTACACGTCCATTATCTCCAGGCTGTAAGTATTCAAAATAGGTAACATTGTCTCTAGATCACAGATAAAAAAAAATATAAAGTTCAAAGATGTTTAACTATTTCCCCAGGTCACCCAGCTAGTGATGCCTGAGCCAGATCTGAGTGTTACCTTCTGCCTCATCATCCAGCCTTTTAGGAAGTGCTCCCAGTTCACCACCACTGCAGGGCAGAGTGAACGTGGGCCTGGGGCAAAATTAGGTTGTACTCTGCAGTAGAGGCTTGCCCACCTGTGAGTTCATGTAGGGGCCACATCAGACAGTGCCCATTCATAAAAGGTAAATTCAATTCAGGATTACTCTTTAGTGATTAAACTCTGATGAACCCCATCTCTCTATACAGGTGCCGTTATTGGTGTCTGGAGTGTCTGCTCCTCCTCTCTAAACCAAGCACACATATCTCCTCCACAAAGCCTTCCCAGACACTCAAGGCCAAAGGACTCTCATTCTTTTATTTTGAGGAGTCCCTTCCACATACATGCTTTCATTTAATCTTCACAATAAGTTGCCAGTAAGTGCTATCTTCTTTCCTCAGATGAGAAAATAAAGACTTAGGGGAATTAAGTACTTTGCTCAAGGTCAAAACATTAGAAAGAAGGCACTGTTGGGATTCAAGATCAGTTTTGTCTCCTAACCCCTTCCCTCCCACTCTGACTTAAACCTTCCTCCTCTATTATCCCATAGCTGCTTTTGTGAGAGTATCTGAATTTATCACTCATTCTGGTAATCACTGACTTCTTCACATGCCTTGCTGACTAGATGGTGAGAAGAACTTGAAGAGGTTTATTTTATTGTATATTCCCAGCCCTCAGCTAAGTATCTGATAAATAGTAAGCACTCAAAAATGTTACTGAAAGAATGAACAAATGCATACTGATCCTGCATCTAATTAGAGAAGACAGACAGTAGCACTTCACTGAAAGCTAAATGTTAAATAATAAATAGTGATTAAGAGGCAGGGTAGCCGAGAGAGGTTAAAGTACAAGCTATGGAACCACAGAGACCAAGTTCAAATCCTGACTCCTCTGCTTGCTGATTGTCTACCTGTGGGTAGAACACACAATCTCTCTTAGTTTCATATTTGTTAAAAGGGTATAAAACTTGTTCTCATTTAGTAGGGTTGCTCTCTTACTTAGTTCAGGCTACTATTTTAAAATACCATAGATTGGGTGGCTTAAAAAATAAGCTTTCATTTATCACAGTTCTGGAGATGGGAAGACCAAGATTAATGTGCCAGCAGATTTGGCATCTGGTGAGGCTTACAGATGGCCACCTTCTTGCTGTATCCTAATTTGGTGGAGAGAAAGGGAGCTCTGGCGTTTCTTCCTCTTCTTATACAAGGGCACCAATCCTGTCATAGGGGCTCCACCTTCATGACCTCTTCTAAACCTTATTATCTCCCAAAGGCCACTTCTTCAATTAACATCATATTGGGGGTTAGGGCTTCATCAAATGGATTTTGGGAGGATACCAAGTTTCAGTCTATAATAGCTCTTATGAGATTTAAATGAATCGAAATAGGCTAAGCACTTCGAGCAATATCTGATACACAGTAAGAGTAGACATACCTAGTACAGGGTGAAATTAGCTAAGTTACCTAGACAGCTTGCAAACAAAACCACTGTGAGAAGACAAAGGATTTAAGAATTGTCACTCATTCTTCAATGTACACTCTATGTCAGAAACTCTGATCTACATGTACGATCACCACCTCCATATTGTGTGCTAGGGATATTATTATCTCTGTTTTATGTATGAGAAAGCAGAAGCTTTCTTAGAGAAGTAAGAATAGTCACCCAAAGTCACCCAGGCAATTGGTTATGCAGCTGGAATGTGAACCCAGAGAATAGCCTCTGCTAGCCATTCTCTTAAGCAATGGTCTATGATGAGTCTCACTAGGGTAACTGGGGATGGCTTCAAGGGAAAGGTAAGACGTGAGATGAATTTTGAAAAATGAGTCAAATTTTAAGGAGTGGAAATGTCTGTAGCCTTCATTTTGGCACTTGATATTCAGTGCTATGTTTGGCTGTATCAGGGTTTTCCTACCTCAACACTATTAACATTTGTTGTGGTGGCTGTCCTGTGCAGTATAGAATATTTACCAGCATCATTGACCTCTACCCTTTAGATGCCAAGGCACACCCCTTTTTCCCAGTTATAATAACAACAACTTCCTTTGGGGTGCAAAGTAATCCCATGGTAGAGAACCACTTGTTTGTGTGTGGTCTCTGTAAGGTGCTTGTCAGCAGCATGAAGCCAGGAATATTATGCGTTTTGAATTTTTCAAACTAATAACCCAATTCTGGAAACATAGCAATTGCTCCATAAAATACTTGCTCCATAGACATCTTGCACCTTTTAAAGTAACTCCTATTTGTTCTTCAAACGTCACCTCTTTAGGGATGCTTCCCCCAAATCTAGACTTGTCAGGTTCTCTATTTTCACTTTCAGTCAAGTGCTACTGTCTGTCTTCTCTAATTAGTTCCTCAAGCAACTCTGCTCTAAGTCCTATATTTTGATTAAGAAAATTAAGGCTCAGAGAGCTGATATGGTATGTTCACAATCACACAGCAAAGAAGTGACAGAATAAAACCCCAGTCACATGATAGTGAGCCAGTCCTCTGGAAGGACAAAACAATGGACACTGAGCAGAGCGTGAAGTGGGCTGGCATTTGGGGCAAAGTGCCTGTCATAGAAGAAAATGGGACTTTTAAGAGGAAAGTTGGTCAGAAACTGTGGGCCAATATGGTGGGAGTAGAAGACAGCATGGGGTAAGTAACCCCAAAAACACACTCCATACTAGCCTATACAATGAGACTAACTCAGAATTACACCTATGAATAAGGCAGCTGGTGAATCTGAGGGTGCTAATAATCTTCCAGCCTTGGCCCAGTTTTGAGTGGTCCTGAGATGTGGGTAGAGAAAGGAAGGGTCTGGGTGAGACAGAGTTTATCCATGTGTGGGCCCAGGTGAGTTGGTTTCCTACTATCCTGCATTCACTGTCCTTTCTCAGGGAGATGTCAGTCATTTATTTAGTTACGATGTTGGTAATTGGCACCTAATGTTGTGCTGGGTCCTGTGACAGGCACAGAAGATGCAAAGGTGAGTACAACAGAAGTGGTCCCTACCTCTCAAGCGTAAATTATTATCACACAAATAAATGTTTAATTACAAACTATGACAGGTGCTGGGAGGCAAGGTACTACTGCATGCTAGGAGAGAATGGAACAGAAGGGCATCACCTAGTCTGAGGGCTGGGGAAGGTTTCCCTGAGAAAGTGATAATTGAGCTGAGATCTGAGGAGTGAATAGGAAGCAATTATGTTCTTGTGTGTTGAGGCAGTGGGTAGCTCAAGGGCAAAGAAACAGCAGGGCAAAGACTCTGAAGCAGAGCCATGGAGGCATAAAGGCAAAGCACACCAGGCCACAGAACACACAGCTGCCCTCCCAAAAGAAGAGTAAGGTGATTAGAAACAAAGAAAATAAAGTTACCGCACCATTCAATGTTCTAGATGGTCAGAGTTTCCCCTCCCAAGAGGGCAAAAATAAATGTACTACCTCAAAAAGAGAGGTAGGCTGGCTTTGCAGGCAGGGCCTCCTTCTCGATGGTATTATCTTGATGGGGTTGTCAATCCAGAGCTTGACCTGGAATGTCCAACAATTTAGTTTTTCCAGGTCATCCAATCAATCAGATTCAGGAGATTGAGTCACATTGGCCAAAGTCATGGAAAACAAATGTATAAATCAAAATGCCTCTGTATAAATTTGCCATAAGAAATGCAACAACCTAGCAAACAAAAATGCTCATGTATGTTGGTCAATGCACTCCCTTCCCACAGTCCACAAAGGAAGGCAAATGCCAATCAGAAGGGCGAGCAGGGGTTGGAACAAGCCAGATGTGACCATTTGATGCACCATTTTCCACTAAAAGTAAGCATATTTTCTGAGCCCCAAATCAGAACATGGGGCTTAACAGGGAACTGTATGTAACAATATAATTGAATAATAATATGATCGTTATACCAATATTATTATATGATCATATAATTATGATAAAATTTAATAATATTTTGTAATATATTGAATAAGCCACCATTATTAGAAAGAATAAAATAATATGAAATATAACACCCAGCAAATATATGTTTTAATTCAATATTTGTTATCATTTTTATAAAACATTTATCTATCCAAGTCAATAGTTTTATTTTCTAGGAACATCTTTTTTTCTACTAATACTCAGTTTTCTCAATAATTATTTTTTCTGTTAAATAAAAGAAAAAGCATTTTTTAAAAAGTCTTTGAGTAGTTTAATTTAAGAGATATTTGCACTTTGATGTTTATTGCAGCATTATTTACAGTGGCCAAGACTTGGAAATAACCGAAGTACCTTTCGATAGATAACTGGATAAAGAAGTTGTGGTACATATATGCAATGGAGTATTATTCAGCCATAAGAAAAGAGGAATTACTGCCATTTGTGACAACACAGATAGATCTCAAGATATTCACTATAAGCAAAATAAGGCAATCAAAAAAGATTGAGAACCATATGATTTCACTCATATAAAAGCAACAAAAGAGTAAGACAAACAAAAACTCATAGGCACAGACAACAGTTTAATGGTTACCAGAGGGAGAGGGGAGGGAGAAGGTAAATAAGGGTAATGGGGGTCAAATATATGGTGATGGAAGGAGATTTGACTTTAGGTGGTGAACACGCAATGCAATATACAGGTGACGTATTATTGAATTGTACACTTGAAACCTATAGAATTTTATTAACCAGTGTCACCCCAATAAATTTAATTTTGTAAAATGTTATAAATAAAGAAAAGAAAAAAGACATTTACGGTTTCATTCATTATCGAAGACATTTTCAATTATTCGATATTATTCATCAGACTGAGAAACAATGACAATTCAGTGGCAATGAACAACTCTAACACTAGATGTGGTTTCTAAAGACCATTTCTCACTAATAGAAACAGGGCTCTTTAGAGGAACAACTGATTCAAGATCTGGGGCAGGTATTGTTCGAGATAAGACTAGAACATGTTGTTACTCCTGAAATCAAAGCCACTATCAAAGACTCCTGGGGCAACAGCAAAAAGATACAGAAATTACTTTGTGCTCCCTATGGCCATGGTAGAGTCAATGTAAGCACCAAAAAAAAAAAAAGATAATAATCATAGTGAGTTGAAAAACATCAAATATATAAAAATCCAATAGGCTCATTAATGATAATCAAAAACAAAATTATGATAATATTTGGAGGTTATTAGGCACCAACTCCCAACAACTCTTAAAAGGAAAAGATTTCATTCTGTCTTTTCTGTACAAACTATATTTCAATGTAATCAAGAAATTAATATGGAAAATTCTTTCTTTATAGAAGGATCACAGCTAATAAAAGCACAAGGAATGACAGAACTAGAAAGTCATCATTTTTATACCTTTATTGAATTAATACATTTAGGCTGTGGACACCAATGACACAAATTCAGTCTATAGCACGTATCAACCAGATGTCCTGTGTGAACCTTGTTTGAATCCCAATTGTAAAAAATTAACTATCAATAGACATTTATGCAACACTCAGAGAAATCTTGACATCGCTTATTGGATACTAGATGATGCTTTATTATTGTTAATAATTGTAAACTTGACATAGATGTTGTGGTTATGTTTTTTAAAAAGATTCCTGATCTCTTAGAAGTAAATACAGAAGTATTTACATTTGAAATCATGTAAAGTCTGGGACTTGCTTTAAAATAATATATAGAGATGTGGGTGGAGGTGGGAAAGGCAGTATAGATGAGACAAGATTATCTTTATACCAATAACTATTGAAGCTGGTGATGTGCACTTGTGGCTTTGGTATACTGCTGTCTCTACATCTATGCATGTTTGAAATTTTTTATGATAATAAAAAATATTTTTAATGCAAAGGAGAGGGAGAAGGAGAGAGATCCAAGAAATAAATTGACCACACACAATGTGTAGACCTTGTTAAATCCTGATTCAAACACACCAAGACATTTTTGAGATAATGGAAGCAAATTGACTATGAAATTATTGTTAATCTTGTTTGGTGAGATTGTGAGGTTTTTTGTTGTTGTTGTTGAGGTCTTTATAGTTAGACATACATATTAAAGCATTTACAAGCTGTATTAGTCAGGATTCTTCAGAGATAGAGATTGAGATAGGTAGAGGCAGAGGCAGAGGCAGAGGTAGAGGTAGAGACAGAGATAGAGATAGAGAGATAGGAATTGAGATTGATTAAATTTAAGGAATTGGCTCACACAATTGTGGAGGCTGTTAAGTCCAAAATCTGCAGAGTAAGCTGTCAGGGTGGAGATCCAGAGAAGAGCAGCAGTTTGAGTCCAAAGATCTTTTGCTGGAAGAATTTCCTCTCGCTCAGTCTTTGTTCTATTAAAACCTTCACCTGATTGGATGAGGTTCACCCATATTATGGAGGACAATCTGCTTTACTCAAAGTTCACAGATGTAAATGTTATTTTCATCCAAAAAGAAAAAACCTTCAAAGAACATCCAGAATAATATTTTGCCAAATATCTGAGCACAGTGGCTGTTATGAACACAACTGTGCCCCCCCCCCAAAATCATATATTAAAATTCTAATCCCCAATGTGACTATATTTAGAGATACGGCCTTTAGAGGGTAAATAAGGTTAAATGAGGTCATAAGGATAGTGCCCTGATTCAGTAGGGTTGGTGGCTTACATGAACACACAGCAAAATGGTAGCCACCTATAAGCCAAGAGTAGAGGCTGTGGAATAAAACTTACCTTACTGGCACCTTGATCTTGAACTTCTCAGCATCCAGAACTGAAATAAATACATTTCTGTTGTTTAAGCCAGTCTGTGGTGTTTCATCACATTATTTCCAGAAATTTTCTATTATAAGCCATTTAAAAGAAATATTCAGGAGACTATCATGTTCCAACCCGATAATGACAGGAAGAATTCACACACCCACTTGATACTTGGAATACCAATGTTTTAATAATGAAATTCTTTAGATACTCTTGTCCAGCTCTGATCTGTAGCTTCCTTTTTTATGTTCAGCCAGGAAGTTCTCATTAAGGTATGACTCAAGGACATAGAGTTCATTAAAATGATCATCATATCACGCAGTGGGAAGAACACTGTCAAAAAAAATTCTGTCTCCCACAGAGCATGTCGCTTAGGGTTTTCTGCAACTGAAACCGCAAAAGCTAACTGATAGGATTTTTGAGATTTGCCTTCAGAAGATAATGTACCAATTAACACATAAATCCCTGTAACAAGATTCAAAATGCATTCGGTATTGTTGTTATACTTCTACAGTTTTCATACTTTGCCCAGTAAAAGGCTATTTTCTTTTAAATTGTGTACAAATGCAAATATTTGTATATACCGTTGCAGTACTACATTTCTGTTTTAGTTAAGTAAATGCTAAAAAGGTGTCATCAGTTTAAAAACAACAACAACCGAAGAACCAAACAATCCAGAACCAAAGTTGTTATTTAGGATCTTTGATTTTTTTCTTAAGAATAACATGAGGTTTTTCACCTAATAATAAATGCACACTTGAGGGGTGAAGCATTTTTATTATTTTAAGAATAGGCATTTTCAGAAACCTCATACTCTATATTGCAATCTGAAAAAATAAATAAATAAATAAAAATTTTTCAGCACAGGCAGAACTGGGTCAGAGAACAGGTTGAAGTGAATGAAACAGAAGAGTCTCCCATCTGCTCTGTTCCCCCAAAAATTCAGTGATGCAGCCAAAGCAGGCTTGAAAAATGAGACTCAGGTATAACTGCTTCTGAGTAAAAGTGGACGTTAGCTTTTTAGAGGAGTTGTTGGGCGGGAAATCTTGACCAGTATAATAAAAGCCTTGCTGTCCAAGCGCCCTGATCTGACATTTCAGTCTATGATTCCAGCCCTCTGATTGTCCTTGTCTGTTCTGAGCCACGGACTGGGCAAAGCGAGAGCCAAGTTTCCCCTGAGATGCTATGTCCCACGTCAACCTGTCTGGGTTGCTGGAAAGGGCTGCCACACTCTGAGTTTCCAGGCCTGACAGTGTTGACTAACTGGAGCTGCATGACAGGCGAGGTAGACAGGACACAAAGTGCCTGCAGGTGTCTCTGCCAAGTGAATAAAACAAAAACAAACCATTCTGGAAAGGGAGTGTGGGTCAGTCTCAACATTTAAAAATACCCAAGGAGGAACATAGAAACAGCCTGTTTCCCCACCCCCACCAAGGCAATTGAGGGAAAGTCACAGAAGAGTATGTTTGCCAAAAAAAGAAGAGACAACAGGAGAGGAGCAGAGAGCCTGGAGACAGAGAAATATGTATTTGGGTCACCCAGGCGCTGGCATGATAGCCCTTAGGAGACAGATGCTGGCAGAGCCCCATAAACAGCCTTTGGTTCATTGCCAGGGGTAGCATTTGCATCAGGCCAAGAAGACCTGACTGCGAGCTCTGGGAGTCTCATGGGCCTCAAGCCATGTTATAAGAAGTTAGCAAGTTCACTAAGGAGCCCTGTGGGCTCTGCCAATGCTGAGCAGGCAGGATTTTCCAGAAATCACCTGGAGCAAGGAGAACTGGGCATATTACATGTGGATGGTCAGAGTTGCAGGGATAAGCTGAGATGAAGTAGCAGCAACCATCATTCTGCACCTTTTTGCCAGAAATGCCCATGGATAAAGGTGATGGAAGGTAGATCCATCCACCAGGTAGTGTCCAAAATATTGGCTGGTGGAGAAAGCCCACTGAAGAGGAAATGCAAACATTAATATCCTGGGACAGCCTTAGGCTCCCACAAGGGCCCAGGGTTCAACTGCCTTATATTTATTTGTACAGTGCTTTAGAGTTTACAAAGACCTTTCCCACAGATCATCACATTTTGGTCTGACAACCACAGAGTGAGGCAAGTACTACTAATCCCATGCTATGAATATAGAAACTTTGACTTGAAAAATTTAAGTGATAGTTCCATTGTCACCCAGGTACTCAATGACAGAACTGGAATTCAAATGTTGCCATTTAATTCCAAGTAGAATCCTTTCTCCGATAAAGTAAAAATAATAACTATCATTTGTTGAGACTCACTATGTGCCATGCCTTATCCTGTGTGCCTTCTACACTTAAATTTAGTTAACTGTCACGAAAACACTATAAAATAAAGTCATACTATTATTATACCCATTTTAGGCATGAGGAAAACTGAGCACGAGGAAGTTAAGCAATGGCCCAAAGTCACACAGTTATAGCACACTATCTTATAGGTGCCTAAAATTTCACTATTCCTACTTTACTACAAACCACGAAGTCAGGATAGGAAACAAAACAGTTAACCGATAAGGACCCCCCCACAAAAAAGTTTGAGAAACACAGCACCAACAGTTAGTTACTCTATTAAGAAGTGCCCATCTAGAAGCTCAGCTACAAACAGTAAGCTGTAGGTATTTGTTACTAAATCTGGGTAGACAGGCAACACCAACTAATTTTAAGCCTAAATGAAAAGAAGGTTTAGTGACATTATCAGCCAGGACCCTGGCAGGAAACAGATGGCACACTTCAAAGTGTCTAACTGAAAAGAAGTTAATGAAAGGACTATTTTTACAGATGGGAAAGCAAATTTAAAGGAAGCAACAAGGGGTGCTGAGGTGTCCAGAACCAGCAAATGCTGGATGTTCTTACCACCCCTAGGACCATAGGGGCAAAGGAAGAGAACGTGTCACTCGACTGGGTGCAGGGAGCTGTGGTCCCACCCTCTCACCCTTCTACCTCCTGCAGGTGCCCTCCATTAGCAGAAAGCACCAAGAAGTCCACAGGCAAAGTGGCCTTGGTGAGGCTGTCCATAGACAGCTCTTGGGCCACCATCAGAGCAAAGAAGGAGGGAGAGTGAAGGGGTGGGGCAAGCAAGTGGAGAACACCCAGCATGTGACCAACACTTCTTGTCCTGACCCTGTCCACATAATGGCTTCAGCTAAAGCCAGACAGTGTTTGAACACTGATTGCTTCCCTAACAGAATTAACGTGCCCTGGCTCATGCTTTCTCCCAAAGTGCAACTGTGTTAAGTAGACCACGCATTAAAGGGAGCATCATAATCTCCTCTGTTTCTTTCCCAGGGACTGCACAGAGCCGTCCAGCCTAGTGACATAAGAAAGGAGAGTTCTTTCCCACCTTTATCAAGGATGAGTGAAAGCAAAATTCCAGAGCTGTCTTTCTTCTCTGCACCTATCTTTTAACCCTCAGGGTCTCTCACTTTATAAAAAAAAAAAAAAAAAAATTAATTCAAGAGGAAGGCAGCAACAAAGAGCAAATCAATTTCCAGGCTGGTCGCGCTTACGTGGTCTCAGAGTAGAGAGCACTGTAGTTGTGTCTGCAGGCAAAGATGGCAGGGAGTGGCATGTGTGCCTGCCAAGCGTTTCTGCTGAGGATAGAGGGAAGGAAAGGGTGGGAGTCGCAGGCAGAGCTCAATCTGTTACCATGGAAAGAGGAGAGGAAGGGCTTTCTCCTTATAGTCAGAACGAAAGACACGAAATGAGCTTCAAAACAAAAGGCAGCCTCCAAGGCCTGAAAACAAAATATCCACAATAGAAGGACTTCTTGGGACCAGACCATAAAGTCCCAACCCCCAGCAGCCTGGAGTGGCCCTCTCAGAACTCAAGGGTTATTTAAAAGATCCAGAATTTAAAAAAAAAAACAAAAAAACAAAAAAAAAAACAAAAAAAAAACCTCAAGTGACAACTGCTCTGCAAATTTTGGGTGGGCAAGTGAGGTGGACAGACCAGAAGATAAATTTTCTTTTCTTTTCTTTTTTTTTGGAGTTTTCATATTGTATCTTTTTTCCCTTTTTTTTTTTCTTTTTTTCTTTTTTTAGGAATAAGTGAATTTTATTTAAATTGTGCTAAGGGGTGCTTTCCTCCCCCTATTAGACCTGTCACTCAACTTCTTCTCCCAAGGGACCTGGAAGATCAGAATCCTGATATTGTTGGACAAGATCTGCTCTCAAGTGGAGAATGATTATACAAAATGGCAGGTTAGGACGAGGCCCATACTGAAAGATGAAGCAAGTCACAAATATACTTAGGTATGGGAAAACGTAGGATAAAGAATTGTAAGTGGCTAAACCTGTGTTTCTTAGTCTAGATCTTTGGGGTCCCACATGTTTTCTCTTACTCACTATTTTCACAAAGGATCCACGGTAGTGTCAAAAAAAAATGGAGCCAGAGAAACTGCCTTCTATGACTTATGCCTCAAACTTATAGAATGTTAAAATAGGGCAAAACAACTTTTGGACTGGGACAAAAGCAATCAGGTGCCCCAAAAAACTGTTTGCAAAGATATCAAGAAAGTAGTTATTTGACTGCTGAACTGATGAGTACTGGACAAAAATTTTTTCAAAAGTTGTTTAGAATTAGCATCACTATGTTATGTTATCTGAACCAATAGAAATACCTTTCTTCTAGTAATGTGATTTTCCCCTTCCCTTTCTGATAAATACCTATTTTCTTTGTCTCCTAACCAGGACACTATTTGGGTTTCTGCCTGAATCAGTGCATCCTAAATAGATATTCTTATTGATCTCAAATAAATGCTTCTTGCCTCTTATTTTGAAAGGCCTTTTATTTTTAGGTTAACAGAGGCAACCAGGGACACAGTAAAGACAGAAGCCAAAAAGGTCACTCTAAAAATGCCCAGTGGTGTCATAGTCTGGGCTGCTCCACCGCCAGTATTGCTCTATTAACGGCACGTTTATCAACCTGGTCACTCAGACCCTAAACTAGGAAGCCATCTTAATCTTTCTTCCCTTTTTCCCAATATCCAACATTCATCAAGTCTGGCCGAAAATAAAACCTATTTATTGCACACCTATGACGTACCCAGCACGATCAAAGTAGTAAGGAATTATAGGCATAAGGACCTCATAGTCGAGGAGCGTACAATCTTATCAGGTGAGGCAATAATCAGTATATAAGCAAATTAATCATTTCAGATTGTGCATTAAGTCACTTTTATCTGTTAGGCAAAAGAAACTGGCTTAATCGCAGTTGTGGTTTATGATCAGTGGTTCAAAAATGTCATCAAGGACCCAGGTTCTTTCCATTTCTTTCCTCCACCATTTTTCAGTTTGTCCTAAGGTGGGGAAGCAAGGTGGCTGCAATAGCTCCAGGCAGTATATTCAACATTACCAAGGCCAGAGGAAGAAGAGACGCCTTCTCTCCCTGTGCCTCTCTAAGGAGAGAGGGACTCCACTGAAACCTTCACAGATTTCCCTTCATGTCTCATTAGCTAGAATTGGGTCACTTGCCCATTCCAGAACCAGAAACTAGCAGAGGCACTGGGATTACCTTTAGAACAAACACCATGAAGTCTCTGCTCCCAAAGGGATGAGTGCGAGGGTGATATCTGAACAAGATTAGGGTTCTTTTAAGAAGAAAGAAGATGGGAACAAATTCTGTTGGCTGGTAGCCAAAAATGTTGACAACACTATTAAACAGTCATTAAAAATAAGATGGGTTAACAAGACAGAAAGGTCAGGAAAGGCTGCCTTGGATCTTATCCTCATCACCATCACATGGGGTTATGGCAGCAGCCTCCGAACAGGTGTTCCAGCTTCTAGCCTTCCCTCCACCACTCCACGAACCCATTCTTCACATTGCCCCATTGGATCTACTGAAAATGCAAATCTACTCATGTCATTTTCTTGCTTAAAATGCTCCTGTAACTCCTTATTTCATATGGATACAAATAATAACTTATTAATATAATGCGATAATTGGGTACTTACCATATGAAAGGCACTTTTATAAGCATTTTCTTTTGTGTTTTTTTAACTTACCTCTCAGGATAGCCCTGTGATGGCACTGCTATTATAGCCCCTTTGTGTAGATGAGGTGATCAGGCACCAGGATGTTAAATATCTCGTCCCTGTATTAGTTTTCTAATACTACTATAACACATTACCACAAACTTAGTGGCTTAAAACAACACAAATCTATTATCTTACAGTTCTGAAGCTCTGAAGTTCAAAATCAGTATCAAAATCTAGATGTCTGGTGAGCTGTGTTCCTTCTGAAAGCTTTGTATTTTCTTACCTCTTCCACTTTCTAGAGGCTGCCTATATTCATTGTCACGTGGCCAAGTCACTCAACCTATGTTTCCATCATCGCATTTGCTTCTCTCCTTTCTGATTTCCTGCTTCCTCTTACAAAGACCATTGTGACTACATTAGGCTCACTCAGATAGTCCAGGATAATCTCCTCATCTCAGGATCTTTAACTTAATCACATCTACAAAGTCCCCTTTGGCAGGAAAGGAAATGGTCACAAGATACAGAGGTTAGGACAGGGACATCTTTAGGGAGCTACTATTCTGCCTATCATTCCCAAGGTCATATGGCAAGAAAGTAGTGGAACCAAGGTTTGAACTCAGACTCTGCAACCCCAGAAGTCATGCCCTACCTCCCGATCTGGTTGTTTTGTCTTTCACCAGGATGGCCTCTCCTATATACGCCAGACCCTCACATGACTTAACCTTAGGACCTACCTCACAGTGATCTCTTTTGGAAAGTTGTCCGTGACAGCATTCTTCTCGTACTCCTCTACCCTGGATCCCCCAGCTGGGCTGGATGTCCCTTCTCTGTGCTCCCACGTATCATGACTCACTACTAAAATATCATTTATAACTCTCACTGTGAACTGGCTTTCCACAGAGTATGTGGAGCTCAGGAAAGCTGGTTGGTTTGTTAGTTGGTTGAATAAATGAATCAGCTGAAGGTAAGACATGTGAAAGGAGAGAAATAATTATAAGATCTAATAGATATCAGAGAAGGAGCCTTTTTAGTAATAGTCTTTTAAAAACTGCTTTGGGGTTGGAGTACATTTTGGGATTTGGAACACCTTATACTTTCAAAAACCGAAAGGAATCCGTGTGGGGATCAGAGAAAAATGCAGATTATCTCAAGCTGTTCTAATTTTTCAGCTCAATCATAGGGTAGATAGAAAATAAGGAGATGAGTTTCAGGGCAAGAGCTGGGTTCTAGACTAAAGAGTGAGCATGTGGTTAGAGTCTATCTCTTGAGGACAGGGGTATGATGAATAAGGCACAGGAGGAATGACAAACTCTTAACCACTCCCTTACTGCTGAATATCCAGCTCCTTAGAGCTTAAAGTTTGAAGCCTACAAAACACACACACAGGTATGCACACACAGGGGCAAAAAGAAATTAAATGTGTAGTGACGAATGATTAAGTGCTAAAAACAGGTTTTGAACTCGTATTATCTGGGTTCAGCTCTGTGTGCTTACCACTGCATCATGCTGCCAGTCAAATACCAACTATGTTTTATTTTTAAAAGAAAGCAATATCTGGGAACTTTAGAGCCTGGCCTAGTAGGCATACAGGTCACAAACAGAGATAAAGTCTAGGAAGAGGGTTGAGGACTAATTTCGAAGAACATGTATCTTAAAACCAGAAGTCAGGTGGGTGAGCACAGCACCATGCTTATGTGCCAGTATCAGGCCAAGTCTTTGCCTTCTAAATGACTTTTCTTCCCCAAATCTGAAATGGTCATTCACTTGGTATTATGATTTTTACCAAATAGAAAGAAATTTTAGACATAAAAGAAGTTTTACACTATCATTCTAGCTAATTAAGTCCTATAAACAAGAAGCAGAAAGGCTTACCACCAAAAAGTGCATATTTATTTCAGTTATATAATTTATCAATGAGTTGAATCAGTCAGAGGTTCCTAAAATGCCCTGCCTAATATTCTGAATTATGTTGTTGTTGTTGTTGTTGTTTCAAATAAAGTAAGTACAAAACCTTCTTGTTTTCCTGTTTCTAGGAAAGCTAAAATACCAACATAGTTTGGTATAAGCCAGGGCTCCCCTAAGCAAACCTATGTACACTTTTGTTGCATAATAGAAGGACTAGAGATTTAATTCTCATTTCTCCAAAAGAGGTGTTAATGTATATCAACTGGCATGTGTGAATGTGTGACATATGTGCACATACTTCGACTCCGCTTACGCAGCCATAGGTACATCTCTAAGATAAGCCAAAAACCTTAGCGTAGCAGAATATTGACAATTTTCCAAGGTTAGATATTTTATTCTACCAATATGAAGCTCTGCATCCATGAAAATTGTTCTATGGCTTACTTAAACACAACAACAACACCTTAGAACATTAAGGATTCAGCCCACCACTTTACAGATGAGGAAGTTAGGGAGAGGGAGAGAGAGGTGACTTACTGGAGGTCCTGGGGATTGGCTGGCTTTAAAATACTCAAGAGAAGAGGAAACCAAAAACGGCAGCATTTAAGAGCAAGCAGAGAATAAAATTGCAAAACGCCCCAGGAAGTGCTCCTAAACACAGAATGAAAACCAAGTGGGTCCAAGGTCTTGGAAACAGAGTAAGAAAATGTTCAACGCGGCAGCCAATTCTGTCACATGTTGCACAGAAGGCCAGAGAGAGAAGGACTGAGAAAATCTGACAGAGTCAGATTTTAAGGCTCCATGAGTGGGTGGAAGGTGAGTAAGTGGAGACACAATGGGGAGCTTCCTGTGAGAAGTCGGGCTATAAGAGGAGAGACAGGGCTCTGGCTGAAGGGCTCTCGGGTGGAGGGAGACATTTCTTCACGCTCCTGACCTCTGGAGAAAGGCACTAGAGAGGGAAAACTACAGAGTATGGGAGAGACTAAACAACAGAGCCACCACAAGAAGGCAGGAAGAGTTTCATCCTCAGTAGGAATCCACCCAGGGCATACCAGAAATGTTCTGCTTCCAATGACATTAGGAGAATGCACTAAAGTCTTGTTTAATTGAAATGCTTAGAGAGGACTGACTTAGAAATGTAGTTACTGCTCCCTTCTTTGTAATTCGAAAGTCTTTAGGGAGGTCTTGGGTCTCCCTAAATTACTGCCCCTGGCCAAGCTGCCCGAGTGTTGGCAATTTTCATTTTTCTATGTCAGGAAAACACTACAGGTATGAAGGGAATTTGGTTCTAAACCAAATCTTTCAAAGAGTACTTTCTGGTCCTAATAAATGACCACAGAGAAGTCCCTAATGGTTCTTAAGTTGGCATTTTGACCACTAATCTATTTGGAGGTAATTTATTTTCTCTAGAAACCAGAAGAAGACATTGACCCAACCATTTTTCAACGATTGCTATTGTTGTTTTACATGAAGAGAGCTAACAGGGCCCGCCTATACCCCAAAACTGTAATAACTGTATGTTCTTTATTGGTTCAGAAGGGAATACAGTCCTGTGTGCTTGAGGGTCGGAGGTGCCAAACGAATGCAGCACAGTGTTTGTCTCCTCAGGAGAAACAGAGAGAGGTCTGAGAAGAAGCCCAGCCTGCACAGGTACGTGCTGACTGTGAAGTCAGTGATTCAGCACTTTGTGCCTCAGATTCACTCTTTGCTCATCCAGCGGCAATAAATACATTCATCAGACACATACTACGTGCCATGCATTTTCCTGAACATTTTGCACATTTCTCTGTAATCTGTGAGATGCATAGTTTGCCTCTGTTTAACTGACCAGGAAGCCAAGTTTCAAAGAGTGGAAGGACTTTCTCCAGAGTCTTACCCAAGGAAGTTCCAGAACCGAGGTTCTGAGCCAGACCTGCCTGACGTGAAATTACTTCACTCACCTATTCCGTGGCCTCCACAAGATGGAGATTTAACAAGTCTGGTCTAGCTGTTCATTTCGAAGATTAAATGAGATAGTGACTAAAAGTGTTCTGAAAACTCAAAAGAAGAAGAGCGAAGCCTCGTTACTGGGTTTCTTTCACACCCACCCAGGTACATACAGGTCATGCACCTTGGGGGCCTATGTGGTCAGGGAATCCTGGTGGCGTGGGTGTTTTCAGGCTACCAACCAAGTGTGCTGCCCCAGCCAAAGCCCGTGGGAAGGTTTTGGAGTGAAGAAAGCATCCTGCTGACTCTCTGGGGAGGAGGATCATGGGTAGGCCAGCCAGCAATGGTTAGGTAACAGAGATGTCTGTGGGACCGAAGCTCCCCTCAGCCTTGACTCAGGAATTTGGCCCAGAGGGGAAAGGCATGTGTAGGTGTACAAACCTGGTTCTCTATAAAAGTTGTAGACTCAATCCCTGAACTTTCTTGGCCCAGATCTTAATTTAGCTGACTCATTATTTAGGTTTCTCAGCTCAAACGTCTCTGCACAAAGAAGCCCCTTCCCATTACTGTTTTATTTTCTTCATCTCTATTCTTAAAAATCATACTTTTTAATTTTTTGTTATGTGTATTATCCATTTTTCACACTCATTCCCCTCAATGCCCAAATGAGAATAGAGGTTTCTTGTATTTCCCATAGCTATAATAATATCTTTAAAATCATAGACGCTAAAGATATATTTGCTAAATGGATGAATAAATGGATGAATGAATGGGTGGATGAAGGTGTGGATAAGATTTTTAATTCCCCCCCCCACCACACACACACACACACACACACACACACACACACAATTTGGCACAATTCGGGCTGCTTCTCTGTCCCCAGACCCAGGGAATATTCTCTTTCACTGATGACATGGCTGATCCAGGACTTAGAAACTAAGCTCCCCTGAGAACATGGTAGGAGAGGGAGTTCTGCTTCCTAAAGCTTTATGAATAACATTTGATTGTGAAAGGTACCGCGAAATGCCAGGTGGATAAGGGCAAAGGTGCAGGGACGTGGAGGCTGGAAGAGCAGTGAGCCACCCTCTGTGGACTGGCATGGTAGAGCCGGGCAGAAGAAGAGACTGATAGGGAGGTGAGTGTTAGTCAGGAAAAGACTATGAATGCCCAGGTAAGGAGTTCGAACAGTACCACATGAGAAAGGGGGAGCCCTTGAAGGTCAGGGCAATGCAAGTACCCTCTGCCCTTCTGGCTGCCAACAATGGATGTAAAGCAAAGTACAGCAATAATGAGAAGTGTGATGAAGCACAATCGTTAGCTGTGAATTTGGTCTCCACTGCTCAGTCTCTGCTTTCCTATAAGAAGTCAGGCTTGTCATACCCATTCTGGGTATAGTGTTATAAGAACAGGGACATTGATAAACTATTTGGCTGCTCGAGAAAAATAAAACATTCCTTAAATATCAAACACATAGCAGTAGGTTGTGAAAATATAGCATGTATGTGATAGATACCAACTTCATAAACTGATTAAAAATAATCATTTTTAACTAAGAATTGATCTACCATATGATCCAGCAATCCCTCTACTGGGCATTTACCCCAAAGACTTAAAACTCATATCCAAAAAGACATTTGCACACCGATGTTCATATCAACATTATTCACAGTGGCCAGGACATCGAAGCAACCGAAGCGTCCTATAATAGATGATTGGTTAAAGAAGCTGTGGTACATATATACAATGGAATATTACTCAGCCAAAAGAAGAGACGAAACACTGCCATTTGGGACAACATGGATGGACCTCAAGATCATCATGCTAAGCGAAATAAGGCAGACTGAAAAAGTTGAAAATCACATGATATCAGTTATATGTGGGATATAAACCTAAAAGCCACAAATGAACAGGACAAACAGAACCTCAGGGACATGGACAATGGACAAATGGTTACCAGAGGGTAGGGGGTGAGGGAGGAGAGGAGAGGTAAACAGAGTAAAAGGAGTCAAATATAGGGGAGTTGGGGGGAGGGTGAAGTGGGTAAAGGGGATCAATATATGGTAGCTGGAGGAAACTGGACTTTGGGTGGTAAACACAGAATAGAATATACAGATGTCAAACTATCATGCACACCTGAAAATTATATAATTATATTAACCAATGTCACCCCGATAAACTTAATATTAAATAAATAAATAAATAAATAAATAAATAATCATTTTTTAAAGTCATTAGTACTACATAGTTCACATTCCCCAGTTCATTCCATTGCTTTTCAGTGTCAGAGTAATAATTCACCTGATAATAGTGATTCTTTGCAATAGGAAAAATACCCAACCAGGTAATCAATTCATTGGCTGTGAGTTATGCTTTCAATTTCACTAAAATATGCCCAACCTATTTTAGGCTCTTCAAAAATAGAATCCTTTCCTGAAAATGTGAATTTTCAGTAAAGAGCTAGATAAGAACTTAAATTATATTACCTGAGAATTATTGCTACGGTAAGTAAAATTCTTAATAAAAATTCCAGGAAACTTATTTGTAAAGAGAAAAGAATATGGTACATTTTGGATAAAACCTGGATCAGGCAGGCAGTGGTTCTATTACAATCACTTGGACAGTTTTTAAAAACTCTGATGCCCCATCACACTGTAGGGCAATCATTCTAGGTCGAATGGATCAGAATCTCTGGGGGTGGGACTTGGGCATCAATCTTTAAAGCTCCCAAGTATCTCCAAGGCAATTCACTGACCTAGGGCAGCCCTGAATAGAGAATCACCTGAAGAGAATTTTAAAACGCTGGTGCCTGGGCCTTCTCTCCAGAGATTCTGACCCAACTGATCAGCAGAGGATCTGGGCTTTTTTTTTTTTTTTTTTTTTTTTTTACAGTATCCAGGTGAGTCTACTGTGTAGTCAGGAGTAAGAATTTGAGGCTTAAACCTACTTCTTTTATTAAATCAATCTGGATCAACCTTGAATCTCACCTCTTACACATCCTCCAATTTTCTGCCGTTGCTTTCTGCAGCTAACAATACATGGTGAGGTAAAACTCCACCTTTTCCCTTCTAATTTATATGTGAAGTAAAACCATCACCACCTTGAATTGTCAGCCATTTATACCTTTGCACATTTATACCTTTCTTACCTTCACACATTGATACCTTTCTTACCTTTGAGGTAGTATTGCTTTGGGAACTTAACTCATAGATTGCTAGCGGCTATCAGAAGTGCAGAGAAAGGCAAGTAGCAACAACAAATCAACATGATTCCTTCATCTGAACTATTCTCCCAATTCTCTGAACTGTTTTCATTTGACTTTTAGGCTATCCACCTATGGTACAGCTAGCTAAGCATGCAGTGGGAACGCAGCTTTGAACAGTTCAGGCTTGTAGCAGTCTCCAAAAATGGGAGGTTGTCAGTGAAGGTGAATGAAGAGAAACATTTTGCTGGGGGGCGAGGGGGAGCTGTGCAGGAAGTTCACACCCTGTGCAGTAATAAAGTTCTCTGTCAACCAAGTAAGCCTTCAGAGAAGCTAAGTAGTTTTTTCCAAGGTCTCAAAGTGATGCAAGACAGTGCAAATTCCCTGAGTGTCCGGGGTACTCAAACCCTGCATTGAGAGAGAAAAGAGTTCTTTGCTGAGCGCAAGAAAGAATTCAAATGCCCACCAAAGTTAGTCAAGAGGAAAGTTTATTAGAGAAGGGAAAAAGCAAAGACAAAAAGCCAAGACAAGGAAAATAAAAGCCAAGACAAGACAAAAGGTAAGACAAGAAAAAAATCCCTGAGTGTCCAGTTTATATGTTGTTTTTAGTTTCTGTGAATTACAGTTTAAATATTTCGTTTACCTCTTTTCCTTTGATACAGACATTCAGTGAGAAAGGATAAAAGTATGTAGCCAGAAAAGGTAAGAATATATAGCATGAAAGGCCTACTGGCAATTCCCAGTCTTTGATCCATAGGTTCCCCATGATTTTAGCCATAGGGAATGAATGATTTTATTTTGTGTAGGGCAAGACTTAAAGATTGTTTTTCTATTTTCCCTTCACAGGGTGGAGAAATGGTTTGTTAGCAATCCCAGCAGAAATCTACCTTTGTTTTGCAGGTTTCTTGTGGCCAGGCTATAGGGTTGGTCAGCATATTGCAGTCTCTGAATATAGCTTGATTTAACACTTTAGTTCTCTTTCTTCTTCCCTACATTAAAAGTGGATGACCAGGTCCGGATTCAAAGTCAGGTATCTGTGAATCCAAAGCTGGTTTATTTTTCTCCGCGTGGTGTTGGCATCATGTTGGACAAGGCCCACAATAGTTTATTTGAAACCTGTGGGGCCAGAATCACTTGGAATTTAGAATTTTAGAAAGGTAAATAAATGAATAGTTCTGCAGCAAAACATATTAATATTTTTACCAAAGGTGTCAAAAAAGCTTAGATCAGCTTTTCTCAATTCAGCTTGTACCACCAAATTCAGGGTTTTCAGAGCTTTTTAGAATTTGGGAATTGCAGACAAAGGATGGTGGAGGTTAATGCCAAAGGAAAGAATTGTACATAGTAAACATTTATCGAACAGTGAATATTTGCCAGACACTGCAAAGCTCTGGATAGGCATAACCATAACCCTCTTAATAATCTTCCAATGTAAATACTATTACTATCCCTATTCTAAAAATCATGAAACTGAGGCATGAATTTGTGGACAAAAAAGGGATTCTGATCATAAATTCCTAACCAGGCAGGTCATTGTGGATAGTCATACCCCAGGCATACAACTTCTTTAGTGAAAGGTTTATTTTTGTTTTAAGCAAGCCTTATCCATTGTTTTTGTGTATCTAGGTTAACACGTCTTTGAAATAAACATAACCACCCTCAAGAGAGCACATATTTTTGTTAACTATCCTGTAACCCTGTTCCCTACCTTGCTTTCTCCCACCTTCATGTAACATTCCTTATGTTCACGCCTTAATTCCAAATGCATAAAAGAAGCTGCAAATTGCCATTTTCTGGAGTATTTGAGATCTTGCTTCCTGGCCATTGTGTTCAGGATAGCTAAAATCAAATCTTATAAAAATTCATTACAGATTTGGACGTTCTTACCCTGACAGATGGGTTAAGTAACTTGCCTAAATTACCTGACTAATAAGTTCATTCATTGGTTCAGTCTTAGTTTAAATTAAAATCTTATAGTTGAAAATGTTTAGAGAACTTTTTTTTCTTGAATGATGGAATATTTCCAGAATGACTGGCTGGGCACTAGGCTTTAATCTGAAAGTCACTGCTTTGTAGCTTTAAATTTGTCTTTAAATTCTCTTTTTATTATCTGTCTTTAGCAGGAGCCAATCTACACAAAACAACTGTAGGTTCTCCCCTTTGAGTATTGATAGAAATCTGGGGAAGTTCAAGGGAAAACTCGTGGTTGATTCAATTTATTCATTTACTGCTTGTTGAACACCTGCAAAGTACTGGCACTTTATCAGAATCAGATCCACTTTTGATAAAGCAGAATAGTGCGTGAACTTCTACTAAAGCAGTATTGTAAAATTTAAGTTGAATAGTTAAAGAAGGCTTTTCCTTTGTAATGAGGTTACATGTGTAGATGGCAGAATTTGGCCTTGAACAACGGTTCTGCCTTCCGCATAACTCCGTTTCCTCTGGAATAATGACCTTTGTCTTCCTAAAGTAAGCTAATAAAACTCATGGGAGTGGTTTCCTACTACTGTGCCCAATATTTTTTAGAATGCACTTTAAATACTCTCAAAGATTTATCATAAAGGCATCAATGTTTTAATAATTATTGAAATAAAAAGACTTGAACTCCATGCAACCATTAAAAATTCTGAAATGACAATATGCTTTGTTAAACTTTTATTTTCCTTTACGACTTAAACTAACTACGCAAATAATATAAATATAAATAATATACAATATATAAATAATTTTAGCTACCATGCATTTATATTTTGATTAACTTAATTTTATTATTTCAGAAAACTAGAAAATTGTTTTTCCATAAATGTGTTTTTTAAATATTTGTTGCTATCTATGAGTAATTTTATTATGCTTGGGGAATAAAATGATCCAGATAATAAAATCCAGTGAGAAAAAGGGTTTATCCATAGAAAAATCTATGGGCAACTTTGAACAAATTTATTCTTAAAAAATTAATTATAATAGTAACAAGTGCCTTTATACTAGCTTGGCTAGCCCTACAGCATGATCTTTACAAGGCTCCCCCTGGTGTTTAATAAAATCCAACTCTTCTTGGTTCTTTTTGGATTCTAAGTGCTTCTGATTATCCTAAAAAATTATCCATTGATGCCTCACAAATTATTAACAAGACTAGGACATTTGGCCAAATTTTGAAAAATGTAATAATTTCTCAACAAAAGTTTGTTGAATGGATTAGGATAGCCCTACCAACTTTATACCAGAAACCGAGCAACAAAGACAGGAAGAGTTAATTTAGCTCTAAACTTTTACCTACTGATTATTTGACCTCGGACAAGTCACATTACTTTATTTACTTATTTATTCTACAGATATTCATTGATTGTTAACCCATGCCAGGCGCCATCCCTACCCTTTCCCCCTCCCATTCCCAGTGCAAGGGACACAATAGTGAGGAGACAGGTATGGTTCCTGCCTTCACAAATCTTATAAATTGAGAGATTCTTAAACTTGACGTGCATCAGAATAACACAGGGGACTTTTTAAAAAGAGGTTGCTGAGCCCCATCTGCAGAGTTTCTAATCCAGTAGGTCTGGGTGGGGTCTGAGAATTTGCATTTTTAACAAGTTCTTAGGTAATGGTGTTGTAGCTAGCTAAGGGACCTTAGAGAACCACTGGTCTAAGAGGAAAAGACTCACAATAGTATAAGAGCAATGGTAAGCAGTCTATGGGCATAGGACATTTCCCCAGACACAGCATATTTAATCAATTCTAACACCTTAACATCTCTGAAATTGGGATACAATTAAAAATGAACTTTTTTTTTTTTACATTTTAAAATCTCCAAAATCAAAATGCATTTGATAAAATACTGTCACGACTTTTAAGTAGAAATGACAATCAGATACTACTACATGTTCGAAGGTCTGGAGAACATGAAGCATGTAAGAAAACCAAAGAATTTCGATATGGTTGGCTAATATTCTGTTTGAGAGAGAGAAAGGTGAGAATTAAGATAGTGGGGCCAGGCTACCAAGAGCCTTGTTCTCCTTGCATACCCTCTAGGGCAGCAGTTCCCAAAGTATGGTCCCGGTAAAAGCAAGCACATGACCTGAGAGCTTGTTAGAAATGCAAATTCCCAGTACCTCAGACCTATTGAATCAAGAACTCCCGGGGGTGGAACCCAGCAATGTGGGTATTAACTAACCCTCTAGCTGATGGCACTGAAGTTTGAAAACTGCTTCTCTTATTTTCTTACATGTGTGACTTCCCTACAGAAGCCAGTGATTTCCTAATAATGTAAATCTAGTTATGGCACTCCTTTACTTAAAATCCTCAGTGCACTTAGTTGGCAGAAGCCAGACCCAATTGGATTTATACTTTTTAAGGGCCCTTCTGACTGTTTTATGGAAAACAGATTAGAAAGAGTAAAAATGAACACATGGCCATTGCAATAATCTAGGTAATGTGATGGTGAATAAGGAAGGGTAGAGAAGTACATCTATTGGAGAGATGTGCAAGCAGAATTAATAGAACTGTTAGGTAGCTAGTCAGATATGAGTGACAGGGGAGCAAAGGAATAGAGGCCCAGCCTAGAGACATCCAAAGAACACCCTCTTTATAGGTAGAGAATCCTTCCTGCAGCCCTAGAGACAAAGGACAGGAAGGCCATAATCTTAGTCTAATCTAGCTACAGATGCCTATGCAGAAGATACTACCCTAATTTGCCCACAATTTAAGCCTCATTATAATACTATGTTTATGCCTGGAAGTTCATGAATTTAATTATAATGGACTGAACTCTGGGTATGCGCATGCACACTAGGCAAAGAGTTATATAGCAGCCAAGTGTCAATCAAAATGGCCTTACTTGCCAATCACCTTAGAATACCTTTGAAACTACTCATCATGGCCCAAATGTAATTCAGAGATTTCCACTTCTGGGTTGTTGTTACAGCTCTCTTCACTAAAACCATGTGCCTCCTTAGAGCACGCTTTGTCTTTCTAAAATATACTTTTAATAAATCTTTTCTAAATCTCATTGACTTGTGATTCTTCACTGCATCAATAAAGAAGAACCAAGGAAAAATGCTAATTACACTTCTGTGCCATTATCCACCACCCTCCGTACCCCACACCCCTCGCCTGTCATTGGACAACACTGAAATTCAAATCTCCCTCAAAGGTAACAAGACTAGACTTCTTGTTTCTCAGGTGGCCTACTGAATCTTTTGGTTTTCTCATGGCTTTTTTTCTTTACTGTGGTAAAATATGCATAACATAAAATTGACCATTTTAACCATTTTAAGTGTATAGTTCTGTGCATTATGTATATTCACATTGTTGTGAAACCATCACCACTATCCATCTCCAGAGCTTTTTCATCACATAAACAAAAACTGTACCCATTAAATAATAACTCCCTGTTCACTCCTCCCTTCAAATCTTAATGATCTCTATTCTACTTTCTGTCTCATTGAATTTGCCTATTCAAGACCCCTTCTATAAGTGGGTTTACACGGTATTTGTCCTTTGTGTCTGGCTTCTTTCACTTAGCATAATGTCTTCAAGGTTCATCAATGTTGTAGCATGTGTCAGAATTTCTTTTATGGCCAAATAATATTCCATTGTATTGTTTATGCTTCCATGAACATTCACGTACAAGTCTCTGTTCGAGTACCTGCTTTCAATTCCTTCGAATATATACTTAGAAGTGAAATTGCTGAATCACATGGTGATTCTGTGTTTAGTATTTTGAGGATCTGTTAAATTGTTTTCCACAGTGGATATACCATTTTACGTTCCTATTAGAAGTATATGAAGGTTCCAATTTCTCAACATCCATGCCAACATTTATTATTTTGTTTTTTGAAAATAGTCATCTTAATTAATATTCATCTTAATGAAGTGCTGTTCATTGTAGTGGTTTTTTAAAATATCATTGTATAATCTGTTCAATGTTTTATTTTTATGATTTTTTTATGCCTACAGCACCTGGTCTTCCTAGGTGGTCTCCTATCCAAGCACTAACCAGGCTCAACCCTGCTTAGTTTCTGAGATCAGACAGGATTGAGTGTGTTCAGGGTAGCATGGCCGTTGACTCATTGTAGTTTTGATTTGTGTTTCCCTAATGACTGGAGATGTCAAGCATCATATCACATGCTTATTGGCCATTTGTATCTGTATTATCTTTGCAGAAATGTCTATGCAAGTGCTTTGCCTATTTTTGAATTTGATTATGTGTGAGGATGTCTTGGGGTTTGGGTTTTTTTGTTTTTTGGTTTTTTGCTACTGTTTTGTAGTTCGTTATATATTCTTATATTAATTCCTTATCAGATATATCATTTACAAATATTTTCTCCTAATGTGTGGGTTGTCTTTCCTCACTCTTGATAGTATCTTTTGAGGCACAATTGGACTTCAACTGAGTGCCAGAGGAGCCTCAGGAGCTACGGAGGCAGTAGGAATTTAGAAAGAAAAAACACGTGCTTGCTCTCAGGTAAAAGGGCAGGTGGTAGACAAAGGAACTTAAAAAATCTCCGATTAAGACCCTAGAAGTCTCCCAGGGATAAAATCTTAATGAGTAATCCTACTTTGCATGTCAGAACCAGAGTATTATCTTTCTCTTTGCATTATTTTTGTAACAAATTCCACTTCCTCAGGCAGAAACATATGTTTTTAGTAAATGGAGTCCAGATCTTTGTTGGTTTTTGAGAAGTCAAATAAAGATTCAGTAGCTTTCTGCCAGAATATCGCAAGCGTCTGAAGAGGCCTACACAACTGATAGGCACTGGGGCTTAAATTTCATTAGCTTCAAGGTAAGTGCATCTCTGGGCTTCTGAGACACTTGGAAACTTTTCTGAGGACAAAATCAATGCTGCTGGCTAGGGTTGCCAAGAGGAGCGGGGACTGGTTTTGAAAGAAGGTGGGAGCAGAACTTACCTGATTGACTGTGGTTTTCTCACCAAAGGGGGCCAACCCCACTCTTTTTTACCATAAATTTTAATCCATGTTTAAGCTCAATAGATTATGAGAATAAAAAGCTAGGGAAAGCAGGAAAGAATGCTCACCCTCACTCGTCAAGTTCTGTGAAGAGGGATTTTTTTCCCCTAAACTGTTTTCCCTCACCCACCCATTTATCCTCAAGAGAGGGGCAGTCACTCGTCAGATTGGTAACTTTGGGACAAGTAATCTCTTTGTGACTTTCTCCTTAGGAAACTGAGTTATGCAGAAAGTACTGTACTTTTTAGATACAGATTTAGATACAGTAAGCTCTCCATCTCCAAGTGAAGTTTGATTGCTAAGGAAAATGTGAAAGTGAGGGAAATCCCAATTATCCATACTAGAAGAAAGACTGTATTATTCTCTTTACATAATGATATTATAAAACCATTGTGTTATGAAGAGGTAATCAAAGAGTAGGCAGCAAAAAAAAAAAAAAAAAAAAAAAAAGTAAAAAAGTGTCAACCGAACAATTGATTTTAAAAATTAATGTTACTTTTTGGATTTGTGATATTTGTGTTAACTGTCAGCTTTGTAAAATTGAAACTTGTTGTAATTTCTTTCCTCACTCTAAATATTTACTTTCCTATCTAATTTCATATTCATAATTTTTAAAAATTCTTTTGAAGAGTCAGAGTCCCCTATACTGTATAAGCATCAGGCATCACAAAATCTAGCTTTATCTCCCGCCCCAAATTAATTCCAAGGTATTGAAAAGCTAAAAATATAATCCTACACTATTTTCCATCCCAGGTAAGTCAGGTAAACCACTCATGTTGTCCAGTACATCTTACCAGAGGTTTTGCAATGAGCGCAAATAACATCATTATGACAGTAAAATGCCATCAACCCACACCTTCTGTCATGATGTCCACCATGGATTTAAAATTCAAAGATTAAAATCCCAGAGAGGTTGAAGTCCAGAATTTTTAAGTTCAGTTCAAAGAAATTAATAAAATATTTTTGCCTTTGTGAGTTAAAGCCTAAAGTCGAAATTCCTTAGGATAATTTAAAAAGAAATTACAGTCTTCCCCAATATCATATACTCAATTCCAACCAAAGGGGTTTCTGGTGCTTGGGTATATGGGGAGTTCCTCTAGGAGCTCCAGCTTAGAATAATTGTGTTCCTTCATGACGTGAATGAAAAATTGGGCTAGATAATAAACTGACAGGCTCAGGATGCCACATGGCAGGCCTGACAAGCTCAGTGACCAAAAGTAACCACACAAGATGGTCCGATCATAAATTCCGAACTGGGCAGACCATGGTGAGTAGTCACGTCCCAGGACTATGGCTTCCTTAGCAAAGGTCAATCTATCTCATGTGAGCTCTGTCCATTGTTCTTCTGCATCTAGGATAACATACCTTTGAAATGACAGAGTAGTTTTCTTTTCTAGGCCTCTCAGAGGCAAAACCACAGGCACCAGAGCACATGATCACAAAACCCTACGTATTGTAATGTTAGTTATTAATTATCCTGTACCCATCGATGTAAAAGAGGTATGTGTTCCTCCATTTTGCTTTTTAATCCAGTTCTAGAGATTTCCCAGCTATTCTTTCTCCTGCATTCTTAATCTACCACCAATGGATTTCATGTACCTTCCTTACATTTTCTCCTTTTATTTTAATGTATAGAAGGAACTGTATAATCACCATTCTGCAGAGCATTTTCTCAATCTGTTTCCAGGCATACCTTTAAAAATTTGACTCAAACTCTTATAAAACTTTTCCCTAGGCTTGAATATTCATGATGCCCCAAATGTCATCCATCACACCGCTTTTCAGAAAATTCAAAGTGTTCACAAAAGGCAAAGTTATGGGTGGCCCTGGATCCACACCTACTCACTGGCAATACAAAAACAAACAACAAACCCAGCCAAACGCTGGTTTTTAAAGCGATTATGTTCCAAAACCAGTACCTTGATGTTGTAAAAGACAGCACTAGCTGAGTAAAGTGAGAGAAGAGGCTTGGTGTCAGCCTCACCATGGAAAAACTAGCCAATCTCAGTTATCCAGACTCTGTGAGTTGTGAACTTATGGTTCTTTTGGAGATTATTCCTACAAGAAATTAAATACAGCACTCACTCTGTTTACCATTGTAGGGGTAAGGGTGGAGGGTTTCACTATATGTCCACTGTTTCCTTTCAAAGAGTAGTGTAGAGATTCAGAATAGACCACCCCAAGATGTGCTTCAGTGGTATGTGGATTATTTTGACCTAAAGGCAACTGAGACCCTAGAAGCTCAAGAGGAACTTCTACTCCACCCTTACCTATCCAGAAAAATCTGAATTGGGAGCCTGATCCATAATAAGAGTTATCACCAGAAATGACTTTTGATCTATTTCTGTGGCAGGGCAAACTGCTGATTACCAAATGGTTGCTCTTCCTGCAATCATATTCTAAAGCCCCAAGGTGCCTTACCTCATCCCTAGCTCGGAATGTCATATTTATCTGAATTTCCCTTTCTGTCTCTAAAACTCTCAAGTATCTCTGACTCTCGTATCTATGCGGGGTTCCCACAGACATGTATGTAATTAAACTTGGTTATTTTCTCTTATTTATCTGTCTCGTGCCTATTTGATTAATAAATCTGCCAAAAGAAGCTTGAGGGTAGAGGAAAGTTTCTTCCTCCTCCACAGTAACATTAAAGACATCCCTACTTTCTTGCAAAGTTTAGAAATTTTAGCAGCCTAATTATTACATCTTATTCTTATCTTTCTGTGTTTGTTTCTCTTCGGGCATACTCTAAAAATTGATTTCCCTTTTGAGTCCTAATCATTTAAAGTTAAAAGGTAATACACAAATACTCAGTACCACATAGAGAACTCTCCTGTAGTTTAAAGTTCTGACCTGTAGATCTGGTTGAGAACCACAGCAAATGTGTTTTTCAGAAAATAATTGTTCCAACTATAATGATTAAAAGTTCTTTTCTTCATAATTTGGTGCTTTAAACTTCCATTGCACAATAGAATCACCTGGGAAACTTAAAAACAACAATAACAACAACAACAGCAACAACAACTCTAAGATACCTGGACTCCATCCCCAGAGAAATTAATTCAATCACAGTTTGGAGGTGAGGACGTGTGAAGAGGTAGAAAGATAGGCATCTGTTAATGAGTTTCCCCAGGCAATTTTAGTGTGCTGCCAGGGGTAAGAGCCTTTTGTCCTGCTGAGGCCTGCAGCTGCTGCAGTCACAGATTACTCTACCCATCACTATTTCCTGGTTTACTTCCTCATTTCAATGAGACACATCGTCCAGTAGCCTCTTAAGAAAGGTGCACAGAATATGAATTTTCTGAGTCTTTAAATGTCTGAAATGTCTTTATTTGGTTCTCACCCTTCACTGATACAGTGAACAAATAGTTCATTATATAAATTAATGATCTAAGAGTTTGCCTGTGCTGCATAGAAATTTATGTTGAAAATAATGATCCCTCAAAATTTTGAATCCCGGGTTTTTCTTAGAGATTCTTAGTGAATCCTACGGAGTTATTGAGAAGCCTTGTGCCACTCTAATTCTCATTCAGTTAATTGGGAACTATTTTTTTCTCTGGAAGTTTTAATAATCTTTATCTCTGATATTTAGAAATTAAGCATGGGAGAGAGAGGAGAAAAGAAAAGAGAGAGAAAGGTAGAAGGAAAGAGAAGTTGTGATTACATATTGTGTTGAATATTCTTGGCCATTTCAGTTGGGAGACTCATGTCAAACATTTAAAAATTATTTTCTTAATAATTTCTTTCCCTCCACTGTCTCTATGTTTATTTTCTAGGACTTCTACTAGTTGATTATTTGACTTCCTTCAGATATTTTTTTCTTGGTCTCGAATTTCCTATTTTTCTCCCAAAGATGTCTTTGACTGTTTTTAAACCTCATCACCAAATTTCTTACTTCAGCCAACATATTTAATTTATTTTTAATATTATTTCAATAAGCATAACACAATTTTTTTTGGTAAATATTCAGGAGATTTTGATGTTTATATGAGAAAAAAAACAAGCAACAAGAGCCATAAAAATTCTAAGAGGTACGTTGAGAGGGGACAAGCCCTATCAGGTATTAAAACATATGCAAAGCCTTAGCAATAAAAATGGTGTGGTATTATGCATGAAGAGTCAGAGCCTTGGAGCAGAACAAAAAGTCCAGAAACAGATTCAATTTTATAGATAAATTTAATATGTGACAAAGGTAAAATTTCCAATCAGTGGAGTAAAGGTGAACTGTTTCATTGAAGATATTTCAGTAAAAGTGTAGCCACTTGGAATAAACTAGAGTTGTATCCATACTTCACATCAGACTTCAGAATAGACTCAAAATGGATCAAATATATCAATGTAAGGAATTAAACTATATAGTATAATACAAACATCTAATAGGAGAAAATGGGATCAAATTCCTTTTTAACTACGTAATAAAGGCCTTTCTAATTATGATTCAAAATTCACAAGTCTCCATATAAAAGACTGATAAATTTAACTACTTTATAACAAAAACGTTTAAATTTCAAAAACCTCAAAAGAAAAATCAAAAGATAAAGTGGAAAAATATATGTAAATGATATTACAAAGGGCTAATATCCCTAATATTAGAAATACTAGAAATCAAGACATAAAGAACAAAAAGATGGAGAGTTCATGGAAGAAAGAACTATAAATGACCCTTACATATATGAAAATGTGAACTTCACTTACAATAAGAAAAAGTAAACTATACCAGAATGTCATTTTTTAACTATTATATTGGCAATATATATATTTGGTATCACACTTTGTTTGGAAGGCTGAGGAGAACTAGGGAGTCCCATATTTTGTTGGTGCAAAATCATACAACTGCTTATTGAGGTGACTCTGGCATATTTACCAAAATACAGACATTTTTCCTTTGATCTAGAAATCCCTCTTCTGAGAATATAACCAACACAATCTTCTACATAAGCATAAAAGAACATATGTACAAGTTTATCGATTGTGGCATAATTTGTGAAAGTTAGACATGATAAACAACCCACATATTTAGCAGTTAAATATTAGTTAAATAAACGAAGGCATACCCATTTGATGGAATATCATGAGGCTGTAAAAAAAGGAATGTAGAAGATCTCAACTCATGTGAAGAGATTTATCTACAAGGCTATATCATTAAGTGATGAAAGGGAGGTACAGAACAGTATATAACAGCGTATATAGAATGTGTAGAACACCCTGCCTGTAATGGAATAAGAATATCTATTGTATTCATCTTCATTCACAGAAACATTGAAAAGATAAATGAAAAACTAATAAAAATACATTCTCTTTGGGAAGAGCAATTAATCAATACTCAATTTCTCTAAGAATATTAAATAGATTTGAGTGTATTGTGAGGGTTTTGTTTGTTTTTCTGTTTCCTCAATTACTTACTTTGGTCTCTGTATCAGTTAGGAATGTTTTCAGTTACAAGTCACAAAAAGTTTAAATAAACAAAAAACAAGTTATTTTTGTCAAATAACAAAAAATATGATGTTAGGCAGATGCTGGGCATTGGTTAGGGCTGGTATCTCTAGAGTTGTTCTGGCCTCATAACCATAAGATTGCTGCCACAACTCCAACTATCACATCTGTATTCATGGCAAGAGAAAAATATGAGGCCTAAAGGCCTGGGCAGAGGGAGCACAGCTTGGAGGGAAGTGGACTCCCGGAGACGCTGCTGGGCCTGCGTGGCCAGCGCGCCTTACCTGGGAAGGGCTGCCCGGCCCCGGACAGAGCCACCCAAGCTTTCCATGAAAAATGAGCTCCGCAGTCCCCCAGCGCGAACTCACATGTCCGCCTTGAAGGCGACAGAGGCTAGAGTTCCACCTTGGACCCATGCCGGGGCGGCGACAGGTGCTGGAGCCGTGCAGTGCGAGAGCGCCTAGAGGCTGCAGGAGGAGCTGGAGGCGCAAGGCGGAGTGTCCTTGCTGCTGCTTGACTGTCGGCCACACCAGCATTCCGAGTTATCGCACATTGAGACGCCCATCACCCTGACCATCTCTAGCTTCATGTTGCACCCCGGCACTAGGGCAACCTGCCCATCCGCACTATCGACTCCGACGCCGCTGACAAGGAGCGCTTCGCCACGCGCAGCAAGGCGGCCGCTGTGCTGCTCCATGACGAGGCCGAGGCCAGGTAAGAGCCAGAACCCAGTGCTCTTGCCTCGGTGCCAGGGCCTGCTCCTGCAAAAGCTGCGAGACGACGGCTGCCAGGCCTGCTACCTCCAAGGTGGTTTTAACAAGTTCCAGAGTACTCAGAGCACTGCCAAGACCAACGTGAACAGCTGGTCCTGGCTGAGCGGCTCGCTGCCCACCGCAGCGCTGGGCCTGGGGGCCCACCGCAGCGCTTCCCACAGGGAGTCCGACAGAGAGCTGCCCAGCAGTGCCACCAGCTCAGACGGCAGCCCTGTGCCATCCAGCCAACCGGCTTTCCCTGTCCAAAGCCTGCCCTACCTCTGCCTCGGCCGTGCCAAGAACTCCACCAACCTGGACGAGCTCGGCAAGTAGAGATGGCATCAAGTACATTCTCAACGTCATGCCCAACCTGCCCACTGCCTTCGAGCATGGCGGCGAGTTCACCTCCAAGCAGATCCTGATCTCTGACGACTGGAGCCAGAACCTCTCTTAGTTCTTCCCCGAGGTCATCAGCTTCATCGACGAGGCCCACTCGAGGAAGTGTGGTATCCTGGTGCACTGCCTGGCGGGTATCAGCAGCTCAGTGACAGTCACTGTGGCCTACCTGATACAGAAGATGAACCTGTCATTCATGGATGCCTATGTCTTTGTCCAGAGAAAAAAGTCCAACATCTAACCCAACTTTAACTTCATGGGGCAACTGCTAGGCTTTGAGTGGACACTGGGGCTCAGCAGCCGGTGTGACAACCCCCAGTGAGCAGCTGTACTTCTCCACGCCCACCATCCACAATCTGCTCCTACCCTCGAGTCCATGTGAAGCCAGGGGCACAGATGGGCCTGTGGGTGGGCCTGTGCTTGCCTCATCTCCTGAGGAACTGGGGCATCGACTATACCCAGAAGTCCAGGCTGAGGGGTGGCTGAGCTCCCCTCACTATCCTGGGGTGGACCAAGCCCAAGGCAAGGCCTCCATCTACAGAACTTTCCACAGAGGCCCCTGAGCACTCAGAGGTACAACTGCAGTCTGAGTCTAGCTGGGCCTCATCCTTGTCCCAGGACACTCTGTTCTGCTGATGGCCCAGGCAATTTGGCTATTTTTTAAAGACATCCATGGACCTGAGTTTATGTTTTACTTTCCTCAGGTAAATCCAAGTTCCCCGGAGCAGAGAGTGTTCATGTTCTTCTTGACTTGTTTTCTTTTTTTAATGAAAAGTGCTATTTTCAGGCTACACACAACAGTAGATTGTATAAACCAGTACTTCATCCCTTTCTTGATCCTGCGAGAAAGTGTTCTCAGTTTTGTTTTTCTATTTCAAAAGGCAATTATTGTTTTTGTTTTGTTTTTGTTTTGATGGAAATGGCAAGCCCCTATTGATCTTGACCAAATACGTTTTGTACATATGTGAAGCCTCCACTCTGCAGCAAGCCCTTCTGGAACGGGTAGCTTGCTGCTCTTTTGGAGTCAGACTCTAGTCGTGCCCACATCACCCACCTGGCCCAGACCACCACAGCCCCACCTTGGCCTGTGATGGCCACTGCAAGTTGTGACAGGATGGGCTGGTCAGCTGAACAAGTGACCTTTGTGTTCTCTACCCTCCCAACTGCTCCTCCAGTGGTCCCTGCAGACTCCCCAAGGTAGGCGGTAGGGAGCCCTGCAGCTAGGGGTGGGGCCATGGGCGACTGCTGAGCAATAGCAATAGCCCTCTATGCTCCACCCCTGGGAGGGCCTGGACCCCAGGGACCCTGTCTATACATACCCAGTACTTCTATCTCTTTCTCTCTTTCTGTGTTGGTAACTGAGTAGAGGCCCAGTGGCTGGGAGAAGCTAGGCGGTGGGGGCCTATCCCTGCTTCCCAAGTTTCTGTCCCTCTCCCTGGCCGTTGCTTTGGTTCATCTGCCACTCCTAGCTCCTTTGTCTCCATGGAAGCAGGCCCTCCACTCGCCTTGCCCATAGCTTCTACTACCAGGAACCTCACACTCATTTCGGTCCCAGGGCAGGCACAGAGGGGTGAGGATGGATAAGTGAAAGGGGTGTGAGGCTCTGTCCACCACCCCTACCCTCAGTATCCACAGAACAAAGCCACAGATTCCGTTATCTTCCTTCAGTTTTGTTCCTTCTCCAACCTCAGTTCTACCAGGTATCAGGACTGCATGGGGGCCAGAGAGAGGGGAGTGGTCAGTCTGGGTTCCTGAGCAAGCCAGCACTCAGCACGTGAGCAAAGCCATGGCCCCTATGAGCCCACTGCATCTTAACTCGCAAGGGTTGTTTTCAGGAATTCTTTAAGGCAGCCGGTTAAAATCTTGTCACAACTGAGAAATTGACAAAAAGCTTCCATGTTGTACGTGGTTCTCTTTCTTTCTTTTACTTTTAAAAAGGAAAAGCCAGAAAGATGCATCATATTTGTGTAAATGAGGTATGCCAAGAGGGTAGCCAGTTTTGCTTACTCATCTTACGAAGGAAAAGTTGTGACCCTACACACACACACACGCACACCATCCCAAATCAGCAATGGGACTTTGTTTATATTGCAAATAAATATTATTTTTTCTTTAAAAAAAGAGAGAAAAATAAATAATGCTAGCCATTTCTGATGCCTTTTTCAGCAAAGCAAAGCTCTCCCAGAACCTCCTAATAGACTTCCCTAAACTGGGTCACTTGGTTCCCCCAAAGAAATCAGGATTCTCATAACTAGGTTGGACCAATGATGATTCATCATCTAGAACTGTTCACATTACCACCTAGGATATATTTGAGGTTCTATTAAAAGAAAAGAACAGAGAATGGCAGGGTGGGCTATAGTTTCTGTCATTTGGGGAGTTTTCTTCCTCAGTCACTGGTTTGTTCATTCTTATTTAAAAGTGGGACGTCAAAAAAAGCTGGTGGGAAGTAGATATACATTGGCGAGGCTCATCGTGGGGCAGGATGATCGTGCTAGGATGATTAGCCAGAGTCTTCTCTTTTGCAGAATCCCAAATATTGGTATAGGGAGGTGGTTTCTGCAGTCCTGTTCAGTTTGTACAGGAAAGAATCTTAAAGAAGTCTGTTTTGGAGCAGGGGCAACTGGGGGTAGATGTTAGAGGGAAGGGGTTTGGGGTCAGACTATTATTTCATACTCAGGCTTCCAGATTGATCAGGCAATCAACCCCCTGAACACAATCCCAAGCCTCAAGACTGTCCTCCCAGTTCCTGGTCTCTTTAAGGCAGTGGTTTTCAATGGGGACCAATTTCGTTCTCCCAGAAGAGTTGCTACATTTAGCAAATAAATATACAGGATGTCCAGTTAAATGTGAATTTCAGATAAATATGCACTATTTGGAACATAATTATACTAACAAATTATTTGTTGTTTATGTGTAATTCACATTTAACTAGGCATCTTATATTTTATCTGGTAACCATATCCCCAAAGGATATTGGCAATGTCTGGAGACATTTTTGGTTGTCACGACACCAGGAGTGGGAAGAGGCCAGGGTTGCTATTAAACATTCTGCAGTGCTCAGGACAGTCTCCCACCACAAAGAATTACTTGATCCAAAATGTCGATAGTGCCGAGGTTAGGAAACCGTGCTCTAAGGCAAAGCTTTTTCCTTTCAGCTTCTAAGAAGAATAAAGCTTCAAACTCCTGCCTGGTATTTTGTGTCCAGGGTGGGGCAGTCATTTATTTAAACAGTCATTTTAAATCTCACCATGATTTATTTTTCATGGTCACAGCAACATCTCAAACATTCTTCTTAGTTTTCTTCTAAAGCTAATAAGCAGACCAAGGAAGTCCTGGCCAAGATAACATAACATTTATATTAAGTCCAGGGGCATGAGGGCTAGCTTGCATATGCCCCTTGAGCCTTTTCTTGGTAAGGCTCAAATTCAGAGCCAGCCTCACAAAGCAGCCCTGAAGAACTGTGGGTGGGTGTAGGGGGGTTGGAGGGAGCCTTGCCCATCACATTCAGACAGGGAGTTCCACCTTCCTGACTGTGAGGAGAGGGATGTGGGGTGCACACAGCTGCACTTCTCATGAAGAGAGCCTTTCTTTGTAGGCCCAGGGGTGGGAGGGGAGCAGGCAGTGGAAGGTGGGGATAGTATGCCATGGCTGTTAATCAAACAACTTTTAAAAGAACAGGAGAGGAAGGAAGCAAAGGGGTGGGGAAGGTTTTCTGGTTATGAGATGTGTATAAATTCATGAGAGGTTATTTGAGGATATTTACTCCAAGCCCTATTCACAGTTGTCCTTGAAATGAATACTGGAACATTAGAATTCAGGGGTAATCAATCCTTTTCTGTAATTTCCTTCCCTCCCAGCAGACCCCATGTCTCACACATGTTGGTGTATATGCAAACAGAATGAATACTCAGTTTGTAGACCTAGATGTCCCTGAGGAACAAAATTACTGGTAGGTTTTATTCCCTGTATTTTTCCTTTTTTTCCCTTTATATAAACTAAGAAATATAAAAACTCTTTTTTCTTAAACCACTAACTGCTGACTCAAGGATAGAGACCAGGGTGTTTTTGAGAATTTAAAAATAAAAATCCATTCGGGCATTCATTAAGTCAAGCAAGATGAATCAGGCTTTTGGTTATATAAACGCTTGTTTTATGTTCTTGAAAATCTGTCTTTGCAGTTCTCTGCTTGCTGGAGAAAATAGTGCAAGAAGCATAAGAAGAGGGGCTGTGCAGATAGGTTTACAAACACTGGGAAAGCCCCTCAGCTGTAGCCTAGCATGGTCTAGATAACAAAACCATGTGAGCAAGGGGTGGGGTGGGGGGGAACAGCAATGCCCCCTCCTTGATGACCGCTCATCGTTTGTCCGTACAGTAGAGTCACTGAGTTCACGGCCAAATAATGTTTGTAATTTCTATCTGAACTTTAGTGACTTAATCTATTTCTTTCATTTTTGGAAAGTAATGTAAACTAATCCAAGTTTTATAAATACATATAAAAGAATCTGATCTTTTCATCTATTATAACTGTAGTAGAGATATGAGGAAAAAACACAGAAAATATTATAAAAGTAAAAAGTAGAGAAAATAATATTTGAACCCATAATTGAATGCTCACAGAGATAATCCCTGGCTTTGGGTTAATTCTTTCCATAGTTTTCCCTAAAACTTAGTTTTTAGTTTAAAATCTTGTGATGTCTCTTTCTTTAAATGCAAGTTTGTATCTCCCTTTAATATAAGAACTATCATTTATTGAATGATTACTGTTTGCCAGACACAATGAACATCTTTGAGCAAAATTATTTTTAAGATTTCCAAAAATAAAAATAGAATTGCTAAAAATGTCTTTAAGGAGTTTTACATATAGGAGTTTTACATATTGATGCCCAAATAGGCCCCTTTTTCTGTACCTTCATAAGTATTGGAAATTATGATTGAAAAAATTATAGTTGATTTTTTTAGAAAGGAATTTATAGTAAGTGGACTGAGTTTAATTTTCCTTTATAAGTAATAAGGTCAATTTTCTAATTCATTTGTTGGTTGGATATATACTTTTATGAATTTTTTTTATCCAGTTATCTACTGGGGCTTCAATGTTTTTCAAAACAACTTCAATAAATTATTAGATAGTAAATATTTTGTCATTTGTCAAGGTCTCAATATTGTCCTCAGGTTGCTATTTTCCTTTAACGTTTGATTACTTTTTTCATAATGTTCGAAAATGCTTATTTAAACCTCTCAGTGTTTTCCATTGTACTGTCTTTCATAAAGACTTCAAATACTCACTTCTCTTTTCTTCTAGTAACCTGTTTTTAACACTTCAGAGAGATTTCTCAGTAATATTTATTAAAAATTAAGGTTCAAAATAGCACATAGAGGAAAACAACATAACCCTATCTCAACCTCAGCCTTACTCGAAAAATTGATTGCTGTAAGCTGTGGATCTCAAACCAACCAGAACTGATTTGTACAAGCCAGCCCCAGGCACACTTCTGGATCCTCATTCCCCTGGCATTATATGAGGTTCTCATTATATGAGGTTGAAATTCTCCATTACAGCTCATTTGAAACTCTTCTTCTGGCATGCAGATCCACTTGCCTTTGTTCCATTCTCAGTAGAGACAGAACAGCTAGACATTGTTCCCCAGACAATTATTCCTCATGGGTAACACTTGCCCAGTGCATGGCGGACTCTCAGTAAATATTTCTTGATTAAAATTGATATTTAAAATCTCTAATTAGAACTCTTGTCAGGTTTTCTTTCTCTAAGTTAAATGAACTATTTTTTTCAACTCTTTGGATCATCTCTGTGTTTCTCTCTAACTTATTTCCATGAGCTCCCAGTCCTCCTGAGGCATAGACTCCAAGGTGAGAAAGAGAAGTCCATATCCTTGGGTCACCCCTGCTCCAGAGCTCTCAGGAGTGAGCTAAGAGTCACTAGTACCCTCACCGAGAGTTTGGCTCAGCTGGGGGTGTGGTGTAGATGGCCTTTAAGCACCTCTTTCTCCTGGAAATAGATGCAGGCTGAGACGAAGATGTAAGGCCAGGAGAAAAAGGGCTGGCTGGGGATAGAACTGATCTCTCAGATCCAGGAGTGCCAGGTACAGGCAATAGCTATCTGGCTCAGAAGCTGACATGGGATTGAAGATTAACCGGTATCAACAATAACGAATGGTCAATAGTGCTAAAATATTTATCATTGACACAAGACAATATATTAATATCAACAGATAGTCCAATATATACTTTAGGTCAGGTGTCCCCAACTTCTGAGCTGTGGTCTGTTACTGCCCATGGCCTGTTAGGAACAGGGCCACACAGCAGGAGGGGAGCAGCAGGCAAGCAAATGAAGCTTCATATGTTTTTGCGGCTGCTACCCAGCTCCACCTCAGCTCCACCTCAGATCATCAGGCATTAGATTCTCACAGGAGCACCAGTCCCTGGTGCCAAAAAGATTGGGAACCGCTGCTTTAGGTAACTATTGAAATGACTAAGATATTGTCTGAGAACAACATTCATTGCCCTCCTTAAAATATTTTCAGGATAAAATCATACTAATAAAAATAATAGCGCTATAAGCCTTATTTCTATGTCACTTTATATATGAGTAATCTGATGGCAGAGGTCATCATTATTATTTTGGAATAATAGTAATAAAGGAGCTTCAGCCTGGGAAAGGGAGGGACGTTGATTGATATCTGTTGGAACAGAAAGATCCCAGTTCTTACAAAGGTCTAAAAGTGGAATAGGAGAAAGGACAATAACATTATAACTACTACTATTACTATTACTATCATCTTACTATGTGCCGAGCACCTTAAGAAACTTTATTTTATTCAATTCTGTGAAAGAGGTATTATTATTTCCATTTTGCAGATAAAAAAAAAACTAAGGCTCAGAGAAATTAAGTAACTTAGCCAAGTTCGCATGTCCAATAAACAGTGGGACCATAACTCAGACCTGTCTGATTTATAGCTAGGCTCTTAATCCTTTCTCAGAGCTGCTTGAAACCTAGTTAAATCACTAACCCTGTGGCCATAACTAAGTTACATCAGAACCTTAATTTCCCCGTCCATAAAATGGCCTTCTGTAATGACATCTGTTGTTTTTGCCTGTCTAGTATCTATTTTCCCTTGGACTTCTAATAGTATGTTAATTTTCTCTTGGGTAAACACCCCCTTCTAGTCTTATTTAGTAGATGTGGCTTAGATGGAGCTGACCTACCTCTCTACTCCCTGGGAGGACATGTGACCAAAGTCTGGCCAATCACCATCTTCCAGCCTCCTGGCCCCAGTGATTACTCTTAGATTGGTTACATAAGCCAAGTTAAGCCAATGAGATTCAGCCTCTTTTTGGTAGACTCACTGGGAAAGAGACATTCTCTTCCTATTGATGTAAACCTAGAATTTTTCATAGCCATCTTTACCAGTACCCAGAGAAAGCCTGCCTGAGAATGAAACCAAAAAGAAGAAAAAGGAGCTTAAATCTGCACTTCACCACTTCTGAGGTTTTTTTACACACATGGTCACAACTAGATGTAACAAAAATTCTCTGTTTCTTCAGCTGGTTTATAGTAGGTCTCTGCGTCTTGCAATGGAAGTCTAGGTTAAAATGTTATGTAAAATGCTTAGCACAGTGTTAGGCCCATTTTAAGCCATATTCTGATTAACAAATGTTAGTTATTTTTAAGATATCTTCCCCCAAATAAATGTAAGATTAAAAAAATAAAATAAAATAAGAACTTTTGTTTAACTTACTTGGCCTAAAAAGAAACACATTTCCCATCTTTCTCCCTGTTCCCAGTTTAATATTTGTCAGAGGGAAAGGAATTAGAGGGCCCAATTCGAGTCCTCACGTCAACCTCATTGGATGCTTAGTTACCAAAAAAATGAATCTTTATCTTATACTAACTAACATTCCACGGCTTCTATTTTGTAACCATCTTTGTTTATATATACTTTTAAATCTGGAACATCCCACATATCAGATTTGTGTGAAGGTTTCATTTAAAAAGACTCTGCATCTTAAAAAAAGTTTGAAAACTATTCAATCCTTCGATTTAACCAGCCGGGGAAACATGTTGATGAGCTGGTTGGTGCTCAGCCCAGACCTCTGGTTAAGTGTTCTTTCCACCACCCATGCCTGCTTACCTTTGGGACCTGGACATTAAAGTGTGGAAGAACCCCGAAAGTAATTCACTTTCTTTTTTTGAGCTAGCAGTAGGATTGCTCAATGGTCAATTTGGAAAATGGCCTTTCAATTGTTTAGCTGATAGGTTTTGTTTCTTCGCACTCAACAGGCCCTATTCCCACATGGTCTGGGTCAAACAACCATATACTACTTGCCTTCTTCTCAAGAATACTGCTTTATGTTGCCTCAGAAATAAATACCTGATAATGAAGAACAGGAAATTAATTGATGCTGAGAGGATAGAATGTAAGAGTGAACAAAGAAGTCTATTTAGGCTGAATCCTTTTCTACCAACACTGAAGAATGATCCATTTTCTTAGATTCTCTCGTTAAATCGCTATTGCTTAATTACAGGCTTCTCTAGAAGGCAAAGGAAACTGCGTTTAAATTTCCTTCTGGAGCTTTTCTTCAGCCTCTCTGAGGAAGGAAAATTGGAAAACAAGCACTATTCTGATGTAAAAGCCGGGAAGTAGCAGCTATCGATTCTGCTGGGCACTGCCCTAGGATGCTTGTCAGTGCTTTTAACCTTTCCTTGCTTGAGAGTCCTACAAAAAGGTATAGTAGTTTTGCCAAATATATTTTATATGGACCCTATTATTATGAAAGTAATAACAATATTAGCTACCAATTGCATTTAAGAAATGAATAATACCTTACACTAAAATTCTATCTTTTGGATTTCAGTTTTAGTGACCCTGGGTCTAAATCACCTCTTCCATTTATCCCTCAGAAGGTCCTTTTTAGAACATCAGTGTGAATATTTAAAAACACGGAGGGAAATATCTCAAGTGAAAGTTTTAGTGTCTATGGTTAAGGCACTGAACTGGATTGATTTACAAGTCCAATCACAGCAAAATTATTGGCCCTTCGCTGGCCAAAACTCCTCTAGGCCAAGCTTTAAACAAACCAGCTCAGTACTTAATTAATCCTTCTTTTTCCTTTGAGTGGCCTGACTCAATTACAGTCTTCTTCCAACGAATGATATATTGTTGGAATCTTATTTTTCTATTGAATTATACAATGCCAGGTTTGACAGTGCCTTGCCCCCTGACCTTGAGCCAGTAACTTAACCTCTACATCCAGGTGGCTACACTTAAAATGAAAGATGTTAACATTGACCTGAAAATTCAGGGAAGAATAACTTATTAATGAATTGAAACCACTTAGGACCCATAAAGCACTATAAAAGTCCCTCCTGCAATAATATACAAATACATTAAATGAAGCATAATGGCAAATTGCTATAGTGGAAGTGAACCACTTAGATGCCGTTTTAGTATTCTGTGATATTTAAGCAAAAGAGGATATCCTTTTTCCATCACATGGTTTTAGCCAAAGGGCAAATACATCAAAGTAAGTGGACCCTTGCGAACTTGCCTTCTACTTATTTTTCTATGACTGTACTGCAACAATTTGATGTGATTCAAAGCTGTCTCTATGTGCCAAAAAGTCTTGGATCTCTTCATTGCCTTTGGTCTTTTTTGACCAAGAAGGTAGAAAGCAAAGCTTGTGTTATTAAACAAGTTGGAACAGAAAATTCTAGCCAATTTGGAGTATGTAAGGATCTGTTTAAAAACTGTAGCGGCGTATGTGGAAGAAGAGATGGACGGGCAAGTGGATTCCTGTCAACTATTTTAGTGTTTTAGAAAATGTAGAGGTGCACTACTATAATGTGAGGCCTTTTTGACCAAGAGAGGCTAATTTAAGACACTTTAAAGGGATGGTGCTTACCGTTGCAGTGGATATTGGCTTGTTTTTGTTTTTTTTTTTTTTTTTTTTGGCTGCTCAGCATCTGTACCTCCTTAAACTGTTTGAGAATTCTCCCACCTTAGAAATTTCAGAGTCTGCGTTTCACTCTAGAAGGTGAAAAAGCAAGATACTTGCTTTCCTAGGGCACAGCCACAGGCCAGAGGTCTGCCAGACAAAAGCATCTGTCTTAAACTTTGAAGACAGAACTAGCAATGTCTGGAAGCGACCCAAAAGAACTCTCTAACAGTGCCAAAGGATGTGGAAGCTCAACTTTTTAGGCAGCATTTACATCCAGAATGATCAGAGTCCATAGAACAAGCTCAGATGTGTTTCCTTGTGGTGGTGGCTACAGAGCTGTTCTCTTTACATCAGTTCTACAATGGGATTTTGAGCATTGCTCTTGGCTCGAGGTCCCTGACCTTAGCACTGGTCCCAGCGATTCTGTGGGATACTCGGTACTCTGTTGTTGTTGTTAACTTTTTAATATGAACATTTCCAAACATATACAAAAATAGAAGATATAGTCTAATTAACCCTCTTTACCTATTCCTTATTATCTGACCCTCCACTCTTCCAGGTGTAATTTACTTACTGTAAAATTATACATTGTAGTTGATCAACTCAATGAGTTTTAGTAAATTTATAGAGTTGTATAACAATCACCACAATCTACTCATACTTTTGTTTTGTTATAGTGTACAGGAATTTTGATACATGTACAGACTTACTTAACTACTACCACAGTCAGGATACAGAACAGTTTCCTTTACCTTGAAGAACTCCCCCCTGTTCTTTTTAGTTATACTTTCCCCACTCCTAACCCCTGGCAACTACTGATCTGTTCTCTGACCCTAGAGTTGTATTTTCTTGAATATCATATAAATAGAATTATATAGTAAGAAGTCTCCTATGTCTTTGCATAAAGCCTTTGAGAGTCATCCATGTGTCAGTATTCTATTTCTTTTTATTGAGTAATATGATGTTGTATAGATGTACCAAAGTTTGTTTTTCCATCTAACTCTTGATGGGCGTTTGCATTATTTCTGGGTTTTTTGTGGGGAGGGCAGGGTGGCATTATGAATAAAGCTGCTATCTATGTTTTTAAACATACTTTTTATTTTGAAACAATTACAAACTTACATTAAAATTTAGGAGTACCATTACAGATAACTCTTTCTGAACCATTTGAGAGCAATTGCTGATCTAATGTCCCATAATCCCCAAATATTTTAGTATGTATTTTCTACAAACAAGAACATTCTCCTACATAATGACACTACAATGATTAAAATCAGGATGTTAACCTTAAGATATCATTACCGCCTAATCCTCAGACATATTCAAGTTTATTCAGTTGACCCAACAATAGATTTTATAGCAAAGCATTCAGGTAATGATCACATCAAGCATTTAACTGTCATGTTTCTTTAGTCTCCTTATGTTTGGAACAGTTCCTTAGTCTTTCAGTGGCTTTCATGACCTCGACACTTTCAAAGATAACAGCTCAGTTACTTGGTAGAATATCCTTCAGTGGGGCTTTCCAATGTTTCCTCATTATCAGATTTGTTATCATTTTTAGAAGTGATTGGATCCTATAATTTCTGTTTGTCCCATTACCGATGATGTTTATTTGATCTTTTGATTTAGGTGATGTATACCAGTCATAATAAGTATTTTGTGGAGTGGTACTTGGAAAATATCTAGTTATCCGATTCTGCACAAAAGTTTGTTTACACACACACACACACACACACACACACGTATTTTATGTATCTATATTTCTAGAGTTCTCTGTTTTATTTAGTAGGTTGTAATCCTTTATTATCATTGTTTATTTTTATATTCAAATTGTCCCAGATTTGGCCAGATGGGAGTTCCTTCTCACTGGCTCCTGTGTTCTTCTGATGTCCCCATAATTCTTGGAGCGTGTTCTTGCTTTCTGGCACCATAAGATGTTCCAGCATCATCTTGTTTTTTCCATGTGCCAGACATGTTAATCGATACTATGTATTGCTGCTCCTAGTCTTTCAGTGGACAGAACTGGGGAATAGGTACGCATATGCATATATACACACATTCATATCACATCTATATTTATTTCTATCTATCTATCCATCATCTACCTATCTAATGAAAACTGTAAGTTTACACTGTTACCTCCAATTCCAAACCAACACTATAGAGCTTATTTTAGGATTTTTTTTCCTCCTTTCTTTAGTCTTCCAGTGAGAAACATGGCTCACATTATTGCTGAATTGTAAGGTAGTTTCATTTTTAATTTTACGAGGAAACTCCATACTGTTTTCCATAGTGGCTGTACCATTTACATTCTCAGTAACAATGCACGAAAGTTCCCAGTTCTCTACATCCTCAACAACACTTGTGATTTCTTGTCTTTTTCATAATAGTCACAGATGTGAGGTGGTATCTCATTGTGATTTTGCTCTGTATTTCTCTGTTGATTAGTGATGTGAAATACTGTTTCACATATCTATCGGCCATTTGTATGTCTTCTTTGGGTAAATGTCTATTCAGTTCCTCTTCCCATTTTTAAATCGAATCATTTGTTTGTTGTTGAGTTGTATAAGTTCTTTATATTTTTTAGATATTGATCTTTTATCACATATATGATTTACAAGTATTTTCTCTGATTCTGTATGTTGCCTTTCCATTTATCGATGCTTTGCTATACTGGAACTTTTTAGTTTGATTTAGTCCCATTAGTTTATCTTTGCTTTTGTTGCCTTTGCTCTTGATGTCGAACCCAAAACTCATCACCAGTACCAATGTCAAGGAGCTTACTCTCTATCTTTTCATTTAGAAGTTCTATGGTTTCAGATCTTATGTTCAGGTCCTTAATCTGTGTTAGTTGATTTTTGTATGTGAGTTGTGGAGGACTGTTCTAAGATGTGACCTCTGCCTGACCCACAAGCTGGAACCAGCCCAGAAGGGGGAGGTTGCTTCCCACAAACCTCCCTTGGAGACTGTCTGATCGTAACTGATGTTCGTTCTGACATAAACCAGCACCCCTCTCCTGCCTCCCACTGCATGCTGGTTTCTAGAACAGGTGGTTGTCTTGACCTGGTCAAGCACATAATTTCCTTTACCAGGTAGCATCCATGTAACAGTACTCATGATCACTCCTCCCTTTACCCTATATCATTCTTTGGCACCTGCCAAGTGGGCAGGGATCCATTTTGTCTTGCAGTCACCCACAACATGCCTCGTATGTAAGTTTTCCTTGATAATTTTATTAATTGCCAGACTGGAGTCACAAGCCTCTTTCTTCAGTCTTTCCCTGCATTCTATTTATGGATGTAGATTTTCAGTCCTAAGATCTTTCCCTGGGTCTGACTGTAGTATCAGATGTAAAGTAAAGGTCTGATTTCACTCTTTTACATGTAGCTGTCTAGCTTCCCAACATCATTTCTTAAAGAGACTATCCTTCCCTCATTGTATAGTCTACACTCATTTTTCATGTATAATTGAGCACATATATACGGGTTTATTTCTGGGCTTTGTATTCTGATCCATTGATGTATGTGTCTCTTTTTATGCCAGTGCCATACTGGTTTCATTACTATAGCTTTGTAATATAGGTCAAAATCAGGAAATGTGGTGCCTTCAGCTTTGTTCTTTCTCAATATTGCTTTGGCTATTCAGGATCTTTTGTGGTTCCATACAAACTTTAGGATTGTTTGTTCTATTTCTTTGAAAAATGCCGTTGGAATTTTGATAGGGGTTGCATTTTTTTCCGTAGATTGCTTTAGGTAGTATGGGAATTTTAACAATATTAATTCTTCAAGTCTATGAGCATTGAATATCTTTCCATTTATTTGTGTTTTTCTCAATTTCTTTTATCAGTGTACAGGCCTTTCATCTCCTGGTTTAAATAATTTCTAGGTATTTTATTCTTTTTAATGCAATTGTAAATGGGATTGTTTTCTTAATTTCTTTTTCTGATAGTTTGTTATTAGTGTATACAAACAACTGAGTTTCATGTATTGAGTTTGTATCCTGAAACTTTACTAAATTCATTTATTAGTTCTGACAATTTTTTAATGGAGCCTTTGAGGTTTTCCATATATAATCTCATGTCATCTTTAAACTGAGGCAATTTTACTTCTTCCATTTTGACCTGGATTCCTTTTATTTCCTTTTCTTGCTTAACTGTTCTGGCTAAGACTTTCTATACTACATTGAATAAAAGTAGTCAGAGAAGGCATGCTTCCTTGTTCCTGATCTGAGAGAAAAATCTTTCAGCTTTTCACTGTTGAATACCATGTTAGCTGTGGACTTTATTATGTTGAGGTACATTTTCTCTATACTCACTTTATTGAGAGTTTTATGATAAATGGATGTTGAATTTTGTCAAATGCTTTCTCTGCATTTATCAAGAAGATGTTTAATTTTTATCCTTCATTTTGTTAATTTGGTATGTCACATTAAAAGTTAATTTATTTGTAGCTGTTGACCCATCCTTGGAATAAATCCCACTTGATTATGGTGAATGATCCTTTTAATGTGTTATTCGATTAGGTTTGCTAATATCTTTTGAGGAGTTTTGCATCTATGTTCATCAGACATATTTGTCTATAATTGTCTTTTCCTGTAGTGCTCTCATCTTATTTTGTATCAGGTAATGCTAGCCTCATAAAATAAGTTTAAAAACATTCCCTCCTCTTCTATTTTTTGGCAGAGTTTGAGAAGGATTGGTGTTAATTCTTTAAATGTTTGGCAAGAAGCACCAGTGACTCCATCTGGTCCTGGACTTTTGTTTGTTGGTAGGTTTTTAATGACCAATTCAATCTCTCTGCTAGTAATTGATGTTTTCAGATTTTCTACTTCTTCATGATACAGTAGGTTGGTAGGTTGTATGTTTCTAGGAATGTATCCATTTCTTCTAGGTCGTTCAATTTTTTGGTGTATAATTGTTCATAATAGTCTCTTATGATACTTTGTATTTCTGTAGTATGAGTGATGACATCTCCTCTTTCATTTCTGATTTTATTTATTCTAGTCCTCTCTCTTTTTTGGTAAGTATAGCTAAAGGCTTATATATATTTGTATATCTTTTTTAAAAAACCCAACTCTTAGTTTTATTTATCTTTTCTATCATCTTTTTAGTCTCTATTTCACTTATTTCTACTCTGATATTTGGCATTTCCTTCTTTCTGCTGTGTTTGAGTTTAGTTTGTTGTTCTTCTAGTTCCTTTAGGTGTAAAGTTAGGTTGTTTGTTGAGATCTTTCTTGTTCTTAATGTAGGCATTCATCACTATGAACTTCTCTCTTAGAACTACCTTTGCTGCATCCTATAAATTTTGGTATGTTGTGTTTCCATTTTCATTTGTCTCAAGATAGTTTTTGATTTCTATTTTTATCTCTTCTTTGACCCATTGGTTGTTAGCAGCATGTTGTTTGATCACCATGTTGGTGAATTTTCCAGTTTTCTTCTTATAACTGATTTACAATTTCATACCATTGTGGTCAGAAAAGATGTTCAACATAATTTCAGCCTTCTTAAATTTGTTGAGTTGTTTTGTGGCCTATCATAAGATCTATTATGGGGTATTTTCCATGTGCCCTTGAGCCGAATGTGTATTCTGCTTCCTTTGAATGGAGTGTTCCACATATATCTATTAAGTTCATCTGATCTAACATGTTGTGTAAGTCTAATGCTACCTTACTGATTTTCTGTCTAAATGACCGATACATTGATGAAAGTAAGGTATTAAAGTTCCCTAATGTTATTGTAGCACTATCTATTTCTCCCTTTAGGTCTGTTAATATTTCTCTCAATGTAGTTAGGCACTCCTATTTTGGGTGCATTAATCTTTATAAATGTTATATCCTTTTGTTGGATTGACCCATTTACCATTATATAATGCCCTCCTTTGTCTAAGTAAAGCTAATCCAGCTTTCTTTCAGTTTGCATTCATATGGAATATCTTTTCATCCCTTCGCTTTCAGTTTGTGTGTGTCCTTAAAGGTGAAGTGAGTCACTTATAAGTAGAAAATAGTTGGGTCTTGTATTTTTATCCATTCAGTTACTCTGTCTTTTAACTGGAGAATTTAGTTCAGTTACTTTTAAAGTAATTATTGATTAGTATGGACTTTGTTAAATGTTTTCTCTTTTAGTTCTTTTATTCCTTTTCTCTTGCTTTCTTTTTTTGTGACTTGATGATTTTCTGTAGTTGTATGCTTAAATTCCTTTCTCTTCATTTTTTGTGTATCTACTATAGGTGGTTCTTGCTTTGTGGTTACCATGAGGCTTACCTAAAACAACTTATATTTATAATAGTGTACTTTAAGTTAATAACAACTTGTTTGAATGTACTAAAACTCTACATTTTTATTCTACCCCTCTTCATGCTTTATAATTTTGATGTCACAATTTATATCTTTTTATCTTGTTATCCATTAACAAATTACTATAAAGTTATTTACCTAATTTTTTAAATAAATTAATTTTTTCTCATTAAACTAGCCCAAATTAGTTTCTTTTGCTTGTAATTAAGAACCAGACTGCTATTCTTCTATAACTGGAATGTCCCCAGACCTCAGCAGCTGAGGGTACAAATGTCACTTTACCACTTAGACACTTATTTTGTTTGTCAAATTGCCCACACCTTTGTAACTATAGTTTTCCAGGGCTGTTTATTCCAGGGCTGTGTTGTTTATTTCCAAGTGTTGGTATTTGTCTTCCTTCATATACTTGTGGACATTTCCAAGCCCCTTGTGCCACTGCCCATTTCAGTAAGATGACTCAGCCCTACCCACCACTCAACAGTCTGCTTAGGCCATTGTTCACATGTTATTTCTTCTGTGTAATGGGTAATGACTTGTGAATACTGTTCTTCTTGTTATATTCTTAGAAGCCCCCAGGAGAGATCCTTAGCCCCAGGTATCACAGAGTTTAATAAGGTGAATACTTTAATTTTACATAAGCTCTTTCCTCTTTAGAGCTCCTATGTTGTTGAGGGGACTGGCCGGGGCCAGGCTCCTGTAACAATCACTGTGCTTTACCTGGAACTGCTGTTCTCCCTCAAACCTTAGGCTTATTCCCAAGTCCTGCTCAGCATGCCTGACTTTTTCTTCCCGTAGGATGAATTCACTCTGAAAGGCTCTGTAATTAATGCACTTTCATTTTTTGAGCTGCCATTCTCCTGGAAGTTCACCAGTTAAGACTTTCTTGGTGGCAACTTCTACTATCCACATCCATCATGGGGTGGATGAGCAAGTTCAAAAGAACATGGGTCTGGGTAAAGCCTGAGCATATGGTAAGTCTCAAGAGTATCCATGACTTTCTTCTTATTTTGTGCTTAATTCTCCTCTGTTTCCAAAAAAAAAAAAAAAACAAACAACAAAAAAAAAAACATTAAGGGAACCTCTCTTTAATCTTGTCTAGTTGAACATCTTGTCCTTTCCCTGGAGATTTCCAACTGAGCTCAGAGGTGAGAGGCTGTCTCTGTTACGAAGTCCCTACAGGCACTTCTTTAAGGGACTTCTTTAAGAAGTTATTTCTGCTGCTTTGGGCACTTCCCATTTTCTCTCTGCCATTGATATGTGTATTACTTGTCTATTTCTGTTTTTTACAAATTAACCCAAAACTTACTGGCTTACAATAACATTTATTATCTTGCAGTTTCCGTAGGTCAAGAAAACAGGAGCAGCTTAACATAAAGATCCACCACCCCCAACTGAGCCTTCACATGACAGTAGTTCCTTTAGCTGCAACTTCATGAGAGATCCTGAGATAGAACGACAATGCTAAGCTGTTTCCAGATTCCTGACCTACAGAAAATGTGAGAATAATAAATATTTGTTGTTTCAAGCTGCTAAATTTTGTCATAATTTGTTACATGGGAATAGATAACAATGAACCTGTGCCTTCATTTTTGTTTATAATGTACTCAGAGGGGGTGGGGGGAAATGGCATAGATAATAGAGGCTCTAGAAGTTCATTCCTCTGGCAACCAAATCAGAGTTGTGATGGAAATAGGAGCAGCAGCAAGGAAAAATACCCTTGGATCTAGATGAACAAGCTATACAATTAGGGAGAAATCCAAGAAATCACCTTGCAATGGCAGAAGGTAGGACAGGGAGAAGATACGAGGCTGCCTGGTCTCCAGCAGCTGAGTGAGACAAAGGCTGCGGCTTTGGCAGTGGCAGACACTTCTTAAAGGGTTCACATCTGTGGGCAGATTTTTGAGGTGTTGGACCTGCTCACTCTGAGCAGCAGTGCTGATTTGGCTGTGCGCAAGGGGCTCCAGGGACTTACAGAGAGACATTGTTGGAGTGAAGGCCGAGAGGAGACTAGCTCTGTACAGAAGTGCCAGTGGCATCCATTGTACCCTGTTGAGCCCTTCCCCCTCCCAGTGCATGGACACAGTGCCACCATAGCAGAGATGTCATCAAACTGGATAACAGAGGTCACTCTACCCAGAGAATTCCCTGAAACCCCGCCTATCCCAACTCACAGCCCCGTCCAAGCCACATTCAGGTATATCCTCAGCAAGTCAGGTGCTCCTTGCTGAGCAGCACCTAGACTCACACTGGAAGCAACTGACCTTGGTTTCTGGTGTGGCCTTTTGAGGCAACTATAAGCACAGCATCTGTGGATTGATTGCTGAACCTTAACAAGTGGCCCTGGAGGGGTAGAGGCTTGAGTTAAGTGTGTCCTGCAGCTGAACTCTTTCAGGACTGTGCCACTGGACAGACGCCTACTTCACAAATTCACACTAATAAGACTGGGATACTTAGGAGCTTCGCTTAGTACATAGAAAAAGACATGGAAAGGCAGCCAAAATGGGAAGTCAAAGAAGCGGAAACCATATGAGAGAACAGAACAGAGATCCAGAAATAATAGAGTCAAGTAATCTAACAGATGCAGAGTTCAAATCACTGGTTATAAAGATGCTCAATGAATTTTGAGGAAGTCTAAATAAATTCAGTGAGAAGTTCAACAAAGATATAAAAATCATAAAAACGGAAATGGACATTATAAAATGGAACCAGTCCGAAATGAAGAACACATTATCTGAGATGATAAGTTTATTAAATGGAATAAACAAAGGAATAAACAGAGTGAATAAAGAAGAGGATCAAATGACCTATTTAGAGGATGGAAAAGCCAAGGACACTCAAACAGAATGGCAAGAAAAAAGATGCCAAGACTATAAAAATAATTTAAGGAGTATATGGAACGCTATTAAAGGTCAAAATATCAGCATACCTGAAGGAAAACAAGATGTTGAACAGCTGTTTGAGGAAATAATAATGAAAAACTTCCCTAACCTGGTGCAGGAAATGGACATAAAACTCCAGGAAGCTCAGAGAATCCCAAAAAATAGGGATCCAAAGAGACCCACACCAAGGCACATCATAATTAAAATGCCAAAGGTTAAATACAAAGAAAGAATATTAAAGGCAGCAAGAGAAAAGCAGATAGTTACCTACAAGGGAACATCCATAAGACTGGCAGTTGATTTCTCAAAAGAAACTATGCAGAATAGAAGGGCTTGGCACAAAATATTTGATGTGATGAAGACCTGGGATCTACAACCAAGAATACTTTGTTATCATTTAGAGTTGAAGGACAAATAAAGAATTTCCTAGACAAAAATAAGCTAAAGGAATTTATCACCACCAAGCCAGCATTACAGTAAATGTTGAAAGGACTTCTTTAAGAAGAAAAAAACGTGTATCAAAAACAGGAATAAAGAATAGTAACAACCGCATTCCAATCAGTAAGTACCTCGAATGAAAAAGAATTAAGTGTTCCAACTAAAAGATAGAGTGGGTGAATGAATAGGAAAACAAAACCCCTACATGTTGCCTACCAGAGACCCACATCAGTTTAAAAGACATACATAGATTTAAAGGAAGGAGATGGAAAAAGCTTTTGCTCTGATGGACCTAGAAGGTATTTAAGTCAGACAGAGAAAGATAAATACTGTATGATTTAATTTATATGTGGAATCTAAGAAATTAAAAGAACAAACAAATTAAAAATGGACTCACAAATATAGTGGACAATTTTGTGATGGACAGAAGGGAGAGGGGTTAGGGGGCTGGGAGAATGGGGTGAAGGATTAAAGAAGTACAAATTAGCTGATGGATGGTCATGGGGATGGGGAGCACGGCATAGAGAATGCTGTTAGCATTAATATATTGACTATGTGGAGGGTCAGGAGAGGGACGGAGCAATTGGGGGGGCCATTTATGAACTATATAGATGTCTAATCAATGTACTGTATACTTGAAACTAATTAAAATAAATACATTAAATAAAGAAGTACTCAGAGCTCTTATTTTTTAAAGTCAATTTATTGAGATATAATTTATATACAGTAAAATTCATCCATTTTAGATGTATAGTTTTATGAGTTGTGAAAAATTTATATAGTCATATAATCCCCTCTACAATGAAACTTTAGAATATTTCTCTCTCTCCCTCCAATTTTCTCATGCCTTTTGTAATCAAGTCCTTGCTCTACCCATATTCCCTGGCAACTGATCTGACTTTGATATGTTTTCCATAATGGGATATAAATAGAATCATACAGTATGTAGCCTTTGAGTTTGGCTTTTTTCACTTAACATAATGCTTTTGATATTCATCCATATCGTTACATATGTTATTCATTTGTCTCTTGTTATTGCTGAGTAGTATCTCATTGTAAGGCTGTTTCACAATGTGTTTATGCTTTCACAATCGATGGACATTTGAGTTATTTCCAGGTTTTGGCAATTAAAAATACAGCTGCTATAAACATTAGCTTTGAGGTGTTTCTCTGAATGTTTTCATTTTAATTGAAATACTCAAGAGTGAGATTGCTGATCAAATGGATCACAGATCTAAATGGAAAACTTAAACCTATTAAACTTCTGCAGCAACATTTTGCAATAGAACTTTCTGTAACCATGGAAATGTTTTATTATCCTGCTTTTTAAATTTTATATCGCTGTTCAATACAGAACCCAGTAGCCGCATGTGGCTAGTGCAAATTTAAAATGTAACTAATGTCACATAAGAAAATGAAAAGATGAGCCACAGACATATTTTCAAAACACATATCTGATAAGAACTCTTACAAATCAATAACAAGAAAACAAATAACCCAATTTTTAAAAGTAGGTGAAATATTTAAACAGACACATCACTAAACAGATTTAGATTGCAAATAAGCACATAAAAATATGCTCAAGGTAGGTATTCACTACAGAAGTGTAAATTAACACTACAATGAGATGTCACCATGTATATGTTAGAACGCCTTTGAAAATACTAATAATGTCATATTGCTGGAAGAAATCCAAATGTTTAGACATTTGAAAAAATTCAGATCTCTTATTAATTGGAGATTAATTGAAGATTTTATCAATTATATTTCCAAGGAAAGTTTATAAACATCAGCCAGTAATTATTTAACACCAAGGAAAAAGTGCCTCAGTTTGCTCAGTACTCAGCTTATCCCCTGACTTTAACACCCTTTGCTCTGTAGATCAACATTCTTTGCCCTTTGCATGCACTGAAATAAAGAATGGGTGTTTTATTTGCTCTTTTTGATGAGAAATGTAATATCTAGTTTCTGATTCCAGCTGAAAACAGATCAATTTTCCATTGGGCAAGAACAAAGATGCAATGACTTTCTCATATAACACCGTCTTCTACCCTCCCAGGTTGCAGCAGCTGTTTATAATAACTTTTCACCCACTGGTAGGTAAACAATGGCAGTACCTCTCAAACTTTAAAAGTCATAGGAATCACCTAGAGATCTTCTTAAAATGCAGATTCTGACAGAGAGTTCCAGGGTGGGGCTTGAGATTCTGCATTTCTAACAGGCATCCAGACATTGCAGCAAAATTCAGAATCTGATTAATATTTGTTTGTTACCTTACTAAGAGGATTGACGTACTGCCTCTTTTTCAAGGAGGTTAATGAAATAATAGTTCAAAGATAAGGGGGTCGATAGTTGGAAATAATAACTCGGATATTCTTTCAAAATGAAATCTATAAGGTGTTTCCATAAACTAGTTCTGGAAAGTAGTAAATTAATGACAACTGCTTATTGTGTTTTACTGTCTTCTGAGCACTGTGTTGAATATACCACATACCTCATTTCACTTATTCACTTATTCACTTGATCCAGTAAGAATGGACACTATTAGCCTCATCTTAAAAGTCAAATATCTGAGGCTCAAAATGCTAAAACAGAAGTGATGGAGACTGGATTCTTAAGCCCTGTAGAATTACCTGCAATACAGTTATGTACACACTCCAGTGATTATCACAAACTGGGTGGAGCAAGTGATCAAATATGTTTATAAAATAAATATATACCAAATATGTAATAAAAAATGGACAAATGCTTGTTGGATTAAACTAAAACCACAAGCACCTTTTCTGTTTGTTTCCTGAGGATAATTTTTGTCCTTACTAGTCTAGTGGAGTGTGATGATTAGGGGTGATTGCCTTGGCATCTCATCAAATCACATTAAACTTGAAGGTTCTGATGGAGGGTTATTAAAAAATACTTTGTGCTTCTAGGGAGAATGTTAACTTTTACATTAAATACCCCATACACCTGTTTATCGGAGTCCCCAAAAAATAAAAGCAAAGGTTAAATTTTAGCATTTAAAGTTTTATATACAGGACAAAAGATAAAACAGAATATATTTGACGGAAGAACTTTATTATTTCATCTGTGCACAATCTTGCTGAAATTGTTAGTTTTTATCCATAGCTCTAATTGAATGCCTAGCTAGTATTTGGCTCATAACTGATAAATGGATGGATGGATGGATTAGATTATGGGGTGGCCAAATATGCCTCATTTCAGTGGTTTAATACTGGAGATTTCATTTTTATTCTCATGTTAATTAGTTGTGACTTCCTATTGTCATGGCATTTGTTTTGTTGGATTCTTCATGTAAAGAGGACTTGTTTGAAATGAGCAAGCCCTTTGGTTTACTTTAATAACTTAATTTCAACTATAAAACACTTAGGAAAGATTACACAAGCAATGTGTATTAAGATATGATAGGTAGCCTGGTGGAGGAGAGAAAATTTAATCAAATAAACAGAAATACATTTGAAATCTTGACTGGGATACCTGCTATGGTGTTGAAAGAGCCTGTATCAGGCACAAAAGACCTTCACTTAATGGCAAGGAGAAGGGGGAACTGGGATTAGAGAAAACTTCCTTGAGGAAGTGACAATTGAGTGGAGGGAATGGGAAAAGTACATTTCAGGAAGAGGGAACATTCTTTGTTTTGGAAGGACAAGAACATCAAAAATTAAGCTGGAGTTGATTGAAAGGTAGAAAGGATGGTGACTGATGCTTCAAGAAGAGAAAATAGCCTGAGGCTGGTGAGGAAGACTTAGCTCTTCCAAGCCCGGAAGAAGGGATGGGTCTGAAGAATAGTGTAGTAGGTAGCTGTGGGTGGTGGACTCCTGGACGTTCATGGAACGCAATACCTTACAGGTGGCTCAACTTGTGGGTGGTAGCAGAAGGCTACATATTGAGCCTTCAGATCATGCAGGGTTGCAGTGAGGAGCACTGGGCCTCCCCCACTCTCTCTGCCCACCCCCCATGTCTGAATTAAAGAAAGGATTAACACTTGACTGTGAATATCGTAAGCACAAAAAGCAATGAAACAACATTTTAATGAGCTGCAGTGTATGTGGAGGCACCATGGGCTCAAATTCCAGCTATACTATTCAATAGTGTTTCTGCCTGTGATGCAGGACTAGGCAAATTTCCCCGAGTGTGGGGAGGCAGAGACCAAGCCCTGCATGGAGAGAAAAAGGTCCTTTGGAGGACAGAAAGAATTCAACACAAACGCCAAAGTCAGAGTCAACAGGAAAGTTTATTAGAAAAGGGGTAACACTCCACAGAGTGTGGTCTCCTCTCGGAGGCAGAGAGGTACAGTTTTAATAGACAGAGGAGAGAGGGAGAGAGGGAGAAAGGGAGAGAGAGAGAGAAAGAGAGAGAGAGAGAGAGAGAGTAAAGGCACTGAGAGGGACCCTGAGTGTTCAGAGAATTCAGTTTGTACATCATTCTTTAGTTCTTATGTTATTGTTTAAAAGACTTTAACCCATTTCCTTTGATATAGAAATACAGTGAAGAAGGGGAATAGCATGTAGCATGAAAAGGTAAGACTATGTAGAGTGAAAGGCTTATTGGCAGTTCTTAGCCTTTAATCTACAGGTTCCCCATGATTGTAGCCATAGGGAATGACTCTTCGTTTCTGTTTCCCCTTGACAGGTGTAGAGAATGAGTTGTTAGTAAGCCAGCAAAAATTTTCCTTCGTTCTGAAGGTGTGCTCATGGCCTGGCTGCAGGGCTGATCAACAAGCATATTGCAGTCTCTCACTGTGGCTTGATTAACATTTTAATTCTCTTGCTTCCTTCCTACATTACTTGGAGTAGTTACTTTACCTCTCTGGGCCTCAGTTTTCCTATCTTTAAAGTGAGGTTAACAGAATCTATTTTATCAAGTGGTCGCGAAGACGTAAATTGATTAATACATGTGAAGCTCATAGAAGTATCTGGTACAAGGTGCGTGCTGTGTACTTTGGAGAACAGTAGCCAGACGTGAAGCCCTCTTCCAATTTTCTGGTACAGCCTACAGGAGCAAGAAGAGCTCCAAAGTGGGCTGGATTTCCAGCCAAACTGTGGGAAGTAGTTGAGGTCTGAGCTGGGAAAAAAAAATGTTAATGTAACATTTTTTGTAACCAAGTTCTCAGACCAGTCTCCTTCTGGGTCCGCTGGCATGCCCGTAAGTAATTACATTCTAGGAAAAGTAGTTCTGGTGGTAAACCCGAAGATGAAGGGTAATTTTTAAGGGAAATCACACAGTGAATCCTAGAGGCTCTCAACCAGTTTCCTTTAGATACAGGGGGTAAGGATCTCAGCACCGGCACTCAGGTTTGTGGGGCTAGTCTGGGAATCCAATAAATTATCATTGGAAAATTGATGTTTCAGGGAAAGCCCCAACATTTGAAATGCCGTCCTGAAGTTGCGTGACCCAGCTGTAGAATCAAGGAAGAAAGTCGGTGGTAATTCACGATACAGCTGAGAAGCTCAAAAAGACCAGGGAAGACTCCGCCCCTCTCTCGACCCTCAAAGAAAGATACGCAAAGAAACAAAAGTTAATGATGAACAAGACTTGGGAACAGCTCGGGGCCAGATCTGGGTGTCCGGCAGGGGCCGCTGCAGCCCCGGCAGGTGGGCCGCTCCGCTCCGCCCCGTCTCATCGCTTCCCCGTCCCGACCCCGCGCCTGGGCCACCGTTGCCGCCGTTTCCGCCTTCAGCAGGTGCGTCTGCCCCGGCCAGGTTCTCAGCGGCCCTCCTCCCTCGCGGTCGGTGCCCCGGCAGGGCACGCACGCCCGGGAGGCAGCGAGCACGGCCGGGCGCTGACCTGGGGCGGGGTTAGGGGCGGGGCCCTGCGCGGCGCGCATGCGCGGCCCAGGCGCCTCCCCGCGCCTCGGGCCGCGGACGGTGGCGGGGCGAGGAGGGAGAAGAGGGAGAAGGGCAGGGAGAAGGGACCCAGAGGCTCCCGCGTCCGGACTGCCGCGCGTGGGGAGGCCCGAGACCCTGTATCTTCGGAGGCCTGCGCGGGGTCAGTTGCAGCCCGAGACACGAGGGAGGGGGCAGGAAACGAGGTCGGAAAGTAACGCGGCCGGAGCAGGTGGGCCGCCGTGAAGGGGAAGCCCCCGGAGGGCTCTGAGCTGAGTATCCCTGTTAAGTAGAGTCACTCTGCCCATTGGAGCAGTCCAGGTGACAGCTGATGGTGGCCTGGGCCTGGGTGGTGGCCGTAGGCGTGGGAGCAGGGGTCGGATTCAGGACGTTGTTTAGAGGTGTAGCCACCAGGACTGCTGACTAGCCTGGCTGTTGGGTGTGAGGTGTGAGACAAAGGGAGAAACCAGGGCTAAAGTGGGTGGTACCCTAAGGCTTTGTGGGTTGAAGGTATGGGGAAAGTTCCCGAGCTCAGACTTGGCTGTGTGAAGTGGGAGCCCTGTGTAGGAGGGCGTGTTCAGTCTGGATGAAGCCTTGGGAGGATGGGACATCAGAGAGAGCTAGGAGGAAAACCGGGAGAGGGTGGCGACTAGAAGCCAGGAGAAGCAAGTTTCCCAGAGAGATAATCAAATGGGCCAGAAACTGGACATGGTCCATGTTTAGCAAGGTGGATATTGCGAGTGATTGACAAGAGCAGGTGGTAGAAGAGGCAGGGGAATGAGTCTGCAAGTATTGATAACTAGGAATTGGTGCATTGCATTAATTTAGCTTGTAGGTGTTCAAAAAATACTTACTGAACGCTGGTGTAAGTTGTTGCAGTTTCTTTGCAACATATGTATTTTAATGTTTTTTTTTGTGTGAATATTTTTCTCTCCAATTCCTGATACAATCTTTCATTTATTGTGTTTTTCAGAATTGGTAGGTTGCCCCTTTTCCCCAGGGTACAGTCATTTTTCTTTTATTTTCTAAATTGGTAGGTGAGTTTCATGTTTCACAAGAAAGCCTGGTTCAATGGGACTGCCTTCACCTAGAGTAGTGTCAATGTTTAAGAACCTGTTCAGTATCTTTGAAAGCTTTAGATGACTAGTTGATGAATTCCTTTTCTCCCCTGAGGCATGTCTTCCCACCCTAAAGATAAAATCAAGGCAGAATAATTGGTGGCTTCACCCAGGGCAATTTTCACCCTTGAAGGCTTCTGGACTCTTTTCTCCAACTCTGGCACTGTGGGGACTTCTCTCCCTGCAGCCCTTCCATATTCTTGCTTTTGCACTTGAACAGCTTGTGGAAAGGGGTACCACTGCCCACCCCGACCCTCCCCTATCCCCCAGGAAAGCAGGTAAATGTTGGCATAGACATTGCTTCCAATAAATACTTTGTGGTACCATCTTTAAAATAAGCTTACATTCTGAGCTTTTCCAATCTTGGAAATAAATTTCAGGTGGCACCGGCCAAAAATGTGAACGTTTTGTTTTCAATCTACTGTTTTTCTTATTTACTAGAGACTTGCAGAAAATCTTAAAAATTAATGAAAAATCTAGCAAAACAATTCCCATATTCATTTTAAAAAACATGAAATATTGACTAATAAAACAAGCAATAGACTAGGTTTTGTAACTCATGGGACCAAAATTTTCTTACTGATTCATTAGGTAGACATGAAAAATTTAAATTCCACTAATTGGTATGATAAAAGATTTGAAATAAAAAATACATGTTTAGAAAGAACGTTTTAATTGGATATAATTCATGAGTGTGTATACATGCATATCTGTAAACTACATCTGTATGTCATTAGACATAATTCACATAAGATGAGAACTAAAGCTGTCCTCCCCCAAAATACCTTCCGATTGCATTGCCTAGCCTGAGTCTAGGAACTAGTGACTTTTTGAGAATGTTGAAATGAGCAAATAAAACTTTTTTCCATTTAATTATTTTGAGTTCATTTTTATGGTGAAAGTAATTATTATTCAATAATGAAAACAAATAGAAAAACTTAAATAAAAATTAGTAATATTTTACCCAATAATACAAGTCTTAATCTTGTTACTCCTACAATTAAAAAACCCTTAATCTTAAAGTTTTGACAACGCTTGATAATTAGCAACAAATTCAACACTCATGTTCAGAATAGATAGAAGATTTGCCTTCATTTCACAGCTATCCAGCAGAAGACCCATCCTTTAGATCTGCATAGTCAACTGCTTTATGTTGATGCCTCTGTCGATGTAAGAATGTCCAAACCTACAGAGAATTTTTATTAGAATTTACTTGAGCCAAAGCTGACCACATCGCCAGGAAGCAAGATCTCAAATCCTCTAGAGAGTGAGTTTTCTGGTTTCTTTTATGAATTCGAAATTAAGGAGACTTAAAGAAGATTACATGAACAAGATTACGTGCTCTCTCGAGGGTGGTTATGCTTATTTCAAAGGTGTGTTAACCTAGATGCACAATGGACAGTGCTTGCTTAAGGCAAAGATAAATTTTTTAGTAAAAAGTTATATGCCTAAGACGTGACTACCCACCATAACCTGCCCAGTGAGGAATTTATTGTCAGATCTCCCTGTGAGGTTGCTTTCCTAGAACCCTTCTTTTGTCCATACTTCTGTTGATTGAATTTTAAATCCTTAAATTCTTTTAAATTCTTAATGACTTAAAATTCTATCTTCACATCTGAGACAGGAGTTATCCAGAATTTTTTGACAATAAACAGGAATGTTTGCTAACATTTAAAATCGACAGAAGAATTTTCTGGATCAAATTGGTCTGAATTAAAATATTAGAAAGCAACAGTGGAATCACGTATCTTCATCTTTGAGAGAAATTACTAAAGGTATATACATATTAAATTCAAAATGATAGCATAAGTAACCATACAACATGTAAGGAGGTTTTATTAAAGTTAGGCAGTATTGGGTACTTTAATCTTCAGTTTTAAGGATGTGCAAATTTAAGAATATCATCTGTGACAATATCTTAAAGCTTTAGAAGGATCCGATAATTATTGAAGCTGAGCAATGGGAACATAAGTTCATATATTATTCTATTTTTGTATATGTTTAATATTTCCATAATTTAAAAATAAAGAAAACTATAGTAACACATCACTTGTCCGTACTGAGGTATTCCAAATAAATAGTTTTTTGAATAAATTGAAGTTTGCCAAAAGCTTATGCTCATCCTGGTTGAAAATCATGCCAAGACATTTCCTCTTACATTTCCTTTAAATAGAGCACTGGGGAGATTTTCATGATGGTCAGGCATACCCACTGTCGCAGTCTGCAAGCTGCTTTCCAGAGTGGCCCTCCTGAGCTGTCGTGGCGTCTGAATCTGCCCACCTTCTCCCCCTGGCAGCCAGTCAGCCAAGGGCCCTTTGGCTCTGATCTGCATTCTCTGAAGGAATGACTCCAGGCAGGAAACCCACACTACATCATTTTTCTCTTTTTGACTATTCTGAGCTTCTTGGGGTGGTGGTGGTGGTGGTGGTGTGTGTGTGTATGTATGTGTGTCAGCTGAAACAGGTTACAATGAAAAATTGTTGACATACTTTTTTCTTGTTTTTAAGTGGGATTTATTCAAATATAATTTACATACTATAAAATTCAACTTTTTTTTTTTATTGTAAAGTTCTGTGAGTTTCGAAAAACCACCACGAAATAGAGACAGAATTTTTCATTACTTTAAAAATGTCCCCTGGCCTTCCTTGCTTCTTCCTTTTCCCTAGTCCCTGGAAACCACAGCTGTGATTTCTGTACCTTTAGTTTGCCCTTTCAGAATATCATATAAATGGTCTTAAATAGTATTAGTCTTTGGGTTTGGTTTCTTTTACTTAGCATAATGGTTATCTTTCTTTTTTCGAGAGCAGTTTTATTTTGAAATAATTTTAGGTTTACAGAAATGTTGCAAAAATAGTACACAGAGTTCCCATGTACTATTTACCCTATTTCCCCTAAGGTTAACATCTTATGAAATTAGACTACAGGGATCTAAACCAGGACATTTACATTGGTACAGTACTATTTACTAATTTGCAAATTTCATTCAAATTTTGCCATTTCTCCCATTAATGATCTTTTTAATACCTTGAATCCAATCCAGCATCTCACATTGCATTTAGTTGTCCTGTTTACTGAGACAAGTCCCCAGTCTTTATCTTTCATAACCTTAATAACTTTTTTGAAGAATACTGGCCAATTTTGCTGTAGACGAATGGGATTTGTCTGTTTGGTTTGTTTGTTTGTTTTTACAATTAAGTTGTACTAGTGCATTTTGGGGGAAATAGCTCACAAGTGATGTTTTGCCCTCATTGCATCCTATCAGGAAGTAGATGAAGTCAGTATGTCTTATTACTGAGGATGTTAAATTCAATCACTTGCTTAAGGTAGTGTCTGCCAGGTTTTCCCATTGCAAGTTACTATTGCCTAATGCTTTAAAAATTCATCCATGTCGTTACCTGTATAAGCATTTTTTTTCTCTTTTTCTTTTTTGCTGAACTGTATTTTATTGTATGGATGGACCACAATTCATTTATCGGTTTTTAAGGTGATGAACATTTGATTTGCTTCAACTTTTTGGCCTAGCACTGTCTGATAGGCCTTGACGTTTTGTCAAATGTATACAATTTCACAGAACACCAACATTAGACAAGGCCACCTGTGACTGTGGTCAATTGGGACAAAAATAAGACAATGCTCTAATAGGTCTGAACCCAGACAATAACAAGAACATGTCTAAACCACAAAAATGACAAAACATCCTGGCTTATACCAGAGTCTGCTGTTTCTTGACTAACGACAGCTCTATAGAGCTTCACCTCACTCCTTCCACCTTTTAGATAAGATTCACTAAAATGTCCAGTCAATGTGTCCTGTTGCCTGACAGCATCCAATCCAGAGTACGGTAATGCCTCACTTCCTTGAACCATCTCCGACCTTAACTAACACAAGCCCAAATCCTATAATCTTTTCTAACACCTTTCCTGAGACACCATTCAGTTCTTCAAGGTCTGCTTCTCTCTCCTTGCAATTTGCTCAACTAGAGATGTGTGCCTGGTATTTTACTACAGAGCATTGACAGTGCGAACTATATAAACATATATATTGAAAATTCTTGCTTCCACTCATCTCCATACATCCTATTTCCCACTCCACCTCAAATTATTGTTACTAATTTCATGGAAATCTTTCCATTTTTTAAAAAATATAAGTGCAATTAAGTACTATGGTATATACTCATATCCTCTTCTATTTCTCTGACACAACGCTATTTGCACCTGACTTCCCCCTCGACATTATATTCTGGAGATCTTTGCTATCAGAATGTCTTCATTTATTTTTTTAATGTAAAATCTGAACATCGGGATAATTTATGGAATTCAGTAATCCGATTTGGCACTAACAGGTTTGTGAGCATCATCTTCCAGACATTTATTTTTAAACTCTGAATATTCTCTGCCCTTCTGATACCAATACTCACTTCTGAAGCCAGTGAGCTGTCTACTTACAAATGCTGAATCACTGGCAAATCACATTTAATTATACTTGGTTCATTTTTTTTTTTTAATTGTAGTAAGATACACATAAAATTTACATCCTCACCATTTTTAGAGATACAATTCAGTAAAGTACATTTCACATTGTTAGGCAACCAAACTCCAGAACGCTTTATCTTAAAGAAGGGTAACTCTATACCCATTGTTTTTATTTTTAAAGTATTTTATAGTTTACATATAGTAAAATTAACTCTTTGAGTGTAGAGTGCTATGGGTTTTGACTGACACAATTATGTAACCATCACCATGATCAATATGTAGGACAATTCCATCACTTCTCAAAATCCCGTCATGCTCCTTTGTGTATTCATTCCTTCCTGCTTGGGCTAACACTGATATATTATTTTCTGTCCCCATAGTTTTGTTTAATTCCCAAATGTCATGTAAGTAGAATCAGATGTACATTGTTTTTTTTTTTTTTTTTTTTTTTTTTTTGCAGCAGCCATGTTCTTGTGAATGCACCTTTGTATTGAACTCGTCCCCTGCAGATGGATATTTAGGTTTTTTCTAGTCTCTTGCTGTTAATGACTGTGGTCTAAGGAACAACTCTGTAGATATGTCATTTTGGATGTGTGCAAGACTCACTTTTGTAAAAATTTCCAGACTTGGGATTGCTAGACCAAAGAGAAAATGCATTTGTACTTTTGATAGGTTATCCTCCAAGGGGATTGTAAACTTTGAGGAAATGGGTTATTTTTCTATTTTTCTTATATCTTCACACTTTAATCCTAAGTTCTTCCAACCATCTGACCCACTAGATAGACATCAGCTTTGCCAATTACCCTTTTGATGTCATTGATCCAAATATTGTCTTTGTTTTATAAAATTCCTCAGGGATAGATGAAATTTTAGTAAATGTGCTTTAAGACACAAGTTTCTTTGACGTGTCATCTTTATCCTATTTGTTGTATTAGTACATATCTTTCCTGTCTAGTTCAGTTCTCAGAATTTACATTCTCATAGAAACTGTGTTTTAACCAAAGAGGACAGTGGTTTTCATACCTTTTAAAAAGTAGTAGAACCTGTTTTTCAAATGAATTCTCACATCTCACCCCTTCCCGAACTTCTAAGGCAGTGATTCATTAGAATCACCAGAAGACAGTGTGAGCCCCAAACCCCAGAGATTCTGATTCAGTGAACCTGAAGTAGAGCCCGTGACTTTGTATTTCTAACAAGATTTCAGGTGATGCCATTGCTACTGGTCTGGGGAGAACACTGCTCCAGAGCACCTAGGTGCACTTGAGAGCAAAATTGAAAATAGCTGGTTAGGAGGCTGAGTACCATGAAGAGCTGTTAGTAAAGATTTTTGTTAAGGGCATTCATGTATGTATATGTGACAGAGCCTAGATGTGTATCTATATATCTACACACACACACATACACATACATACATATATACATATGTGTACATATATACTTTTGTAGAAATACAAGTATTTTCTGATTGTTTCTATTTTTGTGATTTTTCTAAAGTCCATCTCAAGAATTCATACTACAAAGAAAATCTGATGGGACCTCTCCAGGTTGTCCCCAGGAGATTAATTTCCCAGCTGTATTGTGGATTAAAGTCTCCAGCTGCCACAGGAACCAAGATTTGCCTAACAATGGCTCGTCCAAGTTCAAGTAGGTCTTTGTTAACCTGCCATCTCCTCATCTCCAGTGGAATTTGAAGTGCTTAAAAGTTCCTGCACTTGGAGGGGAATGTTTGTGAATTGAATTAGAAGTGGGTGTGGGGCAAGATTTTGTAGAAAGCCACTCAGTCCTTTTCTCTTTAGGCAGGCCCCTCTTCCAGGACAGGTCAGAGATGATCTCTTAATAGGCAAGTCCATTTAAGACGTTTTGTTCTCCCAGAATATTTGCATTTAAGCCTTTCACACATGGTTTGTATCCTAAACCCCTCACCTCTTTGCAGGGGAAGAAAGCTGGAGACTGTCCTACAGGGTAATATGGGGTTAAATTTGCTACTGGACAGAAATGATGTATATCTTTACCTGGGGAAAACCTACAAGTTAACATATGTGGGCCTTTAGTCTATAGTGAGCCTCCACCCCACTATCTTTCTTCCTTTTCTCCATCCTGCCGGTCACCTGTTCATCTTAGAATGAACACTTTCAGTGTCAGGGGCACCATGGTTACCGCCACCTCCAAGGGGGAAGACCAGAAAGCCTGCTCCATCAACTGAGAAACTCACTTCTACTTTCACTGAAATCTTCAGCGGTTTAGCACAGGTCAGCCACTCCTGGAAGATGTCTGCTTCAGTGGCCCAGGCCAGCCACAGGCAATGCTGGTCTGGCACTTGCTCTTCCAGGTGGAGGGCAGCACAGGAGTCCCTCTTCTCCCTGCAGCTTATACTCAGCTCTGTGTGGCTTAGGTTTGGCCACCTGGGGCCACATACTTTACTTACCCCACCTGTACGGGCCTGCAGAGCCTCAGTGCCTGGTAGAGAAGAGTGTTGCTCAGCCATGTGCTGTGCTCTAACCTAATCTCTGCTGCCCAAGAGATAGGGTGGCAATTCCACGTCTGACTTAATTCTTATCCTGGGATGAGGACATTTGTTTGAGAGGCAAACTCTACCTAGTGATCCACATAAAGTACTTGGCACAAAGCCTGGGGTGTAGTGAGCTCTCAATGATGGCTGCTGCCCATCCCTGTTGGTCTGAGATCTGGGGGAGGGTGCCTGGAGGTGCGGAACAAGCCTTTGACCTGGAGGATTAGCCATGGTCTGTAGCCACAATTATCTGCTGCCATGTTATCCTTTGTGTTCAATTCCCTTCTGTTACCTCAGGTGTCTTGTGATGTCTTGCTGAAAGATCTAACTCTTATTTGAGCTGTAAAGGAGAAAGTCAAGTGTCCAGGTTTGGGGCAGAGCACTTTTTCACAGTTGAGGGGCCCTTGTTCTTACCTTTGATAGTGATGCTGAGCAAAGCTGAAATTAGCAAGATCCCCAAAGGGAAAAGAACTTGGGGAGGTAAGGAAGACTTTGGGGTCCAGGGGACCTGAGATCAGTCCACACGCACTCACATGGGCACAGTCACATGCATGCGCACACACAGTCTTGGTTTTACTTTTATGAAGGAAGATGTATTCCCATTCATTAGCCTCTTTTAATCTTTATAACAGCCTTGCTCTAGTAGACATTATTGTACATATCAAAAAGCTAAGGGAACCCAGGATAGCGGAGGGTTGGTGGTTCTCAAAAGATCACATGGATGGTTGGAGGTAGAGCTGAGATTCAGTCAGGGCTGTGTGCCTGAAGGCCCAGCTTCTTTTTTCAAGGTGCTATATGCTCACATATGAGGTGCATGGATGGTGTCTTAATGGTATGAGAATGATTTTTGTTTGGGTATCTTAAAGTATAGTTTTACAGAGGTCAAATTTCAAGATATGGGTCTGCCCTGCTTTTTGAAAGTTTGCACTGTACCATAATTTTGCTATCATGAAAAACCTACATTAATATCTGTTTTCACTAACTGAAAGAAATCAAAAGAGGACTTTTGCTTTTACAAAAAAAAAAAAAAAAGGTGAACAACAATAGCGTTCAGCATTCATTGTGCAATGAGTTACAGAGACAGTGCACACCCCAACAGCAAGGTGGCCCCATCAAGCCCCTCCTCTGGACTTTACACTCAGCATCTCAGCTTCTAGCACCATAGCTTTGAACTGTGTCTGTGAGCATTGGTACTTTATGTCCATTTATTTTGTGTATCCATTAGTAAGATGCATCCTAAGGTAGTTGCTCCTTCATTTTATGCAAGATTTCATAGGAATGCTCTGCTTTCAGATAACGGGGGAGACCTATATAGACAATTAATATGGGATATAAATATCCAAATGGTGCACTGGATTGATATTTTATTTTCTCTTTAGATATGGCCAATTTTCGGAAGATTTTTGCAAAAGCCAAGCACATAGTCGTCATTTCCGGGGCTGGCATTAGTGCTGAAAGTGGGCTTCCAACCTTCAGAGGAGCTGGAGGTTATTGGAGAAAGTGGCAATCTCAGGTCAGTAGTGTTTCCAGAGCATAAAGAGGCTCTTCTGAATTAAGCCAAAACAGAGTTTGACTCAGAACCTATACTCATGCCTGGAACCCAGAGAACAAAGTTTTGAAATTAACTACGACTCGTTTGTCCTGTTTACTGTGGCATCAACATAATGTCTATATGATTAAGCTCTGTGATTTAAGCATAGCAGTCAACTTGCCTTACTTTCTAGGCATGTATAGATAGCATTTATTCAGATAACAATTAGATTTCTTCTAGTAAATAAAGGGGAATCAGAAAACCTTGGTTACTATAATTCATTACTTTACTATAGATAGTAAAATTCAGCATTACACATTTTTATAGTTATTTTGAACTTTTCATATCAAAACCAAAGTTGAATTATTAAAGACTTAGGGCTTAATGTTCAAAACTTTATATGAAGGCCGTTAAAATATAAGTTCTACAGGGACATGATTTTTTTTAAAAACTCAGTTTTTACCCATCAACAGATTATTGGATAAAGAAGTTATGGTTCATATATACAGTGGAATATTGCTCAGCCATAAAAAAATAAAATCCTGCCATTTGCAACGACATGGATGGAGCTAGAGGTTATTATGCTGAGTGAAATAAGTCAGAGAAAGATAAATGCCATACGATTTCACTTATATGCAGAGCGTAAGGAACCAAAAGAACAAACTAATCAAAAACAAACTCACAAATACAGAGGACAATATGGTGAGGGCCAGAGAGGAGGAAGGTTTGGAGGGCTGGGAGAATGGAGTGAAGGGTTAAAGAAGTGCAAATTAGTTGGTAGATGGTCACAGGGATGGAGAGCACGGCATAGGGAATGCAGTTAGCGTTAATGCAATGGCTAGGTGGAGAGCCAGAGGAGAGAGAGAGCAATCAGGTGGATCATTTCATAAACATGGATCATTTCATAAACTATATAAATGTCTAACCAGTGTACTGTATACTTGAAAATAATAATTTAAAAAAATGGGTTTAAAAGGTGAAGGAAGAGAGAGGAAAGAACAGAGGACCATTGGGATCCCCAAAAAAAGAGGAGCCACAGAGAGCAGTCCCTGAAATAAAGAAGCAGGGGGTGGGGGCCTTAACAGGTGTCAGGAGGAGCTTTGAGAGGAATGGGCAGTCATTTCATAGCGTCTCATAGTTTGTAGAGAAGCAAAGAAGTCAATACGTGTGACTCCAGCAGTGTTCCAAGACGTATATCCAAGTTGATGTGCCACCTGTGAGCTGCAGGGCAAAAAGGAAGGAAGTATAGGGTCACCGTGGATAATCCACAGCATAGATGATCCACTCTCCAAATGAAGGCTGACATTACTACCAGGTAGAAAGAGACCTTTACAGTAAAACAAAATGCATAATACCACCATTGCCACAATCAAGGTATGGAATATTTTGGTCATTGCCAGAGGTTTTCTTGTACCCTTTCCCCATCAGCTTACAGCCTTAGATGACTACTGCTCTGCTTTCTGTTCACAACAGATGAGATTTATCTTTCCTAGAAGAAGAATCATACTTTAAAAAACCTATTTTTACATATTTTGTTAATATAATACATATAATGTTTTATATATGTAGTGGTATGTTGTGTAACTATAATGACAATTTTAAAAACTTGTTTTTTATGGCCATTATACTTCAGTTGGGCGTTTTGCATTTCACTTCTTTTTCCTGGACAAATGATATTGGCTTTATATATATTTTGGAGCTCCATGAAAAAGGAGAGTCAGTCTAAATTCCCTTCCTACATATTGCTTTACTTCGTTTTCAAAATAACGTAATTGAGTGGTAAATGAGACAGATTGTGTTTTCCCTGCCTCATAATTGGGGAAATTAAAACCAATTTCTCCAAGGTGCCTGTTAGTTCCAGAATGGGGACAGAGACTGGTGCCCAGGCCCCTGTCGTGTAAGTGCCACACTGCATGAACCTATAGGAGATGTATTCCAGCTTGCACCCTCCCAAGGCTACTTGTCTCTGTTTTAGATTAGAAGGGACCTTCCAGTGTTTCCCAGGGTTAGCTGTCCCTGCAAGTTTCCACGCCTGACAGCTGCCTGTGCTCTGGAGCATTAGCGCTTCTTCCCCTCCCTGACTCCTACCTTCTCTTTTACCCCTAGAACCTGGCCACTCCTGAAGCCTTTGCTCAAAACCCATCCCGGGTGTGGGAATTCTACCACTACCGGCGGGAACTCATGCAGAGTGCGGAGCCGAACCCGGGGCATCTTGCTATCGCTGAGTGTGAGGCCCGGTTGCAGGAGCAGGGCCGCAGGGTCACGGTCATCACCCAAAACATCGATGAGTTGCACCGCAAGGCTGGCACCAAGAACCTTCTGGAAATTCATGGTGAGGACCCTTCCCTTCCCAACCTCACATGGGAAGGGAACAAGACATCTTGCCATTTCCCACCTGGATCCACTAAATCAGAATCTACATTTTGACAAGACACCCAGGTATCTGGTGTGCACATGACACTGGAGAAGTGCTGGTCTGCACAGCTGCATGCACTCCCCTCCTTGGGGAGTTCTGTTGAGGGCGGTTGTGTTCCAAGACAATTGCTCCACTGGGCTGAAGGGAACTGGGAGGTGTGTCATTGAACAGTTGTGGCTTTAGCAGGATCTGGTGCCGGAGGACCTTGGCATTCCTGGGGGCATCTTTTTACTTTCCCTTTGTCCCCCAGTTAGCACTCTCCACTGAGGCTGTGCTTCTGCTAAACCCTGGAGCCTTTAGGGAGCTGTCAGCTCAGTGACTTTCACTATATCAAGGCCACTAAGTTTGTGACACATGTGGATTTTGTCTTGAGTCCCTTTGGCTTTCCTTCTCTGCCCTGATGACACCCTCCTTTTCCTTCATCTTAATCATTTCCCCTCTTTGCTCTCACCAAAATCTAATTCGTTCACGCAAGAGTATAAATGGGCATGCAAGGATTTCTTCCCAAGAACATTTGCATTTAAAAGTCTACAAAACTTTGATCCCAAGGAATGCATTTCTAAGCATGGAATTTCCGGAAACAGTGACCCAATGGGGAATGTTGCTTGTGTGTATCTGCAGTGAAGTTGCCCATTTTTGCCTAGGCTTACGGTCACCCTGATAATGAAAGCTGAGCACCGTTCACTTGGATCCCATCTCTCTTTTGTGTCCCAGCAGTGGTCAGCCACCCACTAACCAAGTGTCTTTTTGGCATCTTCTTCTGTTGGGTCTGGGACTCTTTCTTCATGGCGCTTCTCATTTCTCTGCAGCATCAGAATGTAGGCTGTCGCTTACCATGTATAAAATGGGGATAACATCTATCTTATAGAGTTCTTTTAAGGATCGAATAGGTTATATAGGTATATTTGTTGGGATTTTTTTTTTTTTTGATTGCAAGAGATGAGAACTCTCTTCTGATTTAAGTAAAAATAAAAGAAAGCCCTTTCTTTCATCAGTGAAGATGTCATCAGTTTTAAGATGCATCATGTTTTTAATGTGATACTTAGAAAGAAAATAACTTAAAACTATGATATTTTATTGTCCCTAAGAATTGTTATTTTATACTTAGAGGAAGGGCTTGTTAAAGCATACTTAGATATAGATTTTTAGAAATTATATCACTCCCATACACATAAAAACAAAATATGAGTGAAATAAAGTGTTTAAGATATTTCTCACTATCTAAACAAGACATGAGTGATATAAAGTGGTTAAGATATTTTTTCTAAATCATTTCTGGATGACCCTGAGGCATCGATAACTACATTCTCCCCACAGTTTCATGTTCTGTGCCAGCAAAGGGATTGGGGATGCAGCTCTTCCTAAAAGGGTGCCCGTCTGTGAGCTCTCTGGTTCTTTTCCAAGCTGCTGACACACATTCTGCAAGTTCGATATTGGGCCTTTCTTGATCTTACCAAAAGGTGTCGACAGAAAGGTTCTAAGTAATAACTAGGACTCATTTTCTTTCTCCAATGGCCCTTAAATGGTTTGCCAGCAGAAATATACAGGGACTGCCTTTGTCCAGTCAGGACGCCAAAAATAACAACCAAGTCATCAAACGTTTCAGTCATTGGTGTTATCCTTCAATAAGTCTGTGCAAGTGCTGGCTGTGACAACCACATCACATCCATCATGTGGCTAGTAATAATTGTAGGACACATCTGAATTTCAGAGATGCTAACATGGAACAAAGTGGCCATACTAAAACTGTGCCGGCGAAGGTAGCATCTGGTGACTCCAGGCTCACTCTAGCTTAGCTGTCTCCTCAGGACATGAACTTATAGATGGCCTTGCTTGGGTCATATACCTCCTCTTTGACCAAACACTACCGCTAGAGGAATAGGGTATTATGATTGGATCAGTCTATAACTTGTGTCCAGGCTTGTATTTTGAGATGTCATTGACAGCTCCATAAGCTCATAGAGGAGAGTTGGTTCCTCAAAGAAGTTACACTGGACAGAGTGGAGCAATATGTGTCCACTACAGTGTGTGACATGCTCAGCACAACACTGGGCACATGTGAATATTTAGTGAGTCGTGGTCATTGTTATTGGTTTAGCTCAATAAATGGTTGCTAGTTTTAACAATTATTTTCTTCATTTATTAGTTGATTATTTAATCATTGAGCTGGTTTTAGATAAAAGATTCACGCTTTCTTAAGTTGAAATTAAGATTTTGTAAAACACATCCCAAGCTACTGAACTTTTATCAATCATGCCCTTCGGTTTAGGTTGGCTTCATCTACCCTGTCAGCCAGTTCAGTTCCTTCTGAACATCATTCTAAGGCAATCTGAGAGCCCCTTAGTCATGTAGTAAGTTATTTCATCTATCCCTCTTTTCTCCAGATTATAAAGTCCAGGAGGACAGATGTTCTTGGCTTGTTCAGTAGTACTGCATGCCTTTACATTTCTTGTGATACCTAGGGAAGGCCAATTTGCTAAAGTGAACGTGGAGACATAGAGACAGTTGCTCTTGATTATACTCTCTCTGGTCTTGCTTAACTTGTGTTTTTTTCAGGTAGCATATTTAAAACTCGATGTACTTCTTGTGGAGCTGTGGCTGAGAATCACAAGAGTCCAATTTGTCCAGCTTTATCAGGAAAAGGGTAATTATGTTGCACTACAGAATAAGTATATGTTGTTTTTTCTTTTAAATTGAACATAAATACCAAGAAATTGAACATTAATCTAAGATTCCTGTAGATATTTATTAGAAATAAGACTAGATACATTATACCCTATGATGAAAGAAATATTTTGCTCACAATTTACAATGTTAAGTGAAAACCTCAGGATCTCACTCTATACAGTATAATCCCAACTTTTTAAATACACACACACACACACACACACACACAGTCCCCATGTTGATGTATCTGTGTATCAGTGATTATCAGGAGTGGTGGGAGTATGGGTAATTTTGATTTTTTCTTTATATCTTTTTGAATTTTCCAACATTTCTGTGATAAATGTATACTGTTATTATAATTTGGGAAGGAAATAAAGAGCAGACTCAGAATATTGAGAAAAATTCTATTTGACCATTTTAAATTAGTATACAAGTAATAATGTCATATCATTGCCAAAGATTCAAATTATAATATACACAATGCAAATCATGAAACTCCCCCTTAGCACATCCAGCTGTTCCACCCCTACCCCACATATAAATTTCCTCTCTTGACCTAGAACCGTGGGTAATTGTTTAGTGTCCATCCTTCAAGGACCCTTCTTAGTCAGCATGTATTAATTAGGAATTTTGTACCATATCCTGCCAGGCAAATATGAAAACTCATGGGGTTTATTTCTTGTTCTTTAATTTTACCAATGACATTCTCTCTTTCTTATATTGTTCGCATCAGTGCTCCAGGACCTGAAATAGAAGATGCCAAAATCCCAGTTGAGAAACTTCCCCGGTGGGTAAAAACTTTGATCTGTATTTGGTCTTCCAGATTACAAAAAAAAAATTAGCAACCGAAATTTAAGTTCATTTGGTGAGATGCTTCTTAAATATACAAATGTAAAAGACAGCCCTGACCTATATGGCCAAGGGCGAAAGGACAAACGATGAACCAAACCAGGGTTAAGGGAACTGACACTTTTTGGTTTGTGTTATGGCAGGACAATTTGAAGTCTGGAAAGTTTCTGAAGCTGTTATGCTACAGATGCTTATTCAGTGTAAGGCATAGAGGCTGGAGTCCTGTAATTGGGTAATAAATATTAGTTATTATCATCTTCATCTTCCTCCTCATCATCAGTATTATTAATCCAGGGTTATGGAAACAGGAAAAGGACTTATAAAGATGAAATTATAGGACTAAACATAATTTTTGTAGATTAAAAAATAAGAAACTTTAGAAAGATTTTTATATCAAATTTCCAAGACCAGATATTAAAAGAGTACCTCCAAAAGTGTTTCATAGAGCAGTAGATCCATGGCATTACTTGAAAAAATGTCATGTGCTCAAATAACACTAGACCCAACAAAGTCGAAGTATGTTTACTTTTCTCAGAGCATTTCATATGCTGAAACACATTGTTACTCTCTTAAAAGTGGTTATAATATGTTAATATTTTACTGGTTTATTTAACCACAGAACCCTTTTTTATTTTTCTTAGTAAGAATTTTCATTACTAAAATGCTTAAGTTTCAATCTGAAAGAACTGGGAATCCTGGAGGGTCCTGAGTAGGACATTAATATGATGAAAATGATGCTTGGGGAAGGTTATTACAGGAGCTACATATGAGAAAACTAAAGGATAGTAGGGAGTGAACAATGAGAGAATTTTAGTAATCGACACTGGAGAACTTGGCTATAGACAGGGCGAGAAGGAAGTGAATCTCAGAGAAAATGAAGGGGGGTCATTGATGAAATTAGGGAAAGATTGGGCTGTTGGAGGCAAATGTGAATCCAGTGTTCCTCTCAGATCTGGGTAATTGTGAGCACAATCACACTCATGAGTATGATGAAGTAACTAGGAAAGAAAAATAGAAGGAGAAGGTCAAACGCATTCGTCACAAATTAACTATGTATCCAGACAAAATAAAAACTTTATAAGGCACTTAATGTATTTCATATTCAGGACAAGCTCATATAGGCTGGGATGGCAGGGATGGGGATAAGAAGGAGGATCAGGGGTGATCTATTTGGACAGATTGGATTTGGGACAGCCCCTGCCTGGTCTTCCTCTGATCCCCTGGGCAGGCCTTCTGGTACGGCAAGGCAGGGCAGGGCTTGGGTTAAAGCTTGGGTTAAGGATAATATTCTTAACAGGTGTGAAGAGGCAGGGTGCGGAGGCCTGCTGCGACCTCATGTGGTGTGGTTCGGAGAAAACCTGGATCCTGCCATTCTGGAGTTGGTTGACAGAGAGCTGGCCCTCTGTGACTTATGTCTAGTGGTAGGTCACACCCTTCTCCGATCCTGGGGACTTTCTGAAACACCAGGACTGGGGTAGAGTTTGCTGTTGTTCCCTCTCTCCTTTTCCCTTACCCCTTCTCTTAAGATATGTTTTGAGGGATCTTGTGGTGTCCTATAGAAAACCCAAGAAACAATAAATAAGAATTGATCTTAAAAATATGAAACTGTGCCAAACCACATTTTGGGCTTCTCAAAGCCTTTTCTCCCACCCCACCCCACCCCACCCCTGTCATAAAATGGGCATGTTATTGGTTCTGATTTTTAAAATAATACATACTCATTATTAAATTTAATTGAGAAAATAAAAAAAGAAAAAATTATAAATCACTCATAATTCTGCCATCCTGAAATAGTCAGTGTTAGCATTTTGATATGTTTTCTTCTAGACTAGGGATGAGCAGACTGTGGCCTATGGACCAAATCTGGCCTGCCACCTGTTTTTGTAAATAAAGTTTTACTGGAATATAGCCATGTGTCTTCTGTGTACAGACCATGGCTGCTTTCACACTGTAATGGCAGAGCTGAATGTTTGTGACAGAGACCATATGGCCTGCAAAGGCTAAAGAAAAAAAGTACTATCTAGCCTTTCACAGAAAAATTTTGCCCACCCCTGGTCTAGACCTCTTCTTATGCAAATGTACACATCTTGATTAAACATAAGAAAATGGGTTTTTACTATATGTTCTGTTGTGAAACTACATTATTCACATAGCAGTTCACTTCGCATATTCCATGTCAGTACATCCGAATGCACATCATCTTTTAATTGGCTGCTGTGGTGTTCTACTGTATGGATATAAAATGATATATTTAACTTATCCTCTATTGTTGGGAATTTAAGCTTTTCCTAATTTTGATATTTGAAACAATGCTACAGTGAATAGCCTCAGCCATAAATAACTCTTAGCATGCTCTTCAAATTATTTCCTTAGGACAAATTTCCTAGTGGAATTAATTAGACAAAGAGTAGACATATTTTAAATTTTTCTTAACATGTCTTTAAAAGTAGAGTCCCTTTCTCGTGTGTATATTTGTTCATTCAGTGTTTGCTGTGCTTCCCAAAGTTGAATATAGTGTCAGTGTTCAAGACAGATGACTAAGTGAGAAGAGCTGACTTGTAAGATACATTCTGATCATGCCATTCTTCTGAAGAACATATATTTATAGGGAAAAACTTGAAAGAGTATACATCAAGATGTGAACAGTGGTTATCTTGGGGTAGCAAGATTATGAAAGATGTGTATGTTTTTTCTTTGAATTATCTAACTTAAAAAAAAAAGGAAGGGGGGACATGGATTATTTGCATCACCGTAAAGAGCAGAAACACAAATAAAACTAAACCCCAAAAGGTGATGATTGAGTCATTCATTTCTTTGCTACTCTCTCCATTTGCACAGCTCTCCTTTTTACAGCACATCTTGAATTCCAGTGATGCCTCCCGACTTCCCATTTGTCCCTTAAACACTCTCCATATCCCATCCAGTTTGGCTTTCCTCACACTTGCCACCACAAACCTGCCTGAGTTTAAGTGAGGTTTTCTGAAAAAAAAAAAAAAAAAATGCTTCTTCTCAGCATAGCATGGTCATGTGTCCATATCCTTCTGTTTGCTTTGCAGGTGGGAACGTCCTCTGTGGTTTATCCTGCTGCCATGTTTGCGCCCCAGGTGTCGGCCAAGGGTGTGCCAGTGGCCGAATTTAACATGGAAACCACCCCAGCCACCAGCATATTCAGGTACAGGGATTATCAAGGCGGGAGATGGCAGTTATTGAGCAGGTTTGAACATGGTCATCTGAAGAGATTTTATATACTCTTCTAATTTTTAAAAGAGACACACAGTTTGTGTTTTATTTGGTCTGTAGTTTCTTTTATGGAAGAACAAATATCGTTAACTGTAGATTACGATGGCTTTGTCTTTTTACAGTGGTTTGCCATAGGACTTTTATTTTTTCACATTTTGAAGGCCGTTCTTTGATCCTCTAGACTTTACTTTCATTTTTAAGCTAGATTTAGTAATGGCATTTAGATGTGGGTAAGCAGAATGCTCAACAAGTGAACCCAGAAGAGCTTCATCTTCTGCTGCTGTCGTTGCAAGACTGGGCAAATTCCTTTTTGGTCTACTTTCCAAGAATATTTGTATTTGTGGCTATATTATGATACTGATCCTGATTCATGTTTGTATAGAAAGAGTAAATCATTGCAGTATGCATTTTAGTCTTATTTTAGGTTTCATTTTGTCTTTACCTTTGTTTTTCTTTCTTTTTTCACCTCCGCTTTTTTGTCTTTTTATTTAGTTTATATTATTGTCAGTCTTTTAATTCCTTTCTAGACTAAGGTAGAATATAATTAAAAAATATATTTTATATATGTAAATAAAACATAAAACACTTCACTAAAATTCTTGTTATTAACTTTAATCAGTGGTTTTTAACGACAGCTGCATATTTATAAAATACAAATGACTGGGTACCATCTATGAGATTCTACTATAATTGATCTGAGGTATATGTAGCCTGAGCATCATGACTTTTATGAGCTTCCTAAGTGATCTTAATGTGCAGCCAGGATGAGAACTTCTGTTTTAAGTCTTCACTGGGACAAAAAATGTGCCATAGACTGTGCAGAAACGCACTTCATTATGATCCTCTTCAGGTGATTAGCTGGCTGTTGTCCTAGCCTTCTCCAGTCCATAGTTCTTCATTTGTGTGCAAGTAGTGGGGACTAGGAAAGCATCCTTTTTAAAAAATTGTCCTCTCTGTAAAACTTACACTCTGAAAACTACAGAATGTTTCTGGAAAAAAAAAAAAAAAAGAATACCTAAACATGTGGAAGGATGTCCATGTTCATGGATTGGACAACTTAATATTATTAAAATGGCACTACTCCACAAATTAATTTGCAGAGTCACGCAGTCTCTATCAAAATTGTAGCTGGCTTCTTTGCTGAAATTGACAAGGTGCTCCTAAAATTCATATGAAAAACAAGAGACCCAGAATAGCCAAGTGAAAAGAAGAATGAAGTTAGAGAACTCAGACGTCCCGATTTCAAAACATACTATAAAGTTACAGAGTGGTACTGGCATAAGGATAGACATGTTACATCCGTGGAACAGCATTTATCACATTTGCGGTAAACTGATTTTTGGAAAGGTACAAAGACAAATCTGTGAAAGAAAGAATAGTCTTTTTAACAGGTGGTACTGGAACAGCTGGATAGCCACATGCAAAAGAGTAAAATTGGGCTCCATCACACCATATACAAAAAATAACTCAAATGGATCACAAACCTAAATATAAGGGCTAAAAATATAAAAATTTTTAAAAGAAAATATAGGAGTAAATCTTTGTGACTTCGAGTTAGTCAATGCCTCCTTCATGTGACATTGAAAGCACAGGTAAATAAGCAAAATGGATAAATTAGACTTCATCAGAATTAAAAACTTCTTTACTTCAATAGATACCATCAATAAAGTGAAAAAGACAACTCACGGAATAGGAAGAAATATTTGCATGTCTAATATTTGATAAAGGATTTGATATCCAGACTATATAAAAGAACTCTCACAACCCAATGAGAAAAAGCCAAATAATCCAATTAAAAAATGGGCCAAAGATTTAAATAGACATTTCCTCAGATATATATACATGGTCAATAAGCACACTGAAAAGATGCTGAATATCATTAATCGTTAGGGAAATTAATTAAAACCACAACAAGATGCTACTTAACATCCACTGGCATGGCCAGATAGCAGCCCCCCTCATCTGCGGGGCATGTTCCAGGATCCCCAGCGGATGCCTGAAACCACAGATAGCATTGAATCCTATGTATGTCATGTTTCTTTCCTATACATACATACCTATGGTAAAGTGTAATTTATAAGTTAGGCATAGTAAGAGATTAACAACAATAACTAATAAAATAGAACAATTGTAACAATACGCCATAATGAAAGTGATGTGAATGCGGTCTCTCTCAAAATATCTTATTGTATTGTACTCATTGTTCTTGTGATGATGTGAGATGGTACAACGCCAATGTGAGGAAATGAAGTGAGGTATTCAGAATGGCATGCAGTTTAAAACTTAAAAATTGTTTATTTCTGGAATTTTCCATTTAATATTTTTGGATTGTGGTCGACTGCAGGTAACCAAAAGGGTAGAAAGTGAAACTGTGGGATGTGAAGCCAATGGACAAGGGGAGGACTACTATAATTTTTTAAATGGAAAATAAGTGTCGCTAAAGAAATTGGACCCCTCATATATTGCAGATGGGGAGGTACAATGGTGAAGCTGCTTTGAGCAACAGTCTGGCAGTCCCTCAAAAGGTTATATATAGAGTCAACATATAACCCAGCAATTCTACTCCTCGGTATATAGCCAAGAGAAATGAAAACATGTCTACACAAAAATGTGTATGTGATCGTTCACGATAATCAAAAGGCAGAAACAATCCAAATGTCCTTCAGCTGGTGAATGGATAAATAAATGTGGTATATGTACAAAGGAATATTATTAAGCCATAAAAAGAATGAAGTGCTGATACATGCTACAATATGGATGAGCCTTGAAAACAATATATCGAATGAAAGAAACCAGACACACAAGACCACATGTTGTATGGTTCCATTTATACAAAATATCTGGAATCAGCAAATCAATAGAGACCATAGCTAGATTACTGGTTGTCTAGGGTTGGGGTGGGGAGGAATGGGGAATGACTGCTAATGGGCACAGGTTTCATTTTTGGTGATAAAAATGTTCTGAAGTTGATTATGATGATGGTCATACAACTGTGAATATACTTTAAAAAACTCTTTTAATTATATTTTTTAAATGAATGGGTTGTACTTGAATTATATCTCAACAGAGCTCTGTTAAAAAATTAAATTGTCTTCTAAGTTGTCCACTGAAAACTAATTAGGCCTCTAATATGCATTGTGACACATATGTGTAGCATCTGGGCTAGTTAGCATCATTCAAAATGACATGAGAGCCATGTACTTGAAGACTCTTGTCTGCTTGAAAGAATATCAGAATATTCTTAAGAGTGAGTCAGGATAAACTTTCTGAGGGAGGAAATTGAAGAGTCTGCGGGGGACGGGGGTGGGCGGGGGGAAGCACGACTGACTGTATTACCTCACAAACACAGGGGACATGGAGCCAGGAACTGTTGTCCACCAAGTCCGTTTATTTAACAGGCACAGTAGAATATAAAGGCTAAAACTACAACTAGTTATTTGTAGCAGTTTTTCTTTGTGTTTTGGGAACTTGCCAGCCTTGCAAGACAAACAGAACAGAGAGTGTAAGGTGGTCAGGAGTGACTAACCACAGTGGCTGTTCCAGGGAGTGCATACACTTCCCCCGCAGGCTCTTTTGAGGAGTGTACTCTACTCAGATACTGCTTCAGCCAAAGCAGATAACTGCACTCGGACCCCTTCAGAAATGAGCTACATCCCAATTTTATTATTCTCATGTGGTTTATTTTTGGTCATTTGCTCTCCAGTTTATCTCTTATAAGTATAAAGAATTTTTAGAAGTCATTATTATAGAAAGTTAAGAAAATGCAGATAGAGGAAAAGAAGAAAATAAAATTTAAGTGTTTCCATAACCCAAGATAAGAATTAGCCTCTACCTCTCATGCCCTGGACTGGCTAGCAGGTTTTGGGTATCCTTTGTGTATGTCTTCTTGTGAAAGGAAATTGAACTTGGTAGTTTTCTCTGCAAGTTAAGAAAAGATTCTTAGTTTATAATGGTATCGATTCATAAGTTGGGCCTCCTAAAACATCAGACCTGCTTCAGCTGCTACTGTTCTTCAACAAAGATTCTCCAGCTTCACGTCCTGAAAACTTGCACTGTCTCTGTTCAGACAAACAAGCTACTTGCTAGTTAGAAACTTTGATCAAATATGACAAGTTACACATCTGCCAGCACCAACCACAAGAACAACCATCTGTTGGCTTCTTTGGGGAGCTGAGGCTGTCTGTACCACTAAGTGGGAATTTTCCCAGATAAGTATACCTGACCAGTGAAGCCAGCAGTGCTTTTATCTGAAGTCATCAAAACTGACATCTAGAAGAGACTTGGGTGGTCATTTCATCCTATGCAGTTTTTCAAATGCCAAACCAAGCCTAGATCCATTGAGTGGCTTGTTTAAACCTACAATGGCAGAAATTGCTCTTCCATCTCATGTATAACAGATTTTGGTTGAAATTTACTCTCAGTCAGAGGCCAGCAAACTACTGCCTATAGGCCAAAGTCACTCACCATCTGTATTTATAAATAGAGTTTTATTGAAACTCAACCAAGACCACAAGTTTGTATATTGTCTACATTACTTTTGTATGACAACAGAATTGAGTGGTTGCAACAGAGATTGGCATTCAAAGCCTAATATATTTACTCTCCGAGCCTTTACAGAAAAAAGAAATTGCCAACCCCTGCTCTAGGTTAATGAGAAAAATGAAAATTAGAATAATATTTTCTTTTACCTTATTTTCTTTATTACCTAAGTAGGTAGCCAGAATGCTGCCTACATTTTAAACTTGAATCTCACAAGACTGCTTAGACCTTGCACAAGTTCTTTTGATTTTTTGCCCCAATTCTAATTTAGAGACAGTCATAGAATTTGCCTCTGCTGAAAATGTTAATATTTTCAAGGTATTAGTTAGTTCCGGTTTTGTTTTTGTCATTTCCCCCATCCCCAATAGTTGTCTTGAATGATTTCTGATAAACTACTACTGTTAGAGTAGACAGTAGACATTTTTGGTTTTAGGTTTCAAGGTTTTGACTATTATTCAACCCTAGGGGTCCTTGGCATCTAAAGGTCAGTACATTTTCTGAGGCTGAAATGGGATTCGTGTTACCCCCATGCTAACGTGCAGAGCCTTCCAAGCGCCCTGTGCCCTCCACACCCCGTGACACACCCCGTGACCATGTTGTTTATCTTTACTTTAAACTTTGGAATTAGTTGACATCCGGAGATTTATTAAGTACCTACTATGTTCTAGACTGCTGTTCTAGGTGCCTAGGATAGGATGTATCAGTAAATATAACAAAACATCTACCATATGAAGATACATTCTAGTAGTGAAGGCAAACAGTAAACAGCTTGCATAATGTGCAAATTCTACAGCATGTGAGAAAGTGGGTGATAAAGCTGTTGGAAGAAGCAAAGATGGAGTTGTGGGGTGGGGTGCAGACAAGTTACAGGATTCGACTGGGTAGTTACGGCTAGCCTCATTGAGAAGAGATTTGAGCAGATTTGAAGGAGGTGAAGGAGTTAGCAAAAGATTGTCTGGGCTAAGAGCTTTTCAGATACTGGGACTACCTAGAGCAAAGGCCCTAAGAGGGAAGCATGCCTGGGAAGTTTGAGGGTTAGCAAGGAGGTCAGTGTGGCTGTAGTGGAAGGAGAGAGTCGCAGAAGAGGCGTCAGTAAGGTAAGGAAGTAACCTTTTTGTGTGGGTAAAGAAGTGCCCCCAAAGAAAGCTAACTGCTGGGTGGGGTTAGAACACTAAGGCATTCTTAGCTAAAAAAAAAAAAAATGTTTTTATAGATTGCATTAAGTATGTATTTACTCATCAAGAGTATGAAGAGGTTACTTCTTTTAACTTACAGCTGATGACATTGACAGGGAATTCCAATGCCCTACCTGGCTGGATTAACAAGGGTAGGTAGTAGGGGCCCTTTTAGTCCATGCAATCAGGCCCCTAGTGGTCTACTGATTAAAAAAAAAAAATTGAAAAGTCATTTAAGGCAAGAAAAGTAAAAGAAAGAACACATATATACCTGAAATATTTTATTTTCTTTTAAAGCATAGATGTGCTTTCATTCACTTTTTTAGTTTTTTATTTTTTGGAAGAGCTAAGAGCCTTTTCTTTGAGTAGGAATCTGCTGATTGGAGCTCATCTTTCTTGCATAAATCATACTCATAATCCTCCTGGTGTTCCTGAAATTTCCCTGGAAATAAAAATCACCCCAGCCCTTATTTTATAAAATAAAACAGACAACCAAGAAAATCAGATTCCAAGGCCCCATTGTACATTTTCTTTATGAGAATTTCCAGGGCAAGATGACTGTTTATTTGTATATTTAACAAGTGTCATAGGTGATTCTTATCATCAGGAAATCTTGGAAAACACTGGGATTATGATTCTGGTTTTGATTTTTCTTTCTTTTTTTTATGCGGAGGAAGAACGTACAAAAAGAAACTTACGATACAATCTTCCTCCTAGTCTTTTCCACCTACAGCTAATTTAACAGAATTATTTTTTGTGACTCACTGTGTCTTTCCAAAGCATTCAATTAATTTTCCTGGAAATAACCCTCTTTTAACAGCTATATTTTTATAGTTTATGGCATAATTTTAAATTAAATTGGATGATTACATTAGCCAAAAATAAGTGGCACAGATTCGGGAACACAGTAGTCTTGGTTATTTTATCGCTGATGGGGCGAGGGAAAGTGCATGGGGCGCTAGGACAGGAGTATTCACACATTTTTGTTCGTGTACCTCTGTCACATTTTTAAATGACTTCCGAAATAGTTTTACTAAAATCGTGAAACAAGAGTATTAGAAATTCCAAGAGTATTAGAAATAAATTACTGACATTTTAAAATGAAACTGCCATTATCATGGTTTTAAATGTATCCAGGGAAATCTGAATGCCACACCTACTTGATATCAACTATCATCCATTTACAAAATAAATATACAAGTCCTTTTTAATAGTTGGGGCCTTCAGTTTTTCTTTTTGTCTTTGAACTTGTATTTCCATTCTACTTCCACCACAGACATTTGTACTAGTGTAATATATTTTTATGCTCGAATATCTTTTGTTAACTACCCTATTGTACTCCTGCAACAAAATATCACATGAATTATTTATTTCAATTTCCTTAAAACTTAAAAAAGTTCTATTAAAAAATTCTTCCAGATCGAATGATCACTATAGGACTTTTAGTACATAGTTGTTGAAAACAATAAATAAATGGTAAATTTTGGTTAATACTTCCATAAAAGTAAAATTTTATTAGAATTGTGTCTCTTAAAAGATGCATGGGGCATGAAGTTTTGAATTGTTCACGTATCAATGGTTGAAGGAGACAGAGTAAATGTTTTGTATAGCCTGCAGTCACCAAAAGGAACCTGTAGTCTAGGAAGATAGGTTTATAGACTCATTGTAATGAGGGAGACTCCATTCCAGGGGAAGCAGGGAGCATGTCTACAAACAAAAGAAAAGATGGAGTTAACAGGATTTGGAGGGAGGCTGGAGTTTAGGTGAAATTTAAGTGAAGCAGTTTTTGATAGACTCAGCAACTGGCAGGGCTTCATGGAAAAGGGTCCAATCAGGTCTGGCTGGCAAAGTGGACTCAGAGTCCTGTGTGCTTGGAAATGACAGAGTAAAGGTACATGTGGATGGTCGTGTCCAGTCACCCCTTATCTGGGTTGGAAATCAAGGCCGCATCTCAGTGGTAAAATGACTTAGATCCTACAGGTACACGGGGATATTTTATTTTTTACTGTTTTAATTTCTAACAGTAGTGTTTCTCAGAATTTATGACGTTAGAGGGCAAAATTCCTCAGGAAAAAAGTATGTATTTACTCAAAGAAGGGAGTTACAATATTTTGCAGCTTGTCCTGGAAAAAAATATTGTTTCCTATTAACTTTGCAGCTGGCTTTATCTGTGTCTGTTATACCAGTCTGAGGGATGGCAGGGCAGATTTTTACTAGCTAAGGTCCTTTTCCCCCTTTCAATGTCAATTATAATTTTTAGTTATTGCTTTTTATAGATGGATGTATTGAGAAACCTGGGCCACATAACTCCTGGTATGAGAGGAATTTTGTTATGTCATTGCCACTCGGATTTTGGATCTCCTTCCAAGTTATGTGCTAAAATGCCCATAGTAATTTTCTATTTCATTTAGTTATCGGTTAACTGACAATCCTATCAGGCCCTCTTTCAATTTTAATGAAAGCAAGAATGAATGGCCCTACCTCGTAAGGATGTGTTACCCAGTCTTTAGATACTATTTGTTTTCTTTGAACTACACAGATATTTCAGACCTCCCCTTATTTGGCACCCCATAGGTTTTCACATTCTGGGGTGGGTGAGGGATACAGCTTGCCTTTGTGAAGTGGGGAAAAGGTGAATGTGGAAAGGGATGCTCGAAGGTCACTCTCTTAGGAAAGAGACCATGTGGGATGAGACTGTGGGAATTCCCTAAAAGCTATCCCTGCCTAACTGTAATTCTTGGAAAGTCCTCAACGGACTGTAACTGCTGTTCTGGCGAGGAGCTTTCTAGTGGCCAGTGTTCAACATGCTGCAGGTGGCAGAAGGAGTGGAAATGCCATTTGGTCAGGGATGTTCATTAGTGGAGAGAACAGAGTATTTAAGGACTGAGGCATTCATGATTTGTGTTATATCAAGAATAAATAATATGAATGATGAATTACATTGAGCAAATGCTTTTATCATTTTTAATTGTGCTGTCTTATTAATAATACACTAAAAAACTCTGCTTTTATTTCTTATTCACAGTTGTTGTTGTTTTTTTCTTGTCCTAAGTGTTTTCTCTTGAAGGAAGCAGAAATCGTTGATTTTTCTTCTTTTTCATCATCCTCTTTGCTGCTGCTGTTGCTTCCTTTCCTTTCTCCTCCTCCTTCCCTTTCTCTTCCCCTTTCCTCTCCTCTTCTCCTTTCACCTCCCCCTCTCCTTTTCCCTCTCCCCTCTCCTTCCCTTTCCGCCTCTCCCTCTCCCTTCTCTTCATCTCTATTTTCTGACTACAAATCAGAACTAGTTGTGAAGTCAGTGGATGGTTTGAGAGGCCCATTGACTGAGTTAAAATCCTTATGGTCTGCATGGTGCATGAGGTTATTTTTCTCTTGTCCTTAGTACATGTAAATGCTGTTTTAATGTACTATAGATATTGTAAAACTTCACAATTGCAATTATGAGTTTGGCAGTACAATCACAAAATACACTTTACAATCATGTTTCCCTCTGCCCCTTAAAATAAAGTTATTATTTATAGCACCTAAATTCTAGGTAGTTGCTTTCCTAAATTCTTTTGGTTACAAGTGAAATGTATGTATCTTGTTTTGTCAAAAAAGGGATGAAAGGAGTAGGCACAAAAATTCATAATACCATATTTGTGAGAATTTGAGTTTTACTCTGGGTGTAATTAAGAAATGTGTGACTTGTTGATTTTGCTCTTAACTCTGTGGTATTTGTCCTTTTATTTCAGGTTTCATTTCCATGGGCCCTGTGGTATCACTCTTCCTGAAGCCCTTGCTCCTCATGAAACTGAAACCGTTTAATTGTCCTGAGGAAGGAATTATAGTACCAGGCTACAGACACGAGACACAGCGTTGCGGTTGGTGAACTGAACACTGGAAGATCTAAAAACATCCTCTGATTCCCTGATAAGTGATAGGGCTTTGGAGTAACAATAGCAAACGTATTTATAAGAAGTCAGAGAACTAAAGTTAATGCATGTTATTTGGTTTGAACTAAACATAAGATACCTCTGATGTGTTTGGTTTGTTATTAGAAGGGAAAAAAATTGCAATTAGATTGTCTTAAAAACGTAATTATAGCAATTGTACTTTTGCTATTTGGGCAAAAATAGTAGGAGACAGGCAAAACCTCGATAGTGCTGATTTTGGCACAAGTTTTGGTGGAAAATAAAATCACTCTCTACAGTAGGTGATTTGTTCTAGAAAGATGTGACCCCCAAGAAAATCTTTGTTGGGGACTTTTCAGTATTTACCTTGTTTGGCTGCTTCACCTCAAAGTATGTGGGATAGTTTACAATAAGAACTCATGCAAGGAAGGAAGAGGAAAGTACCAACAAGGAAAAAGGTCAGGATGAGGGGAAAAGATGACACAAATATATAGGCTCCAAGGATAAACACAGCTGTCTAAAATTTAGCACTAGCCTTCTTAGCAACCGAGAAGGAAAGGGAGAGGTGATAGTTGACTATTTCTCAGTATCATAATAAACACAGAAGCATGTAGTCTCTGTGGGGTCTTCCCCAGGCACTGAATTCTGAAGGCACTGTTTCCCATGGGACTTTACCTTGGAGTAAAGTAGTAAGCAAACAGTTCCCACGTCAAGCCTTACCACCTAATGCCGCACCCAGGGACCTTGGAATGACTGCCGTCCAGCAAACATCAGAGGAATGACTGGGAAGAGTAACATTTAGTAAACAGTGTAGGAAGGTCATACGTAACAAGGCCCTTTGGATCAGGTGGACTCCGTGGGTAATTACACACCTGGGGCACATCACCTTAGCCTCTTCCAAAATTGCATCCCATGTTACAGTTTGGCCTTTTGTAAAAATAGATGACAAGACACTGTCACATAAAACTTTGTTTTGCATTTATAAAACTTTTAATAAATCCCAAATTTTCTCTGCATGGGTTAAGAGGGATGTTCTTAACTTACGAGGAACCCAAAGGGCCAGCCAAGCATCTTTACAGTTCGGTTCACACTTTACATGTGTGGGTCAAGGCATGTACACTGAGGGGAATTATAATGCTTATAATGCAGTTTTCGTACATAAAATACCATCACGTACTTTTAATAGGTTTGTTCTTGGGCTTCTCAAAGTTAACTTTACATGTTTTCTAGTGTTAGCAAGGATGGAAGTCAGCATACTGAGAGTCTGATTATATTTTTGATTTCTATCTGACCAAGGCCTAGATACTTCAGAACTGTTCTTTGTAACTCCCTTCCTACTGGGCCTTTGGTACCAGCAGCTATTTTTTGTTTTCGTTTTTGTTTTTGTGTTTTATCATTTTTATTCATGTTTTGGTTTTATTAGGGAAGATGAAAGAATTGGAAATATAAAATGTGAGGTAGAAATTATTCAAATCAATATTACTGAATGTCTGTCATATGATAGACATTAGAAATAAAATTAGTAAGACATGAACCTTACCCTCAAGGAGTTCACAGAATGGTTGGGACAACTGTCATGTAAACTTATACAGTGTGGAAAGTACAGTAATAGAAATTTGTGCAAGATTCATAGGAAAATGCAATTAAGAGATGGGCAGAGTGGTGATGGGATAGATGTTAAAAGGTGTTTGAAAGCCTTTTAAGGGTAGGTGAGCTTGGGTGGGAGTTTTTGAGGTATAAATAGATGTTCCACGTGGGGGTGTGTTAGTAGAGGGAACAGCATGTACAAATGCATGGTAAGTTTGGGTTGTTAAGAGAACGATGAATCACTTAGTATTGTATAATGGGTGGGAGAAGATAAACATATCACAAAGAGCCTTGTGTGCCAAAATAATGAAATATACTTGGGGGAAAATAAATAGTACTAGGGTTGCATTCATTAAGTAAAGGTGGAGTCATTCTTTCACCAGATTCAGGATTTGCTATGGGCCAGCCCTTGTCTAAGGTTCTGGGGTTACAGAAGGGAATTATCTAGATAGCGTCCTTAATCCCACAGAGCTTAGAGTCAAATGCGAGTAGAGAGAGTCACAATAAACTGTTCAGGAGGGTGTCAGTGAGGAACACAAGAGGCATGGACAGGCATGGTCCCGACGCTGGAGATCAGGGAAGGCGGAGTAACGAGGGTGAGGTCGCCACGCACACATCTGGTGCTGCAGATTGATTTAAGCCTGTGTCTGTCAACTTGTCCTCGTTGGTGACAGCAGGACTGTAAGGCATCAAGGTCCTGCCGCCACAGCGCATTCCTTTTGAAACGCCACTTCTACGGGAAGGGTGGAGTGAAGGGAGCCGAACCTACTACAAACTCTGATTAACTGGCTCGACCAAGAGGATACAGGTGCTAAAAAAAAACAAAAGGGGGGGGGGCGACAGGGCGACTGGGGCTTGCGATCGCCGAGTTTCTGGGAACCGAATGACGTAACCCGCGACAGTCTGCCCCGAGGAGCCCGGGGACCCAGCCAATCCTGCTGTCAGCACCCCATCCCGGAAGGCAGCACGATGGATCTTCTTTGCCTGGAAACAAGCCTCATCCTCATCGGCTCTCACAGATAGCACTCGGTTGCTGCGATCGTGGAGGAATACCCTGCAGCTTCCACAACGCAGCCTCACAGCCGCGCGGCAGGAAACACCCCCAAGCTTTCCTTAGGCCACGCCCTTCCCCGCCCTGCGCATGCGCCTCCGCTCGTCTTGGGGCCTTCTCCCTCATCCCATAGTTTAATGGCACCTCCGAGGCTGCAGGGGGCGATGAAACCAGCGTCGCTTGCTCTTCACGTCACGCTCGACTTGCGTGCTGCTGCTTCCAGGTCAGAGGTCAGGCGGTCCGGCGCGGCGTGGGCCATGGTGCAGCTCAGGCCGCGGGCGTCTCGCACCCCGGCATCGGCGTCGGCGATGGTGGACGAGGGACAGCCCACCTCGGAGGAGGAGGCGGAGCACGGCCTGCTGCTCGGGCAGCCCAGCAGCGGCGCCGCCGCCGAGCCGCTGGAGGAAGACGAGGAAGGGGATGACGACTTTGACGACGAAGCCCCGGAGGAGCTGACTTTCGCCAGTGCCCAGGCGGAAGCGAGAGAAGAGGAGCGGCGAGTTCGGGAGACCGTGCGCAGGTTCGGAGCCCGAGGCGCGACCGGCCCCTCCTGTCCCGCTTGTCTCTCCCCTCACTGACTTGCCACGCTTTCTCTCAGGGATAAAACACTCCTGAAGGAGAAGAGGAAGCGACGCGAGGAGCTGTTCATCGAACAAAAGGTTAGAGTGTAGGGAGGCACCTCTTTAAGACAAGCCGGCTTGGGGTCGAATTCCTACATTTGATGCTAAACCTGGTGGGATATGGGAGTGGGGTAAAAGTCGCTAATATTTCTTCTGACATCGGTGAAAACAAAGATGCTTGTACTCTTTGCCGTTCATCTATTGAAAATGGGAATGGGAAAAGGTGTGAATTTGAAATCATACGGTTCATTCCACTCCTGACACTCAGCTCGCCGGGACCCACGGTCATTTCGCGTCGCAGAGGTAGTTTATCTGCAATTGGGTTTCTAAGGGCTGAACAGTATAATTGATCTGCTATCTGATGTTTGGCAGGTTAGCCACAGGGAACTGACTCCAAATGGATGTGGCTTAACTGCTTTCAGTGTATAAGTGACCTGAGGGTTGGAGTACAGTGGACACCTTTTCCGTTCTCCACCAGGCCTTCCAAAGAATGTGAAATAGGTTTCGAGTTTTGTGATCCCAATTTTGCCACAGCTTAGAAATAGCTAGTGGGGGCAATGGTCAGCCTAAGCCTAGGATATAAGGCAGTCCTTAATTAAAATCTTGTAACTTCAGAAGCAACGTGGGTATGTTGTCAGTACCTTTTGACTTTTTAAATATCTTTATCCAAGAAAAGGAAACTCCTTCCAGACACTATTCTAGAGAAGTTAACTACAGCTTCACAGGCTAATAAGTAAGTATTGGATCTTGTTATATTGCTTGCTTACTTACGTACACCCAGTTTTGAATTACATACTAGTATATTTATTTGAATCCGTAAACTGAAGAAATAATAAAGCCGAAATTAAGAAGCTACACACCAGATATTTGAATTTAGTAGGAAATGTGGAGGGAAGTATTTACCTTTTAAGTATTTTGCCATTTGTTTTTGTTCATTTTCATTGGTAACTCTAGCTTCTGAGTTCCTGATCCTAGAGTATTTATTTATTCAGTAAATTGTTAAGTGACTGTCATTGTTACCTCAGCGCAGCGTAGATTGTGATAAAAGAAGTGCCTTGAAATTTATCATTTAGTGGAATAGCAGACACTTATCCACAGGCTCCTAAAACTCAGCTTGTCCCATATTTGCCTTACCTGCCACCAGGGAGTTCTCCATTTCATTTAGCAGCTTTGCCACTCATCAGATGTTTAAAACCAAATGCTGTCTGTAATTGTCCTCTTCCTCATCCATCCCATGGAATCAGTGAGACTTCTAAATAAATTTTTCTGACCCCTTGTCTTCTCCCTTAATGCTTTATATTCAGAAGCTTAGCCCTATAATTTTACCTAGGCCAGTGGTTCTCAAATTTTCTGAACTTTTCCAGTTATTCAGATCTCGATTAAACATATATATATATATATATATATATATATATATATATATATATGGATGTGGTTCCATAGTGTAGCAGTTAGCACGTCTGCTTTACACGCAGAAGTTCCTGGGTTCACGCCGCAGTGGAGCCACGGTCCACGGTCTACGTCCATGCCACCCTGAACAAACCCAATGTCTGATCTCAGAAGCTAAGAAGGGTCAGGCCTGGTTAGTACTTGAATGGGAGACCACCTAGGAAGACCAGGTGCTATAGGGATAAAAAGAAATTTACAAAAATAACCCATATATATATTTGGTGGCAAATTCCCCTTTCATCTTTTAAAATGAGGCCTAAGTCACCTCTTTGTTTTCACTCCACCTACCCCATTACTTCTTACCTTATATATAGCTTTTCTACTCTGCAAATGCTTCTGTTTAGGCATCTCATAATTGTGTTTTGTCAGTTTACATTTGTCTCACAGATTCGAGGCTAGTCCTTGTCTCTTGCACTTAAAACTGTTGAATGAATTAATCCTTTGTGATTTTTTCAAATGAGGTGGGCCTACCACCTTTCACTTCGTATTTCAAGTGTGTATTTCAAGTGACTTATTATTGTAACTCATTCCTTAAGTTTTTCACTTTAACTTCATTAACCACAGCAGTCTGCTTCTTTGGAAGCCTAGTAATATGCTTTCAGATTTTAAATTCTGAGACAGTCCTCCCATCCAAGTATCTACTAGTTTGTTGATTAGGAGTTGGTGGCAGTGCATTGGGGGAGTGACTTGCTTTCTAAAACTGATTAAAGAACCCAAGTAAAGACTGAACATAATGGTAATGAAAGGAGGGTTATCTTGTTTGTAAAGCCAGATGAAATTGTGTAACAAGTTGAATAATTTTTGCTATCTTCCATTCCAATGTTTTTGTTGTTCTCCTCTTAGCATAAAGAAATCACCAGGAAAATTAAAAGAAGGTATGAACTATTCTAATTTAACTAACTTCTTATGTAAGTGTCTAGTGCAATTGCACAAATTTGCAGTCAAATATTATTGGCCCTTAGCATGAGAATAAGGCTGGCCAAGTTTAGCTTGGCCTCTTCCCTATATTTCTTACAAATAAAAATTGCATCCAAATTAATGTGTAGTGGGTATTTAACATGAACTTCAGTAAATGTTCCTGATTGGTTTTTACATAAGTGCTGACTAGAAATAAAATTTAATTTTCAGTTAATTTGCCGAAGAAAAATGAAGACTGTGATAAAGGAAGTGACTCTAAGAAAGCTAAGGAAAAAGTACAAAAAGGACAGTCCATTGGGTAAGAAGAGTCTTTTTTTTTTTCATGTAGGATATAAAGGTGACCATTTGAGAGAAAGTACTGGCTTGTGTGGTAAAATATTTTAATTAGTAGTAGTTTCAGATTGGGTCCTTGGTGGAATAACCAATTGTAATATTTATATAAAAACAAAATATTTGCTCTCCTAAAATATGAATGACTGTTATGTGACTGTTAGTCTGTTTCTTATAAAATAGCCTTGTATTGTAGTTTCATTCATTATCCTGTCTGTACATATATAAAATCAAGAATTTTTCCTATTTTTTGAGACAACAAAAATACTTTATTTTGAAGGAAGCATGGTATCAACCTGATTCGTTTTGACCTTTTGTATTTGTATTGATCACTAGCCAGAATAAAAGCTACGTGGCTCTAAGGCTAAGAGATCAAGATCTGAGAGATTCAAGGCAACAAGCAGCCAAAGCCTTCATACAAAATTCTTTATATGGTCCAGGAACCAACAGAACTACTGGTAATTTCCTTATGGACTGTTTTCCTCACTTTTTACTGCAGATAAACAAAGAAATGATAATAATTCTCTTTTCTAGTAAATAAGTTCCTGTCTCTTTACAACAAGAGGTTACCAGTGAAAAAGGCTGCAGCCCAGTTTTTAAATAATGGTTGGGGTAAGGTCCACAGCTTTGTTTTCTTGGCTCTGATTTATATATTTAATGATTTCTTTTTTTTTAAAGGAGATAATACTTAATTATTGAGTGTCTTTTTATAATGGCTTCTATATTAATCTTTTAAAGTTGCTTCTGAAAAATAGGTCAGTGTAATATGTGTACATATAATCTACAATCTAATAGACTTAATTTATTTTTGTATTTATATTCATACAGAGGATCTTGAAAATTTTTAAATTGTTTCTTGGGGGATTTTGTATCTCTAATGGTCTTACTGCACAAACTTTCTATTCTAGGAATCCAGAAAAAACAAAATGCCAAGAGGTTTAAAAGACGGTGGATGGTCAGAAAGATGAAAACTTCTAAGAAGTAAATCAAAGTTAAAAGAAGAATGAGAGCTTTGTATTTGTAGAACTTATAGTTTAGAAGATTAGTCTGTCTTATAGAAATCTAATAAATCATTTATAAATCATTGAAAAGGTTGTTACGAAATAAGTATTTTGATTCAGAAGTACCCCCATCATATTTCATCATTCTGGAGTATACTTGTGCTTTTAGTCTTTGAGGGTCCTGGAAGAAACAGCAGTTTAAAAGGAATATTTTAATTTCTAAGTGTTTATCCATTTAATTGAATACAAGCAACACCAGTAATTGCACTTCTACCCCTCTGCCAACCCTGTAGTGGATGTGTGACAGGAATGGCAGGGAAGAGAAGGAGAAGTGGACATCCAGGAAAAGTCTTTCCAAATGCCTTAGTATGAGATGTTTTGGTGCTACCGATGAGAATCTGTTTCACAAAATATGGAATGACAAAGAGTAATAGTTGTGAAGGAGTACAATATCTAAATGTAGATAAATCTATTCTTAAGGAAGGTTATAGCCTCAGTGTACAAAATAGGCAACCAAAGAATATGGTTTTATCCTGTTGAACAGCTTGTTCAAATACTACTTTTAGCCAGTTTAGGGGTTTGCTTTACTGGCAAGTAAATTATGATTATAATAATAAGGAGATTAATTTCCCCTTTTCTTTGTCTCTCACAGTATCAGGTTTGACCTGATACAGGAAGTCAGTAAACTAAAAGGAGTCTTAGATTGCAGAACTTAGATTTATAGTAAAAATCATTCATTTTAATTGCTCTAATTTTATATTAATCATAAGTTTGTAAGTACCTAATATATAAACTCAGTTCTGACACTCTAGTATCTGTAGAAGTAAATTTTTAATGGCTGGTTAATTATATCACTACATTTTTATTGCAATATAGTACTCATTTAAGCACTTAAAAATGGAAGGTGTACAAAGATTAAATTAAGACACGGTAAATTGACTAAATATTTGGTTTTTATATAAATAAAGGTCATAACCACACCGTTGACATGTAATACTGTTATAATACAACAGTTAAACCTGTGAGTCTACAACAGAAGTCGTTGGTAGTTAAACAGGAAACAAAGTTGAAAAGACCATGTTAAAACAAAACTACTGGGACTAACAGGTTGGGATTGTAAGTAGCAACAAACGTATTCACTCAGCTCCTGAGTATTTCAAGTTTTACAGTACACATTAAAAATGATTTCTTCCGTCAACACTATAAATTCAAACTGTCAGATGTTTATGCATTTTGCAAGTTACACTGATTGAATGCTTATATGGGAGTGGGGGGTCGGAAGATCTCCCAATTTGAAGTTTACATCACCCACATGCTAACACAACACAACTTGTTCCATTTCCTTCCCCCCTCTCCCCCCAACAAAGGCAGGATTTTTGGTTTCTTTTAGGTTAATTGTTTTAAAGGATTTGTGATGATCAATTTGAACGTCTGAGATTCAGTAATATTTAACTCTTAGACAACTAAGAGGTTAAAGATGGAAAATAATTTCTCCTAACACTAAGTTAGAAAATCATTTGCATCATGCTGTAAACTAGGAAGCAATGTAAAGCGACAAAAACCTGTCCCCAGTACATAATTAAAAAAAATCTAAATTTCAAATCAGCAGAGCTGGTCTACTTCCATGTTGACTATATGCCACAATATAAGTGTGAGCTCCTTAAATGCATAGCTAATGTAGGTAGTCTTCCACTGTGGCAAATGCACAGGATCCAATTCCTGATCGAGCCATCAGTCCTAGACATTGTGTGGCCTGTCCCATTGCTAGGGCAAGTGGAGGTTGCTTTGGCAGATTGTGGGTTTCTGAGGAAAAATGATTAAAAATGGAAATAGCAATTAGCAAGACATTTTAAAAAAAAGTCTTATCAGGAAAATACTGCATTGCGTACATAATTACCAATAGACATAACACTTAACTAACTAGCAAAGATCTAAGCAAATGTTTAGTGCCTTGGAGGTACTACTATTGATGGGGTAATACGGGTATTCTGATTATAAGAAAAATTTTTGCAGAATTAGATTTTTAATGTGTTAGATTTTCTAAATCTTTTACTTCTGTTAACTATGATGGGAAACATAATTTCTAAGATGACAATTACAGAGGGGGAATAAGGAATATTTAGTATTCCTCCTCTATTTGACCAAGGTCAGTTGGGCTTAAATAGAAAAAGGCAACAGGTTTTCAGTAATGTTTCACTGATGCATTCTCCCTCTTCTGTGGGAAAGGGGGAAGATCCAACTGAGGCCGCCTAATTGTCTCCAAGGCATATTGGTAAATGTTATGTGAGCTGGTAGAGAGCAAGGAGTGATGGTGACCATGAGAGATGATAGAGCAGAATTATAATTTTAGAGGGATAGTTTACAATTGACAGGTCAAACATTTAAAAAATTGCCAATAAAGTTTTAAGGGTCCGTCACACCAGAAATTTGTTAGACAGCTATTGTACATGTAGTAATTACCAAAATTTGTTTTCTTTCAGAGAGAAAAAAATGAACAAATGGTACAAGTGGCTAAACTCACAGAAGCTAATTTCTCCTTGTGAGATATCCAAATCTTAAGTTTATGCAGATTCCCAATTAATAAAATTACTAATTAGTCCTTCACAGACATAGTTGACAACAAAGGGCAAAAGCAGTGATATGTGACTGGTAAGGCTCCATGTGATTTAATTCTACTCTTGATCCTGAAGTTGCAGTGTGGTGGGAGAAAGAAAAGTTCCAGAAGGAATGAAGCAAAAAGGAAGTAAGTTCAGGATTTAAAGTATAAGAGGAAATAAAATACGATTAAGAATACAAGAATAAAAATGTGCAAGAAAAGATACACAGGTTGGTGAAAAAGTATGGTCTGAAAAGTGGTCTATGATTATTAAAGTACTGGCTATTCTGTGGCAAAGTGGTGTTTAGCTACATTTTGATAGTGGTGAACATTTTTTTGCTGACTAAGCAGGATTGACTTTATAATTTAAACTAATTCTGCCTTAATCAAGAACAATTTAATTTTTATATAAAATCAACATAACAGTGAATTAAAATTGAAAAGGAAACATCCTTTCAAAAATGTCTCTTGAAGGTTTATAGGGAAGTAACCTTGCTGAAAGGAAATCATCTAGGGGTACTTTATTACAATTTTATTTTGGCCAAAGGAGGCATATAGTTATAAGCATTTAAATTTTTTTTAGATTCCAAACTCAGAGGAATTACAATTAATATAACTTTAAGCACTATTTATAGATTATATAATATAGTATTTATATATATGCACACAGACCTCCCAATAGCAAGTTAATGTCATTAATATAATAAGCACTATAGCTGAACCTACGTAATACATAGGATAGTATGTAAGATTACATATATCTTGGATAAATGGTCCCAAGCAACTTAATATTTAAAAATTTAATTCCCTTGAAGATCCAAAGATTAAATAACTGTTCACTTTTCCAAGTGAACAATTATTTTCCAAATGTTTTCCAAGTCTGAATATATCTAAATACAAATTAGGGTTGCATGATTACCTCTACAGGGTAAGGAATTTCAAGAGTACAATTACAGTAAACTATCATTACCCCACGATCCCAACACTGCTACTGAGTTCCCTTTATTTTTACCAATAGAGCTAAAGGAATTTAGTATAACCAGAGAAAATACAACACATTAACACAAATAAAATTCACATTATTTATTATATACAAATTCTAAATTTTAGAAAACTACAACACAAAAGACACTACCCCTATTTCAAAACTTCAGTATGAGACATAGAAGAATGAATTTTATAAGGGCAAAGAAACAGATTAAGGCTCAAATATGAGTACTTTTAATTGCTTCCTTTTACATTCATTCCGGCCATGTGAGCCCAGGCCCTCATTTCAAGTCTCCCTGTTTAAATATCCTCTAATCTACTCTTTGGCACTTTTCTAATCTACCTAAAGTGGTGTGAATCATGGCTCCAAACCTAATGGGGCCAAATAGCATACAAATAACTTCAAAATTAGTCCCATTTTACCTGGAATTTGAATTATCAAGTCAAGTAAAAAATTACTCTTACCTAAATTACCTTTGAAAATAATTGCCCAGAAATTAAAATATAGTTTTATGTAATCAACCAACCCTATAGAGTTCATATATAAATGCACAGAAAATAGTTATAGAATTCATATAAAAAGTATTGTTCACTAAATAAATACCATAATTATACTCTAGTGAGTTGCTCACAGGAATGGCAACCAACCAGGGAAACAGCAAATTCCAGTTTCTCACTTGGTGCTCACCCCTGGCTAAGCCTATTTAAACTGCTGTTCTTTTCCCCACCCATCCTTTTTACTTGGTAAGGGCATCTAGTTGAATATGTTTAACTTTAATGCAAATATAATTTGACGCCAAGGGTTGAAACTGATGGGCCCTTTCCAAAGTCACCTGGAAGGCCCTAAGGCCTATATCTTAAGCATGGCAGGAGCTTATGGGTGGCTCAGGCCAGAAATGGTGACTGACATACACACACAGAAGACTAATCTACAAACTTCCCGAGATGCACCCCAATGTATTGCTTTTATTCCACTTGAACCTATTTAACCTGGAACTGACAGAGAAGGTTTCTATATTTCAAGGTAATTTTAATTTTTAAAATATAGAAAACATTTCCCTTATAATTTTACCAAAATATAAATGCCAGCACAAATACCATCTCAAATATTCAGAAAATCTAGTTGGAGTTGTGTTTTTTGCCTTTACTTACCTAATATTGCACTGTTAAGAGCTGAGCACACAGGTTCTCTTTGAATTGGGTCAAGCTGATTTCCAACTGGACTGTTCCAAGGATCCGAATAAGCTAGTAAACTGAATGCATCCTGTTGAAAACATAACAATTTGGTTTTTAACTGAAATAGTTCCCTCTCTGTGCTCACCACAGTTATAAGCACAGAAACAGATAAAACAATGTCTTTAAAGTACTAGACTACTGTGACATTTAAACCCATTTACCTATATGTATTTTTAACTAAAGCTTAATTTGTTTTTATTCCTTTTGTAAAAAGCCATTTTCATCTTTCCCTTATCTCTACAACACAGAGCAGAGAAAAATATTAAAAACTGAAAATGAATTCCTATGAAATGGGTTAATACTGGTTAAGGTAAAGAGCAGACAAACATTCAAATACTTACAATTTATTATCATTTGATAGGAATCTGATGTTAAAAGAGTAGGACCTGCCTATATATTCTTAAAACAGATGTGGGAACTAGACACATTTCATTGGATGTCATCTTTTCAAACTAAGTAATTAGAAAATTAAAATGGCTCCCACCATTCAGGAACATTTACCAGATGCAACCATCCTGAAGCAACCCTTCCTAAAGTAGCCGACACACACATAGTAATCTTTTCAAATGACTCCTTTTGTCTTCTTTCTATGGGAGGCACATACTATAGTGGTTTCAGACACTGGCATCAATCACCACTACGCTTCACCAGTGTGGCCTTTGCCAAGTAATGACCTTTCTATCGGTTTCATCATTTTTATAATGGGGATTATAAGAGATCATACTTCACAGTCATATGAGAACTGAGCTAAATGAAATTAGCAAAATCGGTTCATTCTAATCTTTCAATAAATGTCTTATTATGCCAAAAGTCAATTGCCTAATCTGGAGTAATATTATAAAATAGATACAAATAAAGTTAAGATACCTCCTAATTCAGAAACCATAGATGGAGAGGTGCTGAGAAAATTGTAAATCAGTGAATTCAGTAACAAAACTTTCAAAATGTTAATTACAGACATGTGGAAGACTGAAATTCCTAAAGAATACTATCTCCTAGGTACTACTGTTCTGGCATTCCTCTAATCATCTTACTAGTGTTCTGAGAGCAGTGGTGGGGGAAAGGCTTCCTGGGTCCACTATTCTTGTGTCCTTTTTCACTCAAACTGGCCTCCACATTGTGCAGGTAAGAGAAGAACTGCCTGAAAGGCAAAGCTGTGCAGCCAGTCTGAGGCTACCAGACAGGGAATACTTATGCCTCTAAACAAACACATGTGGCTCCTCCAATTTCTTACACTGCTAAGCATTTCATTCACATCAGGCTTCTCACCCAAAATATTATAATGAAAGTTCTATCGAGATTAAAATCTTACTTATTGTACTATTTTGAATGACGAGCTTATTCATAGGTGCTGGGTACAAGGAAGAAGCTTCATACACCTGCTGACACAAGACCTATTTCTCAAGGTTTTAAGATATTTTTTTGCATCCCATGAAGCTACAGTTATTTCCTGGTTGCCCACAATTCAAATTTATTGATGGCAAGAACATTAATATTCTATATACTGTGAAACTAACCCTATAATTGATCATATTACTTCTAAAGACTAAGGTTTGCTCAAGACTTAATTTACCCCATAATCATCTAAAGAGGTACCATCCTCATACTACAGATAAAATTTTAAAAGACATGCTACAGAATTGTTCAAGGAATAACTGGTACATAAAATCTTTAAGCAAAAAACTATCCCCTTTGGTCTATATATCCAGACATGCTTCCACTGAAAAGGTGAAATGTCCCACATCTTAAGACCATTCTTCTGTTTTTCTATTTACACTTTCTAATATTTAAAACAAAAACATAAAAATGATGGTGTAATTTATCATGCACTAGTACTGTGTGAGGCAATGTTTCAAGCACTAATGTGGATGGATCATCTTACTTAATTCTCATAATAACCATATAAGGTGGATACTATTATGCCCATCATACAGAGATGGAAACTGAGGCAATAAGAGGTTATGATCACAAGCTAGTACTGTACTTCTTTTAGTAAGATGCAGTTCTTTATAATTATCTAAATATTAAAAGGAAAAAAGTCTAAATTTTTCTAATATTTTCAGTACAATTGAACAAATATTTATTGGGCAGAGCAGCCAAACAAATGAGGATACAACAATTACCAGGACCTAGTCACTGTTTTAAGAACTCAGAGTCTTGTGGGGAAGACAGCCATGTAAATGATAACATATAGTGTATTCCTAATTAAGGTACAGTGTATTGTCACATGACACAATTACAGAAATAGGCTCAAGCTACATGGATACTGAGGCTGAGAAAAAGGTATGGATGGAACCAAAGGTAAGAGGTGAGATCCTAAAATGCCTCCAAAGCCACACTAAAAAGCTTGAATTTTTTGCCAATAAGGGAATGGAGCTTTAAATACAAGAGTGATATGAATTAGACTTGATTATAGAAGGATCACCCAGCAATACTATGAAACATAGTGAAGCTGTAAGCAAGAAAACTAATAAAAGTTTACAGCATCAAATTCTCAGTAGCAAATACGGAAAAATTGTTTTCTTTAAAAGGGAATGAAATCAACAAAGCAACATTAATGCTTTATCCTGCTGTAAAAACTTAATTGGTGATGGTAACCAAAGGAATGCAATTAAGGTAGCAATGGCACCGCACATTCCTTTACTGCTGCTAAATTGGTAGGTTTCTGGAAAGCAATACTATGTCAATATGTAGCAAGAGCCACAATAAATATGTTCTTTGATTCAATTAGGACTTTATCCCAGTAGAATAATTTTAAGAAACAAAAATATATGTATAAAAGTGTTCACTAAAGCATTTGAATAAAGGCAAAACTAATGAGAGCAATGCTTCTTAAAACTGAAACAGCAGCACAATATCATGTAGCTTTTTAAAAATAATTGTAAATAATGCATAAAAACTAGAAATAATACAAAATAGGATAACCAAAATTACTAATTAGGTAAAAAATAAATATGCACCTCGGATTTAAAACATAAAACTTAAAATACCTGTGAAATATGGCATTATGGGTTACTTTTTATTTTAAAAAATAACTGCAGTGGGAATAATTTTCGGAAAGAAATGTGACATTATTTAAGTATGAATCTCAAACTGTACTTATCTTTGGCTTAAAAACTATAGCAGTTTCTAAACAGGGTGAGTCTAAATGGCTTTGTTTCTGTTTTGATTAGAGTAAAAGCTCCTTGCTGGCTGGGGCTCCTCATCTCTATTTGACTCTCAGCAGTGCCCACATTAGTGCCTTGCAACACTACAGAGGTTCAATGAATAACTGCTGAACAAAGTCAGGTAGTTAGTTCTCTTGGGAGCTACTGGGAGACACAGGCAGGTAAGGAACAAAAAGACAAAAGGGAAAGAAGAAAGGAAGACTGAAAAAAACTACAAAAAAGGTCAAGAGAAACTTGACCTTCAGGAACTTCCTATCATTTTACTACAGGTGGGCTGCTCTAATGGATTGCAATATGCAGTTATCCCACGACTGAGGGGAAACAAAATGTATGTGTTCCTTACGGTAAAGCATTTAGCTACATCTTACCTTCAACTTTAACTAAATTGGTCTCTACATATGTATATATGATTCAGAGGTTTATATAAATCCAGAAGAAAAAAATAATAACCCACTACAATCACATGTGACTTGAAATGAGTAACAGGAAAAGGAATAGTTTTTAAACTTTCCCAACTACGGCAAAAAACCTTTATTCTTCATGTTGCCCTCAAATTTTCCAACCTTAATCTTTAAATATTTCCAAGTTAAATCAGTTTATTCATCCCTATCTGGATGAAGAAAAGTTCGGGGAATGGGAAGGAAGCAGCTCAGAATATTAATGGAGTCGCTTAAAGCAGTTGGCATTTGCTTAGAAGTCAGATGTAAAATCAAAGCCATCTACATTCTTTAGATGAAGAAGATGAATTACACTTTCATATAATTCAATATGTAATAAAGAAATATCTTTGAGAATAGGCCATGTAATGCCATTTTCTGAGCTTCATGTAAATTAGAATCAAAGAGAGTAAGCTGAGTGAAATCTTAAATTTTCACAGGCATAACATAAATCACACATTCCTTCATCATGCTCAATTAGCATAAAGTTTTAACAAGAAAATAGATGACCGGCTGTAAGAAGTCTATGAATTCTTAAAAACATTTCATATTCCCAAATATCCCCTCAAGCAACAGTTCTCAAAGTACAGTCCAGGGACACCTGAGTCCAAGACCCTCTCAGGGGGCTTTGTAAAGTTGAAACTATTTTAATAATAATAATAAAATATTATTTTCACTTTTCTCATTCTCATTCTCTCATAATTAAACAATGGGGTTTTCCAGAGGCTACAGTATGTGTGATATCACAACAGATGAATGCAAAGGTAGGCAAGAGAACTGAGCTTATCTTGATTAAACCTGGTATTAAAGAGATTTGTGAAAAGGTAAGCCAATGACATTCTTCTAATTTTTTTTTTAATTTTAAGAAGTTATTTTTCATAAAAATGTGTTATTTATTTAATATTTACTGTTATCTTTAAATGAATTTTAGTTTTAGTTATAATTTCTAGTATAGTGAAATCAATAAACTCTGGGAAACTTTAATAGTTTTTTTAAATGTCGAGATACCAGAAAGGTTGAGAATCTTTACCCTAAAACAGTCTCAGTATCTAGCAGAGAGGTACGCAGATTCTCAAATGGATAACTTTAGATACCTAAAATACCTAAACTTAATAAAGGCTGAGAAACAAGTTTCTTCTTAGCACTCTTGATATCAGAAAAGGTCTACAAAGTTGCATAGTGATGAAAACTGCCAGTATGTAAAAGTGAGTAATACTTTTCAAATGAATTCAACCTCAATTTAATAAACATTCATTGAATACCTAGGTGCTATATGCATTAGCTGTTTTTAAAAGGAGAGGAAGTTAAGACCTAATCTGACCTCGGAGAACTCTTAATCTTACAGGGCAAATGTGGACAGCCATTTTCCTAACAATATTTGAATATCTTATTTGTCTTTTTAAATGAAAAATAAACTACATAATCCATCAGTTTTATTTAGCATAAACACAGTAATTTAACTTTTTTTTTTTGATAGCTGAAAGTCATCATTAGAATAGCAGTTGTGCTACCCAATAGAGAAAGTACTAAATATGTTGAATATACCTCTCTTCTGACCCCAGCAACTGAAAATGCAAGGCTGCAAGCCTTTAGCTGGAAGTGTATACAGGCGGCTCTTAACCAATTCTAGGCTAGGCAGATATGTTCTGTCTACACAGGTGCTGCACTGAGACTATAGTGCAGGTAGTTGTTTGATTTTTGCTGATTTTATGCCATTTGCAGTGCCATTAGGTATTGTTAGCTGGCGCACTAACTCTCAGTTTGGCTCATGAAGGGTAACAGGAGCCTCACTCTTTCCTACTACGTATATTACACCCAAACATCACTGCACACATCTCTCCTTTGTTTTTTGACCTTCTTTCAAGACAATTCAGGAGAAAATATTTATAAATTATCACGACTGAGCCCAATCCAATGTAGGAGAAAAAACAATGGCTAGTTAATGTTTCATAGGCTTATAAGGCTGGTAGGACTTTCTTGAGTATGAAAAAAAAATGAAAAGAGTGATAACATCTCTACAAGTAATTTCAATGCTGACTTAAAGTAAGGAGAACTCCATCTTCAACTGATACACATTGTGGCTAACTTACTAAACTGTTTAAATTGATCCATCTAACTTGCTATCATAATCACCAATCCAGAAAAACACTAACAATGTAAAAATGTATTAATTATTCTGGCTTCAAGGATAACTCAAATTCTTCACCAATTATTATCAAAATGAAAACCATGTATTATACATCCAATTTGCTACAAACCTGAAAAAATGTGTACTAACAAAAAAAATCTCAAATTTTATTTCATTAGCACACTCACATTTTTCCTAATAACTGCCAATTTTACTGCTGAGAAAACTAAGAAGGTTGAGAATGTGCACACAATGCTGACAGGTGGCAGAAATGGGACAGAATCCATATTTTTCTCTTGAAGTCCGGTGTTCTTCCTAGCAGAGCAGAGCTGCCCAACCCCATGGAACACTTTCACTCTCAAATGGGCAGCAAGCCGGGGAGGAGTTTATGTCCAAGTATCCCAACAAGAACTTCTAGCACTGCTCAATGTTTTACAAAACTACAATTTCATTCCTTTATAATTTTTCAGAAAACAAAACTTACCTTCAACATTTTTTTATTTGCTGTGTTCTTGCCACATTCTCTCCTCAACTGTTCACTCATGGCTTGCAGCTCTCTTCCAAAGTGAATCATTCTTTCTATGGCGGCTTGACTTCCTCCACACAACTGGCGTCTTAACTGGCTTGAATCAACCTCTGTAAGCAAAACAAACAAGTATTTTATTACCTACTGAATAGAGTGCAATGGAGAAATGAACATAAATTGCTTATAACATTTCATACATTTCATTTAGTGACTATTACCTAATATTTTCTCTAAATATGCAGATTTATTTTTAATTTAATATGGAACTTTGCAGCTAAAAGTATGCTTTATCTAGGTCTCAAGAGTCTAGGATCCGAAATCTAGCATGCAGTTGAAAGTCAGGTGACAACCCCTCACAGTGTTAGGATGTACCTATGTCAGGGAAAATTTTATGAAAAGTTAAGCACAATTCTCTAAAACTATATTAAGCAACATTAAGAAAAAAAGAAAGAAGTTAGTAACTGCCTCTCGGGCTACTTTAACTGACACAGAATAGAGACACAATAAAATGATTTTTGGAAGCTAAGAGCATCTAAATGATTCCAATAAAAATACAAAAGACACCATATTATACTAATAAAAAAAGATTATACTACTTTTAGAAAAATACTTTTAGAAAACAATTTTACAGAACTTGGTTGACAATAATCACTGCTCAGTAATGTAATCATTTAAATCATTAGTAATAACATAAACCACTAATGAGTTAATAATTATTAAGCACTTTGTCCTATTAGCTTTTCACAGATTATTTCGTTTAATTTTCACAATGACTTATGAGGCAGTTATACTCATTTTACAGATGAAGAAACTGAGGTAAAGAGCTTCTAAGTAACTTGTCCAAGGTTACACGGCTATTGTTAGTTGCAGAACCTGAATCCAGATAATTTGGAGCTAGAACTTTTGCTCAGATTCACTATGCTTAAATTACTCTTTCAAAAGACATTGAGATTTATGATATCTGAGAGAATAAAACTAGGCTGCCCTTTTAATCATATTCCTTGCTTGAAAAAGTGAATTATACCTTAGAACAAATAATCCTCGACAACATATTTGTATAAGTAATAAAAGAACTTTGCATTTATAAAGTAGTTTCTTAGATATACTCAGCAATTTGAAAAAAATACTTTTAACCTCAAAATACTAAGAAATCTAATGTTGCCAAGGAATTCTGACAAGAATTTATAAGCTTCAATAATGTTCACTATTTGTTTAGAAAAGTTTGCTGACAGTTTAACTTTATGGTACAATTTACTATACAAGTTGTCAACAAAATAAAATGAAGCATGCTATTTAATTTTGGTTTCTTTGGTGGGGTGGCGGGGTGAGTCATACTTATGCACCTACTATGTGCCAGGCACTGAACTGTGCATAGTCACATATATTCACATTAAATAAATTTTAGAAATTCTGTTTAAAATTTATAAAATTATCTCTACTCATTGAGCCTTTACTGGCTGGCTATAGTGAAATGAGTATAATAACTTTACATATCTCTAGACTTAAATATCCTAAAGGATATTTAACTCTAGTTAAGTTGGTACTGCTACACTGATGACAGCACTGAAGTTGAGCCAAAATAGTTTAGCAAAGAAAACTCTCTAGCACTTGAGAAAGTACTAAAAACTAACTTTACTGTCTAGCAACTCACTCCCACAAGAAAGTTTAAGTAATGTATATTACTGTCAAATCCAATAGCATATACATCTTTAAACTGATTTAGACTCATCAGCTGTGAATCAGTACAAGTAAAAACATAACCTTGTAGTCATCATTTTTTATTAAAAATGTAAGAAATATCACTGCAGACCCATTTCGGTGTCACAATCTTCCATTTCGTGGTCATGTTTAGAGCTACCATTTAGGAAACCATTGGATGAAGTTTCTCCAACTCCATTGGAGTAGTGATCTGTTTCCATGTCTACATCATTACTGAAAACGAAAAAACAAACCTAATTTTAGAAATTGCATACTTGCAGCTTAGTTTAAAATAAATTACTACTTGACTACACAGCCTACTTATAAACTGACTTCATCATGCAACAGTAATCTGCAAAAAAAGTTATTTAGTTAAATTCTGAATGCATTCAAAGCTAAGTATGTCACTGACTTCTAACAAATTTGTACTCCTGGAGATAAGGGGGAAAATATACATGTATTAAAAATGTAGTTGTTTCATAACTTTGTGTCAATATGGAGAAATCATACTTCGGCACATACTTTCTGCTATTTGTCAAACTTAGATCTGCACTTCATTCTTTGAAAATCAACTCCCACCCTAGAACCCACCATCCTTGTCCCAGCATTCATCTCCGGCAAGCAGGGGCAAAAAACGCTCACTCTCAAAACAAACTACTCCTGGAGCTCACTTAACCTCCTTTCTGTTCTCACATTCAACTCACTTGTAGACTACTTTTTCTTGAACAGTCTCAACATTTTGGCATTTGTCCTCACTACTTAAAAATAGACGCTCTCTCAAAAGTAAATAATCTTAAAAACTACTCAGTCTCGTCCTCCCTGACCTTTCTAGCACCCAACACTATTTTTCTCTCACAGGCTTTCTTACTGGCTAAAGATTACAAAGTATTGCCAAATATTTAGGGTGTTTCCAATTTTTCCTCATTTCACATTTACTGAATGAATGTGCCGATAATTGTATCTGCATATACTGAAGTTGTTGATGTAGGCCCTTCAGATCATCCCCACTCTAAGCAATAATAACTATCTAATCTTTAAGATTCTCCTATGACAATCCAGGTAAAGATTATACAGCATCCAGAAGGAAACATTTGATGCAAATGTTTTGAAAATATTTAATTAAATGTTTAGGAAACATTTAATTAGAAATGATCTTTTCTCATTAAAAAAAGCAATGTGAATTTGTTTGTAGAAAAAAAGAACATTGAATGAAGATGAACAAAAAGCACTCTATGCATAATGCCACCAGAGGTAGCCACTGGTTAACAAGCTGGGGTGATTTTTAATTGCATGAGTTTAGTGCGAGTGTGGGCACACACGTACATACACACTTCTATCAGTAAAACCTATTCTGTAAAAAGACAGAGAGAGATCTAGGAAGAAGGGGGCAATGGCGCTAGGACTCCTTCGTCAGTCAGAAAAGCTTGTTTATTATCTTGACAAACTTTGAGAATTGATAATAAAAATCAAACTTTAAAAATTATGTTAAATTTAATGGAAACCTGTAAAATCGTAGCTTTTAGTGATTTTAATAATATACTAAACCATTTTTTTGACAATTCAATATAGTATTTAGTATTTATATATAAATGAAATGAAAGAATCCCCTAGTTGAAAGGCATTCTTTCACTCAATACACATTCAAGAGCCTCTGCCATCTAGGAGCGAACAGCCTATTAAAAGCTAGTCAAGTTATTACAGAGGATCAGTACTATGATAAAAGTTAATCACAAGGAGTGATACAATATTTGGTAGGGATGCAAATTAAGAAAAACATCCTGGGTAATATCTGAACTTGAACAGACGTTAGGGTGAAAATGGAGGGTCAGGAGAAGAGGATTTCAGATGGAGAAGTATAATGGAAAAAACACAAGTCTGGAAGTCAGAAATCCTGGTAAGTAGTCCCAGTTCTGCAACTTACTGGCTGCTAACTACTGACTTAAAAAAAAGCCATTTACTTTTCTAGTAATCAGCTCTACATCTGTAAAATGGTTTTAATAGTTAATGCCATCTTTGCCTACTTCGCAGTATTGTTTTAAGTAAAGCCACTATAAAATAATTGTTACTGTTTAACAGTTTAAGGATTTTAAAAGCTTACTTTCTTCTCCTTCTATAATGCAAAGGAGTATGCTGTGTCATCAACTCCTTCCGTTAAGCTTGCTTCTCTGAACTCAGGTAATAATAGGTCCCCCTTTAGCAACTTCCTGCCATGAGCATAACATTTAAGAGAAAAACCCATGAAGTGACTGCAATCCTACCCTCAAAAAATGGCAAAATTCTCTACTGACAATAAAGTACTAATGTACCATAAAGTATGATAAAGTACTAAAGGCTTAACCTTTTTAAATTTCCAAATACACATTACAATATTCTAATTTTATATTTTCTATGCCATCTCCACCATGAAGACTACCCTGACCTCCTCAACAAAAGACAGTCACTTTTTCTGTTGTTCTTTTCATACCACTTCTGTGGACTTCCATTATAACCAATACAAGATACCATTACTTCAGTACATTTTTGTCACTTGTGATACATAACATGGAAATTCTGATAAATTTCCAAATTTTCAAATATTGATTTATATATATACTCCTTTCTCCAGAATATTTCCATTAAGATTCCATGCTAAAAGTTAGGTTCCCTTTCCTTTGATGAGAAAATTCTGCACTGATGAACATCCCCCTAAAATGCAGTGTAACCAATCAATTCAGATTAAAAGACCAAAACAACATCCAATTGATAAAATTTATCCACTATTTTTATGCAAAAAGAATAATCATCCTAGTAGACCTGAATCAAATTGAGATTTACACACTGGATGATTTGGACAAGTTGAAGTCATAAGAACTTGCTTTCACACATTACTATTCAAGTAATTATACTTCAGGAACCTTTAGGTTTCATGAACTTTAGACTTGAATATGTCACAGTACTGTGGTGTACACATCTCTTCTCTCAAAGCTCTTTGAAGTCAGAAGAGGCATTCTTCCTGCCTAGCAGAATGTTTGACATCCAACAGGTCCTTAATACTAGCCTCATGCTCTATGAGTTTACTAAATGACTTTACCACATCTATATACCAGCTATTTAAAGATAGGATCTCAGAAAAGTCTTTGTAAAGTTAGTTATTTGAAACTCAGGAAACATACTACATATTTACATCAAAAAATGCACAGAGAAAAAATAGTTACAAACATTTCATATGTTAATACTAGAGGTTAACTACGCTACTGTGACTTGACTTGGAAACATAACAAATGACATTTATGTCATCATCTGTATAGGTCTCTGGGGAAAGGAAGACTGGATTTGGCCTTATAATACCATTAGAGGGAAGAGAGAATGGAGAGTAAGAGGAAAGAACAAATGAAAGAGCCTATGTACATTACTGGGAGACGGAAAAGCTCTGGGGAACTTATTCCCTACCCTTATACTCTCTGGGGGTTTGGGAATTCCAAGACCTCCATCATGGGCCATATAACTCAATTTTTCCAAAGCTTTAAAAATGATGACACCTAATTAAGTTGTTTACCATACTGCAAAAGACAGGGAAATCACTTACCTGGTGAAGTTATTAACTTGCTGTGATCTTGACATATTTATACTGTTCAACTCTGGTACATTCAAATTGGATGACTGGTGTTTACTATGGCAATATGATTGATGTGCTTTATTTGATATTACACCATTACTACAACTTTCAAAACCTGAAAAAAAGGAAAAAAGATAGTTCATGAAAATAGAAACAAACACTAATTTATTATTAGTTTGTAAAAAATGTATCCATATTCTGATTTTTGTATTTAAAACTTTAATAATATAGGACTGTCGACAGACTTAAGAGTAAACAAATGACTAATTTCTTTGAAAGGATATAAATATACTGAATTGCAGGCTGTAATTATTGCCTCCTCTAACATTTACTAAAAGGTACATCATAGATCTTATTTAATTCTCACAACCCCCTAAGAGGGTAGTATTATCATCACCTCCCTTCTACATATGAATATACTTAGACTTTGTCTAAGCCTGCAATGACTATGATATTCAAAAGGAGTGGTGGCTAAGGATACAAACATGAGAATCGTCTGTATTATACAAGATGATGCTGTAAATAGAGAGGTAGCAATGCAGAAAGGTATATGTTGAGTGAGAAAAAGCAAAGGTGTTACTTTATAAAGGAAAAGAAACAATATTTAACTTTCATTTTAGAAAGTTAAATGTACAGAGGAAATATAACACCTTGGGGAAAAAACAGAATGAAAGAGACAAGCAAAGAAAAAGGACTTAAGGATCAGAAATAAACTTGTAGAAGTGATATCACTGAAGCCAGGAAAGTAGAGAATTCTAATTAAGGGAATAAGAAAAGCCTGGGAGAGTAAGGCTAGTGAGCCATAAAAGGGATAGGAGAAAAGGAAGTTTGGCTGAGAAGGAATGAGATAGCTGGCAGCCCAGCTAGATCTGCTGACTGGTAGCATAAGCCATCACAGCCACATCGCCACCTTTACACTTACACTTTATTAAAACACACAATTACCTTTTCATTACCAGATATCTGTGATTTAATTTCTAGAGACAACTCGAAAGTTGGCTTTCATTTATGAAGATCTGCTATAATAACCTATTCTCAGAAACAACTCAAGCTACTTTCTGGTACTAAAAACATGAATCCGATCCACCTTCAATTCTGTTCCACATATTGAGATCAAGTATACACGTGCAAAACAGCTACACAGGCATATCTAGATTTTAAAATTTTTTATTTTGGTACAAAAATATAAAGGACAAAAATGTAAAAATAATGCCATTAAGATTGAATCTCACCAGAAAAATGTGCAGTACTTCCTTTGCCTGATGCTAAATTGTGGATATTCATTCCATGGCTGGGGCTCATACTTGGACTACTAAAAGGTCGAGGACTAACAGGATAACTGTCTTGAGATTTCGGACTTCGGCCTCCCAAACATCGTACTTCACTATCTGTACCATTCACCATTTCTATAAACTGACGTACTCTAAAAAAGAAAAGAAAAATTTACTTAGATATCTTCGAATTGCTGTTTATTTATTAAATAGCATAAGATTTCTGAAAGGAGACATTTTAAGAACTTACATTTATCAATAACTTTCGTTGGCTCTAAGTATGCGAAAAATACTAAATAGGTTTTATATACTGTACTACTTAGAATAAATTTAAGATTTTCCAGAAAAATGAGACTATATTGCAAAAGACATTGTATCTCCTTTAATCAAGATTTACTAAGAAAATGAAAATCTGTAATAAAATCAAAATGGATTCCTTTTTTAAGCTAAGAACAATTTAATCAAAATAATATTTGCATTTGGTAACAAATCAAATAGTACATAAGAACATGATGGGACTCCAACAGATATTTCTACTACACCCCTGTTCGTAGCAGCATTATTCACAATATCCCAAAGTGGAAGCAACTCAAATGTGTATTGATGGATGAGTTGATACACAAATGTGGTATATACATACAGTGGAATATCATTCAACTTTCAAAAGGAAGTAGAGATTCTCACATGTGCTACAAAATGGATAAATTCAGAGGACATGATGCTAAGGGAAATAAGCCAGTTTACAAAGGACAAATATTCCGATTCCATTAATATGAAGTACCTAGAGTAGTCAAATTTAAATTCAGAAACAGAAAATAGAATGATGGTTGCCAGGAGCTGGAGGGAGGAATAATGAGGAGTTAGTGTTTAATCGGTACCAAGTTTTGTTTGGGAAGATGAAAAAGGTTCTAGAGATAGACAGTTAGTTGGTGATGGCTACAAAATAGTGTGAATGTATTTAATAGTAATTGAACTGTTACGTGTAAAAATGGCAAGTTTTATGTTATGTATATTTACCACAGTTTTTAAAACTGTCACAGACTTACTATAAGGTACTTTGCAGAAGTAAAAATGGATTCTCATCTTCTAAATAAGATTTTCACATTTTGAAACATAGAGACAGAGTGACAGAACAAACACACAGCAAAAGATGCCATCTCCTAGTAGTCCTCAATGCAAGTGTTTATAACCTGTTACTTAGATGTACTATATTACAAAATTATAAGTAAATATTTGAAACAAGGTAAAACAAAAATTAAACATGGAAATAATTTTGGTTACATATATATACAATAAATACGTTTTATTAAACAAACTTACTTTAATGTGAAAAGAAGATTAGGATTTCTTTCAAGTAAACTTGGGTATAACTGTTGTGTTGTTTCAATGGCTTCTCCCATTCTTCCTGCTAACACCAATTTCTGAATTCCTAATTAGAAAAAGGGAGGAAAACATTAATTAAATCACAATGATCAATTATACAAGTAATATAGAAAAAACACTTGTTAAAAGCAATACTGAAGTATGAAACACTAAGATTAAAACAATGGATATGTTTATGGTATACACAGTGTTGATGGTTTCAAAGATATATACTGATCTCCAAACTTATCAAACTATATTTGCTAAATATGTATAGCTTTTAATATGTCAATCACACCTTGATAAAGCAGTTTTTAAAAAGATTATAAGGTACATTAAAGAAATAGTATTAAAAATGACTTATCAAATATGATGACCTTTTGAACCCAGTACTAAAAGAATGCTAAACTTTGAGATCTGAATTCAACAGTCACTGAGCATTCCCTGTGTTAGATATTTGTTAAATTAGATGAGAAGGATACAAAGAGTAAATGATCATCTGTTCACCAGAGCTTTAACATAGTGAGAAAGACAGACAAGCATACAATAGCTACAACACAATGCAGTCAGTGTTGTTACAGCAGTCTGAACTATAAAAATTTTTGTTTTCATCCATCATGATTTCATCCATCATGTTCTGTTTTTATGCCTATACTCTTATTAAGTCATACCCTCCCAGATGGACTAACTGTAGAAATTTTAGCATGTCTAACTATGGAGCAGTTATCATGGTGACTTGCACTTGTTAGAATAGGCCCTATGGCTCTGGCCACAAGCACTAGGACCTAAGCAATAAATACTTAACACAATACTATCTTAAATTCAGATAGCAATTTAAATGCAAAGATATTTAAATTTTTTTCACTTATTATCTCCACTAACATCTAATCATGGGACAACTTTACCAATTAAAAACCATTTTATCAAATCTTTATTTCCTGAAAGCTCAAGAAAACTTTTTTTTTTGTTTTATGTGGGAGAAATATACTATTATTCCACCTCTACTGTAAGGTTGGCAGCCCTGAGAACTCCTTTTTAAATGTAGCATGTTATGGATGTATTCTTGCTCCCAAAGGAATAAGGAACAGACATACACAAGAAAATGTTTTTGAGACAAAATGGCAAAACTTTCTTACAAGTATTTCTCCAAAATTACATATTTTTATATTGAGAACACTAACAAAATCCTATGTGAATTTTAAAAAGTACTTTCATAAACTATTAAAAGGTAATCTTTAAAAATGTCAATGAAAATAAATTTCAGAGCCATCAATTTTAAATTAATTTATTTGAAAAGTTTCTAATTTGAAAATAAAATTTCTATAAATCAATATAACCAAACCTATAATCTGAAAACAAGTGTTAGCCATGCACCATAGGATCCTTACTTTGTCTATTCTTAATGGAAGCTAATTCTTCTAGGACAGTCTGGTCTGTAGATCTGGCAAAGGCCTCTGCTGTGGCACAGTACCCATGGTGGACTAAATAAGAGGAAACCATTCTTAAAAAGAAAAAACACAATTTTTAGTCAAGAGAATACATGCTTCATAGTACAATTTATACTCCTGGTCCTTTCCTATTATTTCCTATTCTTATAATCATAGTTTGTTTCACGTTTATCATATGACTTATCTCAGTAAAGTGCTGGCATTTTGTAAAATAAAACAAATTTAAAATAACAGATTAACTCTTTGTGTTCCAGAGTTCAACCCCTTTCTTTTCTCATCAGTTACATTAAATGAGATAAGGTGTGAACACAAGAAATACTAAAGTGAACCGGAAAGAGATCTTCCAGAAAAAACCTATGAGGGTGATAATAATAATCAATGGGAAGCTGGCCTTCTAGTCTAAATCAATTAGTATGGTTATACAGATTAATTACCCACATATGATTTACATGTAAGTGACACACTTTAAAGGAACAAATTTATTTTTTTAAAAGCCACCAAGTGGTCAAAATACATATTTACATCTAGCCACACACACAAAAAAGTTAGAAAACTGATGACTCAGCAATATTAACCCAACTTAATCAACATATCCAAATATTCAACTTTAAAACCCTACCTCTATCTGGCACTACTAAGGGCCTGTCAAAAGATAGTGGGAAGCTGTGGTTCAAGAAAGGGGGCAGGGGGGAAAAATCTCTAAAAATCTGATTTTTCATTTTATTTCATCTAACTGTTCAAATTAATTTAAGCGGGTAGTAAAGAACTTTTTAAAACAAACTTTCCAGGAGGTCATGGTGAGTGTAAATTTTGTGAAGCATAGAATAAGGAGTGAGGATCCTCACTGAACTCTAGCTATAGGATTAAGATAAATAATGTTTCCTCTACTACTATCCTGGCATGATGCCCAGTGGCAACCATTTTTAAAGCATCAAAGAGACGTCACCCCAAGGAAGCAAGCCAAGCCAACTCTAACCCATGACTACTATGGGACTCTGAGTCAGGGTGCACTACTCTTTCCACTGTGCTGGAGAAAAATACTAGTGTTGAATCTCTGTAATACCAGATTATAGCTCTAGGGAAGAAAATGCTTTCAGAATCATTGTACCTTCCAATCATTAATTATCTTCTCCAAAAAAAATTTACACAAAGTTTTTTTAGATTTGTAAATTTAAGACTGTTCAAAGCAGTTACGAAGACATTTAAGATGAATTGTATCACACTGATGGTATCTAAAAGCCTTTGTTATTTTCTTGAGTTAGAGGATAATAGTGAAAGTGACTATTTAAACTTACTGGTATTTAATTTTTAAGTCTATACTATTTTAAGCTTCAAGAATTACCATTCAGTCCTACTGACATTCAGTTGTCTGTCATCTCTAGCCTTTCAGCAAAGGTAAGGTATAGTCTAAAAAGTTGACTGTCACAGGAATTATATTTTCCTGCTGACCTCCATAATAAAATTCTACTTTTTGATAAAAAGCTCCTTAATAAAAAAAAAAAATTGAAAAATTTTAGTAAAGGATTAGTGGAGACAGAGGTTATTCATCTTATAGTATTTTTACTGACACTCATTGTGTGCTCTGCTGCTGCCAATCCTCCATCACTGTTATTACTGGATCCTAAGTATTTATCTGCATTTAGAAATCCTAACTCCATATATTCACTGTTCCTTGGTTTTCATTCCTTATGTCCTCTTAGATGTCTAATAACAGCACACATAAGCAAATGGCATTAGAAATAATTAGTAAGATTTTAAAAAATTTGTTAAGCTGGAAGCTTTTGGTCATACTTTTTTATTTAGAATAGAAGCAATTAGAACCTTCCTGAATCTATATGATATATATTTAGCAAAAAAAAAAAAAAAAAAAAGGATCCTAACAAGCAAAAAAAAAAAGGTCGATATTATTCTTATAAGGCAACCCATACTCTGGAAAAATTCAGCCAAATCCTGTAGGTGAAATGCTCATATTGAGTCTGTATTCCAGTATATAAACTATACCATTATTCTGATGCTTATTCTTAATTCTTTTTACCCATAAATATTTCAACCACTGCTGAACAACAGTCAAATTCATGTCCAAAAACAAGATCCTGAACTATATAATCTAAATTATCTTTCTGCATTTATCTTTTGCATTGGCACTATTAATAGCTGAATCATGTAACCTATGGAAATCATTAAACCCTATTACTAAGGATAGTAAATTAATTACCTTAACCTGTGATCTAGTCACTTTATTTTCTCTATCAAATTAATCGGTCAGACTAAAATATAATTCTGTATGTGTGTCACCAAATCAAACATTATTTTTAATTGTTTATATAAAGTGAATTACTTTTAAAGAGATTAAAATGTAATCAATACATTAAGATTAGGATATAAATTAGAAGAATAAAAGGCTTCAACAAATATTCTTTTGTACCAAAAGAATAAAATGTTTTATAAAAATGTACTTTTGAATAATGCAAATTCAAATTAACTTACTTTTGTATCATGGTCTGCCATTCTCCTTCTCGATCTCCAATAGGAAACCGATCTATCTGTGCCTGTATTTTGGTTCTCCACTCCCGCATGTAGTCTTCTATATCAAACACGAAAGGATGTTGCCCAAAATTGGCATCCACAACTTCTCCTGGTGTCTGGAGCCCAACAGTAGGATATAAATTTGGCTGTAAAACAACACATTTCACTAAGTATCTATCCCTTTTATGTTAAAAGACTTATTCATTCTTTCAAATGCTACCTTTAAAGTAAAAGTAGTACATGTTTACTTCATGAATATTTTAAAATCTCAATCCAAAACTAGTAGAGGAAGACTAAAGCAAATGATCTAAAATACAATGTATGTAAGTTCAAAAATATCACATGTAACCTAACCATCAAGAATAGGAAACAACTTAAGCTACCTACTTTATTCAGACCATGTGAAAAAGATACTAATAAATGAAGACATAATTCTTGCTCTTAAGAACAAGCCATATTGTAGCTACAGAGAATCAAGTATAAACACATAACTCAGGTTTATCCTTACTTATACATGATATATGTGATACATTTCTAGAAACTGCATGTGTCTAAGCTAGTTATCATAGAACTACAATCCTAACTGGGCAAATACTATTTTAATTTTACTAATTTCACTTATCTGTACATTCGGGATACTTTTAAAAAAGGGATGGTGATAATTGCAAGCAAAACACGATGTCAATAAGAGTGGGGATTCTCTATATAAAAATGAAAGACTCAAATGTACACATTTCAAGAGAGGAAAAGGATTGATTTAAATACTCAAATTTATAAAGAAATGTATTTAGATATATTCCAAGATTTCGAGGCTAAACAATTAAGTTTAATAGCTTCAGCTACACAAAAAATACTGGAGGAGTTCTTTTGGCTCTAACATTAGTTGTTACATCTAAAGGGGGAATGAGTTACTGAATGCCTACTAAATGGTTTAATCATTATAATAGTTATGTGAAATAATTATTATTTGTATTACAAAAATACAGAAATTGAGGATTGGAGCAAATTAACTTGCTAATGGTCATTCTATACTACTACGGCAGGGGGAGACGTGGGACTGAAACAGGTCCCCTCGATTCTAAGTTCGGTTTTTCTTCCTAGCACACCAATTCCTACTTCATCTTCATTCTCTGTATTTATGCCTTATTTCTTTGCTTTAATGTTTTCAGTACAAAATTAGGTAAAGATGAAGAGAGAATAATTTATGTGTTAATTAAGATGATTAAATAGATTTTACAGCAAAAAGCTAAGAGGATGTATTTTAAAAGAATTGGTAAAAACCAAGCAACCAAAATCAGACATAAAAGGAGTAGTACTATGATAAAACACTGACACACTGACAAATCCATCTGCACTGGATTAGGGAAAAAATGATAATGCAATGTACCTAAATGTACTGATTCTTAATAATCAACAAAACTAGCAAGTTAATAGAATTTTAAGCCAAAGACAAGTGAGATACTTATTACATTTCACCAATGAGAAAACTGAGACCTAAAGAGTTTAAGGGATTTATCCAAAAACACACAGCTTGTTAATGATAAAGGAAAAAACTCATGTCTCAATACTTCTAGCACAGTATACTTCCCAGTAAAATCTATTACAAAACACTGACATACTTTAAAATAACTCACATCAACGTGATAAAAGAAAATCAACATTCATGAATATTCTGATAAAAATGTGCTATAAAAAAGTTTAAGACTTCCCTGTGACAAGACATGCCATAGGTAAACATCAAGACAAATGGACTTTTCTTTTTTTTCTTTTTTATATTAATTATATTTTTTTTAATTGAAGAAATAATTTAAATTCCCCCCCTCCATCTACCTAACCCTAACCCTCTCCTCTTTGGTAACCACTAGTCCATTGTCCGTGTCCATGAGTCTCCGTTTGTCTGTCCTGTTCATTTGTTGCTTTTAGGTTTATATCCCACATATAAGTGATATCATGTGATTTTCCACTTTTTCTGTCTGGCTTATTTCGCTTAGCATGATTATTTCAAGGTCCATCCATGTTGTTGCAAATGGCAGTATATCACCTCTCTTATGGCTGAGACAAATGGACTTTTAGGACCAAAATCTGCCACACATGTACGAAAGGATCATTATTCCAAATATAAAAATTATTCTCACAACAAAGGAGGACAAAGATTTCTACTCAGTTAAAATATAAAGAGACACTTAACCTCACTCAATAAAAAATTAAGAAGAATGTCCCTTTATGTCCCTTTACAGGTGGTATTACATACCATATTCATTGACGATCAGACTCCAATTATAAGATATGCCATTATTCTATGTCTACAACAAAAACAATGCCCATAAACTCAAAAGACAACAGATTCTAAGTTGTATCTTTATTTTGCATATGTTAAAATATGGAAAATGTGCATACTAGAATTGTGGAAGTACATGATACAATAAGATATAAAAACAAGCAAAAGTAAAAAAATGTGTATACAAAGATGTCCAATATATATTACTAAATGAAGAAATCAAGTTATAGAATAGTGCATAAACTATGACTCCATCTTTTCTGTAAGTATTTAAATAATAGATATACTGGCTAACCTAAGTTTAAAAACAGATCTGGAAGGACATACACTCAACACAGTCATCATATCTAAAGAGGCTGGGATTTCTGTATTTATAACGTTTCTTCTAATATTTGAATATTTAGCACTATATATTACTTCAATATATTAGAAATATTTATAATATGTTATAAATATACATTTGGATATAACATTATATATTATAATTCTATATATAACACTATATACATATAAACATAAAAACACTATATATCACTATATAATCAGAAAGTGATAAAAAACTGAAAATGAAAGTCAGTTGGGGCTCAGTGAAAACTAACCATAATTTTTATATCACTCAACCTTAAAACTGAAAAAATTGAGGGAAAGAGATTAAGGACATAACCTTTAACTGGCTAAACTATATTAATAAATATAACAAAATTTTAAACTTACTAGATTATAGATTTCTAAAAGTAGAATAGAATAATGCAGTGGTTTTTAGTTAAGTCAGAGTTACACAGCTATAATTACTATCTAATTTTACAACATTTTCATCCCTCCAAAAAGGAACCGTCTACCTATTAGCAATATCTATCTCCCTCCCCCAGATCACTGTACTCTGACAACCACCAATCTACTTTCTGACACTACAGAAGTGCCTATTCTGGACATTTTGCATAAACACAATTATACAATATATGGTCTTTTGTGACTGGCATCTTTAATTTAGCATAACATTTTCAAGGTTCATCCATGTTGTAGCATGTATCTAGATTACTGGTTTATGTAAAACAATGTTTCCCAGGAAACTGTTTCTCTCACATACACACACACATAAAAATCACTCCTGTCTATGTAGAATTAAACAAAAGTAAAAATAATTTAAGTCTCTATGAAGAGAAAAATATATTTCGTTTCTATTACCCTGTTAAAAAAAAACAAAGACAGATATTAAACTACTATTCAAAAGCTATATATACACAATAAAATCACATTCTCAATAGCATAGTTTCGTTCTTTTATATTTAAAAGACTTTTTCTGCAAAAGTGAAAGCAAACAATGGATCTATAAAAAGTAGGTTTCAAATCAGTCTAAGGAACTAGAAAGCAGCATGAGACTAGCTTCTATAACAAAAGGAATTTCCGAATCCCAAACTGAATTAGTCAGTTTGTAGATGGACATTTCCCAAACTGGTGAGGTGAGCCAGGGAAGAAAGATTATTCTGAAGACCTAAGATTTTCAAAGATGTATAACACTCGATGTTCCATAATAGATATAAGAGTCTAGGGAAACTTTTTTGTTCTGTAAATATACTCTCTACCAGGATTTAATGCTACAACTGCAGAGTGAGAGACCACAAGTATAGAACATGGTTCTTTTAAGACTAACTTTTTCCTTCCTTTTTAAGTAGAAGAATGATACGCTGCATGTGGAAGTCCCAGAAGATCTCACAGTTATAAAAATAAAGAGCTCTGAGAACCACTATATTAAAAGGAAACGTAACCACCATTTTACCCACTGTTAGAAAGCTGAATATCGCCATTGGTTAACTACAGACAAGGCAAAACATAACTGGTGATTCTAAAATGGTACAAAAAAATAATTAGAAGGTAACAAAAACAGTCGACATGTCTATAACTAGCTAAGCCTAGTTATGATCACTACTATCTACCAATGAGGAACAAAAATGAAAAAATCTGCTCGCTCTGACAAGATGGTTTTACTTGCTTAGTGCCACAGAAAGAGAAAACAAAAAAGCTACTAAGCCCCTTAACCAATTCCAAATGAAAGTCTTACCAAAGCCTCTGCAATGGTTCCAAACCACATTAACCCATCTACCAGCATCTGTACCCACACTTCACTACGGTCCCTTGCCTTCACCACAGATGCTCTTCTCTAAAGCATATCCCTTTCCACATACACAAGTAATTACTTCCCCAATTGTCTGCTCAAAAGTATGACCACTGTTACTTTTCCTTATCAGCAAACAAACATCCTGCTAAATTTAACAACCAATCTATTGCTCTCAATTCCACCACCAGCTACTACATCCCATTTCTTTACTCCCTACTATGGTCGAAATCCTCCAAAGTTATCCATCTGCTAATTTCCCTCTTCCTCTACTCTTTTTTCAGTCAGGATTTCATCATTCTGCTGAAACTTTCTTGAAAAAGTCACCAGTGACCTCCACTCTGCTAAATTCACTGGCTGATTCTCAGTCCTTGTCTTCTGTGATGTACCTCGGTTGACAGAGTTGATTACTCTTCTTTCCTGATATATTTCTTTCACTTGACTTTGAGGACACCCAATTCTTAGTCTTCCTCCTTCCTGTCTCACTGATTGCTCCTTCTCAATTTCTCTCTGCACATTTCTTCTCTTTTCCCAAAAATGGCATGAGCCAGAACTCAGTCCTTGGTCCATTTCTCTTCTCTGCCTATATATTCTCCCTCACTGATCTCATCCAGTCTCATGACTCTTAACACCAAAATGCCAATGACTCCTAAATTTTAATTTCAAGCCTGATCACTCTTTTGAATTCCTGTCTTGTAGAGCCAACGGCATACTTGATAACTTCATTCAATTTATCCAAAATTAAACTCCAGATCTCTCCCATCGAAACTTGCTCCATGTACATAAGGCCCCTGTATTGGTAAGTGGCATCTCTATTCTTCCAGTTCCCTTGGGCCAAAAATCTTGAAATCAGATCCTCTTTCTCACATTTTCACATCCAATCCATCAGAAAATTCTTTTGGCTCTCAGCTGGATTTTTAAAAAAATATCTTGTTTGTTTGGTTTGGTATTTATTTAAACGTTTTCATTGATCTGGAACTTACTTTGGTTTAAGACAAAAATCCTAAAATTATATTTTTTTTCAAAAAGATAAAAACTTGTACCATCACTACTTATTAAATAGTGCTTCTTAGTGAGTAATTTTAATTTGTAGACTCTGAATTTTCTTTGACTTAGAAGTTGTTTTCTATTATAACTTTAAGTCTTCTGTTTTTCTTAAATTTTCTTCAAGAATATTAACAATCTATAGATTGGATGTCTATTACTGCCTCTGAGTCTCCTGTCCTCTCGAAACATCTCTGAACCTGGAAAATGTCTTATAATCAATGGCACCTTACACCCAGCCAGGCAGCTGTCATGATGCAGCTGTCACTGCCTACACAGGTATGAATCTGTCAAAGAACGAGCTCACTAAAAACTCTGGAACTTGATTATTTTTCCTGGTGAAACATCTGGATAATTGCAACCCCTAATACATTTTAGTAAATGAGCCAACTAAGAAAGAAATATCAGAGTCTACTTTGGTTATTGTCAAAAAAACCCTGTGGTTAATAACTTCCAATAGTATTAAAGAAAGTGATAGCACCAAAACCTACACAATGCAATCAAGAGTTTGAAGAAAATGTCAGATATAATGGAGAACTCTTAAGAAATGTTCTTGATGACACAGAACACAACATCATGTAGAAAACTATAAACATCAACTCTAAAAAAGTGGTTTAAAAGGGTGGACTCTGAACATGAAGAAGTTTGGGGAACACCTTAATTTATAACACTTATTTCATCATTTTTAGGTGTGCAATAAGTGATATTGATTAAAACCTATTATTTAAATACCCTGAGATCATTGGGTAAATGTAAAATAAAAATTCTAAGTGATAAGAAAGCACTATTATAGTTTGGTAGTTTTCCCCCCTAGTGTTATATGTGATGCATATTACAATTAATAGAGCCACTTCTCTTACCTCTAGTGACGTGAGTCATGGCAATCTCTTGCATGAATTTCTATAATAGTCCCTCTCAGTTCTGCTTGCCTCTACCCTTACTCCCCACTAGTGTCAATTTTTCAATCCAGCAGCCAGAGATCCTTAAAAACTAGTCGTATCATGGTAACTAAAACTCTGAAATGTCTTTGTATTGTGCACAGAGTAAATGCCAAGGTCCTTACAATGGTCTTCAGGGTCTAGATGATCCAGCTTCCCTACCTCCATCAATAATACCTCTGACTCGTCTCCTACTACCCTCTGCCTTCTTCACATCTCTCTACCTGACTTCAAACATGCCGGAAATGCTCCTGCTTTAGTATGGTTCCCCCAATTGTTCCCTTTGCCTGGAACATTCTCGATCTACATATCCATTTAATTAACTCTCTCACTTCTTCAAAAGTTTCCGCTCCAGTCTTATGTTAGCAAAGGTGAGCAAACTGCACGGACCATGTTCTGCATTTGGTACGCCCATGCTCTATTTTTTCTTTCTTTGAAAAGTACTTAAAACTTTTTTAAATGTTATAATTTACTAATTTTTAATGTAGTTTATTTTCTAACTTCCCAGCTTAAATACTCCAAGAGGAGAGAAACCTTTACCTGTTTTCTTGAATGATGTATCCATGCAAAGAACCTGCCACACACTGAATAAATGGCTAGAACTATCGTACAATCACTTGCAGAAAGTACAGTGATATCAAAGAAACATTTCAAATAGATGCAGAATGACATTAGAAAGTATATTTTAATAATCGATTCTGATTTATTTTTTAGCTACAACAAAGTTCCCTTGTGCAATGGTGTCCAGTGCAATTTGGAGTTTAATTTCCGAAGGTCTACACCAACGGTGCCTATTCTCCACATGGCATGTAAATGTAATGTTGATAAGAATGCATTCTAAACATGCTTAGTATTAGTTTCTTCATACTTCATTTAATTAAAAATGCAAAACTACTTAAAAAAAAAAATGTCTTACCGGTAGGTCTGTGAAGGCAATACCTAAAAAAAAAAAAAAAAAAAAAAAAAAAGTGGCATTAACAGTTGTTTTTCAAAGGCAGACTATGGTGACATGCTAAATTTCTAACTAAAATGAAGGAAAAGAATGACAAAGGCAAAAATTAAAAATCTAAATACAAAATAACAAGAGTAATTTTTTTCCTCAATAACACTAACAGGTCTGAGTAGATGCTGATCTGTTTTTTAAGATCATCATCCTTATTAGTCAAATACCAATTTATTTTTGGATGATTTTAGATATATCTTCAAAGCAATTTTAGGAGCCATTTAAGAAAACTGGTTACAAAACAGTCACATTTGATTTTTGACCAATACTCAAAGTGCTTTATCCAGCCTTATCATTTAATTGTCCTTATCTAGATTTAGCTTTTAAATAATTTCAGGGGGCAGAAAAAGATTTTTGTTATTAAAAAAATAAAAAAGTAAACAATGGAATATATGGTATTTTTGTTTCTTAAAAAAATAATATTTCTTATAGAAGTACATTCGTGAATAACTTTCTACTACTCTGGAGAAAAAAACAATTCCTTGTTCAAAGTGCAAAGATTTATATAGTTGAGAATTTCTTTTGACTGTCCTCTGACAGTAATTTTGACAGTCATGTTCCAAATGCACTTGAAAATGTTAATATTATTGGAATAAGTCTACTGGCATTCCGTAGTAATAATTTAATAATCTCCTTGCAAATATTAAAATATATTACGTAGCTGAAAATAAGATAATAAATAAACCAAATATTTCTACAGAACCTCATTCCCATGTTTAAAAGATCAGAGTTCTAGAATAATGGGAAGAGGTGGTGTTGATGAGTCAGTCAGTTAATCTCAAATCTTGCAGTATAAACACGCTTTAAAACAAAACCAAAAAACCACACCAGCACTACCTGTACAGTGTCAATCATCATCTAAAAAGAGAGGGCATTTCCGTTATTTATCTTTAAGGTCCCTTCCCACTTGAGGTTCTATGGCTCTATAACTGTGCTATACCATTAGAAGACTATCTTTATTTATTAAAGTAATAAAATTAAAAGACAAAGTGACTATAAATCTCTATTATGCATGCTTTTAAATAAATATGTAAAAATAATGTTTTGTTAGTAAAGCCCTTTTATGAAACTACTAAATTCATGCTGGCTTGTCAAAAGACAGGAAAAGTTGGAGGTCCGCCTGCCCTCAACCACAGTAAAATATTTTGATTACTTTTAGCTTCATTAGTAAATATACAGCAAAGTGACTGTGAGCCAAATAAATATGAAACATTTATTCTAAAAAATTCAAAAAGCAAAAAAGGTACAGAAAACAATAAAAAATAAAATATTTCAATAAAATATTACCATACATATCTTTACTGTTTTTCCTAACATAACTGCCTAATCAATTATTTTCCTCAAATTTTTTTTTTTGAGGAAAAAGGTTTTACGGCAAAGATTTTTTTTTTTTTACAAAGATTGCCTAAATTCATATTGTTTTAGCAAAAATTCTTTTGTCATTACTGAAATCTTTACTCTTTACCAAAAACTCAAAGGAAAATTCCACCTTAATTTTATAGATTAATATTTTTACCACTAATGAATATAGCTACCACAGCCCATATATATTCAGACTACAAAAAGATACCACTTTAACGAGTTGGTATAATTATCTAAATTCATAGAAAATATTTTATATATCTAGTTTCCTGATTTGTCAAGAAGCTTTTTGAAAAGTGACCTTCAACTGATGAATGATATTCAATGAAATGAAGTCAAAAAATTTCAAATTAAGTTAACCTAGATACTGAAATGCTTCTCCTGTAATTATGTCTCAAATAAAAACCTTTCCATTTTGCCTTTTATGGTAAAAACTATGTATGTTTTGAAAACCTTCATTAAGTCTGAAACTAAAGATGTATCAGCTTTGGGGTAAAAATTTTCCAGTTTAGGAAGCATAAAGGAATAGTAACTGAATAAATAAATAACATTTTATCTTCTGGGTGCTAGAATCTGAACTAGAGGTAAGCACACTCCTCCTGTAAAGGGCCAGAAAGTAAAGATTTCCCGCTTTCTAGGCCATATGGTCTCTGGGACAACCACTTAAATCTGCCATAGTAGCAGAAAGCACCCATACACAATACGTAAAACTGGATGTGGATGCATTCCAACAAAACTTTAGTTAAAAAACCGACAGGAGACTAATTTGGCCCATGGTGACCTCTGTTCTAAATGAATAATTTTGCTCACCAATGTTTTACCACTGCGTGCCTGGCACCTAGCCCAGAGTCTGGCAAACAATGACGATAAACAACATTTAGTGAGTACTCACAATGTGCCAGGCAGTCACCTAAGAACTGCATATGCATCATTTCAGTTTAACAACTTTAATAAGGTAGATATTATAGTGATCCCATTTCACAAACTAAGTCACAGAAATATTAAGTAACTTGCATAAGGTCACTTGGCCTAATCAGAAGACAAACCCAGGAAACTAAAGAACCCCTATTAACCATGGTTATACTGCCTATGTGCTTAATATTTAATTTATGAATAAATAATGCCAAATGTTTTAAACTTACTTAAAATTAGAATGTAATTCCATCATTAGGTACCGTTTTATTTAAAAAATCTCCCATTTTAAAAATAGTTTTCTAATTCAAGAGAAAATTTTAATTTAAATGTCTAGAAATCTAATAGCGAAAAAAATTAAAAAATCACATCACCTATGATTTTTCCTAGCTCCCAAAATAAAATTCTTTCTCTGGAATAGTTTAAAAAACTGTAAAAAGACTAATCTTGGTTTTTAAAACATGTGTTTTGAATTTTTGAACCAAAAGTCATACCTAAAAGAAGATTCCTCCTGGTTTAAGATCTTAAATATCTTAAGTAGCCAAGCCAGCTAAGATATCCCAGTTAACTGCTTTGATAAGTCAAAGCTATAATAGTAACGACAAATAAACTGAAGGGGCTATATCCTTCTAGAAACCAGTTAGCCACAACAATCAAATTACAAATATACATATAATTTGCATGGCATCCTTAAAATTCTTGTATTATTAAGAATACAGTTGACTCTTGAACAAAGTGGGGGGGTTAGGGGTGCTGATACCTGTGCAGTCTAAAATCCACATATAACTTTTGACTCCCCAAAAGCCTAACTACTAATTGCCTATGGTTGACCAGAAGTCTTACTGATAATATAAAGCCTATTAACACGTATTTTGTAAGTTATATATACATACAGAATATATATATATGTATATATATATATTCTGTATTCTTATAAAGCTAGATAAAAGAATGTTATTAAGAAAATCATAAGGAAGAGAAAATATTTACAGTACTGTACATATTTATTTTTTTAAAAGCCACATATAAGTGAACCCATGCAGTTCAAAACTGTGTTGTTCAAGGGTCAATCCTTGGGACAACCTTTAAGTCAGATAACACAGGACTTCACAATCAATATTAATAATCAGAAGAAAATGTTTTAAGCCAAATATAAAGAAGGCACTAACTTTATATTAGGACTATGTTGAGAAACTAGGAAAAAATAATTATTACCAATGCAGCCAGAAATTTAGACTTTTCTACTACAAAATGAGACAAGTTTTTGTGTTATATTAAAGACCATCTATTACATGTCTAGCGTACTATTCACGGTCTAATTTTCAAATACTATTTATAAGCGAACTGAAATTTCTGCTTTCTGGCATTAGTTTTTGCCTGTTTTCACTTTTATTTCATCAGAAATAATTTGCTATGAATCAGGACATTTCAGACAGTAAAAGTAATATGAAACCTTTTTATTTTTAAAGCATCCATCTTGCTATGCTTTGTACTTTCTGTAATATAAAAAACAAAAACTAAAAAAACTTCTAAGAAAAGAAAGTATAACAGCCATATACAATTTTAAATTTTAAATATTATGAGTGCATATTAACTAAAAACTCTAATTTTCTATTAGTCTTACAATGAATAGGTAGGTATCTTTATGTTTTTATAAATGTATTTATTTATTAGTCACCTGTCTTTTATTCTTGGAAGTTTTGCTCTTATGAGCTTGTTTTAATTGCACTCCCTTTTGCAGAACTTATGGTCACCAGCCTTTATCCATCTTTGTTAGCAGGCATGGGCCTTTTAGTGTGTCAGTTCCCTTTATTTGGTTGGTACCATTAAGCTTTCCCTTCCTTTATTACTCTCATGCTGCATTAAAAACTGACAGCCCTTTTTTTCTTAGCACTGTTACCTAGAGAATTGAATCATACTGTGAAGGACTTTATTTAAAGCAAAACAGAAACACTTAGCATTTCTATTACTAGAATAAATATCTGAGCATGGGAATTACTTCTACAGTCATTTCTAAACATGTAATACAACAAAGCCTTCACAGAGTACAAATTTTCATCATTTCCTAACTTCCACCTGGAAGGAACAAAGAAATAATTTCCAAAGGCATTTATTTATAACGGAGAATTACATAATAAATATGACCACCATGCTGTAAGTACAATAATCACAACATTTGGTTATTTAACATGCAATACATTATCTTAGTACCTAAACTATGTCCATTCTTGGTGTAGAAGCAGGTATTGTTGATAAGGTTAACACAACAGCCAATGACATCACCAGTCGTAAAAGTTGGTCCATAAGGTTGTCCCGTTCCAGAAGAACAAAATGAATGTCCATCATCCCCATGATAACCATATGAATGTTTATCCCAGCCTAAAGAGAAAGTTCCAGTATATTTACAGTGAAAAGTAATGTTCCTCTGTACTAGAGATAGTCACTTAGATTATGACAAGAATAGTACAACAGATAATAAAGATAAAATTCCCAAATATACATTTAAATTTTCAACAATTACGCTACACAATTTCTGTATTACAACACTACTTACAACATTAAGGAAAATAAATTCAGCACACAGAACACTAAAACGTGTATTAAATAGAGAGGACTCCTACCAGAAAAAAAAAAAACAAAAAAAACATAGCAAGACACATTTTCCATATACATTTCCTTTGCTAATAGATCAAAGGAATTTTGCTTTTGATTTGGTTTACAAACACACACATACACACATACATACACAGTTAAATACAAAATAGATTTCACTATTTTGCTTTCTATTTTCAAAAAATTTCCTCCAAAATTAATTTTTAACATTAGTAAACAAAATATCAGAAAATATAATTCAAGAATTACTTCCATCTGATTAATGGTTTTGAGAAACAGTTCTGCCATTTGATGTAAACCTTTCCTTAGTTTACTTTCCACATCAGTCTACATTCCCAGAATATTAAACAACTGAAAATGAGTTAAAAGCCAAACATGTGTTGGGTAACAAACAGAACCATCCACATTAAAACATTTAAAGTAGTTGATATGACTATTTACTGGAAGTTAAAAATCCGGGAAAAAAAAAAAGCCAAGCAAAAAACAGAAAACAAAATACATGGTATAGAAGTTATATTTCGCTAAACAGCATAAAATTTAAATTTATTTTAGAAGTTCAGCTTCTACTTTGAACTCATGACACAGGTGATTAAAAATACAGAAAAATCAATGTATTTCAACTTATTACTTGAAAATTTTAGCCACAAAGAGTTAGCTATAAGACTATACTATAATCTGATTACAACTGTACCTGGTAATCTATTCATGTTCACACCTTGAGCAGAAAGACCAATTCCCATGTAACTGTTAAACAAAAAAAAGAAAGAAAGAAAGAAAGAAAAGAAAAGTTATTATGGTCGTGTATGTATAAATTACCAAACACTCTTAAACAGTATCAGAACCAAGCCCAAGTCGAAATTCTATTAAAAAAAAAAAAATTTATTGCAATTCATTAAATAGCAAAAAGGGCAATATTAAGCAATAACAAAACCCAGATCACAGGGGAATTCCTATAATAACCATTCATAAATACGTTCCAAGTATTGGTAATAATTATTCATTCTACTAACAATCATAAAAACCTTCCCAACCTATCTACACATAAATATTTACGATAGAGTATAACAAAAGTATAGAGGGACTCGGAGAAGAAATAAAGAAATGTTAAATAAGGAACAAATATATTTCTAAAAGAATAGAGTAAAAATGCAGACCACACAGACACACATAAAAAAAGAACAAGGATATATATTTTGGGGGAAAAAGTCAAATTCACATAAAAACATCTCAAATACTTAATAAAATTATATTAAAAAGTATGCTTGTGGGGTATCTACATATTGGTTTATAAAAGTGTTTTGGCAAATTAACAAAACTGACCTAAACATGGGACTCTTAAAACTAGAAGAACAAAATTACCTCCATGAAAGAAATACAAGAGGAACAGGTAATTTTTAAGGTATGCAATTCATTTTTAAAAGGTTGTATTAATAAAATCTGATGTATTTCAAAAATGGAAAAGTATAAAGTGATACATTTATAAATATTGATGCAAAAAGAAAAACTAAGTAAAAGAGTAAACTGAATCTAATTTGTTAAAAAACCAACTGACTATGATTGTATCAAGGTTTAAAATGGCATTTGACAAATTTCAGCTACCATTCCTAATAAAAACTTAAGAAAAAGAAAAATAAAAGGCAACAACTTAAATATGACATACTTTTTTCCAAATCTAACAACAGCAAGCAAGATACCAAATAGTGAAGCATTGAAGCCATTTCCATCAAAATCAGAATATGGAGATGCCTATAATGGTTAAACACTGTTTTGAACATTTTAATAAAGTACAAAAACTAAATAACCTGTATAAAGATTAGAAGATATAAAATTACCTTTATTTATAGTTGCTATGATTAGGTACATAAAAAACTACAGAATCTACTAAAAGGTTTTAAAATTAATTAGGTATTTTGACAAAGTGATTGTATTTAAGAAAACCACTTTCTTTGCTAGTAATAACCAGCTAGAGAAAGAAGTTGTGTGTGTATATATACTGGTCACAATAACTACAGAAACCATAAAACAGGAATAAGGATCTCAAGGCTCAAAAACAATATATTAAAAGCTGTAAACAAATGGGTATACTATGTATCTGGATAATCTGATAGCATAAAAATGGCAGTCTTTCTAGTTTATATATTTAATGGGGTTCGAGACAGATTCCAAACGAATTTTTACATTGGGAAAACATGATCTTTAAACTTCATATATAAAAATATAGAATTTTGATCAAAAAAAGAAAAAAATTAAAATAACATAGTTTTTGTCCTATGAGATATTAAAACTCAGTTAACTGACTTCACAAAAGCAATATTACTAATGTGCCAAGACAGGAGTGACGAATTATTAAGAAATGACATTTAAATGTCTAGACAAGAAGACTCATTTTGTACTGATTCAGTCCCTCTGTTCCAAGCACAACACACAATGTAAGTATTTTTAAAACACACACACACACACACACACACACACACACACACACACACACACACATAAAGACTCAAGGCACAACAAGACAATGTGAGGAGGAGAAGAAAAGCAAAGCAGTAGATTCCTGACTAGGATCTGAATGAAACTGAGTGGATCAGTGACTAAATCTGTAATACTTCTATTATCACCTTGAAGAAAGAACCTGGAAACTAATGTAAGACTAAAAGCTTACAGGATTTAGACTGGAGGCCCAGAAGTTAGAAAGCAAGTACAAATTGTAATAAAGAAAGATAAGTATAGAAAAAGATGGTTGAACAAATTGCAGAAAAAATTTAAACTTCCAATCAAAATGAGGTCGCAAAAACATAATTCTGAAATACACCAAAAGTGTGTGTGTGTGTGTGTGTGTATAACCAATAAAATATACGACTGTAACATGAATTCATCCTACATAATATTAATGGACAGTATGACAAAAAATTGTTTAAAATACATTTAGGATTTTTAAATGAAAAAAGGAATCACTATCACTAAAAAAAATACAGTAACCAATAATTAGAGATAATTTTGCTAGTAATTTTTCACAAGCGAAAAGTTGTTAAACTGAGTTTCCAACAGATACTGAGAAAGATAATAATAAATTCACATGTAGACACAATATAGAATATCAATAATAAGACACAATCCTAAAAGCTTCCAAAGAGCAAAAGCAGATTACCTCTGAAGGAATGACAAGTTATACTGGCAGTAGACTTCTCCCTAGCAGCAGATGGTGACACTGAACAATGGCACAATATATTCAAAATATTTAAAGTAAAGAATTGTCGACCTAGAACTTAACTCACAGGTTGTAAAAAAAAAAAATACTATTCAGATTTTTACAAATCTCTAATTCATATGTAATATGCTAGAATACAATTCAAAATTATTTGACATCTAAAGACACAGGAAAACATGACCTATATTCAATAGAAAAACAAAAAAGCAAAAGAGAATGACCCTGAGAGGATCTAGTGGCTGGAATTAGGAGATAACAAATTTAAAGCAGTTGTTACAATGCTCGAGGCTATAAAGGAAAATATGCTTGTATTGAATGAAATAATAATAATTTTCAACAAATAATAAAAAAGACCAAATGGTAATTCTGGAGCTGAAAAATACATGAAATAAATATTTACTAATGTACTTAATGGCACATTGGAAATGGCAAAATGATTAAGTAAATATGAAGGCAAATTGATCTGAAAAACAGAAAAATATTCAGAGAATAAAAAGAGAATTCCTGGGGCAGTATGAGAAGGTCTAACAGATACATAACCAGAGGCTCACAAAGAGAATGGAGGAAAAAAAAAACAAACCTGAGAAAAATCTCCCAAATTTGGGAAAAAATTTTTTTGCAGATTCTTCAGCATGGCAAACTTCAGCAGGTTGAAAAAAAGAAAAGCACACCTAGGTACAAATCACTGTCAAGCTGCTGAAAACTAGGAATAAAGAGATCATACAGAAAGCAGACAGAAAAAAATGATATTATTTCCATAGGAACTTTGAGCTGAATATACACTGAATTCTCATAAGAAAATATTAATGGGAGTGGGGGACCCATGCCAACAATGGGTGTTATATTCAGGGAAACATCTTTCATGAATAAAAGTGAGATAAAAACATTTCAGATAAATGAAAAATAACAGAATGTGCTTCCAACAGATCTGCACTAAGAAAAATGCTAAAGAGTAAATCTGCCAAACAGAAAGGAAATGACATCAGAAAGATACCAGGATTATCACGAAGGAATGAAGAGCACTCAAAATGGCATACAGATGAGTATGTAATAAAAGACTTGCATTCTTAATTTTCTTAAAACATGTTACTCTTCAAAACAAAAATAACATGTAGTGTGCAGTTTGTAGGATATGTAGATGTAATACATATGACAACTAGAGCAAAAAGGACAAGGAGGGGGCAAATAGTTAACAAGTTTCTACATTTTATGTGAAATAATACAGTATTTTCAGCAAATTATGAAAACAGGTATATATATTAAAATTTCTAGAGTAACCACTAAAAAAAGGACCCAAAAAAGATATAATTAGAAAGCTACTAGGAAAATTAAGGTGGAATTCTAGTAATATATCAAAATATATCAAATTATTAATATATGGAAGACTAGGTAGTGCTTAACCCAGGAATGCAAGGTTGGTTTAACATTCAAACACCAATGTATTTTACCAAATCAGGAGAAAACACATATGATCATTTAAATAGTCACAGAAAAAAAGTGACAGAATTAAACACCCATTTACAATAAAAACTCTTTGCAAACTAGGAGTACAAGGGAACTTCCTCAGCCTACATTTACAAAAAGGATCAAGCTAGTATGTTTAATAGTAAAATATTTAATGCTATTCCCCTATGATCAAGAACAAAGAAAGAATGTCAACTCTATTTATATTTAAAATTGTACTGCAAATTTAGGATTTATTTATGCCTTCTATTTCTCTATTGCATTACTGAAATAATGCAATAGAGAAATAATGCGATAGAGAAATAGAAGGCATAAATAAACATAATAATAAAACTTTATTAGTAGATAGCATGATTGTTTATTTTTAAAAAGTCCTAAGGAATCAACAAAATAATTAGAATTAATAAGTGAATTTAACAAGGTTGCAGGACACAAGGTTAGTTTACAAAAACCTATTGTATTTGTATATACTGAAGCAAACATTAGGAAAATGAAATTTAAAAAACAATTTCATCTACAATAACAACAGAAAACATAAAAAACTTAAGAACTGAACAAAAGATATGCACAATATCTTTATTAAAAACTACCAAACACTGCTGAAGAGAATTTAAAAAGGTGTAAATAATAAGTGGAAAGATATATCATGTTTGTGGATTGAAAGACTCATTATCATTAGAGCTGCAATTCTGTTCAAACTGATCTTTAGAATCAATGCAATCCAAAGCATAATCATACTGGGGGGGGGGGGGTGGAGAGTTGTAAAAAACAGACAAGCTATTTCCAACACTTATATAGAAATGCACAGAATCTAAAATATTCAAAGAAAGCTCGAAAAAGAATGTAGTAGTAGGATTTGGACAATGTGACCTCAAGACTTACCATATAACTGAGTAACCAACAGAGCATGACACTGGCATAAGGATCAATGGAATGAATGAAGAAAAAGCCCAAAAAGAGATCCAGTTATACAATCGCTGAATATTACATAATAGGTGCCAAAACAATCCAAAAGGAGAAGAACATTGTTCTTCTAACAAACAGTAATAGAATATTCACATGGGAAAAAAATGAACATTAATATCTGCCTTACACAATACACAAAACTCAACAGAAGATGGATCATAGTCCTAAATATAAAAGTGAAAACTATAAAGCTTATAAAAGAAAACATATAAAAATATTCTAATCACTTGGGGATAAATCAAAGATTTATTAGGACACAAAAAGCAAGAACTATAAAATAAACTCATAAATCAGGCTTCATCAAAATTAAAAACTTCCGCTTAAAAGACATAAGATAATTCAATTTTTAAAAATGGACAAAGATCTGAATAGACAACTTCAGAGAGAGATACTGCAAATAACCAAGAAGCACATAAAACTGCTACAACAATTAAGTCATCAGGGAAATACAAATTAAAAACACACTGAGATACCACTATACACTCAGCAGAATGTTTAAAATTTAAAGGACTGGCAACAGCAGTGTTGCCAAGAATATGGCACAATAAGAACTTTCATACATTGTTGGTGGGAATTTAAAATGGTACAACTCCTTGGGAACAATGACTGGCAGTTTCTTGTGAGACTGAACATGTACCAACCCCAAGACCCAGCAATTCCACTCATAAGAGAAAAGAAGGCATATGTCCAACCTAAAGACTTGTACAAATATGATCAGAGCAGCTTTTTACACAATAGGTAAAATCCTGAAATGACCTGGTTATCTATCAACAAACGAATGGGTACATAACTTGTGGTATATTCTATTTGGAAATTAAAAGGAAAAGTGCATTACTGAAATACACAACATGGATGACCTAAAAAATGTTATACTGAATCAGGGAAGACTTACAAGAGTTTATGACACATGATTCCTTTTACATTAAGTTCTAAAACAGGCAAAATTAAAACAGCAGTCAGTTCTGAGAGGGCAAGGACAGGACCTGACAGTTAAATATCATAAGAACATGTCTGAGGATGTTGGTATTGTTCTATATTTGACAGAAGTTTGCGCTTCATGGGTCTATGCATTTGAAAAAATCATCAAATGGTACACTTAAGATTTGTGCATCTCACTGTATGTAAATATTACAATTAAAAAGAATGAAAAAAATCACATTCTATTAATGATATGCATGCTGTAGTGATTAAGAGTGAAATCTACTTTGAAATGCATAAAAAATAAGATAAGTCGATGAATGAGCAGAGAAATGGACAGACATGAGATAAAGCAATTATAGTCAGTTTTGTTATACCAAGACATTTAAGTTCCTCAAAATCACACTATACAAAATCATGCAATAAAAATCATAGTGTTTATAGGAAAAATGAGGTTAAGATCATAGCATGTCAAAACTTCATCAGTAACACACACATAAAAAAATAACCTAATTTAAAAAAATTTCAATAAAAAGTTTTACACATGCTAAGAAATACTACAATAAACATGGCACTTTATGCTAAAAAGACCTGAGGCATACTTGGGAAATGGGTGACATCAAGATTGCTGGTTGGAAGTTATTGTAAAGTGGTGAAAAGAGAGTTATTCGACAGGGGAAAATTTGTTAACACCAGACGTGCATTGGTGTGGCTCATAACACACAGTGAACCAAGATAGCTGGTAGATGAAGCGTTGCATGACATATAAAAAACACACTCAAATTCAACAGCAGTTGAATGGAGTAGCAAGATTTAAATATGAGAACAAGAAATTTATTATTGTGGTACTATATGTTTAGAAAATGAAATAGACATGAGTATCAATACAATTTCAAATTATACATTTATTAATATTGTTAAGTAAATAATGGTTGTGCCAAATATCAAATAACAGAGATTAGAGGATTAGGTTAGTTCATTTCCTATTACAGATAGGTTACTGTTATTGCTCTATATTGTCAATGCTATGTAATCCAATTAGATTAACAGACTTCTCATCAGAAGTCATTAGACCAAATTATATTGTTTCAAGTTATTATGTGGGTAACCATCCAGAGCTACTGCTAAGAAAATCTCATAACTTGAAATGAGTTTCCCTATGACCCATCAATTCAACTCTAAGGTATCTGTCCAGATCTGAAAATACACCCACACAAAAATGTTACACAAATATTTGCAACATCATTATTTATAATAACCAAAAAAGAAAAAAAAAAAGTGTTTCTACCTACTGACAAATGGATAAACAAAATGTGATCTATCTTTACAATGGGATGTTACTGGCAACAGTAAGGCACAGAGTATTGATAAACACTACAGCATGAATGAACCTTGAAAATATTAAAGATATGTCAGAAACAAAAGGCCATGTATTATATGATTCCATTTATATAAAATGTCCAGGATAGGCAAATCCACAGAAACAAAACAAGTGGTTGCCTTGCCTAGGGCTGAGAGAAATGACTGCTAATGGGGACAGGATTTCTTTTTCAAGTGATGAAAATGTTCTAAAATTAAACAGTGGTAAGGGTTGTACAATTCTGTGAATACTACCAAAATGTACACTTTTAAGGGTAAATTTTTATGGTATGTGAATTAAGTCTCAATAAAACTCTCATTAAAACTAAAACATGAAGACTTCGGTTTTAGCTCCAAAATGTAAAGAGTTTGAAATTTGCCACTCCCATTCTCACAAGGAAAAAGGTGAACAAACTGAAAATCACCAATGCTTCTTAGATTCATCAGAAAATTGAGTTCAGAAGGCAAAATACTTCCAGGAAAATTAAAGAGACAAGTGAACACAGAGCTTACCAGGAGCAGGAGCCTCCAAAGACAGTAAGTGGTAGGACTCTAAAAGCAAATGATGATGAACTGCTGAAGGCTGTGTGTAAAATAGCTTGGGCTTTAAAACCCTTTTCATCTTAAAGGAGCCTCCACATATTTATGAGTTTTACCTTTGGGAGCTCCACCAGGTTATTATCAGGGAAAAAATTCCTTCCAGTTTTGGGCATGGGGAAAAGGAAAAGTAAATACGCCCAGAGCAATCTGTTATCCTTAACAAAGACTGGACTTCAAGGGAAACTACTTTTTAGAACCTTATTTGACCTAGAGGAAGGACAATTAGATAACCCCAGTCCCAACTAGCCTTCCTAACTGAGGTTAGGGGAGGGGGAAAAAAGATCAAGACTCTTCTGAAGACCACAGCCCAAGACCTCTGGTTCACTACAACTAAGACTTAATCATAACATTATAAAACACACTTTCATTCCCCAGTACTTTATCACCACATTAACAGGGTTCCAGTATAGCAAGAATAGATTACAAGCGAGAGAGCTACAAGACACATTCTATTTAAGGAGTTTCTAGGGAAACAAAACAACTGGGAAGACAAGGAAACTAGAGGAAAATGAAGTCTATGACACCTACAAACAACACAAACACCTAGCAAACATAAACATAGTATAAAATTTAGCTACATAATTATAAAACCTCACAGTAATGATCAATTTACCTGATTTCCTATTATAAAATCAATCATGTACAGTTTTCAACAAAAAAATTACACTGCATGCCAAAAAGCAAGAAAAATTACATTCTAAAGAGACATATCAAAACCAAAACCAGAAATGGCAGAGATTTTAGAATTATCAAACTAAGAATTTAAGATAGCTGTGATTAAAATGCTATGGGCTATAAAAATCAAAGCAAAATGATAGAAATCAAAAACGCTAACATAAATCAAGAAAGCTTTCTATGAGTTCATCATCGAACTAAACACAACCGAGGAAACAATCCATGAGCCTGAAGATATGTCAATGAGAATGTCCCAAACAGAAATGTCAAGGAAAAAAAAATAAACAAACCTGGAACAGAATATACAAAAACTGTGAGATAACTATAAAAGATATAACATACATATAATGGGGATGCTAGAAAGAGAAGAAAGAGAAAAACTGAAGTATTTGAAGAAATGATGCCTAAGAATTTTTCCAAAATTAATGACAGATACCAAACCAAAACTCCTGAAAGCTCAGGCAATGCTAAGAGAATAGCAAAACATCTACACCTAGGCTTATTATATTCGAATTGCAAAAGTCAAACAGAAATCCCTGAAATAGGCTAAGGGACAACAAATATATATATATCTATATGAAAGAAGGGTAAGAATTGTGTGAGATTTTTCTTCAGAAAACATGCAAGCAAAAAGAGACTGGAGTGAACTAAGTGTTGAAAAAAAACTACTAACCTAGAATTCAATAACCAGCAAAATTTTCTTTCAAAAGTTAAGAATAAGACTCTATCAGATAATTAAAAACTGCGGCAATTTGTTGCCAAAAGACCTGCCTTGCAGGAGATATTAAAAGTTCTTCAGAGACAAGGAAGAGACACTCCTGAAAAACTTAGATCTACATTTTTAAAAAAGGGTAAGAAAGAAATAAATGAAGATAAAATATTTTAATTTTCTTATTCTAAATTGATCTTAGATAACTGTTCAAAAGAAAATAAATGGGTAATTATAGCTTATGGATAAGCGAAACAAGTGAGCAATATTGTAAGGCAGAAGAGGAATTGATTATGTTATAAAACACCTGCACTACTCGTAAAGTGATTATTTGAAAATGGACTTATACTAGTTAAAATTGTCTAATGCAACCTTTAGGGCAACGACCAATAAAATTTAAAAGTAAGTATAACTTGATATCTTAAGATATGAGAGAAAATGCAATTACAAAATGCTCAATTAAAACCAGAGCAAAAAACAAAATATATATTTTAAAGCAACAAGGAACAAATGCAATGAATAGAAAATAGTTACAAATAGTTAATATCAACCTAACTATAATAGTCACTCTCAAAGTGAAAGGTCTAAATACGCCAATTAAAAGAAACTGACAAAATGGGGAAAAAAACAAGACTCAAGTACATGATGTCTACAAGAAGTCAACTTTAAACATAAAGACAGAGGTAGATTAAAAGTAAAGGGATGGAGATAGGCATACCATGCTAACACTGATCAAAAGAAAATTGGACTAATTATACTAGTTTCAGATAAAGCAGATTTCACAAGGAAACCAATTAGGAATAGAGTTTTACCTAATTATAAAAGTGTCAATTCTTGAAGATAACAATCCTTAACATTTACGTGCCTAATAACAAAGTGTCAAAGATGTGAGGCAAAAACTGACAGAATTTCAAGAAATAACAGTTAAATCCACTATTATAATGGGAGACACCAAACCTGCATCAGTATCTCGCAGACAAAGCAAGTAGAAAACCAGTAAGAAAACAGTCAAATTCAATAGCACCATTAATCAACTGGATTTCACTGACATTTACAGAATACTTCAATTCAATATCAGCAGAATAGACATTATTCTCAAGCTTATAAAAACATTCATCAAGACAGACCACATGCTTGGCCATAAAACAAACCTTAACAAATTTTAAAAACTGAAGTAGGAAGAGAAAAAAATGGCATAAATGATAGATGCTCTGTTCATCCCTATGGTGACCAAATTGAAAATATAATGGAAATAAGGAGCAGCATCAAGGAAAAATAGCTTGGGATGAACAAGCTATACAATTAGAGAGAAATCCAAGAAATCACCTTGCAATGGCAGAAGGCAGGACAGGGCCAAGACATGGGGCTGTCTGGTCCTGTGCATCTAAGTGAAAGGCTGCCACAGCGGCAGACTTCTCTTAAAGGGGCCGCAACTGGGAGTGGATTTTCGTGGTCACAGATCTGCTCGTTAGGAGCACCAGTGGCCGTTAGGGTGCGCGAAGGGCGGCCCCAGGAATTTACAAGGAGACATAGTCGGAGTGCGGGCTGAGGCGAGACTCACTTGCTACAGAAGTGCCAGCAGTATCCATTGTTCTGTTGAGCCCTCCCCGAAAAATGTACCATACTAACGCAGGATATTAATAGGGGAAACTGGAGGGGAAAGAGAGATAACTCTATACTATTTAATTCTTCTGTAAATCTAAACATATCATCAACATAAACTGGAAATAACCCAAAGTCCTTCAACAGGTGAAGGGATGAATAAACCGTGGTATATCCTTATGATGGAACACTATTCAGTAATAAAAACCAACGAACTATTGGTACAAGCATCAACATGAATTATGCTAAATGAAAGAATTCAGTCTCAAAAGGTCACATACCACATAGTTCCTTTTATATGTCAGTTTTGAAAAAGAAAACCCTTTAGAAGAAGAATGGTTTGGTTGCAGTCAGAAGTTACAAGTGTAGGGAAGATTAACAAAGGGGTATTTCCTTTTAAGGAAATTTGAGTAGTGATGGAATTATTTCGTATCTTGATTGTGGTAGTAGTTTTAAAATTCATTGCATTAGTCAAAACTCATAGAAGTGTAAAAACAAAAAAATAAATTTTACTGTACATTAAAAAAAAATTTTTAAGAAAATACTCTAATAAAAAAGCCACAAATTAAAATAAACATGAAAAATATTTGACCTCACTAGTAATCAAAGAAATTCTCCTTAAAATGGCAAATCATTTTTCACTTAACATATCCTAGAGAAAATAATCATCAGTATACGCAAAAACGGATACAAGAACATTCAATGCAGTGCTGTTTATGTTATATAAATACCAGGATTAACCGATATATGGAACAACAAATCACTATATGCGCAAACATTAAAATTACGTGGCACTTCTACCATCTCATGGAGGCCCTACCCAGGCCCTGCCTACTATGCAAACTCAAGGGCTAAAGAAAGAGATGGCCTTGCGACTGAGAAGCCATCAAATTTTGGCCAGACCCTGCTAGAATCTCCAAAGCCTTAGAAACAAAACAAACTTACATGGCAATTAGAAACACCGCTATAAAAACCATATTTAATAAAATGTAAAAAAGTAAGACAATAACGAAGGGAAAAGTATGTTGTAAAACAGCTTGTACATTTGTTGGAAATGTAACAATGTTTTCAAAAAGGGTAAATGTGGAGGGTAGATATTAAATAATTCAATTTTTAGCATTTTTAGAAGACTGGAGAGCTAGACTTTTTTTTGTCCTAAAGTAATGGAGTTAGCTTTGTAATTTACCAGATAATTCATTTAACCAGTATGTTATTTAAAACGAAAAGCAGGAAAATGGCGGACTAGGTAAAAGCAGAGTTCGTCTCCTCCCAGGACTGCATTGAAATTACAACCAAATTATAAAATAATCAGCATGGAGAATCACCTGAAGTTCACCTGATAACACCTACATCTGATAATATAAAGGAGCCACATCGAAGCTGGTAGAAGGGGCAAAGTCTTGAATCGGGCTGGACCCGCACCCGTGGGTGGTGGAGAATCACCGAGAGGAAGAACGAGGCTGCGGAGGTTCTCCGGAAGGAGAGGGGGGTCCTGGTCTCAACTGGGGGTTCCCCAGCCCAGGGAAGAGAAGATTCCAATAACTCTGACTGTAGAAACTAGAGGAGATTCCGGCTCTCTGGGTGAGACAGAAGGCAACTGAGCTCCTAGACGTCCCTTTGAAAGACCCACGCAAAGGTTTTCTGACCTGTGGACACTCACCTGGGACATCAGCAGTGGTTCTGAGGCTCGCGGGGATTCATTCTGAAAAAGTCTCCATTACCTGGAGTCAGAAAGAGGGCTGGAAAGGCAGCCACCATTGTGCCTTAGTCTGAGCCCCCTACAGACCACGCCCACAGAGCAATTAGGAGACACTGGTCTGAGGTGATCAGCCCACCCCACCTAACCTGCAGACTGCAGGGGGTAGATGTTTATGGTTGGCTGCCAAGAACTCAGCTGAATCATTCAGAGTGAAGTATTCACAGCAGGGCGGTATTGTTGTAAGCAGTATTTCTAATCCCAGTAACAGTGGATGGCCAGCGCTGTGAGCCCCATCTCAGAGATAAGGTCAAGCAGATCGCTGCTGTTAACGTGAACCTGGGCAGATATCGGGGACTTGTGGTCCAGTCCCGGACAGCAGCTGGTCTTGCTGTGATCTGGGCCATCTGTGGGAACTTACAACAGTTACCAAACTTCCAGCAAGAATGATGCTGTTTTGATTTGGCACCCACTGTCTCTCTGAGACCCCCACCCCACCTACCTGCAGACTGTCCAGGGTAGGTATTGGTATGCTGCCAAGCTCAACTCTGAGTGATTCATAACCAAGGAGTCACAGCAGAGCAGCCATCATTGTGAGCGGCCTTTCCAATAGCAGCAAAAGAGGCCAGCCCTGTAAGCTACATTTCCATTCCCAGGAGGCGACTAGTGCTGTGAGATGCATTTCATGACAGAGAATTTAGGATGGTACTTCTGAAAAAACTCAATGAGATCAAAAACGAATCATATCAACAACTTCGGGAATTGAAAAAACAACTAGATAAGCAGAGCAAGGAGACTGAAATCCTCAAAAAGAACCAAATTTGAAGATGAAGAACACACTACAAGAGTTGAAAAATAAAATAGCAAGCTTGGGAAAGAGAGTTGACCAAATGCAGAAAAGGTTCAGTGATATCGAAGACAGAAATCTAGAAATGCATCAGAAGGAAGAAGAAAGAAAGCAAAGAATGAAAAATAACGAAAGAGAAAAACGAGAACTAGCTGATACCATCGGGAGAGGAAACCTAAGAACAATGGGCATTACTGAAGGCGAGGAAAAGTAGCAGGGACTAGAAAGCATTTTCAGACAAACAGGGGACGAGAATTTCCCAAATCTAAGGAATGAGCTGGAGCTTGGAATTCAAGAAGTCAACTGAATACTCAATTATCTCAACCCAAAAAGGCCTTCACCAAGACACAGTGTATTAAAGTTATTGTAAATCAACAACAAAGATAAATTCTCAAGGCAACCGGGGAGAAGGAAATGGTATCAAATAAAGGTAAACACATTAGATTATCATCGGACTTTTCGGCACAAACCTTATAAGCCAGAAAGGAATGAAATCAAATATTTAAACTATTAAGTGAAAGGAACTACCAGCCTAGAATAATGCATCCAGCTAAGCTCTCCTTTAGATATGAAGGAGAAATTAAGACCTTTCCAGACAACCAAAAATTGAGGGAATTCTCCAATACAAGATCTGGACTACAAGGAATACTGAAAAGGGGTCAGCTAAAACAAAGTAAGAACAACAAAAATACATAATTAGGAGTAAAGTGATTATCAGGCAAATAGAAGCAGAGGAGTGCAATCCTTACTAAGAACAGGGCATTATAGCTTAAAAAATAAGAAGTGAATTGTTACAACAAGAAAGTAATGAACAGGTCAGCATACATAGGGATAAGCTGAGACAGCAATGACTAAAAAGGGGAGGATTCAAAGATCCAAATTCCCAAAGGGGGATGGAGATAAGGCACGCAGAGAAGAAAATGCACGACTGTATATATGTAACTATTCTTTTCATATTTGTAATGGCAACCATACACCAAAGATTCAGAGCTGAAGTATATAACATAAAACAAGAAGAGCCAGGGCAAAACCTAAAAAATCCAAACAAAATAAAAAATAAACAGAAACACAAGGACAAGGGAGCAATAAAACTAAAAGCGGTTTTATAAATGTGATTTTTTTTAATCGAAAAAATGATTTAAATTTTTTTCCTTTTTTTCTTTTTTTCTCCCCCGCCCCATCTACCAGAATGTGATTTCTTAACCCAAGTGTTTATGAATTTCTGAAATTTCCAAATTATAAAAAAATTCCAAATTATACTAATGTTAACTGCTCAGTAAGATTTATCTAATGGGGATAACAGTTATCTATATAATTCCCTGCTTGCTGTTGAATTTTAAACATTCAAATTCTGAATAGCTTCTTCAAGTACAAGAGGGGTCTTGGTCTTTTAGTCTTACAGGACTTGAAAATCACTTCTTACTACCTTCTTACTGAGAAATGGCATCATGAATACAATAAAATGACAAATTAGGGGCAGCAAAAGATCATTACTGCTGCAAGACACACAGGTGTATCTATGTATATATATCTTATCTCTACACACACACAAAAGCACACACACAGAGAAACTCAGGATACTTTGAGTACAGTGTTTTTGCCACAAGCATCTTCACTGCACAACTAATTGGCCATAAGGCAATTTTGCTGTAAAATATAAAATATCTGGTTGACAGTTCGGTTTCATTTCTCCATTGATGAAGTTCTCCCAGTACTCTCATTTTTATACTATATAAATCTTAGCCCTCATTATGGTCTGCAGTAATGAGAATAGACCTAGTGGTCTTAAAATAGTGGATAACAACAAAGTATAAAGCCAGACGGTAAAGCAACATGTAAAATCAAATTGCAAACTATAGTACAAAATGACAACGTATTTTGGTTTGCAAATCCTTCCACAACTTTACCAAGCTATGGCAAATATAAAAGCGGTGGCTACTAATTCACAACAGTATTGGAGAGCATTATCAGTTCTTTAGTTGGAAACTGACATCTCTTAATGAAGAAATTTTAGCAAAAAATAAAGTGTAACGCCAAATTGACAAATCAACAAGCAAAAACAAACTATACTATGTACTAAAGACTTTGAAGACAATATATTTTCATTTTTTACAATAGTTTTTTTAAATTTTGTTATTAATTTTTCAAATTTCACTATATCTTTTTAAATATCGTTCTTTTATTTTTTGTTCTTTTATCTTTTTTGGAGAAACTGCCTAATGGCCAATTAGTTGTGCAGCAAAAATGTTTTCAGCAAAAATGCTTATGGGGGAAATAACTAGAACCAAAACATTCATCTGTAACTCACGAGCTACCAATCTTAAACAATTAACACTTCATATCTTTATGAACATACACCCATTTCTTCTTTATATGGAACAAAAATGATATAACTGCTTTCAAACATTAAAAGTGCTGATATATATCCAACTGGTGATTCATACAGTAGTGCTATAAAACTAAACATTTCATTAAAAGTTACAGATGCTCCTCTGAAAATATTTCAACCAGCTTTTTAAAACATACATATTTCAGGGTTAAAAGAAATAAGCAAACATTAACCAAAAAGGTTTCAGAACTTAAAAAAAAGCAAACAAACAAAAAGAAAGCAATCATATAGAGAGCTAAGGCTCTGAAAGATCATGAACACATCAGAAATTAAAGCAAGCCGATAAAACTTTACCTGGCCACTGTTTTCTATTTTCTGTATTTTACATGATCTTAAAAAGTTTTCTGGCCAGGGAGAGATGCTCCTCCCAAGACTAGCCCTTTCTTAGAGATACCAAAAGACTTGGCCAGGAGTAGCTCTCATATACAAACCAATAATTCCAAGTTGACAGCCCCAGTCATCTCCTTATCTAACTCTCACACACAAACCAGTGCTTCTCCTGCCCTAAATCATCCCAGAGTCAGGTACCAGATAACCAGAGACCACTCCTATAGTCTAAATCCGGCTGAAATTATTCAAGCATGCCAATCCTAAACTGTTCACCCTGCCCTGCCTTGCCTTTCTCTTGACTACCCTAATAACGTCTCTAGCCCAGGCCTTCTCCTTAGTCCCATCTTCTGCCACCTTACCAAAACCTAATGCTTACCCTCTGTGACCCTGAGTGGCATACATGACTCCCTCCCTCTCTGGGACCTGTGAGTATAATAAACTTCTTTCCAAGTCTTGTTCTTGTTTCCTCCTGTGGCCACAACAACTTTACCATACCACATCCAACACATACATTCATAGAATTGCTACTATTAGCATACAAAACAAATTCAAGAATATGTATATCCAAAATATTAAATTAAGTACTAATCACGAGATGATTATCTGAGCCAACAGAATTGAGCTAAATAATTTACAACTTAAGTTAATATAAAATGGAAATCCTTTTTCTCAATATTACTATTCAAACCTAGAGCATTCTGATTTCTTGCCTGTGATACAAAATTTTGTTCTAATTCTACACTGACAGCAAAACAGCTACTTATCTCTCTATATACTATACTACTCCCCCTCCATTCTTTCCAAAGCAGAAGGATCACAGAAAATAAAAATCAGGCTCTACTTCTTGCCTCCAGAAAGTCCACAATAATATATCAACCCTTCAGTTTTGTAATTCTATTATCTCTCAAAGAGCTATATAAATACACAAGATCTTAAATTAAGGCCTGGCGATGTGTACTAAAATGGTCTTCTAGTACCTAATTCATTTGTCTTGCCTTCTACGTAATAATTAAGACAATAAAACTAAGATCAACAAAAGCATACTACTAGTTTGAGGGTTCCTCTAAAAACTCTTTGTTAAATAATGTCATCTGCAGTTAATTACATCAACAAAAACAAATAAACATAACTTGGTTTCCTGCCTTTTTAAAGTAGTCCATTGTACTGCTAATTGTAGGGTACAGAAAAGACTTTATTACATAATATGATAAAACAAATCCTACTGTTTACCTCATAGGTACCAATTTATGACTCTAGTAAAGTAAAAATTTTGGTTAATAAAATTCTTTACATTCCAATCTATATTTAAAATCCTCTTATTTTTCAGTATGTCCCTACGAATTAATGAACAATGAAAAGCAGCAATTCTAAATCATGCAAATAAGTTAGTAAGAAGCTGCTTCACATTTCAATTGTTTAAACTTTACAGATACTATCCATTATACCAACTATGGAGACTGAAATATATTTTACTGTTTGGTTTTTCAGTGATAACATTTCTCTTCACAAGGGTTATAACTTAAAATTTACATCAGACCTTTAAAATTTTTTCATAGAAAATCTCCAATTTTTAATATAAGTAGAAAAAGTGTCTTTATTTGTATCATGTAAGAATTTTTAAAAAGAAAAATTACATCAAAAATGAAGACAAACTAAGTGGAACACAAGAGTGAACAGACACCACAGGAAAAATATGTAACAGAATAGAGAAAATTTTTTAAAGAAGAGAAGAAAATGGGTTTTGCCTTTCTATAGAAGTTAGGCAAAGAAAATCTAACACACTACACTCTTAACTGGAGTCCCCCCAAAAGAAATCTATATAATGGAATAGGATAAATGCTTTAGAAACATTTCTAAAAAAAGAAAACTTAAACCTATTATTGAAGGCCATATATGAAGGTTAACACCAAGACATATTCTAAGTACTGACTGATATTAAAAAAAAAAAAAAATCTTTGGGGATCTAAACAAAAAACCAAGTTTCCTACAAGGAAAAAATGGCTTAAGACTTTTCATATCCAAGTCCACAGAGCTCACAAGAAAGTGTAAGCCATGGATTTTATATCCAATCAAACCTTCAAATATAATGGGTATAATAGTCACAAGCAGTTATGAACCATGGAAAATGTAAATAATATTGTTCTCATGAGCTCTTCCTGAGCTCTCTAGTGAAGAATGTGCTTCAGACAACCAAAAAACCTAAAAGCAGCTTTGTAACAAGGTCTGGTGGTAACTACTAAACATACAGAATTTATAACTAACACTAAATGATGAGGTAACAGAGTCGTGCATGAAAATGTTATATGTTTTTACAATATAGATATAATACAATTAATAAGATGGAGAAGAGGAGAGCTTATCAAAAAAGGCATGAACTATCAATACACTGGACTACCTAAATGAATCTCAAACATATCATATGTTAAATGAAAAAACACCATACTCAAAAGGTTACATGTATATGACATTTCCATTTATGACATTCTGGTTTCAAAAAGAAAAACTATAGGAACAGAAAACAAATCAGTGGTTGTCAGGAGGTAGAGGTGAGAGGAAGATTTGATTATAAAGGGGCAATAAGATGGAATTTTAGGAAGTGAGGGAACTATTCTATATCTCACTTGTGGTAGTTCTTACGTGATTGTATGAATTTGTTAAAACTCATAAAACTATACATCCCTCTCAAAAAAGTGAATTTTACTGCATGTAAATCAATAATAAATTTTTAAATGCCAAAAAAAGATAGCAAGGAAGGGAAGTGAAGAAGAGGTTACTCTAATTCCTTTACTGTTCATAACAGAGAATATATTAACGGAGGGGAACTTCAGGTATTAGTATAAAAGTTTCTAAATGTAAAAATATACTAATCTTCCCCCTGCTACACAGCAAAGAAAATAAACCACATCATAAAAAAACAAAATTCAAAGTGACAAAAATGTTTAGTTTCTTCCTCTAAAAGCACTAGTGTCACCAGTTACCTGTGATATACGTTCAGAGTTTTCTATGTCATTATTTGCTTCTATTTTCAAAAGGAAATAATGAAGAAATTAATCAAGAACTAATAAAAATAGTTACTGCCTGAGGTGGGTATGGGGAAGCAGGAAAAAAAAACAATAAGGATGAAGTGAGAATTCTGTGAAGTGCCGTCTTGTACAGTTTTAAATTAGGAACAATGTAAATGTTTAATTGTTTTACATAAGAAAAAAGCAATCTCTAAAAATGAAAGATAAACTGAAATCAGTGAAACTAATAATATGCCAATAGGTTGCAAAACCATAGAGAAAAGAATTACTTCAAATGACCATAAAGCACAGTATTTTGACTATATATCTTTAGTGGAATAGACTCTAAAAACAAACAAAAAAACTCTAAGTAAATCATATGCATGAATATAAATGCTGAATCCTCAAAAAGTCATGAGAAAAGTGCAGTATTTTTCTTTTAATATTTGTTGACACAAATCTCTATTTTTTCCTAATTAAAATATGAGGTTTTTATTTAGACTTGGTACTGTATTAAATTTCAACCAAAGATTATAATTTTTCCATTCTTATATGTTCCTGTGTAATTTCTAATTTTGTTTTTTGACTTGGTTGGGAAATGTCACTTAAAAAAGCTAAAACCAAATCTAGAATGTTGCATTATAAGAGTAAGAATATAATAAATGTAAAAAAAAAAAAATCACAGTATTTAATCAATATTTCTTTTAGCAATAATACTGGTATTTTAATTTAGAAATGTATAGTTACGTTCTAGAAGAAAGCAAATTAAAAAATCATGTCCGTAACATTAGAAACAAAGATGTTCAGAGAAAGAAAAGAAAAAAAGAGATACAAGTGTAAAATTAGAAAATTCAGGTAATACTGATTTGGAAACTCTGCAATTTACTTTGAAATGCATTAAACAATTAGATTGATTGATGCATGAATAGATTTGGGATAAAGCAAATACAGCAAAATCCTAACTAAAATCTAGGTGATGGATATATAGGAGTTCACTGTATTATCTCTTCTGTATGTTTGAAAATGTTGGGGAGGAAAACTGCTTAGATTCTGGTCTAAATCACAAAGAGAGCAACGCTGGGATGAACTTCGACTCTTAACCAGCCTGTGCCTCCACCCCAAAACCAATACTATTCTATAATCATTTTAAATATTTCAACCATCTCACCAGAAAAACCTACCCAACTGCCATATCATCCATGAAAAGTCAGAAGGTTTAGAACCAACAGACCATTTCTCTTTATTTTGGAACACTTACTTTCACCTGATTCCAGCAGTAAACAAATAGCAAGCATTTGGATATATCTGATATATTTTGAGATAAACAAAAATAGACTGATTAAAAATTACTATTCTGGTTTTGCAAAACTGAAATATGATTTCAAGTAATATATTCGTTATTAACAAAGCTATATAACTCCTTAAGGTTATACTGAAGGATTACGGGTATCTTCAAGATCTTATTAAAATGAGATTTTCTCTCTAAATTTTTAAACTCAATATATTAAGCTGAAGGTATAAACAGTGGTACATATGAGATTAATATATTTTTAAAATCTATTTTATGTGATTCAGATACATCTTAAACCAATTTTTCTTTTTTTTTAGACTGTTAAATTTTTTTTTTTTAATAGAGAAAAAAAGGCTGGGAGAATATACCCCAAAATGTCAACTATGGTTTAGTATGTATGGGTGGTAGGATTCTAGATGTTTTTAAAACTAGTTACACTTTTTGATTTCTCCTTTTGCATTAGGAATGCATTACCTTTTAATTATTTAAAAAAAAAAAAGGTTCTTAAATCCATATTCATTTGCTAGGTATAAAATAACTAACTGATGGAGTAAGGGGTAAGGGTGATTTGAAATTTCAACGACAATGAAGATAATCAACTGGAATATAATTTAAGAATGTGATGGTTTCATATCTTTAGGTCACTTTTCACACATTCGATGGGTACTTTGTTAAATTATATTTTCTTCACCAAAAATACCACTCCTACCATCTTTAATGGTTTCAAAACACAGGCAAAGGAGTATTCAGAATTGAACATTCAGGTCATTACGTAAGTACCAAGTACCAACACGCTATACAAGCAGAGAGCTGGCGGTATACAGATGTTATCGCTACTCAACTCCACTCAGTCAACATTTTTATCCAGTGCCCATTTTGTGCCTCACATTGTTATATGCACTGAGGATACAGTACTGAACAAAACAGACCAAAAACCCCTCCTGTTTCTCTTCACGAAAGTTGGTTTTCATTGCTACATCCTACCTGGCAGTGCATTATTTTTCTGAAAGGATCAAGAATTACTGTTTTCCACAAGAGCAACACAGCTACGCAGTTTACTGGCTCCATTATCTCCATTCCTTACCCTAAGTCTTTGACACACTGTACCAGCTTCCATCCCATCTTTTAGGAAATTACTATAATGAGGATTAACAACCTCTAAATGACAAACCAGCAGATACTTCAATTCTTTTAATTGACTTCCTTGGCTTCCAACACACAATACTCTCTAGGATCTTCCTTCTAACTCTCTGACCATTCCTTCTCAGAATCTTTAGCTAGATTTTCTCCTCTTATATGTTATAAATATGGTGTTTCTCATTTCCATCCAAGGCCCTCTTCTTTTTTCATGTTACATATCAATTCCCATGGCTTCAACAACTTACATTCTGATGACTCCAAAACCCACCTACAATTTTGCTCTCTCCTAAATCCCACTTATTTTTAGTCAATGGCTTGCTATTGCTATTAATCATCTGAATGTCCCACAGCAATTTAAACATTATTCCCATCATTTGCAACTTCAAAACTCCACTTCCCTCCAGTACTTTATAAGCCACAACACCATCTATCTAATCAATTGTCTAAGTCAAAAATCTGGAAGTCATCCTTAACTCTCTCTCTCTAAACAGCTATCCTCACCACTCCCACCTCCTAATCAAGTTTTTTTAAACATTCTAAACAGCTAAAAATCTGTCTACTTTCCTCACTTACTCCACTACACAGATTAAGACCTCAATTTAAAATATTAGCCCAACACATCTTCGATGTCAGTCTCAAACCTATTTTCCACATTACCATCACAATAACCTCTCTAAAATGCAAATCCTATTGTTATCATTCTTTTGCTTAAAACTAGCACCTAAAAGATGAAAGGTAGTATCTATTAGCATTAGCAGTCCCTCATGATCACCCTCATGACCAACAAATTCCTTCCACAAAACTTTGTGCTGCTCTTTCTTCATCAGCATCAACAGCACTAAGTATGAGCAACAAGCACTCTAATAAAGTACTTTAAATGAATTATTTCATCTAGTCCTATGAGGCTGACACTATTATTTCCATTTCACAAGAGGAAACAGTTTGTCAGAAAGCTCAATGCCACATTACTAATACGTGGTAGAGCCAATATTCGAATCTCCATCTATCCAATCCCAAAGTATTTCAATAAATTACTTAGCAAAAGTGACTAACTAGCATCGAAAACAGCTATTCATCTTTAAAACCTGTGCTCATAGACTGTATCTGGAGGGATTCCTAGGAACTTAGTCTAAAGAGGGTAAATGGGTGGCTGAAGGACAGGGAAGTGAAAAAGACTTGTTACTTTCTTCCTCTTCCATAACCGTAGGCAAGCTTTCTATGGAGGCTTCCCCTATCATCACTTCATCTTCCAAGAGATTTGGTTACTCCCTCCGCCATACTTCTTCTGTAGTTTGATCATATGTCTATTATTATATATTTTTTATTCTATTATGTATATTTTATATTATATTTATTTATTGACCTGTTGATTTCCCTTCTTACCTGCAAACTTCTGAAGGGCAAGGACTGTCTTGGCCAATTTGTCCTTGTAAATCCTAGATTACCAGCACAATACCTGGCTCATAAAAGGTACCCAACAATTAAACCACCTCCTCCTCTTGTATTTTTTTTTATCTCTATCAAAATCCATGACTAGTCTTATAACCCAACTCCTATCTCTAGCCATCTGTCACATTGTCATCACAATTGCATGCCCTCCCCACCCAGTATTGCCTTTCTAAAACATGTATCGCTGTCCTACTCAAAAAGACTAAAGGCTTCCTACTACCTATAAAGTATTCTACCTTAGAACTATCATCAAGGCTTCCATTCGCCTGTAAACTCTTCACTATAATTCAAGTCTCCAGCAATAATGAGCCACATACCTCAGCCAAAGACACCATACAGTTCCACTCTTCCCATGAGACTAGTCCAGCTATTTATCACAGTTTGCAATAATTTTCCCCTACAAAGTTTCTCAAATTCTATCAAATACTACTTTCTTTATAAATCTGTTTCCTTGTGCTAGAATTAATCATTCTCTCCTCAGTTCCCCCCATACTCTCTCAATCTTACAGTCTTAGTATATTTTAATCTAGAGTTATTTGCATATGTCTGCTCCATGCCCTGCCCCACTGTACCCTCCAAATACTGGATTCCATATTCCTTGAAGGCAAGGGCCAACATTCAGTTCACTGAATGCATTTATTGAGTTTCTACTAAGTGCCAGATCCTCTACTAGGAACTATGGATATGATAGAGAAGAATAACTTCTTATTTACACTTACTCAACTGTGACAGTTACACATTCTGTGATATCTGTTAATATATCCCGCTTCCTAATGTCTTTGTTCACATTTTCCATGTGTATTTCCACTTGCTGCTTATCTTCAGTTGAAACTAGAAGACCCTGTAAAGCCTTGTAGAGCTAGACGGAAAGGTTTTTATTTCTTTTCCACATCCCCCAGAAATAATTCAGAAAGTTAGCAAGCACAGAAGCAACACTCTGAAGACTGTCCTTTATCAACAGCAGAATTATTTAGGAATAGCACAGATACTGGATTACTTGCTGGTTTCTCCTGAATCACTGGTAGAGTAGCACCAATATTTTGTTTGAAGAGCTGAAAATACTGTACTCATCTTAAATATTAATTCTAAAAATTTTCAAATATAAAATTTATTTTCTCTCACATTTAGAATTAATTGTATCTCCACTGCCTTTATTAGTATGCATAATTTAAAACTTGAAGGAAACTCTTGAATTGAAAATACATTCATGAAACACAGACTTCTTTTAGAAATTCATTTTGACAGTCAACAATCACTAACAAGAACACAAAATAGATATAAGCCCTTTAAATATGTCTCCTAAAAAATATTACGCAGGTAAGGTGCCTTTCTGTTGTTGTGAAATGAATGAGAACTTTATTTTTAAATTAATCACAACATTTAAACAGGCTACTTTGTCCTAAAAAAAATTAAGCTTATTTTGCTAAACATATACAAAAATTACATTTAGGTTAAATGAAAATTCAAGGCAGAAAACAAAACATTATTTCTCTCACTCAATGAAAGCAACTTCTTTCAAGCTTATTTCTTAGGCAATAAATAAATACAAGCAACAATCATTAGCCATATTCCTAATTTTCCAAGGCAAACCTAGAAATAATGCATATCAGATAAATTAAGAGGCAATTCATGGACCTACAGGTTATTATGCTGACTGAAATGTCAGACAAAGAAAGGAAAATACCATATGATTTCATTCATATGCAGAAACTAAGGAACAAAAAGAACAAACTAATCAAAATCAGAAACACAAATACAGAGGCCAATTTGGTGAGGATGGAACGGAAGAGGGTGGGGGGTAGGGGGGGGAAAGAATGGGGTGAAGGGTTAAAGAAGTACAAATTAGTAGTTGATAGTTGGTCACAGGGATGAGGAGCACGGCATAAGAAAAACAGTGAGCTTTAATATATTAGCTAGGTGGAAAACTAGAGGAGAGGAGGAGCAATTTAGGGGGATCGTTCTATAAACTATATAAATGTCTAATGTGCTGTACACTTGAAACAAAACAATTTAATAAAACAAAACACTTGAAACAAAACAATTTAATAAAACAAAACAATTTAATTAAAAAATGAAAATAAAAATAAAAATAAACACTCCTAATGATAAGCATATTCAGAGATATAATGGGATCCTAAATTTAAGGAAAATGTTAAGGGCAAGCTCTCTACTTTTCTTTAAAGTTAGCATGGGGTTATAGAAAGAACATTAGGCTGGGTGTCAGAAGATAATTGTAGCCCTACTCTACCACTACTCACTGTAAGAACCTGGACAGTATGTCACTTAATTTTACCTGACTTCACTTCAGTCTCTATTTACAGAGTATACTGAATAGAGCCATCTATATATTTATACAATCTATATCTACAGTTTTATATGTGTATATATGATATATATGTGTGCATGTGTGTGTAGATGCAAGTATAGCATGAATGTTCTCTAGAATGCAGATGCTACTTTGTTCCTTTAGCATAAAATTTACGTGGTATTACAAAAAAAAAAAAAAAGAGGCAATTCATAACCAAATTTTGCTATTTCATGAGAAAATCTGCTGAAATGGCAATTTCTCTTTTTAAAAAACTGAGATCTTGGACCCAAATATATATTTACCTGTCCTCATCTTGGATAAACATACTATCTAAAAGAAAATTCGATTGTAAATTACGTATAATAAGCTCTTATTTGCACCACTACAAATAAAAGGTGACCAACAGTTGTTCTTTCTGGCCCATTCTTTATAAAATACCTCTTGATACAGTTAAATACATCTCCAGAAAGATATACTTGGCAAAAATTAGAGATAGGACTTGCTTTTCTTCCACACATTTCTTGTCCTTCCCTTCCAAAAGCATTGAGTTTGACCTAGAACTTTGTTCAAAAAGTTTACCAGAGAGATAAATAGAATCTGACCAAAAAAATACAATAGACTTCTCCAAGAATATACAGGAGGTAGGTACTATTTCTCATCCATTCATTAATTCATTCATATGAATGTTAGCTATAAATTAAGTACTAGAGTTAAAGAAATATAAAATAGTCCCTTGCCATTGAATCTGTAAAGTTATATATCACCAATGGGCAGACAATTAAAACAGTATAGATGTTACAGTTAGTTTGCCCAAAATATAAAGGAAGCATAGAAAAAGGCACAGTCCTATTCTGGGGAGGAGAAAGTGCCACAAAAAAGATACCTTTGCACTAGGGCTCAAAGAATAGTTAAGCTAGGCAAACGGGGTAAGAGACAAGAGAAGCTGAACATAAGTAGTAGCACTAGAAATATGAGCCAGTGTGTCCGGTCAGAGAACTACAAACATGACCTTATAGCACCACATACCTGTCAGATATCACATGCATTTTTTGCAGGTGTAGATTGTGATTAGAAACAACAGGTCCTTGGGAGAATTTTCTAACCTAAAAGGTTTGTTCCTAAAAGGTTTATGCTGATTCAACTCTGTTTAGCATCCTATCTTCTATTTTCTGGGGCTTATTTCTCTAAGCCTAAGCTCTCAGAAAAGTGGAAATGAAGGTTAACCGGATGCCCCAGTTACAGCTTCCACAGCTCAGGAAAGATATGAGGTATAAAGACCTGGAATTTAACTGGAATAAGTGACAAAATGAAAACTGCCCTGAGAAACATTCTATTCAATTTAGCGGTCAATTCATTTTTTTTTTAAGTATATCTGTAAGTCATTTCTTAACCATTTCCACACTGTCAACAAATGATTACTATCAAAACAAATTATTGCATTTGTTGGGGAAAAAAGGGAGAAAGGGAGGGCAAATAAAAATTAAGGATTCTTCAACATCATTACTGATTGGGGAATTATAAATGAAACCACAAGAAACCACCCGATACCTATTCTAATGGTTAAAAATTTAAAACAAAAAAAACCCATAACAATAACAAGAGCTATTGAAGACAGAGCGACAGGAACTCTCATACACTGCTGATGGGAATTCAAACTAGTGCAGACACTTTGCAAAACAATTTGGCAGTTTCTTGTAAAGCTAAAATCGCACCTAACACCCCATCCAGTAATCTCACTCCTAGATATTTACACAAGTAAAAAACTCATTTACATAAAAACCTGTATACAAATGTTTATAGTGGCTATATTCCTAATTGCCAAAAACTGGAAACCACCCAGTCCTTCAGCTGAAGACTGGATAAGAAAACTGTGGTTGGTTCATCAAATCAGTAATAAAAAGGGCTGATCTGCCAAGATATATATAACAACAAAGATTAATCTCAAATGCCTTCTATTGAGTGAAAGGTGCCAGACTTAAAAAGTTAAATACTATATGATTCCGTTTATAAACCATTCCAGAAATGGCAAAACCATAGAAACAGAAAACTAATTTGTGGTTGCCAGGAGCTGGAAATAGGGAAGAGTTGTTTACAAAGGGTTATGGAGGAATTTGGGGTGGGGGCAGGGTAATGGAACTGTTCTATATATTGATTGTGGTGGTACAAGTATAAAAAAACTCACAGATCTACATGCTAAAAATGATAAATTTTACTATATGTGAAATACACCTAATTTTAAAAATTAAAGGAAAAAAAAGAATAAAGGATCCCAGCAACAAAGGGATAAGCCTGAAAAATTAGAAAGGAGTTAGTTTTCATGAAGAATCCTGCTAAAAAGTTGTAATTGTAGAACTAGCTCAAACTGACCCTATCCAGTTTCTACCAAGATACTGAGTTGTTTTTCAGACACAACAGAATAAAACTGCAAGTTATGCAGTGGAAGCCTGGGAGAGGAGAGAATTTTGACCCCCCCAATTACATCTGGAGTCAAAGGACCTCCAATCCCACAATGAAGTTATCAGGAAATACCACAGGATAGATCCAATGATTCTAGGTAATTAGTTCTTAACCAGAGATATGCGCCAAAACTCCTTGAGGAGCTTTCTCAAAATGGCTATCTTGCCCAAGCTCTGCTTCTGAAAAATACTGATCCAGGAATATTCAGGATAAGGCCCAAACTATTTTTAATAGTCCCATAAGTGATTCTCATGAACAGATACAAAGACAACACACTGATTACAAGTTATAAAGCAGTGATATAAAAGTCAGTTCCAGGAGTCCTAACTGGAAGCTTCTAAACCACATCCTAAACCTCGGAAACTACTTCCCATTGAGAGTGTACAAACATACATTTCCCTGATCTAAACCTGAAATTCTAAACGCCAACTCCCGTAAAACACCACGCATTTTTGGGCTTTAGCTAGCTTTAAGAAGTTTTAACTTCTCAGCAGAATTCAGAAAAAAGAGAGTGTAAGAAAAGGCATGGAAAATGAGTCACTGTCTATTGTTTAATTCCAATTCTCTATTTTAATGACAAATCTACCAGAAAAAATCTTGGTTAATTTCACCAAACATTAGCTTCAACTAGTATATAACCAAAACCAGATCCAACCTGCTATACTAGAATATTCAGATTCCACTTTTCCAATTACCCAAATTTCCAAGATTCCAATTTTCCAATTACATCATAAACATCACGAATCAAAACAAAAATAATCATCCAAGAACAACAATTTTCCCCACCAAAGTTTACACTTACCCATCTCTTCCCTTACTGACAATTTTTACTTCAAAATAATAAATCCCACAGGCTGCTGGTATTGGGTGTGTGGCACGAACTGATGCTGCATCTTTTGGAGTTTTGCCATGACCTGCATATAAAATAGAAAGGAAAAAATTAAATGAGATATTCAAATGAAAATCTTAAATAATTCAGGAATAAATATGGTTTTTACAATGATATATACATTTCTGCTTCCATCAATACGAATAATTAAAAGTACTAGTTTTAATAAAGTTTCAGAATCTGAACACATTGAACCTAGCAGTCCTTTATGAAAATGAAAGTATTTTAGAGCAGACAAATTTTTAAGAGGAAAAAAGGCTGCATGATGAGAATGATCTTAATTTTATTAAACTAAATTTGCATATTATTATAAAATTCCTAAACAGCACTTTTGTCCAAATGGCCTTTTTTAAACCAGAAGAATCTGTATCATAGAGTATATTTTTAAGTGAAATTTTATACAATTAGATTGTATTGGCAAAACCGCTTTTTTACTTTAAGAATTTTCAATTTTGTTCTTTGACATATCATCATTAATTCTGTATATAGTCTGATTCATAAAATTTCTTTGGTCAATTGTAGCCTGAGAAATATACCTGATCTCTAGTTGTATTTTCTTTCTTTTTAAAGAATATAAAACCATACCACTGCTGACATCTTTAGGAAATCTCTTAGATAACGCCTTCTAAACTTTTTACATTAGCTATTCCTCATTTTTATCCCAGAGGGTTTTCTTCACTCAAAATCACCTTCCCTGTCTTTTGTCCAAGCGACAAATTATCTTGAAAGCTAGCATGTAAACAAAATCAAGTAAGTGAGAGAAAATATGCCCATAAAACCACAGAGGATTAAAGACAGAAGCTGCTGGTCAGAAAGTTCTCAAAGAGAGTGAATGAGACAAGTCTCCACAATCCCCAAAAAGGCTTTATGAGAAACAATTCTCTAAATCATTGTTCAGGCGTTTTAGTTAGATGTGTTTTACCCAATATATCATTAATCTTTCAGTCATATTATAACGATATCTTCGCAAGTAGCAGAATGCCCTTAAAATGATTGTTTCGAAAACAAACCTTTTAAGTCAAAAATTATGTCTTAGCCATATAATAACTATCACAAACCAATGACATATTTTCCCTTACCACATACTTTATCAAATTGCCAATGCATACTCTATCATTAAACAGTTAAGTGTACACTTGCAATGGAAATTAGCACATGTTCACGTAGCCTAAAAGAAACTGACTGAACTCAACCACTCCTTTCTATTACCATGAAAACTTGTGTTAACAGATGTCTTAAGTATATGTACCATGAGCATAAGTACTCACTGGGAAGCAGTAAACCTAGCTAGGAAGATAAAAATGGAAACAGCAATATATAGATACCCCTAAAACTGCTTTAAAATATGCACATAATAGATTTATGCCAAACTAAGTAAAAAAATAAATAAAAATAATGGCACAAATTTGCAGAATGACACCAGTCACTTTTTAAAAAGAGACATTTAATAAATCATGGTTTCAGCAAAGCATCGTTTTCAGTAAAAATATGTCAAAATAATTGAGTTGCCTGGGAAAAGGTCATATATACTAAACGCATTTTAAAAATTTAGACAAATATAAATCCAAAGAAAACCTTAATTAACCTTGGAGTCCTAAACTAACTAGCTTTTATATTTGGTTTGGTTTTTTGGAAGGGAAGTAACCAAAATTTTTAGGGATAAGGTAAACTCAAGGTCTACTTATTATTAACGATAACAATAATAACAAGTGATATTTAACATACATTTAATGCTATGTGAAAGGCACTGTTTTAAGAGAATTATATTAACTCATTTAACATTCAAAAGAACTTATTAAGTAGGTATTATTTATTTTTATTTCACAGTTGAAACTAAGGGAAGATAAAGCAACTTGCCCAAGGTCATACTGCTGTGTGAGAATTCCAAACCAGCATTTGTGCTGGGATTTAAATTCAAGAAGCCTGATCCAGTGCAGCTCTGAACCCATATGAAAGATTTAGTTACAACAAGGATTTTAAGATAATTTCATATGTATTCCCATCCCCTATCTTTGCTACTTCTATGGGAAAGGAAAAAGAAAATATTTAGAGTAAACAGCCTCTCAAAAGTATTAGGTGCTTTTGTACAGATTTTTCTAATTCAACATCTATGAAATAGATTCTTATTTAAAAATGGAAAGATTCTTAAGGAGGTTATATAACTTGCCAAAAATTAGCAGAATCATGTATTAAATCCACATACGAATTAAAATCCCCTACATTTTTCCATTATGCAAAAATAACTGTAAAAAAACTACAAAATCATAAACCTTCGAGGTTCCATTATATTCATTATTATGCTCTACTAAAACACTGTAGAAAAATATGTCGAAAGATTTTGTTTCATTTTTAAATTAAATTTAAAGACTTAAGAAAAAGTCTGGATGCCAGATGAAAAGGACTCATACTATTTCTCAGGTGAGAACACACCAGTATTATCAGAGTGAGGATCCTATTTCTAATAATGTTCATCAGCAGGAGGTTTATTACCTTAAATTCTGTGGTGACCAAAAAACCACCTCACACTACTAAAGTGTAAACTTTTAAAATATAAAGTCTTCAATTTAAGTGTTTTCTACATGGCTCAAGAAGGAAATACATTAATTGTTTCAAAACTCTAAAGCCAGCAAGGTTAGCTCTTTTCTATTCAAATAACCTGTAGACTGCATTTCACTGAAATGGAACTAGACTAAATAAAGTCCACCTTCTATCCCCCTCCACTCTCTAACATGCAGCCAAGTGCCTTTCTGGAGATATAAATCAGCCTTCCTTGAACTACTATCCCTCAATACAACTGCAATTCCTTCTTAAAAGCCTAAGGAAAAAGATCAACTTCCTGAAAACCTTGTTTGATCTCACCTCTTTCTTTCTGTTCCAGCAACATTTGCCTGGCCAGTCTTTGCTGAAATAATTCCCTCTACTGGAGAGCTCTACCTTTCCTTCTCAGCCTGGTTAGGTCCTACTCATCCTTTAGATCTTAGCCCAAGCTTTAACTTCTCAATTATCCATTCTCTAACCTCTTAGCCTTGCTCTAACCTCTTTTTTATATGTTCTCATAACAAAATGCTTCTTTCCTATATTAAACATTAACACACTTTATACTTGTGATTTTGTTTTTGCATTTTAATTCCTACTGACATCCACCCTAACTTCAATCATTCCTTCCTGGAGCCACACTTTGAATTCTGACATCACCTGAAACTATTCCACCTCAGAAATAAATTCTCGTAAAATCTGTTCTGCTACAAAACACACTTGAATACAAATTGTGTATCTTGATACAAATTAGCTCATATGCACTTGATAAACACGGGAATGATGTCAGCATAATAAAGAAGTCATTTAACTGATAACACAGCTTTTCCCAGTACATTAATGAATTAAAGAGACAATTTTAGCAATATACAAAAAACCCTAAGTCAAAAAACGCTGGGATTCCTACAGAAGTACATTCCTATAATGCCCAATGTTTAGTGGCTTCAGGAACTGTTATATCTGCCACTATCTAAAGCCATCTGGGGAAAATTCAAATGCAGTATAGATCAGAAAGTGCTAAGATAGTTCATCTTTGTTTATATCAGTATGGACTCATGCATCTCATGCGTATTTATTTTATACTTTGAGTTATAATTCAGTACTACTTTATTTTGTTGCTCAAAAGCTACTGGGAGCTTTTTCACTTGGCTCCTCTGGCACTCCGACATACTTCCATTATGTGTTTTTTGTTCTCTGTTACTTTCTGGCACAATAAGATGCTAGAGGCTCATCTTGTATATTTCCTGTCCCAGTCCTAAAATCAGCTATTTCTCCAAGGAGCTCTGGCTCTTTTCATTACCAAGTGGCATCAGAACGCATGCTCAAGGTACTAGGTATGCTTGTTGTTACTGGGGTGTCATTACTTTTAGGTCCTTTCTTTGACAAGAGCAAGGAAATATATGTATATAAACTAAACCCCTCTATATACACATACCTATATTTCCCTATATAATCATGTGCCAATATTAAACTAAATATGAGTTCATACTTATGTCTCCAACTCTAATCCATTATCACATGGATCATTCTAACCTCCTCCCCACCTCCAACTTCCTCATTTGTAAAATTCCATGCCACGGTAAGAGACCCAGCTCCCACCGGCTGCCGTCCATTTATTTAATTGTTCAGTTCTGGTATAACTGCATAGCAGTATCAGAAATGTTAACTCATATCCCCATGGAATATGACTTTATCAACAAGGGTTCAGTGCTTAACTTATGTAGTTTATCTTACCTTTAGTTTTACAGACTCCACTGATTTCCAGTTACTTAAGTCAGCACCTTTCCCCTCCCCTTCTCTGAAGCTGTTTCATACATTTGTAAACGATAGTGTGGTCACATGTGCATTCTATCCTGGGATTTCCCCCCTCCCTTCGAAGTGATTTTTTTAATTTGTATACGTTAAGGTTCACTCTTCAGGCTATAAAACTTCATGGGTTTTATAAATAAACAGTGTCATGTATCCACAATTACAGTATCATATAGAATACTTTCACTGCTCTAAAAGATCCCCTGCTTTGCCAATCCCACCCTTTCTCTCCTCTCAAGCCCCTGAAAACAACTCATCTTTTTACTACAGTTTTGCCTTTTCCATAATGTCAATTTCCATAAAGCCAATTATAATGGTTTCGATATAACTGAAATCATACAGAATATATAATCTTTTCAGACTGGCTTCTTTCACTTAACGATATGTATTTAAGATCTATTGTGTCTTTGAAAGGGTGGATAGCTCATTTCTTTATCACTGAGTAATATTCTACTGTATGAATGTAACAATTTATGCATTCACCTACTGAAAGACATCTTGGTTGTTTGGGGCGATCAGGAGAAAACTTGCTATGGACATTCATCCACCTGCAGGTGTTTGTGTGGGCAAAAAATGTTCAAATCAGTTGAGTAAATACTGAAGAGTTCAATTGCTGGATCATATGGTTTAAAACTATGTTTAGCTTTGTCAGAAACTGCCAAACCATCTTCCAAAGTGACTGTATTATTTTGGATTCCCACCAGCAATGTCTGAGAGTTCCTGTTGCTCTGCATCCTCACCAGCAATTGGCATTGTCAGGTTTTCTTTGGATTTTAGCCATTTCAATAGCTAAAGGTATGCATTTCCTCTCTGTTAAAAAGAAGCGGAAAAAGGGCTAAATCTTGAATCAGATTTTTATTTTTGATTAGCACTGTCAAGCACTCATATCTCTAAGAAGGAAGCCCAAACCCAAGGGCTTAAGGATGTGAAGAATCAGCAGCCTCTGATATTGGGCACAAATGCCAGTGGAAATTTAACTGGGCTTATATTTTATGAGGACTGTTATTTTTGCAGCGTTCTGGTTACAAGGTTCCACAGGTTTAAGTGGTCTGTCCAGCCCTATTTTTCCCATAAGCCTTGCAACTTTTAGAGTGCAATTTTGTGGAAAACTTGGTTTTTCCAGCAACACATTTTTGGCATTATAGCAGAAATACCTCTACCTTCTTCTAGGACGCAGCATCCTATCCTCTCCCCTTTCTAAAGACTTCTTTTCTACCCTTTCTCTTCAACATCAAGGGAATTCCAATTCCCTGCATCCTTTCTTGGTTTGTTTGGGGTTTTTTTCCTCCTTTTTCCTCATCCAGAAGGTGCTACATGGTAATTACTTTAAAGCTCCCAAATAGCCTTGATTTCCCTCATATGCCTATCGTTTCATCACACCCAAACAGCAAAACGACAGCCTTAGATCAATATCATAATCCACCTTCCCTACTCCTGCACTGAGCAGTTGGCCTCTGATTAATAAAGTCCAACAATCTTGCAAATAGCCACCACTATGAACTAATGATATCGGCTGGGTTGTCACACTGCTATTATCAACAATACACTCAGAAATTTTAGTTTGCTTGTTTCCCATTCCCCTCGGTGGCTAGTCCATATTTTCTTCATTCACTTTAAGCTTTAAGTCCTCTACGTGAACTCAGTGAGTAAACTATCTTGCCTACTTTATTATAAAATGGGACTGAAGTGGGACTCCATCATTATATATGGTCACTTTCTACTCTCCACTCTATTAAACTGGTTTGTGTTCATACCCGTCTTCACCTCTTTCACTATTATCAGAGAAACAGACTCTCCTCTCCAAGACCATCCTATGCTCCTGAATTGCTTTCCTCCCTCCAAGCCCTTACTGTCAGCCTCCAAGCTTATATTTTCATCCTTTCTCTTCAACCTATAACAGCACAGTATCTCAAAAATGTATACTTTTCAGTGGTTGGTAGTAAGCATAATGAACTTTTTAAAAAACTTTAAGGTAATAAAACAGGTACCATTTACCTGGCTTGTTAAAATATGTTCAATTCTGTAGATGTTTATTAGGACTCCATACCTTGCACCAGCATACTCTCATCTAACCTGTCACTTCAGTTTTACCCACAGAGCCAAATTAAAATGAGACTTACTTAGAAATCATACAATAGCCTCTAACACAGTACTTTCCAAATGGATGTTTAGGGATAATTTTGCTTCTGTGGGTTTTCATCTTACATGCTGCCATTAGAAGCTAATTTCCAGGTACTACATAACTCCACTATCGGCCAGTCACTTAAAAAAAAAATACATATCCTGCTTTAACCTCTATTCTCCTCTAGATACTGCCTAATCTCTTTCCTCACATATATTTATTAAGAGTAATCTATATTCGTTATCATCTCTGTTTGGTTCCTTCTGTTTATTCTGATTTTTGCCCCCATTATTTAATTCAAACTGTTCTCCTTAAAGTCATGATAATCTAACTTCCAAATCTAGTGGAAGATTTTCTGTGCCTTAGCACTAAACCTATCTGTTGCATTTGACACTAAAGATCACTTCCTCATTTCTGATACTCCTCTGCTCAGCCTCTGTGACATCACACTCTCCTCTGTCCAGGTATCTCTTAACTACTCCTTCTTGGGTTCCATCTAGCCTTTTAATGTTGGATTTGCTCAGAGTACCATCTTTGGCCCACTGCTCTTCTCACTTTACTTTCTCCCGTACACTGAGTTTCAACTACGACCTAGAGGTGACTCCCCAAATCAGTTATGATTTAGATATCTCCCAAGCTCAGGTCAATTATGGTCCATGCCAATCTTCCTAGGAGAATCTGCCTCGCAGATTCTGAAAAGAAGTGGAGCCCAGACCATCCTCGTGCGTGCGAGGAGGATGTTTTGTATTTCATAACTAATCTCACACCCCTTTAGCTGATTCAACAAAGGTTAGCACTTGATGTAAAGGCCATCAGGCCACCAATTCACACTGTAGCATATAATGAAAAGCTCTGTAAGAGTAATGACAATTAGCTAGGCCAATTTGGTAAGTCTGTTAGGAATGTGAAATAGTAAGGAAAGGATAACCCAGACAATGGGGAAAAGAAAAGTAAGAAAACCAGACACTAGTGACTGTAGCTGAGTCATTTTAGCAAGAGAATAAAGTGAAAAGTCATGAACTCCAACTGTTGTGATTACTTGGAACTACCTTATCTCCACAAGACCTGTTTCTGTTCTTTCCGTAAAGCTTGCTTCTTTGGCTGATTCTTGTTTCCATGAAGTCAGATCATCATTACATGGCTAAAATTCCCATCTTTACTCATCTCCAAATATACTGTAATACTTCCTTGCAATCATTATTTGATTCATGGTTCACTGCAAGAACCTAACAGACTAGAAACAAGCATTGGCGTTGATCTCTCTCTATCATTCTATCACATCCTGACAGTGTTAACTATAAAACATCGCAAAAAAGTCTGCTCTTCTCCACCCTTACCACTGACCAAGTTCAGGTCCTTTTTTATATGGTCTGTTCCAACAGACCTTAAATGAGTTTGCTATTTTCCAGTCTTGTACCCCTTGAAACTATCTTCTAATTAGTTGTATAATCGTGACAAAAATAAAAATAAGCCAGTTGCTTCCTATTTAAAATCCTTTAATGATTCCTCATCTCTTACAGAAAAATATCTAAGCTCAATAAAATATTCTATAAGGCCTCTCACGATCTTTTTCCAGCTGCTCCTGTCACACACTTAAATTCCAACAAGCCCAAACTGCTTGTAGATCCAAACATATGCTATAATTCTCTACGCTTTTTCAGTTATAATGCCCCGCCCCTCCTCTTTCCCTGTAGACCACTCATCTTTTAAGACTACCACTGGCCTCGTTCCCTCCTAAAGCTGTACCTGATCCACCAGCTTCATCCCTTCTGATGTCAGCCTGGCGTAGATGCTCCTGTCCTCCACATTACTCTTTGTAAAATTCCTTTACTACACTCACTGTTTTATGTTCTTTGAGCTCTCTGAATTCAAATACAGTATCTCATGGACCTTTGAGTGCCCAGAACCTGGCACAAAGTAAACAAACATTCACTAAAAACTTGTCAAATGAAAGAATAAGTAAATAGAGAGCAAGGCATATATACAAACTGTCTAGTAGAACACGTGTCCTAGAGCAACTGCTCAATAAATTATCATTACTACTATTTTTCTGTTAAATATGATTATGAGATCACATGATTCTTGCAGTTACCAACTGGCATTTTTATAGCTAAATTTCCCAAAATTCTGGCGAAGGAATCCCTGAGAAAAGCTCCATTTGGTTTTTAAATTCCTTGATTTTGAGGAGTATTACATCATCCCCATTATTCTTTTTTCTTTCTTTTTTCTTTTTTACAATAGAAAAGTTTTATTAGAAGGGAAAGTACACTTCCAGACATGGAAGTGGGCCTGAGCAAGAGAAGAATGGCTCAAAAGGCGATCACCCCCATAATTCTTATAAGACATTTGTATTGGCAGGCAAATATTTGTTGAGATATTTGTTGAACCTTAAGAAGTAAAAGAAATCGGAAAATTAAATTTAGAAAGTGTTAAATGTCTAGTGACTGATGATACTGAGGGCGAAGGGAGTTAGGCACACCAAAAGTTCAACCTATCTGGTGAGATAACTATCATTAATAATGCTTCAATTAAAAAGTACAATTCACTATTTCATTGCTTCCCATCATTCCCAACCTTCGATTACCTTGTGTTTTAAGCTGCCCTTAATCAGTATAATTAAAGTGTCTTGATTTTTCCATGGCATTAGTGTGTTCCAGGTAACACTTTTCCCCCAAAGGAAGTACTTTTAATGTCAACTATTCTTCAAAAAGTTCTAAATGTGATCACTGGATTTCATTTATTTGAGATAATTAAGTCTCACACAAACTGAAATAAACAATATGGTATAGTGGAAAGAGCACTAAATTTAGAATCAGTGAAAATTAGTTTTCAATCCTGGTTTATGACTGGGACAGCCTAACCTCCAGGTGCTCCCACTTTCTCACATCTAAAATGAGAATTCCACCATCTTGTCCAACTCCCCCTTGTATCAAAATGCTTTCTAAAGTATCCAAATAGTGCTAACTTCACAAATATAAAAATGCAATCTGTAACTGAAGCATTTAGACTAATCTCAATTCATATTCCTTAAAATGCTTTAAGATAAAATAAAGTCACTTAGTCAAAGCAGAAAAGAACTGTAAAAATAAAAAGAAAGAAACATGCCTGAGCATTTCAACAGTTGGTGTGTGACTGCTAAGCAAAAGGTCTTTTTAAAAATTTTAGTATACACACTGCTAGTCCTCTGCAATCTAAACTACTTTGTCTGCTTGTCCCATACTGTTTAACATTAATCCCTTCGAATCACTTAAGGCATCATACTGTTTCCAAAAACAATAATTTCAACTTAGAAGAATAACCTCTTAAAAATAGAACATGGTCAGAGCAAAAGAAACCAAGATATTTCTTTCTATTTCAAAGGTAAGGGAAATCCTCATTCTGAAAAATAATTATCATCAACCCTTTGAAATTCTGTCATATGCAAAAATACTTTGTGAACAGTAGCTTTTAATATTAAATAAAATTCATTTCTTATTTTGACTTCAAAGTTTTATTACCCACTACCTATGACACTTCCCCTTTATTCCCTTCCCTTGTTACTGGGACAGAGTTGCCCAGTACTTTTGATGTAGTCCACTCAGAAGGCACACAGAAAAACAACAGGAAAAAACCACCCAACACATTAAAATAACAAGAGGAAGAGGCTGTAGAAAGGGGAAAAAGATAGTGTTTGTGACAGGGGAAAGGGAGAGACAAAGAAAAGACAGAAGAGAGGGACAGAAAAGGACGACAAACAACAATATCTGCTTTTCCGGAAATAATGGTTTATGTTTATAACAGTGAGATTGCCAGAAAGTGAATCCTACTATTACACAACAGAAACTAATGAAGAGGCCAACAGGAAAAATAATTGAGACAGTAGTGCCATAAATATTTCAAACTGCAACCAATTTCACATGTACTTTTCTCTGACCCAAATCATCAATTTTATGTAAAAGTAGTAAAACTACTCAAGCCACGTTATAGTGTTAAATCAACTGTAACCATTAATCACATATCATGGAAATTCAGACCTGGAAATTTCCTTCCCAACAATCCAGCTCAGCTCCCTCATCACTCAGAGGAAGAAATTGAGGCCCTGTTTTGTAACATGCCTAAAAATCACAAATGATTGCAGGACTCTTTGTTCAATCATCTTTCGTTTTTCCTGCCTGATTTTATAAGCTAATTATTAACCATCAACCATAAATTTAAAATAAAGTTTTGTCAAGACTAACAAAAAGCTTTTGGTGGCCGGGTCAGAAGTAAATACTTTACAACACAGCACTGTTCATACAAATTAAAACACAAAATTAAACAACAGTCTTCACAGGTATTAACAAAATGTCCTAACTTAAGAAAAAAAATCAAAGGCTAGATATTTTGAAATTTTCAGCCATTTAGGTTAAGGAGCAAATTTAAAATTTCACAGTTCTTCTCTGGATCTATGGATAAAAAGAATATTCAACAAGGTCTATTTTTGCCTGTGATTCTTTGCAGTCAAATCATCTGGTACATTTCTGTGACCATTCTCCCTTCTGATTAAACAGTAACTTGTTTATCAAGGTTCTTCTCAAATTTCAGTCCTGTACACTTTAAGAATTTAACCACAACGATTGTTTATACCCTCTATAGCTCTGTCACTAGGACCTGATTAAAACCCTCCCTTTGTAGCCAATCAAAATGAGGCTGCTTTGAATGTAAAAGCTCCTGATTCAGGTTTGGGGCCTAAAAACTGGGTATGTTTCCAGACAAGACAGATACATTGGATTGTTCCTTTCCCTCCCCTGCTCTCTAGACAAGTAAACTTGACGCATGCTATTAATTTGGGCTACATTTCAGAAATTCTCATAGCAAGTTATAATTTTACATTCAACTGATCTGCTTAAAGCTTTGTTTTAACACAGCAGAGGTAGGTGAGGGAGGAGGAAGAAGACATGCCTAAGGCTTTTTAATTGCAGGTGTAAAACACACCAATTTTCTTTAAAATACTAAATAACATTTTTTAAAAATCCTTGTTTTCAACCAGACTTCATACAATGCCGACATGTAAATATAGGGCATTTCCAAACAGTAGTGGTAGGTTTCCGCTCCCCGAAGAAAACGCGGACTCCTGAGGTTTCACCTCGTACCCTCCCAGTTGCTTTTAATAAGAGACACTGATGGCAAACTTGGGTCACTTATCCTTTTGTCCCCCTTGACAATCTGTGCCCTACTGATTTCACTGATTACACCTCCCGCTATATTTCTTTTATCTTCCTTAATTAGAAATTATACCCCAGAATTGTACCCCTCTTCCCCCTATGTAAGAAGAGAACGCCTGACCCATCGCCACCTGGAGAACAATGTAATCCAACCCCGAGTCCCTGGATTCCTCTATCCAAGCCCTAAGATTTATCTTTAAGAGAAATCAAAAGCGAGTTGTGTCCTGTCATCCTGGATTCCCTCAAGGTGTCCTACTCCTGGCCTAGGATTGCCCGTTCCATTATACCTAGGAGCAGTATACTCGCCTTCTTTTTCCAAGCATCTGGCCCCTTCCCCTCGCACCTTTCACCGCGACCCCAATCCCACCCTCGGAGAAGCAGCACGGGCGGCGAGTCATCTCCGCGGGCACGCAGCCCCGGGAAGGCGGGGGTCGGGGACAGGTCGAGAGTAGGCACTGGCAGCAAGACACTTCGGGTCAGTGGCCCCACTCCCACCGCAGGACAAACGCCCAGTACCTTTGTAGTGCACCCGCAGGTTGTTCTGCGAAAGGCCGATGTAGCTGAACTTGTCCTTCGGGCTCCAGGACCGAGGCAGCGGCGTCTCCTGCTCGTCCACGGCCGGGTAGAGGCGCTTCAGCCGCCGCTGCAGCTCCTTCTCCTGCTCGTTCAGGGCCGAGTCCCCGTGTGGGAAGGGGGCCGCGGCGCTGCAACCCGCCGCCAGGGCCGGGGCCGGGGCGCCTCCTGCAGGGCCGGAGCCCGTGGCGAGACCCGAGGGCGCGGGGGGCGCGCTGGCGGGGGCGGCGACCGAGGAGGGAGGAGGGGGCGGCGGGGGCGGCGGCGGGGCCGCGGTGGCCGGGGGCGGCGGCGGCGGCGGCGGCGGGTGGAGGAGCAGGGCGGCCGCGGCGGCCCCCAAGCCGCCGCCGCCGCCCGCGCCGCTGCCGCTGCCGGGCGAGCCGGCCGGAGAAGAGCCGGCGCTGACTGCCGGGGGCGCGGGCAGGACGACTCCGGAGACCGGGGCTACGGCTGCCGGCGATGGTGGCGGCAGCTGCTGCTGTTGCTGCTGCGGCGGCGGCTGCCCGGACATCCCGGCCGCGACTCAGCCTGCGGCCACCTCCACCTCTTCTCCTTCCTCCTCGGCGTCCCGGGGGCGCTGTCGCTGCGGCCGCCGGCACCAGGCGCCCAGTCCGCCCGCCCCGGAAGCAGGCGGCGGGCCGCGCGCCGAGGGAGAGCGCGACGGTTGGGGGGCTCGGAGACCGGGAGTGCGCCGCGGGCCTGGGGAGGCCCCAGAGAACGTTGGCCGGAGCGCGGGCGCGAGCCGAGGCGCCGAGGGCGGGGGCGAGGCGGGAGCGCGGGCGGAGGAGGCGCGGTGGCAGCCGCCGCGGCCGCTGCTCTCGCGGCTGTTTCCCGGCGGGCGGGCCGAGCCGGCGCGAGACGCTGCGCGCGGGCGGCGCTGGGCGAGGAGGCGGGGACGGGGCGCGCGAGCGGTGCGGTGGGCGGGGGAGCGCGGGGGGCGACGCGCGCGGCCGGGACGGCGGAGTCCCCTTCCCCGGCCGCCAGCCGCTGGCGGACGGGACGCGGGGTCCGGGCGCGGGGTCCTTTCCTCCTACCGGAGCCCGCTGCCTCCCCCAGCTCGCCCCGGCCCTACCCGGGAGAATCTCCTCCTACTTTACTTCTTTTTGTTGTCGGCGCCCCACCTCCCCACCGTAGGGTTCCCCTTGGAGTGTCGGTGCTGCTCCTCGCCCAGACGAAAGTAATCGAGTCCCGCTGGGGCCGCCGCGAGCCCGGCTCCGGGAGCCCTAACCGGGTCCCGAGGTGAGCAGTCTGGAGAGTGCCCGCGGGTTCCCCAGGACAGGTTCCTGTTGGCCGCCTCCCTCTTTCTGAACCTGCTGTTCTTGCTTCACAGTATTTAATACGTTAACGTTATCATACGAGTGGAAACCATTTCCGAAGAGGCAAAGTCTCCCACTTAAAATAGTGAGCATTGTATTAATTTTATGAGGACTTAAAGTGAACTTATAGTGGTGGGAGGTGTAACAGGAATACTAATAAAGACTGGCATATCTTCAAAGAGCAGGAACGTGAGCTGTATGAAGAGAAGGTTATAGTTTGTAGTTAGGAAGGGCTTCTAGAGACGTCAGAACGTTTTATAGACTCATTAATTTTCATAACAGGCCTCTTTGTTAGGTAGCAAAGAATTATGCCCATTTTTTAAACAAGGAATATTCACTGAGGTCAGCAGAGTCAAAAATAGGACTTCCTACTTTGCAATTCCCAATAGAGTGCTTGGTCCACTGTTCGGGCACAATTTGCCAAGTGTTGCTCTCTGATCCATCCTAGCATTACTATTTTGATTTCACCACTTCCCTATGTTTACGTTATGTGTTCCTTAGCTGGCAAAATAGAGTGTTACACGTACAAACTACACGATATAAATTCTGGTATTTTGTTTGCTTCCCAAAATATGATGGTAATTGGCCAAATAAGCAAGGAACAATTTGCTGAATAGAGATTTATTTTGTTTTGATGAGGGTAGGTGAACGGTGATGTAACTCAAAGCTCTCAATACCGGCCAGAATTAATAGTCATATAATCTAATTTCTCAATTTCCCAGACAACTAGATACCCACTTGTCCTTTAATAAAAATATACAATAATTCTAACCTATTGTGTGATGACTCAACCCATTGCACTTTAAATTACAGGATGTCATTGTAGCTAACTAGTTCTAAAACTTTCATTTATATTACCATAACAATGAGTTAAATGTAAGCCAATCTCTATTTAAATATTGGCTAGCCAAGGTAGAATAAATGGGCTCCAGGCCTCATCGAACTTTCTTGAAATCATCAAGGTTTTGTTTATGAAGGTGTACTTTTTTGTTTGCTTTATTTAAAAACTGTTTAGAACTCTACATATCCTAAGAATGGATAAGAGAGTAAAAATATCTGACATTTTGTCAGAAGCTTTTTTTTATAAAAGTGGCTGGTTGTTCTCTAAACAAGCAATCTCAAGAAATTAATGATTTCAGTTTGGGGAAGGACGCTGTGAAGTGGGCACTACTCATACTGAAGGTGGCAGACAACATTGATAATGTCATTTTAGAAAACTATGTATTTGGTGATATTTATAAAAAGACATGAAGGTGTTCATGCTTTTCGACTTATTCCTACAAAAAAAAATCAAAACAAAGCAAGAAAAGCTAAAATGTGGAAGAAATTTAGCCCTAAAAATGGTCAACAGGAAGTATTGATAGATGAAATACCAAAGCAAACTAAATGGTCAACATGAAGAGACCATTTGAAGAAAGCATTGTATATATGCCACTCAATGGAATTAAGACTGCAGAAGCACATATAGCACATTTGGTCGATTTTTTTTTTTTTTAATGCATCCTCTCTGAAAATTGAAATTGCCAAAAGAATGAGACCAACCAATTAGAAAAAGACACTCTTCCTTCTTGATTTAGTCAGTGGATATTGGACTCTATTTCAGACCCACTCTCTCCAGGCCTCTTGCACAGGCACAGGCTGAAAGAAATATTAAATGGCCTCAAAAAATGGCTTTGAATATATGGAAAAGTTATTTAGATGTGCTAAAAGGAACAAGGCTATACAATAGTTATTTATTGCTAAAATTGTTACCAAAAAGACATAAAAGAAGATCCCCAAATATTTTTATAATGGACAGTTATAATACATAATTAAACCAAATTTTAATTATGAAATAGTAGACTTGTACATAGAGATGTAAGTGGTAAAAATCTATTTGCCTTGAACTTCTTCACACTCTTTTTGCACCTTTGTTTTGGGTCTTTACTATGTATTGCTGTAATATTGATATATATCTGCTGAGGTTCTCAGTAGTTAACAATAGGAGACAATTATGGCTTTCTTAAACAGCAGGAACTTATTGGAGAGATATTGGACAATTCTCATAATTGACCAGAAAATTGGACAACCAGCCCACATTCAAGGGCAGGGGGATAATAAAGGACATGAATATCAAAAGATGGGGATCTTGCAGGCCATCTTTGAAAGCTGCATATCACAAAGTTGTTGCAACTTCCAGTGAACCCAGGGAAACTGGACTTGCCACACACACACCAAATATAGCTCTAGACCATGAATTGTCAAACTTTTTCTGAAATGGGTCAGATAGTACATATTTCAGGCTATATAGGCCATATAGTGTCTGTCACAACTATACAACTTTGTCATTGTGGATGAAGCCATAGACAATCTATAAACCAATAGATGTGGCTGTGTTCAGGTAAAACTTTATTATAAAAAAGATAGCAAGCTGGATTTGGCCTGCAGACTATAGTTTGTGATCCCTATGCTAGACCAATTTAATAATATCCCTTATAAACTATTCTCAACACTAAATGACAAGACCAAGTCACTGGCAATGAAATTCCAGCATTCAATAAATTCACTTTATTTTAAGAATGTGTCCTGCACTCTAGAGTTCTAGACAAGCCTGCCATGTGTAAATAGAGTCAGGATATTTTGGCAGCTAATGTGTAGTAAATTGAAATGCATGGCAAATGACTGAACAGTGCTAAGAAACTACAGCAGAAGGGGGTCCCAACTGGGAGTGGACTGTCGGCATTTATTAAGCACCTATTAAGTAGGGGAACCCTGTGTTAGGTTCTGGGCCTGGAATAAGAAAAAGAGGAAAGAGGGATTACAGAGCTGAACACATGAATTAGAGCGGTGCTTCCTAAACCTGAATGTAGGGATTTGCTGAGTGGAACCCAGGATTCTGCATTTCTCACAAGCTTCCAGGTGGTGTCACTGCTTCTTGGCCATGGACCATCCTTTGAATATGAATAGCAAGGACTTAGAGAAACAGTTAATGCTCTTTAGAAATAAGGGCTTCAAAGAGTCCAAGGCCAGACAGACAAAGCCTAACGAGGGAGGACTTTACATGCTGTCTTGGCCAGTCTGGGAAGGCGATGCTGGCTATAAACAGACAGAGAAAGTATTCCTGGGGCTTAGAATTCAGGGTGAAGGAATCTGCAGAATCACATGGAATAATACAAACACATGCTTCCATATTCATGTGTGAATAAAATGGCTACATCCCAGTATTAATAAAATACATGTGAAAAACTAAAAGTTATTAAATTTAGAAAAAACTTTGTTTTATTAATCTGTTTTAGAAAACTTTGAACAAAAATTGGAGTTTTGGCTTAAAGAATCTGAGCTAATAATTATTTAACAAGTCAATCTACTTTTGATCTCTCGATTTTCCTCTTAATTTTTCCTTCTGCTTTTTCTAGTTCACTGTAACTCTTTCATTTGCCAAAGCTCACATTTTTTTCCTTTCATATTGATTTCTATGTTCACTCTTTCTTGTTTCTTTATAGCAATACGAAAAATGCACCCGAAATGGAGTAACAACAGGAAGCAAATAGCAGAAACTCACTTCCTTTGTGCTGTCTCCCTCAGTGCTGTTGGTAGGCCAGACGAGGTTCTTGATGGAATCATGGAATGCAAAGGCTGCCCTAGAATTTCTCTAAGTTCCAGGCAATGCCACCTACTGGCCTAGGAATGGCCATGGATTCAGTGGATTCTAAAACGTGCAGGCAGCCAAAAGCATGGTTTTAGTACATTCAGGCTGTTATAACAAAATAAAATAGACTGTCTAGCTTATAAACAACAAATGTTTATTTCTCACAGATCTGGAGGCTTGGGAAGTCCAAGAACACAGCGCTGGCAACTTTTAGTGTCTGGTGAGAACCTGCTTCCTGGTTCATAAATGGCTGTCTTCTCACTGGGGTCTCTCTGGAGTCTCTTTTACAAGGGCACTAATCCCATTCATGAGGCTCCACCTTCATAACCTAGTCACTTCCCAAAGGCCCCACCTCCAAATACCATCACATTGGGGATTACGTTTCTACTTATGAATTTTGGGGGGACACAAATTTTTAGTCTATAGCTACAAAGTTAAGGAAAAAAAAAACAGGAAAAAGGAAGATAAAAGATGGAAATAGAAAAAATGGGAGAGGAATAAAAGATAATGATATGTCCTTAAATGATAATAATAATTAGTTCCCCAAAGTGCTAGACATCGCTGTAAGCTATAACTTGCCTACTCACTGGGGGTTAGCCCTCTTATTTTTCTGAGACATGGGGTGCATTTCAGTCATGGTTTACTGAGTCCTTACTATATGTAATACATAGTGCTAAATAGCAGATGGACATTAAAAAAAGAAAAAGAGGATCTTAAGGTCCTTGCTCTCTAAAAGTTTATAGTTTTGTGGGAAAGGATATTATTTACACAACAAATTTCTCAGAGTAGAGGGAAAAGTACTATATAATAGAGACAAAAAGCACCATATTCTAGGAAAAGTAATTCTCCATTCTAACCCGTTATTATAGGTAAAATGAATTAAGTTTTCAATTTAATTTTCTTTACACTTAGGTTAGAGCATGGGGATACACACAAACGCACACACATATCTTTTTTTTTTTTTATCATTATAGTCCTTAAAGAAGGTGCAAGGCCTAATTTTCAATCTAAGTAAATATCAAAAGAAAGTAACTTAGTGAAACAATTCATGTCACAATTCACTCTTTTGTCATTTTATGCTTGGTTATTAATTTTTATAATATTTTTGTTTTCCCTAAGTGTTTTTAGAGATATGCAAGAGAAAATATGCTCAGCAATATATGAGGCTTTTCCAAATTGTCATATTTCAAAGATGTCAGAATATCTGTATCTTAAAAGCAGCATAAACTGTTTGAAAGACTTCTTTAGTATTTTTCTACCTTCAACTATAATTAGTTTATCTTACAAATATTTAACTTTGAAACAGATATCAATTATTTAAAGCAGCATTGGCTGTGGGTTAACTGGTCTGTCTCAGTCCTTCATATGTGCCCTACGCCACTGTCCATCTGAAAACTTCTCATAGATAATTGATCTTCATCAGCATTCTGAAGAGGCTTAAAATCTTTCTAATTCTTAAACTCCAAATCCCATCATAGCATATTATGCCACCCTATATAATTCCATAAGTATAATGAAAATCTACATGATTATAGAACAACAAAGCCATAGTAACATGTGGATATTGAGTGGTTGGCTAGGCTTCTCGATGACCAAGTGCATATTTCCACGAAGTATAGTAACCTCATCACATATGTGATGCAACTTGTACTTGGCAAAATGATGAACAAGAATTTTAACAAGAACCTCTGGCCTGCTTCTAAGGAGTCAAGACTGGGTATTCAATGTGAATATAAGTGTGCAAGTACTGCCCTGATCAGATTCTTCTAATGTGTACATCCCTCTTTATCTTGGCGTAGTTGGGTAAGCATACACATCTAAACACTGTTGTAGACCCCAAAATGGCTCCCCAAATATCCACGTGTGAACCTGTGAATGTGACCTTATTTGCAAAGAGGTTCACTGTAAATGTGATTAAATTAATAATCCTGAATTATCCCGGTGTGCCTTAAGGCCAATGGCAAGTGCCCTTATAAAGAGAGGCAGAGGGAGATTTAAGGTAGACGAGAAGGCTCACACAGAGAAGACCATGTGAAGGCAGAGGAGAGAGAGATGCAGCCACAAGCCAAGGAATGCCAACAGTCACCAGAAGCTGGAAGAGGCAAAGAATGGATTCTCTCCTACAGAACTAAAGGGAGTTCACTCCTCTCAACAGCTTGATCTTGGACTTCTGGCCTCCAGAACTATGAGAGGATAAACTTCCACTATTTTAAGCCACCAAGTTTGTGGTAATTTGTTATGGTAACCATAGAAAACCAATGTACATATAGTCACACTTCAAACCTTTTTAGATTATCAGGGAAAAAAGTTGTATAAAGGTAAGAAGATTAAATATATCACATTTTGTGGAAGCCAAAGTAATACATCAACACATCTCCCACGTCAAAATTGCAATCTTTTAATTTGAATGTACTTTTCTGTAAGATTCAGAGCTCATGAGTCATGTAAACTGTATACATCAGTAAGGTAAATCTAGGTTTACTACTTGTCTTCATAACAATCTCTCTCTCTCTCTCTTTTCTCTCTCTCTCTCTCTCTCTCTCTCTCTCTCTCTCTCTCTCTCTCTCTCTCTCTCTCTCCCCAGTAAAGGAAGGGATCATAAGCATTCTGGTTTGATCAAAAAATAATTTTATGATTTGAGTATGACTGAAATGGCTTTTCTACTTGGCAGAAGCATAAATGCCATAAAACTGCCTTAAGGACATTATTAGAGGGTCACCTTGGCTGCCACAGCTCAAGTCTGTTACTTTTTAACCATTACATACCTAATGTCATGTATGTTATGCTTTAAAAATCTGACTCTGTAAGGATAACTTTGTGAGATAGGTCAAGTATCTCACATTAAGATTCCCAGCAGCAAACCCTTGGATGAGGGTGATTTTTCAGATATAAGTGATTTTTTCGAGAGTGCTCCTAAGTGAAATCCATAAGAGAATAAGGGAAGCAGGGTAGGGCAGGGGAAGAAGCCAGGTAAAGATAAGGGTTCAGTGAAGCCTGGCTTCAGTAGGACCCCACAGGAAGCTCTGGAGTGTATGGCACTGCAGAATTGTTTCAGCTTAGGCAAGAGTCCAGAACTTTTATAACCTGTATTAATCATGCATTAGTTGCAGACCGCCTACCTCCTTGGGGGAGCTTAACGTCCTGGGCATCTCTGGGGAAAGAGGCTCCCTTCAGGCAAGGGCAATTCTTTGGAGAAAGGTGTGGCATGAGGCATTGGCAACTAACACAGCAGTCCGAAAATGGGCGAACTGGCAAGTAATGGGAACTGGTCAGGATACCAATAACATTTAGGGATGCACGGACTCTGCTTCAAATGGCATTTCTAATCACACAGCTGTGATCATTTTAGTGAATACTTCTGCATAAGAGAATTTTCTGAAAGAAAAAAATGTTTGCATTACTAAAGAGAGTTAGAACTTCACAAGTCTTGCATATTATATTATGGAGTTATAATCAGCAAATACTTGCAAATTTTCATAGGAATAATCTGAGAAGAGAGTCTTTTGTAAAGAAATCTGTTTTCAGTATGTACGTGTAAGCAGGAGCACAGCCTTAAGTTTGACGTGCTGCCGTGCTTAAAGCTGACCTCCATCCTGTTTATTTTCATGGCCTGTATGTCTTTTTCCATTCTCTATTGGTTCCATGAATGTCTGTCTGTGTCAGCGTGGTTTATTTTAGTTTGTAAGGTCCTAACAGGTACAGGTCACAACTGTTTATTGTTTTCTATGTAGGATGTTGCACAATTATGTGCTTAATAACTACTTGTTGTTGGTGATGCAGTATAGACACCTGACTATTTGCTTTTTGATGATGACAGTAATGTTCTATTTAATAATTGCCAGGCTTTAACCATATGACTCAGGCATCATCCTAAACAGGACATGCACACTCAAATATCTCCAAGAGCCAAATAGATCATGTAAAAGAGTGAACCAGGTTAGGTATAAAATGACAGAGAACAGTGGGAGCTGTAACAGATTGGAGAGTGTCAAGGAATTCACATCAGAATGTTTGAAACACTACACAGCACAAGCCAAACAAAATATTTCTATGTGTCGTATCTAGCTAATGGGTCACCAGTTAGTGGCCTAAAGGCTGGTCTGAGCTCAGAGCTGGAAATTAAGACCAAACACAGATGTCCTGGATGCGCTATGCAGTCTTACATCTCTGCCTGGCTCACTGAAGAGCCCCGAAATGTTACTATTTGCCTCTGCCCACAGTGGATGATTAGAAGCACTGAATTTTTTCAGTCATGCTGCTCTGCCTGTAGAACCAGACCTCAAGATTTTCAGATACTTTCTGTCTTGCCAGGGAAATCTGAGTCATAGGTGCCCCATTACTTAACGCAACCATGAGAAACACCTTAAAAGAGCCCATTTCCTATTGTGGTGCCCTACATCTAGTAGGCACTCCTTAAATACTTCCTGATGCTATGAACAAACTAGTTTCAAAATGCTTGTTTCTGGATCTTTATAATCCACCCCATGATTTTCATTCTAAGAATGTTGTTTTTCACAGTGTGATTATGATGCCAAGATTACACGTATGAATAGCATGGTGACGAGGATGTGGAGAAATCAGAATCCTCATACACTGCTGGTAGGAATGAAAAATAGAGCAGCCACTCTGAAAAACATTATGGTGGTTCCTCAAAAGTTTAAACAGAGTTACCATATGACCCACCAATTCTTTTCCTAAGTATTTTCCCAAGAGGAATGAAAACATGTCCACAAAATACTTATACACCAATATTCATGGCAGCATTGTTAATAATAGTCCAAAGGTGGAAACAATCCAAATGTCTACCAATAGATGAAAAAATAAATAAAATAGTATATCCATACAAAGGAACAGCCTTTCACAATAAAAAGGAATGACATACTGGTACACGCTGCAACATGGATGAACCTTACAAACATTATGCTAAGTGAAGGAAGCCAGTCACAAACACCATGTATTTTGTAATTCCATTTATATGAAATTTCCAGAGTAGGCCAATGCATAGAGACAGAAGTAAATTAGTGGTTGCTAGGAGCTGAGGGGAGGAGGGAATGGGAAGTGACTGTTACAGGGGTTCTTTCTGAGGTGATAAAAATATTCCGAAATTCAGTGCGGTGGTTGCACAACTTCTGAATTTACTAAAAACCATTGTACACTTTAAATGGATAAATTATGTGGTAAGTGAATTATATCTCAATAAAGCTGTTATTTAAAAAATGATTATGTGTACTATGAAGGTTTATGTCATAGCCACCAAATAGCGTTCATGTGAATCTACTATGGTATGACTTTCGATGCTTCTCTCACTGTGTGGTACATACTAGGTGATCAATAAATGTTTGTTAAATGAATGTTAAATATATTTCTAAAAAACAGAATATTCAGTGAATTAAGGTGGGGGAGTCTGATCAATTTAACTTTCTAAATTTCTGGAGAATATCCTGAAAATCTGTGGATTTTCTTTCCTGCCAGAAAGAACCTAACATGAAATCTGGCCTATGATGCTTTCAATAAAAATCAGTTTATTTGTTGATTTTTTTGAACAATTTAAAAATAGTTTTAAAGTTTATTATTCCACTTTCTTATATCAATTTTGTCAGCTTTATAATGGATCATCAATGGAAACAGAGGTAGCAATTCGAAAAGACCAATATTACTTGTGTTCAATAGTTGAAGTTACACTTAACTAAGAAATGGACTTTTGAATGTTATGTGTTGAATAAATGGACTAGTACGGTGGTTCTCAAACTTTAAAAATACTTCAGAATCACCTGAAGGATACATCCAGGGTGGGGCCTACAAATTTACATTTCCACAAATTCCTAGGTTAAGCTGATACTTCTAATCTGGGGACTCTGAGAAACACTGGACTAGAATTTCTCCTTTTTTAAATTTATTTTTTAAATTTTGAAACAATCACAAAGTTACAGAAAATTTGGAAATACAGTAAAAGAAATTTTATTTTACTGAGCTGTTTGGGAATAAGTTGCCAATATAATGTCCATCACAATTCTAATAGTTTAGTGTGGGATTCCTACAAAGATACTCTACGTAACCAAAGTATGACCATCACAATCGGGAAAGGAACATTGATGCATCGCTACCATTTAATCTTCACAACCTATTATAAAATTTCAAATTACCGCCTATAACATTTAGTTGTCGTTTCTGTACCCATGGAACAGTTCCTAGCCTCTACTGTTGCAACAAAATCAGACTGGTGAGAAACCGAGCAGCTCTCAGAGAATTAGAGGACTCAAATTTATTACACCAGAGATCCTAGAAAAGCTAGCGCTCTGAAGATCTGGGCCCCGAGCTCAAGGGTAACCTTACTTTCATAGGGCTTAACAAGCAAAGGGGACACATCTTTTATCTAGACAGAACAAGCAAAGGGGAGGAGGGTGAGTCCTCAGTTGATCTCGAGGTCGCCGTGCCCTTCGGCCTATGTGGTAAGCATGTCAACAGGAGCAGAATAAAGAGCTGATTATTAGGTTAGCCATTTGAGTGGGAAATTCCTCTTCAATACTTTTGAAGATCACGAGTCAATTATTTTTTAGAGTGTCCCCCAATGTGAATTTGTCCGATATTTTCTCACGAATAGATGCAAGGTATGCAACTTGGGCCGAAACAGTATATTAATGTCTCTGTGTTCGTCTCAATACATCCTATCAGGTGTCACATAATTTTAATGATCCCATTAATGATGATGTTGACTTTGGTTATTTAATAAAGGTGACATTTGCCAGGTTAATCTACTATAAAGTTACTCCTTTTCCTCTTTGTAATTAACAAATATTTTGTGGAGAAATATTTTCAAATGATCTAAATATTTCTTATCAAACTTTCAGTTTGTTCATTTGATTGTTTATTTACATCTTCATGGACTCATGGCTTCCTAATTTATTCAACAAATTCATAATCTACTACTACTATCATATATTTTTGATGCTGAAATTATGCCTGGTTTGGCCTATGGGAGCCCTTTCAAGCTCGGCTTCTATGTCCTTCTGACATGTCCCCATTATTCTTTGGGCACTTCCTTACTTTCTGACACAACAAAGTGCTCCAGATTCCTTTTGTACTTTCCATGCTACAGCCCTAGGAATCAGTCATTTTTCCAAGGGGCCATGGTTCTCTTTAGTTGAGAATGATATTTGAAACCCAAATCTGGGTCCCGGGCGTGCTTATTGCTATTGGAGTATTGCCACCCTTAGGCCTTCTCACTGAGAGCTAAGGTACACATACTATATATATTGCTGCGTAACAGATCACCACAAATTTAGCAGCCTTTAAGACAACATAAAGTTACTTTCTTATGGTTTTTGAGGTCAGGAGTCCTGGCATGTCTTAGGGGGCTCCTCTGCTTCAGGGTCTCACAAAGTATCAGCTGGGGCTGAGGTTTTATCTCCAGGCTCAACTGGGGAAAATCTACTTCCAAGCTTATATAGTAGCAGAATTCAGTTCCCTGTGGATTTGTTGGACTGAGGGCTTCAGTTTCTTACTGGCTGTGGGCTGGAGGTTGCCCTTAGTTCCTTGCCACGTGGGCCTCTCCACAGAGCAACTCTCAACATAGCAGCTTGCTTCACTGAAGCCAGCAAGGGAGAGGGTGTCCAGGCAAGATTACATTACAATCTTATGTAATATAAAACAGAAATCACATTCTATTATCTTTGCTTTCTATTCTGTTGGTTAGAAGCAAGTCATACATCTGCCACACTTGAGGGGAGGGAAGTACACAAGGGTATGTATAACAGAAGGTGTAGATCACTGGGGACCATCTTAGAAGTGTCTTACAGCAATTACCTTTCCAAGTGGCAGAGGCAAAGGAGATTCAGGCCTCCCAAAGTGAATAATCGGAGGCTATGTTCAAGCCTGCCTGCTACAATATATATGTGCATTGTACATCTAATTTTATGTTTCTATCATCTACTCTATCTTGTTTATCTATCTTTCTATCTTGAAAATCATGGTTCACATTAATACACCTAATTCCAATCCAATACCACAGTGTTCATTTAGCTTTTTCTCTTTCTATTTTTGTAAGTCCCTTCTCTGACAGTGAGAAATCTTCATATATTTGTTTATTTGATCAATTTCCTATCTCCACTGCTACCCCTCCCTTCTTACAGATGCTTCCCTCTCTGCTGGAGCTGTGACATTCCAAGTCAGGCTGAGGTCACATGGGGATGGCTTGGTCCTCATGCTCAGACTCTGACACACACGTGGAGCCACTTGTATGTGGATGGTCCCTCACTCTCATTGACTCTGACTCCCAAGTCAGGCCTCCTATTTCATAGAGGCCCCTTTACTTTGTTAGGATTCTGACACACTACAGCTAACCCTCTCTCTCCACACCATGGATGTCCACCTCACTTCACTCTGCCCATCTAATACTTTAAGACTGAATAATCTTGGAAGAAAGGGAAAGAAGAAAAAGACCTCATTTCTCTTTAATGATTCCGTTTTTTTCCCTCATTAAATACAATTCTCTTCCCCTCCCCCAAAGATGGGAGAGTAGGTACAAAACATTCCCGGAACAGATGGTGTAAAATGCAAGTGGCTATTCTATAAATTTGCAGCCTATTAGCTGGAGTTGAAGGAACCCAAATGTGTGAAGCAGCGGAAAAAAATATAAAGAACAAAGGGAAACATGCATGTATAGTCTTCATTCTACCTCTGTGCTTTGCTCGAGCTCATCTATTTTCCAGTTCGAAATCTCCACTTTTCTGTTCTTTACATTAGTCAGTTCCTCGCTTCATCCAAGGGCCGACTCATAAGGTTCCTTCTACCACAGAAGACCCTCGCTAATCTTAGTCCAGCTATTTTATCCCTTTTTAAAATTCCAATCCATACTCATGTCTTTGTTACCACATTCTAGTACTTGATTCTCTATGACCTTGTATTGATCTCTAGCTCTTTTATGTATACACATCTTTCCTCCTGAACTAGACAGTAAATTCCTTAACGATATACTTCATTGTGTCTCTTACATGCTTATTGAATGATTGAAACCAGCTCCCCTGTGTGGGGACATGATATTGAGGTAGTGAGAGAAAGATAGGAACCATTTCAGAAGTGTGGCCACTAGCTATTTCATCTCTTGTTCTCTTGACTGAAGTCAAGCACAACATTGAAATGTTCAATAAATCATACTGAGTTATAATTTAGCACACACGGTAACCATAATCTCTGAAAAATACATGGATCCCAGAAGCCATGTGCATCATATTTCACCTATCCCAAATGGATGGTCAAAGATGTGCATAGATAAGTAGAGGGATAGCTTTATTTATACCCTTGTTTTTCTGGATCCTGTACATAATACAAACCCCATAATTTAGAGGAGTTTCACTGACTGTGGATGCACAATTACATTTACAAACTATTGAAAGAGTGGGATCAAAGATTAAGATCATTTTCTGGTATAGAGTGTGAGTTAAGAAAGGCAGCAGCCTTTGCTTCAATAAGAAAATAATAATTTCCCAGTGTGAGATGTAACCTCAGTCTTTAATTGTGTCACAGCCACGGGAGCTGCTTCTTGTGGATCTGTCAAAGCTTTTCAGTGGATGGAGCTACATGTGATTTGAATTTCAGACTTATTTATAACAAATCAAAAGTTTGCCTTATAATAAAATCCTTACTAACTGTGTAGGGAGTGCATATGAGTCATTATCACAGAAATATTAATGAGTTTGACCCAAGTCACTAAAAAGATCAGACCTGGAAAATCTTGACCTTCTGACCAGAACACCTTCCAAGAGTCCTTGTGGATATTGTCATTTGTGTGTGTATGTATGTGTGTTCACAATAAATGATAATTTAATGGCTTTGGGGTGTACATTGTATGTGAGTGATATCATCAAGCTTTCCCTAAATACCCTGATCTAAAACCCAGCTAGTCAAAACAGACACAAAGCACAACATCACATAATCATAGCATGCAGTACACCCATTCCGCCACTGCTAGGGTGACAGCTCCAGTTCTGTTTGGCTGAACATGGCTCCTTTAAGGGGTGGAAGCAGGAAAGAATGCATGCGGACTGCCAAAACAACATGTGAGCCTGGCGAAGAGGATCCCAAACTGGAGCACGTGAAGAGAGTGATGCAAAATGTAAACAGCGCTCTTGCTTCTTGGCAAAAACAAGAGACAAAAGACATCTCCTAGGAAAAAGAAATGAAATTTTTAGATGGGATAGATACAGCCATTTTGGGAGGATTTTTTTTCCAACGAATTTAGAAGTATGTTTTGCTTTTTAAAAAATAGATATTTGAGTTCAGTTCTATAAAGTAATTGGATACACATGTGTACACACACACACACACACACACACTTCTTGCCCATTTTGACTTTTGTTATGTATGTCAGGGATCACAGTGGTTGCCTCTGAGTATCCTTGTTCCTTCTGCAACACTGAAGGGAAAGGCTTCAGTGTTTTAAGATGGGATTAGCTGTGTAAGGAACTGTTCTTGAGGTTCTCCTAGTCCTTTGCTTAACTACCATTCTAAATAAATACACTCTCACGATGTGGAAGAGACGCCTTGAAAAAGGAGGCTGGACAATAGCTAGCAGTATAAATCTAATCAAACACAAAAATAGTGGAAAATGTTCCCTATCTTGAAAACTGAGTAAAAAATGGGAAGCTTTTGCTCAAGACAGGTTCTGTGATGAATTCTTTTGTTTAGTAAGTACTCTAATTATTTTGGCTATATATCTGAATCTTCTATGATCAGGCATACTTATATTCCACCCGCATTAATCAGAATATTGTTGAAAAACCCTGGAAACAATTGCTTTTTCATTTGCCTGGCAAGGGCATGGGCTTTGGAGCTGGGCCTAACTATAACCCACTTCTGTTCCTATCTAACTAACAGCAGGTGGGTCCTTTAGCCTCCCTGATCTTCAGTTTCTGCATCTGCAAAATGGGGGTCATTTTTCCAACTACACAGAACATTCTGCAGTACTAAGGGAATTGAGGTGATGGTACTTTTGTTAATTATAGAGTCAGAAGCCTGCAGAGGATGCACATGATTAAAGGTCAGCAGATCAAAGCTAATTCCTGCCTCCGCCATGGAGAGGGACAACACCAGCTCCACAGAGAGTCAGGATTTAGGGTGTAGATTCCACAGGAAGGACCATTGGAAAACATGTTCTTCAAAATCTACTGGAAACACAAAAGGAAAATGTTAGATGACTCCACTATACAAGGAACCTAAAACAGGCAAATTCATAGAGACAGAAAGTAGAATAGAGGTTACCGGGGGTTAGGGATAATGGGAAGTTAAGGCTTAATGGGTATAGGTTTCAATGGTGATGGTTGCACAACACTATGAATGTATTTAATGCCACATTTACAAATGGTGAAAAGAATAAATTTATGTTAGATATATTTTACCCCAATTTAAAAAATAAGAAAGTCCATTGGAATGAAGCAAATCGAGATATATCCAATTGTGGAATAATATGTAGCTGTTAGAAAAATGGAGTAGATTTTCTTCTACTGACATAGAAAGATGCTTAGGATATATTGTTAAGTGAAAAGAGCAAGTTGCAACCATAGGTGTAGTCTAAAGCCAGTTGTTGATTTTTTTTTCTTGTTTCAATTGTGTTATGTTTATTAACAAACCTTATCTTCACGAAACCCTATAATGTATATGTTATTGTCATTACCCTATTTTGCAGACGAGGAAATTAAAAAGTTAAGTTCTTTACCCAAGGACACTGATCTAATAAGTGATAGAGCTAGCATTTTCATCTAGCTCCAGCTATCTGGCTCCCAAAGTCTGAGTTCTAAACTCTTCAGCATCTGCATCACCTGGGAGCATTTAGATATGCAGATTCTCTGGCCTGGCCCCAGACCTACTGGATTAGAATCTGCAGGATAACAAGATCTCCAGCAGATTCTTGTGTACACTAGAGACTGGGAAGACTGAAGCCCAAACTACTATGCAACACTTAAAGGCAGTTTTATAATAATAATAGCAAATATTAGTATATGCTTCGGGAAGCTTTAGTAGAAATTCTATGGACTTTTTTTTTTTTTAACTGGACAGTTTATTCTAGAAACCATACCCCCAAAAATCTATATTAATCTATATTAAATTGGCCATGGGCCAGATTTATATTCTATCTTCTCATTGGCTTAAGAGTTATTCCATCAGAGGTTAAAAATGTTGTTCTCTTGAAGCTTCTGTTAAGGCCTTCCTAACTCAAACTTTAACAATATACTAAAACCTTATTAAGTTAAACTCAATTATAAATTTTAATATATCCATTTGCAATATGGTGAAGTCTTCGGATAATTTAAGAAGAAATTATTTAGTAAATAAATTGCCAAGCTAGTCAATAGAATTGTAAGGGGCCATATTTGACTGACTAAATAAAGCCAGCCCTTTTATATATTTAAGGATTTTTGTACTTTAATCATTCCTGATTGCAAATGAAATAGCAATCTTCATTAACAGAACATGACAGTGCTTCTTGATAGACATTCTTATAGCGAACTAATTGGTTAAAAATGGTTTAATGTACTCACACTGATTTCCTTAGAAATAACTTTAATTCATTCATATACTTTTAAAGTAGTGTAAATCCTACCACCTTTTCACATCCTCCCTTGCAACTGGACTGAATTAGTGAGGTTTATCTTACCAAATTTTGAACTGTATTATGTAGTTACCATGAATTTGATTAAACCCTGAGCCTAAGACAGTTTCACTGAACATATCTATGCCTCAGTTTTTACACCTATAAAATGGGCACATTAAGGGTTACTGGCATAGTCACCACATGTGGTTGTACAGATTTTGGGAACTGCATAATTTTGGGGGGCACTAGTTACAACTTGCCTAACTGTAGGCTGCTGCTCTGCTTGCAAGGTCCCTGAGAGGATTGGATGAGTTACTATATACAAGGCTATTGAAACTGTGCCCTCTGAAGAATAAGCACTGATAATTTTGACAGAATAGGTCTTGATTCAAAGAATTATTGATTTCAAATAAATATTGTGATGAACAATAAGAAAATTAATTTGGAGAGTGTTCTGTGCTTTCCTCAATCAAAATGAATTGATTCAGTAAGCAATTATTATATCCTGCCATTAAAAAAATTAGAAAACCTACTTGTAATACAAGATGGACACACATTTCCACCTTTAAGGGGTGCATAATGTAGTGATGGACACACAAAAACAATTTGCTGGAGAGGTGGTGGTTGGTTAAGTGTGTGGGCTCTGGGGCCCCATGAACTCCAAATCCCAGTTCTGCCATCACTAGTTGTAAGACCTTCAGCTTCACCTCAGCTTTATCTCTTTAAACACAAGTGTCTTTATCAGCATAGTGTGGAGGATGATAACTGCATCGCAGAGCTGTTGGGAGGCAACAGTAAACCCTCAGCACGTGCTTGGTTGCTCGCCTACTTATGATATCATCAGCAGCATTATTATTATACAGGCAACCACCTTCTCCTTCCACTTTGCCTTCCACGTCCCCACGTGCCCACTTCTTTGCAGAGGTGACTCATTCCCACCACTGTGATGGTGATGTTTTTCTCCTTTTGGCCTTTTCTAAAGTCCAGCATTTATTCAAACTCTTAAGCTGAACCCAGTGCAAGATTCGGCCTCTCGAACCAAGGCCTTGGGAAAAGGCCAAGACAGATGGAAGTCCAGTTAGATTACTCACCCACACTTAGCATCCACATTTCAGGATTAGCAAAATGACAGGGGTTTTGTCCTCATGCTGTAAAATGTAAGTTTGTCATCATAGTATAAATATACTCAAACATAAAAATGTGTCCTGGGCTTTTCTTTGTTTCATGTTTAGCTATTTCTTGCTTCTGAAGATTAAAGTTGAAATACTGTTGCCACATTCAGTAATTTTAAAAAGTGGAATTTGTAAAAGAAATTGTTCATCTGTTCATTAAATCAGCGGTCCCCAACCTTTTCGGCACTAGGGACCGATGGTCCTATAAGAATCTAATGTCTGATGATCCGAGGTGGAGCTGAGGCAGAGATGCCAGTGCTGGGAAACAGCTACAAATAGAGATGAAGCTTTGCTCCCTTGTTCGTCGCTCACTTCCTGCCATGTGCAACCCTGTTCCTAACAAGCCATGGACAGGTACCAGTCTGCGGCCTGGGGGTTGGGGACCCCTGCAATAAATGAGTCAACTGAACAACCAGCTGCATATTAGACATTATGCTAGGTGGGATACAAAGAGAAACAGGTAGAGACTGGCCTTTAAGAAATTTATTGGCTTGCAAGAGAAACACAAGGAAACATCAGTTCCCCCCAGGGTGCTAGGTCTTGCAACAGAAATAAGCTCAAGATTGTTTAGGTGCCATGGGTGGGAAAACTTAAGGCCTGTAAGTTTCTCAGGACCTATGAAAATGTTTGAGTCCTGAATAAAAAAATATATAGTGTCCAAAATATGGAAAGAAAACGACAATATCAAATACATATATGATTAAAAGTCTATAAAATGTAACATTATGTCAAGCACATCCAAATTAGTTATTTAAAAAAGTTATTACAACTGAAAACAACTTGTAAACTAGATTTTTTCACTTTCCTACAATTTCTAAATTTACACAATGATTGCTGATACAAATATTATAAATTAAAATAATAAATCTCTGATTAACATTATAAAACAGATTCTTACAAAAATAGTCACACCATAAAATTATATTTAATTTGGGATATGGATGCATTTTAATATATATAATAGGATGTGGGGTGTGGCATCTGAGGGCAGTGAGAAGGCCCACCTGAGGTCTTAGAAAACCCATGGATGCTGTGCGAGACACTGGAAACATTGGGTCATCCAGACTGTGGGGGCCAAGAAAGGCCTTCAGGCGATGCCTGAGAACAGTCCCGAAATGGGCGCATTTGTTTCTGAGGGCTGCTATAACAAAGTTCCACAATCTGAGTGACTTAAGCAAAAGGAATTTATTGTCTCTATATATTTCGGAGGTCAGAAGTCCAAAATTAAGGTGTTGCACAGTTCGTTCCTTCTGAAGGCTGTGATGATGAATCTGTTTCAGGCCCCTCCTCTAGCGTTATGTGGTTTACAGGCACTCTGGCATCTTCTGACTCGTGGCAGGATAACTCCAATGTTCACGTGGGGCTATCCTTGTGTATGTGTCCAAATTTCCCCCTTTTCGTAAGGACACCAGTCCTACTGGATTAGTGATCCACGCTACTCCATCCAGTATGACCTCATCTTAATTTAACTAATTACATCTGTAACACCCTTTTCCCAAATAAGGCCACATTCTGAGGTACTGGGTGTTAGGATGTCAACACATGATTTTGAGGAACACAATTCTTTCCATAACAGTGGGTGAAGAAGTGATGAAAGGAAGAACAGAGCAGAAAACCAGGGAAATACATGATAAGGCTTCACAGAAACTAGAGAACACAGTGCTATTGGGGAACAGGAAAAGGAGGGCGAGATGAGGCTAGGGTAGGTACAAGGGCAGATTATAAAATACTTTGTAAACCAAATAGGAGTTTAATCTAAAGGCCAGGATTTTTCATTGTGATATTTAAAAATCAAAACAAAACAGCAACAAAACAATTCTTATGCAAATCTGCCTTTCTTTGCCCTCTTCTTGCCAAAACTCCCCTTACTCTAAGATCCTGAGAGCCAGCTAGGAAAAGACCAAGCCCAAAGGTTTAGGGAGTACCCTGGATCACAGGGCTTGTTCCGGGCACAACCCAGGTGAGAATTTAAGGAACTGACCCTTGTTTAAGTGGCTTCCAACTACACCAGCCTATTTTCATTAGTCTCATTTAGAAGGTAATTCTTTGGTTATTGTTGAATCTTAGATCATAATTCCTTGGATCCACTTTTTTTTAAGAGTAGAATTCTATTATACCAAATGAAGTAAGCTAGTTAACATCACTACCAATATTAAAATGTTTTATGAAGACTGAGTAGACTGTTCATCGGGTATAGCAGAAAAGCTGAAATTACGTTTCTGTGTAGGTTTTCTTCATTACCCTCCAGGCACTTCCAGGGCAGGAAGTATATCATTTCTATATCCTGCATCATTCCTATATTTCACTGCTAAATACCACACTCAATAAATACGAAACTAACCCAAGGCCAGAGACCCCACATTCCTCAAATCAAGAACCCCTTTCTGGAGTGGGTGTCCTATGGTGCCCAGGAGAGGGCACTGTGGACACAGTTCCAAGAATGGGCCCTATAAGCCTTTTTCAGACCAAGGATTTAGTAACCTATAATAATGTCCAAAAAGCCCAAAATATTCCAGAAAAGAAAAAAAAAAGTATGTGTCAAACCCAGGAGCCACTTTAATCTAAATAGAAAAGCCAAATGTGCATCAGAAATCTTGAACAAAAACTATCCTAAAAGAACATAATCCAGAAGCCCACGGTGGGGAGGGGACGGGGGTCAGATCTGACTACATTAAAAAATATATAAACTTCTCAAAATAACAAGACATTTGATAAAATTAAAAAACATACGACAGGCTAGAATAAAATATTTATATCTTGTATGTTAGACTCAGGTTTAGTATCCTAAACGCACAAAATAAGCCAGAGAGGAAAAACTCAAAACTCAAAATGAAAAGAGGCAAAGGAGATTAACAAGCAATTCATGGATTAGCAACACAAGTGGTTTACAGACAAAGGACTCGCTAGCAATCCAAGTAATGCAGACCAAAACAGCAATGAGTAACTTTTTTGCCTATTGTATTGTCAAAAACCTGGTGTTGGTAAAGGTGAGATTCAAAGGGCACTCTGGGAGGAAAGTGTAACATGGTTTATTTCTGGAAGGCAATTGACTGCATTTATCAAAATTTAAAAGGTAAACGTTCTTGCACCCAGAAAGTATAATTCCAGGGATTGATTACAATGATAATAACAACAGTTATCCTTAACTGAGCATTTATTATGTGCCAGTTCCCATGCCAGGTACAGTAAATGGACCACCTACCTAGCTTCCTTTATAAGATGGCCTATTGAGTGTGGGCCTATGATTACCTCCATTTTCTATGAGAGACTGAGGCTTAGGAAAGGTAAGTTTTCACAGCTAGTGAAAATGGGGATTTGAATCCAGGCAGTCTGATTCCAAAGCCTATACATATAATCACTCCCTTTAATATGTCTCACTGAACATTTAGATATGTATGTATATATCTAAATGTTCAGTGAGACATATTAAAGGGAGTGATTATACATATATACATGAGGATATATACATATATAATACAGTGACTAAATCTAAAATTCGAAAATTAGGATGGTTTGATAAGTAAGTTAAAGACTTACTGTAGCTATTATGCAGCTAGTAGGTACTTTTGTTTGTACTGATAAACCACCCATACCATATAACTGAGTGGGGAAAAAAGCAAGCTGTAAAATTTGTGAGTAGTATAACAGATGATTATTATACTCACACACACACACACACACACACACACACATACGCATGTATATGTAAAAAAAGGACGTACACCAAATTATTTACAGTGGTTATTCCTTTGGTGTGAGAGTGGAGAGACTTTCATTTTTTTTACTTTAAATATATATCATTTAGGTCTGTTTACCTAGTAAATAACAGAAAGTCTAACTCAAATTAGCCTAGATACAAAAGTGGAGATTTTGCTCACATAACTGGAAGGTTCAGAGGTCTGCTGTGATTCGTCAGTTTGACAATGCCAGATTTGGTGTGAAATGGCAACTTAATAATGTCTTCGAGGAGTTGGTTTCTTTCCATCTCTATACTTTGTCTTTCATTGTGTCATCTGAATTCTTAGGCAAGATTCCCTCATGGTAGCAAAAAGGTTACAGCAGTTCTAGGCTTCACACATGTATCTCCGTGATATCCAGAAGCAGAGACATGTTTATGTCTCATAATTCTCAGCAAGTCTTCTGGTTGAATACTGATTGGATGAACTGTGAATGAACTCCTGTGTCCAGGATTGTTGATTGTCTTGGACCTATATACTCTAAATAAATCACTGTGGTAAGGAGGCCTATTTTGATTAATCAATGTGTACTTTGGAGATGGAAGTGGGGTTGGTCTCATGCAAATCAATTATGATAGGGGAGGGGTGGATTGTTTATTGAGGAAACAACTTCTCTAGACACCAAAGCATCTAATACTTTGGTAATTTTAAAATACAAGAATGGACTTTTTTTAAAAAAAAAAAAAAAAGAAGAAGAAGAAGAAAATATATTGCAAATGTTCAGTCTTACAAATGCCTTCATTTATTCCTCAAATCCAAAAATGTAGATGAATTTCTTACATCAAGGGGGTCATCTAAGAGATGTGATGTAACTTGATTTAGAGGGACAACTGCTGAACTGAGAATTTGGAAGCCTGGACTCAAGTTCCATCTCAGTCAAGTCACAGAGCTGCTCTGGGCTTGGTTTCCTCATCAGCAAATGATGGTGTTGGATTAGACACATTTAACGTTACTTCCATCTCAACCATTCCCACCTTCATTTATAAGACTCTCCTTCCTATCTATCTATCTATCTATCTATCTATCTATCTATCTATCTATCTAATCTATCTACCCATCTATTCTTTTATTAATGTTATTTGGGGGGTAAAAATGTAGTACAATAATACAATAAAATAAAAATATTCTAACAATATAAAAAGATACACAGTGAAAAAATAAGTTTCTCCCTACTCTTGTTCTCCCAGCATTCTAGTTTCTGCTCCACCCTAACCACTCCTAACATTCTGTTGTCTATGCATATATTCTTCCCATGCCTTATTAATACAAGAAGTAACATGCCACACTTGTATTCTCCATTCTGCCTTTCTCATATAACTATTTATAAATGGACCTGCTGATTCAGAAGTCATGTACATTCTATATTGTAATTGATATTGCTAAATTGTCCACCCAGAAGAACGATGCTTATTTCCCTAATATGTCAACATCTTATGTTATCACTCTTACATTTTTGTTATTCTGAAAAATTAAAAAAGCACATCTCATCATGGTTTTACTTTGCCTTTCTTTTATAACGTATGAAGCTAAGAATCTTAATATACTTAAAGCCACTGACATTTGTTATTTTGGAAATCATCTGTTCATGTACTTTGCCCTTTTTCATTTGCACAGCTACAATTTTTCCTGGAATGCAAAAAGTAAAGCATCCTTAACGCCTGTCTCATGGAAAGATAAAACTTAGTCTATTGGGTTACAGGTGGGTGTCGGTGTGAGGGCAGTGGGTAGAGTGGCCCAGGAAGAAGGCACACATTGAGAGGGAAAACCACAAACAATCTAAGAATGGCTTTTACGTTTGAAAGGGTTTAATACAACAAAGAAACAAACGAACAAAAAAACAACAAAAAAAATATGTGATGGGGGAACATATGGCCGTGAAAACTGAAATATTTACTATCTGGCCCTTTACAGAAAACATTTGTCAATCTGTGGAAGAGATGAAGAGAAAAAGAGGAGGCTGAGGCAAAGCAGTCTGGGAGGCAGGATGAGACAGATTGGTGTTTCAGAAGTGAAGAGCTGCAAATTCTATTAGATTGGAGCAGTTAACAGTGTTGACTTTGGCCGACAGTTCAGGTAAGGTGAATATTTAAGAATTCTTTGGAATAGGCAATCAGGAAGTAGGTCACTGTGACCTTTGGTGGAGCAGGTTTGGGGGAGTGTTAATACATGGGTTTTTGAATCACAAGAAAGAAAAAAATAGAGAAACAGAGGGAGGAAAACAGAAAAAGGGAGAGAGGGTGGGGAAAGGGGAGGGGAGTGACACACAAACACATGGGGGGTAAAGGGAGGGGACAGAGGGGGAGAAGAGAAGCCTGGACATAAAACATGTCTGCTTTGTAAAAGTTAATTGGAAAAAAAAAAAAAAAAGCTGGCATGACTCACAAGTCATACTCCTTTTTACAAGGAGAGAGTTCCCTCTTAGGTTTCTTGTCATCCAGAAAATCCAAGTTGTGACTCCAACGTTGACATGCTTCTTTGGCTCATCATTAGTCTATGCTTCTGTGATGGTTAATTCTACACGTTGACTTGACTGGGTCACAGGGTACCCAGATATTTTGCCCCACATTATTCTGTGTATGTCTGTCGGGTGTTTTTGAGAGCTTGTTTGGAGGTTCTAACAGGGGAGCACAGCTACTTGTATACCCTTGACTGAAGGACGGTCCTCTCCTCTATTGGGAAGGGTCGTCCTTTTTGAATGAGTGTGCAGCTTTGGAAGGGACTCACATGGAGTGGTGAGGGAGGAAGGGGACACCCACCTAGCCAGCCAGATCAGCCACATCAACCCTGGCGATCAATGGCATGACAGACATCGCAGGCAGATCGTCCTCACATCCTGTGAGAGTGTTTTTGGATGAGATTAGCATTTGAGTCAGTAGACTAAGTAAAGTAGATTGTCCCCCCCAAAGTGGGTGGACCTCATTCAAGCATTTGAACACTGGAGTAGAAGAAAAGGCTGGCCCTTTTGTCAGTAAGAGAGTCCTCTTCCTGTCTGACTGCCTTGAGCTGGGGCATCGGTGTTTGCCTCTAGACTCAAACAGAAACATCGACTCTTCCTTGGGTCTCCAGCCTGCTAGCTTTCTGCCTGGAACTTACACTATCAGCTTTTCTGAGTCTTCAGGTTTCTGATTGCAGACCTTCAGACTTCTTAGTTCCTAAATCTTGTGAACCAATTATTTATAATAAATCTCTTTATATGTATGTATATACACACATATATCCTATTGGCTCTGTTTTTCTGGAGAATCTTGCCTAATACAGCTCCCATGATAGAAGCTAAATATGAGCCCCCGATTTTAATTTATTTTTCCAGCTATGAGCTATGGATGGCTTGTTTCTTAAGTTATCTATGAAGCAGATATGCTACAGACAATTTTCCTTGGGGTTCAAGGTCGATCAAATTCTATATCAAGGAAAGAATGTTCCTCCATGGAGCATGGCCGGTTTTATTTTTCAGGTACTGTAAGTCCCCCTTGTTACTCTGCAGAAAAGCTGTGACCCCTCTCCTGTCCTCCAGATTTTGCAGGTATCACAAAATCCCAAAATGTTTAATAGTTTCTCTTTTTGTCATTATGTAGCATGATGCTGAATTTGGTTTTGGTTCGCCCTGCCCTCCACCCCCAAGTTTTTTTCTGGGTATCAGGGTGAGGAGCATTGGCCAATTTCTACCATAATACATGTGTGAAAAATGCAGGAATTAGAATTGCTTTAAATTAGGCAAACTCAGAGAAGACAGTCCTAAAATCTAAATAAATCCCATTAATTTAGAAAGATAGAATAATCGAGTTTATTCCCTTTATTATAAAAATCGGAGCCAATCAGCAACAGACTTTTTTTAATCCAACTTTTAAAAATTTTTTTACAAATGAACCATAAAAATATAAAAATAGATAAATAGGTTCACAATATTCACCACTGATGGTATGTGGAAGTGCATTTTTGTCAGCATCGTTAGGTAAGGCATGTGTGTAGTGTGGAGGGAGGGGCTCGATAATGATAACAGACAAGTTTTAGACTAGAAAGGAAGGCAGAGCAACAGAAACAGGTGGGAATTGGTGCTTACCTGTAGGAGTTATGCTACATCCACCTGCTCTCTTCTGTTTTTAACACAGTGTGTTTTCCACATAGATAGAATGGCAATTCTAATCTCATGGTTCCCGAGACCAGTGCTTCTCTAACTACAATGTATATGAATCATCTGAGGACCTCATTAAACTACAAATTCTGATTCAGTAAGTATGCGAGGGTTTCCGTGTTTGAAACAAGGCCCTAAGGGATCCCAATGCTGCTGGTCCAAGGACCATATTTTAAACAGTAATGCCTTAGAAAAATATTCTACAGCTCATACTTAGTTGCCCCAAATTCCACCATTTACACTGCTTCCTAAAGTGCAAATGCTATCACTAGTCATTAATGCATTGATTTGAATTTGTTTATAAGATCTTTATTGATTAGGTAGCAATAATTTACAAGCAAGGGATCATTTTCCACCAGAAAGTACTTTATGACTGAAAAACTATATTAACTTAATCCCATTCTACATCTTAGAAGCTGATACCTACAGAAACTGAAAAGCAATACTTCGATAATATTGAACACAGTGCCTAGAATACAAAAGACAACAGTTCTTCTTGTTTGGTTCCTGAACTATGACTCAGGAATTTTAGGCCTTATGAGGAGAATAGGATTGAAAGTGAAACAGGAAATCATAAGGACATTGTATTGAGATTTTACCATGTACCATGCACTGTGTCCAGTGTGTTACCTGCCATTTGTCCAATCTTGTTTAATCTCTAATAACAACCTTGAAATAGGTACTATTCTCATCTTCATTTACATACTGGGGTACTGAGGCTTGGAGAGGCTCTGTAAATATCCTGAAGTCACTCACCTAATAAGTTGCAGCCCTATCTATCCCCAAAGATCATTCTTCAATTGTTATTTATTGATTTATTCATTCAAAAAATATTTATCTGGGCCTGGCATCCTTGAATGTTCTGGATGTATGACAATGAATAAAGAGAATTTGTGTCCTCAGATGAAGCTCATCCAGAATAAAAGTCCCGTGCTAACTAAATAGCACTGTATTAAAGGTCTTTGGGAAGGAGGCTTCTGACATCTACCTGTGTAAAGATATAGGAGCAAGGGTGGAACTTAATTCCTTATTAACTGAAAGGGTATTTTCACCTGTTCTTGTATCTGTTGATGGCATTGCTCTCAAAATACAAACAAAGGATGGCTTGGTGGCAGCTGGCATCTTGTACCTGAGCCCTGTACCTAAAGTGGTAGCAAACGGTGGCTGTGGTCTTGGTGAGTGAAGGCTTTCTGTGGTCCCTGGCATTCCAGGAAGCAGCCTCGGAACTTCAAATCCAACCCATGGAATGTCTTTGGCCAGTAGGGTACGAAGTGTCCTTGCCATGTTTGTTTTTTTGGGAGAAGAAAACATGGTAGAATTTCAGCAGGCCTACAAAAGTTTTGTGCTTTGTTTCCAGAGTAGGACATTCTTCTAGTGAAGGCACATGACCTGTGTCTTGTCTTGATTATGGAGAGGGAAAGCCAACAGCACTGATGGGGCAGCCTTAGAAGGTAATACTGTAACCTCCGGTTTTCCGTTTCTCTTTTGTCCTTCCCTTTCTAGTCAAATACTTGAACTGGTAAATGAGGTGGGACCTCGTGAAGTCTTCCCATATGTACATTCTCTGCTGGGTCTTTAGTCAAAGCCTCATAAAAATATGTCAGATGCTCTATCTCACAAAACAACTGGGACTGACCTCAAATGGGCAGCTCAAGGCAGAGGGGAGTGGCTAGATACCACGGTGTGTGAACAGGCTGTTTGTCAGGGGCTTGCATTAATCTGAGAGGAATCAGGAAATCAGACCTAGCACGAGGTGAGAGGAGAACTGGGAGGGCAGGTGCACCAAAAACAAGAAACAAAGAAGCCAGGTGATCACATCTGTACTATAGAAAGAGAAGCGAAAGGAGATGGGGGAAGAGAGGAGGCTTTTCCTAGTTTGGAGCCCTAAGGGTTCTGGGGCTGGGATGCGATGGGCCAGGTCGGTGCCCTGGCAGCCTCCCTTCTCCATCATCTGACATTGATTGATCCACTCATTCATTTGACAAGTATTTATCAAGCAACAACAACTCACCAGGCATTCTTCCAGGGTCTGGTGATACAACAGTGAACAACACAGACTCCCAGCTCTCATAGGAAGGAGGAGGTTTGCCAATAAGCAAATAAATGTGTGAAAACATCATCAGAGACTGCGGCGAAGCATAAAGCAAGGTAAGAGGGGATGGAGATGGTGTGACCTGAGTACACTTACTATTTTGTATAGAGTGTTCGGGAATGCCACCTCGGATAATGGGTAGCAGAGTCCTCGAGGAAGGGTTCTGCAGACCTCTGTAGAAAGAGCGCTGTAGGCAGAAATGTTGGACCTTAACCACAGGAGGCCCGGAAGGGCCCAGAAACTTCTGTTGCTGTGGGCTTTAGCATCCACATAATTGGCATAGCTCACAAAGCACTTGGCATGGCCTCAATGATACCTTAATTAATGAGATGCCGACATTCTTTTTCAATTTTTTCATTGTCTTCTAAAATTATGCTAGAAGAAATATTTGTAGCTTTTAAATTAATTAGCCCCACAACTGGAATCTGGTAGAATGAGGCTGGCTGGAGGATTCAGAAAAGGGTTTCCTGACCAAGTGGTATTTCAGATGAGATCTAAAGGATGAGTAAGAGTCAACCGGGATGGAGGGAAGGGCAGGGTAGTCGAAACAGAGTAAACGTGATGTCAAAGGCCCTGAAGTGGCCCACTCAACTTGAAGATGTTACATCCAAGGTCATACTCTATAGTTTTGCATCTCTAAGCGCAGGGTGGGCACCTTCTCCTTTGTGCTAGCCAAAGCTAGTAGCCCCATCTGCTCTGCAGACATTCTAGAGTGTACGTGTCTTCTGTCTCTCTGCCCCATGCTGCTCTTCAGGGTCCGGCTTATATGAGATGCTGGTCTTTTAATTTTTTAAGCCCTTCCCAAAGCCTTGAAACTACTCCTGATAGCTCCCGATGTGTATCTGTCTCCCTTGGGTTCTGAGGGCGACCAGCCTTCTGGCCCTGAATTCCCGTTCTCTTGCTTCATTGCTAGGCATGCACAAGCTTATTTAGTGACATCTGGAAAATGACTTTCCTCTTCCATGCTTTAGCTTTTTATAACTACATGTCATTCTAGAGTCTCAGTTATATTTTGATGGCTTCAGCTTTTAAGAGAAGTTTAATATCTTTTGAAGAAAATATTATATAGTTATATTTACTTTCATAGAAGATATACCAGAGAACCAAAAGTATAATGATAGGTGTACCCAGTTTTTGGAAAACAAATGCATGGAAATTCTCATAACATGGTTATATTCGGAAAGGATTTGTCACATTGAAAAATCACCACTACTTTCCCGTAAATAATTTCTACCCTATAATTAGAACAAGATCAAAAATTTTAAAAATTCATTTCAAAGCCAACTTCTCAGCATCTGTAGGACGATACTCTTTGTATAAAAAGAGGCACATCTATATTGTTTCTTTCTCCTTCCCTCCACTTACCACACTGAGATTTTCTTGGCTTCCGCTTCCTGTAACTCTGTAATCTCTGAGCCAAATCTCATCAGCCAAATCTAATGGGCACTCATTTTACTCAACCTCTAACTAGCTGATTATTCTCTCTGCTGTGACACCCTTTCTTTACTTGATGGACCACCACTGTCTCATGCTTCTCCTCTCACCTCACTTGTTATTCTTTGCTGGTTCCTCCTTATTTCCCCAACCTTCAACCACGGGAATATTCTGAGACTCAATCCTCAGATTTCTTCTCTCTTCCCTCTACATTCACTCCCTAGGTGATATCTTTGCTCTTGTGGTTTTGAATATATGGTGAAAATTACCAAATTTATATTTCAGTTGGGACCTCTTCTCTGAACTCCAGCCTTATTTATCCAATTGCTGACTTGAAGCCACCACTTGGATATTTAACAAGATATCTCAAATTTAACATATCCACAACTGAGCTCTGATTCCACCTTGCAAAACTGGCTCTTTGCACAGTGTGAATAATGGCCTCTCAAATATGTCTATGTCTAATCCCTAGAACCTGTGAATTTATTACCTTACATGGCAAAAGGGACTTTGCAGATATGATTAAGTTAAGGATCTTGAGACGAGGAGATTATCCTGGGTTATATGGGAATGCACAATGTAATTACGAGGGTCCTTATAAGATGGAGGCAGGAGGATCAGAGTCAGAGAGAGAAAAAGGTGATATGATAACAGAACCAGAAGGTGGGATGATGCACTTTGAAGATGGAAGAAAAGTCCATGAGGCAAGGAAGATAGGCAGAATCTAGAAAAGCCAAAGAAATGGATTCCCCGTTGAAGCCTCTAGAAGCAACATAATGTTGCCAATGTGTTGACTTTAAACTTCTGACCTCCAGAACTATAGCTTAATAAATTTGTGTTATTTTAAGCCACTGAGATCATGGAAATTTGTTACAGTAGCAATAGGAAGCTAACACACACAAGTTTTTCCATGTCAGTGAGTTCTGACTCCTTCATTTAGTTACTCCAAAGGGACACTGGTGTTGTTTCTGTTTTTCCTTTCTCTCACACCCCACATCCAATCAATCCATCAGCAAATCCTATTGGCTCTACCTTCAAAATATATCCAGGTCAAACTACTTTGTATAATCACCACCAGTGCAGTCTACTCTAAACCATGGTTACCTCTTTGTTGCAATTATCTCCTAAAGATTCTTCCCACTTTCCTCCTTTCCTTACCTACAGTCTATTCCACGTATCAGCCAGAGTGATCAGGTTAAAACATAAGTTAGAGCTTAGCATTCCTTTTATAAAACCTTCAATGGCTTCCCACCTCAAGCAGAATAAAAGCCCATCTTTATCAAGGTCTGTGTGTCAAATGAACTCAAAAAGAGTCTGGAGGCTTTGGCTAAAAATTAATAAAGATTTACTCAAGGGTCTTAAAGTTCGCAAACTGAGAACACAGCTAGGTAAAAAACCCAGAAGTGTTCCAAAGAAGAAAAAAAAAGTTGAGTTCTTATGTCAAAATGTATATTCTTGAGAATGGTCAGTCCTGCATTCTTAGCCCTAGGATTGAAACAGGATGGTTATCAGTCAGATGTCAGGGGCTTTGAATAATAAATGTCAGGTGGATCTCAGGTGGTTTAGATATGTGAGTCCTTCAGGGGCATAATCAGAGGGTTACCTGGAGGTCTGGTGTATGTCCAGGTAGCGACACACAACAAACTGATGTATATCCAGGCATTGGTGTGGGACTAGAAAGTTCAAAAGTGTAACTTCCTCTTTATGACTTATTTCACTTAGCATAGTACCATTTAGATCCATCCATGTTGTCACAATGGCAAGATTTCATTCTTTTTTATGCTGAGTAATATTCCATTGTATATATGTACCACATCTTCTTTATCCGTTTGTCCATTGATGGACATGTAGGTTGCTTCCATATCTTGGCTATTGTAGATAATGATGCAATGAATACAGGGGTGAATATAGCTTTTCAAATTAGTGTTCTGGATTTCTTTAAATACTCAGAAGTGAAATCTAAGAAACAAAAAAATGAACAAACAAAACAGAAACAAACTCATGGATACAGAGAACAAATGGATACAGAGAACAAATTGATGATTGCCAGATGGGATATGGATTGGGGAAACAGAAGAAAAAGGTGAAAGGATTAAGAAGTACAAATTGCCAGTTAAGTAAACAGTCCCAGAGATGTAAAGTCTGCACAAAGAATATAGTCAATAAAATTGTAATAACTATGGATGGTATCGGATGGATACTAGCCTTATAGAAATGTCTAATCGCTATGATGTACACCTGAAATTATATAATATTGTATGTCAATTGTAATTGAAAAAAGTTTAAGTTCCCAGTCTAGTTAGAACCAGAATACACTCATTTCCTCATGCTTCAACCTTTATAATGTTAATAATTTTAGCAGCTTGGTTAAAGTGACTCCATTTTATGTGTTCTCTATCTTCCCTCTTTCTCTGCCTACAAAGACAAGCATGGTCTGGCCTCCAGACACCTCTCTGAGCCCATTTCCTGTCACTCTGCTTCAATCGCACCAGCACCACCAGCATGTGGTAGGTGGTGGGAGGTGCTGCCTGGCTCACCCTTCAGGAATTGAGGACGTACTGCTGGGAGTGCTGCTGGCTGATGGCCTTCAGGTACTGAGGGTGACCTTAGCTGAGGAGAATTGTCTCTCCCAACATTTTATTCTGCCTCTTTCCCATGGCAGCCACAACCGAATGACATGCAGGTTTAAGGGCCCAGACCCCTACCCCTAATGTGGAACAGCTTCAAAGGGTCATCCTATCTTCAGAACTCCCCGTCAGTTGTCTGAGGCATTTGTGGGGACTGTATCACAGCTCGTTGTCTTCTGCCCAGTCTTGCTTCCTTCCCCTCCAAACCCTTCCACAGGTTGATCCCAAGAGTATGCCCTAATAAATATCTTGTGTCTGATTAGCACCTCAGAAACTACTTCCTGGGGAACTTGACCTGGGAAACTGATCTCTTTGCTTTTCCTCCAATGCCCCAAGTACCCTTTGCCTCAGGGCTTTTGCAATTGCTATTCCTTCTGCTTATAAGGTTCTTCTCCCAGATATCCACAAAGCTCACTCCCTCACTTTTTTCAAAGTCTCTGCTCGAATGTCCCAGAGTGAGTTGCCCTTCTTGACTACCTTATGTAAAATAGCAGGCAACATTATCACCAACATTACTATCTCCCTTAATCAGTTGAATTATTTTCTATAGTATTGACACCATTTGATATGTATTTCCTTGTTTGCTTAATTTTCTGTAACAAGGAGTTCATTAATTTTGTTCACTGCTATTTCTATGGCAACTAGAATCATGCCTGATACATAGTAGAGACTCAGCAACAAGTTAGGCTGGGCTAGTGCTGGTCTTGCTCTGACCTGATTCTAGCTAGTCATTGGCCATTGTTATATTCCGTATGACAAAAGTCCCGCCTGTGTGTTTCCATCTTGACCTTTTGGAACCCTTTGATTCTGACTCAATGTCTTTACGGCATCTGTCCTCTATGCATAAGGGTTTTCTGCCTTGTTACTTCCTCCTCAGTCTTTCTAGAGATTGCAATCCTGCCCCTATAGCACAGTCCCTATATGCTTGCTATCATATTAGCAGGAATCCCACCTCTCACTCTCCATATGTCATTGTATTGTTAGTTATAGGACCCTTCTAACCCAGTCCAAGTCCTTATGCTCATCAATGTCCCACTCATAATTTGGTCTCCTTCCTGTCCATGTCCAAACTATGAGCCATACATTGAACAGCATCAAGGAGGGTATTTAAAGGCAGTGTCACTGATGTAGGGAAAGAAGTTTTCATTAGGGCCAGAAGAGCCTGGGTGTGCATTCCTTCTCTTCCATTTACTGGGGGGCACTCTTGTGGAAGTCACTCACCTATGCTCTAGCTTCCTCCCTTGGAAAATACAATCATTGATGTCAGCCTCTCAGAGAGGCTATCAACAACACATGAAGATGCATGACAGTGTCTGGCACATAGCTAGTAGTCAGCAAATTTCTCCCAACTATACTGAAATCCTCTGAAACATCTGCCCTATTGTGTTCATTGAAATAACATAATGTCCTTAGCAGGAAACTTTGAGACTGGGTAGCTCTATATGCAAAATAGACTATTTCTCATGGGAAAATATTCAGCATTACATACAGTCCCATGATAATTTCGCACGTATTGAAATAATACAACAATAACCTGTGCAGCAAAATTATATTGTCAGCCAAGTATACTATGTCCAGGCATTCTCTCATGCATAGGAAAGTATGGTTTTACTTCCAAAAGGCAGCCTTGAATGAACAGGTAACATTAATGCATAATGAATAGATAAATTTCCCTCTCTCATCCTCACTTTTGCCAGATTTAACAGAAACAGTTATACTAAACCTTGCAAATTCACAGAAGCTTTTCTAGTTCCCATTATTATGCTGTTCCAAGGAAGGGAGTAATCACTTTAGTGGTAGGGCGTGGTCTATTTAACAGTGCTGAAAGAAAATGCAACACAAATAACCAATCTTGGCAGATTGCACAATTCTAGAGTTACTTTTGTGATGGGCAATGTTTTTCTTTTTCATTTCGTTTTCCTCCCTCTTGAGTTGGCTAATGATTTCCAATGACTAGAACTCTATCCAGTATAATCCAGTTAGTCTACAGTGAATACACATTGTCAATGAGAGGCACTGTGTTGCTGCTTTTTATTTAAAGGACTTGCAGTTTAGTAAAGATGGTAAAGGAAGTGCTGTTGGGACATTCCTTTGTAGTCTGTACTCTTGGTTTGAAAGCGGGTCTCATCAGCTCAGCAAAGAGAGCGTAAGAATATACGATAAGGTCACCACGATTTCTGAAGACTGAGCCATCATCTCTTCGGGAATCAAAACCCGTGTAGACACATTATGAAAATGATAATTTTCCTCCGTGTGACCAGGTACGGAGCTTCTCCGTCCAACCTGGATGAGCTATTTCATGTTGGCTTGGTAGGAAACTTGAGTTAGCATGCGTATGCTGAGCTTCCTGCAGTCAGCAACTGCTATGTTCACCACCAGCTGCATTTTCTCGGCAATACTACTAGGAAGAATATGTTTAAAGTTATTATGGATTACTATTGAATCTGACAGACATGGCATCCCCTCAACCTACTTTATCCATTGCATTGGACAGTATCTGAGAAGGTAGTTGGATTCCTTCTTCATATTTAGCCCAAGATTATTCCGAGATTCCCAACTTCCTTCTGGGAAGCTGAGCGCAGGAGTCAACGGGGATATATGAGCCAGCGAATGTTTTCCAAAAGAAGCCTTGGCACATAAAATCCAGGTTTAATTTTTAAAAAGCATTACATGCTCATGGTAAAAATTAAAAATTAAACTGTATGCAGTGAAGAGTAAGTCTTCCTTGGCTCACTGACTCCCCCTCCCCCATTCTCTTCCCCAGAAGTAACCACTGTTAACCAATTTTTTGTGTTTCCTTCTAGACAGAGTCTATGCGTATAAGAGGAATTTTGATTTTTGAAATGCATTTTTATATGTTCAGCTGAAGTGGCCCTTAAGATGCCTTTTCCAAACAACTCTCCATGGCAACATAACTTTGGAACACACATAACACACACACGCACATGGACACGCACATGTGCATACACAGTCATTCTCTTAAGCACAAAATGGAGGGGAAATGATGCAACGGGGAGTGACTAGAAGATATATTACAGTAAACCGCAGTGGTTAGTGGGTTCTCAAATGGTTCCAGACAGCTTAATACACAGAAATAGCCCAGTGAGAACACCCTAGCCTACTCAGACCACAGAACAAATCCCAGGAACTTGCTTTTGTGCAATCTTTCCCTTGAAACTCAAGTCTAAACACATCAGAGCTTGGCAGGGCTGCATGGTTACCGTATCTGACAGACAAAATACTCTAGTCTTTAAGCTCTCCTTGCTTTTTCCATCTGAGCCAGTGGATTCTTATAGATTGCACCTGCTCCTCCCCCACCCTCAACAACATACAGAAACTGAAAGCCCCTCAAGTTTTTCTGATCATGCAGTTAACTAAAAACCCAACTCACTCTCACATTCTAAAGAAAAAGGAAAAAAAAAAAGCCAGTAAGTATAAAGCTAAGATACATATATACATGTTTGGTAGAAATAAGAAAAATCGTCCTATCTACGAGGCCATTCTGAAACTAAGTAATGCATAGCATCATTTAAGTTGGGAAGGTGTATTAGTTTTCAGAGTAGTGGTGGTTGAATGGCAATGATACAGAGTAACTTGGGAAGTTGTTGCAGAGACTTTCCAAAATTGAAATGTGAATGAGAATATTGGAGGACTAGCTTTTGCCTAAGTAGATACCGAATAAAAGAGCTTTCAAAATTATTAGTAAAATAAGCCAATCTACAAGAGCCTGAGTAAAAGAATTCTCTCATCAAAATCCAACATTGTAATGTAGAAACCATATGGAAGCCAATAGAAAAGGAGCATTTTCATTGAACAGTGGGTATACTTGGGAGTGCAAGTCTTACTCCTGGTTAAGGAAATAGTTACTTATAAGTATGGTTTGTAGAAAGATCCTCCTCCAAAAAAATATTGCCTCACTTTCTGGCTAGTGACTAAAAAATCTTTTCTAGTTGAAAAAGAAAGTCCTTAAAAACATAAAGTATAATAAGCAACCCCCCCCCTCCCGCCCCGGAAAAGAACATCAATAATGAAAATGCTCATTTCCTGAGCATTTACTTATGGTAAATACTTATCTTCATACTTAAGACTTAGGTGAATAACCTCCTTTAATCCCTGTGGTAGCTGGTCCCCAAGACAGCTCCTCAATGACTCTTGCCTCTTGTGTGGTGCCTTTCCCTTGAATCTGGGCTGGCCCTGTGACTCATATCTAACTAGTAGAATAGGGCAGAAGTGACTCTGTGTGGCTTCAAGGGCAGATCAGGAGAAGCCTTGGAGCTTCTTGGTCTCTTGGATGGTCACTCTGGGGAAAGTCAATTGTCATATAATATATTTAATTCTCCTGAAACCATCACACTGTGAGGAAGCTCAAGTTGGCTATGTGGATGGATTGTGTGTGTGGAGAAAGAGATGCCTGGCCAGCCCTCAGTGATTCCAGCCATCCCATAACAGGTACCAGACATGTAAATAAAGAAGCCATCTTGGACATCCAGCTCAATGCAACTTCTGGTCGACTCTGGCCTCAACCAAACTCTGATCACAACTGCGTGTGAGGCCCTAAGGGAAAATTGCCCAGATTTTCCTAGTCAACCATAGAACCATTTAAAAAAAGTAATAAATTGTTGCTTTAAGCCACTAAGTTCTGAAGTATTTGTGGCACAGCAATAGATTACTGAAACAATCTCCACATTTACCCTGCAAGGTTTCGAACATCACAGTTAACTCTCCAACATCTATCTCACCCCTTCCTTACTGTGTAATTTGGAGAACTGACTCTAGAGGTACCCCTGATTAGTCTATGCTGGTAGTTCTCAAAGTGTGGTCTAGCAGCATCAGTGCCACCTTTGTTAGAAAGGCAAATTCTTAGGCTCTTCTCTAGACCTACTGACTTATAAACTCTGGCACTGAGGCCCAATGATCTGTATGTTAATAAGTCCTTCAGGTAATTGTGATGCATGCTCGAGTCTGAGAACCACTGGCCTATATACCAAGCATGCCAATCCTGTCCTTACTTTGCTAGTAATTGGTTTAGGAACCCAGGTCTAAGCCAATCAGCACATAGCATTCCCCTGTGTCAGTCATTAGTTTGTGGTGGAGGGAATGGTCCTCTCTGTCCTGCTAGCAGCCAATCTGATTGTGAAAAGAGCCTTAATATGCATCTGACACTGAGGATGGAAGGCAGAGATGCAGGAAGAACCTGGACCCCTGACATCATGGTTCAATCAGATTGCACCACCTGTGAACTTTGGATTATGTGGGTCAATACATTTCTTTATTGGTTAAACTCACTTGAGTTGGCTTTTTAGTTACTTGCCGCTGAAAGAGCATATCCAGGTATGATGAGCACTATGACTTGTATTTTACATAGGAGAGGTGAGGTAATTTGCAGTAGTTCAGACAACTTAGAAGCAGAACTAGTATTGGAACCCAAGTCTCTTTGTTGTCAAAGCCCACCTTCATAATAAAGCTATGAAAGGGTGAGATTTGCTCCTTTCCTGAGAGTAAAGGGTCTTGTATTTATTTTTGGTAGGTTAGGGCACTGAGAATACGTGAAGGAAGTGGGCATTTGACAGAAGAAGAGATATCATGGAATGAGGAAAAGGTCCACACAGAGGAGGGAGGATGCATAAAAGATAGATAATTCCTGCTGAATTCTATTCAGAGCTGACTTATGCTTCAGCATTTCTTCATGTCTTTAAATTGAATAATGTCCTTTTTCCTCTCCTTTCCTCCCAAACAGATTGACATATTGTGTTGTTTTGCAAAAATGACACTGGAAGAGTGTAAAGCAAGTGTTCCTTTGAGGAGTAGGCTGTTTGGTCCAAGTAATTCTATAAACTGCATCCACCCACACCGTGCTACACCAAAGACAGTTTGTAATCACAAAAGGAACAATCTGGAAGATTCTAGTTGTCAACGCAGCAAAAATGTAACAGCAGACCTCACACAAGAGACACATACCACTACATGAATTCAGGACTTTTATGACCCTGGGGATCCCTAGGCTCTGTGCCTCCTCAGTGGATGCCAACAATCGGGGGCGGGGGGTGGGGGGGCTCTTGCCTCTGTTCCACCATGCCGCTGTCTCCATCATAGGTCTGTTTTATCCACTCCCACCTCACTCCTGCCTCCTCTGGTCTCTCCTCACAGGTTGATGTGGCTAATTTTAACCTGTAATCTGAAGCTCGGTACAGGGCAGTCCCAAGGTACCAGGGTGGCTACCGCTAAAAGGACACTTTCAGGGAAAACATGAAACTAGGCTTCAGAATACAAGGCAAACAAGAAGGTGACAACTCTTCTCTCCAATACCCACCTAGAGTTTAAAATAAGGGCAGATTATCTTGATAAAAAATTCAGATGAAGGACATTCTCCTACTTTGAAACACATTTCTCTGGGAAACATGTAAGCATTTATGAAAGACTTTGCCATGTGCAGAGCACTATTTCAGAACTGGGAAAGGACACCAGTTAAGGGTGGTCCTTCCGATAATGTTTAGAAACAACTACAAAGTACATCACTAAGTGGAAACTAACATGCTCAAGATAATAACACTTGCAAAATTGTTTCCAGGCACTGGGTGTTTATGTCTATAAACTAATATAATCCTCATAATGATTCTATGATATAGGTACTGTTATTGTCTCTATTTTACTGATGAGGAAACTGAAGCACTGAGAGGTTAAGTCATTTGCCCAAGGTCATACAGGATTTTAACCAACGCAACCTAGCTCTGGAGGTCATGCTCCTAAAATACCACACCATGTTAATAGGGACATAGAGAAGAATGGGATTGATCCAGACAGCTTTCTGGAAGAGTTATGTTTTGATAAAAAATGATGGCAACTCAGGGAAATATTGGGTTTAAGAGAATGAGTGAGATTTTAAAAAAATAGGTTCCCTTTTTTATTAATCTATATTATTTTCAATGTCTGTAATAGCATTCTTTAATGGAAAGCCTCTTCCATATTTTTTACTATTCCATGAATACTGGCCATTGGGGGCCCTGTTTGCCCTCAGTTCCAAGACCAAAGTGCTTTAGAATGAGAGTTGTGGGTCTGAAAATGATAAAACAAACTGGTTCACCTCCTTATTTTATAGACAAGGAAACTAAAACTCAGAGATATTCTTTGGTGCCCGACCAGCATGTTCCAGCCTCCTACTTTTCTGACTAGAGCCTTTCCACCATCCTGCATACCCTCTCTTAGTGACCTCCTGGGTGCAGCAGTCTGAGAGGGACTGAGCCTGGGACAGAAAAAGCAGAGCAGGATAGGCATTTCTCAGATGATATTGGATGTCTAGGAAGATGGTCACGATTGGGGAATTCTGAGGCACATTAGCTTGCATTGGTCTGGAGCTGGGGACAAGGGAGAGAGAATGGCTGAGGTTTTGTCAGAGGACATTTCTGTGGAGTGGAGTGGAATGACCTGGGCTCCCTGGATAGCTAACCTCTGGACCTTCTTGGCTATTATAGTGCCCCCATGATGACTCACTCCCTAGAAGAGGTCCTATGGTCAAGATGGAAGGCTCTGTCCCCTAGGCTGCAATAAGCACCATACTGGCCACTGGGGATGAGAGACGAGCGAGTCTTGACCCTGCCTGAGGGGCACCTACCATGCCATCAGGGAGAGCAACTCATACGTGGATGAGTTCAGTTTCTCTCCCTGTGCTGATCAGGAGTTAGCTCTGCCCCTCGTAATAGATTTTAAATATAGGAATGATGACTGGATTATTTCATTTAGCTATCGCTGAGCCCTAATAAAAAGTGATTTAGGATTTAACAGCAACCAAAGAATCGTCCCAGGAGATTATTCAGGAGTTATGTGGTGTATGGAGAGGCGGGGCCGGAGGAGCAGTTGGCCCACTCAGAGCCCAGTCCGGGCTTCCAGTAATGAGCTGTACGATCCGTGCAGTCAAGTGCATGATGTTCTAGCTTTGGTTCCTCATCTGTAAATTGGAGGTGTAGAATGGACATAAAAAAAAAAACAACCCAGGTTTATTGAAATATAGTTCAACATACAATTTACCTATTTAAAGTGTACCATTCAGTGGTTCTCAGTATATTCACAGAGTTGTGCAAGTATTACCATAATTAATTTTTAGAATATTTTCATCACTCCAAAAAGAAACCTTGTCCTATTGGCACTCACTCTCCATTTCCTTCACCTCCCAGCCCTTAAGCAACTATCAATCTACTTTCAGTCCCCACGGATTTACCTACTCTGGTGAAAGGTGTATGTGTGTGTGTGTAATGTTTTTAGCACACCAGAAGATAAGGTGAAAAGCATGGTGTGTCCTGCAAAGTGAGCCCATTCTTCCTCCTACCTCTTTGAGATCTGAAGTCCTGATTTGTTTGAGAAGAGCTGGAGACACGTGGTTTCCATGGAAAGCTGATCAGGCAAGAAGGGTTTATTTACTATATAAATAAAACGGAATGTGAGTGTTCCCAAGGGCCTGGGCAGGATTTGGCAGCCCAGCTTTCTGGGGAACATTTGAAAAGCAGCTGAAATTTGTTTTATTTCTTTATGTAGTGTTTTGTTTTATTTCTTTATGTAGTGTTAGAGATGGTCGACTTGGTTGATTAAGAGTGAGCTGTCCTAGTTAATTATAGCATCACAAAAAGAAGGGCATTGAACTAAACAATAAGGAATTACTTAAGGCCTAAACTTTGGATGAATCTGAGGCTTAGACAGTGGTCTCCATGTCAACATCAATCCCTTTATATAAAGACCTCCAAATAAAATTATGAACATTCACAATTACCCCGGGATTTATAGGAAGGGCTGGCCTGGTATAACATTTGAGAGTGTATGCTGATTTCCTGGAGGTTATCTTATTTCTTCAATGCCTACTACAATCTGTACCCTAGCTGCACAAAGGACTATGTTCCTTTGCTAGGATCTTTCTCAGTCAATTTGTCTGTCTTGGTACTCTGGGGTGGTTGCTAAGGATCTCACTAAGGGAAATTTACTTGTTTGGGTAGTGGCGGTGTAAGTAATATTATCAGTAATTACTAGTGACTTCAGTTATGGCATGTAGACTATATTGTTTACTATGCATGTACAATTTTATAGTTTACAAAAAAATTTTCACATATTTGACCTCATCCGATCTTTACCAAGTGCTATCAGTTGGATAGGGTCTCTATTCCGGGCAGTCAGAATGCTTGGGTTTGAATCTGGAATCACCACTTAGCCACTGGGTGCTTTTGGGCAAGTTATTTCAACTCTCTCTGTCTTGATTTCCTCATTTGTAAAATAGAGGTCAGTATAGCACTTACGTCATAGGGTCATGATGAAAATTCAATGAACGTGAAAAGAGTTTAGAATTTTGTCTGGGATATAGTAAACAAATGTACTATACTTATTCCCATGATCATTATTATTATTGTTACTATTTTAGAAATGAGGGAACTGAGGCTTGGCAAGGTTAAATGGTATAAAGTGGCAAGGCTGGGAGCTGAACCCCAGGCTCCTGTCTCATCGTGTTAGTGGCCGTGAAATTATCTGCTTGTAAAAACTAGTGTTTAATAACCAGACCAAGATATTGCTGCTAAAACTAAATAATCATGATTTTATCAATTGGCAGGAAGACATTAATAGAGTTTTCTCAATCTTAAACTTTTTCCCTTAGTATTTTTAAACTCTGGAGACTTGCTACTATTTGCCTAATAGCACTTGCTGGTGCTCATAACCAGGCTTTGGCATTCACAGGAATATTAACGAAGAAAACTCAGAATTGACCAACCGTGCTTGGTTCAACAGCTTTCTGTTTTCATGAGCACCTGATCTTGTGATTTAATCACATACACGCATCATAAGCAGACTTTCTGCAGGTACACCTGTTCTAGGTCCCATGAAGGGATTGAACACATCAGTAATTTAGTGTCCCACAAAGAACATATTGTTCAGTAGAGAATATGATGTTTTTTAGGTCCATAACCCCCCTGACAAGCACCAGGGCCGCTGAGTACATCCAGTCATCCCTCCCCAACCTCGAATTCTACCAAATGTAGACTTGACGTTTTACACCTCTTTGCAACCATGTGAACTCCAGATCAAGGATATAAGCTCTGAGTTATTCTTGTAGGAGATAGTGAACAAAGAGGAAAACAGGACGCTGGGAAGAGAGAAAGAGAGAGATGGGGTGCAAAAGACATGCTTTCGCCACACAGCTTAAGGAAACTGAAGCAAAAATAAACCTGAGGGTGCTGACGGGTATAGTATCTGTGGGAAGGCTACTTTGCTGCTTTGAGGGGAAGGAGTGGTGCCTGGGGTATGCTGTTGTTTCCCTCAAATAATATGGAAAAGCTGAGAAATACCCAAGTGTGTATGTAGGTGAGTTTGTTAACAACTTCTTTTCCCCTCAAGCACGCAAGTTAATCCAGGACAATGGTAGAACTCTGGAAAGTAGTTTGTGAAAGAAAAAAAGGAATTGATGATTTCTTTGGAGAACTGGTAAAAATATTACATGACGCAGAATAAAATAAAATTACCCACATTATTAGATATAAAAGGAAAGGGCATTCTGAATTGTTTCTAGCCACTAATGGATGGTAACTTAGAGCTGTGTGGCCTGTTTTATTTTCATGAACATTGTAACCAACGCTGTTGAATGCAAACCCAACAACCATTTTCCAGCCTCCTTCTTCCTTGACCACCTCTTACTAGAGGGGTTGAAAAAGCTAACCATTCTTTTTTGCAACTTGCCTGCCACAGGTAGCCATGTGACCTATGAGACATAAGGGGATTTCTATGGGAGGGGAAAGAGCTTTCCCCCTGATCAAAAGGAAACACAAGAGAAGAGCCCTTTTACACCCTCTGTTTGCTTTGGATGCTGCCCTCTGAGGATGAGGTGCCTGGAGCTGTGGCAGCAATATCATGATCAGGTTTGTGACCAAGGTTGAAGCTGAAAGCTAACACAAGGTAAGAATGCAAAGGTGAAAAGAGTTGAGTCCTTGAAAGCAACATTGAGCTGCTGACCCAACCCTGAGGATCACCTATTTCTACTCAAGTAAGTAATAAAAGTCGTCAGGCATAAGTCACTGTTTGTTTTATGTTACTAGCAGTTGACAGCATCAAAATGATACAAATGTCAAAAAAAAAATCATAAATGCTCTCATGGGTCCACTGACTATGTTGATCTCCCAGCTTCCATCTTTTCGCCACAAAGTCTTACCACTGAGGTTTTCACGGATAGCAATTCTTGAGAGAGACACTGCCTGTTACAGCATCGCTTGGGATGCTGCGAGGTTCATCCAAGCCATAAACTACTGTAAAATTAAAGAGTAACAGTAAAAGATACTTCTGTGTTAGGCAGACACTGACTTTCAGGAAGGGACAAGATGCCACTAAGCAGCTGTTTCTCTTCTCCTGGGAGAATGGGTGTTGTTGGATCTAGAGGAGGGAAGTTTTAAAAAAACATCTGAAGACAGTAACTTAAGTGATGCACTAAGTTGAAACTGAGTGCAGCTTCCTGGGCTTAATATTAAGCTGACCTGAAAGTTAAAAAATAATAAAATAAAAAAGGATTAAACTAAAAAGGACCTTGTAAGATGCTCATATACTTCAGCTTCTTATTCCTTAGAGCAGGGGTCCCCAATCCCTGGGCTACATACTGGTATCAGTACTGGTATCAGTCCATGGCCTGTTAGGAACTGGGCTGCACAGCAGAAGGTGAGCAATGGGCAAGAGAGCGAAGCTTCATCTGTATTTGCAGTCGCTCCCCAGCGCTAGCATCACTGCCTCAGCTCCACCTCAGATCATCAGGCATTAGATTCTCACAGGAGCACAGGTCCCTGGAGCCAAAAAGGTTGGGGACCGCTGCCTTAAAAATAGTTATCTGGATATTTGTGATATATACTAGAAGATCAAGCTGCTTTCTATTTATGGAAATTGATGCTCAGACCCTTGTGGATGACAGTGGACAATAAGATCCGTCCCCAGCGTCCTACGGTCTGTGATCTTTGAGTGGAATCTGCAGAATTAAGATAGAGACATGACTGGCCAAACAATGAATGGCAAAGCTGTGCTGTGGATCACCAGAGGTAGATTACTGAAAGTTTCTAGAAATGTTCTTATTTCTAAAGAAATCAAAGCCCCAGAGCAGAGAAAAGGTTTTTAGTTTGTCCGCACACCACATATGTTGAGAGCAGGATCAAGGTGAGATGACGAAACTGATGAAAGCATCCACGATACACCATTTTAAACACAAAAAGCTGAGTTGGCAAATCATTTAGGGCCCTTTAGAAACTTAGGGCTCCCTTGCTAGATAAATCTAGTTAGCTTATTTGCCTCTAATTTTGGTAGATTTCTGCTTGAAGAGAGTGAAATGTACCTAAAATTAATTTCTGGACTTTCGTTTATCTACTTTCTCAAGATGTTGCTTTGCTTTCCTGAGTAGATGTTTATTACACCAATGATCAGTCTGTGAGGCTGACTCCAGAAGAGCTCATTCGCTCACAGGTCCTCAGGGAAGAAGTATGCAGTGATGTATGGAACAACAGCATTCCTCTCGGGATCCTTCTACTGGCTGCTACCTTAGCTGCTTGCTTTGGATACTTCCTTCCAGGGTTTTCCAAAGTGGAACTCTCCAATCACTCAGTTGTAGGGCATGTGCTGGGTGTTTCCAGCCCTCCACACGTGAAATTAGTCTGGGAGATGAGTTCTGATGATGTTTTAGTTTTGTTCTTGCTGAACTTTGACCATGTAAGCCAAGAAAAGCAGATTTCTTCCTTTTGGTTCCAGCTAACTTAATTTGGGTTTCTATCACTTGCAACCTAAGTCCTTAGCTATTTTTAAAAACTTGTGTATAAACCTCATATCCCCTCAAGCAAGTAAAGTATTTCACATGAGTATGCTAGAATTCTTTTGAAAAACACAAATTTATTTTGAAAATCAAAAAATTACCTTCGATTCTGTCTTCTAAGTAAATTCAAATTTTTAGATACTAGATTTTGTTATAATACAGCAGTGTTATATACAATTGGAGAGAACAACAGTTGAAATACAGTGTAGGCAGAAGTTCCTTTAGTTTTCATATTCAATTTAAACAAACAGAAAGTGTATTAGTCACAAATAATATTTTATTTTAGATAACAAAAATGTTATGCCTACTCTCTATATAGTATAGTATAACTGAATATTTGTATAAGTTATGAAAGAATTAAGAAACAATCTAGGTTATAATTGGAAGAACATAATTGTAAATATGTAGAAAGACATTTTTCAAATAAAATTCCAATAAAAGGCTAAATGTTCTCAAACATTTTATATACATAAAGAATAAATTATTTATGGTTAACATATTTTTGCTTTAGTGTCAGAAAAATCACAACAAATTTGATAAACACATATTAAAGCCAAAGTTTACTAGACATGAGTTTCATAGTGCCATCTATATGATATTTGTTCAGAAATAATGCCAAAATTCTTAGAACACAGCATATTAGGGTGGGGGGAAGAGAAATGCTTGCTAATGTTGACACAGTTAATTAACAGGCAGACAGGCTCGGAAGGAGGAGACCAGCACGTAAGAGGGAAGATCACGTCACCAAGGGGGACTACCGAAGGAAAAGCACAAGCTGAACCCGACAACCCAGGCTGGGTCATGTTTCTGTGGCTCGGGATTTTGGTTTTCAGTGTTCAGAGACAAATTCCAGCAAGATGTCTGGTTTGAGTCGAGCCTTTCTTCTTGAACTTGTGACTGCTCGAGGTACTTGGCATACTTAAAGGAAAAAATGAATACACTCAGATTTAATTTTGTTAGATATTAAGCTAGGAAACCAGCTGAGTAATAATAAGACCAGCAAAGAACCCAAAATTTGTGTTTCCTATAAAGAACTGTATACACAAACAGGTTTTGCTTATTAACAGAACAGGAAAGAAGGGCAGGGGGAGGGGAGAGAAGAAAGTAAGAATGCAGAGGAACCCTAAAGAATGGAGCGATTAGTGCATGAAAAGGAAATATAAAGTTTCTGCCCATTTGAGGTTCCATTTTAGGCAGTTGTACCTAAGGCCCCCAGATGGGAATGTCTTTAGGTCCAAGCTATGGTTCATTTTCCCATGCGCTACACACTGGTTTCCTGGGAAGTTCTTCCAGGCATTTTCCCCCTTCTGAGTGCTAAAGCCTAATTTCCTAAAGTGATCTGAATCCTTCTAGTCAGGCTAGCTGAAGAAGTTATACTGTATTCAGTCACAGTATGCTGATGCTGTTCACAGACCTCTGAGCCAGCAATGGGAAGGGGACACTTGTGTTTTTGGCTCATATGCTTTTCGAATAGAATACATTTGACTAAATAAAGGGAACAAGTCCAGGACCCTCCTAACCTCTATATACGCACACGATCCACTCCATCAGAAGGATAGTTCATTGTTCCCAAGGCAGAGGGGGGTAAAAAGGCTGTTCTGTGCTGCAAACACCTCTACAGCAAATTTAATGGCCCAAATTAAGTGATGGACTGATGCAGCCCACAATCACCAGTAGGAATGTCATTTCAAATACTTTTGGCAGATGAAAGAATGTCACCCCACTGAATGTTATTTATAAATATCTATCAGGGTATAAGGTCACTTGACTGTTTTTAACTTGTACATCGGTGTCTGCTTTGAGACATAATTATGTACAGTACTTTCTACTCTTGGAGATTCTTTATTTTGGAGGAGTGCCTGCTCTCTGGCCCCTTTCTCCAAACTCCTACTAACTAAAGCTATATCTACATTAAGTAGTTGCAAGTGTGGTCTGAACGGGTCTGAATGTCATTTACTTAAGCTTTAAAATGTAAGGCAATTGCTAAATATGCATTTTCTGGAGATCTTTCTCTGAAGGGGAAAGAATATATCAATAAAATATTTTATGAGGCAGTTAATTTTGGATCCAATTGAAAAAGATTAAATTATTATTTGGTTTGAAACTGATACCAATAATGCAAAAGTACTTAATTTTCATACTTATTTGGAGTTCGGAATCTTTGTGCTATACCAATGTTTTTAAAAAAGGTAATGACTTATACTTTCCAAAGTTTAAAAATGACATCCAAAGGACAAACGGTAACTTTTTTGGCAGTGTGGTTGGAACGGTGGCATTGGGTATTCTGCCAGTTTGATCAGTGGTTTCACACTGTACCAGGTTATATACACATGCATGCATGTGGAGAAAGATAGAAAGGGTCATCGTTTCTAAAATGCTTGTTTTCTCCCATGTGCCATCCCAATAAGATGAGACTGTGCTTCTCCAAAACAACCCCAGTTGTATCTAGGAATTAACTTGTTTTAAATATATAGAGGTAAGGTAGGCATGAGAATATTTTTAATGACCAAAAGAATCAACCTAAATTCACATGATACTTGGCATGACAATTCTCTAATTTTGAAAGCCTATGATCTGAGACTGTAATAAGCAAAGGCATATTCATTAAAGGCTTTTCTAAAAAATACATATACTATCTAAATATCTAGACACTGCTACAGAAGGAAAACAAGACCAGAAGGAAGTAGACCTTGTTCTACAAACAGATATCCATGCCGAGAATCAGCAAGTTTTCTAGAAAGGCAGTGCCACAAGTGGAGTATTATTATAGCTCTCAAATTGTGAGGAAGGAAGAGAAATCTAGAGGTACAAGAGTCCTCATTACAATTACACTTCATTAAGTAATAAGATTTTCCAGCTGGAAGGCACATGAAAAATAACCATAACAGTAACTTACTAAGATGATGGAAATTTTTTAAGTCTCCTTTTGACATAAAATACAGCTGTATCATTAACATATCAACAAACTAGAGCTGAAACAACACTCAAACACAGTGACTGGATGGCTGACGTTAAGGACTGGGTCAGCAGGTAATGAGGATTTGGTGCTCTAGGTTTAGTTTCAATGATTCTTCAGTACTTAGTAAAACCAATGTTCTTTTTAAATGGAGACCCCAGATTCTCCATGTGACAAAATATTTAAAATGGAAGAGAGTTATACAAATATTTACTGTTGGAATGTCCCACAGTTAGACCAAGTTTACCGATCCAGCTGAGTGGTCATCCATGCTTTGTCCACCCCAACTCAGTGTTATAAAGTCAACTAAACAGAAAAAACAAAAGAGCAGTTATGATATTTCTGACTTCTGTCTTGGTTACAGGTCCATAATTTGCATAAAATAAATAATATGCATTAAAAAATCAGGGTTAAAATTTAAAACAAGGGGGAAAAAAAGCACAACAGTTTGGTATTCTTTAGGCAGAACAATAGAGAGCTCTTGAAATAGAAACTTTATTATATCCACAGGCGATAAAATCCCAGAGCTACTGTTAGGCACGTAAATATAGACCCTGTAAGAAAAAAAATAATTGAGTATAGTATTAGTTATATTAACAGTTACTTGAGGGAACTACTTTTTCTTACGATAGACTTATCTGCCTATCTGCAAAAGGAAACAAAACAAGAAACTTTGCTCACTGATGTGTCACATTAAATGAAATGTGCCCACTAAAATAAACCCCATGCCTTGAAATTATCATCTTCAAAGTACAAATCCAATATTCAAGAAGACTTTTCAATAAAGTTTAGAATCACAAAGTATATGTACCATATAAGGGACCTGCTCTTTAATTTTATGAGCAAAATTTTACTTCTAAATACTAATATAACTTTAAAATATTGATCAACCCAAAATGTTAAATTTAAGTTAAAATAATGGCTAAGTAATTTTTTTGTACATGTATCTGTATTCCTCTTTTGGCTCAAAAATTACCAAAGCAAAATTACTCCTTATTTGCTACTAAGAAAGAAAAACCTGCCAATTAGTATGACATTCCATCTACTAGAAGTTATAAGATGTCTTCCAATTTCAGAGATGTTAAAATATGAAAAAATGTTAGCCTCAATGAAATGCAATATTTGTCACTGACTTATTTTATAAATTTTATTTTCAGCTTGTTTTAATTACTTAGATACAAAATAGCTTACCTGCTAAATATTTAATATTATCAAGCTTGTGCGACTCAAGCATGGTTTTGAGACCAGCAACCTCAGTGTCTATCTTCCTGTCTGTCTGGGTGACCGCCCGATCTTGCTGGGCATGCTTTCAAAACAAAGAGATTCACAGCATTAAACCACGTGGGATATACCATCCCCTCTGCTCTGTCAGTCCTGAGAGCAACTTCCTATCAGGGTGCAATCGAGGGGTTGGATTAAGGAGACATGGGTTTTGGTCTTAGTTCTACTATTCTCATGCTATGTTGTGTTGGCTAGGGCCTTTAATATAGCTAGGCCTGTTTCCTTCTGTTTGAGAAAAGGGGAAAAAAGATACTACTAGCCTTGCCTTCACACACACTGTTCAGAGAATCAAATGTGAAGAGGTATCTAAAAAAAGCTTTTGTACATTATAGATTGATTGCTCCACAAGGTTAACATTATGAAGCCACTCTGTTCTCAATGGCAATGAATATGTTCCATCTTTCTAAATTCCTCTTAATGAAAGGGATACGAAAAATGCTTTAAAAAATTAATGGAATTTTGGATAATCTAAAAGCAATAGTGCTTGCTTTGACACTATTTCTATTTACACTTTTAAAAGTTATCTTCTTTTATAATTAAAACATGAGTGTTTTATTGTTATGAGGCTTGGCCACACCAAAGGCCTATTTGTGTTCTTTCCCAAATATAATACAGTTTAACCCCCAAAGGTGGTGAGTTTGGCTATTATAAAGTGGTTGTCATATTTCATTAAGGCAAAAAAGCACTGAAAATGCTTCACTATAAATCCTAGGACAAATAAGTAGTTCTCTATGGCTAACAATTCAAGTAATGAATAAGGAAATAGGTGCCTGGATGAGAAGAAAAGTATTTCAGAGGAATATTCCAGGGTTCTCTCATGGAAGTCTCTCACATTTTTTAGAGGTCCCAGGTAATAGAAATAATACATGCCATAAAAGCTAAAAATAATAAAAAATCTATCTCCATTTCTTATTATTCTTCAGTTACTGAGATTTAAAGTCTTATTAAGATAATCAAATATTTTGTTAAGTGCAAAAAAATTCTATGACTCTACTGGGTATATACGGAAAATTGTTGAAAACAGGGACCCCAACAGATATTTGAACACCCATGTTCATAGTAGCATTCTTCACAACAGCCACAAGGTATCCATAGACAGGATAATCAAAATGTGGTACAGCCGTACAATGGAATTATTATTTAGCCTTAAAAAGGATGGAAATTCTGACACATGCTATAACATGGGTGAACTCTGAAGGACAGTAAGCTAAGTGAAATAAGCCAGTTACAACAAGATAAATGCTGTATGAGTCCGTCTACTTATGAGATATCTAGAGTACTAATCAAATGCATAGACAGAAAGCAGAATGGTGATTGGCAGGGGCTGCGGGGAGAAGGAAATGGGGAGTCAGTGTTTAATGAGGAGAGTTTCAGTTCTGAAAGATGAAAAGAGCTCCATGAACAGACAGCGGTGATGGTTGCATAATAATGTGAATGTACTTAATGTCACCGTATACTTGAAAATGGTTAAAATGGTAATTTTTATGTGTATTTTTATCACAATTAAAAAAAAGCCTATGACACTAAACCTGCATATATTTTCCTATGACACATTATTACAAACAACAATAATCATACATGGGAAGCAGAGATGAATACAATGACCAAGCAAAGCCAGTCTCATTTCTTACCAATGCCACCATTTCTGTCCTCATTTCCAGCAGCTTCCTTTCGTTTAAAGAATACTGAAACAAACATGTCACACAGGTCAGATGCTGATTTATTCCTTTCTCTGTCTCCTTCTTCTCTAGTGCCTTAAAATATTCTAGCCTCACTATTTCCAAGAATATGTAACACTAGAAATTAACTTCCAGGTTAAAGTAGCCTACTTGACCCTCTCCTTTAGATGCGCTTCTTGAGGTTTCTTATTTATATTAATTTATTGCTCTAGTATCTGGATTCTCTTTTGTCATCCTTCACCTTTCTCTCTGCTGTTTTTCTCTTTTCATCCCTTCACTGTGATGTCTCTAGGTCCCTCTCACTATTATAACAGCATTCCCTGGGACCAATTTAGACAGATGCTGAGTCATACGCTTGTTGGCTTTGAGAGAGTTGAAAAAAGTAGGGAATAATTCAATTTAGGAGCTATCCCAGCATAACTATAGACAAAACTGGACACTACTTGAGGCTTTGAAAAAAGATAGGAAAGATATTCTATGTGACACAGATGTTACTTTGTGATTATAAAAGTGTGAATATAAAGATACAAGAAATATACTAAGCTATCACATTTTGGTTTTCATTAAAAACAAACAAACAAACTCGCTTGGGTACTGTCACAGCCCAGTGTTACTGAAGGAACTGACAAGTTCTACGCAAAAGTAAAATGATATCTTGCCTTTGGCTATGAATGTCTGTGTAAAGATTTAGTACAATTTTGCTGACATTGAGACTAGAATCAGATATATATACCTCCTTAGTCGTGGGCATTAGGATTTAATTGAACAAATGCAAATCTATAATTTAAGTGAAGAATGAAAAATTCTTCACTGTGTATTGTTATAGGGGAAAAGAATTAATGCTTTTGAAGTACCTACAACCTTTCTATTTATAACAATTTCCCAAGTCTACCAGGTGGATAGAGTATAAAAACAACATTACTTTAAAATTTAAAAAAAGGAAGAAAAAACCCCCAAACTTCAAACTAAGGACTAGTCACTAGAACCAAAGAATATTCATTTCCAAATTTAAATGTCATGGTATCAGATGAGGAGAGCTATGCATCATATCACCACCGGAGGGCAGGGTAGAACTAGATTTTCTGTACTCTTAAACTGGGCTTCGGTAAGTTTCTATTAACTCAGCTACAAGAGAAAGAAAACCGTAAGTCTTGACATTAACACGATTTAAAAAATAAGTTCTGTGTGGCTCCATCTTTATGCAAAGCAGTTTATAGGCTATATTACTTTTGAAACTGGCTGTAAATGTCACTCCACTTAATGTAATTGACACTATAATTTTATTAAACAAGAGAATGAGAGGGTCAAATAATTCATCTTCATCAATGCATATTAAATACATGCTAGGCTTCATAATAATATACTACTTTCCTGCACCTTGGAGTAATCTAAGTATAGGATTACCAAGAACAAATCAGATAGGTTAGTAAATCCCAAATTCGTTGGCTTTAATCTATCCTCACATTCGTATTTCCCAATATCTTCAGTATATTTCTTCCCATGTTGGTTAATTACAGATATCTTCCTAAATCAAGTGAATTCAGAATATTTGCTAAGTAGATGACCCATAAGGATAAAGGTAATTAAGTTATCCTCTTCTAGATACAAGTCATATGCTGGTGATCATTAAATATTTTAGTGATACTAAGTGATTTAATCTTCATGATTGAGAAGTGTTTTAATACTAGAAAGATAGGTAACATGGACATAATTAATTATTTAGTATAATGAAGCTCAACTTCTGTCTTGAAATCCATAGGCAGTTCCAAAATATAGTTAAGTATTTGTTTGAGTTTCAATATTAACTTCATCTATCTTTGTAGCACATTTTGATTAAAAGCAAATTGTGAAAGTCAATGGGGAATTCAAACAGACCCATATCAAGACACGTCATAACTAAAATGCCACAGGTCAAAGGCAAAGAGAGAATCTTATAAGCAGAAAGAGAAAAGCAGCTAGTTACTTAGAATGTCTGCTGATTTTTCAATGGAAACTCTTCAGGCCAGAAGGGACTGGCAAGAAATATTCAAAGTTATGAAAAACAGGAATCTACAACCATGAATACGCTACCCAGCAATGCTTTCAAGTAAAATGGAAGGCAAGATAAAGAGCTTCCCATACAGGGAAAAGCTTAAGAAATTCATCACCAACTAACCAACATTACAAGAAATGTTAAACGGACTTCTGTAAAAAAAAAAAAAAAAAAAAAGAAGGGTAAAAACAAAAAGACAATGAACAATTATGAGCATTCAGTTTCTGCATGTATATCCAGTTCTGTGTTTGTGAAAAATGTGTTATATCCCCTATTTCTCATTATGCTAAGAATGAAAAAGGTATCTACATAATGTTATCAAATTCAAATCAAGCCAGAACAAGCAGATGGGTTAAAAATAACTAGAGGCAGCCCAACACATATCTTTATTAAAACATACAACTTATTGAACCCCCCTGTTCATAGTAACATTTATAATAGCCAAGATATGGAAGCAACCTAAGTGTCCATTGATGGATGAATGAACAAAGGAAATGTGAGTGTGTGTATATATATAGTAATATTATCCTGCCATAAAAAAAAAAATAATCCTGCTACTTGAACAACATGGATGAACCTTGAGGGCATTATGCTAAGTGAAATAAATCAGAGAGATAAGTACGATATGGCCTGACTTACATGTGGAATCTAAGAGAACAAACAGAAAAGAAACCCAAGCTCACAGATACTGAGAAGATGGGTGCCAGAAACAAAGGGTGGGCAAAAAGGGTCTTAAGAGGGTCAAAAAGCACAAACTTCCAGTTAAAAAATAATTAAGGTATGGAGATGTAATATACAACATGGTAACTATAGTTAACAATTTTTTATAGTATGTTAGAAAGTTGCTAAGAGAGTAAATCTTAAAAGTTCTTGTCACAAGGAAAAAAATGTATAACTATGATGGATGTTAACTAAACATATTGTGATGATCATTTTGCAATATATACAAACATCGAATCATGTTATACACCTGAGACTAATACATATCAATTACATCTCAATTAAAAAAAAGAAGTGTTACTGTGAAAGCTCTGAGGGAAACGAAAATTGTATTTATATGTATTTTCTTTGGAAAAGCAAGCAAGGGCAGCAGAGCTGTATTTCCAGTTTTCTTAGGTCCTGTGCATGATCCCACAAATCATTGTGCAAGTACGTATCTCCTTCAGTTTAATCATTTACAATCTATATTTGTGGTATCTTTTTGGTAACAAATTTACAGCGCTACTTTTTGTAATTAAAAATTTCAAGTTAACATAACTTAAAGAATCCTTTAGAACTTGCGTTTCAAACCAATGCCATAAAGTCATTAAGATTTCTCTATTTAAAAAAAGACTATGGAAATAATTTTTTAATCTTTAATTTTGGTATAGAATCTAATACTATTTAAAATAATTTAATATTATTCAAGGCAGATAATCAACTCAACTTTTATACAATCAGGACCTGTGCATGTTTAAGTCAATATTAAATAGATCAAGACTGAGTGTAATTTCTTTATCAATATCTGACACATAATTTAGTATCTCTGAAACAAAGAAAAAAATTCAACTTGATTTGACCAAGATTTTAATTTTAATGTTACTTTTGAAAGCAATAAATTTGTCTTAACTTAAAATATAATTAAAATAAAGAAAAAAACTGTGTCTAACAATGATATACAGGTAAATATTTTACAGTACTTATGAACTGTATAGAAACTTAGACCAAGCATTCCATCTTGCAAAGAAATAACTCATACTCTTTTTAATAAACATACCAATTCTTTTACTCTGCTTTTTTCTAGATTGAATTCTAATTTGGTATCTGTTCGGACTTTCATCACTTCATCCTAGTAGGAGGGCAAACAACAAAAAAAAGAAAGAAATCCAAAGTAAGATATCCAAACGCTCTGAGGATGCAAAGCCTGGGAAAGCTGTACCCTCCACTACTTCTACCTTGAAGGGCCAGCTCACAGCAGGGTAGGGCAAGGGCTCACAGAGCAATGGAGCTGGGGACTCGTGATGTCAGGGGACTCTGGCCAAGCCACATCTGGAGTCAGGCTTGTCTTGGGACTTCCCAGTTATATATACAAACAATCCCTTCTATGCTTAAATTAGCCCAGAGTGAGTTATTGTTGCTTTTAACCACAAATTCCCAAGATAATCTCCTAGTGGAATTTATAATTAGAACTATTCCTTGGACAACTTTGGAAAGCAGAGATGGACTCAAAGAAATAAAATATTACATTTTTATTTAAATAAAGCCTTATTTATTTATTTATTTTTTAGGCGAGGTAACTCTTGGTTTACCTCATAGACAGCAAGGACCTTGTCAGTTTACAATCCTTTTTTAAAATTTTTTTTATGCCTACAGCACCTGGTCTTCCTAGGTGGTCTCCCATCTAAGAACTAATCAGGCCTGACTCTGCTTAGCTTCCGAGATCAGACAAGATTGCGCTGGTTCAGGGTAGCATGACCATAGCCTAAAGCCTTCTTTATGACACTCATTAAACTCTTTTCTTAATATCAATGGCTTTTCTAATTAAAAAAATCAACTGGCACAGTAAGCATTTTAATATTGCATGTAATTGTCTAAAGACAGTCATTTCTAAGAGAATCTAAAGGTTCCATGTGGCTACTTTAGAAAACTTTTCATTTAAAAATGACTTAATTCCCCCTAGAATACAATTTTCTTAATCAATTTGGTTACAAAAATCAGTAACTTATTCACTGGCTGTGTTCTTAGCTAAATTTTCCAGTGTGCACTTTTGAGATGTATTACACAAATATTTAACATAGAATTAAGTTTTAAGAACATATAAAGTATTTCTGACATATGTTTACTAAGGTTACATAATTATAAACAAGCAAGCAAACAGGAATGAGGATCTTACCATTACTTGTTGTTTTAACCGATGTAGTTCAAGCTTTACTTTCTAAAAACCATTAAAAAGAAACAAGTCAAGGATATATTTAGAAGGTTAGAAGAAAAATATAAAATTTGGTAATACACAAATACTAGAACATGTTTTATGCACAAATTCTTCAAGTTCTCCTTCATGCAACACAGAGGTGGCTACATCCAGAATGTAACATTAACTGAATAGTCTCAGTAGCAGAAGTGATTGTTTTGCCATGATCGTTTAATTTTTCTTAAACTTGTTTGCCTTCAGAGGCCTTGCTTTCTTTAATACCTCCTTTAATTTTTCTTTTAACTAACTGCCCTCAAACAGCTGACTTCAAGGACAACTCTGAGAGTTTCAAACTTTATCTTTTTCTAGCAAAAGAAGAAATCTTTGGTAGAAAGTTTCTTGCAAGACTAATAGGTAATAAATGAACTTCCTTTATGGGACTTTAATAGGACTGAAAACAAAAGGAAGATGCAAAGACAGCACTTAAATGCTGATCCCACATGCCATACTTTAAGAAACTAAGGAATATTTTATAACACATTTATTTATAATAACCAAAAACTGAAAACAATTCTAATATACATTACAGTAGAATGTCATATATTCACATAATTCTATAATGAAAAAGAATGATCTACTGCTGCAAGACACACTGTATGATGCCATCAGTTGAAGTTCTAGAATAGGCAAAGCTAGTTCATGGTGATATAAGCCAAGAGAGTGGTCCCCTCTACTAGAAGTGGGCATAAGCAGGACTTCCGGGGTACTGCTAATGTTTTACTTCTTGACCTGAGCAGTAGTGCACACTTTGTGAAAATTCATTGTGATATACACTTGTGCACTTCTGTGTACATATATTATATCTCAATGTCTGAATATAAAACATTTTATGAGTGGCTGCTTAGTTTTACCTCATTTTCTGCTCTGAGGGCTGAAAATTCACTCTTTTCCAAAATAATCATATCTTTTTTCACACTGGCAATCTGAGACATTATTTGCTGAAGAGTGATCTCCTAGGAAAAGAAAAAACAAAACATAAAACCCAATCTAGTCTAGAAAGTCCACCTCCTACAGTCTCTTCCTGGTATCATCCTAAGGAGAAACTAGAAGAATGTGGACACAGGAAAAGAGGTTCAGCAAGGTCATCCTCTTTGCCAAAATCAGAAAGGAAAAGAATAAAAACTCAAGTCCAGCTCATCATCAAGTGAATCATAGTTAAAAAGGTGGCAGTCTAAGGACTCAAAACACACTGCTATAATTCTGGCCACGTCTCCATTTATTAAAGTGTGGTAGATGGGAATAGTCAGTTTTCAAGTACGGCAAGTTTGAGGCATAATGATTCCATGAGAGTTCACTAAATAGCTCTGAATAAATATTTTTTAAACCACTGTAATCATCTGCCTTTCAACTATGGTTAAAATTACTATATGCCTTTCAATAAAATATTATCCAAAAATATATATTACAAATAACACCCTCCCTTTAGACTTTAAATTTGCTACAGTGCCCTCAAAAAGCCAACCTGTTGCATCTTCGTGACCATGTCTTTGTAGATGATATCCATGTTGGCCTCTGTGATCTTGACCAGCGCAGATACAATGATTTCTGCTTGTTGAGTAGTAAACCCTAAGCAAACACACAAAGAAAATCACACTGAGGAGACTCTAGTTGTCAAAAAAAAAAAAAAGAAAAATCCTCCATAGTATGGGAGAAAATGCAAACTTACACATTCAGAAGCAGGAAGAAAGCCTAGTGTGGTAGGAGAGTGAGGAGACTACAGTCACAGGCTATTATCTGTCTGTCACTCTGGACAAGTCTGACAAATCTGAGTCTGTTTCCTCATGTAAAGTGAGGAGATGGGCTAATGTCCTTCTAATGTCCTTCCTAGCTGCCAAAAATCATGCTTTCAGAGGTATAACAACATGGGGGATGCCTGCAATGAAAGGTCAAGTGAAAAAAGACTCAAAATTATAATTTGTTGCTTTTGTAATTTAACAAAGATTCTATGTAATTTGTTTTCTTCTGTATTGTCTAAATTTCCTCCAATAGATGTGACTTCCTTAATTTAAAAATGTATATATTACCAAAAACAATTTACATAAATAGGAAATTTCAATTGTTTTATATCTAGCACAAATAAGACAAATCATTGACTATGTAAATAGTAATTTAGCTATTAGTTAATGTAAAAGACAGTTAATGGTAAAATCAGTTCTTTCAATTTTTCCACAATTCTCTTCAGTCACTAGTGACAGGATCCAAATTGGGAAAAAAAAGTTCTTTAATACTCAATAAATGATGCTAAATTGAATTACATAAAGATTCAACTCAACAATATTACTGTTTTTAACTTAGCAACTTAGTTCACATTGGAAATTCTAAGAAAAGACTTAAAACCAAGTCGCTAAAAAGTATAGTCCCTGCTATTAAATACATCCATCTATAAGAACTTCAGAAGAATCTACTGATTCTTGTAATTAATGGTGTATTTATTTGAATAAAGTTATAACTGATACAATCTGAATGAGATTAAGCATGGGGCTAAAATTAAAAAAAAAAAAGCTCACAGATTTAAAGGAGACATAAAGACCTCCAAAGACTTACTCTCTTCACCTCATTCAAAATCCTTTAATTTTCAATGTGTGACTCATGTGCATCTAGAAAAATCACCCAAAAGTTTACCCACCAAAATGTTAGTATTGTTTAGATGTGGGGTATTGGGATTCAGAATAGTTTTTATTTCTTTTCTGTCTTCCTAATTTTTTGAAAATAAACATTTTTTTTGCAATTTTTAAAACTTTAAGAGTTTGTAGTGAAACATGATGAGGTCTGGCAATTATGAAGAAAGGAAAAACAGAGACTGGAAGAGAATGTATGCTGATAATAACCTCCAAAGCCTTATAATTTATAACCACCTGTGGGAGGTGACAGGGATAAGAAAAAACAGAAGTTAAGCCTGAAAACCTACTGGGTTACTAGGTACAAATTAATTTTTTGCAGGAATGAGAGGACAAGACACAATCAGTGTTAGTGAGATTACAGATAGAGGAAGTTTTGTTAATCAGGAGACATTAACTCTGGAGAAAAAAATGATAAAGGACGGAATATCTTTGAAGGGTCCTTCCTGGACAACTCAGATGTCTATCATTCATCTTGGTGTTTTCTCACCCTACACTTCAGTGACGCCCTCAAATCACTGGCCTTGAAACACGCAAATATTCATGGGTCAAGGTTTGGAATTAAGAAAAGCAGGAAGTACATTTTAAACATATACACATTTTATTTGTCCAAATAAATAAATAAATACATAAAATTTTAAAGTAGGGGAGGGGAAATGCACTCCACCTCTCATTGGGAGAAAGGTTTGGTGGCCATCTTGAGTCTTCTGCAGCTACCTTGCCACGGTCACACTTAACAAATATAATGATGCTCCCTTAATATCATCAACACCTAGTATATGTTGAAATGCCCCCATTATCTCCAGCATCTTTTTACTTTTGGTTACTTTGAATACAAATACAAAAGGTCCATCAACCAAAAAAAAAAAAAAAGGGAGGAAAAAGATATGCTTATGAAGATAATTTTAGATGTTTCCCTCTTCTCACTTTCACTTTTCTTTTGACCAACAAAACAAGTTTTGAGAAGGAAAGTTGTAAAAATTATTATAGAGCATTTGACAGTCTTTGCAAAGTACATTCAAGTATTATCTCATTTAATACTCAAAAGGCTCTTTAGAATTATTATGCCCAGCTACCAGTGAGGAAGTGGAAACTGAGGATAAAAGGTCTGCCTAGGAACCTGCAGCTGGAACCTGGCATAGCTTAAACCCAGAACTTCTAACTCCCTCACATAAGCACAGAATTCACTCCATCACCTTGACTTGGTGATGTGAAGTACATCTACAGATGGTGGCTCTTCAGATATGAATATGCACAACTGCATAAATACTATACAATGAAGTAAAAAACAGATATGCTTATTTCAAAGGCATAATCTATGATAGTAAAGATTCCGATTTGGGGAACATATGTGTTACCATATAGAGAATTATAAGAAGTGTATTTGTCCAGATTAGATTAAATATTAGAATGTTATCTATATACTAAGTGTACTTTCAATAAATGTCATATGTCAGTGCAATCTCATATATTAATTAACTCGACAGCAATAAGGGAAAATGTTAGTCCAAATATTTTTTTTAAAGAACATGATAAATTGATATTATCAGTAATTGCTGCTCAGTAACATTTAATTTCATAAAAATTTTAAAAGCACATAAGATGCATAGTAATAAAACTATCATTTTTGTGCTTCAGACAGTTGGCATAGAAACCACTCCTGAGTTTTGCTGACTTGTGTCTAAATTTTTATCTATAACATTATATTTCCAGAGTGATGTTGTTATAAGAGTACACTTCACTCAGGCAAAATATATGAGAAAAATGTCAATTGTACTATGAAGCAAAAATCTCCTTCAACAAATGAGGGCTTAAAAGTCAGAGAAATAAGAGAAGTTAGATGAAATTGTGAGAAGTCATAATTTATAGCGTTTTTCTATGGCACTGAGTGACCATTGAGAGAGGATTACCATTTTCTTCGAGTAAACACACTAAGGCATGGGTATCAAAGTAGAGCTTTCTACTTGCAGAAGAGGTGAAATCTTGGCATTTGCGCCCCAGCTGCAGGCACCCAGCAGAAAGGCTTAGTTCTAAAAGAGAAAGAATAGTAGGGTTTAAAACAAGATCTAATGGTAAACAAAAGCAACTCAGCAACATGAAATAATCCAGTATACCTGGAACCCTAATTATTTTTTTTTCCATGACAGCTTTATTGAGCTACAATTCGCAGCTCATAGAACTCACCAATTTCTAGTATGTAACTTGATTGTTTTTAGTATAGAGTTGTGTAAGCACCTCTGCAATGAGCTTTAGAACACTGCCAACGGCCCCCAAAGAAAACCTGTACCTTTAGCTATTATGCCCAATCTCCCTACTCCCCCACTCCCAGGGAGCAACCACTGATCAGTCTGTCTCTATGGATTTGCCTACTCTGGACACTTCATCTGAACAGAATTGTATGGCACGTGGTATTCTGTAACTGGTTTCTTTCACCTAGTGTGGTGTTTACATATACTTTGTAGTATGTATCAGTCAGTACCTTATTTCTTTTTACTGCCAAATACTATTCCATTGTATAAATATATCGATATTTTTTTACCTATTCATCGGTTGAAGGACACGTTTGTTTCTATTTTTGGGCTATTATGAATAATGCTATTATGAACATTTGTGTATAAATTTTTGTGTAGACATGATTTCAATTTTCTTGGGTACAGACTTAGGAGTGGAACTGCTGTACCATATACTAACTTCATGTTTAACCTTATGAGGTTATGTCAGACCACTTTCCAAAGTGTCTGTACCATTTTACATTCCCAAGAGCAGAGCATGAGCATTCCAAAATCTCCACATCTTCAACACTTGTTATTTTTTTTTATTATAATTGTCTTAGTAGGTATAAAGTTGTATCTCATTGTTGTTTTGATTTGCATTTCCCTGATGGCTAATGATTTTGAACATCTTTCCATGTGCTTATTGAACATTTGTATATCTTCTTTGGAGAAAAAAGTATTCACACTCTTTGCCTATTTTAAAAAAATTGCATTATCTTTTTGTTGCTGAGTTGTAAGAGTTCTTTATATATTTTAGATATGAGTTCCTTGTCATATATGATTTCAAATATTCTCTCCTGTTCTGAGTTTCCTTTTACTTTTTTAATACTGTCTTTTGAAACAGAAGTTTTTAATTTTAATGAATCCCAATCTATTTTTTCTTTTGTTCCTTGTGCTTTTGGTGTCGTAGCTAAGAAACCATTGGCTAACTCAGAGTATGGAAAGATTTACACCTACGTTTTCTTTTAATAATGTTTTAACTCTTACCTTTAGGTTGTTGATCCATTTGAGTTAATTTTTGTGTATGGTATGAGATGGAGGTTCAACTTCATTATTTTAGATGACATGGATGTCTAGTCGTCCCAGCACTAGTTTCTCCCTTAAATTGTCTTATGACTGTTGTCAAATCGACTGACTATAAATATAAGGGTTTATTTCTGAGATCTCCCACCTATTCCATTGATCTATATGTCTGTCCTTATGCCAGTGTCACATTTTCTTAATTACTTTACTGTAAATTTTGACATCAGGAAATGAGTCCTAACTTTGTTCTTTTTCAAAATTGTTTTTGTCTTTTCTGAGTCCCTTGCATTTCCACATGAATTTTAGGATCGCTTTATCAATTTCAGCAATTTGGATGCCTTTTAATTTTCTTGTCTAACTGCCATGGCTAGGACTTCTAGTATAATGTTGAATGGAATGATGAGAGCAGATATCCTTGCCTTTGACTTGAGAGGGAAAGTATTCTGTTTCTTGCCATTAAGGCAGTGGGTTATTCACAGATGCCCTTTATAAGGTGAAGCAGTTCCCTTCTATTCCTAATTCATCAAGTGTTTTATTATTATTATTATTATTATTATTAAGGGATATTGAATTTCATCAAATACCTTTAGTCTTTTGAGATGATCACATGGTTTCTCTCCTTTATTTTGTTAATACAGTGCATTACATAAATTGATACTCAGATGTTAAATGAGCCTGGTGTTCTGGGACAAAATCCCATCTGGTCATGGTGCATAGTACACTCCTTTTTATATACTATAAGATTTGTTAGTATTTTGTTGAGGATTTTTGTGTTCTTATTCATAAGATATATTGATTTGTAGTTTTCTTTCCTTGTGATGTCTTTGTAAAAGAGACCTGTTCTAAAAATTTGTGTATAACCATTTTTATGAATTTCTGTGCACTTAAGCACAGATGCAACTCATTTTAGAAACTGATTTCAAGTGTTCATTTGAAGGAGGTAACATAGTAATGGTTTCCCGGCTTTGTATTTTATGAACTACAAAAATAGTTTTAAAAAAATACGAACGATTGCAGTGTCAATTTGTAATTTTGTTTAGAAAAGACATTTAAACATAACAGTTCTTTACTATTACAACCATACTATAAAGACATTTTGACAGCAAAGGAAAAAAAAAAGAGGAACAATATAAAATAAGAAACTTTCATTTAAATGCAATTAACATAGCTGTATAAAATCTTGCTACATAGTTGTCCTTACTTTTCAATGATGGCGGGTGTCGTAGAAGAAATAACAGCCATCTATTAACTCAAAGTTCAAAAGTTTTCTCAGTAGGTCTCCTAAATAACCAGAAAGATACTTCAGCTAATTAACTCCTATTCTCAATCCTTTACTCTTAAATGCTCAAAAAGAAACTGCAAGTAAGCAAAAATGTGACATAGACAGGATGCCAAAGATCAGATTCTTCTCTGTTAGTTTACAGCAGTGGTTCCCAACTTACTGGCTACTTTGAAAGAGTAGGGTTGCTGTGATCACAGTCAGTATCAAGATAAGTGTAAGAGATCCAATAATCATTCTGTACCACACACTGTAGACAGGCAAAAATGTAAAATGCAACAACTATTATATGTGTATGTTTAATGGTTAAAAGAGGGCGCTTAGATTCAAAGAACCACTAGCCTATACTTTAAGGTCCTTGGCAAGGCATACAAAGCCTGTTTCAATTTAGACCACAACTTATCCTCTCAGCTTGCTTTCTAGCCATCTAAGCTATTCCATTTCCTGAACTTTCATGTGACGGTACTCCATCCTTGAGCTTGGCTTGACTTCCTTTTTAAACTGGTAAATTTTAAGCATCCTTTTTACCCCTCTCCATTTAATTTGAGAATTTACTAAGCATCCTTTATGTTCTGGTTATGGTTATAAAATTTATGGTTCTGTTAACTCTACCCAGGTCAGACAGTGGCCTTTATTGCTCCTTTATGTGTTCTCAGTAATGCAGCCCTGTACAAATAGCTCTATCATACAGCACCTATATTATTTCCATATCCGTATCACCTATTAGTCTAAGATCCCCAAGAGCAGCCAGTCTTAGTCATTTTTGTATTGTTAGCATCTAGCAGAGGGTTGGTATGCTGCAAACTAAAAAAAAAAAATTAAAAACAATTGTATGACTTCTGAGATCTTGATCATGAGACTGTCTAGAAAGGTAATTGAGATCAACTCCCTTTTTCTCTTCACCTACAGTTTTCCTTTTTTATATAAACAAGTATATCTTTTATTTTCTTAAGGGATGTGACAAATTACACAGTAGCTCTGTGGTTTCACTCAGAAGTGATGCCTATCAATTCTATTCACATTTCATTGGACACAAGCAAGTCACAAAGTCCAGAACGAGAACGCTCCGTGAACAGCTCAATATTACTCCTCCTCTTAAGCACCCTATATCAGCAGACCCCACTCTGCTTTAATGCTCTTCACTGCACCACTCTCTACCAGATATTACATTGTATTTGTGTGTTTATTATTTGCCTTCTCCCCCTAGAATCTAAGCTTTGCAAGGGCAGGCTATGTCTGGCTTTGTTCACTTCCTTATTTGCAGCACTTAGAAAACTGCCTAGTAACGTGTAGCCAAATGTATCAATAGTAATATGAATAGTTAATATCTAAATGTGTCTGGCACCATGCTAAATGCTGTTCATGCAGTAAGTCATTTGATCTTCGTCTCAATTCTACGGGGGATATAAATCTATTATGACCTCCATTTTCCATACAAGATAACTAAGGCTCAGAGAGGTTAAGACACTTGCCCAAGGTCACACAACCAGTTAGTAGGCACAGCCATTTTCTTGACCTTTGAGAGGCCCCCATTAAGCCCAGACGCTTATGACCTGGGGGCAGAGTCATGATTTCCAGGCACAGCAGCTGAGTGTCCACCATGTGGGGCCAGGGAGCTAACAATGGCAAAAATAATGAGTATCACCAATTATTGGGAGCCAGATACTGTGCTAAGAGAGACATATCTTATTTCACGCTCGCAAAAATCATAGGAACAAGTGATGCTCTTTACCTATGGTCTTCCTTTTTCACATAAATGAGTACCCCTTTCTCTCTAGTCCTGGGACAAAAATTGTCTTCCATTTGAAGAGGCCCTGAATGTCTGCCTGACACAAAACAGACCTAGCTCTAGAAACAGTGGTGGGTGAGTGAATGAATGCACTTCTCAAGGGGTTCCCTACTGGCCACCCTGCTCATCTTAGAAATGTGCTAGACTGTGCCATAGGTTAAGGAGCTTGAAAACATTTGAATCTAGAACTGGCTTATGAAGAGTGAAGGGATTATTCTAGTTCTAAATTCCTTGTTTTTAATAACCAAATAATCATGCATGTGATTTAAAACATCTTCCTCATACACACACAAAACAAAGTATCATGACCACTTTCTAAGCAAGAATTAATTCCAATTTAGATACCGTAGGGTTTTTTTTGTTTGTTTCATTTCCAAAATTGATCAAAATTTATTTCAATTGCAAGCTTATTTCAAAGGAATATTGCTAACTGAAAAGTAGAGAAAAGGGCTGGTCACTTCCCACTTGGCTCTTCAACTCCTGCTAACAAGTGAATGACAGCTTGCCTTCTGTCAGCAGGCCAAAGGCTGAGGACAAAGCAATACTCTGACATTCAGAACACCTGACTCACTTTTCTTCCTTTATTGTGACAACAAAATGAGGCCCAAGAATTATGAATTCCCACTAAAAACCAGGAAGCTAGTAAACTGAGCTATGTTAAAGTGTAATGTGTAATTCTCCTTTGGGGAGTCCTCATCATACCAAAAGGATATTAAAAACACATACTTAACAAAAGAAGCCCAAAGTTAGACTTGAACAGAGGGAACCAAGTACAAATTTCCTATTCGTAACACTCTTAAGTCTAAAGAGCCCTACTGAGAACCTTGAGCGTCAAAGTAGCAGGCTGAAGACAAAGGAACAAAACTCTCCTTTGCTGATGTTTAATGAGCATACATACTTCCTTAGCTGTCCTGGCTGTGGTTCTCATATTTATGAATCCATCCACTCTGTGAAAAATGACATCATTTGAGGCTAATCCAACACTACCTACCACCTTGCTGATACAAAGTCAGAAAACTAATGATAAAGATAACTCTTCCCCTTGCCCCATAATCTTGAATTATGAGGAAAATAAATTACAAGTTTCTATCTTGCCAAAAAAATAAAAAAAGCACCAAAAAGAAAAAGATATAATAAAATTCAAAGCCATCTCTAACCCATAACTACTTCAGGGTATGATACAGCTCACTCACTATTCATTTCCCATCCTCCGTATGAAAATCTTCCTTCACTTTGTTACTCTACCAATCTGCTTCTCCCCCAGCCAAAGGTATTCTTAAACTTTAGATGTAGCCAACATTTACCAGCTGTTTCTGTTGTGGGGGTGGAAGCTACCAGAGTGGTTACTGATAGCTACTGATAGAAAAGCATAGGCTACCTAAAGTAATATTTTTTTTGCCAAGTTTGCTAATTAATAAACATTACCCCAAGTGACTTTTTAAAATGAACAATTTGTGATCTAGTCAATTGGGTCTGTTTAGACTTCCTTAACCTTGTGCTGGTCAGTGACTCCCCTTCAAGTCTTTAGTCAAATATCACCTTCTCAATGAAACCTATTCTGATGATGCTAAATTAATAACTGGAGGCCCACCTCCCTTTCTAACCCTTACCACTTCTATTTTTTCCAACAATATATTTCTCAGATTATGCATATATATTATGTATGCATATGTAACTTGTACACGTAAATTATATCTACATTTAAATATGTGTGTATACCATCTCCTCTGCTAGAATTAAGCTCCAATAAGGAAAATATTTTGACTGATAGATCTCAAGTATCTAGGAAAGAAAGTGCGAGGCACTGAATAGGCGCTAGTGCTTAATTAATGAATTAGCAAATCCATTAGAGTTTAAATTTAAATTGTAAAACAATCTCTTCATCTCCCAGAGCTCTGCTTCTCAAACTTGCAAGCCTCCTGCACTCCCCTTACCCGAGTTGCGACAAGCTGAGTACCGGACAAAACAGCAATCTGTCCGCGAGCGCCCACGCGGTAGCTTTGCACATGGGCGTGCATCAGCTTGGTGCCACAGTACTCACGGCCTTACCCGCTTCCCGTTCCAATTCTGCGCCAAAACCCTTGCGCCCGGGATTCCGAGTAATTCAGATCTTCTTATCTGGATAAACCCAGAAGGCCACGGCCTGACAGAGACCTTCGTCCCCACGCCCCAGCAGCCTGGTGACCTCAGGTCTCCTAGCCTTCCTCCAGGAGAGGTCAAAGCCGAAGCCCTTCCCCGCCCCGCCGCCTCAGCCCCGAGGGGCGAGCCCCTCTCCTCCGCCAGCCCGGCCCTACCTCTTCTCGAGTAAGCGAGGGCGGCCACCCGCCCATGGCACAAGTGGAGGGCGCCTGTGGTACAAGCGACGCCCGGGGCGAAGCCCGGCTGGCACCTCCGCGCGCCGCCGCTGGGGAGCGAGGCCTCCCGGCGCGAGCGCTCCCAGTCTCCGAGCTGCCGACGCGGGGCTGCGGCGGCTAGGCGCGGGGAGGGCACGAGCACCAGGAGGAGCAGCGCGGAGGCGCGGGACGCGCTGCTGTGGGCTGCCGGAGCGCGGGGGCTCAGCACCCCCAGACCTCCCGGGAGCGCGGTCCGGCAGTGGCGCGCGAGGACACCGCGGCCGCCCAGGCTTCCGCAGGAGCCGGCGAGTAAGAGCAGGAGCCGCCGGCGGTCCGGCGGGCGCGTTGGCCTCTCGCCGGGGACGAAGCCACAGTTCATCCCGGAGGCTGTCACTGGCCCAGGCGCGCGCTCAGGGCGCTCGCCCACGGCGCCCGCCCACGGCGCCCGTCACGCGCGGCCCCGGCCGGCGTCCCAAGGCAGGAGCGGGGGCGCGCGGCCGCCCCGAGCCCGCCCTTTCCTGTCGGGCGGGCGGGGCCCGGGCGCGGGGCGGGGCGGGGCGGAGCGGGGCGGGTCTCAGGCTCTACGAGAGAGTCGAGTCCCGCCTCGCGCGAGGCCGCGCCCTGCTCAGTAGGCAAACCGGCTCCCGGCAGGGAGTTGCGGGCTCCGCCGGAGTTGTAGTGAGCCCTTGCTGCCGCAATTTGCATATTCATTACACTGGTGTCATTATAGAGAAATTAGTTACCCTGGCGCTTTTTAGAGTTCGGTGAAAAGTCCCTGCTCCACGAGGCTGCCCTAGATTTTACCATCCCGGTTCCAAGTCCCTCCCAGTATGGCACTCCAGGTCACTTAAAGAAATTATTAACAGGGCCGAGGGAACGACGCGTACATAGTCAATATATTTAAAGGCTGAACTTCACAGTTTTGTTTCCCCCCCACCCCCGGATGAGTGCCCCATAGAAATGATTAAGTCTCGATCTGGAAATTTAAAACGTGGGTCATGAAATGTTAAATAAGACCTATTAGTACAATAAAAGGATATCTGAAACTAGTGTTCGGTTCAGTGAACATTTTGAATACCTATTGTACCTATCTCAATTACCAGTCCATTTCATTGTGTGAATTCAATAGATGGTCCTCGAATGAATGAATAAATGAATGAATGAAATGAACAAGGTACCAGGCTAGGAGATAAAAAAAAAAAATGAGATTGTTCTTGTCTTCCAGTTTCTTATACACCCATACACGTACCCATACATGATGAAAGAGGAATGCGTTATGAGCCACGAGAGCTACAAAGTGCTGATAAGATAGAAGATGGTTGTGAAAGAGATGTAAGTAGCTATCAAAAGAAGAATTAAAAATAAGGTATAAGTAGAAATTTTCGTAAGAGGTTAGTATAAATTATACATTCCTAAAACTGGTAGGGAAAGTAGTTTAGCAATATGCATTAACGGTCTTTTATGTTCATAAATTTTGCACAAGCCACCGACTCTGAAAAATTAACCTAAGGGAATAATCTGAAATATTAAAAATATATTAGGTTGGAACATATGAACTTGCCACTTTTATAAGTCAGAAATATAAGATTGGTAATTTCATATGGTTCAACTTAATATATGCACAAAGATATTTGTCGTATTATAATTTACGATTGTGAAAAAGTGGAAAAGACTAATGTCCAATGTTAGAGGAATGGTTAAATAAACTATGGCACAAATTTTATTTAATGATGGCCCTTTGTAATTTTTTTTAAATTAAGGTATAATTTGCATATAATAAAAATCCACAGATCTTACTTCAACTCGATGACTTTTAACAATTGTATACATGCATGTAACCTCCACCCAAAAAAGATAGAGAACATTTTCATTAGTCCGCAAAAGTTCCTTTGTGCTCCTTTCCAGTTTTTTAGATAATCTACCCTATCCCAAGAACCAACCATTTTCTGATTTCAGTCACCATAGATTAGTTTTGTGTGTTCTTGAACTTCATATAAATGGTTTCATACAATAAGGATTGCCTGGGTTTGACTTCCTCCTGCCTCATGTCTGTCTCCATTATAATATTGTGAGATTCATTCATATTGTATCATGAATTAGTTCCTTTTTTAAAAATCTAAGATTAGTTCTTTTTTACTGTTGAGTAGTATTCCACAATTTAGTCATCCATTCTATTATTGATGACATTTGGTTTGTTTCTCATTTTCAATTATCATGAATAAGGCTGTTATGAACATTTTTGTATAAGTCTTTATGTAGATATGTATTATTTATCCCTTGTATTGTAGTATTGCAAATAATAAAAAAATAAAAATTTTGAGTGTTATTGCTAATCCAAACAGCCAAAGAACTTTTATCTTTTCTTGATTCAAAGATATTTTTCACAATGTGAAAACTCACTTTTTTCATAGTTTGAAAAACTCAGTTTTATAATTTTGTATTATAATATTTATAATATACAAATGTTATATAAATATTTATATATAAAAATTATATACAATACTGTATATGTACACTAATATACAAATAATTAAATTATAAATATTTATATTATATATTATATAAAGGGATCACCAATTTGTTTAGAATTTAATTTCTTTAGTACAGTATTTGATTCGTTTGGAATGGAATTTCAAGCAAATCTTGAGGTTAAAACCATAGGGGGGAAATCATTAATTTTAAACAATGTCAAAATATTTAGATAGTTCTGGTACATTCTTACTGCCTTGTTGCTAAAGAAATTGAGATTCTGAACCAGGTAGTGTATGCTGTCACTCTCTTAAGCCTACTTCTGTGCCTGAAAATACTCCATTTATAGTATTTATTCTACCATAGTCCTGTGTATGACACAGTGAAAGCTCCAGATCACTCAAACTGATAGAGTACCCAAACTAATATAATTCCAATAGTTGATCCATCCTCCACAGAACAAAATTAAGAAATGATCCCTTGATAATCTGTTTATTTCCTTCTTCAAAAAAAAATTAGTTCTTCTTTCAATTTGGATGTATTTGTATACTAAACTTAATTGAACTACTTGAAAATATTTTGAGTTGCATATGAAAAGAAAGAAAAATATAGAGGTTCTTTAATATATCTAGTTAATTATTTCCCTAAGTTTGGCTCAAGCATTTGATAATTTAATTTTGCATTTTAAGACTTAACTATGTCATAAACCCCAAAGTTGCTTAATGCCCACATCGTATTTCATTAAAAGCTTTGTGCTCGAATGCTTTTCCCCATTAATACTTTAAAAAACTTTATTGGATTAAAAAAAGTTATAAAAATAATAAATGCTTACTTCAATAAGGTAAGTAATATTGGTGTTTATTATTTAGGTTTGAGATTTCCTACTTTAATTCTACTCTTTTGAAGTTATGCTCCCTATGGTCAAAAACTATGTATTAATTTAATGCAGTCATTGAAACTTCAAAGCAAATAGAATGATGCTAATCTTCTTATTTGGTAGTTTGATTTTTTTCACTAAACAATCATGGACAAATTTTCACGTCAATTATATTCTAATTTGTTATTTTTCATTGTTGTATATTTTATTGTACCATTTTTATAGCCAATCAACTTCTGGACAGCTTTAAATGACTTTAATTAGTTTCTCAAAAATTTTTCTCTAAAAATTGTATTATACCAATTATGTTATACTTTCTTGTGGCTTATATTTTTATTGGTTTAAAGCAATTAAAATTTTTCTCTATGTTATTAGGAAAACATAATAGCAAAAATGTTTCATTCATCCATTCATTCATTCATTTGTACATTCTTTTGACAACTAATTATCGGTTAGTCAGTCAGGAGCTATTCTAGACCTTAATGATTCAAAACAAACGAAATAGACAATGTTCCTGCCTTCATGGATCTTATATTCTAATTGAGACAGAGAGGCTATAGGCAACTAAATAAAACATGATGACAGATGTTGTAGAGAAAAATGAGAAAGAGCAAAAGGAATAGATAATGCTGGAAGGTGGGGAAGAGTTTTGCTATTTTATATAAAACAGTTAGGGAAGGCCACACTGATGAGGTAACTTTTGAGCACGGCCCTACAGTCAATGTTGGAAAGAATCTAGTAAACATCAGAAGAGAATTCCAAGTTGAGAGAATAGTAAGTACAAAGACACTGAGGTGGAGATGTGCTTGGTTTCTGTGAGGATCAGTTAAGGATGCTAGTGTGAATTGAACAGAGACTAAGGGAGAAGAGTTAGGAGAAGATGAGATTAGAGGAGCCCTTTGGACCTCTACAAAGAGTTAGGCTTTCATCTGAATGAGAGGGGAAGTCAGTCACTGGATGGTTTAGAGCAGAAGAATGACATGATCTGACCCACCTTTCAAGATAACTTTCTGTCCACTGTGTGGTGAACAGACTGTAGTGGGAAACAGGGAGAGTAGCTTGGAGGATACTGCAGTTATCTAGAGGAGGGATGATGGTGTCTAGAACCAGTCAGGTAACAGTAGATGTACTGAGAAATGGTCAGATGTGGGATGTATTTTACTGATAGAAGCAACAAAACTTCTTGTTGGCTTTATTTGGATGACTAATGGAAGAGAGAGAAAGAAGTCAAGGTTGACTCTAAAGTTAGAAAAACTAGCTTGGAGTTGCTTTTTATCGAGATGGAGCTGATGATGAGAGGAGCAGGTTTGGGGAGGGTAGGAACAGCAGTTTGTTTTTGGAAATACTGAGTTTATGGTGAATTCAAGTGGAGTGGCTATGTAAGTAGGTGGATTTGTGTTTGGTGTTCAAGGGAAAGGTCTGGATTGTCAGTACGCCTTTTTTTTAATTAAAATTATTAGGGTGACATTGGTTAATAAAATCAAATAGGTTTCAAATGTACAATTCAATAATACGTTATATGTATATGAGTTGGCCAACAAAGTGAATGCAGATAAAGAAGAGGTCTGAGGTCTGGGGTATGCCAGCTAGCCAAGGAAACTGAGAAGCAGCAGCCGCTGGGGTGGATCAAGAACCAGGAGAGAGTGGTTAGAAAGTATTGAGGAAGGAGAGGTCAACTGGATCAAAATATCTGGATAGACTAAGTAAGATGAGGGCTGAAAATTAACTATAGATTTTAGCACCATGAGTCATTGGTGAGATTGACAAGAACTCTTTTTTGATGGAAGGACAGAGGAAAGCCAGATTGGAGTGGGTTCCAAAAGAACGAGAGGAGAAGAATTGGAAATAGCAATTATAGTAACATTTTATTTCTCTTCTTTGATAATATTTTGTTTTGTTTTTCAATTACAGTTGGCATATGATATTATATTAGTTTCAGGTATACAACATACTGGTTACAGATTCATATAACTTAAAAAGTAATAACCTTAATAAATCTGACACCATACATAGTTAGTACAATATTATTGATTATATTCCTTATGCTATACTTTACATTCCCATGACTGTTTTGTAACTACCAATTTGTATTTCTTAATCTCTTCCCCTGTTTCACCTACCCTTCCAATCCCTTTTCCATCTGGAACTTCAAAATGATCTCTGTATCTATGAGTTTGTTTCTATTTTGTTTGTTTATTTTGTTCTTCAGATTATACCTGTAAGTGAAATCAAACGGCATTTGTCTTTGTCTGACTTACTCCCCTCAGTACAATACCCTCTAGGTCCGTCCATGTCGTTGCAGGTAGCAAGATTTCACTCTTTTTTATGGCTGAGTAATATTCTGTCGTGTATATGTACTACCTATTCTTTATCCATTCATTCACTGATAGACACTCAGGTTGCCTTCATATCTAAGCTATTGTAAATAATGGTACAATAAACATATTGGATGCACGTGTCCCTTCAAAGTAGTGTTTTGGGTTCCTTTGGATAAATACCCAGAAGTGGGATATGGGTCCTTTGTCTCTTGTTATAGCCTTTGTATTAAAGTCTTATTTTGTGTGATACAAGTATTGCTACTGCAGTTTTTTTTGTTTGTTTCTTTGTTTCCATCTTCATGAAACACCTTTTCCCATTTCTTTACTTTCAGTCTGTGTGTCTTTTGATCTGACTTGGGTCTTTTATAGGTAGCATATGTAAGGGTCTTGCTTTCATATCTGTTCAGCCACCCTATCTTTTGATTGGAGCATTTAATCTATTTACATATAAAGTAATTGTTGATACATATGTAGTATTGCCATTTTATTATTCATATTTTTTATCTTTTTTTTTCCTTCTTCTTAAAGAAGTCCCTCTAACATTTCTCGTGATACTGGTTTGGTGTTAATGAATTCTTTTAGCTTTTTCTTGTCTGGGAAACTCTTTATGTGTCCTTTGATATTAAATGATAGCTTTGTTGGACAGAGTATTCTTTGTTGTAGGTCCTTGCTTTTCATTACTTTGAATATTTCCTGCCAATCCCTTCTGGCCTGCAAAGTTTTTGATGAGAAATCAGTTGACAGTCCTATGGGTGCTCCCTTGTAGGTAGGTAATTGCTTTTCTCTTGCTGCTTTTAAGACACTCTCTTTGTTCTTAACCTTTGACATTTTAATTATAAATGTGTCTTTGTGTGGGCTTCTTTGGCTTCATTTTGTTTGGGATTCTCTGTATTTCTTGGGCTTGTATATCTGTTTTCCCTTTCCAGGTTAGGGATGTTTTCTGTTGGCATGCTTAATGTTGTCCCAGAGAACCCTTAAATTATCCCATTGAAAAAAAAATGTTTTTTCTTGTTGCTACTCTATTTGGGTGTTTTCTGCTACCTTATCTTATAAATTGCTGATTTGATTATCTGCTTCATCTAATCTGTTGATGCCTCTTAAGATATTCTTTATTTCAGTTATTGTATTCTTTATTCCTGACTGGTTTTTTTATGTTCTCTCTCTCTATTTTTATGTTTTCTATCTCTTTGTTAAAATTTTCACTGAGTTCATCCACTCTTCCCCTAAGTTTACTGAAAATTCTTATAAACAATGTTTTAAACTGCATCTGGTTGATTGCTTGTTTCCATTTTGTTTAATTCTTTTGCTGCAATTTTGTTCTCTTCTATCATTTGGGACATATTTCTTTGTCTCACCATTATGACTGCATCTCTGTGTTTGTTTCTATGTATTAGTTAGGGCTGCTATGTCTCCTGGTCTTAGTAGAATGGCCTTAAATTATAGGTGTTCTGTGTGGCCCAGAGGAGCAGTCTTCCTTGGTCACCTGAGTCACGTGCTCAAAATGTGTCCTTTGTATGGGTTGTGTGTGCCCTCCTGTTGTAGTTGAGCCTTGGTTGCTCTTTGCATGTCTGTGGGAGGGATTGACCCATGGGCTGAATGGTTGTGGGGACTGGCTGATGACTATAGAGGAGGAGCCGTTGTATGGGGACTACCCAGTCTGCCCTTTGGGTGTATCTTCAGATGTGGGCAGCTCAGTCCAAAACCGAACACTGGGCATGCCAAGCTTGGGGCCTGCTGGGAGGGGCCTCACCACAAGCCAAGTTCAGACACAGCCTGTGCTCTGCCTGGGGCTACTTGGCATGAGCCACTAAGCAATCTGCAGATGGCCACCACTCACACTGGGCTTGGAGTTGTCTTGAGAGACCAAGCCTCGAACCAGAACAAGCTGTTGCTAGTGCCAGGCTTGAGGCTGTTCAGCAAGAGGTATGGGCACACTGAGGCCAGATGCTGCTTATTTGGGTTTTGTGAACCTTTGAGAGATTTTAGGGAAGTCTGCAATGTGAGCCAAGGCAGACCATTTGAATGGAAATGCCATTGGAAAGGGCTTGGGTGGGCCCACAAATCGAGTGGGGCAGGGAATTACCAGGGTAGGGCAACCCGTGTTAGCCAGATTTGTGGAGACTCAGATGTCACCTATGTCTGCATAATGGGTTGGGGGAGGGCCCAACAAAGACACGATGGCCTCTGTCAGCACTTCTGTCTGGGAGAAAGCTAGCCCGACATCCCTTGTCCTGTAACCAGACAATTCAGTTCTTCCTTGTATGTCCCTGGCAGCCTTTGAGCTGCTGCCCTAGCATGGGAGCCTAGAGTGAGTGAATCTGTCAGTAAGTAAGTTCACACATGGATGGTTCCTCCAAGAGGAATTCTTGGGACCCCCACAGCCCTCTACCCCACTCAGCCACAATCTCTACTGATTTTTACAACCAGATTGTGGGGACTTCTTTTCTCTGCACTGGAACCCTGGGTTGGGGAGCTCAGTGAGGGGTTGGGACCCCTTGCTCCTCCGGAGGTACCTCCATCGTCAAGATATCTCTCCCAATTTTTAATTGCTACACATGGGTGTGGGTGTGGGATCAGCCTATTCTGCATCTTTATCCCTCCTATCAGTCTTGAGGTAGCCCGTTCTGCATGTCCTCAGTTATAGGACTTCTGTTCATCTAGACTCCAGGTGATTTTTTCAGTGATGGTTGTAATTTTGATGTCATGAAAGGGGACAAACACAGCATTTACCTACTCCACCATCATGACCAAAATCTCTAGTGACACTTTCAAAGAATTCTACTATAAAGAGAAATGAGATGGAAGCTGGAGGGGTATGTGGGATCAAGAGAAGCTTAAAAACAATTGTTTTTAATGTGAGTAATGACAGTATGTTCGGCTGTTGATTAGAAAGATCCTCTAGAGTGGAACAAATTGCAGGAGTGAGATGGGACAAATGCTGGATCAATATTGTTGGGAAGGGGAAAGGATCCCTCTGGCATGCAGAAGGAATGGTTAATCTCTGAAGTTCATTTACCACAAGGGGAGAGAACCAGAGTACAGACCTGTGACTCAGGTAGTTTGGTACTTGTGATGGGAGTAGGGGGAAGTTCTCTGATTCTTCTATTTCTCAGTGAAATGGGAAACAAGGTCATTTCAGGGAGTGAGAATCTGGGAGGGAGGTTTTAGAAGTTTGAAAAGAGAAATGATAAGGTGTGAAAGGTTCATTTGGGGAGAAAGAAACACCTGGATGGGTCCCAGTGTACAAAAATTACTTCATTGGGTGATCACAACCACTGTTTGTCATTTTAAAATCCAGATTTATTGTGGAGAAGTAATATATTTCCAAAACATCAGACTGAATGACCACTCATGTCTAATAGTCCCAAAAGGTAGCAAGTTAATATCCCCATTACCTCTTTTTCACATGGTTGTAGGATGGGAAATAGAGGAGGATCGAATAATTACAATTGTTTTAGTGAGAAAAGGAAGGTTAGTAGTTAGAGAGTTAGAGAATAACGATTTTAAAAACTTGTTTTTTCTTTGGACATTTCAGGGTAAAGGTATTTCTTTTATTATAAGTGCCTAGCTGTATAAGCAAAATTTCACTGAGCAAATTCAATAGTTGATTATATTTAGCTTTTGGTTAAAAAAAAAAAAAGGTTTTCATTTTTCTATTTTACTGTTATTCTATGATTAGGAACACTTTTTTTACACATACTTTTCACTTTTTTCACATTTATTACTCAATGTTATAAAGAAAATACACTTTTAAGTACAATAGTTGTATTGCCCACGAAATAGTATTTTTTTTTAAATTTCAGAAGTGTTAATTTTTTATTATTTGGTTGTCGTGTAAGGATGTGAAGAATTTTTTTCAACTGAAAATTCTAATGAAAGAAGAATATTATTTACCAAAGAACTTGGTGGGAAGTAGGGTTTGACTAGGAGGCAGGAACTTGGAGGCAAAGAGAGAAGGAGGAAAGAGAAGGAAGAAAGGAAAGGTGTTTGGTAGAGTTTCATGGGAGAACTAAGAGTGAGAAGATAAGAGGCATGGATGCAGTTTTGGAATTTGAAAGAAGTAGAAAGAAGAGGAAATAGAATCACTTTATTGTTCTTTAAACTAAAAATAACACCTGAAATTGTTTTCAATTACTTTTGTTTGTTGAGCTTTTTCTTTTGAATTTATAGTTCATGAAACTGGATTATGTGAGTTCCTGGGATTTAATGGGGTTTGATTACAGCTGTAATTAACAATAATATGGTTCACATTTATCACTCAATGTTATGGTAAATAATACACAAATACTTTAAAGTAACTGTGTTGTCCAACTGTCAGTTTTTTTAAGCAAATCGTATGATAAATTTTCATTTAATTTTTATTACTATGTTGTTGTGTAAGAAGGTGAGGAATTTCATTCACCAGGAAATTTTCATTGAAAACCATAATGAAGACTCATTTGGTGCCTTTAAGTGCTACAGTATTGTGTTTTTTAAACTAAGGAATCTTCTTTATTCTGTATTGAATTAGGAAACAGTCGTTTCTTTTGGATATAGATGACCTTTTTCTTTTTATATATACTCAAAACTTATTTATGATTATTACTACCATTTCTACTATCAGCGAAATTACCTACTTTTAGTGGCCTTGTAATATGGTTAGAAAAAGAATAGATTTTACTTTGCTTGTGCTTTTCTTTCCTTAATCAACGTGTTTATAATAGAGTCCAGAGATATTTGTCTTTTCTATTTCAAATGTATAATATAAAGAACTTTAAAGAGAATATAATCCATGAGGACATAAAGTAGTCACATAACTATAATTATTTGATATTGTTGAGCCTGGAAAACACATTTCCTTTCAAATTTGACTGCTTTGTCTTAATGCCATTTTTGGCAGGTGCTCATCAAAGGAGATCTCTGTGAGATATCGTCTGTAGGCATCATACATTACATCTATGTTAAATGAAGCATTTCTTCAAATGAACGTCAGGTATTTTGGAGTCTGTGGGAAGAAGGGGGAAAGAGGACCAGCCCTTTTTCCAGATGGAGGTATGACTGGCCAGAATCGTCGCCACAGCACTGGCAGTAAGAAAAGGCACCATCTGTCGCGGCAGTTCAGTGCTGGCCTTTTCCAAGGAAGCAACAGAAGTGCCATAATTCCCTGTGAAACTAGAAAAGATACTTTAAAACTCTCTTTTTGTACCCTCAAGGACAATGACTTTGATTATACATGAAAAGAATATGCCTTTATAAAACCGAGAAATTGTGTGATAAATTTTCACTTGAGCAAAGGGTAAACACTCTTGAGTTCTATAGCCAGACCGCCTGAACTTGAGGCCTGGCTCTATCACTTACTAGTCTGGTGATTCTAGATAGGTTACCCTATGCTTTGGTATCTCAGTCTCCCCATCTGCAACATCGGGAAGATAACAGCACTTACCTCAAGGTTCTGCAAGCTAAATGAAATTGTGTAGGAAAAGCATTTAGAGCACACAGCAAGTATCCAATAAATACTATTATTGCCATAATGTCATCATTTAAATAATGGGCTCCTTTATTATATTTGAAATATTTTATTATGTGGTATAAATGAAGGATCACTGGACTTGGATTCAGAATTAGTGGATTTTGTTCCCAATTTTACCATTACTATTATGAGATGCCTTGAGCACATTGCTTAATCTTTCAGGGCCTGAGCTTCCCTACCTATAAAATAGGATAAGATAGTATCTAAGTATCTTTCAACACAAACATTATTTGCCTCTATTTATAGCTTCTTTTAAAACTTATAAATATCTCTAAAAAAAAGATCTGTCCTAGTACTGAACCTACACTAGTAGTATCTACATATACATTCACAAATACACATGCTCACACATCCTTATTGTGTGAATTTCTTTACACATTCCTAGGCTGATGCAGAACCACTGAGCAAAGTATAAATTGTATAAACTTTTTTGAATCACAATGATACTGCACTATAGGAAACAACTATTACGTTATTATTATTATTATTATTATTATTATTATTTTAAAAATACCATTAAAAATTTGATCCCATGAAAAAATAAGGAGCTAACATGAAACATACAGTTTCTAAAAAAAAAAAACTATCATCACAGTATGAGCTCTTCTGAAAATTGAGCCTGTTTTGATCAGCAGTATAAGCACATCTCATCTAGTTGGATATAAAAGAATTGAAATGTAAGTGGGTTTTGGAGAAGGTAATATTTATAGTAAGGTCTGTACTAAAAAAACATACTACAAGGGGCATATTTATGTATATATATACATGTACATGTGTATGTATATCTATTTTTTTTTTAAAATTCTTACTACATTTCTTAGAAAATGAATGAACTCTGTGGTGATTCGACCTCTTGAAATTAATACAAAAATTTTTGAGAAACAGCAGTCTCTGCTCCCAAACAAGGAAAACAAGAAAGAAATTAAAAAAAAAAAATTAAAATCAGGAAGAAAAATACCTAAAAACCATAACATTGAAGTTTTAGGTTAAGAAAAAGAGAAGGAAGTTAAGAATTTCTTGCTTTCCACTCGCTTGGTGGTTTCTCCACTACTTGGGAACACAGGGCTGAAGGACAATGGGCTGCTTCCGCCTGAAGAGGTGAAGTGGCCATAGAGGCTTGCATTTTGAGACGGTGTTAAGTGACAGGAAAGACATGGATGGAATAGGCAGGTCCTAAAGTTCTGAAGGGAGCAGTGCCAATAGATAGTCCCCATATGCCTGATTGCAATCTAGTGGCCATAACTGTGCACAACTACAGACTAGTAAGTAGACTTTGCTTAGGGAACCAAACTAACCCTCTGCTGAAAAGTTGGGTAACTCTTCAAGGTCGTTGAGGAAAGGATGTGAATTCGTTTGCTAGAGCTGCCATAACAAGGTACTACAGATTGGGTGGCTTAAACAATAGAAATGTATTTCCTCACAGTTCTGGAGGCTAGAAGTCCAAGATTAAGGTGTCTACAGGGCTGATTTTATTCTGATGCTTCTAGGAGAGCCATATTTGGGTTATATATCATTCTTGCTACAGAACTATGTAAGAGGTGATCAATATTTTGACACAACCATTTTGATGGTGATAATTTGTTGCATGCTAAAAAAGTCATTTGACTTTCAACTTTTAAAAATTACCAAGTAACATGCCTAACAGATACTGCCATCTCTCCTGGCCCCTATCCCATTCATAACTCTCATTTTTCATTCCTTCTTTTTTGAAAAATACTCTAGTTTTAAATTGATGTCTTTATTTATGGATTTTTAAAAATTGCGATATCAATACACATAATATAAAATTTACCATCATACATTTTTAAGTGTATGATTCAGTGACATTAAGTACATTCACATTGTTGTGCAACCAACAACATCCATATCCAGAGCTTTTTTTCATCTTGCAAAATTGAAACTCTATAGCCATTAAATAATAGCTCCTCATTCCTCCCTCCTTCCAGCCCCTAGGAACCACCATTCTACTTGTGTCTGTATAAATTCGACTACTCTAGATATCTAGGTATCTGTCCTTTTGTGACTGACTTATTCCACTCAGCATAATATCTTTGAGGTTTATCCATGTATTAGCATAAGTCAGAATTTCCTTCCTTTTTAGGGCTAATAATATTCCACCATATGTGCATATATATATATATATAATATAATATATGTATATATATAATATTTGCTAACCGACTCATCTGTTGCTGGACGCTTGTGTTGCTTTTACCTTCTGGCTATTGCAAATAATGCTGTTATGAATGTACAAATATCTCTTTGAGATCCTGCTTTAAACTTGTTTGAGTATATACCCAGAAGTGAAATTGCTAGGTCATCTGGTAGTTCTATTTTTAATTTTTTGAGAAACTGCCACATTGTTTTCTATAGTGACTGTACCATTTTACATTCCCACCAACAATGTACAAAGTTTCCAATTTTGCCACCAAAACGTTATTTTCTGTGTTTTTGATAGTAGCCATCCTAATGGATGTGAGACATTCCTTTCCTTTTAACATATCAAAGATGTGAGGATTCCAATTACTTGGGATCAGTTGCCTGGGAGAGCCTCTGGGTAAAGGACCTAGCAGCTCTTGGCAGTGGTTAAAGAAGCAGAGCACAAGATATATTGAGCTAGAAAGTGCATCACCATGCAGAAGTTAATTGGGATCACAGAAAATGGGCTCTTCACAGCCATTTATTGTGCTTTAATAGACTCACTTAGGATAAAGGGAAAACACACTCTATTGCATTAAGGTGGTGTGATAGGTATAAAAAAGGAAGCTCATACTTCTGTTTTGATCCAGGAGTTTAACAAGAAGTGAAAGGTAGTGAATAGATACTCAGGAGGAACGGCTCTTGGGACAGTTAAAGTTGCTGAGTTTTACTTTGGTGAAATGCTTCCTGGAAAAATCCACTTCTTATTCTCATCAGTACTTATCAGGATGCTTAACGACAGTGAAAGAAAACTGTCCAATGAGGCAGTGTTACTCAGGCTCAGGTCTTGGGGCTCAGCCAGCTCAAGTATCATTGGCTTTTGCTTTCATTTTTTTTCTTTTCTTTGCTACTGGTGAGGGTGAATCCAGGCACTTTTTAACCTCCTGTTTATACTCGTGGCTTACTCTCTTTGCATGAGTGGAATTAATTTCTGTTGTAAGGGAAAGGTTTGCTTTCCCCTCTAATCCCCACATTTTGTATTACTGACAACCACTGTAAACAAGTTTTTGGCATCCATTTGGAGTTGTTCAGATGGAGCTTCACACCAATATTTGTGGATGGTAGGGCTTGAATATAGGCAACAGAGGGATATGATGTGTTTGCTGTGGCAACAACTTAAAGGGTACTTGTGCACCGAGGAAGAAGCTTGAGTGGACACAGGAGGAAGACAGACATCTGCAGGCCAAAGAGAGAGACCTCAGAAGAAACCAACCTTATCAACACCTTGATCTGGTACTTCCAGCCTCTAGAATTGTGAGAACATAAATTTCTGCCGTTTAGGTCCTCTGGTCTGTGGTACTTTGTTGTGGTAGCCAGAGCAAACCAATACCGTGTCTCTTGGTGAGGCAAAGAAATGGAGGAAAAACCAGTTTGTCTTCTTTTCTTCTGTGTGCGTGCGTGTGTGTGTGTATGTATGTGTGTGTGTGTGTGTGTGTGTGTGTGTGTGTGTATGAAAGAGAGAGAGATAGAGAGATAAAGCATGGTGGAAGAGAGCTTTTCTTTTGCTTTGGAGAACAGAATTAGTGAGATGGTAATTATTTCTTCTCTCTGCCCTTCCTGTGAAGAGGGGAGCTTTCATTTGTCTGTCCCATCCCACGCAAGTAGTTAACGATCACCCCCTCTAGAAGTTGGGGCCCCCAAGAGAATTGAGGCACGCTGTGTGGGTGGGGAGGTACTTGGCGACAGGCTGAAGCACATCAAGGGCAAGGCAGGGTGAATATTGTTACCTTTTGGTTGTCTCAGAGAAGCAGCCATTTCTGTGGGAATTCTGGCATTTTGTGTCCACCAGGATCTCTACCAAACTCAGGCACTAGCAAGAACACCCAGATCACCCTACATGGGCCCGCCCCTCTGTAGTCCATGGAATGCAACCACACCCAGATTTCACTAACAGCCGTTTTCTTTGGTTCAAGCTGGTTTTGCCTAGATAATGGCACTGTGACTCAATTGTCTTTTTTCTGCCTTTATCCTTCTTCCTTTGCATACCTACTCTCTTAATCATTAAAACTTAGGACATAAGGTTGTGTTCAGTGTCAGATCTTTTAAGAATGAAGCCTCCGGTCTATTGATCAGGAGGACAATATGTTCTGGTTACTCTAAAGATAATGTCTTGGCTTTATTGTGTTCTAGCTCCAGGCTCATCCAGGCAGAGTAGCCCCACTGACCACGGGACCAGAGGGGATGGCACCATGGCTGATTCTAGAACCAAATACGATAATTAATTACCCTAGCCTGGTCCAATCAGTAACACTCACAACCCCCAATTTCTTTAGCTTCCATGACCGATGATTTCCCCTGTGTAATCTATCCCCTTGAGACCCCCAGGAAGCCAGATTTTTGAGAGACGTAGCTCACCTTTGTCTTTTGGACTGATATTCTCTAATAAAGCTTTTCTTTACTGCAAAATCTGTATATATCTCATTGACTTAGACATGTTCAGACAGGCGAAACCCTTTGCTTTGGAAAGGGGAGTAAATGCCACCCACGGCTCACACAACAAAACCAGCAGCACTGCTGGTCACAAATGGCTGGCACCCGTAGAAAAGAACATGAGTCCAGGTGAGATACAATGCAAGTGAAGTGCAGGTGAGGGCAGGAGTGGGCAGCCTGCAGCTGTGGGAGAGGGGCTCCACCTGGACAGTGACCCCGGATGACAGATGTTCAAGGCCGGATGTAAGTGCAGTTTACTCACCTGGACTTTAATTACCTGAGGTTCTGAAACAATTACTTACTAGCTTTCAAATTCTTCCCCTGCCCCTCCTAGGGCATGGAGGAGGAGAGTGAGCACAGTTCCACAAAGCAGTCATTATCGGTTACTGAGAAAGATAAAACCTCCCCACATTTGTTTTGATTGAGCTGAGAATACTAGAATCCTTAAAAAGTTGGTTTGAGGACCATTGTTGAACAGTGACTATTGTGTAATCAATACTTGTAGGCTGGACTCCAGGACTAACACAAAGTATACCTATAGTAATACCAGAAAAACTAGACCTTAAGGTAGAAAGCATTATTGACACAAAGAGGGTCATTTTATCACGATAAACATTAAATTTATCAGCAATAAATAAGAATAGTTGTGTGCACTTTATGTCTTTAATACATAAAGGGGAAAAAACATTAGAATAAATAGACAACTCTATCTTCATAGTGAGATATTTTAGCACTTTCGATTATTGAAAATCAAAAGATAATTATTCAATAAGGACGTGGAAGATTTCAAAAATATTGCTAACAGTATTATAATATGACATAGCACAAACTTTTGCATCCAAAATATTGGAAAATGTGTAATTTTTACAAGAACACATGGAACGTGCACAAAAATTGACCACGAATGGGCCATTAAGACAATTTTGACAAATTTCAATGGGCACATTTTATGACTACGGTGAAATCAAGTTAGAAATCAACCAGAAAACTAAAAATCCCATGTATTTAAAAAACTTAAAAACACATTTCTAAGTGCTTCATGTATTAAAAAAGAAATCACAATTAAAATTTAAAAATATTAAAAATAGAATGGTAATAATCCTAAACATTAACACTTAAAGGATGTAGATAAGGAGGTAACAATAACAAAATGAAGAAACAATAGAGAATAGTATCATTAAAAGCTGGTTTACTGAAAAGACAACTTTCTAGGAATGATAAAGGAAATCTGCAACTAGAAGTGTTGGTAATAAAAATTTCAAAACATCAAAGACAATGTAAAATTCTTAAAGTAGGTAGAGAAGAAACGATTATTATGCAACAAAGAACAAGATTAGATGAGTAGTACAGGTGCCAAGAGCAAAACTGAAACCAGAAGAGAAGGAAACAAAGTGTCGAAGGAAAATAATTTTCAACCTAAAATTATGTATTCGGCAAAACTGTTCTTCAAGATAAAGGCTGAAATGTAGACAATTCTGATAAATAAACACTGAACGTTTATCAGCAACAGATCTTCACTAAAGGAATTTCTAAAGACATACCTCAAGAAGATGTAAAATCACCACAGAAGGGTGAGCTGAGGGGGTTGTCTAGATCCTAACATTTTCTTTTTTCACAGAATTTACCACCATCTGACATATTGTATAATTTTCTTAACCATTTGATTTTTGTTTCCCTCCTTCCTACTCTCCCATCCCCACAGACTGTAAGCTCCAGAGATTCCCGGGAAATAACACATAGAGTCCCTCAATAGATATTTCTGAGAGTGACAGTATTATTTTCATCATAAAAAAGATCTTAACAGAAAGATTTAGTGATAAAATAAAAATGTGTTGTTTTTAAAACTTTTTTTTATTATCCAGTTATTACAGATTGACTTCCTAATCTGTAGATTGTGTCTGATTCATAGGGTAACTCCAGCCCTGGCTAAACTGCTCTCTTAATCACAGCCACAGAAGGAACCCCTAGTACAAATAGCAGTATATTTATTCTCTGTTAGGGAGAGGCTGTGGTTTGGCTTGTGGGAGAGACTTTAAAAGACAAAGGTTAAGGATCCTTGCTAGCTGGAGATGAATTAAAATTGAGAGAATGCATTTCTGATTGGGTCACCATTTTTCCTCTTAAAGTATAGTTTATATTGTAACAAGTGTTTCCTTGGCCTTCCACTTGAATATTTATAGTAGTTACAGAAAACAGTGACAAACAATGAATTTGAGGTTCTGAGCAGTCTGACCTTTTTTTCTGGCTAGCAACTCCTTAAAATTCCTCCTTCTGGTTGAATGTGGGCATATGTGCGTCTGTGTGTGTGTGTGTGTGTGTGTGTGCGCGCGCGCGCGCACGTGAGTGTGTATGTATGAGAATGCATGTGTGTGAACATGGAGGGTGTGTGTGTGAATGTGTGGGTATATGTATATACAGGGTATGTGTGTGAGCACAGGGGATGCGTGTGCACGTGCACGTATTGGCTGTGGGTGTGTGAATCTTTGGGATGCCTCATGACTGCCTCTCCTTCCTGGAACCACCTGGTCCTTGGTGCTCAGGTCACTGTGGAGACTGACTGCATTGCCTCCCTGTCCTTCTGTAGCCACTGCTGCCAAGCGTCACATGACCTTGCTCCGGAGGCTTTCTCCATCAGCTAACTCCATGTGACCCTGTACTACTGCTGCTTTCTTGCCCTTTCCTTTTCACTTTATCACTCTTACTGCTGCCATCAACTTTATTTTTCAGGGAGCTGCTAATAAGAATCCTTCTAGTCCAGTCCAGCTACCTGCCTGCTGATCTTTAGGAAGATGGCTTTGGATTTCCTTAGGAAGGTGGCAGTGCATTTCCCTAGCTTAGGGCCTCCTTCTCTTCTTCCTTCCTCTCTCTTTCCCTTCTATTTTGGCCACTCTCTCACTCTTGGTCTCTTCCGTTCTCTTTTGGAGTGAATAATCACATCTTTTCAAAAACACATCTATTTTACAAAATAATGTATGAGTAGGTTCCTTAGCACGATAATTATGTTTCTAGTTTATAAATCCCATTCCTTCATTTGTAACTTAGCCACTTAAAATGAGAAGCTTGTACTTGGTAAATGAAACATTTTTTTCCTCTAGAGCATTTATTTTTGGCATCTATAAGTCCCCCTGTGGACTCTTCATTTTTCTCCCTAACATTGTAGAGCAGAGTATGTTCGGCTTTTGGAAACAATGCTTATGAGTTTTATAATTTTGCTAGTTCTTTTCTCTTCTTAATTGCTCTTTGGAATTTCTTCAAAATATTAACATTTATCTCCAACTAAAAGGTGCCAAAAACATGGCCATATTTCTTCTACTAGTTTGGAGTAAAGTTAGCTTGCTTCATAATTGAGTAAGTCCTAATCTTACTCTGAATTTGTCTGGATAACTGAGAAGGAAACAAACAAACAAACAAAAAATCAAACTTCCAACTCCAAGAAAGACATTTTATAAGGAACACAGTACATTTTTAAATTGGGGCTCACAGTCCTATGTAACAGTGGTTCTCAAACTTTGGAACCAGATGTAGAGTTATTAAAAAGGTACAAGCTTAGGCCTATCTCATGCTAAATTAGAATCTTCAGGGAATAGGGTGCAGGCAAGTCTGAGAATTGCTGCCACGAAATGTAAATAGCTGAAGGTATAGGGCCTATTGCTATACAGATTGAATTTGTAGCAAATTGAGTTATTTTATTCACTTAAGTAAGGGAAAGAGAAGAAGAAGGGGACTAATAATTAGTGAGTGCAAACCTCAGCGCCTTTGTATTTGCTATTTCCCCTAACTGGGAACGTTCTTTCTCCTGCTTGTCATTCAGTGTCAGCTAAATGTACCTTGGTCAGAGAAGCCGTGCATGATGATCTATCTAAAGAAGCATCCTCTATTCTGATGCCTACTTTCTATTATCTCTCCCTGCTTTGTACTCTTTATAGTACTTATCACTATCTGAAATTGTTTATAGGTTTAATGTTTATTGTCTATCTCCCTCCTACTGAAAAGTACTTTCTGGATCCTCAAGCCTAGAACCGGACCTCGCACATAACACATGCTTAAAAGTGAGTGAGTGAATGAATGAATGAATGACTACATAGGCTAGGTTTAGCATGTACACTAATCCCTAATAATCACTAATCCCCACAACAACCCAGCAGAATAGGTGTTAGTCTCTCTATTTCACAGATGAGGAAATTGAGGTTCAGAGAAATAAAACCACTTGCCCTAAACTCACACAGTTAATGATTTGTGGTGTTGGAATTTGAACCCAGGTCTGCTTGACTTCATAATCTATGTTTTTTCTAGTAGCATATATCAATCAGTGGGAGGTGTTGTGCCCAAAGAACAGAAATGTGGATTATTTCCCTGTCGTCAAGGTAATTATATCTCATTGGGTGACATATTTGCAACACTTACATATATGTAACGGGCAAAGTTCGAATGTTATGATGGCAGTTAATGTGGTGATGATTTACTTTGTGCTTCAATCCTTTCTCTGGGAAGGGTACCACCATCCACCTAGTTTTCCAAGTGACTCTTTTCTTTGCTTTGCCAATGATGGTCAGTCAATCACAAAGTCTTCTTGATTTCTACCTCTCAGTTGTGGCTTAAATTGAAAGGGTTCTCTATGCCCTCACAGCAATTTCTCCCACGAGAGGCTACTAGACTTCCTCAACTGATTTACTGCAAGAGTGCTGGGATGGTCTCTTTACTTCATCACTCTTCCTCTCTAATCCATTTTCCATCCGCACACCATTGTCCATCTAATCCATTGTCTATCTTAACATCTAATCCATTCAATAGTCAGATGATTCTCTGCAAAAAAAAAAAAAAAAATTATGTTATTCCTTTGCTTTAGACCCTTTAATGCCTCACCATAGCTCTTCAGATAAAGTCCAAACTCCTTGGGTTGATACAGTCATTCCATAGTCCCTCAGCTTCCTCTCTTACTATGCTGGCCCTTCTCACCCCATGTTCCACACTTCTGTTCCTTAACATTCCATCAGTTCTCAGTTCCTTAGCTTTGCACATGCTGTTCTTTATTCCTAGATTATTCCTTCCCCCTCTCAGCCTAATATCTCCTACTTGTCTAGAAACCCTCTGTGAACAACCAACTCTAATTTAGTGCCCCACACCTGCACTTCCATGATATACTGCTCATCCTATATTGTTATCTTTACCACATTATCATAATTACTTTTTTGTATTCAAGAGGGCAGGAACCATGTCTAGCATGCTCATCATTGTATTGCTAGTGCATAGCATTGTGCCTGACAGAGCTAGGTGATTATCATCATCATCATCATCATCATCATCATCATCATCATCATTATTCAGTGGATGAATGAATTAAATTGTTGACTATATAAAGGAATTTATGATGATGGAATTTCAGGCGGGAATGGAGGACTGGTTGACGAATAGAAGTCTGGTTCTCTGTATTAGTCTGCTCAGGCTGCCAGAACAAAATACCACAGACTGGGTGACTTAAATAACAGAAATTTATTTGCCGACAGTGCTGGAGGCTGAAAATTCAAGATCAAGGTGTTTGGTTTCTTTTGAGGCATCTCTTCTTGGCTTGCAGATGGCTGTCTTATTGCTGCTGTGTCTTCACACGGCCTTTCTTCTTCTGTATGTGATCCCTGGTGTTTCTTCCTCGTCTTATAAGGGCATTAGTCCTATTGGATTAGGACCCACTCATATGACCTCATTTAACATTAATTACCTCTTTAAAGGCCCTATCTCCAAATAGTTACATTCTCAGGTACTGGGATTAGGACTTCAACATATAAGTTATAAGGGACACACTTCAGTCTGTTACATTCTCTTACCTCAGTTTGGGACAATCTGCCGGGCCATGCCAACTCTAGAGCTCTTTAAAGGATGGGATGAGGCCTCTCTCATAACTGCATTGCAAAGCAGCTTCTCCCTCTACCCATTTTCTGGCCTTTCTTATTTTTTTCATGTTCATATCCTGAGAGCATTTATAAATGAACTTGAACCAACTTCATGCCACTCTGCTTTAGACTTTGTTTCCTGAGAGTCTTTCTATGACTTTAAGTTATAGAACATGTAGCTACTTATTTCATCTGCTTACAATACATATTCTCATCTCTGCTTCAGCATTACTCAAAGTAAGTGTGGATGAAGAACTTATCCTCTGAAGTTGAGCATCATTTATTAAAAACAACATGGTACTACCAATCCGAAGAATGGTACGACAAAGAACAAAGAACAGAGAACATCGGATGAAGTTTCAACCACTCTGACACATTTTATAAACTCATTTTCTATTTCTTTAGGTCCATTTTGAAGTTATTACGTGCTAAAAATATGTGGAACCTGTTTTAACTTTAGGGCTTCCTTTCCAACAGGCTGGCTGTTTTGTTGACTCTTTAACTACAGACCTAGTAACCAAATAAAAATACAAATATTTTCCATTGCACATGTACATTGTTATTGGTATGTTTTTAGGTCCTGGGTTTTGAAGTCTCAGGTTACTTGGCAACATTTTCAAGACAAGAGGGATTATGTCTGCCTAGTACTTGCATTGTAGATGGCAGAATAGCTCAGGTACTTAGCAAATAGTTTAATTAATTCAAAATATACATTTATCCCCCCCCCCCAGGATTTCCCTGACGCATATGAGAAGAAGGTAAAATAATCAATAAGTTTGAATAAAATTGAAATTTTTATTATGTTTCCAGGTGGGCTGCGAATCCAATGCTTGTTTGGGTAGTCATAGATACATGCCTCTATCATCTCTAGCACTTGGCCTCTGTTGCTTTCCCTTCAGGTGATTATTACATTCTTAGAGGGCTGTCAACTATTCTGTAATGAGGCATGAGTTAATCATAGCTGGTCCTATATTCATTGTGCCAGGAATTTGTATAGTCTTGCGGTCATTTAAATTATAAATTCAACTGTAGATTAACAAACTGCTAAGTTATGACTTCAGCCTAAGTGTATTTATTGAATTTAAAAAAACTTGTGAAAATATAATGATTACTGGAGTTAAAGAAATCTGAATCACATAATCCGCTAGTATCTAACTAACAGAGCTATCCTCTTCTCAACAAAAAATGCCCGGGACCTGATGGTTTCACTGGTGAATTCCACCAAACTTTTAAAAAGAATTAACACCAATTCTTCTCAAACTCTTCAAAATATCGAAGAGGAGTGAGCACTCTCAAACTCATTTCATGGTGCCAGCATTAATCTGATACCAAAGCTAGTAAGGATACTACAAAAAAAGAAAACTATGGGTAAAATCCCTAATGGATATATATGTAAACATTTAAATAATACTAGCAAACCAAATTCAATGGCATATTAAAAGAATCATACACTATTATCAAGTGAGATTTATCCCTGGGATTCAGAGATGTTTCAACGCTTGCAAATCAATAAATACGATACATCATATTAATAGAATGAAAGATGAAAATCATTTAATTATTTCAATAGATACAGAAAAAATATTTGGCAAAATTTAATGTCCTTTCATGATAAAAACTCTCAACAAATTAAGTATAGAAAGGACCTGCTTTAACATAATAAAGGCCATTTATGACAAACTCATAGTTAACGTCAGAATTAATGGTGATAGTTTGAAAGCTTTTTCTCTAAGATGAAAAGCAAGACAAGGATGCCCACTCTCACCACTCTTACTCAACATAATGCTGGAAATCCTAGCCAGAGCTATCAGGCAAGAAAAGGAAATAAAAGTCATCCAAATCAGAAAGAAAAAGTAAAATTGTCTCTGTTTGGTAATGACATGATCTTATACAGTCAGCCCTCCATAGCCATGTGTTCTACAACCAAGAATTCATCCAACCACATACCAAAAACATTCAAAACAAGTTACATTTTTGCCGATGTGTACTATGCAGTTAGGCTTACAATGGTTGCATCTGTATTGAATGTGTATAGTTTTTTTCTGGTCATTTTTCCCCTAAATAATACAGTATACAATTATTTACATTGTACTAAGTATAATAGGTAATGTAGAGACAATTTAAAGTATATGGGAGGAATATATGCAGATACTACACCATTTTATATAAGGAACTTGAGTATCCATGGATTTTGGTATCTGCAGGAAGTCCTAGAATGAATACCCGTGTATACTGAGGGATGACTGTATATATAATACTTTAAAGATTCCACCATAAAACCATTAAAAGTAATAAACAAATTCAGTAAAGTTGCAGGATATAAAATCAACATATAAAATCAGTAGCACTTCTATACGCCAACAATAAATTATCCGAAAAAGAAATAAAACAAAACCATCTACAGATTCAGTGCAATTCCTATCAAAATTCCATAGAAAAAAAAATTTGCATGGAACCACGAAAGACCTCAAATAGTCTCAAATAGAAATTTTGAGAAAGAAGACAAGGCTGAAAGAATCACACTTCCTGATTTCAAACTATACTACAAAGTTATAGTACTCAAAACAGTATGGTTCTAGAATAAAAACAGACACATAGAACAATGGAACAGAATCAAGAGCCCAGAAATAAACTTCTGCATATAAAGTCAATTAATATTTGATAAAGGAGCCAAGAATACTCTATTGGGAAAGGATAGTCTCTTCATTAAATGATATTGGTAAAACTGGGTATTCACATGCAAAAGAATGAAATTGGGCCACTATTTGACACCACCGACAAATATTAACTCAAAATGAATTAAGGGCTTATAAGTAAGATCTGAAACCATAAAACTCCTAGAAGAAAATGTAAAGAAAAAGCTCCTTGACATTAGCCTTGGCTATAATTTTTTGGATATGACACAAAAAGCACAAATAACAAAAGCAAATATAAACAAGTAGAACTATATCAAACTAAAAAGCTTATGCACAATAAAAAAAAAATGAAAAAACCCTCCATAGAATGAGAGAAAATATTTGCAAACCAAATATCTGCTGAGGGGTTAATATCCAAAATACATAAGGAATTAACACAACTCAATAGCAAAAACCCAAATAATCCAATTAAAAAATGGGCAAAGGACCAGAACGGATTTTTGTCCAAAGAAGATATACTAATTGTTAGGAATATTTTTGGCTGCAGATAACATATTATTAACAAACAGTGGCTCAAGCTTTAAAGCATTTTCAAGTTTGGTGCAGCAGCTTAGCAGTGTCTTCAAGGACACTTTAAGAACACCCTACTATCATTCAGCTCTGCTGTCCTAATTAGGTTCTTTTTCATGATAAGCTGTGCTGCTTCATGGTTGCCGGATAATATAGCAGCTCCAGATATTGTGACTACACGTGAAGGTAGGAAACACTGAAAGAGGGGGAAGGGCAGGGTGGCTAAGATTTTTATTCTTATGAGTGGTCCTTTTCAGGTTTATAACTCTAGCTCCCCCAAGGAGATTTCTCTCACAATCCTTTGGCCAGAACTGGGTTGCTTAGCTACCATAGCTGTAACATAGATGAGGAAAGCAAGTTTCTGAGATTTTATCCTCTATAGTTTGAGGTACATAAAGGACAAACAGACAGAGGATGATTTTGAAGTAGAGACCAGCAGCATCTGTTACAGTGGAGATGTTGGGCAGAGAAAAAAAGTAATTTTGCCTTTCTAATTTTCTGATGATATATCATGTTTCAGTTAAAATAAGGATTTCTTTTTAACTTTAGTTTCGGTTATACTTTTAGGATTGGCATGTTTAAAATTATTATATTTTAGGCACATACCATAAGCAAATCATACATATCTTCCCCAATAACAAAAATGCTGACAGCAACATCTCATATGTTTGCTTCCTGGTGTTTAATTATGCTCATAACAGTTAACTTCCAGGCAGGGTGTAAATTAGAAAGTCTAGCCACTACATGACCTTCATGTCTGACCTCCTACCCCATCCTTCTAAGTGTTGTCCAGATACGAACAACAACTTGAGAAAAGAGGTTGTATGAGTTCAGGCTTTTTGCAAGAATGATAACGTACGCTTTGAGGTGGCCCTACTCATCAGGGCTGCATATTTTGGGAGAAGTGGCTCCTTCTTCACATAAAGGGGGATGAGATATTCAGTCTAAGCCAAGTCAAGCCAAGTTGAACCAAGTCAAGTCGAGTCAAGTTAAGTCGACTCGACTTGACTTGGTTCAACTTGGCTTGACATTTTGAGCCCTTGCTATGTGCCGATACCATGTACCCTTATTCCAAAATGGAAAAAAAAAGAAGTCCAGTGTTCTCTGGAAAAACTCACTGTCTTAGGGATCTTATCCATTTCCAAGAAGGCATTAGAAATGCTGCTCTGGACTCTGGTGTCTGAGAAGTCAAGCAACCTGGGCCAGGACCCGGTTCCTGCCCCAGCCTAACCCTTAGGAATACCAGAGAAGTTAAAGCCGCATGTTAATCTGAGAAGAAAACATCAGGAAATCCCCAGGAAGAGAAAGGGAAGTTGTGACCTGTTGGGGGAAGTAACCGGGTATTTGGGCAGAGGAAGTTTACATTCAACAGTTTGGTACTATTTGAGCACACCTCTTTTTTCCCCTTGGTCTAAGGTCTTGTGGGACAAACAGCAGTATCTGTCTTGTGCTGTGGACATGGGCAAGGATAACATCAGGGAGGCAGTGGAGTCAGCTGATCGATCCATTACTGAACATTCCTTCCTCTCTTTCTTTCCCACCATACTCTGAGCAGTATGTGATTATATTTGGAATGGTTTATCTTGAAGAGCAATGCCTGGGGCAGAGAATGAAAATCGTACCAAAGTGGCAGAACCATGTGTGTGCAGGGCTGGTGGTCAAATTCAGATTATGATATAGTGGACTTTCTACTGTGTCCTGCGCCACATACTCTTCCTCTCCCTAAATCTAGCAAGAAGGACGCCTTGGCCTGGGCTGGGGTCCCTCCCTTCAGGAGAAAATGAGCCCACAGACATCCGAGGGGCACAACACAATGAAAGAAAGACTACAAACTAAGCAAGCTGCCCTTGTATTGCAGATAATTAGTGCTCATCAAATTTCTATGTGCTCATTTTTTATGTTCCAGCCTTCCTTGGAGTTGGGTTAAGGCCATGCAACTAGTTCTAGCTAATGGGATATGAGTTCTCTATGGGTTTTTTTTTTTTTTCCACTATTATTTTTGTGTCTTAGAACAGCAATCCCCAACTTTTTTGGCACCAGGGACTGGTGTTCCTATGAAAATCTAATGCCTAATGATTTGAGGTGGAGCAGAGACAGCGATGCTAGCGCTGGTGAGCAGCTGCAAATACAGATGAAGCTTCACTTGCTCATCCACCACTCATCTCCTGCTGTGCGGCCCAGTTCCTAACAGGCCATGGACTGGTTCCAGTTTATGGCCTGGGAGTTGGAAACCCCTGACTTAGAGTGAAGAACTCCAAAATGGTGAAAGTACAATGTGGAAGCAGCTTGGGTCATAGTTTGAGAAAAGCAAGGAAAATTGCCTGTGAATGAGAAACAGTTTTGTTTGTGTTAGCCACTGAAATTTCCAGGATTACTTGTTACTGCAGCACAACCTATCCTAGCCTGACTATTATGTCACTTTGGGAATCTGAAATAATCAAATAGATCAGGTATTTAAAATAAGTACAACACCTGGGAGCCAAGGGCTTTGGCGGAGACATGGCCGAGTCCAAGAACCACACCCCACACAACTAGTCCTGAAAATGGCACAGACATTCCATAGAGAAACCACTATCACAAAGATACAAATCTTTTAAGGGCGCAGGCCCCAAGTTTCTGAGGAACATGTGTTTACCAAGAATAGTAATAAGAAGGGCCTGAAGAAGATACAGGCCAATAATGCTAAGGCCATGCGTGTGCGTGCTGAAGCTACCTCAAGGCCCTTGCAATGTCCAAGGAGGTCAAGCCCACGATCCCAAAAGTCAGCAGCCACAAGCTCAATGGGCTTGTCTTCATTTCTCACCCCAAGTTTTGGAAAATGTGTTCATGCCTGCATCACCAAGGGTCTTTGGCTCTGCTGGCCAAAGTCCCAGGCCAAAGCTGAAACCAAGGCTCCGGTTGAGGCTGCAGTTCACCTCCAGCTCAGGCACAGGCTCTCAAAGGTGTCCAGGCTCCCATGAATGCTACAGAGTAGAGGACCCTGTCTACCAATGTGAGGATGGAAGGACTGGCGTGACCCCTGGGCTGCTGTCTGCATGGGGCGTGTGTCCTCCTGTGCTGTTTATAGAAATAAACCTGAGACAGGATCTTTCAAAATAAATAAACAAATAAAATGAGCACAATAAAGAACATCAAAGACAGAGGATATTTGTAACATGATTTAGGGACAAGAAAATATAAAGGAGAATATATTGGATATACCGATTATATTTTTAAAAAGGTTAAACTATCAAACTCAAGGGATAGGATACATAATAGAATGTATATAGTTGAAGAAATTATTAGTGAACTGCAATATCAGACCCAGGAAGATTCCCTGATGGGAAATTGCAGTACAGTTAGGAAATGAAAGGGAAAAATTAAATAGAACAGGGAGGGGCAATATTGATAACTGATGATAATGAACTATGAATTGAGGACTATAAATAACTCAAATCTGCATCTGAGTTTAAAAAAATAGGAAAAAAAAAAAAAGTAAAGTAAATATATGACCGGCATCAAGAGTCTGGGTTCTGGACCTGATTCTAGCCTGCTAATATGCTGTGTACCTTGGACAAATAGTTCAGCCCTCTGAGGCCTCACTTCCCTAACCTACATAATCTTAAAGAGAAGGAATCAGACAGCCTGGGACGGACTCCTAGCTCAGTGACTACTTACCCTCTTTATATACTCATTTATTTGTATGTCAATTAAAGGTAATAATACGTAATAATACAATGACATGTTCCTGGAACTCAGTAGATACTTCCCACTCCCTTTATTTTAGTAAAAACTCTAAGTCTGAAGTTCAGATTCTACTTCAATACAGTTGTTTTTCAAGTGAAAAATTTAAAAATGGAGAGATTAAATAACCGTCAGAAAGCATATTCATTAGATGAGTATTTGAATTGTGACTGGAACTCAGCTCTGCTGTAGGACTGTGGGTCCCTCCAGCAAATCACCAGTTGTTCACTGATGATGCTGAGCTTAATCATTAGAAAACCAGATCTCCTTTTGTGGACATTTAATTTTTTATAAGTTATTCAGTTTCTCATTTAACCTAATGAAATAGTCTAATTGTACAGCTATCAAGTGGAGAGGTTGGTGGTTTGCTCCACAGCACTGGGAAAATTAGGAGCTGCGAAGGATTAGAACTTGCTTTTCCTTAAAATGAACTCTGGGGTCAAGGGAAAGAAAAAAATGTGAATTAACTTATACCCCATAAGAATGATACTATCTTTAATATCTCTTCAAGGTCAGTGAAGGAATATTATTTTCCATTATTATATTATTTTCTATTATAAATGTAGTAAATGGTTAATTAGAAAATTGGAAAATATGAAAATGTATTAGGAAGAAAAATAAATGAGAGTGCCACCACCTAAACAACATTATTCTTAGTTCTGGTAAATTTCTTTCTCTTTTATTTTCCAGTAAGATCTTATTGCACACATTCAAGTGTATAAATTTATATTTTGCCATTGTAACATGAGCACTTCATGTTATTTTATATTCTCCTTAACACTTCTTATTAAAAGGTTGCATAATATTTTATTGAGAATAGCAGTTTATTTAACTATTCCTCTGTTAACCAGTTGGGTTGTTTCCAATTTTCTGCTATTACAATAGGATTGTAATAAATCTTTTGATGAATAAAATTTCTGTATTAAAGACCATTGGACTAAAGAATATAAACAAATGCAAAGCTTGTGGCACAGAGTAATTCTCTAAAAGGATATATTCAATCTATATATAAACTGTCATTTTAAACTTTTAGTTTATTAATATTAAATTTATTATTATACCTATTTACATTTAAAATAAAATAGAAGCATTTAAAAAATTAATGTGATGATTATAAACATTTTACATGATGCAGAGATGAATAATGTTGAAAATCAAATTACTTCATAATGCTATTTCCTAGAGTAATTATTGTCTATAGTTTGTTGTATATTCTTCCAGATTTTTTGATATGCATATACTGACATTTATTGCTGTTATTATTAGTTTTAGAAACATGTATAGCTTTTTGCATTTTGCTTTTATCATTTATTGGTAGACGTTAAATATCTTGTCACATTGGCACATGTAGATCTCCTTCATTCTTTTTAGTAGCTGCATTGTGTGAACATAACACAATTTTTTTATCTTATCTCCTTCAATAGACATTTGGGTGAGTTTCAAGTATTCTCTTACAAACAATGCTGCAATGAAAGTTCTTGTATATATAGTTTATTATTAATGAGAATTTACTGCTGTGAAAAGGTGACTTTGAAAATAATTGTTAACAAGATCATTCTCAGTGAGCTGAAACACATGATATTTAAACATCATTTAAATTTTAAAATTTGAATTTCGTCATTTCCATTAAAACTAGATTAAAAATCACAATGATCTTTTCCTCTTATATAGGAACAAATTTTCTTGCCCAGATGGGACATAAAGCTCCTTAAATTGAAATTCATTGCACGAGGGCTCTGATGGCCCTTAACAGATGGAAGAGCAATCTCATTTGGATGGTTAGGTTACGTAATTCAGTGATCATCACAGAACTCTTCAGATAGCCTCAGACAAGCGGCTCTGTGGCAAAGGCAGGTGAAGAGGCTGTGGATTTACTCTACTGGTTTCTTTGCATGTATTTATTTGTTGGTGTCAATTAGACTAAAATCTGAGATCCGAGCAGTACAACATGGTCTGGCCTGATGACTTACCTTAGTACCTCAAAAATCAAGCATTTGGATACCAGTTGGAATTCCAATAGTTTTTTTTTTTTTTAAATGACCTTGGGAGGATTGGTCTACCTCTCTGAAGGTCTCATTTTCGTAAGTATGCTAGACAAGGCCTCTAATAGGAGGATATGATATTAATATTAATTCAAAGATGTTTATTAAGCCCTATGTGGCAAGAACCGTTCTAAGTAGCAGGGATATATGTAGAAATAAAATAGATGGTGATATTGCCTTTCTCAGTTGTAGATAATTGATTGATCCACTTAGATTTAATCAACGTACCCCCACCAAAATTTAGCCTTTGTGCATTTCATCTTGTTAGTAATTAAGGCTACACCATAGCAAACTTATTAGCCAAACCAAAAAAACTTGTCTGAACTTATCCACTCAACATGATTCTGTTTTTCTTACCTTATATTATGCCTGCATTGCTAAAGTTAACACATAATTCAAGACACACTATAATTTCTTCTTTCCTTCCTTCCTTCCTTCCTTCCTTCCTTCCTTCCTTCCTTCCTTCCTTCCTTCCTGTAACAGTGCCTAGAATAAGGACCTAGAACAGTGATTGGTACATAATAGGTGCAAAATAATTTTTTGTTGACTTTTTAATTCACAAATATTAATTGTCCAAAATTCAGGCACTGTGAATAGCTTTGGAGTATATACAGGGATAAATAAAATATTATTTTTGTTTTCAACGATCTCAATCCAGTTAGGAGGTAGGCATATCAACCAGAAAATAATGAATATTTTAAGAATCATGTGCAAAAGTATGTCTAACCCCATCTTTCTAACTAAAGTTGCTATTTCTCATTTTACTGTATTATTTGACTACTCCAGACTTTTTAATTTGCCTAAAATTGGCAGAACAGATATGTCGAAACAACTTTTTTGTTTTTGTGTTTTGGTGAATCAGAGATTACATTTTCTATCCTTTTCAAGGATGTGTTTGAAGGCAGCACTGGTTAAATGTTTTATTTGCAAAGCTGGTGTAAATATTTCAGGATACAATTGAGTTTCTCTCATTAAATCCTATTTTCCTGTCAGCATGTAGAAGTTTCTGGCTGTGGAAAGTACTATTTCAAAATAACTGTGAAGATCCTAATTCCATGGTAACCATGACAAATGAACTTTTGCTATAGTAAGTTTTGGTGAGCTTATTTTTAGTTAGAACAATTACATTTTTTTGTTATTTAAGAGATCCCTTAATCTAATCTGATCTCTGATTTTTAACTTTCTCTCAGTTAAAGGCTGTGGTTGGCTAGACAAATCAGAATCAATTTATTTTTCGAACCAGTAGCATAATCTATGAATCACTAGTTTCAGGCAGATTTGATGATATTTATTGTAGGATTGCTAGACATCCTAAATCTTTCTTCTCATATTTATGCATATTAGGAAAATCAATGAAATTCAAGAAAAATTATTCGGTGCTTTCCATAGAATTACATTTAAATGTGAACAAGTAGTGGATCAGAGAAATTTTCATTTCCCCTAGGTCACTTTTAATGTTCTACCCATAGATGGCAGCAAGTGACCACTCTGCTAAATCATTAGGCCTCTAGCCATTCCTTGTCAGTCCCATGTGTTACAAAACAGTAGTGAAGGGAAGAATGTGGAAGATGACAAATTACATCTCTGGAGGATGCTTCAGTTTGTTGTCTGAGATGAGGCTCTTTTCTTCAGAGCAGGAGGACTTTGTTTTGTTTGATTCTTCCTTCTGAAGCTTAAGAGAACCCCAGCAGCATTAAAGGAATGGTCAAAGCCAGGCAGGGAGGGTCAAGGCCAAGGAGGGAGGGCTTGTGGCTTGGGGATTCTCTGGATTGTCCAGTTTCTTCTGCCTTTTGCTTTGACTTATTCAACTTGAGTGTTATGAAAGGGAAGTTCCTCTTATAATTCAGCCTTGTCCATTTGGTACGTGTGGATTTAGAGTTAGAGTCACTCTCTCATTTCCAGCTTCCTAGCAAATTGAATTCTGTGGCAGCCTCTGTCTGAGTCCTCATGTGTACCACTGGCCCCGTGAGTTTAGGAAGTCAATCTGCAGATGACTTTAGACAGAATAATTTAAATAAGGTATAAATGGGTATATGTATGTATACACACACACACACACACACACACACAAGGCATATATTATGCTTTTTATTCTGTGCTTATTTTTCTAGTATTGTGCCAAATACTTTATATATAGCATCTCATTTACTACTCACAAGAGCTCTGTAAATTAGAGATTATGAATCACATTTGACCAATGAGGAAATGGAAGTGAATTAACTTGTTCAAGTCAACAAATCTGGTTTAAACTGTTTTGACTAGTTTAAGGAGGCTCCTTCTTGAAAGGTGTCCAGACTTTGACCTTCTCAGTCAGTATTTACAGACTACTTCTATGTGCATTACGAAAGATTTTACACAGGTGTGAATGGGTTAGGGAAGACAAAGTCTGAGCCATTGCTATACACAGAAAGACAGTCTTTTTCTTAAACTTTGTTATTATTATTTTTGAATCTGGGAGAAGAAGCAGGTCAGAATGCATAGATGGTAGTGGGGAATGTTAAAAAGAAGAAAGTGAAGGAGCAGGAAATAAAATTGCTTGGAGATTTGGGAATTTATGAGAGGTGAAGTGAAATAATATGCAAACGTGTCCATGAAATAGTGCCTGTTTCATTTTTTATTATGTATTTTCAGAAGATTTCAAGGGAACTAAATTTGCAGGAAGATCTTGCCTGAAGTTAGAGTGATTATTTTTCATATGAGAAACTATTAGGTATTCCATATTCTACTTTGGCTTCACTGTTAAATCTAGTGAGGAAGTGAGTAGATAGCAGCAGGCAATGGGGAAAGATGGGAAAGAAGGAACACACCTTGAGATTCTGTTAAAGTAGCTTAAAATCATAGAGTATCACAGAAAGCCTTCGGAATTATCATGTGATCAAATCCTCTATCATTGTTCCTCCTCATAGTCTTCTTTCATGCATCGTCCTCTTATTTACCTAAATCAACATCCTGTAACAGACATTCAACAACTTTTGTGTTCCTTCTGCCTCTCTACAATATTGGCACTCATTTTAACTCAAGGTTTTCTGAGTTTTTTTGCTTTTTTATTTTTTATTTTTTTTTGAGGCTGAACTATCTTTCTGTTCCCTGGTATTTTAGTCATCCTTCTTGAATTGCTCAATTGCTCTGTTCATTCCCACTGCTGTCTCGTGAATGGCTCAATATGAAACACAGCTTCAAAGAACACTGTGATATGTGGAGTCTTACATTTGATTTGTAACTCTGAAGGTTTCCCTAGGGGGAATTTATATATCCGTGGGCAACATTAGATTGCAGCGTAATCAAAGAACGTAGTGGTAAACATGTAAATGCAAGACACGAGGGGATGAGCAACCCATGCAAAAGTAAATAAAATAAATTCGAGGTGAGAAAGAACAACAAAAAGTAAGGATATAAGGAAGCATATACACTGCCTTCCTGTGAAGCAGTGATAAAAGATAAATGACAGCTGTAGACAGGCTAGCAGGAAGTGATAAAGAGTGGGTGACTCAGTTTGAATGAAAGCTCATGGTGATGGACAGATTGAGAGGAATTTTCCCACAAGTCAGGATAAGCCTCCAGGCCCAGTAATTACACATAAGCCACTACTTAATTTAGAAACCAACATGAAAAGAATAAATAGTGACAGTTTTTCAGCTTAATTTAAATAAATGTAAGAGAGAAATGTTTCCAATAACTGGAAAACATACAGGACAAACATCCAGGACAAAAAAACAAGCAACAGCTTAAATCATGTAGGTCTTGGTGTTTTAGATTCAGCCCTTCATCACTACTTTTTTGGATGATGACAATAATAAATTGTTTATTATTATTATTATTATTACTATTATTATTATACAGGCGTACCTTAGAGATCTTATGGATTCAGTTCCAGACCACTGCAATAAGGCAAGAATTGCAATAAAACAAGTCATAATCTTTTTGGTGATGGAGGGTCTTATCTTTAACCTGTAAAAAAATGTAACATTTGTGAAGCACAATAGAGCGAAGCTCACTAAAACAAGGTATGCCTGTACATGGAAGGTCTTTGATTCACTCCTGTCAGTACTGTTTAACTTCTTATTGAGTACCTTCTCAGTATTAAACTAGGTGGAGATGGATATATAGCACTTGGCAGGTGCAGCGGGTTGTCTACCCAACAATCATTTCCCCTTTTCCTTCCTCTCGGAACCTCACTTCTTTTTTTATCTGGTAATGTGCCCAGCTCTAGGGAATGATGTGATAGGCCTATGTCGATCATGGTTTTAGATTTCCCTTTGACAACGATGGGCCCAGAGATGAGTTCACTAAGAGTTAAGTCACTGAGGAATTCTGGGAAAAATGCTCCTCTTTGATTAAAGGGAGAAGCATGATGAGAAAGGGCTTTTGTTACATCCCATTTCTTCCTATTTGGATGTAGTTGTGTGAAAATATGAAGTTTACAGCTATGCCAGTTGTTTGGTAATTATAAGAGGGACTACTGTCAACTTACTGAGTGCGGAGAACAGAGACAAGAACTCATCCTTGGCTGAATAGTCTGGGCTGCAGGAATTGCCTTCCTCTAGACACCTGTGTGTGTGTGTGTGTGTGTGTGTGTGTGTGTGTGTGTGTGTGTGTGTCTAAGAGAGAGAGAGAGAAAGAGAGAAAGAGAGAGAGAAATGACCTGTGACTACTATTAGTCAGTTATTCCCTTTCTTGTAGTTGAAAGCATCCTACCCGATGTAAATTGCTATGGTTTGTGTCCTCCCAAAATCCATCTATTGAAATCTAATGCCAAAGGTGATGGTATCAGCCTTTGGGAGGTGCTGAGGTCCTGAAGCTGGAGACCTCATGAATGGAATTAGAGTTCTTGTAAAAAAGATCCCAGAGCAATCACTTTGCCTTCTACCATGTGAATTCATAGCAAAAGATGGACTATGAACTAGAAAGTGAGTCCTCACCAAGATGAATCTACTATAGCTTAGGCTTGGACTTCCACCCTCCAGAACTGTGAGATGTAAATGTTTGTTATTTAGGCTGCCCAGTATATGGTATTTTTTAATAACAGCCCAAATGGACTAAGACACAAGTATTTTAATAATCTAACATTTTGCTGCTATAAATGTGAAAACAGTCAAGGCAACCAGCTGGGATATACGCCGTTAGTTTGTCTCTGTGTCCCCTGAGGCTGAGCTATCTTTCTTCTTTCTGGCATTTCATTCACTTTAATCATCTAATTTTGTGCACACACATTCCAGTTTTACAAATAAAGTCCCTAAAGAGAAAACAAAACCAAATTAAAAGTTTGCTTAAACAAATTGATCCTATAAAATCCTTTTGGAGTAAAAGCTGATGAAACAAATGTGTCTCTAGTGCTGGGATGTTCAGGGCTGTTAAGCAGGGCAAAAGTCCAAGAATGGAAAAAACCTCCAACAAAAGAAGCCCACATGAGTAATTAGGGATGTAGGAAAGGAAGCTCAGATTGCAACTCCAAAGCTGTGATTTTGTGCCAATAAGAGAGCCTTCAGAGCCATGGGATGAATTAATTTCCAGGCCACATTTTACGAATTGGCACCTCTTCAGTTTGCCTTCACCCCAAACCTCAAACAACCATCACTTTCCACACGAAACAAAAAGACAAAACAAATCTTTGATGTGCACTCTCATTTGATAGCTAAACAAAATGCCACAGCAATGACCCCGATGGAAGTTACATCTAGGCCTGGAGTTCTATGTGGGATGAAATACTTAACTAATTAATTCATCAAACAAACTGCCAATAAAGGGCACGAAACTATGTTAGGAGGGAAGATGCCATGTTAGAGGCTACGTGGGATTCAAAGATAAGACATCAAACTTTGTGGTTTAGGAGGTTTCATACCTGATGTATGCAAATACCACTCCAGCACAAAATGTAAGGTAGTAAGCTCTACAAGAGAGAGACATAAGGTCAAGTGCTATGGGAAGTACCAGGTGGGGGAGATTTCACCTCACCAATAAGATGAAAGATTGCTTCATGAAAGTATGGGAATTTGCAGTGAGTTTTGAGGGGTGGATAATATTTGAATGTGGGAAGAGCTGAGGAAAAGGACATTCTAAGTAGAATAAACCTATCACTACAGAAGAACACTATATTTTCATTTAACTGTCATGAAGACAATGTAGTAAGCATTACGAGGAGGAATGTAAATTAGTGCCAGATCATAGGGAGCAAAAGAGTTGGGAAAGATTGTCATTTTAGAGGCAATGGGGAGTTACAGAGTGTTCAGGAGCAGGGCATGACATGTTTGAAGCTGGGCTTTAGGAAGATGGGGCCAAAAACAGTGAGATGACTAAAGGTTGGGGGGAGACTGAAAACTACATAGCCAGTTAAAAAGCTATTGTGATACTTCAGATAAAATATGGTGAAGTTCTTACTTGGGTCATCAAAATGAAAGTGAGTGAGAAGATGGGTTTAAAACTTAAATATAAACATAGGGTTAATAGAAAGTGGCAAATGGCCAGAACTCAGAGGAACTGTTTCCCCAGGCTTTCATCTCTAATGCGAGTTTCTACAGGGACAGAGTAGCCTTCCAGCCTACAAGTTCTGTTTTCATTAAAATCGAGACTTCTAATGAATGTCTTTCCTGTTAAATGAGTTAACTAAAGCCCCTTGTGATTCTACAGTCTTCATTAGCTTACACAACAGGCAGCTTTGGAGGATTTCTGGCTTGCTGTCTCTCTCCAGCAAGCTGTCACTGATGAGGCCAACAATGAATGGCACTGGTCTTGGTGACACTGGATATCCATTCATGGGAACCTGGACTAGAACCAGCAGACCTCTTAACTTCCAATACACTTTATTATTAATTACATTCACCTTCAATATTTGCTAAGCTCTTTCTAAGGCAGTGTCATAGAGAATGTCAAAGAGCATTCAAGAAAGGGTGTGTATGTGTGGGGGGGAGTATGTGTGTATATGTGTGTTTGTGTGTGTGTGTGGGGGGGGGGTTGCCTAGGGGATAAAGTCCCAACTCCTCAGCTCAAAGGGCAAGGGTCCCCTGAGGCTTTAGGTATTGAGAGTTATCAGTGGGTGTGAAAATCTTGGAGGGAAGAGTTAGACTCTGTGAGATTCTATTCACCAGGAAAGCATTTTTTCCAGGGCTAGATTTTACTATCCTGGGCTTTAATTTTACTAACGAAAATGACTTTTTCTTACCCTGGTCCATTCAATTGTGGTCCTTGCTACTGTCTCAATTCAATTTCCTGCCACTAGTCTGTAAATACCCTGAATTCTGGCCATGCTGAATCTAGCCCTCAGAACTAGATATGCTGCTGGCTCAGTAACTCAGTGCCTTGCATCTGCTGTTTCTCCTACCTGGGATGACCTCCCTTCCTTTGTTATCTCAAGAGCCATTGGGAGAATTACCTTCCTGGTGGCCTTCAGGGCTGGAAGCATGATCTGCAGATTGGCACAGAGCACTCACCACCTGTGTTGCCATCAACAGTTACCCTTATCTGCCCCTTTTCAGACTGCTTTCCCTTGTGGATGGGGCTGCCACTTCTTCATCTCTAGTTCTCTGGCCTAGCCCAGAGATTGAGCACGAAAGAGAGGCAACACAGAAGAATGAAATCTTTGAGACCCCAAATTGCCAAAGCCATCCTAAGAAAAAAGAGCAAGGCTGTAGGCATCACTATACCTGACTTCAAATTATACTACAAAGTGACAATAATCAATGGCATAGTATTAGCAGAAAAACAGACACATAGACCAGTGGAACAGAATCAAGAATCCAGAAGTAAGCCCATGTTTATATGGGCAAATAATTTTTGGAGAAAGGAAAGCCTCTTCAATAAATGGAGTTGTGAAAACTGGAAAGCCCACTGCAAAAGAAGGAAACTAGACTATCATCTGTCATTACACACCAAAATGAGCTCAAAATGGATTAAGGACCTAAATATAAGACCCGAGACAATAAAATGCATAGAAGAAAACATAAGGACTAAACTCAAGGACCTTGGACTTAGAGAAGATTTTATAAATATGACCTCGAAGGCAAGGGAAGTAAAAGCTAAAATAAATAAATGGGACTACATCAAACTAAAAAGCTTCTGCACAGCAAAAGAAACCATCAACAAAGTAAACAGATGACTATCTGAATGGGAAAATATATTTGCAAGCGACACTTCTGATAAGGGCCTGATATCCAATATATACAAAAAACTCATGCGACTTAATAATAACAACAAAAAAAATGATCCAATCAAAAAATGGATGGAGGACCCAAACAGACACTTCTCCTTAGAGAACATACAAATGGCCAACAAATATTTGAAAAGATGCTCAATCTCGTTAGGGAAATGCAAATCAAAATCACAATGAGATACCACCTCACACCTGTTAGAATAGCTATATTCAACAGGACAAGTAATAACAAATGTTGGATAGGATGCAGAGAAAAAGGAACTCTCATATACTGCTGGTTGGACTTCAAATTGGTAGAGCCGCTATGGAAAACAGTATGGAGGTTCCTCAAAAAATTAAGAATTGATCTTTATATGATCTAGCAATCCCGCTAGTGGGTATTTACCCCAAAGACCTGAACACTCATATCTGAAAAGATATTTGCACACCGATGTTCATAGCAGCATTATTCATGGTGGGCAGGACACGGAAGCAACCAAAGTGTCCTACGATAGATGATTGGCTAAAGAAGCTGTGGTACATATATACAATGGAATATTACTCAGCCATAAGTAGAGATGAAATACTGCCATTTGCAACATGGATGGACCTCAGGATAATAATACTAAGTGAAATAAGCCAGACAGAAAAAGTTGAAAATCACGTAATATCACTTACATGTGGGATATAAACCTAAAAGCAACAAACGAACAGGACAAATAACAGAGACTCATGGACATGGACAATAGACTGGTGATTACCAAAGAGTAAGGGGAAGGGAGGATATAGATGGGGTAAAAGGGGTCAAATATGTGGTGATAGAAAGAAATCTAACTATGGGAGGTGAACACACAATGTAAACATATATATGCCTTACTGTTAAAATGTTGAGCTGAAACTTAGCAGATTTCATTAACCAATGTCACCATAAAAAAATAAATTTAAAAAAGAAGAAGAAAATCTTTGAATTGGCTAATGTTCATTAACAGGCAGTAGGCTAGTATTTTACTTAGTAGACTTTTTCTTCTCTTAATATATCTGTTCTAATTTTTTTTTTAAAAAAATCTGTGGCTCTTCCCCTTATTAAGGGTTGACATAGCCCCTACATTTCATAGATCCCCTCTGTTGATTTAGATTCTGAGTGTGTTCTGAGGTAGCCCTTTTGCTGGTAAGGAACAGACTCCACTAAAATGAGATCAAGGAAAAGGAAAGGTTATTATAAGGACATGACTGTATTTTATAGCACCCAAGGGCAGAAAACAAGCTATGGTCACTTCCTGTGAATTAGAACCTGGAACTGGGAAACCATCCACCAGAACCCCATTCACTTGGTGTTTACTGCACTACGTGCTATTCCAGGGTCTGGGGAGTCAGCATGAAAGAGACAGGCAAGTCCTTACAGTCTGGGAGCTTGCATTCTAGAGGATAGGGTAGTGGCCAATAGACTTGTAAATGAATGAAGATTTTAGAAGATGATGTTTTGAAAACAATAAAAGAGCATAATGTGGTAGTGAGAAATTGGGTGCCATTTCAGATTGGGTGGTGAGGAAAGTTCTCTTTGAGCCAGTGACATTTGAGTGGATAACTGAAACACATAAAAGAGATAGGGGCGGGGGGGGGGGCGCATATTCCATGTTAGAAAATGGAAGGGCAGAGGACTCAGACAGAAATGCAGTTGATGTATTCAGAGAACAAAAAGAAAGCCTGTGAGGCCACCCTTTAGGCCTTTTGGGGCCATGGAACTCTTGTCTGTGTTTTTCTCTTTGCTATTGCTTGTCTTCTTCCTGCCTTGAGATCAGCATGGCAGTTACCTCTAGCCGTGTATTATGACATCTCAGCTATATCCACTTCCACCATCTGGTCTCAGTTTCTTCTTTCAGGAGAGATGATCTAATTGGCCCACCTCTTCTCCCTTAACACAGAATCCTTCATGGCCGCCAGAAGCCTGGGAGGCATTGTTGGCACTTTCCTCTCTTTTATGTCCTGGAGGAAACCCCTGACTAAGCCTTCTACATTCTTCCTCCAAAATGTCTCTTTAATCTTTTCACGTTTCTTCATCTCCACAGCTATTACCTATCCTGTCCAACTCAAAATCATCTCTCATTTGTTAAATTAGTGCATTCACTGTTTTCATCTTGCTCACCTCAAATCCATTGTCCATAAAAAAGAGCACTCTTCAAAAAATTGCCAACCGAGAGGATAGAGTCATTCATGTTGGTGATGCATGCCAGAAGCTTTGGGGTGGATTTTTTCAGCCCCTACCTCCTTGTTGGGAAAATAGAAACACCTCTGGGGAAATAGAAAGTGAGGTATTAGTGATTGGAAGGTTTGTTTTTGTGAACGGTATGGAGGCAGCAACACTGGGAACCACCCCTCTAGCTAAATGTTTTGGGACTCAGTATTGGTTTGCTCTTGTTAGTGTCGCATTGATCTTATACCAAGTTTTAATAACTGTGCTGTTCCTTTCCCCAAGCTTCCCCACACCTTCCTCTACTTCCTTCATTGACTACTGACCAGCACTACCATTATTAGCCATCGATTAGCATCATGTTGACTATAGATATTGTTCACCTACTAGGATAGGTTCATCCTAGGAGCTGCACCTGCGTCCATTGAAATCCTCTCTGTGCTCTCTGCCTAGGGTTGCCTGATTTAGCAAATAAAAATAGAGGTGGCCCAGTTAAATCTGAATTTTAAATAAAGACAAGAATAATAAGTTTTAAAATCCGTATGTCCCAAATATTGCACATCCTGTGTTTTATTGGGAAACTCTACCCTGCCCTTTGCCTAGAGTCCTCCCCACCCCACTGAGCAGAGCTTGTTTCAGATCTCCACTCCTGCCTAAACCTGCCACATCTGGCTATAGTTAACAAGCCCACATCTGGGCATTTCCTGTGATCTGTGCGTATCTTGCAGAGCAAGGTGTGCTCTCAAAGTGATGGTGAAGCGTCAGTGGACATGTTGTCTTGCATCTTTCCTTTGACACATTATGTACCTCATCCATGAAGAGCCTGTCTGGTCACAACACCCTTGGCTTGCCTTTGATGGCATGAAGTCTTCATTTATAACATTGAAAAGATCTAGTCACAAAGAGAGCCTTTAAAATAGCTTTACTATTATAATGAAGTATAGAACACATAGTTTCCCTTTGATACCTCTTCTAGTCTCTTACTCCAGTAGTATTATAGCATTAAAGTTACAAAGAACCTTTGATCAATGAGCTTTACTGAAAAATCTAATTCAAACTTATGAAATCCTTTCCTGGGGATAAGGGCAGACTTCAATAACCTCATTTTATAGATGAGGAAACTAGAAACAAATTATTTCCATTCTGCTAAGGGTTCATTTGCAGCTGTTTCAGGGATCAACAAATAAATAAACGATTAATTTTAAACAGATGATATTGGAGCTAGTTTTGTGTTTGACACATTTTTGCCACTGAAAGGAGATAAACTATGTGTGTGGAGAAGGTCTGATGCCAGGGAACCCTGGAAAGAGATGTGAGCCTCTATTTAATGACTCAAGAAAAGGAAGCAACATCTTTACACTCACTCTCTGAATGCAACTCTTTTGAACATAGCCAAAAGTTGATTTATTTAAAATAAAATTTATTTAAATCAGATTAAAGCACATCAAAAGTTTACTGTGATATGATCAATATCAAATTATACTTTTGGCTGAGATATCATGCTGGACCTGTCCATAGAGACCTTTTGCCAAAGAACTGTGATGTATTTGTTTCTTTAACTCTGTTCCCTGCCATTTTCCCTACTGACAAATAATTTGTATATATTTTTAAATGGGCTGCATAATAAACACAAGAGGATAAAAAATGATGAATTATATCTTCTAATCTCATCTACTTTTGGCTGTATTCTTCAGGATTCCTAGAGGATACATTTCTCTAATTAGCACAACTTTTCTCACACTGATACTGATTGATACGTCAGATAGCTCAGTGGTGAAATACATCACCGCTACCAATCACCAACAGTATTTTTTCACGATACTTGGTTAAGTAGCAAGGTAATTTCAAAATTCATCTTATCTTTGCAGAATAAATCACAGTGAGAAGTTAATTTCTTTTAGTTCAATAAGCAATTATGAAATTGTTTGGCATTGATAACAAAGCTGGATGTCTTTTTTATTTCTTTACTGCTAAACCATTAGGGTAGTTCATAGTCTGTTGTCAACAACACATTATACACAGAGCTCATTTCAAGTTAGGCAAAATTCTAGATCTAGATCTTTTATTTCTCTAAGAGATTAACTACGATGAAAGAATTCAGCATGTTAACTGGGCATCTCTTGTGGCTTTTGAAACAAATATGATTTAAACTTTCCTGAACGGCTACTGGTTTTTTGGTCCTAGGGACTAATATGCATCCTTTGAGCCAGGATGTCCATACCACTTATGAGCAGTGTATGGAGGAGTGCATTTTTCTCTACTTGCAGGGATATGATAGTCAATGTTTGCCTTTTACAAAAGATTTGCCTGGTGCCTGAAAGGGGGCTATTGGGAGGAGAGGAATTTGTGAGTTTTGAATTTTCAGTTTCTATAGATTTGGCAGGGTGTTTGTTTTCCTTTTTTAAGTCTTCTGAGTGGCTAGAGATGGGTTTTCCCAATCAAAATTTTAAATTATCCATGAAATAACTAATTTTAAGATATAGACAGCGGAAGTAATTTTTTTTTATGTGTTTTCAGTGGGTTGATATCACCTCATTAAACAATGTCAGAACATGACTTGAAGGCAGAGGTTGATGGAGTTTTTGCTTAATGAGGTTGTAATGAGAGAACATCGAAGTTTGCCTTTATTTTCTGCCTGTTCCAAAACTCATGGCTTAATGGGATAAAACAAATTTGAATTCAAGCTCTCGAATAATTTAAAGATATTTTTTAGTGTGTAGTGGTTAAGAGTCTAATATTTCTGCTACTAAATAATCATGTGGCCTTGGATACAGAGTGTAATAAATATTAGCAATTATTATGATTTATAGTTGAGAAAAGGGTTTGAGAAAAGGGTTTGAGTAGACGAATTCCAAATTATACAACAAGAAATTTTTTTATATAAATGCTTGAGTAGGGATAGCTTATTTATTTTACACCTTAGGGATTTGTTGATGATAAACAGAATGTAAACCACTTTAGATATTTACTGTATCTTGTTAAATCTGGAAATTTTAACATAACAAAATAAAATCATTATGAATGCTGATCTGGTGATTGGAACTTTTCATTTATTTTACTAACTTACAATGGATAAAAATATCTCTTTGATTTTGTTAATAATTTTAAATTTTAATGGCTCAGTCATAGAACCAATCAGCTTATTTCAAGGACAATGAAAGATGTATTATAAATATAGACTAACCTGAATTGAAGGTTAACAGAATAAGTGACAGATATAAGAAAGTAGAATAATAGTACTAATAATAGCTAAAATTTATTCAGCATTGTATATGGTCAGGCATTGTAAGTAGAATTTTTCATCAACTCATTGACCTCATTCTTACAACTCAATGAGGTAAGCACCATTATAATCCCCATTTTACAGATGTGTAAATTTAGGACTAGATTATTAAACTGCTTGCCCAGGTCATATAGCTGATAAACAGTAGAGCTTGGACACAGGACCAGGTAATCTAACTTTAAAATCTGTGGTAAAATTTTTCTAAATTATAAACAAATGAGCTAATGTTTATATAAAATATTTTTCTAATAAATTGAAATTATTTAACATAAATTGCTCTATTATGGCACATCTGTGAATTGGAAGCATAAATGAGGTAATTATATTTTAACTGAAAGTTAAGATTAGTTGACTTTGAATTACTTAATGATATTTTAGCATGAGCACCAATTGTAAAATAGAGCTGTCCAATATGCTACATATGGAATTAAAATTTTTCTAGTAACTACATTAAATGAAAAAAACCCCAAATGTCATGATTTTGATAATATATTTTATTTAACCCAATATATTAAAATACATTGAACATTATTAATGCGATATCATACTTCTTGGGGCTATTTTTTTAAGTCTTTGAAATTTGGTGTGTATTTTTCACTTATTGAACATGTCACTTTGAACTGGCCCTGTCTTAAGTGCTCAATAGCCACATGTAGCTAGTGGTCACTGACTTGGAGATCTTTTTAGAAAAGTATATTCATTATTTTACATGTTTTAAAAATGGTGGGAATAGGAAAGGCCAGTCATACATACATACAATAATTTCTCAGCTCTAGTACTGTCATTTCCAACTTAACTAATTGGATTAACAACTGCCACTTAACCTGTTTAAACGGTATTCCCTGGCAGGTAAGGTGACAAGTTTTAGAAGAATGATTTCCTTACAATCTTGTAATTTTGTCTAAGAGCTAGAATAGAGCAGACCTTAATATAAAACTAACTCTCCTTGGGAAAAGTGAATATATAAAAGAATACTTACCTCACAGAATAATGCAGAATCAGTTTACTAAGAAATTCACTAAGTATGGACCCAATGTGGACTTTTAAGCTTTCAGCACCTGAGGGCAAGAATGGTCAACTCAAGTTCCTTGCTGTTGTTTACTAAGTTGACAAACATTTATTAAAGATTTTTGTTTTGATTCTTCATTGGAAAAAATTACTAATTCATTCTAATTGAAAAGAAAAATCAAATAGACCAAACAATACTGAATTGTTTAGAGCCCCTTTAATTTTTATTCTAGTTTCCGAGATAAACACTGTCAACAATTAGATATGTATACTCTCAGAGCTTTATCTATATGTCTATGTCTATGTTTCTATCCACCTACGCAGAAATTGTTTTGTACAGAAGTGAGATCACCCTAAACATATTGTTCTGCAGCCCTTTTTTATTTAATAAGAAATCAACATCTTTCTATGTTTTATATATTTTATTCTTTTTAATGGTTGCATGGTATTATATGGCCTGAATGTGCCAAATTTATTTAACTACATCACTGCTAATGGACTTAAAAGTTGTTTCAAATTTTTCCTGTTACAAAACTGCAATGCACATCCTTGTACCTCTATGATCGCATGCTTGTATATTTCTGCTTGAAAGATTTCTAAGACTCGAGATAGCTAGGTGAAAGATATGTACATTGAAAATTTTGACAAACATTGCCAAACTGCTTAACGGCCTGTGGGAAAGACCTGTCTCTTGACTTCATCTGGAATTACCAAAGTTCCTATTACAGGAAAGTGGCCATCCTTTCTGAGGAACAAGCTGTTTCTTTTCTCCACTACAAAATGGATCTTATATTTTTATTAATTAATGTGTGTGGCTTAAATTGGTAATAACATCGTTCCGCTTTACAGCTTCTTGGATAGGTAGCAAACACAGAAAACATCAGCTACCCTGAAGTTTTATAATAAGTTTTTGACATTCTTTTGATGATTCAGGAATGCAGGGAAATAAATGCCATGCTCCCTGGGGTCTAAATGAAGACACTGTAGGTTTTGGATTCAATAACTGATCTTTCAAGAAGACATAGTATGGGGTGATGACTCATTCACCCTACCGTAGCTGTCCTCTAGCTCTGTCCTTTAGAGGAAGCATTACTGTAGGTCTGCTAGTACTTTTCCCTCCCTCTCCAAGAATTTCCTTAGGAGAGAGAATGCTTGGCATGTGCCAAGGTTAGCTTCGTCCCTCTCTCCTCCGGAGCGAGATGGCCTGCAGTGCATGGCTTGGTCCTTGGCACAGAATAAGCCAGCGTTCATGGCAGATGCTTAGCAGTCACAGCCAGTAGCCGAGTAGTGACAGCAGCTGAGATTTACAATGCAGCCCGAAAGTTGGGTTTTAGCCTGTGAGGTTACAAGTGTATCCTGTGTTTACAATTAAAAAATAAAGCCCCCTTCCCCTAGACAGATATAGGATTTGAGTGGAGAAAGACCAGATCCAGTTGAGGCGAAGCTTGGTGAAAGAGGGAGGAGGAGCAGAAAGAGGTACGGTGTCCCTTGGCAGCTCCGTGCATGTTGCGGCAGTGGCAACGGGAGGGACAAGTACCAGTTGCTCAACATTTTATCAGTTTGTACTTCTCTTTCTTCTTTCTTCAGTGAATTTCCATTTTAAGGGTTCAGTTCCATAGAAGAAAGGTGCGCTGGGGGGCTTTCAGAATGTCCCGTGTGAGAAAGCAAGGGGCGGGGGAGGGGTTGCCTACAGGGATGGAAATAAGAATTGGCCTTGGGCAGCTCCTCTCTCGTTCCTCTTCCTCTCTTGCTGGGGCGAGACAAATGATTTGGTGAGAGAGACTGAGAGAGGGGTGTGTTTGTGGCGGTGGTGGCCCTTGAGGGTGCTTGGCCCCTCAGAGCACCCAGACTGCTGAGCGGGGGTCCCAGCGGCGGGAGCGGCCGGGTGAGTCCCGGAACCTGTGTGCCCAGGGGTCCCCACTGGGCCACCGGCCCCGAGCGGTTGCCATGGTGACGCAGGGTCGGCGGCTCCGCGCTGTGGAAACAAAGCCTCCCGCCCGCCGGCTCGCTCGCTCCTAGCCCGAGCTCCTCCCCCGCGGGCGCCTCCCTCCCTCCCAGGCTTCGCCGCCGCGGGAGCGGCTCCCGGCCCCGCGCCTGCCGCCGCCGCCGGCCAGGTAAGGCGAGCGTGCCAGCGGTCTGGGTGGGGTCCCGCGGGCTCCGGGGGTTGGAGGTCTGCCTGCTGCAGGGAGCGGGCGCCAGGCCCGGCTGCACCCAAGTCTCCGAGGGGCGCGTCCCCGCCGGGAGACGGCCTCCCCCGCGCGGGAGAGCCTCCCGCCCGGCCACCTCTGCGCTGAACCCCGGGCACGGCAGCGGTGGCCCGGCCGCAAAGTTCGCGGCCGGCGGCGGCAGGCGGGAGGACTGAGCTTCCTCCTGGAGCCAACGGCCGGGGCCGTGGTCCCGGCGCCACTCGACGGTCCGCGCGGCGCGGGGCTCGGAGCTCCGGCTGTGTGCTTGCTTGTTGGATGTGATTTTAGAGGGGCGATGGGCGGAATCTACCTACAGATTCTGCTTCTCTGTTTCTCTGTTTCACCGTCTCTGTCTCTGTCTCTCTCGTTGTCGAAGCGTGTAGAAAAATATTTCAAAATAAGAAATATGAAAATATTTATCTTTGGACTTTCATAATTTCTTCTCATTGAGGACGGGATGGGAGCGTTGTAAAGGGAACACACAGACTTTTTTCTTTTTTTCTTTTTTTTACAATCTCCGAAAAGTGAGCTGATTTTTCTATGTCTGTGACTAAAGCATTTTGAGGTGCTTCTGAAGTTCGTCTGAATTTTGAACATAACGACTGTTATATTTGGGAGGTGTAGTTGCACCTGTAACTAAATGCGAGCGGTAGCCGGGGTTCCCCATCCAGCAATACCAGGGTTAATAGCAGGACTAGTACTTTGTAGATTAGATACTTGGAACCTATGTCATTGCTATTGTTTCTGGCAGGTATTGTGTTCATGCTTTAAGTAACTGAAAAATGCCTTGCTTTTTTATGTGTAAGGAAGCAATAGCAAGCACCTCTGAAGGCGAGTAGCTGGGCGGTATCTGCATGTGTTTATGAGTATGATGAGGGTTATGCTGTCGTTGCCAAGGGCATATGGGTACTGGATGGGGAATTGCTCATGTTATGGGTCCCTCCCTTTCTCAGTGGCCCCGAGCCTTGACACCATTTCGTGATATTGAGTTTATTACAGACACAAAGAATACATTAAAAATGATTATGAAGACTTTTGTAGCTACTTAAATATCATCTTAAATGTAATAATGTGAAAGACAGAAAACTATTCATTTTCAGAACTCTAGCTGTTCAGTTCGGAAGGAAATAATATATTTGTTAATATTATTTGTTTTAATTGGTGAGCGATGTCACATTGATAACTGGAATATGAATCAACTAATATGCCCAATTTAGTAAAACAATTTGTAAGTTGGAATTGGTCAGTTAGTAAACATTATATGGAATACAGGAAAGACTATCTTTGCTAAAAGGTATTTTATGAAAAGAAATCAATGATTAAATAGCTGGATCATTTTAAATTTCAGTTAAGTTGATTAGAATTATGAATATTAAAGCTACTTGAGGTGTCAGGCATAAAGTGATTACCTAATATTCCTCTTCTCTTTTGGGATTTCAACACCTGTTAGCCTGCTGATTACTAGATTTCTAAGTCTGTTCATATTTGCTAGTGATTTTAAGATTTCACTTCATTGGAAGATTGTAATGGAAAATAAAGGACTAAGTTGCAACAACAGTTTGCAGATTATTTCACAATTGGGTTTGTTTTTAACTGAATTTTACTTATAGAGTGATTCACAGATGCTCTGCTAAATACTCTTTAATGATGGTAATGAAATGGTACATTGATTAAAGTAAAGTAGATCTGCTTTGAGAAGATAACTCAGAGAGAAAATAAGTATTTCCTCATTTAAGCATGAAAGACATTCAGGATATTAAAGCATAGGCATATTATACAGACACAAAATATAGTTTTATTTTTTGTACTAAAACATGTTTTGTGTTCTTCTGAGGTACCAAGAGTACAGCTTTATTCAGATTTGTTAGCAAATCCAGCATTCAAGTGCAAGGACCTTGGACATGCTTTTCATCTAGACGGAGCTCTCACTATGAGCTCTAGATCGAACATTTATGTTGTGATCCTAAGTTTGTATTCTGAAGAATGGAAATATCCAATGTTAATTCAGCACAAAAAGGACTTATGTTTTGCCTTCGCTGTTAGCTCACACAAGTCCCAAGATTCAGTAGTTGGCATGTTTAAAGCTGTATTGCTTTCTGCCAAAAATAAAAAATAAAGTCAGTAAACATCAGAAACAAACAGTCATGTATTGCAAGCACTGCTTTGTTATAGCGGTTTATTTACACAAGCTCTGAAGCATAAAATGAAGCTTTTGTCAGTGCAATGAAAAACAATAATTTGGCACTTTTATGTATGTTACTAGCGTTCTGAGGTATGTGCATAACTAGATAATGAAAGAAAAAAATAGTGTGATATCCTCAGTATCTCTTTAGGGAATATAAATGGAACAGGTGGGTGCTTTATGTCCATGGTTTAGATTAGCCACCTGGTGGAAGTTAAGGAACAGCACATAGCATCCTCAGGTGTAAAATACCATTCGTCACTCTCACTGATTCACCGTAGTATGAGACGTCTGCATTTCTAGGCTTAAAAATCTTAATTTAATGAAGTAAAACTGGTCCCCATTTTTGGTATAAGTTGTAAAATATGGTCTTATAATCATAACCACTGCTATTGTTCTACCTGAAGAGCAATGTCCAAAGATAGAAAATGAATCAAGAAATGTTCTTGTTTAAGGTTAGGGTTAACATTATACTTCTACCATTGAAAGTCAGTTGTTTGTGACCATATCTGCCTGCACGGGCAGCATAAGGCCACTGAAACCTTTATTGGTGGTTTCTGGGTCAATGTTCTCTTGCAATTTCTAGTTGCACTGTGATAACATGATGACTGGTTGGTAATTTAGCATCTAGTACAATGTGATGAGCATTTATAAAAGCACATTTGGGAAAGATGATAATTTATTTTAATGATTTTTTCATTATCAAAACACTTAGGTTTGTATCTGTGGCTAGAGAGAATTATGTAGCCAGTCCTAATACCTCATGGAAAAAGTACTGTAAATGTAAGGTATTGCTAACTGACCTGCTTTGCATAGTGGGTATTGATCATAACTACTGTGCTAAGAAAAGGCATGGAAGACACATGGCAGTGGTGACAGGAAGTGGTGGTTTGTGACATGGATTATTAATGGTGATTGATGGAGGTTAAAAAACTTTTGTGGGTATTTGTTTCATTTTTTTGTGCTCTTAATTAAAATGAAGATGACATTTTGGAAACCATAAGTGCTTGGGAAAAATACATACATTTACATTGTCTGGCACATCATTACAATGTTATAAATATAGTTTGAGGTCACTGATTGATTACCTTATGTACTACTTATTTGTAGCAATCATATATTATAGTTTTGGACATCAGATAGATATTTATCAAGTGTTTCCTTCTGTATATTTCATATTGTTTGATGCACGTCATCTGAACTCTTATGGATAAAGAATTACTTGTCTTCCAACTATTATGATTATTTGCTTTAAGTATAACTCATTATGTATAATACCCAAATAGTCTCTTTTGACCTAGTTTTCAGTCTTTCATTTCTCATGGGGAAAAGTTACCAGTTAATTCCTTAACATTTTAAAACTAGTCTTACATTCCCAGGGCTTTAAAAATATGATTGGTTCATTTGTTATTAAACTAGAAGAATATTAGAAATTTAGTTTATAATGGTGTGCATTAAAAATACACATACATTATAATCTTTAATATCATATTTTGGACATTTGTTGTATGGTGGTTAGGAAAATTTGGGATCCTATTAGGCGATTGATTTGCTCATTGCCCTTAGTGTCTTGAACTAGATCTCTGCTTCTTTACCTTATAATCAGTGGAAATGAAAGCCAAAGACCTAGTAGTGGAGGCTTCATTGAGTTAAAAAAAATGTCAAAGAAGAGAGATTAATATATACTGAGAGCCTGCAGGGCTTGGTGGTGAAGGAGAGGAGAGGAAAAAAGACTCTGATGGCACTAATAATCTCTTTAAAACCTTATGTTCCAGAATCCTGAGCACTCACCCCAGGACTAGTTGACATGGTTTCCAGAGGCTGACCACTCCTACAACAGAGATGCTGGGTTGGCTTGCTTGCTCCCACCTTTTCTGCTGACTAACTAAAAAGTGACTTCCTTGAATTGTGGTAAAAGTGCACTTTGAATATCATAAACCACAAATTAGGGTTTAAGAATAAAAGTTTTCCATGCGGGTACATTGTATAATCCAATCGGTCAGATAGGCCAGTTAGATAATCAAGACAGTAAAGGAACTATAAAATAAAATTATGTTTGTGTAACATATTTGATATATTTAAATGAGAAATTGTGTTTCTGAGTATTAGTCCATTATAAACCATCTTATATGACTATAGTCATTCAAGGGAGACATGGCACTGTGTGATGTGTTGGGCATACTCAAACTTTTGAATTGTAAATCTATAGTGAAAGGTTTGGTCTTATTTGACATTTCCTCTTGTTATATATGGTTTCCTCAGACTCTGTTTAGTATGATTGCAGTTCCATCTTTTTTCTATCAATCAATCAAACCCTTACTAATGCTTCCTATAGGCCAGGCACTATTATGAATACTTCCCAAATATTAACTTATTTAAACCATATAAGGACCCTATGAATTAAGTACTGTTATGCTCCCCAAATTTAAGGAGGAAACTGACATGATTTTTCTGTTATATTAACCTAAAGTTACACAAAATATACCAGAATCCTGGCTCCTTAATGTCAAGGAATGTAGCAGGCTTTACTTTTCAATTCACTGATCTATTTTAAGTGTAGAAATAAAGGCGTTAATTGTTATGGCTCCTGAGCTTTTTTCTTATTTTAATAAAAGGAAACAAAACTCAAGTCATAAAACATGAAGCATTTCTTCATAGCATATTGCGACATGTACAATATTTTCTGTATGGAGAAGCTAGAATAGACTAATTTACAGAAAAATACTTTCTGAAGATACTTCTTTCACTTATTTTGTATTCATATATTAAAAATACATATTTTTTATGGTGTAAGCCTCGCTATGTACATGTAAATATATCTTTTAAAGGTTTCTTTATTTTTCATTGCCTTATGTGGGTTATCATTCTAGGTCATCTATTCTTTTCATAGCTAACTAACCTGTCCTAAGGAATAACTGATATTCCTTTGTTCCTTTCTTCTAAGAGAACTCTATGTATACCTTAAAAAAAATTTAGCATGTTGTTTGAAAATACATATATCTGTTTTTTTGTGCTGGACTATAAGCTTCTCAAGTACAAGAACTATATATCTTACTCATTTCCAAAGATAAAGTAGATACAAGTATGCTTTTCTTAATTGAATCCTTAAAAGGTTTTTTATGTGATGTAAAATTATTATTTTAATATAGTTCCAAAATCAGTATTGAGAGGCTTAAGAAAGTCAATTTTAGGGCCTTAGGAAATGGACTTAATTTTCTCGTAGTAATATTACTTTAGCTGTCTAAGTTTCAAAATGTATTATTAGGGCACTCTAAAATTAATTCAAGCTTATAGTTATTTTAAATACATTAGAAATCAAATATGAAATTCTGTTTTCAGTTATTTTGATTCCCGATGTTCATGTCTTAAAAGGTTATATATAAAAGGCATAAAAACACTATCTAGCTTAATTTTATAATAGTAGTTATGAATAAGCTTTTGATTATTCTATTTAAAGACAGCAAAAAGTGGATCTTCGAAAATCACTTACATTTGTCTTTATAATACTTTTAGTATTTTACCTCCTTTCACCCTTTCCCACCCTTCTTCTAAATACATGTTCTGTCTCCATAGAAGGGTCATTAAGCATTTAATTTCGGGAACCTTTCTTACTTAAGCTATATGAAAAGTAAGATCGAATAAGAGACAGGTGTCCATAAAAATAAGTAATGAAGCATAGTTCTGCAGGTTCTTTAAATAATAGATATCGTAATAGCTACCATTTGTTGAGCACTTAACTTGGTATCAGGTACTCTAAGTATGCTAAGCAAACTACCTTTTGATCTTCACAATAATTCTTGTTTCCTCTTCTATAAAATGTTGATAAATACCTTACGCAAGGTTGCACAGTCGGTAAATTTAAAAATTTGATAAATCAGAATCTGAAGGTGACTATAATTGCTTTGTTAATTACTGGCAGACAAAGAATGCCTTCCTGCTGCAGTGAAGATGCTTTCTGATTATGTATGCTTTAAAAATTTAGAGTGGCAGTTGAGGACTGCCTGGTGGGGCAGATTCAGAATGATAGGTGTGATTGACTTAGACAGGGGATATGGTTCTCAAGAGGTAACCAAGAAAAACAAATTTTTCTTTACATTGATTGCTGCGGATTCTGGGTGGGGTCTTGGGGGAGAAGGAGGGAGAAACTCTTTCCTTCAAATCTATTTTTTTAGAATTAAAAATAATATTAAATGAACTTATCTTCTCTCTCCTATTTATTTTGTTTAATTTTATGTCGTGCCCTGGATTGGGAATTAACACAGAAAAGGACCATAGAGATGATATAGAATGAAAATAAATGAAATGAAAAGTGACTTAATGAATGTCATATGCCTTAGATTGGACTTCTCTGAGAGTCTTTGCTACTACAGGAGAGTTGCTTGTCTTAGGATACTAGAGGTCTGGAGTCTGGGGTCAGGATGAAGTTAGAAGCCTTGAAAACTGTTCCCATTTCGGTCCTCTGTATATCATCAGTTTTTCCTGGAATTCCTTTCTTGATAGCTACTGAGAAAAAGGGAACAGAGACTTTTAAAATCTTAGTATCTAAAAGCTCACTTTTATGAACAACTAGTTACTATTTTTATCAATGTGAGCTTTTTTTCCACATTCAAAGGCAATATGAAAGTCAGTAAAGCATTGTGGTTAAGAGCGTGAACTCTGAAGCCAGACAGCCTGGAGTTGAATCCCGGCTCTGCTATCTTCTGGCTGTATGGCATTGGGCAGCTACTTAATCATGTTTGTGCCTTCATTTTCATTACCTGTAAAATGGGGAGAATTAATATTGCTTCCTTCTCTGGGTTGTTCTAAGGATTAAACAAATTAATAACAACTTTTTATTAGCTATGAAGAGTAAGTTTTGTGTACAGAAAGACAACTAATATTTTTTTACAGGTAAAAATAAAATCTGATTTTTTTAGGCCATTAAGTTCAACTTATGTATTATTCTGTTTATCTAGTAAATGTGAGCAATTACTTTTACTTGATGAAACTTTAGTTCAAATTGAACAGATTCAGTTCCTTTAACCATCAGCCTCATTTATAAATTTAACTAAATTTAAACTCTTAAATAATTTTAATTGCATATATAAATTTAATGTATTTAGTTTTCTGTTTAAACAAGTAAGATGGCTGTTGGGCAAATTTATGACCCAAATGAGTAAAACCTTTCCAAATACTTAAAGTTCCTTTGACTGTTCCATCCCTTATAAAATTAATATTTTATAGACATAGACAAATTCTCTTGAACATTTTAATCTAAATAAGTCATATGTCTAAATTTATCATCCATTTTAAACTAGAATCAGAAGGCTAATCTGTCAGTTTACATCAGATTCTTTTAAACATTAAAAACACAAAATTATTCATAAGCTGCTCCAATTAATATAAAACATATTTCTAAGCTTTTCTAAAAAGTATTAACAAATCTGATTTTATTCATTATCTCTGTATTTAATTCTAAATCTTCTCTAGATTGGAAAGTCACTTACCCACTAGAAGGAAGTTTATTATCTCAGGTAAGCTGGAGGTACCATTTTAGGTGAACTTTAGTTATACTATTCCATATTGATTTCAAGTTATTGCTTGACCATTTTTCATTAAAATATGGTTCCTTATTGATCACAGATTTAAGGCTTAGATACTGCACCTGAGCTGCATACATCCTGGATAATTCTTCCTGTGACATTGATGGTTAGGCTTGGCCTTCTTTTATAGTCACCATGACAACAAGTGACTCCAAACCATGCTTTTTAGATAGTATTGGTATTTTAATCCTTAGACCAATGCTGTTCAATATGTACTTTTAAGTTTTGGGTAGCTATATTAAAAAAGCAAAAAGTGACTAATTTTAATAATAGATTTTATTTAACCCAATGTATCCAAAATATTATAATTTCAACATGTAATTAATATAAAAGTTATTAATGAGATCTTCGACATTAAAAAAATTTTTTTTACATGAAACCTTTGAAATCTGGTATGTATTTACACTTACAGAATATCTCAATTTGGATCCTAGATTTTCAGCAGTTACATTAAAATGTAGTCCTGCCAAAATGGTAAAGTTGGATTTGATGGAAAAATATTTTACGTTTCTTTAGTTTCTAAATTAAAATTAATAAAAATTAAATAAAATTAAAATTTTAGTCCCTTGGTTGCACTAGCTGCATTTCAAGTGCTCAGTAGCTCCTGTATTGGATAATGCAGTCCAAGATTCTGGGTTCAGACTTCCTTCTTGCCTAATTATTCGATCAGCGTTAGGTTGTGTCCCACTACTGTTTAAGATAGCTTCTTTCACTCAGTTGGATTCTTCATTTCTCCAGCTCACATTAATTTTAATGACATATGATTGGCTTGACAGGCATTTTAATGTTATTTCATTAAATTAAAATATTCCAGTTTTTAAAATTTCTGTTTTTTGAGTAGTTTCTGTGGCAATTTAAAAAATTTGTTTGTTTACAGATTTTATAAAAAGCAGTAGTAGTTTCAAAAGAGGTGCATTAGGGGTAAGCTTATGCCATCTCTATTTCATCATAAGTAGTTTACCGTTTAGATGGGAATGCTAAAACATTAAATGTAATCTGGGTGTGACTTCAGGTGCTGCCTGGCAATCCTCCTCCTTTTTCCTAGTCTGCTGATTATTCTGCTAGCTGAGACAACCATTTTTTTCTCTTTTTTCACCTCAAACCTGTACTCCCCCCTCCCTCCTTAGCCTCTGCAGATGAACTTGCTTCTAGAGAACTTCCAAAGGCTTCTACTACTGGATCTTCAGCATCTCCTCCTTCTGAACCCATGCACACTGCCATCTCTCATGCGACCCAACGTGACTGAGCTGCTCTCTGCAGTCATCTTTTTCTCTTGTACATTGTGTATTTTCCCCTGTTGCCTACTCATGGATAATGGTCTTTTGCTATCATTAATTTTCTCCATTATTGGATCATTTCATTAGTTTATATACTGTAATATTACAAACTATTAATTTAAACACATTTTTATTAAAAAACACAACAGAATACTTCCTTGTCCCCTAAATTTTCCTTCAGCTTCTATACCATTTTTTTTTACTTTTCCTTAGAGCAAAACTTACTGAAAGAGGTGTTTACACTATTCTTTTTCTGTCTTCTCATTCTTGAATTTATCAGTTAGGGCTTCATACCAATTACTCTGCTGAAGGTACTTTACAATGACCTTGGGAAATCCAAAGTCAGTTCTCAATCTTCCTCTTACCCAACCTAGCAGTGACATTTGACAGTCGATCAGTCCCTTCTTCTTTTAAGACTTTCTTCACTTGGTGTCTACATTAGTTGTTGCTTTAGTAATGCTGCATTATAAACCACCCTAAAATTTAGTAGCTCACATTTAATCTTTTGTTCATGCGTCTCCTGTGGCTACATTTAGGCTGATCTAGAATGGGCTGAGTTGGGTGGCCCTGCCCTAAGCTGTGGATTGGGTTTAGATCTGTAACTCATGTATTTGTTTTGGGCTTTATACTGAAGGGGCTATACCTAGGGCATGTTCTTGTTATGGCAGATTATTGAGGTCCAAGAGTAAAGTCAAGCTATGTAAGCATACTGAAGGCCTTTTTTTTTTTTTTTTCATATTGCCCACTAACTAACATTTTTGTTGGCCAAAGAAATTCACATAGCCAGGCCTAATATCAATGGGCAGGAAAGCACACTCCATCTGCAGTTGGGAAGGGAAGGGGAGTGAATATTTGCTGAACAATAATCCAGGACATGTAGCCTTCAGGACACTTCTCTTTGTTGATTCTCTGCCCATCTCACTGGCTTTTCTGCTTAGCGTACTTCGATGGTTTCTGTAGATCTCTCTAAACATTTCAGTGCCTTCAAGTCCAGATTGGATTATTTCCTTTTTTTTTTTTTTTTTTTTTGTCTACTCCCATTTCCTAGATAGTTCATCTTGTCTTGTGGCTTTAATATCATTTACCTCTGTTGAGTCTCAAATTCATATTTTCAATAGAAAATCCTTCTTTTAATTTCCATTCATACATCCACTTGACGTTTCCACTTTATGTCCTAATAGGCACCTCAAACTCAACATATCCTGATTCCCTGTACTAATACTCTTCCGATCTGCCTCTCCTACAGTTTTCCCAGTTTAGTAAATGGCATCTTCATTATTTTAGGAGCTTTGGCGATAACTTTGTACTTGACATCTTTATAACTTGACTTTCCCTTTATTCCCCTTCATACTTTAAGTTGAGTTTATTAGCAGATTTGTTTACTCTGCTTTTGAATTTGACCATTTCTCCCACTGTAGCACAATCTACTACCATTTCCCTTTTGTTTTATTGAAGATGCCTTCTAACTGGTCTCCTAGCCTCTGCCCTTATAGAGCAGAATACTGTCTTATTTCCTTTGTAGCCGCAAGAACAATCATTTTGTACCTTAAATCAGATCCTATCACTTCCCTGCTCAGAAGACTCTGATACCAAAAGAAAACTAACCCCCCCTGGTCTGGTTCCCTCCTTGCTCAGAATAAATAACAGAGCCAGTTCAGAGGCCAACGAGGCCTACGTGCTCTGGCCCCTGCTAGCCCCTACTCCATCTCCCCTTTGCTCATTCACTCCAGCCTTGCTGTTTTTTTCTGAATGTACTTAGCCTACTCTTGCCTCTGGACCTTAGCAATGCTGTCCCCTTTGCTGGGACTACTGTTTCTCCAAATGTTTGTTAGTTTACTCCTTTGTTTCTTTTAGGTCTGTACTCAAATGTTATCAGAGTGGCCTTCCCTAAGCACTCTATAAACAATTGCAATGTTTTTGTCTCCTGTATTCTCTACCCCTCTTACCTATTCTTTTCCATAGCACTGTTATCACCTGGCACATCATGTAGACAAATAAAAAGTGTACATTTGTTTGTCTTCCTCTTGTATAAAATCCATCAAGACAGTGGTTTTATTTTTATTTTTATTGCTATTCTCAGCTTCTAGAACAATGCCAGGAATATAGTAAATGCTCAATAAACATTTCCAGCATTAATAAAAGAATTTTATGTGAAAACTGTTTCTAGTGAAGATGATCAGTATTAAGAAAACTTCAGAATATTATAAAAGGATTTTAGGTTTCTGTAGTCAAGCCTCAGCTTGCTGAGCATTGTCAAGTGATTGTCTCTATAGCTCATTAAATGGTCTCAGAGAAGAGCATAGAAATGCCATCCTCTACTCTAGTAAAGAGATCAGAATTATTTATTTGGTAAAACTTGAAATATCTATAATCACTGAGACTTGAGAATTTCCATGGCAGAGACTTTTCAGCTGGGCGAGGGCTTTTAATAATACCTACGTATTTTAACAGTTTTGTTGAAGTCTTAAAAAAAGGTACTGTATAGTTCCCGTCTCTTCTCAAGGCTTTGTAAAAATGTATATAAACCATTGGAAAATAATTTTGAACCATTTCTAATTTAGTATGATATAGCATTTCTTATGTGAAATTTTAGGGCTAAGAAATAAAAGGAAGATACCTGAAATCCACTTCTTTATAAGCTTGGATTAGCAGTTTGCTTGCACATATTCAAGTACTAATGATAATAATAAGCACTGTAAAAAACATGGTGTCTCAAGAGTGAGAGACTGTACAATCAAGTAAGTGCAATAGTTCTCTGATTTGTGTATTTTTGAAACCGAAGTAAATGTTACTTGCTAGGGAGAAGAGTTACAAAGTTGTGCTTTAGCAAAGCTTTTTAATGATCTCTTAATCATTGAAATATGAACTGGAGTATAGAAAATACAAAATACATCCCCATTCCAAGACTATGAATTAAAAAAGAATTATTACTCTTTGTTGTATTCAATGTGTATGTATCATGTGAAATTTTTTTTTTGAGGTCCACGTCTCTTAAAAAATGTACAGACTTATTGAAGGTTATTAAACCAGCTCTTAGATACTAAAAGAAGGAAATGAAATTGAGAGTTATTGATTAGTGTGTAGTCTGCCTTGCTGGTTCATTGTGCCTACATTGAATGGATGTGAGGAGCATGAGTTTCCTCTTAGTAATCACATGTGGCTCGGAATTCTGGCTTTGCCGCTTAGTAAGCCAAGTGACCTAGAGCACGTTCCCTAACTTCCCTTACAAGCTTCACTTACCTCATTACAAAGTGAGATACTGATGATACCTGTCATAATGATCATCTGGAGGGTTAAAGAGTTAAATGAGATAATATATATTTATTATTTATTATCAGCTCATGTATATTTATTGTTTCTTATTAACTACACAATATTATTAGCTTGGGGAGATTATAATAAAAGTGGATAGTAATATTACATTTTTATATGAAAGATGGTATAACCATCTTGGAGATAAACTTTTCTAGCAGTGGGAATTGATTTGTGTTGATTTAAAGGTGTTTTTGTCATTTAGTTCCTCATAAGTGATGGCAGTCTTCTTGGAGTTAAGATGCATGAGAATTAAAGTGCATGTTCTTGCAACTGGTATCTGTCTGTAGGTGGGAAGTAATTAGATTTAGTTCAACCTCTGGGTAGAGGGCTGAGATTGAATAATTGGAGAATGTTGGGAACAAATAAATCTGTTAGGTTAAAATAGGACGTTCTTCATACTGACAAATGATGATGGTATGATATTTTAAAGAGCAGGGTAAACAACTCTTTTTGTTAAAGCTCCATCCTGTACTTAGCTCATGATTTTTTTTGGTTTTGTAAGACAATATATTCATTTACGGAGTACATCTATACAGGTAGAACGAATGGCACATGTATAAGCCGGAGACCAGGAGTCTATAGACACTGACTTGTAAAAGGGGAATAATGCCATCACCTAGTAGGGTTGTTGTGAGGATGAATGACAGATGGATGGACGTAAACTCCTTGAGGACAGAGACAAAGACTTTTCTTTTGCTTAAAGTTCTATTCCCAAGGATTATTGCGGAGCCTGGCACCATATGGGCACTCAGTTACTTACTACTTGAGTGACTAGATAAGAATTTTGAGAAACAATGAATAAGATATAACTCTATGTTGATTTCATCACAATTCAGTGTTTCCCTTATATCACACATAGAAGGTAGATACATCTATGATGGCCAAATAAATTATTATAGCTAGCAGGAAATAATTCATAAAGCCATAATATCAAGGTTTTATTCAGATATTTTAATTAAATTTGTAAGTACTCCAAGCTCATTTTGACAGTGGAACTGCTATAAGCTACATATTAATAAATGAAAGGTATTTTCATGGGGAATCTATGAGAACACTTGATATCCAAAAAGGATACCATGTATGTTATAACCATATAATGTCGCTGAAACTGTTAAGATAGTTATGATATCTTAATCATGGTAATGTATGGGTAGAAAAGTTAGCATATCTTACATTGACTATGTACAAAAGATGCTTTAAAACATTTAATTTAAAAAAGACATCTGTGATTCATTTAAGATAGATCTCACTTACTAAAAGGGGTATTTGAGATAGACCATAATATTGATTTATATAGTTTTGGTATGAAACAAGCAACATAACAAATTTAATGTTTTCCCTTTTCCTGTCTTTATAGACAGTGATGGAAGAGTTTGAAACCTCTAAACAATTTTACCCCAATAGTGGAACACATAATTAAGAGGAACTTAAAGCATTTTAGAACTCAAAATTGTATCGGGTCTGAGATTCAATTATTCCTTGGTTTGCAGGAAACTTAAATGGCTTGATAATTAACCGCTAGATCATGGTCAATTGGTCTATAAATGATAGGTTTTTCTGCTAGAGAAAGCAGCTTAGAAAAAGAGAAAATTTAGATAGCCCATGTAAAAATTTTCCATTGTAGAAAGGAGGAAATTTTTTATGTAAATGCATTTTAATATTACTTTATTTATTCAATAAGTACTTATTGAATACTCATTGTGTGCAAGGCACCAATGACCGAAAGGTGAACACTCTCCTGGAGCTGACAGTGGAGCGACTGGTCATTACATTAGAGTGTGATATGAGGGGCACATGATGCATGTGGAAACATGTAGGAGAGGTGTCCAAACCAGGTTTGGGAATGATTAATACCTATGCTGAATGGTGTCCCAGGCAAGGGCGCAGGTATGGGACTGGTTAGAGTGGTGAGAGAGTAGGTAAGAGAGCTAGGAAGAGGGAAATTCACATACTAAAAGCCCAGAATCTATTCTATAGATAATGTGGCTTTCGGAGAGTCGGTAGAGTTGGAGTAGAGATATATGGTTGGGGAGAAAGACGGAATGGTAATAGATGTGGCTGGTGAGGAAGGCAGAGGCCCTATTACGAAGACATTAAAATATTTTCAACAGGGAAGGAATAAATGATCAGATTTGGGTTCTAGAAAATCTGGTTGCTTTGTGTAGACTTTAAAAAATCACATTATTCTGTTTTATGTTTTACATATTATGTATAGATATGCGTTTTTCACAAAGTAAGCCAACCTGTGTGACTAAAAACTGAAAATAAAATATATTTTATAATATCAAAAAATAAAATGTTATCATTGCCCCAGTATTTGTCTGTTGCCTTCTTTCAGTCATTACCTGTGCCCAAAAGGTGACTACTAGTCTGAATTTTATCACTCTTAGTTCACCTATTTTAAAACTTAAAACAAATGGAATCATACAATATGTATTTTTGGGGTCACTAACCATTTCTTTGTGACATTTATCCATGCTGCTGAGTGTAGTAATGGTTTGTTTTTTTCTTCCCCCACATCTTGCTATTTCATTATTGTATATGCCACATTTTTTAAAAATCCATTTACAGTTCATAGACATTAGGTCATTTCTAGTTATTCTCTATTACAAATAGTGCTGCGCTGAACATTCTTATATATATGCGAGCATTTCTGTTGAGGAGTGGAATAGGTAATTAGCTGTGTGTGTGATTTACCTTTGATACTGTCAAGCAATTACCCAGTGGCTGCACCAGTTTACATTCCCAATGTCCGTGTAGAAAAGTTCTAGTTCCTCCTCATTCTTGCTCACATTTGGTATTGGTAGTCATAGTGGTGAATGAAAAGTAATACCTCATTGTGGTTTTTATTTATACTTTCCTAATAAGTGAGATTGAGCAATTTTTATATGTTTTATTGGCCATTTGAAAGGCCTCTTCTGTGAGATGCTGGTTCAAGTTTTTTGCCCATTAAAAAAAAATCTCGTTCTTATTGGTTTTTATGGAGTTCTTTGTATTTTCCAGATACAGGTCCTTTGTTAGATACATGCGTCGCAGGTATCTTCTTATGCCATGGCTTGCATTTTAATCTTGTAATGTTGTTTCCTTGATGAATAGAAATTTTTAATTTGAACGAATTTCAATTTATAAATCTCTTTAGGTTAGTGCTGTTTGTCTTGTTTAAGAAATTTTTTCTTACCTCAGAAGTCATGAAGATATTCTCCTGTGTTAACAAAAGTCTTTTTGTTTTACATTTTACACTTAGATCTATAACCTTCTTGGAAATGAATTTTGTGTTGTGTGAGAGAGGGATCAAGATGATTTTTATCTATTTAAATATTCTGTTGACCCAGCATTACTTGTAAAGATTATCTTTTCTCCAGTGAATTGCAATGGCACATTTTTTCATAATTCAAGTCATTGTATTTTTGTGAATCTGTTTCTGGATTCTGTATTATGTTCCTTATGAGTTATTTGTCTAATAAAATGCCTTAAATGTATGTAGTCCTGATATCAGGTAATGTAAGTCTTTCAATTTTGTTTTTCTTCTTAATTAACATTTCCTTAGTGTTTAGCATTTCCATATAAATTGTAGAATCACCTTATAAATTCCCCCACCCCCGGCCCCCCCCACACACACTGGCTGAGATTTTGATTGGGATTGCATTGAATTTGTAGACCAATTTGGGAGAATTGACATCTTTACAATATTAAGTCTTCTATTCAATGAACATAATATAGCTTTCTATCTAATTAGATTGTCTTTAGTTTCTCTAAGTAGTTGTCAAGTTCGCTCTGTAGCATTCTTGCACATTTTCATTAGGTCTATTCTTTTTGTTATTATTGCAAATTACATCTTTTAAAGTTTTACCTTCTAATTTTTTTTTTGTTGCCTGTGTATATAAATGCAATAGATTTTGGTGTATTGACTTTGATTGCAAGGATTTTGCTGCATTTACTTCTTAATTTTAATAGTTCAGTCCTAGAATCATTTGAATTTTCTATGTGCATAATCATTTTATGTGATAGAGTTTTAATTTTTCTTGTTCAATTCTTATACCTTTCATATATTTTTTATTGCCTCATTGCACTAATTAGGACCTCGGTTATGGTTTTGAATAGTAGTGATGATAGCATGTGTTTGTTTCATTCTCATTCCCAGTTTCAGGGGAAAGCTTTCAGTGTTTAAAGTATGCCATTTACTTACTTAAGAGTGTTGTTGGAACCTTTGTGTCTGGTTAAGAAAATTCTCTTATTTCTAATTTGATAGGCATTTTACTCATGAACATGTGTTGAGTTCTATCAAATACTTTTTGGCATCTGTTGGAATTATCATATGATTTGTTTGTCCTTTATTTTGTCAGTGTGGTAATTACTTTTTAAAAAATGTTAAAGCAGTTTTGTATTACTATTATAAGCCAAACAGATATGCTAACACTTTTATGTTTTGTTGGGTTCAATTTAATAATTTTGTTTAAGAATTTTGTGTCTATGTTTATGGAAGAGATTAGCTCCTAATTTTCCTTTTTGTATAATGAACTCGCCTTGTTTTGGTATTAAGGATATGCTGGTCTTAAAAAACCACTTGGGAAGTGTTCCCCTTTTTTGTTCAGCTCTCTGGGAGAGATTGGTATTAGTTCTTCCTTAAATTTTTGATAGAAAATTCATCAAGAGTTTTCTTTGTAGGAAAGTTTTTAATTATGACTACAATTATATTAAGTATAGACCTATTGAGACTTTCTATTTCTTCTTGTATCAATTCTGTTATGTTGTGTTTTTCAAGGAATTTGATTATTTCATCTAAATGTTCAAATTTACAAGTAAAAGTTGAAATGAGATCCTCAACTTCTTTTTAGGATTTGTGGGATATGAGTAGTGTCCCCTTTTTCATTCCTGACGTTAACGATTTGTGCTTTTTTGTTGTTCTTGTTCGGTCTTGTCTGGGGGTTATCAAATTTATTATTCTTTCACCGAGTCTATTTTGACTTTTTTTTTTTTTGCTATTATATGTTTTTATTTTCTAATTCATTAATTTCTGCTCTTGGTTTATTTTCTATTCCTAATACTTTTTGGCTTTAATTAGTTCTTTTTCTAAGTTTGTAAGAATGATACTTAGATTTTTGATTTTTAATATATACAGGTTCTGCATTTTCCTTTAAGCGATGGTTTTAATAGCATCCTATAAGTTTTGATGTCGTATCTTAGTTTTTCTGCTGAAAATATTTCTGAGACTTTTTTTTATGGCCCAAATATGATCACTTTTGGTAAACGATACATGTATACTTGAATAGGCTGCACAGTATATTCTGTAGTTATTGATGCAGTGCTCTATAAATGTAGATTGGATAAGATTTATTATTTGTATTGATCAAACTTCTGTCTATAGATTTTTTTGTCTACTTGTTCTGTCAGTTATTGAGAAAAATAAGCTAAATTTCTTACTGCGATGACATTTTTAAATGTCTCTTATTAATCTGTTTTTTCAAAAACCGATAAATTATTTAATAATAATTTATATTAAATGCCTCTCTTTAGTGATAGTAGTGGTTCTTGGCTTATAGTCTACTTATCTGATATTAGTATATACAAGTTTTCCTTTGGTTCATGTTTGTATGGTGTATCTTTTTCTATATTTTAACTTCTTGGGCTTTTATTTTTATAAGCAGCATATAGTTGGGTTTTGCTTCTTTATTTCACCTGACAATCTTTGGAACATCTAATGGTTCATTTACAGTTAAAGTAATTAATCAGTTAAGTATTCGATAATATACTGGATTTAAATGTACCGTTTTACTATTTGTTTCTAATTATTCCATATGGTCTCCATTCCCCTTCTCTTCTTTTCTTGCCTTTTTTAATGAATCAACTATTTAACATTCAATTTTCTTCTCTGTTGGCATCTTAATTATATATCTTGTTCTTTTAGCCATCATTATCTTACAACATCCATCCTTCATTTATGAATTTACTTTAAATTGGTACTTTATTTCCCTCACAATACTTGATTCTGAGAATAGTTTAACTCTGTAAAAGTCTCTGCTGCCTCTTGTACTATTGCTCTTATTTCAACTTCACATATGAATAAACCACATAATATATTATTATTGCCGTCTTATGCAGTTAGTATTTATTTACATTTAGCCTTTCTCTTCATTCCTTCATATAACTCTATGTTTCCCTGTGGGATTATTTTCCTTGCATTGGAAGAACTCTCTTTAGTATTTCTCTGTATTTTTGTTTGTTGGAAATTTTCTTTATTTTTTCTTAATTCTCGAAGTGCATTTTTGCTCCATGTAGAATTCTAGGTTGTCAGTGTCTTTCAATGTAGTAAAGATGTAATTTCATAGTACTCTGTAATTTATTTTTCTTTAAAAAAACAGCTTTCAGTCTCATTGTTGGTCCTTTGAAGATAATATGCTGTTTTTCTCTGCTTAAAACAATTTTTTTTCTTTGTCTTTGATATTGAGGAGTTCTATTATAATGTGCCCAGGTATATTTTCCTTACAATTTATCCTGCTTGGGGATCATGGAGATTCTTGAATCAGTTTTAAAATATTCTTGGCAATTATTACATCAGGTATTACTTCTTCTGGTTTAGTCTCTCTCATCTTTTTAAAGTACAATTTTATGTATATGTTAGACTTTTTCACTATGTCTTATTTGACTCAAACTCTTTTCTGTATTTTCATTTTCCTGTGTAGTTTGCTGAGGCTTGCTTTATTTCTTATTTATTTTTAAAAAGATTTTTATTAAAATATACCTAACATACAATTTTGTATTAGTTTCAGATGTGTACCATAGTTATTCAACATTTATACACCTAAAGAACGATCACCATGATAAGTCTAGCAAACATCTGACACCTTACAGTGCGATCACAATAATATTGATCATATTCCCTATACTGAACACCATATTCCCATAACTTACTTGTTTTATACCTGGAAATTTGAACCTCTTATTCCCCTTAACCGTTCCTTTTCTGATTTTTCATTTACAGTTGACATTCAGTATTATATTAGTTTCAGGAGTACAACATAGTGGTTAGACATTTATTCATTTATGAAGCAATCCCTTTGACTAGTCTAGTACCCACCTGGGTACTAGAAATTACCATATTATTAACTATATTTCATATGCTTTACTTTACATCCTTATGAATATTTTGTAACCACCCTTTTGTACTTCTTATTCCCTTCATTTCTTTCACCCTGCCCACAGTCCCCTTTCTATCTGGAAACTATCAGCTTATTCCCTGAATCTGTACATCTGGTTTTGTTAGTTTATTTTGTTCCTTAGAGTCCACATATTTGTGAGATCATATGGTCTTTATCTTTCTCTGTCTGACTAATTTCACTCAGCATCATACCTTCCAGGTCCATCCATGTTGTCACGAGTAATAAGATTTCATTCTTTTTTATGGCCGAGTAATATTCCATTGTGTGTATGTACCACGAATTCTTTATCTAGTTGTCTATTGGTGGACACTTAGGTTGCTTCTATATCTGGGCTATTGTAAATAATGCTTCAGTGAACTATGGGGTACATATATCTTTTCAAATTAGTGTTTTGGATTTCTTCAGATAAATATCCAGAAGTAGAATTGCTGGGTCATGTGGTAGTTCTATTTTTAATTTTTAAAAGAATCTTCATACCATTTTCCATAGTGGCTGCACCAATTTTCAATCCCACCAATACTGCACAAGGGTTCTCTTTTCTCTACATCCTCACCAACACTTGTTTGTTGATTTATTGCTGGTGACCTTTCTGACAGATGCAAAGTGATATCTCTTTGTGGTTTTAATATGCATTTCTCTGATGACTAGTGACATTGAGCATCTTTTCATATGTTTATTGGCCATCTGTATATCTTTGGATAAATGTCAATTCACGTCCTCTGCTCATTTTTTAATTAGATTGTTTTTTTTTTTTTTTTTTTTTTGGTGTTGAATTGTGTGAGTTCTTTATAAATTTTGGGTATTAGCCCCTTATCACATGTATCATTGGCAAATATCTTCTCCCATTCAGTAGGCTATATTTTTGTCTCGTGATGGTTTCTTTTGCTGTGCAAAATCTTTTTAGTTTGATGTAGCCCCATTTGTTTATTTTTTCTTTTGTTTCCTTTGCCAAGACTACATGCACATCAGAAAATATATTACTAAGAGCAATGTCAGAGAGTTTACTGCTATGTTTTCTTCTAGGAGTTTTATGGTTTGGGTCTTACATATAAGTCTTTAATCCATTTTGAGTTTATTTTTGTATGTAGTGTAAGGAGGTTGTCTAGTTTTATTTTTTTGCATGTATCTGTCCAGTTTTTACAACACCACTTATTGAATAGGTTGTCTTTACCCCATTGTCTTTTCTTTTCTACTTTGTCAGAGATTAATTGACCATAAGGTGTGGGTTTATTTCTGGGCTCTCTATTCTGTTCCGCTGATCTATTTGTCTTTTTTTTTTTTTATACCAGTACCATTCTGTTTTGATTACCATACCTTTGTACACTTGATATCAGGTATTGTGATATCTCCAATTTTACTCTTTTTTCTCAAGATTGCTTTGGCTATTTTGGGACTTTTGTGGTTCTGTATAAATTTTAGAATTATTTGTTTGAGTTCTGTGAAAAATGCCATTGGTATTTTGATAGGGATTGCCTTGAATATATAGATTATTTTTGGTGGTCTGGACATCTTAATAATGTTACTTCTTCCTATCCATGAATACCGTATATGCTTCCATTTATTTGTATCTTCTTCAGTTTTTATTAATTTCTCTTTCTGATAGTTTATTTTTGGTGTATAAAAAACAAATTATTTCTGCATATTAATTTTATATCCTGATATTTTACTAAATTCATTTATCAGTTGTAATAATTTTTTGGTGGAATCTTTAGAGTTCTTTCTATGTAGCATCATGTCAGCTATAAATAATGACAGTTTTACTTCTTCCTTTACAATTTTGAGGCTTTGTCTTTCTTTTTCTTGTCTGATTCCTGTGGCTAGGACTTTTAGTACCATGTTGAATATAAGAGGTGAAAGATGACATCCTGTATTATTCCTATCTTAAGGAAAATGCTTTTAGCTTTTCCCAGTTGTGTATGATGTTAGCTGTAGGTTTGTCATATATGGCATTTATTAACTTGAGGTATGTTCCCTCTATTCCCACTTTGCTGAGAGTTTTCGTCATAAATCAATGTTGGATTTTGTCAAATGCTTTTTCTGCATCTACTGATATGGCCATATGATTTTTATTTTTTGTTTTATTTATATGGTATATCGTGTTAATTGATTTGCAGATATTGAACCAACCTTGCATCCCAGGAATAAATCCCACTTGATCATGGTGTATGATTTTTTAAATGTATTGCTGAATTCAACTTGCTAATATTTTGTTGAAGATTTTTGCATTTATGTTCATCAGGGATATTGGCCTACAGTTTTCTTTTTCCGTAATGTCTTTGTCTGGCTTTGGAATCATGGTGATGGTGGCCTTATGAGATTGGGAGTTTTCTACTCTCTTGAATTTTTTGGAATGTTTTGAGAAAGATATGTGTTAATTCTTCTTTGAGCATTTGGTAAAATTCACCTGTGAAGCCATCCGGTCCAGGACTTTTCTTTGTGGGAAGTTTTTTGATTACTGATTCGATTTCATTAGTAGTAATCAGTCGGTTCAGATTTCTTGTTTCTTCTTGATTCAGTCTAGGAAGATTGTGTTCTCAGAAATTTTTCCATTCTTTCCAGATTGCCGAATTTGTTGGCATATAATTGCTTGTAGTATTTTCTTATAGTCCTTGGTATTTCTGCAGTGTCAGTCATCACTTATCTTTCATTTCTGATTTTATTTATTTGGGTCCTCTCTTTTTCTCTTGATGAATCTAGGTAAAGGCTATTCTATTTTATCTTTTCAAAGAACCAGTTGTTGGTTTCATTGATCTTTTGTATTGTCTGGTTTTAGACTCTATTTAATTTTCATGAAAAACTGCAGCGGGGAGCAACAATGACTGCCTACCACCTGTGAAAAAGCCTCTGGTAATGCACAAGTTTGGTGGGGCAGAATCCCATGGAACCACCAGGGTGGAGTGAGTGTGGGTCACCAGGCCAATGGAAATTCAGATTTGGCCATGTAGGGTGAGGGCTCAACACAGGGATCAAGCAAGATGGCATTTGCCTAGCTCCATGGGAGTAGGACCCAACATAGGGACAATGTCAGCTTTCTCTTCAGTCTTCACTCTGAAGCCACACAACTCAGTCTCTCCCTATATGTCTCTGGCACCTCCCTAGCTTCTCTCCTTTTACCGGAACCCAGGATGAGTGCCTGGGAGTGAGGATGCCTGGGTTTATAGCCACCTTCCATCTCACCTGGACGGATCAGAATCCCAGCTGATTTTCATAGACAGATGTTGTGCAAGCTACTCTTCCAGGTGCTGGTGCTTCAGGCTGGCAGTCCACATGGGGCTTGGACCCCTTGCTGTTCAGGTGGGTACTCTGCAGCTGAGATATTCCTTCCGATGCTCAACCACCACACATGGGTGTGGGGCCAGCCTGCTGTGCCCCTCCTACCAGTCTCGAGGTGGCTTCTTCTTTATATCCTTAGTTATAGGACTTCTGTTCATCTAGTCTTCAGATGGTTCTCTAGGTTGACTGTTTTATATTTTACTTGTACTTTAATGTGGTCATGGGAAGAAGCAAGCACAATGTTTACTTATCCCATCATTTTGACTGGAATCTTTGTATATCCCATTGTCTTTTTTTTCTCTTTGCTTTAGTTTGGAAATTTTCTAATGATCTATCTTTCAGTGCACTAATGCTCTCAGTATTTAATCTACCTTTAAAGCATCTATTGAGTTTCTATTTCGTTACAGGTTTATTGAGGTATAATTTACATGTCATAAGATTTACCCATTGTAAGTATACATTTCGGTGATATTAGTTACATTTATAGAGTTGTGTAACCATTACTACAATCCAATTTTAGAACATTTATCTACCCCCAAGGTTCTCTTGAGTCCATTTGCAATCTCTTTCCATCCCCTAATCTCATGCAATCACTGTTTCTATAAATTTGCCTTTTCTACTCATATAATATAAATTGAATCATACAATGCGTAGTCTTTTCTATCTGGCTTCTTTCACTCAGAATAATATTTTTGAAGTTTACAAGGCTTGTCCATATTGTGGCATACATTGGTATTTTGTTCCTTTTTATTGCTGAATAGTATTATATTGTATAGGTGTATATCTGTTTCTTTATTCGTTCATTACTTAATGGAAATTTGGATTGTTTCTAGTTATTGGCTACTATGAATAATGCTGCCATGACAATTCTTGTAAGTCTTGTATACATATGTTTTAAATTTTTTTATGTAAGAGGAGTGGAGTACGATTTCTGGGTCATGTGCTGGATGTATGTTTAAAGTTTTAAGAAACTACCAAACTGTTTTCTGAATTGGCTGTAACATTTTATATTCCTACCAGCAATATATGAAGGTTTTGGTTTCTTCACGTCCTGGTCAGTTATTGATTACAGCCATTCTAGTGTATGTGTAGAGTCGAATTTATGATTTCATTTGTATTTTCCTAATACTTAATGCTGTTGAGCACCTTTTTACATGCTTATTAACCACTTATATGTTTTTCTTGGTGAAATGCCTATTTGCTTCTCTTGCACATTTGTAATTGGGTTATCTTATTGATTTGTAAGAGTAGTTTATGTATTATGGATACAGGCTCTTTATCAGATACACGATTTATAAATATTTTCCTCAAATCTGTGACTAGTACTTAAGTTTTCTAGATAGCGTCTTCTTTTGAAGTGCAAAAGATTTAAATTTTGATGAAGTTCAATTTATTAATATAGTTTTCTATGGTATGCTTTTGTTGTTGTATCTAAGAACTTGTTATGTAATCTGAGATTTTCTGTATTTTCATAAAATATAGTGATTTTCTTCTAAAAGCTTTATAATTTTCACTATTACATTTAGATCTAGGATCCATTTTGAATTAATTTTGTATATGGCGTGTGGTAAAAGTCTGTTTATCTATTTAGTTACATATGGGTATTCGATCACTAGAACTTTTGCTGAAGAGACTATAGTTTTCTCATTAAATTAACATCCTTGTCAAAAATCAATTGACCATAAATGTAAGGCTTTATTTCTGGACTTTCAGTTGTTTGTTTGACCTATCTGCCCATCTATCTGTCTGTCTGTCTGCCTACTTGCCTGCCTGACTGACTATCTCTCCATCTATCCACCCTTACTTTCTATTATGCTTTATTTTAAATTTTGAAAAAATCAAATAATGTAAATCTTCTAATTTTGTTCTTGTTTCATAAAATTGTTTTGGTTATTCTAAGTCCTACACATTCTCATATCAATGTTAAAGTAATTTTGCCAATTTCTACAAAAAGAAGTCTGCTGTGATTTTGATAGAGATTGTGTTGAATTTACAGCTCAATTTGGGGAGGATTATCATTTAAGCAACATTGAGTCTTCCAATTCATGAATATGAAATGTCTCCATTTATTTAGATCTTTATTTTCCTTTAGTAGTATTTTGTGGCTTTCAGTGTGTAAATCTTGCACTTATTTTGTTACATTTATTCTTAAATATCTTTTTTTTAGTGAGGTATGGTTAACATACAACATTATTTTAGTTTCAGATATACAGCATAATGCTTTGATATTTGTATACATTGTGAAATGATCACCACAGAGTGTCTAGTTAACATTTGTCATCATATATAGTTACAGAATTATTTTTTTTGCAATGAGAACTTTTAAGATCTACTCTCTCAGTGATTTTCAAATATGCAATACAGATTTATTAACTATAGTTGCCATGCTGTATGTTACATCCCTAGGACTTATTTATAACTGGTAGTTTAAACCTTTTGATTCTCTTTACTAATTTTCCCTACCTGCCCAATTATTCTTTAATACTATTATGAATGGAATTACTTTGTTAATTTTATTTTCAAATTGTTGCTAGTATGTAGCATATTAGCTAGTTTATGGCTGATATAAAGTAATACAGTTGATTCTTGTGTTTGTTCCTGTGTCTTGCAATCTTGTTAAATTCATTTATTCTAGGAGTTGTTTGTGGAGTCCATATTATATTTTACATACAGTTCTAAAGTTCTGTTTCTTCCTTTTGAATCTAGATACCTTTCTTTTCTCCTTCCTTTCTTCCTAAATTCTTTTCTTCCCTGTTTCCTTCCTTTTCCTTCCTTTCTTCTTTTTGTAGTAGCCAGAACTTCCACTACAAGGTTGGATAAAAGTAGCAAAACTGGACAACCTTGCATTTTTTTGTGGCAAACGCAATCACCCTTGCTTTGTCCTTGCAAGCATTGGAGGTAAAAGCATTCGGTCTTTCAACATTATGTATAATGTTAGCTGTAGTTTTCCTTCCATTAATGCCCTTTTGTTAGAATGAGAAAGACCCTTTCTACACTTAGTTTTAAAAAATTATCAGTGGGTATAGGATTTTGTTAAATATTTTTCTGCATGTATGGAGATGATCATGTGTTTTCCCTTTTTATTAACATTTATCAATTTTATTTCTATTGATATTATGTTTACTAATATAGTTTATTATATTTATTGATTTTTGAATTTTAAACCAACTTTGTTTTCCAGAGTTAAATCTCCCTGGTTCCAGCTGTATAATCTTTTTCCTGTATTGCTGAATTCAGTCTGCTAGAACTTTTTAAGAGGATTTTTGTGTTTGTATTCATGAGGAACATTGCTTTGGAGTATTCTTGTGATACCTTTACTTGGCTTTCGAGCTAAGGCAATTCTGGCCTCATAGAATGGGTTGACAAGTGTTTTTTTCTTTGTTTTCTGAAAGAGATTGTGAAGATTGTTCTTTATATTTTTGATGGAACTCACCAGTGAAGCCATCTGGGTTTGGGCTTTTCTTTATGGGATAATTTTTACTTACCAATTCAATTTTTTCCCCTTGTTTAGGCCTATTCATATTTTCTATTTTTTTTGAGTCTGTTTCGACAGTTTGAGTGTGTTTTTTTTTTGAAATTTATCAGTTTCATCTAAATAGTCTAATTTGTGGAGATAGTTGTTTGTAATATTCCCTTTTTCATGTGTGCTAGAAAAGACCGTTATTCTAAAGTCATTGAGTAGAGTTTTCTACTAATATCAGTTAGGTCTAATTGGTTGATAGTTTTATTTAAGTGTTTGCTGTCATTGCTGATATTTGGTCTAGATATTCTACCAATTATTGAGAGTAGGTTATTGAAATCACCAACTGTTATTGTTGATTGAACTGTTTATCCTCTCATAACTCTCAGATTTTGCTTTCTATTATTTGTGTACACATTTATAATTGTCATATCTTCCTGATTTATTAACAGATTTATCATTATGATGTTTCTTTTTGTCTCTAGTAATATTTCTTGCGTGTCTGTTTTATTTGATATTAATATTGCCATTTCAGCTCACTTATGTTTACTGTTAACATGATATAACTTTCTTCTACTTTGACTTCCAGTCTATTTTATGTCAGAACCTGAGGTGTGACTCCTAGAGATAGCACTTAATTCAGCTGTGCTTTTTTTAAATCCCGTCAGACAGTCTCTGCTCTTTGAGTGGAATGTTTAGTCCATTCACATTTAATATAATTATTGATATGGTTTTATATTTGCCCATTTGCCGTGTGTTCTGTATATCTTGTATTTTATATCTCTCTTCCTCCTTGACTTCTTTCTTTTGTGTTAACTAGTTTTTAATAGATTTGTTTGAATTTGTTTTTTAATTTTTAAATATGCTTGTTTTGTTGTTATTTTATTAGTGGTTGCTCTAGGGATTACATGTCTTAATTTATAGCAGTGTACTTCAGATTAATAGTAAGTTAATTCCAGTGAAATATAGATACTTTGTTTCAGTATAATTTTCTTATACTCCCCTTTCCTTTAAGTTCTTATTGTCATATATATTACATCTCTCTCTATATTGAAAACTAAACAATTGCATCTCTAAATATTTCAAACCCAACAATGTTATAATTATTGCTTTATACGATTTTATGTGTTTTAAAGAAGTTAGAAAAATATATTTATAGAATATTTTGTATTTCCTACATATTTAACATTTAAAACATTTTCATTTCTTCTTGTTAATTCAATTTAATGTCTGATGCCATTCTTTTTAGTTCAAAGAATTTCCTTTAGTATTTCATATAAGGCTAATATGCTAGGAACAAATTCTCCCAGTCTTCATTTATCTAGGGATATCTTTTTCTCCACCTTCATTTTTGAAGTTTTGCTCATTTGGTTGACAGTTTTTTCCCCCAATACTTTAAGTATGTCATCCACCGATTTTTGGCGTCCGTTGTCTCTGTTGGGAAATCAGTCACTAATCTCATTTCTTCTTGGTATGTGATGATTGGTTTTTCTCTTGCTGCTTTCAAAATTTTATTTTTCTCTTTGTCAACCAACTGTGATGTGTCTTTGCGTGGATATCTGTGTTTATCTTACTTTGGTTGGGTTCATTAAGCTTTTAGATTTGTAGATTATTATTATTTTTTTTTACATTACATTTGGGGATGTTGTGGCTAATAGATTGTCACATATTTTTTCTGCCTCTTTCTCTCCTATTCATTTCTCATTGTATGTATATTAGTATACTTAATATTGGCCCATGGGTTTCTAGAACTCTGTTTTTATTTGAATGTTTTGCTCTCTGTTCTTCAGATTGGATAATATATCTTTATTTTAACATTACTGATTCTTTTTTTTTCCCATCTCAAATGTACTATTGAGCCTCTGTTGCGTTTTTCATTTCAGTTATTGTAATTTTCAAGTCTCAAGTTTCTATTTGGTTCTTTCAAAATAATCTCTTTATTAAGATTCTCTATTGATTGAGTCATTGTTACCATACTTTTTAAAAATTCTTTCAACCTATTATAAAAGTTTTGTAAATGTATTTGTAATAGCAGCCTGAGGTCTTTGTGAAATCTAACACATGGGATCACTCAGAGACTCTTTTTATTGACTGCTGTTTTTTTCCTGAGTAGGTGCACCTTCTCTTGTTTCTTTGCATATCTAAATCTTGTTGTTGTTGTTGAATACTGGACATTTTGAATAATATATCATTAATAGCAACTGGGGCTTATGATTTATTTTCCCCCAAAATGGTAGTGGTTGTTTGCTTACTTATTTATTTATTTTGTGATTAGTAACTTAACAGGCTTAAATTTGTGAAGTCTGTCTCCCCATATGTATAGCTGATATATCTGCTTAGTTCTTTTTCTCATCTTTTAATTTTTAAACATGGCTTCCTAGGAATCTATCTTTCCTGTGTCTGCATAGCTGAATATTCAGCTAAAAATTAGTCAGAACTCGTGCTCAAATATCTCAAGCCAGTAAAGCTTCCACTCTCTACAGATGGATCTGTATTTGGACTGGGGAGTTCATTCAAAGTTCAGGGTGTTTTCAAGTCTGCCCCTGTTTGTACTTCCATTGGGCACTCTTTCATATTCTCTATGCATGGATTCAGGCTCTATTGGCCATGAATATGTAAACTCTAGTCTCTAGTATATATGTGCTCAGCTTTTGGTCAAGTCAGACTATTTTTCAAACCTCTTTTTTCTGTCTTACCTTCTGGAACAACATATCTGGCTAATCTGCCAGTCTATGGCTCCCCTAAACAGAATTGCTATCTTAGGCTAGTAGATCTTTTGTCTCTCCATATTAACCTGTAACTGAGATGACCACTTTAAACGATGTTTCATGTCAAGCGAGCTTCCTTGACAGTGGCAATGAAACTGCTATTTCTCACAGCTGGTTATGCCCTGGTTGACCTACCATGCTGAAGGGAGGGCACAGGGTTGATGGGAGAAGCCCCAGGCAGTAGTACTACAGTGCTTATGTTAATCTCACTCCAAATTCAGTCATTTTCACGAGTCTATGCTTCTCAGTTTCTTGAATTCTGTAATTTTTAAAGTGCTGAATTAATTGATTTTGACAGCTTTGACCAGTTCTGTAGTTGTTTTATGGGGAGATTTGCCAATCTCCTCACTCCATCATACTGAAGTAAATCTGTTCCAGTTATTGTATTTTTGAGATTTTCAATCTTTATTTGTTTTTTACATTTTTTCTTTTTAAAACAGATTCCAGTCTTCTGGTAAATTTTTCACTTGTCATCTGTTTCCTTGAGCATATTAATCATAGTTCTTTTAATGTTCATGTCTAATAACTTCAGTATTTGAATCCCACTGCTTCACTTTCTCTTGTCCATCTTTCACCCCTCCTCCCTGGATTTTAGTCATTTGGTCTTGTCCGCTAGCATGAGTGAGGAGGGTTTTTTTTTTTTTTTTTTTTAAATAGAATATCAAACAGTATATTTGAAAAATTGTAGACACTAGACGATGTTATCTTTCCTTAGAGTACACTTAATCTTCCTCTGGAAGACAAGCTACGGGTAGCCTATTTTGATTTAGTCAAGGATTGAAAAAATTTGATTCTGACTTTCATTCTTTCTGAGGCTTATTTTACTTTTGTTTTTTTCTTTATTCCTAGAGGATGGCCTTTTAGAGATCTCAACTCAGCTGCTTTCTGGGACCTTCCTCTTTGGAGAGTCTGAACTCCACTTTCTCTTTCCTCAGCTCTACAAATCCAGGAAAAGCTCTGCCTAGTAGTTTAACCTCATATATGCCACTTTCTCTTTGGTTTCCTGTCTTCTGGTGTTATGCCACTGAGGAATCTTGAAGAGAATTGTTAGGTAGAATATTGGTCTTGCTTCTCTACTCCTCTCATCTTCAGGTGCTTGGCTCCTTCAGTCCTTCCTGCTTTGGTAAACTTAAACTCCAGTTTTTGAGCACATAGTGCAGTGAGCCAAATATTTGAGCTGTTGCTTTCTTCTTGGCCTCTTGCCTCAAGTAAGCACAGAAATTGGCAAATGTTTTGATGAGCAAGGTGGCCAAGAATGTTGGGCTAACTACAGTACATTTTCCCTTCGCTCCTGAGTCTTGGTCTCTCTAGTCTTGGTTGCCTTGATTGCTATCTAAGACTTTGAACAATTTTTTGCTATTATAAATTGTATCCAACTTTTCTTCATGGGAGGGTTGGTCTAATATAAATTTCAGTCTTTATGAGAGTGGAACCCCAAAAGCATTCTTTAGTGTCATTACTTATTTGACCTAACTTGACAAAGATATGTGTGATAGTGCAATTTTTTTCCCCTCTAAATTAGGGTCTTAGAATAATCATAGATTCTTTAAGGTATGATGATTGAACGGAAAAGTTAAAAATTTATTCTGAAAAATTTGAACTAGAGAAATTCTACTCAGTGTATATCGGTAACTAAGAGACTTTTGTATAAAAGAATAAACTAATCTGCAGTGTTATGTTATTGGTCTTTTGAATACTTTTCTGAACCACTTAGTTCTTTATTGTTTCTTATAATGAAATCAATTAAATATATAAGGCAATTTTATAAAACTTTGATAATGACTAGTGTAGATCTTTAATTGTAATTTATAGAATAAGACCAACTTTATTGGCATTTATTATTAGAAAAACACAAATATTTAACAATTTATTAATGTGAAATTATTTTCTTAGTTTTTTAGTGAAATTTCACAGAGTGCTTAATTTTTATGCTAATTTCTTTAGGATTTAATACTTTCATTATAATACAGGAAGCAAAAATTGGTCTTGAAAATAGCTTTTAAAAATTATTAAGGTAATGTTCAAAAAATTATTAAGGTAATGTTCAAAAAATTATTAAGGTAATGTTCATCATTTGTAACAAGTGTACGACTCCGGTGAGGGATGATAATGTAGGGGGCTCTGCATGTGTAGGAGGGTACAGAAAGTACAGGGGGAAAAGGAGAGGGAAAGAAATGGCAAATCTCTGTGCCTTTTCATCAGTTTTTCTGTTATTCTTAAACTCCTCTAAAAAAATTAAGTTTTCAATTATTAGATCCACAGAAATGATATTGACCTACTTTGATATACCAGTGTTATCCTGATGCACTGTCAAAGAAATTTTAAAATCATTATCTCTAGGTTGTTAACCTAAATATGTTAGGTGCTGTTTTTCTATGTACCACTCTAGTAAACAACCAATATCATGATGAACTATAATGACTTTTTGTATGTTTTTGATACTCATTGATTTTGACTTGATTTAAGCTCCAAAGTTGAACCTATAACATTTTAAAATAAAATTTTTGGTTATTGTTCGAGGTATTAAGTTTATGAATATTTTTAGTGTACTGAAAAATGAAAAGAGGAACATCAGTGACTTTCTAAGAACATGTGAAAGGAAACTTTTCTGTTCTTTGTCTTTTTCTGAAATTTTTATTTGGTAGAATAGACACGAAATAAGCATTAATAGAATTATGAATATTTAATTGCACGTAGGGGACACTAATGGCTACCTCATAGACGTCCAAATAGTGAAAGTTGTTTTTAAATTATAAAGCACTATATAATTTCATTCATCTAAATAAGAATGAATATCAAATGACATATATATCAGAACCCTTGATAAAATTAGAAAATGCCACACAATGTAAGGCATCATGATTAGGCCCATGGAGCTTGTTTCAGCTTGCAGTTGCAGTCCATGGTTTGGATTTTATTATTTTTTTGACAGATGTAGAAATAGGATTTTTTTCATTAAATAGGTTATACTACCAGACAAATGAATATTGAGATACCAGTAGAACTATGTAGCACCAGCACTTATCTCACTGCCATGACTGCTATAGTTTGTATATATGCCTGTCTCTGTTAGATTTTGAGCTCTGTGAGGAAAGTGACAGCATCTTGCTCACTGTTAGAGATATGGCAGCTGGTACATGGGAGATATTCAATAAATGTTGGCTAAGTGCATCATATTAAAGAAAAATTTTACACCAGACACTTAAAAATGGCAAGTCAGATTCTTTTCAGTTACTACTGCAGTAGAGGAGAGAGACTTAAGTGTAAACCGAGCTCAACACCACTAGAACAAAAGGCAGAAGGCCTTTTAGATCCTGGGGTGTGTTAAAGGGGGAGCACCAATGGTCCTTAAGGGAAGTTTGTCTTTGTGGTTAGGCATTCTCGGTTTGTTCATTGGCACTTACCTGGAGGAGAAACAAACTTCTCATATACTTAGGATAGAAAGTACTTTTGCAAATTGGTGCAAGGCATCCTCTGGAATTATGCTCCTACTCTCCCACAAGAACTGGGGGATAGGAGAAAGTGCTCCCTGGATGTTTGTATTTCAAAGAGGTAACTTCTAGTTCTTCTTGGAGACATTTCTGGTTAGTAAAAGATTTACTTCTCAAAGGGGCAGAGAAAGGGTTTGTAATTGTAAAGTTTTATAAGTAAATGGTCTAAGAAAAGGGTGGTCTATCGTCAGGTTTTGGCTGGAACAACAGTAAATTCTTCTGGCAGCACTGAGCTTTCTCAGGCAGGCATTTTAGAGAGCTGGGTCATTCTAGGAACACAGCCTTGGGCTAAGAGAAACTAGCTAGTGTGACACAGAAAGGTTAAATGATTTCCCCCAAGAGATTTACTCAAGATCCCAGAGCCTACTCATTAGAGAAAGCTGGGATTGGTTTAACCAAAAATGATTGTGGGCCAATTTGGGGGTTTACCTCCAGATGTTGTTATCAAAGAACATATTTATCAAATGTCAAACTACCACAGTGTTGCCATTGCATTCTTTTTTTAAGAAAATAATCTTAAAAGGTAAAATTGCCCATAGGTGGTGATGACAGTGACTCAACAGTGTCCCTGGTAGCCCCATCAGGAGATTTAGTAGGGTTCTCTGTTGTCTGTCTGAATCTGCCAAATAGAACTCTTTTGAGTTCCTCCCATACTACAGGGAATGTGGCAGAAATAAAGTAATAGCAATAGGACAACAGCAAAACAATCAACTCAGAACTAAAATAGTAAACCTTTAAAAACGTTTTATTTAAATGTGATCACTACAGTGTTTAAAAATTTTTAAAGATTGATGTATACCACTGCTCTTACTTATGGCAAAACCTATTAAACTGTTTTGGGTGTTATTAAACAATAAGCTAGGTTTTCCTCCCCCTTGTTCTTTTTCCTGTATTGCTGTACCTCAATTTTATGTTGACAGTTTTCCTTTTTTTTCCCTTTTTGTTTAGTAATAAAATAACCCATTTAAAAAATTGTAATAAGAACACTTAACACGAGATTTACCCTCTTAACAAAGTTTGAAGTGTATGGTCCCGTTTCAACTATAGGTTTAGTGTTGTTAAGCAGATCTTTACAGTTTATTCATCTTGCTTACCTGAAACTTTATGCCCCTCTCATTTCTCTCTCCACCTTCCCCCTGGCAACCACCATTCTATTTTGAGTCTATGAATTTGACTACTTTAGATATTTTATGTAAGGGGAATCATGTAGTGTCTTTCTATGACTGGCTTATTTCACTTAGCATAACATCCTCCAGGTTTATTCATACTGTTGAAAATGGCAGGATTTGCTCTTTTTTTTTTTAATGGCTGAATAATGTTCCATTATGTATATATACCATGTCTTCTTTATCTATTCATCCATGGAGGGACATTTAGGTTGTTTGCACATCTTGGTTATTATGAATAGTGCTGCAATGAACTTGGACTGCTAATACCACTTTGAGATCTTGCTTTTAATTCTTTCGGATAAATACTCAGAAAAAGGATTGCCGGATCTTATTGTAGTACTATTTTTAATTCTTGGAGGATCTTTCATGATGTTTTCCATAATGGCTGCACCATTTTGCATTCCTGCCAACAGTGCAGTGCGGAAGGGTTCCAGTTTCTCCATATCCTTGATAGCACTTGACATTTTCTGATGTTTTTGGTAGTGGCCCTGTCCTGACAGATATGAAGTGATATCTCATTGTGGTTTTGATTTGCAGTTCCTTGATGGTGAGTGATGCTGAATGTTTTTTTATCTACCTGTTGGCCATCTGTATGTCTGTAGTAAAATGTCTATTCAAGCTCTTAGCCCATTTTTTAATGGGATTATTGATATTCTGCTATTTTACTGTAGGAGTTTGGGGCTGTTGGAATAAGTCACCTAGAAGTAAAGGACCTGTGTGGAATAGAGTGGAAGCAGAATTCATTGTCTCACTTTCATCGAGTCATGGACTAGTCATTAGAAACCTTTGGGTTATAAGATGGGGTAAGTCAGGGCCACTTAGAGAAAGGAAATCTATTGCTTAGGAGAGAAAAAGTAGAAAATCGGGATAGATTAATATCCTACAAAAGAATATTAAGAGGTGAGAATGAGGAACACAGGAAGGTGTAGCTCCTCCTTCTCTGCATTCCCTTAGCACGCTTTTGCAGCATTTATCATCAAGTGCTATAATAGCTGAGTTACTTACTTGGCTCAACCTCTAGATTGTACATTCCTTGAAAGTAAGATTATTTCTAGCACTTAGTAAGTGTTGAATAAATATTTGGTTGAGGAACAAATATACATGGTGGATGGGCAGGGAGAGAAGCAAAACATCCATGAAAACAATTGTTGGAAAGTTGTGACAGAAAGCTTTGCTAATGGTTTTTATTTTTATCTTTTAATTATGGAAAAACTTTTAAACTTATTCAAAAGTAGAGACAATGGTAGAATAAATCCCATTTTGCCAATCACTCAGCCTTAACAATGATCAACATGTGGCCAATCTTGCTTCATTTATCTGTTCCCCTCCCCACTGGATTATTTTAAACAAAGCCCAGATGTCATGTTATTTCATCTGTGAATACATCAGTATGTATCTTTAAAACAATAAAGAGAATTTCCTTTTTAAAAAGTATAACTACAACATTATTTGCACACCAGAAAATAGCACAGTAATTCTGATCAGTATTCAACTTTTTCTGATTGTCTTGTAAATTTTTTGTCTAGTTGATGTGTCAGAATCAGAATCCAAATAAGGACTACACATGCATTTAGTCAATAAATCCCTTAGGCTTCTTTTAATCTATAGGTTTACCTTTTATTTTTTATTTTTATTTATTGAATACATCAGATCCTTTACCTGTAGATTCTCCCAAAGTGTAAATTTTTACCAGTTGTGTCCCACAGTGTAATTTGTTTTTCTGTCCTATATTTCCTGTAAACTGGTAATTAGAGCTTTGATGAGAATTTCCATTTTTTAGCAAGAAGACTTCAAAGGCAGAGTATGTACTTTCTATTATAAGGCATCAGAGGGCACATAATACCTGTCCCTCTATTTGTGAGCTTAAGTTTGACCTGTGAGCACTGTTGTCAGCCTGATCCATCCATTATAAACTTCCTCATCTGCTTTTGGCCTAATGGTTTTAGCAGCCATTGATAATTATTGTGTAGATCAGGGACTGGTGAGCATTTTCTGTAAAGGTCTAAATAGTAAATATATTTTAAGCTTTGCAGGCTATAAGGTCTCTGTCACTGTAATGTGACAATAGCTTTAGGCAATATGTAAATGAATGGCCATGGCTGTGTTCCTATAAAACTTTATTTATTTACCAGATCAGATTTGGCCCACTGGCCATTATTTGCCAACTCCTGACCTACATCAATTATTTCATTAGGGATTGTAAAATAATATAATTCTATCACCCTTTGTTTATTAATAGAAATGCATCTATGAAGAAGAATTTTGCCTTATCAATTATGTGGTTATTCTATGGAACTTTTTGTAAAGGAAAGACAGGATAAATGCTTGAGTCTTTCTCTTTATATATTGCTATCCATTTTCAGAATAAGGAGCTGGTTTTCTAGCATTTTCCAAAAGTGATTAGTTTGGCTTTAAAGGATTATTGTTAAATTATGGATTTTTGACATATTTGATGTTTCAGTCTCCCTAGATACTCTGTAGATACACAGGAAGGACCTATGGCTGTTGTCTGTTAACAGTCAACTGCAGCCGTGTGGCACTCCTGAGGCATTGTTAGCTACATGGCAGAATGTCTCAGTTGTAGTTACTATAAAATAAATCAGTGACCTTTGTCTACAGCTCTAAAATCTATGATGCTATACTTTTCGTTGTATTGGGTAAGAAAAACACATTATGTTTTTCAAATTCAGAAATTAGATGCTCAGTTTTACATTTTTTTTATGTTAACATGATTGTTTTTATCATGACTAGCATGCTTTTGTAAACAAGATTGATACTAAAATGTTCGTAGTTCAATATTATTTAGTTAGCCTACAATCTGAAATTTGATTTAATACCCTTGGTTTTTCATTAGTGCCAAGTGAAAACAAACTGGACATATTTAAAAGGGCTCAAATTTACCATCGTACATATCAATATCAAAATGCTCTCTCATGATTTATCATCCATATTTCACTTAAATTAGTCCATATTCTAATGTACCTCCTTGCTTCTTTTCTCTCATATTTTAGCTGTTTGAATTCATTTTATGCATTTTCTCTCTACCATGGCCAAACTTTCACCCTAAACCCACTGTGCCTTCCCCTTAGAAATGTCCTCTGAGTGTTCCTATCATTGACCTACTTGCTGCTTTTGATGCCTCCTTGTCATCCTTTGTTTCCTTGGATTTAAGGATGACTTTTTTTTTTTTTTTCATCCTCTGATTCCTTTTCTCTCTTCTTTTTCCCCAGCCTGTGAACAGTGTTCCCAAATCTTGTTTTATATGTCTTCAGCATTTCTCACTTTCTCTTTAAGTTCTCTAACTTTCTTGGGAAGCTCATAGTTTGCCAGCCTGTTTTCATGATTTCAGTTAATACCCCATATGCAGGTGACATTTAAACTCGGTCTCCAGTTCTGGGCTCTGATGTTTCTATATTTATTGCCAAGTATAAGATGTTTAAACTTTGATTGTTTTTTCTAACCGAAAATAAAATCTAAGAGAAGAGAGAGAGTACATCATGTTCTTGAGGTATCTTTTAAATGTATTTATGGCACTCCTGGAGCCTCTGGTGCTAGCTGAATAATGAAAAGATTTTGAAGACTAGTTTAAAGCATTTTAACAGTTATTTTCTATTTTCATCTTCTTCTGCACCTTGTGTCCGCTTTTGCCCAGTAGCTGCTGGCTACCTTTGCTTTAGACTACTCTATGACATTCTTTCTCTATTTAATATATTTTGTCCCACTACAAGTTTCCCTTCTTTATGTGCAGATTTTCCAGATGAATTCTGACCATCTTCAGGGAGACCAGCAGTTGAGCTCTTTTTTTCTCAACTATTAAATGAGGAGAAATCTCTTTCATAACTTAAAATCTCCCCCAAATCCGTTATTTCCTGGACTGATAAGAAAGGAAGCAATGCTCTTCTGGGTTTGCCTTTCGAGGATAAGAGTGTTTCGTCTGTCTGTCACACAACAAAATCTTTTAACCTTAATTTGTAATAAATATAAAATTGTCTTTCCTAACAGTGTACTTCTTTCCTTATACAGATATGATTTTTATCTTGTTCAACAAATATTGCAGCTTTTTACTCTCTCATAATCTTCACAGTTGAATATATATCAATCAATAGTACCACGTTATGTGGCTGTGTTGCCAAGTGACAACATTGAGCCTGAAAGGCTTATTGAGAAAAGCCATTCAAGGCAAATAAATTCAATAAAATTTAATCTACATTTTTGTTTCTACTTGTTAAACTTGGATTAAGGCATTTGGTAAGTGTGGAAGAATTTAGAAGGTGATTTTTTTTCCTTGAAAAATTTTTTTTGCTCATTATTAACGGTTGAATTTAATTAATTGGATTGGTCCCATTTTGCTGAGTCAGAGCACAGTTGGACTTTGGTAAGTATAAAGATACTCCATTTCAGGAGGTCTTATAGCCTTTTTTCTTAATGCTGGAGTAAAGATGGTATATTTTTTAGAATTATGGGAAGTGAGCAAAAACACCTTTGGGAGAGATGACAGGGAAAAATATTTTTGTTATAACTTTGTTTTTATTTTAGAGTAATATTATGAAATAATATCTTTCTAGCTCTTAGAATATTTATAATTTTGAAAAAGCTGTGAGTCTCGAGTTATAGTAGTGGTGACTGTTTTGCTTAGAACATAAGGGAACATTCAGAGAAAATTTAAAAGCTTTAGGTACAAAATACATTTCTTGAGGTAGATATCTAAACATTTATCAAGAAACAATTCTACAGGAATTGTATTCTGTGAATTTTATTAATGGATATGTTTGATGAGCCTAAACCTGAAGCTAATTTGTGAAAGCTGGAGATTTGTAGTGATGAAGATAAAAAAAAAGGAATTCATTCATTTGTCTAACATATATTGAGTGCTTTCTAGATGCTATGATATATGAATCTTTTTTCAGTTTTATTTTATGGTTAAAGATTTCTTGGGTAGCTTAGCTGATCAGAGTCAATATTTATTTATGGAAGCTATGGGGTATTAGATTTATAATTTAAAAATCAAGATTAAAAATGTATAGTATTCAAAAATATTTATCAGGACTAAGTGCTGACTTTACCACACTTAGAAGGATGTGGTGTACCATCACAGACTGATAGAGACAGGAGGAATCTTGAAGACAGTTCAATATCTTTATTTATATAGCAAATATTTAATGAATATTTACTCTGTGCTGGCTTATGATAGGTGTTTGTGCTACCATGGTAAACAAAATATCAATGGCTCTTGTAGTCTTAGGATTTATATTCTAATAGTGGAAATTGAGAGCAAATTAATTAGTTAAATAGTGTGGTGCTGGTGTAAGTTCATTGAAGACAGTAAACAGGGTGCTGTAACAGAAAATAAAGGGTCAGGGATTTCTAAAATAAGGTAATTAAGGAAGGACCTCCTTGAGGACTTTGTATTGAAGTTGAGACCTATGAGCAGGAATGAGCTTGGTAAGGACATTTCCCATCAAAGAAGCAGCGTAAAGCAGGAAAGAGTTTAGATTATTTATGGAGTTTAACAAAGCCTCTGTGACAAGAAGGCAACATGGACAGTGGTTCAACATGGGACTAGAGGGATGGCAGGGGCCTTGCTCTGTGGGATCTGGATTTTAATCTCCTTGTAATGTAAAATTGTTGAATATCATTTTTTTACCCCCTAGGCTTTATTGAAATATAATAGACAATTAGTTGCTCGTATTTACATTGCACAATTCGATTTTTTTTCAGTTATAGTTGGCATATAATAATGTACCAGTTTCAGTTGTACAGCATAGTGATCAGAGATCCACATAGCTCGCAAAGTGATCACCCCACTCAATCTAGTACCCTTCTTCCTCCTTAAGTATTTATTACAACATTATTAACCATCTTCCCCATGCTACACTCTACGTCTCCATGTCTATTCTGCAACTCTTCATTTGCACCTCTTAATCCCTGTGATGTTTTTCACAGTTCCCCCATCCCCTCCCATCTAGTAGCTCTCAAAGTATTTTCCATATCTATAAGTTTATTTCCACTTTTGTTGTTGTTGTTGTTTATTTTGTTTTTCAGGTTCCACATTTACATTTACGTGAAATCATGCGATATTTATCTTTCTCTATCCGACCCATTTCATTCAGCACAATACACTCTAGGTCCATCAAGGCAATATCTTTTTCCATCACCTTCCTTTTAGTCTTGCATGTCTTTTAATCTGAGGTGAGTCTCTTACAGGCAGCATATGTAAGGGTCTTGTTTTTTTATCCATTTGGCCACTCTATCTTTTGGTTGGAGCACTTCATTCTTTTCCATTTGAGGTACTAGTTGATAGGAATGTAGTTATTACCATTCCTTATTTATATTTTTGATACATGTTTTTTCTTCTTAAAGCAGTCCCTCCAACATATCCTGTAATACTGGCTTGGTGTTGATAAATTCCTTTAGGTTATTTTTGTCTGGGAAGCTCTTTATCTGTCCTATGACCCTAAATGATAGCTTTGCTGGATAAAATATTCTTGGTTGTAAATCCTGGGTTTTCATCATGTGAGATATTTTGTGCCAAGCCCTTTTGTCCTGCATATAGTTTCTTTTGAGAAATCAGCTGCCAGTCTTATGGGTGCTCCCTTGTAAGTAACTAATTGCATTTCTCTTGCCACTTTTAAGATTCTCTCTTTGTATTTAACCTTCAGCATTTTAATTATGATGTGCCTTGGTGTGCGCCTCTTTGGATTCCTCTTTCTTGGGACTCTCTGAGCTTTCTGGGGTTGTATGTCCATTTCTTTCACCAGATGGGGGAAGTTTTCCATCATTATTTCTTCAAATAGCTTTTCAATGTCTTGTTTTCCTTCAGGTACCCCTTGACACAGATATTTTTACATTTAATAGTGTCCCATAGATTCCTTAAATTATTATTATAGTCTTGGCTTCTTTTTCTTGCCATTCTGATTGAGCGTTATTGGTTTTCCTATCCTCTATATCAGCGTTTCGATCCTTTTTTTTACCCACTCTGTTTATTCCATCTAACCATCTAATATACTCATCTCAGATAATGCATTCTCTATTTCTGACTGGTTCCCTTTTATAATTTCTATTTCCATTTTTATCTCTTTGTTAAAATTCTTACTGCACTCATCTATACTTCCCCTAAGTTCATGGAGCATCTTTATAGCCAGTGTTTTGAACTCTGCTTCTGTTAGATTGCTTGAATCTATTATTCCTAGATCTCTGTTCTATTCTCTAATATGGTTTCTGCTTCCTTGTCTTCCCATTTTGGCTGCCTTTTTGTGTCTGTTTCTATGTACTAAGCCAAGTTCCTAAGTCTCCTTGTCTTATTAATGCAGCTCTGTGAAGTAGGTGTCCAGTGGCACAGTCCTGAGAGGGGTTCAGCGGCAGGCCATGTTTAGCCCCAAACTCTGCCCCTCTGGAGCCACCTGTTAAGATTCAGCAAGCAATCCACAGATGCTATACTTATAGTTGCCTCCAAAGACCACACCAGAAAACAAAGTCAGCTGCCACCAGTGTGCATCCTGGCGCTGCTCAACAAGGAGCACCTGATTCTGAGGATGCACCTGGATGTGGCTTGCATGGGGCCGTGAGTTGGGGAAGGACTTCAGCAAATCTTCTGGGCAGAGCAACCTCTGTTATCCAGTTTGATGATGTCACAGCTATAGCGATGCTGTGTGCGCACATTGGGAGGAAGAAGGGCTCAGCAGAGGAATATTGGACACCTCCAGCACTTCTTCTCAGGGGAAAGCCTTGCCTCTAGCCCTCACTCAGACAATCTAGTGTCTCCATATAAGTCCCTGGTGCCCTCCGTGCAGCCCACCCAGCACTTGGGCTCAGAGTGAGCAGGTTGGTTACCACGAAAGTCCGCTTGCAGACATGGCCCCTTTAAGAGGCTGTGGGCTGCTGCTGCAGTCTCTGTCCCACTCAGCCACTCTAATTCAGTCCCCTCATCTCTTCACCTCCTCCTACCTTTTACCTTTGCAGGGTGATTTATTATTTCTCTACCTAGTTGTAGTGCTTCTGTTCATCTAGATCCCAGGTAACTTTTCTTGCTGTTTACTCTGTATTTCTGTCATAACTTTGCTTTGATCGAAAGAGGGATGACAAAGCCTCTATCATCTATGCCATTTTCCTAGACATCATTTGATTTATATTTTTAGAAGCTCACTTTTGGCTATTGCAAAAAAAATAGCTTGTAATGGGGCAAAGTTAGAAGCAGGAAGATGAATTAGGAGGTAGTTTTGTAATGAATAAGGTCAAAGACTAGGTAAAGTTGGAATATTGGAGACACACTTTGAAGGTAGAATTGATTTGACTTGCCAGTTCATTGGATGTGAGCAGTGAAAAACAGTGTAGAATCAAACATGAGTCCCAGTTTTTGACCCGAAAAACTGAAAGAATGATGGTGACCTTTATTATGATGGAGAAACTATGCTGGGTAAGGGTTAGAGATGAGGATGAAGACTTGTCCTAGACTTAAAGTTGAAATGTTTGTAAGAATACAAGTGGATGTCCACTAGGCAGTTCCCTAGCTTCTAGCACATAGCATGACACATAATAGGCACTAAGTGAATACTTGTTGAATGATTAAATGAAAGAGATAGTATCAGAAGACGTCTGTATCGTGACTCTATCAAGATTAAATGAAAGAGATAGTATCAGAAGAGGTCTGTATCATGAGTCTATCAAGATTTAAAATTCAGCTGTTCTTCTTTTAAGTGAGTTTCTATGGCAGTTGAAGATGACTTTCTTATCAATTACTAATATATTGATAAAAATATATGGAATGTCTGTGATTTTCAGTCATGGCTTCAGATGTATAATTGTGTCCTTTTTTGACTTTTGGTGTGTCTCCCAAAGGAAAGGTGGATACATTGGTTTGGAAGAAGGGGGAACTTTTGAGAGAAAGAGAGGGAGGGAGAGAGAGAGAGAGAGAAAGAGAGAGAGAGAGAGAGAGAGAGAGAGAGAGAGAGAATATGTATGTAGTGTTTTACTTAGTGAAATTGGCATCAAAATAATTAACCTCCTGTCTAAGTCTGAAATTGTATAAATGGTGCAAATCACCTATGTAAGTTTTTTTAGACATTTCGTTCTTTTGATATGGTTAGAGGGTTTTATTAAACTTTGGCAAAGGGAAATTATGGAGAAAGGAATTAATATCAAAGAGATTTGTCTAATGAAAAAGGACTCAGTCACTTTTAATAGTGTAATTTGCAGGCTGTATTTCTGTTTACCCTTGATCTTTTAAAATTATATCTTTGTTTGCCTCTTCCAAATAAAAAGTAAGATACCAAGCAAATGATATAAATTTATATGACCTATATATTATCTGTCAATGTCCCATAGAGATAGAAAAAACAAGAAAAAAATAGTGAGATTTCCTTTTCAGATCATCAGGTAGTGGAAATTATTACAATTTGCAACATTGGTAGATTATGCTCAGCGTGGTCTGTGCTCTACCTATAGACAGAAAACCTGTGTACCATTTGATACTGTGTTCAATGCATATTTTTATATCTAGTACCAGTTAGAATGCTGAAGTACTTTAAAAATATCAATAAGTACATTATTTCTAAAAACATCCATATAGTGCTTATTTATGAAAATATTTATAACTACATGATTTCATTGAATCCTCACAACAACCTTGTGAAGAAGGTGTTATTTCTTAGTCCAAGAGCATATTACTGTTGATGTCAGAGCTGGGTCCCAAATTTAGGTCTCCTGATTCCAGAGTCTATGTGCTTCTATTTTAGACTGCCTGCAAGTGATGGTCATGCTCCTGGCTGCACATCCAGGGTCCTGAGATTGCAGATGTGGATGACTAAACATAGGGTGAGGAGTATTTGTTTTTCCTTTCTCATTGTTGGGCATTCATTGATTTAAAGCTGCTGGCAAATAATGCATGATAAATCCCTCCTCTATATGTATAAATAGTGGCCTCTTATCCAAAATTAATAGCCTAGAATTCTAGATCATTAACTTGGCTGTATTTTAATAAATAGATCGTAATTCACCATCCAATTAAATTGCTTGGTCTTGGAGGAGTGGTAAAGAGTTTTAATCTCAAGGGAAGTTTGCTGGAAGATGCTCAATATGCTGTCAAGTAACCATTAAGGGTTATTGGTGTTATAGGTTAAATTCATTTAGAATTAGCTATTGATTCTTCAAGAATGAATAGCTTGGCACCTGTTGAGCCTACTCTTTTAGAGTTTTCCAAGTTAGACCCTTTTAGTATAGTAAGAAGGATTGTTTTCAGTGAAAAGGCATAGCAGAAACCTCAATTCCGAGCACACTATACTAAACTACAAATATTGTTACTGTTCCCTAAGGGAGAACTATGGTAGTTGGAACTGAGACCAGTATATTATTGGTGATTAGTAATTAATAACAGTAATGTGAGTCTTTCATACTCTAACTGGAAGCCAATTTACAAATCTCTAGATAGAAAAACTGGACTTTCCTGAGGGTATAAGCCACATGTATGGTTTAAATTTAATTTGAAACTCAAGTATCATAAATACTGAGATTTGGAGCATAGGGTTTTATGAATGAGAGACTTGGCATTAGAAAGATGGCAAGCATGTATCATTTATCAATAGCCGAGCTTAAAAAGAAAGTTCTACCTTGATTATTCACAAAGAAGAATAGGGCTGTAAGTGCCAGAATCTCTCATATATTTGGGGAATAGAGCAACTAGTCAAAGAACTTAGGCTGTTATAAAAACTGGTGATCAAGAAGTGAAAATGTTTGAAGAGTGGTGTTTCATTTTGCACAAAAAGAAATTAAAAGGTAAGTCTTTAGCACCTTCTCTAAAAACAGGAACCATAGATAATGAAAATGACAATTCTTTAATTTGTATCAGTTTTTTTTTGTTAGAAAACCCTTTAAAATATGTTGTCCCATCATGTAGAGAGCAATGTTAATAATGTTTATTTTCCAGAATGGGAAGAGGATTCAAGAAATAAGAATTGAAACTTGGCAGTTGTTGCTGTTTCATAAGGAGAAAATATAATCTATCCCATTAATGCCAAGTTAAAATGGTTGATGGACTCTGTGAGCATGATTCAGGCAAAACGAAACCTGTATGAGAAATAATTTGAAGGAACTAAACTCACCCTGAGATGTATAAATAATTTATATGAACAGTGGACACAGGATAGAGCCCTGGACAAGTAAAAAAGTAGGATTACAGTGACAGCTTAGTTTTTGAAATCCCTTTTTCCTGACTTCTTATGTAATCTTGAAAAAAAATGCTTAACCTTCTGTGGCATTTACACATCTGTTAAATGGGAGTTATATTACCTTTGACTATTGTGAAGTTATACAGTGTTTCTAAAAATTTTGAGCTTCTAGAAAAACTCTTTCAAGTAACAAACGTTATTGTAACAGAAATGATAAAAGTTTATATTCAGAAGAATATACAGATATTGTATTTTGACCGATACAAAGTACTTTGATCAAAGTACGTAAGAAAGTCTTCTAGGTAGGAATGATAGCCATTGATAAATGAAGAAAATAATTTCTTCAGACAGACATGAGTTTTGGATTAGTTTGGAAAGGGATAGTTTAACCTGATATGTTGTTATCTATTGTTACGAAACAAATCACCTTAAAACTTAGTGGCTTAAAACAACAGCCATTTTATTTGCTCATAGATTTAGTGTATCAGCATTTTTTGCTGGGCTCTGTAGGAATGATTCTTTTGCTGGTCTCTTTTGAGGTCATTCATTCAGATGGTTGTAGTCACTTGGTGGTTCAGCCAAGGCTGATCAGTCTGTGGTGGTCTCACATGACTTGGACTGGTGCTGGTGTTTGTCTGGGCTTCTCTCCCTTGTCATCATTAGGAAAAGCAGCCTGGACTTCTTCAGGCTACTTCAGATTTAAGAGGTGAGGAAGCAGATTCTTCTGCTTGTTAATGGGATGAATAGAAAGTAACATCTCAAAGTCTGTATAGGACTGTGGAGAATTGTAGCCATTTGCAAATAACCTAGTATGCATGATAGGGGAAGACAAAGGATGTTTAGGTAAAATAGTCTACTAATAAATTTAAAATCGAAATAGAAGAATTATATCATGGAAAGCTGAGTTATATCAAAACAGCCTATGTTTTACAAAGTATATATGAGTGTTTTTGAAATAGAAAAATAAGAAGTCTTATCTAATAGTTTTTGATATAACTTTTATGTGCAAATACAACTCTCTGAATTGCAATGTAAGACTTGTAATGTAAAACTTACAATATAAAACTTCTTGAAAACAATGTAAAACTATTATTTATGAAAAAGAACCAAGGGAAAAGTAAAGGAATTCATGTCAGGTCTGTGGATTCTTGGGGTCAGTTTGCTATAGAAGAAGGAAAACAAAAGAATATACAGAAGGGAGAATTTTTAAAAAATAAATTTCAGAAATAGTTATGACCTTGGGATGAGTGTATTTGATAAATATCTTGATGTAATAGTCACTGAAAATGATTAGGACTGCCAGTACTTTCCCCAAATTAACCTTTCTCCCACAAATTCCCACCTTTCCCATCTGGTAAATATTTGAAAAAAATATCTGGGAATTATAGTTGTCAAGGATTCTGGGATATAGCAGAGTAAACTGGTTCACTACCCTGCCCTTGTCAATTCTACTCCGTTCTGCCTCTGCCGACCCAAACCACTCCTGGAGCCAACAGATCCCTGGGTACAGGTAAAGCCTGGAGTTCTGTGGAAGTTGAGGTTAAGGGGAGCAGCTGGAGGCCCTCTTCCTGGGCTGGCTGGCACTGAAGACCGGCACCTGACAAGTCCTGAGGGAGGATCCACATGCATTCGATACTACAAAGAGCTTCATCTATAGCAGTTGGGGGACTCCTGGGAGGAAAATTAAAAATCACCCTTACCCCACTGTATGTGCACGAGTGCATGTGTGTGCGTGTGCACGCGCATCCCCTAAGAGACCAAGAAGAAGATGAAGACTTGGGCTGAGTTCTCCTTGTCTTGGAGGTGGGAGAGTGTGAGGAGACTGGAGCAGAAAGTCTTTCCTCCTCATGCCTTCCTGCTGTTACACTGCTAAATCACAGCCATGGAAACCACCACTCACAAGGCTACAGTCACGTGGACCCTCCAACAATTAGACCTGGACCCCAGTGATATAACAAAGAGGAAAGATGGCACCGCAGCCAAAGAGAAGACAGTCTCTGAGAAAAGATAGAACACATGGTTAGTGTGATAAAACAGCAGATGAGGACAGATGACAGTCTGACAAAAAACAGTAAGGCACATAAGGGGATTTAAGGGTGGCACGAAAAGGCTTCCCAGAGATGAAATGCGTGATTTTCCAATCAAACATTTCAGTAAATGACTTGAAGGAGATAATGGTCATTCCTGAGACTTGAATTAGTAGCTTGGTTGGTCAAAAGGAAGAATCTGGAAGCATAGAACAAAATATAAAAGGACGGAATGCACAAGAGAAAATAGATCCAGGACATATAATATGTGTATAATAGGTGAGCGAGTAAGAGAAAAAGGAGCAGATAGAGAAAAGGCAATAATTAATATATAAAAAAACAAATTTTCTGAGCTTAAAAATCAAGACTTGAGTCTATAAATTTAAATGGCTCACCAAGTTCCAGGCAGAATTTATGGAAAAAAAAAAAAAAAAACCATCTCTGTATATATTGGAAGAGCTCTCAAACTCTTAAGAATAAAAAGCAAAATCTTAGGAGCTTCCTGGCAGAGAGAACAAATTCACTACCATTAAGAAGTTCAGAGTAGCAGCAGATTTCTCGTCTGTGACACAGGAAGCTAGGGATAGTGGATTAACTTCTGTAGACCATGGAGACACAAAGCCAGCAGCCTGAAAATCAGCTGCCACTTCCCTGTCAGAGTAAAGGAAATTTACTGTTATGCAAGAAGTCAGAGATGTCATTACCCATTTTCTTAAAAAAATACTCAAGAAAAGAGTATAAAACTAAAAGCATCTAAACAAAAAGAAGATGAAGTGAAATAATAGCAGGGGGAAAATTTTCTAAATTAATTAACTCAAGTGAAAAGGAAAGAATATGTTCAACTGTAACAGCCTTTATATTAAATGTGCTTGAACTGATATTTCCTATTAAAAATAAATAAATAACAGAAGGTAATAAAGAGAAACATTATTATTTGGAAATGTAAAAACACACTTTAAACTTTTGTACTAAAGGGGAAAAGAAAAGTCAATGTAATGTTGAACTGAGTTAAAAAGTAAAACTCAGATATATGGTGTCTAGAAGAAACACTTGAAATAGTGATGAAAGTTGAAAATAAAAGGACGGGCAAAGATCCCAGGCAAATACAGAGAGTCAGGAGAACTAGTAACATTGGTTTTAGACAGGTAGTATTTAAGTTAAAGGCATAAATAGGATAAGGAAAGACATTATATAATGATTTCTAAAAGGCACACCTTATGAAGAAGATAAACTTGTGTGTATAAAATAACATAGCCACTAAATCTGTAAAGCAAAACTGTTAGAAATACAAATACAATTATGGTGAGACACTAATAAACCTCTCTCACTTGTCTCAACCTGTCTTAACTTTGTACAGACCCCTAAGGTAGGGAAATTGAATAAACGAAAAAGTTAGATTTAGTAAATATGCTAGAACATTACATCCCTTGAATACAGAATATTCTTTCCTGGATTTTTAACAAAATTTAATCATATACTGGACCACAAAGAAGACCTTAACAAATTCAAAGGAAAAGAGATTTTTATAGATCTTGTTCTTTGATCATAATCCAGTAATGTTAGAAATAAATAACAGAAGGTAACAAAGAGAAACATTATTATTTGGAAACTTAAAAACACTCTTTAAACTTTTGTACTAAAGGGGAAAAGAAAAGTCAATTTATAAGGTATCTAGAAATCAACAAAAGGAGCACAATTTATTATAAAAACCATGAGAGTGAAAGTATAGTGGAAATTTTACAGCTTTTAGATTTTTTATTATTTATTAAAGACAGTATACCCTATGAAGAGAGAAAAAAGAATGACAAAACAAGCTAAACTAAAATACATTAGAAAGAGGAAATAATAAAGATAAAAGCTGAAGTTAATGAAACAAAAATTATAGAAAGGATACATATAATAGGTGGTTATTTGAAACAATAAAATAGATATCAGATTTATGTGTCTGATTAGAAAACCCATAAAGAGCAAAAAATTTACAAGATTAGAAATGAGAAAAAAGACATACTCAGAAATGTTGGAGTGATTCAAAAAGGATAACAAAGGTAACTGCATTCAACTCTATGGCGAGAATTTGAAAAAAAAAACAAACAGAAGAAATGGATTATTTCCTTGTCAAATATAATGTCCAAATTTGACTCAGGAAGAAGTTGGAAAATTTGCATCATAAGACATTACCATGAAAGTGATTGGAAAAGTGATTAAAAATCTACCACTTAAAAAGGCAATGGAATCATACGGAGTTACAGCTGAGTTTTATGTAACCTTTAAAAAGCAAATAATTGTACTATTTTTTAAACTTTCAGAAGATTATGAAAAGCTCCTTATTCATTTGTAAAATAAACGTGCATTTTAACTACAAAACCCAATAGAGTACAAATCAAGTCTGGAGACTTGAATATAGATGCAAAAATTCTAAATAAAATATTAGCAGGTAGAACCCATCAGTGTATATGAGGATGCAACTAAGACCAGGTAGGGTTGATTCTAAGAATACAAGAGTGGAAACCTATCTGTGCAGTCCCTCACATGATCAAATTAAAGATGGAAAACCATATGACCATATGAATAGATGCCGGAAAAGAATTTAATAAATTTATAGACATCACTAATAAAAAGTATAAGTTAAGAACAAAAAGAATGGATAGAAATCATTTTAATATAATGGACCATTTACCAAAACCAACAATAAGTATCATTCTAAACAGCAAAACAATAAAATTGCAATGTCAGGAACTAAACAGCTTTACTATCACTATGCATTCAATCATTTAACAAGTATTTTTTTTAGCACCTATTTTGATGCTGTTTCAATTCCAATCTCAAAAATCATTTTCAATTTTGATAAAATGATCTGAAAGTTTATAATAGAAGGTTAAGTGCCACTAATAGTTGAGAAAAGAATTCCTTCACATCCTCCAAACCACTGGAATGTAAATTCCATGAGGAAAGGGATTTTGCTCAGTGTTGAATCTTTAGCACCTATAACCGTATCTGGAACACAGTAGGCACTTAATAGTTGAACAAATAAATAAAAAAAGACTACTGAGGAGAGACTTAATCAGTTATCAGAATATACTAAAAAGCCATAGTATTCAAATTATTATGAATGAGGCAGATGGCTAGACAAATAGATCAGTGGAATACAACAGAAAATTTGAAATAGATTTCAGAATGCATGAGAATTTAACATATGGCAAAGGTTATATTTTAATCAGCAAATAATGGATTATTTAACAAATGGAATTGACACAAATGGCTTTTGACCTGGAAGAAAATAAAATTAGAATTCTGTCTTATACCATATGTAAAAATGAAAAATAAAGCAAGACAAATTTTGCAAGAAAATAACTACATGTACAAAATTAAGAACAGTATTAACTAAGTTTAGAGACTTAGAAGCTACAAGAGAAAAGATAAATATAATATTGTACAGAAGTAAATATTTTGTATTTCAAAGGATATTAAGCCAATAAATAGTAAATTTTGGAGAAGTGATTGGAATACTAGGGAAGAGTTTAATATCTGTAATGACAAAGAACATTTACAAATTGACTAGAAAGTCCCAGTAATCCAACCGAATGTGTATATATATATACTTTATATATATATATAATATATATATATAAAATATATATATATTAATATGTAGTTTAAAGAAGAGCAAATGCAGAAGGCCAAAAAACAAAATACTCAAAACTCAAATGATGATCTATCATTCCTCAAGCTGGCAAATTTTAAAGTTCAGGAACATCATTGTTGTTAGGTAAAAAAGAGTACTCATATTACCAGTTGTACTATGTGTTATAGTCTTTCAGACAGCAATCTGGCAATATATTGTAGGAGTAATATCTGGATGACCCAGGAATTCCACTCCCTTTGCTCTTAAAGAAATAAAAACACCTGTATGTAAAGATGCACATTACAGGTTGTTTTCTGCAGTAGTGTGTTGGGAAAAATAAAGGACATAAATGAATGTTTACCAAGAAAGGAATGGCTGGCTCCATTACAATATCTCCAGATGAGGAAATATTTTGCAGCAGTTTAGAAAGGAATTTAGGGCTGTTTCAGTTGAATTGAGAGACTTTCATGAGGCATTATTGAATGAGAAAAGCCAAGACTCAGAAAACTGGCTATAGTATAGTAGCTAGAAAAAAATATTGGAAAAAATATGCTTATGTCTTTACAGTTATATGTACAAGGATCAATACATGTACATGGAAATATATATGGAAGAAAATACACCAGGTAGTTAATATGGGTTACTGGGAATAAAGGGGTGGCGTTCAGGTTGATATAGTTGGAGGGAAATGAAGAGGAGAAATTAACCAAATATAGAATATACACACACAGAAAGACTACTAATAGGTAAACAACAATATATATGATGACTTTTGTGTATGTGTGTGTGTATATATATGTGCATACATATAAATTTGCATGTATATGGGCACATGTGTGTGCACACATACACGTGCAAGTGAAATTTTCAAAGTAAAGATTTCCTATTGGCTCTGAGTTGTTTTATTCAATTATTTATTTATAATTTATGGAGTACTGTACTAAGTAGGAACCTAGATCTAAAGCCACAGTAAATTCTCACAGTCAAATATAGTATGGTAATTGTATCATGGCTCTCTTTGTGTTGTAAGTAGCAGAAATCCAACTAAAAAGCTAGCATAAGCAAAAAACGGGATTTATGGTCATAGGAGCCTTCACATGCAATTAGATTCAGAAACTCGGTTCAGCTCTCATCAGATGGTCTGTCTTTTGCTGTTATCTGTATCTCTGTCTCCTGCTTTCCTTTGTTTCTCTTTTTACATTTAGCTTCATTCTCTCTTATTCTCCCCCTGGAAGGCATGGCAGTTCCTTCATATATCTTTTTTCCTGGTTCTGTGCTCCTTCCTCTGGTTTCTGGCATATTTTCTTTTCCCCTAGCTCCAAATAAAAAAAGTCCTAGGAAGGAGCTTTGACAGGCCTGGTTTGAGTCACATGCCCACCTAGACTGATTCTTGTGAGCTGAGGAATAACTGAGTACTGCGATGAGCCAGGCCTGGGTCACAAATCCACACTTTTGGAGTGAAGAGAGCTGCAGTATTGGGATTAGAGCACACAGCCCTACCACAATCACATAATTTGAGTGAATGTGGAATTTCCCCAAAGAAGCAGCGGCAGCTGGGAAGGCAAAGTGTGTTCTAAAGGAGAAAAAAAGATCCTAGGTAGACAAAGCAACAGATGTCCAGTGAGGAGGCACTTTGCTCAAAATACTGTACAAGCCAAGTTTGCATCTTTGGTGTCAAAGGAATTGAGTAGTGGAGGAAGCAGATTTGAGTCAAATAATACTATGTATTTAGGGCAGTGAAAATAGTCTTTTGTCCAATAGCTTAAGTTGATTTATGGGAATTATATTCGGTAATTATCTATTTGTATATTTTTAAAAGGATTTTAAAATGATTGAAGACTTAAGTGATTAATAAGGAATACTAACTTCATATATTTGAATATGTGATATATTTTTCTAGGAAAAGAAAACCCCCCCAGCTTTATTGAGATATAATTGATATATAATATTATGTAAGTTTAAGGTGTACAACATGATTTGATACATGTATATATTGTGAAATGATTACCACAGTAAGATTAGTTAACACATTCATTACCTCAGATAATAACATGTAATTATTTTTAAAGCAGTGTTAGTATGCCAGATTCTTTACCCAGTACCTGGGTGAGACATACTTTTAGTGGTTGTTTTCATCTGAATGCTCCAGACTTGCTCATCTTAAAGATTTCATTCATTTTAATATTGATTTATAGTAATGCCTGGATATTTAGTAAAAGGAGAAAGATTTATACGATCTGAAGAGGAACCAGAGTATATTGCCTGGATATTTAAGTGTTAAATAAATGACTGACATTTCTATTTCATGAAAAAAAGTTAGTGAGCTTACAGATCATAAAAGAATAATTGATAAGTTGATCCAAAATATCCATTGACAGAACAATCTGGACTGTGAAAATAGCTGAAGTATTTAGCCACAGATTTTTTTAACTTTTTACCATGAAAGATAACTAGGGCAGAAAAATGTCCCCTTAAAGGTGTCTGTTGTCCTAACTTTTATACTAATCCCATCTTTTTCTTTTTGGTTTTACCACCTAAACTTGCATGCCTACTACAGCTTAGTTTTGCCTCTTTTTTTTGAGCTTTCTAGGAATGAACTTATACAGTGTGTGGTCTTTAGAGTCTGATTTCTTTCACTCAACATCAGCATTGCTGTCTGCAGTTATGGAAGGAAGGCAGAGTAGGAACGACTGGAGTGTTTCTCTTTTAGGACCAAATAACAACTAATCATAACCCTAATCATAACCCTATAAAGTCATAGATTTTAGGTTATTATTTGAGTTCTTTGAGGCACCTTAGAGCCGTAAAGAGACGATGAAGTGTTTTTTGAGAACTCTAGCAGTTGATACCCTGTCTTCCCAACAGGAGAGTCACCATGCCGTTTCATGCCATTCCAGGAAGAAACACTGCGCTGGCTGCATTTCCAGCAATGCTACCGGAGCTCAAGGCCGTCAGCCAGTCCTGCCCAGAAGTGCCACTCTCAGGCGGGACTCGATGAAGCATTTCAAGCTGATGGCACGGATTTGCTAAAATTAATCTTAGAATTAAAGTAGATGTCTTTTCCATTGTGTATTTGAACATTTAGTATTTTTTTTGTTACCAAACAGTACCCTATATGAGTTTTTATAAATATGAACGTCATGATAACTTAACTCTATCTTAACATAGTCAAAGGCCTGATAGTTTCTGTGAAAAAGGAAAGCATTGTTTCAAATAATAGCTCAATATTGTCTAAGAAAATAATTTATGTTCACTGAATTATAAACTAGAAATTGTGGCAGGCCCAACGTAGAACATTCTTGCTCCTGTTCTAATGGTTAGAAGCTTGGTGCAGAAAGCATTCATGTGACTGATTATGAAATACTGATAATATAATATCTTTTCACATACACATATAAGCCTTTTAAAAATCTTCATTCCCACCTCCCCAATTTTATTGAGATAGAGTTGACATATAGCATTGTGTAAATTTAAGGTGTACAGCATAATGACTTGACTTACATATATTATTAAACGATTACCACACTAAGTTTAGTTAATATCAGTTGTCTCATAGGTACAAAAAAAAAGAAAAGGTGTTTTTTTCTTGTGATGAGCACTCGTAGAATTTACTCTCTTACCACCTTTCAGATATATCACACAGCAGTGTTAACTGCAGTCATCACATTGGACATCACGTTTCTGGTACCTGTTTTGATCTTATAACGGGAAATTTGTACCTTTTGACCACCTTCACCCAGTTCTTCTTGCACTCTCACCTCTGGTAACCACAAATCTAATTTTTAGATCTGTGTGTGTGTATGTGTGTGTGTGTGTGTGTGTGTGTGTGTGTTTTAGATTCCACCTATGAGATACTTGCATGACATTTCATTTTAGCATGTCTTCAGAGTCCACCAACATTGTCACAAATAGCAGGATTTCCTTTTTATGCCTGAATAATATTCAGTGTGTGTGTGTGTGTGTGTGTGTGTGTGTGTGTGTGTGTGTGTGTGTGTTTATCATAACTTCTTTATCCATTTATTGAGTGATGGACACTTAGGTTGTTTCTGTTTCTTGACTATTGTAAGTAATGCTGCAGTGAACCTTGGGGTGCAACTATCTTGTTGACATTATATTTTCATTCCCTTGGAATATATATCCAGAAGTGGGATTGCTGGGTCATATAGTAGTACTGTTTTTAATTTTTTGAGGAGCCTTCAAATTGTTTTCCATTTACATTCCTACCAACAGTGCGCAATAGTTCCCTTTTCTCCACATCCTTGCCAACACTTGTTATTTCTTGTCTTTTCGATAATAACCATTCTAACAGGTGTGAGGTGATACCTCATTGTGGTTTTGATTTTCATTTCCTTTATTATTAGTGATGTTGAGTGCCTTTTCACATACCTGTTTGGACATACATATTTTTTGGAAAAATGTCTATTCAGGTCCTTTGCCCGTTTTAAAATTGGATTATTATTTGTTGTCGTTGTTGTTTTTGTTATTTAGTTGTATACGTTCTTTATATATTTTAGACGTTAACCTCTGATTATCTATATATAGTTTGCAAATATTTCTTCCCATTCTAAAGATTATCATTTTCTTTGTTGATCAGTTCCTTTAGTGTGCAGAAGCTTTTTAGTTTGATGTTTATTTTTGGTTTTGTTTCTTCTACTTTAGGTGTCATATTCAAAAAAATCACTGCCAAGAACTATGTCAAGGAGCTTTTTTCCTATGTTTTCTTCTAGGAGTTTTATGGTTTCCAGTTTTACATTTAAGTCTAATACATTTTGAGATAATTTTTGTGAGTGGCATAAGATAGATGTCTACTTTTGTTACATATAGCCTTTTGTTGGTGTTTATGTATACTCTGATTTTCTGTACTTTTAGATGTAATTTTGCTTATTTATTCTCACTAAATATTTTACTTTCTATTTTTCTCATATCTTTATGTATATGTTTACATACTTTTCCTTTTTCACACAACTTTTATACATGAGTCCTCTTGATGGCAATGGAAGCAATGACTGCTACAAATTCTACCATTACCATCAACTTCAGTATATGTGGAGTTTAGAGGGCATTAAGGCTGAGTGGGAAGGCAGCTGCAAAGAGACACTAACATGTTTGGTTTGGATGGGCCTTTGTCTGTGTGGCTACCAAGAGGCCTGAATGAATGGGAGCTGTTTAGTAACTGGATCACCAGTGACGAGCCCAGGGCTAGGTACCATTCTGTGAAGGCAGCTAAGACTGAGTGTGGTTACAGCAATAGAACACCTTCTTGTTCCTTGGTTATCATCCTGAAGGTGTTCACCCTACAGGAGAATAAAAAGCCAGCTTTGTAGAGTTGTGAGCAAGATAAAGTCATGTTTTACAATGATGTGGCGTATGTATTCTGAATAGGGTCAGGATCAGGAATGAAGAAAATATTTAGGGCACATGGAAGGAAAATGGATAGAAGAATTGATGTTTGTATCTGTACATCCTTTCTTGTGTGTGCAAGAGTGGATTTATACAAATTGGCTTATGGTAGCTATTTTGAAATACATGTATTCATATACAGCAAACTTAATTTTTTAAAGCCTTACCAACATTTTTTGGCTCATGTCAGAGTCTGTTTACTGATTGACTTCATTTTCCCACCAAGAATATCTTGCCACTGATATCTATCATATTACATACACATTCTTGTATTATAGTAAGTCAGTTAAAAAATTAAAGTCATGAATAAAAAGGAAAATAATATGTGTTCATTAACCAGTGATTCATGATTTCAGAAATTATCCAAGCTTAGCTGCCTTCTGCCTCATCTCTGTTAAGGCAGCATGGTCCATGGAAAATTTTAAATTCTAACAGAGTTTGACTTTCCTTCTCAGGACTGTTACGGCAGCCTTCTGCTATTATTGCTTGGGGGTGTGCTCGGGAATTCAAATACATTTTTATATTTTCCAAGCAAAATTTAATTTAAGACAAATCTACTACCAAAAAAATCACATATATTAAAGAAAAATAACATTTATTTGTAGATTTCTCATATTGCTTCTCCCTTCTGACAATTGAGAAACTAACTGCACATGAAATAAATCTCCAGCCATTTGTCTAAAGCCAGTAGTAGCAACTAAAGGCCAGCATTAAGGACTATTGATTGTGTTATACTTTCTGTTCACTGCAGAAAAGGGTTTAGATGAAATAAAATAGGTGAGTAGGTGAATGTCGAGTACTTCTTGATAGTGCAACTCATGTTTGCAACTATGACTGTGCACGTGTTAGCTGTGTTCTCTTTTTTGGGAATTCAACTTTACTTGTTTATACTGCTTATGTCTGATGTCATAAGCTTCACCTCTTCCTTGAGTGAGTAGATATGGTCTTCAACACTAGTACTGAGACAAAAAGTTTGAAATTGAGTAGTCAAATAACAATCCATATAACAGATTTTTTACACTGGGAAGGTGAGAACAGTTAGCTCTACTTAATATGCTCTCATTTCTACCAAAGTACTTTCTGAAAATGCACTGTAAGCATTTATTCTTAAGGTTTCCCATCTTTCGTGTATCCCTAAGAACTATTTAGACAACTGGTATTTATACCAATGACACTTTGAATTAGTCTATATTGAATGATAGAATTTGATTACAAATGTACCTTTCTGATATGTGTTCCATTCTATTTTCAAGGAAACCAGAATTTGTTACAAGTTTCAGAGAGAAAATCTCTGTATCTAGCCATACTTACAGTGCTTGGGAGTATATTTGACACCATTAAGATTCTTAATTCCTTTTTTACTATTATATATATGGATGGAAAAAGCTAAGCATGGAAATAACACTTTTCTGTCCTGGGGCAGAAATGTGTGAAAAGATGAAGGGGATTTAATCTTTTAAGTCTACTGCTTCTAATCATTGAAGCCCAGAAAATTTCACACAGCACTTTTCAGAAGAACTGTTCACTATATTAGAATCTCTTTTTTCCTTTGCAGACCCCTCATGTGGCCTTTCTAAATATGCATTTGAGACACAGAATTATATGGAGAAGCTGAAAATGCCTGGAAGACTTCTGGTTTCTGTCACTATTTTTCCTGCCATTTTATATCTCTGCCTCATTTGGATAATGTGATATTTAGAGAGACACTTTAATCAGAATTGTTCTTCCACAAGACATCCGGCCAAAGATTGTATACGGAATTCGAGATGGCTAGTCAACTGCCAGAAGACGCCACAGAGTCTCAAGTCTCCGATGAGCTTGAATGTAAGATCTGTTATAATCGATACAATCTGAAACAGAGGAAACCCAAAGTGCTGGAGTGTTGTCACAGGGTTTGTGCCAAATGCCTCTACAAGATCATAGACTTTGGGGACTCCACCCAAGGTGTCATCGTCTGTCCTTTCTGTAGATTTGAGACATGCCTGCCAGATGATGAAGTTAGTAGCCTGCCTGATGACAACAACATCCTGGTGAACTTGACTTGTGGGGGCAAAGGCAAGAAGTGCCTGCCAGAAAACCCCACCGAGCTGCTGCTGACCCCCAAGAGGCTGGCCTCTCTCGTCAGTCCTTCTCACACTTCCTCCAACTGTCTGGTTATAACTATCATGGAGGTGCAGAGAGAGAGCTCCCCATCTCTGAGCTCTACTCCTGTGGTAGAATTTTATAGGCCTACAAGTTTCGACTCTGTTACCACTGTGTCACACAACTGGACTGTGTGGAACTGTACCTCCCTGCTATTTCAGACGTCCATCCGGGTGTTGGTGTGGTTGCTAGGTTTACTGTACTTCAGCTCCTTACCCTTAGGGATCTACTTGCTGGTCTCTAAGAAGGTCACCCTTGGGGTCATCTTTGTCAGCCTCGTCCCTTCCAGCCTTGTTATTCTGATGGTGTATGGTTTCTGCCAGTGTGTGTGTCATGAATTTCTAGACTGTATGGCACCTTCTTAATCTATATGCAAACTAAGAAACTTTACACACATTGCCATGTTTCAGGTTAGGTGATTTATCATTTAGTTTCTTTTATAGTCTCAATGATTAGCAATTATAACATTGACAAAGCCATTGGCCATATGTCTGTGATCTGTTTTCCATCAAATGTCGACACAATTGGTTTTTCTGTATGCTGGAAGTACAAATGTTGAATTCTATTTAGGTGTTAACAAAGAAGCAAAATGTGTAAGCTAAGCCTTCACGGAGCTCTTTGTGTGAGTCTTCCCAGAGAAAGGGCAAGATTTCACTCAGTCCTGCTAGACAGACACAGAAGCAGTGGGGGGTGGTATTAGACCACAGTAGAGGTCTTTGCAAAAGGTTGGAAATGAATTGATTCCTCTTATCATCATCATTGATAGTATACAGTGGGGAGCAGATGGAAGAGGAGATCTATTTCAAGACACACTGATTTGAATAGTGCGCGCTCCCCCACAGCCCTGTTGTTGGAGCTCCCCTGAATCTCCTTCAGCTGTTTTCTCTAAGTTGATGCTGCTCTCTGTGGTCTGCTACTCCAGTTGAGGTGCTTGTCCCTTTGCACATTTCACTTGCCAAGAGGAAACTCGGCTTCATTCCCTTGTGCAGTTTCAATTAAATATCTGTTTTGCCCCATTACTGAAGAGAAATTAAAAATATTAAGCCATATGCATCAAAGTAAACTTCATGACAGAATTTGGCCACTTGTGTTTGAGATGCACCCTTTCCCCATATTTATTTTCCATTCTCCTCCATCTTCTCTGAAATTCTTGCAGAGCAGTTTTGTTCTTGGACATCTTCATTTGCATCTTTCCTTAAAACATTTTAGTTTAGTTTTTTTTTTAAACCACATTATTCAATTAGCCCCACCCCTTTTCCTGAATCAGTTCCCACTTAAATTAGTTGCTATAAGTTTATGAGGATTTTTTTCCCCCATTTTACTTTAAATTCTGTTGTGGACTTAGTTAACTTAATCCTATAATAATTTGGTGGTAAGTTCTGACAGTGGAAATCCAGAAACAATGAATGAGATGTTCTGGCTCACAGTATGATGTGCTGCAAACCTAAATAGTTTGCTGTACTCTGCTGAGTCAATTAAAATGTAATTCTTTAGGTTTATGTGCAAGACTGCATTGCAGTAGGCAAAGCAAAAGGATGGGTAAGAAATACACAAGCTGATACCCTGCTTGAAAAGACTCTTCAAGGGAGTAAAGTGGAGGTGGTGGAGTACAACTTCATGTATTGCTATCCCTATTGTTTTTAAGTCCATTTTAGAATGGATTCATGTTCTTACACAATTTATTTCAAATAAAAGTATATGCTATGTGACTAGAGTTAATTTCTTTTCCTGATGTAGGGTCAGTTGAATGTATATATTTATGAGAAGAAATTGTTTAGCATATTTCAGGTTTGAAGGAATAGAATATCCACAGAAACTAGGCAACAAAACGCCTTTTAGTCTCTAAAATCCAGTACTGATGATGAACATTAAAATATTTATAACTCTTAGAAAGGGGCATTACTAAGACTACTTTAACTTGTTTGTGATAAAACATTTGTTGCGTGATATAGTTACAGTGAACCAGTTCCAATTTCTTTATTCAGGAAAAATTGACACTTATTTTTAGAATAGCAGTTTGATTTTAATTGTATAACTATTTGAGAATACATATGCCCAAGACAAATGTGACAGGAAAGTATATGTGGGGTGTGGTCCAATGAATTTAAGTCCAAGATACAGCTAAATACATTTATGATTTCACAAAATCTAGTTTGGATAGTATTTGAATACAATTTCCAAAAATCCATTTGTACTTAGAGTACTTACAATGGTTAGGAGAAATTTTGTAATTTGGACTTATGTGTTTAGAAGGGTTTTTTTTTTTTTTTAAATACTCACTTTATCTGAACAAAAGATGTTAAATTTGATGTTAGAAATGTAATAGCAGATAAATTGGTGAGCTATGTGATGAGATTTCTAGAAAACTCTGGACATGGGTACTATGCATTTTGCTTATTTGTATAATGTCTACAGTTTTAAACTTGTAATTCTCTGTGTATTGTAATAGTCTTTTTTTTCTGTTTAGTTGCTAATAGGTTCATTTGGTTGTAAGAGTTTAAATGTATGACAACAAAAAACTCTTCATACTGTTGCGTGAAAAAAAGACAATGCTTCAATATTTATTCAGTGTGGTGTTTTGTTTGTCCATTAAAATGTTATTATTTCCAAACCAGACTTTGATTTCTCTGACTCACCATTGAGATTTAATGATTATTTTTGGACCTCTATTTTACATTAGAAAGCTGCAAACATGAACTTCCAGAAAGCCTTGATTCAGCAAATGCCTTTATCATATGTGTGAAGACTTCAGAACCTTCTGACAAAGTTGATCTAACCCATCATACTTCTAAAAAGCCTTCATACTTTTTTTTTTAAGCAGGGGAGAATTAGGGAAGATAAAACAAAAATCTTTATCTTTTAGTATGTTTTCAATTTTAATTTGAGTTGTTTTTCATATTTTGCCTAGGTGTTCAACAAAATAGAATACATTTGGTTGGGGAATCACTAACCTCATGTGGTCTGGGCAAATTTAAAAAATATCTAAATGTGACCATTGTTAGGTAAAATAGAAATAATTTAGGAATATGTAGCAATTAAATGTTTATGATAATTAGTGAATTGGTTTCATATGCTAATCAAGAGTTATAGTTTCATTCATTTCCAAAATCTCTACATTAAAGAGCAAAGAATCAGATTAAGGAAAGCACTTACCTGTGCTAAATAATAACATGAGTGTGAACTCATGCTTATGTGCTGAGAGACCCTTGAGTAATGAGCATTTGCATGGTTATAAACAGTTGCTAGGCCTCAAAGACACCCTGAGTTTGAAGAATTGTCCTAATATGTCAACCAAGTGGACATGGAAGCCAGAGGGACCCAGTATTGATAGGCAACTTGTAACTGATTTAGCAGTTATAAATATAAGCTCTATGACTGCCGGGGTACAGAAGAAGTGGAAGCGAGTTCATGTGAGACACTGCAATGGAGGTAAACTATGATTCTGCACGTTTCTGAATTTTCTTGAGACTTGTTTTTTTTTCATGTTCTTTGTAGGAAAAACAAATACTTGCCTTGATTCTTTTGATAACACCACAGAAACACTACATGTTATTCTAGAGCTTTCCTCAAAGCCTTGATGGTAAGATCCCTGAAAAAGTTTAACCAATTGCTCTTGAAGTTTGACTCTTAGTTTCCACATCTCTGCCCCTTTGTTAGATGTTTACTTCTCTTTACCTCAAACCCTTCCTGAATTTTTACTCCTCTGTGAGAAACTGTAGGCTTACTATTGAGTCTTCCTTTATAAGTTTACTTTTGTGTAAGAGATTTTTTTTTAAAAAGTGTGAATAACAAAACCTTGAAATCTGTGTAAATTCCAAGTGAGTTCTGAGGCAATACAGATTCAGCTTAACTGCTTATATACCATTTAAATCTTGGTATAATCCAAATCTAAGTATACTCAGTGTACAGATGTTTATGGTTTTGACATAAAAGGTGCTTTAAATTTAGGAATACAAAAATAAAAAATTAAATGATAACCTGAATATTATATGCACTAAGTAGGGATCTATACTAATATATTTTAAGTGGTTGAAATTTGATTTAATTAAAACATACCTGGAGCAATTATTCTACAAGCATTTTCATGAACCACGAGTTTTATTAGATTAGCAACATATTAACATTGCCCCTTTAATTGAGATGGTTAGGATTTCGTCAGAGAAAAGAGTAAGTTCTGATTTAGCAGATCGTTTTAGATCTTGGTTTTCCCATGAAGAGTGATGCTTTAGGTAAGAAAGTTTTTATGTTCAGACCCATTTACCTCAGATAAATGTTGATATGAAGACATACATTTGGGAATCTCTAATGTTTTAATAGCCACTGAAGCATCGGGAGTTGCAGAGGAGAGAGCAGAGCGCCAAGGCTAAGCTCTCTGAGTCTGTAACCAGTTTGACCAGTAGAGAAGCTGGCAAAGGGATTGCATTGCATCTGCCAGAGCAGGTGGAAAGTGAGGAATGGAAGCTGGAGAATATGTGGTCACTGGAGCTAAGAGAAAGGAGGTGGAAGTAGGATGATTAGATGAACACAAATGGAAGCAGATTTCAGATTAGTTTACTTAAAGATTTTTTAAAGATTTTTTATGATTTTCAAATACATAAAGAAGTTGAGAGAATCATATAATTCTTACTGGTACAGTTACCACTTAGAGTCAGCATTTCACTTTGTTTTTTCTATCTTCTCTAAAAATAAGACATTCTCCAATTTAACTAAAATATTATATCTAAGACAATTAAAATTATTTTCCTAGTATCGTTTAATGTGCAATCTCAAATTTTTGTACTTGTTCTCAAAATATCTTTAATAATTTAAAACACAAACCAGGATCTAGTCAAGCTTCATGCATTGTACTTGGTTGTTATGTGTTTTATTTTCTTTTATTCTGGAATAGGCACTACACCTGGTTTTTCCCATGACATTGACTTCTTAAAGAAAGCAGGCCAGTTATCTTGTACAATATCCCACATTCTGGATTTGCCTGACTGTTTCTTCACAGTGGTGTTTAACTCTATCGCTTGTATTTTCCATGAACTGAAAGGTAGGTCTAGACATGTGATTGGATTCAGATTTGGGGCAAGAAGTTTTCTTAGATGATGCTATGTATTTAGTATTGCATCACATCAGGAGACATGAATGAAAAGTTGCCCATCACTGTCTCATTCAGGATGGTGACCTCCAGGCTTCTCTGTTTCCCCTTTACAATTAGCAAGTAATCTGTGGGGCGATACTTTGGCATCAGGCAAATATCATCTTCCCTAACAATTTCTACCTGATGATCTTAGCATCCAGTGATGATCTTTGCCTGAATTAATTTTTTTTTCATTTTCCAAAGATTTGGAATGCATTATTCTGTGAGAACTAACTTCCCTTTCACTGGAGGTTTTTCAAGAGAGAGTGTTCCAGTCGTGTCTCAGCAGGTATGCTGTGAGGGAGGTAGAATCCTAGGAGTCTACACCTGTCTAAATCTTCAGTAAATCTTAAGGTTGGAATTCAACTTTTATTACAAGAATAAAATGAAGTGGCAAACAAACTTTTATCTCCTGAGGTGCTTTCTATAATCTCAGAGAAGAAAGAAATCTAAATCTTTTGTGAAATCATGGTATTTTAAACCTGTAAATGATGCACTTGACTTTAGCCTCATACTTTCAAAATACCAGTTGGGTTTCTTGCCCACTCACCTGAAACACAGTATTATTCTCTTGCTTAAGTTGTTTAACAAGCTCTCTGATTATCTTCCAAATCATGTTAGAACTACTTGTCATTTCCCTTAAGACTCCATATTCTTTTGCCTCAATCTTTATTAGATCTTCTTGAGCGCTTCACTTCAGACAGCTCCATTTTACTCTTAGTCTAGTAATTAGTTCACTCCTCAGTTTATTCTTCAGAGTGAGTCTGCTTGGCCAGAATAGTTTCTTGTTTATTGTCTGACCATTACCTCCCTTCTTAAAATCTCTTCCATGTTGTGTGTTCCTCCTTACAGTTCACTGTATGTTCTCGGTTTTCATGCTATTCTAGAGCTTTCTCTAAGTACACTCCCATTTTTAGATTTTTCAATCCCTTGAGTGGCAAGTGGAATATATACAGAGCTTCTATCAGCTCATGTAATACAACCTATAATCTTTATAGAATTTTAAGTTATTAATAAGCATTATTCTTAAGTAAAACATTATGTGTCTAATTCTAAGCTTAACGTCTCCCTCTAATTCTTGCCAATACAATTCTAATTTGGTTGAGTCAATCATGAATGGTCTCAATAAATGTATATGAGGCTGTCAGATAATTCTAAGAGCTAGCTTAATGTTTCAAATTTCTTCTCAATAGTTTAGAATTAAGGTTTTTATTGTTTGTACGTGTAGATAAGAAAGCTTATCTTCTAACATGGAATTTTAAATGAATAAAAACACTAGCTATGAAATGTTATTTTAATGCTAAATGACATCATTAGTCAATAAATGAACGTCTGCTTTTGTTGTGTGCTGAGCCAAAAACCTCTCACACTCTTCCTTTTTTACTCCATTTTCTCTGATTTCCTTAACGTCATTTATAGAAGAACCTAGTGTTTCTCACTGCCCTCCTCCATACCTCTGCATGCATGTGCTCGTGCATGTGCGTACACACACACACACACACGCACACCAAGTCTTCACATTTTATGAAAAAGATTTATGAAAGAGAACATTAGTTTTCTGACATTTGGTAATTATGCATTTAAGTATGGTTTAAAAATATTCACGTGACCTCTTAACAACTACATTTATGATTTCTCATAGAATAAGAGAGTTAGCTGCTTGTCCTTAGAGGTAATTATTCCTCTTTTACAGGATTCATCATTACTAAGCAATAGAGATCCTTCTTAGTCATGTGATAAATTGGTTGTTGACATTGCTTCTATTTGAGGTGATTTTTCAAGATATTTCAGCTAGAACTATGTATTTCTATAGTTAAATTTATTGTCATTACAATTTTTATTTTTGGTTAGAATTTTAAGAATTAAAAAATTATTTCCAGACCATAATTTGACTAACTCTGATCACCAGTTGAAAGGGAGCAAAATGTACCACAATTTTGTGGCATTTTTCTGCTGCTAGAGTGGAGGATGGAGTGAAGTAGCACTAGGAGATCACATACTAAATTCTGTTCTGGAACTGGGGAGGAAGATTGCACTGTTGATTATATAATCCTCTTCTTTACTTATGTTTTTATATTCCAAATACAACCTTGTCAGATTTTCTTGATAAAACACTTCAAAATTTATTACTTTAACTCATATTATCGACTACCTATTATACATAATATAAAAATATTCTTTGACTCTCTGACATGATATTCATTAGTATCAGATTTCATTAAAAATATAAAGACAATCATGGCATTGAAAAACAATATCTTATTAAAGAAATTGTTTCAAAATAAATGACATAGAACATGTCCAAGTAGATGGCCCAAGAAGGGAAGACTTTCTGCCTGTACGTTTAAGAAGATGTGCATACTGTATCTTCATCTTAGAGATTGCCATTAAGCATCAGCATAGAAAGATGTGCAGACATTTAAAGAAATCCTTTTAGTGGTTTAATTCAATATTTTTTCAAACTTATGTAACCATGAAACTTTTTCTCAAAACAACTACTAATAGGTTGTAAAATCTGTGTTGTATGGAAACCATTTTGTGAAATTTTTCACTACAGAATTGACAAAATAGTCACAATATAGATTCTGACTACAGATGTAAATCACTGAACCAGTGCACGATTTCAAAAGACAGTGGAGAATAAAGTCATAATTAAGCAGTAGCTCCAAGTAGAATGTCAAAATGCAAAGGAGGGAAGGAACAGGTTTCCAATTTAAACATTTTAATTCTTGTCAAAGTTTTATGAAATAACAGACTTGAACCATTCCTCTAACCCCTGCATCGGCATCAATCTTCACATTACACATGACGGAATATCTATGTGCAGAAGGAGTTTCCAAAACAGAATAAATTACCTATTGATTTTGAGCCTATGAAACTTCCAAACAATGAAACCCAATGTTCCAAATTTTGAAAAATGTATACCAGATTTAAAGTTTTGATCATCAACTGTTAGGGTTGGAAAGATTTTACAGGTCACAGTCCAACTGCCTTATTTAACAGACAGTAAAGTTGACACTCCAAGAAATGGCTCACAGGGTAAGTGCCAGAACTAAGTTCTAATGAAAGTCTCTGAAGTCCAAGTCTGCTTTTCACCCTATACTTCCTTGCCGCTTAATATCAGTCAACTTATTTTGTCAGATTATAGGCAAAAAAAAAAAAAAAAAAAAAAAAAGGCAGTTAGACAGAGGTTATTTTGTTCCTAGAAGTTATGCCTAGCTACAAAAATATGTAATGAAGACCTAGAATAAACACGGGAATTATTCAACATTCTAATTTATTCTGGAGAAGCAAGATCGAAGCATCCAAGTACTGAAAACGTATCCATAAAATAAACACTAAGAACTTTACCACTCACAAGCAAACAGTTGTCATTAGGAAAAGGAAGAGGGTGTTGAGGTGAGAGGTCAGTACATGTGTGACAAATGATCAGAATTTGGAGACTCTCACATCTATCTTTCCCCTCATCTTTTTAAAGAAAAATATATTATTTAACTGTTAAAGAAAAAAAAATCCATGACATTTGTTAAAGAATGGTAGAGTAGATTTTATTCAAGAGGAGCCATCACAATGGGTGAAGGGATCATTGTAATGGGGTCTTGTAGTGGGAGAGAGAGATTGGACTCAACTGTCTCCAACTAGGACAAATGTGGATATACATTGAAGGAACAGATGTACTAAGGAAGAACATCAGTGGCAAGGAGGATTTTTGTTAGTCTCACAAAAATCTTGCTGAAGGCAGGCCAGGGTGGTAAGATATCAAGGGTGGTCAGATATCAAGGGTCGGGATTTTTGCTAAACTAATTTAGCAAGATTCTTACTCAAAATGGACTCTACAAGGACAGAGAGGGATGCCTGAGTTTGGGCAGAGTTGAGGAGAGGGCTCCGAGTAGCCCAATTAAGGTTAGGCCGAGGAGAATCTTTGTCAAGAGGCACCACCCTAATTTAGACCCTTTCCTGGATAGTTGCAATAGTTTTTGAGGCAACTGTCCTGCATGGTGAGTAGGATCCTCTATGCCATTCTGATCTCAGTATCTGGAATCATTCTCACATCCAGGAAGATGCTGCTCTAATGCCCTGGGTCTTTTAGTGCCCGGACCTCCATTCCAGTGATTGGGTCCTCCTACCCCCACATTCTCACCACCCGTTCATACACCTGAGTCAATCACATTTGGCTTTTACCACAACTACAAAGGAAACTGCTTCTTCAAAAGTACTGATAACTTTTTTGAAAAGTAAATTCTATTTTTATCAAAGTTATACATGTTTGTGGTGTTAAAAGCTAAATGTAGAAGGGCACTTAATGAGGAACAAGTGATCCTGACAGGTGCCTCTAAGGGCAAGTAATTTACACTCTAAAAGCTTTTTTTTCTCTTCCATATTTCTGAAAACAGTACTCATATGACCATTTCTTAAATTTTTTTCAGTTTTATTCATCTGCTATTGATTTTAGGTTGTGGAAAATAAGGATTTCATTTCTTACTACATGCTCTCCACTGCACATACACACACATGCATACATACCCATATTTCTATTCTCTACATCTTCCCAATATAGTTATCACAGGTTTTGAAAAAAATCACTATTTAGTGCTTAGCTTATTATAACTATGTCACATTGTTCACAGCTGAGGTTATAACATATTGTTAATACATTTTCTTTTTTTCTTTTTTTTAAAACAACCTTATTGAGATGTAATTGATATAAAAACTGGACATATTTAATGTATACAATTTGCTGAGTTTGAATATATGTATATACCTGTGAAACCATAACTGCAATCAAGGTAATAAAGATATCCATCACCTCCAAAAGTTTCCTTCTGTCCCTCGTTCTTTTTTGTGTGTGGTAAGAGCACCTAACATGAGTTCTGCACTCTTAACAAATAATTAAGTGTATAATATTGAATTGTTAACTATGGCACTTTGGTGCAGAGCAGATCTCTAGAAGTTATTTATCTTGTATAACTGAAATTGTATGCCCACTGAACAACAACTCCCTATTTCTTTCACTCTCAGCCCTGTAACCACCATTATTTTCTTTTTCTACAATTTTTAATGTTCCCTGGAATTTCCTCATTTAAAAATTTTCTTAGCTTTCATGTACTTATAACTGAATCATCCAGAGTCTCTGACTAGTCAGAAACCTTTCCTTCCTGTCAAACATGATAGATAACCTGCCAGTTTACTATCCCGGAGCCCTGCATTGTTCTAATCTTACCTAGATTAGTCGCTTTCTGCACAGCTGTCATCCAGGGACATCTTTTCATCTTGGGAATTCTCTATTCTTGAATCGCATATCATCTTTTTCTTGGTTTATAGTTTTTTGATGAAGCACATTCTCCAGCAGTTTCCAGAAAAAAAAAAAAAAACGGCATAGAGGTAAAAAGTTTAAGAAATTATATGTCTGAAAATGTCTTTATTCTAGCCTAAGGCTAGATTGACAATTTAGTTAGAAATTATTTTCCCTCATTGCTTGTTTGCCTTGCATACCCTCAGTTTGTATGTGATCTTTTTTTTCTTTCATTTTTTTTGGAAACCGTTAGGGTCTTAATTTTGTTCATACTGTATTGAAATATCAGTGGAAAACTGTTATATGACTTTTTTTCCATTTATTGTACTAGATGTCCAGTAGGCACTTTCCATAGAGAAATTCATGTTCCTCATTTCTAGAAATGCTTTTGTCTTTTTTTTTCTTCTCTTTTTTTTTTTTTTTTTTTTTGCTGGGGGGAGGGGCTGTTCAAACTACCCTTTCCTCCTTTTTTTTTTCTCTTCTGGAAATCCTGTTGGTCAGTTTTTGAAGCTTCTTGATTGAGTGTTTGATTTTCTTATTTGTTCTCGCCTATGTATCATCTCTTGTTTTTGATCTAATTCCTGAGAAGTTTCCTCAATTTTATCTATTAACCCTTCTCTTTAATTTTATTATGTTTGTCATTTTAATTTCTTAGAGTGCTTTCTTGTTCTTTAAATGTTTCTCTTCTTCCTTTAAATGGTATTATCTTCTCATTTCATGAACATGGCATCTTTTCTTACTTTAATGAGAATATAATATTAATTCTAGAATTTTCATGTGTTCTTTTGCTCCCTGCACTGTTTCCTCTGAGTTAATTTTTTCTGTTTATTTCGGTCTTTATATTTCATGGAAAACCATCTCTCAATTATCTGATTCTTAGCTGTCCTTTCAGTTTAGTGAGGAGCTAAACAAGTCAGTTGGAAACTGCATGACTGGGACTTATCAACAGAAGGGCCTTTGGGGACAGCTCTCCTCTTTTACTGGCATATGCTCTATTCTCATTCTATCTGGGTCTTTCTTTTAAGTTAATGCGTTTCCCCACAGAGGAAATCGAGCCAATGTTTTGGAAGCTGAGCAAGGGGAAGAAGATAGCTGTCTCCCTTTTCAATATAGAGCCTGTCATTTAATACCACTGCCTTCGGGAGGATTCCCCACCTCCACTCTCAGGTGCTCCTGGTGTCTCTGGGACAGGCTTTCTCTGATGCAAAGAAAAAAGCTTTGGTATTCAGCAGGGCAGGGCAAGAGGCAAGAGGATCTGGGAGGCTCATTTTTTTTGTGCCAACTTTCAACCACTCCATACCTGCATCTTCAAAGGTAGCTTGTCCTACCTCCAATTCTTGAGCTTTTGCAAGGTTCAGGTGTATGAATTAGCCTACTTTGCTTTGACATTCCTTCCTCTTGTCTCTGCCTCTGCCACTTGCTTCAATTGCAGGCTTAGGGACAGCTTTTGGTAAAATGTATGCTCGCAATAGTTATTAGTCATGGTGATGCTGCATGAGCTCCTACAAGTTACAGAAATTTTCGAATTTTTCCTATAATGTGTCTGAGATATATATACACAATGAAGGTTAAAATTTTAGAAAAGGTACATTCGGTGTTATGTACTGATTCTACCAGAAAAATGGATGTGCTCTCTTGGAGTTCAGAATCACAAGAGAGACACCCATCCTCAATAGCAATCTCACCCAAGAGAAAGAGTCTTCATCAGTAGATTTAGTACCATCTCACTATATCAGGCTGTGAAAAATGTGCAGAGCAGCCTGGTCGATTTTCCTGTATTTAATGAAGAGATGGAAAAATGATGGCTGGTTTAGAAATTATTTTTAATAGAATTTGAATAGCCATGAGCAGAAATCATTTTCTTTTTTAACTTAAGTTCAATAAACATACCGTAGCCCTAAGGGTATAAAAGAACTCTCTAGCACAGAGACATAACATTTACAATGATTAATGATCTCATAAACTGAAAATCTCAGATCATCAAAGCCAGTATAAGTTTTGGAAAATGTTTACTGTGGCCAAGTTATTCATCAAAATATGTTAAAATAATGATGACATTATTTTAATGTGAAATTCAGAAATAATTAAGTATTTATCGGGCATCATTTATTTTCAATTATGCAGGTAAATGTGAGGCCAGAACCTGTGGTCTGTAAAAGTACTCGACATTGGTACATCAGGCAATTACTGTTTAACATTGGGTTGCAAAATGATAACATACTATACATTAAGCAGTACTAAAAGTAAAGTGACATGCTCTGTTGAGCAATAAAGTCATTTCCTGCACTTTTAAAGTTACATTTTGCTTATGAATGAAGACTCCAAAGGAATTTGAACCCAGTTTCCTCTTCCTGTAATGTACATTAATGGACGCCCTGCAGTGACAATCTCTTCTGGGATTTATTGAGCACTTACCAAGTGCCACACTCTGGGTAAACTGCCTTAAATAAGTGCATTATCTCAGTCCATCGTCACAGCAACTCTATTATCCTCATTTAGCAGCTAAATTCAGGATGCTACGAGGTGAAAAATAAGAGTTTTCCCAAACCCAGCTATACTCCCTAAAAGTATTCCCTTTTAATTATTAAAAAATTTTAAAATATATCTTCTTTACATAGTGCTCTGGATTCCCCTCTTTAAGAAGGGAAATATTTAATTCACATAACCTTCTCTTATCCATCTCTCCAGTTTTGTTAGTTTTGCTATCTGTGATATTTCCACCGATGATGTCTATAACTTAAATAATATTTTTCACCCCTCAGGCTGATTTCTGCATGACTGGCTGCCTCTCCCTTGCCCTAAACTCTGGTCCTTAGATTCCAGCTTTTTGTTGATTTGGGATGGAGACTCCGAGAACAGCTTAATGCCATGCTTCCCAGTAGCATTAAATAAATATTTTGTCAACTTTTCATTTTAGAAAAGCTTTAGATTTACAGAAAAATTTAGACACTATTAGAGAGAGTTCACATATATCTCACACACAGTTTCCCCTCTTATTAATATTTAATAGTAGTATGATACACTCATTATAATTAATGAACCAATATTGATATATCGTTATTAACTAAAGTTCATACTTTGAGTTTCCTTAGTTTTGCCCTAATTTTTTTCTGTCCTAGGATCCCATCCAGGATACATTTATTTAGTTGTCATGTCTCCAGACCATTCTTGTTTTTGACAGTTAAGGAGACTTGAAAGTCATTTTAAGGAGAATTTGATGGTTTTAAGAGTTTTGAGGTAATTATACAATGTCCCTCAACTGGGATTTGTTTGAAGCTTTTCTCATGATCAGACTGGAGTTATGGGTTTTGAAAAGGAAGACCACAGACAAAAAGCTCCATTTTCATCACATTGCATTGTACATACTGTCAACATGACTTACCATGGTTGATATTAGCTGAGGTGGTGTTTGTCAGATTTCTCCACCGTAAAGTTACTCTTCCCCACCTTTCTGTATTGTCCTCTGTGGAAGGAAGCCTGCAGTTAAGGAGTGGGGCATTATGTTCCATCTCTTTGAAGGTAGACATCTACCTCAATTATTTGGAAGTTTTTTTATGTGGAAGATTTGTCTCTTCTCCCTCGTTTATTTATTTATTCAATAACATATATTTTCTAAATTACTACATAAGTCATCTTTCCCCCCTGTCTTTTACAGAGAGGTTGTTTCAGAAATTTGTAATACAATTATATTATTTATTCACATTCTGCATTCCATCCTGGGAACCCACAATACCTTACATGATTTTTTGATATGCATACAGTAAGGTTCACTCTTTGTGCTGTAAAGTTCTCTGAGTTTTGACAAATACCTAATCTCATGTATCCACCATTATAGTATCATACAGAATAGTTTTACCACCCTAAAATGTCCCCATTGTTTTACCTATTCCATCCTCCCTCCTCCCCTCAAACGTCTGGTAACCACTGATCTTTTTTACCATCTCTGTAATTTTGCCTTTTCCAGATTGCCATATAATTGCAATCATATAGTATATACTCTTTTTAGACTGGTTTCTTTCACTCAGCAATACGCATTTAAAATTCATCCATTCTTGATAGCTCATTTCTTCTTGTAGAATAGTGAGTGTACCATTGCATGAATGCAGCACATTTTGTTTATCTATTCACCTATTGAGGGGCATCTTGGTTGCCTCCAAATGTTAGTGATTATGAAGAAAGTTGCATAAGGAGGTCACGTGAAAGTTTTTGTGCAGACATGAGTTTTCAAATCAATTGGGTAACTATTTAGGAGTATGATTGCTGGATCTTATGGTAAGATTACTCTTGGCTTTATAAGAAACTGCCAAACTATCTTCCAAAGTGGCTGTATCTTTTCCATTCCCACCAGCAATGCTTCTATTTTCTGTATTCTCACTAGCAATAGGTTTTATGGCTTTATTAGTTTTTTGAATTTTGGCCATTCTAATAGGTGGGTAGTGGTATCTCATTGTTTTAAGTTGTAATTCTCTAATGACAAATGATGTTGGACATTTTTTCATATGCTTACTTGCATTTTTATATATGTCCTTTGGTGAGGCGTCTGTTCATATCTTTTGCTATTTTAAAACTAGATTTTTTTCTTACTGTTGAGTTTTAAGTTCTCTTTGTATATTTTAGATACATGCACTTTATCAGACACAATATATTTGCTTTGCAAATATATTCTCTAGATTGTGACCCGTCTTTTCATTTTCTTAATGGTTTCTTTTTCAGAGCAGAAGTATTAAATTTTATTTATTTATTTTTTAATTTTTATTAAAAAATTTTAAGTTAATTTATTTTTATATATTTTTTATTTTTTAAGAAGTTTTTAATTTTAATTAAGTTCAATTTATCGTTTTTTTCCTCTCATGGGTTGTGATTTTGAAGTTATATATCAAAATTCATCACCAAACCCAAGATCACCTAGATTTTCTTTATTGTTTTCTTCTAGAAGTTTTATAATTTAGTGTTTAGGTCTATGATCCATTTTAAGTCAATTTTTTTGAAAAGTTTAAAATCTATATATAGAATTTTTTTTTTTTTTTTTTTTTTTTTTTTTTTTGTATATGGACATCCAGTTATTCCAGAACCATTCGTTAACGATTATCCTTTCCCCATTGAATTGGTCAAAGATCTAGTGACTATATTTGTGGTTTTTCATTTCTGGGAGAAAGAATTCAGTCTTTCAATAGTAGGTATGATGCTACATAGTGTTTTATAGGTTTTCTTCACCAGTTGAGGTAATTTCCCTCTCTCCTAGTTTGCTGAAAGTTTTTACCATGAATGGATGTTGGGTTTTGTGAAATGTTTTTTTCCGAATCAATTATTATGATTACATGATTTTTCTTCTTCAGCTATTTGTATGGTAGATTACACCAATTGATTTTTCAAATGTTAAACTATCCTGGTATACTTGGAATACATCCACTTGATCTTTATGTATAATTTTTATATATCATTGGATCTGACCTGCAAATATTTCATTGAGGGTTTTTGGTTGCTTCTATTTTTTATGAGAAAAACTGGTCTGTAGTTTTTCTTTTGTGTATTGTCTTTATCTGGTTTCCATATTAAAGTAATGTTGGCCTCATCGAATGAGTAAGAAAGTATTCCCTTTACTTCTATTTCCTGGACAGGACTGTAAAGAATTAGTATAATTTTTTTTTAAATGTTTGGATAGATTAACCAGAAAACAATCTGAACTTGGGCTTTAGTTTTTGGAAGCTTATTTATTATTAATTTAATTTCTTTAATAGGGTTATTCAGATTATCTATTTCTCCTCATGCCAATTTTGGCAGTTCTGTTGAAAACTGGACATTTTGAACTGCATAATAGGAACTGAGGTAAATAGAGCTTTAGTGTGAGGGTATAGGTTAATCTGGCTAACATTAATAACTAAATATATATGTATATATGTACATATATGTGTATGTATATGTATATATATATATATATATATATATATATATATATAAAATTGATAGTTGCCAAGTACAAACCTTGAAAGACTATCTGTTCTTAATAAAATTGAATTCAAATTCTCTAACCTGGTAGTCAAATGTCTCCACATTTTGGCTCCAACCTAACTTTTTAGTCTTCTTTTCAAACAATAATGATGCTACTACCTATTGAGCACCTACTATGTACAAGTTTTTAATACAATAACACTGCAAATTATATGTAAATATTTTTATTTCACAAGTGTGAAGACTAGAAAAAAAAGTGAAATAACTTGCCATGGTCATATAGATAATAAATGACTAGGCCAGGATTAGATCCCACTTCCATCTGTTTGTGAATCTCATGCCTTTTCTCATTAAACCTCAATGTTCATTCCCTTTATCGAGCCCTCCAGTTCAGCCCAGTCAAATTTGTCTATCCATCGTTCCCCAAACATGCTAATAGGTCTTGCTGTACTAGCTAGAATGCCTGATTCACCTGTATCAGTAATGGAATTGTCAACTAAAGTATTTTTAATAATAAAGGCATGGTTATTTCACATACCAGAAAATTTGGAGATGAGCAGTCCCAAGACTGACGAAATGGTTCTACAATGACACCAATGACCTAGACTTGTTCATCCTTGTAGTCTACAATTTTCATTGTCTTGGTGATGTCTCTATACATAATGTTCACTAGAAAGCTGATTAAGCTTTTAGAATCTTATCTTCCTAGGTCAGGAATCCAAGCAGAAAGAAAACAAGTGGGACAAAAGGCAAGAAAATATTTCTCAGAATTTGAGTGGGCAAAACTAGACCTTAAAATACTCCTAGATCTATTAATTGCAAAGTCAATGGGATTGTTATAGGACATGATTTATTTGCCAGAAATGGACACATTGCCCTCCAAACAAAATCAGGAATCTGGAAGCAATGAGGAAGGGGATAATGACTTTGGAGATCAACTTCAGGATCTGCCAGTCATTCATTCTTTAATGTCCGGTCAGGCACGGTTCCCTGCCTCTATGATCTCACCGCACCACGTGGTACGGTTTTTCTTTCCACAGAACTCTCACAGGTCCTGTCTTTATATGTAATTAGCTTTAAATTGTTTGTTGTCTTGTATTATAAGTTATTTTAGTGTTTTCAACATGGTTTTTTTTTTAAAGAAAATATATCCTACAAGTGTCATGTGAATAGAGGCTATGTCTTATGCATTGCTTTATCTTTCACACATCTAATATATGGTGGACACACTAAGCATTTCCTTGAGAAACAGAGTGTGGTCTGGTCAGCAAAATCATCTGATAGATTGCATACTTACAATTCTTTATCTCTTGGATATCTAGACTCATCATCTCTTCTCTTTTCACATACGTAAAAGAAGGATTTGAGAAAATAAGATGTTTTGAAAATGATGAATATATAAAATGGTTTTTGTAATATGTGATATGCAGAACAAGTAATGGACTTTGAAAATATAGTCATCTTCTGAAATCAAGAGAAATCTCATTCATGAGAAAGGTAGTTTAAAAGACTGTGGCTTTGTAATATGACATCTTTCCCTCTACTGTCAAAAACTTTTTAAAAAAGCATTTTCTATACATCATTTTGATGTATTTGACACATTGAGATAACGATATCAGTTAAGAAAAAATATTGATAATCTAACAGACCAAGTTGTTGGCTGAAAGGCTATATTGTGGGTATAAACATGCAATTGTGGCTTTTCAAAATTCCAAACATGCATTTAAAGAAGATAGGCTGAGAGAGCAACAGAATTAGAAGCTGTTTTACAGAATAGTCAGTGAGATGGAGGAGAACAGAGAAGGAAGACAAGGCACAGGGTGGAGATGCTGTTAAGATGCTCAGCCCACTCCCTGGATCTGAACGATCAGTTTGATGACCATTTCTTACAAGATCGTCCAGGACAGTAACTAATTTTCACTTACACAAAATAAGACACTGTACTGGGTAATTTAAACACATCATCCTTGTTTAATTTTTTTTAGCAATTCAATAAAATAGGTATTATTATCCAAATTGTACCAAGGGAGAAATTGAAAGTGCAATTGCCCAAGGTTACAAAGCAGTGACAGAACTGAGGTTCTTTCTTACAGCTGGCAGATTCTGAAACCTGAGTTTTTTTCCTACATTTCTCCTAGAACAGTGGTTGTCCACCATGGCTGCACATTAGAATCACCTGAAAGCTTTAAACAAGTTTATCACTCAAGCCACATCCCAGACCAATTTAATGAGAATCTCTGGGGTTGGGACCCAGGGACCCTACTATAGTCAAATTTGAGAATGAATATCTTAAGGTTCTGGCTTTTGCTAATGAGGTGTAGAAATGTTAGGGTGTATTAATTTTAAATTTATTAGCATAAATGTGGGGTGGTGAATAAAATGCTGATCTCGATTAATCTTGCCATTTGCTCATTATGAGGCTTTGGGAAGTCATAAATGAGAAAAAGAAATATCTCATCAATGGAAAAGTATGGAGAACAGCATAATGAGCCCCTGTGAACCCACCTCCTATCTATATCCAATCTCAAGCAAATCTAAAGTTTTGCTGTATTAGTTTCAGTTTTTCTCAATAATTGAAATGACACATTTGCATAAGAAAACTCCTGTGTTCCTGTCCCTATTATCCTCTCTCCAATTGAGTTTGTCATTTCTATACATGCTTTCATACTCTTACTGTATATAGTCATGTGCTGAATAATGACTTTTTAGTCAATGACACAGATCACATGACGGAGATCACATAAGATTATAATGGAGACACAGAATTCCTATCACCTGGTGGCATTGTAGCTGTAATGTCATAGCACAAAACATTACTCACATGTTTGTGGTGATGCTGATGTACAGTAGTTATAAAGTCTACAGTAGTATATAGTAATATCCTCACCTTTGCATTCCCCCATTACTCATTGACTCACCTAGAGCAACTTCCAGCCCTGCAAGCACCATTCATGGTAAGTGCCCTATATCAGTATGGCATTTTTTATCTTTTATATCACATATTTACTGTACCTTTTCTATGTTTAGATACATAAATATTTACTATTGTGTTACAATTGCCTACAGTAATCAGTACAGTAACATGCTGCACAGGTTTGTAGCCTAGGAGCAATAGTCTATATCATACAGCCTACGTGTGTAGGGTTATACCGTTGAGGTTTGTGTATGTGCACTCTATGACATTTGCAGAATGATGAAATTGCCTAACTATGCATTTCACAGAATGTATCCCCATCATTAAGTGACACATGACTGTACTACATATGTATGTTTCTATAAAAGTGTGCATATTTTCAATCTTTGTGTAAATAGAACATATACCACACAACTTTCTGCAACTTGATTGTTTTTGTTGTTTTTTAATGTTATATTTTTGAGATTTATCCATGTTGACACAAGTTGTTATTTCTAATCTATTCTGCTGGTGATGGATATTTAAATTGTTTCTAATTGTTTTCCATTAAAAACAAAGAATGTGTATGATTACATATTTCCTTGTGCAAATGTGCAGGAGTTCCTTTAGGAAATACAGTAAAAAGAAGAATTATTATTGGGTTGAAAGGTATGCATGTCCTTTAACTTCACTAGATTTGGCCAAATTGCTCTTTAATGTAGTTTTTTTAATGTCCTCGATAACATGTAATTTATCAAACTTTAAATTTTTAGCAAACTGATCAGTATAAAATGCTTTAAATTGTTTTAATGTCATTTCCCCAATTGTTAAGTGATTTCAGTAGTTTTTAATGTCTTTTTATATCTTTTGCCTATTTTTCTTTAGGCTTATTTGTCTTTTCTTTATTGATCTTTAAGGTATTTTTATGTGTGTTCTATACTAATCCTTTGTCAGTTATATACACTACAGGTATCTTTTCCAGTTTGTGGCTTAGCTGTTTAATTTATGTGTTTATTAGTGAAAACAAGATTTTAAACTGGATGCAGTCAAATACATTGATCTTTTCCTTTATGATTCGTAATTTTAAAAAACTTATAAAAGAAGTCCTGTACTCTGAGGTTCTAAAGATCTTTATCTGTATCTTTTCTAAAAGTTTTTAAATGTCCGTATTTAGGTCTTTAATCATGTGGAGTTTAATTTTGAGTTTATTTCTGTATTAAGAGAGGCTAGGTTATGTTGAAGAAACAAACAACCCTAAACCTCCAAGGTTTAACCTCAAATTTATGTCTCGTTTATGTCATTGTCCAACTGTGAATGTGCAGGATCTCTGCTCATTACAATATCTGGGGGACCCAGGTTGATGGAGGCTTACCTAAACTGGGACATCCAAAGTCTCTATAGCAGGGAGGGAAATGTGGCAAGTCACACACTGGCTCTTAGGGCTATACTTGGAGGTGACACATGTCTTCCGATCACATTTCAGTGACCAAGGCAAGTCACGTGACCATGTCTAACATCAGAAGGGACAGGGAAGTGCAGTCCCATCCTGGGCCCAGATGGAGGAAAGAACTGGAGTTATTTGGTGAATAAAAATAGCTTTTTATTGGATTAATTCTCGCAACACCATTTTTGGAAGAGTTCATGCTTTCCTGGTGGACTCCTAATACCACCTCCGTTATAGCAAATTTTCACATTGTGTAGAGGTTGATGTGAACAAACTGATGACATCTTTGTAAGCCTCTCACTTTCTCTATTCTTGTTTTAACTTTGACCAACCTAACTAGTTCTGGCTAGCATATACAAGCCTTGTAGTTAATGATTAGCTATGTTCTGTAAGCCTGAACAATATAATTATAAATATTACTGTTAGTAAAGGCCAGGAAGGCATAACAACCGAGATAAATACCTATCAAACTGGTGTTAGTGTCAGTGCTAAGCAGTTATACACCACAAGACCCCTAGGAGGTGAGGTTCCTGGCATGGATCACATGTTATGTTTCTTGTCTTGTCAATCATTAGTACTTTGGCCACACTCTAAAACATTTGGTGTAATCACTGTCTAGTAGCATGCAGACTGCTGGGTCATCTTATCTGCTCCTGATCAATCTTCTCTGTAAGTAAATTACCCTTCAATAAATGCTATTATATTCAATGAACTTGTCTGCTTCATTTTTCAGTGTCAAGACAACTTTATGGTTTGGTGGTCACTGCACCTTCTTCATTCCACCTTTAGACACACATTGATGTGAGTTTGCTTCTGGCTTTTTCTTGGGCGTCATTGTTCTACTCGGTCAATTCTGCTATGATATTGCAATGTTGAATCACAATTGCTCTCCATAGTTACTAATCTGATATCTTGCAATGAAAGACCCCTAACCCTAGTTATTACCTTCAAAATCATCTCGGTTCCAATTCTTTGCTTTTCCTATGAATTTCTCAATTCGATTTGTCAAATTTTATGAAATCTCTCCTAGGATTTTGTCTAGTGTTCCGCAGCAAGTAAATACTGGTTCCAGAATATGAACTTAGGTCTCTCTAATTCCCACATGAAAAAGAAATAGAAATGTCAGCCTGTGAACTGATGCCAGCAAGTGAAGACAGTGATTGTCTTGCTTTCTCCCCAAGCTTCAGGGCTTTGGGTCTTATTTTTGTAGCTACTATAGCTCCTGTGATGGGGCTTGCCGGGAGTAGACACCATTCAGTGAACATTTGTTAAATTCAACTGAATGTGAATGTTAAGTTGTGAATGAACCAAGAAGTCTGGGTGCACCCAGCAGAAAGAGGCTTCATAGGCCTGAAGGGTGAAAATACAGAATCTGTTTCCTACAATGAGATGGCTTGATCTAATCACTGGAGTTTAGCAGGATGGGCCTCCAACTACTGAACAGGGACAGAATTTCTCATTAACACCCAGAGCTAGGCATTCTGGAAATGAAAGCTGTTTGCCACAACTTCCTAAAGCATTGATCTCTGATCAGGAGTCATTTAGCCCCCAGGCTCCTCCTTGAATCTCCTAAGAATAAATTAGCCCAATCACTCTAATTATTTCTCCCTGAGGCAAATGGTCAGTGTTCATACAACAAATGCTTATTGAATCGGACAAAGGCGAGTTGGCAGCAATCTAGCTCTCAATCAGTTCTGAAATGTGACTGGTTGGAAAAAAAAAATGCACTGGAACATATCAAAGATGTTTCTTCACATCCCCTTGACTGCTCCTGATGGGATTTTCCCATTTCCAGTATTACTCTATGACTCACAGCTGTTTCCTTCTCTGCCCTTTTCTAGCAAGAAAGGAAGATGCTGTGCTTGGCTCATGAATTGTGCTTCTTATGAGTAAGTCTGCCAGCCTGTTAGCATTAATTTGTTTTTGGTGGGCACTGTGTTGGGCAGAAGGCTCTGTTAGCCACAGAGGAGAGTGTGAAGTGTACGCTTGCTTTTTAGTTGATGTCAACAAGACCGAACTCAGAGGCTGGTTATTGCCATCCAAGCACCTAGGACTTTTGCTGCCTCTGAGTGAATCATCGTGCCTTGGTTATGGGGTGATCTGTAGATGCAAATATACTTTTCTATGCAGCATATTGTTACTGAATGTGAAATAGAGCATTATATTAAAAAATAGCAAAGTTTAGTGCTTGCTCATATTGCTAATAATTATATTACAAAAGCGTGATAGCCCACATAATGAAATAATTGGAGTTATTAAATCATTGCATGCTTTACCCCAAGAACAATGACCATATCCCTGGAAGTTTCCTCCAGAAGCTGGCTGAAGTAAACATCTACACAGGCAGGGTTCCCCAACCTTGGGCTGCAGATCAGTATCGGTCTGTGGCCTGTTAGAGACCAAGCCACACAGCAGGAGATGAGCGGCAGGCAAGCAAGCAAACCCTTTTCTGTATTTGCAACTGCTCCCCAGAGCTAGCTAGCATCATGCCTCAGCTCCACCTCCGATCATCAGGCATTAGATTCTCATAGGAATATCAGTCTCTGGTGCCAAAAAGGTTGGGGACCACTGCATACTGGGAAGGAGATCTTCATGAAATAGGAAGTTGGATAAAATAGTTTCTATGATTTCTTCTGTATTAGTTTCCTGGGGTTGTCATAGCAAAGTACCACAAACCGAATGGCTTAAAAAACAGAAAATTATTGTCTTATAGTTCTGGAAGCTGGAAATCTAAGATGAAGGAGGCAGCAGGTCCACATTCCCTCTCCAGGCCTCTCTTCAAGCTTCTAGCAATTCCCTGACTTGTGGCAACATAATTCCCATCTTCACCTATTGTTCTTCTTGTATCTCTGGGTCCACATTTTCTCTTTTCATAAGGACACCAGTCCTATTTGATAAGGGCCCACCTTACTCCAGTTTAATCTCATCTTAACTAGTTTGCAGATGCAATATCGCTATTTCCAAATAAAATTACATTCTTAGGTACTAGGGGTCAGCATATCAACATCTGAATTTTGGGATGACACAATTCACCACACACCTTCCAACTCTGCAATTTGATTAGACTCAAGTAATATAAAAGTTTAATGAAAATGAATAGTCATTTACACAATTTCTTAACCCTCTTTTGATGTTGCTCACCTAACTCTGGTACGCCCGATGTCTAGGCTTAAAGAGAACACATCTTTCTTTTTGCCCTGAGTTCCTTTCAGGAGTCCATTAGCTTTCCTGTGTTTCTTTACCTCCACAGGACTAACTGCCAGTGACCTTTGCTTACCTCTAACAAGAGATTCTTGGACCTGATTATACTTAATGGAAGTATAATCTGGGCTTTAGATCAGCAGTTGATTTGACTTTTTCAATAATCCCTCTGCTCTCTCTTTGTAGCTGCATTTGCCAGCCTGACATTCTGGCACTGTCTTTTTCCAATCTGAGGAAAGATCTTTTCCATCAACATTAGCAGTTTGCCCTTTGAACCCTGAGTGTATGTGTAGATGGTCCCCTAGCACCCAGATCATATTCAAGATTTAAAACAAACTCACACAAAACTCAGCAACACCAGATCTCCACATTACAATTTCTACTTAATCAGAACCTAATGAAACTTCGAAATAAAAGTGTTTAAAATGTGGTGAATGATTCTGTCACAGAAGGGCAAAGGCAAAACAACTAATTAGGAAAAAATCTTGTCCACTGGGTTCCTCTGGTAATAGTGGGGATATTTTTATATATATATATGTTTAAAGGAAAAGAATCTGGAAATGAATTTATATATTTAGTACAATTTCAACTTTGGGTGGGAGAGAAGCAGAAACAGAGCTACAGTGACTTAAAGCAACATGTAAACAGTAGTATCGATAGATCTTAAAGTGTTGGCAAGTTAATTTTTTTCTTTACAATTGCCAGTATTTTCTAAGTATTTTTCAAACAACCTGTGTTTCTTATATCCTTTATGTTTCTTTTATTGAATAAGGCACAAGGATATAAGTTCTTGCTTCTCAAAGGCTGTTTTGTGTGTCATATGACCTACTTAGTTCTCTGCCAGTTGAAGATGTTCACACAGTATTGATTGAATAATTACAGAAGAAAGATGGTTTGGGCTCTGGAATTTTATATAGTGCAGAGTGGCCATTTTTCTCATTTTCTTATCTCATTATACTTTCGATGCATATCATATTCTGTAGTCATGCTGAAGTTATGCTCAGAAGCTCAAGTTTAGTTGAAAATATGAACTTAGGTTGAAGGCCAGAAATGATCCCATAAGCTGCTCGTGGTAGAGGCCAATTCTGCAGGCTGGGGGAACATGGATGGAGAGAGATTTGGGGAGTAAGCCTAGATGTTTGATTCACTAGCTCTCTTACTTATATGTAGAGGTGTGTGATAACTGAGGCCTAGATCAGAAAATATATACTTATTTCAAATTTCAGGGTGAAAGCAAAAGTCAATGCACTTCCCCAACCCATGCAAACCTCTATAGCAACAGAAATACATGGGCCTCCCAGGTGTGAATGATGAGGAGCTGTTGACAGGTGTAAAAAAGATACTACTCGGCTTCCACGACTTTTCCTAGCAACACTTGCTGTTCTTTCCCCAGTGACTGACTCCGTGGTAAACTTCTCTGAACATGAGTAAAATGGAAGACTCTTATTTGAAAAATGTTTTTTCAAATAATTACTGTTTTATATTGGGACAGTACATTTTACATTTCAACCAAAAGACAAAAATGCAGTTTAACTCAAAGACACAACAATTAAAACACAGCAAATGGCATCTTTGAGATGTATTATTCTACATTAAACAAATACACAAATTTTGTGCTCTTTCCTCCTCTAATGCAAGACCACAAGCTTTTCTCAAAGTCTTGCATTTTCGACACCAGTCAGCATTGTGGACCTTTGAGGTGCTCGAACATAGTAATTAAACGAAATGCTTGAGAGGTCTGGCAAGTGGCAGTCAAAAGGGACCTCGAAGTGCAGATATATCTTTTTCAAACATGTTACAGGCTGAACTGGCCCTTTGAACACTACCATTCTGCTTAAATTCAGGAAGCAGGCTTTAAAAATGCAAAAAGCATACAGGTTGTATATATCAGGGCAAATCTTCAGCTAGTAATTGGAAAAGATTCTAACAATAAAAAAATTATTTATGTCATTCCCCCCACCCCCAAAGCTGAAATGAAGGAAGAACCAGGACAAAACAAAAACAGAAGAGTTACTCATGACTTTGGGATCATTTAGCGATCCACTACTTCCAATTTAAAAAATTTTAATACATTAAAGAACCATTCTAAAAAGAAAAACACAAAAATAATTTTGCTTTGTTTAATCTGCTCTTCACATCTAGAATGGGCTTCTCTGTAGCAGGCGTTTGAACGTGTAGTCCTGTGGAAGGCGAAGGTGCTGGAGGAGTTGGGGGGAGGCTGTGGCGTGCCGAGAGACCTCAGGCCAGCAGGCAGCACGGGGTGGCTGCAGCTACTGGTGCAGCCATTGAGCCCTTACATTGCAGTGTGTCTGTGGATTTTAGGAATGTTCTCATCACTTTGTGACATTCATGCTGTTTCAGTGTCACAGCTTTTACAAATGGTTCAAATTCAATAAAAAGATTCACCCGAGTCCTCAAAACTATGAATGCAAAAATATTAATGAGAATGAACCAATTTGGTAGATACCTACATGCAAATTTCTAACACATCTGTAAAAGCACAAAGTCATAAGAATTTATTTTCCATTACGTTAGTTTACATAAAATGAACAAACAGTATTTATAGATTTAATGTGTTTTATGTACATATACATTTGCTCTGTTTTAGGTTAAATAAATGTGCTAAAAGGTGGGAGACCAGTTAAGGGAGAAATCATAACCAAAAAAGGAAAAAAAAAAATCAGCCTTTTAAACTATCAACCCAAAAGCACCCATAAAGAAGTTTCTGAGTGTGTCCAAAAATAATGAGAGGAATTCTAGTAACACTGTACAATCTTCTCCTGTTCACCTGCAGCACAGAGTGGAAATGTGTGTGGACTTTTCCTTTCACTGATGATGGATGCTAGCTCAACTAATGCCAAAGCTCACTTATTGCTGAAAGTTAAATAGGAAAATAGGTTAGAATTGGACCAAATATCACTTACGTGGGGGAAAAAAAGAGGTGCAATCACTTTGTGTTAAGTAGGAAATGGAGGGCTCATTTATATCTGATATAGGGGAAAAAAAATGGTCCACAGACAAGTAGCATAACAAACTGAAGGGAAATGTGCCTTGGGGACAGCAGTACACAGATGGTCCCAAGATCAGCACACAAAATAGATTGTACAGTTTTATTTGTGAGAACAAACAACATTGGAACTTTTATAAGTTGTGCAACCCCAAAGACGTGCTCTCCAGGTTTCTGTTTTAGGGTGAGAAATAACTGCTCTCATCCACACGTGAGTCAGGGAGTGGGCACCGGGCGTGTGAGAGAGTGCTTTCTGGAGGTGTTCCTGGCTCCTCGCTGGGGTGAGGTCCATGGTTAAGGGCTCTTAAATGCTGCTTTCAAAGCTTAATGTGGAGTTCTGAGATCAGGACCTCAACTTTAGAAGTTTGTTTCCTTCACTTTCCGAAGCACAAGACACATTTGTACATTTCTGCTAGGCAAGTGTCAGTGCTGAGCTGATGAAGAAGGGAAGGTTTTGGTGATGAGAGGCCCAGTTGGAAGAATGCACAAGGGGCGACATGAAAATGAAAGGGCAGACACCAACTTTACTGTGGGGAGCGCGCTTCTGCTTCTGCTGCTGCTTCTGTTCTTCTTCTGCTCCCTAGGGGACCACATGGACTCCACATATATCAGAATACAATAATGGCATTCAGCCACACATGTGTGATACAGTAAGGTGAATTAAATTTACATATGTTAGGTGCAGGTGCCCTACTACACTAATGGAACATACTAAATCCAGGGTCTTATTCCTAGCGTGAGCCTGGATCAGACCTGGGACCAGCCAGGCCTGAGACTCATAGCAAGTAACACAGGAAGCAAGAAAACTTTAAGAAATGTTTGGTAGGCTACACAAGGACAGTAAATATAGGAGAAAATTACTGAGATGTAAAAATTGCATATTCAGTCTATGAATTCTTGGGTGCTTCCAATTGGTTGAAATGTACAGTCTCTCAGAGACAAATTTTTATGGAGAGAAAGAGAAGCTATTGGATTCAATCTGAAACCCACAACACAATCCTAAGCAGTTCCTTGACAACGTTTACAGAGCTGATTTTGGTAAAGGTGGTACACTAAGGTTTAAGCGCAAGGGAATTGTGGGTAAGTCCAATACCTAATTAGATCCGGTAGGGTGAACAATCCGGGAGGCAGCTGAAGCGACCACTGTCTCTTACAGACCTACACAGTCTTGTGATTGTGCTGGAGCTTTATTCTTTCGATGCTGGAGCCGTAATAGCCGTCGTCACTGCTGAGGCTCTGCATGCTTTTCCGCTGGTTGGAATCACCCAGGCCGCCGCTGCTCCAGTGCAACTCACCTGTAAGATAGTCTGTGCTTTCAACGTCCACATGGATTCCTTCCCCGTCGGAGTCTGAGCACTCCAAGTTGCCCGTGGAGCTGATGCTGTCCCTCCGTATCCTCTCGATCCCGCTTCTCCAGCTGCCTCTTCAGGTGTCGCTGCTCTCGCTGAAGCTGGTCTATTCAGAGAGTGGCATTTCTGTCACAATCACCTAGCTTCTTTGTGTGCAATTTGGCTTTTGTTAATAAACTCAGTGCAATGTGTTGGTTTCATTTGGGCCCAGGCCGTACTAGCCCCTTCGACTTCTCCAGGCATAAGCGAAGATGGGCCCAACTATTCTCCATTTCATTGTGAGTTGATCTGCTACTGCCAGTGGCCACCGCCTGCTAGTGTGTATCCCCAAATATCTTCTTGGATTTGTTCCTTCATTTTCAAGCATCTCTGTCCTTGTTGCTGTAGGGTAACATGGAGGCGTAACCATGTTTAGCTTCTCTCTCCCGCCGCTCCAGATAGCCAGCCGCCTCCAGCAGCATCTGGACGTTCATCCAAACCGCCGACAGCATTCTGCACCGCAGGCTGGAGCCATGCTACCAATGTGCAATGCCCACCGGCTCGCCGCCGCCGCCGCCGCCGCCGCCGCCGGACACCCAAGCCCTGCTGTGGACTGGTAGAGCAGGCTTGAGAGAGGCTCCCTGGCGACCACACTCGTTGGAGGAAGGAGGAAGCCAGTGAGCTGGGCACCTCCAGCACCAAGACAGAACCTGGAGAAAAGCAGCAGCCAGTGGCCACCGCCTGCTAGTGTGTATCCCCAAATATCTTCTCATTAAGATTCTTGTTTTATGACCCAAAGGACTTCAGTCTACTTCCCGAAAGAGTGTATGGTGCTCAGAGCTCTCTAGTGATAAATTCTCAGGGCAACGCTATGTACTGAGGTTTTCCCATTCAAAGTCATGGGCACATGGCCATGCTCCCCATTCTACCTGGTGCTCCCTTTTATGCAGTGTAACAATAAGTAACACAAACATCGACTTCCCTAAATTTGAGGGGAGCATTTCCAGTAGAAAGTTAGGTCCTTCTTTTGCATTGCTCCAACGCAGACTCATTTGTGGGATTTTAAGAATCCTTTAACAAAGGGACACAGGAATTGTGCTTTGTCTCAAATAAGTGGCCTATGCCACTGAGACTCCACAGGAGACTAATGAAAGCCCACAGCAAAGGAAGAAATTTGCACCTTAGCGCTGAGACTCTTTATACCTGTTGAAGTTCTGCACTTCATTGAGATTTTACTCTAACAATACCGTTTTCTTTTCCAGACAGGAAATATCTCTTTTTATCTTCAAACTGACATAAAAATTTGCAAATGGATTTAGAAGAGACGCGTCCTGTGCCTGTTCTCCCTTTGGTAACACACACCCATTTGTCATCCTATTAGATTTGTCCTGCCGTCAGCCTGACATCAGCAGTTTGACACGCAAATCTGCCTTTAGTTCTCTTTTGAGTGTGGGCTCACACCCTGGTAGCAGTTTGTCAAAATTCATTTTGCTAGTCTATTGTTTTTCTTACAATACACAAGAATCGCTGATTTGTTCTTTGGGATTCTCGTACCACATTTTCTCTGTGCCTAAGCCATGCCTGGCAGGCAAAACAGGTGAAGCAGATACTTTGGGAAGGTGTTTCCAGCACAGTGTTGAGTGTATGTCTTTATGGTTTAGGGCCCCCTCCCCTCTTCTTTCTTCTCCTCCCTCTTCTCCCCTTCCCTTCCCTCCCTTTCCATTTCTCTCTTCCCAGATATGAATGATGAGCATTTGTAAAACTCCCTCCCTGCCTCCCTCCCTCCCTTTTTCTTCCTTTCTTCCAAAGAATAAATGCTTCTCAGAATTCATGACTCCCTTAGGGTGCAAGAAATGAGATTCTATAAGTAGAGTTATTCTTATCTTGTCCTACATCCTCATTTAAATTTTCCTAATATACAAATTTCATTTCAAGGACTCTCTCTCTCCACATCCTTTACATACATTTTCCAGAGCCTGTTGCTGCTAACTTTCTTCACTGAATGCTTTCATGATGTCCAGAAAGCCAGCAGAGACCTCTTCAGGATGGCTGCCTTGATCTTGTCATTGAAAACAGTACACTGTTGACTGTGATTCCTGCTATTATGTGAGAGACACTAAGTGTTTTTTTTTCATTTATTTTATTCTGTCTTTTTTTAAACCTGACAATTTGCTCCAACTCACCTGAGATTTAATTTTAACTTCATGATCCTTTACATGTTTTGACATTTTTGAAATCAAAACGTCAGTGAGATTATCTCCTACCAGAGTTTGATCAGATATTACAGAGACTTTACTATAAATGATTATGTTACCTGTCTGTTTTCTATTGAAGGGGTACTTAAAAGATAGGTTCAGCTTTGATTCTGTCAACCTGGGCACAGGATGGGGGAGTAATCAGAAGGCCTGCATTGTCATTCAGCTCTGCCACTTACTAATGCTGTGTTCAGAGGGAACCATATGCCATCTCTGTCTCAGTCTTTCTGTCTGTAAAAAAATTATAAATGTCACTTTTGCAGTGGAAGTTTGTTCTGTACCCATTTTTTACTTACTAGCAAGTCCTTTTTTGAACTTTCAAGCATTTCTCTGCGGTAAAGTCAAGTAAAGTCTAGAGAGCCAGTAAAAACTAGAGGCATCAATGAGTTTCCCAGCCTTGGGTCAGAGGTCTGAATTTCCTGTCATTAGCAGAAAACATTTGTTAGGTGCTCATCTGAAGAGGCTCTGGCTGACCTGCCACCCCATTTCTCTGCATGGTATGTCTTTGAGAAAACCTTTTCTGGGTTTCTTTTTCTCCATTTGTGAAATGAACATGTTGATTTCTATATTCTCTATCTCAGAAAGCTGTTATTAGGTTACCTGGAATGCCTTAAAATACTCTGATCTCATTAGGAAAAAAAAAGATTTTTTTTTCATTTTTACCCTTTGTACAAGTTCTTTGGGGTGTGAAAAAAATAAAAATGCATCCCCTTAGACATTTGTACATTGTACAGTCATACTTTGGAAATACCGCGGGTTTGGTTCCAAACCACCACAATAAAGTGAGTATTGCAAGAAAGAGAGCCATAATATTTTTGCTGGTGAAGGGTCTTGCCTTCAATTTGTAAAAAACCACAATATCTGTGAAGTGTAATAAAGAAAATTGCCATAAAATGAGGTACACATGTATTAATCGTATAAACGCTGGCATTATCAAGATCTTTGAAGTAGACATCAGCCTCAAATAGCATGCTAAAAATACTTTTGGTTGCATCAAATAGATCACATTGCAATCTAGAGAAATAAATGCTAGAATCAAGTTTGTTGTTATTTTTTTAAGGAGAGAATAATCTATCATTATGTGCCGGAAATGGACATGTGCATATTACTAAAGGTAAGTTACTTCAATGAAATTACTATTAAGACCCTTACCTTTCTATAATATGGCACTTGAATTAAAGTAATATAGGAGATAACATAGGCTAATTTTTAGTATAACAGCCTCAGGTATTTTTCTGCATCTGCTGTCAGAGCTATCTTCATTCCTACTGGCTGCTTCTGGGAGACACAGCCCCATTTCAGGAGCATGCCCAGTCCCTCCTGCCATACAGGCCCCAGCCCCCAGATGGCTCCTGCTACTGCTGCCCTTTCTCTAATCCATTCCCCCCCACCCCAGTACTCATGTGGGTTTGCTACTTCCACTGCACAGATGTCATCAACTGTATTTCTAAAGCCCTCATTATCTCTGTCTTGTTAAGCACATTTGAAACATGCAGGGAATTCAGAGACATGGGTCTGCTTAAATACAAGCATTGCTATTGCCCTTTGACTCATGAAAGCTGCCTATAAATGTCTTCTAGAAGATGGAGCTCACCAGGGTGAGGTTTAGAGGCTTCCCCAAATTTAAGATAGAAAAGACATCATACAAGAGTGGGTCTCACCCAGTACACTCTTCTCTCTTTACTCTGAAGCCCTTTACTCCACGTTTACTTCCTGCTACGCACCATCAATTTTCAATAGTTAAAATCTCTCTACATGATCTTACACAGTATTTTGCTGTTTGCGGTTTCCAATAACTATAGTTGTTGTCAGGAATTAGCACATTCTGTACTACAGATCAATCTGACTCTCACCAAGGTGACATTGAAATATAGCAACCTGCATGAAAAATCAGGATCGCATGCATAGGACTGATGCGTAGCATATGAAATGCCCGGAGTAGCAGAAGAAATGTCTGTAGAGGTGGAAATAGACAGGACATTGCTAGGGTTGTGCGTGTGAGTGTGTGTGTGTGTGTGTGTGTGTGTGTGTGTGGCATTTTTTTTAGTCTGTCCCAAGGAATAGTGAATTCACTAACAAATTTATTATGCAAAAAATTTGAATTAATGCATACCTGTGTCTAAAGTTTTACAGATTATAAAACATTCCAAATAAGTAGACAAGAATTAATTAGGTAATGATTTTTAACAGTGACCAGCTTTTATTCACTTAGATACTCAAAAAATGCTCTAGGCCTTTATCTTGGTTGACTTTCTTGCTCCAATCCTTCCAGAAGCAAATCGGGCTGGCTTTCAAAGTTTCTGGTTATCTTACGGGTCAGTTTAGAATTAAATGCCTCTTGATTTGTTTCTCTTCTGATACAGGTTGTGGAAAGTCATCTAGCCATCTAGCCACAACTCTTAGAATGTCCACTTGCTCATTTGATCGGGCCCTGAATATGCTACATGATTTCCAGCTAGGAATGAGTTGTTCGAAGACAAAGATGTCATACTCATGGAGGGATTAAAGAGAGGTATGAAAAATTGTCTAAGGGAACTATGACAGAGCTTGGCTGGTCAATTACCAACCTGTTTTCTCTTCTTCCTGGACATTAAATAAACCATCCTTCTCAACTGCCCTTGGAGTTTTAAACTTTTATTTTGTTAAGTCACTTAGATTTCTGTGTTTATTTGTTTTAGCAGTTAGCAGTTACCTTACCTAATATTAATAACTTTTAAAGATTCCATCCAATCTTGAGATTCTAGGATTCTAAATCTTGAGAGACAAGATTCAATTGTGAATACTCATGATTTTCTCACCACTTATAGTTGACTCTTATGTTTTTCTCTCCTTCTGGCTTTCCACAGGATTTCTATTAGCCCTTTTTATTCTCATAGGGCTTTCAATTCACTCATGGACAAGGAAATGGCTAGTGTGGGTTTAGATTGTCCAGTTACCCAGCTCAAAAGAAGAATGCTTTCTAGACATACGTTTAGCTTGCCGTGGTTGCCACATGGGTCAGGGGAATAGGCTGAATGCATGGAGCAAGGCCTGGCATGGAAACAACAGTGATACAGCCCCAGGATGTGGTGATAACAGATGGCATTTGACAGAGCAGAATATAGGGCCCCAAATGAAGATGGGGCAGAGTGGTAAAATCAATAAGATCCTGGTCCCTCTAAGAGAGTTACTTGCAAGAAACTTTAATTTGGCTTTAATTTCCCCAGTACCACTAAACAGCAAATTCTATCTCTCCACATATCTATTCGCTACAGAAGCCAAAGATGCAAGTGCTAAATGATTCTAACATTCCCTCTGGTGTTTTCAGGTGGGTCTCTAATACGCTGCACAATCGTTAAGTAATTAATAGAAGAAGAAGGTTCAGAATTTTGAGAAGGACTTAATGAAATTTGTTTTGAATGGTAACTAATGATTGATAAACCAAGGGAATCAGCTCTAATTAGCATAAATCTCTTCCTGATAAATTGGCAGTTAGTTTTAGACTAAGTTTGAATAGAACTATCTTTCAAAGGGAAAATTATTTTTAAGTGCGTCTTTCTGAAAATTTGTTTTTGTTTTGAAATCTTTTATAAATTGTCATCATCATCTGTATAATCTGAATAAAGGTTAGAACACTGGTTTGAAAGATTGAAACTGTTGATCAATACTCTGATTCTTCTTTTTAATGTGTATTCTAGATTGTGATGAATGAGTTTGCGAGGTGGTGTTGGGGTGTGTATGTATGTATGTATGTGTGTGTGTAAGAGAGAGAGAGAGAGAAGAGGTTTCATCAAAGACTTTCAGATATAATAATTTTTACCACATAATATTTATCAGTTACTTTTGACCCCAATCAATGTGCAATCTTATTCCAATATACAAATGTGCATACTGGAGTGCTTTATTCAATTTAAAATTTTACATTATCTGAATATATTTATTGACCTGAAGACTTTTTAATAAAGTGCTTCTTATGTAAAACTAGATTATTTTAAAAAGAATCGAAGATGAGGAAATTATTTAACTCTGGCGTATAGTACCTGAGGGTTTTTTTCCCTCTTCTTTTACTCGACTCTTTGATTTTGCATAAGCTATTCACAAATTTCAGTTGCTGTTGACATCCAAACCAACAAATATATTTAGCACAATACACCAGAGGATGAAAAGAAAAGCTTTTAATTAAGCTTTAGGGAATTTGCTAAGATCATAGGTTTAAGAAAAAAAATTAGAGGCAGGAAGTTACCTGACACAGGTAACATATGCATTTTCTTCTGGCTTCTGGATGTGACCACAGAGCAGAAATGACCTCCGAGGCACCAATGTAAGGCAGTAGATTACCATGAAAAAAAAATCTATTCACATACTTTGAACGACCCAATACAATGACTCTGCCCTGCTGAAAAGTTCACTAATATCCAATAAATGTGTGATTATGATTAGTTTGAAATTTTAAAAGCCCACCAACTCTAGGCAACATCGTGAGAAGGTGCGCTCTGCTCCTTCCTTCTTGCCATCTTCTCTTCACTGAGAGAACCCTCCTCCCTGTCCCAGGACCTGGTGCCCTCCTGCTGCTTTCTCTTTTTCCAGGGTTCCATGAGCCCTGTCCTTGCAGGTAGCCCCTTCCACGTCCCTCTCTTACTTGGATCCAAGCTTACCAATGAAGAGCCCATCCCTTGCTCTCTACTTTCTGACATAATGAGAATTTTTATATTCCAGACTTGGCGCTTCGTGTGTTGCATTTAATCCCACGACCATTCTCCACAGTATAGTTGGCATTACTATTCCTACTGTTTACATAAGAAAGCTGAGGTAAGAGAGGCCAATGACTTGCCCTAGCATTACACACACCAAAGAGGCCAATTGCTTCCTTCCTCATGTTTTTTTTTCTTAAGGGACGTTTCCTAGAAATAACTACTGTTTCCTTCCCCAACTTCTCCCCCTGAATCTTTCATCTCTTATACTTAGCCATCACTCAGTTGGCTCTGCATTCTTCCTTTGAACTACCCAACCTCACAGACAGTCAGCTCAGGTTCTGCATTTTCTCCCTTCACTGCAATCCATTCTCCAATGCTTCCAAGACTCATGGATCTTACACACAGAACTGTGTGACTCTCAGGCTAGATCCATAGGGCGAGGCCACTCACTTGAAGATGGCAGTACATGGATAGGCAGCTTGGCAGCCTGACAGAGTGTCTCTAAGACCATGCTTCTTGTGCTCTGCTCCAATCCTCTGCTCTTTCTTCTCTGCTTCTCTTCTCCTCTTCATTTTCTAAGATTATCATTTAGAATAGGAATGAAGTAGCAATAGTACCTGTTGCTCTCTTGGTCTAGCTCCCCCACTCTGGCTTTTAGCACACAACCCCACCACCCCAGCTGCCTGGACCCCAACATATCATCTAGACTCTTCTGCCTACCTGTGTCAGTTGGGCTCCAACTAGGAAACAGAAACCACGCAGTAAGTTGAACATGAAAAGTTTATATAAAGACTTGTTAACTACAACAGGGGAGTAACTATAAAGATGTAATGAAAACCCTAAAGAATACCCAAAGGCTGATGGACAGCATCCATGGAAGGACGTGGTTAGAGGGCAGGTCCCTCTTCTAGGCTGAGCTTTAGACAGCATTGGAGAGGTATAATCACAGCCTATTGGGTGGTGGGAAGTTCTCTGTGTTGTCCAAGGATGCTGGGCAAGGCAGCGACAGCCCTCTGGATTGGAGGTGGGCTGAGGTTGGCCAGAGAGTGCACAGAGGGCAGTGGGTGTCAAGGGCCTGCTCTCCAACAGGGCAGTACAAGGACTGGGGCACTCAGAGTCTACATCAGGAGCACCATAGCCAGGTGGTCACCATTGGTGATAAGCTGGAGGAGTGCATGCTCTGGGTAGGAGGCTGGGGACAGCCACTAGGAGTCATGCAGAATGAGACAGGGAGAAAATAGCAGCACACTAGAACCAGAAAGAGAAACTCTTTCCTCCTGCACATACCCACAGCTCTTTGCTGACAAATCTTAATATTGTGTTTCATGCAAAGAAGAAATCCTTAAAGCTTGCTTATTACAGAACAGGTGAAGAATTATGGATTTGAAGCTGAGAAGAAATAGATTGACAGCTGGACCCTGACCTTCGACTGCTCCTTCAGTCTGGCTTACGCTGCTTCTCTGATTCTCTTTCCCAGCACATACCCTCTGGCCTATCAGTTCAGCTGCCTTGCCGTCTCCATCTCGGTTCTGCTCTGTGCTGAGAGTGTTCTTCCTTCTCTCTTCTTGATCAAATTGAACTCATTCTATAGGTCTGGCTCAATGCCCAGGCAGGCTTCCATGAACTGCCTCCTAACTATTCTCTTGTTGTAGTTCAGTCAGCTTTGTCACATCTAATTCTTGTCACTTCATGATTGTCTCTCTAATAAGATTGTAAGATTTTTGAGAGCAAAGCGAGAATCTCTTTCCACATGTTGTCCTTGCCCTCATTAACCTCCCAATAGATATTAAGATATAGTTGATTGATGGCCTGGAAATTTCATGGTTGGTGAACTAGTTAGAAGTCTCTGGGAAAGAAATTGAGTGGAAAAAAATATTCTCCACTTATACCCAAGACCCAGTCTGAGTGCTCGCAAGAGACAGGCAGCACTACTTATTTCTCTTTTGGTATTAGAAAATAGATTTATTGCAATGGCACCAATTAATAGCATAATTCTGTGTGCTGGGTGAAGGAGATGTAAAAATGTCAGAAATAATGAAAATGATTTGGCCTACTTTGACCTGAGTCTGATTGGGAAAGGATACCTTCCTCTCTGTCACTTTAAAAAACAGAATTGCTTTCATAATAGAGACTTATTTATTGAGATGAAATACTAGAGATCATAAAGAAGTAGAGAAAGAGAATGACCTGAGTACTTTATAAGGGACAGTTTATTGGATCAATGCTGCTTTGTCTTATTACTCCAAGTTTTCCCAAATGGCCTGTAAGTGATTCTTGAATCACTGTGATCTCAGCCTCACTATCCAGGAGTAGGATATATTAAAAGCTTTGACCTGTGCAATGAATCACTTGCTGTTTATCAAGCAAGGCTCCTCTACCTGCTCTGCTGGCATTTCTAGACAGTCTTTTTTATAAGTTATCAATTTTCTTTTTTATCTGGGTGAGATCTTCTCTGACTACTTCTTCCTTTATTAGATTGAGCTGATCTTCCTCTGTCATATTTTCTTAGCATTGAGAAAAAGTGTGTGTGTGTGTGTGTGTGTGTGTGTTTGTATATAAAATATATCACTCTGTATTGCAATTGTAAGTTAACTCCTTGCCATTCTGAAATGTACCATCTTTAACTATGTAGCCCCAGGATCTGAACCAGTGACTTACACATAGTAAAAGCTCAATAAATATTATTTGAATGAGTAGATGGTTGAATGATGAAGCAGTCATACTTCTTTTAGTGGAAAAGATCAATAAACCAATTTAATTTCTTTTAGGTATAAAAGAAAATTTATTGGCTCATATAGTTGAGAAGATAAAAAGGTACTGCTTCTAGCTTCAGGCAGAACTGAATTCAGGGATTCAGATTCTGTAATCAGGACTGTACCTTTCTTTCAATTCATCTTGGTTTGTCTATCATCTAGATTTGCTCTATTCCCATAAGTGTTCTCTCCATATGGCATAGATAGATAGATAGATAGATAGATAGATAGATAGATAGATAGATAGATAGATAGAGATAGATAGTTAGTTAGGTAAATAGATAGATAGATAGATAGATAGATAGATAGATAGATAGATAGATAGACAGACAGGCAGAGACACAAAGCCAATGAAGGTTCTAGCCCAGGGTTTCTCAATGTGGATTCCATTGACAATTTGGAATGAATAATTATTTGTTTTGTGAGACTATCCCATATATTACAGGATAGTTAGCATCCCTGGCATCTAGGCATCAAATGTCAATAGGGTTTCCATATATTGTGATTACTATACATGTCCTCTACACTTGCAAATGCCCCATATGGAGGCAGTAGAGCTTGTGGTTGAGAGCCACAGCCCTAGGCTTACTTTGATCATAGAGAAAACGGCCAGGCTCTCTGTCATCTATTCTCCATATCAGTTCTTCATAGGATTCTGATTGACTATGCTTGAGTTGTGTTTCTACTCCTGGACGAATCATGGGTTTCCATGTGTTAAAGAGTTTAGCATAGTCTGATTGGCCAATGTATTAGTTATCTATATTTGCATAGCAAATTACTCTAAAACTTAGCAGCTTGAAACATTTATTATCTCAAGTAATTTCCATGGGACAGGTATCTAGGAGCAGTTGTCAGGTGGTTTTGGCTTATGGTCTCTCACAAGGTTGCAGTCAAACTTTGGCCAGGGTGGCCGTCATCTCACCTGGGGCTAGAAGATCCTCTTCAAACCTTGCCCATATGGTTGCTTGCAGGCTTCAGTTTCTCTCTGATTATTGGGTATCTCACCATACAATCCCTCAGTGAGCTTGCCTGAGCATCCCATCAGTGACTGATGATCAGCGTGACTGATCTAAGAGAGAAAGAGGAGGGGAGAGAATAAGAGACAAGAAGAGGAGAGGAGAGGAGAGGAGAGGAGAGGAGAGGAGAGGAGAGGAGAGGAGAGGAGAATCCAATATAGAAGCCACCTACTTTTATAACCTAATACTGGAAATGTCATATCATCAATTCTGTTGTATTCTACCAATCACAAAGACTGACCCTAGTACACTGTGGGCCGATGCTACACAGAGTGTGAGCACAAGGAGGCAGGATGCTCGGCGGTTGTTTTGTAAGTTGCCTCTCTCAGGCAACAAGGATACAACTATGCTCATCCCTGTGCACGAAAGGCAAGATTATAAGGATGACAGTTCTGGAAAATCACAGGACTGGCAGAGAGGGGGTGGGGTGAGGGTGACGGGAGACATTTCCTAAAAGGAAGTCATGGAGTCTAAACAAAAAGTAAATGTCTGCCACATAAATATCTGAACTCACTCATCACCAACTCACTCAAGGCAGCGCAGGGGAGAAGATCTAGCGAAAATAGTGCTATGAATTGTTTTTTTTCTTTTTCTCTGTCTAGATCATAATTTATCCCTTAAGAATCTTTTTTGACTGTGGGCTGATGTTCCTGGTAAGCATTTATCTATGGAAAGGCTTTCACAAGCAATTCAACTGCTGATTTATAAATAGGTTTTGTAGATTTGGGGCATAGACCAATATTGGAGTGTCTCTTACATAAATTGCTCTGACAGCTGCTTACTTTCTCTCCAAAGTTCTCCTTTTCTTGGTGCTCTTTTAATTGTTTTAAAAAATTACTAGCAGTGAGAAAGCATCAGCTATATCCTGGTATGTTTTCATTAGAAAGAGGTAGGGTGCAGGACTGGAATAGCCCCAGGAAGAGGATGCAGCCAAACCCACTACAAGATGCAGATGACTATTCAAAAGGAGGTATTTTGATTCTGTGCATTTGGACAGATTTTCTGTAGTTGTGCTCCTCAGAGACTATGTGGAATAAGTAAGTGCTCTTTTCTCATTAGAGATTAATGGCATACAGAGGAAAGGTGATTTTTGAGACTTCAGACTTCAGTTGAAGTACTGCCAGCAACTGAGCCATCCCGACACCCTGCTGCTCTCAGTAATGAGAAACCACTATTTGTCTTCCCATCACCCTGCCAGCAAGAAGGCTGCTGCCAGGTATCACATAACCAGTAACCCAGACAGTTGGTTCAAAACTTGGCTTCTTTGGAGCCTTCCTTCCAAGCTTTTGGAAAGTAATAACAACAGTGTAGAAAAAGAGTGACTCAGAAGATGGATTAAAAAGAAGTCTTGCTAGGGTTTAATCACACAAATGGAGGAATGCATGCCGTTACTCTTTCAACTAATGAAAACAACGATACTGAGTGAGCGACCTCGTGTGACTTAAGCCTGACTTTATACAAGCCCTGCATGTCAAATTGGGCAGCCACAAATAGTGAATATTTTGTGCACTGCGAGAGAAGATGTCTCTGACTTGGGGCAGCTCAGTAGATGGCCACGCTGAGCCCAGGATCTGTCAGTTCTCTGGGTAGAGTTGCCAGGTATAGAGCGTACCATGCAGCATAGCAAAGGGGGCATATTTATGAACTGGTCTTTGCAGCCGGTCTCTGAAAACAATTAGACATTTGAAAATGACATTCACCCATATATATTTTGACTCTGATAATTTCCACCCCTTTAACTTTCCAGGTGGCCGAACAGACAAGAGTAGAGAAGGAGAAGAAACACACCATCGTTAGTCAATAAATATACTCTGTTTTCCTTCACTTTGCAACACAGACCAAAAGAAAGGGGAAGAAAGAGGTCATATATCTAAATTATTTGTCTTATGCTGTGTCTCACTGGGCTTGATGTTTTTGTTTTACATTCGCAATGCCCAGAATATTGGGGCAAAAGTTTATCTCTGGCTAGCTAGAGTCACAGGATCAGGGTACCAGAAGTACCATTTAGGGAGGGGATCATCGCTAGAGTAACGAATGAGTTATCGTTTGCTCGTATCTGTGTCCCTGTTGTTTTTTCTTATGGTTAGGGTCTGGCCGCTCTGTTCACTTATGTTCCTCGACCCATTTCCCTGCCTCTCTGAGTGGCCAATTGGCAGGGCTTATACAGAAAAGAGCTGATGGCAGCACTCAGACCATCCCATGAGACAGGTAGTTTAAAAAAAGGTTGGGGTCCCAGGCTCTGGGCTCAGACAGTCCTGAGTTCTGCTAGTTCTGTAAGTTTGGACAAGTTACTTAACCCCTCTGGGTGTCTATTTTCTTACCGGAACAATGGGGATAATCATAGTTTAACCCACAGGACTGTAGTGAGGATTAAGTCAGATAATGCAGATAAGGGCATAACTTGGGGAGGATTACTCTTCTTGTTCCCAGTGTGGGCCCTCCTCATAGGCTTGTCACCTTTCACAGCCCCATGAGCTAGCTCCCTCCGGAGTATAGAATGGCAGAGCTGAAGGGACTTTATTGCTTACAGGGTCCCCTTCCCTCCTTGGCTCCTAGGGGTCAAAATCCAGTGCCATTGTTGCTGTTGCTCAGTCAATCTTCTTTAGGAGAGGAGTTTGTAATGTTTCACATGCTCTATCTTAGAAAGTCGAGGGACTCTCAGTGCAGCCCTTGGAATTACTGCCCCCCTCCCCGCCCCAGTTTTACTGGAAGGAGCAGAGTTCTGTGAAACTGCTACATGATCTTTCTTGAGAAGGTTTGCCTCAGTAAAACTTTATGGGCTGGAGGCAGACCATTTATCCTATCATTTTACCAGGTTTTTGTTAAAGGAAGAAAGGTAATAATTGTGAAATGCAGCCCATGGAGAGTAAATAAAATACTTATGTCCTTAATAAGCTTTTCATTCATGTGCTTAATCTCCTGCTATGTATTTTTTCTTGTTTGTTTGTTTTGTTTTTTAAATGGAAAAATCATTTTGTCTATTTTTCTCTTCATTGAAAGACATTAAAAAAAGAAATATTCTGGGATATTTGGTCCTCTGTCCTTCTTTCTCCTGCCTAAAGCTCAGCTTCAATCACAGCAAAGTGGGGCAGCCAGGACCTAAAACCCAGTTAGGAATAACACAGGGCAGGAGCAGAGCACTCATACTGCCTGGAGCTGCACACAGTGGGGCAAGCTTTGCCATGTACCCCAAAACACTGGCATATACACAGAGCTTTATGCTAAGTGCCAGCGCACTCGTGCCCGAGTCCACCCCTGCCCCACAAAATTGGTGGCCAGCACCCGAGGTGCTGGGAGCATAGCAACGGGCAGGTTAATCAGGTGTGCAGGGACAAAACAGGCCTGCACAGCCCCTGACACATAGCACGGAGCTCACAGTCCCCGGGGGGAGGTGCAGGCATGAAAGGCTGCAAGAAACATATTCCTAAAAGCTGTCAAGAGTGGTGAAAGCAGAGGAGCAGTTGAGTGGGGAGCAGAAACGGGAGACTTATTCTTCCCTGGATAATAAGAGTCAAGAGAAGTCACTTGAACAAGGTGTTTTGGGGGGCTTTTCTTTCATAATCATATTTGAGACTGAACTAGGGGGAATAAAAAGAGGGTATGAGAAGTGGTAGAGTGGAGGAATTAGAACTATAAAGTAGCCCATGACCCATTTACCCAGGCCGCCTCTCTGAATGCTTCAGGGAGGGAGCCCAGGCTCTGCCTCCCCCGGAGGCCACCGCAGCAGCAGCAGCAGGGCAGTGTGGAGGCTTCTGCCAGGGCTCTCAGAGGGACCATGGTCATCTTAGGCCTGCGGAAGAGGGGACCCTTGAAGCCTAGTCTTCCAGACGCTACTCAGGTGTGGACTCCAGTTCCCCACCCCTGAGCCCAGCCTTTCCACCCATCTTTGGGATGATGATAATGTATTCCACTCAGCCTTCTGTTCACTTTCATTTGTACCCAGGACTAAAAAACTAGCCACGATTTTTGGTCTTTCAGCTTTTGAAACATTTTCCTTTACCTCTTCTTTTAGACAGTGTCTAAATGACACCACTAAATGAAACTGGAGCAGTCAGATCTATGGCCCTGTCTAAGGTTTGCAAATGAATGACAGAGAAGGTGGCTTCCTTCGCCCACCCACATATTTAATTCACTCAGGCGACAGTGAGCTCACTCCTCAGGACTGGCACATTAGCGACCTCACTCTAATAACTTCCTGGGCTGAGGCAAAAGTGACAGCCAGGCCTGAACTATTATGCCACCTTCATCCCTTGTGTGGTATAGACGGCCTCTGATGGCTTACCACTGAATCCGAGTACACCAGGGTGCTGAGCCTGGCACTGCAGCCTGCAATAATCTGGTTTCTCCTGCCTTTCTAGCCTCTTTCTCCACATGACCTTCACGTGGCCTATGTTCTAGTAAAACTATACACTCTTTCCTGAACATTCTCTCCATCCTCTCACTTCTGTGCCTTAACTGAAGGCACTCCCTTCGCTGGAATGCCTTTCCCCTACCTCTACCTGTTGAAAGCCTGAGGGACAAGTGCTAGTTCCCTGATAAAGCCTTCTGTGATTTCTGGAGCTGGAAGTGGTTCTGGGTTTCATTAGGACTGTCTGAACTTTCACCTCCTCGTCCATCTCAGACCATGATTAATCTCCTCAGCCAACATCTCTGGTGTGAATCTTTGGCTTTCTGGACTAATTTTTGTTCCATAAACATGCATGGAAGGTCTTTGAACTCTGAGTACTAGGTCAGATGCTGGCAGCATGAATAAGAGACCACATGTGTCTTTGAGGTTGTAAAACGTCTAGTGGAAGACAGGCAGGTAAACACCCAATTACGATGAAATGTGCTAATACACAGGAACAGGGTTCTGGGAATACACGAGTTGGGCAAGAGCCCAGAGCCATTGCAGTTCCCGGTGTGTCTAGAGAACTAGTGTGTAAGTGGACAGAAGAAGCATGTTTAAAGAAGTTGGAAAACCGTGTTTGTGAGGATTAATTTTATGTGTCATTTTGGTTGGGAAACACAGTACTGAGATATTTGATCAAATGTTATTTTAGATTTTTTTTTTGTGCAAGTTTGTTTTAGATGAGATTTAACATTTAAATCAGTGGACATTTAAAGCAGATGACCCTCCATATTGTGGGTGGGCTCCATCCAATCAACTGAAGTTTTAATAGGATAAAGCCTGATCTTTCCTGAGGAAGAGGAATTCTGCCAGCAGACTGCTTTTGGACTCGAGCTACAACATCAGTTCTCTGGGGCTCCATCCTCTGGCCTGCTCTAAAGACATTGAACTTGCCAGCCTCCACAATCATATGAGCCAATTCCTTAAAAGCAATCTCTCTCTCTCCCCCAGATATAGATATGGATATAGATGATAGGTATATAGATATACAGTAAGACCTCACTTGATGTTGTCGATGGGCTTTTGGAAACTGTGACTTTAAGTGAAATGACTTAGAACAAAACCAATTTTACCATAGACTAATTGATAGAAATAAGAGTTACATTACTATGGTATATTTCTGGTCACAAAAATATCACCAAACTTTTATGTAAAGACTCAAAACACTCTCACTATTAAACGTTAAACTAAATGTGAGCTATACGTACACTTAAGAAAGATTAACAAAAACAAGTAAGTTAATTATTTTCCAACCTGCTTATCCAGTTTAGGATTGTGGATGGCTGGAACCTACCCTGAAAACTCAAGGTGCAAGGCAGGACCCAACCCTGGACAGGTGTAGAGAAGAGACTATTTCACGACATGACCATTGTCTGTCCTGCCAGCTGGACCCAGGCCAGAATGGAGATGTCTTACCACAAACCTCCCCTGGAGACTGTCCGATCATATCCAGTGTTCATTCTCACAAACGTCAGTACCCCTCTCCTGCCTCCTAGTACATGCTGGTTCCTGGGATAGGCCATTGTCCTCACCTGGTCAAGCATGTAAAGTAATTTCCCATACCTGGTAGCATTCAGGTACTAGTACCCATGACCATCCTTTCATTTTTACCTTATATAATTCTTTGGTGCTTGGCAAGCAGCATGGAGAATATCTACTTCATCTCGCAGTCACCCAAGATGGCCCTTCTGTGTAAGTTTCTCACAATAAACTGTTAGTTGCCAGCCTCGAGTGGCCAGCCTTTTTTTTCAGTCTTTCTCTGCCCTATATGTATGACGGTAGATTTTTAGTCTTGAGGCTTTTCCATGAGTCAGTGTGTAGTAACTAACAGGACACCCTTCCAGTGTAGGGCCACTCACACACATACCTACACTTACTCCCACTGGGACAATTTAGACACACCAATTCGCTTAATATGCACATCTTTGGGATGTGGGAGAAAATCCACACAGACATGAGGACAACGTGCAAACTTCACACAGACAGTGGCCCTGGCTGGAATTCTATTGTTTTTTTTTTCTCTCATCAGTGTTATAATGAAACTATGCTGAATCAAATGACATTATTTAAGGACCTGCTGTATATATATGTGTGTGCGCGCGCGCGCACACACACACACCCACACACCCTATTGGTTTTGTTTCTCTGGAAAGCCATGACGAATACAATATTGATCCAGGACTGAGAAAGAGGTTGTGGGTCTAAAGGCTCCTTTAGTAAAGGAGCAGGTTCTAGTCCGTGCCCAATTGCGGCTGTTAGTTTTAGGTACTCAGCCACCTCAGGGTGCCCTGACCCTTCTTGGTAGCAGTAGGGTCCTGTCATGTCAGTCATCAGTTAGGCATTTTGTAATGTTTGGAAAGCTGTTCCTTTCTTTCCATTCCCAAACACTCAGATTGGTCTTTATCATCAGAAACTGCTGAGACCTGCCTCATCTCTCCTGCTCCTCCCATCTAGGAGATGGTTCTGCTCTGTCCCGCCTGCCCCAGGAAACTAGCTGCTGCATTCTGGAAGCTAAGTGAAGAAAGTGGGTGTGCGTTATTAGGAGTGACCATGCAGAAATGCTGGCCTACGTGGGAACTGTAATCATAGGCAAGTCCACATAGGGCTTGTTGAGTGCTGTCTACTCACCGATAGACTTTGAGAAGTGAGTGGCCCTCCACGTGGTGAGGTGGAAAGAACCAGAATATGGTGTATGAACTGCTGACGTTAGGACTTCCCTGCCTGGAGTGAGTGAGGGACTGGTACACAGAAGTGACTCCAAACTTCAGGGGCAGGGGGTGCTCACACCTGAGGCAGCTGGAGCCCAGAAGGTCACCAGTTCACATTGGTGAATATAACTTAATTCTATACCACACTGGTATATGGTTGAGGATGCTGATTTTTTTTTTTCCTATTGTCATCTGATCAGGCTTGGGAGCTGGAGGAGACCTGCAGTAGATGTGGCTGTGGGTGGCTGGAGAAGGCAAAGACAGAGGAAATGAGGCCGGGTTGACAGTTGTCCTGGTATCCTGTAGACTTTCTTAAATTAGCTATGGGGAGAGGAAATAGGAAAGAAGAACGAATGTCAACAGTCAGACTTTTCCATACCATCTGTGGTGGGAAGCAGAAAGCTGCCAAGAAAAACCACGTGCTAGAGCTTATTGTCAGAACTTGAAAGCAGAAGTAACATGCCATCCCGTTAAATTAAGAATTTTTTTTTCCATTCTTCTTCCTTCCTTCCTTCCTTTCCTTCCTCCTTTCCTTCCTTCCTTTACTTCCTCCTTCCTGATATCTCCAGGGTTCCTCTTTCACTTCCCCAGAAAGTCTTTTTGCTCCTCCGTTCTTCTCTTTCTTCTCTTTTCTCTCTCTTCTCTTCTCTTTCTCTTCTCTTTCTCTTCTCTTCTCTTCTTCTCTTCTCTTCTCTTCTCTTCTCTTCTCTCTCTCTCTCTCTCTCTCTCTCTCTCTCTCTCTCTCTCTCTAATGAATAGCTGGCTCTCTGGAACCCCAGGGTAATGGTACTACTAAGAAAATACAACTCTAAAAACGTGGGATAATAAGAAAGGAAGCACGTAGCTCCTGAGCCAAGATTAAGCTGAGTCACATTTCCTGGTCTAATGCAAGGAGGTGCTAACTGTGAGTGTAGAAAGTTTGATTTTTTTTTTTTTAAATCTTGCTACAAATTGGATTCCTAATTTGTAACAACACTATTTAAGGAATATGATTTTTCAGAGAAAACTCACAATTGGGTCATTGCATGCCTTAATTTCTGACTTCTTTTCATTACTCATGATGAGGAATAGTTTACTCGTGGGGCCTATGCTACCATGTCAGGCACTGACAGGCACCGGGTATTGTGAGCATTTCATGTCTTGGAGGATGTAGGAATCTTTAGGTTTGTATCTAAGGCTTTTAACCTTATTCAGATACCTCAGAAGCCTCACAGGGGATTTGTACTTCTCAGCGATGGAATTTTTCTGTTTTTCCCCAAGCCGATGAAGAAAGTGGGGCTCCAAGGAGTTGTACGACCTGGACTAAGTTGACAGCTAATAGTTTGCAGAGCCAACATCTCACTAGGCTTGTGTGATTCAGAAACCTGTTCCCTTTCTGTCATATCTTTTTCCTACTGCCTCTTCATAAATATGAAGGGGCCAGTAGATTTTACAGCCAAAAGAGTGTAAAGAAGTGACATAAATCACCTACTACAGGCACAGGGTGTATGTGGGGGGCAGGGATTGGGTAGGCAGCGGGGAAGTATAGAATATTAACCCTGATTTGCTGCTAGCCCAATTTTTTATTCCTCTAGCCTTCACCTCTTTGTATGCTAAAATTTCCACCTTATGCTGATGCTTTGGTGATGTTATGCTCAGGCTCAGAAAACAGGTTCAGGAACAGCATCAACTGAACATAACGGCCTACCATTAAGCACAGTGCAGCACATATGTGCCCTTTCTCTCTTTCTCTCCTGGTAGTTGTCGCCTGGCAGACCAACCCAGTACACTCTCCCAAACCACCCTCACGAGTCTCCCTTCATCTCACTCTTTCAACCTAGCATGCTTACCAGAGTGATTCGCCCAAATTTGGTCACAGACGCTTCCACGAGCTGGGAGGAGTCACAGTGTGGTCCCAGCTACCTGGTCCAGGGGTATTTTGTTCCACCAGCTTGACGCTCAGAGGGTCATCCTCAAAGGATCCTTCCAGGGATGACCGTACCAGAGTACTTTTCTTCAGGCAAATGGATAACTTTTCAGTTCTCTGTTGGGTGGTATTAAACACAGTTTAAGTAGAATTATTGCCCAGGGAGCAGATGACAGCTTATTTTCTCCCTATCAGTGTATCAAATCAGTAACAATGTCCATTTGGGCTATGTAGACTCTTGAGACTGTAAACAGTAACAAAGAACGTTGTTTTCTCTGACACTAAGACACTAACCAATAATGTGTTTCTATTTGTGGCAAAAGAGAATAAGTCTCCTAGTCCGTGAGTCAGAAAACTTAGATTCTTGTTCCAGCTGCTTGAACTTGGATGGTTCCCATGACTTGGTTACCCTCAGTTTCTTTGTTGCAGAAAAAAATCCAAAACCAGACCAGTGAGAAACCAAGCAGCACTTGGAGAATTGGAGAACTCAGATTTATTACGCTGGTGGTCCCACAGGAGCTAGTGCTCTGAAGATCTGTGCCCCAGAGCTCAGTTGCAACATTCCTTATATAGACTCTTTTTTGGCATGGGCTGATTGGTTAATTTGTCCTCAGACTGTTACAAAGGGCAAGAGTTGCTAGGGGGGTACAGCTACATTTGTTGCTTAGACAGATCAAACAAAAGAGAAGGTGAGTTTTTAGTCAATTTCGAGTACAGCCCATGCAGCAAGCATATTTACAGAAGCAGAACAGAGAGCTGATTAGCCTTTTGAATGAAAATCCCATTCCTCTTCATCTTGACGTAAAATGCAAAATGGAGATACCTGGTATAATATCCTTGAAGGGCAGCTGTGAGAATCAAAATGAGGTAATGTCTGTGAGAGCTCTATACTCTGTGAAAGCGTAGGCAGATGTCAGACACAGAGGGTTAAAAAATACTCCAGGTGCTTTCTCCTTCAGGATCCACAGGCTCGCAGCTTAATCACTTTTGTGTCGGCGGTGAGAACACATGGGTTGTAAACTACACAAAGGCCCCAAGTGGAGCCTGGAATTTTTATACTCTCACCACACCTTACTTCCATAAGAATCACTAATTAGAGGGTAAAGGCTGAAAGGATTGTGTTTCACTTCAAGTGATCTAAAAGAAAAGGAGAAAGCTTTTTAGTTTGATATAGTCCCATTTGTTTATCCGAAGAAATCCAAAATGCTAATTTGAAAAGATATATGCGCCCCTTTGTTCACTGCAGCATTATTTACAATAGCCAAGATATGGAAGCAACCTAAGTGCCCATCCATAGGTAAATGGGTAAAGAAGAGGTGGTATATACAATGGAATATTACTCAGCTATAAAAAGAACAAAATCTTGATATCTGCAATGACATGGATGCACTTAGAGAGTATTATGCTAAATGAAATATGTCAGACAGAGAAAGACAGATACCATATGATTTCGCTTGTATGTGGAATCTAAAAATCAAAATAAACCAGCAAACAGAAACAGACTCATAGATGCAGGGAATAAGCTCCTTGTTGCAAGATGGGATGAGGGTTGGGGGACTGTGTAAAAAAGGTGAAGAAATTAAGAAATACAAATTGCGACTTATAAAACAGTCATGGGATTGTAAAGTACAGCATAGGGCGTATAGTCAATAATGTAATAATTATGTGTGGTGTCAAACGTGTACTAGACTTGTTAGGGTGACCACTTCATAAATATAATGTGTCACCACTACATTGTACACCTGAAACTAATATAATATTGAATGTCAATTGGAATTGAAGATAATTAAAAATTAAAATAAAAAAAATAAATGAAAAGGACAAAACATTTGCATATCTTAACACATTATTTTATTTGTGCTCTTCCTTCTTTCCTCCTTTCTTCCTTCTTCTTTCTTTCCTTCCTCCTTCCTTCCTTTCTTCTTTCTTTCCTTCCAACTTTCACTGACCACCTCTTAGGCCCTATTAAGCACAGGGGTTAGAAAATTGATAAGGTCACAGTTTCTGATCTGTGGTTGCTTACTATAGTGAGAGAGACAAATGTGTAAACAAGTAAATTAATATATAAGCAAGTGCCATAAACTGATCAGGCAACTTCTCTCTCTCTCTCTCTCTCTCTCTCTCTCTCTCTCTCTCTCTCTCTCTCTCTCCCCTCCCCATTTCCCTCGCTCCCCTTCTCTTTCTCTCTTACTTTCTTGCTTCTTCCTCTTTTCCATCCCTTCCTTCTTTAAATATAGTAGGGTGCTCTAAGGGAGCCTGGAGTCCCCCCTTTTTTTTTTCCCCTCTTTCTTCCTAAGAAGTACCAATGTAAGAAGGATCTGCTTTTTTGGAAGCTACCTATAATGTTTCTTTTTCTCTAGAGATAGAAAACAAACTTCTTCATTAATTACAGAGTAACACTTTAATGGACATTTTGGATATGAAACTTGTAAACCCTAGATCATCTATTGGAATAGAATGGTTTAAGATAACAAGAATCTAAATATTTTGAATAATTAAAATATCTCACGAGGGCAGAATTGCAAATCCCACATTTTCTAGAAACAACATTGTTTTCCTTTTGTGGAAGCCTCAGAAAAGACTTCCAAGCTGGTTCTTTGAAAGGTGAGTTGGGTTCTTCATCATCACTACAGAACAATACCTCAGGAGAACAGAATCCAGTGGAGACCTTGAGGAAGGCTTAGCCCCTGGGCTCTAAGAGAAGCAGAACCCTCTGTTGTCTCCTAAGCCTTGTTAATCATCACAATCTAGATTTAGAATCTGGATTGGACCACTGTTTTTAGGGCATTGTTGAGAAAGTGACTCCTATAGAATTGAGAGACAGAGACACTTGGGTGTCAAGAAAACTCGTCTAGCAGTTTTTCACCTTATCCGTATGTAACATATCACCCTAACTAAAGTCACTGGCTCTTTCTTGGCTAAAGGAACCAGAGGACATCAGCCCACCCTCAGCCACTAGGAGGGCAGCCAGCCTCCTTCAAGGCCAGCGCAGCAGTGGGCTCTGAAGTTAGCCTCACAGAGGTGGGTGAACTTCAGCTAGGGCTTGGACAAAGCACGAAACCCTGATTGTTCACTCCCCTGGACACCATATCACTTGCAGTTTGCACTAACTTTATACTAAACTTTGGTCATATCCTGTCTTTTTAATGCTCTGATTTCCCTCACTGCAATGAGGTTGAACCCCCCTGAAGGCACCCATACCCTCACAAGGGTTCCATAAATACCTGTGGCAGAGCAGCCAGTTCCTGCAGGCCTACAGCTCCTTTTCCTCAAGGCCTCTTGGAGGCACAACAGAGCCAGAGCTTAGGAACTTGTGATTGTGAAGCCAGAGAACGTTGGATTTAACCCCCAGAGATAGTCTGCACCTCACTGTCTAACCTTGGGAGAATCTACCTGTTCCTTGTTTTTCTAAAAGGCTCTAGTAAGTCTGCACAGGGGAAAAATCTGGAAGGGAAGAAACTAATACCCGAGAGTACGGCAAAGTCTCCCATTGGCAGAAATTGTCTCTTGTTACACAAAAATCACACTAGTGGGAAACAAACACTTCATAGTTAGGTTCACCAGCTTCGAGATCAGAAAGATCTGGGTTGAGTCCCCAGCAGTCACTCACTGGCTGTTCAACTTTTGGTCACAACACATTTTTTACTCATTTAATTTTCAGAACAACTGGAAAGAGAGGTGTTATTATTTTCATCTAAAAATAAGGAAAATGAGTCTGAAGGAGGTTGTCTGTAAAAACTACATGGCTCAGTGCACATCGCACTGAGCCTGTGGTAGACACTTGCTGTGTTATTGTTGCCACCAGCACCAATCCTGGGCCTCTTCAGGCACAGGCGAGAGTTCCTTCCCTCTGAATCACAATGACGATGATTGTATAAAAAAGGCTTGCATTTATATAGCCCTTCATTTTTCTTAAGAAAATGACACCTGTTTGAGGAGATGGCCCTAGAGGAAAAGGCGTTGGTTTCCTCACAGGCAATCGATTTTTCTATTTCAAGAAAGAGAAGGACTTTCCATCTCCCTACAAAGACCGACACTTCAATTGTGGGTCACCAACAAAGATGTAGTCTGGTGCACAGTCCTGGGGAGAGAGTCCCCTATGTTCCCCTATCCTGATATCCCCAACTGATCCAGACATTCCACGAGAGGCAAAGGTGTGGGGGACCCCGTGAGACATGTGGTATGAAGACTAGGAGGGTGCAGACTTACACCTCCAAAACTTTCCCACGAAACTCAGTTTCTTATTCCTGGGTCCTAAATAGTTGATTATTTTCTTGCTGTCTTTTTGCTCCCCATAGTGGGTTTAATGGCATTGTCCCTCCTTTCTTCACACACAAAAAAGATATATTCAGCATAAACTTATTTGGAAAGAGTCTTTCAGAAGTAACTAAATTTAAGATCTCAAGATAAGATCATCCTGGATTATCCACATTGCCCCTATATTTAATGACAAATGTCCTTAAAAGAAACAGAAAAAGAGAAAATATGGACACAAAGAGGTGAGAAGACATATAAAGACAAAAGCAAAGATTGAAGAGATGCTGCCACAAGCCAAGGCATGCTTGGAGCCACCGGAAGCTGGAAAAGGTGAGAAAGAATTCTCCTCTAGATCCTTCAGAGGGATTATGGCCCTGCTGACACCTTGATTTGGGACTTTGTAGCCTCCAGAAGTATGAGAGAATAAATTTCTGTTGTTTTAAGCCACCAAGTGTGTGGTAATTTGTTACAGCAGTCCTAAGAAACTAACAGAATGAGACACACACACACACACACACACACACACACACACACACACACACTCTTCTACCCAAAAATACAGAAAGATACTGTAAGTAAGGAGGAATACTGAGGTGTAGCTCTTCACCAGTTCTTGAGATTTACATTGTGAAAAACTGATGTGCCTAGAAAAGTAATGTCTCTACTACTTGAGGGAGAGACCTCTGGCAAGGGAGCACTCTCTTCCTTTGCTCACTCTAAAGAGTTGGAAAAGGATGGGGGTGGGGGGGGGGTCATTCAGCTGCTGTAAGCAGTTGTCTCATTTGTATTCTCTCCAAACTCATCCATTCCTCTCAATGGCAGAAGGCACTTGCTGAACAAAGCCTGACATTTTCCATTTCTTGGGTCTACGCCTGGAATCAACAACCTTCACCAGGCAGGATGAACAAATCCCCAAGATGTCAGTGCAGAATCCCTTTAACTTCCTGGATGTGGCTTTTCCTTTCCCTGAAGACAGCACAGCATGTCTCAAAGGCTGCATGCTAACAGATGTATGTTCTCTAAGTGGAATCATAACTACTGCTTAAGCAGCCCTACTGGCTTCAGGAGAGTTGAGACCAGGGTGGTCCCCTTTTCTCAGGATGACCAAACTCTAAAAAGGGTTAGTTAATTTAACCCAAAATTCAAGCTTACCTGAGGTCCAAGTGAGTAGCAATCCAAGATGTCAGAAAGGTCCTCATCCATGTAAGGTCCAAGGTTTAGACAATTGGAAAGACCGTCTAAGTGTAGCTCATGTAAATAGTTCATCGAATGAGCTAGACTTGGTACAGGAAAAGCAGGAAGAACTTGGTGCCTCCTCCCCACTCACTGCCTTTCTTTCTTCACTTTTTTGATGTATCCGTCCAATCTTGGTCACCTTCAGGTCTTAATGAGCAGATTCTCTTATAGGTTTAAAAAGCCTAGTTGCATCTAATATCAAAGCTTTAGTGTCTCCAGTTTAAAGCTTCTGGGTTGGAAGCTGCAGTGGGGAGAATGTGGGGGAATGGCAGTGGGCGCTGCTTCTTCAGTATTTCCTCATCTTTTGTCTTACATCCTCCTCCTGCTCCCTGGGCTGACTGGGGAGAAAGAGAGGAGAGACAGGTGTAGAAGCCAGCATACCTGCCTGCCCCTGGGAGTGCCAGATACTGAAATAGGAGTTCTTTGAAAATGTCCCTCCAGGGAGTCCCCTTTGAGGGGTCTCTATCCGCTGCATGGTTCTCTGGTGCAATGGTACAGGGGTGCCCCTCAGACTGCTCATTTGGACTTCCCCTCTCAGATTCTGTTTCTGAAAGTTTGCTCTTCACAGACATTTTTGCAGCCATTTCCTGTTCTGGGCAGACCTGTGGGGAGGGTCCCTTTCAAGACAGCTCCAACCTCATGACCTTCTGTTGAGTCCACTCAGGTCCAAGAGAAACACTCACTCCTCCAAGTTCTAGGAAAGCAGGCTGCTCCCACCATTGCCTACTTTCTTTTCTTGCTCTCACATCATGGGGGCCTCTGGTCAGACTTTTGTTTACAAAGTTCTATAGACAGGGGTGAGGTACTTGTTTCTGTTTGGGTCCTTCAGATTCTAGGAGCATATCAAATTCTTCAAGCAGTTCCCTTTAAAGTCCCCTCATCTGACTTCAGGAAGGAAGCGAGATCCGCCCTTCTGCAGTTTCATACTGAGGGGGAGGGAACACAGAGCCCTTGGACAATGAGAAATCCTCCTCTCCATTCTTTTGCCTGATCATTCTCACCCGACTTGCATAGCCTGCAGGTGACGATAGGCTTGAGGCCACAAACATGATGTAGGGCACCCCTTAAGGAGTCCCACATAGATGGTATGACTCCTTTCATTGAGCGTGAATGCACTGGCCAGCTTTTAGTTGCCTCATCCGGCCATCAGCAGAGGAGTCACTGATTATGCCTTGGGAGTGTTCTTGTTTCTTCAGTCTCTCGTCCCACCAGTCCTTCTTGTGGTTGTTCTATAGCACCTTCTCCCTGACTGTTTGGTGCCCACACCAAACTTCCCATGGGATAACTGAGTTTCTTCAGTCCTAAGCCTTTTTTGAGACTTGCAAACTCTGCCATTCCAGGCTTCGGCTGGATGTCAGTGGTATCTCCATTTGCCCTAGCTCCTGAAGACTTCTGGGCGAGAGGGTTGAGGTGGGGTTGGATCGGTGGGACGGGGGCCGAGGGCAGGAGGCCTGTGGGTACCTCCACTTCAGTGAGATTTCTCTCCAGTGATGCCAGGGCTACCTGTGTTCCTCAAGGATGTAAAAGAAAACTTACAGAGCTTCTCTATGGAGTGCTTCTCTGCCAGAAACCCTGTCTAGTCTATATGGGAGAAGACATATTCCTCTTAATAGCAATATTTTGACCACAATCCTTGCCAGACAATGACCTGAGGCTATGATTCCCAAGTCTGGTCATTTTATTACTTCAAGGCGAATGGCAGAACCTTGTTCAAATAAACTCTTGCTTTCCTGCAAAGGAACATCATATTCACCCATCTAAGACAAGTGGGAGATAATGCAGGGATGGGGGTGTGAGAGGGCAGGAGTTGGAGGCAAAAGAAGGAGATAAATCTATCCTGGGAGAAGATGGAACTTGTGTTCTTCTGAGAACCTTAAGTGGTAACATTGGCTGAAGTGTAGTGTGCAAGTGGGGTGTCAGGGAGAAGGGGGAATGTAAGGGGTAAGGTATGGAGGACCAAGCAAGAAACTAATTATGTTAGGCCTTTTTAGTCATGCCAACAAATCTGAATTTTGTTCTAAAGGCCATAGAAACAATTACAAGATTTTAAGCAAGGTACTGGCATGATCAGCTTTGCGTTTCAGAGAGTATTTTGATTGCAGCATGAAGCATAGGCAGAATGGGGTAAGATTAGCTGGACACAGGGAGACCAGGATGGAGGCTGTTGTGTTAGTCGCGGGAGTAATAATGAGCCTGGACTAGAGCAGTTACAGTGGGACAGAGGACAGGGGATGAACTCCAGAAAGAGCCGGTAGGTGGAATCAGCAGGGTGGTGACTCTGCAGGCGGAAGTTAGGAAGCAGAGGAATCCGGCTTGTGCTGCTGTTCCCCGGGGCGGGGTTCACGGGGTCGGCTCATGCTGTGTGCAGGTGTACACAGTGTGAATTTTTTCCTGCCAGGGATAGTGCTAGACCCCCCACATCCCTTGATAGCTAAGTCTAATCTAATCCCTTCTATAAAGACCTGGTCCTGACTTTACTAGAAAACAATGTATTTGTGGAATAATTCTCAAGACTGTCTTTTCCTTTCATTCTCACACAGGGACCTGTGGATATACTCACCTCTGGGTCTGGTCATTATAGTATTGCCAAGGTGACTTCGCATCTTGGCATGTTCCTTGGGGACAGTTCCTGTAGGCCGAGGCTTCCAAACACTTAGAAATAAAAAGCAACTTTTTAGATCTCTCTATGGGAGCATTTCCACATTGATTTAGCTCTCATTTGGTCTACTATTTGGGGATATTGAGGCCAATCAAAGGTCTGATTGTATCAGACTAACAAAAGTTCTTATTTGACTTTTCCTTTCTTCTTTCTTACCTTTGCTTATTTAGCACACAAAGTTTAATGACTTAATAGACTGAAGAAAATATCACCCATGACAGAAATTAGCTGCATATCGGTCTTGTTTTCTCTTCCAGGTGCAGTGGGAGGATGCGTGGCCCAATTTCCTTTGTAATTAAGTGGGACCATATGATGGGTTCTGGCCAATGGAATGTGGCTACAAGAGAAGTAAACTGCTTTCTAGGCTTGGTGTGAAACCTTGTGTTCAGTGGCCCATATTCTCCCTTCTCCTGTGACACCTTTGAAGGCCACATGTTTAAGAAGTTGGAAAAACAAAATGAAAAGAATTTAGACTACTCTTGGAAGAAAGCTTCCAATCTGCTTTGGATGTGACTTGAGCAAGGAATAAACTTATACTGTATCAAGCCAGTGAGTTGTTTGGGGGTTGTTTCTGTAGGATTATTTATCCTGGAAAATATGCAAATACGGTATTAGATCGAGGTTTTCTTCTAGGATTAGTAAAACCTTTCTTCTGCTGGTTTCTATATTGGAACTTACCAGCTGGGGTGTCATCTCATCAGACAGCACAGCAGCATGGCTTTCTAAGGCAAAGTACACCCCTCTCTCCTTGTAATACTTTGAAAATAGAATATATATGTCATAGTTTTTGGTTTTTTTTCTAAAGCTAATTCTTGAAGCATTCTCTTGCTGACAAGTACAACTTTTGGAAAAAGTCATGTGTATTAGACCACAGGCAATAAAAGTGAGATAAGAAAAAATCTTTGTGCTTCTGTACAGCAATGGTTTTTAAAATTGAAAGCCTGACGGTGACACTTCATGAGGCTATGCTCACATGTCCCTCCCCCATCTCAGTGCTTCTCTTTTGGGGGGAGCAACTTTTTTGTTTTGATTCAAGTATTCATCACTGTCACCAAGGGGACAGCTCAGCATATCTTTTCTTTCCAGCTGAAAGGCCAATGTGTAGGCGGTGGGCATTCTAAGGTTAGGATGACTTGAAATGAAAGAGAGCTCTGGAGAAATCAAAACCATTGTGTATGTAAACAAAACACTGAAGTTTTGATGCTTGATTATTTTCCTTTTCTCTAAGGGAGGGACTTTCATTTAGTCCTCACTCTAAGGGTTTCATGATGAATCCTCAGCAGAATAGTGGGTGGAGAAATAAAACTCTATGAAGAGCTCCTGAAACCACAGGGAGAAAAGATTCTTTTAAAAATAATTCAAACGCAAAAACAAATTACAGAAGTTTTTTTTTGCTTTTTTTTCCTACTTTATAGCCATCTAAGAGGATACGAACAGTAGAAGTGGGCCTGGTGGTATAGGGGAGAGGAGTGATGGCAGGTTGAGTACAGACAGAAACTTAAAGGGATGAAAAGAGAACTAGGGGATGCTGACGAGGGACGTCTGTCTGTCTGCCTGCCTGCCTGTCTGTCTGTCTGCCTGCCTGTCTCTCTTGTGCTCTCTCTCTCTCCCTACACACACACACACACACACACACACACACACACCCCTCTATAACTTGTATTCGGATTTTACAATAAGAAAATATCATCTGAAACTTCTCTAAGATGTTTTACTTTCTCCCATGATCTGGAAATTACATTTCTGCAAAGTTTCTCCTTTTTTCATTTTCTGATAAGTATTTCAGGTTAACTACCTGTTTTTAGCTGACCCTTTTATCTATAAATGAGCTATGGTGCTTCTTATTCCCAAGTATAAAGTCATTCCCTCTTTTTGTCATTTTAGAAAACTTCTCTGGCTGAAATCATAAATGAGAGTTAATTTTTTCTTATTGTTACTGACAAAGTTCCTTAATTCATTTGGATCATGCCTGTGTCAGATGAAATTTAGTTGGGGCCAGAGCTAACTCACGATTTGGAGGTGACCTAACCATAGTTTTTGTTTCTTTGTTTGTTTTTATTTTGAAATATGATGTCTTCCAATTGAGTTTTAGGAGAGAAATTAGCTGCACTGGAACCTAATCTGCCAACCAGTTGGGTGACTCGTACCCCTGGATTTTGCTGTTCTGCACTGCAAAGATTCAACTGGGCACAGCCGCTTTGCAAATAACTTTGTCCTCTTGTTTTCTTTCACTTTCTTTTTTATCATTAAATTTATTGGAATGACTTGGTTAATAAAATTATAAGATTTCACTCACTTTCTCTTTTAGGCAATGAACCTTTGCTGCTTGAGTACTTGTGATCACAACGATGCCATTATGAGGACCGGCAGGGAGAAGGGAAAGCTAAGGCCATTCATGTGCTGAGTATGACATCCTTTGCTAAAAGGTTTGGGGAAGTTAAATGCTCCCTACATTTACGTGACTTATGGATTCAAACCCTAGTTTTATTAGGTTACTCATGGATTTAAATTCGAAAGTTAATTTAGTCAGATGTCTGGTAAAAATAATTAAAAATCAGTTGCATTTGGTACAACATCATCAGAATTAAACCACATTAGCATAGTTTGAATTTATTTTCTCTTTATAGGTAATCATGCTCTCATTATAAAAATTTTTGTCTTACACAGTGGGGAAGCTGGAAACAAGTGCTATGCAATATGTCAACAAAACTTAAACTGGAATCCTTCACCAGTCTGAGTTTTAATATAATGAATATATTAGGCATTACATATGTACTTGGTATATTTGTACCTCTGCAATATTTGAATAAACAAGTGTCCTCATAAATAAGAAGTTGACTTTTTAGGTGGTTTTGTTATGAAATACAAGTTATAAACACATTTCCTTCATTACCTAATATTCATAATTTTTCTGCTTCACATCCTATGAATTATATGACAACAAAGATAGAGGGTCAGGACAAAATAAGAACCCTCTGAAAATTGCAGGCTAGAGTTGGACCATGAATATTCCAGGAGTATTTATATTCTGTAAAGAATGATACTCCTGTGCTGTTTGTATCTATAGATCATATTTCAAATTCTGCACCGAATGAGCTTTTCAGCAGCCTTTGCCCGTGGCATTCATTGCCTCTGACAGATCTATCCCCCAGCTGGTGTCGATTTCTCCCTGCAATGTGGGGAGATCATTTATCTTGTATGTTCTCTTACTCTGTAGGCTTTTTTTTTTTTCTTTACTGAGATTTTAGAACAGATTGAGCCTGTTTCCACTGACCTTTGAGAGATTTGTCATGTGTCCTCTTTTAAACAGGTTGTGTAAAAACCAATTACTTGAGTATTGCTGCGGTCATGGGCAGTAATTCTGTTGCCAGGGTATGAGCCTTGATTTTGTCATCCTTCTCTGTGTCAAAATCAGGAGGGAGAGCACTGCCAGCAGAAGCATTTATTAGTAAGCATCTGAAGAGATGCTTGGGAACCATCCTGATTAGTGATTCTTCTCCAGGCCCTGTGAAGTCACCTCCTCTTGCCTCCTGAATTGCATTGATAAGGAGTTGGAGACGCTGGCTCAAACAAACTGCCAATAGTAAGCGAGAAGGCAATTTCTGAAGGCCCAGCTGCCTCTGTAGTTGAAACCTGCAACGGGAAGTGCTCTTGGCTGTGGAGAGAGAAAGGATTGTGTCTACACCAGGGGCACAGAGAAGAGGTTAGAATTACCTACTGAGGACAGGTGTTTAGAGAGATAGCAATACTTGCTGAAGGAAAGAATGGGTGTACAAAACTAGACAATACACTAGTCTTACTCAAAGCTTCCTTTTCTGTGGCTGGTTATTTCTTTGTTTCTTTCTAAACTAGGAAATATCTCAACTGCCCATTTTATATAAAGTTTCCATTTTCTCTAGTAAAAAGACGTTCTGCTTTAGTATAATTATTTAAAAGTGGCAAAGACACACCACTTATTGAATGTTTACACTGCTCCTCACCCCTCATTAAAGTTCTTTATGGGATTAAAAGCAAGTGATGACAAACCTGCAGAAAAAGACTGCATGTTCCTATCTGACTTAATCCCCTATCAAAATGTGTCTTTTCCACATTCCATTTACCTAGGACCTGGGAAATGAGGAGTGGCTGGCTGCTTACTCTGTAAGCTCCTTTAAACTCTCATTCTGCCTGCATTTGGTACAGACACCAAATAAAGAGACCACTTTACAATATGTACAGATTCACGTTGAGGCCTTCTCTTGTTCTCAGTCATGACACCTCATTTGGACTCTCCTAACCAAGCTATTGCTGCTCATCCTCTGAGTTCCATCCTTTCTTCTCCTCTTTCTCCTTCTTCTTGATTTGACACGAATGAAGTGCTATGCGGTCTCTGGCTGTGAACTTGGCTTCTCTTGATAACAATATTGGTTCCATCCTGGCTGTAACTTCGGGTCACCTGAGCATACATCATTCTGGTGAAATTTGGTCCCAAGACCTTCCCAACCCAACGCTGTCCCCTCCATTGATTCTATCAGGTTCAGCCCAAGCCTTTGGCAAAGGCCCAATACGTCAATTAACAATAGAATGTTCGTGATTAAGAATTTGATAATACATTGGAAAGAATCCAAAATACATATGAAAATACTTGTTTATTGTTGATGTTTATACACTTTAAACGATATTATTTTACTGATAAAGGCAATAAAAAAAAAACAAGTAGCTGCTGTGTTAAACTGTATTTGGGTTTTAACTCGAGCGGAGATCCACCCGAATAAGAAGCACTGAGGCTAAGAGACAGACACTGAGTTTTCATCTCACGACCTCTGAGCTACCAAAGGAGATTTTGGAAGTGGTGAGCTCTCCTTCAGCGTTTACTGAGCTGCTCAGGCCTGGAAGGGTTTTAGAAACAACAGCTATGGAGCTGAACCAGATATACAAAGAGCTCGTGTTCATAGAACGTATATTTTAGTGGGAGAAGAAAAGAAATAAGCAAGCACATAAATAAGAAAATATCAGGTGGTCCACTACAGATAATGTCCCTGAGCCTTTAAAGGTGAATTGATTGGACTCCTTTATCTCTAACTCTCTCCCTTCTTGAAGCTCTCCACCCAATGTGGCTCTCTACCTCTGAGTTCTTCTTGCCACAATGCCCAACAAAAATAGTTAAGCCCAGACCATCGAACGCTACAAATTCTGCTGTCCTTTAGGCTCTCTGGGTTGCTTTTTCCTCACCTATAAAATGGGCGAGTGTGAGTCTCAGATCTGGCTGTGATCGAGGCTCACAGCTAGGGGTAGGACTCCAGATTTAAAATGTTACATTAATGTGGTAAGGCGCCTGCGCCTAACTTATGCGAGTATGACTCAGCTTATTGTTTATTGGGCATGCGTGGCAGAATGCCACCATTGTTCTCTGACATATATGAAGCCCACGTGGTCCCCTAGCGCAGAAGCACGCGCTCCTGGCAATAAAGTTGGTGCCTGCTGTTTCATTCTCATGTCAGCTCCTTGTGCATTTTTTCAGTTGGGCATCTCACCATTGAAACATTCTCTTCTTGATCAACTTGACACTGACAGCGAGCTATAGACTTGATCCTTAAAGTCCTTCCCTCATCTATGATTTTGAGGTTAAGAGAAAGTGAGGCAGGTGGGATGAGGACGGAAGGAGTTTTTGTTTTCTTTTTCTTTCTATGCCTAGAAATATGAGTTGCAGTGGTCTTCGGGGTAGATATTTTTAAGTTTTTTGAATCAGAGACTACATACCCTTCGTGTCCGCACACACGCACACTTTTTAAACAATACCCAGTGTCTGGAAGTCCATCATGTGACAGTTACAATTTATTGCTTCTCAGCTCCAAATTCACCCTTCATTACCTGCTCTGCAACAACTGTAGGGACTCTTGAAAGCTTGTCTCCTGTACAGTGGATTCATGTTAAATTTTGTCAGTAGAGGGCGCCAGAGGGCTTCTTTTCCTGGTTCTGGTGCTGTTGCAGATTCGCTTTTTCTGGCCCTTACTGCACAATGTATTCAGCAGTGCATTTGTAGAGCATGAAAATCCTTGGTGAGTAGTAGCTCTGGACCAGGCTCTGGCAGGGCAACCATCTCATTGTGTCCAACATGGACACTGCCCACTCCCTGCCAGCCAGCGCTGTAATCCTGTCACCTGAACTTTCTCTGCATACCCACCTGCCAGGGCTCCTGCTGAACACACTTTCTTCAGCGTTTGACTTGTACATCAGCATGGCATCCTCCAGTGTCAGGCTCCTGCAGAGTGCACCTTCTGTGTTAATTGGTTCCTGCAGCAGTGCAGCTTTCTCTGGCTTTGGGCTTCTTCAGAGCTTGCTTCTCCAGCTCCCTTCTAGCAGAGCTCAGCCACCAGCAGCTTCTCCTGGCACCCAGGGGGCAGATTTCCAGCAAATCCAGCAGTGATTTCCCTACCAGGCAGTGAATGATAGTCTTGGCCTCTCCAAGGGAGTCTCCCGAGGTGGGTTCTTCGTCGGTGGTCTATCTCAGCTTACAGCCACTGCTCCTGTATTCTCACTGGCCAATTCCCCTCCCTGTCAATCACCTATTCCTAATTCTTTATATTAAAAGTTCCCTATTGAAGATACTGTGTGGCTTTTGCCTCCTTATTGGAATCCTCTCAGGATTCCTCAAGGTCAGCTCTTGTGACATTTTGGGCCAGATCATTCTTTGTCATGTGGGCCTTTCTTGTAAATTGTAGAATTAGCAGCATCGCTGGCCTCTGCCAACCAGATGCCAGAAGCACTCTCACAGTTGTAACAATAAAAAGTATTTCCAGGTCATGATTCCATAATGTAGTGGTTAGCACATCTGCTTCACATGCAGAAGGCCCTGGGTTCATGCCCCTGTGGAGCCATGGTCCATGGTCTATAGCCATGACACTCTGAACAAGCCCGATGTCTGATCTTGGAAGCTAAGCAGGGTTGGGCCTGGTTAGTACTTGGTTGGGAGATCACCTAGGAAGACCAGGTGCTGTAGGCATAAATGATAACATATAATAAAAATAAATAAATGTTTCCAGATATTGTGAAATGTCCCATGGGAAGAGAAATCTTCCCTGGTTGAGAACCATTGCCCTATATCAAATCTCCCCTTCCATCTTGTCTTATCCTATTTCCATTTTATTTCTCTTCACAGCACTCTTCACTACTCAGTAGTGTATTTATTATACACGTTACGGTTTACCAGCTATCTCCCTGGTTAGAATGTAAGGTATATAAGGATGTGGGCTTTGTTTTGTTTCCTACTATAACTCCAGTATCTATAATGGTGTCTGATACATTGGCAACTGCTCAATAAATATGAATGGATGAGTGGGTGTGAGGAGACAAGATTGAAGAAGACAAGAGAACAGTGCAAGGCTCCGAAAATAAAAGAATGAGATGTAGAGAGAGTCCAAAGAGCCAGGAAGCCAGAGGCCAGGAGACCCTGCATGAGGAGGGGTGGTCAGTAATGAGGCAACTGGTAGCCCACAGGGCAGGAAGCCATGGAGATGCCCACTGGCGCTTTGGCTGAGTTTGGTTGTGTAGCAGGCAAGAAGACCTTCTCTTAACCAAATCTTCTGAAATATGTCTCTCCATATACTGTGTAATTAGGAATTTGTTTGAGGGAATGAAGGCAAATTCTATGCTCTGCCCTATGGCTGGTACTAGTTGAGAACAGACTGCAAGAGCACTCAACCAAAAATGGGTGACCCAGATAAACACATTTATCCACGAGGAATCTGAGTCACATCAATGCTAGTGACCTAAGCTGGGCTCAGTTCTCCAGGCTGATTTTCTTTAAGGTTCACTTTCTCCCCAAGGAAGCATGAGGTGCACAGAAGGCTGGTAGCAGAGGTGACACTAATTACATGAGTGTAATGAACAGTGCAAATTCCTAATGAGCAGAAACCACTGGCTCATTCACAATTATTTTTGAGGAAAGAATATTGCTTTTGCTCAACTGGTTTATTCACTTAAATGAGATGACAATGGGTGTGAAAGTGTTATAGTGCAGAGTTCCAGAAAATTGTGGGGGATTGATACTATTACAGAAAGAGAAAACGTCTGCTTTCCTTCAACAGATCTTTGAACACGAGCACATTAGAGTGTTTGTTGGCCACTCTGAAGTGTGAAGCGCTTTGTGAACCTTGGAGACTAGATTCTGCGTCGTTTACTAATGAATGATTCCTTTTGAGGAAGCCAGGACAGTCAGCCGGCCCTTCTCTTATCCTCCAGAGGGGGAGCCACTGCGCTAAGAGAAGATACCTTCCCCAGTGTCTCCTGGATACGCCCTCCAGTTGAACTGGAGATTTCCCTGGAGCCAAGGGAGCTGCTGTCTACCGTGACTCACCAAAAATAGCCTTCTCAAGTGTGTATAGGCAACAGAATACGGATGCAGGACATAGAGAAGAGAAGATGAGGTCCGTTGAAATTGTTTCAGTTCTCTGCCGTATAAATGGATGCCTCCTGATGCACTAAATGCTCACATATTCCTGTGTCCTTTGATGGTATTTTCCTGTTCCGTTTGAGAAATATAAGGTCTTGTGGACAAATACAGATCAAAAGTGGATATTTTATGTTTAGAAAAGAAAAGAAAATAAGTAAAGTACCTCACCATTACATGAATTGCCAGTTTCTTCTGTCAAGTATGATTTTAGTAGTGGCTGCACTATGCAGATGAATAAAAGCATGATAAAGAAAAGTTCGTTCACTCCGTTGGATCTTTATCTCCATGGTGCTGTGCCAAGACTCTTCTCCAGGTTATAATGTACTTTATTTTCCATTGGAGCTATATGTCTCAAAAATTTTTGCTCCCAAAATTCCACCAAATATGAATTATGTAGTGATTTAAGTCTAGATCTGACAGCTTTTTAAGGATAGCCTGAAATCCCAGCTCTGCTACTTACCTAACCACTTACTGAAAGTTTTGGAAACTCTGTCACACTAAAATGGGTATATATGTGCACATCATTATTTGGCGGTGGTGACGATGGGGGATAAATAGTATAACATTTGAATAATAGGGCACAGTACGAAGAAAGTGCTCAATAAATGGTAGTGATTATTAAAATTATTATTGTGTTTCAATGTTGGATATGCATTTGTTTTTTGTTTTTTGTTTATTTTATTTATTTATTTATTTATTTATTTATTTATTTATTTATTTTATATAGCACCTGCTGTCAAGTAAAACCAGGAGGCAACATAAATGACTCTGGGAGATGATTGTAGAGGCCAAACCACTGAGCTGTTAATTCAGGCTACTCCAAGAAAAGGGCACTTCTGTTAAGAGAATGTTTATCAGATACCCACCCTCTGCTTTGCAGTAACAGACATGTTTTGAGGTTTTCTATGTGTGCTAGGCATTATGGGGGGTGGATGACAAACTTCTGCAAGTGGCGATTTTGTGGGTCCTGAGTGTTATTGAAACTTTGTTAATGCCAACTGAGTCAGATATGGCTAGATACCTACTCTAAATTCTAGGATATTTTAACTATGGGTTTACAGCTGTTGATTTGGGGTGGTAAATAATGTAATATATTATTTCTCTTTGCTCTCTTATTTCAAAGATCCAGCCATTTTTCTAGGCTCTTTTCTCTCAACAGCTACGATGTTGGGATCTATATTGTGTCAAAACAACTACTTCATGAAATCCTCGTTAGTTAAGTGAGGGAGTGGTCGTGCATACATTCCCCCACACACAAAAAAATCTCTTTAGGCAGTGATAAGTAACAGAATTCTTATTTTTGTGTGAATAACTTGGTAATTCAACTTCACAAAAGAGTTCTGGAAAAAAATAATTTTTTATTTCAAAACTGAACTCTGCTCTCCTGTTTGGCCAGACTACTGGTTCTGCACAAACAAGGAAAGAAAATTTTCAACGTAGTAGAAGTATTCTTATGGCCCCATGACAACTTAATAATAAAACGTTATTAAGAAGTTTTTCTTGATTGGGTGTTGCTGGGTAATTGACTCACTTGACAATGACGGGGGTTGTTTTCACATTGCTGGAGCCAGACAGTTGCTTTTCTCTGAGCTCAGCTTAGAAATTTGTCCTGCACTGAGCTGCCCTCTGTTGGCTGGAACATGGATTCTTCTTTCCCATAGTGGCCTTCCCTGAGGATCAAAGAATAATGACCCATGTTCACAAATATTCATCTGGTGCATAGTGAACATCTGGACCAAAATAAAGATCTATTTGGATTTCAAATGAACACATTTTTATTGAGTATACTCTCTACTCCACACCTCATCTTTTTACTGTGCCTAATTTATCTTCTTAGCACTTATCTCATCTTACATATATCCATTTGTTTGCCTTTTGCCCATCTTGCTGACTAGAAGGTAAGCTTCATGAGACTGATAACTATGGTTTATGGCTGTATCCTTGGGCCTAGAAGAATGCCTGGCAGGTAGTAAATAGTTTATAAATATTACTTCAATAAATGAATGGGTACCAAGTATATCTTGAGACTGGCCCCAGGATTCCAAAAAGAAAGACAGGAACATGGAGGGAAACTCATGGCACTCTTCCCCTGCCTGACCCGAGAGGCTGAATCTACAGGGGGAGAGAACAACAGAAGCTGAAGGGGCCTCTACAGACTTGGGGTACATATAGTCTTTCAAGCCTCAGATGATGACACAGCATAGATAGAGAGCTATTTTTCCACAATCCTCAACAGATCAGAGAAGCCCAAAGAAACAGAGGGACCTAGAAGGAATGGATTTTCACAAAGGCATCTGCTGGGCAGAAGAGAGGTACCTTCCTCAAGGGGACTTGAGCAAAGTGTCACCAAGTGGCAACCAATAGTATCCACCCATGGAAGGGTTGCAGAGTCCTTGGGAGCCCACAGGAATAATCTGAGGGCAAATTTAGGACTTGAATGAGCAAGTTAACAAGCTAGTAAAACTCAGGTACTCTGGGTAATTATTTTGTGTCACAGTCTGGGGAGACCATGACCATTTCTGTTTTAGGAACACAGAAAGGAGCCAGGCATCTGTGAGAGATGCTGGCAGATGGGGGCAGGGAAATCTGTAATAAGGAACGGAGCTTTGAAGGTTGAGTGGGAGTTGGTTAGGCTGACATGGGTCAGAGATCATTTTCTTGTACCCTCCAGCCGTTCCCAAACATCCAGTATCAACTCAGTGCTGCATTGTGCCTTCTAGATACACAGAGGATAACAGCACAGCCTTTGGGGTCTCTCCGACCAAGTGTTCTTGAGGGCATGCCCCCAAAGTCCAGTGTGGACTGCTGAGCCCGCAATTCCCCTCTTGGCTCTGCATGGAGCCTGGGAATGCTGAAACGGGCAACAGGAAGCCTCGTCCCTCCTCGTCTACGTTCACATTACGTATTTATATATGCACGTACAGAGGAGAGTGATACTTATTAAATAGCAACTTAAGTTTTACTCGAAGGACCCTTGTTCTTTCTCTCCAGCCTGCTGGCACTGAAGCTAAACTGCTGGGTGTGGAGAATAGAGGGCGAGAGGACAGCTGGCTTCCCAAACAAGAGCAAGGCAGGGCAGATAAATGAGGGATGCTAAAATGAACCAAGCAGCAATGTGTGGGGCAGAGAAACACTTTAAGAACCCTTTGAGGAGAGGCTTGAGATGGCTTTCTTGGGAAGCTTTCAAATGCAAGGGAGTGACAGCAGCAGGTCACATCGATCTGTCTGTTGCTTACAGGAGACAAGTGTGTCATTATTTTTGACCGAAGGTGTCAGGAAGCACATAAATCTAATAGACTGTCCACTATAAAGCATCAGGTTTGGGAACTTGAACCCCTCTTCAATTAATTCCTCTTTGCTCATGCGGGTAGGAATCGATTTGTACCCTAGCAGGACTGTGGGCACACACACATTTTCTGGGAAGTTCATTTTTCCTTTTCTACCGCAAACTGCAGCCTTCTTTATATATATTCTTGGGGGTTTGGTGAGCATCTGCGGAGATTAGATTTTCTCTTTCCTGTCGGTCCTCTGATCTCCTGGGTTTCAGAGGAGAGCAATCAAACCGTTGTGATCTGGGTGATCTCTCACACAGGACTACATAAAAATAAACAAATGGGAGGAAATGAAAAGACTCCGTTTTGCTAAAGCATAACGACAACTGTCTCTGTAGTTGCTCTGCTCGTCAAGCAGGGAATGGCTCTGCCACACAATTAAAAAGATATAACCATTTCCTGTTCAGTGAACATCCTTCCTGCTGTTGCCACACCTGTTCAGAGGACCCTGGGGGCCTTCCATCGTGTATGTACAGGATCCCACAGATCTGATCTATGGACTATGTTAATTCCCCCTACCTTGGGTTCCCATACATTTACTTGATGTGGGGAGGAATTAGAGAGTGCCATGTCCACGTGCAGGGTGAATGTCAGCTCATTAAGCTTGCTAAGAATTGGATGCTCTGTGAAGATTGATTATGGGCTCTGCCTTTTATGTGCTCTGTCATTCAACAGACATCTCTGTTGCTCTGAGGAGTTAATACAGGTAATTAAAGCCAACCTGTTCTCTGTTTGGGTGCCACTCCAGCAGGTGTCCCGCTCTCCGCCACACAGACACATTTCACTGTGTGAGGCCAGGAAGCAGCAAAGGACAAAAAGAGAACGTGACGGTGGAATGAGGGGCAGAGATTCCTCATGGCAAAGGGTGTCACTCCCCATGCCAGCTGGAGCATTTGGGACTCTCCTGCAGTGCTCCTGTCCCAAATACCAGCAGAGCCTTAGTGTTTTTATTAACTGACATGGTGAATTTGGTGGGAGAAAGAATTCCCACGAACCCTGCTGCACTGAATTCAAATTGATTTCTTTCTGCTGTGCTCATATTTGATTAAGTCAACACAGACTCCAGCACACGGAGAACTGAAAGGTGTACATTTGGGGAGTAGCAGAATTTGAACCACTCAAAACCAACCAGTATCAGTGATGGCATATTTGGGTCTGGCTGATAGAATGAAGTAGCATTTTATTTTTTTAGTAGAACAGCCAGTCTTGTCCACACGGATTATTTTTTAAATGGTCAAAGAGACTGTTAAAAATTGATGTTAGATTCCTAAGCTAGCTCACAAACGCTATTTTAACCCACACGATGCCGCACCCCAAAGGTGGTTCATTGGTCTACTGGAAACACATCCCATACTCCTTGTCTCATAGCGGTGGCAGCCCCTGAACTCTGAGGAGGTGGCACAGTTCATTTGCCCCTATTGGTCTGCCTCACATTCTAGATGCAAATGAGTTGAATGGAGCAAATATAGTTTATGTGTCTTTCATTCACTGTCCTTGGAGCATTCACCTGGTGCCAGCCACTCTCCTCGGACATGAGGATACTAAGATGAATAAACCAGGATTCCTGCCTTGAAGGAGCCCACAGTGTAGTGAAAAATGTTGATGAATAAAATCAGCTATTCCAGTGCAGTGTGACCCTTCTGTGCTCAGGGTCTGCTCAAGACAGAGGTACTCCTGGTCAGAGAGAAGAAATCAAAGTGGGGAGCAAGACAATGATACCTAAACAATAGTTTTTTAATGGTGGAAACTAATACAATAATAATTTTTAAAACTGAGTTTGCAAAACATTTATATATGCTTAAACAGATTTCATCCTCACAACAGCTACAAAAGGCAGAATTTGTTTTTATCATCACTGAATTTGTTCAGCAAGCATTCATCAAGTGCTCACCATGTGCCAAGCACAGTGTGAGGCTCTGGGGAGAGCAGTGAACAAACCGGCTGCTTACATGCATCTCGCCCTCTAATGGGAGACCAAGTTATCCTCAGTCGTGACTTACTAGTGATCAGACAGCCAGTTAGTGAGGCAGCAGCTAGTACTATGTCTTCTGTGCTTTTGACTTTTCCATTTTGTAACTTAACTACCAAACTGAAGACACAAATTTCTGACACCTTTTCCAGCATCACCTAAGTAACTCCTAAGTAACTTTGTTCTATTTATAATATCCACAACAACGAGCAGGTATTGTCACTGGATGTATAATAGTGGGAAATTTTCAGCAGTGTTTAAACTAGGGAAGATTTTAGATTCCAAAATGCTGGTTTATGTGAGTGAAAGAGTTGGGGGAAAATAAGCCATCAAAAGGGAATAGTTCTTCTTAGACTCTAATATTGAAGCCTTGGAAGAGACTGATTTAACCAGCCTGCCATGTGCCTTATTATGGCTCATTCTATCTATGACTGTTGTCTCATATTTTTAATAATTGGAGAAAATCTCAGGATATATTAAGTCATTTTAATTTTGGTGTTTGATATATAGATGAGTTTGGGATGGTGGCTTCATTTTGCCTTTATTGGAACCCCATGCAAAGACATTCACTGATAAATATTCAACTGGTTCTTCAAAAAGAAGTGTACACACACACACACACACACACACACATACATATATATATATGTATATATATATACACACACACACTCGCCCATACATTTATTATAAACTTTACCATTATAAAGGATTGTAGCACACAATTTACAAATAACTATAAAATATACAATACTCTTTACTGTAAATTCTACACAGCCAATTAATTGATTCTTACAAAATACTTTGGTTGCTTTCTGCTGGACTCTTGTATCCTTAGTAAATCTATGGTTGCAATTTGGCCATGATTTGACAAAATCAGACTATGACTAAATGCTAATTTCTATCCAGTTCAGTAAAGTCACTTGAAACATTGACAAATGTATGTAGTTTAAACATAAATGTTAGTGGACGTTTTTATTTACTTCAAGTGAGATAAAAGGGAAAAAAATGAAAATGTGTAGGATATTCATTCCTTCATCAGTATGTGACTTCTTCACTGAATTAGATCATAGTTTTTGAATACTAAAATAATATCGCCCTAATTTTTTGTGCTATTCAAAATCAGGCAACGACAGACATGACACACTTTTAAGTTTAATCTGTGTCATTAACATTTCTCCATTATCTTCTTAAGTTGAGACAAGCAACAAAAATATAAATCAAGCCCTGATTTGTAGTGTTTGCCAATTTCCATGCTGTAGATATTCCTGTCATGGCCACCAACCTGACATAACTGAACACAGAGATGTACAGAAGCATATTACGTAGTATTTCCATGATACAGGCACAAGAGTAGAAAGTAACCTTGAGAGCATAGATAACAGCAAAATGCAGTTAATATTTAGAAAGGGATGTATTTTGAGTATTTACTACCTTTATTTTTTAATATAACAAGTTAAATTTATATACTTTAGTTTTTAATAATGGCTGTATTTAATAACTGGCTTGCAAAAATCCTGAAAATATAACAATTGGCTCTCAAAAACTGACAGAAACTGTCTCTAGCACACAATCACCCTGCGTCACTCCCATTAAGTGGGAAAGATCAATTTTGTATCATAAATGCTGTGACACTGGCTTTAAAGTGAAACACATAAACGCATGTTCAGTACATGTACATTTAGTGGATGAAGATATTTAGAAGAATATCTATCTGCTATAATCAAAGCGCGCTCTTAATTTTTTTTACAAGATCATAAAACCAAATGTAGAAAGATGGCATCTGAACTAGCAAATGCCATGTTTACTGCAATTGGTCCCTTTTCTCTGCTGCAATTTGATTTTCTACCTCCCCTCTAAAGTCTAAAGGCACAGCTTGCATTTTGAAACTCATCCTCCACAATTTGATCTTACCTCATTTGGTTTGGAAGTATAACCCAGAATAAAGCTAATTTGAAAATACCACCAGGTTCTTTAGGCCCCCAAATGTCATGTCTTCTCAGATGAGCACCTGCTAATTGGCTAGCAGCTGTCTGGTCTTAAGGGATTTGACTCACCAGCTGTAAAAGTTTAGTCTCAGACATTCACCTTTATCCCTGCAATTCATCAGGGGTGGGGCCTTCTAAGACTTGCCTTTGATTCACAAAAGTCAAACAACTTCCCCCTCATGCCTGCTCCCCTCTGAGATGTTATGCTTCCGTGAGTGATCTGTTTGTGGGTGTAGAAAGTCAGCGACAGAAGGCCAGCCTGGAGCTGAATTGAAGTCACCGCTTCACGAGCCCAGAAAAAGGCAGCCATCCATCAGATGAGCAGAGACACACTGCACCAGATTGTCCTTTGGCATCCATTCATCTTCGTTTATTCTCACTCACTCACTCATCTAATTAATAAGTGCTTAGTACTTACCTGGAATCTGAGAGGTGTGAATTTTTAAAGAAGTAGAAATATTCATTGGCTTTTTCCTACAGAAAAATTGCAAAATTGAGACCAAACTTAATATACATTTTACTTAAATTATAGAGTGAAGAAAACATTTTCTGTTTTGATAAGGCTTTTATACTGGTTTGGGTGAGGGGACAAAAATGTACCTTTAGACTCATTGTACTGGAGGGGAAAAAAGGTGATGCTTCTTAGACTCCTGGTCGCCCTAAGGAAATGCAGGACCAAAGAAGAAGAAGCCAAATGACTAGTGCACACCCTTCTATCTAGAATATACTATTCTGGGATAAGTGAATCTGCGGTCTTGGACTCTTATCTTATTTTTTTTTATTGTGTCATTTGAATTAGAATCTTTAAATTTGGAAATGTAGACTATTGTTAATAAATGCATATTCCCATAACTATTTCTTTTAGCTTACTCAGTGCTAAAAATATTTTTACATGTGGATTTATCTTACCTGTGCTAAGAAGAAATGCAGAAAAGAGCTTTAGTGTATACTGTACTTTGCCTCTAAAATAGAGGGAGCAGCGTTCTCCTGGGACCCAGACAGAGGTACAAGATCAGACTTCAACCCCCCCGCCCCCCCAAAGAAAACTGTCATCTAATGTTGGAGGCTTGTAGTCACAGTGCTTCCTTTTATCACTGAGCAAGTTCCTGAGATGCTAAGATTTGGCTTTGAATCTAGTCAGACAAACATAATGGAAGAAGGAAGGCTGCCTGAGGTGGGGGTGGAGTCAGGGAAGGAGTGTGGCAGGGGCTTCTGAACTGCGTGGAATCAGCACCCGGAGGAGGCCTGCCTCCATCCGCCTCTGCTCTTCCATTCCCTGGTGATCGCACCACACACTTGCCATTGGATTTAGCTCAGACTTCTCATCCCTGAGCTTCACACATTCATGGCCAACTTCTTACTGGACAGTTCTACCTGATGTCCTGCCATCCTCCTTCACACTTGGCATGTTGAGCATCAAACAACTATAAGTTAACTACTCGTTTCCCTGTACCACTCCCCCCATTCCTGCCCCTCTTCTCTATTCTTGGGAAAAGTGTCTCCACCCCTCAAGGCTGTTGAGTTGGTCTCCTTAGCAGTCTCTTTTGTCTTCCCCACTGCCTCTGGATTAGTTCAGGTCCTCATTATTGCTCAACTCCATTGCCACAATACCCTCCTTTGCCCTGGCCCCCGCCCTACCCTTTTCAAACATCATCATCACATTGATTTCCTTACAGCTCTGCTCTTGCACGTGTGACCTTGGACCAGCACAACCAGTATCACCTGGGAGCTTGTAAAAAATGTAGACTCCCTCTCAGTGAGGATCCCATCCAAAGACAGAAAGCACCATTAATTAAAGTGAAGAAATTTTAATTTAAAAAAATGGATGAATGGATAAATTGTATGCATCCATACTATGAAAACCTGTTAAGGAAACAACATGAATGAATCATAAAGGCATTAGGCTGAGTGAAAGACTTGCATCTCAAAAGGTTATATACAATAAAATTATATTTTTATAACATTCTAGAAAAGATAAAACTATAGAAACAAAGTTCGGTGGCTCCAGGGGCTAAGAGGAGGGGGAGATTTGACTACAAAAGAGCAGCATGAGGAAATTTTTTTGAGATGTTGAAAGTGCTCTGTATCCTGATTGTGATGGAGGTTATACTTGTTTGTACATGTGTTAATACTCCAAACTGTACACCAAAAAATGCCAAGTAGATTGTATGTAAATTGAAAAATAATAGTAAATAAATAAATTAACAGTGATAGTAATGAATTATAAACCACTAAATACAATCAGAAACTGTGAGTTCATATTGATATGTAAGTAATCAGAGTGTATCTTCCCCCAAACACTTACTAACTACAAAGGGAGAAAGATTAATTTTATGGTGGAGAAGCCTGGCTGAACCACCTTAATGGAATGATCAAAGTTAACACCATCAGCAATGAACGAAGCTGAATTGTTTGCCGTCTGACCAGATAAAATGTCAAGAACACACACAAGGCAAGCTTTTAGGATTGGGCATACAGGGAGCATTCGCACGGGGCCCCGTTCTGGTTTAATCCTCTGCTGTTGCCACCTTGAAGTTCTTAATATTTTTAAACAGGGGGTTTACATTTGCACTTTGCACTTAGCCCTGCAAATAATGTAGCGGGTTCTGAAGAAGCATCACTTTTATGATACTCCTGCCAAAGATGTATAACCTGAATTTGTCAGTGATGAAACATCAGGCAAATCCAAATTGATGAACATCTATAAACTCCATTGCCTGTACTCTTCAAAAGTGTCAAAGTCATGAAAGTCACTGAAAGACTGGAGAACTGTTCTACACTGAAGAAGTCTAAAGACATATGATAAGTGACTGCAAGGCAGGATTCTGTATAGGATCTTTTGGCTGTAAAGGATATTGTTGGGACAATTGGCAAAATTCGAACTGGGTTTGAAGACTAGATAGCAATAATGTAATAGTGTTAATTCCCCATTCTGGTGGCTGTGTATAGGAAAATGTATAGAAAGTTGTATAGGAAAATGTATAGAAAGTTGTATAGGAAAATGTTCTCCTTTTACGACTTCCAAACTTAAATATTTAAGGGTAGGTGGTCATCATGTTGGCAACTTACTCTCAAAAAGTTCAGGGAAAAAAAGTTCTTTTTGCAACTTGTCATTAAGTTTGAGATAGTTTCGAAAATAAAAAAGCGATAGGAAGGGTATAGAGTTGGGGGAGAATGAAGATCTCTCTAATAAGGTGACATTTGACCAGAGACCAAATGAAATGAGAGAGCAAACCACTAGGTATCTGGAGAAAGAGCATCCCAAGAAGAGGGAACAGAATGTGCAAAGGGTTTGAGAAGGGGCATTTAAGAAATAGGAGGCCAGTAATGTTGACATAGAGAGGCAGAATGGGAACGTGGTAGGTGATGATGTCAGGGAAGTAATGTAGACCAAATCGAGGATCTGGGCTTTATTTTTTTCCCTTCCGTTCTGGGGAGACATTGGAGGATTTGCTCTGCAGAAGCGTAGCATCACCCGACTCAGGTTTTACAGTTTACTCTGGCCAATGTGTGGAAAATAGACTCTAGAACAGTACAACTAGAAGCAAGGAGACCAGTTGGGAGCTTATGGGAATAGTTGACTATCTGATGGATATTTGAGCTTCAGAAACCTCCAAGAAGGGTTCGAAGAGCCACGACTGGCCCACAGGCACAGAGCATGGAATGGGTCAGCCCCAGCAGCAGTAAAGCCATCCGACTGCTCCTGCCTCTCATGCCCAGCTTCCCTTGGAGGCCTGCCAAGTGGTGTCTGGCACAGAAGCTGCTCACCAAAGGGCAGCTCTGATCATGATTTTCCAGGAAGGTTGAGGTACCAGCTGGTTGCATTTTTAATCTAATTTTTTTTTTATTTGGCAGAAGTGCTAAAGTGTCCTTTTAAATTAATTATTATAGAACCAAAGACAAGCTCAGGGAGAAATATTGTAACAGTCAATCTCGTCTCCTTATCTGGGGTTGCCTGACAACTACAAGCATTTTTGTCCTTTGCAGAAGGCCCTCGATAAAAGAATCTTGAGGTTTGATCTAGTTCCAATCAGTAAAGAAATCTGTACATCGACCCCTGATTTTTGGCCCCCAAAGGACCTTGGTGAAGAATGATTCCAGTCCCCTCTTTTTCTGGACCCACTGGATGAGTGACAATTTATAGCTTGATTGGTTTTGTTTCACCCTAAACTTGCTCTCATAGTCATAAATACTCTCCCGATAAGAGAAGGACCTGGACTTAGGTCAAAGAAACTGTGTTTATCATGATTTAGCATCATGTTTGTCATGACAAACTCAACTTCTCAGACCTACATCCAGGTCTTTCTGTCCCTCTTGGAGCCCTCAGTGATTCCCAAGGATATAGCTAAAGACAATTTGATGTCTCCTTTGTGTTTATACAGTGATATTTTAATCTGTTGTGTAATTCTTTTCAAAGAAAATATACACTTATGATGTTATGCTTAAAACACATTTTTAAATCCAAGGACAGACTCACACTTTAAGGGCAACATTTAAAGATTTCTCCCTTACCTTTGATAAATGCATATCTATTTTAAAGTTCACTTCGCATGTGATCCTAAGCCTCTGGGATAGTTAACCCCTAGTTTACAAAGCAGTAACCTGCGTGATTAGAAGATGATTTGCTCTAGGATGACGTCAAAGCCCATGACCTTGGGAATGAGGCAGCTAGTTAGAGTTGAGTGATTTTCAGGTCAGGACTCAGAATAATACACTGCCAACCAGAACTCTTCTCACTAATTTTTTTGACTTGATAATGACTGAACAGGTGCTTATTTAGCCCATGGTACCTGTTCTTATATTTACTGAGTACAGAGATTTAGCTTCAAATTTTGTTTGAAGAGATTTATATTATTCAAAGAGTAGAGATGAAAATATGATCTCTAAAAAAAGCCTCTTCAATAAATGATGCTGGAAAAACTGGAAAGCCACCTGCAGAAGAATGAAACTAGACTGTTGTCTATCACCACACACCAAAAGTAACTCAAAATGGATTAAGGGCCTGAATATAAGACCTGAAACAATAAAATACATAGAAGAAAACATAGGGACTAAACTCAAGGACCTTGGACTAAAAGAGGATTTTATGAATTTGACCTCAAAGACAAGGGAAGTAAAAGCAAAAATAAATGAATGGGACTATTTCAAATTAAAAAGCTTCTGCTCAGCAAAAGAAAACATCAACAAAGTAAAGAGACAACCATCTGAATGAGAGAATATATTTGCAAGCAACACCTCCAATAAGGGCCTAATATCCAAAATATACAAAGAACTCATATAACTCAATAATAACCAAAAAAACACCAAATGATCCAATCAAAAAATGGGCAGAGGACCTGAGCAGACACTTCTCCCATACAAATGGCCAACAAATATATGAAAAGATGCTCAACCTCACTAGCTACTAGGGAAATGTAAATTAATTGGCTAAAGAAGCTGTGGTACACATATACAATGGAATATTACTCAGCCATAAGAAGAGATGAAATACTGCCATTTGCAACAATATGGATAGACCTTGAAATAATCATATTAAGTGGAATAAGTCAGACAGAAAAGGTTGAAAACCACATAATATCACTTACATGTGGGATATAAACCCAAAAGCAACAAATGAACAGGACAAACAATAAGAGACTCATGGGCATGGACAATGGATTAGTGGTTACCAGAGGGAAAGGGAAAGGGGGAAGAGGGAGGGGAAAAGAAATAAAATGTTAAAAATAAATAAATAAAATGTTAAAAAAGATAAGAAATATGATCTTCTTCTTAATAATTTTGGAATTATAATTCTGGTGCAGATAACACATTTAATGCTAAAAGTGTAACGCAAATATTTAAGCCTTAAAATAATAGCATTGTGAATTTAACCTTTCATCTATTAATTTACAAAACACATTAGGCATGCTGCAACACTTCAAGCTGTCAGATTCATAGTAGTCCTTTTAAGACCACTGGCATTTTTCATGACCACAACTTATCTTTTTGTCTAATTCTCTAGTAACCACTCATAGGTCTACTTGCTTGAGACACACAAGAGCAATATATTTTTTTCAACTTAATGGAGCGAATGAGGAAACTCAGAATATTTGGGTCTTGAGTATACCAGCCATGTGACTTTAAGTTTCTATGCACATTGCTATTCTCATCTTTGAGTCTATTGCCTGTTTTGGGTTAAACTGTATTCTCTTTTCCCATTCATAAGTTGAAGTCCTAACCCCCACCCCCCCACTATCTCAGAAGGTGGCTGTTTATGAAGATCAGGTCTTTAAGGATGCAATCAAGTTAAAATGAAGTTTTTAGGGTGGGCTTTAATCCAATGGAATTGATATCCTTATAATAAGAGGAAATTCGAATACTGACATAAACAGAGTGATGACCGTGTGAAGACACAGGAAGAAGGTGGCTGTCTACAAATCAAGGAGAGAGTTCTCAGAATGAAACCAACCTTGCCAGCACCTTGATCTCAGACTTTTAGCCTCTAGAACTGTGAAGAAATACATTTCTGTTGTTTAAGCCACTCCATCTGCAGTGCTTTGTTACAGCAGCCCTAACAAAGTCATGCAGATTTCGGTATTGGTAGGTAGACAATGCTATAACAAATACCAAACAGTGTGGAAGTGGCTTTGGAACTAGGTAAGGGGGATAGGCTGGAAGGATTTTGGAGGACATGTTAGAAAAAGCTAGATGGCCTTGAAGAGACTATAAGTAGAAACGTGGAGGTTAAAGGTTCTTCCGGTGAGGTCTCAAATGGAAATGAGGATCATGGTACTGGACACTGGGAAGACAGTCCTTGTAAAGTGGCAAAGAACTTGGCTGAATTGTGTCTAGAGTTTTGTGGAAGGTAGAGCTTGTAAGTAATAAACTAGGATATTTAGCTGAAGAGATTTCTAAGCGAAGTGTTGAAAGCTTGGCCTGATTTTTCCTGACTGCTTGTAAAATGCGAGAAGAAAGAGTAAAACTGAAGAAAATATTGTTCAGCAAAAAGGAACCAGAACTTGAAGATTTGAAAAACTCTCCTCTCAGTCTAATCATATACACTATCACACTAATACACTGCCTTTTACTTTATAATGTGGCTATAGGGACCAAATTCAATAGGGTGTATATACTGTAAGTACTTTATAAATCATAAACTCTTACACAAAGATGAGATGCTATAATATTAATATCGCCCCATATATTTTTATAGCTTCCTCATAAGGTCAAAGAAGAGGAAAATATCAACATTGTTATTTTTTCATTTGAGATATTTGAGGTCTAGAAAGATAAAATGATTTATATAATAATGTCATTGGGTCACAGAAACTGGATTACACTGGAATCTTTAAAGGCTCAGTCCAGAGCTCTTTCTAATACAATGTTCTCTCATACAAAAGACCTCTAGATACTCAGCAAGTCAGATCAACAAGCATTTAATTATCTACACTGACCAGCACACAGCTAGAACCAGTAAGGAATACAAAATAAGCAGAAAGCATAATCTTATCTCAACATTATCTGAGAAGCAAAAAATAAACATAAGTCTATAGCTAATGAACTGCATAGCAATCTTGCTTTCCACATTAATTAATCGGTTAACCTCTAAAGGCAGGTTGGTGGCCTCCATAACATTTTTGTGAAAAATAATAAACACAAATTAGATTTAGAGTTTTAAAAGCTTCTATTCTTTTTTGTTCGTTTGGCAGAGATGCATTTTTTTTTCCTTATAACTTCTGCAATTGTCTTGGAAGGAAAGGTTTTCAAACTGGAGGCTGACATCACGGTCTGCATCTCCTGCCAAGCGTAAAATGTTATGATGGCGAATATTTGTGAATTTGGTCACTAATTGAATTAAAAAATAGTCCCTATCATTAAAATGTTCTCATGAAGAGTAAAAAGAGTACCATTTTGCAGATCTTGTTTTTGCAACTGTGAAGCAGTATGATATTTGAGTTGTGGTGTCTACATTTAGCAAAACCCTCTAGGAAGCTCGGAGTGTGGGAGCTTCCTGTGAACAAAAGGCCTTTCCCTTTCAGCTCCTCATTCAACCTCACAACTGCTTTTGTAGCAAAATCATGACTGCTGGAATAGAGGTATTGAAATTCTGTCTTCCCCTTTTATACAGAGGTAAAAGCCTTTGCAAAATAATAATGACGTTTAATAATAATAATAATAATAATAATAATAATATAGTAATAGTAATGAGGAGGAGGAGAGAATGAAAAAGTAAGAGAGGTGGGAGCGAATTGAAGGACACTTGGAAAACTTTTCTCATCCTATAGACAATTCATAAGCTGTACAAATACTTACTTCCAAGCCATGTCTTCATGGGTTACGTCAACTGACTAATCTTAATGGGAATTAATGCTTTTTATAAACTTCTTTGTTTTCTAACAAATATGTTTTAAAAGAGAAGATCCTCAGATATGATGACCCACAATAGAGTCATATCACCCCACAATAGGTAATATGAAAATGTATTCATGATCTCAACAATAATGTAAAGGAGAAGTCCAGTGGCAAATTATTTTTTGAATAGTAGAATTTTTTCCTGTTGAAGAATTTCACACTCATTTTTGATTTTATAAGTTTGGATTTCCACGTATTTGACTGTCTCAAAGTAGGAGACATACATTAACATATAACTGCAAAGTCATATTTTAAGCAAGGCTCTCAAGGAGCAAACTTGTTCCGAACCTACACAGCTAATCTCCATGCATGACCCTCCCATGGCACAGGCCGTTGGCTGTGCTATCATACGGTATTGCACACACATCCTATAGGGATCGCAGATGTTGGAGAAAGAGAAGCTACTTCCTAAAAACAAGGTCTGTCTGCATAGTCATCTCATGAATGCTCTCCTTTTCTCTTCTTCCATCCTAAGAGGTTTACTATCCATCCATTCCTAAGGTAAATGAACTAAGATCTTACCACAACTCCCACGGGCTTTCATTTTTACTTTTTAAACTACTTTTGGCATTCTTCTTTATCTGCTTCCACATGTTCTGTATTCTGTAGAGGTTGTGTATATGTGAGTGTATGTGTGTGTCTTCATGTGTGATGTATATGTATATGTATGTGTTCGTATGCGTTTTTCTCTACTCTTTTTCATTCCTCCTCTAAATGACAGTGCCCGGATCTCCTCCCTGTTCCTTTAGATAAACACAAAGATAATACTAACAGTAGTAGCTAACACATATTTTATTATGTGTCTGGCTACTTATTCTCATTAATCCTCATAATAACCCTATGAATTTGAAAATATTAGCCCCATTTTACTTATGAGGACACTGACTAGACTCATTCACTGCTGTAAATAAGTCCAGGGGGCAGAAAAACTGTCCTTCAAATACACACTCTTCTCAGGCTTACATACTTCAGTGCATGTGTGTGTGGGTGGAGAGAGAGAGAGAGAGAGAGAGAGAGAGAGAGAGAGAGAAGCAGGCAGGCAGGCAGGCAGGCAGTCCACTGCATCCTTCATATGATGTCTTGATGGGTCTGAGCCTTTCTTTCCTTCCTTCCTCCAACACAGTTGACTGGGAGAAATGGTGGTGGTGAACTGACCTGCGCACACAGCGTCAGGGTGTAGCCTTGACACCCACCAAGTAATCATGTTCAAATTTTCCTTAAGGTGCTTCTCAGCCCCCAGACTTGAAACTTTTCAGGATGCTTGTTTTGTTACCTAGTTCACCACAAACCTCCATGGTCCATTACTGCCACCTAGAGCTGGTATATTGAAATACAAATTCTGTGTAAAGCAAAACAGAACAAAGCAAAACATAAAGTAATTCCAATCTTGTCCTAAAACAAGCTGTTTTAGTCTGAGCAATTTAGATCAGCTGTCCCTAACCTTTCTGGCATCAGGGACCGGTGCCCCTATGAGAATCTAATGCCTGATGATCTAAGGTGCAGCTGAGGCGGTGATGCTGGCGTAGTTGCAAGTACAGACGAAGCTTCCCGCGCTCGCCTGCTTTGGGTTCCTAACAGGCCACAGACTGGGGTTTGGGGAACGCTGATTTAGATAATAATATCATAGGCTTTAAAATTGAAACTCCTTTCCTCAAGATTCCCAATTTCCACATGAGTGTGTTGTCATCTAATAATATTGAAATTAAAAACCTCTGGGCACACCATCTTCCAATAAATAGCGCATACTTGTCAGATGGTGGCTGAGGTCAGAGGGAGAAGTCTGTGATGGCAGACGTGGATGAAAAAGCTGATCTACAAGGGGGAAAAGACAAAAAAAAAAAACAAGGCCTCAGTAACGCCATGTTCTAAATCGCCATTTCTCAGCCTGGGAGGCAGGAGGAAGCCGGTCTTGTTTAGTAGAGATGTGCCCAAGATGGAGGGGTTGACACAAAGGAAAGTCTCCTTACGTGAGGTTTGTGATGTTTCCTGTACTGAGGACCCATCTGGTGAAGCTGATGGACCCATTCCAAGAAGAATGCTTTCAAATGCGTGAAAGGGAATATGTAGGATAATAAAGGATACCAGTGATATACAAATAAAGTAATCAAACTATTTTAAAATGTGTGATATCATACTATATGTGTATATTAGCTCAGGCTGCTATTACAAGATACCACAGACTAGGTGGCCTAAACAACAGGCATTTATTTCTCACAGTTCTGGAGACTGAGAAGTCCAAGATCAAGGTGCTGGCAGATTCGCTTCTTGGTGGAGCCTGCTTCTTGGCTTGTAGACAGCTGTCTTTTCGCTGTGTTCTCACATGGTAGAGAGCTACAAGCTTCAGCAGTAGACCTATAAACCACCATAACTGTGAAGAAGTAATGAGCATAATTGGTATTTTGAAATATCGGCAGCAATAAAATGTGCTATGAAAATATTGGTGATTTCTATTGCCGATAATGCCACAGGTACTTATTAAAAATAAGCACGTGATTTTTTCCCATCACAGTTATAGACTCACACATTTTGTCCATGGACCTCAGTTTATGAACATCTGCCTTCAGGTACATTAACAAATTTGCTGGCTTGCATTCACTGGACTACAGGAGGTGGAGGAACACCCTGTGACTAGCTGAGTTAAGTTGCCCTTTACCAGTCTGCCCAGAGACAACTTGTGTAAACAGTCAACAGGGCAAATACCTGGGGCAGAGGTTGCCACACGAGCCACCCCTGCCGCCAATATTCATCTTTCCCTTAGCCCTATCATCTTTCTAGAAGGGAGGACACGGGTCCATTGTAGGGACTGTTTGAGTTCAGTGTCCTTTTCTCACTGCCTGTTGTTGGGTGATGTGGCGAGAGAGAACATTAATAGGCTGAGTTGACCTTCTGACCAGGAATTGCTGACCCCTCATGGGAAGCTCTGCTTTATTTAATTTCCTTCTGATAATGGAGAAAATGAAATGGAATAAGCATTGTTAAGAGAATAATTTAAATTAGAGTCAAGAGGCCATTAGTAAAGTGAGGCCTAGAATATCTTGTGTCTCAGTTCTCAGAGCTGCTATTAAGTTGCTAAAACACGTTACTAAAATCAGCTCAAGGCCAAGCCATAAATATCCTGGAGCCGTAAACATCCTGGAACTATAACTGCCAAGTGGACCTATATGGACTTTACTTCCCTTCCCTTGTTTGCATATAGGAACTAACCAAGATCTATTAATCTAGTCTGGAGTCCTTCATTTGGGTGAAAGAATTACATTTTATGATATTGCCTATATAAATCCTGGCTTTCTTTGTTCTCTCCAGGGTACAGTTTGGGTTGCTACCTGAATCAGTGCCTCAGATTGTAATCCTCTTGCTCAAATAAATGCTTTTCATTTTTTATTACAACCTAAACTTTTTTTGGTTGAAAGTTCCTAGAAATATTTAGAAATTCACAGATCTGTGTTCTGGGAAACATTTTGTGTTTCTGGTGTTTGAGACCAAATGAAACCTTTTATAAGCAGAGTAAAGGTTAAAATTAAAAAGGAAGGAGAGGTGATATTAGTTAGAAAGTTGTCAAGATCTCAGTGGGAATATCTTAGTAAACTAGAAGCAAACTTTCTGGAATAGTTTCAGCATCTAAATTAATTAAAGATACATCAAAATACTCTGTTGACCAATTCTAGAGAAAATACATAAAGCCATTTCTTTAGGCTCCATTCTGTAATTCCAACATTCAGGGAGGCATTTTAATTATACTTTCTCATCATAAAGAAAATATCCCACATTGTTTCATTTAGGTGTTTCCCCTCTCTCAAACTTAATAGCGTTACTGACACTTGTTCAATTTATAGGCATGTAGACTCACTTAAGGCCTCCAATCTAGGGATGTTCGATGTCCACTGTGGTCAGATGACCATGCTGTGCCTTTTCTGCAATAAGTCAGGGGAGGACCCAGCCAAGGGAAGAAAGGCAGCTTCCTGGTTACAGACCAACTCAGAAAGTTGCCCCCCAACCCCACCCTGCCCCTGCCTTGGTCAACTTTCTAAAGCCTGGCATGGCTGTAACAGGGTGGGGCAGGAAGGAAACCAGGATTTATGGAGAACAATAGGGTAAGCAGATGGTGGAAGGAAGAAGGCAGCTTGTGGAATTCATTTGGAGTTTTTAAAAAGTTATTTATCTCAATGGTTCTTTATGAAAAGGGAAATTTTTCATGACTCAGATACACTACTCATTTCCTTATTTCTATCTCTGTTTCCTAGAAAAGCCAAACGGATTTTTAAAAGCACATGGATGATATCCAGTGAACAAACTGGACATATGCTCAACTCTTTCCAACACTCAACTCAAGTCAATGAACAAACCATAAAATTCTCTAAAGGAAGCAGAAATGCAGCCTGATGAAAAGACTTCAATGGCTTTTTAAGGGTTTTTATTGTATGGAATGATAGACACCGAAATAATCTAGACTGCATATATAAAGATCAGGGCATGTAAAATTTTTCATCATTTAAACTTTTTATAATTCATTTTGCTATCCTCATTTTTTTGTCTAAACATTTTAATGCAAATCTAAGCATAACACACATTTTCATATAATTCAGATGGTTTCAATAATGTATAATGTATATTTTTCTCATGATGGCATGTAGTATATGTAATTATCAACTAGCTGTGTAAGTGGATGTATATTATCATTTCGCTTTGTAAGAGAGTTGTAGAAATTGACAATGTCACCGGCAATGAAGGAAGTTCTAACTTCATCACAAATTCACCAGCACAAGGTCCTGTTTTAAAAATAATATAAAACAAAACAAAACAAACCTTGCTAATTTAGAGAGTATGAAATAGTTCTTTTAAGTTATATCTGCTTACTGATGAGAGTGGACATTTCCTCAAAAATGTTTTATACTTACATGTTCTGTTTTGGGGAAGTATCTGTTCATATGTTGTTTCCCCATTTATTTAGTGGGTACTTCATGTTTTTTCACTATATTGGAAGGACTTTTCTATAGATATTAAACTTTTGCTATACATATTTGAGGCAATTTTATTTTTTATTATAAATTAGTTTACATTGCCAAATGTGTCAATGTTTTTATTTGTGATTTCTACTGTTTCAAATCTTAGAAAAGTATCATTTCCACAGATTTAATGTCTTATTCCTGATTTTTAAAAGCAATTTTTAATATTTAATCCTCCTGCAGTTTGTTTTGGTGACTAACAGTATTTCTCAAATATTGATGATTTGCATCAGAGCCACTTGGGGTAATTGTTTAAAATCTAGATTCCTGGACACCCTAGATCTACTGACTCAAAATCTATTGAGGTGACCCCAATCCCATTATGAGGGAAAACACTGAACAAAGCAAAACTGAGAGACATTGTACAAACATCTGATCAGCACTCTTCAAGACAGTCAAGGTCATGAAAAACAAGGAAAAGACTGAGAAACTGTCATAGACCTGAGAATGGCAGGCACCATGATGATGAAATCCGTATGGATCCTGGATGGGATCCTGGAACAGCATAAGGACATTAATGGGAAAACTGGTGAAATCTAAATTAAGTCTGAGTACAATCAATAGTAATGTGCCAATGTGAATTTCTGTTTTGAGAAAGTACCAAGGTAATGACAGTAGATGAAGCTGTGTGAGGGGTACATTAAACCTCTTTGTGCTATATCTTTGCATCTTTTGTATAAATCTAAAATTAATCTCAAATAAGTTTATTTTTAAAAATGTATCGAGCTGAGGCTCAAGGGTCAAGGGTCTTTATTTTAATAAGCATCCAAGTGATTTATAATGGTATAAGATATGGGTGCACACCTAAGTTACTAACTGCTATTGGAATGGATGAGTGTCAAAGGGTTGGGTGGTCCTTGGGGATGGAAATCCATCTTTCACCTTTTATTTTGGAAACTTACTTTAGTGGAGTCTGCTTCAAATTTCTCTATTCTGTTGCTTGGGTCTACATTTTGGCTTCGGAGCATTAAAACTGTTCTGACGCAGAGCTCTGTAGGCAGGGCCTGCAGGGAACCAGCTGAGTGATGGTTAAAAACCAGTAGAAGCCAATCTGGGATGAGGCAACCCCAGTACTGTCTCCCAGACTTCCCACTTCCTAGTGGCCTCTTGTTCTCCCTCAGTCCTCACAGCTCTGCCTGGGTCATTTTGACTTCTTAATTTTTATCTTAGGTCAGTTTCAACCTCGGGCTCAGAGCTCAGATGTAAATATCCAGGATTGGAGAAACAGAGGCAACGGAAATAGGTGTTCTCCCTGAGCACATTTTAAGAAAAAATTTTAAGATAGTAAATGGTCACTGTCAGCACCAAGCTGATCGAGAAGGGAAAATTTCAGTGGTGAGACGCCTAGTTGGAAGAATGTACAAGAGGCCGACATGAGAACAAAATGGCAGGCACCAACTTTACCGTGGGGAGCGCACTTTTGCATTAGGGGACTGAATGGGCTTAATATATGTCAGAGAACAATAGTGGCACTCTGCCACGCATGCGTGATACAATAAGCTGAATCATGCTTACGTAAGTTAGGCACAGGCACCCCATTGCATTAATGCAACATTCTAAATCCGGAGTCCTATCCCTAGCTGTGAGCCTGGATCACAGATAGACCTGGGATCCACAGTCACGATGTTTGTTTAAATTATGGCAAAACAACTTTTGCAGAAACAGAGAGAGAGTAAGAATGTGAGACATTTAGAGAACTGTCTCTAAATAAGGCCTTCAGACAAGGCATGCTGCCTTTGACCTCATATTATGTAATTCCATTTACTTGAAATGTCCAGAGAAGGCCAACCTACAGAAGCAGAAAGCAGACTGGGTGCCTGGGGCTGGGAGGAGGGGACATGGAGAGTAACTTATTGGGTAGGGACTTCTTTTGGAGATAACGAGTGTTCTGGAGTTAGATAATGGTGATTATTGCACAACTCTGTGAATATACTAAAATCCCTGTGTTGTACACTTTTAAAGGGTGAATTTTATGGTATGTGAATTATATCTTAAAAAAAAAAAAAAGATTATTGCCTTTTAAAATGCATTCACCAACTCTGCCTCAACCAAAGAAAGGCCCTGGCCCTGTCACAAGGCTCTTTACCCCTATGTCTTACTTCATTTCTAGCCTCATCTAGCCAGGAACCTGACATCTATTAATGCCCAGCAGTGAGAAGCACAGACTTGAGTTGCATCTTGGCTCTATTGGTTGCCAAATAAGTGGCATTGGGCAAGTTACTTAACCTCTCTGGGGCTTCATTTCTTCATCTGTCAAATAAGAATGACGTTATTTCTCTTACAGGTTATTGAGATGATTAATACATTTGGAATAGTCCCCAGCTTGGGAAAGATACTATATGTGTTTACGACTGTTCTCATGACAACCCCAAACACTTAGTCTTTTCCTCGGCACCTTTGTCTGTCAGAATACACAGGTGGACAGGACTTGGCCCCTACCCTCAAGGACCTGCCGTAGGGCTATGGCAAAACACATTTTACTTGCTCCAGAGGGCTGCTCAGAGGTGGGACGTGAGACTTCCTCTTCTCCAAGGGTCTGGGACAGGCTCACTTGGATCATCTGGGCTCTCTGTGGTTTGCCATACACATGGGATAAAAGGAGGTAAAAGGAGGTGTTTCAATAGGATTCTGTGCTTTCAACCCTGCAAACTCCACAAATAGCTACTTCGTGTGACATTAGAGGCCAGAGAAGAACCGCTAAGGCAGATATTTATTTCCTGAAGAAACTATCATATATCCAGGGTTTTGGCACAACCAGGAGTCTCTTCGCCAAGAAGCCCAGAGGAGTGAGGCTGGGTGAGTCAGCAATCCTGTGACAGCTCTCCTAGGTCTGTCCCAGGCTCTGGTGGTGGTGGGGGAGAGGGGGGAGGTGTCCAGCTGACCTGGCCTCACACACATGAGCGTTCTCCTGACTACTGGCCCCGTGAACCAACATAAAGTTTGCTAGAGCTGAATTCCTTGTGAAAACAAGCCTGCTGACAAGACTACCAGGTAGAGAGTCCAACGCTTAGGTTCTAATCCCAGTGTTATCCTTAACCTTGCTTGCCAGGCCTCACTGAGCCATTCAGGAATACGGAATAGCAACATGTTGTATGAATTTAGTTCTCGAGAGTCTCAGTTTCCTCCATGAAAAAACAAGTTTTCATCGACTCAGGGCTCTTCAAACTGGCCTTTCCAAAGCTCACTGGGGGCCAGGGGTGACAGGCTTAAGATGTAGGCAGGGCTCTAGGCCCCCACCAAATTAATCTGAGCATCTTCTCTTTATTGGGCATGTGTGGAAGCTTCCTTCTGAAGAAAGAATTCCAAGCTTTAAAGCACGAGGAGTCACAGGAATAGAGTCCTCTGAGGGCCTTTCTGTTTCTAACCTCCTGTGACTGTGAGAAAATAGAGGGTGACCTGGTGCTTTTCATTATGAAGGATATGAATTGAATAAGCAACTTACCACCTTTGTCATTATAAAACAACCTAAGCAATTCCACTCATTCTAGTGGACTAGTCCTGCCAGTGCCTTTATTTAATGACCTCTCAGAGCGTGAGACTGAGCAGGGCTGGGAGAGGTGCTGGCTCTGCGGACAGAAGTCGGCCCTGGCCTGCTGCCCAGTCTCTCTCCTAAGGCTACAGGGGAGAGCTTGCCCTCCAGCCACAAGTGCAGGTTTTCCTGGGTGGTGCTTTCAGTGCATTGACATTTTAAGGCCAAGAAGGCCTTGTCTAAGCTCATGGGAGTGGCTTTCACAGCACTATTTCCTGCAAACTCCTCTTTAAGGGACTGAAATCTTCAGACTCCAATAGGCCTGAATTTGCCAGATCGGGTCCCATTGTCTTAGTCCTTTGAGTTTGTGTGAGTTACAACAAAATAAAGTATTGGACTTTTTATCGCCTCCATTTTTCTCTGAAATTTTAGAAGAGCTAACTAAGTTAATTCTTAACACTGCTTCAACATTCGAATCACCTGGAGCGAGGGCCAGAATAATGCTGATGCCGGGGCGCCACCCCAAAAAGTTTGATTTCACTGGTCTGCAGCGTGGTACAGGGATGTCTTTATATTCCCTCTCCCCTGGGATTCTGCAATGCAGACCAGTTTGAGAACCACTGGGCTAAAGGAACTGTACTGAGAAGAACAACAAAACACATGTGTACGCATGTGTGTATGCGCACGTGCACATACACATACACACAGGATTTAATGTCTTAAAACATGTCTGTTCAAAAATGCCATTTGATAATTTTATCTCTTGTATGAAATGTCATGGGGAAAATATCTGATTTAAAGGAAAATGACTTCTGAATCATGGGAATGATCAATTCAAAGTGAATAGCTTAAGTAAAAGTCAAGGCCCACTTCATAAATGAGGTTTATATGCCCTCTTTTCCCCATAGCTCCTTCTTGGATTTTAAATCACATAATAGGCTGTCACAAGTGGGATCATATTGTCCTCCAGGGACCCTGCTTTAATTGTCGGTTAAGACAAACAATGGTCTTGATTAAAGACTAAACATCACATAAATTAATTAGAGATATGAATAGCAGTTTCTCAGAAAAGTAGCTGGTTTTTTTTGGTTAAAATGTCTTTATTTTATATGATAAAACCATCGTTAAAATTCAACACATGGGCATAATATGTTGTACACACGGAGTATATTAGAGATACCTAAACTTCTATTAAATAAAGATGTGATACATAAAAATACAATCCCACTGTGTTATAACTTTAACCTGAAACTAAGTGATGCCAGCTGTGATAATTACCTCCAAAGAGTGTTCTGAAAATTAAGATTGGATAATATCTGTGAAAGAGCTTTTTGAAAGTAACAATTAAAACCACTGCCTTTTAAGTTTCGCTTTTTTGCCAGACCTTGAGCAGACCTCATCTCATTTCGTTCTCACATTAATCCTTTGATGAGGAATTAACTCGCCCCTTGTTCAGGCCACACTGCTAGGAAGAGGTGACATCAGAACTGAATCCGGCGTGGCCTCGCCCACAGTTCTTTCCTATAAACCAGGCTGTGTCTTACATACACCCAAGTGCCATGCAACTGCGTGGTATTGCTATTAGACAACGTTCTCATAGAATTTAGAAAATTACAGAATAATTAGGAGACCCGGATAGCTTTAGCAAGCTGCCCGAGGAAGTTGGAGCTGACAGTTTCTTTTTCACTTATGAAAAAACTTCTGACGCCAATAGGAACATTTCATTTCCCTCTTGACCTTGAAGCTGTTATGATAAGAAAATATTTTTGTTTTTGAAGATGAAGATCATTATTTAAAGTAAGACATCCAATTTCAACTCTATAGAGTAATCTTTAGGATATATTAAATGAAAAAAAAAAAAAGAAAGAAAACCCCACAAAGTTTCAGAGTATTTAAAATGCTAAACTCTGAATATATAAAAAGCAAAATATCCACACAGTCCTATTTGCTTAGTTCTTTATATGGCAGGATAAAACAAAAACTAATAAAAATGGTTATTGTGAGGGTAAGATGTGGGATGGCACAGGTTAGAGAGATAGGAATAGAAGCTAGACTCTGAATTTATCTTGTTTTGTTGATTTCACTATTATATGAATGTTTTATGTAATTGCAAAATCAAAATAGAAAGCAATCTTAAAAATTGAAAGCAAAGTGAAAGGAGTTAACCTGACCCTGTGTTAAGTAGATGGCCTAACCACACCAGGAAGAACTATTTTATGTGACTTTAAAACATGGTGATCTAACTGTACATCCTTAGTGGGTTATCTCTTAAGGGACTAAACAACTGCAAATATACTTCAAATTGCATTAGTAATACATCTTATCAATTCTATATTTTTTGGTAATAAAATTGGTATTGTTCACATTTGTGCATGTATATATATATGTACAAATAGATAATTAACATTAAAATTATTAAGAACCAAGATTTTCAGTGTAAAAGATTCAAGTATAAAATTAAACAGTATAAGTAAAAACACTGTAATTCTCAGTTTTAGTAGAAAATATTGATATAAACTCATGATATATTTTTTCTTGAAAAAAAAAGTATTTCCCACCACTGCCCATTGAACATCCCTAGCTCTCAGATATTTATCTCTAAGTACCAATTTCTACTAAAAGGAACTAGTGTTCTTTGGAGAAATGGCTGATTCTAAGTTTAGGACAAGAAATGTACGAGATGAACCTAGAATACATTGATTTACCAGAGAGCAAGGAGACTATCAAAGACTTTTGAAGTGTGTGAAAAGACTCTGAAGCTAACTTGAAAGGGACTCTCACAGGGCAAAGAGGGGAAATTTTGAGCATAAATAATAATAACTGTGACAGATCAGATGAGTACAGTGAATAGCAGAGAACTCCATTAAAATCCATAAAGTAATTATAATGCTAAAAAATAGCCCTCAGTGTTCCCTTTAGGAGCATGTTTGGGAACCAACTCATTACCTTAAAAACCAATAAATAAAATGAATGGGTGAAACATTTATTCTTTCTTGCCTGTATGAATTGTACTTCAGATTAAGCAAGTAGTTGATATCAGAATGTTCTTTATGGACAATTTCAGATAACAAATGCAGAAGAACTAAGAGAATTAAAAATTACATTTTTCAATCCCTAAAAACATAATGGCTCTAGGCAATGGTCATCAATGGCTATTAAAATTGTTAAAGGAAAAGCTGGTGGAGAACTTTCTGTGAATGGACCAGGCTACCAGGTTTTGAGCCTGTGACCAGTCATAATGTTACAAAAGGGGAGATGCAGACAGTAAGGGCTCCTGGTGTATTCCTGCTAAAATAACCATACTTAAATCTGGTCATGGGTTTACGTCTGCCTACTAGTTTACATGAGATAGAGTGGGGGTCAGGGGCAGGGGGGCAGAGAAACATGTTATATGGGATCATGAGGAATAAATCAGCAAAATCCAGAAAAAATTGGACAATGTTCTGGATTCTTAAATAAATCAAAAGGGGGAAAAAAGAGGAAAGAAGAAAACCATTATGAGTTGAAATATGCATCATCACCTCAGCAATCCATATGCTGAAATCTCAACCCCCTTTACAGAATGAGACCTTAGTTCTTCTACATTTGGAGACAGGGTCTTTATAGAGATAATCACGTTTTTAACTAGGGTAGGGTCTTATTCCAACATGATCAATGTCCTTATAAATAGGGAGAATTTGGAGTGAGACATGCATACAGGAGAATGCAGTGTGTAAGATGAAGGCAGAAATTGAGATGGGGTGATGCTTCCACAAGCCAAGAACACCAATAATTGCCACAAACCACTGGAAGCTAAGAGAAAGACATGAACAGATTCTTCCTTACAGCCCTCAGAAGAAACCAACCCCAACCCTGCTGACCCCTTAATCTTGGACTTCTGGCCTCTAAAACTGAGAAAATAAATTTCTCCTGTTTAAGCCACTCACATTGTGGTACTTTGTTGTGGCAGCCATAGCAAATGAAAATAGAAACCTTTTGGTTAAAGGAGACTCGAGATACATGTTAACAAAAAATACTGTGTGATTCTTGTTTGGATCCTGATTCAAACGAACCAACTGTATGAAAATATTCCGTTGTATATTTGATGATGTTAAGAAATTATAAGATCTTTTAGGTAGTAATGTTATTTTGAATATGGTTTAAAAGAATGCTCATTATTTAGATACATATTGAAGTATTACGGATAAAATGACAAAACGAGCCATTAGAACAAGAGAAATAAGTGAGTATACATGTAGATAAAACAAGATCGGCAGTTGATGAACGGTCTTGAAGTAGGGCGGTAGAGATATGCTGTGGAAGCAGGAAGCCTTAATTTGAAGCATTTGCCGATTTCTGCGATGTTCCCACCATGGCCAGTTCCAGGCTACTGATACTTTAACTGTCAGCTTGCAAAATTTCTGATGATTTACTACTTAGTTCTTGGGAGCTGATAGTAGGAACTGGCTCCAGCACACCACTATTCCATTGTATTTTTGTATCTGAAATTACCTATTAAAAAAAAAAAAAAGGAACACACCTGGCTAACATTTCTAGTCTTTATTTTATCTAGGAGTTTGGTATTGGAAAAGAGTATGTGGCCTTGGAAGTCCCAGCTGAGTTTTGATTCTACAGCATAGTAGCTGTGTGACCATAGATAGCTCACTTAACTTCTCTGAGCTTGGTTCCTCAGAGAAAAAACAATGTCATAAAGTTATTGCAAAAATTACTTGAATAAAAATGCCTTTTTAATATGTTAAGTATTGTTATCATGGTAATTATAGTTGTCGATTACCAAATCAAAGACTAAAAGGAAGTAGATGAGATTAAGACCTGACAGTGGACAGCGATCAGAATTTTCTACAATATCTTAAAAATCATAAAGCCATTACTGAGTCAATGGCAATAACTCTTTAAATGGCTTTTCCAACTCTCTTTGAAATAACCAGCAAAGCCACTGGCACCATAACAAGGATGTTCAAGGGATCATTGGGCACATGACAGTGGCAGTAGGAATGCTGTCCACTAGAGAGCCTTGAATAAATGGATTGCTAGAGACTAAAAGATAGGGACAAGCTGAATTGAAAAATGCTGTCCAGCACCACAGAGGTGGGTGGGAAAAGAGGGGAGTTTGGATGAAACCTTTATACGACCGTACCCACATTCCCGTGCACTTGGGTGAAACCAGATGAGGATGAGCAGCGTGGGCAGCCCTGCTCAGCAAAGACGTCATACTGAAGTCGAGTGTAGTGTGGAGGAAGGATGTGGGCTGGAAGGTGGGGACGGCAAGCCATCCATTTTGCCTGGGTGCTGGTCGTCTGCATGTGAAAGTCCTTTTTTCTTTTCCTCAGGTTAAAGTCCATCTCCTCTGCTGAGTCCCCTCAAGATGGCCCTCGAGATGACTCTGACTAGCCCTTCCCATCAGCACAGTCTTCAGAGGATAGATTATCTGCTGCTGATGCCAAAGGGCGGGCACACTGACTAACACCACTGGGAAAAGTTTACAATTGGTGTTCCTCCTACCCTAAGAAATGACCTTTTCCCTTATAAGGAGAAACACGACTCCCAGATCTCCAAAGTGGATGCTGGATAGAGAACTTTCTAGGATGAAGGAGCAAGGAGACCAGGAGGCCTGGCTTCTACCCTTGGGTTCACCTTGCGTGCAGGGAGCAATGGGCTGGAAGGAAACTCTCTGGATAGCCTAGGTGCCACCACCTACTGACCACAGAGGATGCTGTTTGCCCTCTAGCCCAAGGTAAATAAATCAGTCCTCAACTTTCTGTGGCACTGCAAACTCTCCCCTCATTTTAATAAGTATTTCCTAAAGAAGGAAAAGCTTCCAGGACAAACAAAAACAAAACCCCAGATAGAATCACACAGTAATAGGGGATAAGCCATGATGTTTTGGGGCCAAGGCTCTGTTGCTAGTCTCTTAAATTATACCTTTGTGTAAAGGAGGCTAAGGGCCACTCAGATTGTGGATGGCTTAGCAAATGTCATTCTGGCCACTCATTTCTTCCTTCCTTCTTTCCTTCCTTCCTTCCTTCCTTCCTTCCTTCCTTCCTTCCTTCCTTCCTTCCTTCCTTCCTTTCTTCCTTCGTTCCTTCCTTCCATAAAATAAAAACTTTGTACACATATCCATTAGTGTACTCTGACACAGATACTGGGGATGCTGAGATGAAAAAACACTTAGAGTGGTTTCAAGCACTTAACATGCACTCAGTAAATGCTTATGCTATTATTGTTATTTTATTTTTATTATTAACACCCTAAATGCAACTCTTTTCGATTTCTGGGTATCAGAGCAAATTTTTTAAAAAGACTTCATCCATGTAAATAATTTTTTTCAAAAATCCACATGCTGCCCCATTGCAGGGTCTGGTGGGTCTGACATATGGCCCCAGAAGTGACATCAGGAGTTGTCTGCTCAGCTGCTAGGAGATAACCTGGTTTCAGATTGGGCATTTCCCATTACACTGACATCGACACGCAGAGTGGCCACCGTGAGACACTGCCCGCCATGCTGCTCCATCAGTTTCCCTCTCAGCCTCAGCACGCCCCACATACCCCAGCTTATCTCTCAGCTCAGCGCAGAACCCGTGTGTGTTCTCATTCAGCTGGCGCCGCTGCCCTTGTCTTGGTTTCCTGACCATGAGACAGAGCAACTCAGCCTGTCTTATCTTCTACTCACAGTACCCGTGATTTTCTGCACATCCTTATTCCTAAAATCCCTAAAGCTCCTGCCCATGAGGATTTTAGTTGAGAAGAGGAGAAATCACACTCCACGATCACCGCCAGTCCAAGCTCTGTGACAGAGGTATATATGAAGTTTGAACAAAGCAGAACCTCACTGCCTGGGGGAGCTGAGTGCCTTTGGGTTTCACCAGATGAACAGTACAAGGGAGGAGCGAAGGGCTGGCCCTGTTCAGAATAAAAATTATAATTCTTTTCCCTACAACATCTGTTCTTCTCTTTGTGTTCCCTAATTTAATAGAGGATTTCATCTATATAAATCACCTCCTCTTCACTCCCTTGGTGAATGAGCAATTCCCGCCCTAGTTTATAGGGCTGGTTGAACATACAACACCCAAGACTGGATTAGACTGATGGCAATTTGTTAATCACATATACTCATAGCCTGGGTGAGGATATTGCACACCACACAGGGTCACACACACGGTGGTCACACTCAGGAAGAGAGTGGAATTGGCTTTATAGTACCAAGTGGACAGTGTGTGTGTGTGTGTGTGTGTGTGTGTGTGTGTGTGTGTTCCCGAATTCCCATGGGAGGATGTGATTGGCTTGTTTGAATACGTCAACAGCTGGCAGGGAACTGAAGCCCCCTGCTCAAAGAAATGCATCGGTTCTGCCTCTTTGGGCTATGGGAACTCATCCACAGGAGCAGAGTCAGATTGGGAACTTATACTTAGACCATTTGAGGCCCTCCTGTTGTTATCAGATGTCAAGGCAACACATACTAATTTAACCACTTAACCTGTGAAAAACAGGACAATAGGCTCTAAATGGAGTCACTTATGCTAAGCTCTGGTTCTAGTCACTTTATCTCTTACATGCTTTTTGCAAAATTATCTTTATCCATGTTTTCTTCTAATACTTATGCAATTTCATTTTGCATCTAGATCTCATAATCATTTGGCAATTATTCTTGTGTATAGTGCAAGAAATTGATCTAATTTTATTTTGAGTCTCTCTGCTATAGCTGCTGGCCACCACAGACTTCTTCCTCACCAGCGCACCCAGCTTGGTGAGCACAGCGAAGCTTGTTTCCACTCGACTTACCATTCATGTGTGGGACTTTTGTGCAGGGTTTACCTTGCACAACTACCTTATGGCCTCTGATTTATTGCTAATCCTGTTTCCCTTCTATAGACAGAGAGCTTTGGAAAAAGTAAATATGACTCTACCACTGCCTATTTGTTTCAGGAAAATCCAAATTCATTGCCTTTGGTTTAAAGTTCTTAATAAACTGGCCCCCTTCCTCCTTCTTTGCTTCCCATTCTTTTTCTTCTTGAATATTTTACCTGAGTCTACACCGTAAGTTAATTCCAGTTCTTAGGTCTGTACCTCTTACCTCTGTGCCTTTGCATGTGCTGGCCCCTTTGCTGGGCTGCTCTTCTAACACAAACTCATCTTCTAAGTCTCAGGAGACACTTCACCTCTTCCAAAAGCTTCCTTGGCTCTGGCCAAGCTTGGTTTGGGTACCTCCAACGCTCCCTTAGGTTAATCCTATGATAGTACTTTCTGCACTTTAGTATTTGTGGCTCTCCTACTAGCTTGTAAGATCTTCAGGTACAAACACTACATCTTTCCACCACTGTAGTACAAGCATCGGGCACAGGCTTGACACATGGGCAACACTCAGTAAATCTCTTTTGCCTGAATGAGGGGTGTTATCCTGAGAGAAAGACTGTTAGCCACTATCAACAACTGAGGGCTATCATGAACCAATTTTGTGCTTTCTTAAAAGAACATTGTGAGGTGGATGCTGTTACCATCCTCATTTTCCAAAGGATGGTAAAATGACCCAAGGTCCAAGGCTCAAGGTCTCACTACTGACTAATAGCAGAGTCAGTTTTTAAATCGAGGGCATCCTGATTTCAGGCACTTGGTCTTAACCACTACTCAGTTCTGTCTTGATGGCAACACAGGGCTGAATTTAAAAAGAATAGGGAGGCAGAAAGTGCCTCCCTTGAAGCCAGGCCATTCAGTGTATTTCCTGCTTAGGGTGTGTGCAGGGAGGGTGGGGCTGGCGGTGGGAAAGGTAGCCTAAAGTGCAGTCCAGTTAGATGGAAACAATGGATGTTAATGAGGGAAACTAACAGGTACTCACACCTGCGCCTGAGAAAGACCCGTGTGGAGAATGGGGTAGTCAGTCCAGGGCTGCCTCTGGCGGAAGGCTGTTGTGAAGGAAGTCTTCCTTGAGGTGGCTCTGGTGTCAGATTCTGGAACACAGGTTCTGGAACTTTCTAGAGGAGACTTTTGGATTTATACATCAGCGAGCTTCAGGCTATAGTTGTAAAGTTCTCAAGTGTAGCCCCAAGAAAGAAGCAGTTTCTTGAAGCCCATGTATTATGAAATACACACGTATTAGTGATGCTCAAAGTCACTTGAGTAATTCTCTTTAGGTTTCCCAAGCGATTTATTGGACAGGTCTAGAGATTTGCAAAATGGATTTTATACAACTCATATTTTGGTTCTTAATCCCCTTGTATATCAAACACTTCACATTTCAATTTGGAATTCAGAACCTATTTAAATAAATCACAAGAGCTTAGTGGAAAATCAAAATCAAAATAAATAAATGGCTTAACTATTCAGCTGCTAGTTTTTAAATTATTATTATTATTATTATTATTATTATTATTATTATTGTTTGCTTTTTTTCCCATCCACTACAGGGTTAGAAAAAGACCACAGAGCAATTTATAACTAACCTGTCTGTTCAGGGAGGGACCTCTGTATAACTATGCCCTCTTGGGCATACTTAACCCACCTCAAATGACACATGGAGAAAATATCTGCTTTTTGACAAATACCTACACCAGAACAATTCAAATTGCAAACCCAAATCAATATCAAATGTACATCCTGCTGCATTTTAAATTGAAATAGGAGAGCTAGCACCGTAGAATTCATTCAAGCCATTAAAGTTTATTTACCAAGCTTAATGCTCACAAGGGAATTAAATTCCTTGAAATAGAGAGAATGCTACATAACGGTGAGAATTAAAGGAGAGAAACCGAGAGTGAAGAAATGCATTTCCCCAAATTCATCCTTCCCTTTGGGGTCTCTGAAATTCACAAAGATCTTGATGACTCTTTATTTTCTTCTTCACTACGCACCCCACTGCTTTACTGACTATACTATTATTCCATGTCATACTATCATTATTGGACGAAGTTTCTGAAAGGGTAATTTCCTCTTATTTTTAAAAGTTGTTTTCTTGCCCTTGTTTCATGTATCTCCTCCCTCTTCATTTTGATATGCTAAAGAGTGGTCTTAGTTGGCGGTGTATTAGGTTTTTCTGCAGTAACAAACAACAACAAATTTGAATAGTCTATGAAAACAAATTAATTTCTCAGCTATGGGATTGCAGGTCAGCTGAGGCTCAGCTGTGTCTTACCTGAACGTGGCTGAACTCCAATGGACTTGACTAGGCTTGATTTCAAGCTTCTTTTAGGTAAAGTTCAGGTCTGCTCCATGAGTCTTCAGTTTGGAGACGCAGGCTGGCAGAGCAATGGCTACCTGGAGCATCCTGTCTTCGTGGAGTATGGTAGGAGTACAGGACAGGAGGTGAACAAACACAATGCCTCAAAGAGTCTCTTAGTACTGGCATGCTACGATGTGTACCACATTCCATTGCTCAAAGCATATTATATGGCCAGGCCTATAGATGAGGGTATGAAGACATGTACTCTTTCCAGATGTGTGCACAAGAAGCATGAATATTGACTGAAGAATAATATAATATATTCTAGGTGGGAGGGAGTGGAGTGCAGGGATTTCTCTATCATTTTTTTATAAAGAAAAATGAAATAGTTTTCCAACTTTTATTGTACTAGAGAGGTTCTGCCCTTATTTTCAGTGCTCTGGATTATCACCTCAACTTCTCTGGAGAAAGAAGGCAGACTGAAATATAATTAGACAAGAGTACTCATGGTAATACTTAGAATTTATTGTGCAACTACCGTGTGTACAGACCTTTAATGTATAATCATCCAGAGAGTACTCATTTCAGGCTTTGCAAACAATATAGCTTTTTATAACCTTACTTAATTTCAATTTCAGTTTCTGTTTAGTGCTCCCATTCCAAAGAGTTTCAGAAACATAATCTTAGTCACTTTGGGGTGGGGCTGGTGGAGCAGGGTGTGTAATTGCCTGTCAACACTGGCATGCTCCTATGTGTCCGCATTCCCACCTGGCCTCCAGTCAGTGATGTGTGTATGTAGCAGTGCTGTTTCATCCACTTTGTTCTGATGAGGCCCTTGGGGTCTGGCTCCTCCTCTGCCACTCCTTTGCCTTTCTTGGGAGTATAGAAAATATCCAGCTATACTGGTACAACCCCTTTCTTCCTTGATAGCCACCTAGCAATTTCTGCTCTACTGCTTCCCATCATGCTGGGCTCAAGGGACTTTGAGGTCTTATCAGCTTCAAAGGTTTAACATATGTTCTTGGCTCTTTAAAGCTGTTTGGGATTTCTATCACTCATCTTCCTTTCCTGAACTTGGCCCAGGATGGGGTAGGGAGGGGCAGGAGGCTCCTTCTGGTACCACGCTGCAATGACCAACTCACTTGACTCTAGTGGTTTCTCTCTTATCTCAACCTATGGGATTTTATCTAGGTTTAGTTGAGCTTATCTGGTGTCAGAGAATCTTCCCTAATATATTGTTTAGGACATACTTTTCTGCTGTTATTTCTTCACTTTATTCTCAGGTAGAGAAGTTGATTTTGAGGCAGATGAGGTCCTTTCCCAAAGCCGATTAAGTTAGCAAGTGGGGAAAGGAGGATTTGTCTGATTCAAAAGCTGGCACTCCTTACACCCAGGCATCTTCTGACATCTTAACTCCAATGGGAAGATTACAGCGACTTATATGGGAACAAATAAAACAGCATTTCTAACTTAGCATCTTCTGTCAGGTGATGGGGAGATGGCCTCAGTTGTTGGGGCGAAGTGGAGATGGAACATTTTCAACTCTTGTTTCTAACTCTCTAGAACACAATCCAGGTGGAGAGAGTCTGAGACAAAATATCCCTTGTCTTAGAACTGGATCCACCAGGGTTCAGAATAATGGTGGGCCACACTGACCTCAATGATTGCTCATTTTGGGCCTGGGAAACAGGCTGTAGTCTGTTGAGAAAGCAGTGCTTACACATGGCATGATTCCTTTCACTTTTGGAAAAGATTTGTGAATGTAAACAGTGATTCTATCTTCTCTGATCTCCCCTGCAAGTGGCACTTCCTCCATTTCAAGAGATTTTACTCCATTGCTGAGTACTAGGAAACAAATTTTTGTGACTTGTAATGAAAGCCATGTTCACACATGCACATACACACACATACACACACACATATACACACATACATATACACACTGACATTGATTGCCCACACAATGATTGAGTTGGGCAAGATCTCTCGTTCTCTTTATTCTTTGTTAAAACCACACAATTTCCTCCTCTCTTACTCTTGGTTTCTTTCTCACTTGTCACACATTGTGGTAGTATGCCCAAATGCTATTCTTGAAAGATATTACCACCAAGAAAGGGAATAGCAACTCAGGAACACTCTTTTTGTGTATTACTGTTCACCTTTTTCAGGCTCTACACATTTTTGAAAGAAGTTGGAAATTAGAAGACTCCCTGAAATATGACTGTTTCACTTAGCTTCTCTGAACCTCATAAAATGAGAATAATAGGATTATTGCCTGGGGCTCAAAAACGGGGATCCAAGCTGCATATATGGCATATCGCTTTTGTTTTAAAATATATACATTAAAAACTTGCTGGATGAAAACATGCCTATGTGTTGGGGTTTGCCTCTGGGTTGTGAGGTTATAAGAAAATTAAATCTTGTTGTTGTTGTTTTTTTTTTTGTATTGCCCAGCTCCAATATCTCCTCTTTTTCACCAAACTTGCTTCCAAATGACTTTTTCTGTTTCCAAAATCACATTCATTCTCAAAGGACAGATTTTCTGCCTTTAATTGTATTTTTTAAATGTACAGCAGGCTTTGAAGGAAATCAAGCACACAAAGAGATTTTTCAGCACAGTTTTGAGCACTGGCAATCCCTTGGAAGAAGTGGATATGGTGACTGATGTGAAGGAACAGCATTCATTTTGTTATATAATTACTAGCGTGTCACAAAATTAGTCACAGTGCTTTGATAGTTATGTCCATAGATGGGGAGAAATGCTAGCTTATTCTATTGTTCAGATTTTTTAAAAACTCCAGATCAATGTACCATGTGAATGTAATAATTCAACCAGTCATCTGGAAAGTTCCCGTATATGAAAAATAAATATGTGCCTTAAAAAAAGAACAGTTCATTGAATGCTTTATTATAAAACAAGTCTTTCTGCTTCCATAAATAAAAAGAGGAACTGCTCTGCATTTGAAACTAAATTGTGAAAAAAATATGTGATTCTGAAGAATTACCTTTGCTTTCAAATATAGAATATGGAAATCAAAGATTATTGGCTCTCATACGCAAAGTATGTTTTATTAATAAAAAGGAAACATATAGAGTTGTCGAATTGGGAGTGGATATTTACTTTCAATAGGATTTTACTTCATAAATATTTTAAGTAAATAACTTCTGTCATTCACTTTTATTTTTATTAATTTTGGATGGGAAAGTGAAACTTTTTGTCTTCACTATCTCATAGAATTGATAATTGAACATATGAAATTGAATTTTAATAGATCAGAAATATTTATCTGATTGACAAAAACTCAATTACATTTGCTTTTCCCATGGATATCTTATAAATATTTGATTGTCTCCCGTAGCCACTGTATATATAGTCTTATGCTAGGCCCTGTGAATATAATAAGAATGTGTTTCTGATGAAAAATTGGTAACCTTATTCAGACAAGAATGAGGGATAGTGGTACAGAATATTTGTAGTTAAGAGGGTTTTATTGCCCATACTCTACTTGTATGGTTTCTGTTCTCAATGATGTCATCGTCTTATTGATAGTTTTAAATATGAAATTATTAAACCATGTGCCAGGCTGACCTTTATAAAGTTTAATATGGAACATAAAGGGGTGCCAAAATATAAGACACACAAACAAAAAAGGGTTTTGAGTGGTCAAGTTGTAAGGGGCTGAAATAACCAGGAAAGTTTTCATAAAAGAGGTGATCTAGAAGGATATACCATGCAAGGATCGGGTAGTAATCTAGCTATAGTTGGGATCAGGCTTTGCTTTAGTGATAATGTTGTATCATTATCCCCTAAAGCTCAGTGGCCTACATTAAAGACACTTATTTTTCTTGTTCACAGGTCTACGGGCTTGCTGACAGCCAGCTGTTCTTGGCTGGACTCAGCTGAGCATGGCTCCAAATTAGAAGTCCACTTTGGACCTGCTTCCTATATCTCATTCTGGGACAGGAACTACTTGGGGCATGTCTATTTATGGTGATGATAGAAAAACAAGAGGCCAACTCACATTATGCAAGCATACTTAAAGCCTCTGTTACAGTTTTTATTTCTTTGTAAAAAAAAAAAATCACAATTTTTTTTTCACAATTTAGTTTATTTTCGCTAACATTCTGCTTTCCCAAACTAGTCATGCGGCAAGCCAACTATCAATGGGGTAAGTAAATACACTGCATTAATTTCAGTGAGAGCTACTACAAAGGCACATGCCCAAGATCATGGATATATAGTTCTATAACAGGGAAAGAGTGAGGAATGATAAATAATAATTCAATCTATCACAGTTACTTTTTTATAGAAATAGTAGAAAAACTGCAAACGGTATAGATAAAAACCCCTCACATGTAAGGCTCAGATGAAGAACACAAGTGTAGACCATTGTGCTTGGTGGGCCTAAAATAAAAAGACTAATAGTCACTACATTCGAGATTTTGGAAATTTGTAATAAGACTAATGCTGACTAGTTCATCTTCCTGGATGAAAAATAATAGTAGACTAAAGTTGAATAAGAACTTGAGATGAAAGAAAATCTCTTTTGGGAGATCAAATGTTGGCAGAAATGACTGAAAGAGGTGAAGCTTCTATTTCTGTTCTTTAGGGAGGGAGGGTTGTGTTTCGTCTTTTTCATTTTTATGTTTCTGTGATGTCAGTGTTACTTCCCCTCCCAAAACCCCCAGCAGTGGCTGAGTGTCAGAATGCCATATGACAAGATGCATGATGACCTTTGTAAGTTCTTCTTTTGTTTTCTCTAGCCAGAGGCCAATGAAGAAGAAGTCAAAGGCTGGAGGTCTGTTTTTAAATTGTGGTCTGGGGATGGCTAGTCGATGCTAAAACACCACCCCTGGAAATCTGGTCTCCATCCCCGGCAGCCTCTCAGTGCTGAAGAGTGTTGTGTGTGGGAAAAACAGATGCTTAATGTGTGTGGACTGGACCTCAAACAAAGGCCAGTCTCTCTCTCAAAGTTTCCATATAGACCATAGGACCTTCAGAAGAAATCTGGGTAAAACTAAAGTGTCATTGAACCTCTCTCTGCCTCAGAATCCTCCATGTGCAATGGGGATGGTACCAGGTACTTTAAAAGTTGACATGCAGGTTAAACGAGAAAATGCACATAAAGGTCCCAGCACAGTGTCCAGCACATAGTAAGAAATAAATTGTAGCTTTAAAAACACACAGCATCCCATTACGTGGAAACAATCAGATAATTTTTTTTTTAAATTCAGTTTGGTGTTATATAGACACGGCTAGACTCAGGCAGTGCTGTCAGTTTCAGGTTGAGGCCCTGGTAAAAAATTCCTCAGATGCTCCCAGATAAGGAAGTCTAGTTAAAATCCCTTACAAAGAAATGTTTATGGACAGGCAACATTATCCTGCCTTGGGCCCCACGGCAGAAGTGTAGTAGGAATTTGCGCAAGCCTCTCCCATCCCCATTGGTTTCCAGCTCTCCGCACACACACTTGATGCAACTGGCCTGCAACTTGCCCCACGACAAAGGCTATCTATGTCTTGTCCACTGTTGTGAGCTCCACAGTGTTAAGCATAATAGATTGTAAACTCTATGTATTCAATTCAGGAATGTTTGCTGAATGAAAAAATGCTTCCAGAATCAACCTATATCCTCAGGGCAACCTTTATTAGCTCAGGTGCTTCATCAATTTTTAAATCTTAGGCTATAAGGGAACATAAAATATATGATTATACCTTACAGTATAGGAGAGATTCTATCTTATAAGAACTTCGTATCGGCTGCGTTTGAGAACCAGTACTTCGTGTTGAATGAGCTGTTCAGCGAACAACACAGGTCGGCTCCTCTGCCAGGTCCCTCTGCTCGAAGCTTAAATCAGCTTTGGTAGACTTCTCACCAAATTTACTGAGAACTTTTATTTCCTCTGTCAAAGCATAAAACTAAGTTTAGGGGAACTTCCTCATAAGTCTGTTAAGACCAAACCTGGTCTCTTGTGGGTTCCACATGGGGACTCGCCAGAATGTCACCAAACCTTTTTAAAGTTCTGCCTGGTTTCCTGTCCCCTCGGCCAAACATACCTATTCACGCCATCCGGAAACCAGGTCCTGAGCTGGAGTAGGCCATTGGCATCACTAGTTCCCATGCCAGGTACCCAGAGGCTGAGTTTCTTGTCTCTGAACTTGCTTCCCTCCGTCCTTGATCCACTCCTGCACTGACCACCCCCACCAAGCACACCTCTAGTCTACCTGCCAGTCACTTGCTTTCCCCCACCTGGGTGAATATCCCACACTTGGCGTCTGTACTTGAGTCCTAATTTTCACTTCTTCTCTTTAATTCATGAACTTTATGTAGCAATTTGCATTTACAGTTGTGCTTATAAACTCAGATGCCTCCCAGCACCAAGCAGATAATGTTATGAGTGATTCTGGTGGGCAGCATGGAGAGTGGGGGCAGGAACAACATGGGCTCTCAGTTAACCCTTGCTTCCCCACTTCAGAGGATACAAGGGTGCAGAGCCATAGTTCTCTGCTATGAGACAAATGACAGTGTGAGATGCTAAGTGGCCACTAGAACTCCCCCCTAGTTTTAGCTGTAGTAGGTGGATGTGGGTGATGGGGAATTGCCGGGCACATTAACCTCTCTTCCATGGACAAAAAGCAGCATATCATTGCAGTTTGGACCACTACCCAAAATCTTGCTTGTTTATTTTCAAGAGAAGGCAAAAATTTGGATTTTTATGTGAAATATCCTAATTTTTCAACATCAGCTGGCTTATTTAAAAAACTCCATGAGGCCCAATTAGTCTGTGGGCTGTGTTCAGGCCAGTGGATACTGGTTGGAAGATTCTGGCTTATAGAGACCTCCCATAAGTGTCAGTTATTTGGCTCCTTGGGGGATTAGTATTATCCTCCTTTCGTATACAGAAGGGCACACATCCACAAGAGTGAATGGAGGAGGCAGAATATGAACCCACATCTTTTGGCTCCAAGTCCATGGGTCTTGCTGCCACAATGACTGATTTCCCAGTTGCTAAGTTTTCTCAATACACATCCCGATGTGCTTAAACCTGGGATGATCAGAACCTTCATTCTACTCTCACGAACACTGCATCTATTTGACCCCAAACGTCTAATAGTCTTAGCACTATTAGATTAGTTTTAGCACTCTCCAGTGAAGCTCATTCCCCCACAGCTGGAGCCTCAGTGGCCACATGTGATGGCCTCAGAACATCTGCTGTCTCCACCTTAAGGTGTGTGGTGGTCCCTGGTCAAATCCCCACCTGTGAGCAGTCAGGAGCAGGCTGACCTGCAAGGCTAGAGGGCCAGCGCACATGAAGCCATGGGAAGAGGAGGCCGAGCTTTCTTTTTCTTGTCTTCCTTTCCACCTTGGATATGACCTCTTGCCCAGGGTTTCCCTCAGGTAAACCTGGAGTGAAGTCCAGTTGCCACATTGAGTCTGTAATCTGAACTTGGGATCAGAGGGTCTGAGTGTTGATGTCACTGTTCTGATAATCTGTTAGTGTGATTTGGGACCTTTCTCTTTATCTCATTGGGCCTTAGTTTCCACGTCAGTAAAATGAGAGACTTGAACTAGTGTATCAGTTGAGACAATGAATGCCTATGACAGAAAACCTAACTCAAGCAGGCAAAGGCAGAGTTGAAATGATTGGTTCACTTAATTAAATAAAAATAGCAGGAGCTAGAGCAATATTTTCATATATTGGTCTCTTAGATCTCTCATCTCTGCGCTCCTGTTTTGGCTTCATTTCAAGGTGGCAAGGAGGCTGCTGGTTACTACAGGTGTACAAATTGTTGGATCCAAGAACAATTAAAAAAAAAAAAAGAAAAAGAAGAAGAAGAAGGTGGCCTCTCTCTGAACAGTAGCAGCTAAAGGCTTGTGGCATATCACTGGCTCAGTTCGTGTTAGGTGCCAAATCCTGGGCCAGTCCTCATGACCAGAGAAATGTGATATGAAGAATTGTGTCACACATGCACCCCACCTGAGTCACCCCAAGGAAAATGAGGGTAAGGCCAACCAAAGAAGAGCAAAAGGGTATTGGGTGTTAAACTTCATTATTAATTTAGTGTCATTTTTTGACATGTATATAATTGAAATGCTACCCAAACTCAAAACTATACAGAAAGGTATGCTCAGAGAAGCGTAACTCCATGCCATATTTCTTTCACCCCATTGCCCCACATTCCTTGTAGGAAACAAGCTACCTTATTTTGTTGTTTGATCTTCCTGCGGTTCTTTTTATAAAGATGACAGCTATATGCAAATCTTATTATTTCTCTTCTTACACAAAAGACAGTGGACTTTATATGCTTTTTTAATACTTTGCCTTTCACTTAATAGTATCTCCTGGAAATCATTCCATAATAATTCATAGATCTCTTCCTCTTACTTTTTTATATCTCACTACCTCATTGTGTATATGTACTATATTTAATGCAACTAATTTCCTGTGCTTGGGCATTTAGGTAGTCTCCAATATTTTGCAATTATAATGCTGTAGTGAATAAACTTTGTTATTTGTATTTTTATATTATTAGAGGTATATATTCAGGGTAAATTCCTAGAAGTGGAATTTCTGGGTAGAAGAGTAAACGTAGATGCAGTTTTGTTAGATAATGCTGAATTCCCTTCCACAAGGATGGTATCCTATTATATATCTCACCAGCAATGAACCTAAGTGCCTGTTTCTTTAGCCTCACCAATAGAGGGTATTGTTAAGCTTTTGAAATTTTTTTTTTGCCAATCTAATGGGTCAAAAAAATCATTCAATGTGGATTTAATTTGCATTTTTATGAGTGAAACTGATCATATTTTCATATGTTTAAGGACCAATTTTATATCACTATTAATGAATTGGTTTATTTACATTTCTACTCTTCTATTAAATTTTTGGTCTTTTTTAATTTTTAAAAATTAAAAAAAGTTAGATATTGGTCCTTTATAATCTATGCTGCAAATGTTTTTCTATCAGTTTTCATTTGTGTTTTGACTATACTAAAACTTAAAAACATTTTTTTGATTGTCAAATTTACCAATCTCTGTAGAGATTTTTAGTCATATAGAAAAATCTTTTCTAGACAGATCGTACAGAAATTCTTTCATGTTTTCTTCTAGTTCTTGTGCAATTTCATTTTGCATTTAGATCTCTGATTCATGTGGCAATGATTCCTATGCATAGTGTAAGAAATAGATCTAATTTTATTTTTTAAGTGACTATCCATTTAGCTCAATATCAGTTAGCTCAGATATTTTGGGATTTGCCTTTATCATAATCTATTTTTTTTATATAAGAATTTGGGTCTATTTCTTGACTTTCTATTTTATTCCATTAGTCATTCTTTTTAGGCATTGGCATTACACCGTTTTGATTATAGAGGCTTCAAAGTGTGTATTAATATCTTCTTTCAAAGATTATTGATTTTTTAAAAAGGAGTTATTACAGAATATCTGCAGGATGATTGGAATGACCAAGTAAAGAGATGAGTCAGGAAAGAGAGGGGAAATTTTGTGATGTCCTCGAATAGGCACAAGGGGAGAAGTATGCAAAGAGACAGAGGATACAGATTTAGGAAGTTGGTAGATTTTTTGGTAAGAAGAAGAATTCTCTTCTGATTTTGTTTTCCAGTGAAGTAAGAACTAAGGTCATCAGCTGAGAGTGGGGAAATGGGGGAAGAGAAGGAATATTTTTCAGAGGGGGGATCACAGAGACTAAGGAATTATTCAGAAAATTCTGAGGGTCCATATGAGGTCTGTGGTCATAAGTATAAAGCAAGAGTCATCAGTACAGTATGGTTATGTGTTTTTCTCTAGCCTCATACAATGGGTTTGCATTTCGGAGCTGAGTAGACAAGGAATTGAGTTTAAACAGAATTGATATTTAACCAAAAATAAGTCTGACAAATGAAGAGAGGGATTAAGTAGCAGAGGGAGCATGGATGCAAGTGAGCAGAATGACGGGCTAGGGATCCAAGTTGAGTATGGAGGGAAATGAAGACAGTGGGTGAGGAAGAAGGATATGAGGGAGATGATGGGCTCAGTGACTGATCCTGAAGGGGTCTAAGAAATGTTGAAGTCTTTGGAAAGGGAGGTAATGATTCTGGGTAACGATCTAGATTGTGATCTTGGGAGTGGGTAGATAAGGTGGGATAGAAGAAAAGATATCAACATGGATATAGAAAGACTGAAGAGCCAGAATGTAGAGATCAGTTGTCTTTGTGGTTTTGACAGTAGTGACAGAGAGCCAGTGAGATAGATCCTAAAATCTTCATGAATTAGGGGCAGTGGCTGGGCATTGGTAGATGACTGCAGTAAGAGGAGTTAGCAGGTGGTATCTCAAAGAATCGTTGCAGAATTGCAGCAGTAAGAAGTTCTATTCCCTGACACTCCTGGAAATCTCATGCCCCTCTTCAGTCTGTTTCTCTGACAATCCTCCAGGGTTGGATTTAGTTGCGAAGTCTGAGTCTAAGAGGCTTGACTAAGAGATTTGTTTTTAAGTTTGTACAGCCTACCATTTCTTAAAACTCAGAGGCAATTAGAGAGCCTTGAGGGGGATCATAGAGAATCAAGTGGGACACGTTCTGAAGGTCTAGTATGAGTTCCATTGTAGGAAAGATCCTGAGAGTCCTCTGCAGCATAGACCAGATGAATGAAGAGGCTACTTGTTGTCATACAGAAACTCAATAGGGTAAGCTTAAACCTTCAAAGGGTCAAATAGACAAAACTCTGTCAAAATCACAGGGAGACCTGCCTATTGCACACCTCTAGGACAGCCTACCAAGGCTCTCAAATCAAAGGATTAGCCCTTTCTCCAAGAGCTCCTAAATGTTGAAAACCACCCTCTTACTTCAAGCTTCCTTTCCCATCCAGACTTCTTGTGAATCTCCAACATCTGAAGCTAGATTCTGGACATGGACTGGACATGGGTCACCTTCAGAACACCAACATTGTAACAAGCTCTGGTTGAATCAGTGATTCCAGTGTGGTTTTGGCCATACAGTTGAGGCTGACCATTCTGTAGACCAGTCGACAGGAAGGACCTGAGGTCTTCATAAGGGGAAAATAGACAATGTTGAGGCAATCAACCTTTGAGGGAGCAGGAATAATTAATGGACTTAAGATAGGGTTCCTGTGTGAAGTGACAAACAAATGGGATGTAACAAAGATCTGAGTCTTTGTTAGGAATTAAAGATTATGACCAGTTAAGATATTAGAAATAAAATTCAGATTAATGTTTTTTTTTTTCCAGTTATAGCTGTATGGTAATTTGGAAGTTGGTATAGAGATGGAAGAAAAGTATGTACTGGACTTGGAGCCCACTGACTCATATTTAAAAGGGCTGAAGAGAAAAGTAAGGTGTTTCCATTCAATGTCTCAAGAGGACCTGGATGTAACTTCTGGACTCCTATCCCCACACAGTCTTTGAACTAGTAGACAGTTGACTGCACTATCCTGTTTAGATTTTTAAGATGAGGTCTATTCTGTTAGCCGTGAGACATAATAATGACAGACTTTAATTTAGTGACATTATAATATTTTGCTCTTGTGTAAAGCTACTGTATATGTATTCTTGATAGTTCTTTTAGCTTGTTTGTTTTTCTTTCTCTTTTAGCTTGATGCTCACTTGTGTTACCTAGAAGGCACTTACAGAATAAGTTTTACAAAGTACCAAAGAAGAAGTAGGCTATTGGGCTTCTAACTGGTCAAGCAGTAGAATGAGCACAGATTCTGAAGCCCCAGCCAGGGAAGAAGGTTTATCTGTAGAACAGAGTGTTCAGACTCGGAAAGTTTTAGACATATGATTATCGTATTTAACAGTGTTCTCTGGCTCAGGCCTGGCTGGCCATCAATTTCCTCAAGTATAAAAGTAAACATTTTAATATCACCCATCTGAATTATTGTATGTGTGGTGAGTACCACTCAGTAGATGTTAGTTTCTTTTTCCCTTTCTTGTCCTAGTGGACTGTGCTTTTCATGGCACTGTTGATATATATCTTTGAAAACAAAACCTTTAAGAAACCTTAGATGGTACTCTCACTGCCAGTACAATTAGAGATGAATGCTCTACTATCTACTATCTGCTCTCCCAACAGCTGCTCTCTGCTCTGTTCTGGTGGGGGAGACCTTTCCTGGCCTTCCTCAGAACCATCATTTGTGCAGCACCCCCAGGGCTATGAACAGCAAAGAAATGAGGGAAAGCAAGCAACATCTGGTGCTAAACAAATACCATCATCTTACAAATGACTTGTCTCTGGGATAATGATACTTACATATGTAGAGCAGAGGGAAGTCAACACAAGGACCCGATACTAGAGAATAAACACCTAAAAGGCAGTCATAAGACTTACTGACAACTCTACTGTGTCTACAGCTAAATTCCATTTTGGAGAAAAGAGCAAGTGATGATGTTCACAGCTTTTACTTTAATCAGACAGAAATTCACCCCTTATATTCTGTTTTGCGGAGCAGAATTCCACAAACAGAGGAGCACAATAGTGGGTCAGTGTTTGGAGTGGTGCCTGGTGGACAGTGAGCTTGCGTGGGTCCTGCCTCGCTCCCTCGCTCCTGGCTAGTACCACCGCTGTTTTGCTGCTGCTGGGGTACCTGGGAGTTCTTGAAATGGTCTGAGGCATCATTTAGAGATTTATGTATGTAAATGACTAAGAGAGATGCTTTATGCCTTGCCTGGTTGTTATGGATATTATACCCCTAAAGAAGAAAAATGTTAATGAATCATTCTGTAACACTTAAGTGACTCCAATTAAGCTGTGATGAGTATGGCTTTCGGCCAAATGGTGATAAAGAATTTGTCTTTGGAATCCTCTCCCCTCTTAGCATGATTTTACCTCCCTCAACCTAAATTAATCACCCAGCCCCATGTGAGGCAACCGGTCACCTCATGCTGACCCAGGCCATCGAAGATCTTTTTTGTAAGGTCCCTGACAAGCCTGCTGCCGTCAGATGTTGCGCACCATGGCATAAATGAGAGGTTGCACAATGACTATCATAAATGTAGTTGGTTTGTCTTGCACAGTGTTTTGAACAAAAATCAATCATTTTTAGCATTTGAGAGAGTTCATATAAATATCTCAGTTCTTAACTTCTCCAAAAAACAACCTGAGAAATTTGGCAACCCCGCGTTAACATTTTCACATTAGCAACAACCTGCTGGAGCTGAGTAGTGGCTGCTGCTTTTAGATAGGCTACTGTTGTTCCTTTGCTATCGCCCCCACTACCCCCTATACTTTCTCTTCCCACATAGGTCAAATTTATTGTCAAACAATTGGCTCTTTTTATTCACTCATGTTACCTTCCTGGCCCTGTCGGTATCTATGTTTGCAAACTCTGCTTTAGACCTTCCAAGCTTCCTCACTCCTCATCTGCTTCCATCCAAACTTTGTCAACTTGTGTCCATTTCCACAAGCTATCCTGTTTCAGTGACAGCAAAAGGAGCTCTAATTGGATCAGCGCCCTCACATAAAAATACGATGATTCTTAATAGCTTGGTGTCTTTATCAGTTAACCATGGCCATGAGAATGCTGCTCAAAGTGAATCACAGAATCTTTGCAAGCATACAAAAGAAAGCGTTTTTTATTTCAAGTGGTCTGCCCATTGGATGAAGGTCAGCTGTTCCAGGCTGGGCTCAGCAGGAGGGGATGGGGGGAATGGTTCTGCTCCACATGTTTCCCAACTTCTTCCTGGGAATAGTGAGCTAGTTCAGACATGCTCTTATGGTGATGGCAGAGGCACAAGAGAGAAAGAGGAATTGACACATCTGATTTCTGCCTAGTTCTATTGGCCAACAAGTCACATGACCAAACCCAAGGTCAAGAGGTGAAAATATTATTCCTGCCCGCACCTGGAGGGCATGGTAAAGTTATAAGGCATGTTGCAGTGAAGATCAGACCCAAAGAGAGATCTGATTTTTGCCCTTGGCTACTCGGAGGTGATTGCTAAACTCCCAGAATGTCATGCCCGATAGGAGTGCCTTTGTCTGGAGGCTCTGGTCACTGGACAATCTACCATTATGATTAATGATGAAGGTTTTTGGTGGAGGCAGTGATATCAGTTCTGCTCCTAAAGGGACTGAAGACTAAATATCAGCCTTGTGAGTAGTATATGATCAAATCCCGAAGGAATTTCTGGACACCGAGGCTTGAATGAGCTTCCCTGGGTGGCAATATTCTATGTGCGTTGTCACACATCATGGTGGGTGGAGGTACCATTGTCCATGATTCCACAGGGCGAAGATGCCTGGGGTCTCACATATGGACTCCTCCCAGACTCTGCCCTATGCATCTCTTCTTTACCTGATTTTAATCTGTATTCTTTCCCTTTAATAAACCATAACTGTGAGTGTTACAATTATCAGTGAGTTCTGTGAGTTCTTCTAGTGAATTATCAGAATTGAGGATGGTTTTGGGAACCCCCTTGGGCTTGAATTTGTGTCAGAAGTGAGGGCAGTGGTCTTGTGTAGGCTGTTCCCTAAGGTTGCAATTGGCTTAAACTCTCACAAAATGAAAACAACGAAGGATGAAAATGAAAGCTAATAATGCAAACTGCCAAAATATCCCTCTTAACTATAGCTATATTCATTTGTTCATCAACTCGGCAAACACTTACCGATCACATACTGTATGTCCAATGCTATTCTAGGACCTGAGACTTAAAGAAATAAATAAGGCAGAGCCTTAAATTCTAGTAGAGGGAATAAAATATAAAAAGCAAACAAATATGTGAAATAATGTCCGACTGTGAGAAGTACTATGGAGAAAAATATAGCAGGGCTAGTGGTGGTAGAGGTTAGCTCTTTTACATAGGGTGGTTAAGAAAGCCTGTTCTGGAAATTTGAACAGACTTGACTGAAATAAAGAAAAAAAATGGGCAATGATTCAAGGCCGGAAGGTTCTAGAGAGATAGATGAGCAAGACCAAATAAACAGGGGGAGCATGAGAACAGGGCACTCCAGCATAGATGTTACTGTAACACAAGGAATTTGGTCTATAGGAGGTTTTCTTCATGTCATTCTTGGAGGACTGTGGTGTGTCTGTGAAGAATGTGGGTGAGAGAAGGCGTTTCTCCAAAGTGCCACAAATAAAGTCCGAGGCCAATTTCTCTGTTTGTTTTTGTGCAACTTGTTTAGATTTTGTGGTTTCTTCTTCACAGTTAATAACAGAATCATTGTCTCCCTCACAAAGGATGGGCTATGCTTCTAAATGCTTCCAGTTTCCCAGAGGGGAGAGAAAGAAAGTAGGAAAGTACAGGAATAAGAGTTATTTCTATTAATTTTGTTTGTTAGCGAACAAATGAGCATGTAGCTGGAAAGTACAGGGTGACTAAGAAGTAGCCCAAAGGGAAAAACCTACAAGGGAAATTTTATTAAAAAACATAATTTACATATCTACATTTTGGGTTTCCCTCTTAGCCTCTCTGCGGTTCTCAAAGTCTGTGGGTATGCGGGTGTTGAAGCTGGAAGTGTGAGTGGTGGAGGGTACATGTGAAGATTCTGTGGTTTTGTGGGAAGAGTTGTGGAGTGGGAGCCCAAGACCCTGTGGCCAGCTGATAAGTGCTCTCCTGATAAGACTATTATAGGGGCTGAGAGTCCGAAGGTGCTTATTAGACAACTTGACTGGTCACAGGACTCAACAATTGGTAGCTGCTGTGGTAGATTTCTTGGCAGGATCAGTTCAAGTACATTGTTTTCTATCAAAAATCCTTCTCTTTAGAGGAGGTCCAGAAGGCGCCATTGGGGCAAAGGGGAACCCTGCCTTCCCCATTTGTTGGACTTCCTCATCTGTCAAGTCAGTCAACCCAAGAGGCAAGAAGCCCAGTAGAGAGAATGGAGGCAGTGCTAAGCAGTAACCATGGGTTTGGCTCCCCATTCACTAGCAGCAGTCACCAGCGGGACTATTTCTAGTCAATCACAGGTATCTTTTGCATATGTGTGACATGCTTAGCATTTCACAAGTATCTGAAAGACAATACTAAGAATACATTCACCAGCCTCTCCTGAGAGACTTTTACTTAAAGGGCACGCCTTACTCTCATTTCCTTTTTATCCTTATCCAACCTCTGCTATCCCTGAATGTCCTCCTCACTAATTCCTTCCCTCCTTGTAGGACTGCCCTTCACTCCTCATGCCACATCTCTCACATCCAGTTTCAGACCTTCAGGAGATAAATTGTGTAGAATCGAGAGACAAAGCAAGGTCTACTTTAAGAAATAGTGTCTTCCCATATAAACTTCTTGAGAATAGGTTTTTCCTATGCACAACCTACATGATGCTTAGTGACATTTAATAGTAAACTAAAACTTCCTCCTCTCCATGCCTACCCTCCTTGTGCCCCTTCCTCGAGAGGCATAGTTGAGGAGAACTAACATCATAAACAGTTATATTAGAAGAACTTTCTCCTTCTCTGGCCTCCAAAATCTGAACAGGTTCTCAAATGTCTGAGTTCCAAATACTATGACATGCTCTACTAGCAAGCTCTCTGAGAGAAATAAAATAACAAAGCCACAGTCTTGACATACGTAATAAAAAGAAGGGAGGATTTGAGAGTGAGCAGAAGTGGTGATGGCACTGGCTTTCCTTGTTTCATGCCCAAGCTTAACGAAAGCCTGCCAATGGCAGTGAGAACACGTAACCACAATGTTTTCTAATGATTCTGGGGTTTTCTCTTTTTAAAGTAACAGAGCAGATAGACACGAAAGTGACAGCTAGTGGTTTCAGAAAGACAATAAACACCTCATTTTTTAAATTGTAACGTGGCCTGTAGTTAACCTGAGAATGTCTCATAAGGAATGGCCTTTTCAGAAATATGTTCATATCTTGGTATAAGGGACTATTTAGAAGACGAGAAAGAATATGTTAAGTGTGAAAACATGCTTGGATATTTCAGTAGGTTAAGAGGGAGTTGCTGTGAGGTCACACTCTTAGGCTATTAAATAATAGATTGGGGATTTCTTATTTTAAGCAATATGGTTTTCTGTGTAATACAAATAAGTACTTTTTGGAAATTTCCAGAAATAATGAATAAAGTCTCACTAATATCTATCTGTATCTGCAATAGAGTAAGGGCCACCTGGAGGGTCCAAATGAAGAAAGAGCTTTGAACTTTCACGACTGCCCCTGGGGCTGCTGGGGGCAGGGAGGAGGAAAGAGTGGAGTGGGTGGAGGTGGGGGTGAGCAGTTGTCCAGGCTTGGGAGTCGACTGGGGAATCAAGGAGCTTAGGCTTTAATGGCCATCAGGAACACAAGCGGAAGCCTAGGACCTAGGAGAATAGAAAGTTGGAACTGAGATCTTCCCTACCATAAGGATGAACTAAAAACAATTGCTTACTTACGCAGTGAGATGACGAGGAAGTTGTATTAAAAAAAAAAAAAAAAACCCTTCCCCTTAACATTCATAATCATAGAGATGCCCTCATATGGATATGATTAAATTTACATTGCTAGAGTGGTCTAGGACAAACCCCACCAAGAGATTAGTAAAAAATACTGTCACAGACTAGTAATACCTATGGGATACCTCGTTGAAACAAACATAAAATCTCTCTAGGAGGTCACACCCTATACCCAGCCCTTGCAGGATTCTCCTATATGAAGTCCCAACCAAATGTTACTTTACAATAAAGAATTACAAAATACACGCCAAAACAATCCATAAAAAACAAGTTAGCAAACAAAACAAAAATCAGTATTAGAACCCCTAAGACTTTAGATAATATAAATATCAGGTAGATTCTAAAATAAACATTTTTAAAAGTTATGCAAGTCATAAAAGAAGTAATAAAGAACACAATAAAAGAACAAGATACCATCAAAAAAGAACACATGGAGTTAAATAAGCAATCGAATATAACTTCAGAAATTTAAAAAATGACAATTAAAAACTTAATATGTTAAACTGAAGATTATATATCATTGAATAAATCACTAGTAGATAAAAAGACAGACCCGGGGAATATTCAGAGGCCTGCATAGAGAGAACGCATGGGAGAGGAGCTTACTGACGTGGAGTGTGGAATGGGAGGGCACAATACACATCTCTCAGGTGTTCCCGAAGGAAACAACAGAGAAAAGGAAGATAAGCAATATTTCAAGAGAATAAAGGAGAATTTTCCAGAATTAATAAAAACTACAAACCTTAGCAAGTTGATAATACAAAATTCTCTACTAGACACAGCATAAGATGGCTAAAACGACACCAAGTAGAAAGACAAGATCTTAGAAACACTTGTAGGTAAAAGGCCTATTGCCTTCAAAGGAAAAAGTATCAGATTGTCCAGAACTTTCTAACGGCAACAGAGCCAGAAGACAGTGGACTAATACAGTCAGAGTTCCAAGAAAAAATAACCATCAACTTTCATTAAAATTGAATTATTTAAGAATATGGGCAAAATAAATATTTTCAGACAAATGAAAAGTGTTTACTATTAACAGATCTTTGCTGAAAGAATTATTCAAGACTGTATTTCAGAAGAAACTTACTCTAAAAGGAAGCAGTGAGATAAATGATACTAGATAGAGTTGAACAAGCATTTAATATGTAAAAAAAACTAATTGGGGAATAGATGAAAAGGTAGAATAAAGGCACTGGGAACAATAGTATGTAGAGGTCAGGCTTTCAGGCATTTTGGAGAGAAAGATGTCAATATAGATTAACTTTATTAAATCAACTATGCTTATATGTAAAGTTAATCACTTAAGATGAGGAATTTATGCATAACTTTCAAACCAGTAGAGAACCCCATTAAATATAAAATAGTTGGTCAATATTAACTAAATAAAAGAAAGGAAAAAAAGAATCAGAGGAAAATCAGGTTAAGTATAAATCATGAAATAAGATGACTAAAAGAAATCCAAATGTAGCAGAATTCAGTAAAAAAGTAAAACTAAACTTTCAATTAGAAAAACAGATTGTCAGTTGTGTTGAATTAACTATATGCTAAAAAAATAGACACAGAACTTAAAGGACAAAAAGATGTTGAATGTAAAGTATAGAAAATGCCAGCAAAATACTAGCCCAAATAAAGTGGTATGGTTATAATTAGAGTAGACAAGCTTGTCTTTCAAGGAAAAAAAGAAAAGGAATATTTAGGGAAAAACAGTCAATAAATATAGACAAAAAGGAACAATTCACTGGGAAGAGAAAATTATAACACGAAAGCATCTAAAACACAGCAACAAGTTATATGAGACAAAAAGTTGATAAAATTTCGAAGATAAATAAATAATTGCATAGTCAAAGGGAGATTTTAATACATTTCTTTCAGTAATTAATAGTTTGAGATAACCAAAAGTTAGTAAAGATACAGACCTGAACAACACAATGAGCAAGTTTGATCAAAGAGGTCCACATGGAGAATGCACGTTCTTTCCCAGAACACATGACACATTTACCAAAAGATCACATATTAGATCACAAAGCATTTCTGGTTAAGCAGCAAAGAATTATACAGACCACATTTCTGAGCATATTCAAGTGCTAGACCACAAAAGCAACAATGAAAATCTAACCATATATTTGGATTTTGGCGAGGGGAACTCGCTCAATAATTTATGACTAAAAAGTGTCTTAATGGAGGGTCTAAGAACAAATTGCTAACATTAATAAGAAAGGCCACCAAGATCACTGGCTATACAAAAATATAGTTTATAAAATATACAGGATATGAGAAAATAGCAACCAAAAAATATAAAGTTACTAGGAATAAATTTACCAAAAGATGTAGAAAACTTTAATGTATGAAATTTTAAAAATTCCTGAAGATGATACTGAATATTGATGACTTTGTAGACTCAACTTCTAAAATGTTAATATTTCTGCAGTTTATAAATTAAATATGTTCCTATTAAGATTCAAATGAGGTTTGTGAGGTTCACAAGTCGATACTAATATGTATAAGATAGAGTCAAGAACCAAGATGTCAAGACAATCGTGAAAAGGAAGATCAATATATGAGGGCTCGCTGAGTCCACCACCATAGCAAGACTTAACTGTGGTTTAATTAAGTAATGAGAAAGTGTGATATTAGTATAAAGAGAGACAACAGAGTCTAAAAACAGGCCTACACACATATGGAAATTTGTATATAACAGAGATGCTATTTAAAATCAGTGGGGGAAATAAGAACTTCTAGCAAGCAGCATTGGAACAATTGGTAATCCTTATGGAAAAAATAAGTTAGTTCCTTACATCGAACCATATTTAAATGGATTAAAGACTTACATAAGACAAAGCATGATTTTAAAAGTTTTGGAAGAAAATGAAGGAGAACATTTTTTATGATCTCAGGGTAGGAAAAAATTTCTTAAACACAATACCTGAAGCACAAACCCTAAATAAAAAGATTAATAAATTTGACCACATTAAAATATTTTTTTAAAACCCCTTTGTATATTAAAGATACAAACAAAGTAAAAAATACAAATTTTAGACTTGGAGAAGATATTTGGCATGCACATAACCAAGAAAGGATCTGGTCCAGAATTTAGAAACAAAGGAAAAAGGAAAAAGTCAGATGATGTGAATGGGCAATCCTCAAAAGGACACCCAATGGCCTCAAAACCTAAGAAAACATCTTCCTCCCTCCTAGTAAGCAATGCAATATAAACTAAACAAAGAGAAATCAATATTTTCCACTCATTATAATGGCAATAAATAAATAAATAAATCCAAGCCCTGCTGAGGGGAGTATAAATGAGCACTTATTTTTGAAGGAAGATGACAGTCTCTAATAATGTGGTGAGATTGTTGGGCTGGAGGATTTAAGCATCCCCAGCTTCATACAACGTTGTTTACAACAATGAAAAATTGGAAGAGAGCTTAAATGCCCAGGTATGGGATTTAGCAAGGAACAGATGTTTTGTTAAGAATATATTGCAAACAAATGTGTTTGATTCTTTTATTTTTATACCTATGTTTGTATGCCTAAAAATATCCTAATTAAAAAATTAGCTTGGAGAGAGTTATGAAGAAAAGGCACCTAAACATAGCTGGTGTAACAGTCAATTGGTATAATCACTTCCAAGGGTAAGTTAAAAGTTCACTGTAGTGCTATCCTTTTTAACTGCTTGAGTGGACAAAGGTGGAAGTTTGATTAACATTTATGTTGGCAAGAGTAAATTCCCTTTGACCCAGCATGATTTTCTCTAGGTACTTATTCAGAGAAAATAGCCACTATTAGAGCAAAGGTTTATCTACACTAAAGTTCATCTTAGTAATCACAGTATTGTTTGTAATATTAATAATTAAAGAAATACCCTAACCCTCTAGACTAGTAGCAGTAGACTAATGTGTAACACTAATTGGTTCTACTTTATGGTACAACCTTAGGATGGAATATTATGCAGCCACCAAAATGATACTGTTGAAACTTTTTAATGATGTAGAAATCTTCACAAAATATTAAGCTAAAATAAAGTAGGTTACAAAATAGAACATTAAAAATATCCATCTACACACTGAAGAAAAGACATCAAAATGTTCCATAAGATTCTTCTGGATATAGATTTCTATTTTCTTCTAGTTTTTTTTTTTCCTCTCCCAAAAATTCTCTGTGTGTAATTATTATTTTGCTAGGAGAGAGTCTCTCTTTTGTTGAAATAATTTAAACAGGCTAGATGATACTGACTGAAAACCCACGCGAGAAAGGCAGGAGCCAAGAATTACAGACTTGCTGCGTTCCTTGGGAAGTCCAATGAGTTTTTATCACAGAATCTGGACAGACTGAGGACCTGGGTTCACAAGTGACGTCACCACGGACAGGCTGGGTGACGGGGGAAGCTGCTCAACCTCTCTGTATCTGGCCTCGCTCCTGGCTTTGTTGTGCGGGTCAGCGGGACCGTGTCACGCGTGCGAGCGCGGTTTGCAAAGCCCCAAGCGCGGCGTTACGCGGGAATTGTTGCCGCTGCGGCCAGGTAGCCTCAACGACGCGCTGGGGCGTGGACGCACGAGGGCGGGGGCGGGGGCGGGGGGCGGGTGCCGGTGGCCGGGACGGGGACGCCCCGTAGCAGCTGGCTCCGGGAGGGCGCACCGCCTCCTGTCGCCGCGCGCCGGGGATTCCCCTGGGCCGGCGCCCGGGGAAGTCCCTGTGCGCGCGGGTACAAGAGCGCTGCGCCGCGCCAGCGCGCCACAGGCCGGCAGCCTCCAGCCATGTCGCGCGGCCTCCAGCTCCTGCTCCTGAGCTGCGGTAGGGCCCGAGATCCTCTGTCGCCCCCTGCCTTCCCCCCTCCCCAGACTGCCCCGACGCCGGTCTTCCTGCTGACACTCCCTTTCTTCGCTTGTTCACGCCGCTGTCTCCCTCTTGCAGCCTGCAGCCTGGCGCCCGCAGCGCGGGAAGTGAAGGTGGCTTGTTCAGAAGATGTGGATTTGCCCTGCACCGCACCCCGGGATCCGCAGGTCTCCTACAAGGTCTTCTGGGCCAAGGTAAGCGCGGCAATGCCTGCGAGCTGGGGTTTGGTCGGCTCAATTGGAGGCAGCGGGAATCACCTGACTTCGGCTGGCGACCTTATGTGGCTGGGGGTCGTGGCGTCTCCAGCAGCTGAATTCCAAGTACCCAGTCTTCCAGCACGCCTCCCTCACCCTCGCCCCCACCCTGTGCGCTTCCAAGTAGGTACACAGGCAGACTTAGATTTGTTCCCGAGGACTTCAGTCATCTCCTGCCGTTAAAGGTTGCCCAAGGTGAATGACCCATATAAGACGTTTTGGAAGAGCAGAGAACCTCTGTGGGTGAATTCTGGAGGCCACCGGTGGTTGTGGACAGCAAGCCAGGGAAAAAGCAGCTAGAGTAGATTAAGACATTGGACAGGAGGATTTCTGATTTGGGGTATTTTGGGATTGTGATGCTCATCAATTTGGCAGTGGGGTGATGGTGGTGGACAATTTGAAAGGAAGGACTGAGAAAAAGTCGCAATTTCAGCTTGCTTCTTGGGTGGTAGTTATCTGTCATTCATCCCCTTTCTGGGATACTCTTGGCTCCTTCTTTATGCCTGCCGCTCTGGCCTCTGACAGCCCTGAGAGGTCCAGCAAGGAGGGCATCTGTGAGAGTGCACGTGGGTGTCCACATGTTGGTAACAAAGTCATTGTCCCTACTGTGAGAAGATTGAGCCTCATTGAGGCTTTTTAAGGTTTCCTCTCACATGAAACATTTTCGCATTCTAAGATTGCCACTATTTGCTGTCACTGGTACTTTGTTCACCTCTTTTAATGAGGTTACTGCCGCAACAGCACCAGTTTAAACCAAATCAATATGATATCCCAGGCTTACACTGTGGCTCTCACTGATATGCTGTCTTACCTTGGATCAAAGCTCTGTGCATGTGTAGCAAATGCAGGGTTCTCTTCTGCCTGCGATAAAAGATGCTCTAAGAATCTGCATATGTGTCTGGCCATTTAACGAGATAGTGTAGGACAGTTAGTTACCTTTCTCTCTGTCTCTCTGTGTATGTGTGTGTGTGTGTGTGTGTGTGTGTGTGTGTGTGATCTCCTAATCAGATTGTAGTTTCTTGGAGGCAGTGCTGTGCCAGTGCTTTTGTGTATTCTGAATAGGACCCAGTGTTTGCCCCTTTAATTGCAAAGGTGCTCAGTGAATTCAGGCTGGCAGTGTGGAAATGGTGCTGTGGCCTCGGGACATGGTGTTGTGTATGAAGTAGGTTTCTTAGGATTCCTACTTCATTTCCGCCTTATTCACTGTGGGATCAGAGAACACAACATTTCTGAAATTATTCTTATCGTAAAAACAATAGTATTTAAACAAAAATATTGTAAAACCAATAATATTTGAATGCTCACTGTATGCCAAGTGCTGAGGGAACTATTTGTATATGTTAGCTATTTCAATCCTTCTAGTGGACCTTCTAAGAGATCAGTACTATTATTATTCCTACCTTACAGATGAGGAAACTGAGCCTTAGGGAGTGAAATAATCCGCTCACTGTTACACAGCTGGCTAAATGGTGGAGTTGAGATTTGAACCAAACAGTCTGATTCTTAGAGGTATATCTTGATATTTGTTTTCTCCCTGAACTACTTAAGGTAAAGAAATGAAAAGTGTCCCGGAGCTAGCCAGGCAGGGAATTAGTTATCTTAAAGAAGGAGAAAACATGAAACCACTATTCCTTCCAGAGAGTAATTTTAAAAAGAGAATAATATTAATATCCCCAGAGGAGTAATTAAAAAGTACTTATGAAACAAGTAGATGAAATGTCAGACCGTAAAATTCAAACAGTTGTCAAGTTAAATCTTCTTGCACAAGGTCATTGTGAATGATACAATGAACTATAGCAATTAACCTTTGGCTTCTCCTTGGATGTCAGCTGATGATGTAACTCTATAATGTATGCGCTTGTTTATTGAACATGGTTCTTGCATGATTTACTCTGAAGGTCTCTGAACTCTTTGTTAAAAAAAAAAAAAAAGAACATTCTCTTGGCATTGTCTCTTTTTCTGTCTGTAGAATAGAGTTATTGAAAAATGATACTATAATTTTTTTTTTAATATGTAAACTGCAATTGGGTAGTGGTGGGTAGGAAAACTGTGCTATGCCAATAAACTTATCAGATACCTCGAAAATTATACTCATTGTTCCTTCAAGTACTTTTTAATAGGCCTCAGCATATGCTATAGATATATGTTTTCCAACTGAATAATTATACTTTTGCATCGATTGTGCTTGTACAACAAAATGGACAGTGTTCTGGAAATAAGGCCAGTGGTGAAATACTGAAATACTTCATTTCACCCCCACTTCCACCTCATAACTTTCTTATAAAATATTTCAATGAAGCAGAGAGGTAGCTATAAAGTGAGGAATTTAAACCTGGTGACCACAACCAGCCTAGTTCACATCATCTCCCTGCATCATCCCTGGTGTGGTTTGTAAAACCTCTTTGCACGGTTGTGAGTTACGTGCAGACAAGTAAAGCAGAGAGTTTCTTGGTATGGGTTTTCACCATCTGCCAGACTGAATCACATTCTTGTGGGCCTTCTGCATATCACAGTTACAGTTATAATGACTCACAATTTAAAATTCCATTTACCGCTAAGTTCTCCAGCACCACAGAGCATCCCACCACTGTCCAGTTGGCATTGATTACTAGTGATTAACAAAAGGACCCATGTAAATCATGTGTTTCTTATCGTGTGCCTTAGTAGTATTTAAACAAAGCAGATGGTGTCCAATTAGTGTTTGTAACATTAAGGTGAGTCGGGAAGGCACAGTGTCCAGTTTATTTGCTCTGTTTTGAAGGTACAATGAGAGGGGTCTAGAAGGGGCTTAATAGAAACATGAGTGGTGGGGGTGTTAAAGAAGGGGCCAAGAGTAGGTAGAGATAACCCAATTCTTGTTAACCCGACTTTACTTTCCTGACTTTACTTTGATGTCTTCCTCTCTGGGATTCAACGATGGGTCCTCCTCTCATCTCCTCCTATATTGTACCTGTTAAGGCAAAGTGAGTGATTAAGAAGAAATAAAAAGAGAGTACAGTTTATCTATTAAGTTTAGCTTTTAAAGTTGTAAATAGATTGCGGTTGTTTGGGGAGGTATTTTGAGAGAATATGCAAATAGACTGGTACATCAGTCTTCTTCCACTGGCTGTGATTTTGGTTTAGATTCTAGCATAAGAGAGCATTAGCACAATCCCATTCATTATAGGGCTACCTCTGTGTCTCATACTAAACATTGCTGGGTTCACATTCTCTTTAATGAAGCTGCACTAGGTTTGGAGGGAGGCGATGATATTGGATGGAATGTTTGGCTGCCGTTGATGCTCGCCACTAATGATAATGAGTGGTTATTTATCAGGAAGATGTATTACTATCGTTTATCACGCTAGGAGCCCTGACGATCTACACTGATGCATAATGAAAGAGGATATATAGTTCATCTCTGGGTGACACTGTGGGGGCGAGGACAGATATGCGTCACAAGACAAGTGCTCTTTTAAGATGATTTCCAAAGGAAGGGAGAAAGGAGAAGTAAGGCTATGACATCAGAGAACAGCTCAAACTTGGAGTTTATAATATTTAGAAGAGCGTACCTGTGGCAGATCATGGGCTATCCTGTGGACTAGGGACCGGTGGGAGAGCAGGTTAATGACTTGTATGAGGCTACTTCACCATGCAGACATTTCTTGTCCTTGGTTCTTTATGAAACTATCTTCCATGTATGTACATTGTTTATTTCCTATTCAGCAGAGTTGTATTTTCTGTCTCTACCATCTTGTGTGATAATGAGCCATAAAGCAAGAGGGCAGTAAGGAGAGCAGGTGCCTTTGGAGGGACCCGAGTTAATGAAGGTCTAGGTAGATGTGATCTGTACAGCCACAGACCCAGATTGCCCCATGAAGGAGCCAATGTGTACCGCTCACTGTATTTCCTTGATTCTAGAATGCCGTCTGTTGTAAGAGAGATTTAAGAACATATTTTTAGGAGAAAAAGGAAACTTGTGCATTATAGAAACACTAAAATATCAAAAGAAGAAACCAATGTGTGTGTTAGCATTAAAGAAAAGTCATACTGTCCCCATTGGCACTTATACTACTTGACCTGGTCAAATCACTTTTATGGGCTCTTCTTTAGGTCAAACTGTGAAAGACATAAAGTTGATTTTTAGATGTCTGTTGTATTTATGCTTTCATTATTTAGTAAGTTTTTCTAAGTTGCAAATGAATGCTAAGTCCTGGGCCTGCCATTGGACATCCCAAGATCAACATGGAACTTCTGCCAGAGGTCCATCTTCAGCAAAGGCATGGATACAGGAATCCACAAGCATTTGTGGGAACTGATTAATAACTAGTGACCTAGAGGGGAGAATTATACGGCAGAGGGCTGAGAGATACTGTTAGAGAGTAGATTGTGGGGAACCTTGAATGCCAAACTATAAGGGGTTAAAATTTATCCTTTTGGCGGTAAGGAGCCATTTAAAGCTTTTAAACAAAGAGGATGATATAATGAAAAATAAGTCAAAAGAAAAGCATATTTCTTGTGATGAAGGACAGAATATGATTTATCCTAGAAGATGAGTCTTCTTTCACTACAGTGAGACTTCCATCAGGTTAACTTAGTAAGATTTGAACATATGTGTGGGATATACCTTCCTTTCCCTCTTCATCACCACCCTGTCTCTGGTTCTATGAAAGACTGGGCCAGAGAATGTGGCTGCCTCAGAGCAGGCGATAGAAGTTTCAGCCAGGTGAGACTTGGGGATCACTGAGATTTTTGGACTATGATAAGATACAGCAAAGTTGCTAAAACCTTTCAGCTGGGAAGAGAGTAGGGAGGAAGAAGGCAGCTGAGAGTTAAATAGAAAAAAATAAAAACACGTGTTTTCCATGACTAGAAGGGGGAACCTGAATCACATGAGGACTGGATTATCTAAATTCTGTACTTGGTTATGTCACTATACAAAGAAGAGGAAGTAAAAGAAGGTCTCAGTGGCATAAGGGAAGGCTTTATTTAGGACAGAACTAAAAGGAGATTAATTTACCTAAAAAAAAATGGTTCCTTCGTCTAAAACTGTTTCCATGATCCCTTCCTGGCTACTCCTGTAATGATGCCAGATTTTCTACCAGCAGTCATTAGCTCAAACCAGACTTAGACTAAAGTACTTCCCTAAGAATCCTTTATGCCCATAGCATATTTATGATTTTTTTTTGTACTGGAACATATTTGGGGAAAATTCCTGTGCATGTCATTTATTGCTGGTATAGACGTAAGAGCCCAAGGCTTGTTAATGTCACTTGTGTTTTCCTATAGCACCAGCTAGTTTATTGCATGTTCATGTACCAATTCCCCGAGAGAGGATAGATTCCAGAAGAGCTGGTAGATGTCTAGGATTATGGGTCCAATTCAGAGAAGTTACAGGAAAATAAGAATGCTAGTTGCTATAAGCAATTTATATTCACCTTGGACCAGCCTCACTGGGTCAATACTGGAGGGCAATGGTTCTAAATTAGATCAGGGCCTGGTGTCTCATTCCCTGAGGAGTGGGAGGCATACGAGTGCAAGGGACAAACCAGGGCTGGTCTAGAGGCTGGAGCCATGTGGCGCTAGCCCTCTATGTGCCACATTGATTTCTGGGGTGGTGCAAGGTGTTCTTATTAGGACTCTTTCATTTGCGAAGGATTGTAATTAACACTAGCTTAAGGAAAATGGAATATATTGGTTTATACAATAGAAATGGAAAAATTTTAAAACCGAAGTGTAGTTTATACTTCAGTTATGGCTGTTGCTATGGATTGAACTGTATCCCACAAAAAGATATGTCTGTCCTAATCCTTGGTATTTGTGAATGTGACCTTATCTGGAAATAGGGTTTCTACAGATACCATCAAATTAAAGTAAGGTCATAGTTGATTCGCCTGGGTCCTAATCCAATGACTGATATCTTTAAAAGAGAAAACAAAGACACAGACATAGATACAAAGAGAGAAAAGGAGGCAGAGGTTGGAGTGATGTGCCTACAAACAAAGGAATATCGAGCATTTCCAGCAACACCAGCAGCTAGGAGTGAGACACAAAACAGATTCTCCCCCAGAGCCTTCAGAGAGAGAAAGGACCTGCCAACACCTTAATTTTGGACTTTTGGCCTCCAAAACTGTGAGAGAATAAGTTTCTGTTGTTTTAAGCCACTCAGTTTGTGGTACTTGGTTATGGCAGCTCTAGGAAGTACATACAGCTAGATTTAGAGGTTTATGAACAGCCTCAGGGGTTGGAGTCTTTCTATCTCCTAACTCTTTTTCCTTCATATTGGTTTTATTATCAGCCTCCACATGGCAGTGAGATAGTAGCTGATACCTGCAGACTTGTATATCCACCCGAGGTCAAGTACAAAGGAAAAAATTTTACCTCTTTTTTAATATCTCAACAAATGTCCAATTGCACTTAAGTGCCTTTGATTGGGGCATGCATCCGTTAAAACCAGTTTATCTGGTCACGGATGTCAGGCTTGAGTTGAGGGTGCCTCCTCTAGAACTGGATGTAGTGCACTGTGACAGCCGTGAATGCAGCTTGTGAAGGTGCACCTTCCAGGCCCAGCAGGACCCACAGATTAATGGAAGGAGAATGGTTGCCATGAGCATTTTGGTCTAACATTTTTTTAAAAAGGCTTTTGACACATCGTGGTGGTGCTTTTAGCAACTCAGAGTGCTGTGGATGTTTTAGAGAATTTGCAGGTAGGAAAATAATTTCTCTCTGGAGCAGAGATTGGGACTTCTAGAAAACTCTGCCAGAGAGGAGATTGAGAGCATCAGCAGTAAGGAATGACCTAATGAATGGATGGAGAGGAAAACCATCACATATAACAAAAATTCCTATTACCAATATTATCAAGTATAAAGTACTTTTGTGTGTTTTCTCATTTGATTCTTAAAATAACCCCAGTAAGTAAGGTAGTTCCAGATGAGGAAATGAGACTCAGAGATGAAATGATTTACCAAAAGTGACCCAGCTAACTGATGGGAAAGCTGGGGCTTGACTTCAGGCCGTTTGATTCCAAGGCCTGAACTTCCTCCTTGCTTCTAAAATAAACTTATTCATTCAGCAAATACTTTTGGAATATTTCCTATGTGCAGGCAACTATTTAGAATGCTGAATGAAACCTTGGCTATGAAAAGAGAGTAATGAGATTTTTAGGACACTATGCCATATGATCACCTTCATCATCACAGCTATCTTCACAGCAACATTGTGGGATATAATCCCTGCCTAACCCTTCATCTCTGTGGAGCAAACGAAACCTGAGAGCTGTGCAGTCAGTTGGCCGAGAGTGGAACTAGTCGTGATGGGCTGAGGTTTGGGTCCACGTCCAAAGTCTGTGTTCTTAATTATGTTGCTTCTGCTATATTCATGACTCTGTTAACAGTCATAAATCCAAGTCTGTCTGTAAGACCCAGTAAATTTTAAAGTGGAAAATCATTTTTCCAATAAAACTACGCTTAGAAAAAAACGATGTTAATGTACATACATTCTACCCTCATTATGACATCAACCTCCAAGCCAAACTATTTTGCACGTAATAAAGAGCTGTTTTTATGATGAATGACAATTACACTGACACTTATAATTGAGTTAGAAACCAAGGTACATAAATGTTAGTGCATGAGAAATGCAGTAAAAAAAAAAAGCTGTTCAACGTTATTGGAATGTATCAGATTAATTTAGTACAGCTTTTAAATACTTAAAGTCTATGCTTCAAAATATTTTAATCAAGTTATTGAATTAAATATTTACATGCATATGTTTATAGACGTTGCCCCTCAAAAAAATCTCTTCCTGTTCTTTTAGTTTCCCAGCACAGACTTAACAGGTTTCATGTATGACAAGTTTGGATTTCAAGTTTGTGATCAAAATTGTTTCCTTGTCATAGGAATGGAATCGTTGTCCTCTTAAATTGAAACATAATCATCTAGGAGGTTACTAGTTGCCATATAGCTGGATAAAATTATGTAAACTTAGAAAAAAATCACTTTCCACAGTAGGGTTTTTGACTGAAATACTAGTTCAATTTCAGCCATATTTAATTATTTATTTGATTTCTTTTATTCTTGTTCACATTTGTCCATTTAAAAAAACTTAATTCATGTGCCCTTAAAATTAGTACTTTGATTGCTTTAGTATTTGGCAAATTAAAGAAAATTTATTTTAATTAAGGGCGCATGGTTTTCTTAAGGTCAAATCACCATTTTAGAGAAAGAATATGGTATTTAAATTACTTGGTCAAACCGAAGGCCCTGAGATAAGTCAGAGTTCTTAGGCTATCTGAAAATGAGACGTGCTATATTTTGCCTTTTTCTAATTCAATCAACAAGATAGAATTGTCAGCATAAGGGTTAATGCAGGGAATGTGGATTTTTAAAACATAATCAGGATGAGTCTTTTGAGGAATTAATTTGCCCAAATCGTGTTGTCGTTTAGCACACTACAGTATTAGCGTTGGAACACGTGAGTTAAATCGTTCCTGTCAATTATGCTAGGCTGTGAATGAATATGAGAGTCCCTTTTGTTACAAATTACTATTTCCTAAAATGCTTTCGTAGAGAGGCAGTGAAACACTTTTAGATTTGTAATGTTTAAAGAGCCATTCTTGCCAGTGGTTGATTTTGCACCAACTGAAAGGTTTATAAGAACTCATAAAACAAAGCAAAGTTGAGGATGGCCCATTTGCTGTTGCTCCATTTTCCTCTGACTGAAACTCTCCTTTGGTCCTTGAATGGTGCTGCTTCTGCCATAGCAAACTCACCTGATCCTGCACAGCGATAGCTGCTTGGCTGCAGAGCAGAAGATAATGATTTGAACTTTTCCATAAAAAGTGCCTCACTCCCATTTGCAGCATGCAACATTAACATAAAAACTACAATTATTTTTGCAGCTGTAGGCAAATCCCAGATTCCCCAGATGGAGTCATAGGAGAAGGTATATTTTAAAATAACAAAATGAAAGGGGAATAGGCATTGTCTCTACCTAGAGCTTGAAGCCAGAGGAAGGGTTATGAAGTATTTCCAGGTGCATTGTGTGAATTTGCAGGTTTCTTTTGCTATGGAGAGTTATCAGGCAAAGAGAGCTGTTTATTACTGTGGCAAGAGTTCCCAGGTTAAGCTAGTCGTTTTCCTACTTCTCTGGGTCTTTCAAAAAGACTCAGGGAGGGACCATTGGAAGATGATCCCATGAGCGTTGAAATATTTTTTCATGATCCCTTTGGTGGCTGTGGTGGCTCAGGACATCAACATTTTGCAAGTTGCTTTGGGGTGCTCTGTTCTGCCTTTCCCTTGCTTCTTCTTTCTGTTCTTCTCATGATCTCACCCTGACTTTGTTTCTCTTCTCTTCTCTTCTCTTCTCTTCTCTTCTCTTCTCTTCTCTTCTCTTCTCTTCTCTTCTCTTCTCTTCTCTTCTCTTCTCTTCTCTTCTCTTCTCTTCTCTTCTCTTCTCTTCTCTTCTCTTCTCTTCTCTTCTTTCTTCTTTTTCTTTATTTTTAAATACCAAAGGGCCCCAGTCTGTAGATCCTAGATTATTTAGGAAAGAACCTTTCAGCACAAGAACCATCAAGAAATGGGGTTCATGTTCACAGATGGTCTGAAGAAAGCCATTAGTCCCAGCAGCCCTTGTGCTAGCAGTGTGCGGTGCTGGGCTTCCTGCACGAGCTATAAATCTGCCACCAGGTGTCTCTGTAGCCCACTCCACAGGAATGCTAACATGAATGGAAGGCTGTGGAAGCTGGACCTGAGCTTTCTGATGACCTCGTGGTGTGTTCCCTAACTTAATTAATTAAGCGGAAACCAACCATCGAGGGTGTGTGTGTGTGTGTGTGTGTGTGTGTGTGTGTGTGTGTGTGTTTGTGCGCCTGTGTGTATTTTTTTTTCCTGAGCTGCCTCTGCCTCACTGAGTGTTTGTTCCCAATTCCTCAGTTATTTATTTCCCTGCATTGGTTCCCTTTCGAGAAGGAGGAGAGGAGTCGCAGGGTGCTCCCAGAAGAGCAGATGAAACATTGGCAGGTACAGGCAAAGACAGAGGCAGCGAAGCCTACTCATGCTGTCTTTCCCCAAGATGGCTCTTGGGTGTTGTTACAATGCCTGGGATAGGTAAGGAATGCCACTGAATTCCAGGCTCCCTGCTGGCCCCCAGCCCCCCAGCAAAAGCCTAGGGGCTGCCCATGAACAGTGAAAAAAGTAATTTGCCTTACCGTTTGTGTAAAAACAGCTTTAAAAGCTTTGAAACATTTCAGTGGAGGACAACGGGCAAGTTAATTAGGCAAATTGAAGATCTATCTGGAGAAAAAGAGAATTGATGGTAAAAATGGTGTTTGCCTAATCTTTGAAGTAGGAGATGATGCAAAACCCCCAGCAATTAATCACATAGATGGTTGGGGGGAAAGAAAAACAGCCGGATTAGTTTAGCTAAATTTCGCATCTACCCCAGTCAGGCTGGTTCATCCAGGGTACAGCGATTTAAGCTGTAACTGTCCTTTCATGTGTATCTTGCCTACCAAACAATCTGGCCCATAAAATCTCCACGTGGTACTCTTGTCACCTGTCTTCCTACCTTAGCAGAGAGAGTAAGTGTGGTACATCCTGTGATATCACAGACGACCACACACATACACAGTCTTTGAAGAACATCTCTGTATTTTTCACTGAGTTGTCTGGCAATGATCTTAGCAGATTTAGGAATGTTGCCAAATAAAGGCTGGGATACAAAAATAAGAATCAGTGAATGAGCGAGTTGATAACTGAAGAAAACAAGAGAACATTTAATTTAGAACAACCAGCAACAAAATTTGATTCACAGTAATTCACACTTCACATCATCATCGTCAACACATCATTAGCATCAACAGCATCTCTCCTTTATGTAGGGTGGAAGATGGGATATGAAAAATTATAAAATGCTATCCTGATTTTATTTCAAAAAAACGTATAGCCTAAAGAATTTTCTTAGATTCTCTCCTCACACATCCACACAATATCTTGTTTTAAAAAAATTGTTGAGGATGGATTTCATGAAAACAAGAGGTAGTACCCAGGTGTGGAGGCCCATGGCTTGCAGGTCTGTCAGCAGGGCATGATGCAATATGATTCCTTTTTTTTTTTTTTTTTAACAGCTTACAGCAGGTGATGAACAGAGGATAGAGGTTCCTCAGGAAGATCTGCAGAATTATCATCAAAAGGAACAGAAGGGCTCTTTTGAGGCCCCCGGAGAAAGTCTGTATTCCCTGAAGATCCCAAACACTACCAGCTGCAGCTCGGGGACATACAGATGCACTCTGGAGGGGCAGGAAGGGCAGAGAAACCAAAGTGGCACAGTCATCTTGAAAGTGACAGGTGAGGTGAACTGTCACACTTGTTTTCTTCTTGCAAAATGTGTGTGTACTTTCTGTAGGTCCTAAAATTGACTCTCTCAGTTGGAACCTAACTCAGAAGCTTTGGGTTGCATCTGTGGCTAAACGCTAAATTCTACTGCGAGAAAGTCATAGCTTTTTCTTTTTTCTTTTAATAAGGACAGATCTACCCTAATCTGGCTGGGGCGGATGCCAAATGTAGCCAAACAGCTAATCTGGTTGTTGTTTATCGAAGCTTAAATGAGATACTGCACTAAAATGGTTAATGCGGTGCCTAGGGTAGACTGAGTGCTCCATAAACGTTAGAAACCATTAGGAAGATAGCTCTCAAATTTTCTTTCTTTGAGTCACAGACGCCTGTGAAAACCTATCTCTGGACTTTTGCATGAACCTTTAAGTTCAGTTTCGGGGGCCGACAGCTCTCTTGAGGCCCATCCATGGTCCTGGGGAGGAGCCCCCTGGTCACCTGCTCTTGCTTGACCTTCAAACAGACTCAGCCAGCAAACTTGCTTCCCTGACAGCACATTGGATGTCGTGCCTAAGTGGGGAGAGGCTGTCTCTGCCACGTCCCCTCCTGGGCCAAAGGCCTCGCTCTTCTTGCACCTGCCCCCTAGAGTGTGGCAACCACAGCCTCTAACAGCCTCTCGGGGAGCTGTCCCATAGCCCACTCTTGCTGTCGGCCTTGGTGGAAGAGCTTTAACCATTCTACAAAAGTGTGTCTACTTATTTAGCTATAGCTAAGCAGCTTACCTGCCTCAGTTCATAGTCCTGAGATCCCCCCCAATATGAGGACACCTAGCATTCCACACAACACCGATGAAGTTAGATTAGATATGGATTAACAAACGGCAAAGACAAAATAAAAGCCGGGAGATGCCGAACACCTGAAATGGAAGCAGATGGGCAGCTGGATAAGTCTGGACCAGACTCCTGCCTCTGCCAGCTACCTTAGTCCCTCGGCCTCTCTGAGCCTCAACTCCTTCGTCTGTAAAATGGCTATAATATGACCTGCCTTGGAAGAGTTAGCGAAATGCTGTGTGCCAATCTTATCGCACACAGCTGGCTACAGAGCAAGAGTGACCACCAGCTGCAGCCGTCACTGTCGCTAGGGTCGTGGCTGCTGTTCTCTGACGGCACAGATGTGAAGGCAGGGATGGGAGACGAGGGGGACTTCAAAAGCAGGAACAAGGCATTCTTAACTTTTTTATTAGGAGAGAAAGTCCTGTTAAATATCTTCGTATTTTACTTATTATTTATTTATTTTTTTAAAGGATGCCCTAAGGAACTCAAAGAAAAGACTTTTGGGAAATACAAAGCTGAACTTGTGCTGCTGTTCGTTTTGGTGGTTTTCTACTTAACACTCATCATTTTCACTTTTGTAAGTACCTTTTAAAAACATTTATTATTATTAAAAGATCACCCGGGGCACCAATTCAAATGTTTTGTAGGTAGTGGGAATCATTTACTCATAGGAAGAGATATTCTCTGAGCCCTGGACTTATTGAGGCTCCCAGGGCTGTGGGAATCATTACAGCAAGCTCCCAGCTTGTGTGTGCGTGTGCGTGTGTGTGTGTGTGTGTGCGCGCGCGCGCGCGCGTGTGCGTCTTGTGGTTCTGCACAGAGCACTGTGAAGAGAAAATGAAGTAAGATATGGGAAGGAAGTTTAAGAAATGCCAAAGAATCCTACTAAAGCACCAGAGGGCCTTGTAGTTACAGTGGTAAAAAGTGCAACACCAACGATTCACCATCCGGGGCATAGGCGACATTCTTCCTGTAAGGAAAGTGAGCAGCTCAGCTACCCCGTGATAGATCAGTCTCCTTCACCTGCCCTTGAACTCTTTGCTCTTAGAAGTTCTCGCCTTATATTTTGTTACTTCCACCCACTTCTTGAGGATTAACCCTGAGATTCCAATACAGTGGGGTATATTATAGGGAGTGTCCTAGGGTAAAGGGAAGTGGGCCAGTGCTTGGAGGTCCTCAACATGCCCTGGAGCTATTGGTAGCAGGCTCCAGCTTAAAGACCCTGAGCCTCCCTCTGCAGGCTGCTCACCTGGTTTGACTGAAGTCGTGGGGGAGCAAGGTCAGCTCTGGAGGCCTGACACACTAGGAAGTAATCTGTCCCACATGTCTCAACATTATCAGGAGGGCGACTTAGCAACCAAGGCAGATCTCATCGAGGAGAGATCTTATCATTAACTGAGTCCCTTTATTCTCTTAGTTGCCTCTCTGGTTATGTACTCATCTCTGGCTGCTGTTTTAGGCATCAATCAAAAGTCTCCAGTGAACACCTACTGTGTACAAAGCATTAAGTTAGGCATTGCAGGGGAAATAAAAGGGTCTGAGACATAATCTCTACCATCAAGGAGCTTATAGTTTGGTCCTTTGAATTAATTGCACATAAGATAGTTAGAATTACTGGGCAGTAAATTTTAAAAAATGAGTGACTTTAGTTTCTTGTTGGCAAGTGCCTGTTTCTATGGGCACTGATTTTTTTCCATACAGATGACTAACAGTAGGGGCTTGAAATGGCCCCAGCTTGTAAGCAGAGCGTCTCCTGGTCAGAGTTTAGGCACACCAGTGAAAGAGTACAAGCCCACTGTAAGCGAGTAAGGTAGTCAGTATAACGACAGATTCCAGAGTAAGATGTCTAGGCATGTCTAAGTGAATGGAGTTCAAATCGAGGTGACAACTGAAGCATTTTTCCAATTATTCACTTCTCAACTGATCTCTTTTATTTTTCAGAAGTTTTCACGACAACAGAGTAGTTTTCTAGATTTTTCTAAACCTGGCATGGAACGAGTTTTTCTCCCAGTCACCTCCCCAAACAAGCATTTGGAGCCAGTGACTCTTCACAAGACAGAACTGGTATGAGCGGGATTTCTGCAGGTTGTTTTACCGAAAGTCAAAGGCTCAGTGATATGCCTACATGTCACACAGGACTAGAGAAGAATGCGTCCCACATCAAAGATGCCAGCATTCCTGTGAAGTCCTTCATCTGACTGGAATATCTGAAAGTGGATCCCAACCCACTTTTTTGTGAGCAGGACTTTGAAAACCATTACATGGCCACACAGCATGGGGCCGCCTGCAGGGTGCTCTCTGATGCTATTTCTTCACTGCTGCCTTCTCAGCATTTTGTTCAGCTATCTGGTCAACCTCTTCAAAATTCTTTCAGTCATATAAAAGCTATGGTGAGATGCAGTTGGAAAAAGGTCTTGGGAAATATGAATCCCCAGAACTGGCCCTGTGACAGACTCTTGAGGACAGCTGTCTTCTTCCACATCTGGGAAACATCTCTTTGAATTTGTTGTGTTTTCCTGTACTAGCCCAGATGTTTTATGTCTGGGAGAAATTGACAGGCCAAGCTGTGAGACAGTGGGAAATATTTAGCAAATAATTTCCTGGTGTGAAGGGTGTGCTATAACTAAGGAGTATTATGTGTACATAGAAATAGTAGGTTGATGAACTCTTCCCCAACAGGACTTTTCATCTGGGAAAGACATCTCTAAAGAAGCAATAAAGAAGAATGCCACATTTATTTTTATATCTCCATATATGCTTGTGCTTTTTCACCTTTTGAAATCTATACCTACAGTTAGATATCATCACTAACTGACAAGCAACCTGAATATAGGGAGTGAGAAGATGCCAGAGAGTATGACAATAGGATAGAGAGCTTTTAAGTGACCTGTTGGAAGTGCTGGACCAATCGTGCAATCTGGGTTCTAGCTCCAGTTGTCCCACTACGAAATTGCATCATCTTGGGCCAGATCCTATGGTTTCTGCTTTCTCAGTTGTAAGCCAAAAGGTTGTTGTAGGAATTGATTGAAATAAAGTGTATGAAAATGCTCTGGAAAAGTATAAAGCACTATACACATTTGAAACTCCATTGAGTCATTACCCTTATTATTGCAGTGGTTTCTGGGCTAAAGAGAATGACTTTAACTTTTCAAGTTTTCCGTCATTCCAAACAACAAAAAATCTATAAAAGAAACTTTCCCAGTCTTCTGTCTGAATTCCTTTGGGGAAACGAAGATGCCAGTTCAATGGTCTGTTCTTGAAGCACCAGCCCAAAGTACTCCAAGACCTGCATACTAAGGAGTTGCTGGGACGTGGGGACAAGGGAGTTCATAAATGTTATATTAACATTTTGACAATTGTGTTTCGCTAATCAAATTTGGCCCTTTCCCTCCTTGTTTTTGCAAGAGATTTTACCCCTTTAGTTATACGTGCATGGCCTACACTAATACTAGAGAGTACAAGGAATGCCAGATTGATTTAGGGATTTCGCCTCTTTGTCACGGCTTTCCTGTTATTAAATGTATGCATGTGAAGGGGAATGTTTATTCTTTTTCATATTTAAAACTACATATAAGACTTTGGGATGTGTGTGAGGATGTCTGTAGCCCAAACCTAAGGTGAGTGCCTCCTCTGAGAGGGAGGACATTTATGACGGGTAGATCTCTATTAAACGGCACCACCTTCTTCCCAAAGGTGCTCCTGAATCCATCCTCGCCTTGCATTGCTACAGGTGGTATGTGATCAGCTTGACCACATGCATGACCACAGGGGGGAGGGATGAAGAGAAGGAGGGTTTCTATTTCAGAGACTTGTAAAATCGGGGGCTCTGTACCTGGGATTCATGGGGTTTCACTTAAAATTCTCAAGTCCATTACCCCCAAAATGGAAGAACAACTTAGTACAAGTGGTCGTAATAGTTGTAAAAGCGTTACAGGTGAATCTACTGTGGAAAATGGCTCTTTATAAAGATGAACGCCCATAAAATGTCTATAAGAACTATAGATTTCAGCGGTATCAACTATTTTCTAATGTTTTCGCAAAAGTTCTGAGGACAGCATTTAGCATGGTAATTAAAAGCTTTGTGAGTTTTCATTTAACTGGATGTAAAGTCCAGCTTCATAACTTTGAAATTTTACCACCTTGGGCAGGAGACTTACCTCTTCAAGCATCAGTTGGTGGATCTTTAGAATAAGAATAATACCTGCTTAGTAGGTTTGTTGGGAGGATTAAATGAGATAATATATCTAAGAGCCCAACCCACTGTCTGGCAAATGGTAAGCCCTCATTTAACATTGGAGCAAGAAAGAAGAAAAAGGCAGCAGAGAAAGTGACAGTGACCATGAGTCTATGACAAAGTGGTTTGGCGAAAAGGAACAAATTGACTTGGTAAGGGAGGCATGTTGCTTTCAGAGGACTAAGCCACAATGAATCTAACTGCTTCTGTTTCATGGCCATTAGAATTATAGCACATGAAAAACTCAGGGTAGAGGGGAGAGGGCAGCTCTTCATCAGTTCAAACTAATGTAAGCTGAAAACATGTTGGAAATTTGAGAGTGAGTATATTTAACATTTCACACCTAGTATTTAATAAAAAGGGTGTATGTTGTGGGGGGTGGGAAGGGCAGAATTTATCAAGGAGAGTGTTTTTCACTGCCTTGATTGAGGCCTATCAAGGTATTTCGGAGGAAGGCAGATGATCATGGACCATATTTATTTATTTTTGTCTCCATTGCCAGGGAAACCTTTATTCTCAGGGCCCTCCTTTGACTATGGAATTAGATCTACAGTTATAATAATTTAACCTTGTGATGTTGCAAGACACAAATAAAGACATGAATATCAACTCCACATCCTTCCAAAAGAAGGCCTGTGGTTTTTGTTTTCATAATAATTCTTAGCAGGTTTCATCACAGAAAATACTGAGCTGCACCCACAGAACCCAACAGAGCCCAATTATTTGCTGGATTTGCAGAAGAAATGTGACAGCAGCCTGTGGACACAGAGAGAGCACGTGAGGCTCATGTGTTTGACCTCATGGCACTGTCAGAGTCAGGAGTCTCAGAATAATTCCATCTCATTCCTCAGCTCTTTCCTCATCGGCAACTTTATTTAGCTGCATGAACTGGCTGATTGTTTAATACTCCATCTTTTCTATGTAAAAATAGCCAAAGGCCTAAAAATCTTAGGATAGAAACTATTTGATTAGTTCCACAACAATTATCCCTCATAATTTTGCAACTGCTTGTTTGCAGAGCCAGATTTGATCTAATTGGTTGGTAAGAAAGAATCAGGTTTTTGATGAGTCTATTAGTGCTGTATTTTCTGAAGATAGATGTGTTTACTCTCTAACTTTCACCTTTAAATTGGCATAAGAAACTAAAATTCTACCACCTGCCTTTTTGTACAGAGGTGTGTGTGTGTGTGTGTGTGTGTGTGTGTGTGTGTGTGTGTGTGTGAAATGGGTAAAATTAAACGTATTTGCTGAACATGTATTCTGGACAAAATACTGTTATAGGCACTGTGTAATACTCAAAAAAAAGTAAGACACAACCCTTTCTTTCAAGGAGCTTACAGTCTAGTGGAGGGAGAAATGATCGTAGAGCTGTATGTGCAGCTGCTTGTTTTATTTAACAAAGAATGATGGGAAACAGAAAATAACTATGAGATGGTCCAAATTCATGTGGGAGCAGCTTAGAAGGCTTTAAAGTACTGGTTCCATTTGAACTTGGACTTGAAAGATAAGCAGAATTTTGAATGGTAGTAATGGGAAAGTGTGGTGAGAATGGCAGGGGAGTAGTCTTTCAGGCAAAAAGGTAGAGAGCACACATGAACAGAGAATTACATGAGGGTTTTTGTGGGCATAGAGCACCCACAGTCCAGACCAAGTAGGGAGGAGGCAGTAATGTAAGACAGACATTTTATAGAGAATTTGCACAGTGGGGCAGTGTGGAAGGGTTCTGTCTGGGTTGGGGAGCCATATAATTAGATCCATTTCTAGGACAATAACAAGGGAAACAGAGTGAAGGATGAAATGAAAGGGCTGTAGGGGATGAGAAGCCAGAAGGCCATCTAGGCAGATGGAAGCCCAGAGGAGCATTGCATCAGTGGAAGAGAAGAGAAGGGATGGGAACGAGCTGGTTCCTACACATGGTCATTTCGATTTTTGTCCTGGGTTTTCTTATGATCCTGGCTTCTGTACGTTATTTTTTATTTTTTCCTTAGGTCTCATTTCCTTTTTTAAAATAAAAGAATGGAAAGAAAGAGTATTCCCTTCATCTCGACCTCTACATAACAGGCAGAATGTAATCATCTTAAACTACAGGTAAAGTCCTCATGTGCCACCGCCATTGAGATAACAAATATGGCTCTGGTGCTGCTACAATCATAGTACATGGTTAGAATTGGTTTTATCCATCTTTACTCTTCTTACTACCTCAACTTTCCTGTCTCAGCAGAATATTCCCAATCTCCTCTGCTGCAATTTGATATATTTGATCAGCGATAGGTTCATTTAGGAAACATAGGATACATCATCCTAGCTCTTCGGGTTTACTTGTTCCTGTGTTTACTGTCACATAGCAAACATTTGCTTGTTTCATTGGTTCTGGGCCTCTGTACTTTTTGTTCAACTGATTACATGTTACATAGTTGCTCCTTAGCGGATTTTAAAAATGAAATCTTCCAGAAGTTGGCTGACTCACAGACCCTGCTAACAAAGCATTAAGATACACCAAAAGATACCTTCAAGGGAGCCCAATGGGTTGTGCGTGGGTAACATGGAATGGGTATGAATACATTTTAGAGAAAAATAAAATGGTACCACATAATATTGTTTGTTGCCCCAGAGCTTCAGAAATTACACATGAGCCTCCTTCTCTCTTCCAGAGACAAGTCATTTCACTTGCAGTTACATCTTTTTTCTTTTCCACTTTATTTCATTCTCCCTGTGGGATCCAAGGCAAGTGCACAGTTAAGTAACAAAGAACTATCAGGAAAACACCATCTAGGTGGGGTGTATTTGTTTCCATGGTTCCTGAGAAGTTAGGGTGAAGGAAGGAGGTGACACTTGAACGTTGAAAGCAAATCTATTCTTTTCTCCTTTCAATGCGTAAATACAAACAGAATCCTTCTGGGCAAGGGAGGCAGACCTCATTTAGTGGTCCATTCAGATTCCACATGAGAGGAAGATATTGTTTTATTCTTCATTATAAGAGAGTCCATTTCTTCAAATTGACCATTTTTTTCACCCTCACTATTTCTAAAGTAGCCTGTTTACAATCTACTCTTGTAGATTACAGTACTTAGTAGAGACAAGTAGAGAGAAATTCACACATTGAAAAGCTTCAAGACATCCCACAGAGCTGGAATGCTTTTTTCAAAGGAAAAAAAAAAATTTGCAAATGTGTATGTACTTGCCTAGGTACCCAAAAGAGCCAGCTGGACAGCCCACAAGCAGTTCCCATTCAAGAATAACAAAAGCCTTGTCAGAAGCCAAGGGACAGGAGGCTGAGAACTAATAATAATTTTGCACTTACACAGCAGTTTTCATCCGAAGACCTCAGAGTGCTTTATAAACATTAATTAAATTGCCCCACGGGTCTGTGAGATGGCTGTGTATCACTATTTCCAGTTCGCAGGGGGTGGAGGGAGGAGAAATGTATGCACAGAGTGGAGCTGGAACCAGGCCACGCTATGGTGCATGTGGATTATGGACTCCAGAAAAGCAGCGGGACCTTTCTCCCTGTGATCCAAGGCTGTGATCATGTGTAACAGTACCTCCTGGGCCAAGGAGGAGATGGTCTGGTGATAGAGTTGTCTGGGACCTCCCCAGCAGTACCTACCTTGTGAATAAAGTGAAAAGAGGGCCACCTGCACCGAGCTTGAAGGGCGCTAGCACCGTCTCTCCCGCAAGCGCATCACCATATGCCAGATTACCATCATTACAGACTCATTCCTTTAGTGACACTTGCAGTGGCAAATTGGTTCCACCTGAGGTGCTGGCTCTTCATGTGTGGAAGTACAGTCAGGATAGCTGCGTGGAGAAGAATTGCGATGTCTGGTCAGCTACACAGAAAAACCCCATGATCTATTCTTGATGTCTGCCCTGTGTGTTGGGAAAGGTAGTTGTGGGTTGAATTGTGTCCTCCAAAAAGACATGTCAAAATCCTAACCCCTAGTACCTGTGATAGTGACATTATTTGCAAATAGGTTCTTTGCACATGCAATCAAGTTAAGATGAGGTCATTCTGAATTAGGGTGGGCACTAAATCCAATGACTATTACAAGAAAAGAGAAATTAAAGATACACAGAGAATGTGACATGAAGATGAAGGCAGAGATGTGTCTGTAAGCCAAAGATTGACTAGAAGCTAGAAGAGTCAATGAAAGAGTCTTTGAAGGGAGTGTAGCCCTGCCGACACCTCGATCCTACATAGTAGAGTCTGCCATCGGACTGTGGTTTGAGGAGAAGTTGCTTCCTTCTCCACTTAGCCTCAGGTTAGCCCTGCTCCCAAGATTCTCCCGTCCTCCCTATCCAGAGCACCCAGAGCTGCTGGGAGTAGGTCAGCCACGAGCAATGGAGCTACTTCTTCTCTACCTGTGCTCTCTGATGTGAGGCCCACATCCAGGGAACTGGAGATGGGGAGCCGTTGGAGCAGTGTCAGGGGTCAGTGGAATCCTTTTCAGCAGGCTTGGGACAAGCAGTGCAAAGAAAGGAAGTAGAAGTTATTCCTATCAGACGGGGCCAAGTCGGCAACCTGACTTTCTTTGAAAGTGATTTCTGAATCCCAATTACATGAGTCAACTCTAATTTACCTAAACGGATAGAACCTTTGCCAAATGGTTCATCATTTTTTCATTTTTTTAATAAATGCTAACACATTGTTTGTATAACTTATTTCCCGAGGCTCTACATAACCAAGGGCATAAGTAGAAGCCCTGATAAAAATAAAGGTGTCTTTAACACTGAGTTCCTCTGTCAACTATGGCTGGCATCCCAACCAAACACAGCCCCAGTTCCTTCACTGCCCTTGGCCAGCCAACATCCTTTCGTCTTGGGACAACCGTACTGCTCTCACTCTGCCACCTGGTGGACTGATTTAGCAACTGAGTCTGGCATTCCTGCTGCTTAGGTCTGGTGAGGCTGGCTTGCTATTTGTTGCTATTCTTATAGCTACTGCTGGACCCAGAAGAGGTGGAAAGGCCTCTCTTATCAATAAAAGTTTCATAAATATAAAGCTAATTTGAAATTTCTTTTAGTTCCTGGAATTGGGGCATTTTTCATCACCCCATTGCTGTACTCAGGAACACCTTGTTCCCTTACAATTAACCAAGATGCATAGAAGGATTCAGGTATTCAACCAACACTCCCTTCTTTGAACAAACATTAATTGGGCTCCCTGGAGCCCTCTACTGGACTAGCCCAGCCTTGAGTTTTCTCTTGGTCCTTGTAAAATCCACCTGAGCAAGATTTCTTCTGAGTCACTTTAGGGAAAAATTCCCACCCTTGACATCTGACTACACTGGGTATCTTATTGTCTTGGCCTGCCTTCAGCCAGACTTCTGTTGAGTCAGTCTAGCAGGAATCCTCCTCATCCCTAATGTCTCCTGTTAGCAATTTTCCATCCACTGACCTTCACCCTCTCCTTCACTGTAGCTGACCCTTGAACAGCACTGGTCTGAACTGCATAGATCCACTTACATGTGGATTTTTTTTTAATAAATGTATTTTTCTCTCTTATGATTTTCTTAATAATATTATTATATCTTTAGCTTACTTTATTGTAAAAATATACATATAACATACAAAATACGTGTTAAATGATTGCTTATGTTATCGGTAACTCTTCTGGTCAACAGTAGGCTGCGAGTAGCTAAGTTTTAGGGGAGTCAAAACTTATACATGGATTTTAGACTGAAAGAAGGGTGTGAGGCTGGCATCCCTAACCCCTGCATGGTTTAAGGGTCAGCTATATAAATCTCTGCTGTCTTTGTTGGAGTAGGGATTGAGCGCAATCTCTCTTGTACTGAAAAACCCCATTGAATAAAGTCTGCCTTCCTGTCTTTCGCAAGTGTCGTGAATAATTTTTCTTTAACACACTCCACCTGTCACTCTAGCCTGTCCTGCCCACACTGGGCATCACAGTTCTTTCATCTTTGAAACTGTTAACCCCAGGAAGTCCCTGACCCATCAGATTTAAAGTCTCTCAGTAATCTTTCCCCTGAGGCCTACTGAGATTGGAAGCCATATATCTTATATTTCGGAGGGCCTTAGTAATTTCAAATCATCTTTCGCACTGCCAGCAAATGAGTCCTCAACTTTTTCTTAAAGAAAAAAAGGTCTCTGTATTTTCTGCTCAGGTACACCAGAGCTCCGGCTCACCCCAGATGGATGATGTTTACATTCCCTTGGGATCCTATGTGCTGCCTTTCTCTGGAGAACGTGAGATCAAACGTCTAGAGTCTGCATCTCTTTTATGATTCTCTCCATAATTTAGTTCAGAATCACAGGCCTGCTTTCTTAGTTTCCCAGCTCCCGGGGGCCAAATAGGAACACGGGAGGAGAAGGGGGAGGAAAAGATGTGCGTTTGTTTTCTTTTCTCCTTACTGCCTCTCTGCCTGACATCATGCTACCTGAGAATATGATGTGCTAGTCTGACTACTTTTTTTCTCATGAAAATCCAGTCCCATTGTCTCCAATGAGAAATTCTTGGTATGAAGAGGGCCAGGTCATGATGACAGGAAGCAAAGGTGGCCCAGAGATTCTGGGCACATAAACAGACCAATTAAGAGATGGTGAGAAAGAGGACGTATATGGCAATTCTTTTCTGGAAATGGAAGCCGAAGTGGACATGTGAAGAGCACAGGCTTTGTGCCAGGCGCTTTACATCCATTAGCTTTTTCTTACTTTATAGATTAGGTAACTGAACCTCAGAGAGATTAAATAATGTCCCAGGTCCCATAGCTCAGAGTGGAGCCAGGATTCAGACAAGGGTCTGCACATCTCTTTGACTTCCATGCCCTGGCTCTTTTCACACAACCCTTTCCCTCCCACTGGGAGAAAAAGAGTTTGCTCTTGGGAACTGCTATGCAGTCCTCAAACATCTTCTATAGAAGAAGCCTGGCTGTCTTTGGTTTACTGCTCCTCTCTGCAGCAGACCTCATTACCATTCATGCGGTTTCTAGTAAAATATTTATAATAACCTCTGAGGTGACAGAAATGGCACCGGTCTGCTGACATCTGGAAGGGCTTGGGGCTGCCATGATTACTGGTATAGGCTCCAGAATCAGCCCATATCCGCTCTAGACCGCAGATGGCTTAAATCAGATACCTGGGCAGGGAAGGGTATGAGCAAACTGGCAACCAGGCATGGAGGTTTCCCTGAGATAGAGCCGTGAGTTATGTCCCTTCAGTAAGACTGATCTGTGCAGCAAGCCCCTGGGGAGTAGATAACCCGGTCTGACAAGTGACCTTGACAGAATTACAGCAGTTGTATTTTCAGTTGGTTGAGCCAGCCTTGGACAATTTCTCCAGAGTGTTAAGAGCAAACACAACTCCGACTCCACACTGCACATGCATGTGTGTGCCTCTTCTTTCTCTCTATTTAAGATATTTATCCCGTGTCTTGTACAAGCGACCTCTTTCTCTTCCCCAGCGAGAGTGAGAGTCTCCCAGCCCCCCACCTCCCTCCTCCCTCTGTCAGATGTGCAGCAAAGCAGTGCTGACAAGGGTCTTGTCCCAAGCCCACTGAGCAGTGCTAGCATTTGGTGACCTTCTGCACCAGTAAGTCCATCCTTTGGGGACTGAAATTGATTTCCCTCCTTTCTGCGTGTGATCACAGCCCAAGGGTACTGCTCTGTTACACACGCTGAGCTCAGGTGTGTGTTTAAAGGTGAACAGCAGCACTCTTGAAAAGATGAATGAGAAAAGTCGTTTTAAGAATGCCCTCCATAACCTCTGCAGATGAACAGGATGTGTGCTTCCAACCCAAGGAGTAGCTTTTAATCTTGCCATGCTGTGTTGCATGCGTGCGTGCGTGTGTGTGTGTGTGTGTGTGTGTGTGTGTGTGTGTAGTAGGATGGGGTGAGGATGGGGTGTCTGAAGCTGTGAGAGAGTGTGTAAAACTGTCCAAGTTCCTGCTCTAATGGCCAGGCTGAGATCAAGGCAAGTAAGGTGCTTACCTATACTAGCAGGCTTTAAGGAGGTTTCCAAAAAGTCAATATCAAGGTAAAATGTTTGAATTTTATATATTTAAAGAAAACAAACTAATGCAAAAAAGTTCACAATGAGCAAAATATCAAAATTGTAATGAACAATTGAAATAGCTTTTTCAGTTTGCCTCAGATTCTAATATAACTTGATGTTGCACTGCTTTATAAACTTTTAATATTTTGTTCATCGTGGATTTTTTAAACATTAATTTTGATTTTTAAAATATTGTGTGAAGATATTGGTGTCCCCTTAAGTTTTTCACACAAGGTGAATCTCTTCTTCCTGCTCTCAGCCCTGTCAGTCATGGCCGAAATCATGGGCACAACTGTTTCTGAGAAGGGCTAAAGAGTCTAGCTGGCATTTATTGTCAGCCTCTAAACTGAAAATGAATTGTTGAACTAGGCCTGTAGGTGATAACTGTTTAAGCCAGAATAACATTCAGATTTTGTCCTTTTCTTGGTCATAGCTAAAGTCATCTGGAGTTCCAAGCAGGAGTAAGTAGAGCTGGTTCTCTCGGGGTAAGTGTCGATTCTGGATAAATAGTCCAAGGATGGCCCAGGCCATGGGAGGAGACAGTGAGGCTTTGGGTAGCTGCTCAGGTTTGCTGCTAATGATGCTTCTTGAGGAGCCTCAGCCTTAGTCGAGCCGAGCTGTGTGCCCAGAAGCACTTCCCACACACACATCGTCGTCACTGGTGTGCTTCCACGGCTGGCTGTGAGGGTATCGTTTTCAGTAGCTGCTCCTTAAGGATATGGCCTGATGACTTCTGTTGCTCCTGGAAGAGCTAGATATTTCATAATTGTAAAATTGACCTCTGTTTCATAGCTCCACTACACACTAGAGTAATTTCCTGGCAAATCCACCTAACCCAAAATTAAATAACATTTCTTGGAGAGAGAAGAGCTAGCTAGTAGTTGCAAATATCACAGTGACCACTTTGCTCAACTTATAATGTTCCTTTATATCCAATATCCCAGGTCGTTCCTGGGTCTATTAACTAGCAAGGTTGAAAGAGAGACATAGAGTGCTTGGAGTCCAGCCATTTAAAATAAGTGGTAAGCGAGAGGCTGCCTGAATCCAGTTTTTAGTTTTTACTTTTCCAGTGTATTCTTTCCACCTCTAGCCTAAGCTTCCTCTTCCTGTGTGCTTTCTTTCTGGAGTTGACATCATCGCCTCTGCCCAACCAAACATTCCCAGTTTTACCTATTTCACCATTTAGATGCCTCTCTGCTGTCAGAGTGATCTTGCTAGAATGCCGATGTGATCACGTCATTGTGCATTTTAGAACCCTCTACAATCCCTTCTTGCCTAGAAGGTGAGGTTCAGTTTCCTTCTCTCGGCTTTGCTCACCTCACTGTGCTCATAGCTCCCTGCCCTTCCCACCTGACCACTTGTAGCACTGTCTCAAACCCCGGGCCTTTGTACACACCCTTCTGTCCCACTCTAGTTTCCTGTCCCAGGGTAACTATGTGGCAGCAGCCTCGGTAAAGCTGAGCAGCTGATGAGGCCAGATGGCGATGTGGACTTTTACTCGTCGTCCTGATGGCAGCAGGGTGGCACTCTCTGCCCTTCAGCATACCTGGTGGTCTCGATTCTGGAGGCCCTCATGTTCATTTCACTCCCTTCCCCCAAATAAAATCCCTGCATCTCCTGGTGGGTGGGGATGGGGACCAACTGCCTGGCTGGACAAGCGGATGGAGCAACGCGGAGATCTTGAGAACTTCCAATCAATTCTCCTGCTTTGTAGTCTCCTGCCTCCCTCTCATCTTCAAAGACACCGGTGCCTCTAATTCCTGAACCCTTTTAAGGTCCTGGAGAGCAAGCACATCATTATTTATCATTGATATCCCTTTTTGGAGGCACTTAAGATACAGCTTTCCCAGGTTTGCTAACATCCTTGGACTGATTTCATTTTACTTATCTGTAAAATGATACAAATTTTGCATCCTTTTCAATTCCATTCAAGGAGTTAAATGAGCTAATCCCTCCGGCAACTGCTAAACTAGGACTTATCTTATGATTAGTCAAGGAACTTAGGTTTTCGGGAATGTGTAAGATTTCCCTTTCTTTCCTAGCTGACTGTGGTCAGAGCTAAATCAGGCTTATTGGGTCAAGGATAAACCGACACATTAATATCCATTTGTTTTTAGGTTAAAGTAAAAGGTTGATTGTATGCATCAGTCTTTTTTTAGTAAACTTTCTGATTAATTGACTGACAATGATAGTGTGGATGAGAGAGCTTTTTGAAAAGGCACAACCAAGGATTCATGCTGGGGAAGAGCTGAAGGACCTACTTAGAGAGGTGTGAGTGACATCACCCTCTGGCTGAAGGAGTAACCAACCACATTACCTGTGTCCTCTCTGTGACTTGGTGGGTGATGGCATAAGGTTCAGGGACAGATGTTATTGGACCAATTAAGTAGTTCGGAGCACTTAAAAAAGACCAGCTTTTCATTATGCTTTCCAAGCATGGGTCATAATTTTTATTTAAGTACACACAAGCTACAGAAGTCTGAAATGCATTACAACTCAATGTATGTAACTGTTGTTTGGCAAATGGGAGATTCCCCTGAATTGCTACTTGGGGAGCCATGTGCGGTCACTGCTGGCAACGGCCAGTCACAGGGGCAGTGCTTTCCTGGCGAGCATGACAGGATCTTAGAGCTGCGATTATTTTGGAAAAGGAAATGAGCAGATGTGCCCTTCACCTGACTCTGAGGCCTGCCTTGGGACTCATTTTCATGGTTTGTAGGGCTCTGATACCCTAAGGCACATAGTTGCCTTTGGTTAATTGTTATTACCACAGGTAAGAAGAACTCGGGATTAAACTGTGAAGTGTTTCATGAGGGCCAAAAATTGAAAAAAATCTTTCAAACAGAAAATGAAGTTTAGTTTGGCATTCTAATAGACCATTAGCATGAAAATGTACACTTGGCCTTGCGGATAGGCTTGAGGAAAGGAACTATGCAGAGTTTATACACTTTTCCCAATGAGGCCAGCCCACTGCCTCATGAGCTTCATAGAGCCTGAGGCCTGGCTGAATCTCTCCTTCGGATCAGGAGCTCATGCCCTATCTCCTTGCCATCAGGGGGAAGGGTTGGTCCAACCACAGTCTCATTGATGTTGCATGAGCATTTGGCTCTGTTGATTATTATGCTTGGTCTTTTCAAATCTTACTGCTTCCCATAGCTATGCCAGCTCCATCTCACTGCCCCGCACGCTCCTGTCTGACTTGGCCTCACTTCTGCCTCCTGCTCCTGCTACACGGTCTATACTAGGTAGTTTGAAATCAACCTTGCTATGATTTCTCCTTCCGTCTGAGTCCCTTCTTGACAAGTCTGTGACCTTGGAGGACTTTGTCTGGTTTTGTTTGATTTGTTGCATGGCTCTGACATACACAGTTTACCCAATTACTGATGTGGCTAAGTTCATCCCATGTGGAAAGAAATGTAAGCCATACCATCAGGGCCACAAACCCATGTCCTTTCCCAACTGTAATGAAAACATATCTGCATCTTAAAGTCTTTTGAGTGGGAATCATAGATTCAAATGAGGGCTGGTGCCAAAAATAAAACAAAACCTTCAGTTATGAGTCAATTCTATGTGTGAGGGAAGGTGAGGGGACCAAGGAGGGTAGAGAGTGAAACGATGAGTTCTTGTGGATAGAAGAGATGAGGGCTGGCAATTTGAGTAATAAGAAGGGAAGAATTCCAAGGAAAAAATTGCCTATTCAAAAATTGATTTCTGGGACTTTGTACTAGAGCTTATAGAGAAACTGAAAAAGGTGGACTGGAGCCGGACACACCGTTAGGGTCTAATATGTGGAGTCTGACCCCTGGTTGTTCTCGTCACTTACTATGAGCCTTGACTCAGTGCCCCAGTATTTTCTGTTGTTGCCACGAAGACTGACCAGTCAACAATCAGCCCTCATGATTGCTCACTGGAAGCTTTAGAAGTCTGTTTCAAAGTGTGGATTGAGGCACCATTGCATGATCGCAAAGACCAGAGTCGTGCCCTGGGTTCAATGAGCTCTCCAAGATAACTGAAGGTGAGATGCTACAACTGGGTCAGGTTCAGGAGGAAGGGGGTCATTTGCCCATAGACCAGAATGAATAGAGCATGAGTGAACAATATAAGAGCAAATGCCTCAGGAAAACATCCAAATCAAAGTCAGGCAGGCCATCCAAAGGGGCAGAATATGTGGTATTTACTGTACTTTTAAAAATATGGCTCCAGAAACCCAGTGAATACACAACACCAAGAGTGGACCCTAATGTAAACTGTGGGCTTTGTCATGGCAATACTGACATGGCAATGTAGGTTCACTGCTTGTAACAAACGTATTGCTCTGGTGGGGAATGTTGGTAATGAGGGAAGCTCTGTATATGTGGATAGGAGGTATATAGGAAATCTCTGTACATTCTTTAATTTTGCTGCAAATCTAAAACTGCTTGAAAAAGGTAAAGTCTTAATGAAAATTTTAAAAAATACACGGTCCCAGCAAATGAGTACTGTCTGACCAATGAAAGATAGTTATCACATTTGGATCTGGGTGCTTAAGCTTTTATTAATACAAACTGCCGATTTTTCTTTTTTCTCTTTGTTTTAGCAGTCATTTTATACTGGTGGCTCAAATTGGCTAGAGATTATTTAAGGCTATATACGTGAACATATAGTTAGGCTTCTTCTTCTTGATGTTGTAGTTGTATGTTTGATTTTAGTAATTTTAAATACTTCAGTCCTACTAAATTTCATCACCTTTGATTTGGATTATTATTCCAGTTTCCCAAAATCTTTTCGAGACTGAGCTCTGTCTTCCAATATGTTATACGTTATCCCCAGCTTTCTGATAAATGAAGACATATTTGATATGCTTTTATTAAAAAAAGTGTTGAGAAGATAAAGTGAGGAACACTTCTACAGAATTCTATTATCAATTTCTTTCCTGCTTAATATCAATCCATTAACACATTCTCTTAGGGTCATTTCAATCAGCCAGCTATTGATCAACCAAGCCTATATATCCGATACAGAATCTACTCCTCCTTAACAGCTAATGGCCACACTACCTAGGCCGAGCCCTTACCTCCCATCCTGTCTACACCATATCCCTTCTAGGGGAAACTCCCTTACCTCACTCCTGTGTAGGCGGCCTTTCTTTATATCCATTATCATTCTCCTTGCTAGCTCATCTTGACTCAAGAGCAGCAATCTCATCTATCACCCTTGGCCTGATGCAAAAAAACAAACAAACAAAAAAAAAACCTGGACTAATCATATTCTCTAATTTTAAAATCTAAACTAATAAAATGAAAAGAATTTTATAATTTTCAATAGCTCTGGAAGTGAGAGGATCTCATGAGGTTGAGTTGGGGCTGAGGCAAGCCAAAGCTTGCCTCCCTCTAGAGAGAGAGATAAAGATGAAGTGTGAAAGTGTCTTTTGTGTGTTAGATCACTCTGAGAAGCTTATGAAAGCTATGAACTCTTTCCCTAGAGAAACATACAAATATACGCTTGTGTGTATGTATATATATATATACATGTATATATATATATACATTACACACACACACAGATACATATACACACACACACAGACACAAACACACACACATATATAGTATTTTGTTTGTAGTCTCAGAACTGTCATAGATCTTCTATATCTTGGGATATTTAATCCAAGAAAATTGGTAATAAATCTGGTTGGTACTAAGACGACAAAGAGGATGTGCAGAATCAAATAGGAATGAAAAGAGACAGAGACTCCCAGACCTGCCTTATTTCCTGAAGCCTCTAAATCTGGTTCCAGTCCACTTGACCTTTCCAATAAACTCCACTTTTCTTGAGATAAATTGAGCAAGTCTCTGTTCTTGCAATTAAAGGTGCCTAACTTAAATAATCAGGTCATTATCCACCAGTTATGTAAGCCATAAACTCGAATTAGTTTTATATATACATATATATAAATTTATACATATAATTAGTTAGTTACCTCCATCTCTAACTCCAGACATCACTTTCTAAGGGCTTCATGCTTGACACATTGCCCTTTTTAGTGTGCTGATATCCATAAACCCATCTCTTTTCTATCACTTGTCTACATCCTAGTGATTTCTATGCCTCTAGCCAGATTGTTTTCTAAATCGTAGATCAAGTATCCAGCCACCTGCTAAACATCTCTGCCTGGTTGTCCCATAAATATTGCAAACACATGAATATTGCATGTTCAAACTAAATTCATAGTTTTCCTACTACAAAAGGAAAAAAACAAAAAACAAAAATAAAAACAAGGCATATAAATTGTTCTTTTCTCAGTGTGCTTTGTCTTGGATTTGTGTGTGTGTGTGTGTGTGTGTGTGTGTGAATACTATCTATTCTAAGAAGCCTAAGAAGCATCTCTGACACCCTTATCTCACCTGACCTCAAATGAGTCAATCACTACATATTATCAATTCTACTCTCTGAAGAGTTCTCATACCTGAATGTTACTTTTACCGGACCACCACGATCCTTATTCTGCCACCTTCATCCAACACCTGGATGAGGTTTGTTGTAAAATAAAACTAATCTGTTTCACTGTCTCTAGTCTTAGCCACTCCAGTCTGTCCTCTAGCTGCAGCCACATAATCAATCAGTCTAAAGTACAAATCTAAGATAATTTCACTTAAAACTCTTAGGTGGTTTCATATAATCTATAAGATAAAGTCCACATGTCCTACATGGCAGAGGGGCATCCACCATGTTTTCTGATTTTTGTCCTTCCAATCCCATCTCCTGTCCCTCCCTGTCTATCACTTCATGTTCCAGCCAACTGACCTTACACTTCCACTCAGATCGTCCTATTTCCTGTCCCACCCTCTGCTCTGCTAAGGATGCTTTTCTAAAGCTGAAGGGTTTTCATATGCTCTTCTTCAGTTAAATTCCCTTTAGGGGGTCTGAAAAAAATACTACTACTACTACTACTACTACTACAACTATACACACACACACACACACACACACACAAACACACACACAGAATTACTAATGCTTTCATAAAGAAATTGAGATTAATTGTATATCACACACCACATGGCCAAACATCACAAAATTCTACTTACAGATATCTAACATATTGAATATATCTAACATTTGCTATCTAAGATTTTCATCATTCCTTTTTTGATGACTTCTTCAAGGCTTCTTTCTGCCCCAGTAACATATACCTCTCCAATCATGCTTACTTCGGCCTTTGCCTTCTCTTGTATTTCTACACATTCACCCCAGTTTCTTCTTTTTTTTAATGGAGGCAACTATGGTTCTCTAACTAATATCCTTCGTCTTATCACTCCACTAGCAGATACCTTTTTCTAAGAAATGATCTTCACTGGGAAGCAGAGTGAATCTGAAATATGTGAATTTTAACTGATATGTAAAATTTAAAGAACATGCAAATTTTTAAATACATTTTTCTGATTACAAAAGTAATTTCTATTAATTGAGAAAATATTAAAAATTAAGAAGGAATATAAAGAGGGCCGTAACAACTACCACACTGCTAACTACCACAGATAAAACCTCTCTCTTTCTCTCTCACTTTGGTTTGGCTAGGATCCCCACCAGAATCTCTTCTAGGACTACTTGGAAGGCTGAAATCAAGCCTAATTTGCAAAAAATTGTGAAGAAAGTTGAATTTTTCTTTTCTGTTAATAAAAACAAATTGTTGCAACATGGGAACTCATAGGCATTCTCTCTCTCAAAAATAACTTATTTATTTATTAAATACTTGAGCAAGTAGTACATTCACATGGTTCAGAAGGCTAAGAGTATAATAACTTTGCCACTCTTCCCATCAAACTATGGAGTCTAATTCTTCTCCTCTTGAATATAAACTGGCCTTAGTGACACAATATTCTTGGGTCTCCTCACAGAGATTTTAATGCACTTAAAAAAATAAATGTATATATTCCCTTTCTTTTTATACATTGTTTCATGCTTTGATTTTTTTTTTTTTTTACTTATCAGTATATTTTAGAGATCATTTATTCTTTTTTACAGTTGAATAATATTGCCTTGTCTGGGTCTTTTTTTTTTAATGGGCATTTATGTAGTTTCCAATATTTTGCTTTTCCAATGTTGCAACAAATAATTTTGTACATACATCACTTTGCATATATGTGGGTATGATTGTAGGATAAAGGCCTTGAAATGAAATTACTGTGTCAAAGGGCAGGTACATTTGTAATTTTAATAAATATTGCCATATCGACCTTCGTAGCCCTCCAATTTATCCCCCCTCAAGTGATAAATGAGTTCCTTTTACTTCAAGCCTTACCAACCCAGTATGTTATTGGACTTTTGGATCTTTGCCAATTGGAGAGGCAAGAAAATAGTGTCTCAGTGCAGTTTTAATTTGTATTTTTTTAATAAGGGATGTTGAACATATTTCATATTTTTTAAAACCTTTTTATATTTACTTTTCTATAAACCATTTATATATTTTGCTCATATTTTAATGGTTGGTGGTCTTTTAAAAATTAATTTGAACATGCATATATATTAGGGAAATTAAACCTTTGTTTGTGATGGAAGAAGTAAATTTTTCCCTGATTTGTTGTCTTTTTGACTTTGCTTATAATATTTCTTGCATAAAGAAGATTTTCCCCCCATGACAGAATTTATTCGGTCTTTTTAATTTTTTTGGTGGCTTCTGACTCTTAAGTCAGAGTTGAATAAATCTTTCCCATTCTAAAGTTACTAAATAATTCCTTAATACTTTCTTTTGCTACTTTACATTTTGAATTTTTTACTTTTGAAATTTATCCAAGGGTAAGGTGTAAGGTATGGATTCAACTTTATTTTTTCAAGATGGCTTCCGAGTTGACTCAACATCACAGATTAACTAATCCACTTCCTCCTCATTTAAGATGTCACCTAGAGATGTGTTATTGTTGTCGTTTTGGTTTATTTGTAGGCTCCCTATTTTCTTCCATTGATTTTTCAGTATCACACTTTAGTTGTTAATGTTTTAGAATATGTTTTAATATCTGGTATGCATATTCTCCATTCATTGTTCTTTTCATTCATAGTTTTCCAGATAAATCTTATTTATTTGTCCATATAAAATTTTGAATCTCTGTGTCTGCAGTTTTAAAAGTGCATATCTGAAGCGAATGTATAGAATACCCTTAAAATTTTGATGACATGGTCACTTTCTTTCAAGGCTCTTATCTCTTTCACATTCAATATTTTAAATGGTTCTTACTTTTTAATCAGAAGCAATTCTAAGGGACACAACTCCTACCATCTTCTAAAAATAAAATTATTAACAAGATAACTAAAAAAAAATAAATAAACCTATGCATCAAGCGTACTCAGTCTTTAGCACATGTCTGGAAAGTTTAAATCCATCACTAGAAGTGGGCAAATCTTCAAAAAGTATCAGTAATAGCCTTTATCTGGCAGAGCAGTCTGTAGCATACTCAGAGTCTTCACTCACATACTCTCCACTGATTTTTTCCCCTTCGTATGAAAGGGTTTTTGTACTCATTTATTCATCAGCCATTTGAGGGGAGCCCATAATGTACCAATTCCATTATGTAGAATTTGCTTTCTAGAAAGCTAACACACACACACACACACACACACACACACACACACACACACAAACTATTTTACCACCAAATCCAAGTAAAGAGCTCCTGACCAATGTCGTAAGAATCTGTTGCTCTTGACTACTCACTTCCTGGCCTCTCCTTTTGACAGCAGCACTCTGACTTTCCTTTGGGGGAACTATCCTTCCCACTTCTGGCTCTACAGGAACCAATGAGAGCACTTCAAACACTTGCCCTTTGTGATTAGTTCAGGGACATGTAATATATTAAACTACGTCATATCTGTTTTTGCCTTGGCACTGAAACTGAACCAAAACTGAGAAAGGACTGCATGGAAGAACTCTGCCTGAGCAAAATAATCATCACAAATGTCCTATCTGGATTGCCACAATAAAGAAACAGCACAAAAACAGTAGCTAGGAAACCAAGTCATTTTGGGGAGCTGGAAGTTAGCTGCTTAGATCGTGAAAGTAGAGAGCCAGCCAGAAGAGGAAATGAAAAGCAGGCACAGTTGAAACTGAGGCATTCAAGGCCTGAAGCAAGTGAAATGAATATGTCTTAGGACTTAAGTCTATAAACTCTGACTACTCAGTAGATGAAATGGAGTGAGCATTTGAAAGAGATAAACTGAGCTAGGCCATAACATTGCACATATTTGTTTGTTTTCCTATTCCACACTTGAATATTATTCAAAGTTGTCTCAAACATATTATTAAGTTCTGGGAAATATGAGTCCAATACTTACAAGATAGACTCTATCTTTTTCCAAGATCCTATCATTTTAGTATAGCATACTACGGTCCAAAAGACTCAATAAACTTCTTGAAAGAGCCCAGCATTACTCAACTGGAGGATACTCCCCAGATGGGAAGTTAGAACTTTGTTGAGGCATTTTTTTGGTTGTCACTATGACTTGAGGGTGTTGACTTTCGATGGGCCGCAAGAAGAGCTGCACTATTGGCCAACAAAAGAAAATGCCATCCCTCCCCAAATGAAAAGAGTTCCCACCCCCAAATGAAAAACTCTGAGTATTTTCTAGTGAATTTCCACTGTCTACTTCCTAAGGGCTCCTTTGTATCAAAGTCATAAATTTCAATGGAAGAACTAAAAATACTACCTCTGCCCCAGACTCAAGTTTGCTTCTCATGTGGATGTAATCTATTTGTACCTGAATCAGATAAGCTTGGTAGCTCTCAAGAAGTCTGGGGTACCCTGAAGAGGTGTCCATAATGTATTTTTAGTACTTGGCCATGCCGAGTGTACCTGCAGCTGCCTGCAGATCTTCTGATGGGAAATCCTAGCCACCATGATGAGTTTCATCCTTCTTGAGATAGCACGAAGCTTTATTTGCTCATCGATTAAGAAATGTTATGCTGTCTCATTTTGAAGCTCCAGATTCACCTTCTATGATATGTGTGTGTATAAATATATACAGACAAACATTTACATATATATAAGATTAAACTTTTTATATCTATCCAATTAGTTTTTTACTCCTTCAGTAACATACATGGAGTAAGTATTAAGTTCCAGACACCATGTTAGGGGGCTGGGTGCATTTCTTCCTTAAGTCATGTGTTTTTCACACCCTAGCTTCTTAATATTCTTTTTTGATTCTATCTTCTTAAAGTTATTTTTCCTTCTGATGCAATCATTGTGATGATTACATATAGGAACTCTTTATCCTTTCTAGTCAGCAAAATTTAGGAGACTGTTCCACAAACTTCCTCTTCTTAGTCTAGCAAAAAAACAGTTTGTGTTTATATCATATCCAGTATATAAGAAGACAAATATATGTGTGCCTCTAAGTCCTAAGACTGCTCAGTCCTCAAGACATCCTCCTCCTTGGGTACTGGACTGGGCTGAACCATACCTTTTAGTGGATTCCTTGACATATAAATTGCTGTGATACTGGGACATTTGCCATACTTCATACTTGTGTATTAGGTTACTTTAGGTCTTTTCTTGATGAATTACTGGAAGCTTCTATATAGAGGCAGCTGCTTATCTGCCTCACAGCTAAGCACAGGTAGTCCCTCTAAGTGACTGTGTGTTTGCTTGATATGCAAATTGTACATATCATTATTATTTACTTTTTAAAAGTCCCTCACTTTGCTGATGGCCATATCATCAATTATTCCTCTCAGTTCACTGAGCTTCTTTTATGAGGACTGTGGCTGTCCATTCTCAAGGGTATCAGACTCTAAGATTTCTGAATTTCTTTAATTGCCAGAATTGATTAAAAACCTTTTTTTATTTATCAAAATAGTCTAACAATCATTGTTGGGAGAAGTTTTAATTTATCCAGTTACTTAGTTCTTGTCTACCTTGTCCTGAGTCTTGTTCCTCATGCTCACATCTCATGTGCTTCAGAAGTGCTGGAGTTTGAGGGTGAGTTGGGCCGTTGGCTTTTATAGATGGCAGAGTTAATTTAATTCTACAATGGAAAGCCAGCATTTCTGCCTTTGTGGGTAGAAAGTATTTCAGCACCTGGGTCCACAGAGGCCCGATGTCAACAATAAGCAATCGTACTGTTCAGAAACATGAAATGGAGCAAGGAGGACAGCAGAGTAGATCTTTGTTTATTTTATTTTTTTTAAATCTGATTCATCTCAAACATAGGGCTCTTGTGAGGGAAGAAAGTTATTAATGCGATTGACCCAGGTTCGACCTGCTTCAATCTAACCTTCAGTGTGATCACAAAGGTGGACTCTGCTCTGAGATAAAAGAATTTTGCCTTCTTCAAAGAGAATACCCAATGCTCCTGCTCCATTTTCAGGAGCAGCTTTCTGATTGAGGCTCCCAGACCTAGACTATACACAGTGCTCTTGGTTCTCACCTGAAGTATCTGTATGCGGAAAGAAGTGACTTACTAAAGGCAAGTTTAAAACATCAACCCAGGGTCTCTAGAAGGAATCTGTCTCTCGAGGTCTCATGGAGAAGGGTAGATGGAGATATGAAGGAGAGGAAAGAGAATTGCATTAAGGAGGCAAGCACTAAAGACAAAGACTGTTGGGAAAGGCGGGAAGGAGAGTGACATAAAGCTTGTAAAAAGACAGATGGAAAACCTGAGGGGGAAGAGGAGAGAAAGCTGCTAGAATCTGTGACAAGTCAAGAAAATAGGGGAAAAAAAGAGCCACACTAGACAGTAAAAAAGAGAAGAAACTGTCTTTTCTGGTGTTCTCTGAAGGGTGAATCTTTGCTATAAGTAATTGTGCGGTTGGCAGGCACAAACTAATTCTAAAGAGTGCCACTATTTATTTATTTGTTGCTTACTCACATTCTCTTGAACATCTGAATTTTCAAAATTCTCTTCTAGTGTGGATGTGAGTACCCCTGAGATCCATAAAACAAGACATACACATTCTAGTTTTTGATTCGTTTTGGTGGCCTTGAAAGCTTCTAACTGAGGCCTTGAAAATGCTAGATGTCTATTCATTACCTATTTCTGAATAAATGAACTAAAAAAGCGAGATCAATGCCATTTCCAGTGAGAATGAAAATGAAAACAGCTTGGACACCCTGCAATAATACAGCCTGGTTTAATGTTTATTGCTGGTATTTTTCACAAATATTAATTGACTCGGGAAGAACAAATCCATGACATCTTAAAACAGTTTTTGGACTTGAGAATAACTGTCTTTGAATCTATGCATATAACCAAACATAATTTCAATGGCTGCCATTGAACCTGGGTCCGTGTTGAGCCCCTGTATAAACAGTGGACACCCCCTCCCTCTGGACAACCCAACAGAAAAGTTGAGTTTAAACTGAGCTTTGGCTACTTGCAGGAGAAAGCATCTTTATTTGTGTTATGGACTAAATCGTGTCCCTTCCCAAATTTATTTGGTAAAGTCTTAACTTCCTATTTAGAGACAGGGCCTTTAAGACAGGGGAATTAAGGTTAAATAAGGCTGATACCCTTATCCAATAGGACTTGCATCCTTGTAAGAAGAGAAAGAGACACCGGGGATGTTGTGCACAAAGAGAAGCTCATGTGAGGACATAGGGAGAAGGTAGCCACCTACAAGCCAAGGAGTGAGACCTCAGGAGACACTGACCCTGTCAGCATTTTGATCTTGGATTTTCAGCCTTCAGAGAGTGAGAAAACAAGCTTCTGTTGTTTAAGCCACCAGTCTGTGGTTTTATTATTGTAGCCTGAGCAAACTAATATAACTAATATAACTGCAAACCACACCTTCATTGCAGCATGAGAGGTTGTGCTCTATCTTAGGCTATGGCATTAGAGCTTCAGTATATTAATAAATTGAAAAACATGATGCAGAAGAGAAGCAAGCCTGATCGCTGGCTAAAGTCCTGACACACAGTAAGTACTTAATAAATGCTTATAGACTGAATAGAGAGGAAGCCAGTAGGAGTGACTTTTCATAAAGGGTGACTTTGAAGTGTCTAAAGAAGTAACCATGTGTCTTGGCATAAAGAATAATGAAGAGATTCAGAGGGTCCAGCTGGTAAAAGAACCATTGAGGGCAAGACCAAAGAGGCTATAGCAAAGAAGGACCTGGAGTAAACAGAGGCTCCCTCAGGGAGGAGCAGAGGTATCTCAGAAGTATGTTCTTTCATACTTGGCAGAAAACTTCAGAGATTTTTTTTTTCTTTTTTTTCTTTTTTGCCATGAGTAGACGAGCTGATTAGGGCCTAGAAAAAGAAAGAAGGTCTTGGGGACAAAGAATCTCACTAGCTGATTCTCACAGGACTCAAGTCAAAAATCATTGTCATTGTGAAACTTCAGACTTGATATGAGGAAAATTAAGTGTGGCCTGGGGAAGCAAAGGTTATACCCACCCCACCCAGTACAGAGGCCTCAACTTTGCTATACAAGACTCTATTAAAAATTGTCACTCTGTGTCCTTCCTTGTCATTTCCTATTTTCCATGCTCATCTTTGGCAGTGATGTTCATAGACAGCAAAATGGTCAGCTGAAGGGAGCAAGTGAAACACAGACAGTGGACAGTCCAGAGTAGGAAAAACCTTGATGAAAACTCTGCATTTTGTGGCATCGGAGCCATTCTGTTCCTGTATTCCACAGGGGGAAAGCATTAACGTCTTAGGTAGAGAATAGCTTTAGTTACCAGGGCTGTCTTCCATCATTCTTTCCCTGGCTCAGCCTAAGTCATTTCATGTAATATGCCAGCCCAGTATTTCCGCTTTGTCTTTTGTATGAAATGCAACCTATCTTTATTCTTTAAAGAATTCTGTACAATGCTTTCCTACTCTTCTACCTTCTATCCTTGCTTAAATTTCCTATTTTTGCTTTTCTGGAATCTTTTTGATTGCCCCAGACATTTTGTCTGACTGCCTCTACTGCTACATACAGCTTTCGGGGACAGCTGGTGCTGCTCAGCCAGTTGGAGGTGTTCCTGGCTGAAGGGCCATATAGTTGCTTCCTCCAAGCCAGATGATATTCCAGCTCTGAAGTCATTTTCTTCCCACCACCAACTCTCTTGACTAGCTTTGCAAACACTGGCTGCAGCAGCATAGAGATGGCATGTTTCTCTTCTCATGCCCTTCAAGGTTGGCTTCTGATGCTCTGTATATTTGACCTATTACCATAGAAACTTCACATGTCCTTGGCATTGCCACTTCATGGCTGAAAGCAATGTCTTGGCACTCAAGAATACTTTGTGACTCCTATGACTGAACACAGATGAGAATGTATAATTCCAAAAGCATGAGGAAGAATCAAAGAGCATAATTTTCTTCTTAAAAAAATGGATCTGTAAGAAATAAAATCTGTTAACACAAGAAGTACAGTCTCAAAATGGAGAAAGCAGAGAGCCTGAGAAAGATTTTTGGAACCACAAAGTTTGCTGTATTTTTTTAAGATTTGAAAGAATAACTTTAAAGAAAGAAAAAAAATTGCCATACCAGAAGGAAAACTCTATGTATATAGCAGTTTTAAAATATGCATTCATTCACACATGCAAGTAGGAAACCTCTTGGGTTCTGCCTACCATTGCTTTCTATTTCACTCTATCACAATGGCTGTAAATGACTTTGGTAAATCAGGCTAGTACATTTCCATTAACATTAGCAAAATTTATGTCAACTGCACTGACAACACCTGTCAGCCCCGAAAGACCCTAATCTTCTCTTGCACAGAGAACACACGTCTGTGTCACACTTACAGTTTCTCATACATCCTGGTACCATTTGTCTATCTTATTTCCATTTTGTTCTCCTCTGGACTCAGAAGGCTCTTTGCTCATCAATCAGCTTTAATGTCAACGAGGTGTATTCTGACTCAGTACAGGCTCCCCTTATTATTCCCTCCTCTGGCACAGCTGCCTTTTTATACCAGTGAATGAGGTTTTCCTTGCAGATCAGCCATATTTGCGTGTTACAAAGACAGAAGACAAATTGTTTTTGAAACTGCACCATACTGCATAACTTTAAGGTGATGTCCATTATTCTGTAAACATAATTGTTTTTTCTATTGAATCATATACAAGGGCTTATGATTTACAACTATCAGGAATCATTACTACTGGTTTATAGTTTTTCTAGAAAGTCACGTGATATGGACAGTCTTCAAGTTCACAATCTGTTCTGTAGACAGACTGAGCCACCTCTACATTTAATCTAGCTGAGAATTCACCTGGGGCTTTCTCACCGTTTGTGGTGCTTTTTATTCCTAAGATATCATGGACTGATATTTTTATAAAACACAAAATCAGGTACTTGGATGCTGGAATAATGTTAGATTGCACATAAAAATTTCTAAGTGCTTGTTCTCACTTTCAATACTTTTTGAGAGTGGGTGACAGTTAGTTCATGAACCATCCTACATGGGTAGCATTCGATTTTAGCCTGTTGGTCACACTATTCTAAGACTCATCTTGCAAACATTAACTACCATGTGATACAGGATGTGCTCTCCTCTGTTTCCTAGAGCAGGAGAATTTTAGACCTATGAGGAGAGAAATAATTTAAACTGCTTTTAAAAGACCAGGTGCTGAAAGCATCTGTCTGTGTTGGAACCCTGAGTCACTATAATCAAAGCATGATGATGTACAGCATTTGGATGGGAAAGAGAAAAAAGCAAACAAATCCATTAAATGGCTACTCAAAATTGGAAAAGGGAATCATAACCAAAAATACAAATGAGTTTGGAAAAATGTAAAAATGTAAAAAGTCTGTTTTAAAGAGATCATTCATTCATTCATTCACTCACTCATCAGCATATATTGGAGTCCCTACTCTATGTCAGTCTGGGTGCTAGACATACAAAACAAATAAAACAGACAAAGCTGCTGCTCTCATGGAGCTTACATAGAAAGCCCAAAGATGATATACTAGAAGGTCAGAAAAAAAATGAGAGATGATAATTTTAAAAGCATGACTTTTCTCCAGAAAAGCCTCATATGTGACTATGTTGCAGAAAGAAAGAAAACAATCATTAAAAAAACCGAAATTATTGCTTGATAATAAAGATCAGAAAAGTAAATAAAACTAAGGCTGTCAGTTTTAATTAAAATTAAAAATCAGTATTAATTAGGAAAAAAGAATTTAAGGAGATTCGTCACTAAATGGACTCAAAAGCCAATAGTAAAAGTTTCTACACAAAAAGGAGGAAATCAATGAGAGAACCAGAGGAGCCATTTAATAACTATGAAACAAAAGGTGACTTGGGACCTAAGGGAAGCATAGAGAGGTTGAATGAGGTCTTGCAGAGATTCACAATTTCATATTATCTTTTGAAGCTAACTGGTCAGATGTATTAAAAAAAAAAAGTTATAAGATCATAGGCTATTCTAGAACAAAATCACCCTGGATTTAAAAAGAAATCTTTGGGGTCCCAAGTTACCATCCAAGAGATTAGATGTAACTGAGGAATAACGTTATGAAAGTTTCAGCTATCACACACAATATGTGGGAAGAAGCAGCCTTAGTCTTTGACTGATTAGCAGAAGGGCAGACTGTCAAAGGACTCCCATTTGTAAGAAACCTCCATGCTATGCCTAGGAAATGCAGTGGTACAGTCTCCTGCCACGGCTGGCAAGATGAGGAGAAAATAACAAAGGAAGAAACAGAATACTCAAGGAAACACAGCCTTTTAGGGAGAAGGGTGTGCCCCAACTGTTTGTAAGAATTCATTATCATATAAAATTCTAACTATCCTCCTCAAGATTTAAAGAGGATCTTCCAGCACTTGATGAACAGAGATTTACCTCTTGGCCAATCTGTTTTGAGATAAGGTAGTCAACTCTTGTTATGCCTAGATCTTAGAAGTAATCTAGAATGTAAGTTCCATGACAGCAGATATTTTTTCTGATTTGTGGCTCTCAACTATATCTCCAGCACCTAGAACAGAGGTTTGCATGTACTAGGTGCTCAATAAGTATTTGTTGAATGAATTAACAGGCCTAAGGAGTATAATGACTCATACTTCAATCAAGAAAGAGAGGTCCAGCAAAGCCAGTAAGAAAAAAGGGCAGAAGCTTGTCCGGGAAAGATAAGTAGTAGGAAGCAGTAGGCAAGTGCCATGGATGTGAAGTGGCAGGACTCAAAGTCCAGGACGGTAAAGAGTCAGCAAAGATTTCAGGCCTCTGACATCAGCACACACAGTGTTAGCCTTATATCATTGGAAACTGTCTGTAGGCAGGGGCAGGTTTGGGCTTACAGGGGTGAATTTCCATGAAGAAAGCTGTGTGTCTGCCAGTGAGGTCTGTGGAGGTAGGGTCAGAAATGTTTCCCTTGTCTTATACACATGGAACTAGTAATTCTTGAGGAGGCAGAGCTGCAATATAACACAAAAATAAAACACAAAAATATTACCACAAAACCAAACCCAACCATAGATGAAGCCAGTTTATTAACATAATGTATCATTTAAGGGAAGCTAGGGGTACCAACCGTATCTCAGAGAGGGCTAGAAGATGACAACATTATGTTTTCTATTAAGCATCCCCAGATGATACCCTAAGAGAAATAATACTGATTTGAGTGAACCACGTTAACAGCCTCCGTTGTTAACAAGTAGTGTTTCACAACTGCAGATGAAAGCCCTTGGAGAAGGAAAACATAGTGCAGAATGAATAAAATGGTGGTAAGATCAACTGGTCAGTCGACAATAAAATAGAAGCCTACTCCAGGCAGAGCCATATTCTGAGTCCCTGAAAACTGAACAATGGCTTATTGCACGCCATCTACGACTCATTTACATTATTTCATTTTGTTCTCACAATAATACTAATAGTAGATCTCATTATATTCCTATCAGATATGAGAAAACCCACTAGAAAATGACACAGCTGGGATTAAAACCAAGGTTTGTCTCACACCAGAGCCACTGCTTTTCCACCCTACTACACTGTCATCTCTAATCAAACTGTCGAAAGCCAATGACAAAGAAAGAATCTCAGAAGCAACAAGAGGAGCAACTGATCATGTACAAGGAAACTTCAATACAAATATAACTGGTTCCTCAGCAGAAAGCAGAAAAGTCTGTAGGCAGTGGAATGACATATTCAGGGTGCTGAGAAACAAAAGTTACCAATCAAGAAATCTATCTGGCAAAAAGGTTTATTTAAAATGATAAAAAAAATTAAGTTATTCTCAAATAAAATGTGAGAGAGAGTGTTTCTAATAGATGTTCCCCGCAATAGATTTTAAAGAGAGATCTTCAGGCTGAAATGAAAGAACACTAGACAGTTATTTGAATCCACATAAAGAAGTAGAAACATCTGTAAAGATAACTTAGATACTTAGGTAATTATAAGAGATGGTATTAATGTATTTTTTGTTTGCAGCTCCTCTTTTTTTCCTATCTGATTTAGATGACAACTGCATAAAACAATAAATATGTCTATGTTGATGAGGACACAATGTATAAAGATGTAGTGTGTGACCATAATAATATAAAATGGGGTCTAGAACCGTATAAGAACAAAGTTTTAGCATACTATTAAAATTAGTTGGTATTAATCTGAACTATATTGTTATCAATTAAGATGTTAATTGTAACCCCCTAGCAATCACTATAAAATACCATTTAATGATAAAGGATATGTTCTGAGAAATGCATCTTTGGCAAATTTGTCATTGCATGAACGTCATGGAGTGTACTTACATAAACCCAGATGGTATAGCCTACTATTGTAATTGTATATGCAATATTTTTATAGGACTGGCAGTGCAGTAGGTTTGTTAACACCAGCATCACCACAAACACATGAGTGATGCACTGCACCATGATGTTACAATGGCTACAGCATCGCTGGGTAATAGAAAATTTTCAGCTCCATTATAATCTCACAGGACCACTATCATATATGCAGAACAATGTTGACTGAAATGTTATGCGGCACATGACTAAAACTTAAAAATATGTTGTAAAAAAATGACAAGGGAATCAAAATGGTAAACTAGAAAATATCTATTTAATATAAAAGAAAGCAAAGTGAGGACAAAAAAGGAGAAATTAAGAACAAAAAACATATCAAACATAAAGAAAACAAATAGCAAAATGGTAGAAGTGAATCTTCTGTAATCAGTTATTACATTAAAGATAAATGGATTAATCAGAGATTAGCTGAATTAATTTAGAAAAAAATGATCCAACTAAATGTTGTCTAAATGAGACTCACTTTAGATTCAAAGACTCAAATTAGTTGAAAGTAAAAGAATGGAAAAGGTATTCTATGCAAATAGTAACTGAAAGACAGCAGGAATGACTATACTAATATCAAACAAAATAAATCAATATATAATGATAAAAATGTCAATCTTTCAAGAAGATATAACAACTACAAACATATACGCACCTAACAGTGGGATCCCAAAATATGTGAAGAAAGATAATGACAGAATTGAAGTGAAAAATAAACAATTTAACAATAATAGTTGGTGACTGCAGTACTCCTCTTAAAATTATGTGTAAAGCAACTAGTCACAAGATCAGCTAGGGAAGAGAAGCCCTAAGCAGCACTATAAATCAATTAGACTTAACAGACATCTTAGAACACTTCGTCCAAAATCAGAATACACATTTTTCTCAGTGTACACATTCTCTAGTATAATCCATATATTGGGCCACAAAACATATCTCAATCAATTTAAAAAACTGAAACCGTATGTTTTATATGTATGTTTTTAAACCACTATGGAATAAAATTAAAAATCAATAACAGAAAGAAATTTGGAAAATTCACAAATATGTGAAAATTAACACACACCTAAATCACAGGTAGGTTGAAGAAGAATTCATGGGACTCTGGGAAAACATGGCAGAGTGAGAGACGTCCTCAGATTTCCCCCGCCTTCCCACCCCCCAAACAACAATAAGCCAAACATCTAAAACTCAACAAAAAACACCCAAAACTGCACACCAACACATCTGAGTGTGAGATCTGTGCATAAGAACTACCACAGGTCAGAACCCCAGGTGGACTGGGACAAATAAAGAAGCTGCCTCTCACAGCTACCAGAGCTTCTTGCAGGAGGAGGGGGAGGGTTGAAAGTGTGGTGACTTCCCCGATCAGCCTGCCTGGAAGTGCTGGGATTTTTCTATGCAGCCAGCAGCAGGTCTCAGTCATCAAGGCAGAATGCAGAGAAGCAGAACTTACCAAAATTTGCAAGATATAGCTAAAGCAGTGCTCAGAGGGAAATTTATATCTGTAAACATGTACATTAAAAGAATAGAATAAATAACCTTCCCATCTTAAGAAAACAGAAAAAACAGTACAAACCAAGTCCAAAGCAAGTAGAAGGAAGGAAATAATAAACATCAGCTCAGAGACAAATGAAATAAAGGATATGAAAACAATAGCAAAAATCAACAAAACCAGAAGTTGGTTTTTTAAAAAACATTCACAAAATTGACAAATCTTTAGCTTAACTGATCAAGAAAAAGAAGGACAAAATACTAAAATTACAAAAATCAGGAATGAAAGCAGGAACATTACCATCATTCTTACAGAAGTAAAAAGGAATATAAGAAAATACTATGTAAAATTCTATGCCAGCAATTTAGATAACTTAGATAAAATAGATAAATTTATTGAAACATAAAAACTAACAAAACTCATTTAAGAAGAGATAGGAAATCTTAGGATACTTACAACAAGTAAAGAGATTGAGCCAATAATCAAAAACTTCTAAAATGGAAAAAAAAAAGATTGTTTCACTGATGAATTCTACCAAACATGTAAGAACTAATATCAATCCTTCTCAAACTCTTCCAAACGATAGAAGAGTAAGAAATACTTCCTAACTTATCCTATGAGAACAATATTACCCCAATTCCAAGACAAGTGAAGACATCACATACAAAAACACAAAATTATAGACCAAAATCTCTTATAAATACAGATGCAAAAATTCTCAACAAAAGACAAGCAAACTGAATTCAAGAGCATATTAAAAAGATTATACACCATGACACAGTGGGATTTATCCTAGGAATGCAAAGTAGTTTCAACATATAAAAACTAATCAATGGAATACACTATATTAATAAACAAAAGGGGAAAAAAACCACGATCAACTCAGGAGAGCATTTGACAAAACCCAACCCTTCTATGATTAAAATTATACTTGGAAAACTAGGAATAGAAAAACCTTCCTTAATGTGGTAAAGGGAATCTGTGAGAAACCCACAGCTTACATAATACTTAATAGTGAAAGGCTAAAGTTTTCTCCTAAAGGTCAGGAATAAGACAAGGTTATTGACTCTTGCCACTTCTATTGGACATCGTACTAGAAGTTCTAGCCAGGGCAGTTAGGTAAGAAAAAGAAGGAAAAGACATCCATACTGGAAAGGAAAAAAAAATCTCTGTTTGCACCTATGATCTCTAAATCCATGATTACTATATAGAAAACTCTAAAGAATCTACCAAAAGACTATGAAAGTGAATTTTGCAAAGTTGTAGTAGACAATGTAAATGTACAAAACCGGGTTGTATTTCTTTACACTAGCAATGAACAACTCAATATGAAATTAAGGAAACAATCTCATTTATAATAGTATCAAAAAATAATAATATTCTTAGAGTTCGATTTAACCAAGGAAGTATAATAATGGTACACTGAAAATTACAAAGCATTGTTAAAGGAAATTAAAGAAGACCTAAATAAATGGAAAGACACCTGTATTCATGGACTGGACAACTTAATATTGTTAAGGCAGTACTCCCAAATTAATCTACAGATTTAATGCAATCCCTATCAAAATTCTAATTTCCTTTTTCAAGAGTGTAGGAGCTGCTCTCAAAATTTATAGAAATGCAATTGCTCAAGAATAGCCAAACGACATTGAAAAAAAAGGAATAAACTTGGAGGCCTCACGTTTCCCAACTTGAAAACATCCTACAAAGCTATAGTAATCAAAATGGTGTACTACGAGCATAAAATAAAGCTATAAATCAAGGGGATAGAAGTGATAGTCTAGGAATAAATCTATATATCTATGGTCAATTGATTTTTGACAAGGGTATTAAGGGCCATTTAATAGAGAAAAATTTTTTTAAATAAATGATGCTGGGACAACTGGATAACTATGTGCAAAAGAATGATTTTTGACCTCTATGTCACGTCATATACAAAAATTAACTCAAAATGGATCAAAGACCTAAATAAAAGAGCCAAACTATAAAGTTCTTAAAAGAAATATAGATGTAAATCTTTTGACATTAGATTAGGCAATAGTTTCTTAAATACAACATAAGAAACATAATCAATGAAAGAAAAAGTAGATAAATTGGACTTAATATATTGGACTTAATAAATTGGACTTAAAACTTTTGTACATCAAAGACATCATCAAGAAAGTGAAAAGACCAGTGAAAAGAAACTATTTGCAAATCATACATCTGATCAGGGTCTAGAATATATTTAAAAATCTAGAACATATTTTAAAAACTCAAAATGAAAAAGACAAACAACCCAATTCAAAGATTGACAGAAGATTTAAATAGATATTTTTCCAAAATGGAAACAACACAATATCTTTCATTTGGTAATTAAATAAATGAAATATAGAATATCCATACACTGAAAATTTTACAGTCATATAAAGGAATAAAGTCCTGAAAAATGCTATAACATGGATAAACCTAGAAAACATGCTAAATGAAAGAAAGCCACATATTGTATGACTCCATTTATATTCAGAATACGAAAATCCATAGAAACGAAGTAGATTAATGGTCACAAGGGGGTGAGGAAGAGTAAGAAGTCAGAGGTACAGAGCTTTTTTGCGGGGGGCGGGGGGCGGCGGGGCGGGCGGCAGGGGATGATGACAATGTTTGGCAATTACGTAGTGGTAATATTTTCACAAAATAGGAATTATACTAAAACCACTAAGTCGTATATTTTGAAATGGTTAAAATAGTGAATTTATTTTATGTAAATTTTATTTCAATATATTTTTTAAAGCAATGCAAAGCCTTGAAGGGTTGCAAGCAAATTTGAATATTTAGGTCTTCTGGCTGCAGCTGGAGAATGGATTGCCCAGAAACCAAGTAACTGGCAATCTGAGTAGTCCAGGTGAGAGCTAGGGCCACAAGCAGTTCCAATTTAGCCATTTGGTACAGCAAAGCACAGAGCTCAGGACCCACAGCACTTTTTAGTGGATCCGTGTAAATTTTTAATTTTAGTTTACCTTAAAATCAGAATTTTAAGATTTTAATAATAAGGAACCTAAAATTATGAATCCAGCTTGGATTATATTAGTTTTTATACCAACGAAGTCATAAATCATAATTTTAAATATTATTTATGGCAGAAGGAGCCCATGAAGGCAAAAGTGCCCAGGGCCCACTGAAGTCACAATACTGGCATGAGAGCAGAGATGAGAGCAGTGACGAGGATGAATTCAAGAGATAGTTAGAAGATGAAAACTGAGAAGGTTCGTAATTGGCTGTGGTGGTTGGGTATGAGCATTGTGTGGCTGGGTGAATGGTACTGTTGACTGCTGAGGTAGGAAGCAGCGGGAGAAGACTGGACTTCGGTGAATGGTGATGAGTTTCGGTTTGGACACATTTAATATGAGGTGTCTGTGGGACTTGGAATATTCAAATGGGCAGTCTGTCTGTAGACCATGCTGTGGTCAGACTAACAACAGAGTTTTATTTTTTTGGTCTCTGCAACTGAGACAAAAACATTACTTTTCAAAATAGAAGCTTCTCTTAAAATGGCATTTATGTGCTGAAATTTTACTTGTCTTTCTTTTATTATAGCAATCTGAGATCTGGGAACTGTTCGAAGAGATTCAAAGAAGTGTTCTTTTGCTGAAATGTGTAAACTCTATCAGTACTGATTACATTTTGCAAGATGCAAGTTGATTTAAAAGTTAAAAAAGAAAGAAAGAAAAACAAAAACAGTTATCCACCCAGGCCCTCTTTGCACACCTAGGCAGATAATCTGTCAATGCTGAAGCATAAACAACAAATTATATTAAATAAGCCATGCAGTGTACATCTCCATCAGAAACATGTTAGAAAATGAAACTCAACAGCTGCCAAACATACTCAATGATCAGATTAAAAGGACATAAATGACTTTTTGAAGCTCTCTGAAAAGATTTACAACTGGTGTTAAAAAAAAAAAGGGAGATAATATGCCTTTGATGGTGACCTTAGAAACATCTTAAATATCCTTTGATATTGACAGTTCAGGTTTTAAAAAAATCTTTGTTTCTTCAATTACACCTGATAATATGAGAGTTTTGTACATTAGAGAGACACTGATGTCTTTGCTCATATCAAAATGCTCATTTTAAAAACAGATATGGCATCCAATTTAGTCTTTTTGCAATAAAATAAAACCTGAACCAATAAATCGTAATAAAAGAGCAGTTGAACTAGATCAGATGATCTATCTCTGAGTAATGCACAAGTCATCATTTTGGTAATTTCTTCTCCCTGAAACATCAGCAGAAGCGAGTCTTTTGTAAAATTAACTCTGTGCTAAGAATCTTTCATCTTTAAACTTCTTCCTGGCAATTATTCATTTTCAGGATCAACCAGAGCCATAAAATCTATACACATTGAGATCTAACCATCTCTTTTCTTCCTTTTGACTCTGATGCCTGGGGTAATGGTCAGGCCAAAAACAATTAAGCAGAATGTAGGTCAGTTCGCCAGGTGATAAATTTACCCATTCCTTTGGGTCCTCACTCTGAAGTTTCTGAGGCTAACACTACGGCAGGTGCTATTTTAAGCAGAGATGAAAGAAAAGAATCTTCAAAGAATATGACTGCACAGTGCACAACGTTTGTGGAGCATGTGACAGAAAGGCCTGCGGGAAGGGGTTCTTACTTTCAAGAGAAGCCTGCTGTCCTAGAAGCAGTCAGCAAACTAAGAGGCTACATCTGGCAACACATTCCTTTTAAAAAGAGGGAGGAGGCACTGTGAAGTGGAAGAAACTGGCTGGAAGGGTTCAGCTGTTTTGCGGACAGCACTGATTTGGGAGTCAAGAGCTGAATTCTAGTCCCTGTCAAGTCACTAAACAGCTTTGTATATGTGGTAAGCATTTCACTTCTCTGAGCCTCAGTTTCCTCTTCTGCAAGTGAGGGTGGTAATTAATCTTTCAAGTTCGCTCCATGGGCTTCCATATCGGTCTTGATGGCCAAAGAATGTGCTATTAATTAATCTACCCCTTTCTATTCAGTGTTTATTTTTTCAGTTTGGTCATCTTGTCTTCTTCCCTAGACTGGCAGGCAGAATAACGACCCCTCCCCCTTAACATGTCCATAGCCTGACCCCTGGAACCTGTGCATATGAAAGGGGCTTTACATATGTAATTAAATTAAGGATCTTGACATGGGGAGATTACTCTAGATTTCCTGGTGAGCCTAATGTAATCACAAGGGTCCTTATAAAAGAAAGGTGTGAGTGTCAGTGTGAGAGGGAGAGATTTGGAGATACTATCCTACTGGCTTTGAAGATAGAGAAAGGAGGCCATGAGCCAAGGAATGCAGGTGGCTTCTAGAAGCTAGAAAAAGCAAGAAAACACATTCGGCAAAGCTTCCTTCTGAAAAGAGAAGGAAGCTCTACCAACCCAATTTAGACTTTTGACTTATAGAACTATAAAATAATAAATAAATATGTGTTGTTTTAAGCCACTGAGTTTGTGGTAATTTGTTACCACAGCCACAGGAAACTGATACACCTAGACTGTAAGAACTTCAGTATCTTTATCCTCCCTCTGGTGGTGTGGTTAAGTAGTGCCATAGCAGCTTGCTCGGAGTCCATCCATCCTAAGGAAAAGTTTTTTGTTTATGGAAGAGATAAGAAACCACTGCAGAGGATGAGCACTAGGCAGTGGAGAATGAACCTTTCAGGCAGCATTCAGCCAAGAAGAAATCTTTTTGTTCACCCAAAGCCATGGGAGTCTATACGGAGAAGCAGTAGACCTTTGGTGGGTTTGCATCTGGAGGCTGACCTGTGGAGGTAGTACTATCTTCAGATAAAACCTTGCTTGGGTTTGTATAATATTAATTAGAACAGAGAGAGCCAAAGTGATGGAAAGGCAACCGCAAAGCTCGTGTGGCTGCAGCAGGAAACACTGACTTCGTGACTCTGAGGTCCATGTGATATAATACATGAAACAAATAGTGTGTCCATCAGCTACGGCTGTCAAAGGGACAATTAATGGTGCCACATGAGAACTGTCCTTATTATGGCATTCGCAGATCTTCCCAACAGAGGACCTTTACAGTCCCAGGTTTATCAAGGAAGCCTCCACACCCACCATTTCTTGCATTGCTACATAGTTCTCAAGACCACCCCATACCCAGAGGCAGAAGAACAAACCAATGAGCTCAGATTGCCCAAACAGGGAGTAATAAGATGTTCAAGGTGACACTTGGCAAAAAATATGAGAGGGAAGCAATGTTTCCTGGAGAAATCCATTGATATTGGGTCAATGCTAAAAGTGCTTAGTAAAAAAAACTTAAGCAAAGAGTTAGATTTGTTAGGACGAGACTTGATTAAGGAAACGGTCCAGAGCAGCTGACTTTACCTAAAACGAGGACTGCGTGAGACACTTTGAATTATTCACATAACCACTCTAGTCCTCTCTAAGATGACCAGAAGAGGAATTTCATAATCTATTCTAAATTACTTAGATTTATTTTATGTAAATCCACACAATAAATTTCATCATTCTTGCCATTTTGGTCTTTGTGAATTGAGCTCTATTGTTGGCTTCGTGCGTACTGAGTAAAAGTACTCTCTCTACTATTAATAAATATAGGCAGCTGACCCTCAGGTTCAATATCGTAATGCAACTGGAGGTATGCAGCCTTCTCAGGGAGGCAATATCACATAGTGATGAAGCACCAAAGCTTGGAACCCAGAGAACTTGGATGCCTACATTGTTTCTCCCACTTCATAGCTCTGTAATGCCAGGCAGTTATTTTGCTTCTCCAGGTTTCAGTTTTCTCATTTTTAAAATGGAGGTTAAAATAATAGCTCCCTCTAGTATGGTTATGAAAAAAAAAATGCAGTTAATACATACAAAAGGTTAAGAAAAGTAAGTGTCCAACACAGAATTAGCATTTGATGTGTCCTCATTGTTATTAATAATTACTCTTGACATAGGTTATTCTGCCTCTGAGTGCTACACGTGATAATCAGGCAGCGAGAAAAAGTCATGGGTTCTAAAGCACTCCCAAGAGCAGCTGCTTTGTGGAAGAGTTGAGCATGATAATGAAGCCCTAACTACCACACCCTCAGGAAGTCTTGAACACCTGTTTTCATGGCTTGGCAATTTCCTGCAAGTTCTCTGGCAAGAGCTGCTCCCATTTTATAGTAGAGGATTAAGCTACCTTCCCATTCTCTGCAGGGCCAAAGCATGAGGACTGCATGTTGACTAAATAACAAAAATCCAGAACAGGAGGTGCCTTCCAGATGCCCACCCATAGCCCCCGTTGACATATCAACAGTCCTCGGGAGTCCTGGGGCACAGCATTCACCTCCCAAGGCAAATGCTTCTATTTCACAAACCAAAGGGGCCCACAGGATCAGGACAGGATGTTTTGTAGGCCTGGGGACAGGGTCCAGCTCCTCATGGGACAGAACACTCAGCTTTCCATCTTCTATCCCCAATCTTATACCACACAGGATCAGTCTTGATCTCAAAGAAGTGAGCACAAGTTCTTCCTCAATGGCCCTCTAGGAGTGCTGTCCGTGTCCCTGGCCCTCACTGCCAGCTGGGGTCTGCCAGAGAGAAAACAGCCATAACTCCGCAAAATGGGTCAGCTCTGCTTCCTGGAGAAAACTGTTTCTTCCTTGACAACTTCTCTGAAAGATGATGCCTTCCTTCTACTAGCAAGCCAGAGAGTTTGGCCAGGGCATAGGAGCTTTGAATTTTTAATTTTTATCTCTGCAAGGCTAATGCGCTTGACTGGGATGAGGCAGGTGCAGTGGAACCCAGTATCAATCCAGCTGGCCCAGTGGGGTGCTGGCTGCCCCCAGTACCTGTCCCCCAGTTCTCCTCTCTCTTTGTCATAGTTGGAAAAACTCCTCTCATTTCAATAACTCCTAAGAACTCAGAAAATTGATTCATAATCCTTACCTTGTTTAATTCACGTGAAAATCTTGTACATGGGAAATGGGAAAACTCACTGTTATTGATCATCTACTACATCTCACATCTGTGCTAGGTATGTGTACCTAAAAATAAGAATGGCTGATATTTATTGAATACATAACGTATGCCAAGCACTCTTTTAAATGCTTCAAAAGGTTTTTTACTTATTCCTCACAATAGCCCTATGTAGCAGTATATTGCTACCCATTTTTATAAATAAAAAAAGTGAAGCTTTTAGAGGTCAAATCATTCATTCAAAATCAGCTAGCTAGTAGGTGTCCCAGTTCAATTTCAGCCTGTCTTAGAGTAAAAAGCTTTTGTACTTCATTTTTAAGATGAATGCATCCTTTGCAGGAATCCAAAGAAATCTCGTGGCACATTTGCGATATAGAAAGTCACTTACCTTTTAAACTCAGGTGTGAGTCTTAGGGAGAGCGATGAGCATTCCCAAGGTTGCGTATATGTCATTGAGAACATGGGGGGTTCTGACGCGAGACCTCCACTCCCTCCTGAGTCGGGAGTCCCGTCGTTCTGCCCTTCCATCCGCTAACTGTGAGAGCTACGGGTCTTAGAGACGTGCATCCCCTTTTCTCAGTTTTGGTTTCAGGCCATGGAATGGTGATCGTGCAGTGGCTTCTAGAAGATACCACGAGCTCTGAAATTATTTAGATCCCAGATCCATGCATCATGAATCTGTGGCAGACATAGGGGTCACCCAGTTCCAGCCTCTGCTTGCTGTCAATACTGTAGCAATTGCAGAGATAAAATATCTGTACTTTGTTTCCTAGCTTCTTTCAATCTAGAGATGGTCATGCAATTCACTTTGAGCCAATAGGATAAGCCAGAGTCTATCTACTGGAGGGTTTCTGGGAAAGCTTGTATAAGAGAAAGCAATGCAACTGACACCACCATGTTATTATTCTTTCTCTCTTAAATCCAGCTGTGATGCCTGGAGTATCAGCGGCTGTATTGTTACTGTGAGGCTGTAAGCCAACATATTGGAAATGGAAAGAGGAAAGGTAGAAAAGGCATGAGTGATCTGCTACACCAGCTTCAGACTGCCTATCTCCAGAATTGCCATGTGAGACAAATTCTTTTTTTAATCACTGTTTGTTGGCGTTTCTGTTACTTTGTGACTGCTACAAGGTCTAACACCTACACTAGTTCCAGAAATCCTGTATTCTTATGTTTGTTGCAGTGGGCTTAGTTCCATACCATCTCTTTTCTTCCTCTTTCGTCTCTCTCCTGCCCAACACAGATTTACATTCAGATGAACTCACCTCTTCTTCCTCCCTTGGGGTCTCCTATTAAGTGTGGATACTCTTGTCTCCCACTAACAATGCAGGAAGCATGCATGGAGGACAGCCTCAACTTCGTATTTTGATCTCTGCTCAGGAAAACTAAAAAAGAAAAATTTTAGTTGATTGAAACCGATCATTTTGCCTTTATGCAGCAATGTTAAGAAAGCCTAAACCCCATATTTTGGGTTCTGTAGATTTCCCTGTAGTTACAGAGGATTTTACCCAAACGTGCCATGAATCTGTCTGTTCAATATATACCAATGTGGCTGCTGAAATGGATGGACTATGGTACATTACCCCAGCCAAGGATGACTGAGACCAATTGCTCTTTCTTGATTTGATGGAGTGGTTACCTTGATTAGTTTAAAATTCGTGGTGTTTTCATGAATTATTAGTCTTATTCTATTTGAAACAAATTGCTGGAAATTATTCTATTTGAATTAAATTCAGTCAAATCATTTTCAGCTAGAGTGTTGAGAACTCAATATGCAAATTTAGTGAAGTAGTGTAATACAAAGTTTTTGTACCAAACACACATATGTACTCATGCATGTGTACACACACACACACACACACACACACACACACACACAGAGTGTAGGGATGTAGATTAGAAAAGTAATTTAAACCAATTTAAGAAGTGTGCATGGGATTCATGAAACACATTTATGAATATTCGATGACAGAATTTAGAAGTGGCATTGTGGGGCAAGAGAGAGACAGGGCTGGGAGACAGGCAGCTTGAGTTTGATATCTGATTCTGCCATTAAGCAAGTGGGTGGCTGTGAGTGAGTCACTGAATCTTTCTAGACCCCAGGCTTCTTCCCTGAAACACTGGAAATTGAACAAGATGTTCTTTCAGGTCTTCGTGGCTGTGACATTCTGTGACTCCAACTGCCCTCCAAGAATTGTATTATTCCACGATTAGAAAGAAAAATTGTATGACTATAAGAGACTTTGTTTATAACTTTATGGCTAAAGGAGGCCTCTTGTAAAAAGACACAGAAAACCAAATTACAGAAATCGACAAACATAAATTTAATAATATCAAAATTAAAATTTCTGTGCTACAAGATATAACCCGTGGACTAGAGGACTGTATGCGCATATATGAAACAGACAACAAATTGGTATCCAGAATGTATATATGTATTGATATCTACAAGTCAATTTCTATTGCAGGGCTCACCTCATTGATCCTTCCTCTCAGGGATCACAGTTTTTCAACTGCTTATTTCCAATGTCTAAAAGCAGTTGTAATTCTATCAAGACTAGAAGCTGAAGTCTTCTCAAGCTAATGAAATTTCAGTTTCCCAAGTATAGAAAAGTGGATCAAATATATGTTAATTCACAGGAAAGGAAATCAAAATGGCCAGTAAGCATATAAAACTTTGCTTCAATCATTCCTAATCAGGGACATTGAGATCAAAACTAAAAGATCACATATTTTATAATGTGGTGAATTTAAAAACAAGTGGGGAATGAACACCACGGAAATTGCAAAATTTTACTACTGTTTTGGACCATAATTTGATAGTATCTACAAATTAAAATCTTGCCTATTCATTTCTTTTGTCTTGACTTTTTTTCTCTATGGCCTCAAATACATGAATTTGGATTAGTCATAATCTTGGTGTATGACTTACTTTTAATATTGGTTCCATACATGTCTTCGTTCATTCATTCATTCATGTGTACTTAATAAGCACCTGTGAACTCATGACCCAGTATAAAGCTGGGACCTTGACAATGACTTTTCTCGTGTCAGCATCCTCAGGATATCACATCTGTCTTCTACCCAAGGAAAAAATATCTATAATCTTGTATTCCTAATTTTGTTCTTTTCATGTTTGTATAGTTTTATTTTATCTATATGGTTTACTAAAAGGTATATTTTTAAATTTTAGTGTTTTAAAAAATTAGTGTAAAAAGTTCCAAGTTGTATAAAAAGGAAAAGAAGGAGAGGGGAAGGAAAAAGAGAAAAAGAAAAGAAAAGAAAAGAAAAGAGAAGAAAAGAAAAGAAAAGAAAAGAAAAGAGAAGAAAAAAGAAAAGAAAAAAAAGAAAAAAGACCTTCTCTAGGAAGCATTAACTTACAACCAAGACTGGGTTAAGCCCAAAGGGAATGGAGTGTTATAGCTATGCATTTATAGAATTATTTTCATTTAAAAATTGTTTTCCAAATATTTTAGAAAGCCATTGTGAGAGGCTTTTAAATTAGTAGAAAAGAAAAGAACTCACGCCCCAGTGAAATTTTTATTAATCGAAAATTACTATCGAGAATTAGGAAGAGCAAATGTGAGATTTAAAATGGAAGAGAATTTTGATAGTCACATGAGGGCTCCATTAGAAAGTATGAAAAAGCTTGAAAAAACATGTTAAAAATAATTCAAAAAAGAAGAAGAAAATATATATAGAGAAAAGGTAATTACCTGATAAGGAGGCTTTTTATATAGCAGGGTAATAAAACAGGCTGATAATTAACCTGGCAGGTAGAGAGAAAATCCACTGATGGTAATTGGAGAAAAGAGTGCTCAGGATGCTAATTCTTTCCGTTCTTCGATTCGTCTAAGGAAATAGATATTTTTTTGAAATGGTTCCATGAGAATCTTTACTATCTTGGAAGAGTTGGTGATTCAATAGGCTCTTGTGACCATAAAACAGTTATTTAAATCATTACCTGAGGAAAGAAGTTTGGAAGAAGATTAAAAAATTAATTCTAGTTTAGCTATAAGTGTGGAAAGTGAGCAGGACTGAAATGGGTGTTTACCAGTGGCACTGTGATTTCTGTGGCTTTAAAGAAATGTCACATCTTGGCAGACTCGAAAGTTCCATCATAGCAAACTAGGAACCACCCCCGTCCAGGTCGAATATCATGATGTAATTCCAGGAATGATGTAAAAGATATAATATTGTGTGTCACGGCTTATGGTAGAAGAAAAAAACAAAGCAAACAACAATAACAACAACAACAACAACAAAAAATGAAAAAAAGAAAAATCTAAGCCTAGTGACCCACATTTCCCTTTCTAACAGATTTGCATCTGAAGAGAGAAGAGCTTGTGTTATTAATAGCTCATTGGTAAATGCTTTAAGTGTGACGATTTTGTGCTTTGGCAATCTAAATCAGAAGACGATGAGAACTCTCGTGATAGTGAGAAACATAAGTTTCTTAGCACAGGACTGTAGTACAGTGAATACAGTCAGCCTTCCCCATTCCTGGGATATCACATCTGTGGACTCACCCAACAGTGGATTGAAAATATTTTTAAAAAGTGTTACATTGTTACTGTTGTGTACTATGTAGTTAAGCTTATGGTGGTTTTCTCTGTACTAAACATGTACACATTTTTTTTCTTGTCTTTATTCCTTAAACAACACAATATAACAACTATTTACATAGTGTTTTCATTGTATTAGGTATTATAAGTAATCTAGAGATGTTTTAAGTATACAGGAGGCTGTGTGTAGGTTACATGCAAATACTACACCATTTTATATAAGGGACTTGATCATCCTCAGATTTTGGTATGGGAAGGTTTCCTAGAACCAGTCTCCCATGGATACTGACGGACAACTATATACTATAGAATGGACCAAACATTTCTGAGAAAGAGTAACATTAACCATTGCTGGACTGGATTTATCTGATTTCTTAAATATACTGAACAAATCATTGTGATTTCACAGATCATTGGGTTAAGTCACAGTGTTTTCACTCTGGATACAGAAAGTGAATTATCATCAGTTTTTAACAATGCCACCTGAATCAAGAGCATTTGTAATTTGGCTATTTATTTACTTATTTATTTAAATGTATTTATTTTGAATAAGGTGATATTAGTTAACAAAATCCAGTATGTTTCGGGTGTACAGTTTAACAGTAAGGCATATTTGTTTTTACATTGCATGTTCACCTCCCACAGTTAGATTTATTTCGCTACATCTTCGACCCCTTTTACCCCATCTACCTCCTCCCTCCATCCTCCCACTTCCCTCTGGTAACTACTAGCCCATTGTCCATGTCCATGAGTCTCTGTTTGTTTTTCTTGTTTGTTGCTTTTAGGTTCATATCCTACATATAAGTGATATGACTTGGCTTTTTAAAAGTGTATTTCTAATTTCCTTTTATAAAGAAAACAGCTATATGAATGTTCAGCTTGTCTTCGAGTATTACGTGCACATTGTCAGATTCTTTTAGTATTAAGTGTACATCTAGATGCTTTTCCTTTTTATAGTAGTTTCCTTTGCCTATTTCTTTCAGTGGCATAATATTCGTGTGTGAGTGTGTGTGTGTGTGTGTGTGTGTGTGTGTGTGACATCATGCCCACTTGGAGAGTGATGAATTGGGTGACACTTTAAAGCAGTCACAATGTATCATGTTCATAGTTTGCATTAAGAGGCCAGTTAATTAAATAACCTGTCTTTTACTGCAAAAAAAAAAAAAAATCTTGAGCTTTATTAAGTTAGAAAATTTACAACCAATAGCATAATCAATAAAACATTAACAAACATGTCACCCGGACAAACCTTTCTTATTGATTTTCACATTCTTACAAAGCCTGCCTGTAGTCTGAAATAAAATCATCACCACTATCATGGATGTAATAACATTAGCCAGATATACTCTTCCACAGGGCAGTTGCGCAACTTTTGTAATTATTGTTGATTCTAATTATTTGGAAGTCTCTATAGATGCTTTTGAAATGACTTCACTGCTGAACCAGTTTAACTCCAGAGTCCACCAGTGAAAAACAGAACTAATAATAAGGATGTCATTTGAACCTTCATTCGTAAATAACCACAGATTGAAGGAAGAACTGAAGCAAGTTTCCCGCTCATCCAAAAAATTTCAGCTTCAGCCTTACTTGTCTGAATTTTTCAGGAGGCTATAATTATTTTAAGTCTGAAATATCCAAGTGACAGCTTCACTTCCCTGTGCGTGCATGTGGAAATGACCGTTTTACAGCCTAAGTGTTAAAGAGCTGAGTTTGAAGAGATAGTGAAAAAGGATGACTGAGCAAGTTGCTTTTTTGAATAGTCCCTAAGCCAGCCAGTGAGAGGCACAGATATATTTCTGAATACACACAAAGTAAAGTCTACATCATTCTAGGAGAGGATTCTGTCTGTGACTCTTTGTACCATTATTCAAATAGACGGGGAGCCCTGTGAAGGTGATGTTAGTGTCTCTGGGAGGAGGAGGACCCACAGGTAGGAAAGGCAACAGGTGGATGATTGGGCACCTCCCATATATACTCGAGAAACTGTATGTAGGATCCTCTCTTTAGTCTTGACTGTAAATGCATCACAGAGCAGATGGTAGGAAGGCTGCACCTTCCGCACAGTTTAATTTCCACTTAGGGAGACCCTCGCTGTGAGAGGAGAAGGAACCATATATTTGAAGAGTATACATAACTTGTTAGGAGAAAATATTACTCCTTGAATTTTAAAGTTTGAGTCTCTCAAAGTCACAAATACATTTGTTCATTCATTCATTCAACAAAACATGTGCTGTGCTCTTACCTCAGGCTGAACACTGTGCTTACATCCTGGTGCACAACTTTATTTTCACTCTATTTGAGGACCTAAAGTGATGATAAGGAACTATTGTTATTTCAGCTCTTTGAAGCCAAGGTGGGATGATTAGTGGTGGTGATCAGCATCTGCTTGGGCAACTTTGGAAAACCAGGGCTAGAAAGTCACCAGTAGGTCTAGATGACCACTCTGAGAGATGTGGTTCCCTCTTTTCAAAAGCTCTTTCCTCGTGGCCTGTGGAGGGTCCCTTTATAAAAGCATTCCGCAAAACAAATTATCCTATGCCTAAGGTCAATAGTTTCTCCTATGCCCTTTGGAGGGTGGTTATTTGTTAGATAAATGTAAGATCACTGAGGGGAGAAAGGATAAAGAAATGGAATTTTACAGATTTAAATGACTCTGTGGGTTCCCCTTACTTAATCTTTAATCTAGAGAGGATTCCTGTTAGGACTTGATGCCGTTTTCCTCAAACTTTCTTCCCATGTTCAGTGGTAACCATGGTGAACAGAAATGCTGAGCCGCTAAATAACAGTTTTTGAGATGGAGAATTTTAGTAATATTAATAATTTATTTGGGTTGGACATTGGAAATCAAGGGACTTCTACTCAAGCAAGAGCCTTTAGAGAAATTCTAGAACAGAAGCTGCCCAGAGAACTGATATGATACAAAAACTACACTTGCTATGTATCATGAGCTGTTTTATGTTGAATTCTATATTCCATAGTGGGGTGAAGGGTGGCCCACAGTATCTCCATGTCCTAACCCTCAGTACCTGTAAATGTGACCTTTTTGGGAAAAAGGGTCTTTGTAGAGTAACTTAAGGATCTCAAGACAGGATCGTCCTGGATTACCCAGGAATGCCCTAAATCTAATTTATGAGAGACAGAAGAGAAGAAGACTCAGAGAGAAGAGGTCATGTGAAGAAAGAGGCAGTGATGTGAGTGATGCAGCTATAAGCCAAGGCACACCTGGAGCCACCAGAAACTGTAAGAGGCAGGGTGAAGTCTCCTCTAGGTATTCCGGAGGGAGAAGGGCCCTGCTAATACCTCGATTTTGGACTCATGGCTCTAGAAGTGTGAAAGAATAAATTCATGTTCTTTTAAAATTACCCAGTTTGTGATAATTTATTTCAGCGGCCCTAATGACACTTGTGCTGTTTCACTGAAGCCTCAGAACTACTCTAGAATTAGGTACTGTATTATCATAACCCAGTTTATAGATAGGAAATGCAAGGACAATAAGTTTATAGATAAGAGACACAAAGACAATAAGCAAATTGGCCAGGGTTTCTTAGCTCAAAAGTGGTGGCACTGGGTTTAGAACCCAGGCCGACCAGGTCCGTAGTCCATGTACAGTATCAATGCATCAAGGTGTCCTGATGAAGACACAGATTCTAAAGCTACTGGGACCAAACATCTGACTTTTGTAGGCTCCTCTAGCTTTCATGTTAACCTTTATATTTCATGCTAAAAACAGAAAACTTGGACAACTCAGTTGGTATTCTACTTTATTCTACCTACTAGGACCACTGAAACAGGAGCAAAACAACGAATGAAACCCACCATCTTCAAATCACCATATTTGTAAGGAATTTTAACCCCATAAAAGCAAGATTATAATCTCAGAATAAAGAACAGTTCTACAAGTTAAATATATTTAACTCTGTGAAAAGCTCCTTATGTTGCCCTTTTTTTCCCCTCTCAATGCCATGCGGCCCAATGGGAACTTCAGTGTAGACAGACCAACAGCTGTCTGTGGTCCAGACAGGTGCATCTCAAGGGTTAACATGCATTTGTAGTGTCTAGGACTCTTGTCAAAACAACGATTTTGATTTGATAGTCTGGGAGGGGCCTGAGTGTCTTCACTGTAACAAGTTCCAGGTGATGCTGCTTTGGGTGGTCCAGGGGCCATCCTTGGATCCATGGATTGTAAGCCCCTAGACAGCAATACATCTTTTTGTAGTCTGATTTTTTCTTTCAGGAACCTATTGCAAAAATTTTCACATATCAAAATATAGTTCTAAAAATGACTTTTAATGGCTACATTCATACCTAGTCATTTGAATGCATCTTGATTTGGTGACACAATCACCTATTGTTAATTATATTGCTTTTTCTCTTTCTTCTCCATCTTTCTCTCACTCTCTCCTATTATAAATGGGGCACTGATGGACATTCTTGTACCTACATGTCTGTGTCTGATCTGTGTCTACTCGTGCGATTAGTTTTTTTTTAGAAAATATTCTAGAAATGAACTGTTAGTTCAAAGGAAAAGCGCATATGACAAATACATTTTTAAGACATTTAAGATGTTTCCCTCTCATCCTAACCCAGCTCTGAGGGTCAGAAATTGTTCTTTGAATATCAGTGTCCATGTTGCATGTTCTAAGAAATCTTTCCTGAAAGTCAAGTTGAGGAAGGTGCCTTCCTCTTGTCTGCCCAGCACCTTGGACTTCTCCCATCCCAGAACTTACCACACAGTCCTACGATTGCCTTGGACTATGAAGGAGCACGAGCTTCCTGAGGCATGCCTGAATCTGTCCGTCCACAGTTCTCAAAAATGCACGTTAAATGAATGAATGAAAAAGAACTCCTAATAACTTGTTTTTCCCTCCTAATAATCTTTATAACTAAGTTGTCACTGAATGACTGAACAGCGTCAACTTAAATGATCTAATTATGCTAAAAGAAACAAAAAGGAGAATTTCTAATAACTTTTTGGCCTCTTCATATGTATAGCTTTTAAGTAGACTTAGGTAAAAGCAGAGGAAATTATAGTACCTATAACAATTAATGGGCTCAGGTTGTGAGACCTGCTTTCAAGTTCATGTATTCTCTTCCTTAAAGCAAGCATTGGCCTGTTTTACTCCTCCAAATAACCTATAGAAAGAAGATTTGGGAGAAGTTTGGAATATTCTAATGTTCACGGTCTTCAGTCTCTCATAGCCCAGCCACCACCTCTGAAGGAACTTTTCTCAAATACTGTAGAGAAGAGAGAGGCCTGAAGCCTGCAAGCTGGCTGTGGGGCTCTTCACCTGGAATTCTGTCAGGGAGAAATAGACCCTCATGCTCTGGGTGTAACTCTGTCAAAAGCAGCAGGATGACCCACGAAAAGCCCTGAGGTTCCTTCCACTCTAGTATTCAATGGATGTCAGCGAATAGCCTGTAAGAACAGCTAAAAGGATATCCAAGTGAACAGGTACTTGGGAATAGAAGGAAGAATGTGAAATTCAGAGTATAAGGAATTTCAATATGCCTGTGTCTTGTTTAAAAATGATGGCAAAACATTCAGGAGCACCAAAATGACCCTTTTCTGTTTCCATTACATTAAAGGAAGACAATTCTTTTATTATTACCTTTTGCATTGCTTTGTCCCAACTGTAAACGCTTTAATGACACAACACTGCATTGTGCAGATGCAAGAAGTGTGTTAGCTGGTAATGTGGAAAGATGAGTATATTTTTGTTGGTTCTATACCAGTGATGACAAATACATGATACAAACATTGTAACATACCTTACCGCCTCTCCACTGCTGCCCTCCCATGCTGTGTAATCCCTGGAGACGATGCTCATTGGTCACTACACTGTTTCTAAATCTATCCTAGTTCCCTTGGCCTCAGAGTCAGGGCTGCTATGCTGTACCCCTCCAGGAGGCACTAGGTGTACCCAACTCTATGGGAAATGTACCCCCTCCCTGTGAAGTAATAAAATGTAGCAGCCCTGCATGGTACATGGGAAATAGTAGGCACAAAATAAAAACTGTTGAATGAACCCAGATATGACCTCTGAATTCTTCTCAACATACCACTTCAAACAGCCACTGCACATTGATTGGGCTAGGAATGCAAGAAAACCTATTTGCTATTCCTGCTTTAAGGAAACACAGTAAGAGGCTGCCAACATAGAACATATTTAATCATCTTTGCACAAGTGTGTGTTGGGTACATGCATAATGTGTATGCAAATACAGTTTGCTTAGAACATGCAATCTTCCCTTCTCTCTCTCAACCACTCCCTCCCTAAATATACAATTTCATGAAAACCACACCTGTGACTGCTTATTGGAATGGGAAGGGTTCCAACTTATGTCCTTAAATTTATAACACTGCCTGTGAATTTTGAAACCATGATTCCTGTAATAAACTACAGCGCCTGGCAGAAAGGGACAAAATATTTATATCTGGGCCTAAGAACATTTATATTGGTTCCCACAACCTGAGTTGATTACACCCAAGTTTGTGGACATTGCCTGGTTCTTTCTACTTCTCAGGTTCGCTTCTTACCTGTCCCTCCCACTGTCCCATCTCATCGGACTGAGAGAAGAATGAGATATGATTCGTGCTAAAAGTAGGTATTGACAAATTCCATTATTTGTTAACATTTCCATGAACATCAATCAGAAAAAGCACAATTTGCACATTGTATTTTCGTCTTCCAGGGTCCATCAGTGTTGCTTAGCTTCATGACAGGAGAGGAGATGCACTGTTTTACTTGCTGTGAAACGTTTGGAAAGGATGTTGAAATCTTAGTTTAAAGACAATTTCACAATAGACATCTTTTCAATCTCATTCTCCATTTCCCCTTTCTGAAAAAATAGCACTAGTTTAGAAATGCTCAGTTTCTAATCAGTCACATAGAAAACCGTCTTACCTTCTCATTTATATTTCCTTGTGCACAACTCTCAGAAAACTTTGGGTTGAGTGGGAAAGGTCTTAAAATGATTGCATTCCATTATTTCCAGAAAGTTATGTTGAATTTACAGTTTTGACAGTGAAATTCTCTATCCCTGTGTCCGTGGCCTCTTTTGCCAAAGAATAGAAGGTAAACTTTTTAACTTGGCTCAAAAGGGAACAATAGCGGGCAATAGTAGAGGGGAAGAAAAATATTTGGCAGAGACAAACTCTGGTTTGGTTCAGTTAGGATCGTGGCATTGGGTTATTAAAAGAGCCTCAACTGGATAAAATTTGGCCCTAAATTTTGTGGTGAGGTTAAGATTACCCTAGGGAAATGCAAAACACCCTTCATTTATTAGTTTTGGAAAATTTTATAGGAAACACATTTAAAATCCTTTAAACATTATTGGAATTGACAGGATTTTTTCTGCTAAAAAAACTGGGTAAAAGCAAGAACTTAAAGTTTCCCATCAATTCAGACAATCTTCAGTAGCAGTTGATAGTATGAATTAAATTAATCGAAATGGGGGAAAAGCTAATGACCCACTTGGGAACAAAAACAGCTCCTTAATGAAAGAAATGGAGTTAAGAAACTTATAGAATATCAGCTGATGTGCCCTTTGGAAATTATAAATTTGCAAAATCCCCTTATGTCGTTATTAGTGGAAATCAAATTATCACCAAATCTGACCCTAGAGACGTGGCGGGGAGGCACATGTTAGAAGACCCAAACTCTTGCTCACTCTTTGAAGGTAGGGTGGCTTTTAATGCCCACGAGCAGTATGAGCTGGAGACTGGATAGAGTCTGAATCAACTTTGGGGGTGATTTTTTTCAGTTTTGTTAATGCTTGATGAGTGTTGGTTTTCTTTCTGTCCAATTTTTAGACATTGTGCTCTTGATCACAGTAATCTTCCAGTCAGGCTTTCTGAAAAGGTTTATATCCAAGTAGGGCATGAATTTTCCAAACCAATTTGATAGAAAATTGGTCTGGTAGAGCTCTTGCTTTACCGATGGATATAAATAAAGCTGAGAGTATTAACAGTCCCAGTGCAGGGAGAGGATTTGGGCAGGTTGACTTCACATAAACAGAGGACCAGGAAACTGTCTTTGAGCAGGCTGACAGGCAGCTGAGCATGGCTCCTCATTACATTCCTCCAACAACCTCATCACTAACCATTTAAGGATGTGAGAGTTATGGCGACTGTGAGAACTGAGCCCTTCTCATTTTGTCTCTCTTGAATGCCCACCATGCTAAAAGCACAGCAGGTCCTAAATACTGGATTTCATTGAATGTTGGAAAGAGCACAGGTTCCGTTGAGTACAGCCCCTGCTTCACCATTCATAAGTGGAGAGTCCCTGAGTCCATTACTTAAATTTGCAAAACTTTATTTTTTTTCTTCCATACAATGGAATTACAATACTGACCTTACAGGACTGTTTTGGGAACTAAACAACACAAATAAGTAAAATGCATATATCAGCCTCTGAATAAATTTCATTAGTTTCATTGTTACATGTTAAGTGAATGATTAATAGTAGTTCTTAGACAGTAATTGTTTCAGTAACACATGAAAAAGAATATGCAGTATATGCTAAGAACTATCCTGGGTGTTTAGAGGGGAGAAATGAGGTGCAGAAACCAAAGGGAATCCAGAGGAACCACAACAGAGACCGCGGCAGAAAAGAGAAACTACATATATGCTGTTTGCCAGGGAGGCCAAGAGAAGGCACTGGCCGTGGGGCTCACTCTTTGATGGGGTCTAGGCTCTCTTCTTGGCCAGACAGGCTTCACAGACCTCGGGACTGTGCAGAGTGAGAATCCAGTGAGCTGCCTGAAGCTGGTGCTAACCAGGAATTTATGGAAGATTTTATTGCTATTTCCAACTGAGAACTTTTCTTCAATCATTTATGGAAAACATAAAAGCCAGTGGGAATCAAATAGGATAAAACCAGGTCGGAACCACTCTTCCAGCTGCTGCACACAGCTGTTTTTCGCTTAAGCAATGGGAGCAAGAAAGGAGGATGGATATTCGTTTGCTATTTGGGTCAGAAACAGCTCACTGTAAAATCTCTCCTACATAATTCATCTCATCTCGAGTAGAATGCAAGGTCAAATTTCAGACCCTCAACCTTTTTGTCAGTCTTCTTCTCTTTATCTCATGGGACTGGTATGAAAAATAGTAAGGATTCTATTCCATAAAGGAAAAAAAATTTCTCTCTAGGGTGGTGGGTATCGCAATTCCAGAAACAAAATGGAATGCACTGAGGCCTGCTTCCCGTGCCAAAACGCAGATGGCTCTCTCCTCCAACTCCATTCCATAGAGCCAGTGGAGACTTAGCCCTGGGAACAAAGACAAAAGTGGGAATGATCCTAATCTTAAAATTTATAGATCTTAAAATTCATTACTCATGTGTGGGCTGAAAGTATTTTTTTAAAACAAGTTGACAGCCATCCTTTGAACTTCTTTTGCCCCTGTCACCCAAGGGGCCTGGAGAGGTTTGAGAAGATCCAGTCAACCAGATTGCTCTCCCATCTTCATGACCTAGACATAGAAGTCTCTCTCCCCAGAGAGACTCAGTACCGAGAAGGCATCTGTCCATTTCACATGGACTGTTTCAGAGAGTCCAGAAGCGCATGACTCTCACTGCCGGCAACAGAACTTCCTTACACTGTCTGTAGTCCATGTGTAACTGAAGACAGGACCACACTCAGAGTCGATATTAGATTGGCACAATCACACATTTGGTGTTCTCATATGCTGGTCCTAACACAAAGCCTATTCCTCCTTTGGGGATATATACTGAAATGGTCCAGAGAGAGCTGAGGCTATCACTTAAAGCATGGTGTGGAGGTGGTATGGGGTGAGAAGGGGTAGGTAGCAGGCATCTCTCCTGGCAGGAAGCTGTGTTGGTTGATCCCAAGGCCCCGCCTCCTGAAAGCAGGAGGAAAGCCTGGGTTCGTATTCTGATTGTCATTATGCCAAAGGGTTTAGAAGAGAGGCCAATGAGAATGATTATTCAAAAGATGCAAGCATTTGCTTTTAAAGTGGGAGAGGAGAAGGGTGGAATTTAAAATACCCTGAGTCTGCTCATGGGAAAGAGTTTAAGGAGTGACGCTGAGCAGAAAGAAGGCTTTTAGGGGAGGACCAGAGACTATTAGAGTCGTCATCGTGTTCTTTTTGGGAATTCTTGTGAGTTATCAAAAGAGATGTTGGAGAAGAAAAACAAGGAGAAAGAGAAGTCTGAGATAGGAAGGCAAATGACTCAGGATCACTAGAGTGGTTCGCATGCATTAGAATCAGAATTAGAATCTGGGGAAGGCAGGAAGCTGACCAGTAAGTGGGTTTTCCCAGGCCTGTAGAGGGTGCAGTGCAATAGGTCTGGGCCAAGGCTTGGGAATTTGCATTTCAACATTCCCCCTTGTGATCACGATGCGGAAACTCAGCAGACCATACCTCGAGAACCACTGAATTAGAGTGGGATTTGCTGAGGAGACAAGCGTGTAGAATTCTAGTAGGTGCCAGAATGACTGAAGGCGGATGTTGCGAGAGCGGCCGCTGCCAAGGTGGCAGGTCTGTGCCTTGCAAGGCCAGGTTGCTGTTCTCAGGAGGATCTGAAGTGTTCCAGCGTGGACACGAGGTCAGTGTGGAATGCATGGGAGGCTGGCGTGTGGAATGCATGAGAAAGTTGCTCTGGGACTCCTGGCTCCTCCAGTGTGCAGATCATATAATGGTTTGCAAATGATTTAACATCTCCCCAGCTGGGGTTCCCAGGGTAACTTGTCTCCATTCCCACCACAGAGGAACCGAGCTGTCCAACTGCTAATAGGCAGGGAGCCCACTGTACTGGGTGCTCTGGCCAGAACTTTGCTGGAAGTGACACTGAAGCAATTACTGCTGAAGAACTAACTGTAATTATTAATTATAATCCTAACAACAATTAAAGTCATGCATAATTCTTTCCATGGGCTGCCTTTTGCCTGCAGAGCCCATTTCTCAAATATTTCATTAGTCTTATAATAGCTCTTTTTCTACATGCTTTTCTTCCAAAGTCATATATATATATATATATATATATATATATATATATATATATATATATATATATATGACTATAATGAGAAATATATTTATTTTCAGCCAAGAGGTGGCAAGTTTTCTTTCTGGGTGTAAGGCTTATTTCCCTTTTTCTACTTAAATACTCAAATCTTGAACCAAGATTTGACTTCTTTAATTAGATAAAAGTAGCTAAATATACACACTTAGAAACTTATAACATCATAAACTTAAGTGCTATCATGCAGTATAAGTTAAAATTGAATCCTTAATTTTCACCATGGATGGAGTTCAGAAATACTATCAAAGTTAAAAAAAAAAAAGAAAAAAGAAAGCCCAACGTGTTACCTCTAGGAGAAAATGAAACCCTGTGATACAATAGATTATGCTTATGATTTTCCGTATTTAACAGTTTAATCTTTGCATGCAAACACAAACTGCCTGAGTGGAAGCTAGTTTCTTAAAAACAAGAGAGGCGAATATTATAATAAGTGCCCTTAAAACATCTCTGCTCATCACACCGCATCTTTTTCCGATGTCTCATTTAGCCTTCCCTAACATCAAGCAGGGGGCTTAAAGTCACTATGCAGCTCCCAACTGCTGTGCTTAAATTGCTTCTGGAAGCACAGAGTCCTCTGTTGCTGCTGCCGATTTAGCTCTGGGCTGGGGGGAAAGTGGGGAGAAATCATTTGCATCAAAAAACACTAGCTGTCTATTCCCATTAGAAAAAACACTTGGTGTTTTAGTGCAAATTATTTTAAAAGGGCAGATAACTTATGGATGCAGCAAGGGTAATCCACAAAGATGTATGCAATTTTGTTCAGTTGGATATCCTCGGGGCGAAAACATCAAGGATAACAAGTACACTAAATACAAACAGACACAATCATAAAATATGACACCCATGATTAAAATACCATTTTCAAGGTTCCTCTGCACTTTGGAAAGAAGCTGCCTTGTTAATGTCAAGGCCTCCTCATTTCCTAGGTTCAGAGGCAGGTTAAAAAAAATGCTATCTTTTCTTCCTCGACTGTATTCTTAGAAGGTTGTGAAATTCTGGGGCTTTAATCAGACTAGCTTAGAAACACAGAGCTGGCCAGCTGGGGGACCAGCTTAAGGGCTGGAAGCTCAGGCCTTGGAGGGGAACAGATCGGGTTTTGAGTGCCAAGTCTGTTACTGTCTTCCCTGAAGTCCCGGGGGAGCTTCATCTGCAAATGGGAAATTGAGTTGTCGAGAAGGTTAAACACAACATAACAAAACCAGAAACCCAGAGGTGCTTAATGTAGTGCTTTGCACAAAAAAAAAAAAAATGTGTGTATGTGTGTGCATGCATGTACGTGTGCGTATGTGCGTGTGCACGTGTGTGTGTGTTTTTCTTCCCTTAGTGCCTGATTACAGAAAAGATTTTAGAGTGGAAAATCACTAAAACATGATAAGAAGAGATTTTTACATTTTGAGAAAAACTGCACCAAGATATAGGTAATTATAGAGAGTAAGAGGAAAATAGATTCTGAAAACAGGTAAAAGTTGTGGATGGCACCGATATAATAATTGTACATTGTCAAGGCTTAGTTACATCTATTTTATTTACCTGAGAATAACGGTGAACAGCTATCGAGCATGTACTCAGTGCCAGGTGCTATTCTAAGTGCTTTATACATTGTTTCGTTTATTCCTCATAACATATTCATAAGTAGTACTAACAGTATCCCTATTACATAGGTCAGGGAACATAGGAAAAGAGAACTTAAGTAACTTGTCCACAGTCACACAGCTGGTAAATAGAAGAACCAGAATTTAAATTCAGACACTTCTTACACTCTATCCTCTTAGCCACTATGCTATGTGTTTTGTTTATTTATTTTTAAAGCCGTCACAGCATCGTACACAGTGCTTTGCATCTAGTGGGCATTGAATATTTTTCAATGATTATTTGAAAGATGCAAGCATTTTCTTTTAAAGTGGGACAAAATGAAAGGACTGACTTGTTTCTATTGGATTTTGGAGAGAAAAAAAATTCCAGGAACCTGCCTAACTAGAAATAGATGGCATCCTACCGAAGACCAATGAGATAATACTATTCATGCAGCCCTATAGGCAGTGAGCAAGTGACTGCGTACTAAGTTTAATTATTCACTTCAGACCCAGAAAGAAAAGTAGCAACAAAAGCATAATGATAAAGAATCTCCTTCAATGAAGTACCTACAGAATGTCATAAGAGGTTAAGATCAATGTAACTGCTAACATCTTGTGAAATTATCATAGTTTAGAGGAAAGACCATAGTGTTTGGATATGACTAGGCTTAAATCTGATACTTAACTCCAACTCTTAACAACTCTGTGACCTTTGGTACAGAGTTTCTCTGAGCCTTAGTTTGCCCAATTTGAAAAAGGGGGGTACTAAAAAATAGTACTTGCTCTCAGCTTTCTCACATGAGATAAAATAGATGAAGCTGTTGTGTTAGTAATAAAGCACTGGAGAAATATGTGTTGTTAAGGCAATGCTAGCTCCTATAACAGAAAATCCCTACATATCTGTGGTGTCATGCAATAGACTTTTTTTTCTTTTCCCTAAATGGGTCTTTCTAATCCTCAGGTAACATCACTCTTTGTGGAAATTTAGAGACTCAAACTCCATCTTGTGGCTTCTCCTTCTCCACAAGTTTGCTGTGGAAGGGAAAAGAGTGTAGAGGAACTCCTGTGGGAAATCTTTATGATCCAAGAAGTGGCTTGGTCCATGGTCACACCTAAGTGTCAGGAATGCTGGGAAATGGTCTAGCAATATGTCCAGGGACAAAATGAAATGGTTTTGGTGATTAGCTAGCAAGTCCAAACTCCATCTTTTCACAAGATTAAATGAGTTGAAACATAGGAGAGGGCTTCGTTAATCATAAAATGATCAACTTGATAGAAATAATACTATAGCTGGTTGCTTATATAGATGTCTGAACACAGGAAAATGCCAAATGATGGAAATTTAGCGCTCATTTGTGTGTGTGTGTGTGTGTGTGTGTGTGTGTGTGTGTGTGTTTAAACAGCAACATCCAGAACAATTTGCTAAGGCACATGGTGTGTAGTGACGGACCCATCAGGAGAGCAACGTCATGGTGATTCAGTATGGGTAGAGTGAGTGGTACGAGCAGATCAAAAATTACTTTACCAGAGGCCATTTAATCTTGCGAAAAGCTCACAAATCTCAGAGAACAATGCCATACCTTCAGTGCTGTGCATCAGATAAAGAGATTGAGAGAGAAATTTGGAAAGACAGACATAGGAAGGGTCGACCAATAATACAGACAGTTCTTTGCAAAAGAGCTGTGTTGCCTCCTCTTCCCTTTCTGTCTATGAATGCAACAACACCTTCTGAGGATAAGTGAATTTGCCATTCCCCCATGTGCAATCAATAAGAATATCCCAGCAAAGCAAAAATTCATATATTTTCATTATAACATGTTTTTTTTCTCATATAGGCCATTTTTTAAGGAAGTGAGTGTACATTGACTATTCTAATTTTCCAAACAGAATTGAAAAATGAAATATATTCATTTTGTTTCCATCACTAAATATTTTGGGCTTTCTTTTTAACATGTTATTTTTGTTTTATGGTAAACCCAGATGAAGTCGATGGATGCAGAATTATGACAGGTTTTTAATACATTCTGTGGTATATTCAAATGACGTGTGTGTTATGTAAAAAGTTTTTTAAGGCATACTCTTTTAACTCTTTATTTCTTACTATTTTTATTTCTCATATTACATGCCATTCTCTACTTGATAAAACATCTTTTTTCAATTATTGTAGTCTTTGAAGCCAAAAGGTCTAAATTCTGAAAATAAAGTTAATATAGGGATGGGTTATCAGAAAAACCTTCTATGACTACTTGGTCTAATATAGTATGCTATCTGCTTCATTGCTCATTTTTCTTCGTAGCCCTAACATATATATTTGTTTATGTGTTTATTGCCAGTCTGTACCTTCTAGAATATAAACTCCACAAGGGCAAGAATTTTGGATGTCTTTGTTCCCTGTGTGCTTGGTCCCTGGAATAGTGCCTTGAACCTAGTAGATGCTCAGTAATATTGGTTAAATATATGCATACATAAAAATTAGGTCTTGGACATTGTGGATCAGTGATCTCCCACTGTATATCTTCTTTTCCCTTGATAGAAGGAATTTTGTGGATTGAGAAAATAAAGGTATTCCTTGGAAAATCTATACCAAACTATTGGTAATTTTAGATAGTGAGAGGAAAAGAAAATTTTATAATAATCTAAGTTTGTGAATGGCATTGATATAATTGTTCATGACCAAAGCTTATGTACATCTGTGTCATTTGTCTAAAAACAATAGTTAACAGCGATCAAGTGCTTACTTGGTACAAGGTGCCACTCTAAACATTTTATCTGTGTTGTTTTATTTAATTCTCACAATATCTTCATGAGGAAGCATCTCACAAAAATGACTTGGCCATGCCCACTCTCCTTCATTTATGTTAGCATGAATGAAACTCACGATATCCCCGCTTGGCATAGATGGGCATTTACTCTCTGGTTTCACTCCTCAGACTCAGCCAATTTAAGAGCCATGTGATCTTTCCACAGAGCTTGGATGGAATGAGGCATGGGAAACATTAAGGGGAAATGTACACAGGGACAAGTAAACTTACTAGCTTCCAAAGAGTAAACAGTTCTCACAGGAAAAGGGCACTGTGATCTTGGGTAGGGAATGGGGAAAGTGGGGAGAAGAATTTAAGGAACAGTCAGTGCTTGATGATTATTTAAAGTTTTTCCTTTTGTTATCACAGACCAATAGAAAAATAAACACATACATAAACCATAAAACAGGATTTTAAAAACTTGCCATTTCTTAAATGATTTACTAACAATTCCTTTTAGAGAATTGCCTCTGGAAATGCCTGTATGGGGTAGGTGAGATCCCATAGAAATAGAAGACAAAGATTATGGGGAAGAGTCCACTGTTTTGAGGAAGAGATAATTGAAAAGGAGAGAGAGGAAAAACTCAGTAAGATGTCTGGACCTAAGAAAGTGAAGGGCCAGAAGGCTCCATGGTAGCTTATGTAGCTAGCCTTCAAGATAATCCCCTACAATCTCCACTTCCTGGTATTCACATCCAGTATTCACACACTGTAACCTTTCTTGCACTGTACCAGAGTTGGTCTGTGTAATCAAATAGAATATGGCAGGAGCCATGATATTTAACTACCAAGGTTAGGCTGTGGCTTTTGTCTTGGACATTGGTGCTCTCTCCTCTCCTCTCCTCTCCTCTCCTCTCCTCTCCTCTCCTCTCCTCTCCTCTCCCCCCTCCCCTCTCTCCCCTCTCCTTTCTCCCTCTCTCCCCTCCTCTATCTCCCTCCCTCATTTCGCCACCCCATTCAATCACTCTTGGTGAAGCCAGTTGCCACACTGTGAGAAACTATGGAGAAGTCCTTGCTTGGAATAACAATACGAAGGGGATGCCCAGCTCAGCTGGTGGGTAGCTGGAGAAGACTCTGGCTTTAACATAAATCCCTTCTCATGAACATTAACTACAGGGTAAATGAGAACAAGCATTGCATATGAATCATCCATGCGCAGACTCACTGGAATCTGAGGGGCTCCTACGTTCCTTGGAAATTGGAACATTTTCCTGGGTCAGCCTTTTGGGTTGTGGCTGCTTCTACTGTTGCTGCTGTCTCTCATCTCAACAGAGATGCATTTCCGAGGGGTCAGTTTTTCCAAGAGGCCAGGCTGCTGCTGATGCACATATTGTCTCACTGCTCCTATTACTGCAAGTGGGGGCACTAGAGCCCTGCCAGTGGCCTCTATTGCCACTAGGATAGAAGGTAGGTCTCTTCTCACTAGAGGTGTCATTCTTTGTCGAACTCCTCATTCTTGTTTCATTTAAAACAAAAACAAAAACAAAACACAACTATTCCTTCTCTTGATGACGGTATTCCTGGCTGAATCAGAGGATAATAAATGGCTCTACTCAAGGTCATGCCCCAAAGAATCCCACTGCACCAATCTTCACATGTGCTCTGGGATGAAACCAGGAATGGCTCCCACTACCTGGAATCCATCTAGGGAGCTTCCTGGGAATTAGGCAGCAGCCTTTGCCCCTGCCTGTTTTTCACATGCTTGCTTCCAAGGCTCCTGAATCAGGCTCCAGTTCTGAGGCCCCTTCACCATTTCCCCCAATAGATCCAGCGTTCTCATACTGGAGGGAATCCCTGCTTTTGTTCATGAGAGTAGGACAAAGACTGAATTTTAGAGCTGGAAGGAATCTTAGGAAGATATCTAATTTTGCTCCCTTGCTTTCCACAGAACTAGAGAGGTGAAGTAATTTGTCTGTAAGTTCACATCTAGTTAGGGGCAGAGCTGAAATCAATTCTCAGTCTTTCAGCATCTAAGTCAGAGTTCTTTCCACTGGAATATTCACTTATTCCTCCAGAGACAGTCCCAAATAGTAATTATCACCACAGGGAGCTGATAGGGGGTTTATATAATATACATGTGGTCAGCAAAATGTGGGGTAGTTTTTAAGCAACTAAAAATAGATCGGAGGAGAAGCACATCTTTAAATGCAAAATTGAATTTACTGGAGGAAGTGTAATTTATATCCACCATACAGATTCAAGATTAATCTAATATAAACAAATAATGGAGAATTAACTCTTCCATTTTAGTCTGAGACTATGCATAATTGCTTCCTCTTTCTTGAAAATGGATAAGATTATTTTTTATTGTTTCTGACAGCTTCAGTATTTTCAAGACAAATTGTGGTTTCTTGAGGTCGACATTCCTCAACTGATTATTTTCTATTTAATCCATTAAATCCATGTTAATCATTTGTGTACTTAAAAAAAATTATACTTATCTCTCTTATCTTTTTGGTCTGGGGTAACTGGACTCACCCAAGATATTCTAAAGGGCAAGAAGCTGTGGCGGGCCCCATGAGACAGTGGGCTTTCCGAGAGCAGAGACTGTGTGTAATCCATCTCTGGATTATGATTGTCCCTCCTTGTATAAATTGCTATTTTTTGTTTTAACCATTTTGGAAACCAAATATTCCCCAAAGTCCATGGGAATTCTATTTGCATCAGCAAGATCATTTCATTCCAGGGAGTAGTGTTTCATGTGAAGGAGCATATGGACACTTTGCAGGTACCCACAAAGGACCCCATTGTGGGTGAACCAAGTTGGGCTTCCTTATCCCCCATTCTGGACACCATAGCTTCTTGAAAAAGAGTTTCGTTGTTATTTCTTTGCTATGCCAAGCTTTTTGCATGGCATTGTGATAACTGAACACCTACTAGGAGATTTAGAAGCCAGACTTAGTCTAACGTGTATGTGAGGAGAAGTAACAGGAAGGTCTTAGTCAGGCATCATTAGGTTCCCATTCGCACTCCTACCTAGGTCTTTTCTGGGCAACTGTTACCTCCTGGATTCTGAATGCTATGTCATGGTCGCTGGCTAAAAGTCTCATCTCCTACTAAGTCCTCACTTGGGTGGGCAAGCTATCCTGTGAAGGACCTCTCTCTCTCTCTCCAGGGAGATGTTTCTGCTCTCTTTTGCTTCAGCAACCACTTATGGATGACTCTCTAAAGATTAGAAAGTAGTAACCAATGTAGGAGTAATCTCTATTAGCAGCTCCAAGAAAGTCAAAATGAAATCTGATGGAAAGAAAAAATTAAGTTGCTTTCCTTTCTGGATGAACTCTAAGACAGTTCACTAATGCAAAATAGGTGAATGAAGCTTGGGAGCTGGGGGAAAACTAGATTCAAATGTCAGATTTGCTGTTTACTTTGTGACTTTGGGCAAGTTTCAAAACCTTTGTAAGCCCAATTTCCTTATCTGAAAAGTGGGGGAAACAATAATATATACATCATAGGGCTGTTACAAAAAATACTGATCAAGAATGCAAAGTGCTTTACTCAGTAAACATTAGCCATTATTATAGTTAAACTTGTGATATGGAATATGATCCAATTTATCTTCTCTCATTTTTCTTATGAACAAACTTGAGACTCAGAGATGTGAATGTTATGTTCTGATTGACACAGTTATAGATTACGATAGTTAAGATTAGCTCTTTGGCCTCTTGAAACTCAGTTCAATACCTTTCTACATTGTGCTTTGAATCAAATTTACAATGAAAAAAACATTGAAAAAAAATCAAGTGAAAAAAATGATGTATATTTTTAAAAATATTTGTGGCATAATCTTTTTTTTTTTTTTTGCCTACAACTTTTGATGGTGTGCTCTACAATACCAGATTATATGCAAGTATATGTTTAATAAATACTTGTTGACTTACTGAAGAAAGCTGAAGCTAGAGTTGATGATTGGATAAAAGTTAACATGAAAGACAATTCATTATTTATCCCAAAATAGCCACAGTTAAGGATGACAACTCTCAAAGGGTGATGTTTTAATTTATTTTTATCTTAAATGTTCTGCTGTTCCAAGAATAAATTTTTTGTTTTTGTTTCTGTTTTTTAAATAGTTATAGTGAAAGTCAAATTGTACCAACTTGTTCGAACTGTGGGATTAACCTAGATCTGCCTACCAATAGGACTGTGGGATTAGAGGTCACAAAAGAAGGCGGATCATGTGCATCAGTTGGATACCATATTGTTTCCCATTTGGAATAAAATCCCCTCTGCTCCCACTCTTAAGCACAGCTTCATACCAATTACTTAGGTCCAAAGTTTACTTCCGATTCCAGCCTTAACAGACAAGTGCTGAGCCCATCAAGTTTTATTGCTGTCAATACATCTCTCTTCCAGAAGCAACTGGTCACAGCCATTTCCAACACAAAGCTGCTTGGGCCACCCTTTCTTCTTTTTATAGTCTGTTTCCAGACACTCAGTGACCCATAAAGTTAACTTATAACCAAGTCACAGCCATGACCAGAGCTGTTGTTCTTGCGTCCACCCCTAGAGTTCCCCGGCTTCCGAGGCAGGGCCTGTTGCCTTTTCCCAGGACATGCACACTTGAAGGCAATGAATCATGCTGTCTGTCCCTTGAGAGGTCACGCCTTTTGGTCCAACCCCAAGTCCTGGGTCCTTAACCCACACCGTATCCTTTAAAAATTCTCCAAACTCTGGGATTTTCTGGTTTGCCCTCACAAATGCCCATACTGTGTTTAAAGCCTAGCAGAGATGTGGCTTCCGCTTGGTGAATTGGGGTCAAGGCACACTGTGGGCTCCAACCACCTGTGCAAACAAAACAATGATACAGTTGATATTTCTAGCTCAATGTCCTGGTGGTGTCATTTACAACCTAATTCGTCTTCTTTCCCTCCCTTTCCTCTCTAAATAGGGTGACTATATATTTTGAATAGAGGATGATGGAGTTACCTGGCTTGTAGGCAGGGTGAAATTTGAGAGAGTTATTTAATTTAAAGAAACTCATTCTGGCGTAGAGTCCTATGTCTATGATTACTAAGAAATCCAACATCCTAATTTTATAGATTTGGATAGATGAGTAAAGTTTCTTGACTTGATTGAGGTTGTGGAGGTAGTTAAAAGCAGAGCCAGGGTTAGAACTTGTGTCTTCTCCTGCTCAGTCTGGTGTTTTGCTCATTACACGATACTACGCTCCATCAAAATCTAATTTCATTTGTGGCAGAAAGATTGGCTTCACAAATAGGAAGAGAGTAATGAAATGTTTTTGGTTTCAGTAAAGCTGGTGCCTATCTCCCACAACACAATAAATAAAGAAAACAGGTTAATTCTCATCATATAAATAAGCAATGCTAGACAATTTTGATTTATAGAATTTTAGAACTGGAAGGTACTTTATAAAATAATCATCTAGCACATTGTTCACTCTGTGTTCAGTGGAACATCTAGGGTTTTGCAAAGGTAACTCCGGGGCCTTCTGCAGATAGAAGAGTATGTGGGACTCAGCCTTCTCCTGTAGGACCACAAGAACAAGTCTGTTTTATGCGTTGGGGTTTTATATCAAATTTTATTTTAAAAGACAAATCCACTTTCAAATACAGTTTGCAAGCTTAAAATCTAATCCAAACCCCTCAATTTACATATGAGAAAGCTGTGGCTTTGAATCTGACGCTTTGAGGTTGTAAAGCAAGAACAACCCCATTCTAGGGATGGGGGAACCAAGATTCAAATCTTAAGAGATTGTAAAAGTTATGGATTTCATCAAGTGGCAGAGCCAGGGCTGGAACCAGGCTCTTGTTCCTAGCCTGTACTTTCCCATCTCATCACAGCATTTTATATTAAAAGGGTAGGTGACCTTATTGCCCCAAAAGAATATAGAACTGAAAGGGAGGAGTTTGAGGGAACAGAATAAGAGAACAACAGTCAATTAGTGTGGGGTAGATGACTTATTCCTGGAATATGGAAACAGGTGATCTATTCTCACTTCCTTTCCTTTTGAGCTCATTTCATTATGCACATTCCTTGGTGTGAAGGCATATCTCCAGTATCTAAACAAAGATAAAGCACCTAGTTAAAGCTCAATAAATATTTGTCGAATCCTCATGACATCTTCAAAACCTTTTGCTGGTCAAGAACTGGAGTATGATATGTTTAAAGATCCAATACTATGTCAAATTTGCATAAATATAACTATCAAGCATAATAGATATTTCCACACATAGTAAGTGCACAAGGCCTGTTCACTGAATGAATCAAAAAACTCATCTGATGGTGTTGGAATAAAGGAAGAAAATATGGCACAGAATGGATTACCTATTCAAAGCTGCCCTGGTGACTCCCTATGGTGCCTGGGCACCAGGCAAAGTTCCCAGTGGCAGCTGGCACCACTGACCTCTGTTCCTGACAGAGAGATGCACATCCTGCCCATAAGCTGCTGGGCAGATGTTCAATTGCCCTCTGGGGTTGCCTGACCCGGAATGAGCTAAAATAGAAACAAATAAAACCTGAGATCAAAAAGTTTTTGTTATATCCTACCCAGAGTGGTTAGCATTTGTAATAGGTTATCAAAGAGAACTGTACAGCACCTTTCCCTAGGGAACTTTAAGAATAGGATGGCTAGATGCTGTAGGTTGAGATATTCTAGTCTGACCTTACAATAGGGTCAGTTTATAGTCCTTCAAAGTGCCTTGAGGGAGGGCAATGTATTAGATGCCCTTCTGAGACCATCTGCTCCCTGTATTCGTTTCAGAGGAAGAAAACACAAGGGGGAGAGGGGAAGGGAGAGAGGGAGAGAGAAGGAGAGAGAGAGAGGAGGGAGAAGGGGAGAGAGAGAGAGAGAGAGAGAGAGAGAGAGAGAGAGAGAGAGAGAGAGAGAGAAGGAAAAGGGGAGAGACAGAGAAAGAAATATGAAACTAAACTAGAAGAGTGAGAATCTGATAGAAATCATGCTTGCCTCCGTTGGTCCTGGTTTTGCCCATGTCCTGGGACATACCTCTGACATTTTGTGTTGTGGGCTTCTGCGTTCAGGGGTGGGCAAGTTTATGTCGACATGGTGAGATTACTGTAGAAGTCATTAAATGTGCTTTTGGATGTGGCTTTTCCATATACAATAATTAATACAATTACTAAGGTGACTCTTTTGACCCAATTCTTCGCTTTCCTCTCCTTTAGTCTCTTGGGGCCAAGTCTTGGATCTCCGAGGCGCTAAGGATGCTGCCCGTCTTCGCTACCTGCTACAGACAGGACGAGGTTGCCCCCACACACCGGCCACTGCCAGGAACTTCACTATTCTTTTTGTTTTAGTACCCTTATCGGATCCAAGTGGCATTTTCAGTCCCAAGTCTCTGGCTCTCCAGCAAGTGGCTGGGGCCGGCCCCCGTCTCTGGGCAGGGCTCCCTGCCTGCTCTCTTTCTCCGCTTCCCACCCCGCCGCCTCTCCCTGCCCCCGGGGTCACTGCTTCGGAGTGTGCGAGTGAGACAGTCCTATTTTAAAGCGCTTTGCTATTTTCAATCTGTTGCTCGCCCCCTCCCCAGCAAAGAGCTCCAGACCGCAAGGCACTCCCATCTGCGGTTCCCGTTCCCCGCCCTTCTCAGCCCCGACGCGGGGATGCCTCTACTCGCGGCCTGGCCCCTCCAGCGGGCGGTGAGCACGCACCACCTGACTCACGCTCCCATTGGCTGTTGCCTGTTGCTAACCCACGTGATCGGCGCCGGCGCGCCCCGCCCCCGGACCCCGCCCTCGCGGACTCTCGCTTTGCTGCGCGTTCCTGCGGGGCGCTGGGTTCTCCGCCGCCCGCCCCGCTAAGTGCGCCTTCCGCGCGGCGTGGCCGCCAAAGCCCACAAGGTGGCAGTGCCGCGCTGTTGGTGCCCCGGCTGGGGTTCTCGCAAGCCGCGCCGGGCGGTCGGTGTTAGCGCAGTCCTCCAGCAAAAGTTTTAATGAATGCGAACACACTGGGGCCTCGGGTTCTCCCAGGCCGCCGGTCCACAGCCCTCCGATTTGGGGGTTCCTCTAGGCGATTGGCACTTCGTGGCCCCAATGGCGTCTTTGTCCCCAACTCAGAATCAGGATTTGGGGGCTCTAATTAAAACAGGAGTGTTTTATTGCTTTGCTTTAAGGACCTTAAACTGAGAATTGATTCTTAAAGAGACATACAAACAATCCGACAATTATTCTTTGTGCCTTTTCTTGAGAGTCTCCCTCACCGGAGAAGCAATCCACAGCCTCCCTTTTTGTGGTGAAAGATCTAAACCACCACCTCCCCTGCAGCACAGTCCTGGGATCCTGACCGGCTTATGGAGAGGAGGACACGCGGAGCCTCCCGCTCTGCAGCTGTCCCTGGATGCCCTTAATTCCAGGCACACGGAGAGATAAGCTCCTCTGACCTCATTCGACCCCCGCTGCAGGCGCCAGGCGTCCTCATTTAGTGTGTGAGGCGTGGCAGGATAGACTTTTCTCTCGGCTCACTGGAATTTTTTTTTCTTTCTTCACTTTTCTCCTTGTCTTGTGGCTGGTCCCATACCCCCTACTGCTGTCTCTCCCCCCTCACTCCCCCGCCCCCGCACGCACATGCAAATGCACATGTCTGCCACTCTCCTTTTCTCCTCTAAGCAAAATGTTCTAGGGGCTCTCTGGGCCCATCTGACCCTAGGAAATAGAGAGGTCGGAGAAGTTGAGGGCAGGATCATAACTGGAGCTGCACTTACCTACCCGTGGAAAAGGAAAGAGAAACACTCCTTGGCTTCCTATTATCTACACCCTGAAGCCCAAATTCTATACTCTGGCGGTCAGACCCTTTCTGTTGAGCCCCCAAGCTGCCCTCCAGAAAATTTCTCACAATGCTCCTAGTCTGCTCCAAACTAACATTCATCCAGGGGTAACAGGCTACTAACGGGGGTCTCAGTGTTTGCACATGTGAGAGTTTCTGCTGAGACTCAGACAGGAACAGTATGTGCCAAATAACTGTTGCTCACATTCTCAAGGGAGGTGTAGAGCATCTCTGGGAGATTATTGGGGGTACAGCACAATACCTCACCTCTAGGTTGTATGATAGGAGGCTAAGGACCCAAGAGAGGCCAGCAGTGAAGAATTGTGGGAGGTTTTTTGTTTGTTTTTTAAAAATAAGGTGTTAACATGTTGCATTGTGCTTTTTCCCCCCGTTTACCTCCAGGTAAGTGAGGAGGGCTCTAGAGAACTACCTGTTGCCTCCTGGAGTTTGGGGGACACAGGTACTGACCTGACCACAGAGCTGTTTGGAGTGGCAGGAGAAGGAGGTATCTAGAACAACCTCTACTTCCAAGAGTTGGTTAAGTAGACCTACTTCCTCTGGCAAGGGAGGGTCACGGTGAGCAGCACAAATAAAGACCTGTGGAGCAAGAGTGAGTGGCCCGCCAACTCAGGCTGCCCGTGGAAGGGGACCTCCAACAGTGGGGGAGGGGGTGCGAACGAAACCCACGGAAGCACCCCACAAGAGAAAGGGCCAGCATTTGTACATCTGCCAACAACCCCTAATTACAATTGAGCCCTCTTTGAAGAGCTTTGTTCTTTGGGCTCCGAGAGACCTGAACCACCAGCCAGTGGAGAAGGTGGAGAGATCCAAGAAGAAGGAATGAACACTGATCATGTCTCTCTTGTAAGCACAAGTTCCCAAACCTGAGCCATCCTCCAGTCGATGGTGGGAGGAGAGAAACACTGATAAATGAGATGGTGAAGTTTTTAATTTTGATTGGAATAAGTTTTTAATATCCGAAAAATGAGGCAATTCATGAATCGCTGATATTGGCCAGGAAAACCCATCAATGAGATTTCTTTCAGAGGTGAGAATTAATAACACTGAGAGCAGCAAACATTCACATCATACTTAGTGTTTTACATGTAGTTAATCATTTAGTCCTCATAATAGCCTTGTGAGATAGTTTTATTATTTCTATTTCATAGAATAGGCGTCTGAGGCTACGGAGGTTAAATAAATAGTGCAAGGTCCACAGCTAGTAAATGGCAAAACCAGGATTGGAACCTGGACTTCAGAGTCTAGGTATGAAACTAAAATGCTTCCTCATCTGCGAATCTTTACTCCTATTCTTAACCAAATTTTACCTAACTTCAAGGTCCAACTCTAACTGTTCTTGTCTAAGAACCTTCTTTGATGGTGCCAATTGAGGAACCTCCCCTGCTCCGTTTTTAGGGCTGTGGTCCTGGCTGCAGTCTGGCCATTGCCCTAGACGGTGGAGGCATCTTCCGAGGAATCACCTTCAGAACCTATGGTGCATCTTTTAAATACTTTCAGTGCTAGCAACTGTTCTTTGAAGGTGGATGTGATGTTTACAGCCATCTAGAAGTCATTTGGAGTCCAGTGAAAATAAACCAGTGATCAAGGTCAGAGCAACCATTTTTGGTAAAAGGAAATAGGGTACTCTCTAACTGAATGAGATTGGTTTTCTTCGGCGGATTAAAAACTGAATCTATATGTAATTCCAAAGGAGAAAATTCCCCCCAAAGATGAGTCACTACAGCCTTACTAGAAAAGAATCTAGGTAGGATAAAATTCACTTAGAAGTATACATTCTTTTTAAAAATATGTATATTTTCTAATGCTCATCACTTTATATTCAACTTTCATTTATATTCTTTTAGTACAACCATAAAACGTGAGGTAGGAGACTGTATCTTTTATTTCTTTATATTTCCTTTCCCACCAAGTATGTAACTTGGTGACTTGCACATACTAAGCACAAAATAGATATGTTAAATCAACAAAAAGCCTTGTATGTTGGGGAAACGTGGCTCTGCAGATGAGCTAGGGTGCAAGACTCAAGAAGACGTACAAGGGTAGAATAACATGAGAAATATATGGCCTACTTGAGAAAAGTGTCTCATGGGGGCAGAGTTTATCTGGTGGAATCATGGAGATATAATTAGAAAGGGATGTTTATATAGGCAGATTAGATCTTTATCTTCTATGCCAGTGGTTTCTAATTTTTTTTTTCATTAGAGATTTTTCCGTGTGCCCCCCGTCCCCTCCCCCACCCGAACAACAACAACAACAAAACCTCCTAAACCGAAACACAATATATAGAATAGATAAAAGTAAAAGGTCTCTGGTTAAAGTAATAGGGGCAGTGGTCTGGGACTCGCTTCCTTAACCTGGTTCCTCATGTATACACCCTAGACACATCCAGGTAAACTTAGGGTCTTGGAACCAGGAGTGTAGATGCTGGAGAGCCCTTAAATGGTGTGTACCTTTTGCATCTCTACTTGAGAGTAGTCCCTAGCTTCCTGACAGTTCCAGATCTGCTTCTCACAAATTCAAATCTCTCCTCTTTCCCTGGAGTGCTGTGGGACCTCTACCCAACTTTAATCTGGGCAGCCTTATACTCAGTGACACCAATGGATCTTGGTTGGTCTAAGGCAGGGAGAGATCGGCCAAATTTAGCCGCTGACTCTTCTGGTCAATACAATTTTATTGGAACACAGACATTCCTTTGTTTACCCCTTCTCTATGACTGCTTTTATGCTACAACAGTAGAGTTGAATAGTTGTGGCAGGGACCTTATGGCTTGCAAAGACTAAATTGTTTACTATCTGGCCCTTTACAGAAAAGATTTGCAGTCAACCATGATGATCTGATTCTCTTTTGCCAGGATTAGGGGTAGATGTATAATCATTTTTGAGCAAGAACACGTAAGGTAAAGTTTGCTGGAAGCATCTGAAAAAGACTTTCCTTCTTGATAAGAGAGAGGGACATGAGGAAAAAGTTCTTTTTGTCTTCTTTCCTTCCATTCTATCACATGTAGATATGATGGCTGGAGCTGTGACATCTGTCTTGTGATCTTGAAAAATAATAGATAATAATAGATGAGCCTCATTCGTGATGGTATCATTAGGTCACCAAACCTACAATAGGACCATTTACTTTCAGACTTCTTGCTGGGCAAACAATCGAAATCCCTATGGTTTAAGCAAATCTTTATTGGGTTTTTGTTAGTTGCCACTATATGTAGGATAACTTAGCATATTTTGTTTGAAGCCTAACAGAAAAAGACAGTGTTCTTGTGGAAGTTGTACAATGAGGTGGAATGTAGTGGATACTAATAATGGTTGCTAATATTATTGAAAGCTTATAGCATGCTGGGCACCATACCAAGTACTTTACATTCATTTTTTCATTATCAGAAAACCTTATGGAGACATTTTTGTGATTACTTCATTTTAACAGAAAAGGAAAGCGAGATTTAGAGAAATTTAATGATTTGTTCGGTTACACAGTTAAGTGGCAGAATTCAAATTTGCACTCAGATCTGCCGACTTCAAAAGCCAAGGTCTTAACCATGATTTTACACTGCTATTTCTATCCACAGACCTGAGTTCAAATTCCATCTTGGCCACTTAGAAGGAAAGTTACTTTACTCTTCTTGGGTTTAAATTTCTCTGTAATAATCTGGAGATAATACTTTCCTCAAAGAGAGAATGTTCCTGCCCCAGGGCCCAAGACACAATGGTTTACTGTTTTGTTTATGTGCTTGTTTTTTTAGGGGTAAGTAGATGGCCATAAGTGTAAGCGGCTGTAGGTGTAACCAAGAGGCAGAAAAGAGAGTAGCCAGGGAAGTTAAAATAGACTCAAGTGAGCAGAGATAGACACACCAGTTCCTGAAAAATTAAAGGAGGCCTGGAGCAAGGTCAACCAGGCAAGTACATGATGTGGAGAGAACTGGAATGCTCACTCCTCATGGCTCCACCTTGTTTGAACAAGAACTTGCTGACCTTATGGTCAGCTGTGTCCTGAGAGTGCTGTCTAGTCCATTGTCCTGTCTCAAGGTGCTTTGAATAATTGTAAGGAACTAAACTAAAGGAAATTCCTTGAGTTATTATAATTTCCGTTTGTGTAAAACTGAGCCACTGTGCAGAAGTAAAAGTGTAGGTTGTTGGTGCCCATGACCGTTAGCACGTTGGCATTTTCCTTGCGGTGGCGGGGCCATTTTCTCATGATGAATGGAAATCTGAGGCCTCTGAGGAAGGAGCAGAAATTACCTCTGTGGTTATCAGCTTTATTTTAGTGATTTCCTCTCTGAGATTTACTATACAGTTTTTTAATGGAAAAGAATAATCAAGAATGGTCCGCTTAAAGAGCTTATGGAAAATACATGAAATTTAGAGTTTAAAAACCAGATTTAGCTGTTAGGACTATTTTTTTAAAAGAGAACAAAGGAAAGCAAGAAAAATGATCCCGATGGCTTATTATGTAACATCCAGATGTTTAACATCAACCAGGCCAGATGAGGAGGTGACATTTTCACTCTTCATCGGGTTGCTTTGGCCTCAGTATAGCTGCAGTGAAAGAATGAGTTATATAAACTTGCCCAAGCAGCCTCGTCCTTGCTCTTGCTGTCTTTCAAAAGACCCGTGAAAGTTCAGCTGCATTTTTAAGTTTAGATGCGGCATATTCTTAATGAACACATATCTTAGACTAGGGATAGGCTTGAGAAACTTCTGGAAGTCATCTAATGATTGGTTCCAGCTAGACAAAGCAGTGGTTGAAAGAAATTATTTCTTCTCATTCAGGTGTTTTAGGCTCACGAAGACCTGGAGTTGTTTCATCATGAGCGTACTAATCTAACGTAACATTAAAATATGCTTGTGGGCTTGTAAAAAGTGACAGCTGCTCTTCAGAGTGATAGATAGATGTCCACATTTCCGCTTGCTTTGTTTGTCAGCATGTATGTTTGCTCCTGCCAGAAATGCCAGCAAAGGGCAACAAGCACATTCTGCTGGAATACGAAAACCAAGATCTGATTAGTGGAAGCGTTTGTTGAAAAAACGTTTTCACTGCACACTAATCTCTACATATCCTGTGGGGAAATCCTTTCAATCCCATACCTGATAAATAAATCTGGCAAGTGAATAAACACTCCGTAAGTCTCTTACTGATATATAATTCTACCTGTTATGTGCGTTTGCTGGCCTCTGAGCTCAGGCTGCATTGTGCACCTCTCAGACTGACCTGGAACAAAGCCTGCCAAGGAAAAGAAATGTGTGCCGCGACCCTGCCCAGCACAGAGCGCTTGACTCCAACCTCTCATAAGAACCAAGGGGGTGTTCAGGGCTAATGTCGGCGTCCTGGATTATGGTTGTTATTATTTGGTACTTTTGTTGAACTTGAATACTCCATGAGGCATTGTATAATACCGAAGATCAGAAACATGATGCTCTCTTCCTTCTGGTTTTCCACTAAGGGCAAGAGTAGGGGTCCGGAAGCTGCCACAAAACACTTTTGAAAAGTTAGAGTGGCATCTCAGCGCAAACACTCTCTCTTCTTTGAAGCCCATGCAGTCTCCCCACTGTCCTCCAGGAGTCTTATAATGCTGCTCCACCACAGCTCACACATAACTTCATGATAGTGATTATCTTGCACGTTCCTGTGGGCACGGGCTATGCCTTTTCATCTTTGTAAAGATTGGTGCTTGGTACATCCATATTAATTAGCTATTTATTAGTAATTAATGAATGAACTTTAGTTCTTTGTAAGTTTGTATTGTGGGATATTGCCAGGGAATGACAGTTAGGTTCTGTTAGATTATGGGTTTATTTCAAAAGGGTTAGGAAAATTCTCTTAAGTCTTTGGTAGGACCTTGAAGGTGGCAGAGAGTCTGCTGACCACGTGTAGTAATGGCATACTACCCCGGCACCATCCCAGGGTGCGTCTTGTATATCTGTGAAAGGACTGTGCAAAGGAAACTCCCAAGCTGTCCCCCACAGCTCACTGGACATACACATGCGCACATCAAAAATACCTTTACAACCCCAGAAGATTCAGCTTCACTGCCCAATGTGTGCAAGCAGTCAGTCATATATGCATGATGTTGAAACAAGTTTCAGGATGATGCTAGTAAAAGAATCAGACTGATCGTTTGAGATCTTATCAACAAAAAAGTCTCTTGGTTTTTCTATTGCTGTGTAACAAATTATCCCCAAACTTAGTAATTTAATACTTCAATTATCTATTATCTCAGTTTCTGATGTTCAGGAATCTGGGCATGGCTTCTCTAGGTTGTCTCTCACGAAGCTGCAGTCAGAACGTCAGCAGGGGCTGCATTCATTTGAACGTTTGACTGGGCTGGGAGATCTGCTTTAGAGATGGTGTACTCACACAGATGTTGGCAGGAGGCCTCTGTTTCTCAGGACGTGGGCCTTTCCATAGGCTGCTTGAGGGAGTGATCTGAGAAGGAGCAAGGAAGACACTGCAGTGTTTTTTATGATTTAGTCTCCAAAATTGCCCACCATCACTTCTGCTTGATTCTATTCATTAGAAGTGAGTCCCTAAGTCCAGCTAATATGCGAGGGGAAAAAAATTTGTTTTCACCTCTTGAAGGGAGGAACATCAAAGACTTTGTGAACATATTTTAAATCCTCCACAGAGCTGCTGCTTCAACTTGACAACTATATTTTGAGTGCTGGCTGGCCTTTCCAGATGTGCACATTAAATGTGTAAATCCTGCTTGCTCTGCACTCTGTAAGGAGTCCTAACAGAGATGCCCAAGATAAGAAAGAAGCTATCTGAAAATTAGGACCTGTGGTTCTGAGTGTTTGGCCTTGTACCTTCTATTTTGAAACTATTTTTGTTTTCTGTCTGCAATATGGAGAGGCCTCTCACTGAAACCCCTTTGCAACCTCTCTAAAGAAGAATAACAGTAACACACACTATTAGCCATGTTAAGTATTTCATGAACACAAATTCGTTAAATTCTCACAGCCACCCTATAAGCTAGATTTTTTTTTTTATCATCATTCCTATTTTACAGATGAGGACACTGAAGGCTGAAGTAATTTGCTCAAGGTCACCTAACTAATACATGTAAACATGGAGATTTGAACCCAGGAAGTCTGCTTTCTTCACTGTGTTAGAAAGTCTTTTTTTTTTTTTTTTTGAGTGGACCAACTCCATCCAAGGCCCCTAAAGTTCAGTTCATATGTATGTTATGTAGCTTCTACCTTAAGTCAAAATATTCCAAAACACTCTACAAAGTAGGATGGGATTGAGGTCTGGCATTTATTATAACCACCACCCCTGGGCCCCAGTTTAGACCTCCCCACTGCCATCCCCTACTCTGGGTTCCAGAAACCATATTTTTTCCTGCTCCTTCAGACCTGGGGATAGTGCCAGCTCTCCACTGTGGTAGGCAGAATAGTGGCCCCTCTTGGATGTCCATCCTCATCCCAGGGACCTGTGAATATGGCAAAAGGGACTTTGTAGCAGGTCTTAAGGAGAGATTATCTTGGATTACCTAGATGTACCTGGAATAGAAGGATCCGTATAAGCGAGAGTCAGAGTTGATTAGGGATTTGAGGATGCTATGCTATTGGCTTTGAAGACAGAGGAAGGGGGCCTTGAGCCAAGGAAAATGGGCAGCCTCTCCCAGCTGGAAAGGGCAAGGAAGCAGATTCACCCCTAGAGGCTCCAGAAAGAATGCAGCCCTGCCAACACCTTGCTTTTAGCCCAGTAAGAACCACTTTGGACCTTTGACCTCCAGAACTGTAAGATAATAAATTTGTTTTAAGCAAAAATAAAATAAAACACACACACACACACACACACACACAACGAACAAAAACAACTCTGCAAATACAATGAAAATCCACCATGCTGTTTTCACATGATACAAAAACAGATGAAAAAAATACTACATGTTATTAGAAATTATATAATTTATAAATTTAGTGTATGCTTCCAAGCTGTGGGATACAGGCTCTGCTTTCAAGATACTTAGAATCCCAACCGAAAAAAAATCTTCATTGAAGGACAAATGTGTGCAGTACTGATAACGAGCACTGGGGAAATACACAACCAATTGGATCAAGAAAGGCTAAAGCAGCTGACCATCTTCTGAACTCTGCTGTCATCTTCTTACCATGTCTATAAGACCATGAAGGAAGCAAGAAAATAATCTTACTGATAAGCAGTCCCTAGACACACAACATTCCAGAAGGTGTAAAATAGTCCTTTTCTTTTCCCACTGGTCACCCTTTAATTGATTTAGATTAGTCTCAGGTGAGTCCCCACTTTCCCTACCCTCCCACTTTTCTATTTTATGCTCCCACCCTCTCCTCAGGATCTGTGCTATCCTGCCAGCACCCAGAATGGTCCACAGGTGGAGATCCATGCCCCAAGCTCTACCCAGAGATTCTTAACACTCGCTGGTTCCTCACAGACCTTTCTTGCATTCAACTTTGGTTCACTAGTCTTCAGAGAGGAGCATCCACAAGATAAGGAAGCTTTATTTTTCTAATCACGGTTACCTCCCACAGCCTGACTTTTACTCGTCAGGGTGAAAGGGATAAGTAGGATAAACAGGAGAGATAGCCAAGCACTTATCTATACCCACTAGATTTCAGGGTCTGATGAGGGTTAGGGTGTGAGTTTGTGGGGAGGGCTTAAGAGACTTCTGGGCTGGGAGAAAGCAGCCCCCAAGCCCAGGAGGTAGGAACCTACATATAAAGAAGGAGCCGCAGAGAGGTGGACTTACCCTTGGGGCAAAAGGTTTCTCTAGGGAAGATGAAAGAAAATTGCATGAGGCAAGAGCAATGAAGTTCCGGTGTGCTGGGACTACTATAGTGACAAGTACACATTTGGGGACCCATCCAAGGAAGTGACCGAATCATTTCCTTTCCCATTTTCAGAGCAATCTTGGACATTATTTAAGTGGGGCTGAGGAAATGGAAGCTGGTTGCTGGAGGGGCACTAGGGCCACGCATGGGAAATTCCCGCTCCCCGCTCCGCCTCTTCCTGCAGAGCTGAGTACTGCCCTGGAAGTTCTGCTACAGAAATCCTGAGAGTTTTTGCCAAGCCTTGCAATAGTTAATATACTTATTAGGCAGAATCACATCCTGGTGTAAGTAGGTATGTCCCAGGGTGGGCCGCTCGACTATTTGTCACATTTTCCAGGAGGCTGCCTGGAGCCCCACGGCCTGCTGTGATTTTTGCAGCTGATCGCACAGGTGTCTCACCACATTAGGGCTGATCTCGTGCCTGGTTGTCATCTTGTGTGCATGCGCGTGCACACTCACACGCACACACACACACACTCACACACACACACACACATACACACAAATTGTCTGTTTTTCTAATATTTAAAGCTGGATTCTATGCTCCCTGCTATGTGGATATCAAATATAAATTATGTCAACTCTGGTCTTTGGGTGTGTAGAGACAAAGCCATGATTGCCTTTCTCTAAGTGGGTATTTATTTCATGAGGCCTTTTCAGAGGCACTGGTTCGTTTTTGTTCCTTCAATAGATAATGATATTTCTTTGGTTCCCCAAAACTGATATAGAGAAGATAATTTGTCTTGGTGGCAATATCTCATCCAGAATTTCTATCACTCTTGTAAGTGAGAAGGGGGGTATTCACACATACTATAAATATACTGGGTCCTTCCTAAAATAGTATTTAATTTAGAGTGGAATTTAGTATAGAGGTTTCCTTCCTGGACTCCAGCCAATGAGTTTTAGGGGATTACCCAAAGCATTTCATTATAAGACTGAACCACTTATAGATTGCTCCTCTGGGTAGTGGCTCAAGTGATGTAATGTGGCTGCAGTGTAACCAAGACATGAGAAAGAATTTTGGGAAATTGTCCCAGTCTATACTGCAAAGAGAGGGAGAGCCTGCAAGGTAGAATTGAGTTTATTAGGTAAAATGGTTTCTGCTTTTAGCTCTATTTAAATGGTCAGTGTCCTGGTCTCCTGCGTTCTGCTCTTCCATGCGACTTTCATAGTGCGACATCTCAATTTCTATTTAAAAGCTTGGGTCCTGGAGTCAGGTGACTGGGATTTGAAACCCAGCTCCACTCCTGTCTAGGTGTGAGACTTGGGCACAATTATTTAACCTGTCCTAGTTTTATTTAACAAGACTTAGTTTTACGATCTGGGAAATGATAATAAATAACAATAACAACAGCAGCGACAATAGTATCTATTTCATAGGGTTATTTAAAAATTAAAGCATAACATTCATGTGACTTGTTTAGTTTAATATCCGGCACATATTGAGCAGTCAAAATGCTATATTTTGTTATTAGCAACGATAATAGTAATATTTTTATGTTGTTTGTGATGAATTAGAAGATTTAAGTACATAAAGTGCTGATGATGGCAAAATTTTGAAAAAGGTATGAAACATCCCAAGTTTTGGATAATAACTGGGAGTGAAATATTTGTCTAGTCCTTTATAGACATTATCACTGTATTTAACTCTAATGAGATTCATTGCCAGCTCGCAGAAAAAGCCCTTCCACTTTCTTTGGCTGGCACGCATGCAGGTGAGTAGGTGTGTGTACATATGCGTATTGCTCCATGTAGTACACCATTGCAAAGTTTAGAGAGAAGCATTGTGCGTTGTGAATGAGAATTTCACAGAAAGAAAACATTTTTCTTCAGTCTTTTCCAATGGGCCACAGCCCACACAAGGACCCTTTTCTTCACTCTAAAACCAAGTGAAGGCATTGGTCTATCGACAACACATTTTTTTCTTCTTCTGTTTGGGTTGCTCTAAGTATGATCCCCAAGCATCGGAAAAATTAAATGAGAAAAATGAAATAATTCATCCTTTTCCCCCCCCCCCTTGGGGTGAGGACCTGCAGAAAAGGGAACCAAGATACTTACAGTAGCATCTGTGTAAGTTTTAGGGAATAAAAAGTGACAATTATACCTATGACTTAAAATAACTACACTTTAGAGTAGATCTGAAGTGCAAGAGAAATTACACTGGTGGTAGTCCCAGCCACTTAAAGGATGTTACCATCTCCACCTATCATCATAAAAAAATTTGCCTTCTGATTGCAAATCTCTCACTTTGGCTACATAGACAGTATTAGACAGCAACACGCAGGAAAATTTACATACTTCAAATTTTCCAATTTATTCGGAAGGGACAGAAGAGTTAGAAAACAAAGAGGTGTACTATTAATGTTGATTGGAGTTAGCACCTTTGATTTATGAAGTAATTTTCAATGGCATTGGTCAGGCCTCTTCAGAGTGTGCATGACAGTAATGTGTAGACAGTGTTTGGGGAAAACCTGAGCCAGGGTGGACAGAGATTCTCCTGACATTCTTTTCTGCTTTACTGTCAGTCCCAAGAGCTAATGAACACATGAACTACTGAGAGCATGATGCTCATAGCAACCTTAGGAACCCCCACTGTTCTGGCAGGGTCTTTTATGCTTTGAAAAATAAAGTAGATGAAGAATCAGGAAAGTTTTAGGAGGAAGAAATAGTAATCACAGTGTCTAACATAGAAAATATTTTTATATGTTCAGGGAAATTGAATAGAGAACAGTATGAATGGAGAAGACAGAGCAAAGGGGGAGAGAGGCTGGCAGTGGGTTAGAGAGTCAGGCAGGGGCTGGTTCCTGCCAATCCTTACGTGCTTGGGAAGGAGCTCAGATTTTTGGTGTAAGTGCATTGAAGGGCCTTTAAGTTGGGGAATTACAAATGTTCTGATATATATTCACGTTTAGGAAGGTCTCTAACTTTAGGATACTCCCTGAAATGATAAGCTATGGATAGTCCTCATCAGTGTTTAATCTAAGATCTGAGAAGCAATTTGAGATCATAGAGACCAGTCCAAGTCCCAACATCATCCAGTCTGCTGAACGGCACAGCATTTCAGAAGTCTCTCTTAACCACCTTCTTGTGCCAATGGGTCTTTATTCAAAATTGAGCTTACTATTCTTAGGAGGACAGGGAAATACTCAGTATCCCTGGCTCCAGGTTGAGATATTGAAGAGGAAGGTCACAAATGAAATTTCATCCTGCAGATTTTCTGGATTAGAAAATCCTCAAAGTATAACTAAGATGAAGAGAATATAGAGATCACTTAGGACTTTAAGAAGCCTTTAAAATGCCACTCATGTGTTTTTCCAGATTCTTTTATGCTAGTCCAAATTTGGCTATATTGATTAATAAGAAAACAACAGATCTTACTCTAAGGCTGCACCTATTTGAAACAAAAATGAGTAAAATATGGATATATATCTTTATCAGTCAGTTTAGGTTTAGTGATATTGCAGTAACAATCCCCAAGTCTCAGTGTCTTAGTAAAAACAAGGTCTTTTTCTTCCTCAAGTCACTATTTTCAGGCCACTTGGGTGCTGCTCTGCGTAGCTTTTATTCAAGAACCTAAACCAAAGGAGCAGCCCCATCTGGGACAGCCAGCCACATGACAGAGAGTAAGAGCAAGAGCAAGACTGTGTGTTAGCTTTGAAAGCTTCTGACAGGAGTGGCACTGGCCACTTCCATTCACATTTCATTGGCGAGAGCAAGTCAAATGGTCAAGACCTGTGTTAGCAGAAAGTATAATTGTTCTGTAGGAACTGTAGGTCTGTAGGGAGGGGCGCTGAATATTTTACACAAATAATATGGTGTATAATAATGCCATATTTTGCTTTCTCCATTTTTTTTTTACCAGCTTTAAGGTGGAAATTCAGTAATGATCTTACAATAGCAGAGCTGAAAACTTCCAAATACTATAATTCAGGATATGATTCAATCCCTGAAAGCTAGCATAACAAACATTTCTTTTTAAGGGTAACTTCTGAAAACCTGATATGAACAGTCTAGAGATAATTAAGCACAATTTTACTAAAAGAAAACATTTAATAAAGCAGAGGTCTCAATCTCTAATCTTGTCTGGTACCAATCTCTCTAAAATTTGAGACTGATTTCTAGGACAACTTTTATGCAGAAAAAAAGAGAAAGAAGTATCTTGGGCAGAGGAAAAAAAAATGGCACAGATGATAGAGGCTCTGTTCATCCCTCTGACAACCAAATCAAAGTTGTGATGGAAACAAGGAGCAGTAGCAAGGATAAATCACCTGGGATCTAGAAGAACAAGCCATATAACTAGGAATAAATCCAAGAAAGTGCCCTGCAATGGCAGAGGGTAGGATGAGGCGAAGATGTGGGGCTTCCTGCTCCGGAGCATCTGAGTGAGCCAGAGGCTGTGGCAGCAGCAGAAACCTCTTAAAGGGGCTGCATCTGCAAGCGGATTTTCACACTGACGGACCTGCTCTCTCTGGTTGTGCTGATTTGGCTACACACAGGGGACATCAGAGATTTACTGGGAGACATTGTTGAAGTGAGGGCTGAGGCGAGACTCGCTGAGAAGTGCTGGAGGTATCCATTGTTCCCTGTCGAGCCCTCCCCCAATATCAGTGCGCCCAGCACAGTGCCACCATGGCTGAGAGGTCACCAAACTGGATAACAGAGGTTGCTCCACCCAGAGGATTCCCTGAAACTCTGCCTACCCCAACTCAAAGCCCCACCCAAGCCACACTAAGGAATATCCTCAGCGAGCCAGGTGCTCCTTGCTTAGCAGTACCTAAACTCACACTGGAGGCAGCTGGCCTCGGTTTCTGGTGTGGCCCTTTGAGGCAACTATAAGCACAGCACATCTGTGGATTGATTGCTGAATCTTTACAGGTGGCTGTGGAGGGGCAGAGGCTTGGGCTAAGTTTGGCCTGCAGCTGAACCCCTCTCAGGACTGTGCCACTGGACAGACACCAACTTCACAAATCCACACTAATCAGACCGGGAGACTTAGGAGCTTTGCTTAATACATAGAAATGGACACAGAAAGAAGCCAAAATGGGAAGACAAAGAAGCAGAAGCCATATGAGAGAACAGAACAGAGATCCAGATATAGTGGAGTCAAATAATCTAAGAGATGCAGAATTCGAAGCACTGGTTATAAAGATGCTCAATGAACTTTTGGGAAGTGTAGAGAACTTCAATAAAGAGATAAAAAACATAAAAATGGAAATTGAAATTATAAAAAGTAACCAATCTGAAATGAAGAACACATTATCTGAGATGAGAAGTATATTAAATGGAATAAACAAAGGGATAAACAAAGGGAATAAAGAAAAGAATCAAATGCACTATCTAGAGGATGGGAAAGCCAAGGATACACAATGGCAAGAATGGCAAGAGATGAGATGCCAAGACTACAAAAATAATTTATGGAGCATCTGGGACACTATTAAGGGTCCAAATATCCATCTGATTGGTGTAACTGAAGAAAATCAAGGTGATGAACAGCTGTTTGAAGAAATAATGATGGAAAACTTTCCTAACCTGGTGAAGGAAATAGACGTAAAACCCTAGGAAGCTCAGAGAATTCCAAAAATTAGGGAACCAAAGAGACCCACACCAAGACACATGATAATTAAAATGCCAAAGATTGGACGTGGTTCCATAGAGTAGCAGTTTGCACATCTGCTTTACATGCAGAAGGTCCTGTGTTCACACTCCAGTGGAGGCATGGTCCATGGTCTATGGCCATGCCACCCTGAGCAAACCTGATATCTGATCTCAGAAGCTAAGCAGGGTGGGGCCTGGTTAGTACTTGGATAGGAGACCACATAGGAATACCAGGTACTGTAGGCATTAATAATAATAATAATAATTACTACTACTACTACTAATAATAATAAATGCCAAAGGTTAAATACAAAGCAAGAATATTAAAAGCAGCACGAGAAAAACAGATAGTTATTTCTAAGGGAAAACCCATAAGACTGACGGCTGATTTCCCAAAAGAAACTATGTAGGACAGAAGGGCTTGGCAAAAAACATTCAACAGGATCTACAACCAAGAATCATTTATCCAACAAAGCTATCATTTAGAGTTGAAAGACAGATAAAAAGCTTCTCAGACAAAAATAAGCTAAAGGAATTTATCAGCACCAAACCAGTATTACAGGAAATGTTGGAGGGATGTCTTTAAGAAGAAAAAAACATGTATCAAGAACAGGAATAAAGAATAGTAACAACTGCATTCCTATCAATAAATACCTCAAATGGAAAATAATTAAGTGCTCTAAAAAATGGATGAATGGAAAGGAAAACAAGACCCCTACACTTGCCTACAAGAGACTCACTTCAGATTAAAAGACACACACCAGACCAAAGGAAGGGGATGGAAAAAGATATTGCTTCGATGGACCTAGAAGGTCTTTAAGTCAGACAAAGAAAGATAAACACTTTATGATTTCACTTATATGTGAAATCTAAGAAATAAAAAGAACAAACTAATCAAAAACAGACTCACAAATATAGTGGACAATTTGGTGCCAGACAGAAGGGAGCAAGGTTTGGGGGACTGAGAGAATGGGGTGAAGGGTTAAAGAAGTAGAAATTAGTAGCTGTTGGAGGGTCATGGGGATGGGGAGCATTGCATAGGGAATGCAATTAGAATTAGTATGTTGGCTATGTGGAGGGTCAGGGGAGAGAGGAGCAATTGGGGGGATCATTTTACAAACTATGTAGATATCTAATTAATGTATTGTATACTTGAAACTAAAAAAAGAATCTTGTATTCCTTCAAGTTAGAGTAAATGGGATGAAAAGAATGTATTGGTAACATGATTTTAGTCAGCATTGTATTCCATTTAAGAAAATCTGTATTATGTGGTTCTCTATAGAATGTGAAACTTAATTTCTACCAAGGAGGGGAAAAACAGCTTATGTGTATCAACGAAAATATATGTCAAACATCAAGTATATGCTCATTTAGTTAACGGATCCATGAGTTCTTGCCTAGTTAGGAACCATGAGTTATTGCAGAAGCAAAGAGTTGACCTCTTTGCTTCTTCCCTGCCTCCCTCCCAAAGTTTATTCTTTACATAGCAGACAGAGTGGGCCTTTTAAACTTAAAGTACATCATGTTCTTCTCAGAATCTGCACAGAACCTCTAAGGACACCCAAAGTTCTTTCTGTGGTGTCCTCTGATCGCCTCTTCCACCACTCACCTCTCCCCTCACTCCTCTGCAGGCACACTGGCCTCCTGGCTCTTCCTCTCCCTCTAACCTGCCAAGCCTCTGCTGTCTCAGGGTCTTTGCATTTCTGTTCCTTCGTTTTGAGACACTCTGATTTTAGAAATCCACGTTGCGAATGCTTTCACTTTATCAAAAAGGCTTCCCCTGACCACTTTATCTAAAACAGCACCTATACTTTCTATGTCCCCTCATCCTGCTTTGTTTTTCTTCTTAGTATTTATTGCTACCCAACTTCATATACCTGCTTATTCTGTATCTCTTTTCACTAGACTGTCATCACCAAGAGAGCAGGGACTTCATTTCATTTACTATTTTATCCTTGGTGCTAAGAACAGTGGCTGGTACATAGTAGGTACACAATAAAATTTGCTAGATGAATTAAAGGAACTACTGCTACTATGTCTAAATTTGTCAGATCTGTGTAAATCTTTAATGTGCCAATGTCTCAGAAACTAATAAAAATGTATTCCACTACTTAGGAGATTTACTGCATCAAATTTTCATTAAAAACCTACACATTAAATGTTTTAAAACAAAACAGAAAATGCAGCCCTATAATTTTCCCTGCTTTTTGTTAATTTTCTTTTGTGAAGTCTTGGTGTTTACAGTACCCAGAAACAGACAGGAGATCACAGAATCCTGAATAATGGGTTGGATGAAACATGAAAGTATAGTCAGACACATTTCGACATGAACAATTAACTGTCCTTTGTAAATTAAACATACTAGATTATAGTTATAACAACAATTAGGAGAGTAAAAAGAATAACAAATATAGAGGTGATGGGAAAACAACTATAGTCGAACTGCTCAATAGCAAACACAAGTTGATAAGACAACTAAGACAGCTATATAAAAGTAAACAAACCACCAGGCTAAGAGTAGCCTGGTTACAATTCAACCCATACTGTAATGTGCCCCAAACCAATGAGTCCAGATTAGGACAGATTTTCCATAGCCTTGAAAAATCACATCCTGTGTCTCCCTATTCTTCCGCTTTCATGAAGAAGACTGTAACCACTTTTCTCCACTTTGCAGTCCCCCTCTGGTAAACTGCTACGACACACATGATTTGTTCTGTCTACAATTTTCATCTACGTGGAGAGCTGGCAAGTGACAGCAGGAGATGAGGTACAGCGTCCAGCTTCCTGCTCTAACTCGGAGCTCCTGCAGGATACTGGCCACATTGTATATTTGTTTTCTGTTCACTTCGGCCCCAGTAATGACACATGGTGAGTCCTTAGTACACACTCATTGAAAGAATGGCAAGATGGAAAGAATAAGTTGCATCTTCATTCTCCAATGAGCCCTTTATATTGATGATCAGTGATTCAGATGCTTTAATAATTGCGAGTGGAGGTGGTTGATTATGGTTAGCAAAGTACCACCCCAAAATGGAGGTCTCGCACAGTAGGATGAATGCACCCTCAAGAAAGACTTCCCCTGTGGGCCTTTGCAGCCCTTCTTGCTAAGTTAGAACATAGGGTGCCTGCAGGTTTTGTCTTTGGTTGGTAGGGCCTGGAAATGGCTAGCCAAGCCTGTATCATACCCATGAAGCAAGCACTTCTCTTCCAGCTGTGAGCTGATAAAAGCTTCTTTTTCATAGGCCATGCAAGTTGCCAAATCAGGTAGCTGGGTGGGGCTGGACCCTGATAATGGGCTCAGAGTTCATCATTGCTCTCATCTCTTTTAGGAAGCCCAGGGGCTGAGTGTTTGTGATAAAAGGCAGAGAAAGGGAATAAATGCATGTAAAATGTGTAATCTAGTTCCAGGCTTATACCAGGTGCCCAAGAGATGTCATCGCACTTAACCTTGGAACAACTTTGCCCAGAAGTAAAGAGGTCACCACTTGAAGAAGTTAAATAACTGTCCCTATCAGTCAGGGTCCCTGCTGCCTGCCTCCCTCCCACACTAACTCTACCTCAAACCCATGAGGCACTGGGGCATCAATACCTAGGCCCTGACTCCTTCCCTGAGGAACTTACAGCAGCATCATGTTATTACGGAGCTTGTTCCATTAAGGACACTCCTTTTCTTAAGCCCTAAGCACAGTTTACTTTAGAATTTCATTCTTTGAAATGGTTCCATACGTGAAGTCCTTGAAGATCCTTCAAGCAAGAGTGCAACCTAAGTCTATAGCCTCCCCCTCCAAGGGGCTCATGCCTCCATTCTGCTGACTGAGCCCCACGCTTTTGCTTCTGTATTCATTCATTTATTTTGTAATATATTTTCCACTTTGCCTAACACTAAAAAGAACTTATGTCTTTCTGCTGCCCCCTTTTGTAGGCTCTTATACCTGTGAGTTTTCTTGGGAAAGTGGGGTGCATGGATCCAAGCCCTGTAGCCAGATGCCCCTTTATCTGGGCCAGGAAGACCTCCTCAGACTAAAGAGCCTGGGAGGCAGGACTCTGCCTTACTTCCCTGCCTCCTTGTGCTGGGAACTAGGGCAAAGCACTTCTGCCTTTCTCTGCACCCCATTTATAAAATGGACATAATGACCCCTTTTCCTTTTAATGGGAGTTCCAGGAGGCTTTTGTGCATTTCTATAGTACTTGGAGCCCCCCATTTGGCGAGTGGAGAGTTTAGGGCACGCTGTGATTCTCATTATTCACAGAAAGGCACATTCACTTCAGTTTACTCTGCACTCTCGACATTTTCCCCAGTATTATTGACTTAAGTACTCTTCAGGAAGAATTTCTCTGAGGCTCCCATGTTGACATCCTACCAGTGCTTTGAGGGCCAGCCTTGCTAGTTGTTTGTTCCCGTGGATGAAAGCCTGCAATCGCTCTATTAAACACTCTGTATTCAACAAGAAGAAGGAGGAAAACAAGGGCAAAGCAGAAATCCAATAACTGTTCACAAAAAAGTAGATGGTAGTCTTTTGCTTCTCAGTGTTCCCCCTACTGTCTCACAAGTCTGAGCTTCAGCTTTCAGAGGCTTTGAGAAAATCAAGAGCGTGAATATCAGCAGCAAAGAAGTTGAAGTCTTCCACAGGACAGGTTAATGTGAGAAGCACTCCAGTGCTCCAGTGCTGGGTCAAGCTTGCTACTGGACTAAATCACTGGCTGGGTGGAGATACTGGGTTACTCAATCTCGTTCTCTCTCTTTCTCTCCCTCTTTCTATCTCTCCTTTTTCCTGCAAAAGCATTTGTATAATTTATCTTCTCTAACTCTCTGCCACTATTTCCCAATAGCAATTCTTGCGTCTTGCCTTGCTGTCAGTGAAACCAGCAGAAAGAAGGAAACGTGGAGGCCAGTAGTGCATTTCGTATGCTTCGTGGGGAGGAGAAACCAATATTTGTATACAACGGAACCTAGGCTTCTGGGCATTTCTGGTCAAATCAGGGCAAAGCAGCAACACCTTTTTCTAGTAGCTCAAGGAGATCCTTGGCAGGCAATCAGGGAGGTAGAACAGGCACCCATCAAAAAATCAGAAAATACAGCTTTTTTAAATATAGGCTTCATCCTGAGCCAATTTTGTGACTTTGGGCAAGTCACTAAACATCTTCAGATCCCAGGACTCTCAATTATAAATATGAGATAAGAACACCAATGTCACAGGATTTTTGTGAGTATTCATTCATTGATTAAGCAAATATGTACTGAGTATTGAGTTCTTGTGTGACAGGCACTGTGCCAGGTGTTGAAGCCATCAGTTGTTACTTTCATTATATTTCCAGCTTGGGGGAGAAATGGACAGAAAATAGGCAAAAAGAGTAGTGTTTAATGAGTGAGTATAGTGTGCTACAATAAGGATGAGGAGAGAGAGGGAGAGAGATGGGGGAAATGAGAGAGAGTGAAGACAGAAGAGAGAAAGAGATGAGTCATAGGAGTGGCACTCAATCTCATCTTGGGTGGTTAGCATAGGTTGCCTGGAGGAGGCCACAGCAAACGAGAGAACTGACTCGTAGAAGTCATCAGGGAAAGGAGTACAGAGACTGGAGAGGGCATTACCCATTGATTCAGAATGGCTACAGTGGAGGAAGAGAGGGAGAATAGCAAGGGTAGGGAGGGAACAGGGTGGTGGTGGGATGATGGGTGCCTGCTTGGAGATTTAGGCAGGTGCACCATGCCGAGATGGCGGTAGAAGGTTCAAACATCATCCTGAGGCAATGTAGAGCCATTGAATATTTTTAAGTGAAAGATGACAAAATCAGATTTGTGCTATAGAAAAGTTGCTTAAGCTGTAGTGTGGAAATTGAATGAGAGAGGACACTCTGGATATTTCTCATTTGCCCCTCCAGCCCCACCAATTTGCCACCTTTCTCCATCTTGCTCTGTGCCTCAATAGGCTGACATGTTTTGGACTGCATCAACAGGCTTCTCTGTGTTCTGGTTTCTGGATGGGTTCAGTCTACAAGAACCAGAAGCAGGAGATGGGAGAGTGGGAGGAGAGAGAAATCAGGGTGTCTGTTCCCTAGCTCCCGCCCTGCCATGGGCTCACACTGATGGTGGCTGTGTTCCCCTACTGAAACCACAGCTCCTGCCTGGCAGATCTTTCTCCCAGCTGTGGTTTTCTTTCTAGGTTGCATATAATAATTACTCTCTTCAGTTCCAGGCATCTAAGGCTTCTCACTGTTTCTAGTTCCAGGGTACCTCTCCATTTCTTGTTGGTTTTCCTTAACCATGACAAAAACCTTTATAAATAGGGATTATTCAAGTACCCCATGGCAGTGTGCCATCTGCTGGGCCGCTGGCCTGATGAAGAAAACTATGACTGGAGATGTGGGAGGCTGTTGCATCCTCCCAGGCCACTGTGATGGTGGGAAAGTGGCAGAAGAAAGTCAATGAATTCCAAAGATACTTAGGAGATAAAAGCAATAAGATTAGATGTAGTATGGTGAAGGAGGAAAAGCAATGGATTACTTCTTGATTCTGACTTCTGTACCTGGGAGAATGGTGATGGTAATCATTGAAATGCCAGGAGAGTGAGGGGTGTCGGGGAGAGATAAGTCTCTTGTGAAAGGAAATACTGAGAGCAAATGGAGATACTCGGTAGGTGCTTAAATATAAAAATCTGTTTCAGAAGAGTAACCTGGGCTGAGGTGGTAAATGCTGTAAAAGAAATTCTAATCGCCTGGGCAGAATACATAGAGTAAGAAGAAAAGAAAGATGAGGCAGCTGCTCTGAGGAAGACATACTGGGAAGAGCCACACTGATGAGCTAGAGGCTAGAGGCTGAGAATTCACTGTGTGAGGGGCAGGAGGAAAACCAGGAGGCTGAGATGTGATAGAAACTAAGAGAAGAGACATTGAAGAAGTAGGAATGTACAAGCAGTGACTGCACATATCAATGCAGAGAAGTGCCATTGGGTTCAGTAGCAAGGACATGCCTGACTTTGGCTGACCTTGGTTGAGCTTGCCAAAAGTCAGTTCACTAGAGTCCCTGGAGACCAAAGGAAAGGTTCATGTGCAAGTAAGCTGGTAACCAATGGGGTTGGCATGTCGTGGTTTGTAGTTCTCTGCGAAGTAAGAGCTGAGGTCTGCTGTGGAAGATGTTTCCAAACTGAGTGTTGAAGAGGGCCTTGGTGATAGAGCCCCTCAGCTTTTGCTGCTCCTTTACCCAGGCAGCCAGCACCTACCAATCTGCATGTGCCCCAGCAGCCCTGGGAGCTGAGTTTATGTTGAGGATGCAGATCTCATGCCCTAGCTTGAGGATGATGGCACCTGTGTGTCAACTGTACAGAAGCATGAGATCCGCCAGGTCCCTGTACAGGTGGTCTCCAAAGTAGAACACGCAGAGGCTGTGCTATTCTACCAGGCGCAGGATGGCAAACAGGTTTCCTTGCCAGTAGAGCCTGCATTTTTTCCAGGAGATGATGCATTCCTGCTGCTCTTTGCCCTCCTCATTGAGTTTTCTGAAAGGCTTGCACAGGTCAGTGAAAAAGCTGGGTTTGTTTGCCTAGACAACCGGGATGAAGACTTGGTTTCAGTTGGGACTCACCATGTGCACATCCCCTTGTCTGCGGAGCTTAAACGACTATTGGCAGTGAGGAAGAGCTGTTTCTCATGAGCCACCATCTTGCTCCCTCTTAGGATGTACTTCTCCATGTCCTGTTCAATCCACTGGTGCATGAGACCCTGCACATGCATATCTTAAGTGTCATCTGTCACATCCTTGTAGAGATGCGCTTGGTCAAACTCCAGGCTGTGGCTCAGGAAGTGGTCCACCAAACAGCAGAGCAAGGCTTTCTCCAGCAGTGAGATGTCCATGATCTGCTTGATGGGAGGACCCTTGCCAATGTGCTGGATGTCCCCATATAGGTCAATCACCTCCTAGTCTAGCACACACAGAAGAGCCCTGGAGGCCATTGCACATGATGGAAGGCATCAATCTTCATCAGAAGGCTCTTTCTGAATGTCATAGTGGAGGCCAGGGATGACAAAGTTAGGGTTGTATTCATATTTCCAAATTCCCTCTGGGTACTGTTGGTGTTCAATCATTATGTCATGTGTGACAATGAAACTCTCTGGGTGCAATAAATCTGCATACCATGCCAGTGTAGACCACAGCGTCACACAGGCTGATCTCATTGTTGGTGCAGGTGGCTTCCAGGCTCAAAAGACTGAAAACCTCCAGGGATAGGCATGAGGGCATGTACCTGTCTCCGCAGGTCCTGGTTTGGAGCCCACAGGTACGAGCTGAGCTCAGCGCCCACCTGCTGGATCGGTAGGCATCAGGATATTGGGTGCGTAGCTTGAGAAGGATGAGGACAAGGTGGTTTGCTGCCTGCAGTGGCATCAAAACAGCAGCCAGCACCCAGCGACCACCTGCAGCCCCATGCCCACCACGCCTGCTGCGCACCACCTGAGCAGCCCTCAGCAGTAAGTGGCTGGTCAGCCAATCTGCTGCCCCTCCTGACCACAAGATTTTTAAATTATATTTTTAACTTTTGGCATGCATTCTTTTCCATACTGTATTACCTAGGACCTCTGAAACTTATAAGAGGTTTCCATGAGAAAATTCTGGAATACTGAAAAATTCCTCTGGAATGCTTTTCTATTCATGTAGGCATTTATTTCCTTAGTCATCTCCTGAACTGGTAGCCATAGGGAACTACTACTTTTGTGACTGGCTTATTTTATTAGCATAATGTCAAGGTTCATCACATAGCACGTGTCACGATTCCCTCTTTTTAAGGTTGCACATCTCTCATTTTACATTGTAGCATGTTTCTCAATCTCAAAGGCCTTTTACACCCATTTTTTCCCTCGCACCCTCATTTTCTCCATATTGCAGCCAAGGAGTGGTTGTTATTCTCAAGTCGCAGCTGAGGAAACAAGCCTCGCAGCCTCAGGACCACACAAAAAGCGCAGGCCTGGGACGAGAACACTGGCCTCTGGTCTCTGGGCCACCACACTTTCCCTAGAGCACAGCTGTATGTGCAGAGCCCTTACATAATTGTGTATGCTCCACAGTCCACCTTGCAGGGTCCCAAATAGGGCAAAGGGACAGGAGACCCCTGAGAGAGAGAATGGGACCAATGACAAGTCAGTGACAGGATAGAAGCAGAGGAAAGGCCAGAGGACCTGGCAACAAGCCCGCTCTGGTTCCGGTCCAGGGAGTAGGGCTCTTCTTACTAGGGCAGCTCACTTTCCCTCTGGGACACAGGAAAGAGCTTTTTGCGAGACCAGTCCCAAGAGCTGGGCGACACAGAGCGCTGTGGGAGCGGTTAGCCTTAACAAGGTGAATTCTCGAAGTTAATAGTCAATGATTAGATCAGCTAGACAAGATAGACCAGTAATGAAGTCGGGATTTGAAATATGTAGGGCCGGCTGTGGGCGCGCTGCCTCACAATGCTGTCAGTGGTGTTAGAAGCTCCCTAAATTAACTGAGAGAGCTGCCATGGAAGAAGTCTATTTGGGCATCTTGCTAGTGTTGGTGAGGATTATCTTTGAAGCTGATGTAATCACCTCTCTTAGCATTCATGTCCAGGCTAACAGACAGTCCTGAGTAAGAATAACCTTTTTGTGCTTTGGAGAATGCACCCGTTGTGAGCCCTAGCTGCATTTTGGACGCTCCAGGCAGTCAAACTTCCAGTAAAGCTCCTATCCCTGAAACAGCTGAATAAACCAAACTGCCGGCCGACATTTCAATAATAATCTCTGGGATCGAGGGTTGGAGGAAATGAGCAGGGGATTTCTGCCTCTAGATTCCCACTGGGAAACCACTTCATACAAGACCCAGCTCAATCTTCTCATTCAGAGACTGCTCCAGAATGTTTGCTGTTTGTCATGGTTAGGGGGTGGGTTATCCCACTTAATTATATATTCTGGTTAAAGGTGAGCTATTAGATGTCATTCATAGAGCACAACTTTTCATAAGAATTAGAATGCTACTAAATACTCTGAACAGTACCTCACAAGGAACACAATCCAATGTATCTTTTAAAATATCTAAGGCTCTTTCATTTCCTTAGGAGCGTTATTATGAACCCCATGCTCCAAAGAATTAGTAAAACATGCAAATGCTAGTTAATAGAATGCTGGATAAGCAGCTTTTTAATGAATTTTCCATTTCTTGATTCTGTCATATATTAATTTTCTTAAAAGGCACTGAGTATGTTTGAAGATGATTAAGATTCAATAAGCTAATAGAAGAGAATGACCTTAGAGGCTACTTAAACTCTGTATCCAACACAGAAGTCCTCTTTCTAAACTTTCTAACAATTTTTTTCCTGGATTTTCTCAAAAATGTCTGGTATCAAGGGGCTCACAACTCCCTTTCATTTATGAGTTAACTATTGGAAAATCCCTCTTAGTTCTCATATCTGTAGCCATAGAGAATACATTCCATCTCTCTGTTTTATAGCTCTCCAGATAATTAGGACATTCATAGATCCCTATCCCCAGCTTCATTTTAGCTAAGCCTGTCTTCTCCGGTTCCCGCACACTTCCTCAGCTGTTTGCAGACCATCTTTTGAATATCGACTTGTGGGGGTGGTGGTGGGGTGGCTCCAAAGAGAACTATGACAGCAGACATGGTAAATCTAGCACCAGTTGCTGTGAGACTTTCACCTCCTTCCTTCTGCATTGTGTACTTCCGCGGTACTGCCTATGAACTCTGGCTCTCTCAGGGGTCATTTTCCCTGGGTTCGCATCTTGGCTCTGCCACTTTGTCCTTTGTGACTCTGGGCAAGCAGTTAAACTTTTAATGCTCAGTTTCCTCATCTATTAAAGGGGGAAAATTATAATATTAACCCCAAAGCCTCACAAGGTGACAGCAGTTGAGATCGTATAAATAAATACTTAGTGCATACTGATAACATAGTAAATGCTCAATAAATGTATCTGCTTGGATGACAGTGATCATAAATACAGATGATGAGATCTGAGTGGCTAGGTTCACATCCCAACTCAGGTTCAAATTTTGACCTCACCACCTATGGGCCGATTGGCCCTTGGCTAAGTGGCTTAATTTCTCTGGGACGCAGTTTCCTGACCTGCAAAAGGGAGATATAAGGTTCTTATGAGGATTAAATGAGCTGTTATATGTACAGTGCTTGAAACAGAGCCATATAGTGAGGGTTATTTTATTACTATAGCCTGAAAGTGAATCTTACTTTCAAAAGGAGTCACATCAAAGGTTGGCCTATTGGAGCTATGGACACCAATGTACTGGTTCCCACAGACCTCATCATATGATGGTCTGTGCTTCGAGAGTCTTCAATGCTTATATTTTTGTGTTTCAAACTACCCTCTAGAAGAGCATTTCAAACATGGTAGGTACTTTGAGAATTCCTGGTCTTTAGAATAACATCTTTCTTTTGTATTATTTGAAATCTACTCTTTTTTAGGTTCTGAATAGTTTCACTGCATATTTTCTCTTCGGACTGAACTTGGGAATTGCCTCTTCTGAAAATGGCTTGGATCCTTCTAGGTAGAATCAACTCCACCACACTGCAAACACCTAGCATGTCGGAGCACTGAACTTCCCACGTGTCAATTTCCTCATTCCTTGCACGTCTCTGGCCCTCAGTGCAGGGATGTGCTAATCGATTTTTCTCTATTTATTGGGTTCGGGCACCTTTTGGTGCTTAAAAATATTTCTGGAATAAATTCTATGTTTAACCTAGCCCAGTATCTCTATCTGTGATTTAAAAAAAAAAAAAAAAAAAAAAAAAGATAATATTGGAGAAACTTGTTTAAACTAAAAAGCATTTTCAAATGATTATTATTATTACTTCCAAAGGGGGTAAAATAATTTTTTTCGAGTTTTGAGATTCAATTATTTACTAAAATAAAATACTGCACAAACTTATACTTCATATTTAACAAAATGAGATTATACCAGGTGTAGAGGCAACTAAGAGATTTCCATTGCTCCTATATATTGCTTTAGGCCAATGTGGTCAATAAAGGAAAGTACTGAATTATTTCTTCCCATTGTTACACCTTTTCCAATTCCCAATCCAGCTTCTCCGTATAATTATTTTAACCCGATTTTACCTACAATGAAAATATTAAGCAAAGACATCACAAAGAAAGTCAAAAGCAATCAATAGGGAGACTATCTGTAGTATATATTTATACAGAATGTTAGGATCAGTGAGTTAGTAAAACAAAGACAAAAACCCCAGTATAGAAATGGGCAAAAACTAAGAATAGATAATTCTCAGAAGAAGAAATACTAATGTTTAATACATGTTCTAAAGCGACTCCACTTCAGTAACAATCAAAGAGTTGAAAATGTAACATGTAATGAGATATTCTTTACCAATGAGACTGACAAGTTTGAAAGGAATGAAGATAACCAGGAATTGATATTAGCACGAAGTTGGGAAACAGAATTCTCAAGAAGTAGCTGCAAAGAATATAGATAGCATAAGCCTTGTGGAGCAATTTGGTAATGTTCATGGAGAACATTAAAATGCTCATACCGATGATAATACAGTTCACTTTAGAAATTCCTAAGGAACAAAACTGACAAAGGTGCAGAGATGTACGTAGGACAGCCATTGCAGTATTGTTTATAATAGCAAAGAAGGAAATCTGAAGCTACATAAGTCTCCATCAAAAAGAGATTAGACAAATAAATGATGAAACACCAGTAAAACAGAGTATTATGCATCCATTAAAATGAATGAGGTGAGGGAGAGTGTCCAAAGTAGACATTTAAAAGAAAAAGTAGATTATAAAAAATGATGTGGTATACTATGATATGGTATGATGCATCCTTATTTTATAAGAAACACAGAAAAAAATAGTTGAGAGTATTTAAGAACCCATTTAGTTTCTGATTTATACACATCTATGCTAACTGGTATTTTAACATGTATATCTTAAATATATTTTATAATGAAAAATAAAGATATTTCAATTTTGAAAAATGTATTGAGGAACCGCTGTAGATTTCTTGTGTGTATGCATGTGTGTATGTGTGTGTGTGTGTTGTTTAGGAATGAAATCTATGTTTGTAAGGCAGAAAAGTAACACAGTAAAGATTCCCTCCCAAAGATGCAGGAATATTGGCTGAAGAGGAGTGGAGGTGACAATCACTGGACACGAGGAAGTCTGGAACTTAGAAGCTAGAGTGTCAAATGGTTTGTACACAAAGCACTGGTACCCAAATCCTTGAAGTATGCTGGGGAATAATTTCACAGCTGGCAGATAGACAATAATATTCCTAAATAACTCCGAGTTTCCAAAGCTTCAGGGCAAGCCTGCTCACTACTGTCGGGCCTAATCCTTATTCTTGTAGACACATCTGTCAAGGGGCTAAATATTAATAAAAACAATGTCTGGGCATTCAGATAAGCATTTCAAAAAATAGTGATAGAATTCTTTTTACCTTAGACCTACCTGACCAGTCAATCTTCTCCACCTCTCCCACACCAACCACCAGATCTCATCTTTAATTTCCTGCAGGCCATCTCTTGGGCATCCCACAATGATCCCACAAAACATAAAAAAAGTTTATCAAATTCCTCCCTAAACAAAGACTCTATTTCCACTTTTTTTTCGTTACATCCTTCTAATCCTCTTGGCCTTTGCTGACCACAACAGTGGACACCAGCCATGTGTAGTCCTAAACACTTGGAATGTGGCTGGTCTGTACTGACTGTGCAGTGAATGAAAAATATTCATAATTCGGAAGACTTAGTATGAAAAAAGGTAAAAATTAACTTTAAATGATGATATTTTGGCCATGTCGAGTTAACTAAAAACATCATTAAAATAGAAATATTCATCTAATTCTTTTCACTTTTTTAAAATGTGGCTACTAAAACCTTTCTAATTACCTATATGGACTGTATTACATTTCAGCTGTGTCAAGGCTACTCCAGACTCTGAAAGCATGGAGTTATCCTTCATTTTCTCACTCTTGGGATTTCATATCAAATCTATCAAGTAGCCCTGATACCCAACCTCTTGGCCCTTTATTCTTCTTCTTCTTTACCTGAGCCACTGGTTCAGACAAGTCCTTTCCTCTGTCACAGTACCTCCTACATCTGCCTGCTTCTAGCTACTCTCTATTCCAGGCCCAACTCGGCTGCCAGCAAAACACTCGATAACCTGAATAACTAAGAGCTAACCTTGTTAAAACCCCCTTGAGAATAAAAAGAAAACAAATAACAAAATAAACTTTGTGAATAACTGCACTGTGGAAGAACTTCAATGTGCTAGAAACCAAATAACCAGCCACTCACTTAATTTTATATGCCGTCCTTAACATAAACAAATGCCTTTCGCCCACAAATAAAATGTTCCTTGAGAGAGGAGCAGGAAGCTCTTTTAAAGCATCAGAGGAAGGAAATGGAGTCTTTGACCTTCTAAACCACAAACAGATACACAAATTCTCTCTTCAGTTTGGTTTTAGTTCAGTCTTTGAGACACAGCCTTCAAGGACCCAGTCTTCCTTTTAAGAAGGCTTATGCATACACACATTTCTGGTCCCAGACTCTGAGCTTTGTGGCTCAGGACTTGACCAAAAAAAAAAAAAGATTCTAAAAAAATGCAGTCCTCTTCCCACCCAGTGAAAGAACCAATGGCAGGAAGATAAGAACAAAAATGGCCATTTGATGGATCAGATATTGGGGATGACTAGGAATGACCAAAGGTGTGGATTAATCACTTCTTATTCTCTTCACTCATTTCTGCTTGTCCTGTGAGAATGGCCAGTGCTCACGAAGCAAGCCAACTTGAATAGGGCACATCTGGCTTGGGTGGAGACTGGAGACCCACTTCAGGACAGAGCACCTCCTCTCTAGCCAACAATGCTTCTCTTCTTCTGAAAGGTTGGTCAATCCTCTCGAGGTCCTGGGCTTCCACCTCAATGAGGCTGAAAGTCACTCATGGCTTGTGCAAAAATGTGTAGCCTCCTAACCTACACAGATTCTATAGCTTCTGGCTAACTTATGATCTATAGCCATTTCAGAAAGAAAGACAAGCTTCTTACCTACCAGAAGCTGTTCTTTGTTGGGTCCATAATTGATGACTATAGCATAACAAGATTGTTTCCACATGTCATAGAACAAAACTGACCTCATTTTTATTTTCAAATTTGTACCTTATTAATGTCCTTCTGAATGGTTGAACATGCTGGACTTGGAGAGCAAGGCTGTCACCACGGCAGTAGATCTTTATAACAGTAAACACCAAATACAGTCAGTAGTACTAAGCAGAACTCTACAGAAGAATGTCAATAGATTCCCCTTGCTGCATCACACACACACGCGCACACACACACACTGACAGGACAGCTCTAGATATTCACAGAAGTGAAGTGTGAAGTTAGGAAGAAATGGAGACACAGGCCCCACTAAGGGAAGGGAGTAGTAATTTGGGAAGGATATCTAATGCCTGCCTTGGTGTTGCCAAAAGATTTACAGGAATGTTATTTCTTTCTTTCTTTTAAACCTGAACTGGCAGAGCCAATTCTTTTCTCTCAAGGGCTGGCTCTGTGAGTCACTGCCCATCTGCCCATAGCAAAAAGAAAGGGTTGAGCATCACAAGAAGCCCTGAACCACTGCTCTGATTTGCCATGAGAATGGCATGAAATTTGCCCACAGGAAGACAAGTAGTCCCAGGTCTGCACCATGCTCTTCCCCTTGTGCCTTCTCTGACAAAGGAGTCCCTTTTAAGAAGGCTTATGCATGCACACATTTCTGTCCTCTGGAGGAGTCCCTCTTAAGACCAGTTTGAATGCCTCAGGCTGAGGTGAATGTATTTCAGGGGACACTAGATTTGCACTGAATGTGTCCTTCTGACTGCAGTGCCCAGATGACTTAGACTGTAGACATAAACATAGAGACCACAGCTGCTTAAGAGTAAAGAAATAATGCTCCTCATAAGCTATCCCTGTGACAATGCTATGGAGGCATTTAATAGACATTATTTCATGCATTTATGACAATGGCCTTAACAGAACAGTTTTATCCCTGCTTGACAGATGAGGAAACCATGGCTCAGAGAGAATATTAGCCAGAAGAAGCCAAGTTATGCTGTCAAGTTATGCTTAAGACAATAAATGTTATTTCTCTCAGCCTGAAGGTCTGGGTGGTTCTCCAAGGGAGTTGTTCTTGGTGTGGTAACTCAGAGACCCAAGCTTATTTGCTGCTGTTGCATCTGTCATCTCAGCACTAGACTTCTAAATGTGCCCCACTAGGGGAAGTAAGAGACGAGGAATCTTACATGGGCTTCTATTGCCTCAGTCCAGGAAGTGACACATGTTACTTCTGGTCAGATGGCCCTGCTTAATGCTGGTGCTGAGAAATGTATTTTTTTCCATATGTCAGGAAAGGAGAAGAGAACCAAATATTGCTTAACGCTATAATGTCTTCCAGAGAGAGGTTAAGTAACTCTCGCTCTCCGTGTTCCATCTCTTATTCGTGCCTGATTCTGCTTGTCTATATAATTCTTCTGTCTCTTACACACTGGTTCCCTTGAATTTTGTGGTTCATGTGTTGAAAACAAGGACACTGATGTTGCTTAATATTAATGGTATAGATTCAACTACCTGAAGCATCTGATCTCTCTCTCTCTCCCTTCCAAATTTCCTAGGGAGAGGACAAGTTAGCCCAGTTTGGGATACCTGTCCTCTCTAAATGAATTAGCTGTGGCTGAGAGAAAGAGAGAAACGCCACATTATAAGAATAGGTCATTTCTGTTGCAAATTTCTAGATAGAAAGGGGGTAAAATGGGTTGACCCTGCAAACAGAGGGTCATTAGAAATTATAAGTGATAGAATGAGGATTCTGAATCAAGTCTATCTGATTCCAAAGCCCTTTTACATTTACTATTCACACAGCTTCCTAGATATTTTAAAAGTCAAATATTTAGGAGAAACAGTTCTCGTATATACCAAAACATGGACACTGCAGAAAACCAACTTCAGACTTAGTATAGCATGCACAAGTTACTCTAAAACTAAGGAAAATATTAATAAGGTTATTAGATTTTTATAAGATTCAAATGTGATGCAGACATCCCAAAGCCCTATGACAAAGATCATTTTCTCCTCAAGGTTCTAGTATCCAAATCAGTAGCTCTCCAATACAGTAACCACCAGCTGTATAGTTAATTAACTTTAAATTCATTAAAACAATAGTTTCCAAGGTCAAACAAATTGAAGGCAGTGCTAGGTTAGGCTATATCTGAAAGCTTTTGATATGCAAATGTGTCTTGTGAATTTCAAGGAGGATGTAATAATAAGCCACACTTCTTACACTTATTTGACCCAGGCTCGCTTTAGTTTGGCAGGGTTTTCTCACTGGACACAGAATTCAGCCCTAAAGTACTAAGGTTGGTCTTCACGGGTGACTTGCCTGAAGATAATTTCAAAGGAATACTTTTTCCAGGATATTTTAAGGTTTGAAAATATCATTGTAATAAGAATGTTCCCAAGTTGATCATGAAAGGCATAGTTTGAGCATAGGTTCTGTTTTAGTCATCGACAAAAGTTGCTTTCTAGATACTCAGTGTGTTTAAGTTACAGAAACGTTTGGAAGTAACGAAAACAAGGGAGAAAATGGGTATGAAGCCATAGAGAGGAAAAACTAACCCTTAATCTGAATTAGGCTTGGCTTCCAGCATTTAAGTTGTCATAAGAAATGATATGATGGATAACTCCTTTTGAAATTATGTATGATTGTTAAGGAAATAGTATAAGAGGTTTCTAGCAATCCTTGGGGATGAGGTAATTATTTTTACTAGCCAAATCTCATCTGGCAAGGATGTAACTTTCTTTCCGAACTGCCCCATAATACGTGTGCTTTGGTCAGGTTGGTCCACAGGTAACACAGAACTTGGCTTCCCCATGGCACTCACAGTTCTTCGTTTCCTTTCCAATCTTTCTTGGCTACACGGCTTTTGATACAGTTGAGAGGGCCTGTAATACTTCTGCATTTCTTGTTCCAAGTGTGAGCTGATTCTGATAACCAAGCCAGATTCTGAGGCTTTTGGCTACATTTGTCTCAAGAAATGTGGTAGGTGAAAGGTACTCTGCAGTAACTATTTCAAATACTAGTTAAATATGTAGTTCTAGAAAGATTTGGCTCAAAATCAAATAACATTCCCATAATGATCAGTATTTGAGTGAAAACAGAAGCTACCACACAGAAGTACAGCTGTCAGGAAATACCAGATTTCAGTCATGTCATTTGAATCCAGCTTCATGTTGTGTTAGAGTCACAAAATTGCCTAGAAGACCACACATATCAGGGCACACTGAATAGTTGGCAGAAGTATTTGGAACCTAGGTTTAAACACAAATTTAAAAAGCTAATAAAATGAAGAAAAAGCATTCTATAAAATTCAACAACAATTTATAGATAAAACTCTTAGCAAAATAAGACTAAAACTTCTTAAATCTGGGGAAAGTCAAAGACAGAAATAAAAGGCCTACTGCTAACGTCATACTTAATGAAGAACTGAAAACATTCTAAAATAAGAAACAGGACAAGAACATCTGCTTCTCTTATTTTTATTCAACATTGTGCTAGAGGTCCTGGACACTGTAATAAGGCAAGAAAGAGAAACAAAGGTATGAAGATTGGAAAGAATAAAATAAAACTATTTTTAGGTAAAAATGACATGATTTTATACATAGATAATCTTAAGGAATCTATAAAATAACAGCTAGAAATAACAAACGAGTTTATCAAAATTGCAGGATATAGGTCAATCTGTAAAAAATCAGTTTAATTTTTACATACTAATAGCAAGCAGTTTTAAAAAATAAATAAAAATTTATTTACAGTAGCACCAACACATAAAATACTTAGGAATAAATACAACAAAATTATAAAATAATACCAAGAGATATTTAAGAAAATTAAATTAATAGAGTATGCATATTCAGGAACTTTCTTTCTTGATTCAAGACTCAATGCTGTAAGATGTCAGTTCTCTACAGATAGTGCATTCCCAATCGAAATCCCAGAAAACTTTTTTTTTTCACAAAAAAATGACAAACTGGTTCTAAAAGTCATATGTACATGCAAATAACCTAGAATAGCCAAAATGACTTTCAAAAGAAGAACAAAGTTGGAAGACTTAACCTATCTAAATTCAAAATTTATTGTAAAGCTATAGTAATTAAGATATTGGTATTACGATACATAAATGGATGAGTGGAATAAAATAGACAGTCGAAAAATAAACCCACACATTTATGGTCGGTTGATTTTTCACAAATGCGCCAAGCAAATTCAGTGGAGAAAAAAGAGTTTTTTCAACAAAAGGTACTAGAACAATTGAATATTCATATGCAAAATAACAATTAACTTTGGTCCACACCTCAGACCATAGACAAAAATGTACTCAAAATAGATCATGCACCTAAATGAAGACCCTAAAACTATTAAAATTTTAGAACGAAACATAGGATGAAATCTTTGAAACTTTGGTTTAGAAAAAGATCTTTTAGTTATAGCAACCAAAGCTCACCTAATAAAAGAAAAAATTGACTAACTGAACCTCTTTAAAATTAAGAACTCTGCTCCTAGAAAAACACTATTGAGAGAATGAAAAGACAAGCCATAGGGGAAAAAAATCACACAATTGATGAAAGACTTCTATCCGAAACATGGAAAGAACTCTCAAAAGTCAACAATAAGAAAACAATCCAATAACAACAAATGGACAAAGGGCTTGAACAGATATTTCGCTAAAGAAGACATAGAGGTGGCAAAGAAGCACATGAAAAAATGTCTGACATTATTAGTCATTAAGGAAATGAAAAGTAAAACTACAATGAGATACCATTTCACTAGAATGGCTAAAATTCAAACCTGGCAACGTCGGATGTAGGCAAGGTCGTTGAGCAACCAAAACTTGTTACAAAATCACTTTGAAAAACTCTCTGGCAGAATCATTTAAGTTAAACACATGCCTCCTCAATAAGTCAGCATTACACTGCTAGATAATAACAAGAAAAATGGAAGCATAAACTCATAAAAAGACTTGTGTAAGAGTAACATGCCAACTTTTTTCATAGTAGCCCAAAATTAGATACTATCCAAATGTCTATCAAATACCTATAAACAAAGCGTGTATATTAATACAAGGAATACTACTCAGCAGTAAAAAGAATCAAGGACAGATACCGACAATAACAGAGATAAATCTCAAAAATATACTGAGCCTAAGAAGCAAGACAGAAAAGGGTACACACTGTATGATTCCAAGTATATGAAGTTCTAAAGCAGCAAAATAATCTATGATGATAGAAATCAGAATAATGGTACTTGTGTGATAGAAAAATGGAAATTTATGAAATGAAAATATTTAGTATCTTGATTGGGTAGGGGCATAATTGGACCAAAACTCACATAATTGTACACTGCACTTTTCACTATATACAAAATGCATCTAAAAAAAAATAGCTGTTAACTCTAAACACGCACTTTTGAACTTTTGCTTAAATACTTCATATGGCATTTTTGTTGTTGTTGCTGGTGGTGGGTGGTCTTTGGCTTGAAAAAGCAATTCTTACGAATAAACTGTAAGTTATATGTAAAATTATTCATCCTTATTATGCAGAGGAGTCACTTGGGCAAACCATTCTTGTTTCATTATGGGCACATCTCATTATGCATAGAGGGAGCAAAGTGACTCGATAATTACACTACCATCAAAGCAAATGACAGAGCCCGTCAAGAAACAAGGTTTTGGGTTCAGGCAGATTCGCATTTGAACCCTGGCTCTAGCATTTCCCAGCCATTTGACTTTGGGTAAATTACTGAGCTTCTTGTTCTCTTAGTTCTTCACCTAAATAGATAAGAGGTATAATTCCTACCTCACAGAGTTATTAGGAGACCAGATAAAAAAGTGCATACAGATCGTTAGCCTGGTGTGTGTTAACAATAAGAATAAAATGAAGATTTCTCTTAATATAGATATATAATACTCTAGAGAATTTTGGAATGTTACTTAGAAATTTGTCTGAGTTCCCAGAAATATTTCCTTAGATGATTTTGCTACTAAATGAATAAGTTAGTTTGTGGTAAAGAATTTGATCTCATGGATTCATATCTCTCACCCTTCCACAAGATTATTTTTTCCTCCTACCCCCATCTTTATCTTTCATTCTCACCTCTAACTTTACCATCCTAAGAGAGGAGAGGTTCTCAGATTCTGATTTCACACAATTGAGATGCGACACTTTATTTTACATATTATTGAGATCTGGGTTACTTCAAGATAGCTAAGAGCTTCCATGGAAAAGCATGGAACCTTAGCATGCATTCACAGAGCGGGTGAAATGTGCCCGTATCGCAAGGTTTTGAATGTCGGAATCTGTGCCAATCTGATGATACTCAATGTGCACAAATACATCCAATTTAGTAGGTTCCTACAGAGGAGATAAGCTTCCAGAATGGCCTGAGTTGTATCCTGAGCTATACAGTGTCCTCCTCTGACCCTGGTCCCCAAAACAAGAATTTTTAAATCATCACCTTTCACAGCTAAGCAATCTATGTGACACGGCAAAAGTTGCTTACCTTTTCAGGTCTTAGTCATACAGATTTGGGAATAGAGCTCAAGTAGCCTAGAACTCACAACTCTCCCACAATGCCAAGGCCAGAGCCCAGCTGCCAGAGATTTCTCTTTACCTAGGTTCCAGTTGGGCCAGGTAGGGGCATTCCCGGGATGTTGCGATGCACCGATTAGCCTGTGGCCTCATCTGACTGGAGCTCAGTGTTCTGTCTTGTCTCAACGACCACAGGATGTGCTCTCTATTCCTGTCCTTGACTCCTATGCAGAACTGGGGAGCACTCAACATGCCCTGAAGTCAAGCAGACTTGAGTTCAAGTCCTGCCTTACTGACCACAGAACCTTGGGCCAGTTCAAATTTCTCAATCTCTGCCTCTGTGAAGTTGGTCTAATAACAGCACTTGTCTGTTTTTCTAAGGATTTAATGAGACACCATATGTAAAATGCTTACCAAAGGACCTAGGATTTAATGTGCATCAGCCATTACTCTTATTGGACCTTCTAATTGTAAGAATTTTTTGGCTCATTCTCCAATTGTTGCCCAAATTAGATTGTCATTTCTGCGAGGGTAAAGACAGTTTGAATAGTCTTTATATGTACCCCATTGTATGTAGGGTGGAGCTGGGGATCGGAAGCAATGTCAATAACAGTTTAGTAGGTGATTATAGGTGACTTGATAGGTTTCTTGACATGATACAACCAGCTATGACTCTTCATGTACAATTTACATAGCAAATAGGTGATCTGACTTAAATGCTCTTGTACGGAAATGCTCTTCCCCAAAACTTTCTCTACCTGTAGATGAAATATTTGTGTGTATGGCTGATTCATATTACACTCTTATTTTCTTTTAAAAAATGTACATCTTTTGGTAAGCCCAGGTTACACCTATTGGGATATTACTTGCTCTGTTTCTTTCTGAAAGAGGACAAGGGATCAAGGCATCATTTAGCAGATTACAATTTTTTTTTTTATTCTCCTTACTAGTACACTTACAGTGTATTTGTTACAGTAAAAAAAGATGATCATCGCCCCTTAAGGGAACACAGAGAATTGGGTGACACAAAGATAAAGGCCAACTTGTTCACTGCAAGAAGTGTCCTCAGGTGACCTAAGCTTTTCCATGAGAAAACAAGAATGTCCTCACTGCCGAAAATAGCAGAAGGTGACATGATTCATGTCAGCTTGCCAAATGACTTCAGCAGGTGCCTCAAGGGAGTTCCCTGACCTTGCAGTCCTTAGTGCTCGCGTGCCCTGCCCAGAGCTTCCTGGGAACCTGCCTGCTTGGCGATGAGGGACAGGGCTCTTTTTAGCAGAGGTCAAGGTGGGCCAATGTGCCTGAGTATTGGCCTCTTCATTCACACCTGTCAAAACTGGAACAAAGCCAATGACCCTGCAGCTTTCAAGACCAACTAGTGTTGCTTATCTCCCTGAGGAGAGATGCTTGGAACCATTTTTACATGCTTTTTGCATCCTTTTGTAAGAGCCTGGCATGAGGAGGAGTGTCCAGAGAATCTCATTTTAATGGCAAGAGTCTTTTTTCTTCTTTGTGGCCTCTCCACACCACAGGCTCTCAGAAGGTGAAGAGACCAGGACGTAGAATCTTGAAGATATACACAGATCACCAAAGAATTCTGGAATCCATTTTCTTCTGCTCAACCATCGCCCGACTCTCAAAGACAAAACAGTTCTCCAGGGCTATTGTCTATTCACATTCTCCAGGATTCTGGTTGTTACTTTTCACTGGAGCCTCTTATGTTAGGTATGAAGTTAAATTAAAACTTGAGATGTGAAAAAAAAAAATGTAGTTTTAAAACATTCTTGTTTGTGTGTATGTTTGTGTGTGTATGTTTAATAACAATTTATTTTCAATTTTGAGCTCCGATTTGTCCTAGGGGTAAAAACTTACTCTTAGCCAAATCAGTGTGCTCTTCTCCTTCTTCAAGGCTACATCTATTCTCCAGGAGGCATACAACTGAAATGTAGAAACTGGGAGAGCAGAAAGGGTCATCTTGGCCTGAGTGTTCTCATGGCTGACCTCTGTGAGATTCTCTTCTGCCCTTGTTCCTTACTCGGGTCTCTGCTGAAATTTCCTCTCTCCTCCTCCTCCTCCTCTTCCTCCTCCTCCTCCTCCTCCTCCTCCTCCTCCTCCTCCTCCTCCTCCTCCTCCTCCTCCTTCTTCTTCTTCTCTCTCTCTCTCTCTCTCTCTCTCTCTCTCTCTCTCTCTCTCTCTCTCTCTCTCCCCCCACACACACACAACATCCCCATGTCTGCATCACTCTTAGGAGTATAGAAAACATATCACTGGTCCAAAGCCACACTGGGGGATGCCTTCTGAGAGCTGCCTCACCCCACCCCCACCTGACACACTTCCCAGGCATTTCTTCTGCTACTGGCCTTCCTGGGCATTGCAGAATCAGGTGGAGAGAGCAGTGGGAATTATTACCCATCCTAGCTTGCTCTAGATCCAGGGGCACAATCTGCTCTGCAGCTCAGGGGACCCTGTCACTCCTGTTCCTCACTTTCCTATTTAGCTGGCCAGAACTCAGGACCCCACAGCATCTCAGCTCCATTCCACCTTTCCTCTCCCTCATTCCTCTAGTCCGGGGGTCCTCAACTTTTTTGGCACCAGGGACCAGTGCTCCTATGAGAATCTAAGATCTGATGATTTTAATGTAGGGAGGAGGCAAGAGAATTAAAATGTTAAATCAAGCTACATTCAGAGACTGCAATATGCTGATCAGCCCTGCAGCCAGGCCAGAAGGACACCTGGAGAAAAAAGGAAGCTTTCTGCTGAGATTGCCGACAACCCATTTCCCACACCTGTGAAGGAGGAACCGGAAAAACAGAGTCTTTAAGTGGCTGCCCTACACAAAATAAAATAGTTCATTCCCTATGGCTAAAACTATAGGGAACCTATGGACTAAAGGCTGGGAATTGCCCACAGGCCTTTCACACTACATTCTTCCTCTCACTGTATGTCCATATCAAAGACAATGGGTAAACAAAGTCCTTTAAACTATAACTCACATGAACTAAAGAATGACATATAAACTGAATTCCCCTAACACTTGGGGCATTTCTTCAACTTGCCTTAGGTCTTTGTCTTTGCTTTTCCCCTTCTTTAATAAACTTTCCTTTTGTCCCTAACTTTGGCACGTGTGTTGAATCCTTTCTACCCTCATCGCCAAGGACCCTCTTCTCTCAGTGCAGGGCTTGGTCTCCTCTCCACTTGGCAAGGAGATCATTTGCCCTGGATGGAGCAGTTTTTTTCAGGATTGTATGAGCTTGGACTCCTGTTCTGGTGCAACTGATACGCTGATTTGGGGTGGCTCAAAATGTTTATATGGACTGTTCCCTACACCCTACAAAAATATATCCCCAGCACCCCGCATACCCTAGGGGTAACTTTGTTTTTATATCTCTTTCTTTCACTCAGGCAATAAGCATAAATAAGCTAATTCTAAAATAAAGGGCAGAGACAAAAGGGTAAAAGAAAACATGGGAAAAGGACATCAGTAAATCTACTCAAATATTATGTTGCCATTCTCATGAAAAGTAGCATAGTACACAGTCTGTGCTGAGAGTCAGAAGATGAGTTCTCTTTTTGGTTGTAGTCCTGACCGCTGCTAACCAGCTTTATGATCTTGGGCAAGACACTTCACCTCTCTGGCCTGTTTTTTCATCTTTAAAATGAGATGGATGAGTGTGTGGGTGGGCGGATGAATGAGTAGATGAATAGATAGGTGGGTGGGTGGGTGGATGGATGGGTAAGGAAGCTTGTCAGACAGAATGGGGAAAAGGAGGAAGGAGAGCTGTTGGATCTCTAACCTGATCTAACTGCTGCAAATTTACTGTTTATCCCTGGTCACTTTCCCTGCCCCACCTCTTTGCCTACTGCTTTGTTGAGGTGAGGGAGTTGAAAAGATCGCTCTAAGAGTTAGTAAACCTGGATTTTTCTTCTACATATCTGTTGTGTATTGCGTGACCTTTGGGCATTTCAAGAACTCTCAAGAGTGTCAACTTCCTTATTAGCAAAATGGAGTTAATGATACTGTCTTGTCTATCCTGCATGGTTTTGAGGGGATCAAATATGATAATGGACGTAGATCAGTCTCTGCAGCCAGGAAGTGTGTGTAGGAGGTCATGTTTTGTGAGGTATTTATTGGGACCACTCTTCTTTCCTTATTACCCTGTACAGCTGCCCATGGGGTTCAATTATGGCTTACACAAAGCATTGTTCCAGGGGATATCACAGCTCCTGAAAGAAACAGGGTAACAGAAATCACAACGTAAGGTTGTGTTACTGTGGTGTGCTCATCACATGTCAGGAAAAAGAACTATATTTTGTTCTTTTATTTTTGTTGTTAAGACACTGGAGCCAGAATGTGTATGGTTATTGCAGGGAGAGTAAAAAACAGGGGTTTATATTTTTGAATATGGGCGGATTTCCACCTGAACTAAATGAAGCAGTGGAAAATTTCCAGCAATATGCTGAGCTGACATTTAAGCATTTGTGGGATAAATCACATTATCTATGGAGACACGACAGTGCTAAAAGGTGAAAACTGAAGTTGTCCTCCTGCTAAACATCCGTATTAAGTTCATAAGAGAACTGCCACATCTTATCCCCTTACCCCTGAGCCAGGCATTCTTGGTCAGTTGAATAATTCTTATTTTGTAGTATCATAAAATCTCAGACTCCGAAGAAAGCTTTAAATAGCCTAATCTGGCCTTCCTCTTAGTTCAGTGGATTTCAGAGTGTGTCCTTGGATCATAAGCATTAGAGCATCACCTGGAAACTTGTTAGAAATGCAAGTTCTTGGGTTCTGCCTCAGACTTACTGAATTAGCAGCTGTGGGGGGAGGGATTCAGTGATCCGTGAATAAGCCTGCCAGGTGACTCTCACAGACCTAAAACACGAGAACCAAGGATGTAATTCATTACTTTATTAAATAGCATACCTAAAGGATAATCATTGCGGGTTCTATGTGACTATTTCTGGTGACAGGGAGATCACTACTTCAGGAGATATCTGGTTAGAAGCTCTAACAATTAGATATTTTCTCATTATAATGAGATAAATCTGACTTCTTGTCACTTTCACTTGCTGGTCTTGGCTCCATTCTCTGAATGTAATTTAGAGTTATAGCTGATGAGAGATCACTGGTAACTGGGCTAATTATTCACATAGTAGGAGTTGGATAAAAGCGAATACAAGAGGATAAACTGGGAGGGTGGCCAGTGCGTCACATTTTCCTTTCAACCAAATAAAACAGCAAGATTAAGGGCTGTCCCTGGCATTTGTGAGATTATGATAAATATCAGTATTAATAGCAATAGTGACAGTAATAATTACCCACAGCTCGATTTGGATGCAGGTCAAGTAACCATCTAAATCAAATTACATGTAAGAAAAATATGTGTGTTTAGTGCTGGGAACACTTTCAAAGAGGAAGAAAAATTGGCACTGCGAAAAACATTTCACCTTCTGGTAGAGATAAGTACCCCTTTCTATTCCAAGGAAAGTGTAAGAGAAAGGAATCCCAAAGCAGGGTAAAGATACTTCATGGTGATGTCCCAGCCCAGGCTTGTGGGCAAAATGAGCCTATTTCTGGTCACCCCTCAACCAGGGATGCTCTGAGTTGAATACACTTGTTTAGCCAGATTTAGTTAGTGATGGTCTTTTCTGCTTGTTTCTGGTGGGCATTTGGTAGAAGGGACAGAGTGAGTTTAATATTCTCATGTGGGTTTCTCTGGCTGAGAAGCAGGAAAGTGAATGCACCTTTCTTGGAGGGAGAGCCCCCTCCGGACCCAGCCTCTCCTTCCCTCAGTTCAGCCTCAGTCTCTTCTATTCCAATTTTTCCCCTCTTAAGACTGAAAGCACTAGCAGCTCTAAGTGTTGTCAGGGCACTCTCACAAATGATTTTATCTCCCTCCCCCCAATTTGAACCTAGAGAGTGTTTACTTCCTGTCAAACCCCAGGGACCTGCTGATTTTTCCCATTACTGCAAATTGCTGCTCTTGGGTGCTTTGCATTTGTTATTAAGATGCAATCAGGGATTCCTAACTGATTAACAGCCTCACCCCTCATCCCCCAACGCTCACACCTGACTTGGAGGCAACATCAGTGGAAAGCAAAATCCCCTGGCTGCTGGGTGTCTGGGGCTCTCTGTACGGTCAGGGGCTAATGGGTGAGGTGGGCAGCTGGTGGGAGCCGGAAGAGCATCAGGATGGAGCAAAGAGAGGCTGGGCTCCTGCGTGAATCCGGGGTATGCGGAGAAGGAATTGGTGTCTGTCTCTCAAGTTCCCGGGAATTGCGGTGGGTGTCAGGCCGGGAATTGCGGTGGGTGTCGGGCCGTGTGACAGGCCTCTGGAATAATGATGGCTGATGGCTGTGACGGCCTGCCCAATGAGGCAGAGGCCAGCCTGAGCTGGGCCTTCCAGACGAATAAGCACAGAGTGTCTCTTAAGGCTGAGTGGCAGGATGATGAGCATGCGGGTGACGGCCTGCCTAGAATCATATGTCAGTCAGCGTGCTCCAGAACAGCTCCAAGCGCTGCCACAGAGGCAACCCCCACCTCCCCTCCCCACCTGAGGACCCCTTCTCCTCTCCCCACCCACCTGTCAAACCTGCTCAGCCCCTTCTGCAGTTTTGTTCATGCTCAAAGCCAACAAAATGCACACAAATGCATGTCGTGCACTTCCAGCGGCTTCTGAGCATACACACACAAAAAGCTCTCTTTCTTAAGGATATCTTTTAACCTTTCTTTATTCTCCTTGTCTTTCTTTTTTATTTTTCAAGTGTCTTCTTTTTATTAAACAAATGTCTTGGCCCTTGCCCACCCTGAAGGTTCACTGTTGCATGGGAAAAAGAAGGGCCTGGGAAAATCACGGACACAGAGAAGGGAAAGGGTGACGGGATTGGGGAAGCCCCGCACCACAGCATCACAGATCCAAGCAAAGCTTCTGAACTCTATTGCTGCTCGCACAAGTCAAAGCTATGTGAGGGGTCTTACAGCCATTGGGACATTGGCCCGTGTCACCTGATTTTCATTAGAGCTGCTGAATGTGTTTTTGGAACAAAACACAGAGAATAGGGAGAACAACAGGGAGGTGGGATTTTCATACCACTGCAAGTGCCAGACATGAAAAGAGACAGATAATCCTGGGTTCAAGTCTTACTTGTTTCATTCACTGCCTCTGTTATCTGAGCCTGGTTGCCCACTTTAAAAATGGAAATAATAAATTTGTCTCATTGGGTTGTTATGAGGGACTATATACAAAGTACATGGGATATACTTTTTTTTTTTTCTCTTTCTTTTGTTTAAGTCAGGGAGGTGGTTAAGACAAAGTTCTTTTTTCTTTAAATCAAATCATTTTTGGCATCATTTAAAGACCAAGATGAAACCTTCCTGAAGACCAGAAAGGATTATGACTATCTTATCCTCCCATGGAGAAAAAAGTTCAGTTATTTAACTCCAGAGTTGCATTATCCTATCCTCCCTACTAATTATATCACTTTTTCCTGGCATTCTATTTAGACAGCCCAACGCTGACAAAAGCAGAGCCCTGACCTAGGACCTTCCCTAGCTACTCAGGGACCCCTCTTGGAAACAACTGTAAAAGCAGGTTATAAGGTCAATGAAAGAGAGAGCAGAAAGATCACTGTCTTTGGCATGAGAAAGTATCTCGGAATGTGTTTAAAGAGAAAGATAGAGGATGAGAACTGGGTGAAGCAGAAAGAAACTTTATGAAAGTACTTTACAAGGCGTGCACATGGTAAATGGGCTACAAGTACACCAACAGGCATTGTTCACTTGGGGCAACTGGAGTTCCTGGATCTTTTCCAGGTGTAGGCTGCGGGGCATAGGGAAAAAGGCCTAATGATCATGGAATTGAAGTCCCAAATTATAATTAATCCCAGAAGGAGAGGAGAGAGAGAATGAAATGGAGGCAAATTGTAAGAGATAATAGCCAAGAATTTCCTTAAGCTGAAAAAAGATATCCAGCCACAGATTTTAGAAGCTTAGGATAAATACAAGGTAAATGAATCTAGGTAGATGATGATCTGATATATCACTGCTGAGAACAAAGACAAAGAAAATCTTAAAAGTAGCCAATAAAAAAAACCAACATAATACTTTCAAAGGAACAAAGACTAATGTCTGACTTCTCCAAAGAAATGGTAGAATTCAGAAGATAAAAGTATGTCTTTAAAATTCCATAATGTTAGTGGGAAATTTTAACAGTGTAAGTAAATGATAAATAAGCAATCAAAAGTCAAAAAGTCTTCAGAACATCTGAACAAGAGGTCTAGCAATCTGACCTATTAACGTGTAGAAAAGGGGCGCCCAAGTGCAGAGCATGCATTCTTTTCTAGAGCATGTGCAACATTTTCCAAAAGGGATTATAAGCTGGGTCATAGAGCAAGTTTCAACAAATTTTAAAATACCAAAATTATAGTCTTTGGCTATAGTTGAATTAAGCTAGAAATCAATAATAAAAATGAATAAAATAATAAACTATGGCCTATTAACATGTCTGTTTACAGAAAGCACATAACCTCAAATGCATATACTAGAAAAGAAAACAGGGATGGAAAATAATGATGTAAGTATTCATATGAAGAAGTTAAGAAAGTAAAACACAATTAGACTCCATCATAATGGAAATAAGAATTTAATGAAATAGATGACAAATATGTAATAGAGGAAATGAACAAAACTAAAAGTTGTTTTTTTAAGACTAATAAAATTAATAAATCCCTAGGAAGACAGAAGACTAGAAAAAAACAGATATTATTAAAGATATTTCTTACATTAAAAAAAGATATTATGAACACCTTTATGCCAATACATTTCATAATTTATAAAAACTTTTCTTATGAAAATGAATACAGAGAAAAATAGGAATTCCGAATAGTCCAATATCTATTAAAATTGGATCCATTATTAAAAATATTTCCCCCAAGACAACTCTAGGCCCAGATGGTTTCACCAATGAATTTTTCCAAACTTTAATAAGTCGCACTGATCTTACACAATTCTTCCAGAGAATTAAAAAAAGATATTTTAAAACTTGTTTTGTAAAGACAGATATAATTTAAAATAGTGCAAGAACATCACAAGACAGAAAAATTACAGGTGGACCTCTTTCATAAATGTAAATACAAAATTCTTTATCAAAATATTTGCAAATCAAATCTTGTGATGTATAAAAAGAACAAATCACAACCACTATGGGTTAATTCCAGAGATGTAGAAATAGTTTAATAATTGAAAGACAGTAATTTTAATTTATCATATTAACAGAATAAAGGAGAAATAGAAAGTGAATATCAAATAATGTAGAGTATATAGAATAATAGAAATAGAATAAGGAGATGTGACCATCTCCTTAGATGTAAAAAAAAGCATTTGATAAAATTCAATATGTATTCCTGATAAAATCCTTACTTATTAAAATAAAAATAGAAGATATTTTCTTGGCCTGATAAAGAGCATCCACAAAAAACATCACACTTAAAGATAAGATGCTCGAAGCCATCTTTTGAGATTAAGAAGGAGAAAAGATACCTGAATCACTTTTCTTCAGTGTTGTACTAAAATTTTGAGCAAGAAAAAAGAAATAAAAGCAATGAAATTTCAAAAGGAAGATATAATACTATTGGTATTTGTAGATGACATGATTGTGCATTTAGAAAAACACAAAGGAATTTATAGAAAAACTATTAGAATCATTAATTCAGCGATGCCACTGAATATAATGTTAATATGCAACAATCAATTGTATTTCTAAATATTGCCAACAATTATAAAGGAAATAAAATCCATGCCATTTACAATAGCATCCCAAACATCAAATATCTAGAATCAATCTAATTGAAAATGTGCAGGAAAACATTATGAGAGAAATTGAAGGTCTACATAAAGGAGAAATAAACTGTATTCATGGATTAGAAGATTCAATATTATAAAGAAGTCAACTGATCTAAATTTTCAGGATTTAGGATTTTTAGGATGTTTTGTTTGTTTCACTTTTTTTCTTTTGGGGGAAGTGATAGGCTAATTTTAAATTTATATGAAAATGCAAAGGATAATAGCTAAGTTCCCCTTGAATTAGAAAATAAGATGAGAGTTTATTATATTAAGAGATTATAAACCTGCAGCAGTTAAGACAGCATAATATTAATGTAAAACAGAAATATTAAGCAGAGTAGCAGAAGAATATTAAAAACATTTATTCATATAAAGTTACATGATTTATGACAAAGTTAGCATAACAGTGCATTGATTAAAAGATATTTTGTTTCACATGATCTGAGTCAATTAAATACCCACATGGAAAAAAATCTTGATTTCTATCTTATACCACATTTTAAAAAAATCATTCCAGGAAAATTATAGATCTAAATGTGAAAGCTAAAATAATTCAACTTTAGATGAAAAATAGGGGCTTATCCTCATGAATAATTGTTTCTCAAACAGAACACAAAACATAATAACCATAAAATACGTGATTGATCAATTTGACTAGATAAAAAAATGAGAACTTCTATTCATAAAAAGAAAACATTAAGAGACTGAAATCAGGCCACAGAACGTGAAAAGATATTGGCAATATATCAACTTTTTGTCAGCTTGATAAAAATTTACTATCCAACATAGATAAAGAAATCCTATAAATTGATAAAGAAAAGACAGCCCAATGGATAAGTAGGCAAAAGTCATAAACAGGCACTTCAAAAAGAATATCTCTAAACAACATGTATATATATGTATGTATATATATACACATATATATGTATGTATATACACACATATATACATTTATATGTAAATATATAAGCCTTGTATACAATAATATATAAATGTATATTTATATGTGTGTGTGTGTGTGTGTATACACACACACACACCTTGAATATCATTAGACTTCAGGGAAATGCAAATTTAAACCATAAGTGACATTGTTACACATCTACTATAATGGCTAAAATCAAAAAGACTGACAATACTAAGTGCTGTTGAGGATGTGTGGTGCAACTGAAATTCTCATATCCTATACATGTAGCGTAATACAGTATAAATTGGTGCAATACCTTGAAAAACTACATCAGTATCTACCAAAAGCTGAATCTGCACATACCACGTGACTCAGTAATTTCTCTACTAGCATTTGCGAGTAGCCCTCTCTCACTTGCTGTCTCTAGGTCTGCTCCCTTGTAAGTGGATGTCCAGTGCTTTCGAGGATCCAAGGGAGCAGAGCTTCATTGTGGCCATTCTCTTTTCAAGGTACCATCTCCTGGGACTTATAAAGCTGTAAGTCCTCCTGGTAACCAAATAGTGCTGCCATCCTACCATCCTAACTGGGCCTGAGCCAAGTCGGGTTCCTCATAGACCTGGGGAGCAGATCGTTGTCGCCAGGTATGTGCTGTACTTTGTAACTGAGGCCCCAAAGCAGTTCTGCTTGTGCCTATTTTCGCAAAACCCCCTTGCTTTCAAAATACTCTTGCCTGCTGGCCTTCTCTCCATAGACCAAGGCCACAGACTCCATGCTGTCCCTTTCATATCTGTCTTTGTCCCTAGGTACCTGTCATCAACCTATTCAAAGTGCCAACGGATGTCTGCAGGCTACTTATGACACTGGTTCATCAGACACTCAGGTTCCAGCTCCTGCTGTAGGCCCACTGGGACCCCTGCTACATGGTGTGTCGGTTAGGAATGCTTTGAGAGTCAGGTAACAGAAGTCCTGTTCAACAATACCTTAAATTCGTAGGCATTTACTTTTCCATTTAAAAAATCTAGAGGTAAGTGGAGGCTGGTATTGGTTCAACTGCCCAGTTGAGTCTTCAGAGAGCCAGGTGTTTCCTCTCTGTTCACTTTGACATCCTTTGTTGTTGGCTTTTTGTCCTCGTACTTCCCATCTTGAGATTGCAAAACAGTTACTGCAGCTCAAAGCATCAAAACCACGTGCAGGACAGAAACACATGAAAGAGGTAGTGTAACTCACTCTTTTTTATTATCTGTCTCTTTTATCAGTTGGGAAAGCCTTCCATACTCCAAACCTCATCCTCAGCAAATTTTCTTGTATATTCTTGGCCAAAACCAAGGCACGCTAGCACCACTAGATACAAAAGACGTTGTAAAGTGAGTGTTGGATAATTCGTAATCGTTTTTGCATAGCCAACCAGCAGTGCCAGAAATACAAACAGGAGCAATGATGTTGTTTAATCCACCTACAACTCTAAATAATCAAGGGTTGGATTTACCCGTTCAGCTTGTCTTCCTTTGAGGACAGATGTACTTGACTAATCTTTTCCATCCAGCCTTTGAAATTACTTGCTTGATTTTTCTGTGTTTGCAGTCAAAATGAGGTTTTCCTTCGGTAAATATAATGATTTCCTATTAAAAGTGCCAAATTATTTCATTGAGTGGTGACTTTAGACTCTCCTCCCTGCTACTTGTTTGAACATCAGAGTCAATTCTCCTAGTGTCATTTTAGACAGTTTGACGGAGGAAAGGAATGAGAAGCCTCTGCTCAATCAAGTATCTGATTAATACAGGTGCAGTATGCAAATTGCTGACTTTCTAAAAATTCGAATAAGATAAAACATGCTTATAGCTGCTCTCACAGTGTCTAATCTCTTTTTCTAAATCTCTTAACATCTTCTTCCCAAACACCATCTCTTACGGGTGGTAGAATGTTATGTTTCAAGACCGTTTTTACTTTTTCCTTTTTTTTTTTCTGCCCTAATTGCTTTCCTCCAGACTTCTGTGCTTCTCTGCCATTCTTTCCTGACTGTCTTATATGGGTGAAGCACAAACCCAGCTGAGAAAATGACAGGTTGCAATGTTTACCCCAGCATTATATCTAATCGCAGTATATGCCCTGATCTGGACATGGTGCCTCCCTGTGAACAACAGACACTTATTTATATATAAGGTGTTTTCACAACCCAGTTCTTCTAGCATTGCTAGTTGAGTATTTTCAAGCCTCTTTCACAATGCTTTTACAATAAGACCACGTCAGAAACTCTAGATTATCCTTTCCAATGTAGTTCAAGGAGTTAAATTTACAAGTTGTTTCTGTTTTTGTATCTACCTGTATTTCTTGTGTATAAATATACAGAGTATTGAAAATTGTTACTATTCAGTGATTCCTTCAGTCAAAACATTCTATGACTCTGCATGGAGCTCTCAGCACTTAAAGGTGTGATGTAGCGAAAAGCTAAAGGCTTAAGGGAAAACCATAATAGAAGAGATTGTTTAGAAATTGCAAGATGTGCTAATTAAGAGAGGAAAGGCAAAGAAAGGACTTATACACTGGGTTTTAGAAAACAGAAAAGAGAGAACATTCAACTGTTAAGGCCATAGTCTGAAAGATGGGCAGCCCGATAGATGAGTTAGGTGGCTATTGAATCAGAGTTCCAAAACCAAGGTTTTTGCCTGCAGCCTAACACCATTTCCTGCCTTAATGTCTCCAAACCTGAGCTTAAGTCTGGAAGGCGGAGGGAGGGCAAAGGAAATAGCCATAAAAAGGGGGCCAGTTAAAGACAGCGCAAGGCTGGTGGCGTCAAGGGACTCTGCTAGCACATGCAGTCTCTTAAAACTTTTTTTTTTTCACAGACCCAGTTTAATTGGAGCCTTAAGTTTTTTATTTGGTTTTTGCAAAACGTGTCTTTTGTTTGCATTTTTTTAAATGGCTTTATTGACATATAATTCACACATACCATACAATCCATCCATTTAAAGTTTACAATTCAATGGTGTTTGGTATGTTACCTTATTAATCTTTTTTAAATTGTGGTAAATTTATCTATAACAAAACTTGCCACCGTAACCATTTTTAAGTGTACGATTCAATGGCATCAATTATATTTGCAATGTTGTGCAACTGTCACCACAATCTATTTCCAAAACTTCTTCATTGCCCAACAGTATCTTTTCATGACTTTAAAAGATGCTCGCTTTGAGTGGGCAAACTGAGACAAGATGCATCTCTGGACCATCACAACCCAGGCCTGGGTATTTTTGTGGTGAACAGAGCATGGCTGGAATTCAACCCCCATTTCCCTGTGGCCAGGCAGGATGTGCAGCACACACCTGCACAATCTTTCACAGCAGCTCTGTTGATACTATCACCTCAGCACAGCCATCCAGACAGAGCAAGGACCTGCCCTCCGAGGCAGCTGAGGGGAGGAGAAAGAGCATATTCATTTGCTCATTCGTTCTGTGTGCTGATTCTGGGGCAGGCCTTGTGCTGTGCACACGCGTGTCTCTTCTGCAAAGGACTGCTTCCTGCTTTAACTCCTCACCCAGACCACACAACGTACTTCCAAGAGTCCTCCCCTGATTCTCCTAACTCTAGTGGAGACTTGGGGATCCATGTAACTGTATGGAGTAGATGAGATAGAAGAAAGTGGTGCTTTCGAAGATGAAAAGAGGAATGAGGAAGGCCGAGTACTCAGATGGCAAATCTGTCCCTACCCACTCACATTGGTTTCTCTGGGCAGCCATAACAAATTCCCCAGGGCTGTGCCTGTCTCAAGGCTCTAGGAGAGAATCATTCTTTCCCTCCTGTAGCTTCTGTTGGTTCTAACATTCCTTGACTGGTAGCAGCATAATTATAATCTCTTCCTCTATTTTCTTGGCCTTCTCCTCTTCTCTCTGTGGGTCTCTTATAAGAGACCCTTTCATGTGATTTGGGGCCTATTGAATAATCCAGGATGATCTCAGCTCAAGATCCTTACTTTAATTACATCTGCAAAGACCCTTTTTCCAAAAAGGGTCATATTCTAAGCTTCTGGAGTTTAAGATATGGACACATCTTATTGGGGGCTACCATTCGACACACTATGACTCTCTATGCCTTTGGTTGACAGCAGTGGAGAAGAAACCCTTTGATCCACCATGGCTGAGACTCAGTGCAGTGATCACCATTGAATATCCTGACAATGATGGCAGAACCGAGGCCCAAGGCTGGTGCCAAATCTGCCATTTATGAGTGATGCAACCATTTCTGTTTTAGGTACAAATTACATGGCACAACCTAACATTAGGTATCAGGCTTCCTATTGGGTGTGTGTTCACACCCAGGACCATGGCAGCCTCACAGAGAGACACTTGATTTTCTGGTTAGCTGTGGAATGATGGTGCTGTGTAAGCTGGCATATCTCCTCAGGTGGGAGCTAGAGATTGCCTGAACTTGAACAGAGTCTGTAACTCTTTGAGCTGCTTCTCTTCGATCACTAAGAGCTGAGATGCCAGTGGAGGAAACACTTCTTTTTAAACAGAGCTTCTCTTCTCTCAGAGCTGAGAGTAGAAATATATCCCTTAAATCAGAAGACAGGTGGAGAAGGTTGAACCTGCTAACTGTCTTCTGCAACTTCCCAAGATGTTTTCCTCCCCACTCTCCCACACCTTCCTATCCCTTATTTCGGCGAGCAAGTGCTGAGGCAGAATTCACTTTGGAGCTCAGAACTTGAAGCGCCCCAAGGTGGGAAAAGAGGTGGGGAGAAGGATTCTCAGCATTTTTTCTAGATGTTTTCTGTGAAGAGAATTTGACAGCTTTTCCCCCTTAACTCACATCTAGCTTTTTCCTTTTCGAAGAACCCACTTCTAAATAAGCAGTGTCCAAATAAAAAAGAATCGCAGAATATGGGTAACAGGGTTTACTAGGTGCTTACTGGTTGACCTGTACAAGGATGATTGACCTTTGAAGAACACAGCTTTGAATTCTGCAGGTCTACTTACTTGTGGATTGTTTTCCATAAATACTTATAGTACTGTAAATGTATTTTCTCTTATGATTTTTTAAGTAATATTTTTTCTAGCTTACTTTATTTTAAGAATACAGTATATAACACATACAACAGAAAATATGTGTTAATCGGTTATTTGTTATTGGTAAGACTTCCAGTTAATATAGGCTGTTAGAAGTTAAGTTTTTGTGGAGTTAAGGTTATATATGGATTTTTAACTGTGCAGCAGGTGGTACCCCTAACCTCCGTGTTGTTCAGGGGTCAACTGTATATATATACTAAACTTGCGAAGACTGAAAGGTAAGGAAAGAAGCAAAGCAGTCATAGGCATATGCATGGGAACGTCAGTGAGATATATAATGTCAAGCCTTCATTGATGGACAGTGTCATTGTGAAAAAATCCCCTGGAGGAGGCAGGTTGTAGGCTTCTGCTTAGGGGCAGGAACAATAGTTGACAGGAAGAACAAGTTTTCCACGTGGGTGAGAAAGACATCTAAGCAAAGACCAGATCCCGGAAGGCAAGACCAAAGACTCAATAAGAAGTAACTATGCCCAAAAAAGAATAACAGGGCTATGTGGGAATTTAGACAGTGTTCCACAGGGAAGTAGTACAGAGTGGAAGGATGGGGTTGTTTAGCAGAGGGCATCAAGCTCTGAGGCTCTGGTCTGCATCGTGCAGGCGAATGCCGGTAGAAACTGGGACAGCGAAGCGATGCCTTTGCAGTGAGGGGCTCAGACATCTGGGAAGTCCGTGGAATTAATTATTTCTATTCTTGCTTCTCAATGGCTGGGTAGGATTCACATGTATACTTAGTACATTTAACCTATAAATAAGGGCCTCTTTGGCAGGAATCCCTGACTCAAATGGCTTTCACAAAATGTGTAAGTAGGATGCAGGGTACAACAAGAAAACCAACATTAACTCAGGACCTACTATGCACCAGGACACTGTGATAGAGGTGTGTGTGTGCGTGTGTGTGTGTGTACACATATTATCTCATAGCATCCTCATAATGAGTCTCTGAGATAGTTATCGTCACTTATGAGAAAAATGAGGCTCAGAGAGGTTCAATGTTTTCCCCAAGGCCACACAGTCAAAGTCATGGGCCTACGTTCAAATCCGGGTCAGCTTCAATCAAGGCCTAGTCATTTTCTGTAGGTCGACTCTAACCCTGGCACTGGTTCTCTTTCTGCATGGAGCAGGAAGCTGCTCTGCTTTCCTGTGTGTTCTTTCCAGTATCTCCATGGCTGGGCGTGGCTGAGCTGACAGACACCTGTTTTTTTTTTTTTTTTTTTTTCCCAGACTGAACACTTGGGAAGATTCCACGCTGAGTTATGGTGACTCTACTTTAGAACCTGTTGGTACTTGTGACTTTGCCTCTTGCCATCAGGCAACATGTTGCCTTTGATCAAAGCAGCTGCTCCTCTGGAAATAGCCCAAGGCAGGGTGGTATGTGCTGACCTCCCCACATGAGCAACACTGAGTGGCGGGACATGGGAGCATGATTCCTCAGTGCATTCTGCCCACACCCTCAGCTCATAGTGGCTGCGTGGAGATCTGAATTATTCCCGTCCTCTATGTCTTTCTTGTCCAGAAGAAGCTGGACTGGGATTTCTTTTCTTTAGACGTTATTTTATTTTATTTATATATAATGCTGAAAACATTAGGAAAATTACTGTGCTTTTTAAAAAATTTATTTTTATTATGGTGACACTGGTTAACGAAATCCAGTTTCAGCTGTACAGTTCAACAGTGCGCCATATATGTATTGCATTGTGTGTTCTCCTCCCATAGTTCGATTTCTTTCTGTCACACATATTTGACTCCTTTTACCATATCTACTTCCTTCTTCCCCCCTCTCCTAGCCACTAGTCTATTGGGACTGGAATTTCTTAAGTTTTACAAAAATATATTTGAATATCAAAGGTGCCAACCTCCTCACTACACAGAAGAAAGGGAAAAAATGATGACCCCTTTGCAGTCTGGGCCCCCCACTGCCCTCCTTGCCTGGCAAATTTGGAGCAAGTTTTATTGGAAGAGCCTATTGATAATACTACCAACCATCCATTCTTGAGATTGCTGTATGGTATTAGGTCACAGTGTGACAAAATGGACACAGTAATTAAAGGAAGGCAGATACTGGAAGGGCTAGTAACCCAAAACGACACATGGTATCTATGGGCCTTATAAAACTGTTAGATCTGCCATTTATTGAATTGGTTTAAGAGCTTCATTTCCTTTTCGTTGGCTTCATAGGATATTTAAAGTAACACTGTCTCAGCCAGTCTTATCACAAGGGGTATTAAATAATAGGTCAAATTTTCAAGTTTTTCTCTGTAACCTCAATCTTAAACCTAAAGGGAAGATAGAAACTGGTATTATCTGGATTTCTAGTTCTTAAAAAAAAATTTTTTCTGCTTAATAGGTGATAAGGATCATTCAATATCTTTGACAGAATCATCCCCTATTCAGCCAGGAGGCAGTTGTGATAAAGAGGGCAGAGCTGGACACCTGAGAATTTGGCCACAAATAAGGTTCGGAAGCTGGGAATGTTGACACTGTTCCATGCTTGCACGTCTCGGACATGGCAGTGACAACACTTTCTTCTCAGGGGGGTGACGTCAGGCCTAGCATGGCCCACTAAACTCTAACCTCCTTGAGTTCAAGGACTCTCTTGTTCTTGCTGCAATCTTACCCCCATCCAAAGGAGTTCGCCAGTGGATTTGTCCCATGGATCCTTCTAGACCTGCCATCCTTCCTCCTCCCTCAATTCTTCCTTCATATCGCATTTATAGGATCAGAACTGAGACTTGTTTGGACCAGTCCGATCTCTGTCACATCTCCATAGGTTGTGGAAATAGCCATTTCCAAAGAACAATTTTCCTTTACATAAAGTCACATGATGCATAAAAAAGTCAGAAACCAATATGAAAAGGGGAAGAAAGTTGAAAGACTCAAAGGTAGGAGGAGAGAGTGAAAGAGAGTGCAAGAGCAAGACTGAGGCCCACCCTAAAATGGATTAGAACACATGCAGCTTTATTCAAAGTCTGCCAAATACATCTTGCTGTGCCTCAGAATGGAAAATGGGATAGAACAATGAGCTGGAATTTACAGTGCTTTTGAAAAGCAACTGCTGTCAGTATGCACTCTGAATATGCCAAATATTGCATTCAGACCAAAGAAGCTTTTTCTGGCCATTGTGGCCCCACGACAGCCCATAGAAGACAACAAACCCTACCTGGCTGTGACCTCTAGTTCTATTCCATGAGCATTCTGTGTGCTTTAAAAGGTCATGCATGTTTCTAGAAGGAAGGTGAACACAAGGTACATATTTTATGAATTATATATCAATAGAGTATACATTTTATGGCCTGATTTTGCCATAAAGGCCAGATGTTCTGCAGCTCTTGAACAAATTTCTCAGAGAGATGAATGAGACATTTCTGACTTGATATTGAAGGAGTCAGGCTATATCATTGCTTAGTCTTGTATTTCAAGAATACTTTATGTATACTTAATATGTTCCTGATTTCAGTTAATGGTGGTATCCTCCAACCTCAGTCCAACAGAATCTGGAACAGCCCATAACTTTCTGTCCTCTCTCTCACCCCTTACATCCATTGGGTACCCGGTCCTGTCTTTTTTTCCGATATTCAGGTCAATGTCTCAGTCTGTCTCATAGCTTACCTCACTGTGATAAATGAATTCACTTCTCTTGTCTTCCAGTCTTTCCTTGGTTCCATTCAACCTTCTTGATTCTGCCGGCTTTGGCTTTCTTCTCCAAAATCCAATCACATCACTCGCATTTCACAACCTCCACTGGGTCCCACTTTACTCAGCAGAAAACTGAGACATGTTTAGCCGTCCAGACAAGGGGATGTGAAGTAGGTGAAGCCCACACTGGGAACAGTCCCCAGGGGCTGGCCGGGCTACTGCTTTGAGTTTTATTAATAGGCCACTTTATGATTCATTCTGATTGCAAATTTTATTAAGCACCTATTATGTGCAGACAGTGTTCTAGGCATTGGAGATATAGCAATGAACACAAAAGCCACCCTGGCCCTCCTGGAACTTATTTGACTGTGGACCAGCTTCTAAAAGAATCAGACACTTGGTAGAGGGACCTAGGCTCAGTTCTCAAAAAGGCTAGGTATCACCGAGGAGCCAGACCCAGAAGCTCTGAGGTGATAGGCCTATGTGGTGTCAATGATAGAGGTGAAGAAGGGCTCCCGATACTGAAACACAGGTGCCTCCTTGCTTGCTGAGGTTGTTTGAAGGGTCTATCAGAGAAGAAGAGTGAGGAATAGGGCACTGAAAATACCCAAGGTGCTTCCAGAAATCTCTGGATGCCTTGGCTCCCATGGTGGAGAGCTTGCCAGATGCAGTGGCCTGAATTTTACCTTGGAGCTCTAAACCCACCTGTGTCAGGGTTGGGGTAAAAGGTGCTGCTATGGCACTGCTCAAGGAATCAACTAGAACAGCTTTGAATGAAGACAATCTTCCTAGGCATTAGCAGCCCTTCACCTCCTAAGACGACTACATTGTCATTAAATATCCAAATGATGATTGACCTTAAGACCCCACCCCAAGGGGATACCCCATCACTTTTGAGGTTCATTTTCTGCCACTTTTGCATATCTGCTCACAGTTATTTCGGCTATATGTGGGGCTTGGTGGCCCAAGGATGCTCTTGGGCTTTTAGAAACTCTAAAAATCTCCATACTTGTGCTCCTTGCTTCTCTCAGCAGTGGTCAGCCTGGCAAGGTGCGTAAGTCTAGGGTGAGGCCCAGGAGTGTCTCCTTCAGCCTGCATGTAGCAACGGTAATGAGACTACAGACACAGAGTAGAGTGAGAGCCCCAGGGAGCGAGGGTGATGAGGGAATACTGTCTGTCCCCCATATTTTCCCCCATGAGAGGGGTGTGACTGTGACTGGGTTGGGGAGCTAGCCGTCTTAGGGGCCTAGAGTAGATTGGAAGGGCCTCCCTATGGGGGTCAGTGTAGAGTCAGAGGACCTGGCAAGGGGAAGTTTCTCTTGGGGAAGCACAAGTCAGAGGCCGTATGGGTCCCAGTACCATGTCATCAGTCAGAGAGATGTCTTGGTGCCGGTGTCTCTGAGTGCAGATGCTGTGGCAAGAATTCAGGTGCAAATTATTTAGAAAGTGATTCTAGGAAGCATGGCTAGAGGAGAGGGAAGAGAAATAGAAGGGGAGGGATTTTTTAAGGCACCTAGAGTTCGATCCCACCAGGAAACTCTTTAGAACATGCCTCAGATTTACTCCAGCTGAGGGGCGAGAATGCTGGGCATGTCTAACAACTCCCTACTCATCAATGATTGAAAGGTGCTTTCTGGTTCATTGACCTCCAGGCCCTCTCGCTTTCCCTTCACATGGCATGGAGGGTTTCCATAGCCATCAAAAAGCAGAGTCACAGGGTTTGCATCCTCTGGATGTAGAGGGGAATGCTGACCCCTGGGCAGAGTGCCAAGGGCCTCTCATAAAAGTAAGAGGACACAAACATGGTGCCACTGACCAAGCTAGGTCAGAATGGGAGCCCAAAGAGGATGTGAGTAGAAGGTGGAGCATGAAGGAATCCCCTGAGTGGAGAAAAGACAAGCACTCACCTTTTTAATGAGGCACCTGAGCCTCTGCTAGGGGTTGAGAGGAGGTGCCACTTGCCCAGATAATGTGCCCAATCACTCTGGTCTAAAGGGGGGAAGCTGGATGATTGCCTTTCCTCCCTATTATAGACTGAATTGTGTCTCCCAGAATTCACATGTTGAAGCCCTAACCTCCAACGTGACTGTGTTCAAACAGGGTGGGGTCCTAATCCAATAGGACTGGTGTCCTTAGAAGAAGAGGAGAAGCCACCAGAGATCTCTCTCCCTCTGTGTACAAAATGTGAAGACACAGTGAGAAGGTAGCTTTCTACGAGCCAAGGAGAGAGCTGTCACCAAAAGTTGAATTTGCCAGCACCTTGATCATGGACTCAGAGCCTGTGGTACTCTGAGAAATAGCATCTGTTGTTTAAGCCCTGCAGTCTGTACATGCACACTAGTACATGCCCTCACTCTTCCTAAGCACTCCCAGGAATATCTGGAATATTGGATATGTCCCCTCACAGTTAGGGGATAAATTTTAATGAACGGGAAAGGCTGTGGCACGTAGCACGTATGTCAAACATTAAGTCTTTAACTGATTAGAGACATTCTGAGCTTCTGAATGGCCCAAATACGCGATTCCCATCCTCCATACCCGCAGTCACTGTTGGAGTCACGAGTATTTCCTATTGCCAGTCCTCCTCCCCTCCCCCTGCTCTTTCTATTTCCCTTCTCCTCCAACTCATCCTCCTTCAGACTGGTTGCCATCTCTAAAATTGTAATTTGCTAAAAGCAACAATGACAACAACAGCAAAACATAAATATATTTAAAAATAAACTAGTGAGGGGATGGGGATGTAGTTTATTTTGATTTGTCTTAGGTTCTAGATACATGAGCCAGTGCTTATTTTCAGATCTGCCTCTTCCTCTCTATGTATCTTGTAATATATATGTTTAACTCACTCTCCTCTCCATGAATAATGAGGGAGCCAGACTATAAAGACAGGAGTTTTCAAAGCAGCTAAGTGCACTAGGTCTTTTTCCAACTTAAAATCATTAAAAAATGATGCTATATTTTATTTTTATTAAGTGTCTGAAAAAATCCAGGAGACAGAGCATTCTGCACTTGGAATTTCATGGGCAAGGCCTATCAAATATTCTCCTTCTACTGATCCAAGTATTTCTCTCCCCCTCTATGCAGTCCATCTAGTCTAAGCCATCATCACCTCCCACATGGGCCATTGTCATAGCCTCCCTGCTCAATCTGGTTCCCTTCAGTCCCCTCTGAGCATAGTGACTGGGGTAACTTGGGAGAACATACAAGATCAAGTCCCTCCTCTGCTCGAAGCCCTCCCATGGCTTTGTGTCTCATAGAGGCGACTGAGTGAGCTGCCCTCGCCCCATTTTGCCTCCCCTCCTACTACTTTCACCACACTCACTCCCACCTCTCCTGCTGGCCTGGTCCTTTTGCTACATACCTCAGGAACTATGCTTTTGTTGTTTCCTCTCTCTCTAGAATGTTCTTCCCTGGATATCTACATGGCTCACTCTCTCACCTCCTCAGGTCCTTGCTGACATGTTGCCTCCTTACTGAAGCTTTACCCAATTTCCCTCTTCAAAAGTGGACCCCAACTCATACTCCCTATGGTTCTTACCCTGTTTTCTTCTTCTCCATAGCACTTCTCAAATACTACATGTTTTTTCCTTCTCACTTTACATACCGTCTCTCTCCTCTGAATATGGCTTATCAAGGGCAGGAGTTTGATTGAGTTCTACCTGCCATATACTCACACAGAACAGTGCCTGGCATGTAGTTGATGTTGGAAATGAAAGCTGAATGAGTGTGTGGAAGGCCCTGGGGTGGTGGTGGGAAAAGAACACCCTCTGGTTTTCCCTTGAACCGGAGGTGCAGCCTAAAGGCTCACAGAAACATTTTCTTTCACTTGCACAGTGTATTTCAAACTCTTATATTTGCTACCAATTCTTTAAAAATCTGTCGCTTGACATAAAATCCAGGGAACTGGCATCACCTGATAAACATGTGACGATTGAACATGTCCCCATCCTCAAGACAACGATGAGTGGAGCTAAGCAGTAGCCACCCACTGAGAATGTTAGTGAAACACCCTCTCCTGATTTGCGCACTCATGGAGCCACTGGTCCAAGGTTGATTTGGGGGAGACAGGAGGTCATGGAGTAGTGAAGCGTGGGCGGGCACCAGCACAGGTCCCAGATGTTGCTTTACCAAGGAGGGTAAAGTGTTCCTGCCATTTAGCCGCCCAGATTCCCACTGATGCTGCTCCCAGCTTCCTGATCCCTCTGATCTTCAAGCTGTAAAGCCCTTGGTCACATCCCAGCCCCTTATCAATGGTAGCCATAAAAGCAGGTGGTCAAGAATGGATAGGAGAAAATGCAGCTAAAAAGAGAAAGAAAAACATATCTATTGGTAAAGTGCACATGATTCTCTACACACATGTTAGAAGGGTAAAGTGCCCACAAATTACCATTTTTGCTAAATTGGGCAATCCCACAATGTCATTGGCTAAGTATGCCTGAGCATATATTACACATAGTGTTCAAGGAACGGAACTAATTAAAGAGAAAAAAAAAAAAGACAAGAAGACATAAGCTTCCAGCATCTAAGGAGTTATTGTGATTAACAAGCACAGGGAAAATGATATTACTTATTCCTCACCCAGTATTCATTATATCCTTTATATTTTGTCTTTTTCTCACACTTGCCTTTGGAAGAGCTGGGGCCAAGGTGCTCAGTCAACAGCCTCTGTTAATAGATTTAGAAATAAAAAAGACTTGACAGTTAATTCTATTATCTATAAATATTTCTTTTTCACCTGTTATGCTCACATTATTTAAAAGGCACAAAAATAACCTAGCAACACATACAAGTTACTATGTCCCCTACCCTTAAGTTTCTTCAAAATTTAAAGAGCACATCCTTCCCATTCCCCATCCTTCATGCTAAATAGTTTTGATTTAGACCTAAACCTTGAGATACAAAGAACTCAAAGTATAAGTAACATGAATTTCTGTAATTGATTTCTTCTCTCAGGTTATTCAATGCGACACTAGGAAAATAATCAGACTTGCTTGCATAATGACACATATTCATTTGAAAAGAAAAAAAAACTAATAACATGTTAAGTTACTTGGACCTTTGGTTCTGCAAAGAAGTTATGATTTCACACTGCTCAGCATATTATATTTTCTACATAGATGCTGAAAATGTATTTCAGGACTAATTATTGGGCCCTTGTTTATTTGCAGGTGAGAGAGATCTCAGCCAGCCTGTCATTTGCTTTAGCACTTATTATGTAACAATCACTGCACCTTAGTCAGTTTGGGCTGCTGTAATACCACCGACTGGTTGGTTTAAACAACAAACATTTATTTTTCACAGTCTGAAGAAGACTGGGAAGTCCTAGATCAAGGTGCCAGCTGATTCAGTTCCTGGTGAGAATCCTCTTGCCGGTTATGACCTCACATGGCCTTTCCTTGGTGAGTGCAGGAAGAGAAAGAAGGAGAGATCTTCTGTGCATTCTCTTTTTTGAAGGATACCTATCCCATCATGAGGGCCCCACCCTCATGACCTCATCTAACTCTGATTACTTTCTGAAGGCCCATCTCTAAATACCATCACACTGCGGGTGAGGGCTTCAACATAAGAATTTTATGGGAATACACTAACAGCATGGGCCTGAGGTTTCAAAGATAAATGAGGCAATGAGACCCTATGGGATTCAGTTTATGCAGAGATAGACGTATAAGCATATATAGCACTTAGAAAACAAAAAGACCTACAAGGAAAGTGCCCTGGAGAATAGTAGAGGGAATAATGGCTCTTGATGAGCAAAGGGGTAAAGGGGTATATCACATTCAGGAAGTGGCATCCAGCTGACAAGAGCAGTGGTGGCTGCTGCTCCGTTGGCTTCCTTGGACAGCACTGTTGGACAGTCTCTGTTCCCATTTTGTTGTCACACCCAGCCTCACCGACCAGTTCTTTTGGGGTCTGATTCTGTCCAGTGAATTTAGCCTCACAAGCTTCTATACTTTTCTTGTTGCCTTCTTTGAGGAGCCAAAACAAGTTCCCCAGTAACAAGAAAAGAGGATACTTTGAGATAACTGACCCAGTATGGCAGCCAAGCTCATTACTTCAAGCAATATTCTAACTGCTGTCTACAGAAAGTGCTCTCTCCAGCCACCTTCAGGACACTGGTGGTCCTTTGGCTGTGTCTGGTAGAGGAATGTTGGGGTGGCGGGGGAGCCAGCATGATATAGCAGGGCCTGGGGTAGAAGCAGTGCTGCTGTCTTCACTAGGTGGGAGCCACAACTCATCGCAGACAAGTCCTAGGGTTCTGGTACTGGTCCAGTCCAGTTCTCACCATGCATCATGGGGCTGATCTAAAGAGATAAGAGAATGAATGGATTTGGGAGTGTGGGAGGCAGCAATGCTGCATTTCAAGTCATCAAATGGCAGTGGTGCATTTATGTGAGAGATGAATGACAGAAATAGCCTCCTGAAAATCTGTCTTGCTGCAAAGTTGAGTTAAGGGAATAAGGCAAGGGTGGTTAACCACATTTGTCTCTCCTTTTTACATCTGGTGGTGCCAGGGCCTAACAGTACACCTTCCCCCATTTCTTTAGGAAGCCTTGAAACCCTTCAGCAAATAGGACTCTTGCTGGTACTCCCTGGTGTCTCAGCGTTCCCTGGGGTTTGCATGCACATTAGGTCCTTATCATCATCCTCTCTTTATTGTGAGACTATCTCATTTCTGCTGAGTTTTGAGTCACATCAAACCCTAAGTGCTAAGGACCCTCACCATTCAAATAAACCTGATGATTATCAATGCTTCTAGAAGTTTCCTGATGCCTTCTCTTGAAGGAGCTTTGTCAGTAACTATGGCCCTTTAACCAAGTCGCTGAATCCCAGTTTCTACATCTGTAGCGGAAGGAGGTAGAATTAGGTAATCTCTAAGATCTCCACTAAGTAAAGAGTAGTAGCAGCCGATCAGACTCCTCCTACACACATCGGATCCCCGCAGAAAGTAAATTGAAAGGATATGGAAAGGAGAGACAGCACGTATTGAAATTCTCATTAGCCCCACTGCCTGGTTCTCATTAGTGAGCCTCCTGGGCTATGGGCACAAGGGCCAGGACTTATTTTCATGGCTGAATAGCACATGTGAAACGCAGGCTATTTTTAATTTATATTATATGAGCTCCACACTTTACTATCTTATGAAGTAATGGGCAACGCTCACAGAAAACCCCACCAGAATGACGGGCTAATCCTTGAGGGGGAAAATATTGCTGTTCTGCCTAAGCTTTTGCTCTCTGCTTAATTAATCTCTAAAACTTTCAGACCTTAATGAGAATAATTAGACTTGACAGTACTGAGCTTAATGCACAACTACAGACAACAAAAATCGTGTTCAGTTCATAAGCTTCCCAGAGCTTGCTGAAAGGCAGGCTAATGTTATTTACAGCAGCCCCAGTTAGGGGCAGACGAAGGTTCGGGACTTGAAATGTGCCTAGAGCTCCCTGAGGACAATTTCTCTGAGGAGCAGAGTACTATAGGCCCCCTTTGTGGCTTTCACTCCATAACAAACCGTGGTCTAGACAGGACCTGGCTGGAAATTCCCTGATTACCACCCCGGCCAGACTACATTTATCGTCACCTTGAATGTAATGCCAGTGCAAAACCTCCGGGCCTCTCCCGTTCAAATGATGAATCGAGGGAGCCAGAGCACCGCTGAGCACTCACGGCGCTCCAGTCAGTGTCTGCCAGCTTCTGGAAATACCTCATTTTCCAGAAAAGCGTTCATTTGTCAACAGAGGGATAATGCTAAAACCTTAAAGACAAATCAGACAGAAGGCAGGGGTGGGAGGATCGGGCAGAGTCTGGCCTGGAAGAGGCAGCCGCTTTGGCTCAGTACAGCTTCTCTGATTTGTTAGCCTCGTGCCACCCTCGGTCTTCTCCAAGAAAAGGTTTAAATCTCCTTTGCAGCAGTTTGGGCTCATCTTCCCCAGATGGAGAGTCTAGAGCTTTCCTCTGGTGCTGCAGGGATGGCTGAGTTTGTCTGTCTGCCTCCGTGGGAGTTTCTCACAGAGGGAATGAACAACCAGACGGGTTCTCGGCCTTTCTGCTGCGAAGCTGCTGGAGCTGGGAGCACAGACTTGGCGAGATCCTTAGGAGTGAGGATGGGTTACTGCACATTCACTTGGTGGTAGTTATTGCAGGAGGCATGAAAGTAGGGAGTGAAACTTCCTGAACTATCTTCCAGGTCCATAGCAAGAGTCATAATGTCTATTTGGAGAGAGTTCCTTCTCAGAATTAAAGAACAACATATAAGCAAAATGACTGCCCAGTACTTCTCAGTTTTAAAAGAAAAGACTTTAGAATTCTTACAGATCTAAGGAGATTAAAGCAAAAGTGTGCAACACATTGTTAGAAGCCAACATGTGACCCCTTAACTAGAAACTAACACACACGCCAACGTGAGGACAGGAACTTTGACCCTGTAAATGGCACTAGGGTAGAGATTTTGTTTTTAATTTTCAATCAAGGATCTAAAACAGACTTCAAAGGGCATTTAAGCTGACAGTTTTATTTTCTCCTTGAGGAAGACGAAAGATGAATAAGCGTAAAGCCAGATCATTCTCAAAATAATTGCAGCCCTGACATATCTAAATGAGTTTGTAAAAGAAAATACAGTGGCAATTGATCTTATTAATTAGAGATGCACCGGAATCGTAATACCCACTTATCCACAGACTGCCTGCAGCTACAAAAATAAAATAATAAAGTAAAATAAACCACTTTCTCCTGGCGAACACAATTTCTCTTCCTCTCTGCACAGAAAGGCAGTTGGAAAGAACCCCTGCTTGCGCCACTTTTCCCCTCCGCAGTAGGTAACAGTCTTTAGAGAACAGTTCGCATTGGTTTCCCTTCTACCCAGAGATCCCAGGATTTACACTGGATTATGCAACGCCATGCATAGTGCAGTGGCTTGTCACAATTGATTGAACATGTAATCTGACAAATAAACAAACAAAAATGTGCTACAAGAAAATGGGAGAGTGGTTTTTTTCAGCTTGCGTGTGTCATTTACCTGTGAAGGATGGCAGCGGGAGCCCATGGCAGGCGGGCCCGACTCTATCAATTGCTCATTCTGTCTCCACACCCCTGGAATCCTATTTCTACTAACAGTCACTTAACATATGGAATGGACTTGAAGAAAACAGCAGGGCGATAAAATGCTGAGTGACAATTACCTCTGAGTGTGGCCCAGCTCTGAACAATTAGAGGTGAATCTTCAGGTTGACCAAATTTAAAGCTTATGCGAACTTTCACTGTATTATTACAAAAGAGTGAGAACTGGAGAGAGAAAGGAGGAGAAGAGGAAAGAGGAGGAAGGGAAGAGGTGGAGGAATAATAAATTGTTTAGCAACGGAAGGAGCATCTGGTGCTACTCCAGTGATGTCAGTGTGTGTGTGTCTGTGTGTGTGTGTGTGTGTGTGTGTGTGTGTGTGCGCGCGCGCACATACATGCATGCGTATGTGTTTGGGGCAAATGAGGGCAGGGGAATTGAAATGGAAGGGCAGGCACCACCGCGCTTACAGTTGTGAGTAGGAGTTCAATCCCAGTGTCTGGTGGATCACCCAGACAGGCACCCAGGCATGGACCTGAATCACCTTTTAAGGAGAAGCTTTCTCTAACTTGTACTAAGGTGCAGTGGGGGCCAGAGGTGGTCTGGCAGAAAGAAGAGTGATGTCACTTAAAAACAAAGCAGGGCAACAAGTTTGATGCTAAAAGTGACCCAAGTCACTTTTTATTTTCCGACCTGTCTAGAACAGAAAAACTCATGGCCAGCAGGCTCCGGTACAAATTGGTATCACTCGCATAAAGTAAAATAAATAAATCACTAGCCCATTAACTAAAGACAGGAATCTTTCAAAAGCAAACTACATTTTAACATTACAAAGGCTGGGAATTGGCTTTATTGGAGTAAAAGATTAAATTTGTTATGAAATTCTGAATAATGTAAAGAAAGGCCTGGCAGCTTCTGTTGGGCATAAGACAACCAAAGCCCATCTCACCTTGACCTTATATCTAGAAAGCAGGGTAGTTATTGAGGTGTGACAAACGTACTGGCCCTGTGGCCCCTGGTGTAGGGACTCAATAGTTCCGATCCCAAAATTAACTAGGGTGACTGCAGATGCAGGAGATGCTGTGCAGATGCCAGGGAAGGCCATGGAAAAATACAGGCCCTGAGAGCAAGGCTCCAGTTTTTCCTGGAGCAGTAGACATGCCCCAGTCAGGGAAAGCAAAGGAATGCTCCCAACAGATCAAAGCCCCGAGTCTCTCAAAATGGAAATGAACATTTTAAAAAAGGCCTTCCTCAAGGGAGAAATATGTAGTAAATCAGAGCTTTTGAGAGACAACTGGGGCCTGTGCTGGTTTTTGAATAACTTGCCATTTAATACATGTTCTATTTTTGACCCTTTAGGGAAAAATATACAACCCCATCTGAAACTTATGGGCCAAAATAATTTAACTTTTTTTAAATCTCATTTTTATAAGTTTTGTAACGGAGACAAATAATCTGGAAGCTTTCTTTTTACAGTTTCATGATGAGGCCAGGTCATTTAACAAGAGATAAGTGGTTTTCTCTGCATACCAATCCATCTTGGTGAGTTTTTTGGCAAATTAAGTCCAGTGACTGAGGTCTCAGGACCCATGAAAAGAAGAAATACTTTTGGGTGTCCTTTGCAAGACTTTGATGATAATGTAAAGTACCAATGTATTCATTGTATATTATCTTTTCTAAAACACGTATGCGTACATACGCAGAGAATTTGAAGCCAGATTATCATATTTCATGTGTCCCCAGTCCTGGTGAAAAGGAAGTATTCGATGTAAGTTCAAATTCAGTTTTGGGATGTCTTTCTCATCCTTCCTAATCCCTGTGGTTCTGGGTACACTGTCTGTACACATATCTTCTTGCTGTCTTGTTAAATCTTACCTGTCCTTGACCATCTTTGGACTCGGCGCATAGTTGGCCTGGGAAAGTAGCATTCTTCTAAGAAGAGCCTTCAATTGTTAAAAAAAAAACCACACAGGCTCATTTTACCTTTGCTTTGGAGATAGAATCTCATTTTCATAAGCAAATGCTGCAAGCAGAAGCCCCTTATTTACTCACATCACTCCCGCACTTCTCTTTCTGCTGAGTCTTGAGAGCAACTATCTCCACAGCAGCCAGCTGGCACTCCCACTGAACTAACTCTGATTCCAGGGCTGACAGAATTCAGGATCTGAGGAATGACTCAAAGACCACGTGGAGTTCAGTTTTGCATGACTTTTTCTGAGTGCAGGCCAGCAAAGACCATGGCCTCACATAATTTTTCTGCTGGGTGTGGAATAGTGCCCTAGAAAGATGATTCATGAGAAGAAATTGTCGAGTTTCTGCCTGGAACTGAATGGAAAAAATTTGGTTGAAAAAAATCTCAGTCATGCACACAAAACACACATAGAACTAAATATATGTCTTTAGCTTTGGGACTCTACATTTATTATTTCTCTCACTTGACTTGAAAAAAGGTAAAAATCTGGCCGCAAAACTCCTGTTGGGTTATAAATAAGATTTTTTGATTATGCATTAGAGTCTGGGCCATAATAGTAGCTAATATTTGCTTTGTGTTCCTCAGTTCAGAAAATGCTTTTCCTATATATTTAAACTTCACATTAACCCTGAATGTAAGTATTATTCTTTTGCCAACATTAACTAACGAGAAAACTAAATCTGTATAAGGCATCTCATGGATGGTACCAGCATGATGGAATGTTGACCTCTGGGGAGCTCAATTAAACCCAAGCCCTCTGCATCCTGAGACCTTTCTTTGAGCCACAAGGTGACTTGTTGCAATCTAACACCAGTTCTCCAGGACCAGCTGGGTGTCCACATTTTAATTCAATTCTGACACTAAGTATCCGGAGTTTGCATCAAATCCTGCATGTTCAAGAGCAAGGTTCCCAACAAAGACCGCCTTTACTTCAAACACCAGCCACAAGTGGGGTCCCAGGCTACCCCTCTGTCAGACACGGCTACAATTTCAGAAGTTCCCACAACTCCTCCTTGTTTCAGAATTCACCAGAACGACTCACAGAATTTAGAAAAGTGCTATACTTACAATTACCATTCTACCGTAAAGGATACAAATGAACATCCAGATGGAAAGACACATAGGGCAGGGTCTTGAGAAGTGGGGGAGTGACTCAGCTTTCACACTCTCTCCTGGAATAGGGGCATATCTCCTCCCAGCACGTTGATGTGTTCACCAACCAAGAAGTTCTCTGAGCCTCCTTGTTTCTGTTTCTGTTTTTTTTTTGTTTTTGTTTTTGTTTTTTTAAATCGAGGTTTCATTATATAGGTATGATTGATTAACTCATTGGCTATGTGACTGAACTCAATTTCCAATTCCTTTCCCCTCCTCAGAGGTCAGAGGGTCAGAGGGTGGGGCTGAAATTCCAACCCTCTAATCATGTTGTTAGTTTTTCTAAAGATATCTAGGGGCCCTGCAATGAATCACCTCAGTAGCATAAACTCAGGTATGGTAGAAGGGTGCTCATTATGAATGACAAAAGACACTCCAAACACTCAGAATATTTCTAGGGTTTTTGAAGCTCTGTGTCAAAAACTGGGGACAAAGATCAGCTAGATTTTCTGTTATGTCACAGTGGTCTGTAGCAGGTAGGTTTCAACAAGGCTACCTATCACTTTCCCCAACCCCTGTAGGCACAAGCAGCCTCTAATCTCAAGGGGTGGATCTATGTCCGCTCCTTCGAATGTGAGATAACCTTGAGTGGTGCTGTACTAAAAGAACGCAAAGGAAGTAACATACTACAACTTCGGACCCCAGGCCTTAAAAAAACTGATAGCTTCTACTTTTTCTTTCTTGGAACATTCACTTTGGAAGTCAGTGGCCATGCTTTTAGAAAGCTCAGCTTAGAGGTTTGCATGACCAGAGACTTTACTAGGAGAGACCCTAGAGGATGAGAGGTTGTCTTGGATGTTCTTATTCCTGCAGATCTCCTGGCTGGATGCAGCCATGCCACTTACCCCATCTACAACACATGAAGAGGAAGAAACGCCCAGGTGATCCAAGTCAACTTACAGCACTACCAGAAATCATACATTTTTGTAGTTACATGCCATTAAGTGTAAGGCAGTTCGTTACACAATAGCAGATAATTGAAACATGGACCCATTGAGATCCTTTTGATTATTTCGAATTTTGGCAACAAAACCTCATGAAATGTCCTTCCCAGTGGCATCTCAGTTATGGAGAATTCTGTTACATAGAGAAGAATGCTAAAGTGAGTCTCGATGTCAGAAAATTTTAGGGGCTCATGTCCTGTGTTAAAAGTTATATTGAGCCTGATTAATTTTCGTTGTGCTTTCTCCAGTGTTTCTTTTATTTGTCTTCTTGTCATTGCCTTCCATGCACTTTTCTGTGTCTTTCCAGTTCATCGACTTCGTGAACTTAATACAAGAACTAACTGTAAACTAATGAAACTTCTTCCTAAACATCCATGTAGGACTTACTCATCCAAGTAGATTTTATTACTTATTATAATCATTTTCAGTGCCTACATTTCGTAGAACCTATAACCAAAGATCCACCAAAGCAGTGGTATTTCAAAACACATAACAAATTCAAGAGGAGAGAATACAGTTGGCAAGGCAGATTTCCTCCATGTAGTCATTGAGGGACCTGGGTTCCTTCTATTATGCCGCTCTGCCATCTGCTAGGGCATGGCTCAGTGCTGGGTTCTTATAGTCCTGGAGGACAGGAAAAGTCATAGAGGAGCTCATATGCAATATTTTAATCCCAGGTCTGGAAGTGACCCACAGCACTTCCCATTTTCTGCTGAGAACTTTGTATGTGACCACACCTGGTAGTCACCAGCTAGGTAGCCATGTGCCCAGGGGCCATTTTACTAGTATGGAAGCCACATACTCAGCTTTCACGCTTCTACAGGAGAAGAAAGAATGAGATTTAGTAAATAATTAGAAATATATGGCACACATGTCTTGCAGTCTTTGAAGACAATCTCAAAAAAAATGACATTAAAAAAAATAGCATTGTTGTAATATTTAGATTGGCTACCAACAAAGCTAATACTTTAAATGGACCACTTTTTTTGTATGTATAAAATCTGAAATATTTATTTTAAAGCTCATTAAATTATTTCGAGTCATACCTAATGTTCTACCCTTTTCACTACCTTTATCTTCTTCTGAGAGCCAAGCCAAAAGTGGCAACAACTCAACAGCTTTGGGTCCCAAAGAGATGTGGAATAATTGGCACATAGCAGTTCACATTCTGCCTGCTAGTTACTTCAAAATGACTCCTCCAATAAGTATGCAGAGCCATTTCCTCATTTCCTTGACTTCTAACAGCCCTTTTCCACCCTTGTATTTTCACTAGTGTTAACTTGTGAGGGAAAGCTTGCACCTCATCTTCTTATTTTGTGTTACTTACGAATTGCCACATATCAAACGGACATATTTGATTCAGTAGCATACATTTAAATGTTTAAAATATGAGGAGTGTTTAAGGGATGCCATTTCACTTAGCAGTCAGTGCTAACATCATTCTTTGAAATGCTCCCCATTTCCATGATGTAGCCAAAGCTTTATTTATCATCAGATTTGCATTTTGTGATGTATTCTTGAACCAGCCAAACTCATCTAACAGCAAGCTCATTTAATGCAAAGTAGATTTAAATGTGGCTGCTTTAAAATGGACCACCCTGTTTAAATGATCCTCTGGAAGTAATTAGAAGAAACTTGAGTTCCATAGATAGGAAAAAAGAGGCAAGCTAAATGATCTCTCTCTCTCTCTCTCTCTCTCTCTCTCTCTCTCTCTCTCCCTCTCCCCCTTCCTCCCTCCCTCCCTCCCTCCCTCTCTCAGTAATTGTTTAGCATGCATCAATAAAACTGCTTATCAAGAAATGATTTATTTTTAATGTAACTTTCCCACACACAGTTAAATAGGATGTAGTTTAGTAATGACACACCACATTTAGACATTCAAAGTGAACAAATCATAATGTTTCCAGCTTCTAGCATTCCTTTTCTCTTCAGACAGGAGAATGAGAAAGAAGGAAAGGAAAGGAGAGAGAGAGAGAAAGAGAGAGAGAGAGAGAGAGAGAGAGATAAGTAAGCGAGAGAAAGCACGAAAGCAAGAACAGAAAAAAGAAATAATAAAGAACGAAACGCACGAAAGAAAGCAAGAATAAGAAAAAGAAAGAAAGAAAGAAAGAAAGAAAGAAAGAAAGAAAGAAAGAAAGAAAGAAAGAAAATAGAATTATGAGACAGCCTATACTCTAATTTTGACTTATATTCAGAAGCATCTTGTTGATTCATGAGTGAACTAAAATTCTGTCACTTAACTCTACTTCCATCCCAGCCGCAATGACTGATGCTAATGTTATTTGGAGCTATTCACATAAAAAGTCACCATCCAAATGAGATCTGGTAAGATTAGCTTGATTGTCAAATCTCTCATCCCCTACACAATGAAGAACCTCATAACAGAACTGCTGTTTCCCGAGTCCTGGTGGATCCAATTTTTGAACCAGTCATTAAAAATAAAAGCCCGTTAAACTTTCAGGACATGCTTGTACATTTTTTGGAGCCGCCAAGTTTTAAAGAGTTGAGCCAGTTCAGTGGTGATATCACCAGACCAGCGTCGCCTAGGCAATGAAAGAAGTTGCCATGGAAACCTCAGTGCTGCGCCCATCAACAGCTTTACAATTTTGACAGTTCAGAAAGTGACTATTTAGGAATTTCAATTAGAACTGAAATATACACATTTAGGTGAACAAAATGCTTAAAAGTCTATAGAAAATAATTGGTGTTTGTTTGTTTGTTTGTTTGTTTTTAAATTAGGCAGATCCCTAAATATATTCTTCATGTGGAAATGATTTTTGGGAATAATGTAAAAAGCACTCTGAAAAGAAAAAAGATGTTAAAGTTCTTTTAGCCCCTTTCCTTCCTTGGAAAGGAAATAGGCACCAAGAATAAATAAGTTGTGAAAAATGATCAGCAGATTTTTTTCAAAAAAACAGGGTAGCCACAATATGCTATGCTTGTTAAGTCGGAACTCATTCATATTATTAAGATAATTTTTTAGAATTATTTTATCTGTAATTCTTCATATTTGTACAGTTCTGGTAGGGGATTCACAACTCTACTGTAAGAGTTAGAACTCTTCTTTCTTTTTTATGCTAAGGGAAATTGGGGCTCCTGAGGATGTGAGACAGCCTCCAAGCAGGGGAGTGCTTGAGATTTCAAGTCAAGACCAGACTCTGATAGGATTAATCTCTGGTTGCTCCTTAACTCATGGAGGACGGCTGCCCAAATGACAGCAACGATGTCCTTCAAACAGAAAGTCAGGGCCCATTACGAAAACAAAACAAAACAAAGCCTTAAGCCATTTAAGAACAAAACTTAAATCCATAATAAAGGAAACAGTTCCTATCATCAGAGATAGCCAATGTTAATGAAAATAATATTAATTTATACCAACTAATGTTGCTATTAATACTAATATCAAAATCTCTTCTAAGAACAGATGTGCTAGTTATTCTTGGTTAGTCTCCTCTGTCAGGTCCAGGCTCTATGTCCCCATAGGCTGACCCCATGGACCTCAACCCCTAGATATGCCCTCGGTTTCTGGTTGGTTTGGGCGCTCGAGGCATAGAGACAGATCAGACTTGGTGGAGAGAAAGATCAGTGTGTTCGTTTCCTCAGTCCCTGCCTCGCCTCTTCTCTAGATCCAGCCTCCAACTGTTGCTATCCTGGGTCATTTCTCCCTCCTTCGTTGACTTCTGAAACCTGCCATGACCTCTGTAAACAGTACCGACATTCAATAACTCTTCAGTTAAACTTCTTGTACCTTTATGTCCTTCCCAGATCTAACTGTTAAAACAGCAAACATTCATACAAATGCTTACTCTATTTTTGCCACTAATCTAAGCTTTATGAATATTAAATTTATCCCTTCCAATAACCCTACGAGGTCGTTGCTATTACTATATCGATTGAAAGACCGAGGCAGGACCTGTAGGTATGCTTTTCACATCTATTCTTTCTTTTATCTTCCTGAATCCCCTGTGGGGTCAGGGTAGGGAACTGTGTGTGGTACAAGTGAAAAGTTAGGAGAGAACTCAAGGGCTCAGCTACTCAAGGGCACTCTTGACTCTGTCCATGGATTTTCTCTCTTTACCCTGTTCTGTCATTAGCTCTGGTTTTTGCCAGCGGGAGGTGTAGGATTCAATAATATGGTTTTAATCCCCAGGTCTGGCTTTCTGCCAGAAGCCCTCACTTGAAGAATGAGAAAGTAGAGATTTATTGCTTCAGATGGTAGAGAGACGAAGGGCCCCCTGGACTCTTTTATTATATGGGTTCTTGCTCAGGATTATATGTAGAATACAGTAAGTGAGTAGAGGGTGTACTCAGTCCTAGCCTGGTGATGTTGGATGCCCTGAGATATTTTTAATCAGGCAGTTAAAACTACTTCGGGATGAGAAGTATGAGGAAAGAGAAGGAGAAGTCCTACCTGAAAACCTGTTAAAAGGTTTTAAAAGTTCCCATACTGAGAGAGGGGACTTTCCCCACTAGGCTACCAATTGCATCTTCTTGTCCCATCTCCATTCCATGCTCCTTCCACCTGCACCTCAGGCTACAAGTAGCTCATTTAGGAAATTTTCTTCTGCTGCTTCCCCAAGGTTTTCTTGTTTATTTTAATTAGAGTTTAGCTTCTAAGAGAAGAGAAGGGGACAAAAAAGCACTCTTGTAAGGTGTGACTTGTCCTGGGTCCATTGCTGCATGTGGGTAGCCCTGGCCACTTTGATTAGTAATAACAGGGACACACTGCACAATCCCTAAGTATCAACTGTTATCCTGGGCATTGAAACAAAGAATTAAAATAAATGAACCAATAAACAAAATTCTTGACCTAGAAAGATTATGAAGGCAAAGAAGCATCTCACTGGTCACTGAAACAAAGAATTGAAACCAAACCAAAGCAAAAACAGAAATACATTCTTGTCCTGGAAAGATCTGAAGGGTAAACCAATATGTCCTGCACTATTGTTTTTCCAAGGCTTGGTCAGGTAATTGTCACCTAGAGAATATTTATAGATATTTGATCAATCAATGAGTGAGTAAATGGATGACTCTTCTGTTTACAGATAAATGCACACCTGTGGGAAGATATGACGACCAACAAGTATTGAAGAGAAAGAACATAAGATAGGGGTCTACTGCCTGCTCCAGTGGAAGTCCTCCTGACTGGCCCCAGAAAGGCTGAACCTAGCCTAGGACTTCCTTCTACGTCTGTAGCACTGCCTGGGGCTTGGAAGTGGGGAGCTCACAGGTCTGGCTGGGAGGTTGTAAAGGTGGGAAAAGCTCATTCACAACCATGTACTCCTCTCTCCAAACGGCTTGGAGTTGCCAGCCTGGATCCGGATTCCTCTGCCCTCTTCCAAATCAAACATGTGTGGCTAAAAGGGGTTTAGCTCACCTCCAAAGCAGAGAGAGCCTGGGACATGTGGCAGCTTCCAATTTTGCTCAAGGTCATTCCACAATTCACAACTACGAGCTCAACACTCTGCTTCTCTTAATACCCTCATTTCTCCAGTGAAGAGGTCATAGGATTGCTAACAGCATCCTGGATCTGCCTCATTCATTTCAAAGATGGTATTAAGAAGGAGACGACCCAGACTCTCTGAGGCTGTGTAGTATACTGTGATGACTTTAGCAGAACACTGTATACTACTCTGATCTCATCCAGGGCTGACTGATGCCCATGAAGTCTTGAGCCTTGGAATGGACATGGTCCAGGGCAACAGCTTAAAGCTCTGGCCGATCTAAAGGGCTAGAAGGAATGGGATAGAAGATCGAAACTGCTTTAGTTTTATTTCTTCAGCAAGAAGGATTGGCATCTAGAGCTTCCCCTTAGTATCAAAGAGGTAGTTGAAAATACATATATATTTAGACAGAAAAAGGAGAGAAGAAATATAACATTCCTTTTGCCATCCATGCTGGCCACAGACCTCAAAACTGCTCATGCCTCTGTTATCAGACTCTGTACACCTCTAGTATCAGTTCTCCAGTGCACCTTTCCAACGTAGACTCTAGCCTTTCTATTTTAAACTGAGGTGGGAAGAAATGATCAATGATTCTTTCCTTTTAAGCAATTTTGAGGTTTTTGGACTTAAACAGCTATAAGACTTCTGGCTAAAAAATACTTTACGCCCTTTGTTGCTTTGAACAAATTGCTTACATTATTTAAAACATCTGTACCTTCAAATGTTTACAATTGCATAATGCATTGAAACATACCTTTATTCTCAAAGCATATTCATATTCTAGTTCATGGTTACACCACAGCCCCTGTGATGTAGCTCAGCAGAAGTATCAACCCCATCACTTTGATGTAGGGATTGATCAGTCACAGACCCAATGCCACCAGATTCCCTGGGGGAGAACTTGAACTGAGCCTGTCTGACTCTAAGGACCATGCTCTTTAATTAAACTGCTGCATTCAGAATTTTGTTTCCGTTAGGACAAGCTGGTAAATCTCTTTCTTTAGTGTCATTACATCCCCATTCAATGAGCATTCTTTCCGCCACTACTAGGAAATGTTAGGTCAGGGGATATAGAAATGAGGAGCTCACAGTCTATTCAGGGAAATAGGCAAAGAAGTATTTTGCAATAAGTCTTCATTCTTCACCCAATTCAGAGCCCATATTAGTAACATCCATGAGAAAACCCACAGCATACACATGCACACAAACTTGTGCAGTGAGGGAGTGTGAGGTCATATAAACTGATCTGAAGTAGGGAAAAAGAATTTCCTGGATTTTGTCTAATGAATTTCATTGACGTTCATGGACCACCTTTACATGTGATGCAGCAATGATTCCACCTCTCCGAAGAAGAACCCTGACATTAGTAAAATCACTATGGGACTGTTCTGGGATTTCCAAAGCTGTTAATGGAAAAAGGATTGGTGACTTCAAGGCTTCAGTCAGATTGAGCCTTCCACCCTTCCTTTCGTAGGCTCTTAGTTCTTAAGTAGGACCTGCTATAGGGCTGAATTTTTACAAACTTTTTATATTAGAAAATTTAAAATATTCACATAAGTAAAGAGAATAATCACCACATGTACTCATCAGCCATCACTCGGTTGCAGTAATTATCAGTGTCAACCCTATTTTATTTCTCTACCCCCTCCACTTTGGTGTTTTTGTTTGTTTGTATAAGACGACATCATTTCACTCCTGTATACTTATGGGAATTAGTATTTCAAGCATCAGTTAGACACAGGGACAGGAACCTGACCTGGCAGGCACTAGATTCCCTGAGCTCTAGGGGCCCCGGTTTCTGAAGAATTTTTCCAACGGCCTCATTTGCTTCGTTAAATTACATCTATTAATCTGAGGGTTGATTTTCACATTTCCTTCTCGACGGTTCTTATTATGTTTGCTTTGAGGACCCAGTTTGTACACCTCTACTTAAGGAAAAGCTTGAATGGCTTCATTTGCTTTGAGAGAAAAGCAAAAGGAGCCAGTCCACATTACGATTTAATGGAAGAAAGCAGATAAGCACAACTAAGTCATTGAGCAAAGATGAGTGCAGTTTGAAAAACAGGGAGATTTCCCAAACATTGAGAGAAACAGATCTGTTCATTGTACAGCATGTGCAGAGTTACCTGCCACCCATTGTTAGTATCGAATTGCAGGTTTTTAATATCAAAAAGGAATTTAGAGACTGTTTGACCCAACATCCTCTCCAGAAGATGTTATTAAGATCCAGAGATCGGGAGATATTAAGTAATTTTCTTATGGTCACACAGATTGCTTTTTCATGTTAAAGCCTCGGCACCTACACACCCTGCCCTGCTGCCTCCAAATACTGATGACAATATCAAAGGATAAAGATTGATCCTTTCAAGAACTTGGCAAGGGGTGAGGCTAACCATAAGCTCCTTTAACTGCCGAAGTTTTCTTCAAGGAAAACACTTGCTATGTTTGTAACCAATACATACTAGGTTGGTGCTAGATACATACTAGATCATAGCACAGAGCTGCCTGTGATAAAAGGAAATAAACATTTTCAAGGAAAAGGCCCTCTCTGTTTCATAGTTAACTTAGACTTGACAGTAGGGCCAAGATGAAGCTGGAAAGCCCAAGCCTCTCTCCATCTGGGAAAAAAGGCAGGCCTGGGAACCATAACTTTTTCTCTACTGGTGGAAAAACAATTCCAGGTGTGTACCTACCTGATGATAAGATGCAGTATCTATAAAGATGAAAGAACATAAGTTCACTCAGTATAAAAAGTTCATAGACTTGGGTATGACAAAGCACCTGACTGTGAGAAATCACCTTTGCAGCTCTGCAGTCCTGATTCGTTTCTTATGGTTTCATGCCCGTACAGTGCCCATGTCGATTATAGGGACTAGAGGTGGCATCCATATGTAACTTTTATTTAATTACAAAGTTGTGATGGTACCTGGATGGCTTGCTAGAGCAGATGCTCCTGATGCAAGAAAGTGAGCCACTCTAAGCCCCACTATGCCCAGAGTACTGCCTGCCACTAAGTAAGAAGGGAGAACAATAGCTCTCTATGATACGGGTTATTGAACATTATGGGCTACCTCAGAATGAGTTAACTTCTCTTCTGTGACTGATTACAATTCCCTACTGCAACTCCTCTACTAGATAGATATTTTTGAAATGACTAGAAATGCAGAGAGAGGTCCAGCCTGGAACCTGTCATGGAGTTCCTCCCCGAATTAGCTGAGGTCCCAAAAGGGTGATGTGCAGCTTGTGACCTGTTCCAGGAAATACTCTCTACTCTGAAAACCAAGCCTCAAATATTCTCGGCTTGCCATCTCCAGGGTAATTAAAGGGAGAGAGTAAATCACACACTGAAAAACAGCCCTGAGAGCTTAAGTACATGTCAGTCAGCGAGACTGGCATCTACACAGAGTGGAGGGGACCTGGGGTTTGCGTTACACACAACACCCCATGAGATCATTAGGACTACTTCAAGTCCATGGCTTTCCGAGTAGCCACAGCCCCTCCCTTTTGCCCAAGTAAATGCAATCAAATTCAACTGGGAGCAAATTAGGGAGGCAAAATAAAGCACGCTTACTGAAAACCAGCAAGAAACTCTACTGTCTGCTATTAGAAAAATTAGAGACCATTTAACAACACGAGACCATTTTGTATTGGAAATAAAAGAGGCCCTGAATGGAGAGGGCCAGGCCAGAGCTAAGGGCTGGCATCCAGGTGAGATCAAATGCAGATCAAGGGGCTGGCCTGGGACTAAACTGGGTTCACGTAAGTCCTTATTAGCTGATGAGCGGAGACTGCCCGGCGAACCAGATGTGTGAAAATTGGCCAAGCACCAACTTTCCAAATCTATGACATGTTTTCTCAGTAGACTTACTTGTATAATTTCCCATGTTAGAGGAAAAACAGCATTGGCAGCATTTTCCAAGAGACTGGCACTGTGTCAATTTTAGTCCTTAAAACTTGGAGTTCTAACAGGGCATACGTAACTGAAGTTGTGGCCAGTCCATATATATATATATATACACACACACACATATATGTATGTATATATGCTTTTTTTCTTCCCTATTTCCTTTTAGAACCTCATAGTCACACCTCATATATTAAGATTCTAATTTGTTTAACATCTAGGTGCTGAGCATAAAGGCACCACTAAACACTGATGGATAGGGTAGCTACTGGGGAGCGATAAATGGGGGAGGGGGCGTGCAAAGAGAGAGAAAAGTACACAGATGATTTTCATTTCCTAATAGGCATTCTGCCTGGAAACCTGTATAAAGACCTGAAATATGTATTTCTCGAAGGACTGTGAATGTTTAAAATGTCATCTTAAATTAGTAAGTGTCTTTAAATCTTCACTCTTTTGTCACGTTTTAGTAATGTTTATTACCGACCGTAAATCTTATTCATATCCACATAAATTGAGCCCCTAGCCATGAGGGAGACAAGTACTCCTACTCCCTGATCTAAAATTCTGGAGTGGTGGATGACATCAAATATTATGACTGAAAAAAAGGAAACTTTCCAGAGGAAACTGGTTTGGGGAGAAGGGACAACTTTTGACCTCCACTGCTGAGAAAAAAATGTTAATATCCCTAAAAGTCTATGCATATACAATGTTGAATTGTACACTTGAACTTACTGGATTTCATTAACCAATGTCACCATAAAATAATAATAATACTGTTTTTAAAAGATTTTTGATGAACCAAAAAATAAATAAATAAAAATAAATAAAATTAATTTCAGTGTTTTTAGGGGTTCAAATAAATGGTCTTTTTCCTACCAAAAGTTTAAATAAGTTGTTTCAAATATGTCTGCATTTCAGATTGATTTTAGGAAGTACATTAAGAGTAAAATAAGTTCAATGGATATAAAAATTTGTTCAAATAGTACCCCCCAAATAATCAAATTATAAAGCTTAGAGTTATCTGCAATGCGATTTTAGTAGATGCAAGGACAAAGAGTGGAGTGAATAAAAAAGTGGAGGAAAACCATAATTCTAAAAAATCTTTGAGTGACTTCTCAGACTTCTCAGTTTCAGAGGCCAATAAAAACCTTTTGTAAATTTCAGGGACTGACGTATGTTTGACAACGTTTTATTTTTCAAAATCAGGACATTTAAAAAATGTCATTAACTATTGTTTGTATACTCTGAACAATAGAGATCCTCCTACTCAGAGTTATAAAAATGGAGTATATTTAGCTTTAGGGAAGACTTACTTCATTTTCTCATTTTATGGTAAAATGTCCCTAGCGATGGAATGCAAATGATAACTTTGGAGTTGCTTCTGGTTTCAGGGAGACCTATTTCCAATCCCAGTGAGATCAATATTTCTGGAAGATATTGCCCACCCTGTGCCATGGGCTCTGCCCCAAGAGACTCTAGGCTGTGGACATCTCGAGTTCCCAATCAAAGAAATGTGCAGCTTAAACAACAAGGTGTTGAACAGTGAAAAAAGCTTTCGTTCTGCCAGGGAGGTCAGAGATGGCCTGGTAGACACGATGGCTTGCTGAGGTGCTCTGGACTAAACTAGGTCCTCCCTCACTGCTGGAAAGTCCTTCTGCCTTTAAGTTTTAGTGCAAGACACAACAGTCTTATAAATCCTGACCAGCCCCTTTTTGCCTAGGTAGAAAATAACAATGGTTGGCAAACTTGGCTGATCAGCAGAACCATGTAGAAAGCATTTTTTTAAATGCAACTCTGGTTCCCAACTCTGGAAAGTCTAATTCAGTGACTCTGAGATGTGCTCTAGAAGCTGGACTTTTTAAAAATAAAACTCTTGATGGTTCTAAAGCCTGGGTTGCAGAACCACAGCTGAGCGCCTACTCTCTCCTGGGATCCCCCTCTCAGGACAAATTTGGTATCATATTCCTCACTACATTTAGGGCACATACTGATTACTTTTATCCCTTGGTAACTGTCCTTCCCAACTCCCATGTCCACCTTTGCACCAACACACACACACACACACACACACACACACAAATGTGCACACGCACCAAATTATGAAAAGTTTAGACAGGATATGGCTTACTCATCTTAGCTTCACAATATCTAATGTAACACCTGGCACATCATAGGAACTAGTTAAATCAGTCTTTATATAATATATATCAGTAAATGAGTCTTTTTCCGCCTCTAAAATTTTGCTTTTCTCTCTTTCCCCTTGGTAAGTAGTGAGCCAGGGTAATAAAAAATTTAGACTCACAAAGAATGATAAGTAGGAAGTTAGGAGACCATGATGTTACAGAAAAATCTCGCTTGAGTATGGGATACACTTCTAGAGCTAAGGCAGCACTTTGACTTAGCTTTAAAATTCAACAATGAGATGTGGTTCCATAGTGTAGCAGTTAGCATGTCGGCTTACACACAGAAGGTCCTGGGTTCACACCCCAGCGGAGCAATGGGCCATGGTCAATGGCCATGCCACCCTGAATAAACCTGATGTCTGATCTCAGCAGCTAAGCAGGGTTGTGTCTGGTTAGTACTTGGATGGGAGACCACCTTGGAAGTTCAGGTGCTGTAGGCATAAATAATAACAATAATAAATAAATTTTAAAAAAGTAAAATTCAATGATGAACAAATGAACACAATTTTCTATTGAACATTATAAACTATTTCTTAATGCCTAAGTCAAGGAATTATGTAATTTTAAGAAAAACACAATTCCAGCCTAAAGGGCTAGCCCCTAAATTAATTCTTTTTATGATTATTATGTTAAAACAAAGAATTTGTTGGTTTTTTTTCCCCCTCTGCTTTCTCACTAGCACAATCCATTCCCTCAGTGATGAAATAATTAATAGAGAAATTCTATAAAAGACTTTACCTGAGTTCTTATTAAAGATATTTATTTTTAAAATATATTTTGTAACTGATGTTATCAGCTGTCACTAAATCAGCTGATATTCTAAAAGACAAAAAAGAAAATAGTAAAAACACCAGTCAAAAAATGAAAAGGCAAAATGCTCATCATTTTAAAATGAGAAATTTTAAGACTCTCCCCAGCATTCAGTATACAGCCAGCCTGTAATCTGAGCATTGCCTTCACTTAGTGAAATATTTTCAGCAGCAACCGAAGTTAATATAGATTGGTGTCAACTACCACTTGTCAGACGATGCTGGAAAACCATGTCACCATGAGAAATGGACCAGGAAAAATAAATAACCTCCAAAGTGGTAGGCTACAAATATTGACACACATCGCCAGGATTCTACATAAATGAGAGAAAATGTGGCACAGACTTAAACTTCAGTGCTTGCACATTTATGTATCTTAGATGATCTGCTTTTCATAAATCTGCTTAGCACTAATGACTAGAATGCATTTTTAATAAATTAATTTTGAATAGATGGTGCTCTAGAGGGAAGTTGGGCCTTGCCTTCATGTTATTAATAGTTAAAACGGAAGCATCAATTTAGGAGCACATCTGCAGCTGTTGTCACAGAGAGTCCGACCAAAATGACCCCCGTCACAGATGACCCCGATCACGCTGCAGATTTGCATAGTCCTTACAACTATTCAATGGGTTTTCACAAACGTTATCATTTTTGACAAATGATCCATTATGTTTAGAATGTCTGTTTCAAGCTGTTTATCCTATAGTTATGACAAAAATAGTCTGATCCATGCACCTCCTTTGTGTGTGTCCCACTGTGAACCTGCAAGGCAGCTGAGTGGGGCTGTGGTGAAGCACTCTCCGTGGCTGTGTGATGGAGAACGGTTTAACTGGGACAAAGAGGATCGGGTTCACGTGCCTGCTTTATCCGACTGACCTAAAAAGAACAAAGTCTGCATCAATGCCTGTAGGTTAATCCCTAAGATCCCAAATGCTCAAACATAATGTTTACATGAATGTCAACACTTTTCTAGGTCACCAATGCCTAAAATTGGGTGATACAAGCATGAGAAATAGTTTAAGACCTATTGGGTGGCCGAAATTTCTCCTTTACACCTTTCTAGTATATAGGACCTAACTGGGTCTCCTGAGATCTAATTCCCTGTGGCCCAAAGGATGCAAACTCCCACGGAGCGGAGCAAGGCTATTTCTGCTTTGTTAACTCTCGAACACACAACACCTATTGCAGTGTGACACTTAGTAGGTACTTGATATATTTGTGTTCAAGGAATGATTGAATGGATGGATTCTATGGCTTCGGCAACAAGCGAAAAGCTTCTTCGCACTTTCTTTATTACCCAGTGTCATAATCCATGTGCCTCCTTCTTTGCAATGACCTATCTTCTCAGACAACTTGGATGGGTGTGATAATTACCATTTGCCTTACATAAATAAGAGATAATTGTTTTCCTTATATTCACCAAACTTTTAGAGATTTCCAGGGATATTTTTCTGCATAAACATGACGGCCTCATAATATCTCCGGCTTTGCACTGAAAATTAATGACTATTTCATAAAATATTGAGACCTAAGACTGGCACTTAAAACAAGATTATCCTTTTCTTTTCCCTTAAAACAGCTCCCTATTAGATAACTGCCAGACCTCAGTAATGTTGTGAAATAAACCTGCAAACACTCTGATATCAGAGTGACATTGCATGCCTGGCTCTCACACTGGCAGGCTGGTGGCTGGTTGGTTATAGCACCCATTAGCATGAGTTAATGAGTAAGCATTCCCTTCACTGTCACATTCCTCTCCTGTTATTAGCCACAACCTGAACTTTAGCTTAATTGCAGAAGCCAGCCCGCCCCTGGCAGAGGAGGGCATGGTCTTCATTGTTGTGATTGCATTCAAAGTGCTAATTGGGGGGACCATGACAGATAACACGTCCCAGCACCGCAGAGAGCAGTAGGTGGGGTGCTGGGGATATGATTCAGAGATGAAAAATTGCATCTTCAAAGCCCCGAGGATTTGATTTTCCTCATACTTGCTTGGCTGTGCACGCTAAACTAGATTTCCAAGTACGAGAGGATCTTACAGATCTAGCGTCTCACATTTTACTTTAGTCCCTTACCAGCTTTTCTGAATTCAAAACTGATCATTTCACTGACTTTGCATAAACTCCCCCACTCCCACAGCCCCCTCGAATTCCCTACATCTCTCTTGAAGCTTCTGTTTGTCTCTCCAAAGATTTTGCTTTCTTTAGCACTGGACCAACTGGAGAATTAGAAATATTTGAAAAAGAAAGACATAGATGTTTGTACCTGCAACTCTAGCTTCTGATTTTTAAACTGTGTTAAAATTCGTTTGTATTTGCAGGGTGCTTTGATTTTGGAGTATTTAGAATCTGCTCACCTTTCTGTATTTAATTTATATGGCTTTATTACTGACTGGACATCATTTCTTTGTACTCATATGGCTTTATCTTAGAAATGGATATAATCACACCTTATGTCCACCTGCTGCCTGTATCAATTACGATCTTTTGGCTACAAATGACAGTAAACAGCCCAACTGGGTTAAACAAGAAAGGGATTCTTGACTCTTATAATCGAAAAGTCAAGGGAAAGAGCTGGTTTCAGACAGGCAGTGATTCAGAAACTTAAATGTCACGGCACTTGTTTCTCTCCTACTCTGAGGTACGCTGTGCTTTCCTCAGGGTTGCTTTATTCTTAATTGGGATCTCCCTGGGGGTTAGTGGATTGGGCTGTATCCTCACAGGCCTTTCTCTAAACCTCGCAACCAATGGAGAAGAGAGAAATTGCGCTTCTTAGACATAGGTTTCACTGACCTAGATTGGTTAGACTTGGGTCATGTGCCCATACCTGAACCAATCACTGTGGACAGGGTGCAGGTGGAATATGCTGATTGGATCATCCTAGATCACATGTTTCCCTCCTGGAGCCTGAGATGGAGTCTTCTTTATGAGAACAACAAAATGAGAGTGTTGGGCGGGTGCTTCCCCAAATAATATTGGGGTAGTATTGCCTCAAGATGGGAAAGTGGATGCCAGTGGTATAAACAATGAATATCCACTAAACTGACACATAAAAAGGAGCAATAGTTAAGATAAGGAAAGCACTTTGAATCATTTTAATTAAAAAGCTGTATGAATTTACAAAATGCAGCAAAATTTTCTTTTTTAAAATCCTGACATGGAGCAATAGAAGTAGCACATGCAGGAACTAAGTGTTATTTGGCATTTGTCTGAGTGAAAGCCTTATGATTCAATTGATATAATGTGACCAAAACTAAGTTCAAACTGAGAATATGTTTCTGCCAGATTGAGGTCTTTCTTTGCAACTTTATATTTTCCAGTGTGGGCATTGTAAGAAACAAGTTTGTTGCAATAAATTGATCAACATTGCCTAGTGTTCTATTGTTCTTGCCTACTATGGACTTTGGGAAGAAGTCAATCAGAGAAATTCTTTAGCCAGTATCATAATGAGTAATGGGAGCATTTACATGATTGCTAATGGCTGAGTTTACATGATGCCTCAAAGCATCAGTGGGGATGTTTGGCAGCAGCACATTATGACTGTGATTATCACTATAAATTAAGTTTATGTTGATATAATTAGCAGTTAAAAGCTAAAGTAATATTTATACTGATACAAGTTCTATCGAAACCATTTTAGTGCAAACAGACTGTGAATGTTGATACGGTGGGAATAATTTGATCTTGCAAGGCATATTTTCCTAGAAGTGAGATATCCTATTGGTATATAGTTGGCCAAATTGCTTTGCAGATTCAGAACCCATAACTTAGCCAGGCAATCCCCACTGAGTGTATGTATGATCCTCCTCGGTAGCACTGACCTTGAACCATCCAAGCTGGAAAAAGAGAGAAGAGGAGCTGAGATAGAAGGTGATATCTAGGTAACTGGCTGTGAGTAGAGGCCTGCAATGATGAGGACAGAGTCTTGCTTGTGTGGATTATTTGTTACAAGGGTCACCAGGTAGGAGAATGAGTTACTTCATTACAAGAACATGATCTTCCTTGGGAAACTCTGGCTGGGGTCAAGTATCAGAGACATGTAGGCTTCCCTCTCTGCCTTGGGGTAAGGTGAAAGTCTGAAGAGTGTGCAGCACCTCAAGGTCACCAGCATGAGGAGGACTTTTCTTTCCCCAGAGTGGGCCAGATTATCCTGACTCTAGGTCCTCAGGAACACTATCTAAGAGTGCCAAGCCACTCTGGTTTCGATGAGATTTTCTCTACTCGAGAGATAAGAGAATGGGGTGGAGTAGGAAATGTGACTTTTAAGAAGCCTTACTGCAAGTAAGTGGTTGGAGGTGGAACTCAGATCTGAGGCCAGCTGCCTTTAAAGCCATTCTGCCTCTGAAGTATTCATTTAATTAGCAACTATTTAGTCAGCCAACACAAAATTTTGAGTACCTACCATCTGCCAGGCATTTTTCTGGGAACTTTATATTCATCAGTGACCTGAATGGGCCAAGACCTTTGTCCCATGGAAAACTAACTGTATTTCAGGCCTCTCTTGGAAAGTGTACGATCTAGTGAGGAATCCTAGAACACCCATCACATGCTTGCCTAGAGCCCTCATTCATGGGTCTGAGTAGGTCAACATCCTCTCTAGAGGCATTCATAGTGGTCTTACATCTCTCTTTACCTGTCAAAATTGGAGGTTCTAGTTAGCACTTTAAATACTAAAAGGGAAGCATTAGTGGTTTTTACAAGTTAAGAGAAGCAGGAAATGGTGGTGGTAACAGCCTCTTCTTGGGACAAGAAAATGTGTTTATCATGCCTCTGACAGAAAGAGAGAGAGAGAAATAACTGGCATCTCGAACACCGAATTTAATCTTACCCCCTCCTTCTGTTTTAAGTTACTAATAAAACCCCAACATTTCCTGAGGACCCGTTAGGACCTATTATAACAGACAAGTTATATATGTCATCTCATTTAATCCTCACAGAGGCCTAAGGCAGTGGACGCTGGTTCTTATCTTATAAGTGAGGAAACTAAGCAGCAACTGGTTAACATGTCCACATAGATTCTAGTTGCTGAGATGTGTGTCAGACCCTAGCCTGTCACCACTGCAGGGCTGCCTTCTGTCCTTCCTCTCTAGGGCAGGGGGCACTCAGAGGAAGGAAGGTAAACAGCTAGCCTGCCTTCCACCACCCTACTCCACTGTGCTCTCTTGGGAAGCAGGTGGAAAATCCCGTAGAGGGAGGCAGTTCTCCTGAAAGGGACGCAGATAACTTAACTTTTGACCAGAAGCAAAGAGAGAGTGGAGAGGCAAAACCTGAAGGAAAGCAGTTCCCTTTTTCCGTTTTTCAAAAACTGCAGTGCTAGTGGTCTCTAAAGTGATGTAGAGAAAAAAAAAAAAACCATCAAGACAGAGGGAGTTAAAAAGAACAGTTGCAAGTGTTCAAGAATAACTAAGAAAATGAACTGGGGGAAGATGTTGACTCCAAATATTTTGAGGTTTATCCAAACCAGCAATATCTAAAGGAGGCAGTCAATTTTAGAGACCCTGGATGACCCCTGGAGTGAGCAGTGGGAGGGGGCAGGAGTGGTGGGAGGGCATATTCATCCTTAGAGCCCTGAGGTGGCCTCCAAGGAGCTAGGAAGAAGCAGGATTTCCAGGTACCATTGTTAGCACAGACTAGGCAATATTTGTTGAATTTCTTTTCTCCTAATTAGACCTCTTTTAAAAACAAGAGTGTTTGTAAGTGACAGATGAGGACCCATCCAGGAGGGCAGGTAATGATGGGGGGCTCAAGTCAGGTGAAGAATGATACCCACTTATGTGGCTCCCATTTGCCAAAAGTAAAAGTATGTTTCCTACAAAAGGATTAGAATTTTCTGAGAGACTGTAGAAAGCCCCAGTTGTACAAACTATCAGCTCATGTTATTCCCCTTCTGGACTGGTTTCACCTGGTCCTCCCTAAAACTTAAACTCTGCCTCCACCGTTCTTATTGCCAAAGGCACACCTGTGCTTCTCTGTGGTCAGAAGAGTTCTGGGCTGAGACGGGAGAGGTGGGTACCACCCTCACTCTGCCGTCAACAGGCTGTGGACAGGCCACCTCGTGCTTCTAGACCAGATGGGCTCTCCCCAAAGTCCATTATCTTTAGTCTAATGGTCACAGGTGTTAAATGACACATGCTCTTGTGCCATCACAAGTGCACACACTCACACACACACCAACAAACACGCACTTCTTTTTATCGGCTAAGGAAGTGGACAAACGTTTTCAAGGTGAAAAATAAAGGGTCAGAGCATCCTTTTCTTAATGTCTGCTCAGGCTGTCTTTTCTTTGGACACCTCTGTGGCAATGAAGGGAGAGCAGGCCAGGGCTCGCTACCTGGGGAGTGTGGTGTTCAAGTGTCTGGACCTGAAGCCCTGCTCTACCCTCTGTAATCTATGTGTCTTTGGAAAAGCCACACAGTCTCTCTGGGCTTCAGGGTCCCTCTCAGTGAAAGTGGGGAATAGTGGTTCCTGGCTCACAAGGCTTTGGTAGGATTAATCGTGTTAACACATAAGATGCTTCTAGAATAGGGTCTGGCACCTAACAGTAGAAAAAGGTACATGTTAGCTGTTATTACCTCACAAGCCATCTTTGGGTAAGCCTCTGGCTTTGTTTCCACTGGGATTTCTTCTCTTCTCATCTCCACTCTCAGTCCTGCCAAGTTAGGCTAAGAATGGTACTGACAACTATTTGGAAAGTCCTGGCAAAAAGTCCGTTTTCCAGCTCTGCATTAGTAAAGCCACACTTTTTAGTTTCAAAAACAAAAATGGCCAGTCCAAACCTACCCCAAAACCACTTGGAAATACAGACATTAAAGTCCTGTTCTCTGGTGCCGAAGATACTCTGTAGCTTGGGTCTGAGCCCGCCTTCCCAATAGTGACCACGGAAGGGGATGGTATTGACTGACAGGAGCTTCAAATGGAGAAGCTTACATTAATGGTGGCCTTGCTGTTAAGTGTGGCCCTGTCACCAGAACTGGGGACATTAGCTCCCCCCAGAAAACCTCCTGAGAAAGTGCCTGGGATAGGCACCATCTTTGGCAGCTTTGTCATTTCGATAATCAATTGGTCAGTTCATTAGGGCTGAGCCACAAAGAGAGCTTGGCTTTGGTATTTGGGAAGAGGAAATGTGCCTAGCAGTTCCTTTGCAGGTTACATTTATACTCCTTGACTGTCATTGCTATTATTTCTAGAAAAAAAAAAATGTATATTAATTGTCAAGTCTTCCTTTGATGGTGTTTTTCTTTAGCTTACAAATAAATCAGGTTTGAACCTAGGCTTACTTACAGATGCACACACACCCCCCAAAAAACCCCTTCTACCCTCCAACAAATTATTTACATGCTAAGGTCCTGTGTTCTAGCAAGGCTTCAGTTTATTTTAATGGACAAATAATAAATCCTTCCAAAGAGGGTATTTAGAATGGAAATGCTGATGGGTCCTTTAATTGTGACATGCTGCTAGGCACTGCTTTGACACGGAGAGATAAGGTGCCTGGGGGATTGGATGCCATGCATCAGGATGACGGGATTGGAAGGGGTTGCTGAGCTCAGACGCTGTGCCTGGGCCCAGGGGTCTCACATTAGTGCTGTAATCAGCAGCGCAAAGCACGTGTCCTGGGCTCCTCAGAAACAACATGTTGTAAAACTTGTTTTCGAGGCATTGACATTGTCATGGTGTTTATGGCTTGTTCTCTGACTGATTTCCTGCCTCCCCAGGTGGGTTCTTCGTCTTTGTTTGACTCTGTGGCACACTGTTAATATTGCTGTTTAGCATCAGAGGATGTTAGAGGTGAGAGAAATCTCAAAGATCATCTAATTTCTAAAAGCCTGACCACAGGCTGTGAGGACTAGGGGTCAAAAGGAACAACACAACAACTTCGATTTCTCTGACTCGTCTCCTTTGCTCATGTAAGTTCACCAACAGTCTCACCCAGGGCTCTCATCTGTCGGCCACTCCTCCTCTAGCACCTGCCATTTTCTTTCTCTCCAGTCACCCCCACTTGGTGACAGTTTCTGCTGCCACAGTTGCCTGAAGATTGCCCCCTGCCACTGTCCCATACTCTCTGAAAAATGTCCATAACGCCCGTTGCTTCCAGAGGCCTGTGGCATGGGATGCCAGGGTGGGATCACTTTCCTCTCTACCCTCTCCTGTCACCTGGGGACGAGGATCACAGGGTGTATGTCCTGTTCATCTTCACAAGGACAGCTCTCTCTGCTTAACTCACGACTGTGAGTTAACTAACAGAGCTACCAACTTAACTAACCAACTGCCGCAGCCGTGTGAGGTGGGCCGAGCACTACCCTGCTAGCAGACTGACACTAGTCTCAATCCCTTGGGCACCTGCCAAACTCCTTTCTCCTCTTTAGCTCAAAACAAAACCTCCGCAAGTTAGAATCTGTAAATCGGATTGTTTTGGACATGCCCACCAGTAATTAGACGTGTTACACTCTCAGCTTATGTTTGAAATCACATTCCTTGAAACATCAATAAGGAGTCAAAGGCCCAGAGGTTGAAATGTAATCTTAAGTATCAGGAACATCTTTTTTTAATTTTTTTTTTTTTTTTGCACTGGTCTCAATATCCCTTTCCCCAGGGCTTTGGTGGCCTGCAGTATAGCAGATGAGCATTAGGCACCTGTGCCACCTGCTGGGTCAGAATCTTAGGGCTTTGAGTGTGGAATCTCTCTTGCTCCTCGGTCAAGATGGAGCTCAGAGAACAGCTCATACAAGCTCTCCGGCTCCTTCTCGCATGCGGAGGAAGGGGCACCTGACACCTCTGAACTCTCTGAGGATCGGCTATTGGATTCTTGCCAGGTTCTGATTAATCTATGAATAGGAAAACATGCCACAACTAATGAAGCAGAAGAGAGATTGTCCCAGAAGATCTTTGCTGTCTAACAGAAGTACTGATGCCAGGTGGACATAGCAAATGGGGTGAACGGAACTGGGGGTTGGCGGTGAGGAGAATGGCAGATCGATATGGCATCACATCCCAGCATCACTACTCACTAGGAGTACAGCCTTAGGCAAGTCACGTCTCTGAGTGATAGTTTAGTCACCTGTAAAATGGAGATAATACCTCTGCTCCAGGGTTATACCAGAAGTCAGGGGTAAGTTAGGTGACACACACTTGTACATCCCTGTTCACAACAGCATTATTTGCAATAGTCAAAAATTAGAAGCAACCCAAACGTCCACTGAGAGATGAGCAGATAAACAAAATATGGTATATCTCCACCATGAAGTGCTGTTCAGCCTCAAAAAGGAAAGTCATTGTGACACATGCTACGACATGGAGAACATTATGCTCAGCAAAATAAGCCAGATACAAAGGGACAAATACTGTCTGTTTCCACTTATATGAGGTCCCTAGAGTAGTCAGATCGATAGAGACAGAAAGCAGAATGGTGACTGGCAGGGGCTAAGAAGGAGGGGGAATGGGGAGTTATTGCTTCATGGTACAGAATTTCAGTTTGGGAAGATGAAGAGTCCTGGAGATCGATGATGGTGATGATTGCACAACAGCGTGAATGTACTTAATGCCACCAAACTGTACACTTAAAAATAATATATTTTATGTGATATGCATTCTTCCACAGAAAAGGTAGGTAGCACACTAGCATAGTGTCTAGCACACGGGCAGATGTTCAGCAGATGGTTGCTAATTTCATCGTCTTCAAGAGAGTGGATGCTTATGTCTAGCTCACTGTGACTCAACTGGGACATTCTATACCCCATTCTGTGTTGCATTTTCTCCTTTTACAACAGATCACTGGCATGTCTCCTTTCTTTCCTTTGTGAGATCCAAAGAAGATTGTTGGTTATTTAGGGGATATTTAATTTAATAGTGATAGTAATGGTAATGTAGCTAAGATAAATTAAGAGCTTTCTCAATCTAATCTTTGGAAAGAGAATTTTCTGTCCCCCTCCCACCTACACCAAGCTGGATATCCTGGCATTATTCAGACAAGTAGGCGGAAGGTAACGTCTGAGCAACCATGAAAACCACTTGTTTAGTCTCGGCTTGAAGTCCTCTGCCGTTCATCTGCCCATTGAGGCCTTTTTCTCACAGAAAGTCCCCCCAAAGCGAGAAAACAGATTTTCTTCTGTCCTAAAAATTGTAGCCCCAGCCTGATCCTCCCTCGAAATGGTCACTAAGAAAGCAAAATGTGTCTAATTCTAACAGAGCCCCGATTCATTGCTTCCAGAGCCTGTAGTGTTTTATACTCACTCTGCAAGCATAATCAAGGGAGTGATTCTGAACCTTGTTAATCAGAAAGGGCCCTTTAAAAATGTCATGCTGTCAATATAAAACTTTGCTAAATTGCATTATAAATGCCAGATTCAGTCAACTAACACATTTAACACCGTTTCTTAAGTACAGTTTAGATTTTATCCGTGCCAGGGAGAATAAGAAAAATACCTCAGAGAGCCAGAGCCCCGGATCCATTGTGCTAAGCTCACTGCCCCCAGAGAGGGATTATAAATATTTTGTTCCAAATCCAAGCCACACTTCTCCTTGCTCTACTGTCAATGAGGTGTCCCTCCAAAGTTGTTGGCTTTAGAATTGGGTGATTCTCGTAGTTAAGAAGGTTAGAAGGGACGAGTGTCTTAGACCTGTTTTTCAATCAGCAGAGAATTCCTATAACTGTTGTTTCACACTAGAAAAGAAAGATTTCCAGGGCTAAGTATTGTGTGCACGCCTGCCACAGAAGAGAAAAACTTCATCGTTGACCTCTGTATAGTCCATGATAACCTTCTGCCTTGAAACCACTTCATTTGAAGGATTCATTGTCAGAACTCATCTCTGTTTTCTCCTCCCCTCCCACCAAATAAAGCTCTTTGACTAATCTGATGGTGTCTTTTTCCTATGATCCTCTTCAGAATTAGTGCGGTTTAATTGGAAACTTTGAGTTCTAAGTTTGACTAAACAGCACAAAAGAAAGCACATTAAGAATCTGAAAATGGTCATCAAACATTACGATTTCTGATTTTAAAAAAATCAAAAACTTTAGCTCAGGATAACTAGATGACTTCTTATCCATGGCATGTGCATAAACTTATTCCAAGATAAAAGGTTCTAAGCATATACATGGCAGTGTAATATTAACTAATTTCTCCCCTTTCCCCCTGCCACTTCTCCCTTTTACCTGTTTCTTTCCTTCTAGCTAGATCATTCCACACTCATATCAAGAAGAAATGACATAGGTAAAGTTTGAAGTATTTTCTAGGTTTTGAATGTCAAAAGTCTTGCCCTCAGAAGAAATGCAAAAACTTTATACACATTATAACATAACTAACATTTACTGGAAACTTTCTATGTGCGATGCACCATTGAAAGCACGTTTTTATCTCTTTTAATTTTCACTGCAACACAGCAAAATCAGTATTATTATCATCCCTACTTTACAGATGAGAAAAAGAAGGTACAGAGAAATGGAGTAGTTTTCCAAAAATGGCACCTCTGGTGCTGTATGCTGAATGATTGTGCCTCCACTTTCCAAATTCACGTTGAAATACTAACCCCCAAGGTGATGGTATTAGAGGTGATTAGGTCATAAGAGTAGAGCCCTCTTGAATGGGGTTATTGTCCTTATAAAAGACTTCTAAGAGAGATCTCTCGCTCTTTCTGCCGTGTGAGGTTACAGCAAATGATGACCATCTAGGAAATAGGCTCTCACGAGACACTGAATCTGCAGGCACCGTGATCTTGGACTTCCCAGCCTCTAGAACTATGAGAGATAAGTGTTGGTTGTTTATAAGCCATCCAGTCTATTTTGTTATAGCAGCCTAAATGGACTGGGACACCTGGCAAGTAGCAGAGCTGACTCACCAATCCAGGAGTGTGTTTCCAGAGCTCGCATTTCTAACCCCTTCACTTAAATGCTCGCTCCTATGTATGAAGCTCACCGGGAAACACACTCAGTATTTTTACCTGTGGAAAGGAAAGGACTTCAGCAAAACTGGGAGAAAAAGCTGGGCTGCAAGGCAGTCTCAGTGAAGGCCTCAGCTAACCATGGGAAGAGTTCTGAAGGTAGAGCAGCCCTTCAACAATACCCCAAAGTGGGGCAAGCTATTCATGTCTTTATACTCCTGTATTGACCAGTCACTGGAGGAGGGCTGCCCTGATAAGGGGCCTGGCTTCGGGTTGAAGCCACTCTCTTCAGCTGAGGCAATTCCCACAAGGGTTCCCAGTTGAAGGCTGTCTGTCTGCAGCTCTCCCAGTAGCTGCGGGTGAATCCTTCAGCCCTGAAGAGGATCTGGGTGGCACATCACGGTGCCCACTATATAAAGAAAGACACCCAGAAAGCAGTGTAATTGATTGCTAGCTCTGGCCTCATCCCACAAGGGAGCTCTGAGCATAAATTTTATCTCAAAATAAGAGAGCTGGGCTTTTATACTCCTTCGCCCATGGGTCTTTTGGCTAAAGACTACCCTGGGAGTGGGAGGGTTGAACATAAACTCCCAGACACTTCAGGCTCTGTATGTGCGTGGGTGAAGGCAAAGCAGCTCCAACAGCCCCGGGGCGGGGCTTAGAAGAGAGCGGCAGGTGCAGGGCATTAAATACTGAGCCAGGGTATGAGCCCAAAGGGACAGTTGAAGGACCGCTGTGATTTCGGCAATGGTCCCCAACCTTTTTGGCACAAGGTGCTCCTATGAGAATCTAATGCCTGCTGATCTGAGGTGGAGCTGAAATGGTGATGCTAGTGCTGGGGAGCGGCTGCAAATGCAGATGAAGCTTTTGCTCGCTAGCCTGTCGCTCACCTCCTTCTTTGCGACCCAGTTCCTAACAGGCCAAAGACTGGTCTTTTCTGCAGCCTGGGGATGGGAGACTCCTGACCTATGGCATCCACTACGGCTTCTATAGATCTGAAAGGATTCGCCAGGCTGGAGGTCAGCGTGAGCTAGAAAGGATATGGAGTCACTCAGAAAAGGCCCTGCATCTGCTAAGAGAGCCCTGAGCCTCGAGTAAGCCTGACGGACAGGAAAGAGAACCAGAGTCACCCTCTCAGGGAAGCCTGGCAGGTAAGCTGGACTCCAGAGCAGAGAGAGCTGTGAGGAGCATCCAGATAGGACAGTTTGCGGTCTCTTGGAGTGGGAGCAGCAAAGGAACCACAGGGACCTGGGGGAGGCAGGGAGGTAGCTGGAGTGTTCCAGAGTTCTAAGTGCTGCAGGAGCAGTAGAGCAGCCCTGAAAATGGGAAAAGACAGAACAACAGAGTAACAGGGGAGGGTGCAGCCGTCTGCGTGGATGGAGATCTGGGGCCTGGGCCAGTCGGCGGGCATCTCCAGTGGATACCAATGTGAATCCAGAGCAATAGGGACCCTTACCCTGCCTGGTATCTCGGTAGGAGAACATTGTCACCCTGGAATTTACATGCAGCCTCAAGAAAAATGGGGGACCCTGAACTGACCGAAAATATGTTCCAAGTATCTGGACAGATGAGTTTCACAATAGAAATGGAGTTAAAGGAAATGAAAGAAAATTAAATTTCTTATCTACATGCATTTATGCACTGTTTGTTGCCACGTGTAATAACTATAAATGAGGTCTTTCAGACACATCTGACTTATATATGGATGCTTCAGACGACAGGTGTTTGTAATGTCTGTGTTAGTTCAGCATAATTACTGTTTTGTTGAATTGTTGTCTTCCTGACATACACCATGCAAGGACTGAATCAACTGACCCAAGGGCGGGAGATTTCTCAAGGTAAACATAGGCCCTAAGGGAGAGAATATACTTTATGACAACACGGTGATTATGTGTCTGCAGTTTTGACGTCATAACGCATTTGCCCAACACAAAACTATGCGTACAAAACACACACGCTGGGGCCGGTTTTTTTTTTTTTTTTCCTCCTCCATGTTACAGTGAACTAGAAGAACAAAAAAGCTAAAGAATATATGCCCGCTTAGTACTGTGAGTGAGAGAGAGTGTGTGTGTGTGTGTGTGTGTGAAAGAGAGAGTGTATGTGTCCCATGCAAGCTCCTTTTTCACCCAGGGTCTCAGAGCTGCAGTTTCCCACTTGGAGCTTTTCTTGTCTATTTCAAAGCCACCTTCACAAGTTTAACACAAAAGGGGGAGAACAATGAAAAGTGAGCTGCCGCTTGGAAATGAACAGAGAGAAGTGACTGACTTTGGGCAACTCTAGTGGGGTAAATGGACTATAAAATGCAATTTTAAATTAAATAGGTGCTTTATGTGCAACACAATATTGATTTTGTTTCCACAGGCAGAGGCTGAAGAATTGCGCATAGCACATTTGATTGTGTGTGTGTGTGTGTGTGTGTGTGTGTGTGTGACAATTTAGAAAGAATATAAAGGTAAGTTTTAATTTAACTTAACTGCCCAGAAAGGACTTAATGATTAATATCTTTGGTTTCAACTCCCTTTGGTCTTGATATAATGACTTCCCCCTTCTAACCTGAATGCTTTTATCACCCTTGTCAAACCATTTCAAAAGTGTCCCACTCCCCCAAACCAGTGACTGTGAATCACCCCTCACCTGCATACTTCTGCTTCTTCGTGCTCATGCATTCATTCTTTTCCTGGCAGATGAGTGACAAGACAGACTGCTCCCAACATGCATAAGCAGAAAGATATTGGTGCGCTTCCATCATTTTACCACCAATATCCCTTCTACTTTTTCAGAAAATACAAACAAGATGTATAGGTCACATATAGGGGACCCTGGCATTCTTTATCCAAAGTGCTGCTTGAAAGATATCTTCAGTAACATATAAAAGGAGAGTGGGAGCTCAGACATTCTCAAGATGGAAGGTTAGTGCTGGCCCTGAGCAAAACTAGGAAGTGGAGGAGGTTTGTCTTCTTCCTTAGCCTCACCACTTATGAACACTGGTGTATTCCTTTTAAACCCTTTAGCAAGTCTTGCATAGCCCCAAACCCGGGCCTAATATTTTCTAGAATCTTCCATTGAGTAGAAGAGTGATCAGATTAATTAATTTATCCTGAGAATTTAATGCATTTGAAGTTCAAAGAAAAAAACTCTTGAAAGATATTTTCTCATTATGTCTTCAAGGACTTTGTTGTAAGGCTATATTATGAGGTTCTAGGTGGATATGAGTTTGGGGTGAGTCAGGGAAGAGGGGGACACTATTCAACCCACTGCAAGACTAAAACCTAAAAATAAACATTAAGGAGAATCCAAAAAGTTACTTTCATTCCATTTCTTATTCCTGCTTCATTCATCTATCTGTATCTTAGTCAACTGGTTCTACTTCTCCTTCCCCATGGGAAGATATGCCTGACCCAAAATTATGCATAACTCCCCCACCCACAAAACAAAACCAGGAGTCTATAGACCCCAATTCCAAATTTTTGAGAGAATCTTCTTGGCATAGCTTGGATCATGGGTCCACACCAGGCTGATAAATTTTGAGCCAAGGAATAGAGTCAAAGCTATAATATAGCTTTGGCACAAAGGCAATTAATTCCCTGGGTTGGCTTATGGACTAAAGGAATGCCCCGAACAGTGCCTAATACACAGAGAATTGGTTATATTATGGTATAGCCATATGAAGGAAGACCATAGAACTATTAAAAATTATGTTTTAAAACAAATGCTACTGACGAGGTAACATACTGATAATTAAGTGAGAAAATCAAGTTATAAAATACATATATATATATATAATATTGCATTCATGTTATTCATAAATACAGACACACACACAGAGTTAAGGCTAGAACAATATACACTAAAATATTTACAATACTATTAATAGATGATAGATTGTATGTGGGTTTTTTCCTTTTTGTTTTTCAATAATTTACTTTTAAATTGTTTAACATTTTATTAAGTATGCTTGAAGAATAATTTCTAATAAAAATAATGTCTTAATAGTATATTAGTATAAGTATAATAAATGAAAAATTGGGATTATAAGCCTAGGAGACATGTATTGGATATTGCCCAATACACAGAAAAAGAATCCTCTTTTCTCGACTTTCACTGGTACCACCACCTGTAAACTCGGGATCCAAAGAGGCAGTCATATTCTTCCACATGGGCCAGAGAGGCAGGCAAAGTCAGTCTGAAGAGAGGAGAGAAAATAATGAAGCTAGTATCAAACAGGGACAGAGACAACAAACACAGAGACTCTGGACAGCTCTTCAGCCTGATTTAAATCCTCTCCAAGATCTGTTGACTTTTCTGCTCTTGGATTAGCTCTGATGCTTCTTTATATTTGTAATAAATGTCTTTTGTGTTTAAACTACCTTGAATTGATTTCCGTTGTGTGTGAATAAAAACTTTTGACCAATACAAGATCCTTCACAGCTCCCCAAATTATAATTTACAAATAACCATCAGATATGCTCAGTTCTCAGAAGAGTTCAGTGAGTAAGAATCTTCAAATCTGAGACTCAGCCTTCTGACTAAAGCTATAACCTTGGGTGCCTCAGGTGCAAGCTGATGAATAAGGGAAAAGTAATAAAAGTAAGAGGTCGATGAGAAAGAAAAGATGAGCAGGAAGCATATCAAAAAGAAAGCCAGGGGAGGGGGGACAAGGAGAACCACATGATGCGAGTTCTGGAATCTAGAATGCCAGCAGAAGTTACTTCAGAAGGCCCCTTACCCCTGACCTTTCGTAATCTTCACTTCACAGTTCCATGAACAGTCAACTTACCTTTTACAAAGGCCAAATGATTTTCAGTTGAGTTTTTACTGACATGGTCTTCATGAACATCAGGTAGTTCAGTATACCATCCAACCTCTTTGCATCAAAGCTCCTGCTAATGGCCACAGAACATCTGATGGCCTCAAATAATAGATCTCTGGGAGAGATATTCTTTTTTTTTTTTTTTTTTTTTTTTTAATTTTTTAGGCGAGGCAACCCTCGGTTGACCTCACAGATTGCAAGGACCTTGTCAGTTTACAATCCCTTATTTTTTTTATTTTTTATGCCTACAGCACCTGGTCTTCCTAGGTGGTCTCCCATCCAAGTACTAACCAGGCCCAATCCTGCTTAGTTTCTGAGATCAGATGGGATCAGGCTTGTTCAGGTTAGCATGGCCGTGGACAAGATATTATTTCTTAGCGCCACCTATGATGAATAATTGCAGACTGGCAGTCAAGTGTGACCCCAAGTCAATTTTCTGTATTGACCACAGTTTAAACCAACATCTAACAATAAATTCCATTTTGCAGTGCTCTTTAAGAAAATGTATTCCAAGGACCATTGAAAAAGTCAGGCAACAATTCTGTATGGCCTCTCAGTTCCAAATATATTACTGTCATTGTTAAAATAAATTTCACATTAGAAATTATTATCTATTGAATAAAATAATCCATTGAGTCCACACTGGTATAAATTTAAAAATTTTAGAAAACTGGACACAAAAGAAAGTGAAATGTCATCTAATAAATGTAGAGGGATGATAAAATTAGAAAACTATCATTTGGCAAACATCACAGTTATAATTGATTCAGACAAGGAATATCAATGGATGCTAAAAATGGTGAGTGAAAGCTTGATGATAAACAGGATTTTGACTTAATTGTAAAGTATCTCCCCACAAAATTATTACTAATTAAAAAGAGGAAAACAGTAACTTTATAGCAGAGAAACCCAGCAGACTGAACTCTAACCAAGTGATCAAAGTTAGCCTCACCGCTAATTGGACAAATCTATACCACGTGCCTCCTGATACAATGTGTAAAGGGGATGTATCACTTTTGTGACATTTCTGCCCAAAGTGCATACTCTGAATCTAATCGTGAGGGAAACATGAGACAAATCCAAACTGAGGGACATTCTGCAACAATACCAAGGTCATGAAATAAATACTCTAGAACTAATGTGGTTTAAAGGTGACTAAAAAGACAAGATCATTTAATGTAGCACATGATCCATGATTGAACTCTGAACTAGAAAAAAATTATTGCTATTTACCATAAAGGACAGTATTTAGACAATTGAAAAAATTTGGACAAGTTTTGTCAATTGAATAGTATTATCTAAGTGATTTGGGGGTAAAAGAACATAATGCCTGCAACTTAAACAGTTCAGAAAAATATGTATCTTATTAGATATAATATTAAAATTTTAGGCATATATATATGCACATGTATACATCTATCTATCATCTATATATCTTCTATTATCTATCTATCATCTGTCTATTATCTATCATCTAGTAACCTATCTATGATCTACTTACCTACCAATCTAGAGAGAATGACAAAACAAATGTGGCAAAGGCAAAATACTGACATTTTAGAAATCTGGGTGAAGTTTGGGATTTTTTTGTTCTATTACAACTTTTCTCTAAGTCTGGAATTATTTAAAAATAAAAATAAATACCATTCAAATCCCTTAGGACCAAGCAGTAGTGGCTCATATTTCAAATAGTTGATAAAATGTTTTGTTCCGGCAAAGTGTCAGCTTTAACTTCATCATCGAGATTACTCAGTTCATTTCCCAAGTCCCACTGTTACTCTCCCAGCTGCTCGGCGTTTGTCAGCACTGGTTCCTCCGAAGCTGTGAACACACCCGAAGGCCTTCCATGTCTTCGCGGACAGTTCCGATTTGCATGGGGCTGGGTGTCTGCAGTCCTGGCTCAGGAAGCAGGCTGTCTGTCTACTCACATCTTCCCAGTACCATAGCAACAAGGGGTTGTCCTGTACTGCTGGATGGGAAGAGGAATGCTGCTCCCTTCCAGTGAGGACCTGAACAAAACACTTCTATCCAGTGAGATAGAAGTGAGGGGAACATCTCATCCTTTCCAGGAACAATCTGTCAACCTTCAGAAACATTTTTAAATATTTTTTTCCTAACCATTACTATCAAATATGTCTTCTCCTGGGTTCCCTAGTACTTTAGAAGAACTAATACTTCCCTACTAGAATTCAGAACATACCTTGGCCCCTACACACACACACACACACACGCACACACACACGTGTGCACACAAACGTACTGAGAATTTCTCTGCACCCAAGACTTCCCTGGGGGCCCTTTCAGTCTTACATTACTCAGCACCTAGATTCTTCAGCTTTATTGTGGTTTTCTTGAGAAATCATGACACATCCAGCAAATCTTCCACCTCCAGAAAGAAAAAAAGAAAACTGAACATCAATGGTTAAGTGTGACAATTATCAGTCAGGAACACTTGGCAAGTTGGCTCCAGGTGTGAGCAGGGCAATGCTGGTTTTCCAGGAAATTATAAGTGCCCAGTGTAAGATATCTGTGTCTGGTTCTGTCAAACACATAATAAAACCTTGGAACTTATATGCTGATGGTAAATATCCTTCACAGTTAGTTGTCTCTCCTTAGGGTTTTCAATAAGGCTTTCATTGAGAGTAGGAAAAAATGTATATTGATGTCCCTGAAGGGAAATAAATGAAACACTCTAGTCATGATGCCAGACTGTGTGGTCATCACGCTGCTGATGTGTATGCTTTAATTTGGGCAGTGACGCAGAACTCTCTGGAGCTGGCCCTCAGATACTCAGCAATGAGAGCTCAGAAGGCCCTCCACAAGTCACTGTCCTCCACAAGTCACTCTCTAGACAAGACCTGTCTTGAGATAAAATTGGCAGATGCTAAAAGGTGGTAGTATCTAATGGTCACTTTGTCTTCTATAACAGAGATTGGGACTCGCAGACACAATGTGCCATCTGGAGTGATGGGAAGAAGGAAGACACTAGGGGCCAGAGATGTCGCAGGTAATTTGTGAGGGCATTTGTTTTGAATGGCCATTCCTAGACAATGCTTTTCCTTAAAATGTGTAGCTCGCTTAGAGCTGTGAGTGATTAAATAACAGGGTCCCCTGCCTGGAGGATGGTGGGGATGATGATGACCTGCACATGGAGGAAGCCAATTGCGGTGGACTTGGGGAAAGAATGCTGTGCTTGGTAGCCGGGAAAGAAGTTAGCTCTTCCTAAAGAACAATAGAGTGGAACTGATGACTGATTAAAGCTTATGCAACTTACTGTGATGTATTCTGAGGAGGTTGCCTAAATCTTTTCTTAATTTGGGTTTGTGTGGATTTCCATCCTGATTATTTATTACATGAAGACCGTTTGTTTCAAAGCCAGACTTGGCAAAATTCCTCAGATACTCACCTTAGTTACTAGACATCGTAAAATCCTATGTTGGTGCCAATGGAAGAAGATGCTTCAGAGTCTTGAAGTTTCACTTTGAAAACTTGTGCTAAAATGACTGGGAAATCATCTCAGGGCAAGACTGGAAAATTGCTGGTGCAGCTGGCTACTAAGCCAGATTTTGTTACCCGAGTTTGGTCTTCCTAGTAAGCAACTTAGCTATATCTAAGCAGACATCACGCGTTTACCCAAACTGCAAAATTTCCAAATCTCAAAGTGAGTTCTTTAATTTAGAAATGATGTGTCACAATGTTCAAATAATTTGTCATGTTTTCTCATCTCACTCTCACAAATGTATACTTTCTTTCAAAAAACGTTTCTGAGTGCCTCATAGGCTTCATAACTTGGGATAATGTGGGGGAACAGACAGAAATGGTCTCTGCCCCCATAAATTTAGACTGGCCTAAAAGAAACATTATAAATGCTACTTAATCCCAAAGAAAACAAATCTTTCTTATTGAGGAGAAAACTGAGGCTCCAAGGTTCAGGGATAATTCTTTATGCCCAGAACTAGAGGAAAGAGTTACTCCCTTTTCTATTATGCCATCCCATTTCTTAGGGCATATAGTTTCAATTTGGTTATTTTATTAGATAACCTTTCTTTGTCACACACACACACAAAAATAAGTTCAGGGGAGACTTTGCAGTGTAAATGTAACTTATATTATAGGAGATTATTAAATCGAGATAATTTCCTCCACTTGTTCTCTTTTTTGGCCCGTTTTTGTTGTGCTGGTAATTTCTGATAAAATAGAGTTCTCATTTCCATTATACAATTGCAGTGGCACTAAAATTTGGAGAAGGCATTACTAAATGTAGCTTCTCAAATCTATCCTTTTCTACAAAATGTCTCCTATTACTGAAATATCCTCTGTATATCCTCTAGCACAAAATTGCTAGAGAAATGTTGAATAAATAAATGATTGGTTTCAATATTATTTTAAAGAAACAAAACCCTATGTTTTCTTCCTTCAAATAGAGCATGATCTTAAATTACATGAAATGCCCTGATTATTCACTTGAACCTACGCAACCTATAAAAACCAATGTCAAGGTGAAATAATCTTATATATAATTTTTTCAATTAGCCAAGCTAATTAAAGAGGGCTGATTCTCAAATAATTCCCAAAATTAATAGTACCAGAATTGTTATAATAAGATGTCTCAAAAGATCTTTCCCAAAAGGGATGATTTAGTTGAGAATGAGTTGAATTGTATGTACAAATATTTAGGATCATCTTGAAGCATGTTTCAACATGCCTGTTGACTGTGTGTCTTTATAGGAATTTCATTTTCATTCAGAATACATACTCAATCTTTTCTGTAATGACAAAATTAAAATTTTCTAACCTTTCATTTCTACTGGGTGAAAATAAAGGCCCCAGTGAAAAGGCAGCAGCCAAACAAATAGAAGAGTGGAAGGTGAAGAGTTCCAACAGGAGTCGGACCAGATAACTTTGGGCAGAAGGTAACTGAGTATGCTTCATGGCCTTTCCAAGTAGTTCTGTGCATTAAAGTTTTTTCACATCATTGTGTAATGCTTGAGCATGTACTTGAACTCTAAATTAGCACCACTTGGCTTTGGTCCACTTTAAAGGCATGTTCCTCTTACCCAACAATGCCTTAGCTCAAATTGTACAGTTGACCCACGTGGAAATCCAAAAAAGGAATGGGATCAAGTCTCATGCACCCACTGACTGGCCAGAACTTGTAGCTTCAGACTGCGGTTGGTTCCACTCCTGGATCCCTTTCCTCTGTAAACTGCAGCTTAAGACATTTGATGAAGTTGAAGTATCATGTTGTGAGTTCCTTCTAAATCCATGATTTTGTTCTCCACCAGAAGGGAATGCTTGATGAAAGATGGTTCAGTCATTCAAAATGACAGACTGTATTTTGCAGAATAATTTCATTTTCTTCTTTTATTTATTGCCCAATAAACTGAATGTTCATGGGAAAGAATTTTTAGGCACTGTAGTATTTGTCTTTGGAATGTATTTTCCTACATATGGTAGCTCACAGCATTTGTAGAATGGATTGCAAACAGAAATCTTTTAATACAATTCTTCATTACAAATATGAGAAAACCGAAGGACCGCAACCTTAAGTAACTTGTTGAAGCTATGCAGATTGGTAGCTAAATCTAAAACCCAGGACTCGAGATTCCTAGTATTCCACATATGATTTCATAAGCACACGCAGACATTCCAAATCAGATTTCTCTCTCCCAAGCTCCTTCTTGATTTGAGTATCATTTACTTCTGGAACTAATTACAAATGTATAGTTTAAGCACTAAGCCCAGACCAGCTATTATTGCTTTAGGCTCTGTCAGAGTAAATACATGCAGGGATTTTCTGACTGTGCTCTGCAAAGCCTTCGCAGGGGCCATAGCTCAGACATGTGTTCGTGAAAGTGTGTGCAGATGTGCCAACATATGTGGCTCATGTGTTCCTGTGGGGTGGGTGTGAGGGGGAATAGGACATCTTCTCCTCCAACTCTGACAAGATTACTTCCTTTCTTACCTACTTACATATTGAGCTTCTGGTAAGAGTTTGTTTGAAAAACATCAAAAAATGCCTGTGGTGTCAGGCATTCCTGTCACAAATATCAGCACAGCTCAGAGATACCTTCTCCTGAATCCTGGGGAAAAAAATTATATTTTTATTGTAAATTATTTTTTGTGGTATAGAGTATATTACTGCAACCTCTGCAAATTTGGGCTTTCTAGTCTTTATGCTCCATTTATTATGTAGTGGTCGGCTTTTATTTGTTGGCTCACTTGCTGGTATATTTAATGATTAGCATGGCTAACAGACATTAAATACACAGTTTCATTTTATTGTTCACACGTTACTGAAAGTCAAAACTTTACAATAAAGCAATATGTTGATGCAGAGAATTTATTAGTTTAGGCCACAACCCCGGATCCTTCAGAAATAACGCATCAGATAAAGCCACATCAGGATATTACTTTTGATAATAAATGAACAAACTGGACCATCTCTACACCCAATCTGTAGACCGGATGGGATAATGTGGGCATCCCCCTCCCACCCTTCCACATTCCCACCTTATAGCCTGAAAGCAGGTCTTGAGTTGGTGGAATAGAAATTGTGGAAAGTGTTAGAATTTAAGCTGTGCATTCAGATAAAAAAAAAAATGACTTGATGTCTGTACCTTATTCTTAAGTAAATAATATACCTAAAGGTATGTGAAAATTATCTCTTTTATAAGCATACAGTTTTGCTGGTTCTGCCTTGAGGCAGACAACTGTGAGAGAGGTAATACAGAGAATTCTTATTAGATGGTTTGCTGTAACAAGATAAACTAATTAGCTCTTTCCTAAGACTCTATTTTGAGGTTGGAGAGACCATGAGAGCAGTGGAATCTGAAGTGGGAGAGAAAACATTACTGAGGAAGGAGGCCAAACAGAATTGGGTGGTGATATGCAAGAGAGAGATGCTAAAGACAAACTGAACTTATGTTACAGATTAAAAAGGATGTATAAAAAGCTAAAAATTGGAATCTGAAGTCATTTTGTTCCCAGCTTGTTCACTTGCAAATAATCCAATAAAAACATATAGTATGCATTATAGACTTCTTAAAGGTAAAGGTTGTGTCATTAATTTCTGCATATCTGGTGCCTAATATAGAACCTAGCATATTTAATCATTCCTTACATTTTTATCACTTTCAAGTAAATAAATGAATGCTTAACACACACACATGTGTATGGACATTTCCTACCAGAGGAAAAGATCTCTCCTTTTTTTAGGTTAACCCATTCCATAGTATTTCACATGAAATTAGATGCTATTTTTAACCACGTGCATGGAACTATCTTGAACAAAGAAATTGGCCTTCTCTAAATTCTGATACTCTTAGACAGAATTGAGATAAATATTTAACCATCCTTCCCTATGCCCTCGTGGATCTGAGCCGGCTAATTGAACACTGAATGTATACGTTAAACCACTCATATCTCAGTCACAGAGAAGGTAAAAATTGGTACAAAAAGAACATTCTTCTTCTTCACCATTAACATAATGCAAAACAAAAATCCACAAGAATATTTTAAGATATTAGGTTTATAAAGAGCTTTGACATACACATATGAATTTTATGATGATCCTTTGACATTTGTATAACTATGCACCCATAAAATTGCTTCAGAAATTCTTTAAAAAATAACAACCACACTTATATTTTGCTGTTTTTCTGAGAAAAAAAGGCACAGTATTTCTTAATCCATTGAGTTTCCATTCACAGAAAGGGCTAAGTCAGGAAAGAAAAAGTCAACCATAGAAAGGCATTATATTAGCCAAATGAACCAAATCAGAAAAGGAGAACACTATTTGCAATTTAACCAGCCAAGTTAAACATGACACGATTAGAGTCAATCTTTGGGGATCAAGTTAGTAGTAATTGCTCCTTGTTTAATTTAGCCAATTAAAGGCCAAACTCTTTTCCAAATTGGCTATTTTCAAAGCAATCGCACCTTTGCACTCAGAATTTTTTTCAGCTTGCTATTTTTAATTTAGGTATTTGACTGCTTAATGGATGTATGTGTACATGGACTCATGCCTAAATATTTGCACATAATACAAAATTAATATGCATTTTTATTGGGCAGAATAATTCACTTCTTATTATAATAGGCTGTTTAACCAGCTCAGGGTCATATATGTTTTTACATGTCCAATAACTCCCAACATCTGAAGAAAATATTTAAGCTGTAAAATATATTGCTCAAGGGAAGATTCCTAGAAAATAACTATTAAATTTCAAAAAAAAAAAAAACCTGAGCAACTAGGGTTTTAATATCTAGAAAAAGTATAAAAGAGAACTATTAAGTTCATTTTCTACCAATTCTAAGTGAATTTTCATTTATTTTGTCACCATGAGTCAGTTAATGTTTATGGGATGTTCATTCTGTGCAGAGAACTGTTCTTGACTAGATGATTCCAACCAAAGCCCCAGAAATTATTCTTGTCTCAAAAAACAGCTACTCTAAGAAAATGAGAAGACCCAAATCATGTGGGGCATAACTACAAAGGAGTGAAATCTGGAATTAGCTACTCAACTTTCTACAGTGGGATAAAAGGATATACATTGGTATTAAGACCAGATTCAGCAAAGGAGAAAAGAAAACAGTTGGGTGAAAGAGATTGGCATAGCTCTATGAATTGAGTCTGACGGAGTTAATCAAAAAGGTTTTCTGGTGAAGTCAAGTAGAGTAAGCACTACAGAGAGCATCAGAGGCCTCCCAACTAAGGAAGTGCTGAAAGTTAACTTTGCAGGGGGAAAAAAAAAGTAGGCACTCTAAACTAAAGGAAATATAACTTTTTAATGCCTTTGAAAATTAAGGATAAGTTTTTACATAAAGTGTGGATCTACATATGGAGGCTAGACTAGACTTTAATTTTCAGGATCTAGGGACATTTTCTGCCTAACAGAATGTGCGGTTGCTTCAAAATCTCAATACCATATTGTATGCATTACGGTTAATTTTACAATCCGCTTTTTTCTACACATGTTCCATTCTTCGTGGAGATGAAAACCTTAACGCTGTCACCTGTTCTGGATGAACTTGATTACAAAGGGAGGTAATCTGAGAGCAGGGTAACATTATGGTGAAGTGAAATAAAAACTGAAGTGATGTGGCGGAGCTCGGTGCGGTGAACTGGAATAAACACTGGGTCCTTGGCTTCTAGAACAAAGTACTCAAGGCTCCTTTGCTCTCCTTGGATTAGGTGTGGGGTGGAGAAAACTTCATCCTCAAAAGGAGATGTTGCTGTCATCGGTCACATTTTGTGTTGTTTCATAGGCTAACATTGTGGCAGGTATAATGAATGCAAGTATTGCATATTGAAAGATGGACTTGTCCCTGGTTCGACTCCTCTGAAATGATCCCTCTTTTACTATCAATTTTAAATGTTTTTTCTTCTCCCGTAGAGCGAACCTCTGGCTGGCCTAGGAAAGCCTGGGTCCAAAGCTTCCTTCAAATGTTGTCTAGGGTTCTTGTTTACTCTCTGGCTCTCTCTGGCTCAAGTTCGGATTGGCCTTTCTTTCTTCAGAGGAATGCAGTCTGAAGGCTTAGGCTTGGGGGGGGGCAGAGAAAAAAAGTACCATCATGCCTCTGTCTGCTGTGATTCTAGGCAGAGCTCAGATATCTGGCCCACCCCACAGAGGTGCACTGAGGTCTGTGGGCTGAAATCCCAGCTTAAAACAAAGTGTTGCTTAGCTTCACATGTCATTTTTCCATGGATATATTTACTTTGGGGGCCCTGTGGAGAGGTAGGTCTACTTGAAGACAGAACATACATATTCTCAAAAGTTCTGGCCCAAATACCCAACTAAACTATCATAATGATCATCTTTTAATGTCATTACAATCTATAATCTCCAAAAGACATGAGTTCTACAATTGCCTAGTATACTTTGTTGTGCAATCTTGGGCAAGGTGTTTTTTTCCAAAAAAATTTATTCTCAATAGCAAACCTAAATGATTGATCAGCAAAGAACCTTGGTCAGGTACTATATGATATATTAAGGGAATCAACATTTATTTTAACAACATATATGGAGCTTTAACTGAGTAAAATATTGTGTAGAGTGCTGGAATTACCAAAATCAACAAGTCACAACTTCCACCCTCAATGTAGAGAAAGGCAGTTATATAAAACACGGTTCTTAAATATAATCATAAACAGATAGACCAGCAGGCCCACATCACGAGATATTCAACACAAAGATGGCATTGAATTTGTTTCTGTTTTGTTTATTTTGTTTTTTAGATTCTACATATAATCAAAATCATATGGTATTCATCTTTGACTTCTTTCACTTAGCATAATACCCTCTAGTCCATATTGTTGCAAGTGGCAAGATTTCATTTTTTATGGCTGAATAATATTCCATTGTATATATGTACCAGAACTTCTTTATCCATTCATCTATCAAAGAACACTTAAGTTGCTTTCATATTTTGGAATTGTAAATAATACTGCAATGAACATAGGAGTACATATATCTTTTCTAATTAGTGTTTTGGGTTTCTTTGAATAAAAAGGCAGAAGTAAGATCTAAAAAATAAAGTAAATAAACAAACAAAACAGAAACAAATTCATAGATATAGAGAACATTTTGATGATTGCCAGATGGGAGAGGTGTTTGGGGGACAGATTAAACAAGGGGGAGAGGTTAAGATGTACAAATTGCTAGTTATAAAAACAGTCATGGAGCTGTAAAGTATAGCATAAGGAATACAGTCAATAATATTGTGATAACTATGTGTAGTGTCAGATGGGTACTAGACTTATCAGGATGATCACTTCATAAGTTATATAAATGCGTAATCACTATGTTGTACACCTGAAACTATTATAGTATTGTACACCAACCGTAATTTTAAAAAATTTTAATTATTTAAAAAAAAAAAGAAGGATGGCATTGAGATGGAGGTCATGAGTTAGTTGAAAAGAGACCCTCTAAAGAAGATTAATTTTATAACCTGTAAAGAAAAAGAAAAAATGGAGAAAGGAAAAGATAGTGACATGTAAGGGAAATGACATCAAACTAATGACTGCCTTTTAACTCTTTCCATTCCATTAAGAATTTGAATATAGTAATCATGAAAAGGAATAGTAATTGTGTCTTTTTTTTTTTTTTTTGATGCATTGAAATCTTGATGTCTTGTAGATCCTGGAGGAACCCGGCCCCTCACAGTTAGCCAATTCCTACAGATAGTAAAGGACATACTTGCAAGCACATCTTTCATATGCAACCCAACCAATCCAGAGCCCCATACTCCAATCATGTCCTTTATGGGGCTTTCATACTATAGGCCACTATCCCTGCCCTGATCACCCCATAGCCAGTGCTATGCTTACAAGAAGAGGATGAAGAGCTAGCTTGCTTCTTTCTGCCATGTGAGGATACAATGAGAAGTTGCAGCCCAGGCAGAGGGCTCTCACCAGAACCTGATCATACTGGCATCATGATCTCTGACTTCCAGCCCCCAAAATTGTGAGCCACCCAGTTTATAGTATTCTGTTATAGCAGCTCCAACTAAGACAGCCAGGTACTAAACAACTAGGGATATCCCCTATGCCTGCTGAAATTATTCAAACTAGCCAATCTTAAGCCTGACTACCTTGCCTCACCCATTCCTTCCCATGGAAACCACAATAAAGGCTCTGATCCATGTTTTGCCCTTGCTCTCTCTGCCTCCTGACAGACCCTGGTGCTTCCCTGTGCCCCTTCCCACCCCATGGCAATGCACGCCACTCTTCTCTTGGGAACTGTGAATAAATAGTAAGCTATCTTTTCGATGGCAGTCTCCTGATCTGTTGACCTCACCAGACCTGAATAAAAATAAAATCAACATTTTAAAACAATGATTTATGAAACATATGAAACATATGAAAGATTGTAAAAGACCAGAGAGAAAGAAAACATAAGAAACAAAAGTTTCAGAGGAGCGGAAAGACCTCAATAGTGCAGCTGGAGATAGTGTGGGACAGAAGCCTGGGTTGTTCAGCCACTCCGAGTGAAGGAAAAGACATTTGAAAAATAGAACTTAGGCTGCATAGGCAAGTTCAGCTTTCGTACTTCTTTTCTTGTCTTATAATTTGTTATACATGATTTTCTGTTAAGTACATTTCTGTCTCTTAACCAGGTGGTCAGATTGCTGGCAAGAATTGACAGGTTTATTTGCACTATATTTCCTGGGATTCCTAGATTGAAGAGAGGGTGGTGGATGGCTAGAGAAGTGGATCCAGAGGAGAGGAGAAGAACATGCTGACAATAGAACTTCTCAGCATCTGTTACTCCATACACTAATGCTATTTTTATTTGCTGGAAAAATAAATCTAAGGATGCCACTCTCCTATTGTAAACACTCTGATTTTCACTACTACAATGTTTGGCACACAAAAACATCAGCAATTGAGTTAAAACCTATCTTTCCAGTACTTTCACCCTGTGGACTTTGTTGAATCTTCAGTTTCATGAAATTTCTCACCATTTCTTGAATAGTCCATGCTTTTATAGCCAGCGGAGCACTCAATCAAGATCAATAGAGAAATGGGAAAGTAATCCTTTATTAAGAGATGGACAAAACCTTGCTTACCAGAAAGACAAGGCTCTCTGATAAAAGCATAATTGGAAAACATGGTTTCCTTTCAGGGCTGACTCTGTCCCTCCTTTCATCACAAATATCTGATTTATGGCTTCCGAAACCGGGGACACTTGCCATGAGAGAGGATATTGCCGGACCTGCTGAGCAGATGCCAGAACCCCTTAAGCAACCAGCTGCCCTGCACAGAAAGTACTCTTTTTCAGCTACTCACTGGGAGAAAGAGGAAGAGAGCATTAGGAAGAGGGCAAGGCTACGTAAACTGTTTGCTACAGAAAGTCTGGATGTGGGGAGCTGAGAATCCTCCAAACGCCTTTTACAGCTCAGGGAATGTCAAGTTCTGATTCATCACAATGCAGAGGGCATTTGTAAAGGCACTTCTCTTTCTCCAGCCCGTGTCTGGGAAAGGTGAAAGTACCTTTCTTTGAGTCAGAGAGTAAAATATGAGAAAGAATGCAGTTTCTCCATAATCCTTAACAAATGTACTCTAGTGTTTACATTTATTTTCTCCATTTCTCTCCAGTAGGATGGTAACCATATTATCCACCAATACAGTGTTTAGCAATAATAAATTTCCATTCAGTGAGTAATACATGAATTAATGAATGAATGAATGAACAAATCCCAGGCAAAGGGAGAGAATGTACATAGACTTTTATATTTTTTTAATAAAGAGCAAAAAAATAATCCACAGTGATAAAGACTTTTACATACAAAATGTCATTAAATCCTCAAAACAACCCTGAAAAGTAGAATTATTCCCACTTTTCTTATGAGAAAACTGAGGATTGGAGAAATCAAATTAACCACCTAAGTACGTACAATTAGTACATGACCCTAAGACTGAGGCCAAAGTCTTTCAGTTGTAAGCAGACAATACTAAATAGAGCTGTCCGATCAGTTTTATGGAGAAACTTGCCACATTAAAATAGGAGAAGAGCTAGAGAGAGAAATAATGAATTAAAGTTCAGTGTTCAAACATATAAGTAATGCCTACAAATCAGTAAGAAAATGATATAGAACTTAACAGAACGAGAGGCCAAAGGTATGAACATGTAATTTATAAAAAGGAAAGATTCCCAACCTTTCTAGGAATCAGAAAAACTCAAATTAAATTGATGAGATGTTTTTACACTCAACATTGGTAAAAATTTAAGAAGTTTGATAATATCAAGTTTTAGTAAGAATATGAGGAAATGAAACAGGTATCACCATACATTCTTGACAAGTGTAATGTGGTATAGCCACTTAGGATGGCGGTTGTCAGTTTCTCTTAAAATTTAAAACACATATTCTCTATGACCCAGCAGAGGTCTAGAAGGGAGATTCTGTATGTTTTAGGCAATATGTCAGACTCATTGAATATCAGGGAAAATACAATAACTTCTATTTATATTTAACTTTACTCTATCCTTTTAAATTTTCTCTTGAGAGTCTTTTGTGTGTGTGTGTGTATGTGTAGGGTGCTGTAGAGTGCTGCCTACATGTTCTTTCAGGGCACAGGCCCTGGATCCCCAGCTGGCAGGAGTGACTGCCAATGGCCTAGTGGCTAAAGCTACTAAGAAATCGCCCTGGGCCCAGGGGAGCTCCTTCATCCTTCTTGGGTTGCCTGTATCCAGTGACTGTTCAAAGTGGGTGTAGTTGGCCTACCTTTTGCCTTAATTCTAGAGAGCTTTATAGGGCTTTCCCAGCCCCTGAACTCCTAAGGGATCAGCTGAGCACTCTTTGGCAACTGCAGTGCAATTCACCTTCTCTAAGCTCCATCCTACTCTCATCAGTAATGTTCCCATATGCAATCTCAGAGCCTCAGTGCCTGTTTCCTGGGGAATTGACCTAAGTTTTAAAATGTGCACATTAGTATAAAAACACATACATGAAAATTAAAAATATTTAAATGCACATATATTTTGGCATGTACCCAAAAATGAGTTTTACTGATACAGTTGCATGATGGGAGAAGTTTAGAGAGTAATGCCTATTGTGAGGTGAGTTCTGTTCTCCTCAAAATTCATATGTTGACTCCTAATCCCTTAGTTTCTCAGACTATAACCTTGTATGAAAATAGAATCGTTGCAGATATAATTAATTTAGATGAGATGATATCTAGGCAGGGTGGGCCCCTGATCCAATATGGCTGGTGTCCTTATGAAAAAGAAATTTAGACAGAGACACACACACAGGGAGAATGCCTTATGAATATCGATGTCATGTTACCATAAGCCAAAGAACTACCAGAGGCTAGAATTGAATCCTGGAAAAGATCCTTCCCTAGCATCCTCACAGGGAGCATGGCCCAGCCAAAACCTTGATCTTGGACTTCAGGCCTCCCGAGGTGTGAGGCAATAAGGTTCTCTTGTTTAAGGCGCTGGGTTTATAGTTCTTTGTTTTGGCAGCCTTAGCAAATGAATACAATGCCTGAGAGAAACAATCACGAATATCCCCAGGGATATAGTCTTTGTAAGTTTATAACAGCAAAACAGAAAAAAATTATAAATAATTTAAACAGTCATCAGTAGATAAATAAAATACAGCATATTCATGTTATGGATAAATTTAACATCAGTTTAAAAGCAGTTTCATTATACTGACACAAAATATTCAGCAACCATTATTATTGAGTGAAAAAAGCAAAAAGCTAAATGATATGCAGAGAACAACACCATTTCATAAATGTTTAAGAAATATAAAAGAATTCTATACCTTTTATAAATCTGTCCGTGAATATGAATATACAGAGAAATGACTGGAAAGGTAGGCTTTAAACTTTTGACATTGTTTGCCTCTGGGAAAAGGGTTAAGAACGGAGTTGCTAAAGGGATTCTTCATCAGTAATATTTAACTTTTAATAAGAGAACATACTCACGAATTTCCTTCATGAGTAAAAATTAATAAAAACAAGTAAAAATTATCTAGGGAATGTAATGTAGGATCCTGGAACAGGAAAAGGACATTAGGTAGAAACTAAGGAATAAACACTGGACTTTAGTTCATAATAATGAATAGATACTTGTTCATTAATTATAACAAATGTACTATAGGAATGTAAGATGTTAATAACAAGTAAATCTGTGTGCAGACAGTTATATGGGAACGCAGTACTATCTGTTCCATTTTTCTGTAAAATCTAAAACACAAAGTTGATTAATGAAAAAAACATCTATGGCAGTTGAATCATTAATAAACTAAAGATTCCTGGGCTTCTTATCTGGAGATTTTAATTCAATAGGTCAAGGGCGAAGCCCAATAATTTTCATTCTTATTAAGCATCCCGAGGTGATTCTGATGTTTTGGGTTACCACAGGCTAGAATAAAAATAAAAGAAAATCCAACCATACCTATCTGGTTAACAAAGGTGGTTCTTAAGTCTTTTCATGGTTTTGCTTGAGGAAAAAGAAAGAGGAAGAAGTGATATGGAGCATATTTTCACTCTGGGATGGGAGGTCCATTAGGCTGGGCTCAGGTAAGCTGGCCCTGAGGGCCTGACGACTAATAGCCAGGTGTAAGGCCATAAGGAACAGCTTTTCCCCCTACCCATTGCCAAAGTTTGGCATATGGTTGGTTCTCCAGATCTTCAGTTTATTTTAAGAATTGTTATAATTTATCTCCCAAATTAAAATGTTTTATTTTCAGTTAAAATTTTTATGTGTAACTTGAAAATATGGCATATTTAAGCCTCTTCCTCTCTCCCTACTCCCCACACTACTCAATTTATTGTTCCTCATTTGTACTCCCATAAGACTTTATACATATACCATCACAGAGGTTATTACAATAGATTATATATGTGTGTTTATATGGCCTCCATCACTGGCCTTTGAGGACACTGAGCCTCCTCATCTTTATAAACCGTGATGTTTGGTGCCATATAAGGCACATATTATTCATTCATTCATTGATTTATTTTATAAATATTTTTTGAGAGGCTAATATGTGCTGGGCATTCTCCTAGATAGTGGTAAGACAGCTGTGAAAACGATAACATTTTTTGCCCTTAGAAGTTAACCCTCTGGTGAAACAGGTCATTGTTAGTTAGACTGAATTGTCTGTCTCAGGCTCTACAATCTTATGAATGAAGTTGCAGTAAAGTGCGATTAATTATTTTAATTGTAAATAAGACACCTCTATGACAGTCTTTAACATGGAAGAACTCAATTACGAGAGCTGACTTTTCAATAACCCTCAACTATGCCTAATACCAATGCTAACCCTACTTACTGTTCCCAAGCTGGGTTAGTGCTATCTGAACTTCATTACCAGCTTCCAGAATGGTCCAGCCACATTTAGGGACCCCAATGCCATAGAGTGCTGACACCATTACCAATGCCATTATATGTATGGCCTTAGGAACCCCTGGCCTCATTTTGGGAGAATACACTTAATAGATTAAGATCTTTACCTTTTAAGCACTTAATAGAAGAAAGGAGGAAAAAAATTCATCATCTATGCTCTCATTTATAGTGCCTTTAAAACTGGAGGGAGTTGGTAAACAAGAAAGAAAACCAGAAAACTAAGAGAAGATAAAGCAAACTAGAATATTGAGGTGAGGAGACCATTACAAATTCAGGACACATCTAGAGTCTCTGTAAGCCTTTTGGAGGCCTGGACATGGGAAGGAGAGAAGAGGAGGAAGGCAGAAAAGTGACAAAGGGGCTAGAATGCAAAGGGTTAAAGGTGAACAAGGTGTGGCTGAGGGAAGGAAGCAATAGTTAGCTCTTCTCAAGCACAGCAGTCACTGTGACAAGTAATTCACACACATCTCTCATTAATCTATCCCACAGGTTGTGAAATGAGAACACTGTAGTGCTAAGCTTCCACGTTCTCTGAAGGTCTGAACTGGGATCCACACCCAAGCGGGCTCCAGATCTGAAGCCACAGCCTGAACCACTGCATGCACTGCCCTGCTGAAAGGCAAAGAGCAGACTCCCTGAAGACTGGGAGGTATCAGTGGGCAGGAGGACTCTGCAGTCCACATGGTCAGTTACATCTAGGTATCCGCAAGAAATCTGGGTCATGAGTCATGGAGCCTATGTAGAGATATTGCCTGGAGTTGTATTTTCCCAAAGTTTTTCACCTAAGAGCAGGCTAGTCTATACAGTGACTTTGTGCCAATTTGAAAAAGACACCCTCTCCGGGTGGATTAAGTAGAAAAGATGCCCATTCCTTGGGGTCTGTGACCTGAACCCCAGGCAAGGCACAGATTTGGAGCAGCCCTGGCTTGTTCTGTTATTTTTATGCACAAACTACACAGCCATCTGTGGGTCTGGTGGGGCTCCAAATGAGAGCAAAGGAGAGAATAGAGGCGGAGCAGCTGGGCCCAGGTGTTGGTCTGGGTGGGAGGGCAGCTCGTGTTTGCTCCACAGGATAGAGAGTAAACCGTGTCAGGCAGCGAGTCTCCTCTTTTAATATTGGGCATTGAATTATTCAAAAGCGCTTTGATTGAAAAGCTGGTCTTCCCCACTTCTATTAATCAAAGGGCTAAAGCATAAATTGGCTTTCAAAAGGTAGTTAGAAATGAATTTTATCCTTTAAAAAGGAAGAAGAAAAGATGAAGTGCCAACCACAAATCTTCACAATGGAATACCCAGGAAAGACAGACAGTAATGGTAAGTAGCAAAACCTTCGTATTGATAATATGCCTGCCCATGAGTGGTTCAACGCCTCTTTCTATATTTTTAAATGTACTCATACCTCTCAATCTTCCATGTATTTTAATTACCATTATTATAAGAAATGACAGAAAAACAAAATGCCTGTATAAGCTCACATAACACATTAGCATCTAAGAGAGATTAGAATTCAGCCTCCTCGTGTCCATTTTCAACAAGATCATATAGCTAGAAGATGACCCAAAATGGCAGAACGGAAGCCAAGATTTAAGACCCACTTTGCTCATGAGTCCCTTGAATGAGCATGCATAACAGCTAAAATGAACAGGTTTCATTTATTATTATTAACAAACATCACAGTGCCTACATCTCAGAAGCCCATGTACAACAGATTTCACTGCCTACCCTGCAACGCAGGACTCACTGGCTCCTAGCAAAAACTCAGAGCCTCCAAGGATGGCACAAAACAAATGTCTGAATGACCCGTTAGGCATTTGTCCATTAATAATAATAACTACTTCACTAAGAGTTTACTGTTTGTGGAAAATCGTACTAAGCATTTTGTGTAGTTTACTTCTCAGTACTCTTACCACAACCTTATTAGGAAAGTATCATTGTCCCCATTGAATACAGACTTGAGAGGACCGATCCAAGTTTGTGCAGCTGATGAAAGGTCAAAGTTGAGACTCAAATCCAGGGGTTTAGTCTAACCTTAATATTCTCTCTAACCAAAGTATGTCCCTAAAATGTAAACACTGATTCTTTTCCACATCCTTGCAAATACTAATAAATGCTACTGTCTGTAAATGAAATCAATTGTATTAGTCACAGTTCTCCAGAGAAACAGAACAAATAAGATATATAGAAAGATAAGTAAGAGGGTATTTATTATAGAAATTGGCTTGTGTGGTTATGGCAGCCGAGAAATTCCATAGTCTGCCATTTGCAAGCTGGAGACCCAGGAAAGCAGTGGTGAAAAAAAAAAAATCCAATCCAAAGACCTCAGAACTAGAACCAGAGGAGCCCATGGTAAGTCCCAGCCTGAGTCCAAAACTTCCCAGAACAAGAGCGCCGATATCCAAGAGCAAGAGAAGATGGATGTCTTTGTTCTATTTGGGCCCTGAACGGATTGGTAGGTGTCCACACACATTGGTGAGGGTAGTTGTCTTTGCTCAGTTTGCCCATTCAAATGCTATTTTCTTACCAAGAAGCCCTCACAAACACGCCCAGAAATAATGTTTTACCCGCTATCTGGGCATTCCAGATATAAAATTAACCATTACATAAATTTAGTTCCCAATTAACATTTTCAATGAAATTGACTACACTAGACCAGACTAGATAATATCGAGTGCATCCCAGGCAATAAAGGTAGTTAGTTTTGTGAAACAGTTGTTTCAAATTGTGTGTGTGTGTGTGTGTGTGTGTGTGTGTGTGTGTGTGCATACTACTGGTTGGTGATGTAAAGTATCTTTTTGTGGGTCACAACATCAAAGCCTGAGAAGCACCAAGTTTGGAGCCAGTCCTTGCTGTCACTCAGTTTCTTAGAGCCTCCCTTCTACTCACAGCCACTTCAAAAGACACTGTGCATCTTGGAATACACTTAGGAGGTACTACTGGTGATGTGTTTAGTAAAAACTGATGACATAAATAAGAAATCTTCCTTTCAACTCCAAATGTCTCCTGGGTTTTAGTTTATTTCCTTTTTTAAATTACATGTGGGCCTTCTGTTATAGGAGCTAGTTGTAGGGTCTGTGTGATCCAAAGTTGATGGAGCAAACCTGGAGTCTACAAGTGGGTCCCGTGGGGGCAAGGGGGGGGGGGCAGAGGCTAAATAATTAATAATTAAATAATTTAGTCTTGGAGCAGGCTTGGAACTTGCAAGAGTAGAAGGAGAACTTTAAAACTTTTAAACCAGGTATATCATGGCCATTGGCTTTGCTGAGTGAACTGGTATTTGAGCTAAACCAACTGAGACCATGAAACCTACTGTAAACATGATTCAAAGGTGTCCAGTGTATACATCAAAACTCTGTCTCCCATTGGAGTCAAGTTCAGTGGTGTATGGGCTAAAGTAAAGAAAGGAGAAGCAGAAGGCCTCAATGGGAGGAAGAGATTGAGTACACACACACACACACACACACACACACACACACACAAAACTATAAGAGGACACTTCCAACCTTCAAACCCATTTTCAGAGTCAAAGTGGTGACAGCAAAAAACGGAAATGTGAATGGCCCAATAATGTGCAGGGGCTGAGTTATGGGGATGGCTAAGCCGAGTGCAATACTTTCCCTCCCTCTCTGTCTTAGTCAGCTCTGGCTGCTGTAACAAAATACGACAGACTGTGCAGCTTAAACAATAGACATTTATTTTCTCACAGTACTGGAGGCTGGAAGTTCGAGGTCATGGTGCCAGCACAATCAGGTTCTGGTGAGAGCCTGCTTCCTGACTTGCAGATGGCCGCCTCCTTTCCGGGTGTGCACAAGGTGGACAGGGAGTGAATTTACTCTCTGGTATCTCTTATAAGGACATTAATTCTATGGGATCAGAGTCCTACACTTACGACTTCATGTAACCTTTGTTACTTCTGTGAAGGGCATGTCTCCAAACGCCGTCACATTGGTGTTAAGGTTTTAATATATGAATTTGCGGAGATGTAATTCAGTCCATAGCACCCTTATTTCAGCATACACCCTAACACTACACTGACCCATTTGTCCTTCGTTCACACCAGCCAAGAATCACAGGAGCCCTGCCAACTGAAGGTGTTATCGGGGTAGAGGAAGTACTAACACAGGTTAGATGCCTCCCCTTTGCCAGGACTGAGTCTCAGCCCGGTGTGCTAAGGGGAATTACTTGATTCTATTATGGGTTTCTTGTTGTCTCCCATCCAGTAACCATCTTTTTGTTTTCCCCATGACTAAGTTGGAAAATTAAGATGAAAATGTCACATGCGTACCTTACGCAGATCTCCAGAGGGTATGCTTATAGGGGTCTTTCAGTTTCTAACTCATACATTTCATGAACACTTGAATTTTTAACCAGTGTGATGAATGACTTTGTAATTAAAAAAGTAACACTTTATAAAAACAGCATAAAAAACACTAGTAAAAACACGCAGTAATAACACAAGCGATTCACTGAGTAAATATATACAAGGGCGATGAAAGCTCTTGGCTCATGTTCTATAAAGTGCTGTGATGTGGTGGGATTTGGAGAAAGGGTCGCCTTTGAGGGGGAGCTCTTTTCCAGTCTACTACATGATTTCAGGCAGGAGAGTGAAAAGACTGTTTCTCCACACACAAGGAGAAACAAGTTAGCTATGTTCTAAGGGCAGTGATGAAGCCCGCCTGGAACGGAGCCACGGCGGAAACTTCTAGAACTGTCATGACTCCCAGGAAGTCCTGTCACCTGATTCGGTTGGGAGCTGTGTTCTCACAACACAGTCCCATACCTGACACCCTTTCCCACCTCATACGGGGTGGCTTACATCTGTGACTGCTCTCAGCTGTGTCCTAAATCCAAATAAAGCACCCTGTCAGTTGGGAAAGCCATTCACAGCCGCTGGGGTGGAAACTGTAGCCCTGGAACGATGAAAGGGCTTTATTAGAGCCCTCGGTGTGGACAGTGGGAGGATGCTGGGCCTCGGCTTTATTAAACCATAGCTCTTCCCTGCTGCCACCTTGTTATTGCTGGGGCTGTTGTAAGTCCGCATGAGGAGCACGCGGGGCTGAGGGGAAAGCTTTAAAAAGGAAAAATGAGTCCCAGTATAGGAGGGGGTGCCTCTGTTTACCAGTGCACAAAAATGCTTAGGACTAATATTCACATAAAGTGCAAACATTATAGAGAAACTTGGGGACCCAAGCTCTGGGGTTGCCGAGGAACTGGGCTGCGCTCTCTGTGGCTGACGCTTGAGCCCCATGTCTGGAAACAGGTCTCCCTTATGGATTTTGAGAATAAGAAGGCCTGGCTTTGAGGGTCCTCATTCCCAGAGGAGTTCCCAGTGTTTCTCTGCCAAGAGCTGTGGATCTTTCCAACAAAGATGCCACTGGCAACCCAGGCAGCCCCCTAGTTTCTGAGGTGTTCTCCACAGAAAGAGCCTCCCTTTGCTGCTGTGAACTCCCCACCAAGCAACAGAGGTGGGAGGGCCTCTCCAGAGTGCAAAACCCAGGAAGAAAAGAATTCCGTAATTCCTGAGAAGGATCCAGAAGGTCCTGCTGCCCCTTCCGTGCTCTCTCCCCAGGTCTTCCTCTGGTCAGTTGGTCCTGAGGAGTCTGCAACTACGGACAATCCAGGTCTGTTCAGTCTCAGCCGCACAGCGCAGCCTGGGACAGGGCCATGAATGGCCCATCTCATCCTTTCCAACCCCATCTGTGGAGAGCTTTCTCTCCAGGCAGCATCTCCCATGACAACACAGGGGCACCGAGGGTTCAGCCTGAGTCTGGAAGCTGATAGTCTGGTGGGCCCTCCATTCCCAGATTGTCGCTGAGAAAGCCAAGCAAGGCCTGAGCATGTATAAAACAGGGAGTGGCAATCCTGAGCTTTCTCACATGTATTAATTTCCTGTGGCTGCTGTAACAAATAACCACAAACTGGGTGGCTTAAAGCAACAGAAATTCATTTTCTCACAGTGCTGGTGGCCAGAAGTTCAAAATCAGCAGGGCCACACTCCCTCTGCAGGCTCTAGCAGAGAATTCTTCCAGCTTCTGGTGGCTCCAGGCATTCCTTAACTTGTGGCTGTATCATTCCAATCCTTGTCTCCCTCTTAACATTACTTTCTGTGTGCGTCTTTGCTTCTTCTGTCAGTCTCAAATCACCCTCCGCCTTTCTCTTGAAAGGACATTTGTCATTGGATTTAGGACTCACGGGAGAATCCAGGAAGATGTCATCTCAAGATCCTTAATTTCATTGCATCTACAAAGACCCTTTTCTCCAATAAGGTGATAGTCACAGCTTCCAGTGGACATATCATTTTGAGAGCCATCATTTAATCCACTATACTGTAACTTCCCTATGTTGCTGAGAATAGAAATTAAGTCCTAGAAAATGACTAGACCCAGTATTTTGATGACAGTGTGAACTGGGGAGTTGGTCAAACCTGGATTTAAATTCTAGCTTCACTAGTTATTAATTCTGTTTGCTCTAGCGGACACAGTAGTCTCATGGACACTAGCCCCTCTGGCTTTCAGTGCAAGGCGTTTGGAGAGGGAGGCATCCCTCAAGTGACAGTCTTAAAAGATATAGCATTAGATGTTGGATCTAAATCCTCTTCAACTCAGGGAGAAGCTGGAAGTCTTGAATTCCCTCCCCCAGCCTCCAGCTGCATGTTGTGCCAGGGTGGGTTTTATGACAAGCCTTTTTTACCCGTTTCAGTGTGGGTATTTTCTCTTTCACTCGACATGCAGGAGTTGCTCAGCTCATTTCTGAATTTCTTTCAGAGGAATTTGTTCTGCATGTAGCTGTAGATTTGGTGTGTCTATGGAAGAGGTGAATTCTGGAGCCTCCCACATCTCCATTTTGGACCAGAACCCCGCTTCATACTTTCTCAAGGTGCAGCAGAGCCTGGAGCTGTGAAAGTGCTTAATAAACTGTAAAGGGCCAAGCAGAAGAGAGTTTCCTGGATCAGGCATGTGGATTTCCCAGTGCTGGTTTGCATCTTTCCTGAGCATGTACATCGGAGTGGCTGGCATCTGCCTGCTCACAACTGTATTGTACAAACATAAACTCTTCTCGCCTGCTCTCACTATGGGTTGTCTCACTGCCACAAACAGCTCCTTCTGCTTCATTTTTAAACTGCTTGCTTGAGCCCAGGTTCTCAAACAGGGAAATGATTCAGGCAGTTACAGAAGATGGCTCCTTGGGGGTGTGGGGGCAATGAGTTGTGGTGGGGCTGGTGGCTGGGTTGTTTACCCTGGTCACACTGGGAAAGAATACTGAGTTGCTTGGAGGTTTGCCACAGTGGGCCTTCCCTCCGAGCTGGGCCCCCACATTGTAGACTTTTCCCTGAACCTCTCCTGGCCTGAGTCCCTAGTAGGGCCATGTGACTCTTAGGGCCTTGGGGAAGAGTGTCTCCTAGGTCAGGACTGGACCATAACTGTCCCCCAGGACAGAACAGGCCCTGGGCACCACAGCCTTGTCTCAGTTCCCCGAGAGTATTGATTATGGTGTACATTCAGATACTGGATCAGTGGAGCGCTCAAACCCGCAAATGCAGTCGTGATGAAAGTGAGAAAAGAAAGTGAAAGAAAGTGAAGTATGTCGGAGACCGGAAGCTGGGAGGAGTGGGGCACTTCGCATAAGTTTTAAGACAAATGTGTGGGGTTCGATTTAATGTGCCGATGCATCCAATTCGCTGGACTATGACATTGTAAGACAGCACTGCTTCTCTGCACGCCATTCTTTTAAACCCAACGGGACACTTATTGGTGCAATATCTTCTCCTCCTCTTGCCTCAGTTATTATTTCTTATGCTCCTAGTCTATGCAGCTACAATGCTAAGCGAGTAATAAATAGTATCACGTAAAGCCTTCATAAGACCTTGTGAAACAGACATTATCCCATTTTACAGTTGAGAAAAACCAAGTTCAGAAAGGGTCATCATTCTGGGTCATCTGGCAGCTGGACGCTAAGGCCAGGATGGAAAACCACTCTTCCTGGCTGCTGAACCCCTAATTTTTCTATTTATATACATGGTCTCACTTTTTTCCTTGCTAATCACCAAAAGGCCATATTCATTGTTATTGCATTTCTTAAACTAATGAGATATGAAAGTGCACAAAGATTGTTGACAGGCAAGATTCACTATATTCCTATTTGCCAAGTGCTGCCATACTAACTTGGAGCTGGGGGAAAATCCATCTCCCAGGTCTTCCCCCGTTACACCACATCGCCTCCCCTGGAGAGACGATGGGGTATAATCTGAAAAACTGCAGGCCAGAAAGATTGAGACCTGTAATTCCTTTCCAATACCATTGGAATCATATGTCTCTTAGGAAGATACCTGATATTGCTGTGGATGAAATGGAGATTTCTCCAGTGGCCAGGGTGTCAGAAAACCTGGGTTGTGGTGCTAGCGTTGCCTCAAAAGTAAGCCGTGTCCCTCCCCGGGCCGCAGCTTCCCCATTCGTGTGATCACTAGGCCTTTCTCAGCTCTAGCATTTCGCCAGTTTAACTGAGTCCTCCATTTCAATCCCCTCTCTCTAGACAAATGAATCCTCGGGCCCATTTTGAAAATTTGAGGTATTGACTTGTTTTCTTATTCTAGGCCCTAAGTTCTCCCGGTGATATACGACTTAATCAGTCGGTTTTGTTTCTGCACCTCTGATTCATTTGTCATTGCAGACGCTTTACCTTTATCTTTGTTAGTAATGTTCAGTTCTGTAAGAGACATGCGCACATCCAAAATCTAGAGGTATACTTAATTATGAGCCGTATGGTTTCCTTGAAAAGCAGCAAACAAATCAAGAAACTGAAAATTGAATCCTTCCTTCAAGTAGTAGGACTGCTTGCATTATTATAAAAGGAATAAAAAGTGAATGCAACATATTTTTGTTCAGTAAATCTGTTTTTATATATTCAGATTATTTTACCGTGAGATGCAACAACAATTTTTAAAAACCCACTCAAGTTAGTATAGTTTGTTTAAGATAGGGGAAAGGCGTAAATTTTTTCTTTTTTTTTTTTCTTAAAAACTTCAAGAAAGGTATTTTTCTCTTCTTGGCGATTTGCTGACTTTAAAAAACTATATTCATTCTGTGCCAGTATGTACATTATACTGTTTCTAATCTTTCAAAAATTCTTCAATAATAGTGCCCATTTTATAGATGGAGATACTGAAGTTTAGGGAAGTTTTGTCGTATATGCAAGGTCATCTGGATTCAAACCCGGTTCAGTCCAGATCCAAGTGGTTATGCTTTTCCCAATATATGCGCTGCCTTGAAGGAGAAAAGGTGAACAAATATCCATATGGTTTAAAACACGCTCAAGAACAAGCTAGGAGAAAATAGTTTCCATAAGGCTATTTTCTCCACAAATATGGAGAAAAAGTGGGCTGGAATTAGCTCACTCTTTTGTGTGAATTAGAAAAAGGTAGCAACCTCCCAGCAGGTGCTTCAGGGCTGCCCCTCCAGCCCCTTGTGTAAAGACCCTGGCATGGGGAACAAATTGCACATAGCTACCCTATAAATGGAGAGGGAGGTACAAGTAAGAAGTGGTTGCAGGTGACCAGGAGGGTCTTGAATGTTGGAATTGTTGGTAAATGAAAGAATATTGCATTATTTATTTTATAATCTTTAAATATGTATACTTTAAATATGTATATGTATACTTCTTTTCTTTTCAAATATTTAGTAAGCAGAGGGAAACTCTTCTTCCGGTTGAAGAGGTTTAGCTTATCTTCCGGATGGCAAGTTCAGTCAGAGACACCGACCACACTTCCTAGAGCTGGTCTGGCTGAAAGCCAGGGTGGAAGTATTGCATCATTCTTATTGTTACTAAGTTGTCCCAAAGAAAGTTCAAGTAGTCTTTTCTTAAAGGTATTCACTTCTAATAACTTGGACACCAATCTGATAACTGCGCCCTTAACTGTCTGCTGCCTCTCAATTTTTTCATCTCCTTCACTGTCTTTGCCTCTCCTCAGTCTCTGCTTAATCTACAATCAATCTGTGATGTTTGAGCATTGGTTAATAATAGTAAATAATAATAGTAGTAATAGTAATAATAACAAAAAGAGGAAGGAGGAGGAGAAAAAAGCGGAAGGAGAAAAAATAATAATACAGATTAAGACAATATAGTTCTGTTACAAATGGGGAAGATGGAGAAAGGGGAGGGGGTGCCAAGGAGGAGAAAGAGGTGTTTTCACAAATAGAAGGAAGCAACTTTGAACTTCAAGGGGCAGACCAGAAAACTCTAAGCATGGAGTATTTATTTGGAAATCATCTTAATGAATCGATAAAGGTGCCTAACATTTGTAAAGATTTTACATTTCTCGTGCGCCATCACATTTACCAGTAGGAATAGCCTTCTCAGATACATGTTAGCAGATGCCCATTTTAGAGATGAATAAGTTGAGGTCAGAGAGTTTAAGTAACCTGGGGTTGGCTGGTGACAACTCTCTATTCACTTGTGGGTGAATAGGGGCAGGACTCAGTCAAGAATTTGACATTTATAGATACTTCCTAAGTGTTTGTTTTAGGAATAGGTGAATTAAGCTATACACTGAAAAAATAAATGAATTATGTTGTAAATATGGGGGAAATGTGCACGCACACACATATGTCCTGGGGAGAGGCAGGGAGAGGTGAGAGCCATGGAATCTACAGGGGAAATTAGCTCATGCGTCTAGCTGAACAGAGTCCCTCCTGTAAATGAGAGAGAGAAGTTACTGGCAACTTTTGGCATCAAATTGGGATGTATGGAAAAACTTATCAATTCCACTTAGTAAGAGTCGTGGATAAGATGGAGGCATGCTTCTGTCCATTGTTCGAAAAATCTCAACAAGCAGTTTGCTAGTTGATTTATTCCTTCTAGTGAAAGGCTTTTTGCCTCTTTACGTGGTTTAAGATTGCTGAAAAATAAACTGAGCAAGAGGCAATGGTCAGTGGAGTAGAGATATGAAAGCCTTCTTTCACCATCCTTCAGCTCTCCTTACCATTAAGTTGTGGATTGGACTGGCTGAAAAAATTAATATTAACTCTTAGGTTAAAAAATTAACATAATTAATGTTAATTTTTAAGTATGTTAATTAAAATAATGTACTTTTAAAAACAAATTCTAGCATATGGAGTATTGATGTGTTCTCTCTCTCTCTCTCTCTCTCTCTCCCTCTCTCTCTCTCTCTCACCCCTTTCTTTCTCCAGCCTCTCACCACATATATTCCTTTTATTCCAATTTATTTGTAATCATAGGGAGCCATTTCAGCCGAAGCTGGAGACTTTCCATATGAATATACATCTCAGGTGCTGTAAGGTGCTCCTAAAGTGTATATTAATCAGCCTGCAACACCATCTGTCATGACTTAGGCTTAATTAGAAAATGAGCATTAAAAAGGGAGATGTTGAATGGGAGTGGAGGGTGAGAGGAGCAGGGAGGGAACAGCTCCCAAGACAAGAGCAGGAGTGTGGGCCTCATGCCTTAGGAAGGACCCTGGCAAACCCTCAGTGCAAGTATAATTCCAGGTCAAAGGGCAGGTCAGGTATGCACCTCTGGCGGATAGGACAGTGCAGTGGCTCTGAAGAACAATGACAGTGTGCCAGGCCAAGTATTAGTGGCAGGGATGAGGTGAGCCATTCTCAGGAGGAGTCCAAGAGGGACAAATTAAACAGGCATAAAGTAAGCATCAGGATGTGAGTTTTAACTGACCCCTAGACAACTCGCCAGAACATGCCTCAATAGCTAGGAAAAATCAAATGGAGAACCAGGTCCTGTGAGCCCCCTCACTCTACCCACAGCCCTTCTCATCACCTTCAGAAAAGCAAGAGAACTAGGTTTGCCGGTTAAATTAGTCAGACACATTTAATTTTTGCAAAGTGGAAATTTTTTTAAATTTGTTTTGGATCCAGAGAAAGGTCGGTCTGGTTACAAAAGCCTGATTATTCCATCCTTGTTGTTTTCCCTATAAACTGGGTGCTAGAGAGGTGCTGTGACAATTCTCAGCCACTATTACCTTTCTTTTAGTAAATAGTTTATCTGTCTGCCAAAATCCTCAACTCACTCTCTGGGGAAAATGGGGCCATAGGAAAATGGACATCGAGAGTGTGTCTTATATTTGTCACGTATACAACATTTATGTGTGAAAACCATGCCATGTCCTCAGCATGTGTGCACCTTAATGACTGGGTCGTGCTCATATTTGTAGAGACCTGGTCACATAGTCACCTCAGTGGCCAAAAAATAAAAAGCTAAATAGTTCCAGGGCAATCACGGGGCTTCTGACACAACGCAACGTACATATACTAACTCTCTCCCGCTGCTCTGAGTTGCATCGAACATCTTTGATAGACTTTCCTGAGAGCTGTTTCTTAATGTAAGTATTGCATTATAACAACTAGCCTCGTGATTTGCTATGCAGTAAAATTTCCTTAATTGGGCCCAGCCTTTTGGAATTTATATTAATTAAAATGCAGTGATTTTATTGGGTAAGAAGTTTGAATAAAGGGTTGTAATTTAGAAATCTGTACTTTTATGAGATCTACACATATAACATAGTGTTTGTATAAATTGTAATCTTAGATTCATTAAGCTAATTTTCCTTTTTAGTACCCCATTCATTTCTGAGTTTATAGAAAAAAAAAAGAGAGAGAGAGAGAAATACTGTAACATAATTATCAGTATTTCATTTAACTAATTCTAGAGTTAGAATGTTTTTCAAAAATCATTTCAAATGAGATTCACAATCGCCTCTTTCAAAATAATCAGGTTCTACTCTATTTAATGCCTATTCCTCAGCAGCTGTCTTCAGCCATGTGAGAAATAAGTTAGCTGAAGCCTTGGGGAGGAGACATGGTTGTTCCAAGTGACAAAGCTGAAGTTATGTGTTTCTAACCAGTCTGGTGGATGTCATGACCTCTGACAACTCTTTTGAAACCGATATGGCCAAGAGAAATGTTACCTTTTCTACCAACTGCAGCCACCACCTGATTACTGCCTTTGTTCCCTCCTGACCCAGGTATTACTTTTCCTACAGCAACCAAAGAAAGGTGGGATTGCCATCGTCCTTTTCCCACAACTCAGGAGTCTGGGTACCTTTTTGTGAGGCTTTGTCCAAGGTGGTCATGAGGAGGCATGGTAAAGGGATGCGTCTCTTTCTCCTTCAGGAAACTTTGCTGGAGCCCCCGCTGGATCTTGATTAGTTGTCTTTACTCTCTTAGCACATGTAGGAGCAACATGCAAAGAACAGGAATCTTTGAGCCCACAAAGCCTCAGTTTGGATCCCAATGTTAATATTTATAGCAGTGTAACCTTAGGCAATTTTCTGAATAATTCTCAGTCTATTTGCTAAAACAAAGGGGAAAATAAAACTTATCAAAGAGTAGTGGGAGGATTACAAATAATAGGCACTAACATATGTAGTACCAGAATAGAAAATGCTCAAGAATTGTAGCTATTTTTATTATTATAACACTTCCCACACTGTTCTGTGATCACATTTACCTATCTGTCGTCTCCTCAGGACTGGGGGCTTTTTTAGAGGATATTTCTCTCTCTCTGGACCTTGGAATAAAATCTGGCACAGACCAAACATTACACAAATGTTTTTTAGATAGATGAATCAATGAATCAATGGGAATGACCAGATCTATCTTTAAATAACCTGGTTTGCTTTTGCATCACTTAGCAAGCCTATTTCTCAGGACTTGAGATTAGGGACCATTCTAAACAATGAAGAAATCAAAAAAATGAAAGAAACAAAGAAATCAAATTCAATGTTGTGGTTCTTAAAATGCCGTATGCCCACAGATAATGATAAAACTTGCAATATATAAGACTAAAGGTAACTGGCTATATCATGGGCTAGAACATGCACATTCTGAGTATTAAAATAACAGATGCAAAATTAAAAACTAAAACACCACAGGTTTTTTCTTCTTTGACCTGTAAGCATTTCTCATTTATAGGCAGGACAGTCACTATTTTCTATCCAGGTACCATTCGTGGGAAGCATTTGGATTCTACAGAAACTTGCAAAATGAACAATTGTTGACATCTCCTTGGGAAAAAGAGAAAAATCCAACACTTTGATAGATTTTATACTGCAACCCTCCTGGGATACTCTAAATGCCTCATAAATACAGCTGGTGGAATATTGCCTACGTGTATTTTCCACTTACACTCACCTTTGAGGTTCTGTTCTGGCCTCTTGAGAATCAATATACACAATAACAGAATTGCTGATGTATTAATCTTTTGTGCTGATCTAAGCATTTTTTCCAACCAGAATGGGAATAGGGCTGGAAGAGAAAGTGAAATCTAGACCACTATGAAAGTAATGGGGGGGAAATTTCATTGCCAGACTTTAGAAAATATACCAAGTATTTCTTTTTCTAACCTCACTAAGGCAACTTGATGAAGTGCCTTGGCTGGCCCAGAGCCATAGGCTTCAGCTTATCACAAATATTCTGTATCCTAGGTTTGTGATCTTCTTAAAACAAAGCCAACCTTCCAGGTGAAGCCTGGGCCAGAATTTCCATTAGAAAAATAAGGCACGCTCTCCAATCGTTACTGCCAAAAGGCTTTCATTACCATGCTGCAGGTTTGATGAAGAATGGCCAATCATGGAGAAGTGTGATAGGACACAGGGTATGGGGCCAGTACAGTGAACTGGGGAACAGTTAGCCAGGTCTGTGTGTTCAGATTCCTCAGTCACCCTCCCTCAGGTTCTCCTCTCTGGGGGACGGCTGGGAAATCACTCTTGCTGGCTGCTTCAGGGGTCCAGTGGTGAGGCTGAGAACAGATCTTAACTGGAGCGATGCTGTGACAAGACCCAGACTGTGCCCCCACCGTCCAGCCTTCCTTGGTTTTCATGCATTTTCAGAGCTCTGTTTTCCAGTCTTCAGTTCAGTGAACTTCTGACACTGTTTCAATATACTTCTTTTTTGCCTAGAGTTAATAAGTTGGTGCATTTTGTTTGAATCCAGGAACCCTACAATATATAAAGTGCGTAAAACAGCCAGAGCACATATAGTAGGCTACTTATCAAAGCTGACCCTCTATACATGACACACATTACTAGCCTTAGTGTTCCAGGGTTTATTTTATGTGTCAATTGTTTAAGTGTCCACGATGTGTCATATTTGCTGAGATACAAATTAGGTTGCTTTTGGAAGAATACACATGAGATTATTGTTTGATTTTTTTTACAGAGAGCATATATTATTTGTCATCACCAAGAATAATAAATACATTTCCATTAAAATAGGAACACGACTTTAATTTGAATTTTATATACTCAGAGGCAACAAAACTTCTGTGATTTATTGATCTTAAATTAATGACTAGCATGCCCAGGTTATGAGAGAAATATATTCTGTAATTATACTCCAAAATAGTATTTCATGGGTGGCCAAGATCTTCTGGTGCAATTAACCAACTTTAAAGAGGCTTTATTAGTCAAAAAAAAATCCTAAGAAAATAAAGTTGAATATTCTGAGTTTAGGCCTGGGTTATAATCTACATTCAACTAATACTCTACTTATACAGCCACTTGGTCCATTCACAAGCTCACATGTGCATGTACCAGCACCTGAGCATCTTGTCAATCAGCAAAGTCTACGCTACTCAAAGATTGGACCAAACTTCACCAGGGAGCTTGTTAGAAATGCAGATTCCCGGGCCCCACCCCAGACCTACTGAACCATAATCTTCAGTTTACAAGATCCTCTGTGACTCATAAGCATATTAAAGTTTGAGAAACACTGATAAGTAACTTGGTCAGTGGCAGCTGCAAGAAATGGCAAGGCTAGTTTCTCCAAACGAGATTGGTATAAAATTTATAAATCCATTTTCAAGTACCAATGATTTACTCTGGAGTTATTGACCTACGTGAGTACTATATTCTTTAAAGAAGCAACTCAAAGAAATTTCTTACTCTCAGTGATATTATTGGTTTTATTTTGTTTTTCTTCAGTTTGAGTTGCTGAGGGGAGCAGAAACTTCTTTTCTGCTTTACATGCCTCTAACTTGAAATAAGAATTTAAAGGGCAACAGAGAAAATTATTTGAAATTGTCTACATCACTGAAAAGTAGTCATTTTATCTTGCTGTAGGACTGGAATGGCTTGATCTTGTTCAAGCCGTTTGTTCAAGACGAGAGGTTCCTGCACCAGAAGTAGATGAGTATAATCAGCAGAATGGATTAGATCCTGAAGAAGCCATTATCATGGAGTGTCAGTGAGTAAAATTAACATGTATTTTTAATAAGTCTGTAATTACTTATTCTACAATAGACCATATGGTCTATTCACTTTTCGTGGACTCAAACACTTAAGCCCTCAAATGCCATTTAGTTTTAAACACACACACACACACACACACACACACACATACACACACACACATGCACGCACGCACGCACACACGCACACACACACACTCACACACAGCACTCAAAGAAAATAAAGAAATTGTGCTTCAAGCTCCAGAACACTTCCTTAAGGAGTAAAAATTCTAACTAGCATCAAAGCCAGGAATTTTACATTTGTGTCTGGTAAGCACAGTGACACGTTTTTGCTGTACCTCAGGTCTCCCTTCTTTTTAATTTGTTGGCTCAATAGTCTCAGCAAAGGTCAGTGCGAGGCTGCCTTGAGTTTTCAGCTGTTAAGTAGTGTTAATTTCCTTGTTTTTGTAAATTTTTGTGTCAGACCTGGCATTGTTATTTAAATAGATCATCTCATTGGGTGTTTTGTATTAGAATTCCATTAAATAAGAAACAAAAAACCCTCTGCTGCTTTCAAGGAAAAAAATGCCTTCATTTTCCCACTTCTAGACTGTAAGTTTTTTAGTAAGGCCTTTTGATGATATTCTCACAGAACATACTTTTAGAGACATGCATGCATTTTATGACTTCATTTGGGTCTTTTAAAAGTGCCGATTAAGCAATGCCTCTGAAATGCCTACTCTAAAAGGCTGCAGGAAGTCTCATCTTGCTGTAGTTGCCTTAGAGGGGTTCCACGTAAAATAGCTTATCAGACAACACATTCTGAGGAACAGAATAATAAATGCCAGCATTAGGGGGACGGATCAGTCAATTTAAGATGGCTGTGTTTTTTTAAAATTCATTAACTAAATTTTTAAAAGTCAATCAGATCACTATGGAAAATCTCACCTTTTAAATAAGCAAAATATAAAGGATTGATAAATGGGATGCATATCAGAGCCTGTTCATCTAATCCTTGACTTGGAAACTTAGAGCAATTATCTACAATTTAGAAAGGCTAATGCTAGAGAAGACCTGACAGAGAAGGCTCCCATTCACTTTTCTTAACTTTTTAACCCAATGTTTTCAGCGACCAAGAAAGGAAACTCAGACTGAGGTCTCAGGTTTTATAATCTCTTCCTTTTCAAGGAATTGCACAATCACAGGGTAGGAAGAGGTAGGAAGATATCTATGCGAGCCCCTGTCTGGGGAGCCCATGAGGACCCCCTCTCTTATGTTTCACCTTTTCATTCCCCGCACCTGAGCAAGCTTAGGACTTGTATCTTATTCTCTGTGAAGCAGCTAGAGAGTCAAAGCTGCAGCCTTACTTTAGAGCCCTCATCCTTGGGACCACCTTTCTGTAACTGTGCTTCTAACTAGGTACCTGACCCTCCCTTCGTACCCAGTGAGGGGGGCTTCAACAAACCACTCAGAGAACTGGATACATACCTTCTGCAATTGGGAACACATGGAGTATTTCTGCCAGATTCATCCTTGGGAAAGCCTCAGTGACCTGTAGTCCCCAGAAAGAGGGCTGTGTCATTGTACTTCCCTCAAGGCTGCTTGCATCCTAGGAAACTGAGATGTGCCCAGCTTGGTAACGTTGTCCTGGGGCTGTTTTGGAAAGCATCCTGCAAGTATTTAAGAAGCTAGAAGTGATGACACATGAAAGTGCCCATAAGAAAAAGTCAACTTGAAACATCAGTAAGGTCCAGAGGTCATGATGCCATTGTGTGGCTGTATCAATCAGCTGACAACTTTACTAACCACCCTTCCTTTCCTTTCTACCCAACAGGGTTAGATTTTATAGGCCGCGAATGGGGAGAAGTTTGACCAGAAAAGGGAACAAGGCAACCATACCATCTCCCCAAAGAAAGACATTAGTGTTGGTCGCAGTGGGATTCAGGAAAACTTACCCCCAAATATGACACCTTTCCCCTGCCTTTCTTCCCTGAAGCAGGTCAGAGCTCCTCATGTGAGGGGTGCACTCCCCATACGGGGAGGAAAGGAGCATTCTTATCTCCAAAACAGAGAGTCACTGACACACAGGCCTTGCTACGTCTCCCCCAATTCACTGCACTGACCTCGTACCCTCTGTCCTATTACACTTCTCCAAGACTGCCAAGGTTCTTCATCAAATCTATCATAAACCACCCAGGTTTAACTGTTTCTTTGGGTCTTCATTTCCTCATAAAGGCTCCATGTCACATAAAATATATATTAAATAAATTTGCACACTTTTATCCTGTTAATCTATCTTTGCCAAATTAATGTTCAGACCCATTCAGGGACCCTGTTGGGAGGATGAAAACTTTTTCCTCCCACACATTCTTCCTGTGAATACTGAAGTTAATTGGTCTATTGGAGTACACGCCATTAATTACTAAATTATTTGAGACATGACTGAGACTTACGAGGACTGTGCAGTTTTTCTGTTACCTTAGAATAAACAGAAACTTGTGGGGTGTGGAGTGTCCATGTTTTTATTCCTTAATAAGGGAAAGATTCCCCAGTTTAAAAAAGAAAGTGGGTGTCAAAAACATTACATTCATGAGAACTCTGTGATGGATGAGCTGGCTGCATTCTGTTTTCCACTAAACAGAAACCCTCAGGCTGAGAGCAGATATTCATGGATTCCTTTTACAAATAGTTGTTGACACCCTTGGCACTTTGATAGCACTGGAGAGTAAATGGTCAACAAACCCCACACTTTGCCCCCAAGAAGCTCATGGTCTACTGAGAAATAAAAGCTAATAAATAGAAAATTAAAATGACTTTTCGGAGTGCTAAGTGCTATTAAGGGTACCCACAAGTACCTGACCTCGTCTCAAAGGATACAGGACAGCCTTCCGCAGAAAGTTAAGCTAATTCAAAACCTGAGAGACCAGTAGGTATTAACTGGCAAAACAGAGGAAGAAGAGAAAAAAGGCAGAAAGAGGAGAATCACATTCCTGGCCGAAATGACAGCAGAGGAAGAAGCCCACTGATAGATGAGTAGGAACAGGAAAATTGCCAGTTATTTCCTTGGAGTGTGAAATTCAGGTGAGGAATAGCAAAAAATTAGGATTGAAAGAAGGACAGGGTCACATCCTGAAGAGCCTCATACTGTTTGGAGTTTAATCTTAGGTCACCGTTGATGTTTAGCAAGGGAGAGATGAAACTTGCATTTTTGAGCAATTTCTCTAAAGCAGAATAATGAGAAGAAAGTATTTGATCCTTTAATTACATTGTCTAAAATTCACACAAAATTTTCTGGTTCTGTTTAAGTTTTACACCTGTGCTTAATATGATAACAATAGCTCGTGCATGTACTTTATAGATACATATGCATTTGAGAGTTCAGGGATAATTGCTTGAGGGCGTTCGCTCAGGGTACCGCATACTACAGTGTGGAACGTGGGTTGGTGGGCAGCAAGGGTGAGGCAAGGAGGCTGGGTAGGAATCTGTTGTGTGAACCGAAGTAGAAATGACAGTGGCATGAACCGGAATAATGGCATTGAGGATAAAAAGAAGTGGCTAACTATGCAGTAGGCTGTTACTGTCATTTCATGCTTGCATGTATAAGACTATTCCATCAGAAACCTCCAGCACCCAGAAGCTAGTTGATGGATCAGGGGTGTAAAGAGCACGGGATTTCAGAAGATTCAGGCTTCCAATTCTGATTTCCTCACTTAATACGTGATTGCTTACTTTCAGGGCCCTTGTTTCCTCAACCTTAAAAGGGGGCTATTGAAACATGGCCTAACTACCTCCTGGAATGATTGTGTTGACCAGATGAAATAACAAATAAGTGGCGATTTTGAAAACTGTAAAGCACTGGCCAAATGATAGGTATTATTCCATATCTATCATTGTTCCATGATAGATACATTCAACGGATGCTATATTTCTGCGTATAATTCTGACAAGGAAGTGACTGTTCTGATACTTAGCAAAAGACTGCGTCATGTGTTAAGAATAGTAACAAATGGGTCAGGAGACTTGGTTATGCCCTTTCTTCCCTGGTTCGGGCTGAGACTCAGTTTTCTTATCTATAAATGGGAAACAATGCATTTATCTTGTCTATAGGTCTTTATTTAACCCCTCAGAAGGGAGACATGAACACCCACTAAGCTGCAGTTCAAGAACTCAGCTTTAACTCTGTCTTTCCCACAACTTCCCTTTGTGACCTTTAACGAATCATTTTTTTTATCTGCAAAGTGTGAATGAGGTTGAAATAGATGATTTGTAAGACTCTTTTAGTTATAAAATATTATTCTTTTAAAGATGAGTGATAAGATAAAACATGAAGCACTTTTTGTGACAGTCGTGAATTTACTTTTTTTTTTTTTTTTTTTTTGCCAGGTTGGGAGGGGAAGGCAGGGATGAATAGGTTAAGGGGGAATAAAAAGTTTACCACTAGAATTATCTGCACATTAACCAAGCTATGGAAAATGGAAGAAGCTGTGAAGATTTGCTCAATATGCAGAGCCACCAGGCAATCAGTGACAATAAAATTGTGAATTCAGCAATTCCATGCTGTGTTTTAATTTTCTGGCACTGGCGTGCCCATTATTTAAGCATGCATTTGGGTCGGTGCCAGCCTGCCCCTCTTCACCGCAGCTAAGAATAGGTGCTGAGACGCCTCTTCCAGCACACATCAGCAGAGCCAGGAAACCCCCTTCTCTTAAAGGTCAAGAAAATGAGGTGGCACAGCAGACTTTCTAAACACAAAAAGAAGCTGGGAGAGAATTGGAGAAAAATGAAGAAGAGGGTGGAAGAGGAGAGAAGAACTGGAGGAAACATTGGAAAATAATTAAAGGGAAGAAGGAGAGAAGGCCGTGATTGTAAATGCTGTTTCATGGACAACATGAAAAGGGGAAATTAGGTGTCAGAATGAGGTATGAGAAGAGGATAGAAGACGGGGATGCACCATGACTACGTTCCAGATCTCTTCCTCTTCTCCGGTCAAGGATGCAGTCAGTTGAGAGCCTCCAGCTGTAGAGATTTGGCACCTGCCACAGCATTTGAACTGAGGCCATGCTCTTACTGGGCAGCCTCCAGCCAATGGCTGAGTGTGGCGAGGTCTAGGGTTTTGCCAAATGTGGACTCTGCCCCAGAGCTACCTGTTGGGCTGGCCGAGAGTTTCTCAGAGCTCCCCTTTTCATGGAGACTCTTCCTACCCCATCTTCCTTCCTTCTCCCTCATTATGGTTAGTCATATATGTCAACCCAGCCAGGCCATAGTACCCAGTTATATAGTCAGACACTAATCTACCTGGTGCTATGAAGGTGCTTTGTAGATATGGTTAACAATCTACAATGAGTTGACTTTAAGTAAAGAAGATTATTTCCCTATAATGCTCATTGGCCTCATCCAATCAGTTAAGGGCCTTAAGAGTAAAAACAAGTTTCTCAGAGAAGAAGGAATTCTACCTCAAGACTGAAGCATCAACTCTTACTTTAGTTTCCAGCCTGCTGGTCAGTCCTACAAACTTTAAACTTGTCAGCCCCCAAAATTGCATGGGCCAATTTCTTAAATCAATCTCTCTCTCTCTCTCTCTCTCTCTCTCTCTCTCTCTCTCTCTCTCTCTCTCTCTCTCTCCACACACACACACACACACACACACACACACACACACACACACACATTTCCTGCTGGTTCCTGGAGAACTCTGACTCTCTTCTTTCACAAGTATCAGACCTGTAACCTGAAGACTCTCCCCACCTATGCCTACTCCCTTTCCCCTTTATCCTTCATAGTATTAGCCCCAATAAATCTCTTGTATTCTAACTCCACCTGGCCCTCTGTGTCCTGAAGGAGCCAATCACACAGTCCCATGGCTGCATTTACACATTTCAAACTATGTCCTCATTTTTATTTTAGAAATCTGAGCATTATTGATAATAACCACAGTATCTTATAACATTTTAGTGGGAGGAAAAGAAGTTGAAGAAATACAGCGTAAAAAGAGAAATGAAAAGAAGGTCGAACGCTAAAAGAAAGATGGGGTCACAACTAGGAGACGCGTAAAGGAAATTGCCTTTCCATGAAAGTGTGGCAAAGTCAGATTTGGATATTTTGTTAAACAGAATATTTCTCAAGTGCTTTTTGCAGACATGTGGATTGGGAAGACATCAGGCAGGAAAGCAGAACGGATGAGCGCACATTGGTTTTGTCTCACATTTGCTTTTGCTTATTGGAGAATCCACTAAAAATGTATATTTCCCCTTTGCCAAATACCATCTCTTAAATCACCTTATTTGAGAACACACACACACACACACGCACACGCATACACACACACGCACACTCACAGAAACAATATTTGTGGCATCTGGTTTGATTCTCTACCCCTCAACTTTTATTCATTCCTCTGCCTGGCTTCTTAACAAAATGAAACTAAATTGTAGAAATGTCTACCATTTCACTGCTGATGTTTTCCTCAGCTACCTTACTTGTGGTTTATATGGAGAGTGACCCAAATGAGCCAAGTCCAAGCACCATTTGAGGTGATGTATGTGATCCAGTGATGATGTGAAAACAATGCAGCCCAAGCAGTCTGCTGTGCGGGGCTGGGAATGAAACGGTAAGTACTAATTAAAACAGCTGTACCTGTATCCTTCGCATTACTTGACAGGCTCTGAAGTTGCATTTTAAATTTCCGAACCTGTGCTGACTTCTCTTAAATCTGAAGAGCTCCCATTCATTTTTTCTTTTACGCATTTATTCAACAATAGTTAACTCAGAACCCAGCAGTTGCTGGGCACTGTGCTAGATGTTAGGGAAGTGATGGAGAGTGAAACACCATTTTGACCTTACGAGGCTTCAGGTTCTAATGGTTGGTGAGTGCTTACTAGGCGGATCACAACTTCTGGCTCTCACAACACACTCCTTTAACAAAGGTGTACATAAAACTGACTTAAAAACCTCTTCTGTCCTTCCCAAGGGTTCTTGAGTGGCAGCCATGCAGAGAAGGCACATCAAGGATGTCTCTTCATCAACGTGGCCAGCAAAGAAACCAGCACAGAACTTGCTGGCACCAAAGTTTTTATTGTGGAAAGCCAGTTGGAATCAACCAGTCAGATTCAGCCCTATGTAGTTCCACTAACTCTGTGCAATGGTCAGGCAACCAAGTACATATAGCCAGGCAGCTGATCTTTCCTCAAATGGATGGAGCACTTGTGGATGGAGTAGGGTATAGAGCTGATCCACCAATCAATGCCACTCTGATAACTTGGTCACCAGCGTGCTTTCCCAAGGGCATCAGAATTTCTTTGCATTAACCTGGTTATTAGAGAAACAGAATCAGTGTGTGTGTGTGTGTGTGTGTGCGCGCGCGCGCGCACGCACGCACGTGTATGTATGCGCGTGAGTGTGTGTGTAGAGGGGGAGAGAGAGAGAGAGAGAGAGATTTATCTTAAGGAATCAGCTCATAAGACTATGGGATGGCAGTCTGAAATCTGCAGGGTGGGCTGGTAGGCTGGAAATTCTGGCAAGAGTTGAAGTTGCAGTCCTGAGTCCCAAACCAGTCCGGAGGTAGAATTCCTACCTTTCTGAGGTGCCCTCGGTCTTTTCTGTTAAGGCCTTCAAATGATTGGATGAGCCCCACTCATGCTATAAAGGTCATCTGCTTCAAAGTCTACTGATTTAAATGTTAATCACATCTAAAATATACTTCCATGGCAACACTTAGACTGGTGTTTAACGAAACAACTGGGCTCTATAGTCTAGCTGCTTTAACACAAATTAATCATCATTTGTGGTGAACTCCCATTATATTTACTAACTCCCTTCCTTGATAAAGTAGGTAGTTGCAGAAGACATCATTTTATCTTGAAATTAAGAAAGAAAAAAAGATTTAAACATCCTCTATTTGTTTCTGTTTTTATTATTTTAAAAAATTATAAGATATGGATGATTACTGTCAAAAATTTAGATTATATTGGTAAGAGAAGAACAAATCTCATTTATAATCCCACAGTCACAAAGTAATCACCATTACCTTTATTTTCTTTGGTTTTGTTGAGATATAATTGACATGTAACATTGTATAAGTTTAATGTATATAATGTGATGATTTAATATACATATATATGTTTACCACAATAAGGTTAGCTAACACATATAATCACCATTTTGTTGTTGTTGTTAACGATGAGAATATTTAAGATCTACTCTCTTAGTAACTTTCAAGTATACAATACAATATGCTAAGTATAGTCACCATGATGTATATTAGATCCTCAGAACTTATTCATTTATACCTGGAAAATTATATCCTTTGACCAATAACTTATTTCTCCCACCCCCAGGCCCTGACAACCACCAATCTACTCTCTCTGTTTTCATGAGTTTGGCTTTTTTGGATTTCATATATAAGTGACAGTATTTGTCTTTCTCTGTCTGACTTATTTCACTTAACATATTCCTTCATTCATGGTCCATTCACTTCACAAATGGCAGAATTTCCCTTTTTAAGACCGAATAATATTTCTCTCTCTCTCTCTCTCTCTCTCTCTCTCTCTCTCTCTCTCTCTCTCTCTCTCTCTCTCTCTCTCTCTCTGTGTGTGTGTGTGTGTGTACTAAATATTTTGTATTCATTCATTTGTTGATGAACTTAAGTTGTTTCAATGTTTTGGCTATTGTGAATACAGCTACGATAAACATGAGAGTGCAGATGTCTCTGAGATTATTTCATTTCCACCAGATAAGTACCCACAAGTGGGATTTGTTGGATAATATGGTAGTTCCATTTTTAGTTTTTTGAAGAACTTTCATACTATTTTCCATAGTGGCCGCAATGATTTACGTTCCCATCAACAATGCACTATCATTCTCTTTTCTTCACATCCTCACCAACACTTGATATTTCTTGTCTTTTTGATGATAGCTTTCTAACAGGTGTGCATTGATATCTCATTGTAGCTTTGATTTACATTTCCTTGATGATTAGTGATGTTAGGCACCTTTTCATGTACCTATTGGCCATTCGTATATTTTCTTTGGCAAATGATGTCTATTTGGGTCTTTGCTCATCTTTTCTTTTATTTTTTCTTTTTTGCTGTTGAGTTGTAAAAGTTCCTTACGTATTATATACTTTGGATATTAACCCCTTATCAAATACATGGTTTGCAAATATTTTCACCCATTCTATAGGTTGCATTTTCATTTTTTTCATTTTTTTATTGTTTCTTTTGCTATGCAGAAGCTTTTTAGTTTTATGCAGTCCCACTTGTTAATTTTTGCTTTTGTTTTTTGTGCTTTTGGTGTTATATCCAAAGAATTACTGTCAAGACCAATAACAAGGAGCTCTTCCCCTATGTTTTCTTCTAAGAGGTTTATGGGTTCAGGTCCATATGTTTAAGTCCATAATCCATTTCAAGTTAATTTTCATGAGTCATATAATTTAGGGGTCCAATTTCATCCTTTTGTTCATGAATATCCAGTATTCCCAGCACCATTTATTGAAGAAGTGATTCTTTCCCTTTAGTATTTTTTGCTCTCTTGTCAAATATAGCTGACCATATATGTGGGTTTATTTCTCATATAAATGGGCTCTTGATTCTGTTGTGCTGGTCTATGTGTGTCTTTTTTTTTTTTTTTTTTTTTTTTTTTTGCCAGTACTATATATTTTTTTGCTTTCTATGGCTTTGTAATATAGTTTGAAATCAGGATGGGTAATACCTCCAGCTATGTTCTTTCTCCAGATTGCTTTGGCTACTTAGGGTTTTTCATGCTTCCATATGAATTTTAAGATTATTTATTCCATTTCCATGTAAAATACCACTGGAATTTTGATAGGAATTGCATTGCATCTGTAGATGGTTTTGTGTAGTATGGACATTTTACAATATTAACTGTACCAATCCATGATAGCAGATATCTTTCAATTTGTGTCTTCTTCAATTTTTTAAAACAATATCTTATAGTTTTCAGTGTATAGATCTTTCACTTCCTTGGTTAAATTTATTCCTAAGTATTTTATTGTTTTTTTCTTTTTATTTAATCTTTTATTAAAATTATTGGCGTAACAATGGTTAATAAGTATTTTATTTATTTTTTGATGCTGTTGTCAATGGAATTTCTTTATTTTTTCAAATAGTTATTTTTAGTGTATAAGAAAGCAATTGTATTTTTTGCACATTGATTTTGTACCTTGAAACTTTACTAAATTCAAATATTTGTTCTAATTTGGGTGTATGAGATTATGTCATCTGCAAAACAGGGATAATTATACTTTTCCTTTCTGATTTGGGTGTCTTTTTATTTTCTTTCCTCATTACTCTGGTTAGGGCTTCCAGGTTTAGATTGAATAGTAGCAATGAAAGTGAATACCTTTGTCTTATTCCTAATCTTAAGGGAAAAGCTTTCAAACTTTGGTCACTGAGGTTAGCTGTGGGCTTATCATATATGGCTTTTATTATGTTGAGGTATGCTCTTTCTGTACCCACTATGTTGAGAGCTTTTATCATGGAAGAATGTTGAATTTTGTCAAACACTTTTTCTTCCTCTGTTGAGATGATCATGTGATATTTATCTTTCATTCTATTAATGTGGCATATCACGTTTATTGATTTGCACATGTTGAACCATCCTTGTATCCCAGGGTTAAATCTCAAATGACCATGGTGTATGATCCTAATGTGCTGTTGAATTCAGTTTGCTAGTATTTTGTTGAGAATTTTGCATGTATATTCATCAGGGATATTGGCTTTCCTTTCTTGTAGTATCCTCATCTGGCTTTGGTATCAGGGTAATGTTGGCCTTATAAAATGAATTTGGGGGTATCTTCTTCTTTTGATTTTTTTGTTAAAGTATTAAAGAAGTATTAGCATTAATTCTTCTTAAATGTTTGGTAGAACTCACCAAAGCTATTAGTGAGACTATCTGGTCTTGGGAATTTCTTTGTTGAAAAGTTTTTGATTACCAGTTCAATCTCTTTACTTGTTATTGGTCTGCTCAGATTTTGTTTCTTCATGATCGACCTTGGTAGGTTGCAGATTTCTAAAAATTTATCCATTTCTTCTAGATTATTCAATTTTGTTTATCTTGTCAAAGAATAAACTCTTAGTCTGGTTGATCTTTTCTATTGTTTTGTGTTCTTTACTTCATTCATTTCTCTTCTAATCTTTATTATCTCTTCCTTCTACTAACTTTAGGCTTGATTTGTTCTTCTTTTTCTAGTTCCTTGAGGTAAAAGTTAGAGATCTTTCCTTTTTCTTAATGTATGCATTAATTGTTATAAACTTCCCTCTTAGAATTGCTTTTGTTTTATGCCATAAAATGTGGCATGTTGTGTTTCCATTTTCATTTGTTTCAAGATGTTTTAAATTTCTTTTTCGACTCATTCGTTTTCAGGAACATTGCTTTTAACTTTTTATGGACAACTTTCCAATGTTTTTCTTACAACAGCATAGTGATATTTGCACTTGGTCACATAATGTGTGAATTATTCCAAGATAATATGTACATTTCTACTATAACAGCATTCTTAATTATTATAACATATTCTATTGCATGAATATAGCATCGTTTATTCAACCAACCTTCTATCGATGGAGGTTGAAAGAGTTTCCTAATGTTTCCCCACTGTAAACAAGTCTACACTGATGTCTTCAGTCACATATCTTTGTCCATTTGTCCAGTTATTTCCCTCTGATAAGTTTTTAGGAAGAGAATTACTGGTTATATAGGTGTGCACATTTTAAAAAGGTCTTTGATGCCTATTGATAAACTACTTTTCAAAAAAATACACCAACTAATATAAGTGCTATTATTTTAAAAGCAAGTGTTTATCAGCCTATATTGGTTTCATGTGCAATTAAACACCTATGAATCCTCTATTTCCATAATTAAGCTTCAAGAAAAATGTTGTTAATCCCTGGATATTAAGAAGAAAGAAAAACAGCTCAATCCTACTCTTTTGGCTTTGAAGAAAATTCTCTTTATAGACTTTTTAAAAAATTAAGTATGTCTCCCTTTATTAATGCAGCATTCTACTATAAAATGGATACTGCCTTACCTACAAGTAAAAAGATTTAGGAAGCAGATGATTTCTTAAAGAACACATTGCACCAAAATATGACAACTTGGCATATTGAACATTTTAAGTTGAAGGTCATAGAAACAACAAATGCTGGAAAGAGTCTCTGACCTACCCCTTCTACCCTGAAGCAGATTATAAGACCCTCATGAGATAGGTGCTCTTTCTATCCCTGGAGGAAAGAAGCATCCTTATCCCCAAAGATGGATGAACCGTGAGAATGGAAAGGCCTTGCTCAGTTTCCCCCAGTTTACAACCTGTAGCACATACTCTTGTCCTATTACGTTTTTTCCCCACAACAATCTATTCTTCATCAAACCTAGTATAAAAATGCTCAGATTCGACCATTTCTTTGGGTCTTCATGTCCTCACGAAGGCTCCCAAGTCACATAAAACGGCAGTCTCCAACCTTTTTGGCACCAGGGACCAGTGCTCCTATGAGAATCTAATGATTGATGATCTAAGGTGGAGCTGAGGCAATAATGCTGAAGAGGAATTTTTCACTCTAATGGCTAACCTTGTAATCAGCTTTTTGTTCTGCTTTTGTAGATATGTTTGCTGTATAGGCCAAAGGGTAGAGTAACCTCAGCGTAACCAAAGACTCATCCTAACCTTTTGCTTGTTCTGTCTAGATAACAGATGTATTACCTAGGTCCTGTTTGAAAATCTCATGCCCTGTAACTGCCTATAGCCTATAGCAAACTCCCCCCACCCCCATTCAGCCCATGCCAACTGTAACTACGCGGACAAGCCCTATAAAAGTAAAGTTGCCCCTGAGCTCAGGGCCCAAATCTTCAGAACACTTAGCTCTCCTGGGACTGCCGGCATAATAAACCTGAGTTCTCTAACTCTCCTAGTAGTGCTTGGTTTCTCGCTGGTCTGATTTTTCTGCAACATTTCTAGCACTGGGGAAGAGCTACAAATACAGATGAAGCTTCACTCTTCCACTGCTCACTTCCTACTGTAAGGCCCAGTTCCTAAAAGGCCACGGACTGACCAGTATAGGTGTGCAGCCTGGGGGTTGGGAACCCTTGACATAAAACTTATATTAAATAAATTTGTATGCTTTTTTCTTATTAATCTATCTTTTGTTAGTCTAATTTACAAGATTCCAGCTAGAGAGCCTATGAGGAGAGGAGAAAAATATTTTTTCCTCCCTTACAGGTATATAAAAAGAATTGATGATGCTTAGTGTTTGAGGACTAGTAGTCTAGGTGAATGAAGAATAGAGGCAGAATAATTAAATACCCCAGTTCTAGAATTCATACATTCAATATTTTTTAATAGAGATGTACTCTTCACAATCGTCCATATTACAGCATTCCATCAATTCTGATCATATAAACTCCAGAGTTAGTCTTAATGCAAGTTAAGAGACTATAGGCCAGCACTTATTTGAACTGATGTGAACTACTGAATTCTTAGTTCTCACAGCTAGATATCATTAATACCAAGCTTACCGGACTCCACTGGCAGATATAAACACATACCCAAGTGACTAACTTGGAAGAATCACCTTGACTTTGTCACGAAAGTCACAAAAGTGCTTTTGTTAATGACTCAGCACTTTTGATCAATTACGGTCAGAGGTTCAATAAATGTTTGTTGCATTGAATTTGTTCGATGTTAATTGTCTGTCTAGTCCTCAGGTGTTCACTTTGTAGGCATAAATGGGATTGACAAACTGACATTTGTATTCATGTGCATCTAATAAGATGGAAACCAAAGGAAGCAGAATAAGAAGTGTGGTCAGGCGCCAACTTTGTTAATGTCCATCAGAGGCCAGAGGGCTGGAAAAAAGAAGATCAATGCATCAGAGAATACGATTAGTGCGGCATATTAACTGCAGCCCGGCAATCTAAGAGCAGCCCTGTCTGCCCTCCACTGACAGCAGCCACACACACTTCCTGGGAGTCTAGAACAGTCACAGCACACACAAAAATTTCAAAGCCAAGATTAACCTTAAAGTGAAGTCACTTCTGCCTCAATGATACCTTACTTCTAAGTTGTTATCGCATACCTTTTTAAATACTGACATTAAAATGCCAATTAAAAGCCTGGTTTGCAGTAGGACAATAGAATAGATTGTGTATTTCATTCTTTTCCAGCTGAACAAAAGCAATGATTTTGTTCCTTAAGCTTCAGGCACAGTGAGCCTTTTTTGAATGGTCCCCGCCACCACACACTTCCCAACTACAATTACTGACTAGATAGCTAACGAAAGAGGATCAAATGGCAATGAATCAGAATGTGCAGTTTAGCAGCTACAGACAAGGAAGGGCCCCAAAGAACAGCAGATCAACCCGTTCCATTTTGTATCACTTCTTAACCAAAATTGTCAGTGATTTTTGGAACAATTAAAGCTTCCCTGACACCAAAACCTACAGAGCACAGATCACTTTTGAGCCTTCCTCCTCCGCATTATTAACCACATTCTTGGTGCCTCCTTACTTAGCAGGTTACAATGTTAGCTTACTCTCAGACTCTGCAGTGAACAAGAAGCTCGCTCTGTTTCATAAAAATACTGCTACCTTGCTTGTTCATTTTTCTTAAATGCTTCTTCACTTCAAATTTACATTCTAGCCATGTTGCATATATTTTTAAAAGCCATCTTATAGGTCAATAATGTTTAACTCTTACTCATGACAATAATTTACTCTTGTCAGATGTGTACATATACCGGAAAATATACACACATATATACACGTTCCTGCTGTGTGTGTGTGTGTGTGTGTGTGTGTGTGTGTGTGTGAGAGAGAGAGAGAGAGAGAGAGAGAGAGAGCCAGCGCGTGTGCCCCGTAGATTCACTGATCTCATTGGTCTCTTTTAGCATTGTGGATTCTCCCTTCCTATTGTGTGCCAGCCTTTTACTGGCAGTCTCTTTCTCCTGCAAAGAGAGATTACAAATACAATCCTAGAATTGCAAATAGAAGGGTGGATGCCTTTTGTTCAGCTTCCTGTCCAAGTTGTTACAACCTTTGTCATGGTAATAAGCCATCAGAATTTTATTGCCTGAATATTCTCTCCGCTCCCCTTGTGTATTGTGTTCCTAAATTTGAATGAGTTTATGGTCTCCTAGCTGCTATTCCTGGATAAAGACAGCTGAAGAAGTTGACCTGCTTTAAGATGACTAAGAGTTCTAAGTGGAAGAAAACGGTTTACTGGTGTTTTTGAAGAGTTCAAACTGCAACACATATCAACTCATGAAAGCCCTGTCTGGAAATTTGAAAAGTAAAATACACACCTGCCAAGTTTTTCTAGAGGGTCTTAAAAAAGGTGGACAGGTTTTCTATCCTAGATGAATTTTCTCCAATTGTGACAGAGCAGTTTTCATCACTTAGTCAAGCGATGTGTGTGTTTAGCACCTACTCTGTGCCAGGCATCAGATATGCAATTGGAGAGCAAACAGACGTTAAGAGAACAAAGGCGCACATGAATTTGTATTTATACCAGTGCAAAGAGACAGAAAACTGAGTTCATCTCTACACTTAACTGTTACGTGACTCTTAGATCAAATTGTACTAACGAAAGCCCCTTTACAACAGCCAGTATGCAAACTGACAAGCCACTAACTTAACCAATGATGACCCTTTTCTGACCTTGGCCAGGCTCTTCATGCAAACTGCTCGATATTGCTGAAAATAAGATAATTGAAGTGAATTTGTAGTACAGGTGTCCCCATTTATCTGCAGTTTCACTTTCTGAGCTTTCCGTTACCCACAGTCAAACATGGTCTGAAAATATAAAATGGAAAATTCCAGAAGTAAACAATTCATAAGTTGTGATTTTGCACGCCATTCTGAGTAGTGTGATGCAATCTCACCTAGGACGTGAATCCTCCCTCTGTCTTGAGTATATGCTCAGGACTGTATATGCTCCTGCCATTAGTCACTTAGCAGCCTTCTCTGTTATCAGAGGGAGAAGGAGACCACAGTAATGTAATTTTTATTACAATATATTGTTATAAATGTTCTATGTTATTATTAGTTATTATCATTATGCTTCGTTGTGCCTAATTCATAAATTACACTTTATCATAGGTATGTATTATAGAAAAAAAATGGTATATATATATAGGGTTCAGTACTATCTGAAGTTTCAGGATCCATTGGGGTCTTGAAATGTATCCCCCATGGATAAGTGGGGACCACTGTAGCTGGATTTCCCCGTGAGAACTCTGCCTCTCCACAGAGCAACTCCTACAGTTAGGTTGTGAATTAAGCTAACACATACATAATATTACATTATCTATGCTCAAGTACTGAAAAGCAAATTACAGACATTGTAACAGTTTACAAGATGACCTGATCTATATTTGATTTCTGACATGCATGAATAATTTATTTCACCAGTATTTCATCAAAATTGTGCCCTGTTAATTGGATGGAGGGTTTTTTTGACAAAGCACAAATTATTGGGGTGGGTGGTCTGTGAGGTTGTAGAACATAAAAGGGCTTTTTATCCCCCTAGCAGATGGGGTTCCCCAAGGATAAAAGAGACTTGAGAGCCACTTAAGTGGGCCTCAGGGCCGTTTAGATTGAAGCTAAGTGCTAGCTGTGATTAAATTTATGTAAAGTATCTAGCACAGTGCCTGGCACAGAGTAAGCTGCCAGATATCTGTTACACGTATTTTTCCCCCTAGGGTTGGGTGTGTGTGGTTAGAAAATCACTACACTAAGATAACCTGGTACCATTTCCAAGCAGGTTTGACTTTCAGTCAAGTGACTCTTCCTGAAATTATACTGAGAAATCATGGACAAAGCCAAGAATAGAACTCAGAGTCTTTATGTTCAATTTCCAATCAATACTTTCTCTTGCTGAAATGCCTTCCTTCCTTCCCTGCAAGCACCTTTGCCAAGAGAGAATAAATTTCTCAAAGCAACTCAAGTATTATAGTTGCTTTCAAACAGCCAGTTCTTGCCTCCAATTATCCTTTGCTTTCCTATTTGCAGTGTCCAAGTAACAAAACAGAGACTTCGTTGTTTCTTTTCTTTCCTTCTTTTTTATCGGGCTGGAGGGAGGGAGGGAGGGCGGGAGGGAGGGGCTTCGAGGGAGGGCGGGGGGAGGGAGGAGGGGAGAGGCTGGGAGGCGGGGGGAGGGAGGGGGGCCTCTATTCGTTTCTCTCTTTTTTCTTTTCTTTTTTTTCTTTAGCTGTTCTTTCTATGCTTTCTTTTTGTTCTTTCTTTTCTTTCTTAGTTTTTCTATTTCTTTAGGTCTTCTTTCTTTCTTCTCTTTCTTTTCTGTCTTTCTCTTTCTTTCTTCTTTGTGTCGTCTCTCTTTCTTTCTTTTTTCTTTCTTTTCTTTCTTTCTCGTTCGGGCTGGCGTTTTTTGGGCTTTTTCGGCGCGCTTTCCATCCGGGCCTTCCTTCCTTCCTTCTTCCTTCCTTCTTTCCTTCCTTCCTTCCTTCCTTCCTTCCTTCCTTCCTTCCTTTCTTCCTTCTTTCCTTTTTTGCTTCCAAGCCTGTCACCTCCAGTATCAGGCCATAGGTCATAAAAAAAAGGAAAGAAAGTATAGGGGAGAAAAAAATAATTTTCCTTCTACCTTCTGAGTTCTTAACTGAGATCCCTGTAATAAAAGACAGATTCATAAGAGAAAAACAAACAGAAGTTTATTAAAATGGATACCTCACGTATACATAGGAAATACCAGGGGGAAATGAGTAACTAGTAGAGGTGGCTTTGGAATTCAGATTTAAATAGCATCTTAATAGGGAAAGAGGAGAGGGGACGTAGGTCTCTTAAGGGAGAGGAAATCATTTTTAGGGAAGATAAATGGGCCCTTAAAAGAATAGGTGGGAAGTATGATAGTTTGTGACAGTTTGTCTAGGGGTAAAGTCAACCTAGTCTCCTCTCCGGATAAGGGTCAATTTTTCCTGGCTGATGGAACTCCTGCAGAGGGAACTTAAGAATTGAATTCCTTTTGCAGGATCTGTCTTTAGGCAGGTAAGGGGAGCTCAGAGAAAGCCTCTCCCTGCATTTGCTGTTATTCAAGTGCCTACAGTTCAAAGTCATCAATATGCCTAAGTGGCGCTTTTGGGGTGGCTTGTCCTGAACTCCCACAGTCATATTTTAAGGTGGCATGTTCTGCTACCTTTCAAAAGAAAAGAAAACAACCTTCCAAGTGTTTTATATCATATACGTGTGTGTCAGGGGCACAAGGGTGTCAGGGGTTGGAGGCTACAACAGTAGGTGTCCAGATCCATTTGGTATTAAAATAATAGAAAACTTTGAAAAATGATGGCTGGGCACTGTTTTTTCCTTACTTTAGGAAGACACAGGTGGGGGTTGGCAGTTTTCCTTGACACTTTTAGAGTCCCTGGCAGAGTCTGAAAATTAAACTGACAAAGAGAAATTAATAGATGAGGACATACAAGTTAGTTTATTTAAGTTGTATGTGATACAGACACCTTTGCAAGGAAAAGAAGACCTGAAGAAACAGTTAGACCTGAGTGTTTTTATCTAAGTTTTGAGGAAGAGTGGACAGTCTTGGAGAATGGACAGAGGATATGAGGTCAGTGCAGCGAACTGGGAGAAACTTAAAAAGGTTTATATGTCCAGATTCTTCTCAATGTCCCTCTGTCTTAAGGATACAAATATTTCTCTGTTCTGGGTGTGGGGAGGGCACTTCTCACATGAGAGTCTTAAGATCTGTTACAAAGTAGAAGGGTGGGCGAAGATTTTAGAATATAATAGCGTCTTTCTATCACTGTGACCTTCCTGCCTCTGCCTTTTCCTCAAACTTCTTCAGCTTAAAATACTCACTATGCCAAGGTGCTGTGTTTTGAGGTAGCGTTTCCTGAACCCCAACTACACCCTTACTTGCTCCTGAATTATCAGGACAAAAACCATCATGGTGATAAACTTTACATCTACAAATATTGTTTTTCCACAAGGTCAAGACCAATGCTGCTTTCTAACAGCTGCCGGGCCCACAGCTAACATTTCCTCATGTTTTGCTTTGGCCCACAGCCTAAAAACGTTAGGAGTAACATTGCTCCTCCCCTGGCCCCCACTCCCCACCGCCACCCCTCCTTCGCTCTGCAGCTTCTCTCCCTGCGGAAGGGAAACTTCTGGTTTGCTCAGAAGGATCTCCAAAGCTACAGTGCAAATCACCCTAATTGTTTGCTAGATGAACAATGATCACTCTAACCTCCTAATTAACATTGTTAAAATCTGCTAACAAAGGACATTCAACAATATCTTAATTAGGAAGGATTTCCAATTTGTGATATAGAGCATGTTAGACAAACAGGGCACAATTCTCCCTTTGTTCCTGGGCTCAGCAGCCAGAGAGATTACATGATATGACACAACATGTTCTGCATTTGCCATTTATCATTCTATATCCTTTACATATTTGTGCTCCATAATTAGTATCTTGGCTAATTTTACCTGTGTTATTATTTGCACAGTAATTTAGAGAGAATAGAGTGGGTGATGCTGGGTGATTGAGACTGAGGCAGGCATCTGGTTCTCCCTCCGAATGACTGCGGCTCCCAAACGCCTACTGGGGAAAAAAAAAAACCCAGCTAGTAAATAATCAAACTTTTCAGGGCCTTCTGTTACAGGTAACAGGTAGGAGATGAAGAGTCTTTTTGAGTTGTTCCAAATAAATATGTGAGTGACTAACCGTCTTAGTCTCCATTCCTTTTCTAAGCTCTTACAGTTTTTTCGAAAGGCTTCTATTATCTATCACTTAATTATTAAAAAGTGTCTACTCTGTTTTCATAAATTATCTATGTGTTAGAGATATTGGCATACGAGAGAGAGTCATGGGGATAAGGGAGTATACAAAGCCAATTATCCCAGCGAGGAAGATTTTAGAATATAATAGGACCCGTGAATTATTCTATACTAGACCTTTAAAGATGTGGGGGGTATGTTTGGTTAGGCGGGCTGGGGGTTAAGGGGAAGAAGGGTTAGATTTCTAATAATTCCCATTTTATTATTCTCACCTATTTGTGAGGACATCCTTACTGCTGGGTTCTTTTCCACGTGTCTTAACTTCTTTATCCTAAAGACACAAGAAATACTTGGAAGAAATTATTAACACCAAATGTTAGTTGGAATTATCATTTATGTAAAGGATATCATCTAAACTAAATGAGAAAACACAAGAAAATGCTTAATAGCATGCCTGGTACATAGTTAATACTCAATAAATTGTAGCTGCAATAAACCATGTCATACTATAAAGCTGTATATAATATATGATGACACTTAGGTGCATTACACAGTCGATGGTGCTGTATATAATACATAATATATTGCATAGAATGTGTAATCTAATCAAATGTTCAGGGGCTATTTCTAGACTCTGAGTCGCTGAATGGTCTCCTCTATGAATACATCCAGGGAGCAAGCCAGCGGTACAACTTTTCTCCTTCCAACTTGCCAGGCACAACCACCAAGAATTGTCCAGTGAGACAGACAACAAATTAAAACAAAGTAAAAAAAAAAAATTCTTTGCAATTAAATAGCTGTCACCTAAGCCTGTATTGAAAAGCTACTGACTTTGAATTTGCATCTATCCCTTCTTTCCCCTTCTCTCCCCCTAAAGTAGTACATGTTATACTTATACCATTACCTTGGGAAAAAAGAGCTATACTTTCAAGGATGTTGTGGAGGATTTCTAGTGGATAAAAGAAGCATGGTGAATGAACCTCCTCTCACTAAGCTCCCCCATAAAAATGTTTGTTTAAAGAAAAATACTACTCCTAGCATGATCTCCTCCTCATCACTATAACCTACCTGCCCCCTACACACACACACACACACACACGCACACACACACACACACACACACACACACACACACACATACAAATGTCAGGAAAAAAAGAAACTTTTCCTCTATTCTCTTATGTTCTGTTACTGGGGTTCTGCAAATTAAACCAACAAAAGACAGATTAATAAAGAAAAGAGATTTTTATTCACATGTATGCCTGGGAAATCACAGAAAAATGTTCTCAAAGAGCTAGTTAGAATTTGGAGTTTAGATACTATTTTAATAGGAGAAGGGGAGGGGAGAAGGATACTTAAGAGAAGATAACTGATTTTTTGGAAAAACAAATGGGTCCTTTGGAGAACAGATGACCATGTCTGCCTAGATGTGGTGCACACTCCTCACTTTCCAAAAGAGAAGATTATAATTCCTGGCAAGGAGGGAATTTATGAAAATCGAGTTCTTTTGGGAGGCTCTGATTTTATGTAAATAAGGGATTTCAGGAACTGAAATGCTGTTAAAATAAAATAATTCTTATGTCAAAGTGGTATATTCTGGGATAGCCTCTCCCCTCCAAGAACTTACACCAAAGTGGCCTAATATGTTACTATGGGGCCATATACAGGTAACAATAACATTTTAGAGTCAGAAGAGGCCTTAGAAACCACCCTCTGCTTGATTTAATAAATTAAGAGAGGGAAGGGAGGCTTCCAGAGGAAAAGCAACTGCCTAAGATCTCAGTTAGTGGGAAGCCAAGTGTGAAACCCTTGGAGCCAGATAATCTCCAGGGTCTGCTCTCCCTGAAGGCAACAGCTAAACGCACTTCTCATTTCAAAGAGAAACGGGGGTGCGGCGGGGTGGGGGTTGGGGGGGGGATACAAAAAAAGGCATAAAGATCTCTTCTCAAGCTCTGCAAGCTTCATCAGTTGCTGCTCATTTCTGAAAGAGTAGGAAATCTGAGATGATAGCAGTTCTCCTGGAAAGGGCGAGGGGAGAAAAGGGGGTGAGAGAAAAAGAAACTATTTAAATTGACATGCTCTCTTGTGATTGCTTGCAAAAACAATCACTTTTTGATGATACAGCAGCCTTATCAGAAGTAATTTATAGATGCCATTTCAAAGGCGGTGGGGGGAATCCTACAAAACCTAACAGCACAGAAATGTAGAAGGAAATATTGCTTAGAAAAAGAAAAAACAATAAACTTCTCCTGTGCTTTATATGTTGAAAAGGTTTGACTGTAAATCCTGATTTTGACATTCATGCCAGATCCATTTTAGAGGCAGGCCACAGACTCAACAGGGCGAGAGAAAACACTAAATCATAATTACCTCATAAAGCCAAGCCTGTTTCTCTGAATGCTTGAGAACTGGTATAGCTTCTCAAAATATCATAAATCTATTGTGTTCGCTCCTGTTTTACTTAACAGCCAATTAATGTTACTGTTTAAAAGAATTAAAGCCAGGGCTTAGAAGAGGGTGAGAGTAGGGGGAAAATAAAGGTCTTTAAACTTTGACTAGCACACAGATATCATGTGCAGATCTAGCCCTCATTACAGAATAGCTCATTAAAAGACTCAGCTGCAGAAGAATCCTGCCACGATGCACATCCATTGATAGGATCTTGTTCTTATTAGCATACTGGAAAGGAAAACAATTTTCAACACCACTTTGAGTCAGTTTTAATATCCTACAGGATGACATCGGACATGATGGCAGAAGGCCTGTCTCCTCTATAGGAAGTCTTCCTGGAAGCGAAGGGTTTGGGCAACCCATACGGCCAAAATAATTAGCAGGAGCAGTAGGATAGATCAAAATAAGGCAGACACACAGCCCTCAAAGGAGTTCTAATGCCATTGGTGACTCCATACCCCATACATGGCCTTCTGAGTACACCACACATTTCTGAATGAAGACAATAAAATTCTCATTCGTTCTCATAGGGCTCAGCCTGCAACTTAGTCATTCTCATGAAGAGATTTCCATCAGTTCTCACACTAAATTCTCAGCAAAGACTGAGGCAGCTGGCTGTGGGCATGCCTCGGCTGTGCGTGAAAACCAGTGTGAGACGATATAGTCAGGAGTATTCAGGTCCCAACTTTACCTTTGTTGGCCTTGGGCAAGGCACCCTCTTTGGGCCTCAGTTTTCTGCTCTGGAAAGTAAAGATGTCAGTAACTGCCAATAAATCACATGGCAAAAAAAAAAAAATATTGTAAAATCACTTAGAATATTACTCTTGTCATATGAGTCTCACTATAATATTGTGAGAGGTAGGGACAGAGTGATATTCAAAATATTTGACAGGCACCAGGATGGATGTCTGGCTGACTGGAATGGAAGGGTGGTCGTAGACTAGGCAACAACCCCAAATAACCAGTACGGCAGTCCCTGTGTGAGCTTTCTGAACATCCACCCTGGGCCCTGGTGATTGCCTAAGTAGTTCTAAACTTAGGCTTTAGAGTCAAGGGGAAAAAGAGGTGATGCAGACAACCAAAGAGATAGCCAAGAGGCAGATGACTATTTGAAACTGAGACTCAAGGGGTCAGCTGAGCTGGATTTGGGCAGAGTTGAAAGAGCATGTGCTGTGGAACCAAGACTGACTTGGCTCAGATCTCATCTCTGCCCCAGATGTCTGGCCTGAGGTGAGTTGCTTACTTTCCCTAAGCCTCAGTTTTCCCATCTATAAAATGGAGATAGAGCCTCACATGAGATAAAACGAAACACATGAGGTGGGATATAGCACATATCAAAATTTATTCTTGATAATGCTTCAAAATGCCTGTAAAGTTTCTCTCCCAAAATATCTCTCAGTGGGTCTAACACAATCAGATTTCCAACAGTAAAACAGATGGAATTCTTGGCCTCATTTTGTGGGCCATTTTGGATGAAAGAGAAAAATTGTGTTGTAAGTTTAATCACTAGAATCATTCTTGGTGTTGTGAGAGGCTAACACCATGGGAGGCATCCCAGGAACAGAGAACAGTTTGAGGGAACTCACAACTTCTGTGCACTCTGGGGCCCAGGTTTACTGAGTAGAGTTGGGATCAAAATCATTTGTCCCAGTAATGTTAAGTACATTTTCTCTCTCTTCCTCCTGTACCCCTCCCTCTCTGTGAAGCATACACAGCTGAATTTGTCTAGATTGAATAGTCAAATTCATGCATCATGTGACTTCAATGTAATTACATACATACTTCACCTGATTGTTCTAAGGACTGAGAGGGTTAGCTGTTCTCTAAGGCACAGGATAAGACTTGGTATGAATGTAATCAATGCAAAGCACTGCTTTCCTCCCTCACATTTGAAGAAACCCAATTAATGACTGTTTTGAAAAGAATCAGACAAATCACACTGTCTGGAAACCTCCTCTCATTCAACATCTTTATCCCTGAATGCCCTTGAAGCTGACTGCTATAAACTGAATGTTTGTATCCCCCAGAATTCATATGTTGAAATCCTAGCCTTTAGTAAGCATTGGTATTTGGAAGTGGAGGTCTTTGGGAGGTGATTAGGTCATGAGGGTGGAGCCCTTATGAATGGGATTAGTGCCCTTATAAAAGAGACCCCAGAGAGCTCCCTTACCTCTTCCTTCATGTGAGGACACACTGAAAAGACAATTGTCCATGAACCAGAAAGCAGACTCTCACAAGACAGGAAAATTGCCAGTGCCTTGACTTTGAACTTCCCAGTCTCCAGAACTGTGAGAAATAAATTTCTGTTATTTATAAGCCACTCAGTCTATGGTATTTTGTTATAGCAGCCCGAATGAATTAAGACAGTGACAAGAAGTTAAAAAAGAGAATATGGGGGAGTAAGGGAGTGAGGACAGAAGAAAGAAGGGAAACCACTGAAAAATATCTATGTCAGTGGATAAAGTTTCGATAATGATGATATCGATAGCTGCGATAGCTAGGGAGTTGTTATAGATTGATTCTATCTGTCCATCAGCTAATATTAATGAATTTTTTATCGATTATTTCCTTTACTATGTACCACGCACTTTACTAGATCTTTGTACGTGTGATAGAAAAAAATTAATCAGTAATTATTCATAGCCTCATCCCCTTTCTCCCTGTCCAAAAGGATTCTGTGCTGCTCGCTCTGACCCTTGAGTCTTTAGAGAATCAGGATGTGGGGCAGAAATGAGAGAAACCAAGACTGGCTGGAGGGATGTGTGTTAGGCAAAAGAATGTTTCTAGTGGAATAAAATTCAGCAAGGATTTGAGAAAAGTAGTAGGACGAGAGACCCACATTGAGCAGTAATGTGGGCTTGAGATATTTGAAGAGTTTGGAAAAAGAGAAAAGAATTATAGGATGGGGGTGAGGAGCCTTACTGGGAGTATGAGAGAGAGAGAAAGGCTCAAAGGGAGTTTGCTGCACACTAGGAATCAAATCTCATTTGAAGGAAGTAAAGTTGTAATTAGCCTTTTAAAAACTTTAGTAACCACCATTCTTTCTCTCTTATTTTAGTAACTTACTAAACAATCATTTTTCTTTATTTTGGTAGCTTACTTGAAAAAAAAAAGTTTGTCCTATTATAATTCTTTTATTCAGCGTCCTTGTTTCTGCTCCACCTTTTACCTAAGGTCTTGTTGCTCTTTTTCTCTTTTCATTTCACATCGATAACCAGTAAAATAATTGCTCAGGTCACTCTCCAAAATATCAGTTTTTTAAAATATGTAGAAAATTGCTGAAATTAGCCAGATACTCCAAATTTAGCAGTGCACAAAATGTCTCTTAAGCCCTGTCCATAGGCTACCATGGGAGGACATAGAGATGCTTTCTAATGACTTCCCAATTAAATTCGTCAAAGTTGTCATTTTCTCAACCTGATTTATTTTGGGCATGGCTACTCTCAACAGTGAACTTGTGACAGAAAATCCGTCAAATCAGGCTAATTCACCACAACTTACGCTCAAAGAGACCTTGCTACCTCCTGGGTATCTCATACTTCTAGAGGCGTGAAGACAGAGGAGTGTCTAACATCTCTGAGAAGCATGTGAGATCTTGGAAGGGACGTGTGGGACCAGGACACAGTCAGAGAAATGGGGCTTGGCTGCAAATTAAACAGCCAGGCTTCAGAGACCTGAGTCACCACCAGACATTACAAATTATTAATACCCACTCCTGCTACATCTTTGGAATTTGCAAGAGAGTGCCTCACCAGCTGAAGCTGAGTTTTCCAGCTAATGACTTTGCCAGTACTGAGAGAGGTGTGAACAACAAGAGAATTAGGGTCTGTCCCAGGGAGACAGGCTCAGCTGCTCATTTCCTTCTTTCTGAAACTGAATGTGACACCTGACACCAAGTCATCCAAGAAGCTTAGGGCATCCGACAAACTAGTGAGTTGGAGTTTCATTGTTGAGTCAGCTCACTTGGTTGTTTTCACAATTAACAACTTGCAAATACATTTTTCTGAAATCTTGGATTTAACTTTCTAATTATATCAATGTCTTGGGGTTAATTGAGTGAAGATCTTTCACCAACCACAAATAACCCTTTTATTGTATAGGATTTTGATACATCTTCTGGTTTCATTAAAATTAAAGTGAACAATCACTGTATTTCTGATTTTTTTTTTCTTATTACAGATATCTATTACCACTGGGACCTGGGGCTGCAAGGCTAGACACAGATATGATAGATCAACATTACATGTGGACTCAGAGGAAAAGTGCACTTGGGAGATGAACAAGCAGACAGCTGATGATATCCTGTTCTCCTACTGGGGACGCTGCCCAAGCACTAAGGGTTAGACCAGGAATTCCTCTCAGCATCATCTCACTTTTCACGTGAGCATGTTTTATCACAGCCCCCTCTTGGGAGATGTGCTTGGATCCCCTTTGCAGCTGCTTAAATGTCCCATCATCACCAGCTTCGAATTCCTTCTCTAATAAGAAAGAGAAAAAGGTGGCACAGGAGGTCGCAGTTGTGCTAATTATTTATGTCCCAAACTCTCTCAGATGTTTATTGCAGCATATTAAGAAATTAGGACATTAGGTGCATCCAAAGTCTTTTTATTAATTAATTTTTAAATTATAGTTAACATACGGTATTACATTAGTTTCAGGTGTACAACATAGTGATTTGACATTTACATACTTTAAGAACTTATCATAATAAGTCTAGTAACCATCTGTCACCATACGAAGTTATTATGATATTATTGACTGTATTCCCATGCTGTACACTACATCTCTGTGACTTATTTTACAGCTAACAGTTTGTACCTTTTATCCCTCTCCCTTTTCCTCTAATCCCCTCACCCCTTCCCCTCTGGAAATCATCAGTTTTTTTTCTCTGCATCTATGAGTATCTGTTTTATGTTGTTTGTTCATTTATTTAATTTCTTAGATTTCACATAGAAGTGAAATCGTACAGCATTTATCTTTCTTTGTCTGACTTATTTTAGACAGAGAAAGGGGTATTATGCTAAATGAAATAGGTTGGACACACAAAGCGTTTTTTAAAAAGTGTCTTGCCTTATTTCCAATGCCCATCTATGGACTTCATGGGCAGCTGGGAATCTCCCATTGGGCAGCAGGAGGAACAGGGGCAGGGACACAAGGGTACTCAGACCTGGTCCAAGAGCCAGCCCTGCAGAGTAGGCGGGCCTTCTAAGAGACCGGCTTAGCGTACCTATAAAAAATGGTGCCCCTCGGCTTCCTGCTCCCCATCCCTGTGCCTCCTTGGTGAGTTACCTTTCGCTTCAACCATAGGGTGACACTTGATAGTTTCTAAAATAATAACAGAGACCAGGAGTCATCTAGTTACCATTTCCTCCCTGGACTAGTCACTTAACATCCACTACCTCTGAGCATTACAGCTTTGCAAGGCCTGGAGAGCTTCAAAGGCATGTATCACTATCTCAATTCTACTGACGCAACCATCTCAGATCTCTCATGGTTTTTCTAAAGGTCTTTTCTTACTCTGTCCTCTTTGTGGAGGAGAAAAGTAGTTCATCTCAGTTAATGGATCCTTTATGCCTCTGGAAATGGTTAGCCTCTTTTGCTTTCTCTTCTCCAGAGAGAATAGTTTTATTCTCTTAACATTTACTCATGAACTTCTTCTTGAACTTTCTTATCATTTTTGTCTCCTTCTGTGCTTAAAAAATTGGGCCAATGTTTTTTGAAGCCCATTATAAAACACAATGATCTCATTTTGGTCTATATTTTTGATTACTACAACATGTCTAGTAGACTCTAAATTCAACTTTAAAGTTGAATCTAAAATTGTATTAACTGTGGTTATTTGATACAAAACTGTATTAATTTAAACTACATTACTGCCCTCATATCTAATATTTTTCTTGCTATAAAATCATAGCTAGAAGAATTAAAATATCTAATAAGCCAGTTCTCAAACCTCTAATCACTTAAGACTAAGAAACACACAGAGTTCTGTAAAATATTCAGACTTCATTGTTCTAGTCTATATTCTTTCTCTGCATGGTGTAATAGGAAAACAAAAGAAAACAAAAACACTGGATTTGAGCCCTTAATCCATTACTTTGGTCTTCACAACCTCAGGCAAGTCATTTAACCTCTCTGTGTCCTGTTTTCTTTATTTATAAAATGATAAGGTTGGATTATATCGAGTTGATTTTCATAAAATTTTAAATTAATTAATTGATTATTTTTAGCCATGGAAACCTTTCTTAGAAGAAATCTTAGGCGGAAGCATAATATACATAACATATAAAAGCAGAGCTCCCTGGTTGAACCTGGGATGGTGAAGATCCTAAGACTCACCCACCCTCATCTTGTTTTAACAATTTGTAATTCGTATACAAGCACAGCTTTGGTACATACAAGCATTTACATCCATGTCTTTGATAAGATATATGTGTGTGTTTATGTGTGTTGATATGAGTATATAGAAGAAATCTAAATTTCCCCCAATGTCTTCAAATCCATGATTAGGAATGAAATTGAATGTTGCCAGCTCTTGGAGTCACAAGCCTAACACAGAATGGCAGCCCCACGTATGCTACCCTCAGTGATTTCTGCGCCCCTCCCCGACCCCCTTCTGGGCTGCCCTTACCCTGCTGCTGCTCTTGGCCCTATTGTCTCTCCTGCTGAACACCAAAATCCTGCTGGTGGGCACCAGGTACGCCGCTCCACTAGGCAAGGTTTTATTTCACTGATTGATGGTTCACACAACCACTGCTTTGCTGACTGGTATGGCTGCTCCTTTGCAAACAGGTAGTGCTACTGCTCATCCTTGAAGACTGGGCTGCAGCATCCCTCGGGCCATGAGTACCTGCAGTACCAAGAGAGAGCGCCTCCATCAGTTTAGAACCAGTGTAACTCAGGCCTTAAGATTTTAAAAATTTCAAGAAACAGCTCTTTTTGATTACAATGTTCTCTGATTGCCACCTCCTCATAGGACTCAAACAGGTATCCGGTGGGTCTTGGACCAGAAGGCACATCTACATGGCAGGAATCACACATCTACATGAGAAAACTGCCCCTTTCCGAGAATGATTAAGACTTTTTACTGAGTCAAATTTATTGTGTCTGGTTTATTTCTCCCTTAGTGCTCTCTTTGGAGGCTTCTCAGCCACTGTACAAATAAAGTTCAGTTTTTTGGATGTATCCCAAAATGCCTGAACCCCAGATGACCCATCCTGAGCTCATTCTGAGACCCTTTATCCACACGTGTGAATGAATCAATGTGTGATTACAGTGTAAATCAAGAGCAGCTCCTTGTCAAGGTATTTGACAACTAGAGGATTCGGATCTTCTCCCATAGATTTTCATTTCAGGATGCATATGGAAACTCTTTAAGTGTGATAAGTAGGTATTAAATAGTTAATTCTTTGAATTGAACTGGGAACCTTGAAAATAACCACATTTCACTTAAGAGGAAGCGACTTCAGATCTGGGTAGAAAAATTCTTACTTCACTATGCAATGACATTGCTGTGGTTTTTGGCAACTAATTTCAGAAATAACACAAATAAAACCTTTGACATAAAGAAAAAAAAAAGATCTACCTAGTTTAGTATTTCCCACAGTGGTGTGCACGACCCCCTGTGCTATGAGATTCTCAGGAAATAAACAAATGCATGAATGTGTTTAGAGAATTCCACAACCTATATTGCATTTTTAGAGGGTCAAAATACATTTTGGCATACCCAAGATTAGAGAAATACTGAGTAAAAAAATTTTAACTTTTTATAACTCATTTTTTTAAATACATAGACACTGAAACTTTCAAAATCGAACACTTATTCATATTCCTCAGAAGTAATGTTTTATGGAGTGCATTTTGTGAATGTTATCTTCAAATAAGGGTCAGCAAAATTTTCCTGTAAAAAAACAAATAGCAAAAAATGTCACCTTTGCATCCACACAATCTGTGACAATCGCTCTTCTGTAACATGAAAGCAGCCGTAGACAACATATAAACCAATGAGCATGGCTGAGTTCCAATACAACTTTGGACACTCAAATTTAGATTTCATATTATGTGCATGTGACCCAAAATAGTCTTCTTTTGAGTTTTCTCAGTCATTCAAAAAAGAAAAAAAAATCTTAGCTCAAAGGCTGCACAAAAATAGGTGGTGAGCTGAATTTGACTTATGGGTTGTAGTTTGCCAGTACCTGGCATAGAGCTGAATGCCTATGCAGACACCAGACCCAGCAATCCTGTCTGTTTATCCCCATTCAACCTCCAGTCTGTTGCTTAGGACTGTGATGAACGGTACAGTGAATACTCATAAATATTTATTAAATGAAGGAATAACCACCAATTCAGTTTACCAGTAGGATGGACAGAATTTAGTTTGTATTGGCACCGATCACTGGATATATTAGTATAAGTGGTCAATAGGAATCCATGACTCTGATGTGTTCAATGCTAACAAGAATTTCACACCTATTTAAATAGAATTTGATTGCAGGTAAAGACTGTTGCAGCTGCCTGGGCTGTGAACTCTGGCCAGTAATGATCAGACTGACCTACTAGAGTAAAATAAATGCATTAGAAAAGTTACCCTGTCTTTGCAAGACAGGAACTTAGATTCAGTGTCACCATGTGGGTCAGAACATATATCTGTTTCTAGATACTTTTACTCACAGCTGCCTTTTCACTTGCTTCCTGGAAAAGCTTTTTTGGTGTCCCCATGGCATTGCTCTGTCTCCATCAGTCTCACCAAAGTTCATTACAACTAGCCCGCTTTCTGGGCTTCCTCGCAAGTTAGTCTCTTTTAGACGCTTTCTTGTCCTTTGGATATTTCCATTAGTATTACAGAGTCATTGAATGACAACTTTCTGCCTGTCTACACTTTCATCTCCTATGGACACCCTCTATAACAACTTCAGGTCTGTGTAGCACTTCTTCCTCTGAATGTATTAATTGATTAATTGATTGAGTGATTCATTCATTCATCCAGTCAGTCACTGAACAGAGGAATACTGAGTGGCTGACATCTGCCCCTCACACTGTTATGACCTGGAAATATTAGTAAACAAACAAACAAACAACAACAAAAAAACTCCCTTCAAAGAGTTCACAATTTAATGGATGAGCCAGAGATGCAAACAGGTAATGAGAAGGATTTCTATAACACTGAGAACCTCCCCACTAGCTCTCAACCACACACAGCCTGATATCTTCAGTTCCCTTTTCAGGGACCGATGTGTAGCTCTCTGTTTATGGATTCTCGAGGGCAAAAACGATGCCATTTGTCTTTTTTTTTTTTTTTTTTTACCTCTAAAGCGCCTAACACGGTGACTACTTACATAGTATATTCTCATCAAGTGTCTGATGATTGATTTTTGAGCCATGAACAGAAAGCATAAATAAGCTAGAGAATACACACTGCAGACCTCGTATTGCAATTTTGGCACTGGAGTCTTTCTTTCTTCATGACCTAGATTTACCCAGACTTTTGTGCTATTAATGACCCGTGGACACAACAGTTGGAGCAGGAAGCAACAGTGGTATGATGTGCACCTGCGTTGGGTGGTGCAGGGCAGCAGCAAACAGGCAACTGTAGGAAGGTACTGGTAGTTCCCTTGATACACCATCTTCCCCCTCAGGATGCAGGCCAGTGTGTTTGGTGGACCCTTAGTTACTCTGGACCTCAGAGGACTCACTTTCTAGGTATACCCCTATCCCAGCAGGAGGGCTCCACCAGACCGGATCATGAGGATGGCAAAAAGGGAGGTGGTTACTTTTTTTCTATAGGAATTTTCAGAACAACAGAGCAGCTTGAACAAAATGGCTGAGCCAAGCAATGAAGCCTGACCCCAGACAACAGCGGCCCTGCCCAGTGCCTACTATCACACCTACCAACCATATGACAACCTGGGCACATAGTCAGCACAGGTGTAGCTGATACCGTTGGCGCAGTTTCACATGGAGAGGAGGTAGAGTCTGGTGGTAAGGCCTTGGAATTAAAAATACGGTTGACCCTTGAACAACACAGAGGTTAGGGGCACTGACCTCCGTGTAGTCAAAAATTTGTGTATAGCTTTTGACTCCTCTAACACTTAACTAGGAATAGCTTACTGTTGACCAGAAGCCTTACTGATAACATAAACAGTCTATTGACACATATTTTGAATATTATATGTAATATGTACTATATTCTTATAATAAAGTAAGCTAAAGAAAATGTTAAGAAAATATTAAGAAAGAGAAGATACATTTACAGTACTATACTATATTTATTGATCCTGTAAGCTTACATTGTCTATTTTAGGCTATAAGATTCGTCTGCAAGTTATTTCAAATTGTTGACTAAAAAAAATCTGTGTATAAGTAGACCATGAAGTTCAAACCCATGTTGTTCAAGGGTCAACTGGACATTGGTTTAGTATCTTTCTCTTGTTATCTGGTACGAATGACTGTATCTCTCAAAGCCTTAGTTTTTGCATCTATAAAATGGGGAAAATGATACCTTTTGCTGTCATTATGGGGATTGCAAGAGAGAATGTGCGTAAAGGGCCAGGCACCAACAAGTGCTTCACAAATGATAGCTGGTATTGCTACCTTTTCCCACAGGGGTAATGGTCCTCCCAACTCCTAAATGCACATGGTCCTCCCAACTTCTAAACGCTTCTGTGCTGTGCAGGGTGAATTGGCTTGATTTGCAATGATATCAACCTCAGACATTTAGGTTTGACTTTCCATAGATTCACTAAGTGCCTTACTGTTTCTCCATCTGTTTCTCATCTTCATATATTGTGGTTCCAGATTACAGATGTCTCCTGTCCTTAAAGAATATGGGGTTTATGTTTTTGTTTCATGTTCTTTTTGTTGTTTTGGAGTGATTCTTGAAAAAAAAAAAGGAGAGTAGAAACATCTTTGCTCTGTCATCTAAAAACCTAGCTATTTTTTCAGATATATCAATAAGCACAACACATAATAGGATATCCTAGAAATCAAAAGTAAAAACAGATCTTCCCTCTCCCTCCTCCTCCTTCTCTATTCCCTTAAATATAATAAAGTACACAATAGCTCGCCATCAACACATTCCTCCAGCCATGTCCCACAGGCCCTGCTCACAGATGAAGCAGTCAAGGCTAGGCTTTGAGTGACTTGTAGGAACTGGGATGTACTCAGAGGGAGGAGAACATTACAACAAACCAGCTGCTCTTCGGCAGTTGATTTTCATTTTGGAAAATAGCAGAAGCAATTACCGTCGCTCATTAGAAGGCCTAACACACTGGCTGCAAAACTATATTTGGAAAACCATATTCACTTAGCTCTAAAGTGGTGAGAGGGTGTGAAAGGGTGGAAGGGAGAGGGAAAAACAGACCAGGGCCTGCTTGTGTTTGCCTTTGAATCTACAAACAGGTAATGCGAATTGAATTCTGAGAGGACCAAGGCACAAATGGAGCTTGGACACCAGGCCAAGCATGGACCTTTATCTTGATGCACTGAACATTGGGAAGCTCCAGCCCTTCAGCAAATTGAGCTTGCTCATTTAGAGGCCTTTTTGCAAATTGGGAAGTGGATATCTACAGTCCGTTGAATGTGTCTGTCTGAGGAAGTCCAGCTACCACCTCAGATTTCCAGGAATCTGCCATGTGCTTCTATGGTCTTACCTGAAGTTCACCATTCAATTATATCTAGGTCCATGGGCCTTTAGAACAAATTTCCATCAGGCTACTAGTCCATGTCTTATATTTGCTCGTAACAAAAAAGGAAGCATCCTGGGAGGAGAAGGACATACTTTGGACAGGTCAGGCATGGTTCAGGAAGTTGGTGAGGTGGGACTATCCCAGAAAGAACTTGAAAAATATTACCTCTGCTCTCTTCTACTGGATGAGAGCAAATGGAACCCTTCGTCCCTATAACACTTCTTGTCTAAGTTGTGTGATGGAGCTATTTAATTTGTACTTAAACAATCCCCAGGGTTGGTATGGTTCTTTATATTTTATAAAGTCCATTTACCAGGACTGCTTACAGGGGAAAGAAAAGAGAGAGAGAGAGAAAAGAGAAAGAAAGAAATTGGGTCTGCCTCAGCAAGGACAGAGGTGGGAAAACAGTCTTTATATAGCACGTGTATTGATATGCAACATGGACAGGCTCCAGGCCCTTTGGGATTCCAGTCTTGCTCATTTGTATTAGCTTCTGCTGCCCTGTTGATGACCCCTGCTTTTCTCATAAAATATCTCATTTAAAACTGAAGTAGATATTATTGTTTCTACCTTACGGAGAAATAACTTGAAGTTCAAGAAGTTTTTATGACTTGCCTAGGGCCACCCATCTACATAACAACATCAGCTCTCATGTCATTTCCTCTCTGCCACAGGGCATTAGGTAGAAATATGCCATTCTTGACAGAAAACTTGAGTGACAATAACTGAAACACCCAGGATTTATTTATCCAAGGAACTTGCCCCAAGATAGCAAGTTTTTACTGTCTTTCAGGTCTATCATACTTACATAGAATATGGCTTCTAGCCTCATACTCATATCTGCTATTCCTCAAGGCATCCTATCTTCATTCCAAGAAGAAGAGAGGAGTTTCCTAGGGCTGCCGTAACAAAGTATCACAAACCGAGTGGCTTAAAACAATAGACATTTATTCTCTCACAGTTCTAGAGGCTGGAAATCCAAAATCAAGGTGTGGGAAAGGCTGACCTTCCTCTGAAATTTCTATGGAAGACTGCTTCCTTGCCTCTTTTAGCTTCCGGTGTTGCCAGAAATCCTTGGCATTCCTGAATTAGTTACGTCACTCCATTCACTCCATTTTCAAATGGCTTCTCTTCTCTGTGTCTGTGTGCCCAAACTTCTCTCTTCTTATAAAGACATCAGTGATATTAGATTTAGTGCCTACCCTAACCCAGTAGGACCTCATCTTAATTACATCTGCAAAGACCCTATTTCCAAATAAAATCACACTTATAGATGGACGTGAATTATTTTAGAATACTATTTAACCTAGTCCAAAAGGTTAGAGACAATACCAGCAGGCTTCTCCTGTGTCATAAGGCCACCCTAGCTGCAAGGGAGCCTGGAAAATCAAGTAGAGGTAGGCAAAGACGAAGAAAGTTGGAACGGAGCTTAGGTAAGTCTGATACAGACAGCTATTGTTTAATTAACTTCTTTGTTTTAAATGAAAAGGAACTCAGTAATCCAGTATTACTATATTATTCAGTATTTTCTATACATGATCCCATTTAATATTGTAGATCCTTTCTATGTGTCTCCTCTATTGGATTTTCAGCTAAGTGAAGATGAAGCTGTGTTTTCTATTCCTTTTATATACCATACAAATTGGAGCCCAGCACACATTATGTTGGATAAATTACTCCCCAATTTTCCTTGCTTACTGCTGGCCCTTTTCTCCCCAAAGATATCCCGATGTCAGAAATCAAAATTGGCCCATATTTGATGTCGTTGTACTTTTTCTCCTCCTCCTTTTTCTTTTTCTCTTCACCCTCCTCCTCCTTCTCCTTCACCTTTGTTTTTTTTCTTATCTTTTTTTCCCTGCCTCTTTAATTTTCCCCTTCCCCCCTTCCACCACTAACCCATCGATGTTGCTGTTACCCTTTACAAACTGGACCCTAAAGGCAGAGTGTCCCTTCCCACACGCTCGCGGAGTGCACCCGGAGCCTGCCACACCTGCGGCGTGAGCCCAGGACCTTCTGTGTGCAAAGCAGATGTGCTAACCACTAAACTATGGAAATACCCTCTTGGCTTTTTTTTAATAAAGAAAATGAGCACCAGTTGTTTTTTTAATAAGTTAATTTCATAAATATTTCAGTGGGCTGCCCTCATGTGACCCAGAAAAAGTCAATTCTTTTCTAAGTACTCCTGCCTTAGAGGTAGTGTGAATGAGAAAGACTAAAGAATAAAGTATTATTATAAGAAACTAAATTCTAATCCTGAAATGAAATCTGTGCTTTGTTTTCTATAACCATAGCTAGAATGTACTTCTTTCTGTTTCCAGTTTTTAGAACTACTCTAACTTGTCTTAATCAATACTGTTTCTGAAGGAAAAGGACAGGGACATTAAACTCAAGAACTGATATCTGAATATCATAGCTAGGAAGACAATTATATAGGTATGTAGCAGGAAGGATGGACAGATTGATGGAACAGTAGACAGGGTATTTGGAAAAACCCTATTGAGTTCTGAGTATCTGCCATGTTCATTCCTTGTGTTTTGCACCCAAGAATCCAGCTATCTGGACATAGCTGACAGGACCAAAAATGAGTCTTGGTCCAGAGATGTACAACAGAATCATCTGAGAAGACTTTTCAAAATACCATGTCCAATTCAACACCAGATGGAGATTCTAACCAATACCTATCGGTGGAGCCCCAGGAAGTGTACTTTGAAAAAACTGTACAGTTACTTCTGATGTGTTGCCCTGGTAAGAAACTGTTGTGTGCTCGTTTCGGGGCAACTTTGCCCTAAAGGGGCTCTCTATACTGGATAGTGAGTAGGTAAACCAATCAAGCCTCTCTGGAGGAGTTTGATCTCAGATCCCACAGAGAGGTGGCAGTGCTGGAGAGTCCAGAACAATGGCAGTGGTGAGCTGGTGGGCTGTCTAAGTGAAATGGCAGAGCTCTGGAGCAGAGATTAAGGATGCTTGATCAGAAGGGAACAGAGTAGATGCTGTGTCTTCAGAGGGACTGTCAGGATATAGAGCTCCGACTGGATCCCAAATAGTGATAGCCATGCTCCATTTGTTAGTAGAGCCTGCTTTTGGAATCCAGACAATTTCCCGACCCCTACCTTGTTTGTGTATCCCTTACAAATGCTCATTCATGGTGGTAACCTCAGTATGTCGCTTGGTTGTTAACTGAAAAAACTCATCATAGAAATAAAGCTGAATAGAGTCATTCAATATTCCTCAAGCATTTATTTTATGATGAGACTATAAATAATATAAAGGATATGTATATATTCTTTACTAAAGAAGTGGTGAGTAAGAGACAGTGTCCTTATTTCCATGGAACTTGCATCCTGATTGGTTAATCAAATGGCTATTAAAAGAACTGACAAAATGTTTCTCATGATGGTGAGTGCTGTGTTTGAGGGTGATATACAATACTTCAGATAGGCCGGTGAGGAAAGATGTTTGAGGAGGTGGTATTAAGGCTACCTAGCTACATATCTATGTATCTACCATGAGAACCATGATTTTTAATGCTAAAACATCCTTAAAAATCTTTTGAACTGTTTCATTTTACAGATCAGAGAGGGGAAGTTATTTGTCTAGGGTCACACAGCAAGTTTGTAGTGGGATGTAGGATTCCTATCTCCTCAATCAGTGCTCCATCCACCACTCCCAGCTCACTCTCAACAGACGTCCCTTTGGATGTCATAATTGCTCTTGCCACTGACTATATCTGTTATTTTAAGAAAAAATTGGTTTGAGGGTAGGGGAGGTGGCAGAGAGCATAACACTACTTTCCTTTGCATTATTGACAACCCTTCATTCTTTTTATCATTTTGGGCCACTTTCTTTCTTATATGAAGGTGTTCCAGGATTGAAGTAAGGATGGAGGAGCAGACAAACTTTTCAAAATACAAGAGACTCCTTGATGCAGAAGTACCTGGCACCATCTGACTGCTGTCTGAATATCTACCTTTCTCAGAGTTTGCAGAGGAGAGGAGGGAAAGGAAGAGGGAAGGAGAATGAAGGAAAGAAAGGTGATTCTCCCTGAATCAATTAGACCTGCTCCCAAATAAAAATAATTTGCTCCTAAAGGCAGATTCCCTTTGAGTCACCCTCAGATGTTCTTGATCTTTCATTGTTTAATATTCCTTTCCCCTTCTCCCTTTCTGGCTGCCTAGGTTTCTCTTTTCTCTCTACTGCACCTCCTCCCCCAATTCCTTCTCCTTTCTTCCCTCCCTCTCCCTCACACCATGTTACCATTATTGTCAGTAGAATGAGCTGCATGCATGCCAAATCAGGTCATTCACAAATATAGAACAAACGTCTGTCACTACAGATTTACCACTATGACTAAAGTATGGCCCTTCTGTCTGTGAAGTGTGCCCATTAGTTATGTGGGATCACAGCCCCCCACCCCTTAACCCTCTACCTTAGCTTAACTGGAGGTAAACATTCTTCCAATAAACATCCATTTGAGTGTCTTTGAATGATTTATTATAGTGGTTCCATTTGAGTTTCTGAAGGCAAGACAGAGTCAGCCTTTCCATTTAAACCACCCACCCACCTCCAGCACACATACAAAGCCATTTTCTGGAGTTTAGGGCTTAACCGTAAATATTTGTTTTGGCTGAAACCTGCTAGAAGATATTTGCCTAAAATGAGATAACTAACAACACTCCATAAAAGAAAACAAGCATGAGCTGAGACAAGTTTTTAAGAAAAAGAACTAACTAAACATTAAACTCTACATTATTCAGAATTCTCTTTTGGACAATCTAAATTCATTATATACTTTTACATTGTTAAAATCAGATCAATTCTCCTTTCAATCAGATATTAAAATAGACTTGATGATAACTAAGGAAAAGAAAAAATATGAGAAGAGGAAAATAGCAAAGAAGAATAAAAAAGGAATAAAATAAAAAATTTAAAATACCTATTTATCTTTTAAATAGTCTTGTTTCCAACTGGTTTTATCCATGTTAAAGTACAATTCGCCTTGAGTTTTACAGATAACTACAGCAAAGCCCAAGATACCTAGGCACGAATGAAAAAAAAATTGGTAAGGAAGATTATAATTCAAAACTGAACACAAAATTCTAGAAAGCTGGAGTCTTTTTCTGGTTTTACCAATTTCTACAAAATAGTCCAGACCTCCAAAACATAATATGAAAAACATAAATAAAAACACAACCGAGTATCCATTCAACTTGTTTCTATTTTAATCATTAAGCTGGTGTATTTTCATAGCTGAGATTTTTTTTTAAATGAAGGCAGCAAGTCACCACAAATGTTAAAATGAGAAAATCAGACCTATTATAACTGTCCCCAAACAATGATGTTACCCAATCGACCTCACTTATAAATGCCTTTGACAGTTAATTATTACACTATCATTATTGTTATCACCATTGTTATTATTTTGTTCTTTTCTTTGATCATTAGTTTGTTGGTTCAACCATCATACATGATTATAATAGAAATTCATTACCATGTGATGGCTGTTGGGCTGCCTATGGGAAATAACTTGATAGTCTTGCAAACACTGAATCATGCAGTAAATTAACACTCATTTTCATGCAGGTTTGCTTGCATGTTGATGACCTGGAAACACATACTTACACTCCATATTTTTCCTTGTTGCTCCTGATTTGTTTTTTCTCTGGTAGGAATAGAACAAGATGGGCTTCCTCCAGGGGACAAAACAACACCTAACTCTGCAGCATGGAAGGGCGAGAGGAGCAGATGGATGCAAACTGTAGCTAGAGACAGCCAACAGAGCACACACAGAGAGGAAAAGCAGCTACCTGGTATCACACCTGGGCACCGCCAACCATCTTGGCAGTTAGGCTGCCTGAGGAATGAGGAGGCATGGGCCAGAAGGAGAGTAGGATCCAAGAATCATAGTCCCTTGAGAGAGGATATTCTAAGTAGCTTGTTCCTGGGGGCCATAGGGTTTAGAAGCTTAGTCCCTGCCTCACCGTCCCCATACCAAAGAGAAGAAATGGATGTAAATGGATGCCATTTCTTCACTTTATCAAACGTCTCTTGGCTTGTTACAGTCTTTTTTCCTTTAGTTGGCAATAAGACCAACTAAAATCATTTTTTTATTCACTAAACATCAAGTCTTCCCTGGTCTTTGGAGTGAGACCAGTAACAACTACTCTCTACTATGCATGGGCTTTTGGTAGGTATCAACACTTCCTCAGCAGTGCTGTCCAATAGAACTCTCTGTGGTGATGGAAATGTTCTATAGCTACACTAATAGCCACTAACCATGTATGGCTACTGAGCACTTGAAATGAGCTAGTTTAACTGAAGAGCTAAATGTTTAACTTCATATTATTTAATTAATTTAAAATTAAATGTAAATTAAATTAAATTTTTGTTTTCCTTAATAAAATTTTTTTAATTACTCTGAGAACTCAGAGGAGTATATCTTAAAACACATTAACTATTGCTTCTTTCTAGCTGAATCTCATGTAGCTAGTGACTACATATTGGACAGCAGAGATCTGAGGTATAACTCTCAGAGTTGGCTGCAGACCTTTCTGGCTATTCCTGTGTCAGCTCTCAGCAATATACATGTTGAATTGCCTTAAACTATCTATAAAAGACCTTAGTGCCTTATTCTTCTTATTATTATTATAAACTAGGATTCAGGCCAATGCTATGACACCCAAGTATACGATTACTGTCTGTAATCTGATGACACACATATTGACTTTCCACCCCTGAGTTGACCTTTTTGGTTCACATAACACTTTATCTACTTTGGCAGTGGGCCAAAACCTCACCCAAGACATACTGAATCAGACTCTCTGAAAAGCCAGCTTAGCTTAGAAACTATCAATTTTTACATTCTTCTCAGGCGGTTGTTATGCAAACAGTCCAACATTAAATCTTACTACCTCTGTATGCATTTCAGACTGGATATACCATTGCTAATTAAGGCTGAATATGACAAAAATCAAACTCTTCTTCCTTCTGGCTACTTCTGCCCTTCCCAATTTGTCCAAACCCAAGACAAAGGCCTTAATTTTCATGACCCGTTATATATCTTAGAGTCAATGTTGCTCTCCAATAAAATGTACCAACCCTAGAGTGGCTGGTACATAGGAAGCCTTCAAAAAATACTTAATCCCTGAGTCTTTCCTTGTGTCCTCCTGTTTCTCATAAGCAAATCCTTTTTTCTCATCCTGTCTCATGTGTCCATTTCATTCTTTCTTTCTCCAACCTCCATAAAGTTAGCTGATAATTTCATCTACTTCGTCCTATAATACTGCAACCATCATAATCATCCTCAAGGTTCTCTTTATATCAACCTACAAATAAACCTTGTGAGACAGAAATTATAATTTCTATTTTATAGAGGATGAAATTTAAGGAAATTCACCCAGTGTCATTCATCTAGTAATTGTGCACTAAAAGCTTATGTTCTTTTTTACTGAGTAGGGCTAACTACCTACTACAGGCTCCCATTGTACCCTTATGGAGATATGTTCCCTGAACCAAAGTTATCTTCTTTGTTCATCTTGTTGACAAAGCCATGCCAATTATTAAATAATAATCGAATCATTGATGGATACTAAAATCATCAGGTGAAAGACTATCTAGAGAATAGCACATTCACACAGTCTCGGAGTATAACACTGCAGATGACTTACTGATTACTGAGGGGAAAGGTGGCAGGTCCCACCTTAACAAAATGGGAATAATAGGACAAACTGACTTGTGTGTCTTTTGGTGTAATGTTCTGAAAAAAAAATCCAGTGCTTCAGTCAGAAATGTTAAACTTGAATCTATTCATGAGGAAAATCAAACAAATTCAAATTGAGGTAATTATGCAAAAAAAAAAAAAAAAAACCAAAATGGCCTGGATGCCTCAAGAATTCCATTGTCATAAAAGACAAAGATGTTTGGTGAATGGTTCTAGATTAAAGAGGTTAAAGAGATATTACAATTAAATATAATACTTGACCCTTGATTGGATTACAATTTTTTTTTTAATCTAACGAACATTATTGGGACAATTGAGGAGTACTGAATCACATGTAACTAGTGACCAAATATTGGACAGCAGAAATTTGAGAGTTGGTTGAGATTTAGATTTTTAAAAATTGTTGGATTACTTTTTTTTTTTTTAATGTAAAGGACATTGTTGGTACAATTGGAAGTACTAAATATGGACCACCTATTAGAAAATGGAATTGTATCAATATTAGATCTCATGAGAATGGTAATTACGACTATATGGAGAACCTAATTCTGAGGAGATTACATAAAGTAGTATCTAATTTCCTGAGATCCTGAGAAGGGATAAAGCTGAAACTAATACTCAAATGGGCCAGCAACAAAGAAACAAACAAAATGCTCTCAAGGATAAAGCAAATGTGGCAAACATTAACAACTAGGACACTTAGGTAAAAAGTATATAGCGTTCATTGCATTATTTTTGCAACTTTTCGATAGGTTTGAAATTTATTCAAAATTTAAAAAATTCTTAAAAATAAAAAATATTAACACTTATGTAGCACTTACTATTTGCTACAGATACTCTTCTAAGCACTTTACACACACTTGAACTCATTTAACCCTCTCAACACCATATACGGTATATTATTATTAGCTGTATTTTACATCTAAAACAATGCAAGCCCAGAGAGGTTATGGTCAATAACTAGCAAGGAGTAGAGTTGGGATACCCTAGTTCTCACTGCCTTCTGAGGATGTTGAACAAGTTGTTCATCACACTTTATCAGTTTTAACATTTCAAAGTTCTTCCTTGTCTTCACTCGAAATTTATCTCCTGATGGCTTTTATTCATTTGTTCTATTTCTATAGTGGGTCTATTCAAAGCAAAGCACTCTTTTCCCTCACTAGATGTAAGCTTCACAAGCACTGGGAATCAGTCATGCTTACTATGCTGTCCCCATGCTGGGAGGATGTTTCCTAGCACACGACAGAACTCAGATGAATGAATGAATAAATGAACATCAGTCTTTCAAATACTTGAAGTCGACTGCTGGAAATGTCCAATCTCTGTTGAAAACATTCCCAGTCCCTTCAGTTATTTCATTAATATTCTAATCACTGTCCTCTAAAATAATTCCAGTTTTTCTACTTTTAAGAATTGTACCCAGAACTGAAAATAGTACTTCAGACTTTGCTCGTCACTGTCATTTCCTTTATTTCAGATGACTTTCTTCTGTGAATGGAGTATAAGAAATCACAACAATTTTTAAAATAACATTGTAAAAACTACATAAGAGACTTAATGGCAAAGACAGTGGGCTAAACATACACATTAACTCTCGCTCCAACCTAAGCCCCACTAAAACAATAGCAAAGAATTTTTTTTTTTTTTTTTGCCAGCATAAACCCAGAAGGACAAACATAATGAGAGAGAATGAAGCAGTAATAACATTTTGGAAGCTGGAAAGCAGATGCACAGACGATAGCTGACTTAACAGACTTAAAAAAGATGAATCTTAAACCAGCAGGAGGATCAGCAGGTAAAACAGGTGACACCAAAGAACCCAAAAGGTTCAGAAAATTGGTGGCATCAGTTATTTCTATGAGTACTTAAGGTAGAGAGTCAAACAGCGTGACTAGTCAAAAATCCATTTAAGACTCAGAATCTCTTTTCTATGCAGTCCTCCTTTACCTCAGTAGAAGCCTGAGGATCTATTTTCCAGAGGTAGAATAAAAGATGAGATCTCGGGATAGGGGTTATACCGGACACAATTTGGGTCAGGGGTACTTTAAGGAATAAGAAATAAATAGGATTGATGGAGAATTAAATAAATATTTACATACTGACTGCTAAGAGCTATGCCCTCTTCCCTTACTCTGCTCCCGGAGGTTGGCAGCTTGTCTCTATCCTTCAAGCAAGAGTTTGGAAAATCTTTCTCTGGAGAATCCAACTAATCCAAAAGGAAAGACTTTAAGAATCTGACGAGGAGGGATTCCCAAAGAAATGGCTAACTCCATAGTGTGTAAACCCTCTCCATGAGCTCAGAACTTCTAATTAACTTTAAACAGAAAAACAGAGTTCTCTTTGTGGTAAAATCTATAATTTTAATCATTTTTAACTGTACAGTTCAGTGGCATTAAGCGTATTCACATTGTTGTGTGGCTGTCACTACGATCTATCTCTAGGACTTTTCATCACACCGAATGGAAAATCTATACCATTAAATTATAACTACCCGTTATGCTCCGCCCTCTACCCTCAGTCCCTGGTAATCTCTATTCTATTTTTGGTCTCTATAAATTTGACTCTTCTAAGTACCTCATATAAGTGGAATCATGTTATTCCCCTTAGCTAATATCTTCGAGGATCATCCATGTTGTAGCATGTGTCAGAATTTTCTCCCTTTTTAAGGCAGAATAATATTCCATTAATGGTCAATACAGGACAAGAAACTGTAGAATTAAGGAAAGCCTTTTTGTTAACTCTTTGTCTAGAGAGTCATCTCTTTCTTTCCCAAAACTAAGGTGATTTATAAATCCTTCCTGCGCAGCAGCACAGAGAAGCTACCACAGATTCCAGTCACTACAACAGCAGATGGTTTTGCAGGCCCTAGATGAGAGTAATTCCCTTTTTTAAATTATTTTTACTTTTAAGCATTTTATTTTATTACTAGTTTCAAGTCTAGTATATTGGTTAGACATTTATATATTTTATGAAATGATCTCCCCTGATTACTCTATCACTCATCTGGCTCTCCACATAGCCATTACACTCCTGCTGACTACATTTCTTATGCCATAGAGAGTAATCTCTTTAAAATGCATCATATATGGTATATAGATCTGGACAGAAGCACATTGAAATAGAAACAGCTATCTGGGGCCGTACAAATGGCTAATGCAGATCTTGGACCCTTAAGTCTGAATTGTGAACAGCTACCAGCAAAGAAAGACAGAATTGGAAATAATCTGACCTGGAAATAACCACTCTGTTGTGAACCACCAGGAGACACAACTGGTATTCGATAAAGAAAATGACTACAGTCATCTTGACTGTGGTCTGAAGACTTAGACCAAAAGTGGAGATGCTTATATCAGTCTCACTTCATTAAGGGTTTCACCTGATCCCTATCAAAAGCAAAGAGTTCGCATGAGAAATCTACAATGGTTTTATCTTTATATTAATTGATATGCTTTATGTATTCAGTATTTTGTTTTTTTCTCCTATGTTTACAGAATAAATCCTTCCTTTAAGACAGATAATATCTTTGCTATTCATTTTTAATAAATATCTGTTAAGCATTTTTTTATTTCAGGGACTGTGTTAGGAGCTAAAACAATTAGAAACATGATTCCTGCCTTATTAAGTATTAGATACATATATACATATGCTTAAATTAATTGGTTAATATGATATGTGGTTTTATGTCACATAGTACTAATCATTATCATTTAAACATTTTTTTATCTTTCTATGACAATTCTAATCATATTACTTTCTGCTTAACACTCTTTCATCTTGAAGTACAAAATCTTTACCCTTAGAGACAAGGTTTGGTTTCTGTGCCTGACTTTTCAAACTTTTTAAATTTTTTGGCAGGTACAATACCTGTCTGCTTTTGCACTGATTTTTTTATTTAGCTGAAATCTCCTCCCACCTCACACACTCGCATCTTACTTTTCAAAGCTTGTCTCAGACTTCAGCCACTCTGAGAAGACTGCTCACCAATCCCGTATGCCTATGACCTAGCAGAATTTCTTCGCTCTCCTGCCACAGTTAGTAATTTGATGTGTGTAGCAGGAATAAACCTCAATCTACCTACTTAATTGCGTAGAACATATCACTGTATCCATTAGAACACAACACATTTTTCTGATGGCAAGTGTCACTTTGCCAAGATAACAAAAACTTTAAATCTAATCCCCTTTGGGATCTGCTCTCCCCACCTCTGGACTGTGTCATGAGTCTGCAACTACATAATGCTGGAGGGTGGCGGGGGGCGGGGCTTGGAGGAAGCAGTGGCAATAGAGCCTCTCTGTCTAGCAGTCCCCTGTTGACACAGTTTATGCCTGAGAACCACTGTCTGTCTCCATACAGCCCCTTAGGGTACACTGGCATTCTGTCGCTTTTGTGCCAACCTTGGGGTAGAAACATCTTTGCACACCCACCTTTGGTCTCACATGCTGCCTAGACTATCTATGCATTTATTTCTCTCTGTGGTCTTTCTACTGACTTAGCAGGGTGCCTGAGAACAAGATCTGGTTTCCTACTGCCCTGAGACCCACAGACCTCAGTCTCTTCCTCTCTTCCTCCTTCCTGCAATGTGAGGTGGATTCCAGTCTGGTAAAGAGAAGATAGAAGATGAAAGCATTTACCTTTTAGCTCAAGCCTCCATTTGGCTACCAGTATTTGTCTACTGCTATAATATTCTCCTCACTCTGGGGCTTAGGCTTTTGAAAACAAAAGCCAAGAAGTATACCAGCCCATTTCTGCTTTCAATCCAGCCACCTCCCTCACCTGAGGATGTTAACTTGAAGCCTGTTCAAATGCAGGGAGAGGGGAGAGAGGTAATGGACAAAGATAAAAGAATCTCATGGGCTGTTTCCTCAAAATAATATCCTATTTCACTTGTCACACAATCGAGTGTTTTTGGTATCGTGAGCTTGCTGGAAGCTGGGTCAGGGATAAGTTATCTTTGTAGTCTCTGAATCTTGATGTTTACTAGACACTCAATAAGCATTTATTGAATGAATAAGTGAATAACTGAATCAAAACATCAGTGAGAACTCTGCCTTGTTTTAAAATCTTTAATGGTTTGCTATCATCTATACGATAAAATTATAAATTTTTAGCATGACAGTTGAGGACTTTTATTTCTGGTATTGGTCCTGTTTTCCGGTCCCAACTAATTTTTTTTTTCACGAATATCTTTATTTGTAGTTTGACTTTTTCACTAAGTTAGAAACCACTTGAAGGCAGAGTTCATATCATATTCCAATCCAAATGCAAATGTGCTCAATAGTGCTATATTAATGCATTGTTTAAGCAAAACTCACTTAGGGTATCCAGTTAAAATCTAGCAAGATTCTAGTGCCCAAGAATTCTAGAACAGGCAGACTGGGTAAGCATAAGCTCAAATAAAATGGTGCCTACCCGAAGCACAGGTCTTTCTAAATCTTTCCAATACACCTATATGGTTTTAGTTTTACCAGTTGTGTAGCAGAGGAGCAAAAGTGTTTGTGGACATAAAAAGAAAGGAATGAAATTTTGAAACCCATGATGAGTATACACCAAACAGAGCTGCTTTTGGGCAAGGACAATTGTTAATTGTTTTCCCAATATAAGCACATAGCAAATAATATTAGCAAGACAGTAGATACATTATGATTTTTAAAATCAAGTAGTATGAGTCTGCCAATTTTATTATTTATGTTATTATTTCTTTGACTTCCCGTATAAAATTTGGAATATTTTTGTACCTTCAAACAAAACAAAACAAAACCTGCTATAGATTACTTTAACTCTGGAGATTAAGTAGTGGAGGATTCACAGTTTATATTGAATCTTCTGATCAATGAACATAGTATTTCTCTCCATTTATTTAGGTCTGCTTTGGTTTCCTTTAATCGCATTTTGTATTTTTCAGCATGAAGATTTTGCATGTGTTTTCTTAGATTTTCACTTAAATATTTCATTTTGGGAGAGTTACTATAAATGATATTGTTTTATTTTCAGTTTCCAATTGTTGATTGCTATAGTCTATAGAAATACAATTGATTGTTGTGTGTTGGTATTGTATCCCATAAGCTTGTAAAATTCACTTATTAATTTTAAGAACTTTTTGATAAATTGCGTGAATTTTTCTATATAGATAATTATGTTGCTTTCAAACAGAGGCAGTTTTTATACTGGTATGTCTTTCATTTCTTTTTCTTGCCTTAATACACTGTCTAGGACTTCTAGTATGATGTTGAATAGAAGTGGTGAGAATAGATATCCTAATTCTTTTTCTAATATTGAGGAAAAGCCCTTATAAAGTTAAGAAAGTTCTTTTTCTTTCTTATTTTGCTGAGACTTTTAATCAGGAATGAACATTGGGTTTTGTCAAATGACTTTTCTATATTGAGTGGTATGATACGGTTGTTCTTTTTTGGCCTATTAATATAATGGATTAACATTGATTGGCTTTATAATATTGAACAAATCTTGGATGACCAGGATAAATTCATATATATAATATATATGTACATATATATTATATATATGTACATATATATTATATATATGATACATATATGGTATGCTCACATTTTTGAGAATTTTTTTTACCGATGTCTATGGGAGATATTCTTCTACAGTTGTCTTTTTTAAAAACTATCTTTTTCCAGTTTTTATATCATGGTACTGCTGACCTAAATGAATGATTGGAAATTAGGTTTTACTTTTTAATTTTCAGGAAAAGTTCATATAGAATTGGTATTATTTCATCCTTAAATATTTAGTAAAATTAATGAGCAAAATCATCTGAGTCGGAAGATTTCTTTTGTTAGAAAATTTTAAACTATGAACTCAATACTTTTAATAAGTACGAAGATATTCAAATTTCCTTTTCTTCTTGGGTGAATCTGGTAGTTTATATCTTTCAAATAATTGGTCCATTGTATCGAAGTTGTTGGATTGTGTTTGTAAAGTTCTTCAGAATATCCCTTTATTATCTTTTTAATGTCTCTGGAGTTTGTAATTTTGTGCCTTCCTTTATTCCTGATAGTAATAATTTGTATTTTCTCTTTTTTTTCCTGTTAGATAGCCATAAGTTTATCAATTTTATTCATCTTTTCAAAAACTCAATTGTTTACTTCATTAATTTTCTTCTTTTTATTTAATATAAATTCCATAACTTCTGTTCTTATCTTTATTACATCTTCTGCTTCTTTGGGGTTTCTTTGGCTTTTTTTCTAGTTTCTTAGGGTAAAAGCTTAGATCTTTAAATTGAGATCTTTCTTATTTTCTAATAAAATAATTTAATCTTATGAATGTCCTTCCAAGCACTGCTTTATCTTCATTCAACAAATATAGATATGTTATTTTTTTTAATTTTTGTTCAGTTCAAAATATATTCTAATTTTCCTTGAGACTGTAGCTGACAGAGATGAACTGAGTTATCTAATAATAAATCTGAGTGGTCCTTAGTTCTGGTTAACTGAATCAAGTTAACGTTGCTTTCCTTCTCACTCTAACTGAAGTGAGGCATTATAAGAAAGATTTTAAGAAATAAAACATGGCATAAACTGTTTACCTTGGATGGCTTAAATATAATTTAGACTTCCACAATTTAATATAATAATTTCCTTGCAACTTAATTCTGGGAAGATTCTAAAACCAAACTCTTGAAATTGTTTCAATAGGCAAACAATTAATTTCATAGCAACTCATCTTCCAGAAATATGCTATAATGTTGTTTCTCAAACTCTAGTGTGCATAAAGATCACTTTGAGAGCTTATTAAACACAGATTTCTGGACCTCCTGACTCTAAAATATTCTGATTCAGTAGATCTGGCATTGCACAAAGATTTGCATTTCTAGCAAGTTCCCAGGTGATACTTACAATGCTGGTCTGAGGACCACATTATGAAGAGTAATATTCTACAACATTAGGAAATATTGTCCAACAAGTTCTCTTTGACATGTCTTCATACATTGCATGATTTTCTATCCCTTTTCCTTTCTTACTTCTTTGAAGTCTTTGAAATACTCTTCCTGCCCTCTAAATATTGATATTTTCCAAGATTATAACTTTGGTTGTTATCTCTATTTTTTCTTCCATTATAAATTAAACAATTACTTATTGAGAATCTACTAATTGTTCAACTTGGCTCTAGGTACTATGTAAGCCAAAACCAGTAGGGTCCATGCTCTTTGCTCCAATATTATTTTCATTTGACCTAACTGAAAAAGCTAAGAAGTGATGCTCCAATGTTATCTTGTCTGTGAAAGTTTCCTCAGGACTTTCTCACAAATATAATAATCTCTTCTTTTGCTTTCCCACAGCTTTCTATTTGTTTCACTCATCTGGCTTTTATTTCACACTATCTTTGTTGGGAATTCCCTAAAACAATATTCCAATCTTGATTGAAAACAGGATCTGGACTGGGTGAAATTATCTCAACCTCCAATTTTGATTTTGTCACCCATCTGTATTTACTCTTTCAGGGTAAGTAATTACATCATCCTTGGAATTGATCAAATAATTGTGACTTTTCAACACAACACCACCCTATCTCAATAAGAAATATATATTGGACTTATACAAATTTTTGATTTATATTTGGAGTTGTTGCAAGATGATAGGGAAAATAAAACAAAATTCTACTTCTAACCATATTGGTAGAAGACAAATATTTATGGTATTTACTTTTATCTAATTCAGTTCAGTCAATATGTATTGACAAATCACAATATGCAAAACACCATTCTATTGTAGCTGTACACATTTTTTTCACCTAGCCTATATTACTTCTCCACAAATTTTATGGGAGAAATATAGATTAGCCCTGCTGTTTCTATTCTGTGTGTGGCAGCAATCAATGAATATAGTGCTCATCTCTCTCGAATGTCTATGGATTTAAAAATAAGAGAAGTGGGAGCAGGGGAGAATATTTTTACACAAAATCTGAGTAACCATCAGAAGTAATCTCTTTGAGCTACCTCTGTCCTATCCTCCAGACTTCCTTCACTGTGTTATAAAGTGCTCATATCGGAAGTCTCAGGGTTGCAGTGGAAATTCAAGCCTGACCTAGTTAACTAGGTCCTCAAATGTTGACCTCTTCTGGGTAAATAATTAGAGTGGGAGAGTATTTGAATAAGAGAAATAAATGAAAGCCATAAGTGAACCACTAGATCTTTTGAATCAAACAGAGTTAACATAGAATGATTCCCGAGCATTTCCTGGGGAAGGAAGGAAGTATAGTTCTGCCCGTAAACTAATAATATGACCATATAAAATTTAGAATATCACAAATATTCTGCCAGGGTCCTCTAGGACCAGGAAAGAGAGTCCTGCATGCCTTTTTACATTATATTGGAAACATATCACACTCACATTCAACTACATTCAACGCACATTTGACAACCACCACAACCATATTTTTCATACATCATGGCTGTTAAATGCACACCAACTACTTTATCTGGTGCTTAAGAAAAGAAACAGAGGTGTGCTTCAATGATGGATGGGGAAAAAAAAATACCTGGCTGTACTGACTCCATTAAAAGATGATGCAGTACATGCAAAGCATGCATACTGTTATTGTGGGGGATTTAAGGGATTTTCCTTGATGGAAGAAAGCTGATATTCAGGTGCACCTGGGGCTTCTAGAGGCAGTTGTATAATTAGACTAGTGCCTCTCAGGGACTGCCCTTCTAGAACAGCAGATGAGATCAAGAGGATGTCTGGTCTTAAGGAAACAACATTCCCTGCCCTTTCTAGCCTCTGCATGCCCCTCTTTTTACCTTCTTTTCTAATTCTCCTATCAGAGAACTTTCTTCAGTTCATGAGATAGGGCAGTGGAGGTGATGCAGTGAAAACTTCAGTGAAGGAAGTCGGTGCAATGCACTTTTGGTGGGAACATTCACCCCAGATAAATTGTGTGGATCACTCATGGCTTATGGACCCCAGTGCAATAAATAGCTATATCCAGCTAAGCGCCACCACAGCTTGGTGGGTTCCTAAGCATGGGGAACCTTGGAGCTTCCTCATTATGAGATTGAGTTTGGGATTGCTACTAGGCATGACACCGCATGGAGATTGTTTCAATTTATTTCAAACAGTAGCTCCTCTTCTAGTTGAATTGTTACCAGATTTTAAGAGGAAGGAAATTATATTTATTGCTGCTATTGTGAAAAATTATGCGTAAAATGTGTAATGAGAAGAACAATTCAGATATCCTGAAAGAAAATAGGAAGCAAAGCAAAGTGGGAACTTATGGTACCAATGCAAGTTGCTAATCCATCAGTGGGCAGTGTGATTGCTTCAGAGAAACGAGGTCACCAGGAAAACCTTTGCTTAGAAACTAAATTAAGAATAAGGTCCCCATTGTTTGTCTTCCAGTGGCCAGAGTTCATGAGTGTCCTGCTTTGTCCCCAGAGGCTCTGTTTCTGTACTCTAGGCCAGCTCTGATTGAGAGGAAGCCATATATCTTCTAAGTATATTTCTGTCTTGTGCTTAACTCAGTAACATTAACAGAGGGAAATGAGGTTATGTGAACTTCCCATGGATATTTTGATGTGAGTGATTCGGTTAATACAAAGGATTCCCTGTGAAACACATCCAAATAAATAGTCAAGCTGATTCTAGTGATTCCCCTACATTTCACCAGCTCAGGAAAAAAGAAAGAATATCCTAAGAGACAGTGATTCTATAACTATATACAGGTGGCCAAAACACATGATAAGAGATGCTCCAAAATAAAATAAAACAATGCAAAAATCTTTCACTGCAAATGGATTAGCTATGAAATATTTTATCGACTGTGTAAATTCTGATGCAAATAGCCATTATTTCATTTTCCAAATAGAAGATTCTTGCTTGGTAGTTAATGGGCTAGTTTAAAACCTATCTTATCTTCAAAATCTTCTAGAGCAGAATATTAATAATATTAAGGAAAACAAGCTCTTAGGGAAAATAGTTTAGATTTGTTCAAAATTTAGCAAATGTGAAAATTATTACATAAGAAAAGACATTTTGCGGTTTAATCATAAAACAAACTTCCTACATTTTCCCCCCTCCCCCATACACACACACTTAGATTTCTGCTTTTCAGGAGGTGTTAATTATAGCCCCATAGAAAATAATTAACCTTAGCCTGGGGGGAGGAGAAAGTCATTTCCCTAAGCAAGCGGTTAGAATAGTAAACATGTTCCCATTTTTGGTTCTAGGGAAGAATCAAGTTTAGCTTGAATCTCTAAGGAGCAAGGTAGAGCCATGGTGGGGTTAAATTGGAAAGAGGGAGAACAAATGTCTTTGAGATTATCTGTAGATTTTATCTGCTTTTGAAATCACCTGAGACACAGAATCCTAGACTACCCTTTTTCAGTCCTCATCCAATCAGTTATCATATCTTTTGTATTTATCCTCTCTCCTCTAATTTCTAATTCATCCCCCAGAGTGTCAAACCAATGCTTTTAAAATAGTTATTCAATAAATACTCCATGGATGAATGGCTTTTTCTCATTCACCCCTAGGCTTCAAATGTTTGTTTGGCTCTACCTCTCAAGAAATATTGATGTACGCCAAATTCAGAAATACCTCTATGGATATTATCATTAGAATTATTTCTATTTTATTAACAGCCTGGGCATTACATGCTATGGTAAGCTACTAAAACTTGAAATTATTTATTTTAAAAAATATGAATTGGGATAAAATATGCAGGGGAAGAGGGAAAGACTTTAAATTCTAGATCTACCTCAACATCATAGAAACACTTTAGGCATCTTTTATTTCTTTCCCTCTTTCTTTCACAATTAGTGGCCAATAAGTATGAAGATAATTCAGACACAAAAGGAGAAAAAATTCTCAAAAAGACAATCAGAAGCTGTAGGCAGATTAACATGATCATGACACAACACTCTTGAGAGCATCTACCCCATATTTTAGAAAATCACCAGCTTTTGTTTTCATCAATAACTGCTATCGTCAGGTCCCTTGTTACTAGAAAAACTTAAGAATAAAAAATTGGTAACCAAGGTACCATAGCTTCTCTGGATGTGGTAAAATGAAAGAAAACTGCCTTCCTTGATAGAAATGTTCCCACTAACAAAACTAAAAGAAGAAAGAAAAAAAATTTGCTTTGATGTGACTTCCCTTATATTTCCTACTTCCTCACCTTGAAAGCAATCTATTGAAAATGCTCCCAGAAAGAAGGTTCTCCTTAGCCTTTGGGAAAATGCAGGACCTAAGTCTATAATTTGCAATGAGTTGAATTGATAATATCAATAAATATATTGCATATAAACAAAATTGTTCAAGGATAGAATAGAAGTAAGGTGCCAGCTGTTGCAAGAGAAGGCTAGTGCACCACATGGCACTCATCTGAATCTCTACACTTGAGAGTAACAGTGAGTGAAAGCTCATGCAGGCCTGGAAAAAGCTGAAAACTTATTTGACCAGTTTTCTACTTGACCAAAATGAGACAATAACAAATGTCCAGTTACACACTGAATAGACTCCAAAGCATTTTAGAGAAGATCAAGTGCAATGATATTGAGGCAGCATTATGTCAGTCTTGCCAAGTCAGATCCCTGGAATGAGTCTGAGTGCTTGTGTCACAGTCACATCACCTGTATGAGTCCAAAATCGGCTTTATCGTTTATTCACAAACAATCTTCTCAGATCTTTGTTTCTTAGAATCACTTCATCTCTTCATTCCTCCAAAGAAAAATCACATGGCCTTCTTAAGTATTTCTCTTTTTTGCCTGACAAAAGATTTATCATCATTATTGAGTCTTCTTCCACACAACATGGTACCGAGTATTCTCTGTTCTGGATAAATCATTTTGTAAAGAATTTCACAAATATATTCAGATGATGGGTAATATGGGTGTTTTTGAACCACTGGTAAAGGATATGTAGGGTCTGGTTATCCAGAGACTATGAGGCTTGTGCCCTCAGCTTTGGCTGTGTGAAGCAGCTATAGCTAGAATGCAGAATAAGTCTTTCAGGACCATTGGACCCAGCCATTCTTATGAAACTCATCTCAAAAAAAAATTCTTGTAAAGTATGAAAGTGGAGAACATCTTGAGACCCAGCAAAGATCTTAACTCTCTCTTTCTGTGTGTGTCTGTGTCCTAAACTTCTCTTCTTATAAGGATACCAATCATTGAATTAGGGCCCGCCCCAGTGACCTCATTTTAACGTAATCACCTCTTTAAAGGCCCTATCTCCAAATACAGTCACATCTTGAGATACTGGGGGTTAAGACTTCAACATTTGAATTTGGTGGTGGTGAGGGGCACAATTCAGCCCGTAATAGGGAGTTTTGGGGAAGATAGGTAGAAACACAAAGAAGAGAAAGGCAGCCAATGAAGGGTATGTTATTAAGACACCACAACAACAGGTGACTAGAACTAGATTTTCAAGGAAAACTCTAGAAAACTATGTAAAATATGCTTCGGCATTTTCCTGGCCAAAGGGGAAAGAAGCTGGGGTGTTTATACCCTGACAATCATTGGTCTTTGGTTAAAGGTCTTCCTTGGAAGATTTTAGTATGTCTAGTTCACTATGTCTACAAACTAAGTGCGTTCAGGCAGGTTGAATGCAGCCCTTTGAGAAAAAAAATTCAGTGCTGGCCCTTGGATGTCAGGCTGGTGTGCGTGGGAATGGCAAGGGGATTCCAGGGTATATAGGTAGAGTTCCAACAGTGTCAACTTAGCAGCCCTCTCCAGAGATTACAGAAAGAGCAGCAAACAAACCCAAAGGGAACACAATAATTAAAATGAATTTAAATGTATAAACAGAAGAGATCCGAAAAACCATAGATTGGTTCCTTAAAATACTAATAAAATTTTAAAATTACTGTCATGACTTGTGAACTAAAATGGAGAAAAGACATAATTAAATAAAGTTGGGATTTTTAAAACAGTACTATCATTACAGATACTACAAACAGATCACTGAGAAAAGAAATAGAAATAAAAGAGAGAGTGAATAGCAATTCCACTCCTAGGTATACACTGAAAAGAATTGAAAACAGGTACTCAAACAAATTACATACATGCACGTTCATAGCAGTATTATTCACAAAGGCCAAAGGTGGAAACAACCCAAATTTTTATCAATGAATGAATGGACAAATTGTGATATAGCCAAAAAAAAACCAGAATATTATTCAGCCACAAAAAGGAATGAAATAATAGTACATGAAAGGACATTTATGAACCTGTAAAACATCATGCTAAGTGAAAGGAGCCAGACACAAAAGACTATGTATTATATAATTCTGTTTATATCAAATATCCAGAATAGGTAAATCTGTGGAAACAGAAAAAAGATTATTATTTGCAAAGGCTCAGAAGGAAGGGAGAATGGGGAGTACAGGTTTTCCTTTTGGAATGATAAAAATATTTTGAAACTAGATAGAGCTTTGTTTGCACAACATCGTGAAAGCACTAAATGCCACTGAATTGTTCACTTTAAAATGGTTAAGTTGCTATTATGTAAAATCTACTTCAATTAAAAAAAATAGAGAGAGAATGAGAAAAGAAATAGAAATTAACAGTATTTAAGTATGGAGCACAGACTATATGCCAGATCTATAATCGCCACATTCTGACTAGTTTTAATAGTCGATGATCTCATTAAATGTTCATAGTTGTCCCATAAGGTAGGGCTTACTAATAATATTCATTTTTTGCAGAGGAGGAAAGAGTTTATGGGAAAGAACCTGATTGTTTCTTTGTCTTTGTGTCACTTTGTGTTTTGCAGAGTTGTTTCAGAGTTGTCTCTTGAGAAGTAGAACCATGAAACATAGATCAGTTTACTTTAAGCCTTGGAGACATCTCAGCTAAAGGAAGTGGGCCAGGGACGAGTGAGGTGCTTTGACATTCCAAATATAGCCTGTGCTTGGCCACTAAAGAAGATAGATTTGTTGCTAGCAACAAGTACTTAGGACGTGTGTGATTTGGCATGTCTTGAGCTGTGAAGTAGATGCAATGCAGGCAAAAAATCGATGATGTTACAGGGAGGGGCTGTGTAGGGTGCTAATTGCCATCTGCAGTGCTTGGAGGTGGGATGGAGAGGAGTGAAGAATCTCTTTTTAATAGATTTTCAGCATGGGAAAATCATATTGCAATCCTCAAGCATTTAGGAACAATTGTACATAAGACAGAAGGCACACCTAACATGAAGCTGGAAAAAATGGACACTCCCTGCAAATTCACTTTGCAGATTCCTGGATGTCAGATGAAAAGATCAAAGCATTTCAATTGCCAGTGTCCCTCTTACTCCTTCCAGCCAGTATACTAAGCCTCAAAAAGACAGCAGAAAGCAGATTAGCAAGTACCAATAACTGTGGGACTTAAAATTGCCACCTAGGATTACGACTATGATCTCTGAAGAGCGGGCAAAAGAAAGATGTTTGGTAAGATGGGGGAGTACAGGGGAGATTTAAGCCTGAACCACAACCCTATAGTCATGTGGTACAGCAAATTTTTTGGCACAGTTTAGAATTTACATTAGAAGGTATATTAGTGAAATTCCTGAGAGCCATGTATGTTAATCCCTACAACCATACCTTGAGAAATAGATATTGAATCTTAATTTTAATTTTTCCAAAGAAAATTATACTGCAAATGTTAAAATCCAAATTAGCATAGAACCATAGGTCCAAAAGATGAAAATATTTTTGACTAAGTCTTAGAAGAAACTAAACTACTGGAAAGGAGGGAGATAAGAGGAAGAAGGATTAATGAAAAATTAAAAATAGAAAACTTTAAACTCATACTTTATTTCTTAAAACCCCCAAATCCTGAGTTTTTACCCTCATTCGGTCATCAAGTTGATCAGCACTATCTATTAATTTCAACCTCAAATTCAAGGCCTTTCTGTCACCTGTCTGCTTGATTCAGGACTAGGTTCTTTCTTTTCTTTTTCTTTTTTTATAATTGTATTTACTTATTGTGGTAAAATACGCATAGCATGCGTATTAACTATTTTAAGTGTACAATTCAGTGCCATTAAATTACATTTAGAATGTTGTACAACCATCACCACCACTAAGAGTGGTTCTAGAGAAACAGAATTTTAAGGATCAGTTTTCTGAATTGATTCTGGGAATTGACTCTCTAGTCTGATTAGATTTGAAGATGCTAGTGACTCTATTTCTCTTAGTAAAGAAATCACTGATATAGTCCATAGTATGATCTGGCAATAGAGATATGTAAAATATCTCCATTGTATACTCCTAATCAACCATTTGCAAAAAGCAAGAAGATGGATGGCCACATATATGATATCTTCTAACATCTTCAGTGAACTGACAAAAGATATAGTTACTTGCCGCTTAATGATAAAGGTACATTCTGAAGTTAGACATTGAAACTAAACTATTCAAATGTTTATTTCTCACTATTCTGGAGGCTGGGAAGTCCGAGATCAAGGTGCTGACAGATATGGTTGCTAGTGAAAGCTCTCTTCTTTACTTAATAGATGGTCGCCTTCTTTCTGTGTCCTTACTTGGCCTTTCTCGAGTACATGCTCATGGAGAAGGCCTGTCTTCCTTTTCTTATAGGAACGTAAATCCCATTACAAGGCTTCTACCCTCATGAACTCATCTAAACCGAACTGCTTCTCATAGTCCTCACTTCCAAATACCATCACATTGGAAGTTAGGGCTTCGGCATAAATTTGTGTGTGGAGGGGGAAGGGGGCACAAATGTTTTGCTCATAACAATCAGCAATGTTAAATATTTATTAAAAAATATAAAACTGCTTACACCTTTGTCAACATCCTCTAGCCAATGACCACCAAGAACACATAAGTTGACCAAGTTGGATTTAATGCTCATTGGATCTATAGGAAAGCACAGTGAGAGAATTTATGATGAGATTTTGGCTGTGTGAGGTATTTTGGGGGCAAATTGAAAGAACTGGAGCCTTGCTCTGGATAAAATGCTGTCAGGAAGTAAGGGTAATTCTATGAATAAATCTTACCTAGAAAGAGAAAAGAGTAGGGTGAAGCTAAAGCTAAAATTGGCAAAGAAGCAGCAATCACTCATATTATGCAAGATAGGAAGGTGTTTGATTAATTTTGTGTTTTGAATGATGTTCATATTTTGTCTGGGTACAGGTATAATTTTGGAGAAGTCTTGGTTCATCCTGATCCATCATGGACTCAGAGTGGCCTCGTCTGATATTTGTGTACTGGAAAAATGTTCAAGAGAAGAACTATAAGTCCCAGGCTGGCTCCTAAATGTCAAGGGCTACTTTTCTCCTTCTTATCTTTCAACCCAAAGACAGTGTATATTAGTCAGCTAGGGCTATCATAACAAAATACCATAGAATGGGGGTTTTAAACAGCAGAAATGTATTTCTTCAGAGAAATACTTCTGGAGGCCAGAAGTCCAGATCAAGGTGCTAGTCAGGAGGGTTGGTTTCTAGAGAGACCTCTCTCTTTGACTTGCAGATGGCTGCCCTTTTGCTTTGTGGGGAGAGAGAAAGAGAGAGAAAAATCTGGTGGTGTTTCCTTTTTTAAAAATTAAATTTATTGTTCCTTTTTTAAAAATTAAATTTATTGGGGTGACATTGGTTAATAAAATTATATAGACTTCAAGTGTACACTTCATCAATACACCATTTATATCTTGCATTGTGTTTACCACCCAAAGTCAAGTCTCCTTTTGTCACTATATATTTGACACCCTTTTCCCTTATCTACCTTCCCCCTCCCCTCTCCTTTGGGACTAATATTCAAAACATATAAAGAACTCATACAATTCAACAACAACAAAAACAAACGATACAATTAAAAAATGGGCAGAAGACCTGAACAGAAACTTCTCTCAAGAAGACATACAAATGGCCTATAGACATATGAGAAGATGCTCGACTTCACTAGCGTTTAGGAAAATGTAAATCAAAACCACAATGAGATACCTACCACCTTACACTGGTAAGAATGGCTATTATCAACAGGACAAATAACAGCAAATATTGGAGAGGTTGTGGTGAAAAAGGAACCCTCATATATTGCTAGTAGGAACATAAATTGGTACAACTCCTATGTAAAACAGTAAATAGGATCCTCAAAAAATTAAGAATAGGATTACCATATGATCCAGCAATCTCTCTTTTGAGTATCTACCTCCAAAATTTCAAAAACATTTATCTGTAAAGATATATGCATCCTGATGTTCATTGCAGCACTATTCAAGACATGGAAACAATCAAAATGTCCTTCGATAGATGATTGGATAAAGAAGCTGTGGTACATATATGCAATGGAATATTACTCAGCCATAAGAAAAGATGAAATACTGCCATTTGTGACAACATGAATGTTTGTTTCTTGGAGTAATCACGCTAAGCGAACTAAGACAGAAAAAGTTGAGAACCTTATGATTTCACTCGTGTGGGATATAAAACTGAAAACAACAAACAAACAAGATAAACAAAAACTCATAAACACAGACAATGCCTTATTGGAGGTATTATTTGTAAATATCTTCTCCCATTTAGTTGGTTGCCTCTTTGTTTTGCTGATGGCTTCTTTTGCTATGCAGAAGCTTAATATATATATTATTTTAATATATGGTCTCACTTATTTACTTTTGCTTTTACTTTCCTTGCCTTTGAGGTCAAATCATAAAATTCTCTCTAAAACCAAGGTTCATGAGTTTAGTACCTATGTTTTCTTCTTTGCAATTTATTGTTTCAGGTCTCATATTTAGGACTTTGATTCATCCTTCTTATAAGGATACCTGTTTTATCAGATTAAGACCCACCCTTATGACCTCATTCAACCTTAATTACTTAATTACTTAAAGGCTCTATCTCCTAGTCACATTAGGGGTTACAGCTTCCACATAAATTTTGGGGGAACATAATCAGTCCATAACACTATACATTAGAGTTCAAGATTTCTAGCGAGATCTTTCACAGAAGGTAAAAGTAATGCACATGTTGATGGAGGTATTATCTTTAACAGTAAAAGTTAGAAACAGGCAAATATCTAACCAAGCAGGATAAAAAACGTCAGATGATGGCTCAGAAGACAAACCGGCCTCGGGCTCAAATGGTGTTAGGGTGGTATATTAATTGGTAACAGTTTTCAATTATTAATTTTGCTCATGTTTCTATAATATTCCTTTTAGCAATTAATATACAAATACCTATGGGAAAGTTGGTAAATAAAGTTAAACTTTCTTACCCTGGGGAGTAAATAAAAGCTAGGAAGTGCTCTGTCAGCATACTTTGGTGTGCTTATGAGAAAGACCATCGGAAGAGGGGACCAACAGGACACTGAGTTGGGGAGGGAACCAACTGAAGTAGGGAGCTTGACAAAAGACCAGAGAGGGCAGCTAGGGAAAACCTGGAAAATCTACCACCTTCCTGAGTTAGTTGCCTATTGCCCATCGTGCTGTATCATCAGCCCATAATGACTCAGATTATTTCTGCCTTCAGATCTGAGCAGAGCTCCTGTGTGTAGCTGTTGCAACACCGCAGGTGCAGATAGGAAGGAAGAACAATTGACAGGATAATCCCCGACTCGTCACCCCAACCCCCCAGCAGAAACTTTCATTCCATTAAAGCGAACATCTTCTTGGTTGTAATGTGATGAATGAGAGGTTCCTTTCGGTCTGTTTTGTTGTTGTTCTTATACTGCTCTTTTTTTTTTCTTTTTAATCTAAAAGAACTGCCCCCAACAAACGGAGTAGTAGGTGGGATAGAGACCTTATTTAGGTTGTAGATCTTGAAAAAGTGTTCAGGAGCCCTAAGCGCACAGAGCACATTTAGTTTTGGGACATATAATTTCAGAAGAGAATGTACTGCAACCTTCCTTCTCAGAGTAGAGTCCAATGCTACTATTTGGGCCAAAACTATTTTTAGGATAAAGGTTCCAATCTCTTCTAACAACCAATTTCCACTAATTTTTATGGCATGCCCCAGTGTCCGCACAACCTCAGAACACTATACAACTCAGCCCTCCTTTCTGACCCGCCCCACCCCACCCCACTCTTTCACATAAGGGCCCCTGGGGGTTAAAAGAGGTTATTTTGAAATGAAATGACAATTGGAAAAAGCTTTTATTTTCATATGGGAAAAATTTCATAAAGCATTTATTTCTCTTGATTAGTGTTCACGACAGCAGCCCGGAATGCTTTCTCCAGCCAATTTGTAGTTGATCTTATAAAACAGATCTCTCTTCTTGATCTGATTTCCTCCATCCCCCATCCCTGTGCATTTGTTCTGCTTAAACCTTTCAGCACATTTGTTAACTTGAGTGACATTGGAAAAGATTGCTACCCCATTAACGTGGAGTCATGCAATCTGGGGGATGTGCATCATTCATTTAATTGGGATGGCTTGGTTCCCTCCCAGATGTTCCCTTTCAGCAGATACCATTGTGTTTTAAAACTTTGGATAATTATAGCTCTGTAAACCTAGAGTACAAGATTTGTTGGCTCCAGCCAGCTCCCTAGCTCCTTATGTAATAACTTCATTGTTTAGTAATCGCCCTATTCACAAAGCGAAGGGATCCGTGTCAGCCAAGACATCTATTCAAAGCACTTCCCCGTGCTGGATAAACAGTAGCAGAAGCAGTCTACCAAGAGAACCAAAACACTCGCAAGAGTCTTGGCCACAAGTGTGACCAAGTGTGCTTTGCCTTTCCCAAATTGAACCTTTCTTCAGAAATTTCTTCACCTTTTCTTCAGTAACAAATCAGCGTCCCGGTAGCCTTTTCCCTGGCTGGTGAAATCCCTGCTAAATGCTGGGAGCCCCCGTGGTGGGGCAGGCATCGTGGGTGGCGTGGGAAATCCGTGTGACTGAGAGACGAGAGGAAGGACGTGGGCTGAGATACAGAGTGCTGGGGGGTGGTCCACACGTGCTGTCTCCAAGGACAAGAGAAAGAAGAGATACATATCCCTAAACTATTTTCTGGAAATATCCAGAAGGACCTCTGGGAGGACTATGGGAGAATCAACAGGGAGGGCACAATGTAAGAAGAGGGAGTGAGTTCCGAGCTCTGTGGGGCTCTCCACCAGAGAGCGCATGCCCAGAGTTTCCAGCCTGCGGGACCTCAGGGAGTGTTAGAGCTCTCTTTCACAGCAGCTGATGCAGGAGCCCCTAGAAGGTACCCCAGCCCAAGCTAGCAATTCTGAGAGTCCCGAGAAAACTACTTGGAGGGTGAAGGTCTCGAGCTGCATGTAACTAACTGCCTCTAATATTCATGCCCCATCATAATGTGGAAGACCCGCAGTTAATCACCCCTACACACATGCTCTTCCACCCCCCTTCAGTTGTCCTCCGGTTCTGGTCCTGTAGAATCCACAGAGCGAGCCAGGATTCTGGAAGAGGGCAGAGGGAAATGAGAGAAAAAACAGAGGGAGACTTAAAAAATCATCATCAGTAATGATCTAGAGCACCCATCTGAGGCTGATTCAATACCGACATGAAAGGGGTAGAAATGCTATAACTCATCCACCAGAATCGATGTGCTCTCAATTGATTAATAGAAATGTTTCTTTCTGTTTGTCTCTGTCTGTCTGTCTGTCTGTCTGTTTCTCTGCCTGTCTGTCTATTATCTATCTATCTCTATCTATCTATCATCTATCTATCTATCTATCTATCTATCTATCTATCTATCTATCTATCTAATCTATTTAACTTACCTACATGTATGTATTTATCCACACATATTTATGTATTTTAGATATGTATATATGTGTATATCTATATGTGTATGTATATATGTGTGTGTATATATGTATAAAAGGCAACACAGCTTTGGCATAAAGATTATTTTAAAGTGAAATATTTGAAACCTTATCTGACCTTCCCTTTTCTGACTAAAGCAGAGCCTTCTGAAAATACAGCCACCACCAACCCCCTCCAAGAGGGTTTCCTGTGAATTCCAGGGAGACAGGCTGCCTATTCCCACTCTCATCAAGAAAAACCCAACAGAAACTTCTATACTTCCCATCAAAGCCCTAAAGTTCCCCTTACTTACTTTTTATTGGGTTCATATATAAACCTCTACCTCCGAGTAGTCAGTGAGTTACTCATTAGTGAGGACAGCCAGGAGCACACATGTGTAAATAAACCTTGTCTTTTCTCTTGTTAATCTGTCTATTGTCAGTTAATTGCAGTCAGACCTAAGTGGATAGAGGGGAAGTTTCCTCCCATTAGTTTATATATACAAATTTATGAACAGCGTTTCTATATATTTGTATATGAATAGTTTAGATCTATAAATATCTATATAGTTACATATGCGCGCGCGCGCGCGCGCGCGCACACACACACACACACACACACACACACACATTCAGCTGACAGTAGTTGCAGGCCCTCTCAGACCTCAAAATATTCTAGTTACCGGTTCCCTGATATCCCTTTGTCACCCCCACCCTGACTCACACAGTTGCAAATACAGCACTCGAAGTGGGCCTCCTCCCATGGGGGTCTGCTTCTGTCGGGCAGGCATCAGCTGTGCCCTGCCCGGTCTGCCGGGCGCTCACATCTCCAACCACAGCTGAGACCCTTGGCCCGCAGGATATGAGAGTCACTGAGCCTTCTATTATTGACAGAAATGGGGGCAGGGTGGGGTGAGGGCTCTATTCTCTGTGATTTACTGTTGGAGGTTTTTTTTAAGCATTCAAATTTATGCTACACTATTTTGTTGGGCTTTAATAGAACACTGTTTCTATTGTTTTGTTTTCTTTCCCTTTAAAATGTGCCTTCTCCCCTATATCTGATGTGGCCCAGTTAGGGAACCATTCCCCATTCAGAACCCTCTAGCTTATACAGGGACCTGGTCTATGTTTCTCCAGCACTTAGAACACCACCTGGCACCTGGCCCAGGATCACAGTCCCATATCCATAATTCTAAAGTCCAAAAGTCTCTGAAAACAGAAAGAATTTTATAACCGCTTCAGTGAAGTGATATAAGACTCCATTTATCCCACTTAGTGTGATTATTCATATATTTTACTGATACAGGACTGTGGAAATTATTAATGTGTTTGATTCACTGGGTATTGCCTCAGACCCTCTGGGATGTAATATAATATTTGGTTTATGCACAATATTTTCTTTCTAAAATCTGAAACATTCTGAACTCTAAAACACATCTGGCTTCAAGGACTTCAGATACGTGATTGTGGATTTAGGCACAGTTCAATAAATAAGTGCTGAATCAATGTCTAAATTACTCCTTACTTCCCACACCCGGGTGGACGTTGTTATAGGTCAAGTTCTCTGCATTTGGCTCCTTCCTCTCAGGCAGGAACTGCCCCCAGGCTTCATGCAAACAGGCTCTGGTAGGTCAGCCTGGTTCACTATGACCAGAGGGGAAGGATCCATTAAGCAAACCAAAGCTCAGCCCTGACCACAAGTGGGAGTTTTATAACACCGAACGTTAGCATCACAAATAGGCAGACGAAGTATTTTCAGGTCGGAGCCAGTATTTAAGCCTGGTCAGTTAGCAGAAAGGAAAAAAAGCAGCAACAACAGCAAGCAATTTAATCTTGCTTGTAGTTACAAATATCTGAATGTTTATTGATGCTCCAGTCATACTGAATCAGCTTTTGTTATTATTTTAATTTCCCCCCTTTTTCTTTTTTTTCTCTGCTGCCTGAGGTCCTGCCTATATTCTCTGGTGTTCCAGATGGGCATCTGTTAGATTCATCAAGCCTCTTTCAAAGCCCAGTGCCTACTTTTGTATTTGTATTTAGGGTTTCTACTCCTTCAAAAGGTCCCCCATGTCAATTAAGCTCAGGGTCCCACACAACATAGATTCTTTCCTGGGAACCTCTGGGCATTCTTGGTCCCAATGAGAGACAGCAGTGGCTTCCCACTATCTGGTTTGTCACGTTCCTCATAATGGAGCATCTATCAGGCAAACCTTCTTCATGCTAATAATGATGGCTTCTCACCACATAACTTGAATTTTTCATCCTAAAATACTCCTTTTCTGCCAGGAGTCAAGGGCCTGAGAAATTAAGTGACTTAAAGGGAAAGTCCATACATCCCCAGAGTTAGTCTTTTTTATTTTCACTTAGAGATAAAAAAGTTGATGCTTAAAGAGTTTTATGAGGTATTTATCTAAGATCACGTAGCTGGTCAGAGACCCAACCGAAATGTGAACCTAGGTCCTAAATTTCTAAATTGCTGCTTCTTGTGCTGTTGCATGTTTCTAATTTATCACAGGCATTCATTTGAAGAAAGAAATAAACTGGGTCTTTCTTTTCAGAGCTGGTTAATTCCAGGGCCTTTCTGAGCAACCTGGACCTAATGTTGCCAGCATTTTTTAGTAAAGACAAAGATAACTTTTGAGGCTGTGTTTTCTCCCTCTGCTTTTTAAAATACTAATGTGTGTTTCAGTAGGAACATGATCCTTATATTTCACATGCTGATGCGCCTAAGCCACTTAACAGTTTCTGGCTTAATTTTGTAAGAGTACTGCAAGACGTGGAGCCAGAACAATCACAACGTGGCTGCATCCTATGCATGTTGATATTTGTGCCAGTGGCAGGGTGGCGCATCCACAGAGGCCAGGACACATGGAGCTGAAAGGCAGGGCCATCTTGTCACCCCTATGTGACATGAGAGTGTCTAAATCTATGAGCTCCCAGGTGATGATCCAGTGGAGAGCATAGTGCAGGAGTGATGAGGAACAGTACAATTAGTTTACTAAGGCTGCTGCAACAAAATTCTACCCACAGGAGACTTAATCAACAGAAATTTATTGTCTCAGACTTCTAGAGATTAGATCTCTGAGATCAAGGTCTCAACAAGACCATGCTCCCTCTGAAGGCACTAGGGGAGAATATGTTCTAGTCCTCTCTCCTAGCTTCTAGTAGTTCCTTGGATTATGACAGCATAGCTCTAATATTTACCTTGTATTCCCACACGTATGTATGTGTGTATGTGTCCAAATAGGTGGCTACCGTATTCCAGTGTGACCTGATTTTAATTAACTGTACCTGCAGTGACACTATTTCCAAATAAAGTCACATTTGGAGATCAGAACATTAACACATGAACTTGGGGAACACAATTCAACCCATAAGAGTCCACACTCTGGGCCCCCAAAATTCATGTCCTTCTCATATGCAAAATACATTCACTCCATTCCAACAGCCCCCAAAGTCTTAACCTATTCTAGCATCAACTCTAAGTCTTAAATCTCATCTAAATCAGATCTAGGTGAGACTTTGAGTATGAGTCACCCCGGAGCAAAATTCCTCTCCATCTGTGAACTTGTGAAACCAGACAAGTTACCTGCTTCTAACATACAATGGTGGGACAGTCATGGGACAGACATTCTTATTCCATAAGGGAGAAATCAGAAGGAAATAGGGTTGTGTGTCCCAAGCAAGTTTGAAACCTAGCAGAATAAATTCTATTACATTATAAAGCTTTAGAATAATTCTCTTGAGCTCCATGTTCTGTCCTCTGAACCCATCCATGCTATGGAGGGTGATCTGCTTCACTCACAGTCCACTGACATAACTGTTAATCACATCTGAAAAATCCCTTCTCAGCAACATCTAGACTGGTGTTTGATCAAACAACTAGGCACCATAGCCTAGCCAAGTTGACACAGAAAATTAGCCTTCACAGATACTTTTTGAGTAAGTACCTTTTGAAATTTACTCAACAGAAGATTAAGTAAAGAGTAACTTTAATCTGTCACAGTGGTTTAGATCGGTGGAATGGACAGAAAGGACTTTGTTTTAAGCAGTTGTGAAGCATGGGGATTTGCTCTAGTATCGAAGGTGGGAAATAAGAGTGACTGGAAAGTCAGGGCTGAGTGGTACAAGGAAGAATCCTAGAAGAAAACTGGTTTACCTGGGTCAGGGTACACTAAAGGATATACAGGCTGAATGTTTCTACGTCCTCTTCTCTCCAATTTATACATTACAGCCCTACCCCCCAATGTAGTGGTGGGATCTTTGGGAAGATCTTTTGGGAGGTTGGTGGAGCCCTATATGACATTAGTGCCTTAGTAAGAAGAAGATTAGGCACCTGAGCCCTCTCTCCCTGCCGTGAAAGTGAGAAGACAGCCTAGAATGAAATTTCACCAAGAGCTGAATCTGCTGGTACCTTGATTTTGGACTTCCAGCCTCCAGAACTATGAAGAATAAATGCCCGTTCTTTAAAACACCCAGTCTGTGGTATTTGGTTATAGCAACCTGAGCCGACAAAGACACAGAGGAAGCCCCTCGTGGGTTCTTGAGCATGCCTCACCAGAGCAATATTCTATTGTACTGTACTTGTCTACCTTTCTGTGTCCCCATAAGACTTTAAGTTCCGCAGGTTGGTCTTTCGGGAGGATGTCTCCTCTGCAACCAGCAAAGGATCTGGTGCCCAGCAGGTGCTCAAGCAACAGTTGTTAAAAACGTCAGCAGACTATACCCAACTTACTAAAGCTCAGCAGTAACAACAAAATTTTATGATTAGAGAGGATGCAATTTAGATAGGGGTGCACAGCAAACCTATCTTGAAGCTATGTCTGCCAAGCAAACATACTACTCTTACCTAGACACTGTGGTTGTTTGAGTTGGCTTAGGGAAAGCTGATGACTGAGAAGAGGGAGGTGTTAACCACCACCACTACACAGCTGCCCCCCCTTCACACCCCCCCCCCCCCGCCTTGGCAGCTACAAAAGCCTGGTGGTTGTGTGAGCCTGCATTAAGTTAAAGCGACTTTAAGGAGACGAGCCTCCAAGTGCCTTTCCACTCTTACTCTGTAACCACAATCTCTATACAAAGTTGAGATTCGTCTCAAGACATGCTTTATTCTAAAAGGCATAGAGAGAGAAGGAGGAAAGGAGCACATTTTGAGGAGGAGAGAGAAGGTAGGTAAATGCTCACTCTCCTAAAGAGAAATGCCTTCCTATTGGATGAGGGCAGCAGTAAGTCACCCACTTCCACCCTCCTTGGAGCCTTCTGGTCTTCCGTCTGTCTCAGGCCCATCTTGTTATTGCACAGGAGGGAGAGAGTTGAAGTGGGCAGCTGGGTTTATGATGATATTTCCACGTCAGCCTGTTCGGCACCCACACACTACACAAAACATATGACATGTGATATTTTATTCCCTTGTATTGCTAACTGCAATCTACGTTGTTCTGGGGCCTCCTGCCTCTGAACGAGGTTTGGGAGAGAACCAAGGGCAATCTGTGCTTCTAGCCTCCCATTGACAATGAGGCAGCTCGCTCCAAACTGGGATTACTGATTTCCATTTCAAAACTGCGTTCAATTTAGTTGATTTAAATGACTTGACTTTCCTCTGTGAAATGACTGTGGCATGTGAGCTCAGCCAGTTGCTCTTTGAAAGGCATAAACACACTCCCTGCAGGGACCGATGGAGCTCCGCCACCCATTGTTTATCTAAAAACAGCGTTTTATTATTGTCGCTCAATTAGTCCAGACAGCGGACACAAATGACTTTCAACAGCAACATCCTAACACTGTGTGTCACACATAAAATGCCAAAGACTGCTCTAATAGCTAGCTAATAAAATCAAAATGTGCCAGTATTGACTCCACGATTACTCAAATCATCACCCTTTCTTCTGCAATCTCTTCTTAATCTAATTACGTACAATATTTTTACTTTAGTAAAAGAACATTAACCTCAGTAATCAACAATTCTGTTCTCAATTTATTTATGAGCAAGCAACCGAGGTTCTTCTGAATATAAACTTTGGAGCGGAGTTTATTTTCTATAAACAAACTAACATGTTTTTCCCCTCAAGGTCAAAATATTATTGCCTGGAGGGTTTTTTCCTACACACTTTTTTTTTCTAAAACTTGCACAATCTGTCATTTCTCAGGCACCCACCAAAAGCCACTCCTAATCGCTTACAGAAGATAAGTTTCTCCCTGTTTATACTAACTGCTGTGAAAATGCTATTATACGTAAATGTTTCATCTGTTTCGCAAACATATGTTTTCACACACATACACATACTCACCGCAGAGCCAGTTGCCTGAAATAGGAAAGGTCCTTTAAAAAAGACAGAAACGAAATTCAATGAGCCACTCAACATTTTCCATCTTTCAAATCCATCTTGGAAGCATGGTGACTGATATTTAGAAATCACATGCTCCATTGATGGCACTAGAACTGCATTCTCTGAATGGAAAGATGCCTGCTATCTGATTCATACCTCTAATTTACCACTGAAGAAGTTGAGCGTCAGAGAAGAGACAAGGAAGATTAGTGATCACGTTAATGGAAAACGAATGAGCATAACCCAGGTGTATCAGTCACACCCCTGAAATGGTATGTAATTGAAACGTAAAATCTAAGAATTTGGGTAGTGAAGTTCCCTCCTCTTAGTGGGGGATGCCCTAGATGCTGTAGTTGTTTAGGTTTAGGTTAAAGTTTAGTTGTTTAGCTGTATTGCAGCTGCTCCTCTTCCCACCCTGCAATCACCCTTCTCCCACTCTTACCACCTCCCCCCATCCCCCAAAACACACAAGCACACTTTGGTAATATAACATTTCTGAAGTTTTCATTTGAGTTTAATTTGTATTTGGAATATATCCAGACCAAACATAAAGAAAATCTCAAAGCCGGTACTCTCCTACCTTCTGGCCTCTGCCAAGCTCCCTCTGGTTGCAGTTATAGATGGGGAATCTACATTACCTCACCTCTCAAAACTCCATCTCTGGGCAGGCCAGGTCTCACCCCATGGCTTCTCATTCCTTGGGGTGAGAAGAAGGGGTTGAAGTTGGCACTGTGAAAGTAATTCCTCTTTTTACCTACAGGCAAAGAAATTACTTTGTCAAGGGCTGAAGGCCAAAGTGGAGATACTTCTCAAACAGCTCAAACAGCTGTAAGAGCAGAAGTAGGAGGCTGTGGACGGACTTGGAATTAGGAGGTCAGGGCTCTGCCCTCCTGCACATGCTTCTTGCTTGTTTCGCTGGCCTGAGCTTTCACCACTTCATTAGAACAAGAAGTATTTGTTCATCATCAAAGCAGTGCTTAAGAGTCAAGCGGCCTTAACTTTGGTGCCCAACAAAATGCCTCTGCCACTTGGCTAGCTCTGAACCATTTGGCTTTGGGCATGTGTCTTAGCTTTTCACTATCTCTGTTTCTTTATCTTGCAGTTTTTTTCTGATTATTTCTATCCTTGCCTCCTGGAGGTGTGGGCCACTCTTTGAAAAGCTCACAATGTCCTCTCAAGGTAAATCTTTCTTTGATCCAATCTTCTTTCATAGAATGACAAATGACTAGAAGAGGTAAGAGATGTCGAATGTCTGATAAGTGAGGTAGAAAAAAGACTACTCTGGCAGGAATACAGTGTTATTTTATTAAACATAAGCTTCTTCTTAAGGGTCATCTGCCATGTGTACACCTTTAAAAAAATACATTTTTTTATGTCACATTCTTTTGGATTGGTGTCAGTTGGTCAGTTTCTCTTCCATCTCCGCTTGCCCTCACAGGGGCGAAATACCATCTCCATCTGGAAGCTGCCAGCCACCTCGCTTCCTGGCTCAGTGGTGGATTTCCTTTGTTTCCGCTGGCTAACGTTTCAACGGTATTGTGCTCTGGCTTATAAAACTTTCCTCAGGAAGCCACATGAATGACCCTCAAGATGAGTGGGTCTTTTGGGAGTTATTCACCCTGAATTTTTAAGTTCTCACCCCTCTCGTAAGTTCTGGCCTCTCTTAGTCTTCTGAAACCACAAAGCAGTTAGAGATTCTAATCTCTCAACACAAAGTCACTTTGGCACCCACAATCAGATGTCACCTGTGGTCACAATTGCCTGTCTGTGGTGGAAAGTTTCAAGCAGTTGCAGTTGAGTTGCTTTTGTGATCTGCCAGTTGACTTGGAGAGAGAACCTTGAAACCCAACAGGAAGGTGGTTTTCTGAGGCATGTTAAAAATATATTTACATTTGTTTGTACATGAGTGATTATTTTTAGTCTGAGGAAGAGGTTTGACAAGGATCTAGAGACTCCATGGTGGCGCGGCATAGCTAGCAGGGTTTGCACCTTCACAAAACCAGTAGTTTGGATGCTTCTGCTTCCTGGCTCTTGCCTCATTTCCCCTACTCCTTACAATTTCCTAAAGCTACACAAAACTGACCCCAGATCAGCCTTTCCATCTAATGCCTCTTTTCCTCTCCAGGCTGACAAGTGCTAGGCATGCCACAGTCGAGAGGTCAACAACTGAGCATCAGGATTCAAGAAGCTCTTTCTTGCCATGAGATGACAAGGGCCATAGCTTGGAAGTCTCTACCTGCAGTGCTGTGTTCAGTTGCTAACAGCTGTGAGCTCAAGTTGCACCTTTGGGTCATGTGAACAGGCTGAGTAGACATCTATAATCCAAACGATTCCTAGTTGGTTGTAGCAACTCCAGACTGAAGGATGGCCAGGGTGTTTAGAACGATACATTGATTCTTTTGGTATCTGGCTTTATGAATTCTTTTTGGAAATAGAGGAGAAAACAGAGATGTACATTGCTATCGTCCAGCTAGTTCAGACCCCTCCCCCACCTCATACAGCCAGTACTGGGTCCAGACAAGATATAGTCAATGCAGTCAGGACTCTGCCCACACCTCTTGGGAACCTTCTATCATTTTCATGCACATCAACTCCAGGTATGCCAAGCACCTGTGTCTTTGTCAGAAGGCTATACTCAGGGTCCTGGAATTAATTTGCCTGCTTAGAGAAAGCAATAATGGGAATTTGCATTCTTCCAGAAATGACAGCCCTTAACCAATGAACGACAGATAGGAGGAAGGTATAAAAACTCCAGCTTCCCTGGCCCCTAATCAGGACCACAGTGAGAGGCACAGAATGCTCTAGAGTATTTAAATCACACCTCACTTGTTTTCTCTCTGCTGCTGCCCCCTTACCTGGCATCCTTCCTTTCAGCAGCCAACTACCAAAACTCCCTACTGGAAATATTTCTTAAATGAATCACGAGGGGTCTAATTCTGGGGAATCTAACCAAGACACAAGACAAAACACAAGAGGCGGTGTTTGCTCTGAGACCCAGGATCAACACAGCTTCCCCTCAGCTCAGATGGCTTCTTATCTCTTTAAAGTTCAGGCTACCCCAGTCATCTCATAAAGAATCTTAGTGTGAAAGGATCTATCATTCTGATAAATCTATCATATCCATCATTACATAAGCCTAATAGACAACTGTTTTCCCACTTCACAGAGTCTTCTGGAAACTCGCAACTTAAAGTCAGTGCTAGGGCCCTAAGGAAAATTCTGCTTCTTCAGTCTTAATTCAGAGTAACTAGGCCATGGCCAAAACTTCCAACCACACAGATTCCCCTTGTCTCCCCCTCCCTCAATCACAACAAAATCAAAACCAATAGGGACATTATATGGCATTCACTAATTCTGGGAAATTTTCAAAAATAGTTTTAGTTCCTTTCTTATTGTCTTCCCAGAGTCTGATATTTCCTGGATGGAGGACTGTAGATTCATTGGCACTTGGGAAGTCCAGCAGAAAGTCCATCCTGTAGCTCAGGAAAGCTGTGCAGAAACCCCACGAGCTCCCCAACTGGGAGCCATTAACTTTCTCTTCCCTCCCAGCCCTCTGAATGTTGGAATTAATTCCTACTGCTCCATAGAGCAGGCAGCAGTAGTCACGGTGCAATGATGGAAGCAAATGATGCAGACTGGGAAACTACACTTCCACAAGCTTGTCCTTCCTCCCATTACATAAACTCCAAGAGTATCTCATGTAGAAGAAACATCATTTCTTTTAACACGACATGCACCCCAGGCAACTTCCTACAGATCATCAAGCAGAATTTGGGCTTTTCGATCACTATTGCTCTTGGCTTATCTCTGAAGGAATTCTGAAGACACAAGCTTGGCTAGGAAGCCTATAGGCAAATACTCAGAAGTCTTGTGAGTTATTCCATCCTCATACACATCACTTATATCAGGGCTTGTTGGGAGGGGGAGAGGCCGAAGAAACAGGAAGAGGTGTCAGGAAAGCTCTCCAAGTCCCAGTTCTTGTACTTAGCTTCACATGTCAAACCCAATGCCCTCGGAATGGTGGACTGGAACCTGGATCATCATGAAAAGTTCTATTCCTAGGGAGGATGCTTCATAGGTTCATCAGGGGAAAAAGATGCTACATGGAAAGTAGAGAGAGGTGGAGTGAAGGAAGGGAAGGAAGGCCATGGAAAGCAACAAAATTTACCTCGTATTTAGTAAGTCAGCAGTCCCCAAACGTTTTGGCACCAGGGACAAGTGCTCCTATGAAAATCTACCGCCTGATCATCTGAGGTGGAGCTGAGGCAGTGATGCTAGCACAGGGGAGTGACTGCAAATACAGATGAAACTTTGCTGGCTTACCTATTGCTTACCTCCTGCTGTGTGGCTCAGTCGCTACTAAGCCATGGACTGATGCCGGTCTGTGGGCCGGGAGCTTGGTGACCCCTGTAGTAAAGTTATTCAGGTTGTGCCAGTTATACCCTACAGAGCCTGGCCTTTATCCTTGACTCATAGACCTGAGGGAACACAGGAAGGCATGTCTACCCTCAGCAAGAATATTTGGGTTGCAGGAGGGATCATCTTAGATTCCAACCTCAGAAAAATTCTTGAAGAACCTGCCAACCCAGGTATAGAAAACAACAAACTGTGCTTTTTCTTTCTCTTTCCATTCTTGCCAATCAGAGTTAATGAATTATGTGTTGGCAATGGTGTTTTAATTACTTTTTGATTAAAAAAGGAAGGGAGTTAAAATGAAAGCCTGCTGTATAAAAGCAAACTAATTTCTGGAAGGTCACGAGCTGCTGCTGGCAAATGTGTCCAGGAGTTAGGAACAATGTGCTTGCTGTTTCTGGAGCAAACCAGCAAAGCAAATCCAGGCTGGAGAAGGCTCTTTTGGCAAAACTCAGGGTTGGTTTGGGTTCTGGACTCACACAAGCCTCTCTGAAAGCTGATTGAGGAGGCAGAGATATAAGAGAGCAAGGACCCATCAAGAATTTAAAGCTGATTCTTTTGTCTTTACATCATAGTGCTTCCATGTGATCTGGGGTGAATGGGGTGCATGGGGTGGGTGGGAAAGTAGCTGACTTACCCTTTGTTTCCCTATCACCCAGCACAGTGCTTGGCATGCCGTTGGTTCTCAATGTGTACTTGTTAATGACGTGGGAGCTTACCAAAGCAGTCCTATTCTCTATGACTTTTCACTGAGGAAGCAAACACAAGATATAGGAGGAGCTGCTAAATGGGGGAAAACAGATAGAGATATCCTTTATTTCTCTCTTTCTGACTGTAAAAATTAGATATGCCATTAAGATTTGTGAGAAAGGGGATGAAAGAAGCATTTCTTAACCAAGTAACCCATGCTTTATTGCCTCAATTTTTGAGGCAAGAAACCAGTTTGGTGTTGTGGATAAGAACAGGGACTCTGTAGCCAGACTGCCTGGGTCAGCTTCCTGGCTCTTCCATTTCGTAGCTGTCTGACCTTGGGCAATTACTTAACCTCTCTGTGTTTTGGCTCCTTATTTATAAATTGGTAACATTAACAAGACCTATCTCTTAGGATTATTGTGACAAGTAAATGAGTCAACATATATACAGCACATACAACAATGTCTAGTACATAGTAAATGCTATTTAAGTGTTATCGTTATTAATTATTAATTATTTTTATTATTGCTCTAGGTCAGTCATTGTTCTAGGAACTTTATATAGATTGTCTTATGTTTCACATACAACATCTCTATGAGATAAATATTCTTTTGTTTATTATCGAGGAAACTGAATCTAAATGAAATTAAGTAATTTGTCTATGGTCAAGCATCTAGTGATTGTTGGACATTGTATTTGAGATCTGTCTCATACTAAAGCCTGTGCTTTTTCTATTAAACTACAATGAAAGGGATGAGTTTGAAGTTTCCCTTGTTTGCCATCCTGTCGGCATTCTCTCAACCACTAACGTTTATGGAAATATGGCATTGAGGTTAGCTCCCACCGGACACTGACAGAAGAGCGATTGTACCTCCATCAAAAAAAAAAAAGTTCTCAGCACCAATAATGGTTCTACCTACTGTAGAATATTTAGAGGAAATGAATGTAAGAGGTCTCAATGAAAGACTTCCTAAGATTTCAAGGTTTAAAAAAGAAATATGAGAGAGATGGAATAATTATTTTTGTGTTCTGATTAGGGAGATAAAAATTTCCTTTATTTGTTTTATAAAAATTAAAGTTCCAGGACTCAGAAATAGAATTTTTGGCTACTGCATGTTAAAAAATGATAAAGCCCCTAATATATCTAATCTATCTATCTCGTCTCTAGGGAAACCTAAGTCTAAGTCACCTGGTATAAAGAGTCACTTGCCCTGTGAGTTAAACCATTTCCTACAAGACTTAACCATGGATAGTGGCGAGAAAGAAGGAGACAAGGTGAGATAGTTGCTAGGACATAATTGCATTACAGTTCTGACTTCACAACCTCACTCTCTTGACCCGATGAATCTGAGATGAATCCCCCTAGAAGTACCTAGAAACGATTCCTTCTGTGCAGTAGTCAATAGGCCAGATGATCTTTTAAGTTTAGTATATTGGAGGCATCCAGGTCTTTGACTGTATGGGCATTTCCAAGTCATATTTCTTTGTCTAGATGCTTTTCAATCTTACTTAAGTATCAATACAGCTACAATGTCTTACCCTACTCTGGGGGTTGAAACACATAGATGAAAGAGAAGGAGTAGTAGGTGGTCGTTGCTGTTGTTTTTCCTCCAATACATTTTAAAAACTTTGAAATATTGCACATATACAGAAAAGTAGACAGATCATAGGTGTATAGCACAATGAGCTTACACAGAGTGAATGTACCTGCGTAAGTATCAACCAGATCAAAGAATAGAACATTTTTAGCACCCAAATATTCCCCCTCAGGTTTTCTCCCAATTATCAGCTCCTCTCCTCTCCATAAGTAAACACTAAGCTGACTTACAACACCATAGCTTAATTTTATTTGTATTTCAGCCATATATAAATAACATTATACATTAGATATTCTTTCAGATTTAGCTACTTTTATCTAACATTATATTTGAAAGTTTTCCATATATTTGTGTTTAATAGACATTCATTCATTTTCTTTGTTATATAGTATTTCATTATATAAGTATACCATAATATGTTTGTTTATCCATTCTACTCCCCATTTAGTGGACATTTAGATTGTTCACAGTTTGAGGCTATAATGAATAATTCTTCCATGAACGTTCTTGTACATGTCTTTTGACATACATTTCTGATGAGGTATATGCCTAGGAGTAGAATTGCTGAGTCAAAGAAAATGCATATATTTGGCTTAGAGAAACTTACCAAAAAATTTTCCAAGATTATTGTGCCAGCATACACTTCTGCCAGCAGTGTGTATGCTTAAAATCCTTGCTAATATATGGCATTACCTTTTAAATTATAATCATTCTAGTAGGTATATGGTGGTATCTCATTGTGGTTTTAATTTTCATTTCCCTGATGGCTAATGAGGGTAAATACCTTTTTAAATGTTTATTGTAAATCTAGATACTTTCTTTTATGTAGTGTCTGATTATGTCATTTGGCTATTTGTCTTTTCCTTCCTGATATGTTGTTCTTAAATATTCTGGATATGAGTAATATGTACTGCAGATAACTTCTCCCACTTTATAGATTGTCTCTTAACTCTTTTAATGATATATTTTTTTGATGAACAAAATGTCTCATATTTAAAGGAATGCAATGTATCTTTTTCTTTATAATTAGTACTTTTTGTCTCTATTTAAGAATCTTTCTTTTCCTACCCCAAGATTATTGAGATATTCTTCAATGTTATTTTCCAGGACAGGGGCTGACAAACTACAGACTGTGTTCTAATCCATTTCATTACATGTTTTTATAAATAAAGTTTTATTGGAACACAGCCACTCTTATTTATTTACATATTTTCTATGACTATTTTCGCTCTATTATGGCAGACAATATGGCCCATAAAGCCCAAAATATTTACTTTCTGGTTCTTCACAGAAAAAATTTGCCAAACTCTGTTCTAGAAGCTTTTTTACTTTACCTTTCAATTTGATAGTGGTATTTGTGTATGGTACATGGTAGAGATCAAAATTAGTTTTTTATATATGTATATTTAATTAAAACAGCACCATTTATTGAGATGATTATCGTTTCCCCAAGGCTCTGTAGTTTCACATATTAAGTATATGTGTATGCATGGATCTGTTTCTGAATTTTCTATTCCATCCCATTGGTCCATTTTTCTGGTCGGTCATGACCAATGCCACTCTTTTATTTGGTGCATTTTTATATCAAGTCATGACATCCTCCCACTTTGTTTCTTTAAGATTGTCTCAACTATTCTTGAAACTTACATCTCCATATAAATATTATAAACTCCATATAATTTTTTTTTTAAATTGACGATTTATTTAAAACAGCTTCCTAGAACTTGTATTGGTATCGTATTGACTCTAGAGCGATTTGGAGAGCTTTTATTTACTTCTAGTAATAAGGTTTCCAATTCATGAACATGATATATATTTTTAATTGATTAAGTTTTCTTTCATTTCTTTCAATAATATTTAGATTTTTTCTAACTTTGATATCTTACATGTACTTGATAAGTTTATCTCTAAGTATTTTTGATGCTATTATAATTTTATCTTAACATTAACTTTGTGTTAAAAAAAACAGTCAACTATCTACTAATCGCCCACCAAATAATGTGTCTTAATGAAAAATTGTGGGAACTTAAAATGATAGTCCATGTTCCAAGAAATAAAAAGATTTGGATGGGAAATGGAAAAGCAAGGCTGACAAAAAACAAACAAACAAACAAATAAACAAAACTACACATAGCACATGTACAAACATATTTACTTAAATATCTCTTCCAGGTGTTTTGAATGTCTGCTGGTATTGACTCATATACATGTGTGCTCTTAAGACTGCATGATAACATGAACGGAACAGTAGTGGAGTGTGAGGACTCCTGGATCCTAAGCCTGGTTCTTCACACACTAGCTGTGAAACTCCAAGTAAGGTTCTACTTCACTTCCCTGTACCTCAATTTCTGAATCTCTAAAAAATGAGTTGATTCTAACATTTTCTGATTTTCACATGAGGAAGGGGAATCCTTTGGTTACTGGTGAATATAAACCCAGGCAGGGATGTCCTGGGTATGATTTGGGGGCTCTCATTCTCAAGAGACTTCTTAAAGAAAAGTTATGACCTCACTGTTTTGTGAATGCTGGGAATGCCTTTGATACAGACAAAGCCCTTCAAAGAAATATCCCTGAGAGAGGAGACCCCTGAAGTAAAAACAAACAGAAGCATAATAAATGCAAGAAGAAACCACAGGGGCTGGACATTGGTACTTGAAAAAAAAATAGATTCCAAACAGAAGTGGAGAAGGATGAGGGTAAAGCCTAGAGGCAAATCGTGATAAAGTTAGCAGTGCCTGTGTGCGGACTTCACTCCTGGGTTTCACAGAAGAGACGCAGTAGAGTTGCTTTAAAAATCTTTAGAGAAAAAGTTATACTCCATGGACAAGGAAGTGCTGCCATTTTTTCTTAGAGTCTAAGAGTGATGAAGATAAGTAGGCAGAGCGGCAATGGCTGTTTGTCAAAATGTATGCTGCTTCTATCCAGTAAAATGTTGCTTCTGGGTAAGAGCTATATCCCATCAGAGGCTCTATTTCCAGCACCTCCAGGCTTCTGTGTTGGGCCAGTAGAATATTTGTAAAATTAGTATTTGGCACTCTGAGCCAAAGCACTTAAGAAGAAGGTGTAGCTACTTCATCTTCATTTTCTTTATCCATGGCTAGATACTAAGGACTTCCAGATAGCAAAGCCATGAGATGTAAGGCATTTTGAGTTATCTCATTGAGTAAAGTTGCGTGCCCATCAGATATACCTGTATTGGACTGTTTTGTGAATGAGAAATAAGCTTACATTGTGTTAAATCACTGAAGTTTGGAGTTATTTGTTATAGCAGCTAGTGTTACCCTAACTAATGCATTTGGTCTCTGAAATAACTTACAGTAATGATTTTTTAAAAAAGCACAATGTTATTATATTACTACTGTTTCATCTGAGACAAAAATGAAAAGGAAGATAAAAGAAGTTTCCTCAACCTCTCTCAAGTCTTTGGAGAATATTCACAATTAGTATAAAAATAGGACGATAATAATGTCAATATGGAGCATCTGTGACTAATAGGTTTGCACTCCCTCAATTTGCATTTAATTTTCTTGAACTGGCTCACGACATATTTTTATGTGGATTCAACATTTTGCAACAAATAAGACTGCCGTCTCTCTTGGCACTTCTTAATCTTCCCTTTCCCCCCACACATCCATATCCCTGCTGCCTTCTCCTTCCTACAAAGCTCATTTTTTGGCAAAACGGCTTTCATAAACCACACATTTTAATGAATTAAGTGGAGTTCCACAGTCACACTTGCATTCTCCCACAGTCCCCTGATTTCCACACTCCTCCAGCTATGGGAATTCTCCCTTACACCTCCAGAAAAGAAAAAAATGCATGAAAAATTCTGTCTATAAGTAGAAAAGTTATGCACAGAATGTGATTGCTCTTCTACTTTGCTTTTTCTTTTTTGAAAATGCAAGAAGAAAGACGATTTTCAAACAGTGCATGTCCTCTGAGAAACTAAAACAGATCAGTGCTGTTTTTCTTTTGGCAGTAACAAAACTGTTATGATCACAAACCCATATAGTTCATCCTTCATCCTTTTTAGTGGTTGTTCCATGGACTGGCTTCTCCCTTGTCAAAGAAGAAAATCAAACCCCTGATACCAAGGAAATTTAAGAGAATTTCAGAGAAAAAAAGGACGTTATATGTCATAGTTTCCGATCTTCTCATTTTACCCCGAGGTCCATATAAGTGGTTTAACTTGTCCAAAGTCATACAACTACCCAACGACTTCTGGAAAATTAACAACTGTATCCAGCCTTTATAGTTCATGTCATATGAAACTTCAAGTATATGATCTTCCTGGATCATCACATCAGCCACCAGACTGTGATAGAATAACCTTTGTTAGAGATATGAGGAATACAGGAATGCTAAGAAGAATGCCAGGTCTTAGGGTATAGTCCCTCACCACTAAATCACTGTCCTCAAGTCTACCCAGTACTTTCTTCTCTCTTTGGATTGGTATCAACTATGCATCAGACTCTTGACTAGGGTTTGGGATTACCTAGACAAAAGATATGACCTCTGCTCTCAAAGAGCACATGGTTCCCTGAGGGCAGATAAATAAATGGATGATTCTAATCTAGTATGATAAATGCTCCTGCCTTAGCTTTTGGCATGTAATCACTTCCAATGCAATGGCTGCTTTTCCCAGGAAGAAAACGGCAGCAGCAGTAGCAGCAGCAACAACAGCCAATCACTGAATCATCAAGTGAGGAGGCACCAACAGCTTTGCCTCCCAACTAAGGAACATCTTACCCAATCTCTCTCCCACCTACCATCACCACCTGTAGGTTTGGAACCAAGAAAGTCTTTGGAAACTAAAGATAATGTGCTAATAGGATGTTAAAACGGAAACCACCCTCACCACCCACCACCAGAGGTAGTTTGTGTAAATGCGTTATTCCCAAACCCAGCGCTTGGTTTCATGACTCTAGCTCCTGGCACTTTGCTGGGTTTGAAAGTGTTGCTTATGCAGAGAGCTCAGATTGATTTTGGCAAACTCAAAGCAGACAGATCCAACCCTTCTCACTGTCTCTTACTTGTTGCCAAAATATAAGAAATATACGGGAAACTCATGTGAATTCTCCTTACAATGAATAACCTGAGACTGCAGTTAAAATTAAGTAGTAGATGAAGACTGGGAATCCAGAGGACTAGAATTTGGTCCTGGATTTATTACTTAGTAATTACAACCCTTGGACAAGTCCATTTACCTCTGGTCTTTCTTTCATTTTTCCATCCTTTTTTGTTTGTTTGTTTTTCATCTTTGAAATGAGGAGAGTGGACTAAATTATCTCAGGTTTCTGGCACTGTATACATTCAAAACTGTTACTTTATTTTAGAGAATACTTATTAAGTATGCCAGTCACTGTGATAGGCACAGTGACTGGCACAGTGACTGGCATACTCCCATCCAAGTAGCCAACAGACTCACTAGAGAGTCAAGCAGTTAAACAATTAGAGTTCAATGTGAGGTATGGGATCATAAGGGTGTGTGTGGGAGGGCACAGAAGAAAGGACTGTCCCTCCTTATCTACTTCTGACCCTTCTCCATTGAAGAGGATCAGAACATGTCATCCCAAAATGTCACTTTGGCATATCAATTGTTTTGAGCTGAAAGGACTTGATAAAAGGCAGTTGCAAAAGGGCTCTCCTATCTCCTCCTTCCTACCTTAAAAGTAGGACTTATTTCCCACCAGAAAGATGCCCTCTTTATACCAAAATGAAACGAATACTCTTTTTACCCAAAATGAGAACTTGACACCAAGATTAATCTGTACAAACAAACATAATAAAATCGTCTTTTCCTTCCATCAGTTTCCTCCTGTTCATGTATTTCCTGTTCACGTACCTATCATTTACACAGCCAGACCCCTTTTTCCTTTTGTTGGCATATCTCCACAATTTCTTATTCTATGTAGAAATGGTATATAAGCTCTCAAGCCTATCTTTTTCTTTGGGTTTTCATTTATTTTCTATGAGGACTCATATATCATGTAAAAATATTAATATTAAATGAAATTTGTATGCTTTTCTCCTGTCAATCTGTCTTTTGTCAGGGTGATTCTCAGGCCCAGCCACAAAATTTAAGGGGGTAGAGGAAAAGTCTTTTCTCTTTTCTACTACTCTTTACTCTTCTCTGGGAGACTGGTCTACATGAATCAAAGCAATAAGTCTCCTGGGCTCTCTAGCTTCTTGTTGGCTCCCATCAATAAGGGCCATTTTAGGGAGAGAAGAAGGAAGCTTAGAGTACTTATTTCCCTAGCTGGGAGGATAACTCAATAAAAGTCATTATTCATTCTCAATTGACATACTCTCTCCCAACCATCTCCCTTTTGACCCAGAATTAGTGACAGCTTTGTGGCTGCTACTGGCCTAGTTTCTGCATCAGTTCCTGTGGTTCCACTTAAATCCACCCACAATTTTGTAAGTTGTCCCTTATAAATAAATCCTCCTCAAATTTAGACTGATCAGAGCATGCCATCTGTTTCCTGTTAGGACCCTGGCTAATATAGGCATGAAACCCACTTTTGAGATGTGTGTGGATTGGTGGTAGACAATAGGGGAGTAGTGAGATGAAGAGACAGGAAAACAAAAAAGTGTCCCAGAGAAAAACAAAGCTAAGTCTTAAAAGATGTCTTGAAACTAGTCAGCCAAAGAAATGATGAGAAGGGAGAGATAACTTAAGAAAGAAAAATGTGGATTTTCAGAGACACAAGTATGTTCCGGACAAGGTACAATGTTCAAGATAACTAGAGAGAAGTATTGGTGAGGAGAGGGAAGATAAAGGATGAGGCTGGAGGGGAAGGAAACGGCAAGATCATGAAGGATTCTGTATGTTGTGTTTTTGGACTCCGAGAAGAAAGATTCATTTAATGTGAACCCCAAGACTTGAATTTATCTGCCAGATGGACTCCCCAGGGCGAATCAAGGGCCCAGATTTTATAAATAATAAAAGTCTAGTGACCATTTTCTGACAGGAGCATCTTACGTACCCTACACTAGATAGAATCTCTGACTGAACTCTTGGCTTCCCACATTATGTCCTGCCTGTTTTCACTGTCCAAATCAACCACTGAGAAAGCATGGTTTCATCTTTCAACCAAAAGACTGAGACCTGCCCTATCCAATAAGAACTTCTCCATAACAACCAATCGGAACGCATAATACCAATCAATTATGATTCAGACCAATCAGAACCGTATGAATTTGGATATCTTAATACACAGAATAGATTTCATTGGCACCCTGGGCAGGAAATTTCTGTTTAACAGATGGCCTTCCCTCTGTCTCGAAGGAGTGCACTTTCAGGTCCCACTGGAAGCTGTATGTCCCCAATTTTCAAACTGTCTCGCCTGGATAAAGTCTCTCCTTTTCCACACTTTTTTTGGCAATTTTGGATTACATGTTAATGAGCTTGCATTTTAACTTGAAGACAATGGGAAATATTGAAAGATTTTTAAGCAGAAAGCAACATGATCAGATTTATATGTGAAGAGAATATTCTGATGAACAGTGCAAAAGAAACCAGGACTGAAGCAGGAAGATTAGTTAGAAAGTTTATTTAACAACCAAGACAAGAATCAATGACAATTTAATATTTGTCCTAGTGGTGGGTTAGGAGTAGGTATATATGAGAACTATGGAGGAATAGTGAGAATTTAGTGGAGACTTGTTATGGTGAATCTGGAATGATTTCCAGGTTTTGGGGGTATGGCAAATTAATAGATGTGGAATAGTTTTGTCAACAGAAGAAATCCTAAAGGAGGATCCAAAGTCAATTCACTTCACATTTATTTGTTCTCAACATACTAATGAATTCCCTCTGACTATTACCTTTTATCAAACATTTAGCTTGTATATTGCTCTTCCTTCAGTAGCTTCTGGTTTTATTACTCAGCTAATGGGGATAATATCTGTTCCTTTCTCATATTTAAGAATTAATGAGTGGGCGCATACATTGTTCCAGGCACAAGATAAATATTCAGTAAAGGCTATTAGTATGTGTGTAAACTGAATTAAAAAAATAGTCACAAAAACTTATTTTCTCACTCAACGAATACTTTTTGAGTGCCTACTTTTGCCATTGTTTATTCTTTATGTACACAATTGTCAAAAAGCTGCGGAAAAAGGACTTATACTAAGAAAATAATTTCTGCTTTCTCTTTTTTTCTTTGTATTCTTTCTCTCTCTCTCTCTATCCCTCTCTCTCTCTCTAAGCATTCTTTTCCCAACATATACATAGCTTTCATTTCCAGAAAGAAAAAAGTTCAGAAAGCTAAATTTTTCAGAGGATAAAAAAAACTTGCTTGAATTATTGATTCATAGCTTTATAATGCACCCAGGATAGTAAGGACATTTATAGATTTCATGAGCTGTTTAATATCTATTTGTGGAGCACCGCTATGTGCAATCATCTTGGACTCATTATGTTTCTTCGGCTGCCCAATGAGTCATTATGAGCCTCTGAAAATGTAAAATAATGGGTTAGAACTAGAGAGAATGAAGTAACAGCCAAAGTCAGATATAAAATTATTCTTACATGCATCTGTAAGAATGATCAAGACAAGAAAGAGATTGAGGACCTATTATTACACGCACACATGCATACACAAACTTTAAAGAGGGCTTTCAGTAAAGGGGGAGGGAAGGGGTTGCCCGAAGACTAAGATTCTTAAAAGTGATGGGTTGTAGATCTCTTTTCCATTAAGATTCAAACAAGTGGGGGTGGGGAGCTCAAATAATGGGGAAGGAATAGAAAAGCCCGCGGAGATCCTTTTGAGAAGAAGGAGCCCTTTACTGTGAGAATAAAAGAGACTTTACATTTCAGCACTTAAAATGAAGAGGAAGAGATCATTTCTAAACAGGGCATAAGAAATAACTTCATTTCTCCCTATTAACCTCTGCCCCCCAAAAGAAAGCCAGTGGAAGCAAGCAGGACAAAAGAATTCTATCTATGCAAACATAATGAAGAATGTCTTCTGCAATGGGAGCCATATTTTGAAGAATATTAATGTAATTTTCTCTTTTGGTTTGCAAGTATAAGTCCTTTACTCTAATTGATTCCAGGGTCATCTGTCCAGAGGTCTGTGGGTGTGTTCCAGATGGCATGCAAAGAGAAAGGAAGAATTGATACTCAGCTTTTAATATTCAAAATCAGATTTGAAGGAAGATAATAGTCTTACAAGAAATCTTTTTTTCTTTTTCTTTTTCTTTTTTTTTTTTTTTTTTTTCGAGACCATCTGAATTCCTTTATCTCCTCTTTTGGTCTATTAAGCAGCAACCAGAGGTACCCAGGATCTTGGAGTGCTCCTGCAAGGAGGTACAACTAGGTCTTGATGATTGCTACTTTATGCCTCTGGGAAAAGCAAGAAAGCCCTGCCCTTTCTGTCCAGGAGATGATGAGAAGAACAATGACAAGAGTGGAGGGAGGGGTTGATTTAGGATTATCCAAAAGGAGTTGATGCAAACACCAAGCGCTAGGGGGCACTGACCGGAATAGAGGAGCCCAGCATTGTTAAGGGGATAGGACGGTGTTAGAGACAAGATCTAGCATGCCCTTCTGGCAGATTATGCCAGCCCCTATATGGTCTTGAGAGATGGAACATACAAATAGACAATGGCCAGACTATACTTAAAAATGGAACTCTGACCCACAACCTGTAGCAATCTACCCAGAAACCAACCCCTTGTGTACAATAATCAGCCTACGAAGGCAGCCTGCTATAAGTCAGTCTTGCAGGAAGCCATGTTGTTATCTCTAGTGACAATCCAGGAAACAAAACAGTAACTTCTGTAATAATTAACCCAAAGAGGCAAGACTTGATTAATTGCTGAGAGTTTCTCTAATTTCTGTTCTTGCTTTCAACCAGAGAAAGCTAAGTTTAAACCCTTAACCAATCACATTGGAAACCTCGTTTCTAGTTATCCTGCCTACTGCTTGTCCAGGCCAACAGCCTCTAATCAGGACATACCTGAAGCCTTCCCTTTTTCCCACTACAAAGCTTTCTCATTCCCCTGCCTGCCTTTAAGTCTCTGCCAAAATACAAGTGATAGTGGCTGACTTCCTTGCCACTGAGGAAAAAAAGGCTTTGATTTTCTTATGTGACTGCTCTTCCTTTATTCCTACAGTAGGGGAGCTTAAAATGAAGACAGTTGGTCTTACCTAAGGGCCCTATGGCAGGATACCTTGGTCTGAATGTTTCTGGTCTCCTAAAATGCATATGTTGAAATCTTAAAGAGCAGTGTAATGGTATTAGAAAGCAGGGTCTTTGAGAAGTTCTTAGGTCATGAGGGTGGAGCCCTCATGAATGGTATTAGTGTCTTTATAAAAGAGACCCTACAGTGATCCCTTCTACCATGTAAGGAGATAATTAGAAGTCAGCAGTCTGCAACCCAAGGGAGGGCTTTAATTAGAATCCAACCATGCTGGCACCCTGACCTTGGACTTCCAGCCTCTAAAACTATACAAAATAAATTTTTGTTGTTTATAAGCCTCCCAATCTGTGGTATTTTGATATAGCAGCCCAAACAGACTAAGATATGGGGTATAGGATACCTACCTTGGGGAACAGAATGAGGAATCAGAGTTATAAGTGTCACGAATGGTTAATGCTGAGATGAGAGCAATTCACTCAGAGAAAACTGCCAGGCCTGATCCGTGTCAGAGGATCAGAACAAGTGCTATTTTGGCCCATCAAACTTAGTTGTAAAGTCCAGTAGGGTAGATAGCAAGCAGGTGGCCAAGGGTCATTGTTCTGGAGAGCACAGAAACCAGAAAACCCTGAGCTGTCCAAGACACAGGAGTCACATCCCTTCATTATATACCCAGACACAGTCTTGGAGAGGAGCAGGGGAGAAGGGTGAAAGTGTGAAAAATCAGAGAGACTGGGCATCTTTAGAGATGCTGGACATTAGCTACAGGGCCGTCTAAATGATTGTGTCCCTGACTTTGTTGTCATTTCTCCACTAACCAGTTCACTGATTGAGCAGATAAATTATAGGCAAAAAATTAAAACCATATTTTCTCTGCATGTGTAAATTGTAATATAAGCAAATTTTGCAAACCCGTAAGAATCAAAACTAACATTTTACTGTTCCTTTGCTAAACAAACATGGGATAAAGCATAGTTTCCTGGTTTTGAGCTGCAGAATGCTGGGCCCAGGCAAAAATAACTTAGCTACTTGCTCCCAATATAAATACTTGCTCCTGAAAAATTAGACGGTGGAACTATTGAAGTGGCTAATTTATCAAGAATAGCAGGTCACTAATAAAAGCTAACTTTCAGACACTTGCCTCCATATATCTACCAATCCATAGTCATTATCTCATAAATTATGCCTAATCCCAACCAATTCTTGTAAGATCCACCTTAAAATCACCCATCACAGGCTCTAAAACCCTAAATAATCCACCCCTGACCCCTCTTTCTGAGAGGCTACTAGATTCTGTCAAGGTGATATCGCCCCTTATTGCAATATGTCAAAACAGCTAGCTTTCATTAACAAACAATTTTTTTTTTTTCTGGCAGTCTTCTTGGATACTTTATACCCAATAGCCAATACTTGTTACACTTTAAACTGTATGGTCTGGAATGCTAGGGAAAATAACCATAAGCAGCAAGTTAAGCACATGTCAACAGGAAATGGATGAGTTCTTTCTGAGCAAAAATGGCTACAACTCAAGAGACCAAAGGCCAGAAGTACATACACAGTAGAACCCATAAACACATATCCTACTAGCAAACACAGAATAGTTTCTGAATGTGGAAAACACTAATTCCACCACTATTATTTTCAGAGATTCCAAGCACACAGAAAGAACAATTGAATTTAAGAAGAAATGGTGTGAAAATGAACATATCAAACATCTACATAAATGTAACCATAGATATAATGAGTAATTTGGAACACACAAGTTGGAGGACTTGACTTTCCCTTTTTTCATACTTTATTTTAAATTGACTCAATATTTTAAGAAGAAGGAGGAAGAAGAGGAGACAAAGAAGGTGGCTCTGCTTTTCTTAAGGTCCTTGTGAACCAGAAATTTTCATGTTCTTCTTTTCAAGCCCATACACAGAAATGCTAACCATGGAAGCAACTGGAAAAGAGTGCACATCGAATGCTCCCAGGCTTAATATGTTCCTTTTGCATACCCACCTGGCCAGTTCCTTCTAATAGTTCCAAGTCCCCACTGAAGGGACCCAGTTGTTGGCAGAGGGCCCAAGGTCAGGCTGCACATTCTCCACATGAGCATTTAGACTATATTTTGACACCAAGAGTTAACTCTTTAGTTATCCCATTCTGCAAATCTCATCCATGTTATCCCAACAACAAATGCTTTATTCCCTCAAATGGACTGCTTGATGAGAATTGGAAAGCACTTGCTTCTCCTTTTAGCTCCCAGATGAGTGGCTGCCATGTCCTGGAAGCAGCCGGAACTCTTTCTCAGCTCCATCTCAGTTGAGCCATCATCTCCCTACTGTCAGTTCTGATTACACCCCCTTGGCTTCTTGGGCTTCAGCTGCCTCCCATCCAGCCTCCAGAAGGATGTCTGCCTGGATAGTAACTGGTCCCTTGCTTTCTCTCCACTCCATATCCACCCACCTGAGAGGCCCAGAGCCACCACACTTCCCACTATGACCCAGCAGAAAGGCACTTGATTCCTTTTGCTAGCAGACACTATCCTATTTCTGTTTTTCTCCTTATGTTACTACTTACTGGACCAGAGAATCATTTTCTATTCCCAAACATCTGTTCTCCAAACCTCTCTTTGCCTAAATGAGTCCTTCAACCCCATACACCTCCTTACTTTATCACTGTGATACCATATCGCTATAGCAGAATTGCTTGAAAGAAGTAAGATTGTATAACCCAGAGGGGGAAAAAAACTTATGAGAAGACAAATATTTAACTTCAAATGCTTAAAAGTAAGAAAATGTTGCACTTATTTCGTATAACTTCATAGCGCTGAAAGAAAGTTGGCAGAAAAGAATGTTGGGAGATTTCTGCTAAAATGAGAAAGACTTTTCTAACAATCAGTGACACTAAAATTAACAAGTCTACTTGTAAACTTCCTAAATTTGAGTGCATATTATTTGGTGTGTCCTTTTTGTGAAAATTGACTTGCACACTTTTACGTCTATACGTTTTTTTTGGTAAAAAGTTAGGAAAAAAGAACAAGTCCATCTTCTCATGTTTATGTTTCCTGTTGTAGAGCTGTAGAATCAGAGCCCAGATGACATGTGATTTGGGCTATCGCGGGAGAGTCATACTCTAGGACAGAGCATCAGACGATATCTCAGTTTTCTTGGACTTTATGATTCCATTTTTTGGTTCTTCTTAAGATAAGGAATTAGCACTGTGTGTGTGCAAGCTCCTGCTGCCAAAAGAAATCCTCGAGAAACCATAGACACAGGAGGGAACAATGGCTTCTAGAAACTGAGAACAATAGTAACCACACAAAACTGTGGTTTGTCATTGGGTGACAGAAGCTTGTCTTCGTTTGGTGTGTATGTGGGAGGTAGGCGGCTGAAGTCTGGGTGCCTGGAGAAGTGGCCAGAAGTGGCAGTGGGAGAAGAGGTTGAAAGAAAGCTTTGAAGTTCTGCTCTGGTCTCCTAGCCCCCATTTCCAGTAGCCTGAGGACAATCCCTGGCATAGAAATTGGCTGCAATGGCTCAGCGTTGATGTCAGCTGTCTAAGGGCTTGGGCATATGAGCCCCACTAATAATTGGGCAGAAGAAATCCTGATGGAAGAGGGAGTTGTGATGCCTGAGCAGCTGCCCTCAGGCTCTCACCCGACTCCCACCACCCTCAGTCCCTCGGGATGGGGGAAAACCACATAGAGACTGCCACCTTCCAATGCAAAGTCACTCTAATGGTTTAAAGTCAAACATGACCAGAGAGGTTTCTGGTGGGATGATGTATAGTGGTGCTGGGGTGATGGGGGCTCCCATCAGGGTTCATGCTTTGGCTTCTTCTTAAGCTTAGATAACTGGAAAACTGCAGCTGCTATTCTCAGGGGACTGTGAGCTCATCCAAACACAGCTGGACCCCTGAGGAGTCCTACTTCCAAAAAAAGGCTACAGACTGCACAACAAACATTATCTGATGCAGAAGTATTAGGACTAAGATTTAAACTGCTCGTGATAAATACAAGTGACAAAAATAAAGGAAGGCCATATCAATATAAAGTACTGTGAAGAAAAACAAGAAAATTGAAGCACTAGGTGTGGAAATAATATGAGTTTAAATATGCTGTTGTCCTTAGCGTTCTACACATGTTACTTATTTATTTCTCACAACAACATGAGACGCATACTATAATTAAGCCCATTTTATAGATGAGGTAGTTGAGGGACAGAGAGATTAAGTGATTTACCTATAATTATAAACAGAGCTAGAATTTGGAGACAAACAGCCTATGTCTGAGTCCAGTCCTTGACCATGATACCCATTCTCATGCTGGGCTAAATATCACAGTGGACAGAGAAAGTGGTTGAGAGGCAGTTAAAGAACCAACTATGGATTAGAATATTAAACAGAGGAGCTCTTCCTAAAAGCGTGAGGATGTATAAAGTAATAGAAAATATAAAAGAAAGCTAGGAAGTATAGAGAATCAAGTCAAAGTCTCAGCATTCAGATTATAAGAGACCTGGAAAGAGAAAAAGAGATAGAATATAAGAGTATTCTATGATTCTAACCCAAATTGCTTAAGTAATGTTTTTACACTTCCCCTGAGCCGATAAGGGGAGGGAGTTTTAGCACCTACGATATCTACTTGTCCTATTCCTACAAGTGGCAAGAAAGTTATCCACAAAATCATGAGACCTGAAATCGCCACCCCTGTTAGCTTTCATTTAGGAGGCCACCCTGTTAAGGTAAACGGCCAATTCCAGCACTTGGGATTTGTACTGAAGGAAGAATAAGGTAGAGAAATCAGAGTCACAGAAAGGTTTGGAGAGTAGAGAAGCAAACTGGTCTCCTCCCCAGACACAGCTAGTTATGTAGAAACATGGAAAGGGCCAAAAGGAAATGCAATCTACATCAGAGGTCTGAAGACTACAACCCATGGGCCAAATCTGGCCTTCTGCCTGTTGTTGTAAACCATCTTTTATTGGAACACAGACACGCCCATTCGTTTACCAATTGTCTATGGCTGATTTTGTCCTACAAGGGCAAAGTTGAATAGTTGCGACACAGACCTAATGGCCCACAAAGAGAACAAATTGCTTGTTATCTGGCCCTTTACAGAAAAATTTTGCTGACCCTAATCCAGGTTAGTGCTTCTCAGTCAAAACCTGGCAGAACATTTTAACCCTTGCTTGTCACCCCATTTCTTCATCCCACCATACCCACACATGACTCTTCTACTCCCCTCTCTCTTGACCCAATCCCACCCAACACTGGGATAAATAACTGGAATTCATTCCTAATGAGTGGGCTCCCAATGTGATGTTTTGCACCTTTGTACCTGAGCAATCAGAAAGGTGTCTCTATTCCTCTATGTACCTGAGGTGTTGACTACCTGTAAATGCAGGTGGGGCTCAGCCTCCGAAATGGTGGGTAGAGTGAAGGAGGAAAAACCCATAAACAACCAGAGCAGAAAAGCTATAAACAAACAGCCCTCCTAGTTCACTTAATTTTCACATAGACTAGAAGGAGAACTTGACTTACTGGTGTTAAAGGAAAAAAAAATACAGCTGGAACTACGCTGGGAGGAAAAGGAGGGGGCTGTCTTTTGGACAGTCCATTGTTTGCATTGCAGTGGACCTTCATCCCCCCTGCTGAGGACAGTTCGCACTGAGAGGAGGAGGTAGCTCCCTCCCGCAAGGGTTCATGGCTTGACTGGATTGCTTTGCTAACATACTTTTTCTCTTCTCAAGTTAGCTGAGCACACAGATCACCTCGTGCTTATTTGCAAAGTCCATATGTGAGATAGAGGCGAGACGGTGGACTAAAGGCAGAAGAAAGGGATGAAAGGGAAGAGAAAATGTAGGCTCTGGGATGCCTGGCCAGACTGAGCCTTCCTCACATTAGGTCATTGTTTATATAAAGAGTTAAAATTAAACCAAGGACTATTTTCCAAGCTTTCTGACATTGGACATGGCTCTGTACACCATGCCTGGAATGCAGTGCAATAAACATCTCAGAGTGCATTACATCACATCAAGAGAAACATGAATCACAAAATCACATTGAAGGAGAAGCAATGAATTCCAGATTCTACAAAATCAGGCTGAAAACGAACAGCATACTTGTTCTCTCTGACTCTTTCCTCTGCGTTTTCCTGTCTTTCTAATTCTCAGAAATTTGTCCATGGATGACCATATCCCTTGAGAGCTACCACACATGGGGTCTCCACCCATATTTGGGCAACAACATAAAACCTGTCTTCTCTTTAAAGCCTGTCACTCCTCTGCCCTCCAGCAAATGTTACTACCTGACAAAGCCTCATTGACTCCTGAGCATCATCTCACAAGCTTTGTATTGTTATTACTAATTTGTAGATGGGAAAAAGAGTTTCCAGGGTTTATGTAAGGTCACAGGGCAAGTGAGCCGCTGAGAGGCACTCCAAGCCAGGTTTCCTGTGAGCTTCCCCTGCACCACAGCTTCCCTCTGACCTCCTCTGTGCTCCATGAGCCTCCACACTTTTAGCATATTAAATGATGATTAGAATGGATGTTCCCTGAGAGCAAGAAGTTTGTCAGTCACGCTCCTCAATGTGTCCCTAAAATCCAGCACAGTGCCTGCCTGCCTGCCTCATGATAGGCACTGGATGAGTTTGTGTTCAGTGAAGGTCCTTCCATTTGCCTATTAGCTGTCTGTTTGCCTTGTTTCCCTAGTACCCCCAAAGGTCTTTGAAGGGCTGGATTGTGGTTTTTCATTAATATGGGGCCAAACCAATAACCTCAACCTCTGCCTCCAAAAGATTTAAATGGAAATAAAATATTGAGTATACGGTGAACCCACCCAGTCCACCAAACATCGTTCTTCCTACAGCTTCCCTGCTGTCAGAATTCTCCTTTAATGCTTAGGCATTGTTGACTCCATTGTTGACATCCTGCCTCACTCAGCAGCTCCATCTGGAAGTCAGATTTCTCCTCCCTGTTTGAATTCTGTATCTCTCTGTTTAAATAAGCTGGAAAACACTCACTTCACCAGCTCTAAATTAGGTCTTCCTTTCATGCCTTTTCTGTTTCCTGGCTCAATGCCAGAATCTCCCTCCATTAGAATTAGGAAATGACGCTCAGAGTCATATGTCTTCACCTAGTTAGCACCTCTCTTCTGGGACAGCTTCTCTTATAGAGGCTCCCACACGTGCCTGGCTTTTCTCCTAGTAATTCCCAGGTTGTCAGTGTCAGGGGCAGGGAGAGGATATGTGAGTCTGAGTTCTGACTTTCACTATGGGGGGAGGGTGCATTGTATTGTCACACAAGGCATTCTGTCACAGTGATTGAAGGAAACAGTTTCTTGGCCATGTGTCTGGGATGTGCTTTAAGGAAGCCAGGAAAGATTGCTCATATCTTGTGAAGAGCTATATTTGAAGTCTTTAAATAAAAAACAAAAGCTTGCCTCTCCTTTTTGTCTACCTCTCAAGTTATTTATTTATTTTTTATCCTGAGTTTCATAAAGGCACCTGGAATTAAATCACCCCAAGTCAGGGTTCCATAGAAGTCCTTAGCCAGCAAAATCTTTCCCTCCGGGGTTGCTATTCTTGGGAAGTTGCCTCAGCTCTGCCCATCTTCTCCATCCTCCCCCACATGCTGTGGACTGTCCTTCAGAGCACTTACCACACCGCACTGAGGTTATTGGTTTCTTTGTCCCTCCCTCCTTCCTTAACCTCTCTATTCACACACAGCCTGGCTTATAACAGAAGGTGAACAAAACACTGTTGAGTGAACAAATAAGTGAATAAAATTTTCACGACATCTAGTTTTTTTTCTCAAATTTCAACCTAGGACTATTGTACAAGTGTCACAAAAGCAGAAATGGCCTGAGGGAAATCTAACATGTGATTATTGAATTACTCTTTAAATTTTAAAATATACTACTTTTGCTCTCCTGTTTTAGTTACCTATTACTTTGTAACAACCACCTCCCATTATTTCTTATGACTCTGTAGTTGACAAGACTTGGTTGGCAATTTTTCAGCATCAAGTGCTAGAGCTGAGGTGACTCGTGAGGCTGTATTTACCTGAGAGCTGGGGCTGGAACATCCTGGATGGTCTCATTCTCTGAAGTCTTTCTTCATGAGGTTGCTCATGAGTCAGTGATTTAGCCCAAGCTTCTTTACAGCATGGCAGATGGATTCTAAGAGGACAAGCCCCAATGTGCAAGTGCTTAGCAACCCCCTGTTCCAACATTTGCTGCTGTTCCATTGGCCAAAGCAAGTCATATGTCCAAGTCCAGAGTCAATGTGGAAGGGACCACACAAGAGCATATAACAGTCTATTGCACCTCCTATCTTTCATAAAATTTCCTTGTCTCATGATCTGATAGCTCTGATGTACCTTGCCCATCGACTCCCTTACCTTGAATTGAATGCGTACTGAACACTGACTAGATGCCAAGTGTCCTGGAATTATAAAAAAATAGAATCTTGTTTCAAGGACTATATATTTTGAGAACCTACTATATATATCTCTCTTAAAAAATATTTTAACCCACCCACCAGTGTTATTTATGCATATCATAAAAATGTTAGTCCATAGAGCCACTGAAATAAGTGCAGTGAAAAATACAATAATCAGCATTTATACGTGATTCAGATTGACACCTCTAATTTCTGTGCAGAGAAGTTTGTTGACTGTTGATGTCAATTCTAAGTACAAGGACTCCAATAATTCTCTTAGAAAAAATGTCCCATGAATAAAACATACTTGTAGCTCTTTGTCATAATTATCACAGTTTATACAGTTGTTTTGTCAGTGGTTCTCACAGTGTGGTCCTTAACCAACAACACTTCAGAAGTGGTAAGAAATGCAGATTCTCAGGCACCATCCAGACCTGCCGAATCAGAAACTGCAGGAGCAGTCTGTGTTACACAGACTGTTACACAGCCCTTGGTGACTCTTTTGCACATTGAGAAGTCTGAGAACCACGGCTTTAAGGAACACTAAGTTAGGCCATGTTTTTTTATTTGGTGGTGTTATTGGTGGAATGTTTGTGTTCTCCCCAAATTCATATATTGAAACCTAATTCCCAGTTTGTTGGTATGAGGAGGTAGGACCTTTGGGAGGTGATTAGATCAGGAGAATGGAACTCTCATGAATAAGATGAGTGTTCTTATAAAAAAGACCTACGAGAGTTCCTTTGTTTCTTCACCATGTGAGATTACTATGAAAAAAACAGACATCTATAAACCATAAAGTAAGCCCTTACCCGACACTAAATCTGCCAGAGGCTTAATCTTGAACTTTGCGGCCTCCAGAACTGTGAGACCTTCTATGGTATTCTGTTTCAGCAGCCCAAATGGACTTAGGCAGGTGACTTAGCTAGAGCAGGTAATTCTAATTCTAAGGTGACTGCTCCCATACCTTCCCTCTGGTCAATGTTGCAGCATCTACCCTAATAAGCAATGAGGGTGAAATTTGGTTTTGGTAAAACCACACACTTTTTCAGAGGTAAGAAAATTCTCCAGAGAACTTCTACACTGTAGATTTGGCTTGCCATGTGTCCTAATTTAGACATACCTATCAAAAGAAAAAATTGTATTTCTTTTCTACAGAAATTTCAAATGGATTCTCTAGAATTTTGAGTTTAAGTACTACAAGAAATTTTTAAGGAAGGTCTGCTTTCACTCAATTTTCTTTTCATTTTCATACCACATCTTGGGCAAAAATGGAAGATTAGAAATCTAAAAATGGGGTCAACAAGAAAGTAATTATATTTCTTTGAAAAAAGTTTATTCCTGACCCAAGATGAATATTATAAAAAATTTCATTTTTCCATAATTGTCAAGCCATCTGGCAAAAGAGCTGACTGATACAATTTCCATTTCATAGACCAGATTCCCATATCTACTTTCTCTAGTCCTCATAAGTGTAAATATTTTCCAGTTAAATCTTTGGGGTTGGCAGTGGTGTGGGTGGTTCTCCACTGAAGGGCTGTTGATTTTTTCCTTTTATAACTAAGTGGAGGCAATTTAGGATTATGAATTAAAAGCCTTATGCATTCATATCTTTGATTCAACAATAACATATGCAGGAATTTATATCAATGAAATAATTTAGAATGGGCACCCAAAAAAAACAGCCACGAAGTATTCATTTTGTCATAATTTATAATAAGAAAAACTTGGAACAACCTAAATATTCAACAACAGAGGATTGTTTTAAAAAAGCGTGTATGTGCATACATGCAACTGAATAACTACAGTCATTAAAATGACAACCGATATGGATTATAGAAGAATATTAACTGACATGGACGTTCAGGATATATCACAAGCAGGAAAAAAGTAAGTTTTAAAATAGTATGTATAGCCATTTCATACCCATTATGATAGCAATTATTAACACACACACACACACACACACACACACACACACACACACACACACACCAAACACATACAGAGGAAATAACAAGTATTGGTGAGCATATGGACAAATTGGAACCCTTGTGCATCCCCAGCAGAAATGTCCAATGGTGCAGCCATGGTGGAAAAGAATTTGGCAGTCCTCTAAAAGTAAAACAGGATTACTATGTGATCCAACAATTTCACTCCAGGTGTACACCTGCAAGACTTGAAAACAAGGATTCAAACATATCCTATATAGCAACGATCATAGCAGCATTATTCACAATAACCAAAAGGCAGAAACAACCCAAGTACCCATCGAGAGGTAAAAAAAATGTAGTATATTCAACCATGAAAAAAAAAATGAAATTTTGACACATGCTACAACATGGATAAAAGTTAAAAACATGCTAAGTGAAATAAGCCAGACACAGAAAGACAAATATTGTATGATTCCACTTATGTGAGGTACCTAGAACAGTCAAATTCATACAGACAAAAACTAGAATAGTGGTTATCAGGGGCTGAGAGGAGGGGAGAATGGGGAGTTACTAATTAAAGGGTATATTTTCTGTTTAGGATGATGAAAAAGTTCAGAAAATAGTGGTGATAGTTACACAACATTGTGAATATTCTTAATGCCTTTAATTGTACACTTAGAATTGTTAAAGTAATCAAGTTTATGTATATTTTACTACAATAACAAAGAAAAATTAGTATATACAATATACTATTTTCTACAAATATATGATACCCACATTTTTCTTTAATTTTAAGCTGTCATCATTTGTAGGAAACAACATTAACTTAATAATAGCATTTTTGGACAGTATATGTACTCATAGATCAATCTGATTTCAGAATACCAAATTTTAAAAAATCTTGTCTCTTAGAAACTAAGTAATGTATACTGAAGCATGGAGAAAAAGCCTGAAAGATGCTCAGAGCTGGTATTTTGGGAGAAAGGATTGTGGGTATCCTATATTATTCTGTATTTTCTATATGCATTTTAAGTTTTTCTGTATACAGCACTATTTTTGTAATAGCATTTTTTAATTTTTTTAAAAATGTTTTTTTTTTTCTAGAAAGATCTTGTGGATCCAAGAATTTACAGTTTAGCCCAACACATACTCCCACCCTGAAAATAATGTCAGAGAATTAAAATCAATGTGAAAAGATCTTTCTGCACTCAGTCTGAGTATGGGAACTTGCCGTCACTAAGCTCTCTTTTCCTTCACCCAACTTCCCTGTGCCCGACGTCCACATAAATATTTACACACTCCATCATTCCTCAGGTTATTTATTTTCTTTGGTCCATTTTGCACAGTGACTAAGTTTTGCAGCATGGATGTTGACAGAATTTGTCGTTGATATCAATCTTTATTAAGTTTACTGCTGAAGCTCGGTAAATGGTTCTGGTGTAAGGCACAAGGTGGGATAGAGAGGATCACCAGGCGATAAAGAAGGCTGTGCTTTCTTGAAAAACAAAAAGTGTTTGTTATTATTGTTGTTCAAACCTTAATTTACCAATGTTTACACTTCTCCGTGATGTTTTAATTTTCCACAAACAAAATCTGCAACTCTGCTCACCAGCCACTATCACCACGAGAAAAAGAGGGAAGAATTCTTCCTGTCCCACAGGACCTGAGTATTGAATCATGGGGGCTTCCTTCTGTTGTACAGCCAATCTCACAAAGAGCTGGTTGCTGCAGAGAAATCTTCACACCGTGGGTCTCCTTCTAAAGTTTCGAAAAGTGAAGACAAATAGCATGACATTTGTAGTTTGTGTCTTGTGTAATGTGTGTAAAGGCAAGGGCTCTAGAAAGAGCCTGACTGGCTGACTTCCCTGCTTTTTAGCTGTGTGATCTTTGACAGAAAACTCAACTGTTCTGTGCCTCCACTTTGTTCCCAGTAACATGGGACAGATAATATTTCCTACCTGTCAGCTAGGAATGCTGTAACAAAATACCACAGAGTAGCTGGCTTCAACAATAAACATTTATTTCTCATAGTTCTGGAAACCGAAAGCCTGAAATCAGACTGCCAGCATGGTTGGGTTCTGGTGAAAGACTCTTCCTGGTTTGTACACAGCCACCTTCTCCCTGTGTCCTCTTCTGGCTAAGAGCAGAGAGAGAAAGGAAACAAGATCTCTGAGGTCTCTTTTATAAGAGCACTAATACCATCAAGTGGGCTTCACCTTCACAACATAATCACCTCTCAAAGGACCCACCTCCTAATATCATCCCATTGGGAGTTAGGGTTTCAACATATGAATTTAGGGAAACACAAACATGCAGTCCGTAACACTACTTCATGCAGTTGTTAATGTTATGAAAAAAGTCGATACATTTCAAGTACTTAGAATAGTGCCTGGAGCATAGGTGAACAGAACAAAGATTAGTTTTTATTATTATGACTTGAAACAGATTCCCATGAAAGTCAAAAATACTCCTGGTGACTTCCTTTTCACCTTCACCAGGAAGATCTGTGCAGATGGTGGCAGCTCCTTCCCACTGCTGATTTGTACAAGAAAGAAGTGGGGCTCTGAAGCTGGTCTTCATGCTATATTTTATTAGTGTTGGTTGACAGCCTCAAGCTGCTGAAGGTAGGCGAAAGAATGCCTGGGACCAAAATTTATGGAAAAACTTGACTAGCGTGCAGCCAAGGGAGTTGGAACAGGATGATTTAAACAGGGTCATGAACAGAAACAGGGTTTAAAGCTCTCAGCCACTGTCTCAGATGAACATAACCTTACAAGCAGAAGAACATGTAATAAATGGGTGTGTCATATCAATCTTTCAGCTATTTTGCTAAGTGAGAAAATCTGATCCATTAGCAGAATATCTGAATTTGTTTTTAAACTAATTCTTTATTTAATGAATTTTTACGAAGCGAACACATCATGGACTCATTTATCCAGATAAAGCTACAGAACATTACTAGTGTACAAGAACCTTTTAATAATGCCTGGTAATTAACCACCTTCTTCCCTAAGGTAAATAGTCTTCTGACTTGAATCATCATAGATCATTATTTCTTATTTTTGAATTTTATATAAGTGATATACTTTATGTGTCTAGTTTTTTTTTTGTTTTCTGTTGTTTTTTGTTGTGTTTTTTTGTTGTTGTTTGTTTGTTTTTTTTTTGCTTAATATTATATCCATGATGTTGCATGGAAGAATTTGCCCCTTTTCATTACTGTGTTTTATTGTAATAATATGCCATATAAATATATTCATTCTACTCTTCTTGATAAGTATTTGGTATTTTTTAGTTTGGAAATTTTTCAGAGTGCTTCTATGAAAATTTGCATACGTAAAATTTGGTTCACAAATTTTTGTTGGGCATATATTCACAAATGGACTTGTTGAATTATATGGTCGATGTTAATTTTTTCTTTAGTAAATAATGCCCCTTTTCCAAAGCATTTGGGTCTATTTAAATGCCCAGTTATATATGAAGTTCCCATTTCTTTATAGCTTTCCAAATACTTGTTTCTGTTTGTTTTGTTATTTTATCTTTAATATTTAGGTCTACTGTCCATTTAAGATGGATTTTTATGTATGATAAAATATATGAGTTAAAATTTATTGTTTTGTTACCCATATTGTTCCAGCACCATTTATCCAAAAAAAAAAAAAAAAAAAAAAATCCTTTCAGCTCTGTGTTGCCATGTCAGCTTTGTTGTAAATCAAATGATTTAAATGTATAGGTCCACTTCTTGTCTTTTTATTCTGTTCTAATGGTCAAAAACATCACACTATTTTAACTACTGTAGTTTTATAATATGTCCTAATATCCGGTACTTCATTTTAACTACATTTCTTCCATATTGTCTTGACCATTTTTTACCCTTTGCATTTCCGTATAAAATGTATAATTAAATTGTAAATTTCTGCACACATTAGAAAAAATTCCCTCTGAGATTTTGATTGGGATTATGTTGACTATATATAGAAAATAACATCTTTACCAACACTAAATCTTCTAGTCAACGAACACAGTAGGTCTTCTTTAATTTCCCTTAGTAAAGTTTTACAAGTTTTCTGAGTAGTGGTCTTGAAAAACTATTTCTAGGTAAAGGATATCATTTCAAAATTTTGTTTTCTAATTATTTGTACTCATCTAAGAATACAAATGACTTTTGTATCCTGACCTTATATCCAATGGCCTTGGTAAACTCACTTATTAAATATCATAGTTTATTAGCATTTTTTTAATTTTGTATATATATATAAGTATATTTTCTGTATATAGTAACAATTTTTAAAGATTCTTTTTCAATCCTTATAATTCTAATGTTTTTTCATTTTTTATGGCAGCAGACCCTCCAGTAAAATGTTAAATAGAAATAGTGACGACTGAAATTCTTGTCTTATTCCCCAAATCAGAGGGAAATATTTCAATACTCTACCACTAAGTGTGATATTCACCATGGGTCTTTTGTATATACCCTTTATCAGTTCAAACAAGTTCTTTTAACTCCAAAGTTATTGAAAAAAATTTTTTTTAAATCATGAAGGAGTATAGAATTCTATCAAATGATTTTAATGCTTTGGTGGAGATGATAATATGATCTTTTGCCTTTCTCTGTTAATGAGGAGACTTTCACTAATCGACTTTGGAATGTTAAGCCCATTTTGTTCATTTTTAATTAGCCAATTTGATCATGATGCACTACCTTTTTATATGTTGACGTGTTCGATTTGTTCCTATTTTGTTTAAATTTTTTGTGCTTATATTTATGAGAGGGATTATCCTGTAATATTTTTCCCTTGTAATATCCTTGTAAAGTTTTTATATCAAGGTTATGCTAGCCTCATGAAATGAGATAGAAAATACTTTCTCTATACCTATATTCTGAAAGAATTGGTGTTTTTTCTTTCTTAGAAGTATGAGTTTATGTTGAAGTTATCTGGATGTGGAATTTTCTCTGAAGGAAGAAAGGTTTTCCTTTTAAATTTGTTCTTTAATAGACATAAAATTGCTCATGTTTTTTCTATTTTTTCCTCTTTTATGTTGCATTTTTCAAGAAATTTTACTAAATTTTAGAATTATTGGCATAAATTTCTTCACGATTTTTAAAAATCTATTTAACTATAATGACTTTCCATTTTCCATTCTTCATATTGAAAATCTGTGCCTTTTCTCTTTTTTGATTGATTGATCAATTGCAAAACTAAGTCGGTTAATTAACCTCAATTCATGACCACTAAATTTATTGTTCTCAACTTATTGTTTGCATATTCCTGACTGCTAAAGAATATGATTGCCAAGAAATGATAGCCTAAATGATAGTCTAAATGCTGCTAAGAAATGACAGTGTAGGGATTAAGTGAATAATAAATGTATAGTTTGCCAGACTTGGGAGCATATATAAATATAAAGGGTTTTTTTTTTAATCCATCAGTTAGCTGATTCAAATCACATAATCTATTTGTGAAGTTAAAAGACACATATCCTGGGTGTGTAAATTTAATTTTTTGACTGTGTATGTTTTAAATGTAGTTTGCAACCAGATCCACTTCCACTTACTCCATTTTTTTTTTTTTTTTTTTTGTTAAAAATTGCTCCTTCATAACTTTATATTTTCTTATTATTTACCTTTTGGAAGGAATAAACTTTATCCAAAGCCAAGAAAAGTAAATCAAAAACCAGAGTTCATTAATCTTAATTTAAATTGAGTCATTTATATGATGTATGTATTGAAAGTCACTTAATTTTTTTAATCGATCTAGTTATTTATTTGAATATGAATGGCAATGCCTTAGGCTGTTAGAAAATACAACTTTCCTGATTATAATTTTACTAAAAAATTTTTTTCCAAATAAATTCTACCTAAATTGTTTATCAAATAAGGGAGGAAAATAAAATATTTCTTGAACCCACATAATTAAAGAGAATGGCTTCTAAGGTAGGCAGCACATAATATCCAAAATTAACTACATGATTCATATTATTCAGAAGTTAGCTCATCTCTGTCTCCCAGGTTCCACATTTTATATCAGAGATCCATTTTATATAAATGGTTTAAGAAGTAAATTTTCTTCCCTCAATCCAGAGAACCAAAAAAGTACAAGGATGCACACCTATATTCATAGCAGCATTATTCACAGTGGCCAGGACATGGAAGAAACAGAAGTGTCCCAGGATAGATGATTGTCTAAAGAAGCTGTGATACATATATACAATAAAATATTACTCAGCCACAAGAAGAGATGAAATACTGCCATTTGTGACAACATAGATGAACCTTGAAATAATCATGCTAAGCGAAATAAGCCAGACAGAAAAAGTTGAAAATCACATTATATCACTTATGTGTGGGATATAAACCTAAAAGCAACAAATGAACCGGACAAACATGGACATGGACAATGTCTTCCTTTTCCTCCTCCTCCTTCTCCATTTGGTAGGACTTTTTAGAGTAGCTACTGCTACTGCTCCATCATACCTCCATTATGGCCCAAACTGTGGTGTAAAAGACTTTTTTTTTTTTAGATCAGGTTTGTTAAGGCTTGTCTACTTTATTAGTCTTTAAAAAATATTTTTAAAATTTTTTTTAAAATTTATTTTTCAAGTAGAGTTGATAGTCAATATTATTGTGTTAGTGTCAAGTATACAGCATAATAGTTAGACATTTGTTTCTCTACTTTTGTCTGTTTTCTATTTCATTGATATCAGTTCTTAACTTTATTATTATATTTCTTCAATTCTCTTTGAATGTGATTTTTTCTAGGTTTTGAGATGGATTAATAATTAGTTAATCTCAGGTTTTCTTCTTTTCCCACATATGCATTTAAAACTACATTTTCATTTCAGCACTACTTTAGTCATCCACTACAAGTTTTGCTATACAGTATTGTCATCTTTATTTTCTTCAAAACATTTACTAATGTCCAATATGATTACTCATTTCCAAATTTATTTTGACTTTTTGAAATTCATTGCTTAATTTTCAAACATTTAAAGGTACTCTAGATACGATTTTGTTATTGGTTTCTAGCTTAATTCTACTGTGCTGTGAAAATATACTCTGATTTTTATTCCTTGAAATTTGTTAAGACTTGCTTTATGGCCCAGTATGTGTTTAATTTTGGTAAAATATTCCTTAGGCACTTAAAACATCTGCAGTTTAAAGGTTCAACTTTCAAAGCATGTCAATTAGATCAAATTTGTTAGAAATATTATTCAATATTTTATGTAGCTTATTGTTTTACCATGTCTTTGAGTGTTCAAAATAAGTATGGAACTAGGCAAAATAATTCTCCTTTTGTACATTTGTTCTATACTTCTTTTGGTTCTTCCAACTTTTGATTTATATATTTTAAAGCTATATGTTAGGTGCATACTAATTTAGGATTGTTATATCTTCCTGTATGTCTTGCTTTAACAAGTCTCCTTTTTCTACTAGCTTCACCAGCTTTAACTTGCTTAGTGATTGCATGGTATATACTTTCAAATTTTCTATTTTCTTACATCTGTTGTGTGTTTATAAGCAGCATAATTTTTTTTAAATACAGTTTGACAATTTTTGTTTTGAATGGAATATTTAATATATTTAAATTTAACATAATTATTGAGAAATATAAGTTTACAGCTACCTGTAACTATTTGTTTTGTTTGTCCCATCTGTTCTTTGTTCCCTATTTCTCTGATTTTTAAAGTACATTTTATTCTATTTCTGCCTATTAACTTTTTATTCACACCTTTTTATATTATTACTTGGTGGTTGTCCTAGAGATGACAATGTGCAAGCTTGATTTATTAGAGTCAGTCTCAAATCAGTGTTTTTTACCACTGCTTGGATTTAGAATACTCACTATATTTACTTTACTCCAGCTTTTTGTGCTATTGCTTTCATGTTTTCTAATTCCACATATATTTTAAAGACCATAAGATGTTATGATTTTTGTTTTAATTAGGCAATGTTGATGTAGATTTACCCATGTATTTCTCCTTCCCCAGTGGCTTTTCATCCCTTATCTGCTTTATACTGCTTCTTTCTAAAATTACTTTTCTTCTATGTGAAGATCTTCATTTATTATTTTGTTTGCATGGTCCTGCCAACAATGAATTATCTGAATTTTTGTTTATCTGAAAACTTTTTTTATTATACCTGCATACTGAAGAATACCGTCTCTGAATATAGAGTATAGAATTCTAGGTGGTCAGTTATTTAACTACTTATGGTTTGTTTATTTATATTTATTGCTTTAATTATGTCATTCTTCTGGCTTTCTATTGTCAATGTTATTATTGTTTACATAAATGTAATCTGTCTTTCTTTTCTTCTGGTTGCTTTGAAAAGTTTTTCTTTGTCTTTGATTTTCCACAGTATTACCATAATATTCTAGTATGGTGAGTTTTTGTTGTTGTTGTTGTTTTCGTTATTTATTTGGAGGTGGTATTTATTCTCTTTTGAAAAATTATTTTGAAAAATTCTCAGTCAGAATGCTTTGGAATATTTGTATGATTACACTTACTATACTATGTGAAAAATTCTCAGTCAGAATGCTTTGGAATATTTGTATGATTACACTTACTATACTATGTGAAATTTTTTCATAGCTCACCAATGCTTTTATTCGTTGTTTGGATTATTTTTTCTGAGCTTCATTTTGGATAATTTCTGTTACTCTGTCTTCAAGTTCAACAATCTTTTTTTTCTATCATTCTAATCTGCTGTTAATCCCACTTAATATATTATTTCATCTCAGTTGTAGTTTTTGTCACCAGAAGTTTGATTTGGGTCTTTAAAAAATATCCTCCATGTCTTTACTTCACCACTTGAACAAACAGAATGCAGTACTAGCAATATCCTTGTCAGCTAATTCTGACATTTTTGTCAGTTCTGGATTGATTTCAATGGATTATTCTCCTCACTATGAATCACATTTTACTGTTCTTTGAATGGTAATTTTTGTTTGAATGCTAGACATTGTGAATTTTATTGTTGGGCATTGGATATTTTTGTATTTTTATAAATATAATAGTTTTTACTTATGTTCTAGGCTGCATTTTGGGGGAGCGATTAGGTTCTTTCATATGTAATTTTCATAATTTGTCAACATTCCTGAGTATTCTACACAAATGTCTCATGAATTATGAATATTTCATTTGGCTGATGGGAACAGTCAATATTCCCAGATCTGTGTGTGTGTGTGCCAGGCACTGTTTTCTTATTCTTTCAAATGTTTTCCCCCCATTTTGGTGTTTTCTCACATACATGCCTTGATCTGTGCTCTGCTGTTTATTCATAGGAACCCTTGGAGATCTCTAGGGGTTTCTCTCTATGCAGCTCTCTCCTCTCTAGTATGCTGTCCCATGAATTCTGGCCATCATGATCTTCCCAGACCCTCAGCTCCACCTCCTCATCTCTGCATGAAACAAACAGTACAGGAAGTCGCCCCTTCTTGTACTATAGCCTGGAAGTTCTCTCAAAATAAAGTCTAGGGCTCTCATATGTCTCACCTTTGTTTCCCGTCTCTCAGAGATTATTGTCTTTTGCACCTAATGAACAGTTTTGAAAATTGTTGTTTTGTATATTTTGTTTGTTTCGTTGCTGTTGTCTCAGGAAGAAGGTAAATCCAGATCTTTTACTCCATCTTGAGCAGAAACAGAAGTTTGTATGTTGCATTTCAAAATTTTATTTGACTGTGAAACTCTTTCATAGTGCATATTTTGAGAAATTCTAGGTTAAAGCAGTCTATCTATGAGAATAACAGAATCTAACAAATACTAGACACTCAATATTTTATGAACTAAAAAAAAACGGAATTTACCTACAAAATTCAAATCTCTTTGAGAGGTAAAACCCTTGAATAATTAACGTTCATTAACACTGATTAGATTAATTTATCTGAAGATTGGTTTTCCATTTATTTTCTTATCTAGCAGAGAATGGAAAAATGGAGGAATGCAGCTATAGAGTCATAAAATTAGGTTGTAAGAAGAGGTTGAAGATAGTATAGGCTAAGCCTTGATATTATCAAAAAATAATTGTTCTTATATTTATGGGTGAGGTGAATCCTCCAAAGGACAGATGACTTGTTTAAGGTCATAGAGCTTGGAATGGAAAAACTGGAATTAGAATCAGATACTAAATTAGATGTGGTCTGTCATATAGGAGATGATTGATAGATGATAGTTCTTTCCTTTTAAATCTAGTGCTGGAGTATGGGTACTGAATGAAGAAGTAAGGTCTTGGAATTTTCTTGGAAGTGTTCACAGTTTACAGTCTAGATGTCATAACTAGTCTAGGACATTGGTACAAGTAATCCGGTTCCAAGGGACTAAGAAGAAGGAAATATATAGGCCACTAGAGGACAATAATGCTAGAACTGGATGGAAACAAGTGACATATATGGCAAAATTTTAAAAGCCACTGCCAACAACTTGAAACACCTCCATATGCTTCCCTTTCTTCCTTCTGTCCTCTTAGAATTCCCTTACACCTTAGCTCTCCAAAGGCCATTAATTTGTTGGACTCTTAATCTTGTTTTAGCTGCTCTGGATTTAGTAGAGTGGCTTTGGTCTAGATATTCAGCTCTGACCCACTAACTCCTTAAGACTTTGCTTTAGGCATCTGCCTAATCCACTACCTCAGCATGGACTAAAGGTACCACTCCTTCAGCCCAGCTCCTAGAACACTGCTTCCCAGACCACAGAGAGGTGGAAGTGCCAAACCCACACTGTCCAAAACTTGCTTTCAAGCCAAAGTGAAGTCTAAATGGGAGATTAGTTGTGTCTTGATTTCTGTTAGACTCAACACAATCACAAAGGAACAAAAGGTGCATTTCCTTTACACTAATCCCAATCTCATACCCCATCACACCTTTAAGAGAGTAGTGAGGAAAGGGAGTTTTCCATCCTGCAAGTGGAATGACTTTTGCTCCAGAGGAGAGTTAAGAGACTCTGGCCTTAAAACTACAGAACTGAATTACTCGGGAGGCACTCAGTTCATTGGTAGAGAGATGGAGACATAGAGAAATAGGGGCAGTGTGGGGGGGAAGGAGAGAGAGAGAGAGAGAGAGAGAGAGAGAGAGAGAGAGAGAGAGAGAGAGAGAGAGAGAGAGAAGAGAGAGTCACTGAAACCGGGTTGTTGGATATAAATGTTGCCTCCATTCTATTACAGGGAGGCAGCTAGTTCTCTGGTGGGGATGGTCTATGGATTTGGGGAGACTGGAAGCACAGCTCCAGGTAGGGGTCCATCTGTACTGAGTTCTGCTTAGGCCTGTACTCTATAACATGTCCAGAGTCCACGCAGGTGCCTAACTGGTGATAGAGGACCAACATTGGATAGAGCATGATGAAGCAGAAGTAAATTGGTAAGGGAGGGTCATAGTTATCAATTAAGAATCATGCTAGTGTCCCATTTTTCTGGTATCACATAAGCCTCTCGATTCATATTATAATCATCAAAGTCATGATCAAACTGAAAGGTTCTAAACACCTGATATTGTTGTGGCGCGATCAAATCCAAGACCCACGAGTGCTGAGATGAATTGTTAGCCACTCAGGGTTAGAAGAGATCAGCCCCGAGCTCCCAGGAGAGGCAGTTTATATAGCCACCAGCACATCCCTGAGCAGATCACCACACCCTGGTTAACAGTTGGCCGTTAGCATATCCTTGATCAGATTACCCTGGTTAACAGCATCTCCTTGATCAGATTACCATACCCTGGTTAACAGAATCAGAAGTAAATATTTAATTCTGGCTTACTGGAAAATTGTCCACCCATAACAATATGAAACAGGCATTGTTCTAAGCACTTACATATATGGTTTTATTTAATCTTCCCCAACAACCTTCCATAGAAAAGAGAGGCATTAATATCCTTATTTCACTAACAAGGAGACTGAGGCACAAAATGGTTCAATAACTTGACAAGATCGGACAATGATTGAGAAATGGAACCTAGAGTCCAGCATGTCTGTATTGGCTGGTCCTGGACCTCCCTCCAGTCATACAGTGGGAGATTGGAGCCACGTGTAATTTGATTTTAAGGAATAAAAGACTTCTATGTTCCTTACTCCTGAATACCAGAAAGGAGTTTTTACCTTTTGTACCAATCAGCTCTGATGAAAGGTTAGGGCTTTATTTGTAGAATTGGCATGAGTTTGTGTATGGCTATCATTACGATAAGACTGTTTGTATTCAGCAGTGTCTGTGGGAGAAAAAAAAATCTCTAATTCCCCTTCCATGGTAGATATGGTAAAAGGAGGAAACAACTCTCTCCCAGGGGCAGTTGAAATGTGTTCATTAGTCTGAAAGGTAATGAAGAGAATTAAATAAGAAAAAAAATTAAAACAAAAAACAAACAACATCAGATACTCCTTTATTTTTATTTGGATTTTGTTTTTGTTTTTGTTTTGCATTTTGCATTTTTACTTTTGAATGGATACAAATTCAACTGCTTTTCTTACTCCACTTAAAATTCAGTAAGGAGCTTAATATAACTGGCAGCTTTTTGACCAAATATCTGTTATTTCTATAGTTTATATTAATTGATCCAAGATAAATTTCTTGATCGGCTTTTTTTAAGATATAGAGAATCAGGCAGAGGATAGCACATACTAAATGCAGTTACGCATCACAAAATAAATGGAAAATTTGGGCTCTTAACATCAAGACGCTTCATCTAAACAGAAATACCAGAAAAACACACATCAAAGGGCTTAATAAAATGCCCCCAAACAAATCATTGCTATGCAAAATAGGTGCACTGATATGCACGATAGCTATTGTTATCACAATTTGTTGAGTATTTACTATGCGTAGCCACATAGGTACTTTATATAAATTCTGGCATTTAATTTTCACTTTCAGATGAGGAAATCAAGACCAGAGTGGTTAATGACTACCAGCAACCACACAGCCAGCAAATGACAAACCAGATCTCAAGGGCAAGTCTGTCTGACCCCATTACCCCTGCTCTTACCACCACCACCCTTCTGAAGAAATACATTGTGGATTCTTAGATGCCAATTGAAATTGGCATACAAATCCAGACAGAGCTAAATTTGAGATCAGTTTAGCTGGGAGGACTCAGCATAGATTGCACATTTGATAATTTAACAAATAAGATACTGTCATGTGGTAGTAGAGTTGAGAAAAAAAAAGTTCTTAAAATTCAAAAATGTCAATAACAAAAAATATAATCAAATAGGAAAGGAAGAGGGCATGTTGACCCCAATTTCGATTTCCCTGGTTTCTTCCTCACAAAATCATTTAGGGAATAGAGAGACAATAACGGAAGGGCAAAGACACTTAATCAGAGATTTTACAAACCACTAAATCAAAAGAGACTGTGAAATTCCCATTTTGGGAAGGGAGAGCTAACCGTGGGATTAAGTGGATTAGTCTGCTGTACAGGAATCTGGGGAATGCGGCTGCATGTGCTTTTGTTGTGATTACTCAGCAGCAACAGGATGGCTTTCCATCTCCCAGAAACATATGGGCATGTGCCCTTCTGCAAACCAGCAGGAAAGAGCAGCGCCTGCCCCGCTGCTTCCCTGCACCAGGCTGTCTGATTTCAGGAGGTGGCGGAGACTGATATTTTGCAGAGAGCTGGTGCAGGGAACATGTTAGAAATGAAAAGGCAACCCTGCTAATTGCACTGATAATTTCTACACTCAGTCCTTGCAAGGAAAGGAGAAGGCCTTCTAACAGCGCAGCTCCCAAACTTCAGAGGAAATTTTCAGCTGATGACGGTCAAGAAGGGTCCTTTCTAAGCTTCTTCGTTCCTTTTGGTTAAATGCACCAGCAGCAGCACTTGAAATGAAATTCACAAACTGCACAAATTGCTAGTTTTCAGAAATTCACATCCAAATTCCAAAACCTCAAGTGCTGTATAGATACCTGTACAAACTGTGACCTGCCAGAGCTAACAGTTTACATCAGCAGTCTATAATAAATAATTAATATAGCCCTAGGAGATATAAAGCCAGTGACATGGTATCTCTCCCTTGGCTCTAAATGAAACTCCAGATAACCTACTTTGAACAGTAATGTGTTCACAGTATGTGGGAATTAACTGCTCAATATAATAAGTACTATTGAATTTTCCATCTCCATGCAGATAAAGGGCAACTGCCACCAAAAACACAGTAATAACAGTCACTGAGTGATGAAAAAAAAATTTCTTTTATTACAACCTTAAAATGTTATAGGTTAAAATAATCTTAAAGGGTTTAAAAAACAGCAATTAAATCTTTCCATTTCTGTTTTCCAAGATTGCAGCTGAGAAAACGAGGGCCTAAGAGCCATACGGTGCTAGCCTTGCTAATAACGCTCTGTGAAAAATCTCATTAATTCAGTCTGGCTCTTCAGATCAGCCGCTAAATCCTTGTATTGTCACTCATCCTCTGGCCTTTTCAGGATTTCCATAGCCTAACTAGCAGTATCTCCATGGAAACCAAGCAGTCCTGCTTTGCACATCCCGGAACTTTTTGTTCCTGACAAAGCTTGACAAATCACATGCAGCATGGAGAGTTTAACACAGCGAACTAAACCCTGACCCACACTTAGAAATGATAAACCCAAGCATCCCAGCTTTATTATAAATGATTTCCTTACAAGATACTTAACCAAGCCAGTGAAATGTTGAACCAGACAAGTTTCAAGAACAAGGTGGTGGGGGGAGAAGGAAATAAAAAGGCAAATAAATAGATTAGATAGATAGACAGACAGACAGAAAGACAGATAGATGAGATAGATAGATGATAGATAGATAGATAGATAGATGATAGATAGATTGATAGATTGATAGATAGATAGATGATGGATGGATGGATGGATAGATAGATAGATGGATGGATAGATTGATAGATAGATAGATAGATAGATAGATAGATGATAGATAGAAGATAGATAAGTAGATAGATAGATGATAGATGATAGATACAGATAGATGATAGGTGATAGATGATAGATAGATAGTTGATAGATAGAGAGAGAAAGAGAGAGAGAGAGAGAGAGAGAGAGAGAGAGAGAGAGATGAAAGAGAGAGAGACACACACACCAGGAGTGTACAGCTGTAGGTTTTGCAACCTTGTTTTCTGTCTAATTGACTTAAACTGAAAGCAACCAAAGGAGAAAAAGAGTGCGAGGGAAGCTATTTCCATGTCATTCCGGAGCCTGAGAAATAGCCTGCCTTTTCCATTCTGAGTCAGAAAGGGAAATCCTAACTCCATTCCCTTGTTTCTCTAACATCCCCAAGGATAGCCTTGAGAATCTAACAGGTCTCTATGCCTGACAACCATTTTCTGGCTCTTCAGTCGTGCTCTTTTGAGCTGAGGCTCACAGTTCTGGGAAATGTAAAGGCATCGCTGGCCCTAGAAAGTGGGGCTGGCCTCGCTAGAGAAGGAGGCTGAAATCTCTCACAAGGGCAACAAAAAGACGGATAGAGGACAGGGTTCTCCAGGGTTCTGATTCCATCTGAAGTGCCAGCATCTCTATTCATTCCTACTGTTTACCTGGCAAGCCTCTCATCTCATCCTCCTCTCCCTTGGTCATTCTGTCCAGGTGATAGAGCCATATTGGAGGTAGTCTCCACAGGGGGCACTGTTCTCAGAGAAAGGAGAGCGGGGAAAAGAAGGAAGGTGTGGTATGCAGAACAGGGTGGCCAGAAGCAGACAAGGGCCCTGCAAAGAATACGCACACATGTTCTTACCTTTAACTTTCATTGCTTCACAGAATGGGTGCCATAGGCCCACATGAAGGTGGTATCATGACTTATAAACCTATTTCTCAGCCCTAGCCAGATTCAAGGATGGCATAGGACAGAGCAAGGCACCAGTACATTCTGAAGGAGAAAGAGCACTTTGTGGCTTCCTGAGTCTTATTGCTGCTTTACCTGCCACCGATAAGGCTTCCTCAGGGTAGATAAGCCCTTAGTTAGGGGTGACATTGGCGGGTCACCATTATCATTAGCCCCTTCAGTTTCCTGTCTTCCTTTTGTCATCTCTTCAATACAACAGGCCAGCAATGATGAGGTATGTGATGGGAAAGGCACAGGGGTAGGAGAGGAAAGTCCAAGGAACACAAGACTTTGACTTGATTCCATCTCCTTAGTCTGGGCCTTGACTATACTTGTAATCACACTAGGGATTTTTAAGGGTCTAAGAAAAGGTCTTCCTTCTTTGGTTTTGAGATTGACAATGTTTTAGAGGTGACACAATACTTGTAGCATCGGAAATGCTTCGCTTTGACAAACCATACAGGGCTAGATTGAACTCTGTTTTGGCAGCACTGTCTAAACCCTCATTACCCAGCAACTCACCAGCACAATGCTTTTGAATGTTTCCAATAACGACTCGTTCTGGACATATTGTACATGTTCTCTAAATAATTGCTGATTAACTGGATTGGTACCTGTAAGGTCCCACAGTTCCTTCTGATTCGTCAAAGCAAGAATAAAGGAGACCTAGTCTCATTTCAACCTTCCGTTGAGCTTTACTACATTCTTTGCCTTTGAAAGTTGAGAATCCACACAATAATAATAATAATATTATAATATTATGTTATTACTATATTATTATTGCTATTATTATAACAACTAGTTCTATCAAGTTTCTACTCTGTAATGCCAGGTATTTTTCTGAGTGTTTTACATATATTAACTCCTTTAATCCTCCTAATTATCACCTGGAGAAGGTACTATTAATACGTCCATATTATTAACTTCATTTTATCAATGAAAATAGTGAGACATGGAAAGCTTCTCTAACTTGCTCAAGTTCACAAAACTAGTTAGTGGTAGAAGTGGGCTTTGATCTCATCATTACCTTTTGCTGTCTCCTATTATCAATGCTGAGTCCTTCAAATCAGAATAATTAATTATAATAGCTAACATTTACTAAATATATGCTGTACGCCAGCCGCCATTCTAATGTTACATGTATCATCTCATTTACCCTTCACAACAACCTTTCGGGGTTGTACTATAAGATAGATACTATTATTAGCACCATTTTTCAAATGAGGAAACTGAACACCGAGAGGTTAATTAACTCTCCCAAAGTCGTATAACTGGTAAATGACAGAACCAAATTCGAACCCAAGCAACATAGTTCCAGAAGCTTCTGTCGGCCAGGACTCCCGTTTCTCTAATAATTTAGGCAAAATGGAGAATAATATTCCATTGGACCATTATTCCAGGCAAACATTATCTTTCTGAATACTCCCACTCAGCCCCCCAGACAAGCCTGATGTTATTATATTTTTCCTTCTAAGAATCTCTTTAAGACTGCTATCTCAGAGGTATCTGAAAAAATTTGAGGCCCGGGAGCAGGGAGGGCTGTGAGAAGAACTGCCTTTTCCTCTGGTTATAAGAGGTCACACCTGAGAAGGCACGGCCTCTCGTACCCTCCTGGGGAACCCGGGCTCAGAAAGCGGCCACCCTGCTACTTGCACATAGAACTGTCAGTGAGTTCAGCTGAGTCCAGCTTTTGGCACAGACTTTGGGAGATCAGACAGCATTTATTGGACAGAGGGACACTGCCAATGCTTAGGGACCTAAAATTAGACCTACCAGCTGTGTTTTGGTTTTGCAGGCACGTGCGTGTCTGCTCCATTCTTGAGCACTCTGGGTGTTGAAATATATATGAAACCTGCTCTCTGAAGTACAAGGAAAGCACAAAATTCTTGCACCTTTTCTTTTATTTATTGTTTTTCTTCTGAGGCCCCAACTTCTTTACAACCCAGGGAATGACATTCCTCCCCGTCATTATTCCCCTAGGGCTGCTGCCTCCGAAGAGCACATCAACACTCACCCTTAAGAAATCCCGCAGGTGTCCCTAGAGACTGAGCATGAGCATGTGAGTCCCACTCGCAGTTCAGTCTCTCTGCTTCTTGGTCACAGCCTCTTCTGGAACACACAGCCTGCTAGACTTAGCAAATGGACCCGCGGCTGAGCCCCAGGTGATCCAAGGGCGGATTCTTAGCCTAAGAGTGGATAGGCCTAATGTGTGGCCATGGGCCACGAAGTTGAGAGGACCTGGAGTCCATGTTCCAGGTGAGGACAAGCTAGGCACTAAGGACGATCGAGAGTGAATGATTTTAAAAAGCAGGCAGAACACCTGACTTAGTCCATATGGGCAGCTGCAACAAAAATAGCATAGATTGGAAGGCTTATAAATTTCTCAATTCTGAAAGCTGGAAGTCCAGGATCAAGGCCCTGGTAGATTTGATGTCTTGTGAGATTCGCTTCCCGGTTCACAGACAGCCACCTTTTTTGCGGTGTCCTCACATGTCGGAAAGGGCGAGGTAGCTCTTTGGGGTCTCTTTTATAAGGATTCTGATCCCACTTATGAGGGCTCCCCCCTCATGACCTAATCACCCCTCCCCCCAAAAACCTACCTCATAATACCTTTACCTTGGAGATTAAGATTTCAACATTTGAATTTGGGGCAGACACAAACATTCAAACTGTACTGGCACCCAAAACAAAAGGATCAGCAACAGAGAACTGGAAAACTGCATCTAGGATATCAGGTAGAGACTAGAATTATTCCCAGAAATATTTGATTCAAATGAATGAGAACTTCCTGTGATGATGGAAACATTCTATAGCTCTGCTAACCAATGAATAGCCATAAGTGGCATGTAAGGACTTGCAACGTGGCTAGTATTGCCTAGTATTGCCGAAGAACTAAATTTTAAATTTGATTGAATAATTTTAAATTTAAATGGCCACATGTGGCTAGTGGCTACCACATGAGACAACAGAACGAGAATACATTCGGTCAGTGCACACTGAGATACCACAGGTTGGAATCTGTGCCTAAGGCAACTTTGAGTTTTCCATTATAGCTCTCTCTCTCCATGTAAGACTGCCCTAAATCATTCAACACATGACTGACTTTCTAGTCCCTTTCCTGGTGCCCTCATAAAAATATGCCCATTTTCCTTCTGTAACCCTTTTACGAACAAAATAGCCATTGCTACAAAGAGATCCTTCAAAGCCTGGACTACGTTTTGCCTGTTGAGTGTAAGCCATGTCCCTTGGTGCAGATTTCTCTTTTCCAAGTTCTCCTTCCTGCCTGTGGGCAATATTCCCATTTGGTACCATACTCATTCCTCCTCATTTTCCTGTCTAACCTTAGGTCTAAGGTCCATGGCTCTAACCCCTCTCTGCCTCAAACATCCTTCAATGTCCTCCCCTTGCCCTTCCATGAATATTGCTCAGCAAATACAACCTTTAGACCAACATAACTGTCCACCATTTCTGTGCCCAGAGCTGTATTGCTGAGCTCTTCTTGAGCCCACATCCCGCTCTTCCCTCCAAAGTGTGACTCCCCTTGCTATATGTATTTTCAACCCTCCCCTCTCTTCTGCCTCCATCCCCACAGCTTCTAAATATAGTCAAGACTCTCCTTTTCTAAGAAAATGGTAGTCAACAGCCTATCTCTCTCCTTCCTTCAACATCTAAGCCCACAGAACAATGAGTTTACGTTTCATCTCCTCATCTTTGACCATGGCGTTTGGCCATCTTGGCTCATCCCCAATTCTCCATGAAACCTACCTTGCTCCAACAAAGGATATCAATGGTAACATTTGTGTTGTAAATCCAACAGAATGTTTTGTTTTCAGAGCTTATTTTACTTTCTTTTTCTGCAGTATTTGGCACTACTGACTACCCATCTTCCCCCACACGCATACCCATTTTTTAAAAACTGAAATTCTTCCTTTCTTTATATTCCTTTTAAAAGTTGACTTTCATACTAACGCTCATTCCTGAGACATCTTTCAGACTCTTGCTTACAGGCAAACACTGCCTCATCTTTTTACATTCAGTTATTATACCCTAATGAATTCTTTCTTGATTCTATCAGATCAAAATTGCCATTTCCTGCTTTGTATCACTCAGCACAGACTTTCTTATAGTCCCCATAACATAATATTGACTGTCCCTGTAATCTTGGAGAATGTTTTCATAGTCTAAATGTTCTCAGATGTACAGAAGGTAAAATAATTGTGCCCAAGCTAAACAAGAGACATCTCAGGACTGGTTTTCTCCTATAGGTTGCCGCTTTGCATCCTCCGATCTAGAAAAATGTCTGACTAACAATTTGGATTAGGCATGGAGTCATTCAAAAAGTTGAGCCTAGAAGTCCAAAAGACTAGTTCTCAGTTGCTAATTTTTTTCTGGCAACTGCTGTGATCAAAGGACTAGTTTCTCTTCAGAAGTATATACTATGAATAAAAATAGCATCATGTTTATGAATGAGAGTAATTTTTTAAAGATGATAGTGATCAAATATTTTAGAACACACTGGGTAAACCAAATTACAGAGGTATTTACCTCTATCATAGGCCATATTCATCCTGACTCTGTCCCCATACCTTTGTGATTTGAGGCACAAAGTTTGAAAATGAATGAATTATAGTAAAGTTCAGGTTCAGTTTGAAGATGATCATGATACTCTAGATTTAGTTCTTTTTGAAAAACTTATTAAAGAAAATATGTTGGTATAGTTCCAGTTTGAACTTGTTCCAGGTGTTTGTGTGTGTGTATGTGTATACATGCGTATAGTTTGTTTATTGAGAAAAAAATAGATTATAGTTTATAATTCAGTCAAAATGAATGGGTAATGAGGATAATAATTTGAGCATATTAAATCCATATATTTTCATCTTTAGTAGCCTAGCTTCTTACTGCACCACAGCTCCCAAATCAAGAGCACAGTCCGGCAGGCACAGTCATACTATTCTTCTGCAGGACTGAAAAGTTATTCCTGCCCAGGAGTACCAGGCTGGAAGGTTTACTGCCCAAAGGAAGAAGGCAGATGTGGCAGAAAAGGAGCGGCAGACAGGAGTGGAAGTCCTGCCTTATCCTTTGTGAAGTACAAGGAGAAGAGAGGCAGAAGTACTAAAGCAAGTGATCAGGGATATGTGTCTTGACTCTCCTGTAAGCCAGAGCTGATGGGAAAGCCCAAAGCAGAGGGTCTAGATCCCTGCCCTCACTTTGGAACTCTGTGGCAGCACTGTCCCACGGAATGAGCCTGTGGCCACATGAGCCTGCTGAACAAAAGTTTAAAAGTATGGTGTGGTACTATTAGAGTAAAAGCCTGAGGTAGTTCTCTTGAGCCTCCTTTGGGGTTCAAGTGTCATGGAAAGGCTCCAAATTTTCCACAGACCTATAGGGAATAAGAAAGTTAGATAAGAGCTGACTGAAAATTTGCCAGGAAGGTTGCATTAACCACAGCAAAGTGACCAGTGGCCCCCAATGCTGCAAGGCAGAACTTCCAGGCCAGGGATTGACCAAAAACAACACTCTGACCCCAGTGAGAGGTCTACAGAGCTGGCAAGAGCTAAATGGGCCGAACTGGTCATGGAGAACCATTAACCCTGCCGGAGCTGAGAGAACAGACCCCCTAAAGCACTTACAGAGTCTTTGTCAGCAGAGACCAGATCTAACCAGTACCTCATCCCAACCTGGATCATCAGAAACCTGGACTATCCCAAAGATACCACATAGACCCAAGACTCTTCTCCTTCACTATCAAGGTCACACAAGCTCCTGGTCCTATCTGCCAAACACCACATAAAGAAGAGGCGGAAAAGAAAGATCACCCCATAATACGTTAGTTATCTATTGTTGTGTAACCAATTACTCCAAAATTTTGAGGTTTAAAAAACTATGAATTTTTATTATCTCACACAGTTTCTGTGAGTCAGGAATTTGAGAGTGCTAAGTTAGCTAGTTGTTTCTGGCTTGGGGTCTCTCATGTGGTTGCAGTCAAGATGTTGGCCAGGGTAACAGTTATCTGGGGGCTTGATAGGGCTGGAAGATCAACTTTGAAGATGGCTTATTCACTTGTTTATGCTGTTTATTAACAGGAAGCTACAGTTTCTTAGCTACTTAAGTACCTTTATGACATGCCAGCTGGTTTCCTCCAGAAAAAGTGATCCAATACAGCAAGGTGGAAGCAGCAGTGTTTTAAGTGGCTTGACCTCAAAGGTCACACACCAGGGCTTCTCGCATAGTTTACTGGTCACAGAGAGCAACCCTGATGTAATGTGGAAGAGGACTACACAAGCGTGTGAATACCAAGAGGTGAGAATCCTTGGGGGCCATCTTGAAGGCTGGCAACCACAATGATGAGTTTATTTTTGAGTTGACTACATAATCACCAGAAAAGTAATTGATTTAACCAAAAGAGACTGGGAAGTTTCTGGATGGGTCTGAAGTTCATACAAAGAGACTATTACATCTTTAACTAGGAAACTTTCCATTTTTCCTGGTCTGTCTGTAATAATGAGGCTTGAGAAGCCAAGTTGATATCAGCTGTTTGGAAAGTCAAACAAATTTTTTTTGGGGGGGGGGGGTCTGGTGCTGAGTTTTGACTATCTAAGTGAACCTATTGCAGGTGTTTACTTGAGTTAAGTTCCATGTTTGACAAATGAGTGCAGTTCTTTCTAGTTTGGAGTTCTTTTACTTCATATCTCTTAGGTTTAGTTTTTGATTACTCTTCTTAAAGATGTAGTATTTGTTCTTTCCCTTAAGGAATTTATACTAGGGACTAGAAGAGAGAAAAACTAATTTCACAGACAGATTTCCAAGGCAGCCCTCTTACTGGTTGGAAGTGAAGAATGTTAGGGTGACAGCCAGGTGAAGCAGGTTCTCTGATCCTCACGGCTTCAAGTGCTAAAAGGGAATCTCAAGTTCCTCATACTTCTTAATCACCAGGCAGCACAGACCCCCATCATATCCGGATCCCGGTCTTTCCTAGCAAAGGAGGAAAATTAACCATCGCCCCTACATCCTTAAGTATCTCAGAGAACAGTCCTACTCTAGTGCATCATGGAGAACAAAAAAATCTCCATAGGGCCTGGGGGCTTGAGAATGTGTTTTCCTGAAACAGGATTCTAATGACATGCTAGAGCTCAGGTTTCCAGGATAATTGAAACCTTTGGTATTAATTGAAGAAGGAGATGGGGTGGAGAAGGCAGGGAATGGGAAACCTTTTCCTGCCGTTGCCGGAAAAGTTCACGCTGTGGTTTTGGGGAAACAAATAGCCCAGTGTTTCACCTTAGACCTGAAGTAGGGGAGGGGAGGAGAGCATGGAGTGAGGAGGAGGATATTCTATGTTCAGTCTGACGTTTGGACTGGAAAGGGATAGATGGCTCAGATTGGTGCACTAGAAAAGGAGTTCCTAAATACTTATTACTTCAAAACTTGCAGCTTTGCACCCAAGCATTCAGACGCCCCAGCCTCATGCACATGTTATGAATTTGTCAATCAGTAGTTTTGATTTTCCACAGCAACTGGCACATCCACATAGGCACTCAATAAATAGTGTTCAGTGACAATAAAAGGAAATTATTGTTGCTACACCATAGAGAAAATAGAGCAGTCCAGCAGGCTGAAGTGAGAACTAACAATAAAAATTCTCATTTAGTATTCATTTGCCTTTGACTTAGATCTACCTAATAAGCACTGTGTCTCTGGGTGAGGAAGTTCATCCTCCCTCCCCTCTTATTCACCTTCCTTACTTTCAAATAATACCCAGTGGCCCAAGGGCTCACACTGGAAGGTAGCAGAACTATTGGTTCAGAGAAACTTCCAAAAGAATATCCAGTGGAGAGTAGAAGATCCAGGGCACTAGCCTAGCGCTGACTTTCCAAATAGCCACTGTTGGGGCCTTGGTCTTCAAACCCAATATTTAGAAGCCCTTTCCCTTGGCATTCACAAAATTAACAATTATAAGCTTTTTGCATTATACCTAAGCAGGACTGCTACCTCAGTTTTCTTGTCTATAAAGTGGATATAATTTGACATATGTTACAAGGCTGTAAAATTTTAATGAGAAAATATCTAAAATACCCAGCACAGTGCTTATAATAAAAAATGTAACCTCTTTCCTCAGTCTAATCTGTAATAGAAGGTAAATAGTCTCATGAAGTTATGAGAATTCAATGAAAAACATAAAACATCAAGTATTGTGTCTGATATATAAAAAATTTAACAGGATGAACTTGAGAAACAGTAATAATAACATTATAGTTAAATAATAATAATAATTGTTGTTCCCCACCTCTACAATGTCAGAAAGGAATATAAAATTTTTGCTCTGATTTCTATACTCTGCCCTCCCGCACCCTTGCCCTCACTTATACATCTTTGGAATCTTTTTGAGTCTTTGAGATTTTGAGTTCCAGACTTCCTTGCCCCAAAAAGAATCAATGGATTTTCATGTGTTTCAGGGGCTACATTATAAGTAACTGACAGCCAGACCTTTACTTAGCAAATCAAGAGGCAGCTAGTGGAATTAATTTTTGTGTTGAATATGCAGACAGGACTGATGCTAGAGATGAATATATGGAAGCCAAGAAGAGAGTGGAGAGAGGAGAAGAGGCAAAGTCATGACAATGGTGGCAGACTGGGGCTTTGCTATGAGGCAATGCCTGGGATGTGGCAAGCCTTTATACAGCTCCAGCTAGATGGCTACCCAGGAGAACAGGTCTTTATGCTTCATGGGCCCAGGGTGCCTTAGCGAAGCTCTCTATGGCATCATGGCATTGCCCAATTGATATGAAGCAGCAATATCACACATTAAGCCAACAGCACTGAAGACAGTGAGCCCCATAAACAAAGAAGTATGAAAACTTGTTCTCTGCCATTCCTTTTGGTCCATTTCTACTTCATCCTGGACTCCTGAGACCATAAGAACAAATAATCCAGCAGTCTGAAAACTTCCATACTAAAATGAGTTTTTCATGATAGAAGAGTTTCGATATTTCTGGTAGACATAGAAGTGTGGGTGTGGGCAGCCTGATTCCTTGTTCACTAATATCTCATTAGATAGATAACAGTCTCCCCAGTTTATCCTGCCATTGGTTCTGTTCCCAGGGTGTTTCAGGTAAACAAGACACAGAGCATGTTCCCTGGATCTAATTTCACATCATCTCCTTTGATGGTTAATTTGATATTGTCAGCTTGACTGGGCCACTGGGTGCCCAGATATTTATTTGGTCGAACATTTTTCTGGGTGTTTCTCTGAGAGTGTTTTGTATAAGGTTAGCTTTTGAATTGGTAGACAGGGTAAAGCAGATTGTCCTGCCTGATTGTCCAATAAGCTGAAGACCTGAATAGAACAAAAAGTTAGACCCTCCCCTGAGTAAGAGAAAATTATTTTTGCCTGCCTGACTGCCTTTGAACTGGAACATTAGCTTTGTTCTGCTTTCAAACTCAAATTGAAACATTGGCTCTTCCCAGGTCTAGAGCCTGCTGGCCTTTGGACCGAAACTTCATCAGATCTCCTGTGTCTCCAGCTTGCCAGCTCACCCTACAGATCTTGGGGCTGGCCAGCCTCCATAATTGCATGACCCACTTTCTTATAATCTCTCTCTCTCTCTCTCTCTCTCTCTCTCTCTCTCTCTCTCTCTCTCTCTCTCTCTCTCTCTCGAACCCTGACTAATGCATCCCCTCTCTCCCACTTCCTAAAGTCTTGCTCCCTCTTCATCAAACATTCTCCTTCCACAGGACTATCTATCTTTCAGTACTACAAGGCTGGGAAGCCCTTCAGAGAGTAGTCTGAACTTTAGATCAACTGTTTGAAATTATAACTCCAGTTCCAGGCCTGTGGGTTTTTTTGCCAAACCCTAAGAAAAAAGATAAATGAGAGCAAGAGGGGAAGAAAATAGAATGTGAGGCCGTTATTGATGTAGAACATCTGAAGGCATTCTTGCGTGGGTCATGTTTTTGTCCAGAAACTCATGGTCCTTGTTTGTTTTTGCACTTACGATCTGCTTCTATTTATATCTTATGTTTTCAAAAATCAAAGGGGAGATCCATTGTTAGGAACACACAGATTACCACAAATCTGGAGAGTTTAGCTAACAAGATGAAGTTTCTGTCACTACACATGAAATAAGGTGCTTGGAATAGCAATGGGTGCTGGTTTCCACAGAAAGGTGCATCTGCCCTTAAGCTCTCAGGGCTGGGGAAGCAGTTAGAATTTTCTCTGAAGTCTTCGTGGCTTTGTTATAAGATTTGTCTCAAGCTTGTTGAAAACTATTTATTAGAGGCTTTCTTGATCCTCTGTCTGATATGTCATAACTTTTATGACACAGATATCACCAAAATGAAGAAGCAGAGACAACTCAGAGATTATTTGCCAGTTCTCCAAAGACCTCCAGCCATTTACACGAAGAGCACGCTGGATAATTTATGAGAACAGAAATAGTCGGTGGGAGTGAAATAAAACCCTGTGCTTTGCGGCAGCCATAATGAACAAAATAAATTCCATCGTTATGCAGATGTTCCACAGGATCTGTCAGCATGTCGAGGAAAATTTACTCCCTGTCTCTGATGCTTGAGACAAACAATTCCACGAGATGAAAAACAACACAGAAGGAGAAAGGAGAACGGAGCTCTCTGTCTTCCCTAGGAAGTTTACTCTTTGAGTTGAGAGTGCACTTCCATAACAATAGTGCCCGATGAGCCATTTTCTCCCTGCAACAATAGATAGGGAAACTTTTTAGCCTAGTATTTTCACCTGGAAACATTTATTGAACCCTGGGAAATAAGGAAAGACTATCCCTTTGAGTTGCTTGGAGTGACAGTTTCTATGTGGCTACAAGAGAAGCTAAAATAAAATACAGGTGGCTTTTTAGAAACTAGAGATTATTTATAGTTTCCTCAGCCTGTGTGATTTGCCTCCCCCTTTAAAGAAATCCAGAAATGATTCTCTCCAGTGTCTCCCAGTGCCATCTACTCTGCCAATTATGACAAACACTGCCAAAATCTCAGATTCCTGATGGTCTCCCTGAGGAGCAATCTCCCCTCACCTCTGCGTCTGGTTTGCTAAAACTTAGAAACTGCCGTGGTTCCTTAGACAATGCCAAGGAGTTATATATTCAGGTCTTCAAGCCACCTACAATTACTTGTCTTGGTTATGATCTGTATTGTACCCAGTCCCCAGTGGTCATTTCACCATAAACCATGTCTTCCTCCTTTCATTTTATTTTATTTTGAGGGAGGGGCTCCTCACCAGAAATTACTTTCTCATTAGATGGCTTCATTCTGACTGCCAACTTGCTTTGCTACAGAACTCTTTTATGGATCAAAAGAGGTTATACTATGGCTATTCAGCCCTATGGATTTCCCCCTGGCAATTCCGTTAGCCAGGTTCCCTGCCATCTGGAATGTACCTGATTTGTCTCCCAGATTGTATGTATTGGCATCTTTTCTTGCCCTCCTTTGTTTTCAAGTAATCTGTAATGAAAGCAGAAGCGAAAATTAATTTCTCTATGAAACATTCATGAAAACCTAAAAAACAAGATAACTTGCTTTTCCTTTTCCAAATTTCCAGGAAATCATACCAAGCAATAGGTAGATAGAGCCAATATATCATTGTTCAGAAGTATATAATTTATACTGGAACCCTCACTGACAAATTGGGCAAGTAAAATATCATCTCTTTACATGTGCTAAAACAAAGAGAATCACGCTAGACAAGTTTGCAGTAGGCCTAGACTGGTGACCTTGTTTTAGAAGCCAAATAGCTCCAACCCGGCAGCTTTATTTAGCTTGGGTTCCTCTCACAGTTTCTACATAAATTTACTCTGAAATCATAAAGCAAAACATAAAAAGAAAATAGCGACAGTAAAGTAGCTATGCCACAAACTCGACAACGATTATATATTCTATCTAGGGCGCACTTAACTCTCTAATTGCTAATTGTAATTTAAATGAAAACATGTGTTTCTTGTTAAATTCATCAACAACATTTTTAAGCGCTACTGAGAACTGCGATTGAGACTGAATGCACACCTCAGGGTTTTGACAACCACAGGGCTCAGACAGTTACCGGGATGTCATCTGAAGTTGGAGGTCCTTAACGGGAGCGTTGCTTTCCAAACCAGATAACTCAGCAGGATGGAGAAGAGAGCATCTGGGAGAAATCAGTCGGCCAGAATTCTTTGCATGTTGCATGCTGCTCTCTCCCATGTGTCCAATTGTTAATATCCTTAGAAGTTCATGCTGATCCAGCCCTATTTGGAATCTAGCCCTTTGCCTGCTAAAGATACTCTGTGGAGTTATAAAATTCTGACCAACTAGAGCAACCTCCAGGGCCAGGAGCTGGTTCCCTCTGTAATTCCCCTGCTCCCATTGTTGCCATCAAGAAAGACAATTAATGAAGTGATGCTTAAGTGATGAAAATTTTCCTAAGGTGAAGATCATGTGACAGATAACATGTAAAGACTTAATACAACCATCTGGTACCAAGTAGTTGCTCAGCAAACATCAGTCTCATCTTCTTACCTGACAAGCACAAATTTGATATTAAGAATTAAAATGTAAAAAGCTCCTTCATTCAGCTTTGTTTAGGGAAAAGCCAGTCTTAAATCATAAAAGTCTGACATAGAGAAGAGTTTTTTAAAAGTTTTTAAAATATATATATATATTTAGTTAAATTTAGAAATTATAAATAGTTAATGAAATTACATTTTGCTTATTTTTTCATTGGGCTAACAAGAATAATTTGTAAATAGCTTATCGATCTATGTAGGAAAACATTTGTAAACTGTTTGGGAGTCTCTATTAGTCTAGATTTTCCAGAGAAACAAAACCAATAGTGTGTGTGTGTGTGTGTGTGTGTGTGTGTGTGTGTCTTATAAGGAATTGGCATGTATAATTATGGAGGCTGAGAAGTCTCACGATCTGCAGTTGGCAAGCTGGAGACCCAGGACCGCTGATGGTGATTGTTTACGTGTCTGAATCCAAAGGCAGAAGAAGACTAATGTCCTAGCTTGAACACAGGCAGAGAGAGAATTATCCCTTATTTAGCTTTTTTGTTCTATTCAGGTCTTCAGTGGGTGGATGAGACCCACCCACATTCGAGAGGACCATCTGCTTTACTCAGTCTACTGATTCAGATATTAATCTCATCTACAAACTTCTTCACAGATATAACCAAATATCTGGGCACCTGTGGCACAGTTAAGTTGACACATAAAATTTACCATGACATAGTCTAAGATTATCTTATGGAATATTTAAATCATTTCCTCTATGCGTGCCATGGAAAGTGTATAGGTTTGGACTCAAGTTAATCGATACAAAATTCTGGTTCCTTAACTTACTGGGTCTGGGTCTCTGGGAATTCAAATGACCTTGCTGAGGCTCAGTTATCTTAGTGGCCTACTGTGAACAATAATAACTATCTGCTCAGTTCATTGTGTTTGTCACTTGTGTGGTTCAGGGTGTAGCCAGAATGCCCTGCCCACGGAAGTGCTCAGTGCTAGATTCACCAGTTCTCATCCACGTGGGGCCTGGAGGATTGGGGTCTGTTTTCTGCTACTGTAACTATAATTGTAGTGTTAATGCGAAGGATTAGTGACCTGCAGGTCCAGTTCAGCTGGCTTATTCTTCCACCCCAGATGCTTCTCATTCACGTCGTCACTCATTCTTGTTCACCTTCTGGATGGTATGCTGATCCTCAAGTATGCAGTCAGAACTTCCTGGTATATGCTAACCCACAGACATTGGGCACCCCAAAATATTCTTTCCTCCCAGTCTCTTCCTAGGGTCTGGAAGCTTCTCCTTTGGATTGGCGATGGGTTGAATTGTTTCTCTCCAAAATTCAGACATTGAAATCCTAACCCCCAGTACTTTGGAATGTGACTGATTTTGGAGATGAGATTTTTGAAAAGATGATTAAGTTAAAATGAGGCCATTAGAATGGGTCCTAATCCAATCTGACTGGTGCCCTTATTAGTAGAGGAAATTTGGACAGAGAGAGATACCAGGAGTGTGTGTGCAGACAGAGGAAAGACTATGTGAGGACACAGAGAGAGGGTGGCCATCTGCAAGCCAAGGAGAGAAGCCTCAGGAGAAACCAAGTCTTCCAACACCTTAACCTTGGACTTCCAACCTCCAGAGCTGTGTGAAATAAATTTCTGTTTTGTAAGCCACTCAGTCTGTGGTACTTGGTTATGAAACCCCTAGCAAACTAATATAGGATCCTTAAAATGCAAAAGGTTTGTTTACACACCCTTTTCTGGGCAGCAGTGTGCTGCCTATAGGCCGCTCTATTCACTTCTTCAGTGATAACTTCCCGTCTGAACAGTGATGATGGTAACTTTCTGATAACTCACTAACCTGAAGAAAGGATGAAATACAAGTTAACCCCCACTACAACATCCTGCTACACTGACAAATATTTACCATCCTGCTTGTCAGAGTACTCACTCAACACATGTCCATTTTTTCCCTCTGGCTTTTCCCTATACCTTAATTTTCCTTCCTCACTGAAGCTATACAGCCCCCACCAGTCTTTCCAGATCTGATGGAAATGACCTTACTTTGTTTCTTGAATTTTCTTTTGGGGCCTCAAAGGTACATAATTGGATTCATCATAAAAAATTCTTGGTTTTTGAAACACTCTGAACATTGGTCCATGCATGGTCCTCTTCTCAAAGAATCGAATAACTAATTATAATATGAATAGGCCTTCTTGAACCTCTCATCCACCACGAGGACCAAAACAATGACGATAACTTAAGATTTATTTACGTCCTCCTCTTCCATTCTGTTCTCTTACTTTATCACCAGAAGTATCTGCTGTACTAAAGCTTGTGTTTATCATTGCTTTACTTTTTAAAAATATGGTTTTTTATCTCATTTATCTGTATTTCTAAAAAGGATATTGTTTAGTCCACTTTGTCTACATTTTTAATTTGTTAGCATAAACTTGCTGACGGTATTCTCCACTTCTCCACTTTCTGGACCCTACTTATCTGTCCTTATTCCCCTCTCCACTCACGGGGTTAATACTTGTGCCTTCTGTTTTCCTTTTTGTTTTTCCTTGATTAGACTTGCCAGAAATTCATCTATTTTGTTCATCTTTCCAAAGAATCAACTTTAGGCTTTATTAATCTTCTCTATTAAATTGTTTTCTGCTTCATTGCTTTCTACTCTCATTGTGTTTACTTAGTTCTAACTTTTTAAGCTAGACAACACAGGACATTCATTTTCAGCCTTTCTTCTTTTCTACTAGAAGCGCTGAATGCTTTGACTTCACTGTAATTCTACTTTCACTGTGTCCCACAAGTTTTAATATTTAGTGTTTACATTATCATGCAGTCCAAGTATTTTTAAAATTTCTATTATCATTTATTCTCCAACACATGAGTTATTTGGTGCTTTTTAAAAAATGCTGATTCTTTAAAAATTATCTTTTTGTTAATAAATTTTGTTTCATTATTTCCCTTTGTCTCCCTCTCTGTTTTTCCAAGACTAATCTTGAAAACGAGAGCCAGTTTGTGCCAAGTCAGTGTTGGAAGGAACCAGAATTCCCTTGACCTTTCTTCTTACTTTCCTATTAAAATAAAGTCCAGATCTCTGTCAATTTCCTGCCCCCTGCTCCTCTCCCACCCAAGCCCTACGGATGAGCCTGTATTCACATACATTTCCTTATTTTGGCGGATGTGGTGTTTCCACTGTGGATCTCACGTCCCTCCCTCTGCTTCAAGACTTTCCTTTCCAGTTATCCCTTCCCTCTGCTTCAGGCTCTACCTCTCCACAAATCCCTCTTTACAGAATACAAACATTTAATCTTTTTCTAACCCTTAAGAATAAACTAACAAACAATGAGAACAAACCCTCCCCATAATCTTGCCTCCCGTTCAAAGTACCATCTTCTCTCTCTCATTCTTTGTACCATAAGATGCCATTGAAATATCTACTTATGTTCCCTACACTTCTTATGTTCTCTCCATTTCTGGTTTATCTCTTATTCTGTGCTAACCCAGTTTCCATTGCATAGAGATTTCTTGTCTAAAGGCCAGTGGTTCCCAATTTACAAATTTAATGCTTCATCTCAGTCTTTATTGCATGAACTCTCTGAGATATAGGCCTCCACTGATGCCCTTACCGTGAACTTCCTTCTCTCTTGGCATCTGAAACTTATTTTCCTGCCACTTTTCTGCCAACTGCTCCTCTATCTCCTTTGCTGGTTCATCTTCTTCTGCTCATTTTCCTACTTGGGTTCTTATTTTCCCCTTTTACTGGATAGTCTCTGTCTTACTGTGCTACCATGTCCTGATAAGCTCATGTCTGTCCTAAGATGCCCCAAGTCTGAGGTGCCTGAGCTTCTTCACTGTGCCCTGCCCTCTCCTGCTGTCAAGCCCTCAGGCTCAGTGAAAGGTACATACTGTTGTGCCTTGCCCAATTCTAGGTGGTGAGAGCCTCAATTGCTCAGAAGTCACTATGTCAGAGTAATTGGATAAGATGAGAAGAACAATGTTCTTCGCTTCATGAGGCAGGATTTATGCACCAGGTTTTGGTGACAAAAGCCCAGCTAAGAGACAGGCAGAAGTGCTTGCCCAGCAACCCTCATTGGTGTCTTCTAGTCAGTGGTTGAAATTCCTTTAAAAACAAAATTTGATCAAACTTATTATAAATGCAGACATAATTCTTATGGATAAACTTTTTGGTATGGGTAAAATTTTATATGGTATTAGTTTCCTAGGGCTACTGTTACCAAGTACCATACACTTGGTGGCTTAAAGAAAAGAAATTTATTGTCCCAATAGTCTGGAGACAAGAAATCTACAATCAGGAGTGTCAGTAGAAGACTAGTGGAAAGTCTTACAGCATCCAGGTGACGCCACTGTCCCACTCGTATAAAGGAAAAGAGGTTTCGTCCCTGGAGACATTCAAACAAAAAAACCTTGGTTTGGGGACAACTGACACAAAAGAAGGTAAGGTAAAATGCTGGACAGAAACAAGGGAATCAGAAAATTCTGAAGGTCCCAAAAGCTTTTAGAAGCAAGTTACAAAGATCAGGAATCAAAATCATTAATGGACTTCTCAACAGCAACATGGAAAGCTGGGAGACAGTGAAAAAATGCCTTTGAAATGCTGAGAGGAAATTTTTCCAACCAAAAAATTCTGTTCTAGCCAAATGATCAAACGAGTGTGAGAGTTAAATAAAGATGTTTCAAATATGCAATGCCTGAAACTTTATCTTCAATGCCTTGCAGAATATTATCCACCAAAACAGGAGAATAAACTAAAAAAGGAACCAGGAATCCCCCAAAAGAGGGGGCAAATGAAATTCTCTAGAAGATAATGAAGACAGATAGCAAGATGATAGCTGTGCATCAAGTCAGAGAGGGCAGAAGTCTCCAGGGGGAATATTTCCAAGAAAATCAAAGGACCTCTTTTGTTGATAAATCTGAAAGAATTATTAGTTATAGCATATAGAAAATTAAACAAGAAAGAACCAATTATTAACTTCAGGAACAGAGTTGTAGAAGAAAAAAAATATAATCTTAATATGTTGTCTATGTGTCTCCATTGTGAAAAATTTTCTAGTCATAATAATGTAAACTCCTAATGATAACGTGACCATGTATTATTATATAACTATGTTGAGAAGATGCAGGAAGAGAACATGTACAGGTGTGTGAGACTGTGGGTACCTGTGAGATTTTCCATGTAAGATTTCCTATATATTTTCTGTACAAGAAGTCAATAGATAATATCTAAGTTAGAAAAATAAACAATAAGCATGTTAATTATAAAAGTATGTGTACGTGCCAAAAATAATACTGGAAGAATTAAAATTGGTTGCCTTGGGGGTATGGGATGGAGAAGTGTGGAAGGCAGGAGAAAGGGATACTTTTTCCTTCATATATTTTGTAGTATTTTTTAACACACACACATATATTACTTTGATGAAAATTAAAATTATGAAATCTTCTAAAGAAAAGTTTTGAGTATTCTCTTTTACTTATGAACTATCTCAGTGCTGCCCACCAGCTGGCTCTGCTAGCCCATGCCCTGTGGTGTTTAGAACTATACAGGTATATAGGATTGACGTTTCTGCAACCTGAGATCAGGGATGAGAAGGTAACACTATTGATGGATAGGGGACCTTAATTAAGCTTCTAAGTGAGCACTATGAAACAGTAAATGAGAAGAGTTCACAGCTCTTTCAGTTTCCTGTGTCTCATCTGTGTGATTGAATAGTAGGGAGTTTATAGCTAAGGATTTCTTTGTAGACCGAAAAGTGAGAGGTTGAGGGTTTGTTAATCTTTAGTCTCAGTTTATAAACCCAGAAGCTTTTTAAGCAAATTCAAATTTAGTAGTCCCAATCATCTAGAATGGTGGGGATCATCCACTTTGGATGTAAAATGTCTGACACTCTCCAAGATGATTATATGCTTCTAAGTCTGGGGTTTTGACAGTGTCCATCCGAGTAAGACTAAGGTCCAGTGCTCGGAGAAGCCCCTATGCCCAAGGTTTCTGTGGCCCTCCAGGCCTGCCCTCTGAAGCTTTCATTAAATACTTTTCGTTGGTAGATACAATGCAAAAAGGCCTGTCTGGCGAATTCTCTTTTGACATGAAGGTGTGCTGTGGTGGGAGAATCAGGGCCTTTTTCTTTCCCATAAATACCCTGAGCAAGCTGACCAAAAACATCATCAAAACCCTTCAAACATACACCTTCCCTGAACAGACTGAGGAATCCAAGAGTGTAGGCAGGGCTGGGTGCTTAACTTTAGAAACTAGTTTCCACAAGATGATAATTCAGGGCCCCTTGTTAACGAATTAACACAGATTTCAAGATGGTGACAGCCGAACATGACACCAAGTACAGAGTCCTGTGTGATTGCACAGGGTCTCAGACCCATAGAGCTAGCCTGGAGGTAGCACCAACTCCCAACAAAAGCAAGGCTGGTGGGGGCACACTTTGGTGAAAATGCTGTCTGGATCGGGGTGGAGGCCCATATTTTTCACTTGTTCATTTGAAGTTCATATCGTGGTCATCTCCATAGGGACAAGAGCTATATATATCTGAAACCTAGGCAAGCTCTCTCCTTTGACCCTCATAACCACGGCAGTGGGCTATGACCAGAGAGGAAGTGAAATCAGAGCAGACACCAGGCTGTCTGCCCTGGCAGTTGTCTGTATCCCTATTGATCTGGAGGTTTGGGCTGCTGCCTGGTCTTATCAGCTGGTGACATCAGCACTGCCATCATTTCCCTCTCCCCCTGTCAACCCAGAAAGCACCTCTGAGGACCATTAGTGCCTGTTAGCAAAGATGCCATACCCCAAAACAAACAGCTCATCTGGGAGGGAAGCGGAAGCCTTGCTACTGCGAAGAAAGTGTCTTGATAGCTTTTCTATGTAATGTAAAGAAAATAAAAGAGAAAATTAAAAATATCTGTATATATATCATATTTTCCTTATGGAGCATTTTTGGTGATATTTTGACAGGTGTGGATTGTACTGACCCTCTCTTAGAGAACTTTCCAGCTCTAAACAACACGGAACATATACACTTGCACGAGCACATTTCATCTGAATTAATATCAAACGCTGAATGGGATGGCTTATATCTGAAAATAAAAATGTCATCTTAAAGATAAATCAAAGGTAGAAAATAAGTATTAGATATTTTGATTAAATTCTAAGTAATTACACAAAATTGCATGTATTTCAAGATATTGAGTAATTCTTTTCAAGGTTAAAGAGGGTCCGTTTTTAGCCTTAAAAAAAATTTTAGTTGATGTCTCAGGAAAAGAATCATTTATTAAGTTTCCACATCTCCAAAGTGGGTTATCTGTGGTTTTTAAGTTTGTTTGTTTGTTTCTGTTCAGATTCACAAAGTTCTTGGGGTCACCATTTTGATTAAGTGAAGAGGAGGCAAAAGAATTCTGATCTGATATGCTGTTCAAATTACCTAACATTCTTCCAGGAGAGAAAGAGCATCTCTCGTCCTGAAGTTGCTTCCATCTCCTCAAAGTCTGGCTCTAACTTTACCTACCTGGAAGCTGGTTCTGAATGCATATCTTACACCCTTGAAATGAAATCTCCACCTTGCCTACCCTTTCCTCTCACATTCTCAAACAGGATTATATTTGTCCTTAATCGTCCTTCGGTTTATATGAATCTTTGCATTTTTCTCTCAATTATACACGTCATTCGGCCTCGCTGGAAGGTGGTCTGAGAACAGCCTGAGTTTTTCTCAAAGCATCTAGGACAGGATTTTTTGCCTGGTTGCTGTATGGCTTCTGCTGTGTCCCTGTCTTACTCTCATGTTGGTACTAATCACCAAAATAAATGTATGGTTAGATCTGCTATAGGGAAACCGTGATTGAAAGTCATTTGAAAATTTTATGCTTGGAGAATTGAATTATATAAGGATTTTTTTTTCATAAAACCTGAAATTTCATATAAAGGGCATGCGTATTCTATAAAACATATTAAATAAATACATTATAGGTCACGGTGGTTGTTAAATAAGCAAAAGTATAATTAAGATAACAGCTGTGATAAATGGCTTAAAATAAACAATAAAATTCTTAGAAGTTTAAAAGGAACATGATAAATGGAAAGAGTAAAAGATTAGGAATCAGAACATTAGTATTCTTGACTCAGATTGGGACTTCAGTTTCTTTGTCTTATATAATGGAAGTAGATATGATCTTTCATACTTTGTAAGAGTTAACATTTCTTGTTCACTTTTGTTTGTAAAATCTGTTTCTAAGCTCACAAAGGTATCATATACTCCCTATAAAAATAGACCTCTCCCCATTATTCCTTCCTGCCAGATCCCTTATGCATTTCTATACACCACATGTGTGTGTATGTGTACATGTGAACACACAGAATTTTTTTTGATGCAAAAATGACATCACATATTGTTCAGAGCTTTATTCTTTTCACTTGATAACTGACATATTTTTCTATTGGTACATTCAGATTTGTTGCATCCTGCTAATGGGCTGCATAGTATTCTCTATAATCATTATATCAACTATTCCTCTACTGAAAGTCACTTAAGTTGTGCTTTATTTTTAAATATTACGTGTAGTGCTTCCATGAACATCCTTGCACATATATCTTTGAGTGTGTAAGGAATATTTCTATAGAAAAATTTCTGAGTCAAAGAGTTTATATACTTTTAATTTCGATGGGTATTTACAAATTAACTTCTAAAAAGTTTTGTCCTTTCACTGACAATATACAAGAGTGTCCATTTCCTCACAGTTTTATCAACAATGGATGTTATTCTTTTTATTTTCTTGTCTCTCTAATAGGTAAAAATCAGATGTTTTAATGTGCATTTCCATGTTTTAATCTGCATTCACCCAATTATTAATAGGTGAAAAATATTTTTATTAGTGTTGATTTTTGTTTATATTTCTTCTCTTTTGTACCTGTTGATTTTATCAAATGTCTGATAACTCTTTTTTGGTCATTTTTATTTATGAATGAATAAATAAGTGTAACAGTATCAGTAGTTGGATTGCATTTCTTCTGCATTCATTTATTCTTCCTTTCCTCAATAAACCTTTCCCTCGACTAGAAGGTTTTAGTGAGAGTGAGCATTGCATAGTGTGGAGCTGGCACAAGGCTAGAGACTTCAGTATTTCCAAGGAAAGAAATCTTTGTGCCAGGGTCTTTGTTTTCCTTCTGAGCAGAGCTGTCTTTATATTTTTTGCTTTCTTCCATGCTATTGTAAACTTTTCAATCTCTACCTCTCTATCTCCAGCCTTAACATCTAAACTAGAAGCTCTTTCTCCTAGATCCTTCCATTTATTTAAATGGTAGCTCTATGAGCTTTGGTTTGAGAGCAAATCCATTGAAGCTAGACAGTCTCTGTGGGCCAGGAGGGGAAAGGCTGTGACTGTCCCAGCTATTCTGCAGTCAAGTCTTCTTCCATCATTCACCTTGTATATTCCCTCCACAGCCCACTCCTGCTCCCCCTATAGCTGACTATGAAGGTTCTGAAAGGCTCTTACCTCTTAAGCAACCACCCTTTGCATATGTTTTGGGCTCCAATTCTCCCGATCTGCCAAACCACATGACTCTCAACTAGTGGCCAATTTGTGCCCCAGAGGGCATTTGGCAATGTTTGGAGACATTTAGTTGTGACAATGTAAGGGGGTGTCACTAGTATCTAGTGAGTAAAGGCCAGGGGTGCTAATCAACATCCTACAATGTTCCGTATTGTCCCCACAACAAATAATTAGCTAGTCCAAAGTGTCAATAGTGCAAAGTTTGAGAAACTCAGATATAATCACATCTGCTTTCTATTTGAGCATACCGTTTTCTGTTTCCCAACACCTGTATGGTTTTATTCTTTTAAAACATATTTTTTTATATATATAATTTAAATGAGATGTGGTGAAGAAAGACAAGTATATGCATGAGTTTGGTTGGCTATCATAAACAAAAAGATATGTTCTATGATTTCATTAACATATCTTGGGCACAGATTGATGTATAAGTATTTCCTAAATATACAAGTTCAGCTTTCATTCTTTATCTCCTCTTTTTGCTACAGTTTTGCATAATTAATATGTAACTAAAAATGAATGCATTGTGTAGTTTTAAAGTGTCAAATATTTAAAATTTTGTGTTAAAGGGGTATCCTTCCAGGTTTTTTACATTCCAGATGTTCTGAAATGAGGAGCCAGTGGGTGATTAGTCCCACAAGGACCTAGATAGCAAAGGCAATAAGAAATTAATTTTTAATTGATGTTGAGTGTGGGAAGAGTCGATCTTAAGTTTCAGTTTTCTGAATCAGGTACTTCCCATCTCTAAGCACCAAGTGATTTCCCCAACCTGACACCTCCTGAATTATACAGTATAGAAAGATTATTCTTACCCTAAAGGTGACTATGGGCTGGGTCTCATGGGACACCAAGAAGTTTAAGGCATAATTTTAGGTCTCAAGATATTTCCAATTCAAATGGGAAGAGAGATCACACACTCACAAGAAAATTACATGAATAGAATTTGTTTGTTTCAATAATTATAGTCATATTAATTGTTAAATTGTTGAAATACTTCCCTATGAACTACCTCAAGACTCCTAAGAGCCCCCTCTCCTTGTCCCAGTGTTTAGGGCTCCTCCCCCAGACTCCAGAGCTCTCTCAAACTCTTGGGATAAGCAACTGAAGCTCAGGTACTTTGCACTGCAGGTGTTCTCCAGAATCCTGTCCACCTCCTGACCATTGTGATTGGTCAGTGACCATTGAGTACAGATTGCTAAATATTTTTAATGTCACCCTGGAGCCAAAGCAATAAATCATTTCTAAATGAGTAACAGAGACATCAGGTGTTGAATAGGTTCAAAGGGTGAGGGCAGGAGCACCATTACAGTGGGGTGGCAGAGGGAAGATAAATTTTGAGTAATCTGGAGAGGTGGATGACACACAAATAATGAGGGGAAGGGCAAGACCCTTGATATGTTTAGTTCATAAAACAGAATTAGGGCCGAACGTGCACCAGCCAAGTTTGCCCAGTTAAATGACAGAACTGAGAGTAAAATTTCCATGTTTATACTCCCCAAATCCATGCTGTCTCCAGAAAAGAGCAGACAAATTCTTTTCTGATATAAGAATATCGAGACAGAATGAACAAGATTTTTTCAAAGACTAGGTGTTTCCTGTGAGTAAATTTTTTAGGAAGACAATTAGCAGGTGATATCCTTGAAAAAGAAAAGAGACAGAGGCAAATATACAAATCCCTGTGTCCCTGGTGTCCCCTCAATGCAGATCCAAGAGAATAGATTTTGCAGGTTTTTTTTTTATAGTTCAATATAGTTTGTTGTAGAATCATACTATTAGTATTTAACTGAAGAGTACTTTTTTATAACTTATGTTCTTCAATATAATTAATAGCACTACTAAGTATATTGAACACTTGCAAAAGACAAAATAAAAAATACTGTATTCTAACATGATCACACCAACAGACAACATTACTTTTCATTGTTTCATCATCTCTGTAATTTTATAGATGTAACTGAACATATTATTTCATATATGTAACTATGGTGTTCTTCTCTACACTTCCTTCTTATATTATTTCAATTCTGTTATAGTCTCAGATGTGACTTTAAAAATTTTATCATTTTAAAGCCACCAAAATTTTCACTTGACATCAATCTTCAATTTAAGCAAGATGACCAGAAACTAAAAATCAAATCGATTTTCAACTAAATTTTCAATCTACACTTGTTTGTGGAAGACTTAGCAAACATCTAAGAAACTGTCTGTCCAGTATCTTTTATTTTAAAATGTCTCCCTCATCCTTATGGGTGTCATGGGATCTGCTGTATTAGAGCAACACAACTGACCTCATTTGTTACCATGTTTCCCACCTACAGAAACAGAGATGCCAGCCCATCAATGTCAAGAGGAACAGACATGTAAAGTTAGAGTCAAATAGCCTCAAATCTCTCTATTCTGGCTGTCTCTAAAGCCCAGCCATGTCCCACCATCTGCTCAGAGTAGACTGGGATTCTGCTAATGCATTCTTCTTTTCACAAGCAAATATAAGCTAGTTTCTGCATTCGTAACCAAACAAAGCCATCTAATAATGAGAAATACACTTATTTGTTCTCTCCAGGCAAATCATCTCCACCTCATAATCTAAAGAAAAGTTTATTGGGAAAGAAGGAAGACTAATGCTCCTTCTGTTTAAGAGCATTTTGGATACAAAATTGACTGTGTAGTTTCAGACCTGGGAATAAATCTTAAAAAAAATACTTAAAGTAATATGGTTGGATAGATAGATAGATGATAGATAGATAGATAGATGATAGATAGATAGATAAATAGATAGATGATAGAAAAAGGTCATAAGAACATTATTTATAATAATGAAAAATAATGAATGACATACATGCCCACTGAAAAGACATAGGTTAAATAAATAAGAATAGGATACATCTATATTATACAATCATTTATAATGATGTTACATGTTTTTAACTGTTGAGATGAAAAGATATCCACACTAATACTATTAAAAGAAAAAAAAAGCTCTGTTTAGGAAAATTTTTTAAAAAGTGAAGAAAAGAAACCAAAAAGAAAAATACAATATGAGTATGGATAGGAAAACATCTGGAGAGATATAACCAAAATATTAACGATGCTTCCTGTGGGTTGTGATTACAACATTCTATGCTATTTTTTTGTGATTTTTCTGAATCTTAGTTTTTTAAAATCATCATGTATGTATTATGTGTATAAGTATATAAAACAATAAAGCTAAAAAATTATAGTAGTACAAAATAAAAATTCAACTCCTGATCTCAGTGCAGTACTTCAAAGCTTTCAGTTCTCTGATCTGCCTTCCCCAGTTGACTTAGTGACAGTCTTAGTGACCCCCAAAAATGAGGGTGGTATTGCATTTTATCAGCTAGCAGACATAAAGCAAGATGGCAGTGGGAAAATCAGACAAGAGGAAATTAGAGTTTGGGTTATTTGAAGCTAACCACCTACCCAGGCCATGTACTCCTTATCTCAGCAACCAAATGCTCTGCTTCATTCTGCTTTAGAAGGAAGAACATGCACATCTGTGCTGAAGCTTCAACTCATAGTGAATGTTCTTAGCTCATAAACCACCCTCTCTGGCCAACTGTTAAAATACAGTTATGATTGAACTAGAACAGAACATGTCAAGTCACAATTTTGGCCTGTAGCTGTCAGGAACTGCAAAGAGTCTGAGATTTTACTCTACCTGCAAGCTAATATAGCCTACAATAGTTTTGTACATTCTGGCAGAAGACATGAAACCCCTGAGCCAGATGAAGAATAGTTTCTCATGGCACTCACTACCTGTATCCAGAGGATCTTCATTTTTTTGCCCCAGTTCCCATAGGTTAATATGCAGAGGGCCAAGGGATGCCTGCATACGCAGTGAGTTGCATTGCAGGAGAGGAACTTCAACTTAGAAAACCTGAATCTTTTACAATAGTCTGCCCTCTGCCCTAAAGAAAGACATCGTCTTTATTGTACTGGACAAATCAGCCTTTTGTTTTGGAACGAGACATAATCTCTTATCTTCTACGGCTGTACGCTAGGCAAATATCTTTGAAATGATGGCCTGGAACAAAATCTGTGAGTGCCTCCATTTTAAAGACATGCAGAAATGTGAGAGACCCATGGAGACTTGGCTCCCGAAAGCAGCCTGTTAACTTTTCACCTTTTTCACATAGATGAGAGGAGCAGGCTCAAGAGCCAGCATTCGACAACAACTGAGTATGTTTATTTCTTTATGAAAGAGTCCAGCTGAGGGAGGGTTTGTTGCTGAATGAAATCAAGAAGAAAAAAAGGGTGTCCTCCTAAGTCCCCAGTAGGTCAACTTTATGAATTCCTCTCTTAAGAAGAAATGAGAAGCAGAACTTAGTGAGATTGTCTTTTACAATGTCTAAAGTAGGCACTATACGAGCTATCTAAACATGAACAAATACCACACGGCCTTAGGGCCACCTTATAAGTGCCCAGGATATTTCTTGATGGAAATATAACGACCTTTTTAAGATCTTAAAAATAAATTTGGAGTGAGTGTTGATTGAGGAGGCCATGAGGAAACTTTCTGGGGTGACAGAAATGTTCTATATAGCTTGATAGGGGCATGTCATCTGTCAAAATTTTGTCATTCTACCCGTAAGTTCTGTATCTTTCACTATATGTAAATTATGCATCAATTAAAACACATAAACTCTCACTTACTATTACAATTCCCATTCAAGGACCCATGAATTTACCACGGGTAATCTAGGTTTCTTGTTTTCATGCTTAATTTTTTTTCTCTACATTTTATAAATTTAATATCTACCTCTCTAACATGTTGCACATATTAATTCCTCTGCTGGATAGACTGCAATGGCAGCTAATGATGGAGAAATTCAACTTAGTTAAATAAATTTCTCGTTTAAAAGGAAAACAAAAAAAAAACCCCAGCTTATCACAGTTCTTGGGATCCAGCAGATGCTCATTTTGTGTTTCCTGAAATAAATGACTTGAAAGTCAAGAGTAGATTTGGTATAGAGGTTGAACACAAGATTGCAAAACAATAGGTCAAGCATGTTTTGGGTATATTTTTATTACCTACAGTACTTAAAGCCATTTTATAGATAACCCAAAATGCTGGAAGTAAATTAATAAAAGTTTTATCAAATAGTGTCTCATTTTGATCAGGTAAAATGTTGGTCTTAAATGGCAGTGAGAGTTCCTCCTCTTTACCTTTGATACAACCTTTGTTCTAATTACAGAAATGGGGGAGGGAAGATTAATAAAAACAGAGCAATGGATGTTGAAGGTCAGGATCACAGATACACAGAAAAAGAAGCAGTTGTGAATCTCATTCTTGGGGTAATGAAGTAAGCAGCTAGCATACCCTTCCTTCTTTTTCTTATTCTAGACTCAGTCAAAACAGAGGCTTTATCCTGGACACATCTCTAATGTGAGGTTGGAGGGAGAACATTATACCACCAGAAATACACATAACTCAAGTGTCTCTAGGAGTCCAGAGCTTCTAGGTTCAAATATGTTAAGTTTTACTAACCAAAAACTCTGACTTGCTTAGTCAGGAATGTCAGACTTGAGAGGGCTTTTATCCAATATTTCCTCTTGGTCACCACATATCCCCGGGAGTCCTTTATGGATCTGCTCGTCAACTTCACTCACTTCCCAGACTCTGCTTAATTGTGCCTCACAAAGCATCTTGAGGAATCATCCCCACTCACCACATTGTGGTCTTGAGTAGCTAATGCAATATGGGGGTCTATGCAAAAACGGTGAGAAGAATTTCCTTCCCAACTTTTGGCTACGTCCAGGCCCAAAACAAAAAGTTTTTCATGCAAACAGTTCCTTCAGCTTTTATCCCTCCTCATCAAGTCCCCAAACCAGTGTAAATCTCATGGTAAGTGAGCGGTGTCATGCCTCTCCCTAGTCATCCTGTCTCAAATCACACAACCACACAACCCCTCCCTTCTCTCACTGTCCCTCCCTTTCCCACCAAATGCCACTGAGTAGATCATTCACACAAACAAATTCCCAGAGGATTCTGGACTGATCAATTTTATAAATAACCAGACTAAATATCAGGTGAGCACAGCTAGATTTTCTGCTATACTTGGGGCAGAGCAGGAGGTAACTATCTGAGATTGCAAGGAAAAAAGGATACCCAATTTGCTTTGCTGAAGGCAAATGATAGAACATGACATCAGAGAGTTTCAAATGCTGCTTCTTTCTGGATGCCATCCCTAAGCACTCTAACTATGATTTGTTGAAATTCAAAAGTTTTGAAGTCATTTGAGACCTAAGAGTCAAATGTTATACTTTTAGCAACAACAGTGAGAATATATAGCACAGACTCTTGGTTCCAAGTTCTATTCTAAGTCTTTACTTGAAGTAGGTTCTCGTTATTCCCATTTTATAGACGAGTAACTGAGGTCTAGGGAAGTTAAGTGAATGAATAAGGTTAGGTGGTCAATAACTGTGAAATCAAATCGAACCTAGGAAATCTAAGAGCCTAAGTTTTTAGCCATTCTACTGACCAGTCTCATGGGAAGGGCCAAATTCCAGGGAACCTGAGGCCAAGGATGTGGGAAGAGGAAGGTGAGTAAGACACTGAGGCTCACAGTCATCAAGGGCCTGTCTGCATAAGTCCTTCACCAAAAAGCAGGTAGGTCACATAATGAAGTATGGGGCAGGCCTTCCCTGGGACACTAAAACATTGACAATCTCGGAAAAGTGAAAGAGTTTAAGTCTGTTCAGTCAAACATCTAATTGAAAGTGTAGCAGACAACTAAACAAGTGTGCTTCATTTGAGCAAAAGAGTTTTACTCAGACTCTTGAGAAGAGCTGTGCCCAGGGGACAGTGACTAAGAACACCTAGGACACTATACCTGTACTTATGGAGTGGTCTTCCTGCTCATCGAGTGAGTAGTTTGTGACTGGAGCAGAGAAAAGGGAACAGCAACAGGGGAAGGAACCAGCAGCACCCAATGACTTGTATTTGTACTAGCACCATTTCTCCCAGTAGAGGAGTCAAACGATGTTTATAAAATTAGTCTGTTCTCTCTTCTCCTTCTGTAGTTTAAAAAAGCAATGGGCATTTCGAGAAGAGGAAAAAGCCTGTGCAGAGGCTTGGAGAAAAAATGTCAAGCAAGGCCACATTTGAAGAATGGTGGGGGTTTGGTGAGGTTGATGGGGCCTGACAGATAGGAACCTGGAAAGGGAAGTGAGACCGCTCTCTCGATTTGTGCACGCATGTCAGATGCATTAACTACTTCAAGGTAAGAAATAGATTTTTCCAGACTCTGTTTTGATCAAACTAATGTTGTTCATGTGCTAGAATCTCTCCAATCAAATTTTACATATAGTTATAAGTAGTGTCTCAAACTCAATTTTACCTTAATAAAATAGGAGCACACTAATACCACCTATTGAAGGCCTTTTCTGAGAAGATTCCAGTCCTTTGTAAAGTTGGTGTCTCCTCAAAGTCCTAAAGATCCTGAGGCGAAACAATTAAATTGACCAATAACAAGTTTCATTTTTAGGCAGAAATACCAACACATATTGTTATGGGCTAAATTGTGTCCCTCACACCCCAAACTCTTTGTTGGAGTCTTAACACCTAGTATCTCAGAATGCAACCATATTTAGCGATAGGTTCTTTAAAGACATAATTAAGTTAAAATAAAGTCATTAGGGTGGACACAAATCTCATGTGACTGGTATTCTTATACAAGGAGGAGATTAAGACATAGATACACACAGAGGGAAGACCATGTAAAAACACAGGAAGAAGACAGCCATCTGCAAGACAAGAAGAGAAGCTTCAAAAGAAATCAACCATGCCAATACCTTGATCTCCGACTTTGAGCCTCCAGAACTGAGAAAATACTTTCTGTTGTATAAGTCTCCTGGTGTGTCGTACTTTGTTGTGGCAGCCCTAGAAAACTAACACAGACACCATTCCCCAACCACATATTAGGACCCCAAGCATTCAGCCTCATAGAGAGCCTGCACTAATAAGTCAACTCTCTCTCCTACCAAAATGATTTGTCTTTCTCTCACTTGACTTGACAGAGGAAGGCAGTGAGCTGCCCTTTTCCCTATGTTCTCTAATCAAGAATAATCACAAGGCTGTAGAAAAAAGAAGGAAAGAAACCTGAGAAGACCCCAAGGTAAAGAAGGAGTCCTTTTAGGGAACAATAGGACTCTCTTGAATGCAGGGCTAAGGAATCTTTGTGGGGTCTGTGCTCAGTCTTGCCCCACAGACACTGTCATGAGCACTGCTTATTTTGAAAGGAATACGGGGAGAAGGGAGAGTCACCTGGTCTCTGGACGGGTCATCCTTCATGTTCAAATAGCCTCCGTTAATCCTGGCAGAACAGCTCTTAGTCAGCGAATGGTGGGTTTCTCACTTGCCCCTTGGCCACCAAGCCCACCATCCCAGCAGCCAGCAGTATGGCCCACTCTATCATTCAAAACAAAACACTAATCAGAGAGGCAGCCCCATGTGCAAGAAGGCTCAGAGGGTGAAGGGTCGTTTGGGAGGTCACTCCATTTTAACCCTTCCCTTCTGCCTTTCTCTTTGCTTCTCACCAAGGCCAAGAAAGGTTGCCTAGTAATGATTTTATATTTATTAATTTATTTTTAGTGCATCCTGCCTTTTGGTTTAAAGGAGACTGCAGAACTCATGCAGAGCAGCAGGCTGGCCACTAAGCCAGATGATGCGATGGGATTAACTGGGCCAGAGGCATCCAATCCCCAACCTCTGTTGGGTTTTTGTGGGTTTTCTTGCTCTCCCCCAGCAAGGCCAGTGTCTGTGGGATGTACCAAGTCTTTAATGTGCCTGCATCTGAAAGGAGAGGATGAAAGCTGCTTCTCTGAGCTGGCCTAATTGGAGAGAATTGCGGTTGTGAAGTAAGGGCTGGGCCTAATAGGCGAGAGGGGGAGGGGTACAGGCAGGAGGGGGTGGACTAGAAGGACAGGGGCTCTTTTTGATGAAAATGTGGGCCTCCCCACAGTCATTCCTCTTCAGCTGCTGCCTCACAGATGGACCCTTTAATTGAATTTTCCTATGGGCCTGGGGGAGGGAGCCATTTCAGGCCAGGAGAGCAATTGAAGTGAATCTGATGGCTTTGGTTTCTTTTCATCGGGAGCTGAAGGAGCAGGTGGGGTGGTTGTCAATCTTAGTGTTTTCATCCTATGCCTGCCATCCTCATCTACTTTTCAATTCACCTGAATTTTTTTTCTTTTTAAAAATCCCCACTCAGGGTTATTTTGCTACATTCTGGCCTTAGTCGTCAGGCTAAGCTTGGAGGACGTTGAATTAGAAAGGTGGTGGTTTGTTTAATTCCACTGGATTCAGCAACATTTGATGGAGCACCTGCTGTTTGCATGGCCTGTGTGCTTCTCTGAAGGCAGTGACTTCAGTGAATGCCTTCTGAGAATGTATCCTCAGTCAGGAAGAATGGTCTTAAAAATAAAGGCAAAAAATAAACGAAGAACGAAGAAACAAAAACAGCTAAAGAATAATTGAAGGCAGCATGAAGTTCTCAACTGAATAGTTAAGGGACTAAAATGCATGGGCAAGGTAACCATAACAAGTCCTTGAAGTAAGAGGCATTCTGGGACATTTAATTTGGACAACAGCCTGTAGATTGGCTGCTGGAAAAAAAAAATCATCTATTAAAGGCAGAGCACCTCTCTGCCCTGAGAATTTCCAGAAGAGAAGACAAATAAGGCCCAGATCCCTCCTCCTTGTGAAAATAGCAATGTGTGCCTGTGATCAGCATTCTGCTAAGTGGCCTATAGATGTCAGAGATTCCAATGTGATTCCCAGGAATGCCATGAGGAAGTCTGAGTGTCTACCTGTCCACATCTTCAGTCATTTTCATAGAATGTCATCAGATGGGGAATTGGTGGAGAGGGGATGAAACTTATCACAAAACCACACATCAGGTCACTTGACAAGAAATGTTAATTCTGTTACGCAGTACAGTTAATTCTTGAACAATGTGGGACCAGGGGCAATGACCCCCTGCATAGTTGAAAATCCACATATAACTGACTCCCCCAAAACTTAGATGTCCTTGGTTTTCACAGGGGATTTGTTCCAAGACACCCTGCAGATGTCAAAATCCATGGATGCTCAAGTACCCCATATAAAATGGCATGGATCAATACATATATTTGGTTCTCTAAATCCACACCTCAGACTCTCAACCACAATTCAAAACAGTACAGGTATTTATTGAGAAACATCTGTGTACAAGTGAACCTCCATAGTTGAAACCCGTATTGTTCAAGGGTCAACTATATTTCATAGCAAGAAAACGTATTTGTTGAATTTTAGTCAGAGAACTTATATAGTAAAGGAGGAATATTAACTGTCTCTATTTAATATATATCTCCAGATACAAATATTCTAAACAAAGCAGGAAGTCCACAAATTCTACATCTTGGCCCTTCATGGCAGCTGAATAAGGCATGGTGGTACAACCTGGCAAAGAAATTACTCTCTGGTACTTAGAGGATTATGATGGAGGCTATTAGGAAAAGTGGAGTGACCAGGAGAGATGAGACCAGAGCCGTGTTTCAAGAGAAGAGAATTTGGATGGAAAGAGAAAGGCTACTCTGAGTAGCCCACTGCTGGCAAAGGCATAGAGGTGACAATGAGAATGGGTGTAAAGAGAGAAAGGGAAGTAGCTAGTCTTATGTGGGTACAAGAATCATATCTATGAGTGAGGAGTTGGGGATGTATTTTGTCAGGTGAAAAAGAATAATCAAGGCTGATCCTCAGTGGCATGAGAAATTTAGTTGTTTCTTAAGGAAAAAGTAAAACAAAAACAAATATATCAACTTTTTATCAAGTTTTCACTATAGCCAGTGACATTCATATTGATTATGTATAATCATCATCATCTAATTCTCACACAATTGCCATGTTGTTATTGTACTATTCATTTTAGAGCGAAGTAAATTGACATTCAAACAGTATAAGCAACTCACCCAGGGTCACACAGCTAGTGTGTGGGTGGAATCTAAGAGTTACACGCCATCTTCTGCATTATAGTTATCTCCCTGGACAGGTGGCAGAAGAGCAGAGTCATGGCCAGCATTCTCTCATACACTCCCTCAGACCTTCTAGGTATTTTTCCAATCCTTGAGGCATGCTTTAGCAAAGCTGGCTTGACTCCACCACTGAGACCTCCCAGGCAGCCCTGGAGAGGCAATCCCAGCTCATAGTAGCATTCAAACTGTGCAGGCAGGTGTGTGGGTATGTGGGACCAGTGGGAAGGTGGGCGAAGCTCTCTAAACAGCATTCAATCCACTACTGTAACAAATAGGCCACACCTCAGGCAACTCTCCAAGGCCAGCCTGTCCTAATCTTTTCCTAATTATAGGACCCTTCAAGTGTCTATTATGCCACCTACTGTGTTAGGCACTTTTCATTCATTATTTCAATTAATTCCCACACTAACCCTTGAAAGTAAAAATTATTACTCTTATTTTACACTGTAGGAAATGACAGCTCTGAGAAGGGGTTTCTGTGTATCAGAAACCAGTTCTGATCCCAATGATCATGCTCTTTTCTTTCGGCAATATTGCCTTTATGCCCACCAAAGTCTTAGAGTTATGACTCAATAAACTTTAAAAAAAAAGGTCAGCTCATGCCACCCACTCTTAGTCACAAAACTTGTCTCCTCTAAAAAAGAAGAAAGAAAATCTTTCAATTAATGTATTGATTTATAAGGAGTTATACACACCAATGAGAGAATTAGTGTTAGGTTGGCCGGGATCTGGTGCGTGCTGGCTCTAGTGACCTATGCAGTCACTGAGAGAACTGCATTCAGTTCCTCCTTGCTTGCCCCTGTGAGGTGCCATTCTAAGGATCACCTACTGAGGATCGTCAACTCAGCTATCACACAGTAACGCTTGATAAATAAGCTAACATTTGTTGGTGGCTGTGTGCCAGCCACTGTGCTAAGAGCTTCACATGTATGGTGGGATAGGATTTCAAAGCAGTTTCTCAACTTGGCGCTACTGACATTTTGTGCCATATCACCTTTTCTCATGGGTCTGTCTGGAGTGTTCTAAGATGCTCACCCAATAGCTGCTGGTAGCACACCCACTCCCAGTTATGACAACCGAAAATGTTTCCAGACATTGCCAAATGTCTCTTGAATAAAAAAATTGCCCCTGTTTGAGGACCACTGTTTTAAACTATAAACTGACTTACCTCTAGATTGATAGCGTGAGACCACTTGCCTGTAGTTACGACTAGCACAATCTGAAGGCAACCCTGTCAGCATTTACTCAGGTCATCCAAGGCCGATTTGCACATCTTCCTGGAGTTCTGGGTCATGGGGTCATGCCTGCAGATTGACTCTCCATGGAGCCAATGTATAACAATACAAGCCCACTAATGAAGGACCCAAAACATAATTAATTGCCCCCAAATCCCTGGGCCTTGGGATTCCAGAGGTGCTTTGCTTGAGAACAGCTGCTAGTGAACATAAAACCTTGGGAGTACTCATTTCAAATCCTGTTTAGCCACTAATTAGTTGTGCAGTTTTGCAAAGTGACTTAACCTCTTTTGTCTGTAAAATCAGGATAACAGTAACATCACTTCTGTCACATGGGTTCTAGGAAGGATTAAACAGGATACTAAATCGAAAACTCTACCCTTATGCAGGCACACAGTAGGCTTAACAAAGTTAAGTTTGCCCTTACCAGTATCTCACCAAGACAGAGGGCATTTGATTTGGAACAAAACCAGTGAGGGGTGTACAACAAATTCCATTGAACAGAGCCTGTATTATGAACTGGTAGCTGTATTTCCTTCCAAGCGTGACATTTAGGCTTGGCATAATCCAACCCCTTTGTGAATCTCCAGGTAATCTCCCTCTGACCATGTACACAGACGTATTGGATCAAGACGGCTGTCGGAGCCCTCACAAAAAAAAAATGGTGTAGGCCCCTCTGCAGGTGTCTGCTGTCCGATAAGCTTGTCAGCAGAAGCTTTTCTGTGCCTGGCTCATCTGTCAGATGTCCAGGTGTGCCTGGGCTCAGCTTACACTCTCAAGTCAGGGTCATGGTTGCCAGGATGGAGGAGTTTTCCCTCAGGGATGGAAGCTTTTATCAACTTGAATAACAACCTGCTGCCGCCTGGAGCCCAGGGAAGTGGATGAATAGGTTTCTTTTTGACCTGTATATGAAAACCAAGAGCCAGCATTCCTGCCTGGATTGTATTGCTGTGTGTTCTCTGGGGAGTCATGACAGGGAGGCTCTTGGTACAGCTGCAGGTGATAAAAAGAACCAGGGAGGTAGACAGTGGCTACCAAGTAAACTTCTGTGTCTGATAAGGTATGACTAATTAAACAAAGCCCAGATTATGCCAGGGCTGGAAGGCCTCTGCTCTTCTAGTCTCCTTTCTCAGGCACACATTTCTTTGTATTTCTTAGACAGAGGGGAATAAGGGAGAAGGGAGGGACAGAGAGAGAGAGGGAGATAGAGAGAGAGAGAGAGAAAGAGAGAGAGAGAGCAGAGAGAGAGGATGTAATAAACAAAGATGTTCAAATCTGAAACTCTTTCTAATGTTTGCAATTAGAAAAATCATTTTGATGGAAGAGGAAGGTAAAAAAGGTTTTGGGCAATAATTCAGGTTTTTTAAATTCACTTTCTTCTTTTCTCTTCAAGCAGCAGGGTCCTCTCTAAAATGTTCTGCACCTATCAGCTTCCTTCTGTGGTCTGGGAGGCATATACAGTTCAAACATTCTCCCCAAGAGTCATGGAGGAAGAATCTCAGTACCACCCTACTGTACCCAGCTGGGGTTGGGAGCCTTGCTATGTGAAGCTTGTGAAAATTGCCTGATTTGAACATAGAGTCAGCTAGGCTAATGAGGACTAGACTTCAGATAACCATGTGACAAAACTGTGCTTATACCACAGAATAATGTCTCTTGGGAATGGAGAATGGTGCAGTATATCAAAATGTAAAAGTTGAAAATAAAACTTTCGTGCTGCCCCCACAAAACAATTAAGTTACTCAGAATCCAGCTGAATATCATCTAATAATCAAGAGCACAGACTCCAGATCAGCCCTGGCTTCAAATCCCGAGAGTTCTATCAGGCTTCTTACCTATTCTGTGCCTCAATTTCTGTCAAAACACTACCTGTATTAGTTTTCTAGGGTTGTTGTAACAACTTACCACAAATTTTGTAACTTAAAACAGCAGAAATTTATTCTCTCACAGTTCTATAAGCTGAAAATCCAAGATCAAGCAGTCAGCAGGGCCATTCTCACTTTTCTAGGGGAAGATCTTTCCTGGTCTCTTCCTGCTTCTCATATTTGCCAGCAATCCTTGGTATTTCTTCTCTTATAGACAAATCAGTCAATCTCTGCTCTGTCATCACATGACATTCTCTTTGTGTCTATGTCTTAACCTTCTGTTTTTACAAGGATACCAATCGTGTTGGATTTAAAACCCACCCTAATTCAGTATGACCTCAACTAATTACATTGGCAAAGACCTCATTCCCAAATAAAATCACACTCACAGGTATTCAGGGTTAGAACTTCAACAGGTCTTTCTGGGAGACATAGTTTAATCCACAATAGCCCCCTTTGGGGTTGTTGTGAGAATTAAATGAGATAATGTGAAGGAGCTTAGACCAGTGCCTGGCACACAGTAATACAAACTATTAATCATTATTACTTCTCAATTCTACAACAAACTTATAAGGTTGGTATTATTGTTTTTCTTTGACAGAAGAGTAAACCTGGACTGGAGGTTAGGGAAATTGGCTTAGTGCCACCCAGTTGCTAAGTGGCAGACTCAGAGTTGGTGAACCCAGAACCCATGTACTTCTTTTAGCCCACACTTCTAGAGTGACTTGGTTTTCTATTATAATCTATTTCTTTTTATTGCCTTGTTAAGAATCACTTTCCAATTCTTGGGTTCTTTTAATTGACCCCTCAAAATTTATTTACTCCTGTAGAATCCCAAATTAAAAAGCACTCAGCTAGAATACTATTGGTTCTTACTTTCAAGCCCTTAATTGTGCTAAGTGCCATGCTAGATTTAAGTACCAAGTGTCATGCTTAAATTTAGGACAACAAAGTAGACTGCAAAATTTCTTCATGTTTGCAGATATAAGCAAATTTATAGTGTGTTAGATACTGTTTTAAGTGCTATAATGAATATTAACACATGTAATTCCTCTAATAATTTTGTGAAAGAAGTACTAATTTATTCTTATTTTACATATTAGAATATGTAGGCATAGAAAGGCTAAGATCACAGAGCTAGAATATGCCAAAATGTTCCAGAACTAGGACTTGACCTGTACAGTCTGCCCTTTGGCTCTACAATCTATCCTTTTATGTGCTGTGTCCCAGGTGGAATAGATTTATTTAAATCTTTCTTGGACATTAAGGTTATTATTAATATTTTAACATTAGAGACAATGCTACAGTAAACATTCTTATGTTAACTCTGTGCACGTCCTGAATTATTTTTCTTGTAGGAGAATTTCTATGTCAAAGAGTAAGTATATTAAAGCTTTGGTACATAACATCAAATTGCAAGAATGAGGGAAGGAGTTCTCAGGATGGAAAAATGTAATCAGCAAAAGCATAAAATGGAAAAGCATGGGAATATGTCTGGAAAATGGCAAACGCTTAAATCTGAATGGAATGTAAAGTGCTTGAAGACAAGATATTGAAGAGCTGCCTCTAAAGTGGTCTAGAGTCAGTTTGTGGAGAGCTTCAAATGCCACACTGAGGAATTTAGATTTATCCAGCGGCACTGAAAAAACAGCATACATTTTTGAACTGGAGAATAAAATGATCCAATTCTGCTTAAAATAATTTCAAGAAAGACTTCCTCTCTCTTCCAAAAGAGGAGTCATTCATCACAATTGCTCTACTGCAGATGGATTGGGAGAGAAGGGGAAGTATATATTTTACTGCTTTTTTAAAACATGGTACAGTTTTAAAATCATCTATTTTAACATACATAAAAATATAGGAAACAGGCTTCTGGTCAAGTAATGTACTTGCCTCCTCTCACAACCTCATTAAAATTACAACAAAACTATAGAACGACCGTGATTGGGAGTTGCCTGAGGTCTAGCTGAACAGAAGTCCTACAACTGGGTACACACCTAAGAGGCCACCTTGAGACTGATAAGAGGGGTAGAGATGCAAAATGGGTAGGTCCTAAAACCACGTGTGGTAGTTGAGAATCAAGAGGGATACCTCAGCTTCAGAGGTTCCCCTGGAGGAATGAGGGGGTCCTGACTCCACACCAGACAACCCAGCCCAGGGTTCCAGTTCTTGGAAGAGAAGACATAACCTCTGGCTGTGAAAACCAGTAAAGATTGTGGCTGAGTGAGAAATAGAGCTACGAGAGTTGCAAACATTCCTCTTAAAGGGCCTGCATGTCGACTACTTACGTGCTGGGCTAGCAGCTTGAAAAACGCCAGGGACACATGGGGAGGAACTGAATAGTCTGGCTTCAGGGCAAGGGCTGGAGGGGCAGCTTTCTCCCAGATGGAAGTACTGGCAAAGGTATTGTTCCTTTGTCGAGCCCTTCCCTCACTTAGTGTGTAGAGGCAGGCAGCCACCATATCTGAGTCTCCATCAACCTGGCTAACATAGATGACCTTGCCCAGGTGATTTCCTGAGGCCCTGTCCTGCTCAATTTGCAGGCACACCCAAGCTTCCGCCAATGGTTTTTCCCATACAAATGGCCTGTCTTGGCTCATGGTGCAGACTTTCCTAAAATCTCTCAAAGGTTCACAAAACTCAAACATATGATATCTAGCCTTAGAATGCAACCCTAAACCTAGCACTAGAGGCAGCTGGCCTCAGTTCTTGGCTTGGCCTCTTGAGACACCTCTAAGCTGAGCATGGGTGGTAGCCATTTGTGCACTGCTTCATGGCTCATGCCAGCTAGTACACAGGCTATGGCTGAACTTGGCCTACCACTGAACACATCCCAGGAGGCCCTTGGGCCGGCACACTTAGTGGCCTAACTCAATCAGAGCTGGAGCACCACCCAGGACTGCATCTGAGGAGTACACACCCAAAGGGGAGACTGGGCAGGCACCAGAGCCTTGTTAAAGTGCATCCTGTTCCATAGGGTTGGCCTCTCGCTGGTCAATCCTCACAGCTCAGGTGACCAAGGAAGTCTGTGCCACTGGGCCCCGCAGGACACCTACTGCATAAAGCCACCCTATTAAGACTACGATACTTAGGAATCCTACCTAATACATAGAAACAAACACAGGGGTACCAGAAAGAGAAGAGAGAGCAAGAAATAGAAAGCCTATATAAAGAAATAATGATGGAAAACTTCCCTAACCTGTGAAGGAAATAGCCATACAACCCCAGGAAACTCAGAGAGTCCCAAAAAACATGAACCCAAAGAAGCCCACACCAAGACACTCATAATAAAAATACCAAAGATTAAAGACAAAGAGAGAATCTTTAAAGCAGAAAGAGAAAAGCAATTAGTCACCTACAAGGGAGCCCACATAAGAATGTCAGCTGATTTTTCAATGGAAATTTGCAGGAAAGAAGGAATTGGCAAGAAATATTCAAAGCGATGAAAAGCAAAAACCTACAACCAAGATTACTCTATCCAACAGAGCTATTATATAAAATCAAAGGCCAGATAAAAAGGTTCTTGGACAAGAAAAAAGTAAAGGAATTCATCACCACCAAACCAGTTTTATAGGAAATGCTGGTGGGACTTCTTGAAAAGGAAAAAACTCTATGTTTCAAAAATACGAATAACAAAATGGCAATAACTACATATCTATCAACCATTATTTTAAATGAAAAAGAGTTAAAGGCTCCAATCAAAAGATAGGGTGAGTGAATAAGAAAACAAAACACTTACATATGCAACAGACTCATTTCAGATTAAAAGACACACACAGACTGAAAGCAAAGGAATGGAAAAAAAGATATTTTATGAAAATGGAAATGAAAAGAAAAAGAATCTGGGGTAGCGATTCTCATACAAGACAAAATAGACTTTAAAATAAAGCCTATAATAAGAGGCAAAGAAGGACCCACTTCTGGGTATTTATTCAAAGAAACCCAAATACTACTTTAAAGGGACATGTGAGTCCATATGTTCATTGCAATATTATTTATAATAGCAAAGATGTGGAGGCAACCTGGGCGTCCATCAATGGATGAATGGATAAGGAAGAGGTAGTACATATACACAATGGAATATTACTCAGCTGTAAATATAAACAAATAAATAAATAAAAGAGTGAAACCTTGCCATCTGGAACAACATGGATGGATCTAGAGGGTATTATGCCATGTGGAGTAAGTCAGACAGAGAAAGAAAAATGCCATATGATTTCACTTACATTTGTAATCTAAGGAACAAAAGAAACAAAACAGAAATTAACTCATAGATACAGAAAATATTTCGATGGTTGCCAGATAGGAGGGGAGTTGGAGAGTAGGTGAAAGAGGAAAGGGATAGGAAATACAAATTGGTAGTTACAAAACAGTCATAGGGATGTAAAGTATAGCATAAGGAATACAGTCAATAATATTGTAATAACTATGTACAGTGTCAGATGAATATTAGATTTATCTGAGTGATCACTTTGTAAGTTACATAAATGTCTAATCACTATGTTGCACACTTGAAATTAATATACTATTGCATGTGAACTATAATTAAAAAATAAAAATATTAAAAATAAAAGTAAAATAAACTTTTAAGTAATTAAAAAAATGGCTGCAAATTCTTCGACACTTCTCATCAAGTGATAGAGTTTATTTCTTCTCCTTTTGAATATGGATTTGCCTGTGACTGCTTTGACCAAATGAGTACAGTGGAAGTGACATTATGCCAGCTTCAAATCCAGTCTTAAGGTTCTTGGACACCTTTCATCTAAAAAGTCCTAGTACCCTGCTGGAGAGTCCACAGGGAGATGAGCCCAGCTGAGCCCAGCCTTCCAGCCATCCCCGCCAAAAAGCAGACAAGTGGACGAAGCCATTTTGAACCCTCCAAGGCAGATCAACTGCCTTCTAAATGTCCTAAAGGACCCTAGTTGACCACATATAGCAAAAGAATCACTCAACTCAGCCCTTCCTAAATTTCTGACTCACAATATCATGAGATATAATAAAAGGGTTGTTTCAGATATTAAAAAATATATATATGAAATAATACAAAGAATAATATAATATATTAGTAATATAATTTTATATTTTATATTATGTATTTATATGTTACATAACATATAATATATTTAATTATATATTATGATATATTAATAATACAGTATAAAGAACAATATAAAGGGTAACCATTCTTCTGACTCTACAGTTTATCATTCCCATACACTTCCTTTATACTTTTACTATGTTGTAAGTATACATGAGCAAAATATAATGGTATATTGATTATTTTTAAAATTTATCTAAAGAAAATCATACTATATGTATTTTACTGCAATTGATTCTTCATTCACTATGAAGATTTTTATATTTGCCCTTATTAATACATGTGTTTCTAGATCATCCGTTGTTTTGTTTTATTTTTTAATGGTTGCATAGCAATCCATTGCAGGAATATATCATGACTTTTTTTCTTTTCTTGATGGACTAGGTTGTTTTGGATTTTTCTCTCATACAAACAATGTTATTATGACATTCTTCATGTCTTCTGTGTATCTTCATGTCTTCTGTGTATCTGCCAAGCGGGCAACCTTTCTCAACCAGAGTTTCTCCTCTGAACAACAGAACAAAAAAGATAATGGGAGTAAATATTTTCCCAAGTTCCCATGGATAGTAGATAACTAGCACCATTCTAGATGCATAAATGAGAAGTTAATTCATTTCATTGCAATGATGCCTCAGGATATTAGGGCTTAATTTTCTTCATAAATGATTGAGAAAGACTGCTGGGATAAATCTTAGGAGCAAAATTGCTGCTGGGTTTGCACAATTGAAATTTCACTTGGCAGTGCCAAAAGTGTTCTTCCAAGTGCTTGTACCAGTTTACACTCACATCAACAATGTAAGAGATCCACTGCTCCATAGCGCTGCCAACAAATGGTGCAGATTTTTTAAATGCTTGTTACTCTGAAGGGAATAAAATAGTATCTCAGTGTTTTGAACTTACATTTCCACAATTAATTTTAAGAAAAAGCCACATTTTTGTATTTTCATAAACTATATTGATTTCCTCTTTGTGAATTTCTTGATCAATTATTGTTCCATCCATTTCTCAATTGGATTATCTTTTTTCTATCATTTTGTAGACCTTCTTTACATATTATGATAGTAATCCTTTACTAGTAATAAGCATCATATCAAGTATTAATTAAATCTGTATGGTGAATTTTAGAATGTTCTGAGTCATGTTGTAAGGCTAATGCATGGTAAAAAGAGAGGTTTCCCAACATGTGGGTTACAATTCATTCACTGAGTATACAAATATTATATATCTTCTATGGATTAGACTCATGAGGGAATGTTCAGAAATATAGAAACAAACAATACAGGATCTCTGCCTTGGAGGGGTTTCAATCTAGAGAAAGAAACACAAATAACCATTTAAATTTTATTACAACCCCATCAGCATCATTATGGTTAGCGAAACAGTATTATATGTCTTCCCACAGTGATGCCACTTCAGGGTAAAAAGCATAGAATTTCTGTTGATTAAATGAAAAAGAGAAATGGAGAAAGCTTCTCTCCTGCATGTCAGGCCCTATTTCCTGGCAGGGAACCAGATGGCCAGATCAGGGGTGTGGCCATATGCGGCATCTTCCAGTGCGAACACACCTGGCTGGACCAAAGGCCTTCTTAAAATTGCATCTTTGTAAGTATATATGTGTTCTTTGTTCCCTTACACCTCTGTAAACAAGGCTTTTTGCTCCTGTTCCTATCAATCTGTTCCCTGCAACTGTGTAGGAAGACTGTCACAACAGCACTTGTCAGGAACTGCAGTGGAGCAAGCCATGACAGCTGGTGGCATGAGGAACCCATACATCTGCTTTTCTCTCTCTGCCAGACCTCCCTGAATAATGTGAGGTCTTGTGTACATAAGAATGATGTTATTGATCTGCCAACAGTCGGCCCCAAGTTCTGTGTTGTTTTTTAAATAGCTGGGGGTTGCCTTTACACTGGCCCACTCACACACTGTCACCTAATTCTCCCTGGGATCCAGAGGGCACATTTACACTTGGTTGTAAGTGCAAAGAGCCCTTGAGTCTTTATCAGGAGAATTGAGTTTTGGTGGCGGACCTGACACATACTGGTTAGGTGGCCGTGAGGAAGTCCTTAGGCCTTTCTGAATCTCTTTCCTCACATGTAAAATAGAAAAATAATACCTGTCCTATTTCTCTCAGTAATATACATAAAATTACTTTTGATATTGATTTATGAACTCTACAGTATGAAACAAATATGAGGGATTAAGATTATTTGCAAAGATAGAGCAGAACTACACTTGACTGCAAGGCACAAATCTAAAGGGCCCATTAATGGCATTTTGTGGTTTCTGAGTCAACACATTTGCAGTCCAACACAAATGGGCACAAATTGTTTTTCCTTAGACAGCTGATACACTCAGCCCTAATAGGGGGATATAAGGAAAACAACTGAGAATGCTCCTCGAATATGTAGAGTCATAGACTATTAGATCCAAAGGGCCTTTACTTTATCAGTGGAATGACCAGGATGGGTTAAATTCATGGCGTCCAAACTTTTTGTTCACATGCTTCTATGAGTAAGCATTTTTCAGGAAACCTTTTCAGTATATGCATATTTATTCGTTTTTAAACAGTAGACATGTACTACTATGCTAATATATAATGTACATTGTAAAAACATATTCACAATTAGAAATTTTTAAAGTTCAAAGGAAATTCTAATACATCTCTCCTGAACCACATAGTAGATCATTTTGCCAACCCATGAGAATACATACCTACAATTCTTGAGTCCACTGGACAAATGAGGAAACAGGCCCAGGGGGATGAAGTGATTTACTCAAAGTCACACAGCTAGTTGCTGACGGGTTTGACGCCTCCTGAAATTACTGCCTCCTGACAACGTGTGTAATCCTGGAGTTTACCCTGTATTGCAAATTACCACAATGGAATAATCACACATCATACTTTGTTTTTAGTTAATTCCTGATACACTGAGAGCATTTTTTCTTAGAGCTCTTTTTTTTTTTTTTAATTTTAATTTCTGAGAACAGACCTGAAGAATGAGTATGGATTTCCTTCATATAATGATGTGAGAAATAAAAGAGCAGGATTGTATGTCACAGATGAAAATGCTATATTTATGCCTTATTGTAATCCATTCATTGCTTTATGGATCCAATGTCCCCTTGGGAGAGTCACAAATCCACATAATGTTCCTGAGTGCCGGATTTGGCATTTGGATCTCTGATTTAGCTGTCAGATATGTAAAATCACATGTAGCCAGACAACTCCTTAGGGACTCCACAGCTGTGAACGCTGAAGAGTGTAAGTTATTCCAACAAGGTCGGCATTAATTTACGCACAGATACTGGTCCCCTCGAGCTGCCCTTTTGCTGCCCCATCTAATTTTAAGTGTGGCTCAAAGGGCTTGAATGGAGAGACTCCCGTAGAATTCTCTTCTCAGGGGCTATTCCAAGCCCAGCAGAGGTGACTTTAAAAGGGGTTACATGCCCTTAACAGAGACAACGATTATCCCAAAACGTCTGACCTTCTGAAGCCATTACATAGCTCTTCTCACTACCAACACCTCCCTTTACCTTCTTTTCAGTTTTCTAAGCTCCTTCTTCACACAATGGCCTGGTTATAAAGACCTCGTGCAAGCCATGCAAATGACCTGGTGAACGGTTCTCTCAGTGGACCATGTAACAATTACCTTGATATCCTCTCCTACATATAAATTGGTTCTGGTCTATGCTTAATAAAGAAAAAAATTTAGTGGATACTTAATATTTTTTAAAAGAAAAATAAGCTGGCAGGTAAGTTATTATTCCTTAACACCAGAGGTACACCAAGAGAAACTTTTTTGGTGGGTGAAAGGATGAAATGAATGGTCTCTCCATTCCTTTCCATATCTACAGTTGGGAGAACAAGGAACGTGGAATCAGAAGGTGTGGATTTAAAAATCTCCCTCTACCAGTTAGTAACTGAAGGATCAGTCACATAAAGGGTCAAGAAATTGTGCAAGCTATTTCATTTTACAATTTTATCTGTAAAATGGGAGTAACTATTAAACAGGATTGTTGCAGTGATTAATGCTTAATAAATATTTATGCAAATGACCAACACAATACAACTGAAAAAGAACAATGTCTATATATTTTAATCAACTACTGCTTTACGACCTTTAAAAGTGGACAACTCTACAGCTGAGATTTCCATGTGACTTTGAAGCTTGGCACTATTTTCAGGCATAACAAGCCTGGACACTATTGTTGTCCCCTTAGATCTACTCTTGAGAATGAACTTTAATACTAATAATTAACTAAAATAAGTAAATGAATTAAAATTCGGGACAAATAATTGATCACTGAATCAGACCCCACTTGTCCACTGCTTCGTATCCTTTTGGCCTCACCTTTTAACCCTGGTCACTTCAACAATGATTTATCTGTGCAGGTTTTCTGCCAGCACAACCTTATTGTGTCTCACATTAGGCATGTACCTCGTGCTTCCTGTATCCATCCCTGGGCTTCTCTGACTTCAGGAGGTCTGCAGAGTTCATTCTATATCCACATGCACAACCCAGAAGTGCAAGAGAGTTGAGAACTTACAGGGTGAACCTTGGCCAGTGGGGGAGCTGTCTGATAAATGAATATCTCTTGAGTGAGTGTCTCAGAACTCTGAGACACATTCCTTAAACTTCTCAGGGAGTCCTGAGAAGTAAGCCTCCAGCTGCTATAGTGGTCAAATCAACGATGAAACTTTGTATGGAATCTCTCTTTCTCCCTTACAGCAACTAATCTCAGCCTTGTTTCTCAGGATCCTTTGCTGAAGCAACCACTCACCAGGCATGGCTGTCTTTGTCTGTGGCCCTGCTTTTGGGGAAGTTCAGGCTAAGGCATCCTTATATGCTTGGCACTGTCATTAGCTATTTCATTTTATCCTCTAGAGGAGTCAGAAACTACAACCCAGGGGCCAAATCCTGCCTGCCTACCTCCTTTTGTGTAAATAAAGTATTATTGGAAACCTATCGGGCTCATTTATGTACCATCTACGACGGCTCTCCAACTACAGTGGATGAATTGCACAGCTGTGACAGAACGTATGATCCTCAAAGCCTCAAATATTTACTGTCTGGCCCTTTGCAGAAAAAATTTTCCGACCCTGCTCAAGTGTGGCACCTGGGTCATCTGCATGAGAATCAACATGTTAAAATTCAGTTTCACATTTCTAGTTTTGTTCAAGCTGAGCCACAGAGGGGGAATCTGTAAGGAACTTAGTCCATGATGTATGACATGTCACAAACTCAGCATCCACAGAAGCCAGGCAGGGGGCAAGGTAAATAAGTGGGTGAGCTTGGTGTTTTTGGCACAGACACAATTTTGTAATATTAAAAGTGAATAAGAGGAGCTTTCTATTTTATAAAAGAAATTCTCTCCCCTGTATACCTGAAACAACCTGCTCTTGTCCCTCTTTTGCTTTCTACTTTGAACTAGACATAGATATGGGGAAATTATTTTCAACAATGAGATGTTAGTACAGGATGAAAGGCCACCCCAGCTTGGCCTGAGGGCTGGGCAGACAGAAAGGTGAGTTCGGTCACTCTGGGGAACCTGCCTTATATACAGGGGGCAGCTTCCTCTCAGCTCTAGGCCCTGGGGTGCCTGGATATCAGGCTTTGTGATCTGTTTGTAAAGGAAAACAGATCTTTAAATTTCTCCATTTTGAAGGTTGGTCCATATTTCTTTTCACTACCCTATGGTATAATCGAGGCAGAATTTTAGGCCAGATTCCATGCAAGAGATATTAATATATTTTTTTGGTTTTGTTTTTTACTCTTTAACTCTAGCAAAACTGTCATTAAGATAAAAATAGCCAAGCTGTTATTCAACAGGTGGGCCTGGAGACACTTGTATAGGTGTTGAAATATTCTTGTGCCACTTGATAAATAGACATTGTCCCTTGCCCCCATCCACATCTGCAGGGCCTCCTCCTTCTCCAGGACCCAGAGGACCTCACCTGGTACAGATACTGAAGGCCCCTGGGGCAGCAGGGGTCTACTCTAGCAGTGGGTTGTATCCCTGCTGATTAGTAGGTGTTTGCACTCTACTGATGTGTGAATATATATCCTCTCACCCCCGTAATAGTGCCAGCAATGATCCACCTATGGTTAGAGCTTTCAGCTGTTATATTTTGCCCTCAGACGGATGGTTAGATAGGGCAGGACTGACCTTCCTGTGCAATACATAGTTTCTTTTAAGTTAACCAGAGTTCCAATTCTGCATCTTCCACCCCTGTCTTTCTTTGGGAACTCTGTTTCCAAGTCCTCCCTAATGCTCCAAAGAACAATGGCTTCCCAGATACCCCCTATTCACTCAGAGTCAACAAACCCGACTTACAAGTGGCCAGGGGCAAGTCACTCCTCTTTCTGACTCAAGTTTTCATTTATCAGTCAGGAATTATGGGCCCCACTCCTTATTTTTGAAAGTCAAGTGAAAAAGTTTTGTGAAGCTCCTGGCAGAGAGCAGGCACCCAATAAATTACAGACATATTTCCCTCATTTCTGTCACCCTAAACAGGCCTTGTCAATTTTGACTGGAATCAGTCCCATGAACCAAAGGGAGGAAGCACTAATGCTCAGTTTTACACTGGACCTCCTTATGATTATTGCACTATGTACCTTTCCACTGTGCATTTACAGTATTTGAACACTATGTATTTATTGCCACAATCCTTTGGTTAATATCCACTTCTCATGGTACTGACATAAAAGTAGATACACAGACCAATGGAATAGAATCAAGAGCCTAGAAATAAACTCAAGTATATACTGTTAACTAATATTTGACAAGAGAGCCAAGAGTACTCAATGGAGAGCAGACAGTATCTTCAATAAATGGCCCGGGGAACATTGGATATTCACATGTAAAAGAATGAAATTAGATCCTTACCTTATACCACTTTAAAAATTAACTTGAAATTATTTATAGACTAAAATGTAAGACCTAAAACCACTAAATTAGAAGAAAACAGGAAAAATATCCTTGACGTGAGTCTTGGCAGTGATTTTTTGGATATAATACCTAAAGTACAAGCAACAAAATAAAAAATAAACAGCAGAACTAGTATATCCAACTAAAAGCTTTTGCTAAAAAATATTAGAAAATATTTGCAAACCATATGTAATAACAGATTACTATACAAACTATATAAAGAACTTGTACAAGTAAATAGCAAATAATAATAATAGTAATCTAATGTAAAAATGGACAAAGGACCTGAATAAACATTTGTCCAAAGAAGATATACTAATGGCCAACAAGTACAGGAAAAGATCCTCAAATTCACTAATTATAGGGAAATGCAAATCAAAATGACAATGAGATATCACTTCATGCTTGTTAGAATGGCCATTATCAAAAAAATTATAACAAATGCAGGTCAGGATATGTGAAAGGGGAATATAAATTGGTACAACTAATATAGAAAACAGTATGTAGGTTTCTTAATAATTAATAATAGAACTACCTCAGCACTCCCACTTCTGGGTATTTATCTGAAGGAAAAAAAAAACATGTCAAAGAGATAGCTGCACCCCCATGTTCACGGCAGCATTAATAACAACAACAACAACACATAGAAACGACCTAAGTGTCTATCAACGGATGAATGGATAAAGTTGTGGTACATATATACACTGGAATATCATTTGGCCATAAAAACGAGGAAATCTTGCCATTTACAGTAACACTGAATGACAATGACCTTTAGGGCATACTAAGTGAAATAAATCATATAAAGAGAAATACTGTGTAATTTCACTTCAATGTGGAATCTAACACACACTCACACACACACACACACACAGATATGCAATTTATGGTTACCAGAGGCAGAAGTGGGAAGCAGGAGAACTGGGTGAAACTACTAATTATAAGATAAGCACTAGGGATGTAGTGTACAACATGGTGACTATAATTAACACTGCTGTGTGATATATATGAAAGTTATTAAGAGAATAAATTCTAAGTGTTCTCATCACAAGGAAAAAATAATTTTTTTTGTTTCGTATCTGTACGAGATGATGGATGTTAACTAAACTTAGCATGGTGATTATTTCACAATACATGTAAGTTATGGTGCTGTATGTCAATTACATCTCAGTAAAACTAAAAAAAAATCTTCTTTTCCACTAACCTGTATATATTTCATGAGGGTTAGAATCAGGTCTGTTTCTATCAAACCTCTAGCCACGTAATGCCCAACACCATGAATGAATGAACAAATAAATGAATAAATATAGAGAAATATCAAGTTTTAGCATCCAGGTACAGGAGAGAAATACTTGGGATATGGTTTTTCTTATGACCCTAGTTTTTATAACATGAGACTTGCAGAGAGAAGGGAAGAAGTATCTTCATTTCCGTTTGCCTTCATTCTACTCGGCTCTGAGCTTCATTGCACCTCCATCTCTTCTGGTTGAAGATAATCTATGGGGATATTTCTGAAAGCAATGGGATGCTTTTCCAAAGCATGGGAAGAGTAGGGGCAAAGCAGATGCAAAACTGGCTACGGCCCTAACCTGCCCATGCTTCAACTGTTCTTGGGAGCGAGAGGAGAACGAATAGACTGTGGACTGTGGTATGCAATGGTCTGTACAAACTCAGAGGCTTTTCCAGATTTTTTTTCAAACTCTAGATATTGCACATAGATAGGCCAAACTTTGAGGGACCCTTCAATACATGGATAAGCAACATTGTGTCTCGGTTTCTATCATTCTTTCAGGAGCCAGACCTGATATTTGGGACCTAATCCATCCCAGCCTGTCAAGCCTGCACACCTGGTCCTACGCAAGAGATTCAGAGGTGACCAGTCAGCTTATCAGGACATTCATATTAGAAGAGATCTTTGCCAATTACCTTCCCAAACTCCCTTTATTCTTAGACTTCCCAAGGCCAAGCCTAGGCAGCAGAAGTGCATTATCAGTGGAGCCCAATGCCTGTACCAGCCCATCTACAATAGTTTATTTAGTCATAAATGCTTTATGAAGATACATTTTTAAAAGGGGAGGAGAATAAAAAGGTTGCCCCAATAAATGATTCACCAATGTTATAAAAGTAGAAGAATGGCTTGTATCTCCAAGTCGAGGTTTATGGGAGCCTAAGAACTGTCCTTATCACTCCCTCCTCCTCAGAACCAACACATTTTTATAGAATCAGAACGGTTTCTTGCATGTGAGTGGTCACGCCAATTTCTAGAAGCTGGGTTCCCAAGAGACCACAGTGCACAGTACACAGTATACCTTGCTAACTTCTGTTTTACATTCACAATCTGAGACAGGATTTTGTTTTGGGTTGTCTATTTTTTAGGCTGGTGTTCTGTCTATTATTGTTATCCTGCATGATCATTGATGTATTAATAAGGACACAGAGATATAAAAGCAAAGTCTGGTCTCTTTCAGCATATATTATTGTCAAAAGGATATAGCATCACCCAGAGATGCATAGGAGATCAGATGGGTGGATGAAGCAATGGCCACTGAGGGAGTTCAGAGGCAAAAGCAGCCACTGTTGGGAGAACTTCAGTCCTGTTAGTTACTTAGTTATTGAGACCATGCTGCAAATGTAAATACAACGCTCCATCAAATCTCCCACATCATGCACAAAAGCCAAAGTATAATCAGTGGTTGTGTAAAAGCTGATGAGCACAATCCAGATTTTCCCTTTAATGTATACATTTATAGTGCTATACAGACATTAAAATAGTAATTAGAATGTCTTACAGAAATTTTACAAAAACCTAATGACCATCTGTCAGGACCACAAATTTGTCATCTATAAAATAAAGAGGCTGAACTGGATGAATTCTATCACCTCTAAGAGCCAAAAACAAAGTTTTGTTTTTGTTTCTGATAATAAAAGTAATGTAGCTTCTCATAAAATAATAAGGACAATACAGAAAATTATAAAGAAAAAGACAAAATTCTTCCAAGATCCTACCATTTGGAATTAGGTATTATTAACTTTTAGATGTATTTTCTTTGAGATATTTTTATAAATAGTTTTTCTCTTTTTTTATAAAAATATGATTGCACTGTACATATTCTGGTAACCTTTCAAGAATATGTATAACACGGATGTCTATCCAGATCAGAGTAGCTGTAGCTATATTTCCTTCTTAATTACTGCATAGCTTTCTACTCAGTGTATCCATTTAGATTGTTTTTAATTTTCACTATTAAAAATAAGACATAAGTAAACATCATTTAACATATATCTTTGTATATCTGTCCACAATTTCTTTAAGATCCATTTTTAGAAACAAAATACTGAGCCAAAAAGTATGTGCATTTTTGATGCATGGCTGCAGTACTTCCCAGTCCTAAAAGCTGAGCCTGAGAGTATCCATTCCCACACCTCACTCCAGGTGTTACCACTTCTCTTTATCATTGCCAATCAAATGGTTGAAAAATAGAAAACTTTGTGGGTTTTTTTTGTAATTGATTCATAACTCAAATGTCATTCATTGCCTAACATAATGCCTAGCAAACATTTTGTATGCAATACTCATTAATTTTCATAGGCCCTGCTAGTTACCACCAAAGCAACTACTGAAAAGCTTAGAAAAAAACTTGTAGTTTAATTACAAGTATTTTTTCTTAGCCTTTAACCTGTTTGGATTTTGCACTCATTTTTTTATAACCACTTTTAATTTTTTTTTATTGTATATATCATATACATTGCCTTAAATTTGAAGACAGAGAATGAAAGGACAGGCGAATGAGACAGTAAGGTGAGTGTCAGTGTTTGCTGGTGATGGTGGCACAATGATGCCACCATGTCATGGAGTCCCATTGCCCCTGTCTACAGCATAAAGATAGTGTCACATCTTGGATCTCTTTTTCTCACAGGAAGATCATAAGTGTACAGAGGGTTTGGTGGGTACTTAACAGGCCCTTATCCAGATATTTGGCAAAAAAGGGAGAGTTTCTAGAAGACTAGAGTCTAGATGATTATGGGAGAAATAGGTGGGGGGTAATGAAATTAAAGTGCATGTCTATTAAACATCTCCATACTAACTCCAGGGCAACTTAACCTGGATGAATTATTAATAAAAGGACTCAGTCCAGCATCAGTGAAATAGAGCTTTCCCCAACACTGAAAGTATTCACATATTCCGTAGACTAGGTGGGATAAAAAGGAATCTGTCAGGACTCTGTGGAAGAGCTTCTTGCCTTATGTGATGAGATGTCAAAGGTATTTTTCATTACTTTGGAATCTGACGTTATTTGATCAATCAATTCTGTTCAACAATTAAATGCGAAGAAAAAGAGTCAAACTGATTATTTTACTTTTTTCTAAGAATTGATTGTTCAACTGAGACAAAAATGTTGATCCCATCTCGCATGTGGAGATAGTCAATTTAGAAGAATTGTTCCTGCTGGCCTAAGCCCAGGGAGACAGAGATTAAATCTGACGCTGCAGCAGAGGCTGGCATGAGGGAGAAGGTGAATGAATCATTAAAATCCTTAGAGTTTTCCCCTCTGGTTCCTCAGCATTTTGCAATCTGGTTGGTGGCTGTAGCAGAGTGGTGTTAATTATTAACAATTCAATAAACATTAAGCCAACATTTATAATTGGTGATAATTTGATGGTTCAGAATCACCAAGTGATTCTCTCTAACCAGGGGAATCATGAGAGAGGTATTGGATGATAGCGTAGTTGTAAAAAACAGCCCCGAGAGAAAAGTCTACCAGAGTCTGGGACAGGAATTTTTCTCTTTGGACTCTCAACCCTAACAAGGAAGAGTGAAAGCCAGCAGGAAGCATCCCTGTGACCTGCACGGTGTGGAAGATATTTGCCAGTGGAAGCACTCCTTGCAAACGCAAACCGCTGTTCATAACTGAGAACCATGGTAAGGGCACAAGAACTATCTCTTTATATGTTGCATATTAGGAGTACTCTTGAGGAAAATACAAGGGATGATGAAAAAGAGAACCAGGAAATTAAAAACATGGGGGGGAAAAAATAAAACCAGAGTCAAGAGAAAGAAATTAGGAAAATGTGATTTACAGGGAAAAAGCCAAAGGGAAGAAATTCTTCATCCTTAGAGCTTTGCAGGTGATATGAATCTTGTCCAATGAAGGTGAGGCCCAAACTTCCAGAGAAAAAAGTGAATGATTAGGAGTTTGATCAATCCTTGATGAATACAAGGAAATTCTGTAATAGCTTAAGACAAAAGGGGCATGCTATGGTATTGAAACTCTCTTGAGGAGTGGAGGAAATTTCTCGGATCAAGTATGTGGGGCAACCAAAAGCCCTCCAAGATTTATTAAATTTACAAAAGTCCTCCAAAATTTATTAAATTCACATTCATCTCTACTATTCTTGAGGGTACAAATAGTGTCACTTTAAGTGACCAAGAATATATTTTTAAGGATTATGAAATTTGAAGCAAAAAACAAAGCCCAGATGATATTTTCATTGTTCCTTCACATCAATAGCTGGGATTTAGGGAGAGAGAGAGAAACTAAGGAGATGATCGATTGGCTCTGCAGATGGTATCATGGACATAATCTAGATTGCTGGACTATGTGTTAAGAGGACGAAATAATGGCATCTTAGCTGAAGAGAGAATGCATTTCATGAGAACAATAAATAATTTGCCCATAGCCTCATTGACCTGGCAACAATGTTTCAATAATTCAAGACTGAAAAATGTTGACAATATTTTAAGGGCAGACAGAGAGAGATATGCTGATTGCTGCTAAGAAAGGACTCTTGACCTAGCTGCAGAGAGGGTGGTTAGAGATAGTTTCCAGATGTTAACTACTTCAAGTCCATTTCAGCTTTTGAGCCAAGGCCACACTCCTCAGGGTGATCCCAGTCAATGACTGAGCAAGACCGTGGTTCAAAGGCTTACCTACTTAAACCCAGTGTGGGACTCCTATAATGGGCAACCTTTGCTCCAAACCTCTCCACTGGGCTGCCAGAGACTCTGTAAGATGGGTGTGGTAGTCTGACAGCTTCTCTACCCAATCTTGCTTCCCCTACTTTCTTTTCACGGGTGTGTTGCATTCCTAACTTCACCTCAACATCTGCCTCCCAGTGGTGATACCAGGAGAAGTCCAAGATTTTTTATCAAGGATAAATAGCCAAATTGTTGTCTATCGACAGGATGGAATATTATTCAGGCTTAAAAAGGAAGGAAGTTCTCATACATGCTAAAACATAAATGAAACTTGAAGACATTATACTAAGTAAAAATAAGCTAGTCACAAAAAGACACATACTGTATGATTCTACTTTATAAGGTACCTAGAGAAGACCAATACACAGAGACATAAAGTAGAATGGTGATTGAGAATTATTAAATGAGAATTATTTAATAGTAGAGTTTCGGTTTTGCAAGGTGAAAAGAGTCCTAGAGATGGATGGTGGTGATGGTTGCACAACAATGTGAATGGACTTAATGTCACTGAACCATACACTTAAAAAATAATTAAAATAGAAAATTTTATGTTATATGTATTTTATTACAATTAAAAATAAATAATTTTTAAAGATAGAGTTTGGAGACTGCATCATTCTCAACTGACTGACAATGGGGACTCCACTCCACATGGTATGTAGTCCATGGATAGTCTTTGACACAAGTGGTAGCTCAGTTGCTAAAACTTCTACCAGTAGAATATTGCAATGGACAGAATGCCTTTGCCAAGTGTAGTGACTAAGATGTTTGAAGAGAACAGGGTCAGGGAAGGAAGGGTGACTATGCATACAGGTTCAATGTGGGCTGGTTGTAACTAAGTTGCATTGCTATCCTACAGATGGTTAATGAAAAGCTAGGGCAGTTAATAAATTGAACCTAAGCATGAAGGTCAAAATGCCTCCTCAGTATCTTACAAAGAAACCTTATTTCCTCCAGTAGGAAAGCAGAAAAAGCTGAAGATCAAATTCAGGTTTTAATAGATAGACCCCCAGCTTCTAAGATATTGCATGCTAAGGTCAGAAATATCTGATATACCAAGATCCTTGTTGGAACAATCTGGGGCTCTGACACTGGAGAAGAGGACACCTGGGTGGATGTCTCCCAACATCTTAGCTCTCCAGACTTCTTTACGTTATCACAGCCTTCAGAGGCAGCTCACCCCTCCACATTAAGAACTAGCATTTACTTTTTGTGGGAAGATACTATGGAGGCCTCTCCCCTCAAGGGAACAGAGATCCCTCTACTTCCTTCATGCTCCAGGATCTACCTCCCTTTTGGCAACCAGGCCAATAACTGCATAATATCTCAGTTTGGGACATACTGATCCGATAAAGGAGAAAACAAAACTATACTCTCAAAGAATCTGCAAGAATTAGCTAACGTTTACCAGTAGGAGCTGGGGAGTACCCATGGGACTAGATTCTGAGAGTTCTCAATCAAGGAACCAGAACATAAGACTGGATACGGAGGAATATATTGATTAGGGGCATACTTTCAGAATATGGTATTTAATACTCCAGTAAGGACCCCAGAGAATTATGTAAACTATATACTAGGATGTCTCCTAAAAACCTTGAGAAAACTATGGCCCATGCTGAATCGTCATGGCAGATAGTGAAGGAAAGGATTAACAGGCTTAGAGAGATGGGTGTGCTGAAGTAGATGTATATATGAGGTCAGAAGACTCACCTGAGCTTTATGTTGTCAAGAAGAACCAGAGGGCAACCATTCAGGAAAGCCATCAGAAATGAAGTGGTGGGGGTCGACAGCATCACTAAGAAGTTCATCAGTAGCTCTCCTCTACAGGTCAGGGCTGACTCACTGTAAGTAAATGTTGTCACAGAACTTTGCTCATTGATAGCAATGGGGACAATGGAACCTTGATGAAACAGAGCCCAAGGGGAAGTTCTAAATATTAGAAGCCAGAGAGTTTAAATTATTAAAATAACCAGCAATATGGGAGTAGTCATAAAAGTTAAAGGAACATAGTATCCACAGGACAAAATAGAAGGACAGGCAACAAGGGTACTGCTTAATATATATAATCAAAATAAAGGAAGAATGAGTGAGCACAAGGTTGGGGAAGTTCACTCTAATTAAGGAGTCATGAAACCTCTCCCAGTTCCCCGACCTGAGCCAGTTTTCAGAGCCAGAATTTGTTGACTTCAGAGGTAGCTGTGTCCCCAGGAGGAGGGACCCTGCAACATCATGGCAAGTATATACTAGAACGAATCTCTTGGTCTTTCCTCAAAGGAGCTTATAATCATTTACTTGAGTGACTATATGCTAGGGAAAGGGAAGACTTAGGCATTTTGAGGAAAATTAGACACAAAATCTGAGTTAACATTTATATCCAGAAACCTGGCCCCTTGCTAGAGTGAGGATCAAGTAATGAACAGAGTCCGGGTCAAATTTCAACTTATGGTAAGCCCACTGGGTCCAAGAACACACCAGTTCTCCAGTCCCTAATGTATAACTTGGATTGATATACTCCACAATTAAGATAACCTCTACTTATTTCTTTGGGCTAAAGTAACATTTAACATAGTGGAAATAATATGGAAGCCTCTGTAACTTCCCTCCCTACAACCCCTGGGCAAGATAATGAAATCAAAAATAATAATTATCATTATTGTTGGGGAAAGCGGATGACAGATTAGTGGCCCTCTTAAATATCCAAATGTGCAGGGTTGAAAACATAGCCCTATTTAACTCACCAGTCTGCCCCCTCTGGAAAATTTTTGGAATGACCTACTGAAGAAGCATTTGAAGTGCCATGTGCAAAGATAGGAACCAAAGCAGTTCACATAGTGAATCAGATATTTTTATATGATTCTGTGTCCCCAATAGAAAAAAAATATGTGGATCTGGGAAACAAGGGATGTAACCAGGAGTGGCCCACTTACCATCATTGCCAGTGACACACTAGGAATCTCTGTGTCTCCTGTCCATGGAATTCTAGGCTTTACAGGGTCCCAAAAGGTCCCATTAAACCACAAGTTAAAGCTCCTGCTTGAGCAGTTTGAACTCCTGTACCCAGGGACCAGCAGATAACAAGAGCAATCATCACCTTGGCATTGGTAATTGTTGACTTTGGTCGGCAGGAGGAAATAAAGCTGCCATTACACGTATGAATCCAGGTGTTCCACCTGAGTGCCTCTTGGTTTTTTTTTCTTGCTCAATCATAATTGTGAATGGAAAAGTACAGCAACATTGGCTTGAGAAAATATGTTTACCAAGGAGCTCTTTGCCCAGGTTTGAGAAAGGTGATCAGCTGATATCTTCTACCCATTGATTTCTTCAGGTATACTGAACATCACATTCTTCTCTGAGTCATCAATGACTAAGTAAGACATGGTCCGAATGCCAACCATTTCTGTCAATGAAGGACTCCTCCAAAGACAGTCTTGGTCCTGGACCTCCTTGTTAGACTGTGACAAACTCCGGCAGATCTGCATCACTGATGGCTCCCTCTGCCCAATCCTGTTTCCTCACATTTTCTTCCATGGGTGTCACTCCCAAATAAGACTTTTACTCTCCTAATTCTATCTCAACATCTGCTTCCTAAAGGAACCAGCTGACATACTGTTGAAGCCAAGTGATATACATTAATTTCCATTGTATTAGTCTCTCTGCATTGAGACTTTTTTTTTTTTAGCATTTTTGCAATAAAAAGATTTTAAAAGGAAAGAGAAATGAATGGGGGAAAAGTGTCTTAAACATTGACTATAGATGAAGGGAAATTAAAATGTCCAGATAAATCCATAAAACTAATTGCGTGAAAATTAGAAGATATAACATAGAAAAAATAAATAAAAATGAGTGAAGTGGTGATTTTTTTTTTTTTAACTAGAAAGCAGTTGAGTGGGTTGGGGAATACAGAAAAAAAAATGTTATTATCTTACAAGTCTTATTTTATGCCAGTCTGCAGAGCATGAATAACAAAATGAATTGGAGATAATTTGAAATTTTCTTACAGGATAGGGCAATAAATATGAACTTGTTTCACCAAGCTTGGGAAAGAAAAGACACAGAATTGAAAAATGTTGATGGAAGCATATGCTCTATTCAAGACAAATAGACCTGTTAGATAAAGAGATTGACTAGAATGCTATGTCAAGAAGACAGACATCTTTGTGAAATTCCATCGACATGTAGATGAATGCATGCTGAAGAGCAAAGAGATAAAAGGACAGAATAGAAGGGATATTGTTGTGGTACAGGTCAGTGTTTCTTAAATCTATCCAATCATCAAAATTGTTTAAGAGACCTTTAAGAAACAATTTCTTGAGCCCCAACTACATAATAAATTCAGGGGTTGGATCCTAAAATGTGTCTTTTTACAACTCTCCAAGTAGTTTTAAGGATTAATTAGGTGTGTGAATCTGTGATATACTAATCACTGGGCCAGGTGAATAAAAAGTGTGATAGGTTTCTAACACATATTTTTAAATGTCATATAGGCATATTTGGTAATGATGGGGGATTCTGACTATACAAATGTCTATTAGAAGCCCCATTTAGCAACATAAAATTTGCATTGCTAAGTTTCTAAAAAGATCAAGCACACACATGGAAAACCTACTATCCTAAATTTAATTCTGACCTACTAGAATAATGTTTATTAAAAAGGATAAGAAAGGAGTCTTAGGAAAAAGGTCACTGAGTTCACCTAGTGTGAGCCAGCAGACCAGAAGATAACACAATTCAGAGATAAAATTCAAAGGTAAAGAAAAGCATAATTCTGAGGCATGAGAAAGGAAGGTTTATTGTACTCAAATGTTTCATAAATTCCTCAAATATCTCACAATGCATATACAAGTAAGGCAAATGATAAAGAAAAGCTAAAACAAATAACAAAAACCAGTAAACGAGAACAGAAAAAAAACAAAACTAATATGTCACTCCATTTTAGCTCTAACATTGGCTGTCGATTGGGAGACTTTGAAAAAAAAAAACAAATACTTCTATCACTCCCTCAAGATTTGATTGAATTTTTCTAGGGTGAGAAACCAGCATGAGTCATTTTTTATATATCTCGCCAAGTGATCCCAATATTCAATTATGGTTGCAAACCAATGCTCTGGAAGCTCAGATTTTAAAGAACAGGATAGGAAGGACACAGACCAAAGAAGTGTGTAAGAAAGTGACATAGACAGAATTTTATCTAAATGACCTAAGGCTGGCAAACAAACAAATAGGCAAAAACAAAAGCAAAATACCTTTCAGCTATATTTGGGATAGTTGGAGAGCAGAGACAGGATAGACGTGATGTTTAGGAAGAAGTCGAAAGAATTTAGAAGGCTGGAAATGAGTAAATATCTTACCAATTTTCTAAAATGGATAGAAAATGGATTCTGTAAACTACGGATGATTGAGCTTGATATGGATCTCAGACAAGATTCCAGAATGTATTACTAAAGCAATATTATAATAGGCACCCAAATGACAAAGAAGTGATTATAGGACCCAGCATGGGTTCACAAGAACAAGTCCAGCCCATTTCCATTTCTCAGTTGGGGGTTGGCAAATAAAGACAATGTATACACATTTCCATTCAGGCATCTGGACTTTAGCAAACAATTGGCAATGTCTCTAATAACATATTTGTGGTTAAGACCGAAGAAAATAAGTTGGATGCTAGAACATTTTAGTGGGTTATTAACTATTCAGAAGTCATATCCAAAGAATATTTATTAATGGGTTGATGTCATACCTGGTGAGAGCTTCCTAGAATCCTGGTGATCTGCCAGAGTTCATAGCCCTTTGCAAGCTCAGTGTTTTACCAGTGACTTAAATGAACATTCAAAGGACATGCTCGTCGGTTCTACAGGAAACAAAGATTGGTGTGATCATGTAGCTATTTTATAGTAGAATCAGGTCTAAAACTTTTTTCAATGGACTGAATGATAACAAAAATCTAAAAATAATTAGATTTAATAAGATTAATAGTCCATCACTTGAGTCCTAAAATCTTATAATACACAAAGAGGAGAAATTCAGTATGAAGGCGGATGACATTTTTAGTCAAGTTTTAGACAAGTTTTAGTCAACAATTAACCTAATATTTTTTAAAAACAATATGGGTGCAAAAAACTGTAAGTGACCAATTACAACTCTAATAAAAGTAAAGAATCTATAATAAAAGAGGGTATGATCACCTTATACTCTGTGCTGGAATTTTGCATTCATTTCTGGGTTCCACATTTTAAAAGTGAGATATACAATCTAGAATATATTTCAGGGAGGACATCAGCAAGGTAAACGAATATTAAACTAAGCTATTCAAAGAACGAATGAAGGAACCATCTTGCTTATTAAGAGAAGACATGGAAGGATAAGATGCCTGTCTTCAAATAATTTAAAGGTTGCTTTATGTAAAAGGAATTAAACTTACCTTGTGTGTTCCAAAGTGATTAAATAAAACAAGTACCTGGAAGCTTTGGGAAGGCTGAAAGATTTTCTATATGTTGAAGCAGATATTAGCAATAAGCTATCTGAGAATAGAACCAGCTTCATCTGCAAGTCGAGTTCTCCATCACTGGTTATATTAGGGTGGAAGCTGGGTGCTCAGTACAAGGGATTTTTGAACAGGAAAATCAAGCATTAAATACAACTGGTTTACCCTGGAGGACATTTAGATCCTGATATGTTATGACTCTTAAAAAATAGAATAGACTTGTATAGCATATTACGCACACTTCTGTCCCTGGGAGAAGGTAGGAAGTTTTTCTACCTATAACGACGGCAGCAAATCAGAGCAGAGACTTATCATCTCCTTGGATGGGAGAGTGATCATACATTGATTAGTATTCCTCTCTACCTAGCAATCCAAAGTGGGACAATCCATTGTCTACCAAGTGACTTGGGGTAGGAGCTACTCCCTTACCAATTCCACAATGCCAGTGTAGCTCAGTTAAGTCCATACTGAAATCCAATGGAGGTTAAGTTAAAGTTTTACTAAAGGGTTCAAGTTAGTACCTCAGAATTGGGGCTGAGTGAGGATGGGAATTTCACCTTGGCTTAGCTATTCTCTCTCTTATATCACACAATGGAACCAACACTCACTCTCTCTGCCTTCTCAGAGAGCCCACATGGATATCTCCTTTTTCTCAGCATCTTCTGTCTCCTCCAGTCTTCCTCATGTTTCTCTGCTCTTGAAGCCATTCTCCTCAGAACCTCTGCACCCTTAGATTAACAGAGTCCAGTGTCTTCTTGCAGGTTGAAGATTCTGCTGCCTCGGGCTCCCGCTGATGTCAGAAGAATATTCCATTGAGAGTTAAAGTGTCCACTGGCTCTATAGTGAAAATGGGCAGAAGTGGAAGGAGGGGCTCTTATGGAAACACATTGTAGGGGATGAAGAATTGGCTTTACCTACAGCTTGATTTCTCTCCATTAACTGGACTCTGGTCACTTTCCTTGGAAGGTCTCTGAAGAAAATTCACCTTGCAATGCAAAGATCAAATTATCTCTTGAAGACCCCAAATTCAAATGTAGGAATGCATCCTTCTCCTTCAGAAATGCCTCTGACTCATTTCTTGAAGAGTAATTGTTCTGGCCTTATTATTTTTATATTATTTGCCTCTTTCCCAGTAGGGTCTTAAAAAATTATTATCTCCCACTGTGTTAATCATGTCTTTTATTTCCTGTATTCTGATGCTTTAACATCTGGGGCCTTGCTGACTTTGGAGGGACTTCTCTCAGGATTAGCAAATTTGTAGAAATAGTAAGCACACTTCCCAAATGCAAACCAACCAATTCAGAGCTTAGAAGCCCACATCTTTTACTGTGCTCTCATACTACAGTTCATTTCCATCTACCTTAATTATCTCAGAGCCAGTCCTTAGACTAAGACCAAAGTCCTTAAACTAAGGACAGCCTCGAGGCCCCAGAGCTCATCAGAATTATTCAGACTAGCCAATCCTAAGTCTGCTCACTTGCTTTGCCTATTCGTGCCTGTGAGAACCCCAATGAAGGTGATGCCCACAGTTCCCCTCATTCCTCTGCCTCCTGACCAACTCCTGTGCCTCTTGTTTCTAGAAAATGTGAATATAAACTTTTTACTTCAAGATAGTCATTTCCATGACTGTGTGCCTTACCAAACCTGATTAAAGCAAACCCTGGGTACCCTTAAAAAGTCAACTGACTTATCTCCCTGATTCCACTTTGCCATCCTCTAGTCTTATTCTCTACATAGCAGCCAGAGGGAGTTTCCTAAAATATGCATCAGAGCTCATCACTCCCCAAACCCTTCAGTCACACTTAGAATATCCAAACTGTCTCCTATGCCCATCCAAATGGCGTGTTCTGGGCCTTGTCTGCAGCTCCAGTTACTCTGGCTAAAGCACCTGATGCTCTCTGCTCATTCACTCTGCTCCAGCCTTGCTGGCCTTCTCATTATCCCTTCAGTATGCTGAGCTCCTTTGTCCCACAGGGCTTTTGCACTTGCTCTTTTCTCTTACCCAGCTTATCACATGACTTGCTTCCTTACTCTCAGAGGTCCGCATCCAGATTTCAGACCTTCCCACCATTACCATATTTAAGTAGTGCCCTGCATCCATTTTCCTCTATTCTTTATCTGCATTACTTTTCTTCATTGAGCCACCATCTGAAATCATATTCTATATTTATTATCTGTTTATGATCTCTACCTATAGAATGTAACCTGTAAAAGGGCAGGCCTCTTGTCTATCTCATTCATTACTGTATCTTCAGTGCCTGAAACTATCTGTCTCAACAAATATTTTGTTGAACAATGAGCCCAAGTTTGAACTCTGATTACAGGGCCTTTGAGGCAAAGCATGGAGGTAACTCTGTCTACCCATGCCAGTACATGCTGTTTCACCTCTGCTAGCTTGTGAAAATGTAAGAAATTGATTAGCTGTGCTTGGCTCCATCTTATCCAGGAAAATGGTACTTGCTTTCTCTGATATCCTCAAGTCTCTGAGTGTCACAAACACCTGGCTAATTTGAATAGAAGCCAGCTACATGTTTGCTTACAAGAGAGTGTTCTCTAGGTATCTTGGTAATGACACAGGGTTTTCATCAGAGGTAAGTTAGCCTTCAATTGTCCACTGGATCTTTGTCCCAAGTGGGGAATCTCCATGTCGCTTGCCGCTTGTCAGAGAAACCTCAAAACACACAGTAGTGAGGGGAGGGGAGGCCTTACAAAGCCACTCATTAAACCATTCGTCTAGAGTTCTAGGTTAGGAAAAATCATAAAGCCTAGCAAGAGAAAGATAGTGAAGTATCAGCCAAATAAAGCCTAGGGATTATTGGTATATTTAATTTATCCAGATTATCCCCTAGACCCCCACTACCACAAGAAATGGGCATGTCTGCACATTGATTAAATGATGCTGAACTTAATGCTCTGTGTTAAGATGTTAATCACTCATACACAGCCCAAATGCTTGCATCGAATGGTCAGCACATCAGGCTATGATGACCTACCCTGAGCTCCAGGAAAGAGAAGTTATATTTAAGGAATATTCAATTTGAGAAGTTATTTTAAACCTGAGGTATTTTTAAGGAATGCAAACATGAAACTAAACTGTAACTTGTGCATGCTAATTATAGCTCCATTTACATATAAAAGAGAAAACCAGCAAGTGAGAGTAATAATTGCAGCTGATGATGATGATGACGACGATGATGATGATGACAACTGGACAGTTACTGTGTGTCTGGCACCATTCTACAGGCTTTATATATAATAATTTAACCCTCACAATATCCCTGTGAAGTCAATACTTTACTCCCATTTTATAGATGAAGAAATTGGGGCAGAGAGTGGTTAGTCACTTGTCTAAGATTACACTAATAAGTGGTAGACCTTGTACTTAAACCCAGGCAGTCTCCATCCAAGACAGTGCTCTTGACTGCTATGGCATACTGCTTTTTCCAAGTTCTTGGAGGCACATCCCTGACCTCTGGAAGGAAACATTAAATTTGGCACAACTACATATTGAAGGAGAAGCTGATTCTTCTGGAGGAAGGTTCATTTGTTCATTCTTTCATCTATTTAAACTCCTGTTTCTTAAGCATCTCGTGCAGACTCTAAGAGATGGGCCTTATTATAGTGAAGGAGAGCAGATCTCTTACACCTTTGCTCTTTTTAAGTCTCGTATCTTCTCTTGTACTCCCAGCAAATCCATCCACAAGAGGTTCACTCTGTCAGATAATAAGTCATAGGGGTTCTGAGGTGCAATGCACTGTACACCCCACTCTTCTACCATCTCACCCAGACCTAACTCCGCTCCTATGTCATATCTCTAGAGTATGCTGATATCTGCTTGCAAAAGCTCTCAGGTAACTGTGCGTCTCTCTTTCCAACTTCAAATTCAGTGACCTCATGCTGGTACCTTCAAATCAGCCAGGAGGGAGGGAATGTATATACCATGAAGATCAAGGGGTGTGTGTGTGTTTGTGTATGTTTGTGTGTGTGCGTGTGTGTGTTTGTGTGTGTGCACGTGCGCGCATGTGTGCGCGTGCGTATTTGATCTTTCAGAGAGAGGCTTACCAACCCACCACTGCACATACCATGGGCCGCCTCCCTGAGAGACAGAATGACAAGACTTGCACCATTCCTCTCTCTTCAGTAACTCCATTTAGAATAATGCAGAGCACACACTTATCTTCCCTCGTGATCCCCTCCAGAGCCATTATCATCTGTCAAGCAGAACTTTCATTATGAACATTTTCACTCCAAAGAGGCACTAAACCACCAAAGCTGGACGACTCACGACTTTGCTGGTCACATCATGCACAGAGCCAGCATTTCTTCACATCTGCTGACTCTCTCCCAAAATTCCCAGCTTGTACTTTCAGCTCTTTCATCTCTCTCAGCTCTATTGAATTCTGTACTCCTAGTGTCACTTATAGTTAGACATGCATTTAAATCACAGCTTTATCACTTTAAAATGCTCTTTTGGCCTCATTTTGATCATCTATAAATTGGGATGATGGTCATGCTCAACCTCGTAGAATTGGTTTGAGGTTTAAGCTTTTAAAAGTCTGGAAAGCACACAGCCATCTCTGGCATGAAAATAAAGGTTACTATTATTACATACTCTCTACAAGCAACTCCTGACACTGTCACAATCACATGCTGCCTGCCCTGCCCAGGGATAATATAAACTGGGCACATGTGCTACCTAGTTCCCTACTTTTCTGATGTTGCTCACATCACTCCCTTATTCTGGAAGGCCTTTTCCTATCTTGATAGATCTACATGTCCTTCAAAGCCCTGCTTAAATGTCATCTTCTATATGAAATCTTTACTTATCCTCCCCGTTGCAATTAACTTTGACTTCTTGCTCTGGGAAGGCCATTGGGTTGCTTAAATGGCAGCATCAACTTTCCCCTTCCTGTCTTCTTCACTTTGCCTGAGAAGCTGATAGAAATCCATTTCTGTGGGCTAAGACATACACTGCTGCACTTTCAAGTATTCCTTAGCACTAATTAAGTTCCTAGCATTGTCAGATCACAGCCCTGGAAGGCTCCAAGAGGTCATGTGCTGACACACGCATTTCACAGATGAGGAAACAGAGGCCTAGCAAGTGACTTAGCCAATGTCACAAAGTTGGACTTAGAATAAAATGCTGTGACTACCTGCCTAATGTTCTGTCTATTCTGCCAGACTCCTAGAGAATTAAGACAAATGAACAGAAGTAAGTGGAAGAACAGAGGTCAGAGCATGGAAGTCTTCCAAAGAAGGCTGGTGGAGCCACCAGGAAGTTAAGACAGCTAGGGGCAACATGAGGACATGGATCTAAGGGCAGGGAGAATATCAGGCAAAGGGCTCTGAAAACATCTCTGGAGCCAAAGTTCTGGAAAGCAATTATCTACCTGCCTCGTCCTTTTGTCCATAGCGACAATTTCCCTTCCAAAAGCCCTGGCCCAGTCGCAAAAGGTCGCATGAGGAGACATCAGTCTGAGAGCCCATCATTATTCTCTTATTTAGAATGTGGGCTTTTCCCATTTCCTAATGGCTTCATGGGTTCCTGTCTTTGGAAGAAATCCCAGAAGTCTAAAATAGCCACCACCAATTCCCCACTTTTACTCACTCTCTATTCTTTTACTCTGCTGTATGTTCTTTTGCTTCGATGTGCTTCTCAGTACTTGAAATTATGGCATTCATTCACTTCTTCATTCATTTATTCATTATTTTACGTACTGTCTGCTCCCCCACCAGAAAAAAAGCTTGAGGGTTAGGGCCTTCGTCTTTCCCTGGTATGTACTAGGTGCTCAATAAATATTGGTTGAATGAATGAATGAATGAATAAGGATTGTAACCATAGCATGTTATATTCGTAGACATTTGTTCTTTCTACTTTTATAGAAATTTCATTGTTCTTTTTTTTTACTTCTTAAGTTTAGTGCTTAACTCAATAATTTTGATCCTTTCTGCCTCTCTAATATAAGTATTAACTTTATAAGTATAGGTTTAATTGCATTCCCAAATTCTAGATATTTAAAATATTTTTTTAGTAATTCCTTTTCAAATCATACATTTTTGTGTGTATGGTAGATGTATAAGTTTAATTTCCAAATAAGTGGATTTTTTCCCTAGATTTTGTTTAAAATAATATTTCTAACTTTATTGGTATCTGAGACCACAATATGGGTGAAATTCAGTTTTAGGGCCTACCACTTGAGCAATCTGCAGTAATATTCCATGTTTTGAAAATAAGGTATTTTCTCCTACAGCTGGTGCCATGCTTTAAATAGGTCACTAATTGTACTGTCCAAATCCTCCGTATCCCTTCTTCTGGATGGGTTATTATTTTTCTATTCTACTTTTAGGCTCTAGTTGTTTAAAGTTAAAGGTTTTGTTTGTTCTTTAGTTCTGATTTTTTCTTTTAAATAAGGTAAAGACCTTATCTCTAACTCTGATCAAGCCTCTTCCATATTATATACTGTTGTTCTACAATATTTTAGTTTCATCGGCCTAATTTTCCACACAAACTAGACATAATTTTACGGTTTTAAAGTCTTTATTTAGACTTAACAGTATCTTTGCTCATCATTCCAGCTTGTATCTCAGACCTCTCCTGTGGATCATTTTCCTTCTGCCTAAAATAATCTTTCAGAATTTCCTTTGGTGGTGGTCTTTCCATGGTAAACTCTGTCAGATATGGTTTGTCTGTAAACATCTTTATTATCCTCATTCTTAAAAGATAGTTTTGCAGGGGAAAGTGCTGCAAATTGATGAGTCTTCTCTGAGTACATTGAGGATAATGTTCCTTTGTCCAGCAATTTTCACTAATGCTGACGAGAAGCAGCCATCAGTCTAATTGGCATTCCTTTGTGAGTTATCTGGCTTTTCTTTCTGGCGACTCTGTAAAAAAAAAAACTTTTCTTTCCCCCACCTCCCCTTTAGTATTCTGCAGTTTGCCTATGGTGGGCAATTATATATATTTCTTTTTATTTATCTTGTTTAAATTTGGGAGATTTCTAGAATAAATTTTGGTGTTTTTCAATAATTCTGGAAAATCCTCAGCCATTATCTCTTTGGATATGTCTCTTCCACATTCTATCTCCGTCCAGAACATTGATTACACAAAGGTTACACCTATGCTATCAAATATAGTAGTCACTAGCCACATGTAGCTATTTAGAACATTTCCAGCATTGGAGAATATTCTATTAGACTTTCTCATTCTATTGGTCAACTTTCTCATTTTTTTCTTATTTGCTCTTAACCTGTCTTCTATATTTTTCAAATTTTTGTCTCACAGGACTACAGACCAATTTGTTGAGATTAATCTTCATAGTTTCTCAATTTCTTCAATCTGCCTAGTCACTGATGTTTTAAAATTCCACTATTATATATGTTTTTATGTTTTCTAGACTATATGTTATACAAACAATATGTATACTATATATTATATAAATTATGTATACTACATATTCTATAAATTATATTATATATACTATGTCTTTTATAAATTTTATTACAATATATTACAAAATACTACACTATATAAACACTAAATATAACACTAAATAATAAATACTAATAAATATTAAATATAGTACTGACTATACTTAGTGGTGATTCTAACCCAGGATTTCTTTAAATTACATTTTTGTGTATTTATGTGTTTTTTGTTTGTTTGTTTAGCTCACACAGATAGTGCAAATTCAGACTGAAAATTCACATAGAGGTTGGCTTCTGGTTATATATCTCATGATGGACAACTTTCTTTTTCTTCTACCCAGCACCTAAGATTGTAACAGACACATTTTCTTGTTGTCACTTTCTGTATAGTGAAGATCATTTTTGCATTAATCTAATAAGGACTGTAGTCTCTTGGGCTCCCAGTTTAACATGTAAGGAGGAGGGGCAAGGAGTTTTTCTATTACATTCGTTACCTTGGGAAAGCCCTAGAATTTACACCCCTCCCCACACACCCTGTGAGGCCATCAAAAATAACACTCGAGATCTCCAATTTCCAGGTACAGAAGTAAGTCCTGAGGAGATTTGGTATTCACTGATTTTCTACTTTGTTTAAAACACTATAACCCAATTAAAAACCTCAGATGAACCCAAATTGAGAGACAATATACAAAATACCTGACCAGCACTCTTCAAAACTGTCAAGGTCATGAAAGACAGGAGGAGACTAACAAGATGTGACAACTAAATGCACTATGGTTAGCTAGACTGGATTCTAGAATGGGGAGAACTGATGAACTCTGTATAACAGCAATATATCAGTGTTATTATATTAGTTTTGACAAATGAACCATGAGAATGTAAATCTGAAGGAAAACTGAAACTGGAACTCTTTACTGTTTTTGTAAATTTCTATAACTCCAAAAATATTCTAAAATAAAAGAGGTTATTAAAAAAAAAGAAGAAGAAGAAGAAGCTCCGATGATTTCTTACTGTCATTCCAGCTCAGTAAAGCATTTAAAAAGATGTTTCTTTTTTCTTTAATCAATATTTTAGTTGTTTCATCCAGGAAAGCCCTGTAGGGTATCTATCATACCATAAGAAACAAAGCCCAAATTAAGCCATTTTAATAAATAAAAAGAAATGAACAAACTAAACTGAAACAGACTCACGGATATAGAGAACAAACTGGCAATGGCCAGAGAGTTGTGGGGTTGGGTGAAAAAAGTGAAGGGATGAAGAATACAAATTAGTAGTTACAAAACAGTCATGGGGATTTAGAGTATAGCATAGGGTATATAGTCAATATTGTTTTAATGGTTGTGTGTAGAGCCAATGAATGCTAGAATAATCGGGGGAATCACTTCATAAATTATATAATTGTCTAACCATAATTTTTTTTAAAAAAGAAAAAAATTTTCTGGTGAGATTTCTCACAGATTTTTAAAGGAAGAAAGTCTTATAGCATCTAGCAAGACAAATCAAGTTACCCATAAGGAAGAAAAACCTTGAGTAGTTCAATACTACTCTGTAATATCCAGTGAAAGGAAGCAATGTCTACACCAATCTGAGAAAGAAATTGTGACTCAAGAATGTTTTGCCTAACCAAGTTGTAATTTTATATAAAGGCAACAAACATATTTCTAATACATACAAATAGAGAGGGAATATACCATAAAGAGACTTTCTTAAAAATGTAATAACTAATTATACAACCAAACCAATCAAGAGGTGAATCAAATGTGGTCCAGGAATGGAGAAGCTGTAGGAAGCTTTAGATGGTGAACTCTGACTCCATGGAAATTATGTTCAGAGAAATAGAACATTTTAGTTATTATGCTGATAAATCAGAATGAAAATGATATCAGCCATGAAAATAAACAAAATCAATACTCTAAGTCACTTATCATGTTTCATAATAAATCTGAACTATGAAAAAAAATGTTATGGAATCAGAATAGGATGTGCTGAAGGAACCAGGACCAGAGTAGAAGGGACAATTTGAGAAAACACGAATGGTAGCAGTTATAGAAAAGTAATATGAGCTTACATTTACCCCTCAATCAAACACAGTATATGCACATAAAAATAACAAAAGACAGAAAATATCAATATGTACCTTGAACAGAGTTTGTTATGGGTTGTATTGTGTCCCTCCCCACAAATTCATATGTTGAAGTCCTCAACCCCAGCACCTCAGAGTGTTACCTTCTTTGGAGATAAAGTCTTTACAAAGTATCAGTCAAATTAAAATGAGATCATTAGAGTGAGTCTTAATCCCATATGACTGGTGTTTCATAAAAAGAGGAAATGTGGACACAGACACACGCACATAGGGAGAAGTTCATGCGAAGATGAAGTCAGAGATCTAGGCTCTGTGTCTATAAGCCAAGGAATGCTAAACCACCAGAAGCTAGCAGAAAGACATGGAAGAGAGTCTCCTCACAGCTCTCAGAGTGATCAACCATACTGACACCTTGATCTCAGACTTCTAGCCTCCAAAACAGTGAAACAATAAGTTTCTGTTTTCTTAGCCATCCAATATGTGCTATTTTGTTATGACAGCCCTAACAAACTAAAATGGTTATTCCCTAAAACATTACATGATATATTCCTATTAGGAGAGACAGCACACCTCTGTGGAGCTGGTTCAAACCACATATTCTTTAATTGTCTGGAGTATCCTGGAGGGGGTAAGAGGGCGTCTGTGATCTGCAGTTCATTTCCACCCCTTGCAACATTCCCAGAATTGGGCAATATCCTCTTCTATTAATATTTCAATTTCATAGAGAGGCCCTGGACTACCATCAATTATTCTCCTTCAAAGTACTCTCTACCTGAAAACTATAATGTTCTTATTGACACTACACTTAGAAATGTCCTAAAGTAAATCTACCAGGCGCTCTGGCTATTCAGATCTGGAAATTGGTTAACCAACAAGGATATAAAGACACAGAGAGATGCTTTGGCAATGTCCCACAGCAAACTGTGCCAGAGATTGAAATAGAATCAAGGGCTCATTGTAGAGCATGGTCAAGAGCCCAAATGACCTTCAACAATTGACTTTGTCAGTCCCTCAGGTCATAGGCTAATGAGTAGAGTCTTCAGGCCTAGAAAGCTCTTATTGTCTCTTCCAATCCAATAAAGCCCAATTTCAGTCTCTTACAACTTACAAAGATAAACAAGGTATCCCAGAATTTACACAGCAAGGATCCAAATTATGTAGAGTGATAAAGACTTGGTAGAATCTCACACCTTCCAGAAGAGTAAATGGAATATGTCCAGAACCATATTCAGTTTCTCTAAAGAAGACAGACCTTTTCTCTATTCTCAGTATTTATATCCTTCTTTTTTCTCTTAGCCAAGTCCCTCCTCTCCCCTCCCATCTATGCTATAATATTAGAACCAAGAGAAGTAGATGCTCCAGAGGACATTTGAACTAAAAAGTATCAGATGAGGGGGGTGTAATTAAAGCATTATGATATACTGTTCTCCAAGAATGCTTGTCAACACCCCATGTTATAGGGCTGCACAGCTCACACATAACTCTCCTCTGGATTTTGAAACTTAGCACCATGTATTCTCCAGTTAAGCTTTCCCCAGGCCTCATGCTAGATCCTGTCAGCACAGAGTGAGTGTCAAAGAAAGCACACTGGCTGTGGTCCCCTTAGCATCTCTGGACCTTGATCTTCCTTTTGCATCCATAGTGCTGATGCCAGAGGCTCTCTTGGGCTGTTGCAGAAGTTGGCTGTTGAAGAAGTGGACTGCAAACCAGTTCTGTCTGAGAAATAATGGGCACTACCAAGACAGACCATGAGAGAAATTTAAACTTTGCAGCCCCTTTTAAGATCGTGGAAAGGAACACATGAAATCAATTTTAATAATGTTCTATTTCAACATGCAATCAATGTAAAATGTTATTATTGGGATAGCTTATCATTTTTGGTATACTTATAGCACATTCAATTGGGACTAGTCACATTTCAAGAACAGACTAGCCATGTGTGTCTGGTGGCTACCAGATTGAACAGCATTAGTGTAAGAGTTTCTGTATTTAGCAGAGCTCCAGCACAGGGCTGTTCATGACATGGCAACCCAGTTAGTTCCTCTAGAATCGATGGTCTGAGAGAGAAAAAAACAAGGATAAGCAAAGAAGACAAGAGCCACAGTGTCTTTCAGGATCTAACCTTGGAAGTGATGCACAATTTCTTTTGCCATATTCTCTCGTTCACACAGATCACCCCTGGTCCAGTGTGGGAAGGGACTGTACAAGGTGTGAGCACAAGAAGGTGTGGACCCTCAGGGACTGTCTTAGAAGCTGGTAAGGAATGAAACACACCACTTCTAAACAACAGAAACCCTGAATTTAGTCCTCAATAGAACATAAATTATTGACTTTAAGAAATTATGCAACTAACATAGTTAAGCCCTTCCTATTCTCTCCATGCACATTCTCCTGTCATAATAATACTATGGTTCAGTGTTTTGTGCTGTTTAATCATTTTTTGCACATTTCTGAGTGACCTCACATGAGTCCATCTCTGCAAATCAGCCCCAAAGTCTGGTAAGTCAGCAACCTCTACCAACAATGCATAAACAGACCTTGATATGAATAAGTAAAGTTCAGTTTACTGTGATGAATGGGTTCATTTGTCAGGGTTTTCTCAATTTTTTGAAGCTTTAATTCAAAGAGGAACCTATAAACAGCTAGACTTTCTGCAATTGAAAACAATTAATCACATAGCAATTGTAAAGAAAAGTAAACATTTGTTTCACAAGTTGAAAAAAATAGTGAAAATTAATTTCAGTTTAAACAATAAGATTTAGGTAATAACATAAGTTCAAATGTTGCATGTTTTAAATTTTAATGTTGTTGTACAGACCTAAAAGTCTTGGAAGGCGAACATTGTACAAATTTCATGAAAGTGGAGAGCAAAACAGCTTTGCCCCCCTGATGATAAATAAAAAAGAGTAAATAGGCGTAATAGCCACCTAAAAACTGTACCACAGTAAACCTTAAAATGTGAATTATTAAGTCCTTTAACATAATGAGGCGTCTGGGCCTCTGGATCTTACAAGTCCATATTACAGACACAACTGGTTTCCCTACTTTAATAAAACTTTAGCACATTAAGAAAAAATGTATGACCATAGATTGTAACATTTATATATGTGTTTATACACTAGCATGCAAAAAAAATTGTTTAACATAAGATTCAAAAATAAATAGAAATTGTGTTTGTTTTGTTTTAATTCTCATATCATCTTATGAAGCTTACTTTGGACACCTTTGCCTCAGAAAAAATTATCCTGCACTTACTCAACTGAACTTCAGTGGGACATGACTAGCCCATGACTAGTGGAGTTGGGACAGAGCGGGGGTTGGCGGGGGGGGGGGGGGAGTGAGATTCTTCCATGGATCCATTCACACTTAGACATTCACATAGGAACTATAAGGAATCTCCTGGTAGAAAAAGTGCATTGGGCTTTAATATCCCTTGGATTCCTGAACTGTAGAAGCATGTCTGATGAACAGTAGCAGTCCCAGATAGAGGCTGGGTAGAAAGAGACAGCAGTGGGTGTCAGAGAGGAAACTCGCCATAAAGGGCCAAGTTGTAGAGAGGAGGGCAAATGCTGGGGTGGAGGCATAAGTGCAAGTTGATAAAACCAGACTACGTTGGGTCCAGGCAGTTTTACTGTTTAACTCCTGGTAATAAAATAAAGAGCTGGGGAGGGAGCATTCTATCTCTTACTGTAGAGATGTTATCTGGACATATTGACAAAGTTCTACTGAGAGTGGTGAGGGGTGGGGGGCATTGTTTGATTGGAGCCCCATCCTTTCAGGTCTTTTAGGACTTGAGCTGGAAATTCAAAGCTCAGCCTAACCAGTGTACCAGATAAATTATAACACAGAAAGATATGAGAACTTCCAGTCCCAAGTGCTCCTGGAAATTGTCTCTTGGCTCCTAAGGGTGATTGATGTTGGGGCTAGGGGAAATGCCCCACTCTCTCTGCCTTTGGGAGAGCAGAGTCTATTTTCACCAACAATGTTACCTAGTTGCACCAGCAGTGGGAGAAAGGTTCTGACTTCAGAGTGATACCTTAGTGGAAATTTCTAGCTTGGGACTAATGTGTGGTCCCAGTTTGGCCAGCAATGGATTCATAAATGACCAGAAATGATTTCTGGACATATGTGAACACCCCTAGAGATTCTCAGGGGGAAAAAAAATTGAGAACAGAATCTTGGAAGCAATTCAGTTTTCCGCAGCCAAGAAGAGTATTTTTATAACTGTGGTTTCACTTGTATGAGCAGGCAAGTGAGACTGAGATGTTCCTGTGAAACACCCAGATGATCCTGCTAGAGCCACTAGATAAAGTCTGAGGATAGTGCCATAAAAATAGAGCAACGAATTCTGGCTACTTTACCAGATATGCCACTACTTGCTAAAATAAATAATGTAATGTAATGTAATGTAATGTAATGTAATGTAATGTAATGTAATGGCAACTGGTGCAATAGCTCCCACTTTAGATAATATCTCTCTCTCTCTCTCTCTCTCTCTCTCTCTCTCTCTCTCTCTCTCTCACACACACACACACACACACACATCTGTAGGAAAAATAAACAATCCCATGCCTTTGGCAGAAAAGTTGGACCAAGTAATCGACTGCCAACATAGAGGTGTTGACATACCCATTCTTCTCTCCCTGCTGAAGCCTCACTAAATGCAGACAAGAAATAAAATGTAGCTCAAACTCACATGGCCAAAGAGACTTGGAGAGGAGATGATAGCACATAATGGATGTCAACAAAAACTAAGAGCCGGGAGGTAGATTGCAGCTTACTTTGTTGACCAAGGAAAGATGAAAGTTAAGCCTGCAGCAGTGCAAGCCACAAAAGCTAGCTGTTTTCCCCTGAAGGAACCTGGGAAAACCTAAGTATTCAGTTACATGTCCTACAGAAGGAAAGGAAAACAGAAGACCTGGTTGGAAGACTTTGTAAGCAACATCTTAGATACCCGGATTATGTCTCCTATTTTATACAGTCAGATGATTATCCTTTCCCCTTTGCCTCGGAAGACTGAAAATTTAGAGAGGTTGAAGCAGGATGATAGCCTTACTGCAAAAAAGAAATTTAGGTGAAAGTCAGCATTCTGAACAGTGAGAGCCTTAAGTGTTCCTCCACCTTGGCAGGTAGAAGATTGGCAGCAAGGCAGAAGATTAGAATAGTATCCACTAGCCACAGTGGCTATTTACATTTAAAATAACTAAAATTAAATAAAATCTAAAATTTACCTTTTTTTCAGTCATACTAGCCACATTGCTAGTACTCAATAATCACATGTGATTAATGGCTACCCTATTGGAGAGTGTTAATATTGACCATTTCCATCACCACACAGGTTATATTGGACAATAGTAAATTAAAGAATCTCCCTCTGAGGAAACTGATCAGTCTGAGAGAAAAGACCTACAGAGACTGACATTTATTGGTCATCCAGAGTGAAACTCAACAGTTAGCAATGCCCACTCAAGCAAGTAGAGCTTTCTGTCAGAAATTCAGTGTCTTTTTCTTAAAAATGAAATGGCATATCCAAATGACCAAATATCTGAAAAAGCTTCCCAACCATGAAAGACAAAAGGAGATACTATTATGTGAGTTACATTCATGAAAGAAAAATAGGAAAGTATAAAAATATTACAGGCAAATAAAAAATGAAATGGATTAGATGGTAAAGTCTCTTGGAATGCCAAACAAAAAAAAAGAAGTGTTGAAAACAGGAAAGGGAATTTAACATAATTAACATATCCATCCATAAGATTCATCTTTCAACTAAAAGGAACTCCAAAATAAAGAGAACAAAAGAGGAGGGAGAAAATTATCAAAGAAAAAATAGAATGAAATTTCCCAGAACTTTCCAGATTGAAAGGGTCACTAAATGTACAGCACTATAAATAAAATAAAATAAAACATGTCAAGGCACATCATCATGACATTTTTGAGCACTGGGGATAAAGGGAAGACTCTCAAGTGTTTCTGAGAGTAAAAACAAGTCACATACAAAGGATCAGGTATCAAGATCACACTACTATCATCAAAAGTGACACTGAAAGCTGGAAAATAGAACATCTCTGAAGTGCTAAGGAAAATGACTTTCAACTTAAAATTCTATACCCAAGGATGGAGGTAGAATACAGATATTTTCAAATAGGAAATGGATCAAAAGTTTACTTCTTGTGTCACTCAGTATAGGCAAGAAACAGAGGGCTTACTCAAATGGAGGAGAGTGTAGCAATTTACAAATATGTGGTCAAGGTTAAGAAAATCCAACCAGGAACGATGAAGTATCCTGCAGCTGGCAGGAGCAGGGAGCTGTTACAAAGCTAAGTGCTGAAGGCACAAAGGGAGGGAACATTCTTGAATCTAGAGAGACAAATGCAACTGTAGGAGACAATCACCTGATAGCACCTGTGGCCACTACCAACAGCTCAACAAGGAATTAATTGAGGAGCGAATACTATTTCCTTTTCCTCCCACTCATTTTCCGTAATTTCCATTGACCAAAGTCAACTACTAGCTAGAAGCAAGGAGGCTATTGATGAAGTCTCCATAAATGCCAGTTTCACAGGGCACAGTGCTATGGAATGACAATTGGAGAACTTTCAGCACCCCCATATGTACTCTTTCTAAGGATGCCATTGACCGATGCGAGTCAGTAAAATGTGACAGTAAAAAGATGAAAAGGACACAGGATTCCAGAAACAGTCACTAAAATAAGGGGGGGGGGCAGGAGAGGAAATTTCAGGATCATAAGGAAGGAGAATCTCAATAAAATATCTTTGCTGTATCTCAAAAGAAAGAAATTCAAAAATGGAGAAGACAGAGTGCTCTTGAGGAATGATACCCAAAAAATAAAGATGAAGCTAAAAGAAGAATTAGAATGTTTAAGAATTTAGAGATTGTCAACCTTAGCAGACAGTTTTAGGGTGAATTAATAATAGATACTTTTTAAAAATAAGCAAATAGGAAATGTGACAATTATTAGCTCCAAAGAAAATTAAAAGTTGTATAGAAAGAAAATATACTTATGATTTACTATAACATATATTATAGCATGATGTAGTGAGTAATGTTTACATAGTTGCTGTAGGCAGACTGATGGCCACCAAAGATGTTCACATCCTAATCGTTGGCAACTGTGAATGGCAAAAGGGATTTGAAGACGTAAGTTAATTCTAAGATGAGATATTATCTTAAAGGATAGGGCTGGTTCCAATGTAATCAACTGAAGGAGAGAGGTAAAAGGGTCAGAGTCAAGGAAGGAGATATGATGAGGGAAGCAAGAGTCAAGAATAAAACAGTGTAAGAAAGATTCAACCGTCCACTGCCACTGCTGGCTTTGAAGATGAACAGAGGCTACAAGCTAAGGACTGTGGGAAGCTTCAAAAATCTGGAAAAGGCAAGAAACCTATTTTTCACTAGAGCCTTTAGAAGAAATGTAACCCTGCTGAATGTAGCCCACCTTGATTTTAGGACAGGAGGACTCATTTCAGGCTTCCGACTTTCAGAACTGTAAAGTAATAAATCTGTATTGTTTTAAGCCACTAAGTTTGTGGTAATTTGTTATAGCAAAAATATAAAACGAATACAATAACCATAGTAATACAATCAAATGATATTATTAAATCAAAAATTGTGAAGACTTTGTGGCCATTTTAAAATATGTCCACGAATTTTTTGATGTTCCTCTTCTGTAAAAGGCTTAATTGTTTTCTTTTTTGTGATTCATTTCTAATAAATAAAAGGCACCAGAAGCCATGGTGTGTGACTTGCGCCAGGCTACAAAAGACGTTGGAGCTTCTGCTTGCACTTTCTTGGATCACTCAAGTCACTTTCCATGTCAGGAGTACACTCAACCAACCTGTAGAAAGGTCCAAATAGAGAAGAACTGAGGCCTCTGGCTAACAACCAACACCAACTGGTCACTTGTAGTATAAAAAACTGAAAATTATAAAATAGAGGCATAAACATACTACTTGAAACATAGAAGAAGAAACATCTGAAAGTGAAAATCATTTGCCTTGTGGTGTCAAGAATTGAGAGTGGATGGTGGGGTTCAATCTTATTAATAATAGTGAGTTATATTTGAATTTTAAACTATATATATGCCATAATTTTATAAAATCATTTTTTTAAAGAAACTTACATAGACCTCCCTCACAGGATCCAATGTCAGAGACCGTCTTTCTCAGAGAGAAGCAAGCTCCCAAGTCTTTGATTGGGCAAGAAGAGTATTAAGGGGAAGTATTCTGAGATGAAAGTTTAGGGATTCTAGGTGGAGATACTCAGGGAAGACAGTGTGACAACCAGTCAGAGCTGGACAATACATCCAAAACATTAAGATCCAAGAGACCCAGAACAACATAGAGACTAATCTGGAGTTTCAACCTCCAGCTTGGAAAAATGGAGACCAGCTGAGTGCAGGACCATAAGTTGTCAGAACAAGCATCAGAATCCCTCCAGGACCCTGAGGAAGATGTCAATCCTAATGAGGCAGAACTGGAGCAACTTAAAATATGAACCATTTTAAGGAAAAGGGCACTGTAGAAACACTAAACTGGTTTTACATGTACTTAATGGCCACCTAATAAAATTAATGAGAAATCTACAAAGTTGCTCTTGTAGCATTGCATTACTACATTATCTGTACAATAGATGATGTTAATGCACTTCATTGACTAAAGACCTTGTGCTGAGTAGATAAGAAATTGACATTCAAATTTCAATAGTTAACATTATTATTATTATTATTATTATTATTATTATTCCATTTACTATAGTCTCGACACATCATTTTTTAGTGGGCACATATTTTAAATTGTTAAAATTACAGCCTTAGGATTATTGATTGCTAAATGCTTAGAAGTACTGTCATCTATTCGAATCAATGCCAAAATCCCATAAAATGAATCACCAGCACCATAAGACTTTTAGTGTCTTATATGTGTGATCCTCCATGATTGCCAAAATTATGATGATTATTATCATGGTCTGCTCTAAATTTTGTATCTCTTCTGAGCAGCTTCTCCCATGAGAAGCTCAGGGTGGTTTGCTAGGGACAGTTCTACAACCCTCTGCCCCATATCATGAAAAAATTGCTTAGCTGGAAAAACAGTGTAACAATTCTGAGGTTTCACAGGCTCATTGCCTCTGTCGGGTGGCCTCATTATTCACAACCTCCTGAGGAAGTGCAGACAAGAGAACAGGAAAAGGCCACCCAGACTGAGGCAGAGCAAACCTTGGGGGCGATATTCCTTATGTGCTTCACACGGCTCTTGGCTTTCATTTGACATGCTTTCAGTCTCTGGTCATCCTTCCATTTCCCCCTCTCCCTTGCCTCATTAAATACTATCTTTCCCAACACATGTGTGATGCTTGGTCCTTAACTTTGCCTCTCAGATCTGGCTGCTCTTTTCTCCAGTCCTCCGACTCTACTTTCTTCTTTCTTGCCTCTTCCTAACTGTGTCTCTCTGCTTTTCTGGCATCAAATTATCAAAGTACATTGAACTACATAAATACAATAAGAACATTTGGATGTCCTCTTCCTGTCCCTTCATACCTATCTTCAGGAATTTCTTATTTCATTACTCAAGACATCATATCCTAGTAATCCACTACCAAGCACACATTTGCCCTAGCCAGGCTAGTTCAACCTACTCATTCATTCTTGTATATACTAATATCTATCTACTAGATCACATTTAAATACAAAAATAGATCTCTCTCAAAGCCCTTGGTTTACGATAAGGAAAAAAAGTGTAAATTTGTCACCGGAGAATGGGGTGCCTTTCAATGGTAAAGACTCAAGTCAAGCCATAAACTCTTTCTACATTGCCTGTGTAGACAGCAGTCTCAGGTTCTGAGTAATGAATTCATCAACAAACAGGGAGATGGAAGAGCAGAAGGATGGTTCCTGCCCATGGGGGCCTCATGTGAGTATAGGAAAAGACCCATAGAAGCAACAGTCAATTAAACCAGATATAACTCACTCTAGAGGTCTTCAGAAAAGTCATACACCTACTGGAAACTAAGAGACTGGCTGCATGTTCAGGCTGAGAATGAATTGAGTGAAGGACATTGTTCCTATAATGTGGCTAAGGGAAGAATCAGAAGCCAGTGGAGAGATTCGGTGAGCTGCACCTTCAGAAGAGAATCAAGTACCTTGGAGGCTCCCATTCATGATCTCAACCGGAGCTTGAAACTATATCTAAAAACTCAAGACAATAAGGACTTTGTAAGGTGCTGAAATATTTACTGCTTCTCTATCTTTGTTATTTTTCTGATATTCTCATTTTCCTTTGTGATCAGCAGTAAAAGCCTTAAAAATTAAAAGGTCTTTTGTGTTTGAATACTTTTCCTCCCACCTTCTAAGTTCTTCTAGCTGGGCTAATAATCAAGTTAACAGAAACAGATAAATAAGAGAAAATCAAAACTTTAATACATATTCATTTACGTAAACATGAAACTTGCCAAGACTGAAGCAACACTGGGTATACATGACACTTTCAGACAACAGAGAAAAAGCAGAAAAAGTGGGGGCGATGGAGTATTAGGTTTCAGAAGTGAGAATGGGCAATTTACAGGTAGTTCAGGAAGAGGGGAACATAACACAGCAGGAAAACTCATGCTAGACAACTCAGAAACAGTGCGTCATAGAGAATATTTTGCTACAGGCCCCTGCCTAAAGCGGTCTTATTTGCCACGCTTAATTCAAATTAGACTAAGGCAACATCCTAAGAGTCTCTTCATGAAGTAGGCCTTTCCATCTGAATCTCTTAGGCAGGAAAGGGGGAAAGATCAAAGTTTTTTTCAGAGTCCTTTTTTTCTTAATAAGCAGCTTCTAAAAAGACAGTTTCAGGGTCACAAAATTTTGGTCCCCTTCAGTATTAAGGAAATAAACTCCAAAGGACGGTAGCAGCTTCTGAAAATGAGACAAGTGGAGTGGATTGATTTCCTGGAACGTGCTGTAGAGGGGAGAAAAAGACACCATGGGAAACTGAATAGCATTTTAGGAGAAATCCCAGAGTTGTAATAGAAAATAGGTTGTAGAGTTCCACTAAAACTGGCAACAGAACATGAGGTTCTGCTACATCTCTTACACCACAGCACAAATAATATAACTTCCCTCTGGGCTTTGCTGCTCCTCTGAGAACTGCTTTTGGCTGGTAGATTGTCTAGAGCCAGCTGGTGGCATCAAAATGCTGCAAAGCCCACAGTCCCGCACTCCTTCTAGGAGGTGACTGAATTCCTCTGGTCATGTTATAATACCACCAAAATCCACCTTAAACCTAAGGCTGATAGTGATCTGCCCAGGGCCAGAAGGAACCCCTCATCTTCTTGGAGGCCAGCTTTCCAAAGAACCAGAAATTGCTCCCGACATCTTGAGGAAAGGCTGATAATTGTGCACAGAAGCTCCTACTCTCACACACACAATTACCCAGTTTTCACATGCAAATATCCATCTGCACATGGTTTCTCTGGTAAATGCCAGCTTCATAGGTGCAATCCAGGTGCCCAAATCTGAGAACTTGGCATAGAGAGAAGCACTCAAGCTCCGAGTCAGTTATGGACTGGAATCATTATTATAATTAGTCCCAGTGGATACATCTGTCATTCAATAACAATGGTGGATGATTCAATCTCACTCCCTCATCTCTTTACCCCCCTCCACCCACTTACCCTTTTATAAGGAAAGCCAGCCACATCTTGCTTAACTGTCCTCCCCACCCCCACACCCGCCTTTAAAATGAAAAGCCCAGATGTGGGTGACCCATCTGTAGTGTGTGTCACGTTTTTAGCATCTTCTTTATTTAAAACTGGGAGAAAAGGACTCATTAGAGAGGGCGTCCACAATGAAATTAGTAAACATTTGATCAGACCATTGTCCCAACACAATATGTGCAATGAGGGAAATGTGGGAATTGGCTGCAAAACCTAAAATGTGTTTCAGCCTCAATAGCTTGCTCATCTCTGACTTCCAGTGCTAACCAGAAAGGGGAGCCCAAAGCTCCCTAGGTAGAACCTGAGCTTCTAGAAGTGGCTATAGACAAATTCTCTCTCCCCCTCTGTCTCTCTGTCTCACTGTCTCTGTCTCTCTGTCTCTCTGTCTCTCTCTCTCTCTCTCTCTCAAGACTCTATATTTTTAGAGCAATTTAGGTTCACAGAAAAATTGAGAGGAAGGTACAGAGATTCCACATCTATCCCTTGCTCCCACACATGCATAACTTCCCCCATTATCAGCATTCCCCATCAGAGTGGTGGATTTGTTACAATTGATAGACCTACATTGACACATCAGTATCGCCATAGTCCATATGTCCATAGTTTACATGAAAGTTCACTCTTGGTGTTGCACATTCTAGGGTTTTGACAGAGTACGATGACATGCATCCACCACGATGGTATCATACAGAGTATTTTCACTGCTCTAAAAATGCTCTGTGCTACCAATTAATCCCTCCAACCCTCCCCTTCCAACCCCTGGCAACCACTGATATTTTTACTGTCTCCATAGTTTTGCCTTTTTCAGGCTATCATAGAGTTTGACTTATACAATAGGTAGACTTTTCAGATTGGCTTTTTCACTTAGTAACATACAATTAAGTTTACTCTATGTCTTTTGGATTGATAGCTTGTTTGTTTGTTTGTTTGCTTGCTTTGTTTTGTTTTTGTTTTTGGCACTGAATAATGTCCCACTGTCTGGATGAACCACAGTTTATTTGGAAAATTCTCTTTTCTCTGTGGTTTCACTCTGCCTTGGGAGCTGGGATTTCTGAAGCTAGGGGAGTTAGGATACCTTGGCCTTCACCAGGCTCAATTCTTCCCTGTTGCCTCAGCAGAGGCATCTCCAAGGACACAGTGGTGAGAAATAACTCCTCCAAAAGCATCAAGCCTTTGACAGCAGGCGTTTTACTCAGCTTCCTGGCATATAAAGGGCAGAAGTTTGCTGCAAAGGAGCTACAACAAGGACTTGATGCACACGAACCATTCTTGAACTCCAGTTCTATTTCTGTTATTTCAACTCTTATTAAGCAAAGCAGAAGGTCACAAATATATAGGCTCCAAAACAGAGGCACTGATGATACATTTCAAGCTCTGGGGAAACCATTTGGCTATATGGACGTCCAGACATATCTCCAAGTACTTTATCCACTTTGCTTCAAAATCAGCCAAATTCTATTTAAGTAGAAATTAAGGCACAAAGAAGTGATGGCTAGAGCCACAATTTAAGAGGAAAAAAACGGATTTCAGAGAATGAGATGGTCTCTAGCCCTGACTAGATCACTAGATTTTGGTCCTTGAGATCTTTAACCGCACTTGTAACAGAGTGCAGAGTGGTCGTCTTTATCTAAAGATAGTTGTTAAAACAGTCAGGAAAATTACGGCATTATATTAAAGTGTTTAGCTTTATTACTTTGAGGCCACAAAGCAAATTATCTGCCATTTATGGGATTGTAATTTATTCTCCATCTGGTGCTGAATCCATTGCTTCTTCATCTGTCTAAGCAACATACGAGATTTGCCATTCTCAAAAGACATGAAAAATCCATTTCTTGGTCCAACTTACAAGGCACAATGTTTATGATTGAGCATGGGAACTTGAATAAAAGCAATTGACTAACTCAATCCATGCCAGAATTAACTAATTCAAGCTCAGCATCAATTAATTAATAAAAAGCATGGAGACAAAAATCCTATTAAAAATAAAGGCAAGTTTATTCAACAAATACTTAATATCAGTGATTATGTACTGTGTGCCATGACTCTGTTGTTTATCCAATACATAAGTTGAATCGGAATTCTTTTATTCATAAGTCAGTTCTTCATCAACTTTCTCTGTAGAATTTTGTTGAGGAAACAAAGCAGAAAAATCACGGTCCTATTTAATCTCATTTAATTCACAATTCCAAAATGTTTGTCTCCCCACTAACAATCAATTAAAAAAAGAGAGAGAAGATAAATAGAGAAGCATACCAAAAACAATGAGAAGTGACAAATTACAATATAGCAACCAAAAACGTGGCAGGAAAATTGGAAATAAATTTATAAGAATTGTGAATTTGGGGCAAATACTCCAATGCATCTCCATAAACCTTGAGGACATGATGAACTGATTTCTTTGAAAACATTGTAGTGTACAGGCCCAAGTTTTTATTATTATTATTATTGCCTTAATCATGAGAGCATTAAAGCTAACTTAACCCTTTTTTAATAACTCACCATGCATTGTTTAAAAGGCAAGAAATGTCTGTGAGGTAGTTTAATAGAGTCTTATGTTAAACACAGAGGATGCATCAAGAGTGGTTAATGATAAAAGCTTCTTTATCTGCATTTTCTACTATCCCTTTAAAACTGTTTTGTGAGATAATGATTTCACTGTTCCTGGAGGAAACTTTAGGAAATCATCATGACTTTTCTGGTTCTCTTAGGTAAAGTCTTATAATGAGGTGCCAGAGACCATTTCCTTATGCCTTCTGCCTGAGAGGACACTTAACCCTGAGTGGCCCCATTGAAGCTCCTCCTTGCTTTAGAAGCATTGATTCTCTTACTCTAAAAACCTGACTTACCTACCGCCTGGGTGAGGGGACCCTAGAAGAGGGGCACAGAAGTTGTGCAATAAGTTTCTAGATATTTTCTTTCATCATTTGCATCTTGTTTTCTTGTTTCACACCTTTGCTATCTGATATCTTTCTGCCTCAGTCCAAACTTCAAATTTAACATTTGATTACATTATAAACTTTCCACATGGAATAATATACTTTGGGGAGGAGAGTTAAGTCTTTAACAGAATAGCCACTCGGTTTGTAGAATTACTTATCTGCCAAAGGATTTGAAAAGCTTTTGTAAACTAGATTTGGAAACATCTGGATTTTTGATGAGATATTTCCAATTTAAATCCAGATGTTTGAGATCCTATAAGTAGCCAAAGTTGGAAAAGTAAATTACAGTATAGAAAAAAAGCCCTGTTTTTGCTATCATTATTTAGATGTGATCTGAATGCACACAGAATTATATATCAGAAAATATGGAGCCAAGTATAGATTTGAATATTGAACTTGTCTATTCTTATAGGAAGCTACTTATGACTCTCAACTGAATTTCTCCATAACCAATAAAAAGATTCATATACTGTGTTCTGAGAACCTAATAATGTAAGTAGTGATCCTTATTGTAAACACACAAATAAACAAACAAATAGATAAACAAAAACAAAAACTTAATTTTGTTTGTAATATAAATAAAAAAAGATACAAAAGATATAACTTATGCCAAAGAACTTATGTTGGTTTTACAATATGTCTACGAATTTCGTTGTCCTTCCCTTCAGTATGGACTGTTCTTAGGGTCTTACTTCTCTACCACATAAAATGCGTAGAAGAGAGAGTGTATGACCTTTGAGATCAGGACACAAAAGGCATTGTGGATTCTTTCTCTCAGATCACGCCCTCTGGAAGAAGCCACCTATCATGTGATGAGGACACTCAAGCAGTCCCAGGGAAAAGTTCACATTGTGAGGAACTGAAGCTTCCTGCTAGCAGCCTTATGACAGTGAGCCATCTTAGAAGCAGACCCTCTAGCCTCAGTCAAGCCTTGGAAAAATAAAAACCCTAGTTGATAATGTATATGCAATCTCATAAAAGACTCCAAGCCAGAGCCACCCAGCTTACCCACTCCTATAAACCTGACCCATAAGAAACCCTGAGTTCACAAATGTCTGTTGTTTTAACCCACCAAGTTTTAGAGTGATTCGTTGTGTAACAATAGACAACTAATGTGGAATTGATCAGATTTCCAGATTTTTTATTCTGTCTATTAGGAGGATCAACAATACTCATGAAGGCACTGATTTAAATTCACACACACACACACACACACACACACGCACACACACCCCTCAATTTTGAATCAAAAAATGGCATTTCCAGATTTTTATCATTAAATTTTACTTAAGAAACAATTCTTGAATCTGGCCCATTGAAAGCAATTGTTCACTGAAGTACTACATAACCAACAAATTCACAGGGTAACTAAAATTAATTTTAAATGGGTGGTAACAGCACAGATTTTCACTACTCTAAACTATGCTATATACATGACATAAAAACTTCTTAACAATATACGAAACTAGACACTTCTTGTATTGGCTCCTTTTTACAAGGGCATCAATTTGCTTTTTATCTATTTAGAAAGTTATTTTTAAAAAGAAAAGCATAAGACAAAGATGTCCACTTTTACCACTTTTATTCAACACACTATTAGAAGTTCTAGTTACGGTAATCAAACAAGAAAAAAGAATAAAAGACATCCAAATTGCTTTCCAAACTCTCATGATTTGCAGATAACATGATACTATGCGTACTATATGTACTATACTATATGTAGAGAACCCTAAAAGTTTCCCCAAAAAACTATTAGAACTGATAAATGAATTCAGTAAGTAGTAGGATACTAAATTAATATTCAGAAATTGGTTGCATTTTTATATATCAATAATGAATTATCAGAGAGAGAAAATAAGAAAACAACCCCATTTATAATTGTATCAAAAATAAAATAAAATACCTATGAGTAAATTTCACCAAGAAGGTAAAAGACCCGTACTCAGAAAATTATAAGACATTGAAGAAAGAAACCGAAGATACAAATAAATGGAAACATATACCACGTTCATGGATAGGAAGAATTAACATTATTAAAATGTTCATACCACCCAAAGTAATCTATAGATTCAATGCAATCCCTATCAAAATACTAATGGCATTTTTTTCACAGAACTAGAACAAATAATCCTAAAATTTATATGAAACCATAAAAGACTCTGAATAGCCACAGAAATCTTGAGAAAGAACAAGGTCGGAGGTATCATACTATCTTATATCAAACTATATACTATAAGACTATATTAATCAAAATAGCATGGAACTGCCATAAGGACAGACACATAGACCAATGAAATAGAATAGAGAGCCCCAAAATAAACCCACGCCTATATGGTCATTTAATCTATGAAAAAGGAGGCATGAATATACAATGGGGTAAAGACAGTCTATTTAACAAATCATGTTGGAAAAAACGGACAGATACATGTAAAAAAAAAAATGAAACTGAAACACCTTCTTACATTATATACAAAAACAAACTCAAAATGTATTAAAGACTTAAATGAAACACTTAAAACCATAAAACTCTTAGAAGTAAACATAAACAGTAAACTCTCTGACATTTCTCTTAGTAATATTTTTTTCTGATATATCTCCTCTGACAAGGGAAGCAAACAAACAAAAATAAACAAATGGGACTACATCAAACTAAAAATATTTTGCGCAGCAAAGGAAACCATCAACGAAACAAAAAGACAACCTACTACTGAATGGGAGAAGATATTTACCAATGATACATCTGATAAGGGACACGAATACCAAAAAAAAAAAAAAAATCCAACTTAAAAATGGGCACTTCTTCAAAGAGAACATAAAAATGGTCAATAGACATACGAAAAGATGCTCAAAGTCACTATCTTCAGAGAAATGCAAATTTAAACCACAATGAGATATCACCTCATACCTGTCAGATGGTTATTATCGATAAAACAAAAAACAAGTGTTGGTGAAGACATGGAGAAAAGAGACCCCCCATGCACTGTTGGTAGGATTGCAAACTGGCACAACCACTATGGAAAAAGTTTGGAGGTTCCTCAAAAAGTTAATACAGCTACCTTATGACCCAGCAATTGCATTTCTGGATATTTACCTGAAGAAATCCAAACCACTAATTCAAAAAGATATATGCATCCCTATGATCACTGTAGCACTATTTATAATAGCCAAGATATGGAAGCAACCTGAGTGCCTCTATGTCAATAGACAATTGGATAAAGAAAAGATAGTACATATATACAATGGAATATTACTCAGCCATTAAAAAAAATAACAAAATCTTACTACTTGCAATGACATAGGTGGACCTAGAGTGTACTATGCTAAGTGAAACAAGTCAGACAGAGAAAGACAAATCCATATGATCTCACTTATATGTGGAATCTAAAGAAAAAAATAAACAAACAAGCAAAAAACCCAGAAACAGACTCATGGATACAGAGAACAAATTAACAACTGCCAGATGGAAAGGGGGTTGGAGGGCTGAGTGAAAAAGGTGAAAGGATTAAGAAGTATAAATTGGTAATTACAAAAGAGTCATGGAAATATAATCAATAATATATGTACAGTGGGTACTAGTCTTATCAGGGGAATCACTTCATAAACTATATAAATGTCTAACTACTGTGCTATACACCTGAGACTAATATAAAATAATATTGAATGTCAACTCTAATTGAAAAATTTAAAAATAATAAATGAAAGGAAAATAGATTCATGTTTATTTTGAAGATAAAACTTACCTTTTGTGAGAATGAGATCAAAAATTTACACTTAGGACACTAAATAATGTTTACACAGCATAGATAATAGTCACATCATATATCTGTGGGTAGTTTACAATGGCATGTACTTATTTCATTTAACACTCCCAACAATCCTGAAAAGCAGGCATTATTTTTCTCATTTTGAATATGTGATGGTACAAAAACTTCAATCTAAGAATCATCCACAACTTACCTCCTCTTCCAGACCACCAAAGATAATCCTCGAGGCACAAGCCCAATTTCTCCTTTGCTTTCTCCTCCTAAAGATGTAGAATTCTTTCTGGAAAAAGGCACAAACTGAAGTGCTAAGGATTGGCAAGTTGGGGTGAAAAAAATCTCATCAGCTTCAGTTAGAAAGATGGAAGAGAAGTCCTCCGGAGAGGAGGATGTGAAGGAGAGAAACACTGAAGCAGCTGTAAGGTTTGAAGGAAGAGAATTTTTAATGTTTATGGGCAGTGTATTTGCATCTCCCTTAAATTCATTTGAGAGATATGAGAAATTAATAGAATTTGTTTTAATTATCTTTGCCTATTGAACTGCACCTTTTCAACACATCACTTTAAACCTCCTAAGTTTGAAGGTTGGACATTTGAGAATGTTCAGGTGTAGAGAGTATAAATGACATTCCCAAGAATCCAGATCTTATGATTAAATCAAGTGGTTTCCCCACTTTATCACTTAGCCTCATTCATTCATTCATTCATGCAACAAATAGCAAATGATCACATACTAGACTCCAGCTACTATCTTAGGCCTTGAGAAAATAACATGGCTTGAAGCTGCAAAAACTGTCATTTTCAAACTCAACAAAAGAGCCAGAGACCTTGATTCAGTCACCTTTAGGTCTGATTGTTCGCATGTTTGGAATAAACAACCTGAGCAGACTTGTTAATTATCCAAATGAAAAACAAACACCCACTATTCAAAGATAAAGCTTCGAAATGACAGTAATACCATGTTTCAGAATGAGAACAAAAGCCTTCTCTAATTGTAAATTTTTACCTATGCTTGAGCTGAAGCTTTTGTTGATTTTTTTCTTTTGTTGTTCTTTTAATTTTTTTGAAAATCAAGTGGCAGAAATACACTTTTTCTCTCTATGATTCCAGCATACACTGTGCCAGTAAATTTGTATTTCTCTTGAGGCAAGAAGGACATTCAGGCATGATCCTAACATAAGAATAAAAGCAGGAGAACTGTGAAGGGGATCTTGTATACTTTAGGCTGTACTAGCATGTGAGTGTCCTATACACTGTGCTATTTAAGACCAAATAAAACATATCTTAGAAAATTCATCAATGTTAGAATAACGGTATTCTGTTGTGCTAGCCCTATTGGGACTACTTCCACTGCCTTAAAATACAAAGTGAGAGTTTGCGAAGTAGCCCCCAGATGCACTGACAAGAAAACAGTGAACATATCTCTGTCTCCTTATTCAAGCTTTCCACATGCCACTAGACTACTACCTCTCTCTTGAAATTCTTTCCTTTTTTGGTTTTCTCCATTGGTCACTATATGCTCTTGTCCAAACTTCTTTTCTGATCCTCATCCTCCACTCAGGTTGCATTATCTCAGCACTTGGTTAAGATCTTCCTATCTTCTATAGCTGTACATTCTCCCTCTGAAATCCTATCCAGTATTGGGACTATAATGACCATCTATATTTTGATGATTCCTAAATTTTCCTTAAACTCAAAACTTGCATATCCACTGCCTTCCCGACATGGCTACTCAGATAAGAAAATGGTGCCTTCACTCACTCGCTTGCTCAACTGAAAACTGAGATTCGAATTCAATTCTTCTCTTTTCTTCTACATTCATAACTGCTCAGAAAGTCACATTGTTTCTATCTCAAATGCACACCCACCATTTTCCATCCCTACTTTTACCACTGTTGTACAGGCGGTTACAGTAGTCTCCCACTGGTGTCTCTGCTTAACATATTACTGAACTGTTCAACTACTATTTCAGCAGTCAGGGTAAACTCTTACATAAATTTTTATCAACTCATGATCCTCTCTGAGTAATATCTCCTGCTGCATTTGGACTAAACACCAAACTCTTTGCCATGTCTGCAAGCTCTGCATCATTTAACTCTCACTTGACTCTTGAAATTTGTTTCCATTTTTTACCACTCTCCCCCACACTTCGGCCATAATCTCCTCCATTTAGGGGAGAAAAATCTCACCACTGTACCCCACGTGCCATAATAGTGGCAGCAGCACTATCTCAAGTGGAGTGAATGGTCCTGGACCTGCTGGGAGATGACAGTAGGAACTCAGTGAAGAACCTAACAAAGCAGGGACAGAGGCAGCATAACACTCACTTCAATGGAGTGCTATGAACATGGGACACCATGAGATTCTCTGAGAGTGCTGGAGAGGCCAGTGGACATCAGAAGGTGGGGGAGGCTGCTACCAATGAGACAAGGTTCCCTATCCATTTACTTAATCTATAGTATTAATAGAAAGATGACCTCACCACTTGGTGACAAGCACCTAAGACATTCAGTCTTTGTATCAACGAATCAGATAGATCCTCTGCCCTACAGGACTTTTCAGCCTAGTAGGAGAGACGAAAAGATAAACAAATAATTGCAATACAGTGTACTGAGTGTTCTCACAGTAATAGAGGTTAGCCAGAAGGATGGCACAAAGGTAGCAGCGGGTAATACTCGCTCCAGGGTGGCACTAAGGAGACATGGCTATCAGAGGATTATTCCATTATGGCTGGACTTATTTCCAAATGATCAGATTTTAGATTTCAATATTTCGTGGGAGAAAAAAGGTGTTATGTTTAGAGAAACAAAGTAGACCTTCTTTGTTAGATGGTGCCACTGAAAATATAAGTTTTCAGGTTTTACAGAAGAAAAAACTCAATAAGTTGAGTGATTTTTTTTTTGTACGTGTACTATTTTTTAGTGTCACGTGATATTATTGATGTTATTTTCTTTCAGGGGGATGGTATTTTTTTTTTTTTTCATTACAATCCCTGAAAACTAGGGAGCCACCAAGGGGAGTAGTGGAAGTGCCTTAATTACTACAGTAACAATGCCATTATTTTGAAGGCAGGGAAGCAGGGACAGATCAGCAGACGACTGTTTCAGAAACCAAGAGGTGTCAGCAAAGTCTCTGCTTTTCTTCCTCCTCCCTGTAGTCCAAAATGACACATTTGACTCTTATGCCAATTCTCTTCTGGAAAATTTAAAAAGAAAACTTTGTTTTGAATATTTTTGACTCTTCTCCCTCTAGGGATCAAAATAGCCTCAAAGAGATAAAATTGGACATTTTTCCTAACACAATTACACAGAAGTTTCTAGACTTGCCTCCATTCTGGCCTCCACCCCGTTCCAAAGCCGTCATAATGGAATAGCCTTTCTGATATACAGATGGGTCACCATTTCAATACACCAACCATTCACTAATGATAACGAACACAATTAGATTAGTTTTCTAGAGACAGGAATCAATATCCTGGTGTATGTGGACCTGATTAGCCATAATTAATTAGAGTTCTGAGATATTAATCAAATACCATGTGTGGAGCTAATCAACCAATGTGGGAAGCAGAAAAATCTGTAATCTCCCCTTGAATTCTCCAACCTGCTTCACCTTGAAATAAGGCCTGAGGACAGAAATCCTTGCCATGGATCTGCATTAACTAGGCTGAGAGGCTGTGCTCTTTCACCGGTTCCTGAGCCTTCGGGAGTGTGAGGCCGACATGATGTCATCATGCTCCTTCTTAAACAAACACGGGCTTCATTCTGCAGCCTGGCCACATTTCTCATTGACACTGGCAGTTATGGATGAGTGCCAGCTGCAGGCTGGACCCAGAGAGGCAGACCCATACTCCAAACCTACAATAAATAAAACTAAATGCTCACTAACTAATATATTATTCATGAAATAGCTCAATTGCCCATCATGTTATGTACTTGTATTCATACAATTATTCCTCTATGTTTAAATAATAAATGGCAGGTTTGTATTTACTAATACAAATCGCTGATTAATCCATATTCAAATCAAACAGTGCCTTATATGAACTCTTCGAAAGATTGCACCAGCTCTGCTTGCCTTCCTCAGTTTAGAAGTAGTTTCTATAATGCTAATTCTAAGGTATGTGATTGAGCCCTTTAATTTGACAAAATCTATTGGGTAAACCACGTTTGAATAAAGAGTCTACTGATAATGCTGGGCAAATCCAGATGTGATTTAAGATCTGTAGAATATATTGAAAATTTTTCCATCACCTATGTCCTGAATTCTTGATTCTTTAATGCTTCCAAATATTACCTTGCAAAAAGCTATTTATTGCCCAAGAAGCTCTTCCAATTTCATCATAATCTCATTTAAAAAGATATTTTGCTAAAAAGCCACAACATGTGTGCATGCTATCTTTGTAATTTTTTTTTTCTTCAGAAATAGAAAGTCAGTTTTAAATGAACTCAAATCCCAAAAGGTTCACATGAGATTTGAAATTCATGACCTATAAGAATTGATCAGTTTTTAGGCTCTAAGAAAGCACATTTTTCCAACCATTTTCAACATTATCAGCTTTAGACTTAAGCAGTGAGAGAGAAATAGAATTCCTCGGACTTAATTATAGAGCAAACTAAACAGCACTGGGGAAGGAATTGTATAAAATAGTAAAAATAAGCAAAAAATCAAATCTTGCCTGAATTTGAATTCACAATATATTAGTCGTGTGGCCTGGACAAATATTTAATGTCTCTAAGTCTCCAAGATGAGGATGGTAACGTCCAAAGTCATAATATGGTTCTGAATGTGGTGCAAAGTAGTGCTTGTGAATGGCTGAGACAATGTCTCCTTAGGGTTAGTTCCCTTGGACTCTTTCCTTAATTCTGGTACTATAGACCATAATGTTCTAGAAAGCAGGGACTGTATCTGTATCTTTGGTGCCTGACACTATAGTTGGCACAGAATTGATTAAATAAATCATTATTGATCCAGAATTAACTGGCAGAAAAGTCACCAAAAGACATCTGGAGGAAAATGTGAATGTTTCTTTACCCACCTTCCCAAAAGCCAATGTTGGAGAGAATCCCCAAAGCAGTAATTTCCAGAAACCAAAGGGAATATTTCAGAAGATCCAAAGCAAATTCCCAATGTAATTTCCAGCTTGAAAAGTGTGGTTATTCATCAACAAAATGAAAAGACAACCTACTGAATGGGAGAAGATATTTGCCCATGATACGTCTAATAAGGGGTTAATATCTAAGATTTATAAAGAATGCATACAACTCAACACCAAAAAAAAAAAAATCCAAATAAAAAATGGACAGAGGACCTAAATAGGTATTTCTCCGAAGATATACAAATGGCCAACATATACGTGAAAAGATGCTCAAAGTTACTAATCATCTTAGAAATGCAAATTAAAACCACAATGAGATATCACCTCATACCTGTCAGAATAGTTATCATCAATAAATCAGAAAATAAGTGTTGGCGAGGATGTGGAGAAAAGGGAATCCCCATACATTGTTGATAGGTTTGCAAATTGGTACAGCCACTACGGAAAACATTTGGGAGGGTCTTCAAAAAATTAAAATTGGAATTACCTTATGACCCAGCAACTGTACTTCTGGGTATTTATCCAAAGAAAACCAAAACACTAATTATAAAAGATATATATACCCCTATGTTCACTGCAACATTATTTACAATAGCCATGATATAGAAGCAACCTAAGTGCCACTATATCAATAAACAATTGAATAAAGAAGAGGTAGTACATATATACAATGGAATGTTACTCAGGCATAAAATAAATGAAATCTTACAATCCATAACGACATGGGTAGACTTAGTGGGTATTATGATAAGTGAAATAAGACAAACAGCAAAAGACAAATATCAAATGATCTCACTTTTATATGTGGAATCTAAAGAACATAATAAATGAACAAACAAAATAAATGAACAAACAAAATGAAAACAGTTTTTTTCATAGATGCAGAAAAAACTGATGATTGCCAGATGGGAGGTGGGATTGGGAGGCTAGGTGAAAAAGGTGAAGGGATTAAGAAGTACAAATCAATAGTTACGAAATAGTCATGGGAATATGAAGTACAGAATAGGGAATATAGTCAATAATATTATAGTAAGCATATATAATGCCAGGTGGGTACTAAATTAATTGAGGGATCACTTCATAAATTATATAAATGTCTAACTACTATGCTGTGCACCTGAAACTAATATAAAATTATATTACTGAATGTCAGCTCTAATTGAAAAATAAAAATTAAAAAATAAAAATTAAAAATAAATATAATAAAATAATATAATAAAATTAAAAGTGTGGTTTTTGAAAATAATTATCTTTTACTTCTCCGTCCTCTTCCTCTTATAATTCTGGGACTGGTAATGAATAGAAAATGTAAGGCAGGGCATAGAACACCAATATAATGGTATAAAAATACTTATTTTGTGGACCACAAAGCTGAGTAAACTGTTGGTAAAACCATGAACATAGAGTACAGAGCATAGATATTTGAGAAAGGGCAAAACTTAAATGAGGCACATCATTATTCAATGTGATTCACGCAATAAACATGTCAATTAGGAAGCACTGCAATTGGGTTCCTTGAGTCTGGATTAGGGATATACATAGGCTCACACTTAACTCACGTGGAGAAAATCAATAAAATGGTGTGTCCCTATGGTATGTTTTAGTCATCAGGGAAAAGGCAGTGTACCGACAAAAAGAGCTAGCAGTAAAATGGTGGATACATACTGAAGGGACTGGCCTTAGAATGTAACTAAGAACAAACTTATCTTTCTAACTAAAAATCATATTTTCATTTCTTATAGTATACAAATATAATTTTTAAGTTGATTATAATATTTATATTATCCACATGTCACAATGGTGATACTTAACATTTGAAATTTGATTCTTAACATTTGATACATAACATTAGAAATTTGTTACCTTATTGTATGTTGATTATTTAACATATTATTTAGCATTTTCCCAGGTTCAGCCAAACGCCATTGTGACACTTTTTTTTGTAGGCAAATTGGGAAGAAAGATGGCCCACCAAAGAGATCTCTCCTGCCAAGTTCTACATTACTGTTGGTCTCAGCTGAATTGTCCTTTTTTCCCCCACTGATTCCTAATTTAGTAAATCATAAATTTTTATTTACAACCAAAGAATATCTAAATTGAATAGTAGGAACCATTTTTGTGTGTGTGTTTAGGAATTAAATCTCTGCCATGTGGATGAAAATTCTCAATTCCAAAAAATATTGGGACTCCCCAGATAAGCCAAGTCCTCACCCAGGGACTCCAGAGAGTGGTAGAAATTCAATTGAGTCTCATAAGAGAGCATCTGGCAGCTAAGCTTTTGCTGCAGTGGTTGCTCAGACTTTATTCAAATGGATATGGGCTCTGTGAGTAACTTTGTGTTCTAGAAGAAAAACAACAGATGCTGACGCACAAGAAGGAGAAAGAGCTAAATTTTACCTTAAAAATCTGAGCCTCTGAATTTGTGGTTTCATCCCCAAACCCCTTCTCCAGTGCCACCCCTGTCAGAACTCTATTCATTAGACTCCATCATTCTAAGTCAATTCAAATACACAACACAAATTTCCTGTAATGAGGGACTGCTGAGACATAAACACTATACAGCTTAATAACTTATGACTCAAGTTATTGTATTACGTTGGCATCATTTTAAATATTAAACAATCTTCTCAGCCTCTGGTTATTGTCACTCACTCCAGTAGACATATGTCATATTATCTGCCCCACATGGTTTCTCTTTTTCTGACAAGAGCACCCCTTTTCCTTTAGGTAATTATCCTTCTGCCACTCCATATGGTGCTGGGGTACCTGGGGAGATAAAGACTTCCCAGGTAGAATTATCAGAGACCTTCCTTAGATTTTAAATGTGGACACTTGAGAGAAGACTGTCTTTTTACTTGAATATCATTCTCTGTAGCTTTATAAAACCTGAAGCTTTCTCTGCAGACTTGTCCACCCCGCATTCAAACCTTTGCCATTTGACGGTCAACAAAAGAAAGAAAGAAAGAAAGAAAGAAAGAAAGAAAGAAAGAAAGAAAGAAAGAAAGAAAGAAAGAAAGAAAGAAAGAAAGAAAGAAAAGAAAAGAAAAGAAAAAAAAGGAAAGTAGAGAGACCTGATGACATCATCTAAATCTTTGGATATGGTTATGCCTGAGGCAATCTCAACATCTATATTTCCAAATTGCATGGGCCTTTTCAAAACCTTTTGCAACTTAGAGCCCTTTCTATGACATGCATTTTTTTTTTTAGTCCATTGATCCCACTTTCAGAGTTCTCAGTTTGTTACTCAACACTTCTATCCACAAGGCTAGATTGAAAACTTTCTTCCCACACACCTAAATACAGAACATTGGTCTTTTATTTTCCTGATTACAAATCCAGCCAATTTTATTTCATGAGGAAAGGGCTTGCCTCATCAATTTAGCTGCTATCCTCCAGTATCAGTCCCCCTGGAAAATTCCAGTGAACCTGAAATCTTTTCCTCATTTAGGCACTGGGTTCTTGTTTTACTTTCCAGATATAACTATCTCTATTTATACTGTTTAGATTTTCCCTTCTATTACTCTCTGTTCTTATTTTTGTTCTTTCCTTGCTGTTTTTTTTTTCTTTTAATGATTTCCTAGAGTAGGGGTTATTAACAAGGTTCATATACTAACTATCCTTAATGGGCTTCAGGGATTTCTTAAAGTCTCTTGAAATTATATGCCAGACTTGCATGAATATGCATATATACATGTGTTACCCATTGCTGTGTAACAAATTATTCCATGATTTAACAGCTTAAAACAGCAAGCATTTATTATTTCATAGTTTCACTGTGGGTCCGAAATCCAGACTTGGTTTAGCTGGGTGCCTCTGCCTCTCATAATGCAGTAATCTAGGTGTCAGTTAGGGATTTTGTCACATTGAAGGTCTTTAAAAGGAAAATACACTTCTAAGCTCACTCATGTGATTGTTGCAAGGATTCAGTTTCTCATGAATCATTAGCTGGGGACCCACTCATTCCTTGCCACATAGGCCTTTCACAGGGCAGCTCACACCATAGCAGCCGCTTCCCTCAGAATCAGCCAACAAGATTAAGAGAAGGTAGCAGGGCAGATGTCACAGTCTTTTTGTGATCTAAACTCAATAGAGACATCCCATCCCTTTTGCTGTATTCTACGGATTAGAAGCCAGTCACTAACTAGGTCCAGCCCGTACTTATGAGGAGGAGGTTACACAATGGTGTGAATACCAGAGGCAGGGATCATTGGGGCTCATTTTAGAGACTGCCTGACTCAAGATATTGTAAAGAAGAAGATGATTTATCTTTAATCATATTTTTTATTTCTGGATCGACATTTATATTCTCTTTGTTTCCATCTCAGCCATCATTTTCACCTAAAGTCATCTACATTTTTACAAGTCACTAGAATTCTCTCTGTAACACGCCAGAATTAGCCCTCTTTTACAACAGTTATATCCTCTTCTCTTAAAACATTTATCATGTGAAGATCCTATATTGTCACCCATCCCCACCACACACACAAACTCTCTCTCTCTCTCTCTCTCTCTCTCTCTCTCTCTCTCTCTCTCGTCCATGGTCACTTGATGAGAAGTAAAGTCTTTTGCTCACACAAGACAAGAACTCTATCTTGTAGAACACTGATTTTCATAATTTTTGGTGTCAGATCCCTTTACATTCTTAAAAATTCCTGAAGAGTCTAAAAAGCTAAAAAGCTTTTATTTATTTATGTGATATTTATTCATATGTACAGTTTAGAAATAAAAACTTAGAAAATTTAAAATATATATTTGTTTTTTTCAAATAATAAACCCATTATATGCTAACAAATATTTTTATGGAAAGAAAAAATATTTCGTTTTTCAAAAATGAAAAAGATATTTCAAAAAGTAACAATATTTTACAGTTTAAAAAACCTCTATTGCCTCTAGCTTAATAGATGATAGTTGCATTCTCATATCTGCTTCTGCACTCAAACTTTATTATATGTTGTGTTGGTGAAAGTATATGAAGAAAATCTGGCCTCATACAGTCACATAGGTATGTTGCTATACAAAGGAAAATTATAATAATAGCCTTTTAATTTAATTGTACATATTTGTTTTTGATAGAACACCTAAACTTTTCAATGGTAGTTTCGTAAAGGTTATAGAATGTGGAATCTGAAACTACATCAATGACTTCTTTTCACATTTCATTACATTAAAATCCACTAGTCTATCTTATACTTAAAGTGGATCTTTAACCAATGCATCATTTGTAACATCATACATTATTGAACATTTGAAAAAAATATATTGACTCACTGAGACACAGAGATCTTCCAAATGTTGACACATTTTGTTTTAAAATAATAGCAACAAAAAAGCACATTTGTAAATATCACAACCAATTTCATCTTGAGTCTTTAGGTATTCAGAAGTAGTCAAGATGCTTCATAGTGGGGAATACAAGATTTCCAAAATTCTTATTTGCACTCGAAAATTGGCTATAAATATTATCAGTTATTTTTCTTGAAGTAACAGGCCCACTTTGTTCATTTTTTGAGAAAATATCTGCCTAGTACCCAAGTCTAAATAACCATAACTTGTCCATAAGTTGTTCTTTCAAATAAAAATAGTGTTCCAGGGAGAAAGGGGCTAATTCGAGACAACCATTGTACTTGGCATTCAGTAGAATTCTTGACTCATACATCTCAGTTTGTTACACAGTATAGTACAAAACACAAAATGTTGAAATTTAATAAAATTAATAATTTTTACTGCTTTGTCAGGGTTAATTTTGAGCAATGCTTGCTTTTATTTTTTCTGCCAATGTGGTGAAGTATACAAACACCACTAGTGCAGTCTAGTGTCACTACCGTGACCCGTCCTAAGACACCCACCATCACTTTTGCATCAACAGTGCAAAGGTCGACATCTTGAAAAAAAGCAAAAAACATCTTATGAAAATAGTTTTGACTTCATGGACACATTGAAAGCACCTTGGGGACCCCCAGAAATCCTAGACTATCCCTTGAAAACCATTGTTATAGTCTATTTTATACTATTTTTTATTGTTATAGTCTCTTTTATATTGTTATATTCTAATAATCATTATTGCACTAAGGGAGCAAGGTTTGTTATACCGTGTCCTCATTTTTGCTTATCTAGATTTAAGAGAATCTTCCAATAAAATTATTGTTTTTATTTCTTGAGACGAACCATTAAATATTTCTCAAATGCCACTAATTCATAAGTTTTCCAGAGAAATATAGTCATTTTTAAAACTTAACTATTTAAAAGGACCTTTTATCAAACTGAAAACAAGTATATCTTACCATAAATTTAAGAAAAAAGTTAATATCATTAAAGTAAATATATAACTACTCAAATTTTAAAAGAATCTTTCATAGAGTACACTACCTAAAATCATCTGAGGAACCCCCATTGACATTCCAGATAACCCACTTCTAGGAAGAATGTAATAATCACTCCCTGCCTTTGAGCTCCTTTACTTTGCCAAATTCTAATGCATGCAAATTTATTTTCATATTCTTGTTAGCTTCTTATATTTACAGATTGTAAGTCACTACTGTTGGGGATAATTAGAAAAAAAAGGAAACTGAGGGCTGGGAAAAAGAAAGGGTGTTAAAACAGATGGCAGTGAAGAAATAAAAATTTGGGCATAAAGCTCTGGGAGAGATAAAAGGAAGGTAAGAGAAGGAAGCAGGGGCCCCTGCGTTGCCCTCAAGGGTCTGATGAGGCAGACAGATGAGGTGAGTGTAAAAGGGACTAGCAAAATGTTCTTAGGTGTAGCGACAGTTATATTCTGGTACTGGAAAGAAAAAATTGTCTATCCAGTTGTGTTAAATAAAGCTTACTGCAAAGTTTTCCACTGGAAGCATTCAAGTACTTTTGTGTTTATGAGACAAAGGAAGGATTCAGAACACGGGAATAATAAAGTCTAAGTTATAAAATCAGAAGAGTATCAAGCATTTGGATGAAAGGTGCAGAAGTACACATGTGCACACACACATATTATCTCTCGGTGTGCATATTTTCTTCAATGAATCAACATAAATTTGAAAGCATATTGTAACTGTAGGGAGAAAAGATCATAAAAAGTCTCCAATGAGCAAGTCCATTATAACCTGTTCAAGTTGTGAAAATTCCTTTCATAGTCTTATTTTTCCTGTTATCTTTGCTGTTTAGTGCTAGCAAGTAACTTATAAAATATTTATGAGGACTTATTGGTTCACTTGTTACGTTGGTCCTTAAAAATAATTTTTCCATAAAGCAGTGTTTTCAGGTTCAGTGGAATCCATTAGGGGTCACGAGTGGGAAAGAATCTGAGATCCTCCTCCTTCCTTCTGTGAGAATTTCTCTGCCTTGACCTATTTTAAATGTTAGTATTCTCCCTAAGATTTCATCTGAAGAAAGGGCTCTGTGGCTATAAAAGAAACATTTTAAAGTAAGAAAGCCAAGGTTCTAAGGTCTAAAGTCTCACAACAGGAATTCTCCTTCCACCTTTCAAAAAAAAAAAAAATGAACAATTGCTACATGCCAAAAATATATACAAAATAACACACAGAGACATAAATAGATGCATCATAAAAGAAGACACCCAAATAGCCAATGAGCATATTAGAAAAGGTAGACTTCATTAGAAATCTAGAAAATGCAAATCAACATCCCCCCCCCAAAAAAAAGATGCCATTTTACACCCAACGGAATGGCTATATTAAAAGACTAATTTGTTGGGGGGAGAAGGGAAGGAAAAAACAGAACTTCTACTAAATACTGGTGGCTGTCCAAACTGGTACAACCAATCAGAAAACCAGCAGTATCTACTAAAGCTGAAAATGTACATACCCTACAATCCTGCATTTGTACCCCTAGGTATATATCCAATGTAGGGGTACCAAAAGATATTCAAGAATGTTCATAAGAGCGCTATTATTAATAGGCCAAAACTGGAAACAACACAAATGCCATCGACAATAAGGTAGACAATTAAATAGTAACATTCATACAATGGAAAACTATACAACAATGAAAAATAATGAACTACTGCTAAATGTTCAGAAATGGACAAAACTAATCTATAGTAATAGAAGTCAGGATAAAAGTTATCTTTGCAGGGTAAGTGATTGGAGGGTGTACAAGGGGGGCTTTTGGTATACTGGCAGTGTCTGGGTGTTGATCTGGGGGCTGTCACCCATGTTTGTTCCTGTTGTGAAAATTCACCAAGATATTTATACCCTATACATCTTTGTTAACTGTGCACTTTATTTATTGTGTTTCAGTAGGATAATAAAAAATTTACTTGAGAGAAAGAGTAACATGTAATTTAATTTTTAATTATGTAGCATTTTAGGATCCTTTAGTGTCTCAATATTTCCGTTAACCTCTCCTCTTGTTTTCAGTTTTATTTTCTAGATTCTGGACCAACTAAAAATGTGCTCACTATTTTTCATTATAATGTATTGCCACACTAAAAATGGAAGAGCTTACTCTCCTCATCCTGTACACTTGCCCTGAAAAGATGACTTAATAAAATAATTCAATATGTGTGTTTTGACCACCTACATGGGCCAGGAATGAAGACGGGAAAGGGGTAGACACAATCCTGGCCTGGGGGAGTTTACTGTCTGACAAGGGAAATTCACGGTTAAAAGCTGTTGTCAGAGAGTAGGTTCAGTGCCGTGGTAAGTGAAGATCAGGGTGCTAGGGTTCCACACAGCATGGTGGATATATCTTCTCATGTCTCTAGGACCACCTTTCTCTCCTCTATTTTTAAAGGCCAAATGCACTTACCGTTAGCACCACAGAGGATGACCACTTATGGTTGTTCTCTAATTGTTTCCTGTTGTTAACCTGTATTCCCAATTGAGCATAGGGTATTGGTCTGATTCTGTATCTTCTGTTGGACTTAATTCTGGGCAAGAATAGGATCATTTAAAATACCTGATGAAGAGAGGAAGGAGGAAATAGGGAAGAACTACTATAAAAAAAGAGAATTTTCAATAAAAACAAACAAACAACAACAACAACAAAATGGGTCATGGCTGAGGCTCAAACAGAAGCAGGAAGTGTCTCTTCTGAGTGAAGTCAGAGGGCAGCAGCCTGGGAAGGTGGCAGGCAGTGGTCTCCCAGCAATTGGGACTGTAAACGCTAGGAACCTGTAGAAGAAAGGCTCTAGAACAATCTGCCTGGCTGAATTCAAACAAGAAAAAAATTACTCTGACTTAACTTGTCTGCTATGGAAACCAGGAAATGTTTAGGGGACAGAAAATAGTCACTCCAAACATATCTAGAGCCTTAGAAACTTCCTTGACAAATCATCTGCTGCAGCTAATGATTTAAGTGATGGCACAGGCCTCACCTGATAAGATACATGTGAGGAACTTGCACAATGCCAGGATTCCCAGCAGCAAAACACTAACAGCTTAGGCTCCAGAAGAGATAAATATGGGGGTATGGAAGAAAGGAGAGAAAGGGAAAGATAGGGAGAGAAGAGGGAGAGAGGTTGCGTACCACAGCCAGAAGCATCAGGATGCTGAGAAATAAAAGGAAAGATGACAAGAGACCAAAAGTGATGCCACTTTCATTTCTTAAATTACCAGAGAATGAGCCTAATTACAATTCCCCATCTGGTAACCTAACTAGAACATTCTACAACCAGCAAGGCCCCATCAAGCTAGGATTATTGTGGTTATTATTATTATTTATTACATTTTGATATTCAAATATCTAAATTATGCGACTAATCCCCTTAAATGCCATATTCTAAATAAATGCTTTCCAGAATACCATCTCACATTATCATAGTTTATCAACTAATATAGTACCCCAGGTTCACTTACTTCTTTACCATGATATTCAAAGCAATTAAATACAAACAAAATACAATAGGTGTCAAAGAAATGTAAGCTCATCCAAAGATTTACAAAGTTGAGATTCCTGCCTTTGCATTGATTGTCTGTCACGAGCAACATGAACATTGGCCCCCAACAAGCATTAACATGCACCATCTACAAGGTTCCTGTGTTGCACATTGATGCCACTTTACAGTTCCAAAGCCTGCAGCCTCGAGACTCCTTCCCCATTCCAGGCGTTATTGCTTACATCAGCTTCCTATGGCAGGATCTGTATTTATAATTCATGCTTCTCCTTTGGTTTTCTTTCCCCGTTTCTCTGGGTTGGTGCTTAAACAAAATCTCAACCCACATCAAGCACATGCTAGTCCTTCCTCAATTAATAATTAATAGTAATGATGATAATCATGAGCAATTTTTAGAGAGTGTTTACTTTCTGTCTTTCACCTAAGGGTCACTTCTTTCATTGCTTCAAGGGGTACTACAGACAACTCAGATATGTCCAAACATTGCTGGTTGAGTGGTGTGTTGCAGTTGATGAAAAAAATGCCCAGACAGCCTATAGCTGGAAATATGTAGTGTGGCATCAGAATCCATCCTGTTCCTTTATGTGGCAACAATATTACTTTTTACTTTGAAGTAGTGCTCCCTCTACCCACTACCACAATTTTCATCTCTTGTCCTCAATTGAAACTGAGTCTACCTTCAGTTTACAGGGATGGGAAATACGACCTAGATTAAATCAACAAACCTAGTCGTTATCCTTATTGCTCAGAGTGTGGTCCTTGGAATAGCAACATGAGCATCGCCTGGGAGCTCATTAGAAATGCCGAATCTCAGGTCCATCCTGAGACCTCCTGAGTCAGCATGTGTCTTTTAACAACATTCCCAGATGATTCATATGCACCTTCATAATAATTGTCCCAGAGATGACAAATTAGGCCAATTAGGACCAAGAGGATCTAATTCCCAAACTTTATGTTAGCAGACAAAGAAGTAGATTCTCACAGTGACCATTTGAACCTTGAAATGTGCATTTCCCACTTACTGGCAGCTCTTTTGTGAGCAGAAAGGAAACATCTGCGTGAAATTCAAGTTCACACAGAGGAAGAGAGACCAACCAGAACCTCAGTTCCATCATTGAGTCTCTTTGTTCGCCTGTGCCTAAAGTCATATCTGTGATGAGACTGTTCAGATACTTAGGACACATACGTTCCTTTTTCTAATGTTGGAAACACAAACTTGACTTTCTTTCTGTCACTTGCAATCAAAAGAATCTTAAATGCTTCAGGGCCCAACTCCCCAAAGAATGTATCCCCTGCCTAACCACCAGGACAGGCAGTTCTGACACTCTCAAGCCAGGTCTCAGCTAGTTGTTTTGAACCTGTTGTTTCAAAATGTCTTCTAGGTTAGGCTTTTAAAATATGCACACCACAGTGGGGAGAAAAACCACCAGGCCAAAGGGTACCAAATTGCTTAAAGGTTTCCTTTCTGCTTTTAATATATTAAATGTGACCCTTGCTTCCCCTTCTTCTCTTAGAGATGAAAGTCTTCTTGGAAATGCCATGCACGCAGCTGTCATTTAGAAATGACAGCCAACCCAGAGAAGGTTAATGCTCTCATCAAAAATGCCCATCTTCTAAGTTGGTTAAATGGATCTTTCTGGTTTGCCTGACTGCTTGTTCCTTTCTCAAATAGCCCAGCATCTCGATGAAGTGTTGTTGCAATTTAGCTGCCTTTGCCCAAGTGCAGTGAGCATCCAGGTTTTCCTGTGAGTCCCAGGTTTAACAAAACCCAACCATGGATCTGGCAAGCACAAGCCAAAGGAAGCAGGTCAGCACAGTTGTCTGAGGTTGCTTTCTACTTCTGCAGGAACAAAGAGAAAAGGATACAAGAGTAGCTGTAGTAAAGAAATTTTTCAAAAAATGAAGGTCCCAACTGCTTGTCTCCACTCCATTGACTTCCCAATCTTAATTATTTCGCTGGAGTTGGAATTGATGTGCTTACTAAATATCCTTTCTAACTCTGAAATTCAGTGACCCTGTCAAACAAGAGGGATAATTTCGTCTCTGAGAGGCAAGTGTTAAAGGGCACTGTTAACATGCTGAGAAAGAAGTTGTCAGGATGGGAAGAAGGAACAGTAGTCTTGATTCAACTACACGGATTAGTCGATTCAGTTAGCTAATCACACTGGCCTCTCAGTCAATGGAACAGTCAGACAGTTTTATGGGATGTTGGGCAGAAAGTAGAGAAAAAGCAAAAACGACTGTAAAAAGGAAAGACAGGCACCATGCATAGCTCTTTACCTCACTGAAGCTCAGACACTCAAAAAAAAAAAAAAAAAATCCAAGTATCTCCCTGGACAGGGTTAGCAGGCTTTATGAAGCATCTTCAAATGTAGGTGACTGTTAAATCTACTGACAGACTGAAAAACTTTGGGGCGTTTTGTTTTGTATTTCAGAAGACTTCCTTGATATTATTAGTTTTAAAAATTAGATTTGTTTTTAAGACATGCTTGAACAATTTATCCTTTTACCTGGGTCAGCATAAGCAGATTAGAGCACAAATCCTGATTTATTCTATTGGAAGAGCCATCATCTACTTAATTCTCCCATTATTTTCAGCAGAGTTCTGCTTTGAGAAATGACCTGAGTATACAGATTGGGAACACCTGCTTTTATGTACCCAAGATCACACTGCTGGTGTACTCTTTTTGAGAGAGGCAGCTCTTTCATGTGCCAACAGCCAGATGAGAACCAGAAGGACATGTTTCCTCATTCTGACAAGAACAGTGTATTAGTATTATGTTACTGCTGTAACAAATTACTACAAATTTAATGACTCAAAACAACAGAAATTTATTCATTTATAATCTGAGGACCAAAAGCCTAAAAGAAATCTCATGAAACTAAACCTAAGGTATTGTCAGGGCTAAATCAATCTAAGGGTTCCAGGTGAGAATCTTGCCCCGTCTGGCTTCTGGTAGCTGTCACCATTCCTTGGCTTGTAGCCTCCTCACTCCAATCTCTGCTACCATCAACACACTGATTTCTCCTCTTCTGTAGTCAAATGTCTTTCTGCCTCCTTCTTATAAAGATACTTGTGATTATTTTTAGGGCCCACCCAGACAATTCAGAATAATCTCCCCTTCTCAAGGTCTTTAATGTAATAACATCTTTAAAATTTTGCTATGTAAGATAACATTCACAGGTTCTGGGGTTAGGACATTGGTATCTTTGGGGGCCATTATTTAGCCTACCACCACCAGATTTGAGATATCTGACTTCTGATGAATGGACTTGCTGGAGCCTGGGAAGCATCTAGCAATCTAAGAGCTCGCCCATCTGCTTCTGGAAGAGCACATTCAGGCAGCTTCCCTGGCTCGATCTTATCCTACAAAGCTGAAACTTTTATAACTCTGAGTCACACATATGAAGGTTACAGTGGCTCCAGCTTGACTCCAAGAAGTGGAGCCAGGAAGTGGTCCCCTCCCCCAACCTTATCGGTCACTCATACTGGCCACATTACTCTTTTAGCTTGTTCCGGATGTGCCTAACATGGGTGAAAGAGTAGAAGAGATCACTCATCTACTTTACATATCAGTGGAGGATGATCCTGAAGCAAAAAGGGTTGACTCGGAATTCTTCCCACTGCTACTTGTCTTCTGAGATGGAGCCTAGTTTGACAGGAGTACAAGAAGGGGTAAAGGGAGAAAATGTATTTTACAAGTTTTAAGTGAATGCTGAGAAATGCGTCTTTCTATGTGCATGAAAGAGATGGTTTAAGACAGTCTGACTTTGTGGTTAGAGCAAGCATTTAATTATGGGGTTTTCTGTCTTTTTATGTTTGCCTGGGAGAAGAATTCTTTGTAAATCAATGACATTAACCATATGAAAAAATTGCTGATTCTTTGAACCAAATTCCCACAAAGTAAAACATAGTCAAGGCTAAACACATTTTCTAAAGTTCTGACATCATTCTATGACTCTACACCATGTTGAAAACTTCAGCTGGTATTCAGATAGTCCATTCCTCCTGTCTGAAAACCACAAGTCAATATGCAAGATGAAAGAGTTTTTAAGTCTCCTAAGATGTAGTTCTCTAAGTACCAACATTTTCCCTTTCACACATCATTGTTCCCACTTCCTCTGGCTGTGGAATGCATTGGGATACTTTACTCCAGAAGGCCTTTCTGCCAAATATTGTAGATTACCCTGAGTATTGACAGCCATCATTATCCCTTCCTTCCCTCTGTCTAACCTAGACATCTCTCCAAGCACTGTTTTATTCTCAACGTATTCTCTTCTTCTTCTCCTCTTCTGTCTCCCGGAAAGCTAGACCTTGCTTCAAGCTCTCTAATCATCTTCTCTTCTAGATTTTTCTCCCTTAGCAAAATCTTCTGGGACTGGGATATTTATTTGTACAATCAAATAACCTTACTTGGTGTCAGAATTCCACCGACCCTGTGGGATCTCAGAATGGAATTTTATTGGCAGCTTTTGAACATTTAAATATTTGGGCAAAGATAAATTAGGAAAAGCCCAGAGGTAGCATTAATCCCTTTGAGGTATGATAACTAAAAAATTAGACATATTTGATTAAAGAAGAGCAACGGATTTAGCAAGATCAGTTTCAGTTACAGGCAAATAAACAATTTTGCAATGTATACAGCATAGGACAACATGAGAAGATGAAATTGGAGAAACAAAATCCACCCCTCAAACCTGAAGCAAAAAATCTCTTCAGAATGGTCCAAACAGTCCAAAAGGCAAACAGCATTATTATTTTTTTAAGTCTATAAATGTGCTTTACCTGTCAACAGAGCTGTTAAAATTTAATAAGTTCACACTGATGCTCAAGGGTTTTGAGACACCTATTACAAGGGGTGTTTTCAAAATTGAATTTTCTCCAACTAAAAGCAAGGGAAATCAGCCCAAATGAGAAACAGGAAATTAACTGCATGGGTTTGACTTCAATGATGTAGACTAGAAAGTTCTGAGTTGCTGCTGTCGTCATTTAATGGAACTCGATCCTCACAGGTCTGCTGGCTCTACACAAAGAAATGACTTGTTCGGGCCTCTACATGGCACCCTTAAGTGGGGCCCGGACTGTGAGGGACACCAGCAGAGTCCCATGATCCTGTCCCCCCATTTAGTTACACCTAGCATATGCAGGCACCTGGTCCTCAGCTTCATTCATATTGTGCCTTAAGGCCAAACATGAATGTTCACAACCTATGGGTTGGCACTATTATTATTCTTACTATTTACATAGAAGGAAGTTGAGAACTCCAATCACCTGCCAAATCACAGATAGTGGAGGAGCTGGGGTCTGAGCTCAGGGCTGTCTGCGTCGAGAGACGCACCACCGAGCAATACTCCCTGAGGATAGTTGGACTGTGTGATCACTGATGTACCTGCCAGTTGTTTCTCTCTCATTCTTCGAATTTGTTAAGAAGTACTGATTAATTTCAGTTATTTAGTTTCAATTGCTCTCTCCAGAACTTATCTTCATTGTGCCATTTCTGCAGTGCAAAGCGCTCCAAGTTCCTTGGAGACTAATCTCAGACCTCCAGACCTTAAGGTGAAGTCCTAATGCAGAAATAAGGCCCATGTTTAGAGGATGAATAGAACAAAGACCCCAATAACTTTGGGTTTGCCTTCTCATCTGATTTCTTTGCATCCAATCTCTCTTTCAGCATCTCAATAACCTTATGAGGTAGGGCTATCATTATCTCATTTTATAGGTGAGGAAACTAAACATTAAGTCATTTCTCCAAGGTCACATGACTAATTAATGGCAGAGGCAGGATTTGAAACCCATTCAGTGTGACTTCACCTCTATGTTATTTTGCCTCCACTCTGCTAGGTGTGTATTCTTTCTGACCTAGTGGTCTGGACACGACCCTGATGTAGTATGCTTGTGCCTGGGCTCCTTTTGGCCAGCTGCTGGGTGTCCAAGTGTTAGCTCACCTGGCTGTCTCTGCAGGGAGGTTCCAGAGTATACTGGTAGCCTCTGCCCTGTGGGCTTGGCAGTTCATAAAAACAGCTCTCTTAATCTGCAGTGACATAGCCCTCCAGTTAATTTATAATGAATATCACAAAGCTTAGGATGTATGTGATAGTCAAAGAGTCAGGGTGTTGTTCAATTGCATTCCTACCTGACAGACCTGGCCGTATCTGCTGTACTGCATGGCTCAGCTGCCCCGTGGATGGATGAGCTTCATAATGTAAGCCAAGCAAACTAAGATGCCAAATGATTGTACAGAAGGTATTTGAGTGGCAGGCTCCGCAGCTTTTCCTCTCCACCTCAAAGGAGATGCAGAGCATGTTACTCTGGACCAGGGGTCATGAGGGCTGGACCTAGCACCAGCATCCCAAATGCCTCCACGGTTCACTTTGGCTTTATGTCCAAGTAAACATAATGAGATTAGCTGACATAATTGGAAAAAAATAGCAGTGGTCAAACCTGGAATTTCTCTCTCATTATAAGGCCACACTACATTTAGTACACCATAAATAAATATTTTAAATAGATTTTTATGATTATCTTGTTTATATACAATTCCACATCATAATCTTTTTGTGATAAGAGCATTCATTTGTTATCAGGGGGTCAGCAAACTTTTTTCATAAGGGCTGGATTATAAACATTTTAGGCTGTGTGGACACGTACGGTCTCTGCAGCATACTCTTCTTTGTTTTGGGGGTTGTTTTTTATGACCCTTTTAACATGTAAAAGCTATTCCTAGCTCACATGCTGTTCAAAACAAGCTGCAGGCCAGATTTGGTCTGCAAGCCATGGTTTGCCATCCCCTAAATTCAAAAATATACAACGTATTACAACCATTTTATTATTGCTTCATTTTTTTTTAAACTGGTTTCTTCAAAAGATTATATAAGTGGCTTGGATTGAAGTCCACCAGATCCAAGCCAGACTTCATGGAAAAAGGCCTATTGCTTATTCTTGATGTTGTAGTCAATGCTTTCTGCGCACTCTATAGAAATATGAAGTAATCAGCAGTAGGAAGATTTAGAAATAAATGTAATAAACATTAAATGATGGGTTTTATTATTGCCTTTGGGTGAATCTTTGGAAATCATTCATCTTTCCAAATCATTCATCCCCCATCTGTACAATGGGTTTAATAACACTGGCATAGATTCTGGGCAGTAACCAACAGGTTACTTGTGTTCTTGTGGTCTGGCACATTCTACTCAGAAACTAAGATTTTTGGTCAGTTCCTAGTCTGTGGCTTTTCAGTGGAAGTATTTACAGTTTCTTTTGGCAACAGTAGGAAATTGTTGATGGGAAGGTAAGTAATCCTGAGTCAGCAAAATACTTCAGAGTCTGAGGAATGGCATGGTCTCTGCCACTCCTGTGTCCCCAGAGTGCTCTATTCATTGTGCAGTGATCTGGGGTGACTCTGGATGACCCTTGACCACACTGGGCTCCCCTCTGCACTGACCCCACTCCTCAAAACAGACCAAAGGCATTAAAATCAGCCTCATCACCTGGTTGGTCTGGAATTTCAGAATTTTAGCCCAGTCTGCCACGGCAACTCCATCCTCCCAGGTGGATACAGCAAGCACCTTGCAGAGCAGTGGTCTCTACCTGGGAGCCAACAGACCTGGATTCGAGTCCCTGCTCCGCTACTCATCAGCATGTTACCTTAGAAAATTTCTCAATCTCTCTGAGCCTTATTGGATAAAATGAAGGCTTTGAACTAAATGATCTCTAAGAAATTTCTGCCTCTAACTTTCTAAGTCCCACTAAGCCAACCTACCCACCCTGCCCCCAGTAGATGCCCTTAATTCACACTTCCCAGAGAGACTAAAGGGTAGGGAAGTTGAACTTATCCACATCCTCTGCTCTCTCACCCTCTAAATAATTGACACCCGCTTCTTCTCCACTTTCATATAAAAGAAGTGAAGCATCTTTTCCTCTTTGGTTAAATGTCCCCTTTTGCCCTGCTTCTCCCTGCATCATATTCCATCAGTTATTTCCTCTCACTTGCATTTCCACTCTCCCTCCCTATCCATCCCCTTTCCTTAGTGTGGAAATGTATACCAGTAGCCCCATTCTCTCTCTCTCTCTCTCTCTCTCTCTCTCTCTCTCTCTCTCTCTCTCTCTCTCTTTTAAATCAAACTTACTGGAAAAGAAAATTTGAAGAATAAGAATCTCACACAGATTCAAATCTAAGAGCAAACATTGCCAATCCCATTCTTAAACCACCACCGCAAACACCCTCAGTGGACTTCGCCTCCCCCTCAAGATGATGGTCAAGAGCTACATGTGGTGAATCTGGCAAGCGGTCCTGGAATGCTGTGCTCCAGAAGACCAGGGGAATATACTCTGGCACAGAGTCCTTTGAGGGGGAGTCCCGGAGAAGTCTACTTCTCAACCCAGCTCACCCAGCCCACGCTGGGAACTATGGCTGGAGGGACCTAGTGTTTCTCACATCTGTATCTCAGAACCTACCGCAGTGCTTGGCACTCAGTAGACTCCTTGTCACGTGTTCTGAACTATGAGAAAACAACAGCAATGAGACAAGAAGAATAATCACTTTTGGAAAACCACACCCTACCATTGCTTGGAAAACCTGGTCCCTGCCAAAAGGTCCTGCTTTGTCCCCTGCCCCCTCCCCCAGCTCCTCCCCCTTCCCCCCTAGGCCTAGGCTCCTTAGTTTTAGTCTATTGGGTGTCCTTATTCCAGCCTAGAATTCAGGGCATGAAAGAAAGGAAGGCTTAAATGGTTTTTATTTTCTGGCCATGGTTTTCTCTTTTTCTTCCCTCTTAAAAAAATTAATAATAATAAGGAAGGGAGGGGTAATTAAGAAGCTGAGGTTTTAAACCTCCCCAGAGGTCAAACAAATTGCATTTTTGCCACAAAGAAAGGGGAGGGAGAAGGGAGGGGCAGATGGTAAATCGCTGTGGCTGCGGAGACCCTTCCGGTGATGTCTTTCTCTGGGCCCCCAGCTGGCAAAACTGCTGGAGCACGTGGGGCAGCCCCTCTGGTGGGCAGATCCAATCGCAAATAGAGAAACAAGGCGTGCCAGCAGGAGCCTCACCAGCTGGGAAATTATTTCCTAATAAAACTACAAAGGGAAGGACGATGACTGGGCACTGCTGACGAGTATTGTTGTCTTGTATCAAAATCTCTTTATAAACCTGTTTGAAGAACAGAGCTGGCTTCTCTTTGATGTTCCAGTTCAAAGCCTGTGACATGCGGGGTTCTCAGCCACATTGGGGGATGGCAGGGGAAGAGAAGTCAGGAGGCACTTTAGCAAACTCTCAGTGCAGATAAATACCTCAGCACTCCAGGACAGTGTCTTGGTTAGATTTCCTTTGAGTTCCCAATTGTTAATAACAATCACCACCACCAAGCACCCCCCTCTCTTCCAGGGGCTTTCTGTAGAACATCTCATTTAGCACTAACAACGCTGGGTGATAGATATTGTCACCAGAATCCGAGAGATGAGGGAATGGGGGTTGAGTCTCATCTCTCAGTCTGATTCCAAACCAGGCTCATCCTTCACTCCATGAAAGCCCAGCCACAGTCCCAGCTGTACATAGGCTAAGTTGCCACATGGACTCTGATGGCCAGTTCTGTTGTACTCAGCAGCACCAAGCTACAGGAGCTGGGACTGTGATTGAAAGAAAAAGTAAGGGCACAGGTTCCCAGTCCCGGCAATCTCTCAGTTTCACTTATGCAGGCCTTCAACACAAGCCTTGTGGATGAAGAGAGAGGGGTCTGCTTTCCAGGTAGGGAGTATTCCACTGCAATATCCCCACGCATAGGTGGAAATCAGGCCACCAAGGGCACAACCAGGACCCATCCTGAAGGAGAAGAAAACCTACTGTTATGGGTTGAAGCGTGTCCTCCCAAAAAGTTGTTGAAGTCCTACCCCCAGTACCTTATTTGGCAGCAGGATCTTTGCAGATGATCCAGTTAAGATGAGATCCGTAGGGTGAACCCTAATCCAATATGTCTGGTGTTCTTTTGAAAAGGAAACATTTAGGCACAGACAGATACACACAGAGGGAAGACAAATTGAAGACACAGGGAGAAATTCATCTACAAACTAAAGAACACCTGAGGTCACCAGAAACTAAGAGCCTTCAGAAGGAACCAGCCCTGTCCACACCTCAGTCTTGGATTTCCAGGCTCCAGAACTGTGAGGTCATAAATTTGTATTGTTTGAGCCACTCAGGTTGTGGTACTTTGTTATGGCAGCCCTGGTAAATGAGTTCACCTACCAACCCTGGAAATACCTGCAAGGTGCAGGAGAAGGCAAAATTCAATATTCCTGAAGGCTGGAGAGTGGAGAGTGTATCTCTGAGGTGTTACTACTATAGGTTGGGAAATCTGGAAGGTGAGGGACACCAGCCCACACCCAGAGTGGAAAGAAAAGTTTTTACCTGGGATCACCCCACTTACCAGTTTCCAGTCATACCTGGGTCTCACCAGTCCATAACTCTGAGGTTTCTTTACCCAGATGCCACTCTCTTCACGGGCCCCCTACCTCTAATCTCCAAGTATCTATAACACTACCTTCACTCCAGTGCCTTTCTCCAAAGACAAGTTAATTAGTTCTCAAGTCAGTCCTTTTCAAGGTGTGGGCCCTGACCAGCAGCATCAGCATCACCTGGGAAGTTGTTAGAAATGAAAATGCCTGGGCCCCACCTAAGACCTCCTGAATCTGAAACTCTGGGAATGGAGTCCCGCAAGCTGTGTTTTAGAGAGACTATCACGGCATTTTGATGTTTGAGCATCATTGTTTAGCAAAAGGTGGTCTGAAACTGGCTGCGATTTTTCCTAAGATCACAGTAACAGTATATTGGAGTCAGGAACCAATTATTTGTACAAACATGGGTGTTTCATCACAACGACAATATCCCAATAGTTTAAGGAGATTAATAAATAGCTATGGAGGTGTTAGGAACAAATGATGACATTTTTGTGTGTGTGTGCACAGAGACCACTGCCTTCCCACCCTCCCCTCTTTAGGATATCTTCTCGAGGATATACTAGGCTGGATAAAAAGATCCAACATTCCAATTTTACAATGCAAGGTTGTGAGCCTTCTGACACTTAGACCGTCAATACTTATTTTGGAATTGGCTTGCGGATCTCTTACAAAGTGTACATGAGACAAACAAAGTGAGTCTTCTTGTCTCGGGTAGGTAAAAGAAGTGTTAATTTTTTTGTTCTTCTATTTTCCTATTAAAAAATGGTGGGAAACTGTCTGGATTTGAGTCACTTCTGTGCTCCCTCCCACTCATGTAACTCCAATAATGCTTCACCAATGTTAAAATTCTGTTCTCTCTCGCTTCTACATCTGTAGGAAGGGAAACTGTTGGCAAAACTGTTTTTTTTTTTTTTCACTAGCACATGGACAGATACTCTGCATATTTTTTGCCTCATCATCCAAGCCTGTAGGAGAATAGGTTGAAAGCAACAGTCCTCAAACATCTTTTCTCCAGGATCAATACCTCGAATACTTGACACCAATCCTATATGATTTCCCAGGCACTGGTCTCCTACACTCCCTGTTTGCAGAGTATTTTCCCTTCTATTTGTCTCATTCTCTATTCATCTCACTCATAATTTTCTTCTTTGCTTTACTGCCATTTGACACATGATATGTATAAACAGGGGGCTGTTTATTGTTTACTGTGTCTCCCTCACTTAGAATGCTAGCTCCATGAGCCAGTGACATGTTTTGTTCATGGCCAATTCCTCCGAACCTGAGCAGGCACATAGTAGGCACTCCTACTTCCCACTCTTTGTCCCTTAAAAGTCCCTGCCCATCCCACTCTTGAAGAGCAGACCCAAACTGCCATGTTTAAATCTCCTCTGAAACAAAAGAACCAGCAAAATTGAAAGCTACTCAGCATAAAGAGTGCTCCTCAGGCCTGTGACATTAGAATGCTACCCATTGTAAAGTAGCCCAGTCATCAGCTAATTACATATACAGCTTTCAGACTCATAAAAATATCACCTCACACAGTTCCTCATGAACCTGCTGCCAAAGGAGCAGAGGCCACAGCTTTGGGGCTGACAGAAGACGTGGCAAGGAGAAGGCAGGGCGTTGAGACAGGCATCTGCCGTCCCCAGCAGGTCTCCCCCTTGGCAGAGAATCCTTGAATCTGCTCTACTTCGTACCATGCAAATGAGGTGCTGATGAGGTCACTGCATTCTGCTGGATTATTATCTCTGACATTTTATTCATAATAATTATAGAGCCTTTCCACCTTCAAAGTGCTTTGCAAACAATAATTAATTAATTAACACTCATAACACCCTGGCGAGGTAGCTTAGTATTATTAATTTATCTCTACAGTATATTATTATCCACCATTTCCTCCCTCCCCACCAAAACAACCGTTGAGCTTCGGGGCTGTGTTTCTAGTCCTTTCTAGGCCACTCTTCCCAGTTTCCTACTTTACTTTTCTACTCTGCTCATCAATGTTTTACCTCAAAGGTTTGACAGCCATATATATAGCTCTTTAGATTTTAGACCCATTTTACTACAAATAACTACCCCACTGACTTTGTATTGGAGTTAAAGCTGTGGATGTTATTTTTGTTTCTCCAGTTCCAGGACTCCTCACACCAAACACCTTTTATTAATTCAATTAACCTCCTTTCCCCCACCCCCTTTCTTCCTATCCTATTCCTGCTATATTTCTCCTATATCCAACTTTGTCTTTTTTTTTATGATTCTAGTACAAACATATCTCTAATCCCAATTTTTCATCTTGTCTTTGGCTCTGTGTTTCCTTTCCACCTCTACGATTCTACCAGTTGGCTCACCATTCATTCTCCTAGTTATTTGGATTTTAATTATGTAAATTAGATTTCTCTGAGGGGTGCTTTAAAAAGGCTATCATTTAACTCCTCTCTCCCTGATCAAACTCCTCATTTTTTTAAATCTCATTTTCTTCTTTTTTCCTGTCTAATCCTGTTGCCCTACATCCCATCTCTTATTCATTCACTTATTCTATGCTGGTCATTGAGTGCCTACACAGGCTGGGCTCTGTGTGAGCGTGGGGTCAGGGGAGAGGTAACAAAGATAAATTAGGACCCAGGCTCTATCCTCAAAGAGAATGAGATAAGCACTACCATAGAAGGATCTGAGAAGCTATGGGAATTCAGAGGTGGTGATTAATTGTACTTCTGCCTAGAAGTAGGAAGAGAGGGGGCGGGTCATAGAAATCCTGACAGAAGTGAGGACACTTGAAAGATGAGTGGGTTGTTTATTGCCTGGCAGAAAATGAGTAAAAGGGTGTGCCAGGCGTCGGGAACAGCGTGAACAAGGGAATGTAGGCCTGGGCTGGGAACATGCAGACTCTGAGTCATGGGGCTTGGATAACCCAGCCTCTGATTTCACCTTGAACCATCTGTAGGCAGGTGCTCCATTGCTAGCCATTGAAAGAAGAAGAGGAAAGAGGAGAGAAGAGGAAGGAAGGAGAAGAAAAGGGAGAAGAGGGTAGGGGAGAAGAAGGCAACAGATGAACACCACAAGCATGGAGGGGGGCTTTTATTTTTTTCAGAGATTTTATAGGAAGAGAGAACAAGGATAATTCACATCACATAGCAGGAAGCATTTCTCTCCCAAAATCTTCTCTCAGCATTTGTGTCCTCTCCTTCTAAAGTCCATTGGAAACTAACCCAGATCATTCTTGCCCTGGATTACATGGCCCCTAAGGCGAAATCCTCAACTCTGCAAATTTTCCAAGGCTTGTCACACATTCCCTTTCACAAATCAGAGATTTTTCTTTATTACTCTTCCTCTTCTCATACATCCTCTCACTCTATTACCTTAACTGTCTTCTGGGGTACAGATGTCAACAAACAAAAAGTAGCTCCAGGCACTAAGATTTTAGCGAGAATAATTATAAATATCAAATATTTTTTTCTTATGACAAATAATTTTTTTGGTTCTATTTATTTTCAGAATTACAAATAATCTGTTGTGGCATAGTGTGAGACTAATGCTGTGTGTGTGTGTATGTGTGTGTGGTGTGTGTGTGTTTAGAAAGGATAGTGGACCTCAAACGTAATGCTAAAATGTTTGGTTGGTTTCTACCGGCAATAAGGATTCTATTAGTGTCCTAGAGCTACTGTAATAATATCATAAACTGAGTGGCTTAAAACAACACAAATTAATTTTCTCACAGTTCTAGAGGCTGGAAGCCCAGAATCAAGGTGTCGGCAGGGTTGGGTCTTTCTGCAGACTGTGGGAGAAACCACTCCATGCTTTTCTTCTATCTTCTGGTAATTGCCAGCAAACCTTGGCATTCCTTGGCTTGTAGATGCAACACTCCAATCTCTGCCTCTATCTTCATATGTCATTTTCCCTGGGTCTCTGTATCCTTATGTTGCTATGTTTTTATAAAGATACTAGTCATATTGTATACTCCAATACGACCTCATCTTCCCTAATTATATCTGCAACAACTTTATTTTCAAAAAAGACCACATTCTGAGGTTATGGGGCTTAGGACTTCAACCTATCTTTTTAGGAAGACACAATTAAACCCATAACAAATATCAATAGCAGGTCTTTAAGTAAATCGGGCAGTCACCTGACTAGGTCCACATCCAGTCAGAAAGCCAGTCAGCGCAGCCACAATGTGGAGGATAGATAAGATGGTGAAGAATCTTGGGCAAACACCCAAGGGAACTGCAGGACAGTCCAGGCCCACTCCTCCAGTTTTCCTCCCAATTCATCTGCACACGTAAGACCCCTAACACAAACCACTTCTCATCTCCTCCATTCCAACCCTAATAGGGCAAGTTTCAAGACAATTCTAAACAACATGGCAGTAATAGCAACTATTAACATTTATTGTGCACTCACCGTTTTCTAGATACTGTGCTAAGCACCTATGAATAGCATCTCATTTAATCCTCGTAATTACTTTCTGAAGTAGATGTTTAGTTAACAAATGCTTATATAGCACCAAATCTGTCCCAGGAATTATTCTAAGCCCTTTTCAGATATTAACTCATTTTATCTTTGTAACAGTTAATAGTTTCACATTACAGGCATTGTAGGGAGACTATATAACTTATCCAGGTTGGAGTGTCCCAGCTGGGCTTCAACCCAGACAGTGAGACTCTAGAGCCTGCTGCACCCCGGGGGAGGCACTATCTTGCCTCCATAAACAGCAATAGATGACCCCAGCAAGCCAGAAACTGTTCACTGATGGGAACGTGGATTGATACAGTAAGTAAAATAGAGAGAGCACTTTGTGGATTTGGGGTCATGGGGATGAGTCTAAGCCCATAAAAGCAGTGAAGGAAGGGGGCAGGGAGGAACAGTAAAGCTTAGGAAAAGGTTTATGATGCTTGCTCTTTCCTTCCATTAAGGCTATGAGATAAGAGCAGAAACTCTCAAAATGACCAAAGCAGCCACGCAGGGATGATGGGCACCAATGGCTGAACTGCTGATGGGGTGTGGAAAGAGAGGAGGGGAGGCCAACCGGCCGGCATGCTCCCAGGGAGCTGGGAGAGCTGAGGCTTCCGAGGAAGGCAGGAGCTGTCCCTGTTCTGCAGCCACAGTGGAAGGGAAGAAGCAGGCACCCAAGCAGGGCTCCATGTCTGGGCTCAACTTCATCTTCCACGCAGCAGCCACCGTGATCTTTCTAGGACACCAATCTGAATACGTCGGTCCCCTGCTAAGAGTACTCGACGGATCCTATTGCTTATGAGATAAAATCTAAACTAGGCCAGTTCCTGCCCCTGGCCCCACCCTGCCTTATATCCTTACATTCTACAGTCCAGCCACACCGTCCTGCTGTCCCCAGACTGTTCTGCTGTGCCCCTTCCAGGGCTGAGTGTGCGTGTGCGTGTGCGTATGCGTGTGCGTGTGAGTGTGCGTGTGCGTGTGCATGTGTGTGTGTGTGTGAGCGTGCGTGCGCACATGAGAGCACCTTTCCCTTGCCCCTTCCGTATCCTCCTCAATCACACCCTCTCCACTTCAATCATCCCCTCCACCTTTTTTCTCCCCACTCATGCTTCAGGTCTCAGTCACTTGGCCTGTCTATGAAACTCTCCCTAACTCTCCCCAAAGAGACTTAGATCTACCTCCCTCTTTGCTCCTGGCACTCTTTAGGCCCAACGCTATATTTTCTGGTAAAATACACATAAAAATATTCATCTTTCCCATTGCTTAATTTTACTTTTTAAGGCTTCCTAAGAGGTGAGAAGTGATATTTCCATCTTAACTATTTTTTCGTGTACAGTTCAACAGTGTTAAATACATTCACATTGCTGTGCACCAATCTCTATAACTCTTTGTCTTACAAAGCAGAAACTCTGTGCCCATTAATCAACAGCTCCCCATTCCTCCCTGTTCCACAACCCCTGGCAACACCATTCCACCTTCAGTCTCTATGAACTTCACTACCCTAGGTATTGCCAACCCACCCCCTTTTTTGATTGTGTCGTAGTTATGTTATGGGTTTAGTATCAGAGTCTATCACGTCAGTGTGCAGAATATATTATTTTCATTTTAAACCATCTTAGTCCCACTCTGAGTTTTCATCTTACTGGGGTGGCAGAAATTCTAGTCATTACAGGGCACATCTGCTCCAGGCATCCTCGATTACTGAAGCACTGGGGAGCCCCTTCTCTCACTGGTTAGCCCTTCCTCACGCCCAGAGTACCCCAAAAGAGTCCATGTGGACTTCCAGGGCCAGCAGCACCTCTGCCTCAGGGGCTCATTTGGGGAGTTTGAGGTGAAGCTGGGATCCCCTGTGCCTCACCAGTCTCTCTAGGTCTGCTCCACCAACACCTTCATGATCGTTTCTCATTTCCTCAGTCTTCTCTCTTCCTCCCTCTCTTCTTTCATCACCCTCAAAGTCCTATCTCCTTCTTTTGCTCAGCCTCTTGCCCCTAGGCTCATCTCTTTTTCCTCCTGCTGCCCTCAAAGGCCTCCTCTCTCTCACCTCCACCCCTTGGACCCCTAGTATCCTTTCTTCAAAGAGCTTAGTTTTTTACAAAAACCTTTGAGTTCAAGCAGCTTGATTTCTGCCCTGAAAATATCCTGAGGCAAGGACAAAGATCCCATCTACCTGTTGATCTGAGGAAACATAAATAGAGCAAAATAGAAAACAATCACTCAAATTATCATTAGCCATATTTATATGTTTTCATACTTTTCTCCCTACTAGACTGAACATAACTTTAGAAATGGGTGTTGTCTCTTCTTTATCTCTAACACTTCTAGAACCAGAGTAGCTTCTCAAAAAACGTTGTGAATATGGATGAATAAATGCATGAATTGAAGATAACTAAGGATTTTCAGCCTCAAACTTCTCTCCCTTTAATAAGCACATAGGTGCACCAAAAACCCACTCTTGGACTCAGGTAGAGGATATATAAGTGTAATCTCACTCTCTGCAATATTTAATTTATCCTCAGGTTTCCTCAACTTAAAAAAAAAAAAAGTGTACACAATTCAAGATTTTAAATAATAAAAAAATATATATTTTATTTCTAAATCTTGATTTGTTAGGAGAGAGGGAGAGCAAAGAAAAAATAACCTCACTTTACAAAGCAGCCTGAACTCACTGCTGTCACAGTATAGCTTAGAACTAGTTCTCTCCCATCAGGTACTAATTCAGGAATGGGAGTGGAACCTACCACGTTCTTGCTATGGGGTCATACTCTGGGAAAGGGGGAGAGAGTGAAAGAGAGGGGAGGGGAGAGAGAGAGAGAAAGAGAGACAAGAGACAGAAAGAGAGAATAAATCAATAGATAAAGGATTTCACATCAAAACTAGAAGCAAATCCTGGATGCACAAGAGCATCAGGTTACACTGTAGCAGGTGAAGACTTGCTATTTGTTATGCCCAGTTGGGAGTTTAGGAAGCCATGGTCTTCTGGAACTTTGGCCACATCAGGTATAAAGAAAGCTATATGGTGCTGCAGGTCTCACAGAAAATCTCAGCTCCTGCAGTAGAGCAGCGTCCAGATGGGGTTCTCCAGTGCAGCCATCTGGAATGGCCAACTCTATTAACTGACCCCTGATTCATCCTCCCCTATTCACTTCAAAGAACACCCCATGAGGGAAAGAGACAAAAGGCCATCAGGGGGACTTGGAGGAAGGGAGGGAACTGGCTAAATAATTAGCCCTCCAACCTTCAAAGTACTTTATAATTATTAATTAATCCACCCAACTGGGATCTGTGGGCAGATGGACACTCACCAACCACACTGACACACCCATTGCTAAATGGAGCCTGGGATTGAGCAGATGCATACAGCAGTTGGGGCACCTAAGAGGAAAAGGAACAAGAGAGAGCATAACTCTTTGGCTTTGAGATTTGCTGTTAATAAAAATGTGGGGATAACCAGAGTGAAGTGACAAAACGGGACCAGGAGACTTTTGAGAAAAAATTCACCCTAAGGCTGGGGGAAACAGGACCAGTAGGTGAGCTTTCCCTCCAAAGACCAGGAGTTAAGGGGGTAATGGCCCTAGATCTGCAAGGAGACTGCCCCCACCTCCGTGTACCTCAGTCCTTGCCAAGCACACCTTGACAAAGGAGACTCTTCCTCAAACTATGAGGAACAGTGCCGGGATCCCACTAGCAGCAACGATGGCAGCTGGTGCCACCTTGAGCAGAACTCTTGTAGACACCCAGGACAGACACTGGGCCCAAGCTGCAGGCCTTCACCAGACCCGCCCACACCTCCACTGTGGATCCCACCACAGGTGGACTTGCCTGAATGGGGGCAGTTTTAAATTGCTCCATCTACACCTTTCCAGGTCTCCCATCTACCAATGTGCAGTCCTTGCAATTTGACCATCTGAAAGAACACTGCAGTTTAATATTTATTCCCCACAAATGAGTTCATGCTTCCAGATTTCCACCAACACTTAGGAAGGAAAATGAGTGGTGAGATTGAGATGTCAGCAGGCAGAGGATGCATAACTCCAGGCCATGCATAACCCCCAAATAACCTCAATGTCTTAAAGTCATTTGGACTCAAGGATAGTGAGTCATGCTAACAAAATTTACAAGAAAATGAACACTTTTCCTAGTTGCGTATTATTTTCCTTATTCCTCTCGCTAACCTTATTAGTCAGGGACTCTTCTCATCCCTGTTTTTCACAAGTAGAAACTAAACCTCCTAAGTACATAAACTTGCTCCAAGTCTGACATATTGTAAATGGAAGAGCTGGTTTTTAGACTCAAACAACTCCTACATTCTTGTTTTGACCATGCCTCTCTCTCACCAAGACAAGTGTAAGTGCCAAGCCAAAGAGATACCCATGCCACCCTGTCCCATGTTTTCTCTCCTGCAGGCAGGCCCTGTAGAGAGTCAGATTTTCAGATGGTTTCTCACTGTGGATGAAATCAAAACAGGGGAGGTCTGACTCATTTCACTCAGCATGGTGTTCTCAAGATCCACACATGTTGTCGCAAATGGCAGTATTCCATCTTTTCTTATGACTGAGTAGTCACCCCAATAAATTTAATAAAATCTTTTTTAAAAGCAGAGGAAGTGTGATTTGAGAATTTCAAGACTTCCGACAGTGGCTGCAGCCCTCTCACAGTCTGGGAATACCTGCCGAGCCAGCCCCAACAGAGCACTGCTCCCTCCAGGCTGGTTAGGGGAAGGGGATGGGTTCTGTCCGGGCTGCTTTGCGATGCTCCCTTTTCTGTTTTCCTGTTTCTTCTGAGAAACCCATTATCGCCATTGCCATGTACTGGCCTTTAATCATGTTATTTGTTGCTCTTCTCTTTGAGGAGTCTTTGCAAATCTATGTCCTAATATATAGACTGTGCCAAAAATGAGGGAGATGTATGATTCTGCTTATATGAGGTGCCTAGCATGGGCAAATTCATAGAAACAGAAAATAGAATAGTGGCCACCAGAGGCTGTGGGGGGGGGGGGGCGGGGGCGGGGGAGGGATGGGAAGTAAGTGTTTAACCAGCACAGAGTTTATGTAGAGGATGATGAAAAGTTTAGGGTGCAGATAGTAGCAATGGTCATACAATGTTGTAAATGTATTCAGTGCCACTGAATTGTATATTTGTGAATGGTTAAAATAACTATTATGTTGTATATATTTTATCATAATAAAAAATAAGTAAATAAAATTCTGATACATAGTACATCATGGATTAACCTTTAAGGTATTTCATGAAGTGAAATAAGCAAGACACAAAAGGTAAAATAGTATATGATTCCATTTATATCGGGTACCTAGAGTAGTCAAATTGATAGAGACCGAAAGTAGAATGGGGGTTGCCAAGGGCTGGGAGGAAGGGAAAATGAGAGTTATTATTTGGTGGGTACAGAGTTTTAGTTTGGAATGATGACAAAGTTCTGGAGATAAATAGTGCTAATGGTTACGCAAGTTTGAATGCACTTAATGCCACAGAACTGGGCACTTAAAAATGGTTAAAATGGTAAATTTTCTTTCATAAATTAGAGGGAGGCTGCTTTGTCCAGCCCACCCTCTAAAACAGTTTCCCCAACTCAAAGACACAGGAGTCCCAGTGCTAAAATCTAGGTGATTCCCCTCTACAGGCCTTCAACCTCTGAAAAGCCTTCCCTACTCTTGATCTGTGGAATGGCATGACAAGAGAGGACATAGAGCAGCCGAGCAAGATGAGGCTCTCGTGGTGCTGCCAAAGCCCCCATTGTCTCCACAGGATTGGCTATGCCTGGCACCCCTCTTCCCAGACCCACCAACCTGTTTCTCTGGCTCAGCCACCCAGCTAAGGAGCCATGTTCCAGGAGGCTGTCGGGGTAGTTGGTTACTTTGGGGCTCTGGACATGCCTGCAATCTTGTTTCTGTTGCCACTATCCTGCTCAATATTACCAACTCCCTGTTTACAAACGGATAAGTCTTGAATGCATGTCTTCAGGGTTGCTTCAAAAAAAAAAAAAAAGGAAGGAAGGAAGTAAGGAAGGAAGGACGGAAGGACAGAAGGGAAAGAAAAAGAGCATATCTCCTATTTGAAACATAACAATACATTTTTTAAAACACGCACACTCCATTTCTCAAAACCATGCACTTTTTGTAAAGTAAGATACACTGACAATACTCCCAGGGCTCAAAAACAATCATCATCATTGCCTATTCCAGTCCACAAAAGACAACAGCCACCTGCCCGTCTCCCACACCCTAACAAGGACCCGACTTGCAACCTGCAGTTTCTGACCCTCCTTAGAGACATTTGGAGCTGCCTGGCTTCCTCTTCTGGGATAGCTCTCAAAGCCCTGATGAGAAAGTCACCCCGACTGCCCACCTATCAAGGGCTCGCAGTCATCAGCTAGTGAACAAGGATTGCGGCAGGTGGCCATGTGACTTGCGAGGGACGCGAACAGCCAGCAGTGCCACGAGGCCAGTTCAGAAAGTGTCCGTTGGTGCCAGGCCTTGTGGAATCCTCCCAAGCTGGCGGGGAGGTGGCCTCGACCTCAGACAGCTGCCCAGGACAGCATGTTCAGACTCAGGCTAATCATCACTTTCTGACAGTGGCTGGCTGCCCCCCTTCCACCCCCAACCACCCCCGCACATTGTCCCTGGGCTCCCTCGGTCTCAGGTCTCCCACAGCCATCTAGAGCTTCAGAGAATACTGGTTTTATGGCTGGAGCTGTCAGCTGGAGAAACACTTTTTAAAATTCATGACCTTTCCCATCAGGGTTCAGAAACTGATCAGACTTGAAGATGAAGGCTGAGTTTATTCTTTCACTGGTCCTGCCGTCCCTATCTCCCACCTCTGCCGCCTTTCCACTTCCTCTCACAGCTTTCCTTGCCCATTGTCCTCTAGGATCTTTCGCATTTATCCCAGCTTTAATCCCCACCCCCAGCCACAAACCAAAGAAAAATGAAAATTCTCCTGCTTCCAAATGGAGCGTGTGTTTGGCTGGCAAAGCACGCCTGACTATCAAAGGTATCTCCCTTTGTCAGGTAGGAAAGGGCCACCAAAGGTGCAGCTGGGCAAAAGAGATAGAGCGCAGGCTTGACTGAAAGGGAGTCAGGCGGCAGAGGCTGTGCTGTTTCCATTTTTCCAGAAAAGGCATTTGCTGGGGGGCCATCCACCTGAGGCTGGGGGAGGTGGGGCGCAACACGGGCACAGCAGACGGGCTGGCAGTAACTCGGCGCTGCAGACCCTGCCAAGGAAAATTAAAGAGCAATGTGTTTGCTTCTTGCCACGAGTATAAACAACAACAGAGATTCTCTGTGGAATTCTTGCCTTGTGATTTCAGTCAGCTGTCCTCAGCCACCCTTTCCTTGCAGCGGTTTCCCTCTTGGGCCTTTACCGAGGGCGTCCAGGCACAGCAACGTCTGTATCCTAATTTATCCTGGGGACCAGGAAAGATAAATCTCTCCCCAGACATGGTGGCTGCACAGGAGGCGCACAGACTATTTTGCAGCCACAAGGAGAAGGAAATGGGAGAGAAGCAAAGCTGCTGACTGTGTGAGCATCAGCCGAGTGACAGAAATGACATGTCCAAGCTAAACGAGAGACAGCATGTCCATTTCTCGGGACGAATGATAGGTAATACTTAGCCAGAACTTACTTGTGCCAGGCAAGTTCTAAGCTCTTTACATATATCAGCTCGTTTAATTCGTCATATCAACCTTACGAAGTAGCTCTTGTTAGCCACATGTGATGGTAAATTTCATGTGTCGACTCAGCTAGGCCATGGTACCCAGATATTTGGTCAGATACTGGTCTCAATATTGTTGAGAGGTCCTTTTAGATGAGATTAACATTTAAATCAATAGACATTGAGTAAAGCAGATTATCCTCCATAATGTGGGTGGGCCATATTCAATCAGTTGAAGGTCTTGAGAGAAAGGAGACTGAGGTCCTCCAAGGAAAAGGGAATTCTGCCTCTAGACTGCCTTAAGACTCAAGCTGCAATATCACCTCTTCCCTGAGTCTCCAGCATACTAACCTGCCCTGCAGATTTCAGACTTGTCGGCCTCCACAAACACTTGAGTCAATTCTTTAAAATCTCTCTCTCTCTCTCTCTCTCTCTATCTCTCTATCTCTCTATCTCTCTATCTCTCTATCTCTCTATCTCTCCCTCCCTCCCCCTTCCTCCACCCCTACCTCGCCTTTCTCAATCCTGTTTCTCTGGAGAATCCTGACTAATAAATCTCAGATGGGGAAACTAAGGCCCAGAGCAGTTAGTTCCTTTGCCTAAGGTCTCTAAGTGGTGCAGGTGGGATAGAAATTCATTCATCCTGGCTCCAGAATCTTCTCACTTACCCAGACACTGTTGCTTCTCTCAGCCACAGGAAGTCACAGCCTTGTCTCCAACAGCAAACTAAAGTGGCAAGGAATATGTAGTGAAAAATACATTCAAGTAAAATTTAGTTGGGTCAGTGGACATGGACAAAACTGACTTTGAAATCAACAGGATTTGTTTTCAATCTAAGCTTCATTTTGATATCTGTGACTTTGAGCGTGTGATTTAAATCTCTCTAGGCTTCCATTTTGCTGATCTGCAAAGTACTATAAAAACTTCACAAGGTTATTGAGGAATTAAATGGGATAATTTTATGTGCAAACAGTATTCCCCAGTATGTGAGTGAAATCACATAGATTGTGTGATTAGACAACTGCTCCAAATGCTCTGAGCCCTCACGTGCTTGACTTTCCAGAGACACAGTCTTCTATAATTAACTCTCCCCTAAATGTGTTTTAGTTCCTCAAAATTACTGACCTGTGCTTGTCTCAGATGTGGGGTTCCAGCTGATAGTGATCACTCCAAACTTGAGTTACTATTGCCAATCAAAGCTACTAATGCCCAGAACACAGCTGTACCTACCACAGGTACAGGCTGGCTTCCAATGTGGGTCAGCTGGCCCAGATCCTCACTCGCCTTCCTCTTTTGGTCTTTCTGCTAGGTCAGCTAAACATATTAGATTTCTCTTACTCATGGGGACTCCTCACCCTGAGCCCTTCCCTCACTGTCCCCATGCCTACCCACCCACATCAGTCTATCGGATCTGTCTCTTTATGCTCAAAGCCTACTGGGGAACAGGGTCCACATGTTTCTCTCCCAGGGGAAATAAACGTATACATTCTCCCAGGAAAATTAGCATGCACAAGGATGTGTCCCACTCTCGTGAGCACAGCAATAACATCTCTGTGACATATCCTGCCAAGCCAAGAGAACAAGCCTTTTTAGGGGGTGGGAGGAGGTGGGGAGTCCTTTTGTCTTGTTTGTTTGCTTTTTGTTTGATTTTCATCGTTGCTTTGCTAAGAACTATGGTAAAACACTTGACCTGCATTATTTCATTTAATCCTCCAAACTCCTTTCTTACTGCACCATGATTGTTACTACTTGGTAGATAAGAAAACTGAGGCTCATAAACGAGAAGCATCATGCCATGGCCTCGCAGACAGCAACAGAGCCAGGATTCACACCTCAGTTTGTCTGACACCAGAACCCTCATTCTTAACCACTGTGCTTCACTATTAAAATGGACGCGCCTATTTCCAACAAATATCACTTAGCTTTTCTAGAAGGCAAGAGACATTAGTTTTATCCCAGCTCTCTCTCCTAGAAGTCAAATGGCTTTGAGCCAGTCAGTCCTTCCGGCTCAGTTTCTCCGTCAGTGAAAGGAGAGAAATGGAGTAAAAGTTAATGATGTCTTGAAGCTCTGAACACTCACAATTCTAAGAATTATTGGCCAGAGAGCCAAAGCTAATACATTTACACTACATCCTACTCAACTGGTACTTGGCACTTGAGAAAATTCTTAAAAACAGAAATTAACAAAAATATTAGGTAAAAGCTGTCTATTAAATTTACATGGTATGTTGCAAAATTTATTGTGCTCTTCTTTTTTCTTGGAATGAGAACATCTAGGTCTAGGGTCTATGGTCATAACGGTGCTGAGATGGGAGCTATTACTGACTGGCCAGGTGCAAGCCAAGTTTCAAGAATCTTCTTTGAAATCACATGCTTGATAATGCTAATATTAACCAAAATCCCTTTATCCGATAAGCAGTATGGAAAAACATTTGTCTTTTATTTTAAAATAAACATTGAGTCTCTCTTTTTAAAATGACAAAAATAATCATGGAGATAAGTATGACCAAAAAAACTCTTAGAGAAGAAATAAAAGAAAATGAGAGAGATTTGATGTGATATATGTGTCTCCTTGCATTTGTTCTCTTCCTTTCGGCATTAATGCCGCTTCCTTGATGAGCACAGAATTGGAGCCCATGCCAGATGAGGTCTGAGCCCCATGTATAGATGAAGGTACTTCCCAACATAAATGAGGAGGGAATGGTAGAGTTGCCTATCAGGCCACTGAAATCAATTTATCTCAGCACACGCATTGTTCCATTTTCCCTACACCTTGGCCTTGGACATTTCACCATAACTCAATAAGGAGTTTATCACTTTGATTAGAAATGCCAGTGCATCAATCGGATGGGGCTCTTCATCCCACTCTTGTGTGCACACCCCAGAAATCTCTCCTCTCTTTAATTTTTCATTATTTAACCATTTGGAATTTATTTTTGTATTGCAAATGTGCAGCATAAATGTTCCCATAGGGACAGTCAAAGTCTAAAAAAGAGTAAACCTTCCCTTGCGCTCTCTACAAATATTTACCTTATGCCTACTATGCCAGGATTTGTCTATGTGGAAACACAAAGACACAGCCACTACCCTAAGGAACTTCTTATAGAATCCAACCTGGAGACCCCCTTCTCCAGGAAGCCTTCCTTGGCACCCAGAGCAGGACAGGAAGCACTTTCTCAAGGTACTGTGTGGCATTGGGTCTTCAGCATCCATGACCCACACACATCCCCTGCAGTGTAATTGTTTGCTTACTTAGGTAGGCTCTTCATGCCTCAGCTCCAGGAGGAGAGGTTTAAATAGAACACATCTCACGGCATCCTTGGACAAAGATTTGCAATAACGATGTTGATCATAACAAAGATGTTGATGACGATATAATGAAAAGAAAAGGTAACCCCTTTTTCAAGAAGTATTGCCTGCTTATCTCCTTCTGCCCCAAATCCTTAAATGTGCATACTAGTGAGCACACTTCCTCAGGGCTCTGCGCATGTCTGAGAGAATGCCAAGGTGGCAGCATGATGTCAGTCTCTTGTGGGGTGCCTCTCCCTCTGATTTGTACCATCCTGCCTAATATACATCAGCTGTATCGGAATGAAAAATGAATAGGAAGTCGATCGTGCTGCTAAAACATATGTGTCAGAAAATCATTATGAGTATTAAATTACAGCAATAAAATGAACCAGAACTAATTTTGCAAATTAAGATACAATCAATTTTTTTCCTAGCCACACCTTTTCTTTAAAAAAAAAAAAGAAAGCAAAATAAGATTTAGCTCAACATTATTAAAACTGACTGTAAGGCTTTGGGGGGTGACGTGGGGTGGGTTGGGAATATGTACAGAACCAAAAATTTCAATATGACAAATAAGTTAGCATTTCGGAGGGTAGTAGGAGTGAAAATTGTCCACTGAATCGTAAAAAATACTGTCCCTGTGCCAAACAGTATAATGATCAGTTCTTAATTTGACATTCCTATATATTTTACATGTTCAATTTATGTACACGTATTCCACTTCCTTGTTTCTGCTCCCCCTACCCACCCCCCTACTCCCTAGACAAAATTCTGCTGACACAAGAACTGGTAAATTTCTAAATTTCTGACAACTGCTTATTTTTAGAAGAAACTATCGCTGTTGGTCAAATTACATCTGAAGCTATAAACAAACCTTTAGAGCTTTGCCTGTTCACAAGAATAACAGGATATCTCCCTCCACCCTCCAGTATGAGAGACTGTAATTAGCTCATGGTCCATGAATAGGCACAAAGGAGGTGGCGTTTGCATACGCCCTCCCTTTCAACCTCTGCACAGGAGCTCCTGGGGCAGGTGTTAATTAATTGAGTAACCTCTACCATCTCCTGAGAACACTGAGGAGCACAACTCCTTGTTCCAAAAGGGACGCTGAGGAAGAGAAGGAAATACCCTGGCCGAAGACTCTCAGAGAAGGTCTGCCAAAAGGAGTTAAAAACAGGAGCCTTCGCATCTCGCTGGCACGTTCTTCCCGGCTCCCGCTCTGGCAGAACACCGTGGAGCTGTTCCGCTACACCCAGAGAACCAAACTATTTATAGCCACACAATCATTATAAATAAAGCTGTTTATAACATCGAACCTTGGCCCTGCATTAGTTAAAACTGTAGACTGGCAGCTATAAATAACTCTGTTACATGCTCAAGTGTGACTACTGACTGATACTTCCTCAAATTGTGACAAATAATGACAAGTTTGTTTGACAAACATCCCACTGACATTCATCTGATTTTGAATAAGCGGTGCTGCTTTTTTAATTTGGTCCCTGAGGCCCGGGATCTTGGGAACTTTCTTTATTCTTTCCCTCTCTCACCTCCTGCACCAGAAGACTCTGTCCTGTGCGTAGCTGTTTTTACCCCCCTAATCACTGGAAGGGATTTGGGGCCATTTAAGGGGAAGCTTATTAAATCCACTGTTTTTCTCATGAGACCGTTCTGCTGTAGGGGTTTTGCAAGGGTCCGGGAGTTTAGTTAATGACACTACAGCAATAGAAAGGGAGAGGAAAATGTGGACCAGGTCGGGGTGTTGGATAAAGGCAGAGAGGGGATCAGGCAGACTTGACCATCATGATGAAATCTCAGTCTTCCAAGGGGCACCTGCAACTTCAAAATACTAAAAGTGGTTACAAGTGAACCAATGAAAGACAAGAGTCTGAATGGAGGCATTTATCTCCCAGAGCCCCTGAGCTGGGACGACTTGAATAATCTGAGACTGAGGTCCGCAAGGTTTGGGTTCTCTTTCTAGGTGAGCTGATACGAACGTATGTCAGGAGTTTGGGGGCTCCAGTGGGCCTCTGGAACTTGCTGCTGTAACTCAGTCGTATTATCAGTGGAAGAGTTCGGGTCAAGGAGGCTCCCACAACTAGTTAGAGCACGACTAGACTAGAACTCAGCTCTCTGGGGCTACTTCCATCATTATTAAATTAATTAACATGTGAAAAGCATTGGGAACCATTCCTGTCCCGTGGTGCGGACTCCCTGAGTGCTAGCAACTATGGGAATGGTGATCATCAGATCGCCTTACTGCTAGTGGCTATCTATATGAATTCTAAAAGGAACTCTTATACTTCTCCCCACTTACCATGCTCCATGCCTTTTTTTCTGAGTAAACTCTTATAATGATAACATTTATACAGTCTCACCCCACCAACCTCACTTTTCTCAATTTATCCTAAACAGAGTTTTCAGAGCCATCTGCTAAACATACAGCTCTAATCATAAAACCGCAGTGCACCTGCTCCCCCATCTCCCCACCCAGGCTGGAACTACAGAAATGAGACATCACTCTCAGGGTTTATAGTGCAGGGCCCCCACCTGGGAGTGAGCATCTCCTTAAATTTCTACCCTATGTGCCTGGCTTGCCTCACCCCAGTCTTGACCCTGCTCCCTTCTCCCCCAGAATAAAAACCCACTAATTGGTTCTCATGTCTGCCAAAATAATTACAGACTTCCCACCCTGGCTGACAATGTGCTCAATTACTGTCCCACCTACTTCTTCAGTCCAAATCTATGCCTTATCCCAAAGTAGACTCCTCACCCTTCCCAGAATATACACCCTTAGAAAATTCTCTCTTCTCTTTGACAAGTACACCCTCCCTTTGTACTGCAAAACCCTGACCATCTTTTAAGATTCATTGCAAATGCCTAAGGAAGGCTTTGCTATTTGATCAGGCAGCTGTGGTGTTCTTTCCTTGGAATCCCCATTACCCTATTTACACGTGTCTTTCAGCACTGGCCTGTCTTAATCCTGCCTCATAGTTATTTGTGAAGTGCTTATGTTTAATCCTCTTTTCTAGTGGTAGGGGGAAACACAATCATTTTGGTATCTAACATAGTGTATACCTAGAAAAGGGTGAAGCATTTAAAAGTCTACTTTCTGAAAGTACAAGCCAGAATTTTTTAAAAGACTCTGAAAAATGATAAATGGCAGTATCAACTAGTGACTATTTGCTGAGATGTATAAATAAGTAGCAAAACCTATAACGGATCCATGTGGTTTGCAGCAGCACCTTCTACAGCTCCAGGAAGGCTACATGAGGGATGTCCACCCAGCGAACGTACCCATCCTCTGTGCTTACAACAGACACAGATGCTTGCAAGGTATTCAGAGAACTGGAAATGAAAAGGGCCAAATAATCGGGAAGCCAGGCAGTTTAACAAGCTAAGGGATTAAAGAGGCAAGTACCTAATCAACCCATCAGTCAGAGCCATCACACATTTATTGAGAGCCTGCAATATACAGGACATAGAACCAGCCCTCTGAACTGACAATTGGCAACACTTTTCACATTTTTTTTCCCCACCGTTTCAGCTTTTATAATATTAAGACCCATGGAACTCCAAGTCTTTTGTTAGCCCCCAAATTCTTATTTCCAGGATGAGAGAATTTGCCAAGCTTTGCCCAAGCCTCTCAGTGGGCTCCACATCCACGTCAGCACTGGTCATCAGTCCCCGCAGCCTGCCAGGACCCTGGGTTGTTAGAGGCCCCTTAAAACTCTATGGACACAAGACAGAACTCTCCACATCAGAACTAACCCATCCCCAGAAGAGAAGCAAATGAGAAAACTTCAGCTCACAAGCTAACCACCAGAGAGGAAAAGTACAAACTGAACACTCCTAAATGAGCCGAGTTCTCTTTCTACCTCAAAAGCTACATAAGAAGGAAGGCACCAAGCTGGAGAGGGGCTTTGGGTCCCTTTGTGCTATTCCATATTAACACAGTCACACTTTGCTATGCAGATGTCACTTCCAATAAACACCAGGGCTTTCCCGGGCCTGGACTCTAATTGAAGGGATTGTTGCTGTTGGTGAATGGCTGGGGAAATAATTAATGCAAAGCCAACCACTTCATAAATGCCTGCTTTGTGAGCTGTCCCAGCGTCCTGGGGACTGCGACTCCTGTGGTCAGTGTAGCCCCAGGACTCCGTGTCAGCAAATGATATTTATTATCCTCGTCAGCCCCTTTCTGAAACCGCCAGGCAAATGAGGCCTCACCTGGAGCCTGGGAGGCATAGCCAACCATCCTCCAATTTCTCTGAGTCTGAGCATACAGTACAGAAAAATTTACCCCAATTTTCTGGATTTTTTGCACACAATCTGTCTTAGTTTTCGAAGAAAGCCTTCATTTGTAGGTCGTAAAGATAGAAACAGGAGTGCAAGCAGATAAAAAGCTTTTCACAACCTACCCCGTGCCTAATTTGGTTACTTGAGCTCTGCGCAAGTACATGAGCATCCGCGCGCGCTTGCGCACACATAAACAAACTTTCTCTGATCTGCATTGCTCACAGTCTTCACCTCGTTTAAAAATCAGTTTCCATTTTAATGCAGTAAATGGACTCTTAGGTAACCTACTTCCTAGGAATAGAGGATGGATAAAAGAAGTGGTAAGTGAACGTGCCAATCTCTCTGCCTAATATAAACACAGGTCATTGAATACATACAGGGTGGGTGGGTTTATTATCCCCCCAGAAAATTGGTCCTAGGTTCTGCTGATGTAGCCTGTCTAGGCACAACTTCTGTTTTTACTGTGGTGGCTTTGTAGTCTCTTCAGTCTAAGCTGCTGTGGATACTGTCCTGAAACCCCCCTTAAAGATTAAAAAAGAAAAAAAAAGCTGCAATGTTAACAGTGGTGGAATTGAGGATGAGTTTTTTTCTTCCTTTATATTTTGTTGTGGTATCTAAATGTTTTACAGTGAGGATATGTGTTTTATATTGAAGAAAAAATACATGATATAAAAAAGAAAGAAAGAAAATTGTTAGTTTCATAAAATCTCTCACGATCCTGAGGTTTGTTTAGACAGCTTTATCTGATTTTGCAGAAGTGATGCTCTGGTCATGAAAATTAGCCTGGGTCATAAAACAAGGACACTATGATATTTCTGAGATGAGATCCTAAACCACTGGTTTCTAACTAATCTTAGTAAACAAGCAGTTAAGTAAAGGGGAAGTTTTTCCTTGGAAACTATTCTTCCCGTTCCATGTTTTTATCCCTCTTCCATGCCCTTGCCACCCTTGCAGCTCCCATCACTTTCTCTGTTTTGCTTTGGGTTTTTGCCTACTACTACTTAAAACGTACTCTGAGAGTAGAATCTGGTATCGGTCATTTATACTTCAGTATGAATTAATCGGCATTGGTTTAGCTTCAGTGTTATAAGTGCATATTTGTATTTTAATTCTAAATCTACTTGTGCAATGAAAGGTATTGGTTAATGAATGAAAGAGGTCATCACCTCTCTGCATCTCTGAAATCAGACTTCAGGGATCCTGGTTCCTCTGTGGGAATGTCAGGCCCTGAGACCAGTCACATAGTTGACTGCAATAAATGTTTCCACTTTAGTTATACAATATCACCACTTAATATCTCTGTCCCTTTAGAAATACCACACACTCTGGGATACTGCTAAATGTGGAGGTGGTTGAAATAATATGTAGTCTGCAAAAATATTTAAAGACCCAGGCCTTTTGAAAAATTATGTTTTTTATTCTTACTTGGAAAATTATAGTTGCTACACATATATGCTGAGTATGTATATTGAGTGTCTGATAAATAAAAATAAGTGATAATTTTGAATGCTAGATTTTGGAAACAGATGAGAAAACTGTATCCCAGAGAAGTTAAATAACTTGCTGAAGGTTACTCGCTGGTCAAGTTAGGGCTTGAATGAGAAAAGAGGATTTCTGATTCCTCGCCTGGGCTTTTCTTCTTACTTCAACACACCATCTCCTAAGCCACCTAATTCAAGTCCCAGACAAGTATGCCTACCTCATGCTGATGGGAAGCTTCAAACTGACACTCCTAAGGTTCTCTCCCTTTTGGGGAATTATTGACAAATAGGCTAAGAAATAAGAATGAATGAGCAAACACCATGTTTCTGACCCTCTGAGCCTGCTCTACATATTAGACCATGCTCTGCAAATAAAATGGTGATACAGAAGAAAGGAAAACTTAAAAAAAATCATTTGTCATTGCTGCCGTTTTCATCATTCTGATCCATATCTTAGTGTGGTAGATCCCTGGTTATCCACACTGTCCAGGACCAAAGAGAGAGGGGTAGGGCTAAAAAAGAGCTCCCCTAGGGACCACCTCTTAGGCAGAAGTCTACCTCCCCAACCAGGGGATGAATAGTGGTGGACTTCTATTATCTACAGAAGGATAGTCAAAAGTTGACTGTGCCCATGGTTATATCTGGGGTCACCTTCTACCAGTCCCCATATTGACAGCATCTAGGCCCTTTAGTCATTGTGTACCCTCTATATTTGCCACATTACCCTACCTGCTGTCACCTAAAGCCAAAATAAGATCTCGACCTTGACTTGCCAATGTGTGCTATATAGATTTGTTCATTTATTCAGCTAAAATATGGTAAGTGGTTATCATTTGCCAGCCACTGGGGCAGGCCCTTGCTATATAAAGAAACTGGACACATGGCTCTTGCTCTTGGCAAACTGAAGTGACAAGAAAGGGACAAATGACAGAACCAAGTTAATTTATACCCAGATAGACAAACACCTCTGAACTCCTTAAAACTCAGACCTCTGCCAACAGCTTCCTGGTCATCTGCAGCTAGTAACATACTTTTTTCTTCTGTGCCCTAAGAATTTTTAGGTTGTTTCTAAACCATAGAATTTCTCATATCTTTAGAGTTATTGCTATGCATCTCAGCTTCAATCTTTAGATTGTGTGTGAAAGGGGGAGGGTCAAGGGAGATAAGGCAGAAACTGTTATTTAACATCTCCAAATACTCCCAGGACTTTTCAGATGAATGAATGAATGAATGAGTGAATGAATGATTTTCCAAGCTCTCTTGTCCTCTACATAGATTTCCTTGACCCAAATGTGTGTCCACCAGTCCCAATAAGAAGTAAATTTCCTCATACTCCTTAATATATAGAGTGTGGTTATTTCCAGTTCATTAAACAAACATACAGAATTTGAAGAAGTGAAAGCCTCATCTCACTCAGCCAAGTGTACTATTTTGTCGTCTTTGTTTTTGTTTCTCCAGGAGAATAATTAAAATATGTGTGAGCATGTGTGAATGTGGGTGTATGTCGGTCCTGTGCATAATTTGGTAGCATCCTCAATAACAGGTGTCCCTCCAGTAGTTCTCAGTGATGATGGAGGGCATGGAGGGGTATGCCAGGAAGATGGGGAGATGTGGCCTGCCAAAATCAATCACATTAAATCTTAACACTCATTCAGGGCCTGTCACAGGAAGAGAAATCTGATGAACACCCGAATGTCAGGGTGGTTACAGCATCTGTTAAATGGCTCGTATATGAGATTGTTGAGAATTTTACAGAGAAATAATGCTGGCTACAATCAAAGCAAGGCAGGCTTGGCTTCAAGCCAACTTCTACCGAGTACCATCACCACTTTAGGCCAGGTGGAAAGGGGTCTTAGCTGATAGCTGACCTGGCCTCCTTCCAGCACTTTGAGTTTTCTCTCTCTGACTCGTAATCTATTTCTTCTAAGAAAAGACGGGTGATCTCCCCCTAAAAGATGCATAATATCATTATTTCTGCCTGTCCTTTTAAGTGAAATAAAGATCTTTTATATCATCAATAGAGTTTGGAAACAATTTGTCATTCTCATCTTTTTCTATGAAATAAAGAAATGAGACATGAAGTTAGGTCAGGAGGTACCATAGTCCAAAGAAATATGATAAACATTGAAGAGCAGAACATAATGACTCCTAAATAGATTCAAACCAGCCTTTTCTGATTGGTCTTCTGGACGCTCCATATCACAGTTATAGAAATCAATACTTGATGAGTCACCAACGCTTATTAACCACCAGCTTGGGCAAAACTGCCAATGCCGATTTGGAGAACAAAAAAGAAAGAGTTACATGAGCCTCACTATAAGTAACTTCTGACTTAAAGAGAATAATTATAGATAAACAAAATAAATTTTTGTTATTGTACATATAACTAACTGACTGAAATGAGATATGGGGCATTAGATTGTAAAAATCCTTAAAATCCTTTTACATCACTCACTCATATATTTTAAAATCAAAATTCGTTCATTGAATGCCCATATTGTACCATACAATAATTATGTAGTCCTTTTTTTTTTTAAGTAATGAACAGTCCATGTCTATTTTATTTTATTATTTTATTTTTGATGAGAAGGGTTATCAACCTTAGATGGGGTATTAGCCTTCACCCATTTATTCATTCGACATTCATTTCTTAAACATCTACAGGCATACATTGAAGATATTGTGGATTCAGTTTCGTACTACTACAATAAAGCAACTATTACAATAAAGTGAGTCATATGAATTTTTTGTTATCCCAGTGTATATGAAAGTTACATTTATACTAGACTGTAGTCTATTAAGTATATGATAGCATTATGTCTAAAAAACAATGTACGTACCTTAATTAAAAAGTACCTTACTGCTAAAAAATGCTAACCATATTCTAAACCTTTAGCAAATCATAATCTTTTTACTTGTGGAAGTTCTCACGTCAATATTGATGGCCACTGACTGATCAGTGTGGTTGGTGCCATTGCTGCTACCTGACTGTTAGCTACTTAATAGCTACCTTGGTTATCATATCCACTGTCGGGTATCACAGTGCTTATGTTCAAGTAGCCCTCATTTTACTTAATAAGAGACCCAAATTGCAAGAATAGCAATGCTGGCAATTTGAACATGCCAAAGAGAAGCCGCCAAGTGCTTCCTTTAAGTGAAAAGGTGGAAGTTCTCAGTTTAATAAGGAAAGAAAAATATCATATGCTGAGGTTGCTAAGATCTATGCTAAGAACGAATTTTCTATTCATGAAATCATGAAGAAGGAAAAAGAAATTTGTACTAGTTTTGCTGTTGTACCTCAAACTGCAAAAGTTAATGACTACAGTGTGGATAAGTGCTTAGTTAAGAGGGAAAAGCCATTAAACTTTATCATAAGTATGTATATATGGGGGGAAATACTATGTATAGGGTTTGGTACTATCTAAGTTTTCAGGCACTCACTAGGGGTCTTGGAATGTATTCCCTATGGATAAGGGGTCTACTGTAGTCCTTTTCTTAGGAATAAACTTTCCATGGATATTCTATTGTATTCTATTCTATCCTATCCTATTTTTGATAGCAAGAGGTATGTATCAGGCAACATTTCATATGGGTTTAAATATCTCAGTAAGAAAACCCTCCCACAGGCTGAATCCATTTCATTCAATATCCAGGCAGGAATCATAGTCTTAAAGAGTCATAGAACCTGAAAGTGATCTAAACAACCTTCTCATAGTAAAAATGAGGAAGTTAAGCTTCTCCCACAAAGTAACTGAGGTACTTTGAGGTAGACTGGAACAACAGCCCAGGTCTCCTGATGGTTAATCCAGCATGCCTTTCATTGCCCTCACACTGCCTAAAATCCAAACACCTCACATTTGTAACAAGAAACAGGCTGCTCTGACTGACCAGGGGCTGGTCCCAAGGACGTCTTTGACGTTTCCCTGCTGTGTGCTGTTCCTGTGTCTGAAGAAGGACCCTTGGCTCTCCAGAGTTCCAGGTAGGTGAGGGTTGAGTCTCCATGAGGCAGAATGACCTCAGGCTGGGCAGTACAGGATACTCAAGGGAACAGACAGGCCAAACCATCTCGTTATCATTGTTTACTTGGGAGAACAAAAACTTGCCTGCCTTGGTCTTTTTGACCCCTGGTAATGGTATAAGATGACTTCTCAAAGGCTTGGCTTAGAAAAATGACCGCCCTTCCCATCCCCACACTCTATTTTTCACTGAGGTCCTTCTCCCTCATATGCAAAGCCTTGAAGTATTTTTCTGGTCCACTTAAGTGCGTACTGTGTGTATGCTCCTGGTCTTAGTTATGCAATTATTGTAAATGATATGCTTCAGCTACTCCAACTCTTAGCCTAGGTTGAAACTTCTGTCAGTTCTTTAAGATTTCTAGAAATTAGGATTCCCTGCTTCCTAGCTTCTCTTGACAATTCAGCCCCGGGTCCCCTAGGCTCTGCCAACAGGAATCCTTCAGCTAGCCTTTCCACGGTCTCTTCTTTCCAGGACTAGGAGCCAAGCTCTGTATATTGGTTCTAATGGCTTTTCTTGAAGGCAGGTTACCCTAGTTTCCTAGAGCATCTGTAACAAATTACCATAAGCCTGGGGTTTTAAAACAGCAGAAATTGACTCTCTCATGGTTCTGGAAACTGGAAATACAAAATCAAGGTGTTGGCAGGACCATGCCCCCTCTGAAAGCTTTCAAGAAAATCCTTCCTTGCCTCTTCAAGCTTTGATGGTACCAGGAGTTCCTTAGCTTTTGGCTCAGAGATTCCAATCTCTGCCTCCATCTTCACATGGTCATCTCTTCTCTCTGTGTGTTCTCCTCTTCTGTCTCTATAAGGATATTTGCCATTGGGTTTAGGGCCCATCTGGATAATCCAGGGAAATCTCATGTTGAAATCTTTAATACCATCAGAAAAGATCCTTTTCCCAAATAAGGTCACATTCTCAGAGTTAGGATATGAATATATCTTTTTGGAGGCCACCATTCAACCTACTACTTCCTCTTTTAGTAATGCTGTTCACCCTAAATCAGAGTTAGCATTGCTTATGCACTGGAATTTGGATATTAGTTTGGCATTGGAGATACATGAATAAGGCCTGGTTCCTGTCCTCTAGAAGTTCTTAATCTGATTAATTAGAAAAGCAAATAGGTCATTACAAGACAATATGGAAAAAAAATGGAAAAGTCCCATCACTCAAGGATTCCATGGCCATTTCCCTGAAGTGTCACTCTTTTTTTGTTTGTATACCACTGAGTCTGCTTAACCAGAAAAATGAAAACTGTTGGAGGAAGGGGAGTGTCGAGGGGAACAAGAGAGATTTCTTCCCTGGAGAAATTTTTCTAGGCCACAAATATTCTGTCTGAATATTAAAAATAAGGGCAGATGTTTGGTAAAAACAGTGCACTGGGGCCTAATGTTTCTGAAGTCTGAGCAGAGAGCATCGCAGAGCCAGAAATGGCTCACACGTGGACGAAGTGATGGCTCCCTGAAAAGGCCTCTACGTATCTGTGCACAAATAGACAACTTGGATGAATGTCAGGAAGTAAGTTCACTCTTTCACTGTTGAATTGTTTAAGCATTTTAATACTTTAGTTATGTGGGGCCATATCTGAGCTCCCATGTGAAATCTTGCATGTTTAGCACTCTGGATAAGAGAGAGTCTGGCTGACAGACAGGGAAACAAGTTAAGTGCTTTCTTTCACTTCAGAACAGAGAATCCTAGAACACTTTTCCAAATTTCTTAAGGGGTGGGGTGAAACATTATTCAGGATGATAAGGACACCAGGTAGAGAGAAATCAAATAAATACCTTGTCTCACAGCAGAGATTTCTTTCTGTAGCAATTCCTTTCACAGTTTAGGAAGCAAATTGTGGATAATATTTATCACTGAGAGCTGATACATACAGTCATAAAGGAGACAGGCAAGTAGACAATGTGCAAACTGGCTGGAATATTGTGATTCAGAAATAAAACTCAGTTTGTTTGTTAAAGTAACTCCTTTGCTCTGTCCTTTTTTTTTTTAATATTTGATTTCTTACAGTAAAATGACTTCTGACTTTTTTTGTAGTTGAGACTCAATGAATAGGTAATCACACTAAACCAGTCCTTATCTTCACTGCCGTGCCATTATCTTTGAAAAATGAATTATGTCCTGAAAGAGAGTTTCCAAGAAAATTGGCAAAGATCCACCAGCTGACCAAAGAAAGTTAAAAGTACAAATGCAAAATTTTCTAGAAAGCCATGCTTTGGTGATTCTGCCCCACAAAGAGATAAGTGGCAGCTAGAAAACCCCATGCTGCAAATTCTAATCTTTGCTCTAAAAAATGACTTATGTTAAGTCCTGATTGTAATATTTGACAAATAAAAACGATAATAATCATAATTGTTATAATATCCTAAGTACCACAAAAGACAATCTCTCCATACACTTCTTCATACAACTGAGAAATATTATAGGGGGTGGGGGAGTGGCAGTGCCCAGGATAACTCCCAGGTTCTCTCAGATTATTCTTTAGCCAAAATAGGATGATTTATAGTGTCCTTACATAGCTGTTAAAGATCAGGGCGACCCCAGACATTGGGTTATTTTACACAAGTGAATTCACTACAAAAATTTGTTCCAATTTATTTCTTCTTCCTGATTTCGGCTCCCAGAAAAGGCAGGCAATTCCATTCTTCAAAGAACAGAGAAAAATGCAGGTGCGAGTTGTCCATAGATCTCATTTAGGAAAATGTCATTGTGATGAACTAGTCATTAGCCTAAGGTGCCCAGCCTATGGGCTTCCACTGCCCCAGACTGTGTCCATTGTGTCCCACCACCTCCCATCCTGCCCCAGACAGGGGTTCCAGATCTCAGGTCCACCAGTGCAGCTGCCACCTCTCAGACAGCACTATCCTAAGCAAGAGAAGAGACAAAGTGCAAGAAGGCCAATTGGTCAGTCCATTTTCACTTTATGTAGCAGGTTAAATGGAAGCCTCCATAAAGCATGTCCTGGACCCTGTGAAATGTGAAGGTATTTGGAGAAAGGGTCTTTGCAGATATAGTTACTTTAAAAATCTCGAAGTGAAATCATGCTAAATTATTCAAGTGTGCCCTAAATCAAAGACAAGTGCTTTTATAAAAGACGCAAAGAGGAGAGACACACGGAGAGGAAGAGAAGGCCATGGCAAGATGGAGGAAGAGATTAGAATGATTTGGCTACAGTCAGAGAGTGCCTGGAACCAGTAGAATTTAGGAGAGGCAAGGAGGGATTTTCTCCCCTAAGACCTTCTAAGGAAGCACCCAGCGCTGCCAACACTTTAATTTTAAACTTTTGGCCTCCAGAGCTATGAGAGAATAAATTTGTGTTGTTCTAAACCACCTAAGTTTGTGGTGATTTGTTACAGCATCCATAGAAAACTCATCTGGACCTTACTTCATTTTCAAAAACAAATTATACTGTCATGATCCAGAAGCCCAAACTCACAGGTTTGAAATTTGAAACCTCACAGGTTTCTTTTATTTTATAGTTGGTCATCTCTCTCAAATTAATCAAGAAGACAGTAAACACATTTAAAATCTACTAATTTGTTGTAGCAAGAAGAAGACAATTGAACCAGAAAATATTGCTAGACATAAGTAGGTTTTAACTGCACCACAATATAAGTGCATATGTGATAAATCTTTGAGGTTGTCTGTCCTCAACAATTTAATCTCCTTTCTCTGAAAAATCACACACCACATCCACAGAATTGAGCTGCAAGACATGCTTGAATCAGATGACTCCTCCCACCCCTCCCCCATTAGGCTGGTTAAAATTGAGTGAATAAGGGGTGGACGTTGACCCATACTGGACCAATCACACTGTCTCTCCTGGGAATTTGAAATTGGGATAAGATAGCCAGGCTAATTGGGCTGGTTAAGTGTTAGAGGAGAGGTAAGTTCAGCAGCTATGTGGAGGTTATCTTCCTTCATTTTTACAGATAGAGAAGGTCAGTCTGGAGAAACAAGAGTGGGAGAGATGCCAGAGAAAAACAAAGATCAGAGACACAAAGAGGGTCCCTTCTGGGTTCCTCCTGGACCCCAAGCCTTCATTATAATCTCTGAAAGAGTCCTAAAGCCCTTGGACCCTGTGCAACATTCCAATATCTTCCCTATACCTGCATTTTTGTTCAAATCAGTTCAAGCTCATTTCTGTTGTTAGCAACAAGGAGAAACTTTATTATGACCTAAATGAGCACCAATGAATAAAATCAATGAATAAAGATTTACATTTCACAACAGATATATGTAGCAATAATTTGATCTGTCTATAGGTATTTACATATCTTTCTCTATAATACATACAATATTCCTTAATCAGGCAAAAAGTACTTTCCGGTCTATAAATTTAAGGAATCCTTAAGCTTTGCATCCTTGTTTAAAAAAAACCTATTAATTTTATTCTACTCATAACTCATTAAATTAGAATTGAATAAGTGTTTATTGCATGCCCATTAGAGAATATTCTGAAGAATTTTTTGAAAGTCCTTTCTTCCCCTTGAAGTGCTTATAATCTAATTATGAAGATAAAACATACTCTGTGACGAAGTGCACATAACTCCCCTTCTCGTACTTACTAGTAATTTTCAAATTTCAGAAATTGAAAACTTCTCTATACCTTGTCCATTCACACATTTTCCACTGATACCTCTCAACCAGTTTTTGCATGCCAAATCCAGATCTTCATCAATCAGCTGAAAATGAACATTTTGAGCTACTGCATGGTGGTGCTGTCAGCCAAGAGATGAGTTTTGGCAGAGTTGCCATTTTTATCTACTCAGCAATGTTTCTGCAATCTCTTGAAAATTGTTATTGCATTTTTCCTATGGTTTTATAACAATAAGTGCGGAGATGGAAAAATGAAAGCACTTAAGTGTAATTCTCATGAACTTAACACGAAAGAGACAAAGCTGGAACTAGGGCAGCCCAATGGGGTTAAACACTCACCGGATTTATGTTGGTGAAGGAAAAACGCAAAACTAAGGAACTTTGATGAAATGCTGCAAATACACCTTTCAAAAGCAGAGGAATGATTAGAGATTTGAACATTTTTATAGCCTTTCGGGAATGAAATCCCTCCCTCTTCTATTGTTTTGTTTTTACACACTTCTATGAAATGCAAGTTTTCAGGAAGGCATTGCTGAAACAGTAGTAAACTGCCTGTAGACCAGCATAGGTGTCAGTGGGATCTTCGATTAGACTTCCACTCCCACTTGTTCTCTAAGCGCCATGGTAAGCTAAGTTCCTCTCCCCCCTGTCTGGCTAACTCACTCTGCCTCTTCTTTTCGTGGTTAATTTATTTGCCTTCCTTGCTATATGGAATCTTGGTTTAGCCCAATGATTTTCAACCACAGATGACGCTTTTGCCCCCAGGAGACATTCAGCAATGTCTCAAGGTATTTTCACTGTCACAACTTGGGGGTGGGGGGAGCAGTGCAGTACAGGCATGTAGTCGGTAGAACTCAGGGATGCTGCTAAACACCCTACACGGGACAGCCACTCACCACAATGATTATCTGGATCCAAAATTTCAAATAGTGTTATCAAAGTTGAGAAAACCACTAGATTATAAACTCTGCTCTTAATTTAGGAATTATTTTTTTCATTTTAAAACTCTCTAAATATAATTAGCAAACCTCTCTCTGGACAATAGGCTTTCCTCTCTAATTTGTGTGGGGTGAGTGACTATGCATAGAAATGGAGGTGGGATTAGAAAGGAAATAAATAATAACCATCATTTACTGAGCTATAAGCTGTGAGCACTTTGTGCCAGCTAAGCGCCATTGTAAGAACTCTACATACATGACCACATTTAATCCTCATAAAGGCCCTAGCAGGTAGGTCCACCATGATCCTCAGTTTTCAGATAAGAGAGCTGAGGCTGAAAAGGGTTAAATGAGATGTTAAATTCACAGAGGTCTTAAGTGCTGGAATGGAGGGAGTCTGACTCAAGAGCCAGAACAGACTTGATAGATGCATGAAAATTCAGAAAGGCAGATGAGGTTCCAACACAACATATAAAGGAAAGAAGACAAGGAGAACTAGGCAGAGACATACTTGGGGAGACACAATGGGTCAGGAATAGGCCCACATGTGCCCTCAGGCTTCTTTATGCCAACTGAGCTGCAGAAGTGGCAGTTCTGAGCCCTCAGACTTGATCTTGGGCTCTGCTATGTAATGCTCTCACACTGTGGCTCTCTCCTGGCATATAGAGAAGGGGTGTTTCCCCTCCATTAAGACTTACTACATTCTGTTAACCCAAAACTTGTTTTCTGCAAAAGCTGCAGAGCTGTGAAGAGGAGCAGAAAGCATATGATATGTTTAAATATGCCAAAGCAATATGCTGACCAGCGAGGTTTGTTTATTAAAATCTTTATATGGGGTGAAGCTCGATTGAGCTTATGTCAGCTGGTTTATGAAGAGGCCCTGTTTTCAGGATCAAGCTGCTGTTTGTCTTCTTTACTGAGCTGACAGAGGACATTCGGGAGAATACATTATGCCAAAAACATCTGTATTATAGAAAATCAACAATGAAGAGCAATGGCACCAAATGGAGTTAGTGCTTTGAAAGGCTTTTCTCTGTCAATAGGTTAAACTGCTATTTTTATCAAAGGAGGAAACCAGAGGAAGTGGAAACCAGTTTGAGAACAGCAGAAAGTGACCTATTCTTTTCTGGCAAGTTATTTTTGCACGCTCGGGAGGTCATAGGGTGGGTTTTTGTTTTGTTTTGTTCGGTCAATATTTAAAAAAAAAAAAATACTTAGAGAACTATCTTATCCCAAATCAAAGTACTCAGAGCTGATTTTTTTTCCTTTATTTTTTTCCCCGCTGAAATGCATACCTCTGAATGAGACACGATACTATGGAGTTTGCCTCTGATGAAGAACTAGGCCTTTCTGTTTAAAAACCTTGGCACGTCACAGGCATACCCAAATGCAACAGCAACTAAATTTGTCACTGCCTTCATCACAGTAATAAGAATAATAACAATAATAAACTACTAACATATAGCAAGCACTTAACTATGGTTAGGTATTTTCCCCATTCATTATTTCATTTCATCCTCATATCTCTATGAACTAGGTACTGTTATGATCTGGGGTTTTGTAAATTAACTTTTTTTTATCAAAGTATAATACACATAGAGAAAATTACTCAAATTTTAAGTATGAACCTCAGTACGTTTCACAAAATGAACACACTCAAGTAACTACCACCCAGAACAAGAAACAGAACTCCTCCAGCTCTCTCCCACCCACACTCAGTCACATCCCCTCAAAGGTAACCGCTATCCCAACCTCAAATAACATGTTAGTTTCACCAAGCTTTGAACTTTATATTAGGGGCATTATACAATGTGAACCCTTTCATATCTAGCTTCTTTCCCTCAATATTATGCTTGTGAGATTCATCCATTATTGTTGTATATAGTTGTATTGTGTAAGTGTATTGTGTATTATATGAGGTTGTAGATTTCTCATCCTCATAGATGCAGAATATCGCAATATATGAATATGCCACAATTTGTTCTTCCATTTTACTGTTGATGGGTTCTGTGTCCATTTTAAAGTTGAGGTAAAGTTTAAGGTTAAGGTTTTCAAGTTTAGATGACTAAGAATCAAGAAGTTAAAAATAACTTTCCTGAGTTCACAAAGCTAGTAAATGGTGGATCTGGGATTACAACTTGGATTGGACTGACTCCAAAGTCCATGCTGTATTGCCTTTTGGAAAAGCTGGGTCTTTAAGAATCTGTCCCTGATGGGTCAGAAGGACTTTTGTAGAAATGCTTTTGGAGGTCCATGGGAAGAAGATATCTGGGTAACATAACATGAGTCCAAATCCACCCACCTCTACACTGCTCATTGCCTTTAGGCATGTCTCTTTGCCTTTGGTTCTCATATAAAACTTTCTCCCTTTTCTATTACTTTGATTGACTGCACTGTTGAGCACTGTGGGACTCAACTGAGTAGCAGAGACTGGAAACCGACCATTGCACCTGAGACCTAGAGAAGATGTTGAGTGTAAGACACATGTTTAAAGAAGCAGCCACAGAAAAGGTGAAAGCCTCAGTGTATACATAAGTGAAAGTGAGTGTGAGGCGCATCCAATTTCAGTATGTATGTGCACACACATATGTGAATTTTCTGACTCATATGTTGACTCACTCTCCTCCAACAAATAGTTCATGACACAGTTGCCAGATCATTCCTATGGTGAACATCAATTTGGCACACCCATCATACTGATCTACTATTAGGATAACTGTATCCTAATTAGCATTCATATTTTCTACATGTTTCTAGGAGGAAAGAAAGAAAGAAAAAACATGCAAAGAATCATTTAACACTAAAGGAAATACGAATGTTTGCTTGCTTCTCAATAGTTTATCCTCTTCAAATGGAGAGAAATCCAGTGAAAATATTCCATTCAGCCCAGTAAAGGGAGATCAACTTAGGCAACCTTTTTGACCAAAGCTTTGGATCCTTCTCAACCCTTATAATCAGAAATGACTATGGCTAGAAACACAGGAAGTCCAGCTACAGAATAACTTACAGGAACCTCATGAAAGACTTTTAACACTCACTGACTCTCAGCCTAGCTCACTGGAGTTTTTCTGCAAACAGACACAGAATTGACCATGACACGTGTCTACTAGATTATTTGGCCAGTTTACAACTGATCATGCGGCAAATGCACAATTATCATGGGCCAATGAACATTGCTTGTTAAGATGACAGAAATCACTGGGTCAGCTGAGATATGGGCCAGTTGTTTCATGTATGTAAACACCATTGGGGTTTTCAGGTATTCTGCCAGAAGAAACCCACTTGCCTTGCAGGGTCTTGAGAATCCTCCTCTTCTTTCCCACCCTCCCCTGAAGGAAAGGAGAGGCCGCTAGCACTGGCCAAATGTATTTGTTTACTAGGGTAACTGCAACAAAGTACCATAGACTTTGGTACTTTGGCTTAAACAGAAATATATTATTTTACAGTTCTAGAGTCTAGAAGTTCAAAATTCAGGTGTTAGTGGGGTTGCTTCCTTATAAGGGCCATGGGAAAAGGATTTATGCCATGCTTTTCTACCTGGCTTATAGGTGGCTATTTTCTTGCTCACATCGTATTAACAATGTGTGCATGTCTCTATGTCCAAATTTCCCCTTCTTATGAGGACACCAGTCATATTGATTAAGGCGCACACTAATGACCTCACTTTAACTTAATTACCTCTGCAAAGACCCTATGTCCAAATAAGGGACATTCTGAAGTACTAAAGGATTAAAACTTCAACATGTGAATTGTAAGAGGGAACACAACTCAACCCATAACACTGACTCCTACAAAAATTCCTCCTTCTCTCCCCAACACACAATCAGTTCAGCTCTTCCCAGAATCTCTAGGGTCCACACACTGCATATTCTGATCTCAACCAAAAAAGCCTATTGAAAAAGAGGAGGTGAACTTGATGCGGCCTCAGCTCCAATTTTCTTGCGGTCTTCTAGCATCTCATCACCACAGGGAATGACATTTCGGCTGTTAGTGTCTCCCGAGGTCAAAGGAATCAGATGTACCCATGCAACTTCTAGTCATGTCTTTCTCTACTCCTGATGGTCTCACTACAGGATGGACCCCTCTTATCACTATGAGCAGGTTCATTCTTCCCTCCATTTGCTGATGCTATTCTAGCTCCTTTCTCCTCTTTCTCTGCCCCTAAAAGCAATCTTTTAAGATCTCACTCAATTTATGTCTTCTATGACAAGTGCTTCTCACTCACATCATCTGACCAGACAGCATCTTGTTCCAGTTTGTTTTACATGATTTGATTAAGGAAGAGGGAGGGGAATTTACTCCTTCCATCTGCAGTTTCTCAGTGGTTTTCAATGGCTGTCACTGACATCCTAGTTCGATGTCTTAGTTTCCTGGGGCCACACATTTATCTTCCAGGTATCTGCTTTTGAAGCTACTGCCAGGCAAGCAGGGATTAAACAGCTTGATCAAACAGATCTTAGACTGTCCCTATTTTCTGATGAGTACAAGAATCCAGGAGATTTCACCTATGGTTAAATAAGAGAAGAGAGAGTCAGTGCTTGATTTTCACTTTCCTGTTTAGTCTCCAGTCCTTTTTCATGGAGTCTTTTCCTTCAAATTGACTTTTAATTTCAAAAATTACTTCATACCCTCAGAATCTCATCAGAATTCCTCCCATTCAATTTGAAAGTAGAATCAAATTGCTGGAAATCGTCCACATGGATAGAAAGGAACACATATGCTTGTAAAGGTGTTTAACAATTGACTTCATTTTTTTCTATTTTTTAACTTTTTAACTTTTTAAAAATTTATGTATAATTAGTACACAGTATTACACTGATTACATTAATTTTAGGTGTTCGATATAGTGATTCAACATTTTTGCAGTGACAGGTAGTCACTAGAATTAGTGGAGTGAGCATATTGTAAAGTACAAAAATGTCAAATGATCTTACTTCTTTGTAAAACTTGAGGATTTCCTCTGAGAGTTTTAAAGCCACAAATAAATAGGTGATTATATGTGCACTGATTAGGAGACTTCAGTACCATTTACAACACCTGGCTTATTCTTCCCAGAGAACAAATACCTTTCTAGTAGAAACTCGGGTGCTTATGGAAGCACATATATTCTTTCAAGATAGAAATCATTCTTTACATATCTATTTACTACCAGGTCTATTTCCTATCACTGGCTAACTGATTTAAAAAAAAAAAATGTCAGAAAGACAAAGGATATGCGAGTGCCTAGCCCCATGCCTGAGACATAACTCTCAAAACATCATCAGAAAAGTAAAGACAATTACAGTATACTGTAAAGGAACATGTAGGCAAGTCACCTACCCAGTCCTGGAGAGAAGAGTTTTGAAGGAAGGACTATCTAGACTGAATGCTATCTAAACTAAGGCCTGCAATTAGCCAGAGGCACTGCAGTAACCTAGAAGTAAGATGAGAGTGGCCTGAACAGATCATTGGCAAGGAAAAAGAAAAGTAGTCAAAGTAGAGAGATTTTAGGAGGAAGGATCTACAGAACTTGGTAAGGGTATGTTTCTTTTGTGTCTAAGAGGTCACGGTACTAAATAGGGAAGAGGAACAGATGCAAAGGTGATTTATTTTACAAAGTAAATAACAATACACTAGTACATCTGCTTTGTAAATCTGTTTTCACATGTAGCAGGTTTGTTTACAACTGAGTAAATTTGTGTTGCCCAGCAGCTTTGACTCAGCTGAAACTTTTCATGCCAATAAATTTCTTCTACTATCTCATTCAGATAGTGGCAAATTCAGTTACCTGAATTTAGAGTAAAATCTTTTCACCTTCAGTCTTTACAAACAGGAATCAGAGGCTCTTTTAGGCTTCATGCAATGATATGATGAAGAGACACTGTGAACGTGAGCAAACACTAATTTGTTCCATGTGGATAAGGCATCACCGATGTCACAATTTCTCTGGATTCAATATCAGAGATTTTCCAAATAAATAATGCCCCTTCTCTTGAGCTTATGATGTAGAAGAAAATGCAAACAGAGTGTGACAAGTGACATAATAAAGGCATAGACAACTTCCTATGAGCACAAAGTAGAGAGCATGTTCACTGAGTCTGGTCTGAGAAATAGCAAAGAGGGAGTTCTCAGGCAAGAGTAAGCAGTGAGGCTGGACCTGGAGGACTTGGTAGGAGTTGCTCAGCTAGAGGAGTGCAGAAGTGCCTTCCAGAAAATCAAAACACCATAAACGAAAAGCCAAAGTGTGAAAGTCAAGGGAAGATTGAGGGACAGTAAATAAACCATGTGATAGAGCTAGACTGTGCAGAGTCGTTGAGGAGAGTTATGAGAGATAGCCTGAAGGAAGTACAAGATGAAGGGCTGTGAATGCCAAAGAAAGAAATTTGAACTATATGCACACAATGGGGAGGCATGAGCGATTGTCAAAAGATAGAGTAAGATGACCAGGTCTGCTTCTCGGCAGCAGCCTGTGGGTGGTATATTGGAGGTGAGAGAGTTGAGTGTCAGGAAGACCACCTAATAAACTGAAATAACCCAATTAAGATTTGAGGAAGATCTAAACTAAGGCTGTGTCAGTGGCAATAAAGAAAAGGAACAAAGTCAACAGACATTCCTGCAATTAGGATCTAGGAAAGGTGACGACCAACAAATTATCAGCCATCAAAGAGAGAAGAGAATTCAGGGTTTCTGTCTTAGTCCATTCAGGCTGCTATAACAAAATACCATAGAGTACACAGCTTGTAAACAAAGAAAGTCATTTCTCACAGTTCTGGAGGCTAGGAAGCCCAAGGTCAAGGTGCCAGTAGATTAGGAGTCTGGTGAGAGCTCTCTTCCTGGTTCATAGATTTCTGTCTTCTCCCTATTACTTTACATGGCAGAAGGAGGAGGAGGCTCTCTGGGGTCTCTTGTATAAAAGCACTAATCCCATCATGAGGGCTCTGCCCTCATGACCTAATCACCTCCCAAAGGCCCACCTCTAAAAACCATCAACTGAGATTAGATTTTCACATATAAATTCCAAGGAGACACAAATATTCAGTCTGTAGCAGTTTTTAACTTGGACATTGTGTCATTAGAAAAATTGAGACCAGCAATAGGGGGAGAAATGTATGTGGTAGGGAAGATTATACATTCTGGAAAGCAGAGCTTGTTATCTGTTCTGACTCTTCCCTCTGTTCTTGTCTTCTCCACTTCTCAGGGTGCTGCTACTGCAAGCATGAGGAAACTTCTATTAGCAGTTCAGCTTCAGGGAGAACAGTTGGGGGTGCAAGATAGTAAGGCTCCTGCAATCAGGAGGAGGAAGTAATCAGAGTAAGGAATGAAGGAGAGGAGTGTGTTTTCTAGGTATTGGAGGGTAAGAGTCTGAATAATCTGGGAAGAGGTTGGGTAGAGAATCAAGTTGGAGAAAAACCAGTGGCTATAAACTCCATGCTGGACTCCCTTTTTGGTGGTCTCTGAAAATGAGAATATAGGATTTAAGTTATTTTTAAGCTCCTTTGGCGGTTCAATAGTTTCCTGAAATTCAGCATTCCCTTCTGGACTGAGCCACATTGAGTCTCTGGTTTCTCTGGGTAACACTGGGTCAGAGTTGCTTTAAGAATGAGCAATGGGCAAGTCCTTCAATTAGCATAAGTACATGGAGTAACTGACAGTCATCTGTCCATAGGAGGTAGGGAAAGCTTTTGGAAGCAGAGTAGGAGAGTTAATGGCAGAAGGTTAGGTTGTGCCAGTGTAAAGAGAATGTGAAGAAAGAGAAGGAAAAAAGGAAACGTCAAAAGAGGACTCACGAGGAAAAAAAAACGAGCCCATCATCACTGATGTCAAGAGAGAGGGCATTTGAGGAAAGGATACTAGAACATTAGTGCAAAGAAGAGAGCACTGTATTTTATACCTTGGATGTCAGTGCTCGTCTATTACTACAGAGCGATGGGGACCAACATTCACATATTAAAGATATAGTGAGAAATGTAAATGAAAAACAACAGAAAACAAAGTTAAACAGCTCTTTCAAAAATATTTCATAGCTTAAAAAAATAGTGATGCGTGAAAGTATTTATATACAAAGACTAGTTATAATAAAAACATAAATCTCGATTTTGGTATAGTATATAATATGCATAAAAAGATTAAGATAGTATATGGTAATTCATTAAGAGTGCTAACTTTGGTTGATAAACTTATAGGTGAATTTTATTTTCTTCTTTGTGTTATTCTATATTTTTCTAATTTTCTGAGGCCTTTGGACGCCAGAGGATATATTGCTGTTTTATTTTTACTCAGGAAAAAAAAAACAACAACAAAGTATATTGTTATTATTGTTGTTGTTATTATTGCGATACTATTGGTGGGGTGGAAAAGAGGGGTGGGACAGCAGCTTGATGGACAGGCAGGGTAGAGGGGATGTACCCTGGGGATCAGAAAGACTTGGGCCAGACCCAGAAGAGAGAAAGAAGTTAGAGATCAGTGAGAAGGAGAGGAAGGTTAAGAGAATACATAACAAAGCACAGAGGAAAAGGAATCAGCCTTGGAAACGAGTAGGCGCATTTTTATTAGGAAGGAAAAAGAGCGATTGTCCAAAAGAATGAGAGAATTGGATGCCGAATCAGGGTCCAGGTGACAGCGGCAAAGATGTGAAGCAGGTGCTCAGGAAATAGAAAAGAGATTCTAATGAGTAACTGGGGTTGGGAACCACTGAGGCCTCATGTCATCACTTTCAATGGAACCCATTAAAATGTGGGGTAGATGCCGATAGTTTTGCCTGGCGAGTGCCACCCTCTTCCCTGGGACCAGTTCTTTCTTCCCTCCAGGGCCCCTTCTCACTCCACCCATATGATTTTCAAAGGAGTGACGTGTTTTCACATGATCTCAGCCCTGATCCACGGAGGGCCAGTCCAGGCACAGGTACGTAATCCAAACTACACCAACAAGATCTTTTCCCTACGATTTTTCATAGAACCAAAGATGTCATCATTTCAGTTTCTGTCCAATAGCCCAAGCTATAATTCAGAGGATTTCAAGATTTAGAGTACATAAAAAAAAAAAAAAAAAAGAACTAGATTAGATGCCTTTTTAAAATTCAGATTCCCAGGCCATTCTCCACAGACTCTGATTCAGTATGTCTAGGGTAGCTCACAGGCCTGAAGATGACTCTGCCATTATATATCAAACTTGGGTACTGCTGGGAGCCAGGATGTGTGCAGAATGAAGAAAGTAAACTGCAGCAAGAGAGGGGACAACATGGAAGAGATGAAAGACAGTGCTGGTTGCAGTTCAGATCCTGCATCTAGCAACTTTCCTATTCCTGGGTCCGCACCCCATAACCTTATAACAAAGTCTCTCTCACTGTGTAAACCAGTTCAAACTGTGGTTTAATCATCTGCAACCACACAGTTCTAACAAGTTTGGAATTCGTAGGCAATTTTTTCTTGAGTGCTTAAGAGATGGTAGACAAATGCGTCCCTTGAAACACTTGCGTGTGCACATAAAAACATAATCTGCGCCATAGGAAAAAGCATTTTTCATTTGGTAACGAGAAAAATAAAGGGAAGGAAGGAAGGAAGGGGAAAGAAAGATGATCATGTACAACTACCTACTGTTGCTACCTTAATCTGGGGTGTTTTTGCTGTGGTGGGCATGAACCTCATCTCTGAAGGCTTACTACAGCCCCCATACTGCCTGAGAGGAAGAAACTTTGTCTCAATCCATTCTTGAGACTTTTTCCTAGGTGAAGCAGTTATGTGGGGCAAAATCTTTTTAAGAAGGGCTGGCAGGAGAAAAAAAATGGTATAGATGATAAAGGCTCTGTTCATCTCTCTGGTGACCAAATCTAAGTTGTGACGGAAACAAGGAGCAGCAGCAACGAAAAATCTCCTGAGATCTAGATGAACAAGCCATACAACTATAGAGAAATCCAAGAAAGCACCCTCCAACAGCAGGAGGTAGGACCGCGAGGATGCAGCAGGGCTGCCCATACCTGAGCAGCTGATTGAGACAGAGGCTGTGGCAGCAGCAGAAGCCTCTTAAAGGGGCTGCATCTGCGAGCAGATTTTTGTGGTTACGAATCTGCTCGGTCGGAGCACCAGTGCCAATTCTGCTGCGTGCAGGGTACACCAGGGACTTAGAAGGAGACATTATCAGAGTGAGGGCCAAGGCAAGACTTGCTGGGTACAGAAGTGGCAGGGGTATCCATTGTTCATTAGTGAGCCCTCCCCCAATATCAGCGTGCCACATCCAGATATCTCCTCAGCGAGTCAGGTGCTCCTTGCTGAGACTCATACTGGAGGCAGCCCCAGTTTCTGGTGTGGCCTTTTAAGGCAACTATAAGCACAGCATCTGTGGATTCCTTGCTGAGTTTTAACAGGTGGCCCCAGAGGGGTAGAGGCTTGGGCTAAATTTGGCCTGCAGCTGAACCCCTCTCAGGATTACGCCACTGGACAACACCTACTATACAAATCCACACTAATAAGACTGGAAGTCTTAGGAGCTTTGCTTAGTACATAGAAACAGACACAGAAAGACCACCAAAATGAGAAGACAAAGAAGCAGAAACAATATGAGAGAACAGAACAGAGATCCAGATATAATGGAGTCAAATAATCTAATAGATTCAGAGTTCGGAGCACTGGTGATAAAGACACTCAGTGAACTTTTGGAAAGTGTAGATAAATTTAGTGAGAACTTCAACAAAGAGATAAAAAACACAAAAATGGAAATGGAAATTATAAAAGAGAACCGGTCTGAAATGAAGAACACATTATCTGAGATGAGAAGTATATTAAATGGAATAAATGAAGGAATAAACAAAGTGAATAAAGAAGAGAATCAAATCCCCTATCTAGAGGACAGGAAAGCCAATCAGGACACTCAATCAGAATGGCAAGAAAAAAGATGCCAAGACTAAAAAATAATTTAAAGAGGATATGGGATACCAGTAAGGCTCCAAATATTTATATGGTCAGTGTAACTGAAGAAAATCAAGATGTCGAACAGCTGTTTGAAGAAATAATGATGGAAAACTTCCCTAACTTGGTGAAAGACATGGACATAAAACTTCAGGAAGAACAGAGAATTCCAAAAGTTAGAGATGCAAAGAGGTCCACACCAAGACACATCATAATTAAAATGCCAAAGGTTAAATACAAAGAAAGAATATTAAAAGCAGCACAAGAAAAACAGAGAGTTACTTATAAAGGAAAACCCATAAGACTGGCAGCTGATTTCTCAAAAGAAACTATGCAGGATAGAAGGGCTTGGCAAAAAACATTCAACAGGATAAGACCCAGGATCCACAACCAAGAATAATTTATCTAGCAAAGCTATCATTTAAAGTTAAAGGAAATATAAAAAGCTTCCCAGACAAAAATAAGCTAAAGGAATTTATCACCACCAAGCCGGTATTACAGGAAATGTTGGAGAGACTTCTTTTAGAAGAAAAAACATGTATCAAAAACAGGAATAAAGAATGGTAACAACTATATTCCTATCAATAAGTACCTTAAATGGAAAAGAATTAAGTATTACAACCAACAGATAGGCTGAATGGATAAGAAAACAGGAAAGGAATGGAAAAATATATCATTTTGATGGACCTAGAAGGTATTTAAGTCAGACAAAGAAAGATAAACACTATATGATTTCACTTACATGTGGAATCTAAGGAATAAAAAGAACAAACTAATCAAAAACAGACTCACAAATATAGTGGACCATTTGGTGTCAGATAATGGGGAAGGTTTGAGGGGACTGGAAGAATGGGGTGAAGGGCTAATGAAGTACTAATTAGTAGCTAATGGATGGTCATGGGGATGGGGAGCATGGCATAGGGAATGCAGTTAGCATTAACACATTGGCTAGGTGGAGAGTCAGGGGAGGGAGGGCGCGATTAGGGGGGATCGTATTATGAACTATATAGATGTTTAACCAATGTACTGTATACTTGAAATTAAATTTTTAAAAAATTATTAAAACAAAATAAGAAAAGAAGGGCTGGCACCCAACCATGGATGTCATCTGCCTGTGCTAAGGCAGGCTTTGGCCCTGTCCACCAGGCACTTCCTGGTCCACTGGCTTTCCTTACTAGCCTATGCACAGATAAGTAAATGGCAGAGGGATCATCTTGGTCTGGCCCATACCACACAGGACCGCAGAAGTCTCTGCAATGTCTACTGAGACCACAAGCCTGGCCTCACACTGCAGCTAGCTCCTGGAAATAGATTGCAGGGTGTCTCTCTCCATCACTTACATGTTGTCTTTATTCCTTTGTTAACCCCAGGGAAAACCTTACCAAGATTTGGGGGTAATGATGGGTGTAGGAAGTCAGCCTCATTTCTTGACATTTCTCCCTGAGGGGATAGTCCTTTGAAACAGTTTGAGACGGCAAAAGTGCCCAGGCAATTTCCTCTCCATCCTACCACATCCTTCCCCTGAGGCAACAAGCATTAGATGGCCTGGCTGCTTTTGACAAGGGAGGGGCTGTAAAAAGGAGAATGATGGGCTGGGAGAGGGAGGGGACAGGACATAGGTTAACTTTTCAAAACCATTATCCTGACAGCAGACAACAGCAATACTCACCATGCTTGCATGCATGTTGGAAGTACATATGCATTATTAATTCACCTAGACGTTTTTATCCTTTCTAGCCTGCATCCTGGGGTTTCTTCCCTCTCTCTTTCTCTGCCTTCTGAACAGGACACACCAGTTTTCTCAAACCCAAAATGTGAGCAGCTGTCGTCCCTGTATAGCCAAGCTCGGCAATTTGCCCAAAAGGACATTCCAGTCCTGCAAAGGAATGACATATACCAAAAGGCACTGCATTACGCTCTTCATTAACTGGAGGGCCAATGAATTTATGAAAACCATGAATCAGTTAATTTATTACTTAGAACGATTAATAGCTAATTAACATGAGGACAGGAGCTGACCCTTCTGCTCATCTCCACTCACTCCTGAGCACCCACTTGCAGGCCCGGGCTCCAGGGCAGATAATGGACCTCAAATTGCCTGTCTACTATGTGTTCCAGTCAGACCCTGAGGGGCAAAGCTGATGCGATGGGCTAAATGAAGTCTTCTCTTCATGTTGGGGCTTCCTCTGAGGGCCCATGGCTTTTTTTTTTTTTTTTTAATCTTTTTATTATGGAAATCGTCGGACATAAAAAGCAGATAATAACAGAATGAATTTCACCGTGCCCATCCATCACCTACCTTCAACAGTTATCAATACCTAGCCAATCTTATTTCATCTATGTGTCTTCTTTCTGGATTACTTTAAATCAAATCCGATATCAGATTATTTGATTTATAACCATTCAGGACATATTTCTAAAAAATGAAGACTTTTAAAAAACATATCCACAATACCATTATCACACCTAAAAAAAAAAAAAAAAAAAAAAAAAAACTAATGGTAATGCCTCAGTACCATTCCATTTTCTTATGAATCTTATAAATTTTTAAGTTTGTATAAATTAGGACCTAAATAAGGTCCAGACAGTGCAATTGGTTGATGTGCCCCTTATTAATACTGTTTGAAGGTATAGGTTTCCCCTCTATCACTGCTTATTCCTTGCAATTTCTTGTTGAATTAACCATGTCATTCATCCTTAGCATTTGACAGTCTGGATTTTGCTGATTGCAATCCTGTAATGTTGGCATGTATGCATGTGTGTTCACAAATGTGTGTCTCATATTTCTGTGGAAGTTAGATAAAGAGGCTTCGTTCGGATGTGTTTGTTTGTCTTTTGAGTTTTGGCAAGAATTTCAAAGGTGGTAGGTAGTGTGAACTTCCATCGAGAGAAACATAAAGTCTAGTTGTCCCTCTTTTTGTGATGTTATCAGCTGTTGCTGCTTATTGCCTAGAGCAGTGGTTCTGACCAGGGCAATTTCACCCTCCCAGGGAACGCTGGTAATGTCTGGAGACATTTTTGATTGTCACAGCGAGGGAGAAGGGGGATGCTGCTGCAATGCATAAGGCAGCCCCTCACCACAAAAATTTATCTGGCCCAAAAGGTCAATAGCACAATTGAGAAACCTTGGCCTGGATCCATTTATTCATTTGAGATTGTAAAATGATCCCAATTCAATCATTCCTTTTTTTTTTTTTTTTTTTTAACTTACTAGATGAACTACTTGTATAGAGAAAAGTTTCCTGATCAACTTTTGGGCTTCCCTAAAGTAGAATTTATCAAGGAAATCTGATTCTTTCAGTTCCGGTTTTCAGACTGATGAGGTAGTGTCCACAGTCCCTTCAAAGATGACTAATAAGATTTCTTTTTATAAGAATTACTTAGGAACTCAAGGTTAGTAAAGTATTGAATGTGACCCAACCCCTGCAGTGATTGTCTTTACCGATGCCTGAATTTTTCCCTTTTTGAACAATAGGAACTTATTTAGGTCGGTTTCTGAGTCTTTTTGACATATGCTAGTATCTTTAAAAGTTTGTTTGCATTTCAGGATGACAAAACACACTAAAGTCATGTTGTATGTTTACTCTCCTGGCCTGGAATCAACCACTTTCTTCAAGGAGCCTTGGTTCTTTTTAGTGGTATTTAATAATTGTCATCTTGGTCCTGGGGGGACTCACACATTTTAAGACATAAATAACCCTCATAATATTATATTTCTCTCTAGGGATGGAATTTTCTGAGCTATATTTTACACATAGATACACATAGACTCAAGAGAGTGGTTTTACTCCAACTCAAACTTAAGACAAATGGAAAATTTTGAAAGCTGGCAATATATATCCACTCTCATCTCCAGATTCTCTTTTAGTCAGTAGGCTGAGAAATGGAAAGCCCAATAATGATACAGTGACAAAACAGGCTGGATCTTGGGAACCAAGAAGGCCTAGAAATGCCAGAGTTGCTCTGCACCTGAAGGCCTCTGGTCTACAGGCTTGGACTCCCCACAGGCCCCCTTTTCCTTGGCCACAACAGCATGAAAGGGCAAGCTTACTGTATTGCTGCAGAATCATGGTTCTGAGGTAAAGGTACAAGACTTGGGCAGTTGAAGGAAAATGAGGGAAGCCATAGGCAACTACAACATAGCTCTTTATTCCAGCAAGTGCACACCTTGCCTCACAGGGAAGCAGAGTTATCCAGCAAGGGCATGGTACCCCCTCGCACGGCAGTGGCACCTTTTACACACAGGTTAAATAATAGTGGCACACTGCTGGATGATGGAAGCCTGCGTACGCATACCAGGCACAGGGTTATATAAGGAGAAAGAGTTTCTTTTGCTCGGAAGTTAGCTATGGGTATTGGGAGAGAGCCTGACTATGGATATCTTTCATTCTTCTCACACGCCATCCCTTCAGGGTTCCTCCTATACACATGTGTGGAGGCTTGGCACATGATCACTACAGGAGAGCAGAGCCCTGTACCCACATGGCACAATAATGATATAAGAAACAACAACATGCCACTAGGAGGCAGGCTCCACCTAAGACCCAGCACAAAATAGATGTCAGACCTACCTACTGACAGTGAAGGGCCTTTATTTTCCATGGTCAAGTCCATTGCACTGTGGGGGCAGGTAGGAATATGTTACCATTGAGTCCATGACCAGGTTTCAACAGAGTTTCAATGGTAGTGACCTGTAATTTGGTTATGGCTATGGCCCTATGTAAAAGCAGCTCTACCAGGGAGGGACCTCCAGCTAATTCAGGCCCTTCAACACATCCCACAAGCAAGATATCCAACTTCGCAGTCCCAGCGGATTGATGGTTACTCATAGGCACTGTTTGAACAGCCTGTTTTACCGCTCAATCATGCCTGCTGCCCGGGGATTATACGGGATATGCAATTTCCTTTGAATGTCCATTTGCTTGGCCCACATTTGGATTTCATGCCTGGTAAAATGAGTCCTTTGGTCACCTTCCACCACTAATGGCCTATTGTAAAAGGCACATAAGCATTTGAGAACTTGGACATTATGTTTTTGGTTTGTGGCCGCACAGGACCATGTAAACAATAACCCAGTGGCTGCATCCACTGTTATAAGGGCATTAGATGCCCCTTGAGCTTTTGGAAGAGGTCCTATGTAATCTATCTGCCACATAGTCAATGGGACCTTTCCCCTTGTTACTTGTGCATGCTCCCACTTCATGCGGTGAGGATGCGGCATATCTTGGCTGTATACTGGACACTTGGCACAGGTATCTGTGACATCTTCCCACTTCAGCGGAAGGTTCCATTGTTGCTTCACTGTCTACATGGTTTTAGCATCGTATGTTGTAATTGTCTGTGGAACCAGTGCATCACATCAGTGACAGGAGCCTTTTCTAGCTATCACACATGCAAGAAGAGGTCCGCCTCAGCATTTCCTAGAGCCACCTAGGGGACACAACTCATAACATGATAAACAGTTACATCCTTGTCTTGTCCTGTCTCCCATAGGTCTTGCCACATGGCTTGTCCCCATAAGAGCCTGTGGCCTACCAGCCAGTTTTACCATTTCCACATATGCAACCATAATGTTTGGCCTTCGAACACCACCCAACTGTCAGTACAAATAGTCAAGGGACCATCTTCATGGGCTATAACCAACCATACAGCCCATAGCTCAAACCATTGGCTGTTTTGGCCCATACTTTTATCATACCAAATGTGGTCAGTATCTAGTTGCACCCCTATAGCTACCAACTTGGATCTCTGCCCCCTACTGTGTACCACACATCAGTGGGTATGAGCAGCTTCCCTTCTTTGTAGGGGGCACATCTAAATCTGTAGTAACTACAGCATCTAGTATATTGTCAGTGGTAAACTCAACTGAGCCTAAAACGATCTATAATTCCATGGCCAGAGGGCTAGCAGCTATGGTACTCCATTGTTCTGGATAGGAATCCCATTTTGTCAGGGTAGGCATTTGGCCACCCGTTTTGGGAGCCTGTGTCCATGTACACAACCAACTTTATATAGGGCAAGTGGTTCGCACCTGCACTTTGCCCATGCCAGTCACTGTCTAAGTGGCCAGCAAGGCTGCATATACAGCCGCTAATTGCTTCTCTATTAGAGTACTGGCTCTCTGACTCTTTCCATAATTGGGACCAAAAACCCACTAGGGTCCTAATTCATTCCGAACATTTCCATAGGCCCCAGCCAGTTCAAAGGGTTTACCTGTAACCTGCAAGGTTTGGGCCTGGTGCACCACCCGCTTGGTGGCAGTAAACACCTTCTCTACTATTTTGTCCCAGTCCCAAGTAGCTCCCTTTTTGATCAGGCCATATAACGGCCATGCTAGCTGTGCCAGGCAGGGCACAAACACTCTCCAGTACCCTAAAAGGCCCACATAACCCTGCAATTCCTTAACTGCAGTGGGTCATGGATACGCTTGTATCTTATCAATTATAGCATCAGAGATAACTTTTGTCTTACCTGACCAGACAACACACAAGAATATGACAGATAAGCCAGGTCCCTGAACCTTGGTTGCATTTACTGCCCAGCCACATGTTTTCAGGTGTTTGCAACAGCGCCGGTGCCACTTGCTCTAGATCTGTAAGGGAAGCAGATGTTAACATGATATCATCAATATAATGAAACAATTCCACCATTGCCAGTTAGGTCCAGGTTGCCAAATCCTGGGCTACCAACCCATGGCAAATTGTTGGGCTATGTAAGTAGCCTTGGGAGAGTACCACAAAAGTCCATTTCTTCCTATGTGAAGACAAATCGGTCTTGACTTTCAGGAGCCAAATCTATGGAGAAAAAAGCATTAGCCAAATCCAAGACACTAATGTGTTCCCAGCATTATAGTCAGTTGCTCCATTACATCATGGATGGATGGTACTGCTGCGTGCAGTGGGGGAATCATTTTATTCAATTCCCAATAGTCTACAATCATTCTCCATGAGCTATCAGACCTCTTCACTGGCCACACAGGGGCATTATACGGACTATGGGTGGGGTGCACAATCTGAGCTTTCTCCAATTCCTGCATCATAGTCCCTATCCTATCATGTCCACCAGGCAAGCAATACTGCTTAACATTGACAATGTGCCTTGGTTCTGGCACTTTCTGTGGTGGGTGATGAGTATGTCCTCACACTACAGTCTTTACCACCCAGACTCACAGATGAAATTCACCAGCAGAGGACAGTAGATTGAGACCTTGCAACACATATACCTCTAGAATATATTCTGGCACCAGAGAAACACACTTTATATGGACGTGGGGGCAAACATCCTGTTCCAAGAGACAAAGTCGCAGCTTTGGTCTTAATAGTCTTTCCCCCATAGCCATCTATATAGGTGCTGGTCCAGGGAATCTGTCTGAATTTCCATAGATAAGACTACAGTTGGCCCCAGAATCCACCAGAGCTAAGACTCTTTGCACAGTGGATTGCCAATTCCACATGTGGCCTCCAATCCCCGCTATTACCTCCAAATGGGCACCTCGGCCTTCTCCCTAATCATATAGGGTTAATAGAGAGTTCTAGGGTTTCAAAGATCCTTCAAGGCCACAGGCTTAGCTCTCTCAGTGAGAGGTTTCTGCCCACACTTGAATTGTTTTTCAGGTTTCAACTGCTGCCACAATTGTAGCAACACTGCATGAGGCTGAAGGTCTATCTTGCCTTCATGGGCTCTTGCAGCTAGCAAGTCAGTCCACATTTGCATTTGGGTCACCTGAACAGGACCTTTCCCAGGGCCTTTCTTTTTCTTCTCACCCCTCTGGGGCCTGGGCATTACTGCATGGACACTTCTGCCCGCTGCTTCGTGGCGTCTCTCCTCTACATCCCCCAGAGCAGCCACTGCTGTAGTCACTTCATGTACACTTTTCCCCACCTAGGGAGCCAGGATAGCAACCAACAAACCAAAAGTAGTAGAAGGGGCGGTCCCTAACACTAGGTCTCTCATGCCAGTCATAAACCGTTCATCACTGGGTCCCCACATATTTAAATTAAACATAGCTTGTCTCATGCCCAGTTTACAAATAATCTGCACTAATTCAGCATACATTTTCCATTTACTCACATGCTCAGGGAGTTCTCTGGCTTCATTCCAAACTGTCCACACAGTAGCAGTAAGCCATTCCATCAGGGTATCGTTCCCTTGCTCTTGAGCCAAGCAGTGACTGTTCTGCAGACAGTGTTGTAATGAGGGATATACGGTTACAGATGCCAATTTCTCCATCTCATCAGGAGAGCATGAGATACTGTCTGCCCCCTCATCCCAAAGGTGGTGAAACCAAGCCAGCAATGGTTCGCCAGGGCACTGCCAACATTGCTTCCCCAAATCCTGCAACTCTGCAGATATATACAGGGTACATGTGGTGAACTCAGTCACCATGTGGCCAGCTTGTACCCCACCTGGCCCCAGGGGTTCTTCATGCTTTACCTTTTGGTGTATGATGGGCCGTACTTGCAGGTGGACTTCTGGGATGTCTTCCCCACCTCTGAGGGCAACTCAGAGGTTAGACTTCTGCATAGCTCAACTTCCAGTTGTTGTGCCCTTGTGTCCAAGGCATCTGCCCTCTGCCAAAGCTTCTGTACCTGCGTGACTTCTGCTAGAGCTTCATCCATATTCTGCTACAAAGCCATTAAAAACACCCAGCCAACTTAGCTGGCCAAGGCTCGAGCTTTTTCCTGCAGCTGCTCCTCCAAGGAGCTGAGTGCCTTCTCAATACTTATCGGGATCCGTCAACTGCCTCCCACAACTCAGGTGGAGTTCACGTAATCAATAACACTACCATGAGATACTACACACTCTGTGGGGGCCACATGCCCCTCCCGTCCTCCAGCAGGGCAGACAGCTCCCTTACCTGTGAATCCTGCCAGCTACGCAAAGTGTATTGCCACAGATTCGCAGCTCCGAAGTAAGGGGTACGAGACTCAGGCAGTTGCAAGAAACTGTGGGGAGCCATAGGCAACTGTGACAAAGCTCAGCAGAGTTATCCAGCAAGGACATGGCACCCCCTCCCCTGGTGGCGGGACCTTTTTATACAGAGGTTAAACAATAGCGAGGCCCCGCCAGATAATGGAAGTCTGCGCCTGTGTACCAGGCACAGGGTTACGTAAGGGGAGAAGTCCTGAGTTTTTCCTGTTCGGAAGTTAGCTATGGGTGTCAGGAGGGAGCCTGACTACAGCTATCTTTCTTTCTCCACACACTGATGTTTCCTGTAGGCAAAGGCTACGGGAGGGCACCGGGGTGTGCCACAAGGAGTGTGACTCTACCAAAAGTTTAGGGAGATGAGATCACCTTCTTTTATGTTACAAATCAGAAACATAATTTTATATTAAAACAGATCGTGGAAGAGTATGCAAGATTTACCACTTAAATTTAGAATATGTGACTTCTAAGAAATTTCAGCGTGCTACAAGCCTCTTTGAACTGATCTTCAGAGTCTTGGTCTGAAAGTCTTGGTGTGGCATCAGGATATATTGGGGAAAAGTGTGCGAAGCATTGTGAGGCAATTCTGAACCCACTCTGCTTCAATAAAGGGATGGCTTTCCTTATTATAAATTTAGGTAGCTTAAATTATATTAAAAAGTCAGAAGATACGTCATTTATTTAAAGCCTTATAGGAAATCAATATTCCATAATTTCTCCTCTCTTAGAGGATTTAATATATTGGAGCTACCTATGTTAGATTTAAGCTGAAGCATGTCGGCTTGAGAAATGCCTCAAACCCTTTCTGGAACAAGGTTGTGTGTGTGTGGACGCACATGTGTGTGTGTTTGCAGAAAAACACTTGCTGTCTGCCCTCCCCCTGCCCAAAAAAAAAGTGCCTATTTTTTTTTTTTTTTTTTTTTTAGCCCTGAAGCTTCCTCTGAGTGAGCTCAATAAAAACTCCACTGCCCAAGTGATGAAATCAGATTAGCATGCTCCAGCTCTGATGTTCTGTGCTGAGGGAATTGGAAGGAGCTGATAGTGCTGGAGTTGGGCTATTTTGCATTTCTCAGTGACATCCTCTAATGAGCTGACAATGTAAAACACTAGGCTGCTGTCTTGGAGAAATGAAAACAATACAGTGGTCATTTCACATCTTATCGTCCAAATGACAACCCGTGAGCTGTCTTTTCCTTGCCTTTGATTAAAATACATGGGACCGGCATGAGGAATTGGGAGTAATAGCCAAACAGGGAAAGAGACCGAAGTGGTTGAGTGGAGTTAAGGAGGTGGCATCCTAAGGAAAAGCACATTGAAGAAAGTCAGATAAGTCGAGGGTAACTAGCCTTGGTGGTCCTTGAATCTTACATTCTTGAGAACTGTCACCTGCAATGCTGGATTAACATTCTCCAAGAGAGCCAGCGAATGGTTCACCCAAAGAGCTCCTATTCTGTATCATTACACCACCTTAGCAGTACTAATTACAGGGATGATGCTCCCAAGGCAGGAATCCAGCTGGTGCGAATTCAACTATATTTTAATCGTTGTTAAGATAATGAAATACTGCATACTGGTTGATAAAAACACCACTCTCCAAGTCTTTTTCCCACCCACTGCCTCGGCTGCCTCCACCCCTCACCTAAAACCCCTACTTCACCCCACAACTCAGCAACTTTACTGAATGGGCAAGACTTGGCACAGGAGGAGCCTGCCTGCACCTAATGTAGTTTCATTCTCATTGGTCAATGTCCAGGCCGGACCCACTACGAAATAGTTTTCATATTCGAAGGCCCAGCACTGCTGAGCCTTCTCAATCCCTGCTGACAACCCTCAGGAGAGGCCATCCGCTGTAGGCCTGCTCTCCACTCTCTGCCTCTTGGGGTCTGTTGCCTACACAATACTCTCCCACTGGCCCCAGCGGAAAAACAAAGGAAATGAAAGGCCTGTAATCATTCTGGCTCTCAGAGGATTGGGCAAACTTCACACGCTTGGCAGGCTCATCAGTAGAATTTTTTTTACTGCCCTTTTCTTATCACCAACCCTCTTTAAACTCCCTAAATTAATAATGATGAAGCTCTTTAAGCCATATCTCAAGTCTTTGTTTTTGATGATTTCTGTTCTCTGGGGCCCCTTTCTCCTCTCTGATAGTCCTTTACCATCTTTCCATTATTTGTATCCATTCTCAGATATCCACAGTGATAATCACTGATTAGGTCATTGGAGAAAAAAAAAAAAGAAAGAAAACACATTTAAGAAAAAGAAAGAAATAGCCATTTAGGTCATGTTGAGTCAAGGATTTGGGTGAGGAACAACATGAAATTTCATGAATTCTTTTCCCCAGTGTGAGGACCCAGGAGAGAAAAAAGAGAATACCCCTAAAGGATATATATAATATCTGGTATATGGCAAAGGGAAAATACGAAGGTGGTGGTGGAACACCCTCCACTTAACCCAGGCTTGAGTTTGCCTGGTGTAAGGAAGCGGGAAAAAAACAGCCATCTAAAGCAATCAGTTCCTTACATGTAGACAATCTTCTGCTTTGGGATAATCATCTATCTTTCTCCTTAAAGAGAAAGAACTATCAAGTTCAAAAGAGCCATTCCACTTTCTCCTCCTCCATGTCACTTTTGTTCCTTTTTGGTATACTTGAACTTTTCTTATCCCACAGAATAAACTACAGAAAAGGAGTATTCCACAGGATGTAAGGCTGCCATCCTAGCAAGGAAGAGCCTCACTATGTGACATCAGCGTGGGGCGGGAGCAGGGATTCCAGCTGTCAACTTTCAACCTGAGGGGAAGGCCTGCCCGCTAATGCAGGAAGCCAGAAAGTGTCAGAGAAGTGACAATGTATTTAGAAATTGCTCACCATTCTGCTGCAAGGTTCTGCTCCAATTCAATCCAACATAACAGGGATATGTTGAGTACTTCCTACATGTCAGAACCTGTGCAAAATTCAGGGGGCCTTGAAACAGCAAAAGACAATGTTTCTCTCAGGGAAAAGCTCATCATTTGGCTATAAGATGGCTAATAGTAGCCAATTCATAAAATAGTGACAATAATACCTTTCCCTCAAGTCTAGTTCATTCTCTCTCTGGGCACAAAGCTAAACAACATTTCCCAGCATTGCCTGCAATGTCCGCATGAATGAGCTCTGATTAATGGGACATGTATAGAAGGGTTGAACGCCACCCTCAGGCCTAGCCTCTGAGACCTTTTCCACAATCTTTCATGCATTATCTCTTCCTCCTTAGCCAACTGGATGGAAAAATCTAGCAGAGAACTCAGAGGTCCTACAGAAAGTGCAGCCACTAGATGAAGGATTCTGGGTCCCTAAGAGACTACAAAGAGCAGAGTTCCCCAGCCCAACATTCATACATGTACACACACACACACACACACACACACACACACACACGTACACACAATCACACACAGACATATACACACAGACACACATTCACAAGCCACATTGGACTGTGATATGAACAAAAAATAACCTTGTGTTAACCTACTGAGATTTGAGGCTTGTTTGTTACAATAGCTAATGTTACCCTATTTAACATACTCATTGATTTCATTAACAAATGGCATGAGGTAATACATTTACAGTGCATAGTTCTGTGCCTGACCTATATAGTAAGTGACTAGTTCTGTGCCAGAAACATAGTTGGTATTCAACTATTTGAGAATTATGATATGTGAAGGTAGTTGGTTTTCTTAGAGGCCCTGAGATAGAATATTTGCCGACATGAATCTTTTTAGATGACGAGAGGGAAGAAGCACCCGGAAGGGAGAACCAATGAAAATACTGGTACAGACCTACAGGAAAAGCCGCTGAAGAAAAGTCACATGGGGAAAATTTGATATAGCGATAGTCGCCATACATCTTTCTATCTGCCTCTTGTTCCTGAATTCATTAAATACTCCATCAAATCTGCCAGCTTCCTTGGGTCCCTGGATCCTCTTCAGGTCCTAAGCCTCTCCCTCTGGTGTGGCCTATTAAGCATCCCTTTGTTCTGGTGATTTTCTAGAGCAATCCTTCCTTTCCAGCCTTTGTCTGGTGTCTGCATCCAGCCACCTTGACTCATTTATAAAGTACCTACTATGGACAAGGCACTGGATTAAATACTTACCAGTGTAAGAAGGGTGGGAGTGGTCAGCCCCAGTGCAAAGCAACAAGGGGCACATTATCTATAGAAAACATAAAACCTGGTAAGACTGTCAGTCTGCTTTTTCTCATCACTGTGTGAGAGCAACCCTAAACAAAGCTAGGATGAAAACTCCTCCTGGCCCAGACAGTCCTCCCACTCACACTCCTCATACCTCCTGGAATGCCATTGAGATGTCAAACACAACAAGGTCCTTGCCTTCAAGTTGCCTGTAGTTTAGCAGAGGAGACAACAGTTAAGTGAATAAATGGCATGGGGAGCAATCAATATCATGAAATTCTCTCAAAGAAACATTAGTGGAGCTTCACTTTGCAGAACCAGAGCTAGGATTCCAACAAGCACCTTGACCCAGAGGCATGATGCAGCCAGGAGAATACAGATATTCCCTGTGGCTGGAGAGAAAGATGTGCCTGGGTAAACAGATGCTGGTCAGAAAGTCAGACTAGAGCAGCCAACAGAAGACAATTATGGAAGAACCTTAATCCTGTTGGCAATAAGAAACTAACAAAGCATTATATTTTTTACAACTTTATCAAGACATAATTCAAGTACTATATCTTTCATCCGATTACAATACTCAATTCAATGGTTTGTGTATTCATGGAGTTTTGCATCCATCACCACAAACAATTTTGGGACTTTTTCTTTACCCCAAAAAGACCCCTTAGCTGTCAATCCTCAATTCTCCTCTTGGGTATATATGTAGGAGCAGTGAAGAGTTTTCAAAACAGGAAAATAAAAGTTAGATTTTCATTTTTAAAAGATTGCCTTCAGACCTGCAACTGCCCAAGGCCTGCTATGGCACATGTGTGTACACACACACACACAATTCTGTCATCATCCTCATATGCATGAGGACCTACAGCCACAGGGCCCTTACTCCGCACTCGCTGCAGACACTCAGACATTCAGATCTGCACACTGGGTCCACCCACAAGCAGGCCCCGGTTTCCTGCATCAGCAAGAGACACCTCAAGGAACTTAGTTTCAAATGCAATGACAACGGGCAAGTTCACACCTTGGGTTCTGCTTCCTGGTGGCTGGACTGGATGGATCCATCCTTGGAGATATTTTCACCTCTCAGCCTGTTGATTGATTACCCCTGAGACATAACTCCCTCTACCTCCACCGCTCCTTCCTTCCTTACGTACCATGTCAAACCACACTACACCCCCTTCCCCCAAGAGGGGTAGAGCCCAGTGCCTACCAACCATAACGGCAGTGAGCCCGCACATGTGCAGCACTTTCAAAGTCCCTGGGATTCTTTCAGGACCCACCCCTGCAGGGAAGATGTTATTGTCCCTGTTTTAGAAATGGGGAAACTGAAGCTCAGAGAGTTGACATGCAATTCCTAAGCCTCCGTGACAGGTAAGTAACAGAGCCACACTTCCACCCGAAGGGGTGAGGTACAGTCTGCAGTTAGGCCTACTTTCAGCTGCATGTACCAAAACCCTGACACACCAGCTTAGACAAATAGAGATGATTTTTTTTTTTTCTAACAATAGATCCAAGTGAAGAACTGGTACAGCACATTTGTGGTGTCAGCAGTCCCAAGCTCCTGTGTCTTTCCGCTTTGCTACCTTTAGAATGAAACTTTCACACTTACCTGATAGAAAGTCCTGTTCTAGATCTAGAGCCTTTTTATCACAAAAACAATAGCTTTCCCCCAAGCCGTTTTTTCTAAAGGCTTCTCTTCCATCTTATTGGCTCATTAGGAATTTGTGACATTTCTGCTACAAACAAAATTACCATTTATTACCAATGGTGTGGGGTTCAAGCCCCTCTGCTCCCTCCCACCCAACCCACACTACCTAAGGCTTGCTGCCCAGCTGCCTCCTCTGTACCTCAAGATGATCTGGGCTAAACCATAAAGCAGAGCTTCGGGTGGGAGAACTCCTTGATCATCAGTGTTATTGGCTTAGGGCATATTCTCATGGGCCAGGGGAAAGGTTAGTCATTTCTTTTGGTTTGGCAACTAGTGGAAAGTGCCATAGGAAGAATAAGAGGCCTTGGGAACGCCAAAGACCTCCACTCTCCAGCACTCAGCTGCTGCAAGCCTTAATGGGAAAGGATCCAGGCCTGCCACAAAGCCCTTCCGCAGAAACATCAGACTCTCAAAAGGGCTCAAGAATAAATTATATATTAATCAGCATCTCAAGATGAATGGAAAAGATCAGACGTGTGTAATTTCTGAGCAGTAGTAACCTGGAAGTTGGGGGGGGGGCAGGGTAGAGAGCAGGAGGAGATGTGGTGAGATGGGGAGAAAAGGAACCTCCTAGATAACAATGCAATGCAGAGTCCCAGAAACATCCAATTTCCAGGGGCATCAACTTTACAGTAGATACATCTATCTCGTCCTCCATTCCCCCTGGCAGAACAGGGCCGCATGACTTAGGAAGCTTGATCTTGTGATATTTTCACAAAAGAAAAGAGCCTCTTGGATTGAAGCACCCTCACCAGGCAAGCCAGGCTCATGCACCTGACGCCTTGTCACGTGACGGTTATGACCTCCCATATCTTACTCTTCTAAACATGATGAGACTCTCACCCAAGATGACGTCTTTTTAGGTCCAATCACCCTCCCTGCTCTCAAAAGATTAAAACTGTGAAAAGAAGCCTTGCTGAACATTAAATCATCTTGAATTTTTAGCAAACAGCCTTCAAACATTGAGACCCCAGGGGGGAAAAAAAGTCACGTCCCATGGAAGCAGTATGTAATAGAAAGATTACAGGCTTCAGGGGCAGCAGCCCTGGGTTCCAGACCCAGGTTCTGGATTTGCCACGAAGTTGCCTGGCATCCATCAGTCTTCTTATCTGTAGACTGAAGGTTTGAATTAGCAATGACTGAAGATCACTTCGGCTCTAATTCTATGTCTCTAGGGATGGACTTAATTGCACTAAAGGCTGTGGTACTTCTTTTGTGTATGAATGTTCTCAGAAAATAGGAATTCATCAAAGATATTCATGACAATAACATTCAAGCAGCTACCACGAGCTCTGGCAAAGTACTTTAACCTGATAACTCTTTCAGTCCTCACCATGACCTTGTTGTGGGGTAGGTAAGTATTACTAACAGCTTCTATCTCCTGGTGAAGTAACTGGGCTCAGAGAGAGAAGTAATCGACCACTGCATTTCTACCTGGCTGTCTTAGAGCCATATCCAATTTAACAATTCGAACACAACTTCTGACTCCCTCACTCCACTCTATTCAAACCTGCTTCTCTCCCATTCTTCTCCAGCTCAGTGAATGGCAACTCCTTTCTTCCTAATACCCGAGCTAGAAGGTTTCAAGTTTCTCCCACCTCCAATTCAGCACAAATTATATAGCTTTGCCCTCAAAGTATTTGTGGAACCCACTGTTTCTTACCACCCCAGTGTTACTGCCCTTGTCTAAGCATTGATCGTGTGTTGTCTGGACCATTGCAAGAGCCTTCTTACTGGTCTCCTTGTTTCTACATCTCCGTTCTCTGTTACACACACACACACACACACACACACACGCACACACACAAACACATACACACAATTTTTTTCCTATACCATAGCCAGAATGATCTTTTGCAAACAAACATAAGCCTCCGTATGGCATTCCTCTTCCTAAAACTTTCAGTAGCTTCCACTCTTACTGCAGGTAAAATCCAAAGTCCTTACTAGGGCCTTCAAGGTCCTCCAAGCTTTCCCCTCCCCCCGGCCTCTCTATTCTCTCTCCATCTCTCCCCATGGCTTCCTCCTCCCCAAACATACTGGTCCCTCTACTTTTCCTCAAACTCACCAGGTATCTCCCTAGCCTCATCTGGCCTTCTTGCCCCCAGATATCCAAAGGGTGTGCTTCAACCATTTATTCTAGTCTCTACACTGCACCAAAAAGACTTACTCTTAATAAAACAGCACCTTCCTCATCTGTCTGTGTTCCCTTAGCTTGGTTTATTTTTCTCCTTAAGCATGCATTTCCACCTGACACATTTTGTATTATTTATTTTAGTGTCCTTCTCTCCATACCAAAGGTAAGCTCTATAAGGACAGACTTTGTCTAGTGTGCTCGCTGTTAAACCCACAGGGCCTAAAAGAGGGCCTGGCATTTTAAAAACTCATTCGATGTGATGAGGGTGTGATGGTGATCATTATAGAAGTGTATCAGATCAACACATTTTTATACACCTTAGATTTATACAATATTATATGTCAATTATATCTCAAGAAAGCTGGGAAAAATAACAAATAGAAAAAATCACTCATTAAATATAGGTGGCCCTTGTTATCTGAAAGTTTTATTCTTTTCTGAAATTCCAGTGGATAGGGAATTTTTGGATAGCAGGAGCACGTATTCTATTACACTAAAGGGAAAAAAAAATAATGTGTTCCCTTTATTACCTATATCCCTTAATCACCTATAAAACAACCCACTGTGGATTTCTGCATGATATATGGCACTTAAAACACCAATTACCTAGTTATTTGACTCTTAATGAACTCATTAGTGAGTATGTTTGTGTATAGTATAATACTGAAAGAATTACATTTTCCTTCTACATAGACAGGAACTATATGCTGTAATATAAATAAACAATAAAATGATTTGTTAAAGATATATAATAAATGGAACATAATTGTCAAAATAAAATAAACAATTTTTAAATGTCTACTTAGTGAGTGCAGTTACCTTCTTACCTGAGTAAGAGATGGAAGTCGCTGTTACTGTGTGGGTGTGGGGAAAGATAAGTCAAAGTGAGCTAAGGAAGGAGTGAGACAAGCCATCAAGTTCTAATCAAGGAATTAATAGGCAGTCTTTTCTTGGCATTCAGGAGTCCAGAAGTAGATAAATGACTGTGGAACATCATCCAAAGTCATCAATGAGGCAATAGGATTAAAAAAAAAAAAAAAAAACACTCAAAATAGACATCTGTTTTAACTACATGACTATATTTATTATCCACACTGGGACAATTTTGAAAGTTAAAGAGAGAAAAATGAATAAAAATATATAATGATTTAAGTATGCATTGATAGATTGACAAGTTGGTTTTATTATAATGGTAGGTCTATAAAATACCTCTTATCAAAAAATTATTTTTGACAATAAAATCATTTCTAAAAATAAAAAGCAATGTACATTAAAGCAGAAATTCTTGTTATTTAGCTTCATTTATCTGAACAGTTAAAAATAATGTAAATATTTATGGTTCATAAATATTTATTGTAACCAGTTCTGGAGGCATATTTATACATCATACTACATATTTTTAATGCATATATTTTATTGTTGAACAAAATTACCTGCAACCTTCTTCAAAGTTGTCTCCTATAGTTTTTAAATTTGAAATTGTTGACATCTTCAATTGACTCTTCTCAGTTCACCACAGTATTTTTAATTAAGAAAATATTCTTCCTATGGGTGCTAAGATACCTGGTAAGGGAAGAACTAACTCTGATAAATAGAAGATATTCTCAATTCTAAGTTTTTTCCCATTGAAATGTATTAGCATTTCAGAACAAATATTATCACAGGTACCATTCTTTAGTCAATGTTTTGCCAAATTTAAATGCTGCAAAAATCTTAGACCTTCTCAATTTCACTTCAGTACAGAATACAAAATCACTCAAATGAATGTAAAAGCCCCATCGAAATATTCTTTTTATAAGTAAGATACCTCAAAGCACAATTATTTACTCTCAAATTTACATTATTTAATATGTTCAGTTCTTCCTCTGGTTTTGTACATACAAGTTTTATTTTCAATAATTTTCCTAAAAGCTTTCAGAGCTGCAGTCTTTTACCTCACCAGTCTTTAAATATCTGAGGTTAAAGATTACCAACTGATTTTGAACAAAATGTAAACAAAATTTAGAGGACTCATTTGTTAAAAACAAAAAAAGTAAAAGGTCAATATATATTTTAATACACTTGAATTGATTTCTAAAGTAGCCCATTAAGGCTCAAACATTTCTAAAATCTAAGGACACGCAGGAAAAAAAAGTGCACATGCCAGGCTGAAGCACTTTTTTTTACTCAACATCATCTCTCCCTCAAATATTTTGTAGTTGAATTTCTCTGTGGATAAATAAAAATATTTATTTCTGTCGATTATAGCTTCGATTTTGTTGGTAGATTATCACAGCTCATTTGGATGCAATTATGAACTTAAACATACTACATCTAATTTCAAATACATTTCTGCTCCACAGAGTTCTGACTTTAGTAATAATGCCATTTTCCCATGATGCTGTGCTCCACTAAAATCTGTACGTGTAGTTCTACCACCATCTCCATTATTGAATAGTTCTTAAGTGAAGTGATAAACTACAAAAATGTCAGATGCTATATCTTTGACAAAATGAACTTTCAGAAGCTTTACTCTGAGTTCATAAATTAGATGGGAGAAAAAAACTATTATCTAAATTAGCTGGTTTTCTCTTGAAGAAACTGATATAAAATTGCATCATCTAACTATCTGTGATATTCTTCTGCTAATGGAGATATCCCACTAATACTTATCACTTTACTTTTCCTATGTGCATAAGAAAAAAATGAAATCAAAATTAAGTAAAATTAACTTGGAAGAATAATCATCTTACCTCACTGATAAGTCATACTTACCAATGTGATAAAGAACATATATGCCGCATATGTGAAATCGTCATCACGAGGCATAATTGTCTTAAATAGCTAATTTTAAAAATAGTCGGCAATGCATTTTTTATAAAACTTTGTTTTCTGGCTTTATCTGTGGTCAGTGATATCACTACAGCCCTCAGTGTACATGGTAAATGTTAACAAATATTTGGGCTAATTTCACATTTATCACCAACGTTCTCCATCAAAAGATATTTAGGACTGAATTTTTCACTAAACATCCATTTTTTTTTAAGATCAATACATAAAAAGAAAAAAAGAAAAAAAACAGTATTATTATGTAGGGCTAAAAAAATAATACATTTTCTCCAACCTTCTGAGTTCTTTTAGCTGGGCGAATAATCAAATTAACAAAGATTAATGAGAGAAAATCACATTTTAATACATGTGCATAGGGAATTTACACAGCACGAAAATTCTCCAAAACAGTGAGGTAAATTTTGGTATATATGTCATTTTAGACAAAGGAGAAAAGGGGAAACAGGAGCCTGACATTTCAAAACTGAGAATGGCTGATCTGCAGTTAATTGAGGAAGATGGGAACACAAATGGCAGGTAAATTTTGGCTAGGCAACCTGGAAGCAATGAGACATGGGGTGGATCTAGTCAACAGACATGGAGTCTTCCTGTCTAATGCTAAGGTGATTATGCTAAGTTTTCCTTCTAGAAGCCAGTTTTTTCATCTGGATCTCTTTTGGGTCTTAATGACCAGCTTAAAATCAACATTCCAAAAGGCAGCTTTAGGGTGGCAAAACTTTGCTCCCCTTCAATCACATAACAAGGTAAAAACATAGATTATGGATTTGTATAATGCAGTAGACAACAAGTTGCTGAGGTAGCAACTGCAAGAGCATTCAGACCATTCTCTACACTCCACAGAGGATTGACTATTCCAGCAAACATTTCACAATCACCAAACCCAACACATCTCATGTTTCCTCTGACTGTGAAGACTAGTGGTCCCAGGATCTCACACAGGCTGAGGCTTGTAACCCAAGTTGCCAGCAGGGACAGCAGAAGTTGAATATTTCTCCCATCATTGAATACTTAGACGGAGAGTTAATTATTCCTGGCCGCTCATGTCCGGGCAGAACAGGCTCTCCTTCAGAGCCCTCCAGAAGAAATCAATCTTGCTGACACCTTATCTAGCCTCCAGAATTGTGCGAGAATAAGTTTCTGCTGTTCAATGCAGCCCTAAGGAAACAAATAAACGGCCTTAATTCCTGAAAAGAGCACATGCAAGTCATCAAAATCCAGTCTTGATTTGGTTGTGGAGAACCACATCTCTCTGAATTGGCAAGTTGGCTTAAGATTTTTCAAGTTTCTGGAACTGACCTAGTGAAGGAACAATTCTTACATCTCTTGTGACACACACCACTTTGGCTTCCACTCATCCAAGGTGGTGTTAAGAGGATGTGGTAGTTTTGGTTGGTGAGGGCAACAGGATGATTTTTGATACATCGGAGCTTCCACGTAACATCGAGCTGATCACATAAAATTATGTGGACCTGTCTTCAAACCGACAGCCCCCTGGGATCCTTATTTCCCTTACTTCTTCAATAAAATACCTTAGTTAGATAATCCGTGAATTTACAAAATGCCCAGGGCTTACGTTTTCCAGGTTATCTTTTTCTCCAAATTCCTGTCTCCACTCTGGATGCTACCCTTTGTTGTTTCCTCAAAACATAATACAAAACAGTAAAGTGAGGAGAGTTTACTGAAAGTTTGGGCAAAATGGAGAAGGTGGCTGCAAACACAGAATAAGAAGCAACTTAAAACTGAATATTAGGCACCATTTTAAAAAGTCCTTGGACATGTTGCACCCACCATTTCCTCTCCTTGTTGCTGGCCCAGACTCTTTTCTAAGGCTCATTTTCCTCTGTGCTCAATAGAGGCATACTCCTTGAGGACATACAGGCTTTTCAAGCAGTCTTCTATATCCAATTCCCACCTCCAATATCTCCTGCTTGTGTGATCTTGGATGTATTATTTAACCTTTATGTGCCTCATTTCTTCATTTGAAAAACATGTATAATATTATTCATCTACAAAAAGAAATGTCAAAAGTACTGACACATGCTACAACAATGATGAACCTCAAAAGCATTATGCTACGTGAAAGAAGCCACACACGAAAGGTCACATATTGTACGATTTCATTTATATGAAATGTCCAGAGTGAGTTAATCCATAGAAACAGAAAGTAAATTGGTGGTTGCCAGGGGCTGGGGAAGAAAGGAATGAGAAATAACTGCTTAATGGGTATTATAGAGTGAAGTGTGTTCCCCCAGAAAGATATATTGAAGTCTTAGTCCCAAGTACCTCAAATTGGGAACTTATTGGAAATAAGGTTTTTTTCACAGAGGTAATCAAGTACAGATGAAGTGATTGGAATACATCTAATCCAATATCTGACATGCCCTTATAAAGAGGAGAAATTTGGGGCATGGAGGCAGATAGAGGAAAAAGAATGTGAAAACACACACGAGGAATTCTATTTGAAGGTAGAGGCAAAGATTGGAATGATACAGCTGGAAGCCAAGAAAAACCAAGGATTGCTGGAGGTACCAGAAACTGGAAGAGGCGAGAAAGGAGTCTACTCAGAGTCTCAGAAGGAGCAGACACTGCAGACACCGATTACAGAGTTCTAGCCTACAGAACCCAAAGACAGTACATTTCTATTATTGCTTTTTGTTTTGTTTTGTTTTGTTTTGATTTGTTTTTGGCAAGGCAACCCTTTGTTGACCTCTCAGATTGCAAGGACCTTGTCAGTTTACAATCCTTCATTTTTTATTTTTATTTTTTTATGCCTACAGCACCTGGTCTTCCTAGGTGGTCTCCCATCCAAGTACTAACCAGGCCCAACCCTGCTTAGCTTCATTTCTATTGTTTTAAGCCACCTAGTTTGTGGCACTTTGTTATAGCAGCCCTAGAAAACTTAATACAATAGGTGCAGGGTTTCCTCTCAAGCTGATGAAAATATTCTGGAACTAGATAGAGGCAGTGGCTGCACAACATTGTGAATGCACAGATGGTCCCCAACGTACAACGTACAATGGTGCCACTCACAACTTTTTCACTTTACATTGGTGTGAAAGTGATACGTGTTTAATAGAAACCATACTTTGAATTGTGAATTTTGATCTGTTCCTGGGTTCATGATATGCAGTATGATATACTGTCACAGTGTTCCCAGTCAGCCACACAGCCACAAGAGTTAACAACTGATACTCTATGGTATACTCATTGTGTTGGATGATTGATTCTGCCCAACAGTAGGCTGTCGTAAATGTTCTATTTACATTTAAGTTGGGCTAAGCTATGATGTTCAGTACGTTAGGTGAATTAAAGGCATTTTTGACTTACAATATTTTCAACTTATGATGGGCTTATTGGGACATAACCCCACCATAAGTAGAGGAGCATCGGATTGAATGTCACTGAACTGTTCACTTTAAAATGGTTAGTTTTACGTTTTGTGAATTTTACCTCCATAAATATATCATAGGAAGCTCTTAGAATAGTCCTTGAGACATAGTAATTGCTCAATAAGGTTAGATTTTATTTCTGTTTTCAAAAGTCTCTCTTCAAATTTCCCATCTTTAACCATCAAATAGGAGCACCATTAATTCCTCCAAACTTGTTTTCTCTTCACGTAGAGAATTTTAGCCTCTCCTCCCAGATGACAAAAGTTTGAAACATCTTCTCTTTTCACATAAACATCTTACCCACCCACCACTACCACCACCAAGTATTCAAAAGTTAGCAGCAGACAAATTTATAAAAATTACAATTATTTTCATCCCATCCCACTAAAAGCCTGCATAGTGAACTCATTTCACTACTACCTAAGGATAAACACTTTCAATTGTCCTTCTTAGGGGCTTTATGGGACCCACTCATACTCTCTCCTTCTGCTTCTGACCAGCGTTTCTCTCGGCTGTGATGGCAGAAGCCAGCAAAGCCAGTTGCCCATACGGAAAACAGATACCTAACCTGGGGCTCTGGGTTCTAACAAATTAGGTTTATTGTCCTCTACTTGATTCATTACATGAGGAGAAAGCCCATGGGGGTGGATCGTCAATTTAAAATGGTGTAAGACCCAGAAGAACTAATATTTAATATCTCGATTCCAGATAATTAAAACAAAAAACCTTGCTGAATTGTTTTTTACTCCACCCCCTAAAATTACAGAATAGAAAGATGGAAAGCTTTGGTAAGTATTAAGAAACCAGCCTTTGAGAGACTTGATGCTTTGTGCAAATGGGAAATCGATCATGAGAGGAAAGGAAAGGAAAAAATTGTGCAAGGGAACTCGAGCAATGAAAGAAAAAATCCAAGGAGACATGTTAGACCACAGCAGCCGATTTGAATCAAGCATGCCATAGATTTGGTGCAGGATTTTTTGAAAATATATGCCTCAAATTACATTTCACTGAATTGCTGTTAATGCCCTACAACTTGTCATAACATGCTGTATCTTCAAGAAGGCTTTTTTTGTTATTAATATTTTACTGTTTTTATAGTAGCACCATAGGAAAGAGTATGTGGGAGAGAAAATGTATCAGCAAGCTCTCAGCCATGTATCCAGGTGGCAGTGCAAAGCACCGTTTGAACCATTCTATTACAAGCTAGATACATATTTATGCCTGAGATGCTTTCTTCTTCATAAATATTTTCTCTGGTGTCTTCATGTTCTTTCTTATCCATTTATGGATCAGTTAACCCCATAATCAAACATAACTAGGTGATCTATGGAAACAGATGGCAGTTTCCCAAACAATTGCGAAAGGAGGATAAATACAGCAAACGCGCAATTCTTATTGCCATACTAACTGGCTGCTGGAAAAGAATATTCCCTCCCTTTCATCTGTTAAGATTATCAGAAAAATAGAGGTAACATTTAGAAAGGAAAAACAAAATGAGTCCTTTCTATAGGATAGAGCAAGTGAGAAATTTTGAGTCAAATAATGATGATAAGAATAATGATTAAAATAATTATAGTCAACATTTATGGAGCCCACAGGCCAGGCCTTGTGCCGAGTGGTCTACATGCTTTATCTCATTTAATCCTTCTAGCCACCCCATGGGGTAAATGTTATTATATCCATTTCACAGATGAAGTAACTGAGACTCAGACAACCTTGCCAAGTTCATAAGCTATTAAGTGGAGCCAGCGCTCAGATTAGGTTTATCCGTTTCTGAAGTGTTAATTACAATGCTCTTTGCCAAAAGGAAAGTTTTCACTTGCCCAAAGAAAATGTTACCAATTCTCTCCAGGGGAGTCCTATTCCTTTGTCAAGGATACAATTTTTTTTTTTTTTACTGCAAATAATCTGTAGCTTCTATGGCTGGCATTCCCACTGTGGCCAAGTCTGCTACTTTGAAACCAATAGAGGTCATTTTCTTCTTGCTAACCAAGGTAAGCAAAGCACACTTAGTCTTTGGGATTTAAAAAAAAAAAAAAAAAAAAAAAAAAGCCAAGAAATATAAACAGGTGAATATAGTAATTGTGAAGACAGACAATAAAAATGGAGCCCCTGAATGGAAATATGAGTGCCCTGCAGTCAAGACATAATTGCTAGCGAGTTAGAGAAAAAAAAGGAAGGAGGAAAAAGATGGCGAAAGCCAAGAAACACACTCAAAGCACAAGATAAAGGCAGAGAAAACTAAATGCTTTTTCTGGAAAATTAAAACTGGGATTTTACAAGACATGAAGTTAGACACTTGGTGAATTATGTACTAATTCTTCTACTGAAGTGCCATAGGCTATAGACAGCCTCCCAGGTATTAATGAAAAGACCTCAGTATGGTGCTCTAAATTCACTGCAATGCACCAAACCTAACAAAGTAAGCTCAGGAAACCCGCAAAAAGGGTGAAGTCGATCCTTTGATTAGTTGATTTCCCCTACTGGCAACTATTCTCAAATTGACACTCCCCACCACCGTCCCACTTACACACAAGTACATGTACACACATGTGCATGCATACATACACGGAGACAATTCTAAGACTATTTTCTGGATGAGTTGCTTTGCCTTTGAAATGTGTTTCATTATTCTTTAGTCAAATTTAAGACAACATCATCATCCTACTGATAAACTAAGGCTTAATAACTTGCCACATATAAGAAGAACAGACATATTCAGATTCTAAGACAGTGGAGGTAAAGCCTAAAATGATAGAATTCTATTTTCTTTTTGGGTAACTCCTGTTTCATTCCATTTCTTCTATGTGGGTGAAGAGCAAACCCATTAAAGGCCAGACTGCTTAACACTCCGAAGGAGGCAACTCGCTGCTTCCTGGTCCTGTCTCCTCCTAACTCTGCACTCCCCTCCTTCAAAACCTCTCAAGCATCTAAGACCTGGCTCAGATCCTGCTGGTGAGGGTGTAAATTGGTACCATCTTTGTAGCAAGCAATTTGGCATTGTGTATCAAAAATCTCAATAATATCCTATTCTGTGAACCACACAAAAATATGATCCATAAAAAAGATTTTTGCACAGAGCTGTTAATTAGAGAATCCCCTAAAACAAGAAAGAAAAATACAGTGCCCAATTATGGGAGAATGTTTGGCCAAATAATGTTCCACCCATTTATGCAAGGATATTTTTATCATTAAAAATGATTAGAATATGATAAAAGTAAAAAAAAAAAAGCTATAAATTCATTTACAGTATAAACTCAACTATATAAAATACCACCTGCGGAATGAAGAAAAATACTAAGTGTAGTTACCTTTAGGTGGTGGAATTATGTTTATATGTAAAATAATAAAGGAAACAATATTTTTGCTCTTAGCTATCTTTTCCTTTATTATTCAGCTTTTGACAATGAGTGTTAGTGTCTTAAAGGCAAGAGAGTATAGTGGTTAAGAACAGTCTCAACTCAGAAGACCTGTTTCATATCCCAGACAGCCCCAGATCCACCACTTATGAGTTATGTGACTTGAGGCAGGTTACTTAACATTTCTGAACTTCATCCCAACTCCGTCATTGATAAAATGAGAATAATTTTATTGTTATGAGGGTTAAATGAATTACTATATCTAAGGTGCTTAAAACCGTGGTATAGAGTAAATGCTCAGTAAATATTACTGCCACGTTAAATGTTAAGCACTGTGAAAACAAACATGCACAATTCGATGAGGTAAGTACTACAAGGAAGGGAGATGCAAGTTATTGTGGGGGCAAAAAGAGAGAGAGAGAGAGAGAGAGAGAGAGAGAGAGAGAGCGAGCCCTTACTCTGCCAGGGCAAGAATTTTCATTATCTTAATGTTATTTCACCTTTTTTTATTTTAGACAACTCTGTGGGGAATATCTGCAGGGCAACTGGCCCCATAAGAAGGAGAAGACAGACACCTAATATCTAAAGTCTATAGAGCATTTTATAGTTCCTAGACTGTTCTCATCTATACCATCCCAGTTCTTCTCACATGACACCTTTAAGGCTGGCTATTTTTCAGCAAAGCTTAGGGAGAAAAAGTGGGCAGGCCAAGCTACTCGACTCTTAAGGGACAGAGATGAGACACAAACTCCGGTGCTGGGGTAGAGAATTGATGTCATACCAGAGATATTACAGAAAGGACTTCTCTGTCAAGAGAGACTTATGTTTCCATTTATTACTTCCACAAGTTCTAGTATTACATGACAATAGTCATAGGAGGAAGAAGAAGGAGGAACTAAGTAAGATCTAAAATGAAGACTCTGAGACAGCACAGCCTTATGGTTGTCTACACAATAAAGTTAAAATCTGAAATATGTACTCTGTTTGAAAATGAGTCTCCTACATTGCAGTGGGGGTTTGGTGTGGCAGTGAGCTGATAGACAGTTGGGGAAAACAAAAGATAAACACCAAAAAGAGAAGATTTGGACAACCTACCACCAGGAGCTCACATTTTTAATGGGAATTCTGAAATGACGCAGACTATTTGTTTATCCCTCCTTCTTCATGCCTGCTAATTAACATGTCCTGACTGCTTTTGAGCCAACCATCCATCCATAAGAATTTGTTTTGTATTCCCAGCTACTAAGAAGTAGTGTAATCTAAAGAAGACAACAATGAACTTAGAGGCCAGTGACCTGAAATTAAACTTAGTCCAGCTATTTGTTAGTTGTATGACTTCAGCAAGTGATTTTTTAACCTGAGTCTCAGCTTCCCTTTAACATTAAAATAATAATACCTCTTAAAGCTGTTGGGAGATTAAATGAAATAAATTAGGTGTTTTTGAAACACTCAGCAAAATGGTTTTGCTCATGAATAGTACTTATTCCTCTGAATAAGTGAATGGATTCTTGGTGGTACTCGATTACAGAATCAACATGATAGAACAGTCATGTATCAAGAATCACGTGGTCCAGACTGCTCAGTAACTATGCCAATCAGTTGCACGATTGCTAAGTCACCAACAGAGACATTTTCCACTGGAATTGGAGCCACCATACTGACTCAGATAAAAGGAAGAATTTCATTTTTATCTAACTCCACCCACTTCACCCAAATGAATTAATTAATTCATTATTTTGAACATGTAAGTCAATAGTGATCGTTATTGTCATAGAAAATTGAGAGCTGCTATAGGATAAAAATAAATCTCTACCAGGACCTACATTTCTGTATGGAATCTTTGATGCTATGAATCGCTCTTGATCAACACATTTTTCCATTGCCAAATGGGCCTTCACACAATAACAGCCACGCAGACGCTTAGTGATTTCACTAACCATAACTCTATGCGGTGATTGTCGTGAATGATGAAATATGATTAGCAAATTATAGCTCTGGTGTTTTATTTTAAGGGAACTTAAGGAAAATGAATGGATTAAGCTATTTTGCATTTTTCAATAGAATCATTTAAAAGGAGTGGGTAATGGAGAACTCAAGACTGATGGCTAAAAGAAAAGGCACAAATAATGTTGCCACTTCACAGCCTATCAGCATAATTCATCTGTGCCTCCTGTCCTGAACAGTTGTGCAATGTTGTTGTACATAGTTAAACAGCTGTTATTTATTTCTGGCATCTTTATTTTGTACTGGATAAATTGACCTGGAATTTTATAAAATTCTTTTATATCTAAATGTGTAAAAAAGACATGAGATTTTTATCCTTAAATCTCATACCGTGCTTTCTTTATAAGTTAGGTCACTTAGAACAGTAGCTCTGAAACTTGAGCAATAAATGAAACTCTGGAAGGTACGGGATGTTTCTTCTTACATCTCATCTACTTTACAATGAATGACTGGTATTGTGGCCAAAGTCCAGGGTTCTCAGAAATCTTGTGAGTTACACAGGTGCTTTTCTACATTCAAATGTCTTATATTGATAAAAATAGTACTTTAGCACTGCTGACTTTTTTTTTTTGGTCTTCAAATCCTAGGCTTATAAGTTTGACATTTCTCCCATGGAGCCAGCAGTAAAGCAAAATCCCATACAGCCTCTTTTATTTTCCCATTGATACCATTATAAAATTAGAGATGTATTCCTATGAAAATTATTTGGCCCTGAAATGTAATCAAAAACACACTTGAGAATGTAGCATATAGTTAAGAGTGTATAAATAACCTGCGTTAATATTCAAAATAGTTGTATAACAAGGGAGAAAGCACTGGACTTGGCGTTTGAATCTAAGCTCTACCACTTGCCAGCCATGTGATTTTGGGCAAGTCACTTACCCTTGCAGAGGTAATTTTTTTTTTTAATTGACTAACACTTACTTCATAGGGCCATTATAAGGATTAAGGGACACAGTAATATAGTATCTGATCAATAACCTGGGTTTAATAAATAGTACTCAAATTAAATGAATGACTAAAAATAAGCTACAAAAGTAAAATGCTGAAACTGTCATCAACTGGCAGTTTGTTTCATGAAATCATAGCACTGATTTTAAAAAACGGTTTTTAGTTTCTGAATACTTTTAAAGTACAAGTCTTACATTGTCCATATTTTTAAAATCTTTATTGACTTTTTTCAAACTATACATGTAATACAAAATGGACAAAATTAAACATTTCTGAAAAACATGATACAAATGGTAAAAGTTTCTCATGATTAATGAATCCATAATTTTTGAGTCTCGATTCAAATCCATGTTCAATTAAAGTGACTTTATCTATCCTGCTTTGCCTGAAACTGTGCCAATTTCTGCCTCTCATCCTGGCATAATTATTAATTATGTCCTTTTCACTTTCAAACTGTCTCAGCATGGATGATAAATACGTGGCCCCTTGACCCATAACCTGCCTCCGAAATAGAATCTACTTTCGACAGTTGGAGGCTGTGTTCTCCATTTCTCTCTTCCTCTTCATTATTAATTATCCTTAAAAAGTATTATTTGCCTGTTTTGCACAACTTATTTTAACTTTTCCTCTTATTTTACAGACTAAATTTTTGTAAAAACATAACTTCCATAACATGTTAATTTTCACATGGAAAATTAAGCTGCATTTGTCTTAAATGCATTTTATGTTTCAAGAATGCATACTAGTAAGAAAAAATGAAATAATAATAGTTAATGCTAAGTTTTAAAAAGTTCCATGAAAACAGTAATTTTATTTGAGTTCTGCTCCGAAAATCTCATCCCAGTGAACATAGATGCAGAAGTGAACATTGTTTAAACAGTGGGGTAAAATCTCGCTAGTTTGAAATCCAACATTTTGGAATTTGTTGGGGGCAGAGGGAGAGGGTGTGCAAGCATGAATGGGGGTGGGGGAAGGTGGAAACAAACAACAAAACTGTACTTTTTTTTTAAAGTTTGTTCAAAAAATATTGTCTTATTCTATAAAACATTTCAAACCTAGTTAGGTATTTGTAATCAAAAACATTTGCGCAGAAAGGAGAACTTAAGGCTGCCTGTCCTATACCCTACCGCTGGACAGGAAAAGAACTGAAAATGTCACCCTTCTGACATTCTAAGGCAGCTGGACTGGCAGCCAAGTAAGGGAGAGTGATGAGGCGCAGAGAGGGTAGGGAAGCGTGCGAGGGCACTCTCCATGGCAGGCAGGAGTGGGGACAGAGGGAGAGCTCATGACTGGGTCAGTAAAAATAAATGATGGGCTCTTATCAATCATTTGCCAAAAAAAAAAAAAAAAATCTGAATTAAAGTTTTTCCTTGCTTAAGAAATTATTTCTTCATGTCAATGAAAATAAATATTTTAAATAAGATTTTAGGGCCGAATGTTTAAGAGATCAAACTACATGTTATAAAAGAGTTATAAAAGAAAAATATATGATTTAACCCCATTTGTTTTAATGAGCTTGAAAGTTATTTGATTATCTATTACACAAATCTGTAATTCAGGCTATTCCTTAAATTAGAAGGTCTGTTGAAACTCCAGGGCACACTCCATAGATTAGTCGCTCAACATCCATATCCAGCTTTCTTCTCCCTTGCAGCCCAAACACATTCCCAGCCTGCTTTGCAGCTAGTAGTGATCCAGTCCCAGCTAAGTCCTTGGAGGACAGAGGGAAAAGGGAAGAGAACAAGACCTTCTAAGATTTGCTGTGCTGATAAATAAACAAATAAGGCTGGTGCTGCCTATTCCCCACGTTGCCTGCCTGGAAAGTTTGCAGCTGCAACTGCCATATCGCAAACATGAAGGAAAGGCCAAGAGTAGTGCAGACTCCAACTCTGATAAAGTTGAGCAGCTAAACCAACACAGGCAGCTGCCTCACTCCAGACTTCTCACTACACGAGAAAAATAAACCCTTATTTGTTTAAGCTACTGTGAGCTGGATTTTTTGTTACTTGGGGCCAAATGCATTCCTAACTAATACAATGGCTTAGGGGGCCCACGTTTCTGCAAGATGTCAGTGCCTACATGGGAAAAGCAAAAGCAAAACTGTACAGATCAAAGTCACAAGGTGCCTTCAAACTGTCAATGCATAGGTGGAAGTAATGAAGCTGAACACCATTGACAGCGCACACAGTGCTAGGGCTTGGGCACCAGCTAAGGTCAAGAATTAAACAGAAATCTTGCTGAGATAGCCTATTTTACTTTAAACTGATCTTTTGCATCCTTCTAAGATGTGACATAGTTTCTCTCCAGCCATAAAAAAATAGAAATAGTTCCTCCTGAATCAATAGTTCTGCCTTTTTATTTTATTTCGATTTGGGCTCCACTATTGTGTTTCGAAGTAAATTGTCTCAGAACATCAGGCAAAGCTATATTCAAATATAAATGTTAAACCTATTTCCAGTCTAATTTCTTTTTTAATTAACTGACATTTCATGGAGTCATGGTGACAAACATGACTATCTCTACCATGAACCAATCCTATGAACTTGGACTTGAACTTTCGTGCCTTAGTTTTCTCATCTGTAAAACGGGGTGTGGGGGTTGAGTACTCCCCTAATAGAGTAATCGTGATAAATAACTGAGATGTACAATGTTCAAAACAGTCTTTGGAATAGTAAATACTCGATAAATATTAGGCATTATTATGGGTATTTAAAAGTTGATTCTACTTCTTATATACAAATACATGTAGACTATTAGCATACGCTTGTGTTATAGATATACATGTATAATCATTTGTGTTTCACTTTGTATTCCCAAATAAACGCATAATAACTTAAAATTTTGATCATCCAGTCCTTTATATACCTCAAATGTAAACCCAGACAAACCTCTAGTGAATAAATTGTCCCTAATCTCTTTGCCTCTATTTTTTTTTTAAAGTTCTGTGTCTGTGTCTAAGCTCATTTGGTTAAGATTTGTGTGATGGAACTCTAAAGACCATTTCCTCTTATTTCTATGTAAACTTGAAAGATTATGGGTCCTGCTTTAAAAGTCTTCTTGAGCTATCCGACTTTTACTATTTCTTTTCTCCGCATTGGCAATTAGCAAATATATGTTTTGATTGTTTGGTTGGTTTTCATCTTTTTATATTTTCCCTTCTTGCAAAATTGCTGTTGTAACTTTTGTCAGTTTCTCATTGTCTTCATCTGTGCCCTGAGAATCCTTTTCATTTCTGTGTTTAAAGTGAACTATTCTTTTGTCTTTCTTAGCTACTTGTTCTCCATTGCTTGAAATTTATATCATCTAAGAATACATGTATTAACCAAATGGGCTACTTCTAAGATTTCTATTTTTTTATTTTCTTTAGCGAAAGAGATTTGCCTTTCCTCTTTGATACCAGCTTGTTCCAAATGGCCAGCCCCCCCTCCATCTCCTTTCCTTATCAATGTGCCATTCGTGTACTTCCCCTCCCAGTGTTTCAGGCTTCCTGAAGACTGTTCTCTCTGCCCAGCTCTTCCTCACATCCCAGCATTTAGAATAGTGAATGCTTCCACCACATGATCACTATCTTCCAAATTGCCTTCCCAAGCCGCAGCTGCCACCACTCCTCTGCCGTGGTCAGTGTCAGGTCTAAAAGACCTGTCCCCTTGCTGGCTTTCCTATCTTCCACATTAAAAAGTTGTCATCATCACATTTTACTTGTCAATAACATGATGCATGAATCAGATATTTCCTTTTACTCTTTCATCTTTGCCACACATAAGAATTAGCTTCTAATGACACAAAGGCAAAAGTTAATGGAAATTTAATTGAAAAAACTACCATCCCAGTAGGAGTTGAACCTGTCGGCCTTAACACAGGAGGCAGATATTTCATCCACTAGGCTTTGGAGTTTGGTTTAGCATGCTTGGATATAGATGGTATCACTTTGGTAAACAGATAATTCCCATATTTTCCCAGTATTACTTTGGTCAACAAAATGAAGAAAAGAGTGAATTCCAATTTAAATGTCAGGGCTATCCACTTTAAGGATTCTGAACAGGGAAGTTTTAATGAAAATAGGATTTAATTTCCTGTAAATGTTTGAGTTCTTCAACCCTAATATGTAGAAATAATGAATATTTATATATGTAAAACACGACTTCCTCTTAGAGAAGCATTTAGTCACTCATACCCAAAAGAACTCCAGGAGAATTTTTTTAGGGATTATGAGTCACACCTCACTCTTTTCTAAAGGGAATTACATTATCTAAATACTTTCGTTCCCTCCTTCTTTCACATTTTTCTCCAGAAGCCTAAATTATATGAAGAAATTGGCAAGGTGTACAGTTTTGATGAGTCATCAATAATGGAATGTAGGAATTTTAACTATCAGTCTACCATTATGTTTTTATTTTTTTTAATTAATTAAGCTTAACAAATACGTTATATACAGATGAACTGAGCACTTTCACCTAATCTGCAATACTCAAGATAGGGGAGGTTTCCCAGGGGGATTGATATCCTCAGCCTGTTAGAGCTTTCAGCATTTTAGAGCATTCCTTATTCCCTTGTGCCTGCTTAAGTGGCTATATGCATTACAATATGTAATTCAAAGTAAATTAACCCTCAGATTATTGGGAAAAAAAATGTCAAGATTCACAGAAAAAAAAAACAAAAAACCGCAGATTGAAAATACTACAAATAACACAGCCCAAGCAAGCAATGAGAAAATGGCAGAGCCGACAGACACTTCTCTCGCACATAGACAAGCGCGTCATCAGTTATTTTACAGAGTAAAAACACAAGAGTTCACTTTCAGAAAGTCAATAAATTAAAAAAACAAAGAACCTCAATATTATTTTTTTAAACTTATTTAAAATCAAGATGTATCCCACAATCATTAATGATGAACCTTGTATTGGCTATTATGACTTTGAGATATTAGCTAGTGACGGTATAAAATCTTCATGATTAGCAAGACATTAAAAGAAAAGTATAGGGAACTAGAAAGCAAACATCTACAATGTTTATGACTGTGTTTAAAGTTATGCAAAACCCAATTAAGATTTATAAAATTTTACTAAGCTTAAGCTTAATGATAAATACACAAAAGTCTCTTTTTTATGGAGACAAAAATAATTTTTTAATTGTTAATAAATAAAAATTATTTCTCTGAAGTATTTTTATTATTACTTCTTTTTAAATGTATTTTTAGACTATATAACATATGGGGACCATAAGACATGCTTGTACGTACAAACATATACACACATATAAGAATAAACATAAATAAATATAAATAAACATACTTCCATTGAGAGAATGTGCTCAAAAAAAGTTTATAGATCTCTGCTCTAATGAGGATGTGGTAGCGGTAATTTTTTTCAGGAATCTAGGTCTTTTCATTTTCCTAATGCCTTCACTAAGAACTCAGTACTAAAATTACTATTCATACTTTTAGATCTAAATGTAAATCCCTTATTTTCCTTTATGGCCTACCCACTCAGCTTAGGGCTTAACAGCATATCTAGAATCAGGCAGACCTGTGTGGAATCCCAGCTTCACCATTTGTAGTTGGTTGACTTTTTATAATTCTCTCAAAACCTCAGTTTCCTCATCTGTAAAACAGGAATAAAAATATTCATCTCATATGTTAATACAAAGCATGAAAAGCACTTAGCACAATGTTTGGGTATGTGGTCCATTAAATGCTAGCTATGGTTGTTGTCGTTGTTGTTGTTGTTGTTATCCCCCTCAAGGCAATCTGCTTTCCAGCTACATTGAACCATTCACTGTCTTGTTATCTGCTTTTGATCACTTCTCCCAAATGGCTTTCTCACCAGCTTTACGTGGTCAGGTATTACCTGTGCTTTTCAGTCCATTTTAATTACTACTTACTCTATTAAATTTTCACCAACACTGTTGAGCCAGAAGCAACCTTCTTTCTCCTCTACATCAAATAATACTGCATTTGCATCATTCTTGTGGAGCTTACAATTTTCTACCTTGTATACAGCATATACGACATGCATGTGTCATTTGTATTTATGTAATACCTCTTCATAGAGAGAGAATTTCTTGAGGATGGGGTCATTTTCTATTCATATGTGTCCTTTCCAAAGCATTCAGCATTGAGCCTTGCCCTTAGTGACAATCAATCAATACGAGTTGAACTAATTAATTAATATTTCTGTCCACTCAGTACAAAATGTCTGCTTGAAGGCAAAGGCCAGGCAATGAGGAGGGTCATCAAGTAGTAAATATTGAAATCTTTATGTCTCCAATCCCTTTCACATGCTACAGTTAATTAGGTGATGCAAAGTTTATCTAGACATGAATGTGAACCTTCCCTTCTCTGCTCACTCCCCGCCATTAACTTAGTGACTTTGTGGAAAACATTAACTATTCTAGGCACCAGTGTCCTCATTTGTAAAAATAAAAAGTTGGATTAAATATCTAAGGAACTTTCTGGTTGTTAAGGCCTGTGTCTCATATTTCACACAATGTTTTGCACCAGCAAAGACAGAGATATGGAGTGAGAGGGGAATTACTCTGAATATTTCCCAAGCATCAAGACTGGGGTCAGAAATTTAATGGAAAGATGTATGTGACAAGAAACAGGTTGGTTAAGCTTAAGGTCAGACCTAAGGGCAAACCCATTAGGCCAAGAACAAGATCCAAAATGGAGGCTAGAGCATGAATAGGCATTAGTCAAGGTCTGTGAAAACAAACAAGCAAACAACAAAACATAATCAACACCAAGTAGCTCAATATAGAAATTTTAACATGAGAATCTTGCCACAAAGGTGTCTGAGGAACTAAAAAACCAAAAGGATAGTTAGGCAACCTGGAGATTAGCAATGCAGGAAGCCAGCGCTTCTTGTAGGGCTGAGGAAATAAAAGGAGGAGGTAATGTGACCAGTGCCCAGGATTGTGGAGGTCCAACAGGAGGGATTGCCCATCAAGAGCTGCAACCACAGATGAGACCTAGCTATCACACACACTATTTCAAACAGAAAACAAGAGGAATAAATGCCTTGGATTCCCCGTTTCTCTTGATGACTCTCGTTGGCCAAACTTAGCTGTAAGACACTTGGCAAGAGAGTCTGGAAATGTAGTCTATGGGGGTTAGCTCCATACAAGGCAAAACAGAGAAGGAGAATATGAGGTGGTGGTCTGGGAGCAAATTGGCAACTAACCAATCCAGATGATTTTAGAGCTGGCTTCAGAGATGATTTTTCCAGAATGAGCTTTCCCTTATTGCATAATTTCTTTAAAGTTCCCAACCCCAGCTGTTGCCATAACACCTTGCTGTAAAGTAATTAAGAGGAAAGCTGCTGACAAATGGCCTGATAAAATTGTGTCTAGTTGTAAAGGCCCTGTCATATAATATTCAGTTATCGGTTCTAGAATTCTTCCCTAGATGCCTTCTAACATGTATTATGCTTGCTCATAACTAGGGCTTTCCTGATACAGTGCATCTCAGAATAGAACACCAGCCTTGTTTTTCCAAAAGGACATTGATCTCTTTGGTTTAAATGATGTAACTTCTTGCATGTAAACTACTAATTTTCAGATGGGCACTAGACTTATTGGGGTGATAACTTCATAATAGTGTATAAAGTCTAATTACTATACATGCCTGAAACTAATATAATATCATATGTCATCTGTAATGGGAAAAAATAATTTTTTTAAAGACTATGAATTTAACATTAGCAATAAACCCATATTCCAATGAGAATATGGAGTTGGAGGCTGATCTTTCCAACAAAAACATAAAATCCATCAGTGTGTTTTTCTTCTAATGAGCACTAAGAAGTAACAATTTCTCCTTTTACTTTTTCTTCTATTTCACAATGACATTGACTGACTTAAGGTGGCATTTGTAAAACCTACAGTAAAATGATATCGCATGTATATTTAACTTGTACAAATTCAATTCTATCCAGTTAGGGGAGAAAAGTAGAGAGAGGAAAAGGGAGAGGTTGAGACAGAATGGAGGTAAGAAGAGGGAAGAGGAGGGGGGAAATTTTCCAATAACATGGACAAGTCTACCCATGATTTTTCTCAGTAAATGAATGCCCTAGAGTAAGCAAGAGGTGAGAGATTGATCTATTCTGCCCTAAGTCAATCTTTGTTCCAGCTTATCTCTCAGAGCTTCTTGCCAAGATGCTAATGTGTAAAGATTTGGCACTGAAAAATTAAATGTAGCTTACATAGTCTTATCTATATATGTGCTTTTGTATATACTATGCATACCAATACTATAAGCTATGTTTACTGCACAAATGGGCAAACCAAGATATTTTAAAGGTTAATTTTTAAAAATATAATAGATTCTCACCTTCCATGCTGACTTTAACCCTCCCATATGGTGCGATCCTGCTGCATATACACTGAGATTGAAAATTCATTGAGAGATTGGTAATGGTATAGGAATAGGAGAAAAGGAGTTTCACGGTCTACCAAAACAAGAGCATTTGTGTTAACTTCAGAGAGAGAGAGAGAGAGAGAGAGAGAGAGAAGGCACTGCCGAAAATTACTATAGCTGCAGAAATTATCCTCATAGGCTGTCCCCAGGATGCCCAAGTATTGCTTTGAGATTCATCATATGACTAAACCAGTTACTTCCTTTTCTCTGCCTCAGCTATTCCTCTCATAAAATGGAGGCATAATATCTGCATCTTGCTTTTTGTCCCAAAAGAATATAAAGGGATTAGATCTAATCACTAGGTAATCCATTCCCCAGTGATAAAGTTTAACATTCTTTAAAATCCAAGGCGACAGCCAAACTTTGGATGGAATAGCTCATCCTGGTTCCATTCACTTCAAAGATGAACCAAACTTTAAGGTGTTGGGATAATTATGGTAGTATGAATGTTGCTTTATGTGACAAACATCCCACTAATGCTCTTACTTGATGCAAGGTATCAGGAGAAAGTTTTTCCCAATGTTAATTCAAATCTTTACTTCATTTCCAAACTTGAAATGCTTCAGCTTCCTAATCTCAACTGTATAATGTCCAAAATACATAAACAAATAACTAACCAAACCAGGAAAATCTTATATAAGCTCCTGCAGTCTGAAAAGCTGCCATTAGTAATAAGCCTTCCTGCACTCACCCTACCCTGAACTCTGGCCCCCCTGCTGCGTTCCACAGTACAGCTCTCTCTAACATTCCAGGTTAATGCTGAGAAGGAACTTAAACCACAAAGGACCAAAAAGCAAATATTTTTGCCCAAATCTAATGTAGCAAATTACATGCAAAATCTAAACTCCAAGAACCTTTTAAATGGTGCAAGTCTACACAAACACACAGCATCCAGTTTGCCAAGACTTAAAAACTAAATTAAATCTAACTCAAGTCCCACTGGGGATTCGTAGAACCAGTTAAAAGACCAAGTTCTGGTCTTGGCAGGACTGCTGGCTTACGTTGTCCCCCCAGGTAAATCATTTCTGTAACTGTGCTTCTGTCTGTCTGTCTATGAAGCTAACATTCTGCCTTCAGTGGATAGGCATGGTGAAATGAGAGTATAAGCAGGGTACTTCGAGCTCTATGTAAGAAAGGTGTCTATGCATAATCAGAAATTCATCCAAAAGTCTTCTGCCAAGTACTCTGTTCCTCTAACTGGGCTGCCATGGATCACTGTGCAGTCTATGAACTGCAAAAGGGCACAGCAGAAGCAGAAGTCAAGTCCTCTTCCTACCGTGAGCAGGGCTTCATCCGGCTGGCAGAAACTGCCTTGTCTTCACACATGGTACTGTCTACAGCTAGGCCCAGAAGACTCATCGGCTTTCAGGAGGTGCTCTTCTAATTCTCTTAAAGATAGCCAGTAGATAGTGGCCCAAGCCCTAACCAAGAATAGAGCAACTATCAGAGGTAATGTCATTTTGCAAAAAGCCAGATGAAGGGAACGTTTATTTTGGCGAGAGTCACATTCTCAATAAATATTTGTGGTCAGGAAACAAGCAGACACATTGAACTGAGAGGCACCTTTGCACCATGGTCACATTACTTAGCAGTCAGCCAGATTCTCCATGTTCTGCACCTTCACTTGAAGCTGCAGCCCGAAGAAGCAAGGCAGATGAAACGGAGAACACTCATTTAGAGAAAATAAGTACAGTAAGGGAACTGACCATGGCCGTGTTGTATAAGAAAGCCTGGAAGTTAATCAACTGCATCTGGCTTTGTTTTGTTCACACACTCAATTGGACACTGGACAGCAGTCGTAGTTAGTTTTTGAGCACGTGGGAGAAAATGTATTTTTTTAAGTCAGTGTGCACCATCAATTCTACATCATTTTCATTCCTGACTTTCTTTATGCTTAGATTTCAACTTGTATTTTAACTAGGCATTCTCATCCTTGTTTATCAGTAGGTAAATGAGTTACTTTCAATAATCAATCACACACATTTATGGATCCTGTGGCTACAAGTGTCATCCTGAAAAAAACAGACTAGCAGATTATCCTCAAGTGCTGGGGAAGAACAACAAGAAGCTGGCCACCAAGAGAAAGCTCAGTGACCTAAAACTAGAGTCAAGTGCAGAAGTCTGGCAATGGGAAAAATCTCACACACAGTACACATTGGGCAGATACAGTACCCAAGCTGACACGCAGATCTATCGACAAACAGTTTCTTAAAAATTCCTATGGATTCTGAATGTCTCTGAGCTAGGGAAAATGAGAAGAAAAAAGAAGTGATAAAGGAAGAGTATTTCTCATTCCCTGATATAAACCATTACTGGAAAATTAACATTCAGGATTATACCTCTGACAATGAGTCATTTTTATTATCTCTATTCCTTCCTAATTTTCCATAATAAATGAGTGGTTGCTAATATGCAAGAAGAGGGCAAAGTACTCCTCGTTATCTAAATTTATTTGATTACTAAATTCTGATAATGAGTGTTTAGGCAATGAGTTTGGAGAGGAAAAATCTATTTCATATCCAAGTTTCAATAAACAAGAATTGAGATTTCAGAGAGTGATGAATTTTCTGAATCAATTTGCTTCCTGAGTTCTGAGAATTTGGATTGCCAGAGGTCAAACAGCAAGAGATGCCTATATTGAATTTGCAATAGACATCCCTTTCCTTCCCTTTACTACATGTAAGCACCAAAATCAGACCTCAATTGGACAATTTTGTGATGTTTGTCTTTGGAAAAGTTTTATACCACAGTACTTTTATATGACAAATTTCATCCTCATTTTGGTTCCTTAACAAAATAAGGGAGTTTCCATACATGTCATAGAAGCAAACAAATTGGGGAAAACACGGGTAGCTTCCTTTGTTAAACTCACACAATAAAATACTTGAGTAAGAATTTTTTAAATGTAAATCTGTGTTCTCTCAACTGTCACTGCATTAAGGAACTGAGATCTACAGGCAAAAAGTGTTATAAGGCAAGTATGAAGTATGATTTCTTGGCCTCAGCCCACAAAACCTTCACTTGTACTTTACAAAATTAAACTAGAGAAAACAAAATCCTGGCCAAACCCATGACACTTGCAGACCCTCTATGCCAAAGAAATAGAACTCATCAAAGAACTAGGAACTAGAGCTTCACCCTACATGTAATAGGAAAAAGGAAATACCATACTTGTCAAATGAACACAGTATTGCTAATATACCTCAAGAAAGACATAACCAGAAAACCAAAATGTTTTATAGAAAAAGTGAAAGGTGAGATCAGATCTCTTGGAGAATTTTTTCCCTTTCTTTAATATCTTCCAAATATATTTGAATTTATTTCCTGCCTGGACTCTTAATTTTCCCTGATATATTTTACAGATGTGAGTTATGTTTGGAAACATGACTCAGGCACTGTGTGGTTTTGACCTGTACCTTGGGCTCTTGGAGTTCCTCCACAGTTGCCCACAGCATCTCTGTGTCCTTTACTAATGCTGCCCACTTCCCTCCCAGCAAAGGGCCACTTTACTCAGCACACCGTGACATCTAATTTAGTCAACATGGGAGGAGATTGTTATCAATGTCAATGTGAGTGTAGGAGAGAAAGATCCCAACCAACCTGTGAAGACTGTTGGTGTCAAATAGCCACGATTCACAGGGTTAATTTCCTCTTCTTCCCTTACTGTGCTTAAAAGTGACATAATTTTCAACTTGTTAAAAAATACTGGTTTAACGGGGAATATAGTCAATAATATTGTAATTTTGCACAATGAAAGTCTAGATGGTGGTGATCGTATCATAAGGTATATAAATGTCAAATCACTATGTTGTATGCCTGAAACTAATATAATATTCTATGCCAGCGATACTTTTAATTTAAAAAATTTTTATATGCTTGCTTACTTCTGATGACCTAAACTCGGCCCCCATAGTTCCGGTCACAAACCCAAGTAAATGTGTTTACTAAATGTTTGAGGAATGAGAAAGAGAAAGAAGATATGCGGGGAAAATGGGCAGGGGTGAAAAACAACTCACACTGAAACACACGAACTCCTCTGAAATACTAATTTTAAAATAGCAGTAGCCTTCATTTGTCGGAACCTAATTTTTACACTCATAACAACCCTGTAAGAAAGATACTGTTATTGCCATTTTATAGATGAGAAAATCAAGAGTAGAAGGTTGGGCAAGTTGCCCAAGATCTCACAATTAAGAAATGATAGAGCTGAGTTTCCAAATTAAGTCTAATCCCTGCTCTTTCAACCTCTAAAATCTATTAGAAATATTAACTAAAGAGTGTTTAATAAAATAAGTTTGGACAGAAAACAGAAAATCTAAAGGAATTTAAAGAACGTTTTGTTCCAAGATCTTCTAAGTTACCTTATCATTGTAAAGTTATTCATACTACTGTTGACAACCTAACTCCACCTAACTTTCTTTATGTAGAGAAACAATTTTAAAAAAAACCATAACACTTAATGTTCTGATTTCTTCTTAAATACTCTCCTTCCAGCTTCCTTTATTCTTCCTTCTCTCAGCTCATTGCCATGTTGGCCAACATGTCTTCCCAGGACCTCATCAGCACAAGACTGCTTCCACTTCCACTGGTCTCCTAACTCAGTAGGCTCTCCTCCCATTCCTCCAGTAATCTTCCCATGAGCCCTTCAACCCTTGTACTCAGCTGTACAAATCTGCCTTCATCAGCAGTTGAGATTTCATCCTCTCAGGCCTTCCCTTCCAGTCAGCCTCACCTGTTCCCAGTCTCGACATCTGGAATTACAAAACACAACTGGGGAAGGAACCATAACCTTTAGAACTGGCCCACCACAGGCTCATACCATTCCAACACAGCTTGGCCCTAGCAGGTGCTGAGTAATCCTGGTATTTGTCCCTCATCCAGTTCCTGGCTCCTTTCCCCAGTATAACTGATACAAACCTTTTTATCTTGTGTTAAGACTTCAATCCCAGCCAAATACCCATCTTCTTTTTACCACATAGCCAAAGACTTTCTAAAGATAGTTTTGCTTTTGAGCCCCCCTTTACCTACCATTTATTCCTTTCTCTTGCCTCTCCCCTTCCCTCTTTCCTTTCTCAAAACCTATTCTCCTTTGGCATATCTCTGCAAAGCCTACCCTGGGTATTTCCTCTCTCCCTGAACTTCTGAAGCACTCCTTATTTGTACCTTTCAGTTGGCTCTTAAGATTCAGTTGTCAAGTATTTTTTATCTTTTTTTACTTTGAATCTTCTTTTAATATTTTAATTGCAAGTCAACAATCTGACTTATCTTTTTTGTGCACATATCCTGTCTACCCAACCAGATTGGGTGTCCTCCAATGCTCTGTCCTTTCCCATCTGCTCAGCTCTCTTCCTAATGACTCTGGGAGAGAGCTCATCCCCTTGCAATTGCCATGTATGCTGCACATATTTTTGCCATCAAGCCCCTGCTCAGGTTTCCCCTGCCCTTATGGTTCTCTCCCCTTCTCCTTATCAATCTAAATCCACACTCTTTTCCCAAGGCTACTTCAAATTCCAGTGAAGCCTTCTCTGGCAAATGCAGGTCCACAATTATCCATCCTTTCTCTGACTTTCTACAGCACTCCTATTTACATAAACATTTTAATGCTTATAAGTATTTTTGTTTAATTGTGTGCATACCTAAATAGATTGAGTTCCTTGGTTTTGAATTTCCCATATTACCTAGCAAAGTGCTAGGTATTCTGAAGGTGCATATTAATTACCTCCTACCTACATGCATCCTACATTTCAAAAGTTAAAACATAACTCAAATTTTTGTGTGTTTGTTCATTTCAAATATAGCACTTTAAACTAAGGCTGTAGCAGCTCTAAACTGAGGAAAATCTAGAGCCAAAAGTGAGCAAGATCTAAACCCTTAGAAGGAGGGGTTTTGTGTGCTTAAGAGTCTCCTTTCACAGGACACCAGGTTCAGTGACAGTGTAGACAACACCCAACTTCACAAGGTTGTTTCATTTAGTTATCCAAGCCCAGAAGCACAACACTTTGAAAGAGTCTGCCTCAATTAAGAATTCAGCCCTCATTTGCCCAAGTGGAAAGTTGCATGTAGCCAAGCAAAGCTGACCTGATGAAAGCCAGTGTGTTCAGCTTCCTTTCAAATCAGCAACCATAATTGCCACTAGCATTTAATATGGCACCAATCACACTTGTGTTCTGAGGCCAAGAACAGTGGCCAGCTCAGCACCTTCTGAAACCCGGATGGCTGAAATCCAAGGCAAACAAGACTGAACAGATGAATCACAGCAATAAGAACCCAGCAACTACCATTGTAATCCAGAGAGTTTACCCATAATCCAGCAGGGCAGGGTGTAACCTGGAACATGTTGGATTTAAGGTTGATTCAACCTTCAACCCTGGGAAGTTTAGTCTCCACTAATTGCTAGTGTTAAATTCTCTTGCCTCTTCTGGGCCTGAAAATTTTGTTAGCCCTCCTGGATTAGGGAGCTAGTCCCCATCTTAAAAGTGAGGTGTGGCAATCCACAGACACAATCTAAACACAGATAACAACAAAAAGCCAACAACCAACATTCCCAGGCTATTTCATTAGGAATTAAAGTCATAGGAGCTGGTAAGCACTTAGAATCTCCATAAAGTTCTCAGGGTAGTATTCTAGCAAGGCAGCACCTGAATGTCCAATTAGTTCAAAAGCCAGTCAGAATGGAAATTAAGGGTACAGAAACCATAGATTCAGCAGCTTCTAAATTTTGTTGTAGTTCCACCCCACCCCCACCCCAACCCCGATCTAGCAATAGAAATTGGGAGAAAAGAGAGAAAAAATATTACTCAGTCTTCAAAAGTACGCCCCAAGACCATTCACACTATGGGTGCCAACACTGCCCATCCAGCTCTCCCTCATGAATCAGTAAAAAAAAGCAGCTATAGTCATTTTCCTACAAGGCCAGCATCCTCTGAAGCACGACAGAAAAGCCACCTGGGCCCAGAGCACATTAGTCTTCATCCTGAGAATTCAGAACTTCGATTCATTTATTTATTCAACCAATAATTGTCAAGCATTTGCTATGTGCAAAGCATGTCTTCTAAAGTCTGGGGTGTAGCAATCAATAGAGTAGAAAAAGTCTCTGCCCTCTTGAATTGTATATTCTAGTCGGGATAGGCAATTAACAAATAAACAAGTAAATATATAGACCATCAGATGGTGACAAGTGCTATGTGGAAAAAACAAGGCAGATTTAAAAGGACGGGAATCACCCAGGGTGGGGGAATGTGGATTTTGTAGGATGGTCAAGGAAATTCTCACCGAAGAGGTAACATTTCAGAGTGATGCTAAGGAGGTAGAGGAAAAGTCATGAAGAATTGTAAGGAGAGTTTTCAAGCAAAGGAATCAAAAAAGGTGAAGACCCTGAGGCTGGAAATGGGTTGGTATGTTTGTAGAATAGCAAGAGGCCAGAGGGGCTAGAAGAGAAGGAGCAAGGTGGTAGCAGGAAGCTAGCTCATAGTCAACCTTACCAGCCATTTTAAGGACTTTGGCTTTGACTTATAATATCAGTCAGGGTCTAGGTAGGAGACAGAAGCCACACCAGTTATTTCAACAGGGCTAGTTTAATACAAAGAAATATTAATTAGGAAAGAAGTCATTAACCAGTTACTAAATAGGTTTTAAAAAATAAATTAATTAAAAGCTTCTGTAGGAAGCTATCTCCAGGGTAACAAAGAGTAAACTATTAAAATTTGGAAACTCAGAAGAGGGTGGGTTCCATGGGGCTAGAGTCCATGCCACGATAGGAGGCAATGGCAGCTGGATCTGGTGTCCATGTGGAAGCACAATGAGATAAGTTCTTGAGTATGGGAAAAGTTGCAAAGTGGATTTAACTGCTGCTTCAGGAAGGAACTGCCACTGCCAGGGTGAAGAAGCAGGGCTGGGGTGTCACTCACAAGAGCTGCAAGCTGAGGGGGAACCTACAGAAAACAAGACAGGAAGGAGCAGCTCCCTTTCCCTTCTCCAGTGGTGCCATCTCCCTCTATCACCCTCTACTGGCCGAGCCCAAATGGGAGCCAGCTGACCCAGCAATATAAAATCAAGTATAGAAGGATGGGTTTCGAGTTGAAAGGCAATAACAATAATTGACACCCCGTGCATGGGGCAGGAAAGGACCAAAAATTTTTGAACAGGGGAGTGACATAAGCTGAGTCACCCTGACAGCTGTGCTGAGAACAGACAGTAGAAGGGCAATGACCATGGAGGTGGGAAGAGGTGGTTTGGATTCCGGACATTGTTAGTCCCATTGGATTTGCCGGTGACTTGCATATGGGCCGTGAAAGAAAAAGAGGCATCAAGGGCGACTACCACACTTTGGCCTGAGTAACTGAATGGAAACAAACTTACAGAGAGGGGTGAAGACTGAGCATGAGCACACCTGTGAAGGGAAAAGGCAGTCTGCAGCTCTGATTGGGGCAGGTTAGATCTGAGGTATCGACAGGCAGTTGGATACCCAAGTTTGGAACTCAGAGGAAGGTCTATGTTAGATATGTAAATGTGAGATTCATTTATCATATAGATGGATTTTAAAGCTATGTGATTGGGTGACATGTCAATATGGCTCAGATGCACAATGGCTAGGAATAAGATTTGTAGTCAGAATGGTGTAGATTTGAATCCAACTCTACCACCACTGGATATTCCCAGTAAGTTTTTTACCACTTTAAACCTCGATTCCTTCATCTGTAAGATGGGAATAACAATAATCATACCGACTGCATTAGTTCTTGTGAGGATTAAATTCAGCAAAGTAAGTAAAGCCCTTATACCACTGCTAGACACTCCTTCTAAGCTGTAAATGCAGTAGCATTCGAGTTTGTCCTCCTCAATGAAAAAGCTAAGGACAAAGGAAGTCAAGAAGGGAAAGTAAGTACCTTCTAATGTATATTGGGACTGAGGTAGAAGAGCTGTCTCTCTTCTTTGTGAATAATTACCCATGGAGTAAGAGGATACACAAGACAACCATCCGATATGAACAAAAACAAAAGACAGATTCACAAAAAAAAAAAAAAAAAATTCTCACCCACAAAAAATAGAGCAATTCTTTAAAATGCCAAAACTGAGTTTGCAAGGCAAGATCAACATAGAAACAGAATCGTTGCCACAGGATGAACTACTAAGACATCAGTGTGTGCTTGTCATGAGCCGAGCGAGCTGCAGATGAGTCAGGATGAGCACTGCATCACCACGACTCTCAGCCCCCACAAACCAGTCATCACTCCCTCCAAGTCAGCCTGGGAACAGAGCCCCATCCTCCTCCCATTAATTGTTCACCTCTCATTAAGCATTTTCACATGAGGCAGGCATTTCTCTCCAAGAGCTCAACTGCAGGGTTATGTAAGGTTCTACTGTGTTCCTGGCCCAAGAACTGAAACTAGCTGCCTTCACAGGGTGCTCCCTTCCTAGGGGCTAGGTCAGTTCAGGAAACAAAACCAGAGATCACAAAGCTTAGAAAATCCAGCAGTGGAGAAAAAGATGTGGATTGTCCCCAGAGGTTGTTCTCCTCAAGTCTAGCGAGCACCCTGCTACTGCACCCCAAAGTGTGAAATCAGAGCTCACTCTCCCCAGGCTGGCGTGAAGGACCTTGTCATGAAGTCTCTCCATGGCCAACTAGTTAGGTATCAAAAGCTCTTGACATTGTTCTGCTGACAGCAGCCTTTTCCCACACAAGTTCCCAACACTTCCACAATGTAAAAAACTTTACTGTCTAGGGATTATATTTCAAACAGCTGTTTCTGGTTGCTAGGATGGACCCATCTGGAACAAGGATTCTCAACCTCAGCTGTAATTGGAGACTCCAGGAGAGACTTTAAAAGTGCTGATGCCCAGGCCAACTGTTATGGGCTGTACTGTATCCCCTCGAAATTCATATGTTGAAGCCTTAACTTCCCAGAACCTAAGATTGTGACCATATTTCAGGTAAGGTTCTTAAGGAGGTAATTAAGATAAAATGAGGTCATTAGGATGGAACCTAATTCCTATATGACTGATGTCCTTATAAGAAGAGGAGATCGGGACACAGACAAGTCCAGTTGGAAGACCACGTGAACACACAGAGAAAAAGCGGACATCTTCAGGCTGAGGAAAGAGACCTCAAGAGAGACCAATCCTGTCAACATCATGATCTCCCATTTCTAGCCTCCAGAACGATGAAACAATAAATCATTTAAGCCACCCATTCTGTGGTACTTTGTTATGGCAGCCTTAGGAAACTAATATACCAACTGAATCAAAATCTCTGAGAATGAGGCCCAGGCATGAATCTTTTTTTTTTTTTTTTTTAAGTTCTTCAAATATTTTGACTGTGCATCTGCATTTTAGAACTTGCTAGTCTAGACTATAAATTCCCTCCAGTCTGCTAGAATGAGCGTTGACCCTAAGGGTGCATCATGCATGATACTTGACATAAGTTCCTTCCTCCCTTCCTTCTTTGACAACAATGAACAGGAGAAATCACAGCCCTCACCTCAACTTCAAATGCAGCATAAAGAAAGCTAAGTCCCATCTACCATCTTCCATTAAAATCTGAACTACCAAGTGATCTCTAAGAAAATTTGTAAGAGCCGAAGATGTAGAAAGGGGCTTTAATCTGATAAAAGACTGCACGAGGGAAAAGACCCTGTGCAAAGGCTAATAGGAAAAGATGAGGCAGTGCTTTCCCTTGCGAAGAATTCCGTCAGAGAGAAAGTCTGTTTAAAAAAATAATAATAAAGCCTGCCTCATTTAGCATTTTGAAAGGCCATTGCCCACAGCAACGTCTTGCTAGAAATGGTCAAATGGCTACTGCAAGTGCAGTAAGAGATGGAGTTGCAGCAAGACACTGGACACAGATCAGTGTGAATGGCCAGGCTTCATTTTTCTGCCAGTGGTTGGTTCAAAATAAGCCACCATCAGTGAACTGGTCACTGCACCTCTTTAAATAATGATACCAAGGTGGAGCTTGCAAGCCTCTTTTCCTTCTCTGTGCCTCTGTTTCCCTACTTGTCACACAGACATGAGAAATCTGGACATCTGAGCACCGCTTGAGTGAAGGTGAACAATTAGAGTTTTAATTATTCTCATTTTCAACATCCAAATCTCATCCACATATGTCCCCAGGCACTTGCTTGTCGTCCCCTCCCCCTCTTTTTTATTCATTCCTGAAAGCTTCTATTATCAATCACTGCGTGGGGTAAATTTTCAAATCAGCAGTCAGAGTTTTTAAGCTGCATGACTTCTATTACAGTCAGAAGGAGGCAGGTGACCAACACCAATGCAGTCTCAAAAATCCACTTCACAGCTTACTTCTTTAGTTGTTCATTCATTCATTTTCATGACATGTATCGAGTTTGGGTTTTAACAAAGACTTCTCTGAGGATGAGTCTATTTTTCACAGAAGGAATAGGGGAAGCAGAAAAGGGAGACACTGAACTAAAAAAGAGAAAGGAAGGAGAATGGGTTTGAAGAGTATTTTTCTTAGGCATTTTATCACATCTATAAGAGCCAGCTCTGCTAGGAAGGGACTTGGGTTGTGATTGGGTGTCTGGGTCACTCTCCATCATTCTAGCTTCCCTTTTTCCAATCATTAAAGTGGCCCTAAAGGATGCCTTCTACCCACTGGCAAAGCCATCCCTATAAAGGAGGTTCTGACTCACATTCTAGCAGCTCTGGAGCCCTCTTAGCTCTGCCTTTCTGTCCACTGTGGAGGCTCTGTCTTGGTTCCCTCCACTCTGGTCTGGAATTTCCTCTCATGCAGCAATTTGGACCAAACATTCATCTGTACTGCACCTTTGGTATCTGACCCCAACTTTATACCCAGATACCGCCCTTTAAGTAAGACCTCCCTGTCCCTTGGAGATTTGGGTGACCTCTAGGCCATCCAATTCTAGGCCACTGAATGACCAAAGTCTTCCTTGAAATTTCAGCCAATTGGGGGGATGATTTCCTCTGCTGCTGTTTCCTATTCCTTCGTATGCTATTTCTGGGCCACATCACATTGACCCTTCCCCTGGTATTCAATGTCACTCTTAGGAAATAATTAATAAGTACTATAGAGAGAGGAACAGGAGGCAAGATTATTGCCAGGCACAAATTAAGAATCCATGATATTTATTCTCCAGTTCCTCTTGTCAACCCTACAGTGATGGGGGGGGGGGGGGAGAGGGGATCCTCTTTCTCTAACCTCTTCTAACCCAGCACCTAGGCTTTTTGTCTCTTTAGGATTTCCCCCAGGAAGCTGAATCTTCTTCCCTCCATTATGTGGAGCAATTCACCAAAAGCTTATAGACACAAGTGCCCAAGAAAAAGGTCTCCTATTTATGATGTCCCGCCGCCTTTCTCTAAGGAACGGGCTCACCTCAGGCAATTCCTTGTTCAAAAGCCACTATTATCTAACAGAGTCCTGCCTCCATCCTCTCATCTGATGTGAGGAGCAGAAACTGAGTCAAACAAGAGCTGGCCAGTGGCCTCTGATGAGACAAGGCCGTAGGGCCTGAAAACTCTGCCAAGATGGAACCTCTATACTATGTAGTAACCAGTCGGGTTCCATCAGACCTTCTTTTGGGAAGCTGGGTTGCAAGAGTCATTCACAGCTAGCAGCAGCAGTTGAAACAGCTGGTGTCACAGCAAGTAAGCCAAGAGACATCACAAGAAGAGGCAGTGAGCAGAAGCCGGAAATCCTAGAAGGTACAAGTAGGCAGATCTGTGAGGTGCGGAAGAGACAGGAAAACTTATAGTAGGTAGCAGCAGTTGAACAGAGAAGGGGAGAGAGAGCCCCACAAGACTCATTACAGCACTTTGGAATGAACGGAAGCACTGTTTTCCCAGTATGGCCCTGGTTATCCAGGTATAGATTCAGTGTTCTCCGCTTGCTGACTTCCCTGTGTATGTATGTGATAAATCCCCATTGTCTCTGGTACTCTGAGGTATTCTCTGCTCCTTATAGCCTCAAACAGTGGGTTTGGAGCCCTGCTCTGTGTAAACTCTGCTTGCCTATACGAGAGCATTCACCATCTTCCCCACCACCTAACCTTCGGGGCCGGGACCTGTCTTAACTCAGATTCATAATCTCATGTTCACAGCCCCTAGCATAGAGCTGACACTCAGTTTGAATTCCTTCCAGCCCAGCCCTCTACATTATGCCCATGATGTTGCCTAGTTTCCTATAATTCCTCATATATCATTAGGCAAAATTAAACACCATATAAAAAATGCCTCAGTACAAGGCCTTCAACCTTCATCCTCCAGGTTGACAAACTGAAGGGATAGTTTCAACTAGAATGACAATTGTTTTGGCCCAAGGAAAGAAAGCTGGAAAAGACCTCATGGTAAAATCAGAAGCTGTAATTCCTCCCCTTGCACACCTGAGCAGCCATTGTGGCAGCAAACTGGAGAATTAGGGGACTACTGGGGACAATTTTCCTGGGTTCAGATAAACTGTGGAGTGGTCAAGTTTGAAAGTCCTCAAGTTATATGTAAACTGCCCAGTTAGAGGAAGAAGTTTCTAGGTCTACCATAGTCATTCTCAACCCCCCCCACCCCCACCCCCAAAAAAAAAATTACAGAAGATTTGATTCTGTAAAACTCAGAGAGGGAGAGAACTACTCAGTGAAAGCCATGGAGCTTGGCAACCTGCAAGCATGACCCTTTCCACTGAAAGTGGCTGATGCCAAAGAATAAATGCCAGCCTTTGCCACCTGTCAGAAATGGCTAAATGTACCAAGAGGACAGATTTCAGGAATTTTCTCTGAAGGAGGCCTTTCTTTTATTTTTTCTTGTTGAAAATTTCTGACTCAGTTGATAACCAATGTCTGAATATAGCTTATGTAGGTTCATTTCATATGGCATTTATATACAAAATAATTATCTCAATTGAGTCTCAATTTCAAAAACTCAAATTATTATACTAGGATTAAAGTACATAGACCCCTACTCCATGGCCACCCTCTTTCTTTACTCACCATTAACTGTAGTGACCCGGTAGGTCACTCTCCAGTGCAAACCAACCATAGCCTCTGAAAGCACAAGTGTCAGAGGCATGACCTCTCATGGCAGACCTCTGTTTCTTCTGACTCAACTCACAACCCAGATAGTGCTCACACCAATACGGCCCCATAGGCATGTCGTGGGCCAGCTGTATACCCATCCCTTCCTCTCTCACTCAAGAAAGTATTTTAGAATGCCAGAATTCAAGAATGGTGTTATTATGGGGGCTCATTCTGGAATGCATTGTGATTTAGTAACAAAGTATCTAAAACTTTGATATTTCAACTATTATTAATTAGCAAATTCCTTCCCCTCCAGTGTGCTCACCATGGTCGAGAATACTGAATTCTCAGACACTCTAGGATGTCTACTACTAGAATTTTTTTATATCTGACAACTGAGCAAAAAGAATAAATGCTGCCGTTAACTGACTCATCAATGATTCTAGCACTTCAGAAGAAAGAGATACCTCTTTGTCAGAACATGTTCAGGAAAATTCCATAATCTCCAGTGAAAAATAATAAGTGTATGATTACCCAATAAGAGTTATGTTGCCCTCTAAACAAAAGAAATAGTATAGAACATGACAACTTTATCATCATTATGCATAACTTTTATTTTTTGTGGTTTTGTAAACATTATAATTTGCTAAAAATTGACATCTATCACTGGGAAGATGATCTAAATCTGTTCTTCAAACTCATCAGGAGCAGGAACAGTAACTCAGAAACGTCAAAGGACAAGGAGAGGCCCCATGGGTGACCTAAATTTTGCAATGAAAACACACCGAGGAAGCAGAGTTTGCAGACATTTGTGCAAGAAAGCTAAGGGAAACCTCTACAGTCTTTTCCAGTCTTAGTCCTGTCAAATGATAAATGTCTCTTTTATGTAAGGATCAAACAGTGTCGAAGGCAGTAACATAAGCAAAAACTTCAGTGACATTGATTTTGCATGTTAGTAGAGTCGCTTCTAAAGAGGAACTCCCACGACTGCCAGAGAGTTTCTTCACCTGAAAACTGCAGTGTGCTCTCTCTTTGCAGCCACATATAGGCCAACGGGAACAAATTCATCCAGCCCTTCTGACAGCAGCACGTTGACACTTCAATTACCTGATAACTGCAGCAATGTTTTCCTAGCTGAGCAGGAAAACTTCAAAAGAGCTTAACCTTTTTTCCTCTTCAGCTTTCTCTAACCTTCCACCTCCTTCTGCTTTCATGGCTAAGTCTCCATGGTAAGGTTGTTATGGACACTTGAATGGAATATAAAAAGAGTCCCAGACTTGAATTCAAAACTTGACTCCACTGTTTACCAGTGGCATGACCTTGGGTAAGTTGGCTAGACATTAATGAGCTTCAGATTCCTCAACTATAAAATAGACATTGCTGTGAAAAATCAAATAAGAACTATTTGGAACACACAGATGCTGTGATGATTCGCTGTAATGTCAATAATAGTAAGTAAATAAATTCAGCTTACTCTAAAACCCAATATAAAAAGTACATTTTCTCTCATCTAAAATGCCACTAGCTCTTGAGCAGGATGCAAGTAGCCAATCTATCCTTAGTTTTAAGTAAAATGTTCTACTCTAGTTATAGTGAAAGTTTCTCAAAGGAAAATTAATGTATAATCTGATAACATCATCCTCCATATATATATATATATATATATATATACACACACACACACACACACACACACATACATATATATATACACACACATACATATATATATGTTTTAAAAAATACCTTAGTTTGCATATCCAAGAAATAATTATAAGTTATTAACATGTTAATAATGTTAATGAAGAAAAATATGCTATGGTCAACATTCCAAATTTACTTATAAAGTTTTTTTTTTTCAGTCCAAAGATGGCAGCAGAGAATACTACAAATATCATTGTGCTCCACTCTACTTCATACAGATGGCTACTGAAGCAACTGGAGTTCCTTTACTGAATTGGCTTATTGGTTCCTCACTGGAATGTCAACTTCGCACATCTTAGCCTTCTTTGTATACCTAATTCCAGGCACACAGTAGGCCAAGATGGATGGGTGGGTGATCAGTCCACCTGCATTGGCAGGCAAAGTAAGATGCAATCTTAAAAGAAAGTTATTTTATAAGTTTATATTGTATTTGTATCATTTAAGATTAAGCTCAGGGGCAACCATCAGAACCCTAACAAAATTGGCTTAATCAAAACAGATGTGTCTTTCTATCACAAAGAAGTATAGAGGTACTGTGTCCACAGCTCCACAGTGCCAGACCCATGTGCTTTGAATCTTATTGTTCTACTGTGTATGACTTTCATTTCCAAGTTGACATCTTGGTCCAACATGGCTCTGAAGCTCCAGGTAACAAGAAGGTAGAAGAAAGGTAGTATGGCCATTTGGGGAACAAAAGAATGTGATTTTCCTCTCAATATCCATTTCTCCCTTTTTCAGTATTGAACCTCAATTAACAATTTTTATTCTAACTTATTGCCATCCATAATAAATACTATATTCCCCAGCCTACCTTGCAGCTAAGTGTGGCCATGTAACTAGGTTTTGGTTAGTGAAATCTAAGCAGAAAAGAAATACCATACTTCTGGGATGTTTCTCCTCTTTAAAAGGAATACAGATGTGATAGCTGGAGCTCTAGTAGCCATATTGGATCATAAGGATTGTAAAGATAAAAAGCTTCACCCAAAGGATGACAGACTAATAAAACTAGAGGGAACTTGAATATTAGGAAACCTCACAGAGGAACTATATCAGCCCTGGATTGCCAACTCTGAACAATTTTTATGGGAGAGAGAAATTAACTTTTATCTTCTCTATGTCACTTTTGTATTTCTGTCTCCTATAAAGCCTAATCCAGTCCCAATCAGTATAGTACTGAAATAATTTTTTTCTTCCCCCATTCTATATGCCAGTTATCAGCAGTATTATTCTCTACCAACAATGGCCATTACTGAATCTTCTTTCTCTATCTTAACTTTTCTTACAGAGAATAGCAAATAAAGGACATCTAGCCTATAACTTTTATTTGCAAACTACTTAATAAAAAAAAAAAAACTTAGCAGGAAAAAATAGTTATTGTTCTATACCAAGGAAACAGATCAAGACTTCTTTGCCATTTGACCTAAAATGCAGTTAGGCAAAAAAACTACTCTTTTTACTTGTTCTAAATTTCTATAATAGAAGTTTGAGGCACACATGCTAACAAAGTAACTTTATAAATATTTGATGTCAACATACCTATGAATACTAAAAATATTTTCAAGGCTAACAGTTGTCTTTCCCTAAGATTCTATTGGAATTACACCTACTCTAATAACCTCAATTCTTATTTTACTGCATATATATTTAAATAAGTTCAGCAGGCCCACAAGTATAAGGTGAAAAGGTTTATAAATTGTCACTATAAAGAGATCAAGATAAGTAAGTTTTATGAAGGCAGTAATTTGGTAGCTTCTTTGAATATTTCTGTAAGGTGATGTCTGGCCTTCAATGATCATTATAGATCTTATGGTAGAAGAAAAAGACTGGTGGACACCGAGTTTACTTTGATGACCTAGATTCTTGTCCCCACTCCATTTTCGGCCTCTTTTCTGTTAAATGAAAATAATAACAACTTTAAATAAATTCGACGAGGTTCAACAATATATAAATGCAGTTTATAATGGTAAAGAGTAGCGTAAATGTATTATCTGTATGTTTGCATTAATTAACAGAGGGTTCTTATAGGAGAAACGAAACACTGCTACCTCAAGCATTTGTGTGTATATATGTATATGCGCATAATGTGTACAGACATTCTGGAAGGAAAAAAAAACTGCTAAACAATAGTTATCCTTTAGGGTAGGGCATTTATTGTTTGTTTGTTTGGTTTTTTCCTTTAAACATAGCCATATATTACTTTTAAAATTAAGAAAAACCATGTACCATGGCTGAGGTTTGTTCCCCATGATTAAACAGGAGAAGGTCAAAACTAAGAAATTTAGAAGAAGCAGGATATTCTTTTAGCAATAATAATGAGTCCCCCAAATCTATAGTCCTGAAGATCACTATCCTGGTGACCTTCACATAATGCCTACTTCAAATACATGTTAATGCTGGGTTGACCCTAGCAATGAAGCATCAAGATTTAGAAAACAGAGACACTTAAAATTGTTTGAGGAATCCCCTGCATATTCAATACAAGGGTACTTCTGGCATTAGGAGCCAGCACTAAACCCATTCCACAGCACCATATTACCAAGGACTACCTTTTTATTCAGGTAGCACCCTTATCTTTGCTATCTCTACTGAGAAAGAAGTTTGTGGCTTCCACAATCATTTAATTGACTGCTATTATCCTCCCTCTTCTTCATCGTCTGTTCTATAAATATTCCAACACATATACCTAAAGTCTCAAAGAAAATTTGGAGATGGTACGCTGAACAGGTGTTAGTCCTCTGAAAACCTAGTAATCAAAAGCCCTCTTACCCTCCATTCTCCTACAAACTAAAATCACTTATCTTTATGCAAAATAAATTACTCCTGCTTTATCTGCCAGAGTCTTCAAGTATCCACCATGGATTCCTTTGTCTCCAGTCTCTTTTACCTCATTTGCTCTAAATTCCCTAGGATAGGCACATAGAGAGTCCAGACTTAGTACCATCTTAATAGTGGCCACAACCTCAATCCATACATCACACTCCCTCTTATGCCACCCTGGAAGCTAGTCAGGAAGAAACAGTCTAAGTGAAAAGAATGCCAGAATGGTACAGCTGCTATGAAAAATAGTATGGCAATTTCTCAAAAGATTGAAAATAGAACTACCATATAATCTAGCAATTCTGCTTCTGAGTATATATCTAAAAGAATCAAAAGCAAGGTCTCAAAGAGATATTCGTATGCTTTTGCTCATAGTGTCATTGTTCACAATAAACAAGAAGTAGATGTAACTCAAGTGTCCTTTGATGGATGAATGAATAAACAAAATGTTGTCTATACGTACAATGGAATATTATTCATCCTTAAAAAGAAAAGAAATTCTGACACATGCTACAACATGGACGAACTTTGAGGGAAATATGCTAAGTGTAATAAGCTAGTCACAATAGGACAAATGGTATATGATTCCACTTATATGAGATACCTAGAGCAGTCAAATGTATAGATATAGAAAGTAGAATGGTACTTGCCAGGGGTTAGGTGGGAGGAGGAAGTGGAGTGTTATTGTTTAATTGGTATAAAGTTTTAATTTGAAAGATGAAAAAGAGTTTTGGAGATTAATTGCTCAATTATCTGAATGTACTTAACACTGCTGATCTGTATACTTAAAATTGGTTAAGATGATAAATTTTATATTATGTATATTTTACCACAACTTTTTAAAAAACATGCCAGAATCTTCTATGTTCTCCCTTGGAGCCAAGAACCCCACACATCCAGCCCACCTGGGCTCTTTAAAGGCCAACCACAGAAAGCCAACCTAGGTCACGCTTAAATCTCACATGAGCAAATCCCTTCCAGCCAACAGGAACCTTCTCTGAAATTCTATAGCCCCATAATTAAGAACTAAACCTCAATTCCAAACTGTGTCATAGAAGAATAGTTTTAGATGTAATGGGATGTCCACATAGGTAGAACTTGAAGAAGCTTCCAGTTGCTGTAATATTCTGCTCCTTGATCTTGGCGGTGGTTACATGAATGTGTTCACTTTGTGATAATCATCTAGCTGTATACTTAGGATTTGTGTATTTTTCTGTATGGGAGCTAGACTACCATTTTTTTTAAAGCTATTTAAAAAAATTTTTCAGCCCTACTTTGTTATCGCTTGCTTTATTCACACAATCCTTGGTCTCTCATAAGATTGTGAGTTCCAAAGGCCTCACAAAGACTAACAGACTGCTAGGCTTCTGTTAAGAGTTTCATATTTGCCTGTTGACTTCACTGAAATTTGGAGATCCAGGGGTATCAGACGAAACAGGGCAGTGAACAAGGCTGTGGTATAGTTTTCCAAAATCCTTCGGCATCAGGAAACAAAAGCTTCCTGACCCCAACGCTGCAGGTCAGTACTACAGCCATAGCAATCAAACAGAGGAAACTCAGCTGTGCTGATGATAACCCACGCCCTGAGAAAGTAATACTTTTGATTTTAAAAAGATATATGCATATACGTATACATAGATGTGTGTGCGTGTGTGTGCATACACACACATGTGCACGTGCACACACTCACACACAGCGTCAGTAGAGCCTGACTCTAGATTCTCCATGAGAAGAATTGACATGATGGGGTGAAAGTTAGTACCTATATTGAGAAGCAGCTTAAACAAAAATAGATTTGCAAGTGGCAAGCTCTGTTGAACCCCATAATAAGTCTATGATAGCCGATTCTCAAGGAAAGTCAAAGTTTGAGCCAGAACTCTTTGGTCTTGAAAATCCTGATGACTATCATTTACTCCAAGGGCTGGCCCCAAAGCAGAAGGGCTGGAAGCAAAGCACCCCCAAATGGGTAGGAAGGGGTCAGGTTGAGCCTGCAGCTGGAGAAGATCTCGAACTCTTAGTCACTAAGACTTAATACCATCTCTTGCACTGGAAGGTAAAGAACAGGGGGTTGTTTCCTTTCCAGCTACATGTTCTAGAGAGAAGAGTTCTATCTGGCAGAGCTGGGCTAGCAGTATCTAAAGTATAGACCTGGCTCTGAGAGAAGCTGGAAGCCTCCCCCATGCTCTGCTGTTGTCCTTCTGTACACGGGTGGAGAGGAAGGCGTGGAATGGAGGGAAGCAGGAGGAGAATTTGGTGCCAAGGAGATGACTAAGGTCTGACGCAAACACCATCATGTGTGGGACTCATGAGACAAAAAGGTCTGGAGGCAAATGGGTGTGTACTAGTCATGGTGCAGGGAGGCCACACAGCCCTCGAAGCTCATTAGGGAAAATGTGTGTTTGGCGTCTAGGTGCATTTAAGATAGAAGGCAAACGAAGATGCCCTTAGTTCTCATTTTTCCTTCTCTTTCTGGTTTCTCTTTTTTGACAAATCAAATGGAATCCCAAAGGAAAAACATGGGAGGAGGGAAGAGTCCTCTTTCACCAGGCCGATTTATGGCATTCTGGATGCAGCTTGCATCTGTCAGGCCAAAATGGTGAGGGTGGGCTAATAGAGTAGAATTACAGCTTCCTATAATGGGGAAAGTTAAATAGACAAGCTCTCCTACCCTGAGGAGAACGAAGCAGAGGTCAGTGCTGCTGGCTTTGAACATGAATGGCCCCTTCCCCTCCTTTCCCTTTCACATGTGGCCCAGCAACAGTAGCAGACAGATGCGACACAAAGACAGACACACCTGATTAACCATGAATACAACAGCTGTCGTTTCCCCACCGCCGCCACTACCCACACCCTGGCTCTTTCCGCTTAGCTTTTTCCCTTTCTTTCAGCTAGCGTGAGGAAATTAAACCTACCATTAAAACCCAAGTTAGTGGGAGGGTGTCAGCAGCCGGGCCTTTGTTTCTCTGCTCACAGACTTGTAATAGGTACCTTCTGACTTGTTCTTTCATCTGAAGAAGAGTTGAGGCCCACTGCTGAGCACTCAGTCAACTCAAAACCAGAGACCCGGAGAAAGGCCAGCGGTGGGTGGGGTAAGATGGCGCTGACTCAAATGAGGAAGGAGAAAGTGGACTGAAAGCAGCACAGTTTCGTGTGCACCTGAAAGTTTGTCTCTCTTCTCCTCCCTCCTCCTTTTCATTTTCTTGTCTCCAGCCGGCCAGAATTCCCTGCTGCTAAAAACATTCTTCCTTAAGACAAATTGGCAGTCACGAATTTACCGATAGGAAGTAGAACTCAATGCAGCATTGTCTTTCTGTGAGAACTTACTTATTTTGCCCTATTTTGAGCTGGCTTTAACAAAGAAGAATCGGGGCAGGTGTTTTTTTCCCTCTCTAAGGTAGCCAAATCCTTGAGTTCAAATTAACCTCTAAAGACCTCAAGAAACAGGTACAGGAGGAAATCTAACCGTTGAAATGAAAATAATTTCTAACAACGTAAGTAAAACGAAATGTGATTATGTGAGTTTCCGGAAACCTATAGAACAGTAATTAGAGCCCTGAGCATGAGTTCTGATTTTTCCTTTTTTGTCAATTTGAGTTAATCATTTGACCTCTTTAAGCCTGTATTTCTATTTCTTAAAATGGCTCTCTCTCGATTGTCAAAAAGTCCCTTAGGTGGTTACAAAGAGAGACTAATCAAAATGATCAGAAATCACTCAGCAAACACAAAGCCTTATAACATAACATTAGGGTGATAACTGGGTAATTTAACTCAATTTCACAAAAGTTTCAACAAAAATACCTATTTCCTCATGAGCGGAAAAATAACAGAACAATTCAAGAATGTCATCTGAAGGCTCACTGTTTCTAATAAAGCCCCAGTTTCACTGCATACTTTTAACTTCCACTAATAACTCGTGGAGATATCTCGATCAAGATAATCAGGAAGAAATCTAGCTGAAATACTTAGAAAATTTTGTTTCCGATAATATGGTAGAAGTCCCAAGAGCCACGTTTGTGTAGGATATTGAAATTTGTTCTGGAACACAAAGAAGCCTCCAATGACTAATAACTTTAGGCTCATTTTTCATCCAATTGATAAATAACCATATCCACCATCAAATCAACCATGGGAATTCACATCCGAGCAATTTGAAAAGACCCTGTTCACTTTGCCATCAAACCATCTCCACAATTCTTCTAGTATCTACATATCTCTTTTTCTTGCTTCACAGAACCCACAGTTTAAGCAGAATAAGCCTGTCTGTTTTCAATTCTTAACTTTTCACACATGGCAAACGAGTGGAACTTTTAAACACTGTGATCATCTGGCTGATGAGCAAGCTGTTTTCCATTTCTGGCAACAAATACTTCTGGCTTATCTTAACAGGAAGAAAAGGGATGAAAATATACTCTGGTTGGATATCATTGATAACATTTGTCATCTTTGCAGCTAAAAAAAAAAAATAGCTTAGAAAAATTTTCTCCTCGGTGTTGAAGAAAATGGCAGAAGAATTGATACCACCATTGAGATGCCAAATAAATTGAATTCATAAATGAAATAGCCTACTGTGAACTTTTCCATAACAAATTTAGTGTTACACCATGAAGTGAGATGAGGAGTAGACAAAAAATAAGGATCTTTGAGGCCTGGACCTAGAGCTCCATTGGTGGACATAGTACTTTTACAGGCTCACTTCAAATGTCTAAAGCTATCTTTCTCTGTATCAGTTAGCTAGGGCTGCTATAACAAAGTGCCACAAACTGGGTGACTCAAACAACAGAAATGTATTGCCTCACAGTTCTGGAGGCTAGAAGTCTGAGATCAAGGTGTTGGCAGAGTTGTTTCCTCTTACGTTGGCTTGTAGATGGTTATTATCTCCCTATGTTTTCAGATGATCGTCCCTCTATACATGTCCCTATCTTAATCTCCTCCTCTTATGACACTAGTTATACTATATTAGGACCCATCCATATAACTTTATGTTTAACTTGATTACCTCTTTAAAGACTATCACCAAATAAGGTCACATTCTGAGGTACTGGGGGTTAGGACTTCAGCATACGAATTGGAGAGAACATAATTCAGCTCATAATACCCTCTGAGGGGCTCATTCAACTGAATAAGCTCAGATCTATCTCAACTCTGACACAATCTACACTTGTGGCCTGGATCCACAAATGAGTGGAATGCTCATATGGCATCCATCTTGCCATGATTCCCTCACAACAAAACATGAAGAAAGTGAAACGGATGGGCACATAGTTCGAAAGCAGGGAAGTCAATTTCATGGATTCCGGAAGCCATGAGAATCATGATGCTGCCTCTCAAAATAATCAGAAGGACCACTAAATGAAACCGCTTCTGCTCTAGGTTGAAAGTATCTTATGACTGCATCCTCTCACTCTAATTGACCATATCCATTCACCAAAGCCCTTAACAAAAGGTCTTTTTCCCCCTCTAACATTTAGAATGGCAAAAAAGCAAAGGAATGAATCATCAAAGAGGCAGAAGTCTTCCTACGACTCTTTTACCTGAGCAAAAACATTACTTCCTGAAAGAGTAAAAAAGGAGAGAAGTGACAAGAGATGACTAACAGAGGTGACTGATCTGAGGCAAAGAACTTCAGGACAACATGAACTTTAGAAACAGGCAAGGTTTAATGCTGAAATGAAAGTGGGTGAGCACACTCCCTCAGGGAAACAAGACACGGAGGGAGATTGTGAATAAGAGGCTCCAAAAAAAGACATGTGAATGTGATTTACTTAATAATTCCACCAACGTGCGGCAGTGGGTTGGGAATGATGGTTCTAAATACCCTATGATGTGTGTTTACAAAAGAGCTGGTTGGCTTTATTTTAAATGACAACTTTTTGTTCTTATTCATTACCCCTTCGAACTGCCTGTTTGCATCAGGGTTCTTGGCACAGCACTGTTTAGTCATGAGCCATTTGCTGGCAGTGGCTGGGAAGTGATGAGAAGGTCAGAAGCTTGAGACAACTGAGTTTCATGGAGAGAAAGTTGCTCTGCATGATGGCATGTGTCATGGGGTTGATTTGTGTCTCCAAAAAAATTATGCTGAAGTTTTAGCCCTCCACACCTCAGAATGTGACCTTATTTGAAATAAAGTCATTGCAGATATAATTTGTTAAAAAAGCCTTCCTTGTTTCCCACTATAAAGCTTTCCCACTCCTCTGCCTGACTTTGAGTCTGCCAAAACGCAAGTCATGGAGGCTGACTCCCTTGTATAGAAAGCTCTGAATACATAACCATTGATTGTTCATATTTGGTTGGTATCAGTTTATTTCCATACTACTAAATGCAAATAAATTCTATGCTAGACTCTTGGAGGGTAGGGGAAAATACGAGGAGGTGTAAGATGTGGTCCTTAAACTTTAAAAGCTTTTTTAAAGTCCTTAAACTTTAAAACTTTGGGATTTGAGATAAAATGCACAGAAAACAGGAGCAAATATCTCAACAACTAAGCAAGTAATCAATGCAGTTAGAAATAATAAGTGTCAAATAGCAGTGCTAGGTAGTGGGTGTAGAAGTTTGGAGGAGAGAGATAACTTTGGGCTGGGAAGGTCAGATATGAACTGGATTTTAGTATACAAAAGAGAACTATTCTAATAACTGTTGAGATTCCCCTGCTCGCACAGTTACTTTAACTTAAAAGTCTGTGGGAATAAGAAGAAACCCTGGCAGGAAACTTGTTTGTTCCATGACTACTTTGACTGTCACTTAAGGAGAGAATGATTTTTTGGGAAGCCCCCCACCTTTCTCTTCACAAGCCTCAAGTGAGTCAGGACCTTCCCTGAGTCACTCAGACTGTAGACAGGACGCCCTTGTCCAGTTAGCCCCTTAGTTAAGTTCATCTGCATTCCCATTCCAAACTCTCTCTCCAAATTCTTGGCTACACACCAAGAGCAGATCTTTATTCACACCAGGTTATTGCTGAAGGCCAAACAGAGGAGTCCTCGCCAAAGCTTAGGTTTTAGAGAACCCAATAAATAGCACCCCTCTTCCCTGCCTGCATTCTGAACCAATGAAGAGGCATAAGAATTTGACAGATAGAAGTAAAAATATCATTTTTTTTTAATTGACAAAGTTTTGGTTGGAGACTGTTACTTTGGGTCAGTGAGTTTGTCAATGTTGTACCACTGAACTGAAGTCAATTAGCCAGCGCCAGGCAGTGCTGGAAGGCAAAAAAATTGTTCACATGGGGAACCACCACTTAAAACTTAAGCCTTGAAGGAGCAGAGAATGTCCACTTTCTCCAGGCATTTCCCAAACATAAAGAGAGGAGAGATGGTGAGACACCCATATTCAGTTACTTCTGCCAGACCGGCTACTCCCCTTTCCATCCAGTGAGATAGAGAGAGCCCAGGAGAGCTACTGGATGGAAGCATGTCCCCCCTGGAAACAAGAGCGGTGGGGAATAAATGTTCCCATGTAACACTTTCAACCAGCAGGGCTTAGTCAGCAGGGTGAAATCTCCAACACATACACACACACACATACACACACAGCTACCGATATTATGGTCATGCTTTGCAGTTCTGGTGTTAGTAACAACTGTTAAGTCTAAGGGGAATGAATGTACTCATGGAGAAAATCTCACAAGTGAAGGATTGCCTTCATCACGGACAAGTGTTAGAAGTATAGACCAATAAGTCAGGAGTCCTAAATTCCTGTCCTAGTACTGGCATTAAGAGGCTCTATAATTATTTAAGGCCACTTGCCCTCCAGCTGTTCTGTCCTAAACTGCACTGAGAATCATAGCAGCAGTCCTGTTTGTGTAAAATGGCAGATAAAATGGGGAAGGGTAACTGAATAACTCAGCTCTACTTCATAGAGGCACCATATGAGGGCACTAAGGAGGTCCCATATGAAGAGAAAATTGTTTTTCTTGGAAAATGGAATAAATGTGGAGCAGCCTTCTGCCACCATTCAGAACTTTTTAGCACTAGGGAATTCATCTAGGAGTGGACCACGTGAAAGTACAACAGAAGGGAGGGGTAGGGTGGTTCCTGAACTTATAAGCTTAAGGGCCAGGGGTTACTGACTCAATTTGGATAGCATATAGCCATGGGCTTAATAACACATTTGAGATTAATTACACTGATAACTCTGAAACCTGGGACAGATTCCCTTTACCCTCAGGGACACTTTACCAGAATCATTCCTTAGGAACCAGAGCACCCAGACTCCAAGAGCAATTTATCAGAGAATGGTATGAATTTGAAAGGACATCTAACTTTTCTCCCTGAAGCTTCTTAAGGAATAACTTATCCGATTAGCCCTTGGTCATAACTACTTCATAACCCTTTTGGCTATAAATTGTCCTTAGATCTAGTTTGAAAACGGGGAGAAGAAAGAGAGGGAAGGAGAAATGGAGTTAAAGAAGGAGGGAAGAAAGGAAGGTCAGCATTGCAAATACAAGGCAAGAGGAAAAATAAAGTGCAGATTTCTTTCAGCTCCTGAGAGGGGTTGCATAGGACCTCAAAATCAGAGCTTTGTTTATTGGTGGATATACAGAAAGGCTCAAGAGGAAATGTAACTTCAGTTGGAAGAATGTAGAAGAACCGGTGTTATTTCATTATGTCAATAATCTCTCATTCCATTTCTCCACCTGTTATTCTCTCTACTATCTGCTTCTCTTTTCACACATACTCATTCATCACATACTAGGGGTGTTGTGACAGGTGCTGCAGACAGGAAAAGAAATGAGACACTGCCTCCCACCCTCAGGGAGATCCCAGTCAGTTGCAGGAGACACTAGAATTGTGCTCTGTTACAGTACAATGAGAAAAATACTAAAGTACAGATAAAGGTCTAAAAGGAGCCCAGAGGATGGGGCTCTAGCTTAGGGAGTGAAGTGAGGGATCACAGGAGGGGTTCTCACGGGGTTCCTCAAGAAACGAACCCAGAGACAGATTTGTGTATTAGAGGCTTCCTGGAAGTATTCACTTGCAAGGGAGTGATGGAAGTAGCACTAGGCAGAAGAAGGACACAGTTGCCAAAGAGTCCTTGGCTAACCCTCTCCACTGCACAGGGAGGCTGAAGCTCTTATTAATTGAGGCAACTGGAGCACCTCATTGACCACTCAGTAGAAGTGGGCACTCACGGGGGAGGAGCATGACCTCCCTGGGCCAAGGATAATTCCACTGGAGAGATTCAACTGTGAACCAAGAGCAGACAGTATAATGGTGGGGGAGTTAGCACCTCGGGTCTGAAGGGGGAATAAGAAAAGCGTGCTAGGCAAAAGGAACAGCAATGTGCCAAAGCAAGGGAACTTCAGAAAGCATTATCCATTTGGAAAACTACCAGTAATTCAGCAGACCTATGAGACAAGTTGGAAGGCAGGGCCCAAAGGCAGGCATAGGGAGAGATGAGCTGGGAAAGTAAACAGTCAGATCATAAGAACCCCATTAGCTATGCTAAAGAGTCTGGATTTTATCTTGGTAATAAGGGAGAAGCCAGTGAAGGATTTTCAATACTGTTTACAAAGTTGTTTTCTGATTTATCCGATAAAGTTTGGAAAATGGATTAAGTACAAAGGAGAAAATAAAATACACCCATAATCCCACCACCCAGAGATAACTGTAATTAACATTTTGATGGGTTTCCTTCTCGTATTTTTCTATTTACAGATGTGTCTAAGCAGAAAGAAAAAAGTTTTCAAAAAAATTGGACAGATTACATCACACGCACAGTTTTGTATCATGCTCTTGTGATTTATATCATAAGTACCTTCATATCATTAAATGTTTTCCAAACACGTGATTTAAAAAATGACATAGAATTATATTAATTGGATTTAACTAATGGTTTCCTTATCGTTGGACAGTTCAGGTTCTTTCCAGATCTTTGTCTACAATTCTTATCATATCCCTGAGATAAATTCCCAAAAGGAAATCATTGAGTTAAAAGATATGAACATTTTAAGATTGAGAACACCAATATAGAATGTTTAAGAGATAAAGCTGGATGCATAGAAATTTATTTTCTTTATTTCCTTTATGTTCTGTTAACTTCTTTGTCTTCAGTGGAGAACAGGGGGGAGACACAAGCAACTAACGGGTGTTTCAGTTAATTGAAGGTTAGTCATAGTGATTAAGAGGTTACAACACAAACCCCTGGGGATCACACGAATACTCTAACACTATCGGTATTGCTAAGATCACGTGGGGTAGTGCCTATTTGCCACATCTAAAATTTAGTCTGTCCTGCCCCTCAACCGATGGAATATTAGGATTTTTTTTTCCTTCATGGTAGAAAAAAATCCAAATGTCCAAAACCTTAGAATCAGATGACCTTTAAGGTCCCTTTTCCAGCTGAAATTCTTTGATTGTATCTCTTGCAAATGTTCCTTACATGTGAGCTACTTTATCAGCGTTGATTTCAACATAATGCTCCTTCCCCTGAGACAGACAGAAGGAAAAACCTTTAGGCCTTATGTGGACATAACAGAAATTGTCTCAAATACCCTCAAATTTATCTTTATTTGTGCTTCCGCCTATAAATTACTTTCTCATGGGATATGGTTTGAATTACAGAAATAACCCACTCCTTCCCCATTGGTTGTCAGCCCTTCCCCAGGCTCAAGGAATACTTTTTGATGTTCGTATCCTAATTTTAATTCAACTGTTATGTTCTATTGATGGTCCCTGGAGCCTACATTAGATATAATTCTCAGGCAATGGGAAGTTATTTTCCGGGAATGTGACCAGTTTCATTCGTTAGGACCCTTCTGACAATGAGCTTTCTCTAAACAGCCTTCCTGACATGTGTTTATAATCATTTGGAGTTATCTCTGTGTCACTTGAGTTGCCTTCCATCTGAAATGGCCCTTCAGGTAGCGCTCATTCATCTAGCCTGCCCTGATTTTGTTGTTGTTTTAATCTGACATCTCAGGAGGCAGAATGGTGTAATGAAGAAAGCATCAAATTCTTATCAAAAGGTCTAGATTCTTGGCATAGTTCTGCCACGAACAATCTGGGTGACAGAGAAGAATTTGCCTCCCATCTACCCATCTCTCAGAGTTGTCATGAAGATAAAGTAATACTATTCACAACAGAAAACAATGTGCATGCTTGCCTAGATGAAGGTGGTATTTTATTGCAATAATCTTGTTTATATGAACAGAGCAAAAAATAACATAGTCCACAAAGAAAATGTAGTAATGTAAAAAATGTTCATTGAGCCCATTGGAAATAATAGCAGGCACTTGGAGAACAAAGGAAAACAGAGCACAGTCCACACAGTGAAGGGGTTCAGAGACTAACTGGAAAACAGACACAGGAACGAATACTCGTAATGATAATAAGCACCTAAATGGACATATATATAATATAACATAGGAGTGCAGAAAAGGAAGCAGCTAACCCTGCCTGGGAAAGTCAGCAAAAGTCAACAGATGATGTTTGAGCAGTCTTAAAGGATGAAAAGACAATGCCAAGGCAGATAAATCAGGAAAGAGAGCATTACTTAAAAAATCCCCCAAAAGAGACAGAACACAGCATATTCAGAAAACCATGAGTCTGTCAGGGTACAGGGGTGCACAGTGTGTGTCAGGACTTAGCATGGCTGAAGTCATATTCCCCTGCCATGGGATGTTGCACTTGTCCTCTGGAAAAGATAGAGCCAATGACATGCTGTAAGCATAGCGTATTAGTCATGGTCCAGGCAAGAAACATATGGCACATTGAAATAGCTAATTTAAGAAGAGTTTACAAAGAGATTATGTTCAAAGGTGTGGGCAGGGTGTAGGGAAATCACAAGGGAGCCTGTTGCCATTCTTAGACCTGGAGGGGTGAGAGGAGGAACAATTTTTAAAACTTAGAAGCAAGGATTGTGTGAAGGCTGTGATGAGCTGTGAGCATCAGTTAAGGGAGGCGACCAGTGTTTGGTGACCTCCAGGGAAGGAGTTAGGGAGATAAGTGGGCCATCTCATGCTCCCAGCCTCTCATCTGCCTTCACAAGCCAAACCCAGCAAGAAGCCAGAGGGCAAAGAATCTATGGGGGAAGAAGGCAGGGTGGAGAAGGATGGCTCTAGAAGGACAAATGAAAGTAATCTAGCACCTGGAAAGTAATGCCAGATTGAAATTTCATGAAGCTCATCTCCCTTCATATGCAGAAATGCAGCTAGAGAGACAATGGGAGAAGTAAGGCATAATCCAGGTGAGAAATTATGGGGATTTGATAAGGCAGTGATGGGATGCACTTGATTCAGAGAATGTATAAAAGATCATGATCTAATGGTTACTCAAAAGTTCTTCCTCACACATGTATAGTTCATTAGGCAATAAATAAAACAACAAAGAAACAAGATGATTTTACAGGACAGAGCCTGTCTTTTCTGATGTCTGAGACACATGCTTCTTCAAGCAGTTCATTTTGGTAGTGACACTAACCTTTGGGTTTGGAAGCCAAGAACTTATGACAGACAGTTACATCCTTGTCAAATATTTCAATATCCATCCACCATCTAAGAAACATGACAATTATAGTAGGCTGAGTGGTGGTCCCCAAAAAGACATGTCCATATTCTAGATCCTGTGAATATGACCTTATTTGGGAAAATAGTCTTTGCTGATACAGTTAAGGATTTTTAGATGACATCATCCTGGAATATCTAGTGTATCCTAAATCTAATGACAGTGTCCTTTTGAGAAACAGAAGAGGAGCCTACATAGAAACACAGAGAAAAGGCCAGAGATTGGAGTTAAACCGCTACAAGTGACAGAACTTCTGGAGCCAGAAGCTGTGTAAGGTGAGAAAAGATTCTCTCCTAGAGCCCTCAGACACCTTGATCTTAGCCTCCAGCCTCCAGAACTGTAAGAGAATAAATTTCTGTTGTTTAAGCCACCCAGTTTGTGGTAATTTGCTATGGCAGACCTAGCAGATGAATACAGCAATGAACCAAAGAAGACCATATTCTGATGGCATTTGGTCTATACACAAGATGAGATCAAACTTCAATTTCATTTTTTTTTTCCTGTGTCAAACCTGTTTGGTGAGCTGAGGTAGTGCCTGGCTAAGAAGGTACATGTTTTAGGTTGACAAAAGCCAGGTAGTAAAGTTTTGAAAGTCCATATTTACACCCCAAAATGTGCAGAACACAATGTGACATTCATGGTACAAACAGGTGAAACCAGTTTACCTGCAGAAAACTCCTAAAGTTCACCAACACTCATCATCATTTGTGCCCCAAGAGAACTTGCCAAACCACCAGATGAGCCCTTGGCTCTGTTCACCCTCATTCAGCTTAGTGTGTGCCTTTATCTTCAACTGCTAAAAAGTCTATCCCCAAAAGAAAAACACAGGGACTCTACTTGCTTATTTGATGTCACATATTCTGGATGCTGCAGTTGGCCCCAATGAGATGAAATTGCTTTAAAGACGGGCCATCATGGACATCTTGAAACATGCTTCAAAGTGGTACCAATTATGTTATTATCAACTTTTACTTTGCCAATGAATCTTCACCCCCTTTATGTGGAAGAACTTCTGAGACACTCTGGCATACAAGGGTATAAGAGATTGCTAGAAAACAGTCCAATTTGTTTTTTGTATGTCTATGTATATGGTGGTATCATTGAACAAACCAGAGAATCCAGTAATAAAAGTTTGTTTAATGAGACAAAACAAAGACATGATGCCTGAAGTCATGAGGTCTAGATTTCTGGTAGCAGTTTGAAATATGAGCTTAGGAGAGAAATTTGAGGGGACATTCCAGATAGTGGTTTCATTTGAAAAAGCAGAAATTTTTCTTTTTGATGTATCTCTTTCTAAAAATCATTACCTTATAATCAAACATAGAACCTAATTTCACTTCTATATAGCTCAGGGTTTACTCCTTCTTACCAAAAGCAAAAATTCCATTTCAAGGCACCTTGCCTCCATGCAGCCAATTGACACTATTTCCAGATCCCAGAGTGTGTCATTGTTAGTCTAAACCTCCCAGGATAATTCCATCCTCCTTGTATAGTTGAAAATTGGCCATGTGACCAAATTCTGGCTAATGAGGTAGAAGGGCTAATGGGCTTCTGGAAAAGGAGGTTCATTGTTTTTCTGGAAGAAGTACTGGAAACCAGCTTTCTCTCACTAACTCTCACTCTCTGGATAGAATAAAGGAGTACTGACCCAATGATATTGGCAACCATCCCAAGCCCACAAGGAGAGTCAGCCTTAGGGAGTAGTAAACACTGCACACGCAGAGATGAAGATAACCTGGGTTCTTACGATCATCATTGAACCACTGATAGATCCCACCTGGGCCAATATATATCCTGGACAAACACTTAGGCCACTATCATGTTTTCTATTAACTGTCATGCCGGCACTATAACCCATACCAGTGTCTTCTGACGCCTTGTTCCTAAGCCAAATTACCCAAGACCTTTCCTGATGAGGACTCTGTCATTTGTCAGGTGTCGTTTCTTGGTGACAAATGAAACAACATGTGTTAAAGCCCTTCGCAGGAAACTTAGCACACATTAGGCACTGGGAAAATGTCAGTTCCTGCTGTTTTGTCCTGTTTCTTGGCTTTGAGCACTCTCTCTCCCAGATCCCCACCATTGTTTCTGAAATGCTTTGTGTAGTAGGATCCTGGTCTCAACAGGCCTCCAGATGGTTGGGTGGGTGAGACACCTCATCGCCTGGGAGGATGGTGACTGAGAATCCTGTGATCCAGAAACACCAGCGAGTGAGCTGTCTTTCTTCTCAGACAGCCACCATGGCTACCACAGAGATTCTTACTTTTCAAGGGATTCAAATAAGGGGAGATAGGATCAATATTAACACCATTATAAGCTCAAGAAATTTTGGTTTCCAATTATTCAATGACGGCTCAAGATGTTTCACACCTGAGTCATCATTGCCAGTATTAGTCTTCACATTGCAGATGTACAGAAAGACTGATTAATAAAAAATTCTGATTACTAGAATGTTCACAGTATTTCTAAAGAAGCCAAAAACTCAGACGCATAACTTCTTTCAAAAAAAAGATTATTGGATTTCCCCTCCCCTTTACCCAGAATGTCCTAGTTTTGGGATTTGGTCCATCAGAAGTAACATAAATCCTCATTTAAGCTATGTCTCAAACCTTCTTGAGTTACAACATCACCCTAGAATGGTCTATTCTATAACGCATCCAAAGAAACCTTCCAGAACTGGTTTTGTTTTTGTCTTTTTGCTCTTTTGGTTAAAATATATTCAAATTTAATGTATGATCTGATCGTAATCTCATGAAACACTTGAAGACACCTTGGAATATTGTAAAGACAAATGTCGAAACATGAGTCTGAGAACACCAGCCTGGGTGGAAAGCACCCTCCCCATTTGGCCAGTGACTCACTCCTGTGATTCAGTGCTTTCTCACAACACAGCAGCCATGCGCCGGGCCTGTCTGTAGCTCACCTTCCTCTGCTTATCTGGAGGGAAATTAGAGATTCATTAGATAAAGCATGCAAAATGCTTTCAGTTCTCCTGGATACAGGTTATATAAATACAAGGCATTAGTATCTCCCAGGTGTTAAGGAACATTCAAAGGGGGAGTGAAGGCGGGGAGGGCAGGCAGTGAGATCTTACTTTCACAAAGGTGTTAACTAAAACCGAATGTGCCCAGCAAAGCTGAAACCTAAAAATTTTATAAAATGGAGACAATTCTGATTTTCACTTTAATGATTAAAATTTAAAATTTACCGTAAACTTAAAGGGGAAAGAAGAGGAAATATTGATGTGGCAGTCCAAACTTCTGTTTCAGTGTTCGCATTGCAGATGTGCAGATTGTCTCACCTATGTTAAATCCCCTTTTAACCCCAAAGGACTGTAAAGTACCCAGTAATATTTTAATAGTTATACTTTTATTTCTCTGCCATATAATCACCTCAACTTGGACTTTATGCAAATATGTAAAATCTTCCAATGTAAAAATGAAGCCAAGTTACCCACAGAAGGAAAACTCTGTATCAACCTTCATGACTGCATGCCAAAAATGGCAGGCAACTCCACTAATTTACTAGAACCAAGATAAAACTAGCCCACCAGGACTCAGGAGTTCCCTCTCAAACATATACAGAATGAACAAAATCCTGAACCTTAAACTCATTTGAAAAATGAGCCTGTGAGTATTTTTCTTTAGCAAATGCCACTGGGTGACCCTGTCTTCAAGTTAAATAGCTAAAAATTCAGCTTGTCCTGTTTCCCTTGAGTACTGAGTTCTAAGGGCCACTAGTTTCAATACATTTTGCCAGAAATAACTTGAAGGCTTTCCTGAATAGGCACCAAAGCCCTTGTAATGGTGTAGTCATTTTGAATTAACATTGTAACTTAAAATAACTAAATCTGATTTCTATTTGTGATCAAAATTTATATTGGAACACCTCTGTGGAGGTGAAATCCAGTACATTCACCCCAGGCGGGGCATTTACTGACAAACAAGAGCTGGAACAGAAGGTTTAAGTCTACATGCCAAAAAAAACAAAGCTATTTCTGAAACGAAAAATTTACCTACATTGTCAATCACTCTGGGTTGAACCTGAGCCTCAATTAGGCAAAAGAACCAATAGATCTTTCTCTTCAAAAAGATTTCCTTTTCCTGGAAACATCTGCTAGAAAGTAGCAACCTGGAAGAAAAATATTAAAAGAGAGAAAAGATTATTTGTAAGCCAAAAACCGGAAACAACCAAAACATCCTTCTAGGTAAGTGTACATCCATGCCATGGAATACCACTCAGTGATAAATAGGAACCAACTATTGATACACATAACAACTTAGATAGATTTCAAGGGCATTCTGCTGAACAAAGAAAAACCAGTCTCAATAGGTCAGATACTGTACAATATCATTTGTCAAGCATTCTCAAATGGCAAAGTTACAGAATTGGGAACAGATTAGTGGTTACGATGGAGTTAGTTAGGGATGACAGGTGAGTACAATTATAAAGGGGTAGTATGAGTGAGATCTCTCCAGTGATGGGATAGTTCTGTATCCTGATGGTTACATGAATCTACACATGTAATAGAATGACAGGAACTCTGGACACACACTGTACCAATGTCAGTCTCCAGGTTTGCATATGTACTATTGCTATGTGAGGTGACCACGAGGTAAACTGAGTGACAAACCCAGAACACTCTGTAATATCACTGCTATCACTGAAACTTTTTGAAAATCTATAATTACTCAAAATTAAAATGTAAAGAGAGAATAAAAAAGAATGAGGGAGGAAGTCAAAGAAAGAAAGAACAAGAAACAACTTGGGATGAATAACGACAACTCCAGAAATGAAAGGTGACAGGAATAGTTGGAAGAAGGGGCAGAAAGAACAAATACTAGAGGTTACAGTCAGGCAAGCTGACAACCAAAAACTGTTTGGATTTTAAATTGTAAATGAACTCAGTGGACAGAGAAGGGGAAAGGTCATTGAGCTGTTACCCTTGAATAACAAGGATAGAAATGAAGCACAGTGAGCAAGAAGACCTGGAGTAATTCTGGCAACAGTAGGTACTGGAAGGTCTGGTGGGAGGGAGAGGGATATGGAGGGGATATATGTAGCAGCTGATATTCCCTGGTATGAGACACACATCAAATGAGAAAAAAAAAGGATAACTGGGGAAAGCATCTGACCTGGAAAGAAACATCAAGAAGTAAAATGCACTATAGAAATCAGTACGTTGAGAAAGAAGAGGCAAAATTCTTGGGCATGGGCAAAATTACTGATCAAATAGTGATGAGGCAACCAAAGAATTGATGAGTCAGAGAAGGAAAGAGTTCATTCAGGTTTGAGAAAGTGACAGAAAACAGGTTTTCAGGGAAGACAAATAATGAGCAGCAAAACACAATGACCTCTACAAAGGTGTTCCCTACATAGATCTAAAAACCAAAACATTTTGAATTTTCCAGATTTATTTAACAAATAGCTTTGATAGCATGTCAAATACAGCCTGATTTTCACTTCAGAAAATATGACCTTAATGAGCACCATTCCTATAAAAGTCACACAAAACTGCAGGAGGGTGAATTGCTATAAGGGAGGAAAGAATTTACGAGCCAACTTTTGAGCAACCATCTTGGAGTATTCCCAGGGCTATGGACCATAGGCAGGATTTACGATGTTCCCCAAAAGCATAGCAACCAATAATATTAAAATTTGGAAATTAATATAGTAAGTCTAAGATCTTATAATCTGATATTTAGTATGGTCCTAAAGGAATTCTTATCACATGGTAAAAGCCCAAGTTTATGATCTCTGCAAGAGACACTGGGAAATTCCCAAAAGGGCGGCCCCTAAAAAAAAAAAAAAAATAGAAGGAAGAAAGATGGTTGGCCACTCTTCATGGATGGAGAAGTTAAAACAAAATATCGATTTCTATCCCAGCTACTGCGTAAATATCAACTCAGAATTCTTTGGAAACATTCAACAGTGGAGAAAGAATTGATGTCATCCTGAAAATGCGGTTGGACAGGAATCCCTTTATCTCCACTGCCACCAAACCCAACCTCTAGAATTGGATAAGAAGTCAGTAAGTAACCTGGAAATTAAGAAACACAATGCACACAGCAAACTTTGCCAGATACTGTTCCCTGATAAATTATGTTCTTGCGGCAATACAAAGAAAATCTCATTTTTCTTAGCAGTTTTACATGAATCCCTTGTGAGAAGCAGAGACGTGCATATTTAGGAGGAGCGCTTTGACAAACCTCATCTGAAGCTGGGTGCTCAAGGCCTGTGGGTGACTGGTGCCAAGGACTAAGAGAGATGAGGAAAAGCTAGATTTTCTCCGAAAGAATCATGATGGGTAGAGAGGAAGAATTTGCTACAATGGAGAATTTGAGAAGCTCCTTTACAGAACATTTAAAAGACCCAAAACCCAACAGCTGAGAATAAAATTGAGAAGAGACATCTAAAGGCGATTTGGGAAAGTAAGTTTGAGCGTTGTGAGTTGTAAATTTCCTCTTCAGTCTTCCTTATAAAATCTTCAGTGAAATCTGCATTCTCTACCTTGAGAAGTGAATTTTCACTGAGGGAAATGCAAAGAAGTGCAGAGCCCAGCTTCCAGGCTGCCACAAGGGCAAAAGCATCGGTGCAGCAGTTACCTTTTCATTAACTATTATCTAAGCTATGAAGAACCTGAGGGAAAAACAAACCACAGGGGAAGGAAAGAAGGGGAGAGAGATTGTAGATTGAGTACCTTCTTTTACTAAATTTTTTAATTCTTTAGTCACTTACTCTTTCTTGGTTTCCAAACAGGCACTGTTGGGAGAGATGTAATCATTTAAGGTTTGTTATGTGGATATCATCTCATTCATTCCCTCCAAACCCTCAAGAAACTTTAAGTATCATAAAGATCTTTTTCAGCTCTAATATCATTTTCCCCACCCAGTATCTCAAAAGCCTTCCAGTCCTCCTCAGAAAGAAATCTAGATGACTTTAAAATGATTAAATGTATTTCTGTTGCTCTGTAGCTGCATCTTCATATGGGTTATTACCTGATTATAGTTCTACTTTTTGTAAAATATTACGGTTTACTATTTTACAAAATCACCAGATAATCTCTTTGCCACTGCCTTAAATATCGTTTTTTTTTTTTTTTTTCCGGAAAGATTGGCCATTTTAGGAAGTTAAAAATGGAAGTGAGTCTGTGTCTTTATCCCTTTGCAAATAAATTCTATCACAAAAGTGCACTAGATCCTTGTTACCATTTATGCTGAATTCGGACTGTAAGTTTCTTTTTTTACTAAACAGTAAAATAAATGAAATATAATACATAAAAGCAAGAGACTGATTTGTGTTGGTTTCATCATCATGCACATCTGTAAAACTGGAGAGGAAGTTCACAAAGTAGCTTTTCAATGGGGATACAGCAGCCTAGGAAGTGGAACTAGAACAAGTCTCAGAGCAAGAAAGACCTGTTTCCAATCCTAGTTCTGCCCTTGCCCCTGGACACCCTTGAGAGTTTCTTAACTGCTTGAAAAGTCATTTAAGTAAGGATAAAGTTTGCCTTACAGATAACAGAAACAATAATACAAGCAAATAGTTCCTTATCCCCAACCACGCAAACATCAAGTGATCAGAAAAAAAAAAAAATTGACACACTCCTCCTCCAGCTCATCTGTTTTTCCTCTGTCACTCATTTTAATGTCCCCTCTGTCACAATTCTGCCTCCCATTTTTTCCATACTTTCTTCCTCCAGTGTATAATTATTCTCAGAAGAAACAGAGCTATAATAATTCGCTACAGTAATCATGAGTGCTCGAGGCACCCTGAGCTACATAATACTAGGTTATTGGGTGAGGAGGGATAGAGGCGTCAGGTGTTATCCAGTGTGGATACTGAGGCAGGAACAACTCCATCAGAGCAGATAGTTGATATTTCTTTCCCTAGTTATCAAAGGGGCTTTATTCTCCTTGTATCCTCCAAAATAGTCTTGGTAAAATATCTTTCATCGTGCACTCCCTCCTCAAAAATCATTCAATTGTCAGTCATCCAATCCACAAATACCTATTGATTGTTTCTACCAAGCTCTCCTTCAATCATCAATCAAGATGATGTTTGCTTTACCCCAGTAATAAAACACTAAGGCAAGTACTGTACCCACACCCTTTCTGCCTGTCAGAAAGCTCTTTTCCAATCTCTCCAGCCTTCTCCAGGGCTGAAGCAGAAGCCTTGATTGCAAGAAGCCATCACAAAGGTTTATGGATAAAGAACCACTAGAAACAATTTTTAACATACTGTTTTGTTTTTCTATAGTCCTTGAGCCAAACCTTTTCGTGCTCTAGCACCACAGTCTCTCTCTTGACTGGCCATTCTCCCTGTGTTCTGTTTCTTCTAGCTCTGACTCTATTTTGCACCTCCCACAGCTGTGAACACAGTACTTCCAAACGCCTCGGCTCAATGTAGATATGTTGTCTTGATTTGATTTCTCGTAGGATCTCAGTAGCTTGATTGGCTTGATTCTTAGGCCTTTGGCTCACCTGATGGGTAGAATTGCCAGATTTGGCAAATAAATATACAGGTTGCCCAGTTAGATTTAAATTTCAGATAAACAATAAAAATTTTTATATATTCCATGTAACATTTGGAGCACATTTATACTAAAAAATTAATTGCTTATCTGAAATTCAAATATAACTAGGCATCCTATATTTTATCTGGAAACCCTACCAGTATATCATCTAAAACTGAGCAAGGGAATAAGTAATCCATATATTCAGTCAGTGACACTTGGAAAACAGAGATGGCTTCTGTGCAGCAAAACCGAGGTAATCCCTGACTACAGGAAAAACAGAAGGGGAAGGAGGACATACCAACTGGCAACTTAACATATGGGAATAATCTGTCCTGTAAACAGGGCTTTGTACCATTCTCCTGAGTCAAGGTGGCCAATGACATTTTAGTGATGGTGCAATTTGGGTAGAGCAAGGAGGTGTGGAGGCAAAAATTATTATAAAAGAATGGCACATAGCAACTGCTGTCCTCCTAAGAACATTAATTCTTCCACAAGGATTCCCACTGGCTCTGCCTTGTAAACATATCCCAAATCAAAGTTAAGGAGAGGCAGGGAGTGTGAGCCAGTGGGCTCTCTTAAAAGCCCTCACTGCCCACTAAGCCATCCCACTCCCCAGAGGCACAGCCTTGGGTATTTTTAGACAACAGAAAAATAAACACCCATGCCCAGTATTCAGGAACATCCCCAGAGATTCTAGGCAACTCCTGCATAGCCAAGAGAGACGGCAGCCTGTTTTCTACCTAGAGAATAAGAGCACTTTTTCCTTTGTAATGTGATTTCTTGGCTAGAGAGGAATGGTTAGGCACCCTGAGATGCTCTGTAGAAATGCAAGATGATATTGTATTGTATTAATGTCACTTAATGGTAGCTGTCAATGATAGTGATGGAATAAATATGGAAAAGGAAATTACTGTAATTGATTGACAGTCTGGAATCTTCCATATTCGACCTAATGAGAGAAACCTATGAGCAGCAGCTTCCAGTGCAGGCTATTAATGCAAATCATATGCACTGAACTGGCATGCTGAATTATGCAATGGCATGTGAATGTCTAATCCATTTCACGAAGCTTGTCTTTATCCAGAAAAAAAATATTTCACTGACATGCTGATTAGTATATTAGGGGAGTTTAAGAAGTTTGGTGCTAAAGTAGGTGCCATCGTGGTGTTATTAATTTAGTTCTGAATAAGACAAACAGCTCTGTGCAGCCATCAAAATCACTACATAAGTCTACAAGATAACTTTGTCAAGACTGATGGGAATTTACAGAAAAGTCTTGTGATATGTGGAAGGAATTAGCAAATAGATAAGGAGCACATCATTTTTCTAGAAAACCACTGTCAAGGACTCAGAACCCATGCAGAACCAGACACCTGCCAAGATATCTACAATGTCTGCACAATCGTTTTCTCAGATGTTCAGAAACTTATAAGTTGTGAAAACTTATAACAACCAGATGTGGGAGGTCAAGGGAACAACAGGTACGACTAAGCTTTAGGGCCACCTTTGGGGATTCCATGGAGATTTAAATACTGCCCAGGTATTGTCAACAACAAAACGCTACCTGTGGGAATATACTTTATATGGGAAGAAGTCTTGGGGTAGAAAAGTAACTTGCCAATTAGCCACTACTTACACATCCCAAGAACTCACAGCTTTGAGTATTCCATAGCCCTAAGCTCTTGACTCCCTGCACATATCAATTCTTAAAATTTGGATCCACAGAGAAGTGCCCAGACTCCTAACAGTGTATCCCACAGCTTCCTACAAGTTAACAGTGACCCGACAGATCACAGGTACCCCAAATGTCTCCAAGTTGGAAAGCAATGAGACAGAAGAAAGAGAAAGAGAATGTGTTGTGCACTGCAGTTTTGCACTAGTGGTCTGGAGATAGTTTTAGGTGGGTACATAGATGAAATTTTATCTAATTCCACACAAAAAAATTTGAAAACCTTTTAGGTTTCAGGTATTATGCTACGCTATGGCTATATAAGCACTGCTTCTGCCCTCATTGATCTTACATTATAATGAAGAAGGTAGATACAATGTGATAGTTACAAGAGGTGTGAAGAATGTTACAGAAGAGGAGGCAAGTATACAACAGGGAGACAGATTTACTGGGTGTTAAGTGTCATTGAGGAAGGGGTGCTCAAGCCAGCACTCCGTGAATTTCGCTTTTATTTTTAAAATTTTAATGATCATGTAATAACATTGCCATTTCATCCACTGATGCACATTTTTTCTTTTTAAGTAAACCAATTTAAATTAAAAAGTGGGTGAATTTAAAGAAAATATTAAGCAAATAATAGTGTGATTGGTACTCAAAAATACCCCAGATTGTGAATTTGGCACATGAATAACTGAAGTTTGGGTTATCTGTATGAGAGAAAGATGACAAGAAAGGCGAGGGAATGCTGGGAGGCAAGGCCCTCAAGCGAAAAGTTGAAATAACAAAACAAAGGAAAAGAAAGGTGAGGCGAATTTTCTCAAGGTGCTGTCACATACATTATTTCCTGCTTTCACCATCACCAATCCCCTGTAGTACAATGTATTCTCATCAAATTTTCTGTAGGAAAATTGAGGACTTTGCAAGGTGAAGTAAAACACTGAAGTTCACTCAGCGAATTAGCAGCAGAGGTAGAATTACAACACAGGCCGTCTCGCCCTGTTGACAGCAGTGTCTCTGGCCTCCAAAGTTCCCAGTGTGCAGCAAGACGAAAAATGAAACTTTATACTACAAAACAAACTAAGTGAAATAAAGGATTTCGAGGGGAAAAATAAAGGCTGCAACTGGCTTGAAAAATATAACACTGTTTTCATTACTGTATGTCCTCTGAAATGATTATTTCAAGGTCCTTGTAGAAGCTTGCTTCATCTTTGTTTGTATCTTTAAAAGGAAGAGATAAAGCCCTAAAAGCAAGGATTGCCACAATGGGAAAGTCACATCCAGTGTAATGTCTGGCTCTCACAGAGACCCAAAAAGGCATTCCATGAAAGCTGAGCTAGTCCTTCTTAATGTCAACTTTGTAGTGTTTTCCCCACCTGGCTCCCAATTATCTTGAGAATTCATTAAAAGGCAACATGTTATCCATTATTCCTGAGTTCCTATAAACCATGGTAAAGCTAGTTCTATTTTCCAGTCTCCGCCATTCTGGGGATAACGAACTCTACAAGCCTGTTGTGTGGCTGTGTGAAGAACAAGAAAGGGTGCTCCACCAAAAGTTCCAAGAATTTGTGCACTCTTATTTCATGGTCTGAGAAGACTATGAAAAAGTCCAGCTGCTATTAAATTTGCTGCCCAACCAGTGCCTTCTCATGTGTCTCACCAGATTGTACCAAGACCATCTTCTTCCCTGCCTTAACTCTTTGCCGTTTCTTCCCTTCCTCTCTTTTTGATCCCCCAGGCTTTCATGGATTTCTAGCTTCAAAGCTCGTGACTCATTCATTTAACCAACATTTCTATATGAGCACCTACTATGTGCAAGGCTTGGCTATAGACCTTGGCGTACTGACACACTCCTTGCTCTCACAGAGCTTATGTTCTATTGAAAGCTATGTGGGGATAGTCCACCAAAAGTGGTTGATCAAAATTTGAAGACAATTGGCCTTCAAGTAGAGACCAAAAATGACTTGGACAGGTTTCTGAGTGCAGAGGTCAGAATTAGATGGTCTTTCAAGCATCCTTCCAACTTCAGGGATATGTAGTGCTAACAGTTTCTATATAATAAGTCAAGGAACTACATCTGCCACCTAACAACTAGGGCCATGAGAGAGTAATGGTGCCCTGGCCTCCTCATCACTTCATTCCTTTCTCCAGTCCATGATGGTGCATGCCAGGGCTACACACTGCCACTTTTTTTTTTACAAAGATGTACTCAAACACATCTCTCCAGTAAATTAATTATCTCCAATAAATTAATATTTCCATCTCAGTGAACAGATCAAGTTAACACACCAATAGTGTGGGCTACCTTCCAGGGTTTGTGTGCTGACAGATTAAAAAGTGTGTCAACATGGCTTTATATAAACAAATATTGCAAAGCAGAAACCTTTGTTTGCTTGGTTTTGCTTTGTTTTCCTGGCTTCAAGGTAATGTTGGTCAATCCATGTCTGCATCCATGCAAAGGAGGACGGACCATATTATATCAGCCTGGCCAGGACCTTGATATGTGAAAGTGTCAATGAATTGCAGCAGTCGCTCACTCACTTCTGCCAAATGACTCAGCCAGGAGAGCCACAGCAAGGCGAGTGGGTGTGCAGTTTCTCTGTTTTGCAATTTGTGGTGATGACATGGCTGTCATAAGATGAACTTTTAAGTGCCTGAATTTTCATTTCAGTATCAAAGGAGAAAGATGGCAACAAAAGGGCTGAGAGATAGGAGAACCATTTGGCAACTTTTCAAAAAAAAAGTTTTATTTAAAAAAGTATCTTTTAATTCTTTAAATTAGACACTAACTCTGGACCTTTTCACACTTTCCATCCCCAGTGGCTGTCTGTATATAGATAGTGGTTAAGGGCTGATCTTGATCCAACGTCACTGGATGGACCAAGGTACAAGGCTGCTCTAGAGAGAAGTCAACCAATCACAGTTAAGAGGTCAATTCTGGCTCACCACCTGCTTTTGCACAGCCCACAAGCTAAGAAAGATTCTCTTTTTTTTAAATGATTGGGAAAAACTATAAATAATCATATTTAGTAACACATCAATCACATTTCATGACACATGAAAATTAAAATTATGCAAAATTCAATTTCAATGTCCGTAGATAAAGTTTTACTGAAACACACCCATGTTCATTTGTTTACACGTTTCCTGTGGCTGCTTTCCTGATACAATAGCAACACTGAGAAATTTTGTCAGAGATCACATGGCCTGCAAAGTCTAAAATGCTGACTATCTGGCTCTGTACAGGAAAAGTTTACCAACTCCTGCTCTAGAGATTTGAAGAAGCCTACTATATCCTGATATGTGGTCTCCCTGCATTTCCCCTAACTCTTTGTGAATTACTCTTTTATTCATTTAAAATATATATTGAGCTCCTACTATGTGCTAGGTATCATGCTAGGTCCCAGGGGTACAAATGTAGACAGTAACAAACAGTCTCTGCTCTCAGAACTCAGAGTCCGACCGGGGAGCAGGTATTACTCAAATTGTCATCCAAATGCAGTATGCTAAAAATGATAACCACAGGAGGTGTTCTAAAGAGGAGGCATATGGAACTATAAAAGCACAAAATAGGTGAATTGAGATTCTGCTCTGGGATCTTAAGTAAGATACACCAAAGTATAGATTACTGATTGATTTTGGATTTGAAGGAAATGCTGAAGTTAACAAGGAAAAGGGCAAGAGAAAGACCTCCTTTTTCAGTTTCTTTAACACACTCTTACTTTCTTCTCCCCATTATTATACCTCTATGGAGTGACAGAAGCATAGCAAAGGAGGGAAGTGAGGAATGAGCTATGAGGGTACAGAGTTTGGTAGGGGCCAGGCCTTGCAGAGACTTTGAGGCCACATGATGGATTTTGTCTTAACCCTAAGTGCAGAAGGAAATTGTACAAGAGTGTTCTCAGCAGCACAGTCCCTATTAGCAAAACCTGGAAGAACTCAAAAGACCCGTCCACTGGATAAACAAATTTTGGCATATTTATACAATGGAATATAAAGTAGTTAAAACATACTGTGCATGCAACAGTATGGATGAATCTTAGCAAGATATTTTTAAACGAAAAAAGCAAGTCCCAGAAGATAACACATAGAATGATAAAATTTTCATAACGTTTAAGGTAACTAAAATTTAACAAGACACTTTTTAGGAATACATTTAGGTAATAAAACCATATTTAAATAAAGCAAGGGAATAATTAAATACAAAGCTCAGAACAGTGAGTTAGCATTGTGGAATGGGGCTCAATGCATAAGTAGACAAATGTTCATGTTAATATTCTAGTTCTTGTGGACAATGAATTCATGGATATGTATAATACTAAAATTTTCAAAATAGCAATGAGAATTCTGAAATAATAGAAAATATATATTGGTTTCTGCCCCCAGTTCCTGGCACAGAGCTCCCAAAACACTTGTAACTTCCTAAGTGATAAGAATACTAGACACATCTCTTGTTCTAACAATGGTCTTTGACCTCTATTCTTGAAACCATCTGAATGATGATTTGGAGACCATTAGAACCATTATTAGTAAGGGCAGTTAGCTTAGGATATCTCATAAGAAATCCTCATATCTCCTAGAAAAATAAATAAGAGAAAATCACAACAAAACTACATGTGCCTACCCTCCCAGAGCCGTTTTCTCCCCTCACTTATATTGTATCTACCTCCTACTTCCACAAATGTACTTAAAATTCTCCAAGGTACCAACTTAGGGAAAACTGATTTCCCACCTGACACATTTACTTTGGCTAGCCTTTCACTTGTGAATGGAATTTAATGTTCAGTGATGAAGGTCAATATCCAGCAAAAGCAAGTGATAGTTCTAATACTCACTGTCACAGGAATGCTTTCATAATTAATAGAGGGCTGCCATCTTCATTAGGCAGCTGTTAGGACATCAGAAGGCAATGAGTTTTAGGTCTTTCGGGTTTAGGGTGCTCCATCTCTCAAGAGCTCGTTAGTATAAGCAGTCCGGTGAAAGGAGCCTAACTGACTAATAGGATTAGGTGGGCCCTGACCTGTGAATCTGACGACACAAGACCCATGAAGATCCTCTGTGTTGGTTGCCCATCCCTAAAGAGCAATCTCAAAATTCCACTGCCTACGTGAGGTATAGCCTGTTTTCTGCATCATTATCAGTAATTCAACTTCTCAGCCAATTGGTTTTATTTTCTCTACTGAGTCAAGACCCAGACAAGAGTAAAAGCCAGTCAAAACTAATCCTGAAGGTGATGAACTCCTGTTTTCATACCCTAGTGCACTCGCCACAGTCACCCACTGAGTGAAGACAGGCCTTATCCTCTGGATAAGTCTGAATGACTTCTTGTTTTCCCTTCTACTTGATTTTTCGGTATCTGATTACTACTTATTGGTTATTATACTTGTAAATCAAACAACTTAGAGAAAACAACAAAAGAAAGTTAATGGGTCAGCCACGCTTCCTTCCACCACACTCCCTCCACCTCCTTAAACAGTCTACCCCCTTCCTTCTTTCCCTCCCTTCCCCAAGAAATAACAATGACATTATTTACTAAACAGGTTTCACAGCATGGATTTTCAAGGCTTCCAACTGAGTTTTCTGACTCTGGGGGATGTAAAGACTCTTCCCCTCAAATAACATGAATAATAATACTGACAATCTTTTAAAATTGCTGGAAGGGCAAAGGCTGCAAAAGTCCCACAGAACAGATTTTCAGTTCTGAGGGATCTAGAGAGTGGTTGTTTGACTTCGCCACAGCAGGTGCCACTGATGCCAGGGTGGGGCTGGGGGGATGCAGTTCTCACTCTAGAGCTTCCTGAGCACACATTTACGTGCCTGGTGGAAATGGAAATTATGCACTCTGCTAACCCTGATAACATTACAGTTACTAATTTACATTGAAAGTTGAACAGATTTGCCCCAAGTAACAGACACATTGACATGGACTGTAAATCACAGCACAGCAGAGCTAGAGAGGGTCTAGAGATCATGTAACTGAATGTGCTCATGTTACAGAAAAAATAACAGAGGCCCTGAAACTGAAGTTACTGGCCCAGCCACACCCAGTGGCAGAGCTGGGGCTCAGATGTTCTTCTCCTGGATCCCAGCCCAGTCCAGTTTTCCTACAAGTCCCCACTTGCCTCTCAACTTGAGTGAAATTATTCTGTTATCTTACAACAGACAGTAAAGCAATGAGGGAAACAAGATGAAAAAAAAAAAAAGAAATTGAAACAAAGAGGAAAGGATGGAAGAGATAGAGAGTGACAGGAATTACAGGAGAGACTCTCTGTCTGCCCCATTTGTCTTTATCTTTCTCTGTATCTGCCTGATCCTATTCTCTTCTGTAACCTGTCTCTATCTTGTCTCCCACACTGCTGGCTCCTGCAAAAGCACAGCATTGTTTAATTTATTCTAAATACTTTGAAGAGGATCTGTGAATGAGCAGAATCCTGGGAGCAGTCAGAACAGTTTTTCAGAAATTGTGCACCTTGCCCATCCAATGCCCAGTTCTCCTGCACTGCCAATGAGGTGCTGAGAGCCGATCATGGAGGCCTCCAACTGTGGCTGAGGACCATCACCTGAAACTGTTAAAAAAGCAGGATCTTGGGCTCCATTCCCAGCCTAAGGGATCAGAATCAGCATTTTAACCATATGCCCAAATGATTCATATGCACATTAAACTTTGAGAAGCAATGGATGTGGAGAACATTCAAAATGTTTCTTTACAAGTATGCCTTCTTCAGTCACAAGCTTTCTTCCAGGGGGGAAGACAGGTCAGATAATTGAAGAGGAACAAAGTTTTGCCATACTAAAGCTGCCTTTTGGGATATTGATTTTAAGCTGGTTATTAAGTAACAGAAGACTTAGAAAAAAAATCTTTGACCCTCCTCCTCTTTTCTGTCTAAGTGACTCAGAAGGAAAGACCCCCTCCAGGAAGGAAATCTTAGGGTGTTCGCCTCAGCAGATGAATTTGAATTATGGTGGATGGGAGGACATCAAGAGGGGGCCTGTTTAGTAGGCACTCCCTGTGTTGTATTGTTTCTGGGCTGCCTAGGAAGAATTTACCTGCCATGTGTGTTCTACAGTTCCTCAACTACCTGTAAATTGCCTACTTCTTTTGTAACCTCAGACCCCTGACCCACCCCCCTTTCTTCTTTGTTCCATATGATATATATTCTCAATTTTACCTCACTGTCTTTGGGAATTTTGATGCCTATATGAAATCTCTCTGTGTATCTATTGCATTATTATTTTCTCCTATTTATCCAACTCTGTTAATTTAATTAGCTCAGCTAAAAGAAACTACAAGGTAAAAGTATTATTATTTTTTTAGCCTCTACGGGATGTTAAAATTGAGTACGATTTACAAAGTTTTTAAAATGCTAAAGTCCATCCTGGATTTGCCTCAGAAACAGATACATTCATTTTAAATAGTTCATTTCATAGCAGTTGTGGTTTTGGGTCTTTGTTCTTCAGACTAATTGTCATCTGTGAAGAATTCACAGCAATTCTTATAACAGGTTGTATTTTACAAAATTCAAAGGGCTGTAGAGTCTGGATGTTTACTGTCATTCCTGAATCAGGAAACTATAAACAGTGGGAAGAACTTATATATTTTGAATTTACCAAATTCTGTGGCAAAGCAAATCTCCTTCCATGCCTTGATGAAAAGGTAGGAAGTTAGAAGACATGGATAGTTCCAGTGTTTAGTAAAAGCAGTCTTGCAGCCAAGGTTTTCTAATGAGCAGCCTCATGCAAAATCACAATACAAAGTTAGCAGGAGAAAATTTTCAGACGTCATTTCCAATAAGGGACTAATAGATAAGGAATAAGAAGAATTTTATGCAAAAGCATTTCCAACTTCGAAGCCAGTGAGGGACTAGGGACTTATATCCTTATTTTTCACAAGCATGATGTCATCCCATGTATCACAGTGACACCGCCGAGGACTTCTTGTTAAATAATCCCTTTGCCGACATAAGGGAATAGCCCTGCCCTTTGATCCAAACAGATATGATCTTGAGAGTTTCCGTGTTTATACATCGCTAGTTAGGCTGTGTAGCTAGAGAGGAGGGAAAAAGTACACATAAACGAATGAGTAAGTGAGAGAGAATGAGAGAGCGAGAACAAATTCTAGAATGTGCATCCTATGAATAGACACTGCCAACGTGCAATGTGTATAAAGCATTCTACGCCCTTCACAGATTTTACTTAATCTGCAGTTTTGCCAATCACTTTCGTATTTATAGCTGTATGCAACTCTTCATAATGCAAAAGCTAAAACAAAGGCCAAAGTTCTACCCTGCGGAATATGAATTCTGTCACTTCCTCTTCTTTCTATACATACACACATACACGCACACGCACGCACGCACGCTCACACATATGCACACTATCACCATAATAAAAGTCCTGTGCTCCTACAACATTTACATCATATCATATGTCTACCAGCACAATGATCTCAGTCACCAAGACTGAAAGCAAGCCTCACTCCCACATCGGATTTTCCCTTGTTACATGGAGAAGAGACATTAATGTCACATGGATTGGAAATGCCAGGAGTATGGAAGTTTCACATTCATGCCCACAAATGCTTCCTATGCTGTCAAAAGATATTTTTCTCTATTTTTATTGGACCTTGGATCCAGCACCTCAATACTGAGAGTCTGACGATGTTTCAATCTGCTTCATATTTGAGCTGGCTCCAAGCAAGACAAGCGATTGTTGGTCAGTTCCATCCTGCTATAAAAAATCAGCAAAGCTGAGCTCAGTCTTCTTTCCATAATGGGAGGGTTGACTGTGGCCAGGACCCAGTACTAAAGATTGGGGATATTTTGCCTCTTCCGAAGGAGTTTGGGGGACCCTGAAAGAAAAAATACTTTATGTAGGAAATCAGTCTTCTTAAATAAAAGGCAATGCAGGGAAGGGAATGTTTGGCTCACTGCCACTGTGCAAGTGTGTTTTCAAAACCAATTGCAGTGCTGTGATCAGGCAATTTATCTGTTCCTACACCAGATTGTTTACACCAATAAGGTGAGTGGAGCTTTCCTGGACTCGCCTCATCCTTGGGAATGGGGTAAGAGGTTCAGTTTTCTGTAGAAGCCTCTTGATAGAAGAAAGGGTTTTGTTTAAAAAGGACCTCTTTTCTTTTCCCATCTGTTTCTTCTCACAGTACAATTTGAGGTCAAGTCAGGTCTTACAACATTCTGAAGGATAATTTGGCACTTTCCTTCTATAAATTTGAATACGTAGACAGAAAAGGACTTACTTTTACTACCTCTTTCATCACAGAGAAGTACAGGGCTAAAGGGAGACTGCCCAGCTGCCTCTATAGAAGAATCTGTTGTAAGTAGACAGGGGGTAAATGACTTTGGAAGGGGGTGGGCAGAGGACACTCCCAAAGAAAAGGGTGTTAATTGAATTTGTTTTCAAAAAACGGCAAATCCCTGTATCTGCTTAAAGCAAATGAGGCATTAACGCTGCCAAGACCATTGTGTCTGTCATACAGAAGCCTCCCTAAGTAGAAGGAGCATGGATAGCCCCTTGCACACACCTACTTTGTCTTTTGAAATGGTGAGGTGCAGCTCCTCAGGTTTGAGCTACTGGAACATGATCTGATGTTACTGTGGACACTCAGTCACAAACAACTTGAAATTTTTATATGAATCTAAGATAAAGGAAGAAAAAAAGAGAGAGAGACTTTTTATCCAGCTGCTAAAAAAACAAACTCTCCCTTTTCCTGGCCTTCGTCCCCTCCTCACATTAGCCAGCCTCAGTGCTCACCCTGAATAGAGAGGTAATCAAGCCTTTGGTGTGCTGGCTGCCCCAGAGCTCGAGCCACCAAAGGAGTCATACAACCTCCATCACCACCATCCCATGGTCCCTGGATGTCTCCCCAGCAGATCTCACCTCTCCTCTCTGCAAAACACAGAGGTACAAGAAGTAACTCGCTACGAGTGCGGTCCAGTTTTTCTCTTTCAAATATATACTAAAGAGAAATTGAAAATAAAATAGTTTACAACAAAATGGCCCTCGTGAAGGAATAAATAATTCTACTCAATGCTTTGTACCATCAAGTAAACGGAAAGGGAAAATGGAAACAAAAAATAAATAGGGATTTGCTTAAATGGATAGGTAAGTTTTCCACATGATGTCAAGGAAAATACTTTAATTATATTAAAAAGTTAAATTTTGAAAATTGAAATGATATGAAAATTTTAAATCCCTATTACATTATATCAAGTATTAAGTTAATATAATAATAATAAAAAAAAGCTGCATCTAAAAAATGTTTAAGTAAAACTGCAATGTGTTTTGAGGTTTTTGACCAACTGGAAAGCCTCCAATACCCATGGATTTGGTTCAAAATCAAAGGCTAGTACATTTTTGTAGAATAGTGGAGCCCTTGAGATAGTTTTCTGAGAATGTACTTCTGCCTCCCTCTCCATTCAGTTCATGTGACTATCACCTTCCCCAGGGATGCCGGCCCCACCAGGAAGGGGAGTTTCCTGAGGCTGGATATGACCCAAGTAAGGGCAACTATTGGCAGGCTGGGCACTGAACAGTGTTTCCCAAAAACGTACATATGGAAGCTCTGACACTGTGATGATATTTGGAGGTAGGGCCTTTGGGAGGTAACTAGGTTTAGATTAGGTAATGAAATTGGGACCCTCATTATGAAATTAGTGATCTTATAAGAAGAAAAAGACTCTCTTTCTCCCTCTCCCACTCTCTCTCCTACCATTCTCCCACCCTTGACCATCAAGGAAAGGCCATGTGAGGATACTGCTAGAAGACAACGGTCTACAAGCCAAGAGGAAAACCTTCACCAGCATCCAGATCTGCCAGCATCTGAAACGTGAACTTCCAGCCTCCAAAATCATGAGAAATGAAAATCTGTTATTCAAGTCCTCTGAGCCTGTGGCACTGTGCTATGGTAGCCTAAGCTGACTAAAATACATCTAGCTCCGTCCATCCACAGCCAGCCAGTTTCTCTAGGTCACATTCTATGGACTGCTAAAAATAATCTCCGCCTTAACCAGAACCAACTGATCTTTATTTCCTTCCTTCTAAATATTATGGGACTAAGCTTCTGCTTCTGGGAAAGAAATAGAGAAACAAAATGTGTGTGTGTGTGTGTGTGTGTGTGTGTGTGTGTGTGCGCGCGCGTGCGCGCGTGCGCAGAGCTCTCTGCTTCTTTCCAGCTGTGCTTGGCCTCCTCTCACGTTATCTCTCTAACGTGTGCTATGTCTGGTTCTTATAAATATCTTCTTGAAGAAGGTGAAAAGGTCATTCTGATTCACATCGGCAAAAACAAGAGGGCATTTGGTGGCGCATGTCTCCATCAATGACATATTTTCAAAACCTCCTAGCTACAGGCCTCTTTGTTATTGAAGTGAAATGTTTTTGAAACATAGAGACACAAAAAATATACAAAGTCTGAGTACACCCAGACACACAGAACTCTTGCACTTGACAATGCAGTTACGCAGTTGCATTTCACTGAAGTTAGTGTGGTGAGAACCGGCAAGGCAGACAACGAAAGGACAGAGCCCAAGCTGAGATGCAATTTCCACACTGTGTTCTCCTCTGCCTGTCCCTAAATATGGCTCACTTCCACATCACCTGGAGATTTTAGCTCTAGACTGCACAGGTGATAAACCTGTGTTTTCCCAAGATTTATCAAGGTTGAAAGCATCATGAAGAATGTTATTATAATTAAATCAACATCCTTAAGTCATCTTCCCCACATGCTGCAGTAGAACATGAATGTGTAAGAAAAAGGAGGTAAGGTGGCAGAGGAGGAGATTTTGCAAAGAGAATTCTGGAGAAGGAAAAAAAAAAAAAGGAGAAAACTTGCATATCAGATGGGGAAACTGGGGGAAAGATCGAAAATAACCCAAAGTAGACTGAGCCATTACAAGTTACTGGAATGTGCACAGGACAGGGTGAAGGACATGTAACTTCACATACAAGTGAATGTTTGCTGTGTTCTTGACAATCCTGTCCTGAGACATTGAGGCCCCATGAGCAATGTCCTGCTGTCCAGACAGGCCTGAAGAGTGTCCAGGTGGAATGTTACTTCAGTCAGGTCTACTGAGAATTGCTCACATCTTGTGTGACAGAAAAGCAAAAGCAGGGCAAGAAACTCTAGGCAGAAACCACGCCCATTTGCTCTGTAACTACAGCACCATGTCCAGCCCTGCACAAGCCAACGGCTTTTAGACACTCTCATTTCCCTCTTATCTGTGGCTCATCCCTCCCCATCACTGGTGGTCTCCACATTACACCCTGTCTCTCAGTGCGCTCCTATGTCTTCTCCTGGCTGCGTAGCTCCCCCTACTTGCTAACTTTACTCAGGACCCCCCATCAGGAGCTCAGAATTCCTGCTCTCTCCTCTATATTCGGATTTTTTAACCTTAGTACGCAAGAATGGCCTCATTTCTTCCTCAAAGATAACCATGAAGAGCATTCAAGGAATTCACTCTTATAGCCCCTCATGCCTGGAGGGAGTTTTTCTTGGCTACTTCCAAACACCTGGTGATTCCACCCACTGATTCATGGCTAGTCTGGTACCAGCTTCTTCCCAGACCCATTTCTCTTTCCCTTTAAAGATGACTGGGATAGTGGTCATCTGTCCCCAGATACTTCCTGATTTTTAGTCTTCTTCACCTAACTCTGATGGACGCTTCAGTAATTCCATACTGACGGGTCAGTTAAACCTTCCTTTAACCTCAAATGTAGAATATTGATGGATATAATCATACTTGATAGCTCTGAGCACAATACTATCTTTGGTCCATATCGGCCCTTCTCTTGTCTGTCTGTCTGTCTCTCTGGTGTTTTGTTTTATCTATCCCCTTTGTCTTCCTTTATTACTCCATTAACTCTTCCCCATAAACAATTATTCTGATGTGTTTAACATCCATCTTTCTGTCTATATGTTTTCTTGCACAGTGTTTATTGCTCTTTGGTATGCATGTATTTTTATTTTTAACTGCGGGAACAGTTTGTGTTGCACATTTTATTCTTTTTCTCTCTCTTTTCAATCAGCATTACGTTTTCAAGATAATCCATGCTGCTAATATGCATTTAGCCAATTGTTTCTCATTACTGCATAGCACTTAAATAGATGACGTACATCTACCACATTGTACCTGATCATTCTCCTGGTGATAGACAAGTAGTCTCCAATTCTCAGTCAACACAATAGTATGGCAACATATTAACATAAATGTTTTTATATATTTCCCCATCCAGACCAGTGTGAGAATTTCTCAGGGGTATATACCTACTCATGGAATATCTGGATTACAGTTTATGTGGATATTTAAGTTACCTACATAGTGCAAGATTACTCATGAAAATGGTTACACATCAGTCTAGACTCAAACAGCAGGGCATGAGGAATGCTACGTAACCCAAATCCCATTCTCTACCATCAGCTGACGTTTTGTTTTCTGATTTTTTTCAGTCAAAATTGGTGTAAAGCAAAATCGCATTGCTCTTACTTTCATTTCTGTTTATTAGTACATATGAGCGTTTCTTTATGTTTATTGCCTTCTGAATTTTCTCCTTCTTAAAATTTCTACCCTTTGTTCATTTTCTATCAGAGTTGATCTGCAGGCCTTCTTTGCATAGTCTACATATTAATCTTTTGTTAATTTCAAAAAAAAAAAAAAAAATTTGCAAATATATTCTTCCACTCTAGCAGTTCAGATCTATCTTTGAACTTCCCATTCTGTTCCATTTGGTCTATATGTCTGTTTTCTGAAGACTGTTTGTATTACTACGGCTTTGTTGTATGTTTTGATATCTGAGTTGGTAAGTTTCCCTTTTTACTTTTCTGTCTCTTTCTTAACAGTTACTTAGCTATTTGCAAATCTTTATTCTTTTATACATGTATTGAGTACCTGAGAAAAAATCTAACTGGAATTTTGGTTGAGAGTGCATCGAAATTATATATTAATTTGGGGAAACAAGCAATCTTCATAATATTAAATTGTTTACGCAAGAATATGAAATTTATTGATGTCATTATCTGTATATTTTATTAGACTTTTAAATATTTTAGGTCTAACATAATCTTGGTTAAATTAATTCCAAAATATTATAATAAAAATTTTGTTACAATTGGAACGGGATCTTATTTTTTACTATATTTTCTGAATGAGTTAAATGTGAAAAGACTAGTATAGCATAGCAGGAACTGAAATTGTACTTTGTTTAACTTAATTATTTTCTTCTTACTAACAAAGGGAAAGAGGTCATCCCAAGCTGAGCTTCTGCAAGGAGAATGCCCCATCTGGAAGCTCCTCCTCTCACATTTCTCAGTCTCTCCAACATCCCTTCTTTTCCACAGTCCTCTTATTCTAGTCTCTCAGTGTGGAGCATCCATTCTTTCTCTCACAAATTCCACTACTTTTAACTGGAAGAGGTATTATTCTACTGCTCTGATTTCTTCTTGTTTCTTGAAAACGCACAACTTCAGCTGAAAAGAGTGGTGGTTGGGGGTATGAGTGGAACAGGCGATGAGCTCCAGTTCCGAACACAATCGTGTGCCTAATTTCAGTTTTATACGTTCATCTTCACCAAGAAGTACTCTGCTGCCCCACAACCAGTTTCCTTAGTAACTGTACAGAACACCTTGCCAAGTCAAGCATTAATTTTCCTTAGAGACATCACAATGTTATTTCATGTGAAGAAAGGACATCCCTACAGTAAATGTCACTTTGAGTTTACTCCTTTCAAAATAATGAACTCTGGTGTGAGGGTGTGATAGAGCCTTTTACTCTTTCCTGGGCCCTCATGTATTGTAACAGTCATCACAGCAGCTATAAACTGCCCTCTTCACATCATCCTCAATGGATGACATCAGCTCCAATTAAGTTTACTGGTTTGTTTTGTTTTGATGCCAAAGGTTCCTCTAACTGGTAGGGTGAGTGTTAAGGAGCAAGGAGAGTTTATCATAGCAGAATCACTCTCCTGACACTAGTAACACTATGAAAACTATGGGATCCAAAACTCTTTTCTCTCCACCATTCCTAGTAAAGACTACCTTTCCTATAAACTTCTACAGGCTTAGAGTGGGCAGTGGTAAGAATACAAAACATTCTAGAGCTGAGACATCAAAATTAGGTTTAGTTTTAAGGGAATTTGATTGTTGACAGTTTTACCAAATTCCTAGGTATTTTACATGTGAGTTGGAGAGCATTCTGCTTGCAGAAGATATTAGCTTCAGTCATTCATGTAGCTGCTTCCTGATCCTGTGTCTTTACATTCCTCCCTGTTTTCCCTCCCCTTCAACCGGAGATTCTCAACCTTCTATATTTAAAACACTCTCATAAGGGCCTAATATCCAAAATATACAAATAGCTCATACGACTCAATAACAACAACAACAACAAAAACTGATCCAATCAAAAAGTGGGCAGAGGATCTGAATGGACACTTCTCCCCAGAAGATATACAAATGACCAACAAACATATGAAAAAAATGCTTAACATCACTAGCTATTAGAGAAATGCAAATCAAAACCACAATGAAATACCATCTCACATGTGTTAGAATGGCTATAATCAACAGGACAAGTAATAACAAATGTTGGAAAGGATGCGGAGAAAAAGAAACCCTAGTATACTGCTGGTGGGACTGCAAATTAGTACAGCCACTATGGAAAACAGTATGAAGGTGCCTCAAAAAACTAAGAATTGATCTATCATATGATCCAGCAATCCCTCTACTGGGTATTTACTCCAAAGACTTAAAAAATCATATCCATAAAGATATTTGCACGCCAATGTTTATAGCAGCATTATTCACAGTGGCCAGGACACAGAAGCAACCAAAGTATCCTACAATAGATGACTGGCTAAAGAAGCTATGGTACATATAAAGAATGGAATATTACTCAGCCATAAGAAGAGATGAAATACTGCCATTTGCAACAACATGGATGGAACTCAAGATAATCATGCTAAGCGAAATAAGCCAGACAGAAAAAGTCAAAAATCATATGGTATCACTTATATGTGCGATATAAACCTAAAAGCAACAAAGGAACAAGACAAACAAACAGACTCATGGACGTGGACTATAGACTAGTGGCTACCAGAGGGTAGGGAGTAGGGGAGGAGGGGGAGGTAGATGGGGTAAAGGGGGTCAAATATAGGGGCGTAGAGGGAGGGTAAAGTGAGTAAAGGGGATCAAATATATGGTAGCTGAAGGAAATTGGACTTTGAGTGGTAAACACACAATAGAATATACAGATGTTAAATTATAATGTACACCTGAAAATTATATAATTGTATTAACCAATTTACCCCAATAAACTTAATAAAAATAAAAAATAATAAAATAATAAATAAAATGATCTCTGGTTTGAGAACCACTGAATTCATGGCACAACTTCCTATTGTAAAGTTTACAGTGAAAATCAGCTGGGTTTTAAAAACCAACTCCTCCAGGGCCCTATATATGTCCTAGCTTTCACAACAGAATTCACTATTTCCTCTCCTCAATCACAGTGAGTTATTCCCAAGCAAAGATACTCATCATACCCAACTAAGCACAAAAAATTAATAAAATAAAATAAAATAAAATAAAATAAAATAAAATAAAAATCCAACTCTCTTCTCTTTCCTTCCTCTTTTATACTAAGCTGTGGCTAAAAACAGTACTCAATATTTGTGATACTCATTTGGTACTTAATTATCCTCAGCCTGATGTCTTCCCTTAAATCTGTTCACACTTTGCCTCTGCACTGAGAGCTCCAAAACTGGACTGTGTGAGCTCCACAGGGAGGACCTATTTCTGGTCCTCCCCACATGAGGTCCAACATCAAGAGTGCTCAATATACACTGAACTAAAGGGCCAACTCAATTTCTAAAACTTCCATGCGAATCTGGTGTGTGATGGTAACCTTACAACTCAAACCTGTCTTCTTGAGAGAGCCTTTTCATTAATAGGCAGGGAGGAACCAGAGAAAGAGGGAGTGTTTACATGTATATGTTAAGTCAGTGGGTCTGAACATTTCCTGTATCCCCTGGGTTTTGCCTTTTCTCTTTGAAGAAGGGATTCCTGTTTCACATTTTACTGTCACATAAGAATTTACCCACATACAAGTGTGAGGGGGAGACATGCTCTAGCCTCCATAGGGTGTGCCCAAGGAGCGGATATTGTAGCCCCAAGGATTTTTAAGCCCCCTGATGAACATACCATTACACATTCACAATGGAGAGGCGCATTGTTATGTTTTCAGCAGCTTTCAAGAGAGGCCCTGCTGAGCAGGATGGTGAAAGTGCTGCAAATTAATTGGTAGAATTGAATTGTTAACATTCTCTCAGTGTTCCCCAGTGGAGGGCTCTTGACTGGACAGCTAGAGGAAAAAACTAGAGGTGAAGAATGAGGGTGGAGGGTGGAGAAGAGGAGAAAAATCTCTCATTAAAACCCCAATCAAGCCTTCCCCCCACAAGGTATTTGCTTTGTGGCCAGAATGTTACACTTGTTGAACACTATTATCATAACAGATCTCTGCTCTTTCCCAAAATTTGAAATTATTTGCTTTACCCAGGAAATTTTTGTATGGAGTGTGTGTGTTGAAAAGCTCATATGCTGGATCCTCAAGGGAGCATATGTTTGTACTTCAGTATCTCTGACAATATGCATTTCTGTATATGGGCACGCATATGTACCTACAGCGTGAAACAGAGATGTGTGTGTTCATTTTCTTTTTTCTCTTAGTCTCTTCTCTTCTCCTTTCTTCCTTCATTCCTTCCTTCATTCCTCTCTCTCTCTCTCTCTCTCTCTCTCTCTCTCTCTCTTTCTCTATCTATCTCACCCCCCTCCTTCCCCCCCCTCTTTCTGTATGTTGGGGTGAAAAATAATTGACCAGTTCTCACAAGTAAGCCTTAGGTTAGTGGCTAGAAAACCTTTGCTTACATAAAGAAAGCTGTGACAGCAGACACATACCAGGTTGTGTGTTCAGTCCTCATTTTTGGAATTGTCCTCCTGCCTTGGTTTCAGGGCATTCCCAGTAGCTACATGTGTTCAGCATGGTTCTTTACCCCCAACCAGGTTGATTGGGATGAGAGTAGGTGCCAGACTCATTCCAGACCTGTGAGAAGCCCAGTTTCCAGACTCTAGGATTTTGGAATAGAAATTAAGGGGTGGATACCAGGGTGTGGTTGTGTTTTCCGCCAAGTGAACTGAGGTGACAATGAAGTCATCCTGCTTAAAGAAGAAAGAAAATAAAACAAGTGTATAAAAATAAATGGAAGAGCAAAATAAAAGGAGATTGCTGCCTGAGTACCCAATGGCCTAACAAATGAGCTAACCTGTCTATCTGACTTCTGCTTTTGTGGAGAGAGTGCCTTTCCCCAGACAGATGTTCAAAGCTGGGGAAGAAAGGTCATGAAAGAAAGTCCCATTGAGGATCCTAAAAAAGGAATCTTCTTCTCAGGAGAAATGTTCCTATGCCTCCCATGTTATTTCCACCGCCTCTAGCAGTGAACTCCTGGCAAAAAGCATATCATCAAACACATCTTATTCAGAGTAAAGTCCCAGTGTATTGTTTTCATGATATCAAAATAGCTACTCAGAAATTCTATGTGCTATATACTTATCTGCCCACGTTACTGAGAAACGTACAAATATAAAGCTTGGGAAGAAAGGCTAACACTGTGAACATACCCAAGATATTCCTAAATATTGATATTTACACAGGTGAGTAATTTGAGTGGCATTAAAAGGACTGCCTGACCCCAAATATCCTCAACACTTTCTAGTTGCTATGTTGCTACCTGTAAATTTCATGGTTAAAATAATCCTTCTATATTCCTATGAATCCTGTTTCCAGAAATTTCCTCTTAAGATGTGACTATCATGTGGAAGATTTTACACACTAAACCAGTAATATGACAGCATGAATTTACTCATCAGATTAGTTAGTTGATATTTTAAAAGCTTGAGGATCTGGGCTATCTTTAACATGCAAGAAAGCAGATTTCCCTTATGTTAGACAGAATTATTGAATCCCCGCCATATGTCTGAGATTTCGCTCAGACCTTGTTCCCTCCCCAAGAAACTCCCAGTTAAGTGAGAGCTGGAACAGGCAGACATAACGAGTATAAGACATCACAGTATATACAATAACTGAGGTGAATGCCTGATACAGTAGTTGCCCCTGAGATGAAATTGGGAAGGGGGAAGGGGAGGATGGAGGGGTGAAATAAATGAGATGCAACTGAGGCTGAGTCCTGAGTACAGTTGAAGTCCTTCAGGCAGAAGTCCCTTCCAGAGAGGCACCAGCCTGTGCTCACAAGTACCATGCTAAGGAAAACCAAAGGATGGAATTTGATGTGGCTTTCCATCACATAGAAGTGGGGAGGGGTTGAAAGGAACAGATGAGATTGAGATTATTGGGAGTACATCATAAAGGTTCAATAGATAGCAAAGAATTGGATATTTTTAAATACCTGCACCCCTGGAATCTTTGGTAATTCTAACAGGCTACCTGCCAGCCGAGATAAAATATGCAGAACCAATAGGAACTATTAAGGAGGCTGTTTCTGAATTTTCATAAGGAGTACAAACAGAGGCCTGCCCAAGGGAAAACCAATTTGACTCTTTTGTCAGCTTTTCTGACTCTAAGGTCACAAACATCTTCTCAGGAGCTCTTCCTTCTCTTTTCTCTTGTTTTCCTTATTTATAGGGATTATCACAAATATCTACAATTTCTTATTTACAACACTTGTAGCCCTATTTACAAAAGGGACAGACATTTATGTAGTCTTATGGTTAATAGGGATTTCTCTACATTAAAGCTCAACTCATTTAGGCATGCCGGATCCACATACGTGTGACACTATCTACAGTTATATCTCAGAACAGAAAAATTTATGTTAGTGTAAAAAGCTACCCACTTTTGTTCATAATAAAAGGATCATTTAGGACCATCCAAAACCAATCTCTGTAATACATTTTGGAGGAGGGAAAAAATGATAATCTTTTTTTAAAAAAGGACACCACGGACAAAGCTAACATATAATATATTGGAAGAAGATATATCCAATGTTAAAACTGACAAGGGACTAGAATCTAGAATATATAAGGAACTTCTACCAATCTACAAGATCCAGATAGTCATTCTGGAGAGAATCTGGCAGTACTCAGCCATTGTAAATGTATATATATGCTATGACCCAGCAATCCTGCCCCTGAGTCCTATGGCATGCATGCTACAAACTCTTAGGGAGTCTGCCATAGGTCAATAAGGGGGTATGTTTGAGAATATTTGTCAGTGTTTGTGGTAACAGGGAGTTGGAGGCCACCTGGGTGTTCACCATTGTGGAAACAAATGAGTAAAACAGGGCTGTTGTGCACAGAACACGGATGCCTATTAACATGCAGAGTGGAAAAAGAAGCATGCCGTTTACATAAACTTAAAATACGTGTTCACGACACAGAAATATATGTTTTATAAGAATACAGACAAATAAAATGACACACACAAACACGTTAATCTGGGTGCCTCTAGAAAAGGCAAAAATGGGGATAGGGAATGGGAAAAAGGAAAACTGGCCTTCTGTATCTGAGGTGCAAAAACAAACCAATAACAAACAGGGAAACCCACTGGGTCATCAGGCCCTTGAGGAGAGGGTGCAATGGGCTTCTTTCTGAATTCCCAACAGCAGCCAGCACCATGCCTTATCTTTGGGCAATGTCTACTAGTTGGATGATAGATATTTGACTGATGGGTGTATAAACAAATGAGTGAATAAAAGAAACAAATAATCTAATGGAGGTTCATGAAGCCGCTCTCTGTAAATAAATAATTACAGATGCTCTCCCATGTGCCAAGCACTTTTCTAGACCCTGAGAATAAAATGAGTGGAGAGGGAAATAGTCTCTGTCCTCACAGAGCTCTGCTGAGTGGAAAAAAGAATGAGTCAAATAGCAATCATGACACATTGTATTGACAGCTGTGATACATATAAGCACAAGGAACCAGGGACACTGAAGAGGGGCTCCTAACCCAATTGTGGAAGTTCAGGAAAAGCATTCCAGAATAGACTGATGTCTCTGCTGAGTCCCGAAAGATAAGTAAAGGTTACACAAGCAAAGAGGAGGGAGGGAGAGGTAAATAAGAGACAGTAGAAATCACATACACAGTGCGGCCTTTGGTCGTAATTTTGCTATAATAACTCTGATATCCACTTCAGAAGGGCCTGTCTTCCTAGCCTTAAGATATAACATCGCAGTTACTTTAACAGGTGACACTGCGTGACATTTATTAGTGTTCTCGAGGCATCTTTATCAAACAAAGAACTGATCCCTGGGTAAAGGGAAAAAAATTCTTCAGTTCTCTTTTTAGAACAAGCAAGTATGCTCATCCAAGTCTATATTTCCTAGAGCAGTCTAACAGGAGTCGAGCACTTATCACCATCCTTTGAAATCAGTTCAATTCGACTAAGAGGGATATAGAATTCTGAAATGGAAAGGCTTTTAACCTGCCAAGCTAGTTCACCTTCCTATAGTTTTCTTTTTATCCTATGATTATAATTCTTCATTTATAGATCAGCAAGAATGTTCAGAGCTGATTCACTTGACAAGTCTCACTCTGGAAGTGTTATCATGTGTACGTAGGGGTTTGGGTTTGAACTGCAGTCTTACAGTCAATCAAATGCTTCCTGAAGGACTTACTAAAATAATGCAGATTGCTGGGCCTGCCTAGTGGGTCTGATTCTGAAAGTCTCAGTTAGGCTTTGAGAATTTGCATTTATAACAAGTTCCCAGACACTGCTATTGCTGCTGGTTGGGGTGTCGCACTTTGAGAACCACTGAACTATTCTAATTTTACTGATGAAGAAACTGAAAGTCAGAGAATGTGAGTGTAAAGAAAACCTACACTTCTCCTCCTATACGTCTCCTTTACTCTCATACCACTACCACACTCGCAGCACTTTTGACACCAGCTGTGTGTGGGGGAGGGGAGTCCCCACACCAAGCAGTTCTGCAACACCAGCTGGACGTCCTACAATGTAACTCAATTCTGACACCATCTACCTGGAAATAGTGTGAGATCCCACAGGTTAAGGCCTCAGACCCACAAGAATACTCACCCCCACCCAATCCAAATGCCAAGCACCAGTCCAGGTTGCCACCTGTGCTTCTGACTAACCAGCTATAAAGTGGAGGGTTCCACCACTCCTTCTTCAGGTTCAATTAATTTGTTAGAGCAACTCATGGCATTCAGGAAAACAGTTCACTTACTGTTTACCAGTTTATTATAAAAGGACATGATAATGGGTACAGCTGAACCTCCAGATAGAAGAGGTGTGCAGGGTGAGGTATGAGGGAAGGGGCGCAGAGCTTCCATGGCTTCTCCACTCTCCCAGCACCTCCGAATCTTCACCAAGCCAGAAGCTCTCTGAACCCTAAACTTTGGGGATTTTACGGAGACTTCATCGCGTAGGCATGATAGATCATTAACTCATTTCCAGCCCTTCTCTCTCCTCTCTGGAGAATGGGGAAGTGGGGCTGAAAATTCCAAGCTTGCAATCAGACTTATAACCAGTCCCCATCCAAGAGCCCACTAAGAGTCACCTCATTAGAACAAAAGAAACTACTATTGCCCAGGAAATTCCAAGAGATTTTAGGAACTCTGCTTAGGGAACCGAAGTCAATGACCAAATATTAGAACAAAGGATGCTCCTAGTGCTCTTAATCACTTAGAAAATTACAAGGGTTTAGGAGTTCTCGACCAGGAACCATGGGCAGAAATAAAAGTACATATATTTTTCTGTTAATTCATAGCAAGTGACTTAGTTATATCATAAAAATTCTTGGTGACCCAACCCAGGTCTTTCGGAATATGGCGGACAGGAAGTAAAGAGCTAAAAAGGTTTTGAACCAAGGCCTTCACAATTATGGCCTCCCAGGTACATATGACACACCTTATCTGGTTCTTACAACGCTCTTCCTTTTACATTCAGTCAAGCCTGAGAGGTACGACCAATACTGGGTGTGGAGAAGGAGAGAGGAAAGGAGAGGTGCACCAGCAGTAAAAAAGGTGGAGGCAGGTTCTGATCATTAACAAAGTCCTATAGGTCCTTGCAAGTCAATGCAGGTAGTGCTTAACGCTGTGTCTCCAAGCACTGTGCATAGCGCTCAATGCGTAAGTCAAAACTGTGGGAACTAGTGAGGACTCTGCCAGAACTTTTTAACCCGTGTTCTATGACACTTGAAAAAGGAAAAATATACCCTGCAAATCAACTTGAAAGAGCCTGGTCCACCTGTCAGCCCTCTCTATCTATAAGGGGATGGCTGCTTCAGCCTCAAAAATCCATTGAAACCCTCTGAGGCACAAAGGAACTGCTGTTAGCCTTTCTCTCCCATTGTAACCCAGCCATTATTCAGGTTATATTCTGGGAGAATGATGGCCTCAGCAGTTGCAGGACTTGCAATACTTTAAATAAATGAGGGAAGGGAGGAGAACTACACAAAAGCAACAGCAGGCCTGTTTACCAGAGAAGACTTAATGGATTTAAAGAGAAAGAGCAGGAAGTGTGTGCTTTCACTCTCATTTGTCTGCACCGAGGTGAAGATGGATAAAGATTCTGCCTTGTCACCCTTGTTTTGTTGTCCACACAACCCCCGCCCCCTTTTTATGAGGAATTTGACCAGGGAGGAAAAGTAAGTCTTCAACTGAGGCCCTCGCTATCAGCAATGTCAGTTATTAAGTTGGAGGTGCATTGTTTAGGCATTAAGAGCTCAGAGGTCAAGTCTCTCTGACTTTACCTAGGACCCAAAATACTCTGAACATCTATAATTATTAATTGAGATTTCATTTTAAAATTCTTTTCAGTGGATCTCATAATGATCTAATTACAAAGATGGAGATGTCCTGCTTTGCAAGAAGCATGATTTTGAATTCCACCAAAAAATGATAGTTCTGCTCCATGAGCAGTTTTGTTCAATGAGAAATGACCAGAAAATCATCTCACAGCTGCTAAACGACTGGTGTTACTTTAAAGCTGCAAGTTCTAAGTTTGCTTCAGGTTCTCTTTCAAAGCTACACAGATATGTAATTTTTATCCTGAGACTTTGGTAACTATGCGATATAAGAACACTGCTGAGGTATTTCATTCTGATAAATCCTACTTTTAGTTAACTAGCTGATAGTTGAGCAAGCTGTGTAACAATAAATACTTCATTTTCTCAGATAGTAGATATTTTGTGAACTACGCACAGACTACTATTTAAACCAATTATCAACCCGATGTTGAGACTGATTGCTGATGGATAATCATGGCGATCTGACCACTAGCATGAGCTACAGCTCACCTGACATCCTATGACCGCTGCTGACAAGGCTGTAGAAATCAGGACCAATCGGCTAAACCCACAAAGGTCTTAGTTAGAAAGGTGTTAGGAGACAGGCCTTGTGAGCTTGGGTCCAGAAGAGCAAATTTTTTCATTCCTTTGCCTTTATTTCTGATCTTAATAGCCTCATTCAGAATTTTGAAAAGTGGAGGCTCCCAGAACAGCAGCACACACCACACTAAACCACTGCCTGTTGCTGTGCTATAGAGTTAAAACCTCCCTCCAAAATTAAGTCCATTCTTGTGGTTTACATCCTTCCCCCTGTCCTCCCGCCCACAACATGCACACTGGCAGAACTCAGATGTGGTTTTCGGTTTCCAAGGGTCATCACCTAACCACCCAAGACTTGGGTAAAAATACCCCCATAAAACTCTTCACACATTTGTTTTTAAATTGTGGAAATGGCTGATTTACCCCCAAAGAATGTTTGGAGAGCCTCAGAGCTGTGCAAGGATCCATAATTATCAACAATCGCTAAGGCAGCTTAACCCTTCAGTAAAATATTATGCATACAAATGGGTTTATTTTGAACCGGTCCACACTATTAAACTTGAGCCTGGATGGGGTTTATCCCAAGGCAGCGCTCAGTAACAGCATAGTAGCAAACACCTTAGCTATATGTCCTCCTGTTTGGTTGGCTCGTTTTATATCTTTGCATGTTTAAATAGACACTGGGAGTGCTAATTAAAATGCAATCATGCAGATAAATTATACCATGTTTCTAAAAGGTAAAATGAAAACTCTTTAATTTCAACATCTTTGTGAGATTCAAAGCAAAAGCACAGTGTGATACCAAACACAGAGAAACCTTCCATGGTTATGGCATGTTTAAAATCAAAATTCATTTTTCAAAAAATATATGAAACATATAATATTAATTATGAATTTCTTATGGGAGTCAAGGTTCAGGGTTTTTAGTGCAAATGTTCAAGTTGTAGGTCACTCTGAATAATTCGTATTGTCTGAGTTCGGCCTGTAAAATGGGAAGCGCGACGTATATTTCAAAGCCTCCTTCAGTCTAGGGAAAAGGGCAGCCCCAAAACCAATGGTCAAGTCTTCCTCAGTGGATTCTCCATTCCACCCATTGTTATTCAGCTCTCAGGGGAACCTCGCTGCCAGCAACCAAAGATAAAAACAAGCGTGCTCATCTCTCTGAACCTCAGTTTCTTCCCCTGATCCTCAGGAAGGCATTGTTGGTTGATTTTGAGATTATAGGCTCATTTGAGAATTTGATGAAAGCCATTTACACTATTCCCAAAGTACAGCAGATGTGCACATCACCATAAAAGTATGCACAAAACCACAAAAGTGTGCTCATGCTTCCACTGACCCTCTGATATATATCCATGGACCTCCAATTAAGAACTCTAGGTCCCTACAGCAATAAGATTCCACACATCTTCATCCAGGACTTTGTTTTGGGCTCTAACCTGCTCCTTTTACTTATATTACACATGGAAAAATTAATATTTACCATAAAAATCAAATAAAAATTAATCTTTGCTTCAACATAAGGGCGTTCTACTCTGTATATCATTTATAGGACAGGAAATAATTAGAAACCATTTAAATAATACAACTAGTTTTTTATAATCAAAAAAATTAGACCATCCAGGAATTCTTGTTTGTCCTTTCCCTCTTTTGAGAAAGCATGTAAGTTCTTTATCCTGGGCCTTTATTTCAAGGTCAAGGTCACAGTTTCTCCCACAGATTCCCATTACTTTAAAACCTTTATTCCCAGACCACGATATGCTCTTAGTCCTCTTTGGTGCCCAGAGGAGGAACCCCATGGGGTGCCTTGTTCTCACCTTACAACTTTTGACCAGCATCCCTCCAAAGGTTCTAATGTATCACCCTGAACCGTCTTCTCCCCACTCTTTAGGTCTGTTCTAGAACAGTATTTCCCAGGGACTGTGCCAGAAAACAATGTGTTCCATGGCCAAATAAATCTGGGAAATTCTACATCGTGGAGACTCCCAAAGCATTTTATCATATTAAAGGCATGAGAAGTCCTTCATAGAAAACCAATTGAATTTTGTTTTCCCAATGTTTGAAAAACATACGTGATTGTAGGATAATTTTTTCCTATGACATTATTGTTGCACACTTATAGAAGCTCAAAGATCTGGTTTCTACCATATCTTCAGCCAATGAGCTCTCAGTGAGCGTAACCTAGATTCTCTGTTTATCAGATTCATTGGTCATTCTTTTCAACTAAATATCATTTTTTCAAAGACTTCTTAGGTCTCTCTCAATTTTCTTTGCTTGCTGGTGTTGCCAAGCCACTTGGGTCCATTCTCCTCCACCAGCAGTTCATATTCACCCTCCCTTTTGGAACTCACAATGTATATTTGTATATAAAAAGACAGTCATCACCCTGTCCAGGAAACAGCCCCCATTGTCTCTCCTACCAGTGTTTTTAGATAGAGTCATCTCAATTTTGAGCTGAAATGAAATGCTTTGAGATCCCCCAAACATTCTTCTAGCTTTACAAATAAGAGAACAGACCTAAGAGATTAAGTGACTTGACAGAAATAAGACCGGAGCTCAACTCTCCAATTCCCAATCCAGTGGCCCAAGGAAGTGGCTCAAGCTCCCCATAGGCATTCAGATTGACTCATACCAGAGAGTAAATTTGCCAAATTGAAACAAAGAGGGAGATGTGTCTGGCACAAGGCCATTTAGCTAGAGATAATTCTACCCAAGGATTAAATTACAGTTACACACTTTCTTGATAAGGATGGGCTAGAGGATGAGGAGTTAGATTTTCTTAAGGAACTGATGGACTGGAGAGATCGGACTGGGAGTTAAGAGGCTGATTCTAATTTTAATTATCTCACCACATGGATTTAAGGTCATCGGTTTCTGTTTCATCATTGACTAAATGGCCAGAGATTAGACAATTACTTGTAGGTCCCTTTAGCTCCACATTTAAGGACTCTGTGATTCCAACTTTTTCTTTTAAATTACTCTGTCTTCATTACTCCAGCATTCCTTTTTAATATGTGAACACACAAACCTCTAGCCCTTGGTCCAAGGTTCTTTAAATGACTAATCATCCAGTTTTTGGAGTGGGGCCTTTTGGTCCTATCACAGACATTAGATAAACCTTCTCAAGATTCTGGAATAAAAGGTTCTTGAAAAAAAAAAAAAAAAAACCAGGTAGCCATAGCTGGTTATTTGATCTTAAATAAAAATAAACACCCCCATCTCTTTCTGGAATTGCTGAATTAATGTAGTTCCCAAACACTCCCCACTATCGATCCATGTTATTTCCATAGCACAACTTGAAGCTCCAAGGGAAGGCAGAGCCACACTGTGGAGTCTCGACTCCTCCACTCAGTAGTCCAGCAGCTTCCTGCAATGCCAAATCACGGCGTCATTAGCTTCAGATTATGATGACAGGGTCTCCTAATTCAAGTCTGTGCTAGTGCTTTTAAATCATTCACACTACTAAATTCTTTCATTTATTTAAGGAACATCCACCGCCCCCAGGGTCTCCGGGCATGGGTACAAAATACTGCTATCAAGAGGGGTCCACAGCGGTTCTCAGTAATCCACTAGCTGCTCATTATCACACTTTTACCAGTAACACTAAGTACATCAACAAGGATGAACTATAAGAAACATATGATTCTTGTTCACACTTACATAAAATAGTGACAATGCTGTTAGTAATTAGTTACCAGATCCTCAACTGCTTTGCTTTTTTGGCATTAGTAAAATGCCACTTGAAGTTTTACACCAAATTATTATTACCCACATTCAACTGTCTTCAAGCTCCTTGAAAATGTGTTCTCCTTTATAAGCAAAGACGACGTGCCTGATAGTATGACATGAACTTTGAATTGTTTGCATTCAGCCTCTAGTTAAGAGTGTGCAGAATACGATCCATTTTGGTTCAAGATTATAGCGTTCTGATACCATTAGTAATTATTCAAAATAATAAAAGATTATTTCACTCTTTGAAGCTATCTCACCTGTCTGAGAATTAAGTTTATTAACATGTAATTCTGTCCAACCATCGCGCCTAACAGATTAAGGTGAAAGAACACAAACTCTGAATATAACTAAGGCACTTACTCAACTAGGACTCATTCTGGTTCCACGGTCAGCTCATAGACAGAAATGTAATGCCAAAATATTAAGGAATAAATAGTTTCGAAATCAATGCTGCTAAGTCTCTTAAATTTAGTTTCCGTTTTTCTACTTGCAGGAAGTTAATGATACTGTTGATACCTATAGCCCTTATGAAGATACATGAGGCAGTAGCTACATAAATCACTTCCATTTTAAAGAAAAAATACTTCTGGAATAAAAAGGATAGTGAAGGCCAGGCAGAATCCTAAAACAAGCCTCCAAATTCTGTTCCAAAAAAGTGGGTGTCTACATTGTCAAGAGAAAAAAAAATACTGTCTTTAATTCCATTTGGAGGCACTTCCCCCACTTTTGTCTTATAAATGACCCTGTAGACAGTAGTTATATAACATCTAGGGAATTTTGTTTTGTTTCATTTTCCACTGACACTATAAATGAAATGTTTTCAATTGGCACCGTAACTAGAAAACTGGATCTAAATCTCTCACTGGTTAACACAGCCTTGTAAGATCTGGAGTCTTCCAACTTCATTTCCAAATCTCAGATCTTTGACTACCCATTTCAAATTAAAATATGGAGGTGCCAATTAGCATCTGGCTGAGAAAGTTCACACTGAATCCAGAAACTCCAGATTTTTGCCTGGGATTAAATGTTTTATATGCTATAAATGCAGGTCCTGGAATTATATTTAATATTTTTCTTTCCCATATTCTAATTTAATCTAACATGATGTTGTTTTTGTTGTTGTTGATTGGTTAAGGGTGCCAGCTTTCATGTGTGGAAGTTATGATTCATCAATAAATAGAAAAACATGCTCCTGAGACGCATTGTTATCACCAACCATTTCAGCAAATTTCTTTGTAACCATATGAAAGATGACTAGTTGGACTAAAGAAGCCCCCTGTTAAACTAAAAGAGAGAGTTGGGGGGGGGGGGGCAGGGGGTTGCATTAAGTAATGTGAAAGAAATTTAAATTCATTATCTTTGATTCTTAATATCATGATCTAATAAACTGAACTAACTATTCCAGATATTGTAAAAATGTGATCCAACATTTATTGGGGAAATATCACCTTAACTATTTAGTTAATGAATGTATTCTAGATTCTAATGTTTTTACTATGTTGGCAAACAGAAAAGAACTATAGGATTGGTAACAAATGTTTTGCTCCTGCAAGTAATTATTTCACTTAAAACAAAATACTCAACTTTTTTTTCCTTTCTACAATGTGAATTATTCGATACTTTTGGATAAAAGGCTCAGATGATCTGTTTTCTCTAGCCAAAATGACTGCATATGTTCAATAATATATCAGTTTCATAGAATAGGCACATATGACAATAAATCATTTTGGGAACTTCCTGAATCCCAGCCAAGTTGTAGACAATAAAAGATTCTGCTTGTAAAGGCAGCTATAAAAGTTAATTTCATACAGGTTCCCCAGCACACATGCTACGGTTCAGTTCCAAACAGATGTGATCTTGGAACAGCAACAGAAAATGGCACGAAGCTTTTTCGTAAACTTTCCATATCAGGAGATTCAAATACTTGTGTTTTGTGAAACCTTTGGTCATTAACACATTGCAGCAGGTATGAAGGCTAAAATCATGTTTCTCCTAATTTTAAACAATAGTTGGATTCCAGGAAAGTTACATATTTGTCTGAATTTTTGTTATTTGATCCATTCTCTGTACACTAGCAGAGTTCCCTGTTAATGGCTCTCTGGAATAGATTTGGGACAATAATGATCAATCCTCTGGTTTATCTTTTGCTGGAATAGAGATTTAAAAAATGTGGTAAAGATATACCTCTTTACAAAACCTCTGCTGAGCTTGAGGGTACAAAGTACGATTGGAATCTGAGAAATTGTAAAACAATTCAGTGCTGAGGGCTAAATGAGGGCATCGTTAACATATTAATCACACATCTAAAATTAACTAAGGCCAACCTAAGGATTAAGATGCTTAAGTGGAAAAAAAAAAAAAAAGGAAAGAAAGAAAAAAGTCCATTGATGTTACATGGTGGATATTTACAAAATGACATTTTATACTAGTAGATTCCTTTAAAATTAAAAATGATACTTTCTATCCATTAGTTCACATGAACATCAGGCCAACCTCTTAAGATTGAGGGATTCTTATTTTGAGAGTTTGAGGAAACAGGCTCAATGACATTAAGTAACAATCCCAAAAAGGACAAAGGAGATAAAGGCCACAATCCCAGGTGTCTGGCCTTGAAAGGGCAGTGACAACAGGGATACCACTGAACTGTGGGACTGAGCTTCAGGAGGATAATCCCACAGAAAACCAGGGAAATAAAGTTCTTCTATCAGCTCACTGACCAGCTGTAGCCTTGACAAGTCACTTTAACTATTGAGACTCCCTTTTCTCATCCTTAAAAGTGAGAAGGGTAGACTAGAAAAAGAACCCTAAGTTCCCTTCCATATCTGACCTATATGGATCTGCTGAGTGGAAGTAGCAGAGATGAACTATTATTTATCGGCAAAAGGCACTAGGTAACGTTCATTGTGAACCTTAGGTTGATGATATCTCTGCCCCAAGCCATATTTTACCACAGGTGCTTTGCCTTCTGAAGAAATAGGTGAAATGTGTCAAATCTTAGGTGAGGTAACCTCAAAGCCAGAGGACATTTGCTCGTGTACCAGGGTGAGAGATAGCAGAACCCAGTGCAGGTAGGTCAGGCTGCAGAGAGGCAAGAAATAAGGTCAGTCTCACTAGGCGCTGTGCAACTTTCAGTTAGTTTCACCTGGGGTTGGTTCTCAGTTTAGTGGCTGGTTTTCTTGGAACTAAGAGGAAGCGGTTTTGCTTCATCAAGCAGGTCAGAAAGCAAATATCTACCTGGACTGTGAGTAGCCTGATCCTTGCCTTAGAAACTAAAAGAGCTGTGATTCCTGTCTCCAGATTTCTACAACCTTCACTTTTGACCAGCTGGGCTAGTATCACAAGCAGGAACAGCTCTCTTATCCCGCCCAGTATCTGATATCCTCCCTTTTCTCTCCCATTTTGCAATTCAGAATACCAGGTCTTTGTTAGCAGTCGAATATTAAAGGTCCCAACTGTTTACACTCTAATGGTGGCATCCAATAGAAGTAGGACTGGTTTGATGTCCAGATCCTACAATAAAAATAATTCCTTCATTTAGCAATCCCAGGAAAACCATAGTCCATGTTTACACTAACTAGAACATTTATAGCTCTTAGCGATTACTCTCTGTCATCTTCTGTTGTCATCAGAACAAACCATTTTGCAAGATAATAGAGCTGATTTCATTTTATTTTGCCCAATGTATCAGTTCTTTGGAAACAAACGGAGTGTTTTATAAGATAATAAATAGTACTTTAGTGGCAGAAAGAGTTCTCACCTGACTTCCAGGGTACAATTCTTTACCTGGCAGGATATGGGTCATTGGTTTTAGTCCATATTACTTCCAAGGTGTTCATTGCAAAGGAGGTCTTTTTCCTATATTCCAATGTTTGCAATATGTCCTCTGGGAGTGTCTAATACAAGACCAGGTGGTCTGAAACAACCTCCCCCTCAAGTGTCCTGTAGCATCCCTACAGGTCATCCTCATGAGGTAGAAATCCCCTAGTGGGCTTCCCATTTGACAGATGAAGAACCTTACATAGAGGAGAGATGAGCCATTAGTCCAGGCCACATTCGTACAGGAACATACTCATGGCCTTCAGACTCTTTTTACTCTGTATCACCAGCTCTGGATGGCAGTCATAAAAGAACTGTTCAAAGGAAGGGCCTTTTGTATTGATTTTTGTATTGATCACGGATTTTCTTTTATCTTGAAATTATTCTGTAGATAACATAATAATGTCCTGGGCAACTCTTCCAAGTAAGTAAACCTCGATAACATGATAATTCATTTTAAAACATTGCCATCCACATACAAGATTTCTACAAGTTGGCTTCTCATTGAGGGAGAAAGAAGAAGTCACACACAGGTACTGCTAGCCCCAAATCCTCCCTGGTATTTCACCATCCCTGAGCAGAGATTTCCGCCCCCGCCCCCCCCCCTCCAGTTATAAATTATATTTTGTTACCAGAACAACTGCAAAAGTCTTATACTTTGAGAAAGAAAATGAACCCTGAAGACATCAAAAGACAATTCTAAATACATTAGAAAACTTATGCTATTATATCAAAAGGAGCCTGGGCAGAGATTTTTACAGCCCCAATTCAAACAGTACAATTAGTTTGTAGCTTTATACAATTAGTGGTTGAGCTTCAAAATACCCATGCTGCTATCTGACCATTCAAAATTATTTAAAAGTAAACTGACAATTAATTAGTAATAGTAATAGACATAATAAAATCTAACATCTGTACAAAGCTTGAAAATTGATCAGGTGTTTTCATACCATTCACGTTTAATCCCCACAGCTTCTCTAATTGGCTACTATAATCCTCCTTTCATAGATTAACATTGAAGCCAAAAAAAGCTCTAAAACAGGACTTATACTCAAGTCTTCTGAATCAAAATCTAAAGCTCCCTTCATTTTACTGCGAATAAATCTCAGCAGGGCCAAGCCAATTTACAGTCCATGTTGAGGAAACAAATATAAGTTGAATAAAAGGTAATTCAACATTTCTGAAATTATCAGGCACTAACTTTAAAATGGGTACAACATCATCGTAAAACTGAAGAGGATTATGTACTAAACATGATGTATTCGGCGGTTCTCCTTCAGCTTTAATACTTTGCCCAATACTGTGTCCATTTATAATATTTTCCAAGAACCAACCAAGACTACTTCAATTCTCCAGGGCAAAAATCTTTTGGCTCTCTGATGGTTTGCTTCTGTAGCCCTCAGAGGATTTCATTATCTCATTCCAACTGTCTCTAATACGCCTTCGGAAGAGAAGACTTTAGATCTGGGGTATGCTGTATATCGCAGCAACATCCACAGGGCTACAGGTGGTTTGCAAATAGTGTTCAGCAACTCATGCTTCTGTCACTGAAACCTCCTTGGAAAAAAACAAATTACCCCGCTGATCACCAAGCAAATGCCACTTAGAGCTGCCCTACTATGAGTCTAATAAGTGAAATGGTTCAGAGCAGACCTCTCCAAAACATGCTGCTTTGGCTTTTGAATTATTTTGAGCTGAAGGCAATCAAGACCCTGCAGGCTCATGAGAAATTTTTACCTCTCCCTTAAAGAATTTAAATTTGGGGTCCTGCTCATAATACAAATGATCACCAGAGATAACTTTTATGACCTATCTATAGGACCATGCAAACTTCTGATCCCTGAACATCTGCTCTTCTTATCATATACAAATGACCTTCCTCTCCTCTGAAGCCCCAGGCATCTTAGTTAAGGATGCTTAACTCACAATGCCATATATACCTCGTTTTCCCTTTCTGTGTCTGAATCTCTTATGTATGTAGGGTCTCTGATTCTTTAAGCGTGTAAGCTTTTAAAACCAGTTTTATCACAATGTCTGCTTCCTGGGAATATTTCCCCACCTACCTCCCCCTGTATAGTTGGCACATCCAGCATAGAAGCAAGATCTCCTTCTGCATGATAACAAGAGCATCTGCCACTGAGAGGAAATGTCTTTATCATGGAAGAAATCTGCCATCTCCCACCGCATCAAACTTCCCCAAGCTTTCTGCCTTGCCTCTTAGGGGGGCCTCCAACATCCCTGAGAGTCTGCTCTTTTCATCCCACATGCCAGCCTGCAGCCTGGAGCCACATGTAGTGGGTCTTTCCACTCTTGGCTTTGCTTGTGCCCCACAGGCCTGGACAGGCCAGCCCAGAAAATCGAACCTGTGTCTACTAGAGGCCCTGTATTTTCTGTTTCATATCCCAACCTTCATCAGGTGGGGTCTCTTTCCAGTTTACAATAGGCCCCTTCCTTGACATTCATTGCCTCCCCACACAGCTCCTCAAGGACTTGAGCTATCACCTTCTTCAGCACCCCAGCCTCCTGTTGCTTGATGTCAGCTCCTGATCAGTGGCACTTGGCATAGTCAGTGCCACTTAAAGATATATTATTTGCAGAAAGAAGAAACTTCCTCTTACACAATTGCCTAAGCTTTGTTCCCAATTCCTCTGGCTGGCTCTGTCCCTACCCTGTGATTATATCAGAGCTGAAAATTTTTTTCCCCTTTGATTACCTGTAAAGGATTCCTCTCAGGTTGGGAGTATTAATGGGTAAATCATAGGGAATGTTTTAGGAGGTTAATTTCATTTGCTTACAAAGGGTAACACTAATTACCTTTCAAAGGAAGAAAGGGAGGGAGTGAAAGAAGGAAGGGGGAGGCAAAAGGGATGGAAGGGAAGGGAAGAGAAGGATCTTAGGAAAAATTGAGCTTAGGGACTATATCAGACGCTATTTGTCCATCAACATCAGTTCTTTCCATATTTAATAATGCAAGTCCTACTTGGACCGAGGCACAGCCTCTCAGCTGAAGACTACATTTCCCAGCCTCCCTTGCAGCTTGGCATGGCCATGTGATCAAGTTGTAGCCAAAGGGATGTGAGTAGAAGGACCTGTGTCATTTTCAGATCACTCTCCTGGCTCTTTTCCTTCTTCCTGCTGACTGCAGCTGTCGCAGCTGCCTTGCCACCAGTCCTGGCCCGCTAACCTCTGGACTGTTACATAAGAGAAGAAACTTCGAACCTGTTCCCATCACTATATTTTAGGATCTTTCTATATTTAATACTCTAGCTTGTACCTTAATAAATACAAGAGCTCAGGGCTTTCATCTTAGAGTATGTAGCAAAGCATATACCTAAAGTGATTTACTCGGTCTTTGTTCAAGTGAGTTTTTAATGTTATGTCAATCAATTTACTAATCAGCTAACTGGTGCAATAGTATGTGCTCTATTCAAAGCACTCTGCTTGGCACGGTAAATATATATGACATTATCCAGCCCTCAAGAAATTTATCATCTAGCCGTGAAAAACAGACAGACACAAAAATACCACAGAGCAGCACTATACATTGTTAATCACACGAATGGCTTCAATAATGAGCACATAGCCACACTTCTTCCACTTTCTTCCTGACCTGAGGGTCTTCCAATTTGAAATAAGATTTTATGATGTTTGAATAAGTTTTCCCCTTCCCAGATTACTTCATTTTCCTCTACCTCATATTTTCCAATTATGAAATAGTCCCAGTGTAACTATCAATGTCCTCATCCCTTTGACTTTATGACTTGGACTTCCCAACCCCTCCAACATGCCCCCTCCTCTCTGGTCCTAAGGCACATGGAAGGGAGTCCAGACCATTGCATAGTATTTTGTTTTTAAGTCATGCACTATTGATGTTGGAAATAACCACTCAGCACCTCTCTTCTTGTCACCCAAATAGCAAACCTTACATTGTTCTATTGACTACTGCTGTGCCTCATGCTGAATGACTGCTTTCCAGGAGCCAGAGAAAAGTGGCTATGCAAATTGGCCTGGATGCCCAGGTACCAAAGCCAGAAAAGGAAAAAAGGTAAACAGGCTTGAACAAAATCAGGAGATGGACTGATGAAATAAAAAGGAATATAGATTGATTCTCATTACATGCCATTGGGAAGTGAATCTAGAGCTGTTTTTTTTTTTTTTTAACTAATCAAATTGTTTCTTTGTTTATCAAAGATGAGAGTAATATATGTCTACAATATTGACCAAAATTAAATAGAACACAGATATGAAATGGAGTTTTATCCATTACTTTGGATTAATTACATCTCCAAGCTAGTTATGTGGGGGAACTGGTGCAATTTCTAAATGTGAGGTGAATTTGACATCGATCTCCATTTAGCTATGAGGGGAACCATTTGTGATACAGAAAGGACAGAAGTTGTTTTGTGTTAGAGCTACTCACTATTTACTTCATATCTAACTTATCAAATGACATTATTTTTGTGTGTAAAAAAGGAATAACAATGCAGGATTTTTTTTTGAAAGTTACCGATAAGTAAAAGTGTCTAGCACACTGTCTGACCCAGAGGAATTAATCATTAGTTGTTAGCTCACTAAGAAATGAACATTTACAAATACTAACATTTGTTCCAAAATGAAAATAAGAACCCAGAGTGACATGGAACGAAGGCTGCCAGAATATGATATGTAAAAACCAGGAAAATGATTCCTGAGAGGAAACCTATATCCTCTGAAAAGGAACGATTTCAGAAAACATAAAACTGGCAAAGACACAGCATGAAGTGACAGAGAAATGTGTAGGAATGTTCTAAAACCAGAGGGCATCTCCAAGGACATGAACCCAGGAAAGAAAAAGAATAATTCATTGAGTTCTCCTACAAGCAGAACATGGGGTAGTCCTAGCCTAACGCAGACTCGAAGGATGCATATGGATTATTTTCAACTGAAAAGGAGGAGAGGGCCTTATGGAACTTCCCCTGGGGTCAAGGCTGGAAAAAAAGAACAGGAATACCTATGAAGAAGAACTAGAAAGAAATGTAAAAGCTTGAGATAAATTGCATAAAAATATATATATAAGTTTCTATATTTCTGTAATTTGCCAAACTGTTGGAGAGTTGACCTCACGAGACATCCATGTATTGTATAAAATCACTTTGAATGCTGAAAGAATGTGTGATGTTTCAGAGATGCAGCTTTGAAGTGGGTTTTGGGGGCTGCTGGGGGCTGTAACCTACGTTGTATGAGGAGAGAAATGAACTATAATTCCAGTGACGCAATGGTGGGGCCCTGGGAGCCTGCATGCCTCACCCCTTTTTCAGTAACAATCCAGACTCTGCTCTCTGGGTCCACCCTGAGCCCGCAATGTCATTTGATCTGTACCTCTTTTTCTAACAGAGTAAAGGATTTCTCCAGTACTCCCCTCAGCTGTAAACAGCAGTTATGTCATAGCAGAAACATCCACCTCTCTGGCTGGTAGGTAAACAGCCCACAAGAACAAAAGTGACTCCTGCAAGGGACTCAATAGATCCTGATAACTAGAGAGGAAGAATGGGAAGTAAATCCTACCCTGAACTCTCAACTTCAAGGTCACAGCCAGGTCCACGGTCAGGCGTGGTTCTGCTTTGCCTTCTCTCAAGAAGTAGGCAGGACTTCTACACCATCCACCCTGGCCAGCCTCCAGCTTGTGAGCAGAGCTGAGGGCACCTTCCCCATGCCCACGCCTTGGGGGCAGGGAAGGGCAAGGAAGCTCTCAGAACACTGAAGCATGATAAATGGTTCCCCTCCTCCCCCACAGACTCTAATTGGATACACCCGCCCTTTGTTTTCATGTGCCTTCAATCCTACCCCCCACCCAGCACCCCACACCCCAGTCCTCACTGAGTCTGTCCCTTAAGTCCTACATTCCAGTGGAGGAGAAGAGACAGAGAGAGAAGACAGCACTGCTGCCAGCAACCTAAAACAAACCCAGGCAGAACTGTGATTTGACCCACATGGGGCGTCCAGATGGCTCTTTTTCTACCTAGGAATGCACTTCGCTCAGATTGCCCCAAGCTCCAAGGCAATAAGAGGGCCTGTCGCCGATTTCAACACGACTGAAAAGCCACAGTGCACCCTGCTTCCCTAAACCCTTAAAAAAGCTCAGAGCCATTTATTTTCCTTTACTTAACCTCCACTTTTTGCCACAAGACAGTGTGAAGCCTGGAAATCTGTACTCAGCAAAAGACAAAACACAGAGGATGAACCCGGCACAAAATGTTTTCTCCAGCAAGCTGCCTGGGGAGCCAGGCCTTGACTTTGACATGTGCTGGAGGTGTGGTGTCCAAAGTAAACCTTTGAACTATTTTTTTGGAACCTCCAAAAAGACCCTGCACATCAAAGGGGATCTGATCCCTGCTCTGTGCATTGCAGGCATCGTTAAGCATTTTGCATGAATCAACCACCTTCTGAAAAAGAAAGGAAGCCCAAACTCAAAGCACATTGCCAGTCTGTGGACCCAAATGTGGCCCAAGCACATGCTCACCACATGGCTTCTTCCCCTGGTTCAGTGGAATCAAACCCTCCAGACATGCCCCAGGCTCTTCCATCACACAGTGGTGGTTACAGAGCTGCTCTCCACAGCCTTCAGTTCAGCATACAATGGGGTCACTTGTTGAAGCAACTTCATGCCCCTCATCATGCCCACCTCGAGGGAGTCCACATGAGCTCTGACTCCAGTCACAAGGGGAGCCCTGCTGGGCCGCTCCACCCCAAAAGCCAGCACAGGATACATTTTGGGGCTGAATAGGGAGTCCTATGTGAGCTCTTTGGCATCATGCCCAGAAAGCCACATCTTTTGCAAGCACCAGCATTGGTGGGCGAGAATTCCAGCTGAGAATTCCACCCCCTGAAAGAAGGAAGAACAAGGAGCAGAATCTGAGGCTTGAGACTCTTCTGCCATCTATACTCTTAGAATTAATCCAGTTCCCCACAAGCAGCTATGGTGACCAGCAGGAGATGAGCTAAAACTTCAGAGGCCACAGTTGCTCTAGCAGTTCCTAGAAATTGGTTAAGATAATCTCTTCTGACCAGCACGAGAAGGAAAGCATTTTCAAACCCTTACCTACCAGCTGTGCTATCTGCAGACACACAACTCAAGCCGTCATTTGAGGGCGGCAGGGAGTGGCGCTGAGAGGCCACTTATGTCCTCTCTAGCCCCTACCAACGTCAACCCACTAACAACCTTCAAAGCACTAAGAAGATATCCATTGACTCTATGATTTCACTGGAGGTACATTAAACAGTTTTTAAGACAGGATGCTATCAAACTTGGCAATTGTCTTCTTAAAAGTCATTTTCTCTGGTAAGCCAAGTTCTGGGTTCAGGAAAAGAAAAAAGCTCGAAACTGCTAATGCAACCTCATTGGTAAGAGTTTTAATTAGCAGTTTGAAACTGCCCACATTCTGGGTTTTTAATTAATAGGCACAATTTCTGTTGAGTTCTACTTCAATAGGAGCTATATAAAACCAGCGAGTGGGTGACATTATTCCATTCAGAAAATAACCATAAGAAGAAAAAGAAAGCTGAATTAAGAGGCACGTAGAAGATAAATGAACTGTTTCTCTGGGTTATACCTTTATAAACATTGTAACTTATCACTTCTTGCTGGAAGTCCTTTGCTCCATGACCAATCAACCCCTTGAATCATTTTAACACCTTGACACCCTGACTCTTGAGTCCAGACACTGAGGGTCCCAACCAGATACCCGCATTCAATAATACTAATAGAGTATGCTATGTGCCAGCACCCTGCAGGTACCAAGGATGCTGAGATGAAAGGGCTGGTTCTCACTGTCCAAGGAGTTCATAATCTTATAGAACATGAAACATAAGGGGAAAAAACACTATATGACTGAACTATAAGCACCTAAGAGCAGAAATGCTCTCTTATTCATTTTTGTATTCCCATGATCCAGACAAGATCTAAACAGAATAGGCAATTATCAAATGTTTGTTGAATAACCATCTGGTGAATAATGGGTACCCCCATGTATACTGTAGTGGCACAAAGGAGAGATGATCAGCTTTGCTAGGGTGGAGTAAACCCATGTGACAGTATCTGGTGCACTGAGCGAAGGCCATACCGGGAGTTCTCTGTGGCATCTGTTCTAATTGCTCAGAGTCCAAGCAGACCAGTTGTTAAATATAATGGCCATCATCCGCAGGGAGAGAAGTAAAACTCTGGAGCTGGGTCGTAAGGACAAAGTGGGAATTTCCCAAACAGAAAAGCTGAGAGAGATGTTCTAGACAGAAGGAGCAATGCAGACAAAGGCAAAAAAGAAAAAGAAAAAAAGAAAAAAACCTGAAATTTACCAAACTAGTTGGGGAGTTCTGAAGAGGGAGGTTGGACTGACACACGGGAGCTGAATCCTGCAGAGTATTGTCTGTCACACACAGGAGTGCAGCTTTTTATCCTGAAGATGATGAGGAGTCATCAGAAGACTTTAATAAAAAAGAGGTCTGATGAAACCACTTTGATGAAAAAAGAGACAGATCTGGGAAAAGGCACATTCAAAGGGTTTAGAAATGGGCAATTGGAAAGATGTGAGAGGTTGGAAGTAAGTCATTGGCAGTAGGTTAGAGGGAATATTGGGGCATTTGGAAGGTAAGCTAACCTCAGACAAAATTTAGGAATGTAATATTAGATGTAAAGGATGACTAAAGAAGAGTTTAAAATAATTTCCAGCTTTCTGGCTTCGTTAACTAGTTGGGCATCTACTAACATGATAAGAGACAGAGCCCAGGAAGGCAGGAGCAGGGAAATAACAAATTTTACATGGTAAAAGTTGCTTTTGCCATGACAGATGCAGTGATCCAGTATGGGTCCTAGACTTCTAGAGCTCAAACAGGAGATATGTTTTAGAGGGTTGGACCCCTACTGGTCTGGGATTTGCATGGCTTTTTTATATTCCCCCCCCTCCACAGTCATGTAAACAAATGCATACACATACATCGAAGATTTCTGAATGTGTCATCCCCCTGATAAGAACATTTCCATGTTTGAGAAAAACCTGATGCTAATCCAGAAGATGCTGTGGAAATCAGTGCACAATTAGAAAGTAGCTCTGACACTGACGAGTTAAAGCTATGACAAAGCAGACTCCAGAAACACTTCCAAATAGGGAGAGATGCTCAAACTTCATTTCTCCTATACGTTCCAGGAGCTCTCATAACCTCAAGGAAACTTGCTCCCTTTAAAGAAGAAAAGAAATAATAACAAAAGAATCTCGCTTAGCACACATCATCAAAGTCTTAGCCCATGCTCAGCTGCTTGATCTGAACTATGAGCAGGCTTCTAACACAGTGTTGGTCCCACCAGACATCTATCTGTTGAATTCTGAACAAGAAATTCTGAACAATCAATACACAGACTGCTATATTATCTCCTTCCCTTCAGATAGTGTTTCTATATTCTTGGCTTCTCCAAGAGCCAAGGAATTCTGACTGAACCTTCATGTCTATTAATCTGCCCCTGATTCAATGAATCTACTCCTACCCGGTGTACACTGTAATCTCCATGTGGAGAATAAAGCCCAGCAAAAATCCAAGCCTATGTGGTTGCAGCATAACCTAAGGGATCTTAATGATCAACTTGATCTTCCATAAGACCTGCTTGTGAATTAAGTCAGTCCTATTGGTCTCAATTTACTTCCTGGATGGGAGAATAAGCAAATTCTTTGATACAGGAAATTGGCTGTAAGTGTTCAGCCTTAGGATAAGTATTCTTGATTATGATGGTCAGGAATCCCTGTCATTTAAGAAATGGGTTCTAGCCATCCCTGTAAAGAGTGCGGTCTGCATATGTATTACTGAGCCAACTATTAAACTACCTCCTGTTCTGATAGAGTATGAACCTTAAGGCCTGCCCAGGTGAGCTGCCCAGGAAGAGGTATGGTGAGGGGTTCACAAGATCTTGCATGTTACAAATAGAGTTTATTCTAATTATTCACAGTAGTTGTGTTCTATAAAGTCTTTGTGAACGCTGAATCATTTCTCCTAGGGAATATCTAGGTTAGGTTCCTGTGAGCCTCTGGTCACAATATTTCCATCGACCAATCAATACATAACCTTGTTTTATGTGTGTTTCTTTTTAAAGACACTTCATTTAATATATATTGTTGATTCGTTAACCTTGAACTCACAGCCAACAGCACTATAACTCATGCCTGAACAAAGATTCTCTAACACATGTATTTAAGACACAGCACATCCCTCCTGTACTTAGGGACACTAGCAGCACTTCAGTGCTATACTTGGGAGGCATTTTAAAGAGTGAAATCACAACAAAAATGTAGGAAATGTGGCACTATGGAAAGACCATGGAAAAGACACTTGTTCACAGCAGGAGAGTTAGAACCAGAAATCAGGGCATGGCCTTGTTCAGCCTCAACTGGAAATGTGAGAGCTGGGTGACTCAAATTTTTCACCACTCTGTGCATGTCCACAAATGACTGTAAAAGCACTGTAGCTATTGATTAGCACTTTCAAAATTAATTTTAGCCAGTACATGAATTCACAACTATGGATTTGTGAATAATGAGGATTGACTGTAGGTTGTACTGTAACTCTTTCCTGTAACCCAGTTATTTTTCATGAGATCTAGATTAAATGTTTAAACACATAACCATTTAAGGCAGTTCATCTTCAAGGTCATTCCAGCCTCTATTTCAGGGCTTTCTGAAGTTAGGTCTGGATGGGAGGAGGAGCGTTTTTTGCTTTCTGTATAGTTCTTTATTTTAGTTTCTTAATTCCGTCCTTCGACATTAACATGCTTTTTCCTTCCTTCCTTCCTTCCTTCCTTCCTTCCTTCCTTCCTTCCTTCCTTCCTTTTCTTTCTTTCTTTCTTTCTTTCTTTCTTTCTTTCTTTCTTTCTTTCTTTCTTTCTTTCTTAGAATACTTTTAAAAACAAAAATCGAAATTAATCAATGACCAACAGGGTATTAAAAATTCAGTACAGTTATCCCCCCTTAACCACACGGAATGCATTTCAATAACCCCAATGGATGCTTGAAACCAGGGATAGTACCAAACCCTATATATACTATGTTTTTCCTATATGTACATACCTACAATAAAGTCTAATTTATAAATTAGGCACAGTAAGAGGTTAATAACAGTATCCAATAATAAAGTAAAATAATTACAACAATACACTAATAAAAGTTGTATAAATGTGGTCTTTCTCTCACTCTCAAAATATCTTACTATAGTATACTCATCCTTCTTCTTCTTGTCATGATGCAAGATAATAAAATTCCAAAACTGTTCCTGAATCTGTGCAACCATCTTTTACTTTGAGTAAATGGCTTGGTGTCATTCATTTCAGGGGATCCATTACTTAAGCCTTCATACAGGCTCAGTGCTTCCTGGAGCAATATGTTGCCTTTGATTGGAACACGTTTTCTATTCATGTCTTCTCCCTACAACTTTAATGCCTTTTTCATCTTAACTAATTACTTATCATACACTGTGTCCATAAATTTTGCAGTTTATGGTGTGATGGCAAAACTAGCAAGAGTATCTTTTTCCTTCTTTACAATTTCATGAATATATGATTCATTTTTACTGAAGATCTTAGCAACTTCAGTATTTTTTTTCTTTCTTTATTCAGTTGAGAACTTTCACCTTTTCACTTAAAGGAAGCAATTTACAACTTCTTTTGGGCATATCTGAATTGATAGCATCACTACTCTTGAATACTGGAGCCATGATGAGGTAAAATAAGGATTACTTGAACACAAGCACTGAGATACTGCCATAGTTGATCTGATAACCCATCAAGATCCCTACTTAAGCGACTAATTGGTGAGTAGGGTCTATAGCTTGGAGACACTAGACAGATTCACATGTTGGGCGGGATAGCGTGAGATTTAATCCTGCTACTCAGAACAGCATGCAATTTAGGATTTAATTAATTTACTTCTGGAATTTTTCATTTACTATTTTCAGATCACGGTTGATGCAGGTAACTGAAACCATGAAAAGCAAAACTGTGAATAATGGGAGACTACTGTATATTATAAATGTTTATATTTGACAAATTATGCCTTAATTTACAATACAAATACAATTGGCATTAATCATAAGATAATTAAAGATTTTAAAAATATTAATTCATGGATAATCATAGACAGTATGGTGTGGCAGAAGAACACTAGTTTTAAGTTATAGAATTACAATCATCTTTTACTACATCTGGGTACTTCTGTCTGTACCCTCATTTGAGGAGAATCCCAATGTCTATATTTGATGCCCTTTGTGGATATGAAGCTCTAGCAGACGATTTTCCTGATCCTTCCTGTGACATATTCATAAGTGAATGATGATCGAGGTCTCTTCAAGGAGTTGATCACTCTCTTTCTAGTTTACAGTGCAGTTAAGGGAAACTATTATTTTACTTGCTGGGTGAATGGCCACAGAAGCCCTCAGAAGAGGCCAGAACATATTAAAGGAATAGGTTAAGTAAAAGCCTTTTGATCCGTGTGATCTACCACAGGTCAATTTCTGTCTCCAGGCCTCAGTTTCCTCAACTGTAGTTAGAAGATACTTTAGACTAGAGGTTGGCAAACATTTTCTAGAAAGATCCAGATAGTAAATACGGTAGGCTTCATAGGCCAACAAGTGAAACCAAGGATATTTATATACAACAAGAAAAAAAATTAATTTCCATAATTTTTTCAATTATTTTAAAATGTAAAAATCATTCTTAGCTCATGGGCTATATAAAACAGGCAGTGGGGTCTATGGCTATGCCACCCTGAACACACCCAATCCCATCTGATCTTGGAAGCTAAGCAGGGTCAAGCCTGGTTAGTGCTTGGATGGGAGACCACCTAGGAAGACCAGATGCTGTAGGCATAAAAAAATAATTAATTAATTAATTAATTAATTAAACAGGCAGTGGGCTAGATTTGGTCCAGAGGACATAGTTTGCTGACCCTCTACTTTAGATCAGTGCCATGCTACAGACCTTTCTGTGTTGATGGAATGTTCTCTATCTGTGCTGTGGCTATCAAACACTTGAAATGTAACTAGTTAACTGAGGAAATGAATTTTTAGTTTTATTTCATTTCAAGAAATTTAAATTGAAATAAGCACACATGGCTAGTAGCTAAGCACAGCTTTAGACCTTCTCTCTACTTCCTCAGGCCCTAATATTTTACGGTTCTACAGTTCACTGCCTTCAAGAGCTTCTCTTTTATGAAGTTGGCAGATGTGGACAATCTTTGGAGATTATGCTGTTGTTGATTATTCTGGGCTGCATTGATATTCTCTTCCCTAGTTTTCGACAATGTCTCTAGTCCACCATCCCCATTCTAATGCTAAATTCCAAACAGTACAGGGAAGTACCACAAGGTGCCATAACAAATTCAAAGAGGTGCTACAGAGCATTTTAAATTTAAAAAAAAAAAAACAAAACCACACCATACTCAGCATTTGTCTATACTAGCTCGAACTACTACTAGCTAAACCTCTTTTTAATAATTCGTATGGTGCTACTAGTTTATAGCTTCTTCATTAGATAGTGCTGTATTCCTTTTAATGAAGTCATACTTTTGAAAAGCTGGGTTTCCAGCAGTTGCAGTGATGAAAAGCAAGAACCACAGCGTTATCTTAGTCCATTCAAGCTTTTACAACAAAGTCTCATAGACTGGGTAACTTATAAACAATACTAACTTACTTCTCACAGTTTTAAAGGCTAACAGGCCAAAGTCAAGGTGACAGCAAGGTCAAGTTCTGGTAAGAGCTCTCTTCCAGGTTGCAGACTGTTGACTTTTCCTTGTGTCCTCACATGGTAGAAAAAGCAAGAGAGCTCTCTGCAGTCTCTTCTCATAAGAGCATTAATCCCACTTATGAGGGACGCACCCTCATGATTTCATCTAAACCTAATTACTTCCCCAAAGCCTCCACCTCTAAATAGCATCACACTGGGAATAGGGTTTCAACATATGAATTTTGTGGGTTACGCAAATGTTCAGACCATTGCAGGTACCCTATCTGATTCCAAGTTTCTTTTAAATGCACATTTTATCCCTTTTATTCACCCTACCTCAAAAATTGTGCCTCTCAAATTTTCTAATCCATAGAGCTCAAAAACTTACTTGATGAGATTTCCAATATCAGTTAGTTCTGACAAGAACTAAATGAATTTTCCCATTCTAAACTCTGGCTAAGGCAAGATTTTGTATAAAGTTTATGAGAAAACTTTATTGAAGTGCAGTTGACCCTTGAACAACACACAGGTTGGGGTGTTTTCCCCATGCAGTCAAAAATCCACATTTGTGACTCACCCAAAATCTAACTACTAGTAACCTACTGTTGACTGGAAGTCTTACTGATAACATAAACAGTCAATTAACACATATTTTGTGTTATATATATTTTACACTATATTCTTACAATAATGTAAGATCAAAAAAAGGATATGGAAGAGAAAATACATTTACAGTACCGTACTGTATTTATCAATAAGTAAGTTTAAAAGAAGAAAAACATCCACGTTATAGGCTGACCTGCTCGGTTCAAATCCATGTTGTTCAAGTATAAATTGTATTTCTCAAATGTAAATTGGGGTTCCCTAACTCACCACCAGGAGCTCCCCACACCCACATCCACCCTCTACCCTCACCCCCACATCCACACCGACCCCCAAGCCCCTCAAAACACACATCATTTATTTCTGCTTTTGAAAGGAATGGAAGAAGCCTATTCTCATACTGACCAACATTCTCCCTGCCAGGGAATAAAAACACATTACATGATCATCCCTATCAGCCAGGGAGCAGACCTTTCTCCACTTGACCTGCAGATGCAGAAAGTTTAAGGAGTGACTGCAATCTTTATGATGTTCTTTCCAACTCCCAGGGTTTTCTGGTGTCTGGCTGCCACCTGCATAAAGAGCAATGAACCTGAACCATTAACATTTTTTCCATTCTGATCACGGGGAAAAGCTGGTAAACATAGCAAGAACCAACAGGAAAAATATATAGTCTGTGCCCTGTTTTTCCTCTAGAACTTAAAATCCAAGGTGGGAGCTATGTGAGGAGTCGCCCTCTGCCAATAATCGAGGCAGTCCAGGAGCTTTGTCAAGGTCTACAGTAAAATCTCTGTGACTGGGACTGCCATTGCATCACATCCTCACCCCCAAGAGAATGGGCCACACACAAATACATTTGGCCACAGGGTCAAGTTTTTGGATGTTCCGGTTTTCAACCTTACAATTTCCCTTGACTGAGATTCATCTCACTTTACATAGTTATTCTCTACAATGTCATCCTGGAGGAAAATGTCTCTTCTCACTGAAAACAAAAGAAGACTATTAGATCCATATTACTAAAAGTAAAAAAACTTCAAAGTCCTGTTCAAACACCTCCGAATTCTGACAACACTTACTAATAGGCCGGTGGTAGCAGGGAGTGGCAGAAGAGGCGTAAATCCAGTAGATTTCTCCTATATAAAAACAAACTTCTTATTTTTAAAACCTAAAGGACAGCTAGATAATTTTCTCACCCCAAGATCTCATGATTCTATGAACAATTCTGAGGGGTTTTATAGGTTCTCTTTGCTATACAGCTGTGAACAAAGTCTATAGCCTCTTTGTATGTTCTCCCCCTTAATCTGGCTCAATTTAGAAATCTGCTAGAGGCCCTGCAATATGCTAGGTGCTAAGGATATAATAATGAACAAGGCTCAGTCCTTGTACTAAAGTAACTCAAAGAGGTTTAAAAAAGGAATCTGTAAAAAATAACTCCCAACGTCCTCCACAAATGTGGCAAAGAAGTCAAGGACCCTAAAAAGAGGACATTGCCTAGGAGGTTGAGCACTCTTGTCCACTGAGTACCAGGGAAGAGCACCTCCAGGCAGAAGGAAAGCATGAGCACGGGATGGACGCGTGCGATGCATTTAAGAAAGAGCAAAGAGAGAAAAGAGTTTCTCAGCCTCTTAACTTGTCTCCCACCTCTAGGCTTCCTCCCCCGCCCCAAATCCATTCTTTACTCCAAACCAGAGCAATCTTTCTAAAATGCAATTTTCCTAAAACCCCTTGGCAGGTACTCTTAGCATGGTTTGAAATGTACTACACAATCTGGCCACTCATTATCTCTCCAACCTCAATTTAATCACCCAACCAGTCCTTTGTAGATGCCACTCTGGTCCAATACCACCAAGCCTGGCTAATTCTACCTGATCTTCTAGGACTTAGCTTAAGGGTACCTCCAACGAGGAGTCTTTCCCCTCTTCCAAGGTTGGTTTAAGTTTTTATTCTGTCTCTAAGTATCCTGCAGTACACACCAAACTGTATCATAAAGATCTTTTTGCTTGTCTGTTCCACTTACCCTCCCACAGGACTCAGCTACTTAACAGTAAGCACTCAATAAATATTTATGGAAGAAAGGAAGGAGGGAAGGAGAGAGGAAGGGAGAGAGGAAGGAAGAGGGAAAAGAATGGAGAGAGGAATAAGGAAGAGAGAGAGGGAGAAGACAATTCTGGACAAATCTCAAATATAAGAAATAAACTCAAGAAGAACTAAGAGCCAGGGAAAGAGTAATAAGAAACACAGAAGAAAGAGTGCTATTGTTCAAGCAAAGGAGAAGAGTATTCAGTTTGAGGTTCTCATTGTAAGAGAAATGCTCTAGAGAAATCAGGTAGCTAATATTAAAACTAGATTCTTTGCTTTTCTGTGTGTCATGAATCTCTTGGGATGTCTGGGGAAACCTATGGGCCCCATCTCAAAATAATACTGTTACTTATATAAAATACAATACATATGATAATAAATGAAACTAGATATATTGGTTATCAAAAGATTACAGCATTACACTACAGTCATTTATATGCTTCCTTATCAATTCAGTGAGCAATAAGACCTAGCAGTTAGTTTATAAGCCACTGTAATTTCCCAATAGTGATGAAAAAATAATTCATCCTCATATGTGCAATTGCAATGTAATATTGAAATACCTATGGATATTAATACTACTGTGGTTTGCTGCCTACATTCATAATTGAAGGAAATTCTAAATTGTAGTTAAAGATTAGAATTTTCCCCGTGAAAATTTTCCCCCCAACCAAATCACCAAATTGTCAATGAAGTCTTAGCTGACCTTTGCCAGATCAGTTTCAGGCAGTGATGGGGCAAAAGTCAGAGTGAAATTAAGTGTTGAATGAATGGGAGGAGAGAAAATGGAGGCCATGATTATGGGCTCCTCTTTCCAGATGTTTTTGTGGCCAAAAGGCTTGAAGTAGCTTGAAGGGGGAGAAATGTCAAGGGGATATAGAAATAGAACATACCATCTCCTTATAACCCAAAAAGTAATGTCAGGAACTTGGCTAAATCGCTGTGGAAAGCAGTTCCTCTGTCATGAACAAAGGACAATAAATCGGGACAGGGAGTTATTAGCACTGTGTTTAGTAGTAAAGGGAGATCATGAAGATCTGCGCAGCCTCGGTGTCAGAACTGCAGGAAAAAAGAGACAATCAATGCCACAGGATCCCTTTTCTCTGAAAAATAACTGCCTATTGTTGTTTGGAAAAGGACAGATAATGGGTTGACTTCGAAGTCAGTCCTCAATTTCCACTCTCCGTGTAATGCTGATTATAGAAAGGACCATAAAAAGAATTCTTCTGGTCCACAGGGAAGAGAGAATCTCCCAGAAACTGCTCCAGATACAGCCTTTCTTGTACAAATGAGAGAGTCTCAGGGCAACAAAAGTTATTTAACCTAATATTTTTCTGGGTCAAGATTGAACAATATCAATAGTGATATCTGAGGCATCAGATGCTAAAAAAAGAATGTGTATATGAGAGACAGCTACGAAATTAAAGAAAATGGCAGAACAGACCCAGCGGTTATTAAACACGGAATAAAACTAAAACAAAAATTGAGAAAGTTTGGGTTTCTTAATAACCTCCTTTTTTCTAACCAAAGTCAAAAAAAAAAAAAAGAAAAAGAAAAAGATCCTGAAATCCACCGAACTGGGCAGCAAAAGCTTGGAGAGAGTGAACAGAAGGAAAGCTGTGCAGATATGCAAATACCCTATTTAAATCCAGGCTACGCTTTTCCTGCAACTGAGGGTAATTAAGTGGTTAGAGAACTGCCTTTGAGCCTCTTCTCCTTAGAAACAATTATGGATTTGTTGGCTAGTTGACTTCATCTGGCCTTAGCCAGACCAAGATAAATCAAATTACATGTCTACTGACACAAACCCCAGAGCCTGTGGGACACTGGAAGCAACCGCTACAGAGTGCGTGAGTGTGAGGAAGCTGGACATCGAGCATGGCTTTGGACCCTGAGATTGGAGCTCAGGCGCTGCTAGGTGTGAGCCTAAAGAAATCATTACACCATTCGTGTGGGTCATTGACAGTGCTTTTTCTATACAAGAAGCCCAAAGCCCTTTACAGAAGCGACTTCCAGCAGCCTCACCACAGCTCCATGAGAACCACCAGCCAGCAGCCAGCCCGTATTATCAGCCCACATTCCAACTACAGAGTGGGAAAGGGATTTACTCAAGGTCACCAAGCAGCTGGTAGCCATAGCCAAACCTTGGGTAACATTAACTCCTAACCTTGTGTCTTATCTTTCATGGCACTGTTTATCGCAACCTGTGGCTTGCAGGGAAATAGCAAAAAAAAAAAAAAAAAAAGTGGTCAAGGACCTCCTTTGTGGGACCAATCTGGAGTTCTCAAAGGATCTAACATAGGAGTTAAGAGAAAAGATTGGGTTTCTCACACTTCACCCTCTAGCTGCATAGAATAAATTGTCTGGAGTTTTGGAGACAATACAAATTGATCACGATGTGTCAAACCAGAAAGTTACACACTCCTGAGGAATATGAGACTCTGACGACCCTCAGCTTTTGAGTACCTCCAGATATCAAGAGGCAAGTCTGCAGCAGAGTGCTGGTGTACTTCACTCCAATGATGCCATCGAAACCATTGGATCCACCTTGGAGATTCAAGACCTCTCCCTCTAGCACTCTCCGCTCTATTTAGAAATCTGTATGTCCTGTGGAAATATAAACAAGTGAATCACCTGCTCTAGGAATACAGTTCTCCTTGGAGAAGAGGAGACAAGGCCAGACCGCCATCCAGGGGGGATTTGAGGAGGACTTGTCTCAGGCTTGGCACAGATGCTGGTTTCCAGAACAGAGAGTTCCCATTGAGCAAGTTGCAAACTCTGACTCACCTGCCTGCTGCATGTTTGCTCTGTGTGGCCAAGTAACTATTTAATGAGGGCCTGAGAAACAAACACTTTCTATTTGATTTTCTCCTCCTACAAGCACAGCTGAATGAGGGAGGAAATGGGCAGGAGGTGAGGGCAGATGTCTGCACTCACCTGGAGGTTCCACCTTCTACTGTTTTTTCTACTGTCTCTGTTATGTGTTTACTCCTAACAGTCAACCAGAAGCCACAGTACCTTGATTCCACGCCCATGCCATCAAGCCACCTGTGGAGCCCTTGCATTTGATCAAGACACAGAAGCTCTAACCACTCCACTTTTAAAAGGCATCTCCTGTATCTATGAACTTTGCTTTTTCCTAAAGCCAATAACACTTTGACCATGCGAAATGCTCATAAGGCACTGCAGGTCGAGGCCTCAAATTAAATTAAAAGAAAGAACAAGAAGAGGCTCTAGTCAATCCCCAAACACGCAGATTGTGAGGCACACCTTGGAGCAAGCTATTTATTGCCAAGACCACCCTCCATATGTAGTACCACAGCACTTCTAGTACTTAACATGCACCACAGAATCCAAGAGTCTGGTGGCCAAAGGGAACCCTGCATTCGTCATCTGTTCTTGTGAAATAAAACAGTCACCTAGGGACATGTATGAAATGATGACTAAATATGCATTATGGGATTCTTTCTAAAGAAGAAATGGGGGTGGGAACCTCCACATTACCGAGACCCCTTTGCCTCCTTCGGGTCCTGGCCAAGTCCAGCATGTTAATCATGAACATGACTTATTTCCATCATCACAACTTATTTCCTCTGCTCCTAGTGAGGCCTAAGGACCCTGACGAAGAAACAGTCACACATGCAGCCTTGCGCCCAATCCCAGATGTACATTCAATAGAAACTGCTCTACTGCTTTACAATCCTTTGATGTCCACCCATCTCTGCTCACACATTCGCATGTAAGTTCAAAGCTCCACCACACATCCTGACCCTTACCTTCAGCTGCAGCCTGCTTCTCCCTCTGTTTACCATCTTGTCTTGTGTCCTACCAGCCCCAGAAGTACAGACTTCCTCCTATTAAAGGGCAGCCAGCCTCCTCTTATGTTTAGACCTGTAACATCTGAGGTACATGACTATAAATAGTCACGTCCATGACTATTCCCTGTCCGCATCTTTATTCTGGCCCTTCCTACAGCTGCAGCCTTTCTCCCTTGAAAAATATAGTTCTCCCCACCTCAGGGTATAGGCATAGGGGAGTTCCCTTCCAACTGTTTCACCTCCTTCCTTCTGAAGCCAGCCTTCTCACCCACCTTTGTGTTTCCTTAGCACTTATTCCTTCCTTACCCTCAGGCAGTTCACACCACATAGCACCCCTGAAACCACCAGCTCTCAAATGTCAGCAATAATCCTTGACCACATCCAATAACAACCTTTTCTCATTTCTCATTTACCTTTAACTCTGAAATATTTCACAATTTGGTAATAACCACCCTCATTCCCATTCCTGAGGCATCCTCCATTTTGATTTCTAGCACTCTGTCCTCCTGGGTTTATTCCTATCTGGGTGTTTCCATTCTCTCTCCTTCACAAGTCCTCTTCCAAAGATGAGAGCAGGGGGATGATCCATCCTCAGGCCTCACTCTTATACTTTCCTCATCATTCACCTCCTCTGAAATCATCCATTGGTCCTCATTGCTGGTAAAACAATGTATCAATTCATGTTCCTAGGCTTTGAGGTATTCCACATGACCTTCTCCCATCAGTCTTATCTCCCACTCTTCCCTTCTGCTCTAGGCAGGGCTGTTAGCATCCTTCTTGGACCACAGGTGTGGATGCATTGATTAATTCCAAGGCTCTACCTGGACCATGTCCCTTCTACTTTCTTCCTCTCTATCGAAATCCTACTCTGATTTCAAAATCTAGCTAAACTTTCATCTTGTCTCACTTGTATTGTTAATACACATTAAATCAGGACAGTGTCTTATATTCTTTTATATCCCTGCAAAGTCTATGGTAGATATGTGGGAGCCAAACAAAGCTAAATATATCAAAGGTATTAAACAAATTAATTTAATAAACATACTTACTCTACACATCCTTTTGTCTTGACCACCAGAGGAACAAGCAAAATGTACAACATAATCTTTGTTCAAATACAGCTTACTTTGCAGACATTGGTGATCATAAAATCTATTATTATTCATTAGTTTTCATTTCAGAGGTTTAGGTTAACGAGTCCAGTACTAAACAGACCTATTTGTTTCTTCCTACTTATTGGCAGGAATTAGAGTAAGTTGTCATTGGCTAGTGGCAGTGTGTCACACTTGGCTATGTGGCCTAAATAGGATGGCTTATGCCATCAACATGGTTTAACTGAAATGGTGATAAGCAGACTTTTCCTATTTTACACTTTTCCTGTAGAGCATCTAAATTTAAATACCCAATAACATTACACCAAACATTGTACAAGCACCTAGGGAAAAAATTAATATATTTTTATTCATCTTTAATCATTAATAACTTATTCTAAACTTTATTTTTATTTCACAGATTGATTAAAACATCACTCTACAAACCACATCTGCTGTATCAGAAGGAGTTAGTTGTACCCCAGTGTGCATTCTCTTCTTTAGTAGCAAAATCTCTAATTTTTAGCTGCCCATTGCCCAGACTGCCTTTCAGCTAGAAATGGCCTGTGACTATGTCTGTCCAATAAGATATAGGCAGAAATGTCATGTGTAGCTTCTGGGAAGTATCTAAAGGAAAGGAGTGTTCCCTTTTCTCTTTTCTTCCTTCCTAATGATGAACTATAGAAAAAACCTTAGACCCTACAAGCCTGTTGAGCCATGAGTGGAAGAACCTGTTGAGGATGATGGAGCAACCAAACAGAAGGAGCTTGGTCCTTGGTTTTTATACAGGAGACATACTAGCCCTGCACTACTTGCCTCCACAGTTTGTTTCTTGAGAGAGAAATAAGAATCTATTCTATTTAAGTCACTGTTACTTGGGGTTTTCTGTTATGTGCAGCTAGACCCACCTTAACCGATATACCTACCTGAGAATCAAAACTTATAACCCAACTCATAACTTCCAGAAACTCCAAACAAAATTCTATTTATACATACATAACTTTCAAAGTCCATGTATGTGCCAATCCTTTTCTTTGTATGTTAAATGGATCCATGACTCATTTCAACAAAATGGACTGAAATAAACATTATTGTTTTTCCTCATCTTTGTTCCTTTGTGGCTTTCTTTATGCAGATAAAAGAGAGGCTGAGTGGTGTTGTGGAACATGCATGCAACGTGTAGCATAGGAAGCTTAAGATGACTCTCATCTCTGTCTTTTATTAGCCATGTGACCCTGAGTAAATGACGTCCTGTATTCAAAAAATGGGTGAATAATTTCCATTTGAATCATCAAAATCCCCACCGAGGTTGCTGCGAGAAATAAATGATGTAAGTATGTTAAAGAGCTTGGCCTCCTATGTGTCTGACACATAAGAGGGGCTCAATAATCCTTGTGAAATTTAAAAAAAAAAAAAACCTCAACCACAGAGCATACAGTTCCCAAGTAATTGGCTTCTGATCAATAATTATTTCCTTTTTTAAATGGAGAGAAAAACTGTGCCCCTTACAACGGAAGTTAGAATCTTCTGTACAGAGTTGGTACTGAGATAGTTGGCCTTGAAATGCTAGGGTTGTAAAGTCTGGCTTCCCCATAGACAGTGAACTTTCATGGGGAGCCCAAGACAAGAGCAATCATTTGGTGCAAGTTAAAAGGTACCATAGATCATCTGAAAAGATGGCAGCCAATCACCCTTTCAACTCCATACACACATGTACACTCCACTACTCACAGCAAGAGTGCTCTTTTTCCCTCCCCTTGCAACATGCTTTACCAATAGAAAGCAACAGAGTGATCTCTTATAAATTACAGGCCTGGGCCTTAAGAGGGTTTACTGCTTCCTTTTGCTATCTTAGAAGCCAGCCACCAAGCTAAGAAGCTTAGGCTAGACCACTGGCTGAATGATGAAAGACCTTCTGGAGAGAGGTCATGTGGAGAGAACCAAGACCTTCCAATTGACAGACAGCACTAAGACTCTAGGCAACCGCCTTCTTGGATGTCCTAGCTCTAGCCAACTCCCAGACACATGCATCACAGGTGGCCCCAGTTAACATCAGGAAAAGCAAAATGGCTTAGCTCAGGAGTTCTCAATCTCTGGACCACGGACTGGTACCAGTCCATGTCCTATTGGGAACTGAGCCACACAGCTGGAGATGAGCAGCAGGCAGGCAAACTAGCGAAGCTTCATCTGTATTTACAGCCACTCCCCAGTGCTAGCATCACCACCTCAGCTCCATCTAGGATCATCAGGCTTTTGATTTTCATAGGAGCTCTGGTCCCTGGTGTCAAAAAGGTTGGGGACCGCCGGCCTAGCTGATCCACAGAATTGTGAGAAATAATAAATCATTATTGTTTTAAGTCAGTAAGTTTGGGGAGGGTTTGTCACACAGCAATAAGTAACTGATACAAAAGATGATAACTGTCCCCCATGATTCGTAGACAAAGGACACAGACCCTACCACCTCAATGACTCTCTCTAATAAATTACCCAAGCCTGTGACCTCAGAAAAGATGCCTATCTATAAACTCAGTGGCCTCAGTTAAAAGGCACTACTTATCCCACGTACCCACATTTGTCATTTAAGCTCATTTTTATTATTGTTCTCTAGCTCTTGTTTATTATCATTAAATGATGAATAAGAAATGATGTAAAGGGAAAAACCATGAAGATAACCCAGACCCCAACAAAGAAGTTTGGGCAAGTTCCTCCCCACCAGTTGGCTCTGCCAATTTGCTATAGTTAAATTCCTATTTTCCATTCCTAAGTGAATTTCTTGTTACTAAATTCTACAGTAAAAATAATAACAACTAACATTTATTGCATTCTTACTATGTGTAAGGCACTGTGCCAAGCATTTCAGAAGAAGTATCATTTAATTTTTTTCAACAACTCTATGAGGCAGATTCTACCATTTATTTATCAAAAGTTAATCAACCAAGCTCTGTTCCAGGTACAGGGGATAAAGAAATAAACAACATAAAAAAAGAACTTGCCCTCATGGAACTTGCATTCCAGGGCTGGAGAAAAACAGTAAATGCACAGTGTGTAGGATACTGAAAAATGCAAAGTAAGAAAAAAATACAGTCAATTTAGAGCCTTATTGATTGGGTGACATTTGAGCAGGAAATTAGTGTATTAGCCATGGGGATAGATATGTGGGGAAGAGCAGCCCAGGCCAGTACAATTTCCTGAGCCAGGAATACACTTACTGTGTTCTGAGACTAGCAAAGAGGTCTGAATGGCTGGATCGAGCCGAGAGTAAAGATGAGAACAGACAAGTAACCAAGAGACAAATCAAGTGGAGCCTTCGAAGCCATGGAGAGGACTTTGGCTATATTCTGAATGAGAGAGAAGGCACAGGAGGGTTTTGAGCTGACGTTTCTAAAAAGTCATTCTGTCTACTATATGTATGGCCAAGGAAGGAAGGATTACTTAGGAGACTAATGTAATAATCCAGATGGAATATGATGGTGCCTTGCACCAAGGTGGCAGCAGAGAAAGTAGTGAGAAGCAGCTAGCTTCAGGAAATATTTGGAAGGTAGAGAGAGCTCTGGTACTCTTAGAATTATTATACCTGTTTCACAAATGAGGAAACTAAAGGTAGGGCAATGTGCCCAAGAAGATACAGGTAATAAACGCAGAGACAGAACTCCAACCAGGCTTTGATTTGAGAGCTTTACCACATTGTCTTGCTGCCTAATTTTTAACAACTCTGAGCTTCACAAGTCAGAAATTCTACAGGTCAAGCTGTCCTAAGTACCCTGCCCCATCCACACATAAAATAAAAATAGGCTAAACCCCAATGTCAATTCAGCAGATTGCTAAAGAAGCACTGAGCCCTTATGACTTGAATAATCCCTCCCCTTTATGTGAAATAAGGCCCAAAGCCACACACTCTTGGACAGGGACAAACTCTTGGCCCCATCACAGCAGGCTTTACCAATTACCGCAGTTGCCTAAAAAAATCTGGGTGAATGGCTTTCTCTCTTACAGAGGTTGCCAAATAAGTCCTTGTAACTGATTACCAAAAGAGATTAGAACAGAGTCATAAAACATGTAAAGATGATTTTATCACAACCTGCCACCCAATAAAGTTAAAAGTGACTTGGGGAATGAAGTTTTCCACTCACAATTTCCATGAAGTTAAGCACTTTGATTCTCTATTTGGAATTTTGTTGCTCATAAACTTTTCCAGAGACATAATGATGATCCAAATGTGTCCATGTGGGTGATTCTTAAAAAAGATGTGTGTATACAAAGGCCCTTACACAATAGAACACACCACTGTAAATAATCAGATGGTCATGACCTTGATGCACTTTGTTTTGAAATTTTAAAAATTTTTTAGTAATTTAAAGCCCTGTTAAAATTCTCTAACATAAAATATATTCAATAAGAGAAGCCAAGGTCCCTTCCCTGTCTTTCAAATTTCCTATCAGCAAAGTTGAAAACAAAAGAGCCTTCTCTGAACTTCTCTACATCAATCTCTCTCCTTTTCCCTCTCCCACTCCCTCACCCCCTCTCTCCTCTTTCCAAAGTGGAGGACTCCAAGATTTTCAGCTGCAAAGCCTTGGAGACCCCAGAGGTTCAACTGTTAAGAACAGCAATTTCCGACTGAGGAATCACATGCAAAGAGACTGAAGGATAACTGACATCACAATTTATTGCCCCAAAAACAACCCTCTCAACTCAAAGCAAAACCGTAATTATTGGTGAGAAAGACATTGCCTGTTAACCGGCTGTGAAAGAGTGATTTACAATGCATTCTCCCTCACAGGAGAAGGCCTTTTGGCAGTCACAAATACTGGTTTTGTGTATTCAGAAGCAAAGCTCAGAGGAGCAGAAGAGAGTAAAAAGGATACGGCATGGGAAGTGTGTCCTTTTCTCCACGTTTCTACCATAAAGTCACAGCACTAAGAGCTCTTGGAAATCTCCCCCTTAGGAAAACAAACTTGTACCATGATAAGGACAAAGTCTGAGCACTTTCTTTTTTCCTTTTTCTAAGTAGTTTCATATCCATTGAAATCTCCTGCTCGGTATTTATCGCTTACAGGAAGATAGCATTTGCACAAATGAAGAAAATGTTAATACAATTTTCGGTCACAGAATGATGCGACCTAACCTTGCCAGAGATAGACGACTTAAAATAGTATTAAATTCTTGTATCTGAGAGCTGTCAAGCATTAAAGGTAAGACAACACTGTAAGATAAGCAGGTGTCTAAGAGTACACTTCCCTGAAGTTACCAGGAGAGACTCGTTAAAAGAAATTGAAGGAGGGTTTGAGAAATGAAAAGGGTGAGAGAAAAGAAAGGAGTCAGGACGAAAGAGAAACTAGTCCAGGGAGCAGAGCTTCAGAGGAAGTGCCTGGGGGAGGGGGAGGGGGACACAACTGCCTGGTAGTGGGACCCTTCTTTCCTACAGTTCCGACCCCAGGTAGCGCATTCCCAGAGGACGCGGGAACAAGAACCCACTGAGCCTTCTCCCAAAATCTAAAGAGCTTCTTACATGTTTGTCCTAGTTTTTCTGATCAAAACATGTGCCCCCACTGCAAAAGCACAGGATATGGTTTCTACATAGCGTTAATCTTTGGAAATTCTCTCCAAGGCATTGAGAATTAGTCCATTTTAAGACTAGTGGGAAATGGCTGTATATAAGAGAGAAATGAATGGATTACAACCTTCGGCGTTTTCTTTAGCAGACATGAATGTGTATACCCACGGAGTGAGAAAGTATGGAATTCGGAACAAAATGAAACCTAGGGTTCAAATTCAATCTGTCTTTGTGGGCTAAAAAGATGAATACCTTTCCTCCCACCTTCTGAGTTCTTCTAGCTGGGCTAATAGTCAAATTAACAGAGACAGATTAACAGGAGAAAATCAAAATTTTAATACATGTGCCTGAGGAATTCGCATAGGCATGAAAATTCCAAAGACTGTGAGGCAACATTGGGTGTGTAAGATGTTTTTGGATGAAGGAGAAAGGGGTGAGGGAGGGGTATTAGACTTCAGAAGTGAGAATGGACTATTTATAGGTAATTGAGGAAGAGTAGAACATAAGAGGCAGGAAAATTCTTAGTGGTGCAACTCAGAAACAATGAAACACAGGGGCATCTAGCTAATAGGCGGCTGCCTCGATGTCCTCTTATTTACCATACTTAACTCAAATTAGGCTAAGGCAGCATTCTAAGATTTCCTTCCTGAAGTAGTTTTCTCTGAATCTCTTGGGCAGAAATAGAGGGAGGGTCAAAAGTTCTTCCTGAGGCTTGTTTCTTAATAAACAGCTTAAAGTCAATATCCTAAAAGGCAGCTTCAGAGTGGCAAAAATATGGTTCCCTTCATCTTCAAGGAAGTAATTTAAACTCTGCATCTTATCTGTTAAATGGGGTTGGAATAACTATATCAAGGACTTGCTGTGAATAGGACATGAGATCATTTATCCAAAGTACTTGACACAGGGCTGCCACTAAGTCAGTGCCCAATGCATGGAGTGTCCCTGCACTGCAGTACCTGAGTTAATCACCCTTTTAAACTCAGACAGGTTACAGAGGGCTAAAGATCAGTTAGCTGTGTTGGCTATGTTCTGAAGCTAAAAATGAGAAGAAAATAAAATATCTAAGAAAAAGAAGTAGATTGTTCTCTGTCAAGAGGACTCAACTATATAGAGAAAGGTAGGGAGAGGACAATACCTGATGACCTGTCAGCACACCAGTCACAGCCTTAGATCATGAATGAGGTTGCGGGAGAAAGCACAGGACACCCAGTTACCTTTGAAATGCAAGTAAATGAGGAATAACTTTTCAGTATCAGCATGTCTCAATTATTGCATGGGCACACTTGTGCTAAAAACATTACTTGCTATTTACCTGAAATTCAAATGCAACAGAGCATCCTACTTTTTTATTTGCTAAATCCAGCAACCCTGATTATCACTGGTCCACCAAAGCAATTCATAAAGAAATACAAAACATTGTTTAGAAAATCATAAAATGAGAAATTCAAGGAACCCATCATCTACTTTGCATACACTGACTACAGGATGACCCCCCTCTCCCCCCAATTCTCAGGAAGGACCAAATGGCCAAGAGGAGAGTGGAAAGGAGAAAAAGTGTGGGGAAGAACAGAGCTGACTTCGGGATGAAGGCAGGGAGTGAAGAAGGAAGAGAAAGGAAAAGCAAGAGAGAGAAGCAGGATGGAAGGAAGAACAGTGGACAGAGGAAAGCAAGCAACAGATACAAAGAATTCCTCAGCTAGTTTGAAAAGATACCCAAACATGTGACACATCATATACACTATTTTCTTAGAATTTAAGAATGGATGTGAAACTCATTTCCTGCCACCAGGTGTTGGTGGTGGGGTGAGGATGGGGGTGGTCTGTCTTCTACTAGTCCTTTCCAGCACATGGGGAGTTAAAGACCAAGGTTTTATCATCACTGCAGCATCGCTAAGTCTCTCAGGGAACTGGGGACACTGCTCAGGTTCCACAACAAGAACCTGGGCTTTCTGCACTCACATGATTGCTTTTCTCTAGACATCTTATTGCATTTACCATAATTGCCATGTCTTTCCCTACCTGAGGAAATAAGCCCCCCACACCTCATTGGGTCCTCCCAACATCCAAGATATAAATCACACCTGTAAGTTATCAGCAGCTATTCCCCTTTCCCCACAGCCCGGACTGCAGGCTAAGCTGGGTGTGAAAGGTGAAGAAAATAGCACTGGCGTAATAAGACCTTCCCTCGGGCTCCACGGTCATGGCCTGAATGTACACACAGAAGAAGGCCTTGAAACCTTCGGAGGGCAAAGTGCAAATTCACACAGGATAGACAAAGCAGATTTGAAAAACACAGCCTTCAGTTCCTCTAGGCCACAGGGAATGTTCAGCAATTTGTGACATGTTCAGGCTTTCCCCACTCAATAAACATAAAGGAAGCTGGACCCATGACTAGTGCAAGACAAAGAAATCCAGGGGCCCCAGGAGCAAGCAAAACAGCGGTTTGTTAGCTGGGAAGAAAAACCCAGCTCTTGAATTTCCTCCTTCCTGCTGTGGGAAATCCATAGCCGATGAAGCCCATTCCATCACCCACGACCCACACACATCATGGAGCGGAAAACGCAAGTCTGAAAGTCAAAGAAGGAAGGTAGGGGAGGAAATTACAAGGTCAAAGTGACCTCCTGGGGAAGTCTGATTACTCGACATGTTTAAAGCATTAGATGGTCTGGAAGTAGTAGGCACAGAATGAAAGGGGGAGGGGGCCCAAAAGCTGTAGAAAAAGAAGGGGCTGTAAACTTGAGTCCCTCCTGGAGTTTTACTGAACAGCCTGCAACACTCCTGGGGTACAAGTTAAGAGAGGGCAAATGGATAAGGAATCAGCCAGCCAAACACAAAAGGAAAGGAGTGTGGAGTCGAGGTTAATTGTGGCCGTCAGAGATGAGCGGTTACATGGGGAGATTCGTTTAAAATTAACGAGGCATTGGTTGTATTTTATGGATCTTCCTAGGTAGGAAGATCATAAGCCAAAGGGGCAGAATAGAGTGGCTCCTTGGAAACTTTTTCCAACCAACTCTAGGCAGACATGGGATCTCCACACCAGAGAAGCACAAAGGTGCATGGATGCCAAGAGTCAAGGATAGGAGAGGGTCCCATCCAGGGTGCATGGGTCAGAGCCAATCCAGGAGAGGGCATGGAAGTCCTGAAAGATGAAGCCACAAGGCCCTGAGAATGGACACGCTTGACATTTGAAGCTGAATCTTTTGCTCTGCCCTGAGATGAAATGAAAGAAAAAACTCAGTACCAGCTTCTTCGTCTTATACTCTCCACCCTCAGACACAGAAACAGATGAACAGGGGAGGGAGGTATGTTTCTCTGACTTATCCAGGCAGTGCCAATAACTGCTTGGCACAGAAGCTTCTAGACTCTGACCTGGTTTGGGGACGAAGATGGATAGCCTCTTGTTTTCTCAATCAGCACTATCCTGAATCAGAAAACAGGCTAAAAAGTTGCCCTTCTGAGAAGTCATCCCCGAAGCCCAGGCTGTGAATTGTTTCCCCCTTTATGGATTTTGTTCAAATTTCTATTATTTCTTCTTCTTGATTTTTTTTTACTACTGTTTGATTCAAGAGTGAGGACTTTGTCCCGTTTATTTTCATCTCCACCACACAGCATAATGCACACTTAATAAAACCGTTCATAGGAAAAGGAATAAGAAGACAGAGTGAGTTTCAAACTATGGTAGCTAATTAGAGATGAGAATGAACCAGAAAAAGAGGGAGGACTCGGGGCAAAACAAACTGCACATGTCTTAAAGCTTCGAGCCAGCAAGAAAGAGGATCATGTTAGTGGGCAAAACATCCAGAAATATTTCTGTTTAATTGGGAGCATGAGACTGCAAGCACTGTGCTAGGAATGAGAAGAAATTGAAATAAAAAATGTCTACTTCTTATAGAATCGAAGTTTCCCAAGGCCAGGAAATAGAGATCCATAAGACTATCAGGAACCAGAAATCATGCAAATGGTCATGGTCTCATGTAGCCCCCAAATGCTTTGGCCCTAAAGGGAACCAAAGTTTTGCCTTTGGGGATATTGATTTTAAGTTGGTTATTAAAAAACAAAAGAGTAAGAACCTTTGACCCTCTCCCCTTTCCTGCTGAAGAGATGCAGATTTCCCTTTCCCTGGCCTGCTCCAGGAAGGATATCTTGGGCTGTTCGACCTAGCCTGAGTTGAATTATGTTTACTAGATCCCCACCTATGTCTCATTGTTTCTGGGTTGACTAGCAAAAAAAAAGTACCTTCCCATGTGTTCTGCTCTTCCTCAACTACCTCAAAGACCCCTACTGCCCTCTTTCTCCTTTGTCCAAAGTGAAATACATACCCAGTTTTACCTCACTGTCTGTGGAACTTTCATGCTATGCAAATTTCCTGTGTGCATGTATTGAAATTCGATTTCCTCCTATTAATCTGTCTCTGTTAATTTGATTATTAGACCAGCTAGAACTTAAAAGATGTGGGGGAAGTATTATTTTTTTAGCCCCCACAACCCTAATGCCAAGATATCTGAATTATAACTAACAGTTCAGTCAATTTCTCATCAAATTCACCTTAAAAAGAAATCTGCAACAGTGGAAGAAAAATCTTGATGTGAATTGACCATCTTCCCTTTTTCCTTTCTAAAGAGGAGAACCTGCCTAGTGTTCAGGTAATACCCATAGTCAAGAAAATAGGAAATCAGTTGTTCAGATGAGACTCTAGGATACTAAGTAACAAACTAAAAATTCAAGGGAGTCAATTCCCAGCTGCATGCTTGTTAACACTTTCCTCCCCTATGAAGACCTCAGTAGGAATGCTTTGGAAATTCCAAGCACAGAACCAATGGCCAAAATACTTTCTTCCTCTTTATTCAATTATCATCCCGCCCGCACAAAAATTTACATTTTACACTTCCAGGGTAGAGAAAGAATATCTTATATTTTTTCCGCAAGCTTCCCATTCTCTTAATAAAGGGTAGATACATAGTAACTATTCCAAGCCACATGACCAAGCGTGATGAATACACAGGAAGTTAAGTGGTTTAGGACGATTACACTGAGTGTAAAGCTGAAAGCCGACAGGAATTTGATGGGAACCACATAGGCCACTTCAGAAGCTTTGTCTTAACTCCGTTAAGAAATGGGGAGTCATTAAGGAGTATTGGGGGGAAAGTCACAAGGCTTTCACCTCAGATAGGTGACTCTGCAGAGGTAGATTTGAGGGCAGTGAGCCTAGACGCCATTGTAATAGGCCAGGCAAAGGCTGACAGGAGCCTGAGCTGGGCCCTGCGGTATGAGAAAGGAGGAGGAGGGGTGTGAAGGCGGTGTGTGCCAGGCACTGCAGGGAGTACAAAGGCAGCTCACTGTCCCTCCCTTTGTACTTGGGGGAGGGGCCAGACTATGAGTTGCTTGTGGGTCCAAACACTATTATTGAGATAGTTGGTTGACCGTGAAATCAGATCTACCTTGTGGGTAAAGGTGGCACTTTCTTCTTAAGAAAATGAATGTCCCCATTGTCAACTATGTTGGGCACCAAACTGTGAGTGGGCTATTAACTTGGAGAAGGTATCAAAGAAAAATTGTACACAACATTTATTTAAAAACAGACATATTTTATTCTAGCTTCTGCAGTGGGGGAGAGAGAATTCAGTATAGAACTGAGCTCAGCTCCAAACACAGCAAAGACAGCTGTAGATTTGTAGCCAATGAGCAGAGAGAGGGTATCAGTGGATGGAATATTAATAAGAGAAATTCAATTAGCTCTGCAGTGAGGGTGGGGCATGAGATTTCTCACTGAACGGGGCTCAGCAGGCCAAGGGTGACGCCTAGTCAAGAAGAGGCTTCAAAGGAGCCTGACTAAAGTTTGGTCAAAGAGGGAGTCCTTGTGAACGGTAAGGGGAACCATCTCTGCTCTACAGGGCAGAGTCCACTGAGGGGACCTGGAGAGGTCTCTACAGATACGGGAAGGCAGCAGGGAAGAGATGTGTGGGAATCTGCTAGAAGGACCTGAAGCCAGCTTAGGGGCCCAGCCCCTAAGACCTGAGAGAACCCATGGCTGGGGTGGAAGAAAAACAAGTGAACATACGACCTGGAAAATTCCATGACTGAAGGTAAAAGGAGATCAACAGAGCATAACAGCAGAACCAACACGGGTTGATTCATATGTCAGATTTAAATGACAGGATCCCACCAGGATCAGTTTGTGAAACAAGGTGGCCTTCATCAGGATATCTCGAAACTATAAGGGGAACCCTTAAAGAAACACTGAACTTCTTCCATCCAGATATAATCTCGGGTGATTGTGGTTTGGACATAACAAGAATTGTGACCTTATTTGGTTCTCTAAACTGGCAAGGTAAGAAAAAAAAGAAAGAAAGAAAGAAAAGAAAGAAATGAACAAAAACTAAAGAAAGAAACAAACACACTGGCAAAGTAGGGCATTCTGGCTACCACAGATTTCATCTGTATAAATGTCATATGTTCTAGTGGCCAACTCTATTAGCACAGATTGGTAATACTTTTTGTTTGTGGAATGGGAGAAAGCAAAGTCTACCTGAACTCAGAAAAATATTTTCAACTGGGAATCTAGCAGATTTCTTTGTCCACCCAGGCCCCTAAGATCAACAACACAGTCCTTGCCCAAGTGACTCTTCCAGCATTCTGTCAGAGAAAGCTAAACTCACAAGCTAAGAGCTCGGCTTGATTCCATTCAGCATGTTACAATCCCTTTCTCAGCCCCACACCTGATTCTCTTGGCTTTATTATATATGATCAATTGAGTTTGAATGAAACTGTCTCCAAGTCCTCATTTTTATTTCACACTGACAATATTATTTTTATCAAGCTCATATTTCAAGAAGCTTTATTCTACTCTGACTTTCCTGAACCAGGGGAAATTATCTTGTTCCTTCCCTTGGGTTTGAAAGAAAACCTTTCCATGACTAATGTTTATCAGCAGCGCAATTTCTTTTGCAAGAAATTGAAACCTCCTTGACATAGCAAGGAAAAGAGCACCAGGCCTGAGAGGGTACACACCAAGGAAAGCTTCAGGAAAGGAGACGTCCGTCTTCCAGAAGTCCTGCCCTCTGTGTTTCTTACTGGGCAATGCACTCTGAGTCTAGCCAAGAGTGATTTCAAAACATTTAATAATCGGTGCAGCCTGGAAGCTGAACAATCAGAACAGAAAAAGGTCCCTGGCTGAATTCCTGCTGGGCAGCCTTTAACACTTTCACCTCTGGTGGATGGGAAGATCTCTGGGAAAGGGTAGCGAAGAGGGTGTATGATTCAGGATTCTCCAGAAAAAAAAAAAAAACAGAATAGGAGAGACAGAAGCAGAGGGAGACTAAGGCTTTAAGAAATTGGCTCATGTGATTATAGGGGCTGACGAGGCTGAAACCTATAGGGCAGGCCAATAGCCTGAAAACTCAGGCAAGGTTTCAGCTGGAGTCTTGAGACAAAATTCTTTCTCTAGAAAATCTGTTTTCACTCTTGAGGCTGTCAACCAATTGCATAAAACCCACCAGCTTATCAAGGGAAATCTCCTTTACCTAAAATCAGCTGATGGTAGATGTTAGGCACATCCACAAAACACCTCACACGGCAACACCTAGATGAGTGTTTGAATAACAGGATACAAACTATATATAGCCTACCCAAGTTGAAACGTAAAGTTGACTAGCCATCACAGTGGGGTGGGGTTGAGGGGAGCAAGAAAAGGGGGATGTGGGGGTCACTCAGGGGATTTTAAGCAGCTGCTATTTATCACTGCGTCAAGAGTATTTTAATATTTTAAATCGTAGCCCTGGTGTCCTTAAATGGGGTTTCTATAAAAGCTCATCTCCTTTTAGCAGTTGTAGATACAACTTTTTCTCCTGGTTCTGAGCACGTTGCCTCACAAGTTTCACTCATGAGGAGAGTAAGACTGAACTGGGGCAACCCAAAAGAGACCTCTAAGAGCAGTTCATGACATCATTGGTCTTCATGACAAAATCCTGCCTCCAAACCTCATGCTCACTTCCAAGTCATTTGAAGGAAACTGTCACCATCACCCTAGGAGGAAAAGCAAATTTACTACTATTCTTGTAGCAATAATAGCTCCTATTTACTGAGAACATGCTATAAACAATATGTCATGAAACCTTCAATAGTAACATTTAAAAGGTTAGAGTTATTATACCCCTTCTACAGATGAAAAAAAACTGAGGCATCAAAAGATTAAGCAGCTTGTCCAGTATCATGTAGGTGGTAAGTGGGAGAGCTGGGATTTAAATCCAGCTCTGTTCAATTCAAAGTCCATGCTCTTGCCACAAAGTTATGGAAACAAACGGATGTGCTAACCACAGGTTAATGTGGGGTTGTAGGCTGCTTTACTGTAGGTCATCTGATAAAGGATGTCCAATGTTAAAGATTATCAATTTTAACCAGAGTGGACGAGTAGATTTCACTGTTGCTTGTTCATCTCTGGTAACTAATCCTGAGACACTATTGTTAGAGCTAATTTTCCAGAAGATTCATGAATCTCCAGTTTTGCTTTGGTCTTGCTAACCTTTACATTTTCTTTCAGTTCCGTGAGTCTAATGCTGAAGTTTCTAATAGTTAGGACAAACCATGTTTGATACCCTAATACACATAACTTTCTGTTAACAATGCAATAAGTAACTAAAAAAAATTTATCAGCATGTTTTGTTGCTGTATTATTCTGAATGACATCCTCCTTGCCCCCAAAGCAATAATACTTTGATTGCAAACTATTTCCCTAACCAAATATACTCCTTCCCGCAGAGAACCACTACCATAAAAATCTATGCGATAAATTCATTTTTGTTGCTTTGCATATCAAATTTGACAACATCATTTTGACATTTGGTAAAAGCACATCTTTGTCTACATCCTCATAAGAAGACCTACTTAATAGCATTTTCTACAAATGTTCCTACAGTACATATTTTATGCTGACATCAAAAATGGGGAGGAAGATATCCTGTTTTGGGTTTTGCTTTTTGGTTTACGTTTTTCAGACACCTGAAGAAGAGGCTTTCACAAAGTTCAAAAGGTACCTGAAAGTCAGGTTGCGATGGAAAATGATTTTCAACTACACAGAGTATTCACTGTTACGAATGCTGTACTAACAACCAATCCCCCTTTTGCGACACCCCTAACCACATGTGTTCCTCAATGTTCTTCCTGATGCCAAACTCCTTTGGAAAGATTACTCTGAATCGGATTCATGGAAAACAAATTGGACTCATTTCACTCCAAGAAATTGGAACCACATATAATAAAATAATGCCAAATTATGCTTGGAACTAGGATATGCTTGGTTCCGATTTCTTATGACAAAAGAGTTCCAGACTACAACCAGAGTGTACAATGTGGAAACAATCCTTTCTTATTTTTAGATATGATAAATATCCCTAGCACTGCGTTATTTGCTAAAGAAATTCTTAATTTTACTCACCCTTCTCCATATTACTGTTCCCTAAATGAGAGGATTTTATGTAAAAGGGTGTGCTGGATCCCACCCAAAAGTGTTTATTTACTGAGGTTGCAAAAAAGGGCTTATTAGGAAATGTTCTCATAGTTGGTTTCAAAGCATGAAACTCAGGTAATGTTTCACAGTGGAGCTCCAGTGAATTCCTTTTAAATATCTACTGAACTCAATGTTAACAGCTTACTATTGACAAAATAATCTGTCATTTTACTCTCTCCCCAAATGAAAAGTGCCTCAAGGTTACTTCTGTCTTAATCTCATATGTGAAGAAAAACAGAAAGAGAAGACCTACTTTCCGGTATGTAGATGAACTCTTAATGCCTCAAAAAGCATATTTCGATCAACAAGTTTTAAAAACGTGTATAATAGAAGGTATCGATACGTTTGGTTTATATGTCCTTGTTCATTCTCTAGTATTCCTTATTGCTATATTGAGCTTAGACAAAGGGCCAGATAAAAATGATATCTACTATTTGTTTCTGCCAAATATTGACAGAGAAGCTACTTTGCCCTATGCCTGAGTTAGGAGCAATGCAGCATACAAAAATGTATTATGATGATCCGGTTCTTGAGAAGCTTAAATGCCATTATAAGATGATATATGCATTTGCTTAACAATTATCAACAATGCAAAACAAACAAACAAAAAAGGACTATGAGCACTCTAATTTGTCACACATTTATCCATTTATCAGTCTCTTGGTCCATTCACTGATTCATTTTTTTTTTTATGGATTTCAAAGTAAATTGCAGATTTACCTGTGAACACATCAAATGCACAGCATCGACTGGAATTCAATATAACAAAGAATGTTGAACATGATTAAATTTGGGGTGAGAAAATTGTCAGTGGGAACGATGGCATCCAAGAGAAAGTCTCAGAGGTTGTAAATAGTCAGAGGGGCCATTGCCACAGTTGCAGAGAGAGATGATAAGGGCCTGGACAAGGGAAAAGATAGAGGGTGTAGAGAAGAGGGACAAGCAGATGGTGGGACCAACAGCTCCTGACGACTGATTAGACATGAGAGGACAGGATGAGGGAATGGGAGGAATTCACAGTGACCCTCGAATTTTTACTTTGAGCGACAGTTAGGAATTGGATTTAGGAGGGTGAAACATATTTTGGGAGAAAGGTTGTAAGCTGAATTTTGGATGTAATTTTGGGATACCTATGAGACATCCAGATAAATTAGCCAGTAAATAATAGTACAGGAAGATCTCCATTAGAAAGGCAGATCGGAGAATTAGCAGCATGTATGTAGTGTTAAAAGCTTTTGTCTAGAGAGGGAGAGGATGCAGCCAAAACCAAGAAGAGAACTTGAGGCAGCAAATGGATTTAATGGCAGTGGGGAGGTGCCTGTAAAAGAAACTGAGAAGAGGCAGTTGGTGAGGAACAAGCAGAACCAGAGAGAATAGGATCTTGGAAATAAAGGGAGGAGATAGTTTCAAGAAAATGAACTCATCAGTGGTATAAGATGCTGAGAAGTCAAGACATATGGGAATGAAGAGCCTATGGGATTTGGCAATTTGAGGGTTGATGGTGACCTTGGTAGAAGACAGCTTTCGTGATGCTGGGGGAGTAGAAGCCAAATTTCAGTAGGTTGAGAATTTAATGGAAAATGAGGTCATGGAAACAGTACATGAAGACTAATTGTTCTAGAAATTTGGCTGTGAGAGGAAGAAGAGCACTAAGGCATACATATTTAGAGGAGGATGAGGGTCACGAGCGGATCAGCCTTACAAGTAGAGCGCCTCGGTCATATATAAATGAATGTCTGTGCTATTCATTTGATATCTAAATACATGACCTTGCATTGACAACTTTTATTGTGCACATGTATTATCTTCCTGTTAGACTTAAACTTTCATAAACAAGTGGACCGTGTACTATGCTCATATTCTTACCGAACATAAAGCCTTTAACATGTCAGAGGATCATTTACTATAGTCCCTCATCTTATGGTTGAAGAATCTGAAGCCAAAAGAGAGTAAGTCACTCAAGGTCATGCACAAAGTAGTTGATGAGGAACTACGCAGGTCCTTTACATTGCATTTTGTAAGACAGAGAAAGGTTCTGCTTCCCAACACAATTGTCTGGAAGTTCCAGGCTCAGCCTCTGGTCACATGGATTTCCTTCATGTGTCTCATAGCACTGTGGTCATCTTTTTCTGGGTAAAACAAAGCCAATTTCCACTCATAACCCCAAACTGGAATTGATTTATTGGCACAAAATTTTTGGACAATGTACTCTTGCAATTCCTATTACCTCTCCATTTGTTTTGCTCAAATTTGCCCTATTTAATGTTAAATGGGGGCACTTGCAAGTGCTAGAGAGAGACTACTTCTGGTTTTTCTGGGCTGTCAATAGCAGATGTATAGTAAAACTTTCAAAGGAACACCTGCCTTCAGAACCCCCACATACTTTCAGGAACGGTATTCTACAAGTTAATTTTGGATTTCAACTAATGAATGGACTTGGGCCAAACCTTTTAACCTTTTCAATTTTCTACTCCTTCTTCCTCTTCAAGCTCCTTTAATTAGCTAAATTTCAAGCCCTTTGAATCACCTAATATCAGGCAAATGAAAAAGAAAAGAATGAGATAACCCATTTTCAAGGCAACTGATTTATTACATGCAGAGAAACTTCTTATTAGCTTCCCAAAAGTTATCTCTTCTCTTGTTATTTGGAAAACACAGTAATTTTCCACTTATTTTCTATTGATGGAAAACAGATTCATTTGAATCTTAGAGGAAGCTCCATTTTGCATGGGGGTGTGTGTGTATGTGTGTGTGCACGCGCATACACACGCTATTTTTCTGGTAGACCACTACAAGTACTTGGCTGTGCAGGCCTATATTGGACTTGGTTACTGCACCATACTACACTTGCAAAAATTTTTTTTTTTTTTTTTTAGAAATGGCAAGAAAAAGCCTCTGCAAGCTGAACTAATAGCATCTGCCTCTCCAAAATGCCTAAATTGTATTGGCAAAAAGAGCATTTCTTATTTATTAAAGCCTATTTTAACTGGATTGTTGGAACAGCACCATTAAAAGGATAATGACAATGTTAGACTCAAATAGATTTTCTTAAAATAATTGCTTTCCCCCACTGAGTGCTGGCATGGCACTAGTGAAATTCCGAAGGGGTCAGCAGGTTCTCTGATGCTGCCCAGCAGAAGATTGTCTCTTTCTGACCCATTCTCTCTTTTTTTTTTTCCATTCATATTCACTGCAGTTTTATTTGCTATTGAGTCTTGTTTTCATACCTGTATCACAGCCAATTCTTTTTTTTTTTTTATGGTAAATATGTAGCTTTTTCAACGGGTCAGTAGTTGCTGCTTCTTTATTTTGTCTTCATGAAAGTCTTTTTATTCTGGGAGTCAAACAAAATCAAAACATTGATTTTGAGAGCCTCACCGTCCCAGAAATTAATGGGTTGGCCATGAAATCGCAGGTGTACATATTCTGCTCCTCATTTTGGGTGAATCTAAGAAGTGTAGCAATGACCTGCATGAAATAGGGGGCATCCTACCTTTACTGGGAAGGAGGTTGAGTCAGAACTGGTCATACTGCCTACTTGGGCTGTTTTGGGAGGATTTCAGTGTAGAGGGGAGCCTGGTTTGTATATGGGCTTAGGAGACGCTGGCATGAGGCTGTGAATACGAACCAACAAGGAATTAAAGACTGTGTCTCTGAAAAAGAAAGCCTCTAGAACCAAGGGGGAAGTCTAAAATGTGAAGCCAAAGGTGTCTGACAGACAACTGAGCAGAAGCAAGACCAGAAAGATAGAACCTAAAGTGATTCCTGGAAATAAATGAACACAGATGGAGAGGGCATTTTATAGTTGCCCCTTGCTCTTATTGGGCAAGGAGGAACTTGTTTCAAAATCAATTTGTACAGGAAAAAAATTAGACTATTCATGGTTTTATGTCCAGCTCATACTGGGGCAGCTCATAAAATAATGCAGAATATACTTAATCTCTGTGTGAATGCAGTAGCTCTATAGTGGTATACATGCAGTCAGAGGGTGAAAAGCATTAGCTTAATTTTGTTGATGTTGGACTCCAGTTCAGCCAGTGTCATTGGATTGACACATCACCTTGACAAAGCTATCCAAAGTTATTAAACTAATATATTAAATCTTAGAATGTAAAGTTCTTCTCGATATTCCTCTGTTTAGAATTGTATTCTAGATACACAATCAAGCCTGAGAGTACTTGGCTTCTCTCTAAGTGATGCATGGAGGCTAGATGAAGGAAACTTTAAACATTTTTATGCTATGCTACCTTTTCAATCCCTTTGTTTACAATTTATCAGGTACTTATGGGTTACAAAGAAAATTCACCACGATTTATTGCTTAGGAAGATGATGCAGAGAATTTGAGAGAGAATCACTAATAAATTGATGGCGAAGTGCTTTCTTAATGTAGAGTGCAATTGAAATGCATATTGAAGAGTGGCCCTTTCAAGGTCACTCACCGAAGAAGAGGCTGGAATTCTAGATACCTTGGTCTTCCTCTGACAGACCCTGGCATACAATAAAGACCATGTCTTTAACCCAACTTGGGTGCTTCTGGAAGGGGTCCCCACTTATTTTTACCCAATAGTATGAGTGAGGCTAACAAAGTAAACAAGAAATAGAGCAGTGCTTGTCAAGCTTTAATGTGTAAACAAATCACCTGTGATCTTACTGAAATGAAAGTTGTGAATCAGAAAGTCTTGGGGGAGGGTTTGAGATTCTGCATTTCTAATAAGCTTCCAGGTGATGCCAGCACTACTCATCCAAAATGGTGCCCCAATCTAAAATGTTTGGAGAGAAACACAAATTCTTTTAAGCACTAGGATTTCAATGTGCTGGAAAAGACCATCTCTGAAGGAAGATAGAGATTTTCGGGGGTGGGGAGGAAATCGGGATTAGGGGTTTTTTTTTAGTGTTCAGGCTACAAAAATGAAAACATCAAGAAAGAAATGCCTAGAAGGCAAATGGAGATGCAGACTGGAGTTTAGGAAGACAGTAGAGCTATGGATAATGTTCTGGGAACCACTCACATAGATGTGTCAGCTGATACCATGAGTGTAAATAATTCCATAGGTAGACTGACTGATAGATAAACAGACAAAATAAATAGAGGGACATCAAACTTCTCGGGGCATATTATCATCATTGGTTCATGCAAAGCCCCATTTTTGTTTGATGTTTCAAAATTGATTATTTTATTCATTCATTTACTCCCTTTTATCCTCATTTTCCTTACCTCAAGTAATTTCCTAACGTGTTTGATGGTAGCCTTTTATTTGAGTGAGTGCTTTATATAATGTATCTAACTTTGTGTGCATGTTTTTTAATTGATGTATAACTGCATATAACAAAGTGAAATAACTTTAATTATGCAGCTTATTGAATTTACACACATATATACATTTATGTAACTAGCACTCAGATCAAGACAGAATATTTTCTGCGGCTCTGTGCACATGTTTTTAATTCACATCAGTGACATTGCAGAATAGATATCATTCTGTTTCTTACTTCATTCCACAGCAAAAAATTTTCAAGGTTGATGTATGCACTTGTTTACATATTTGCTTCCAACTACTTCAGAGTATCCCCCTTGTGCATCTGCCACAATTTATTTAAAATTCCCCAATGAAGGACATCTAGATTGCCTCCAACTCCTTTTACTGCAAATAATGCGAGAATGAACATCCTCATTTACGTTCTGTTATGGACCCAGATGAGATTATTTTTTCTGAAATCTATATCGAGGAAAGTGATTACTGAGTCATGGTGCATCCACATACTTATCTTAACTAAAAGTTGACAGATTGCCTTCCAGACTGGTTCCACCAATCTGCACTTACAAATCTTTTCTTCCTAGAATCAAATTTAGGTTTCTTTTGAATGTTTACTGTGTTAATCTGGACTCAAGGCAGCCAGGTTTCATTAGGGTTACATTTATATTTTGTATATGAATGGCAATTCGTTCATTCACTGAATATTTATGGCATACCCACAATATGCTATGTACTCTTCTAGGGGCTGGGATTAGAGCTTTGAAGAAGATCATTTTCAACCCTCATGGAATTCGTGTTCTAGTCATTATAACATTAAGTGGGTGAGATCACTTAGGAAGAAAATATAGAGTGTATATGAAAGAAAACCAAGGGAAGAACTCGGAAACATCAAAAGATTAAGGGGTACGGAGGGGGAAAAAAAACCTGGAAGATCAAAAATGTTCTTAGTGGTAGCAAGAGAAACAAAAGAAAGTGATGACATAGGAGACCAAAGAGAAAAGAGTTTCAAAAAAAGCACAGTCTGCAAATATAATTAGGAGGTGACTGGTTGCAAAGAAGGCTTTGGCACAAGTTGTTGATAGAAAACTGGAGAATAATAGGACAGTACACATTCTCTGGTCCTCAGTCATGTCTCTTCTGACATGGTAACAATGTCCCTAGACAAAGCCCATGACCTCCACTTTTCTGAAAGCATTGGGACCCTCTTTTCTTCCTTTGATGAGCATTCTTTTCTAAGAATCTCCTTCTTCCCTCCATAAACAGACCTGGCTCTTCTATCTCTCTAGACCACAACAGAAATTTCAAATTCTGGCTCTTCCCATAAGTAACCTGAGGTAACCTCCTAATACGGTTTGCTATTCACTTGACCCAGAAAACCTCCCAAAAATCATGAAAATCTAGTGGTTCAAATCTTCATGTTCACTTTACGAACACTTGTGAAACTGCCCAGGCCATCAAGGTATGTATATCTGAAAAGCCACCAAGTATATGAAGGATGTCACTTTACAGAAGCAGTATGTGCCATTCCATCGTTACAATGGTGAAGTTGGGAGCTGGATGCAGGGTGGGTGGCCCAAAAAGAATGCTAAATTTTTGCTGCACATGCTTAAAAATGCAGAGAGTGATGCTGAGTTTAAGGGTTTAGATTCTCTGGTGCTTGAGCACATTCAGGTGAACCAAGCTCCTAAGATGCGACACAGAACTCACAGAGCTCATGGGCAGATAAACCCTGACATGAGCTCTGCCTGCCACAGTGACATGATCCTAAGCAAAAGAGGAGGTTGCACAGAAGGAAAGATATCCCAGGAGAAAATGAAGAAACCAAAACTTATGGCTCAGGAGTAAATTCAGTATCAAATAAATGCTAATAAAAGTGTAAAAAAAATATTTTTTTTTTAATTCTGGTATACGCAGTGCTTATGGTCAAGGATAAAATTTGACCGATTATTCCCCAGAGTGGAATTCTGTTCCTAGCCAAGAATTTTACAAATCGGTATGCATTTGACAAAATTAGTCTATAGAATAAAAGAAGGGTTGAGGAATGAATAGAAATGTTTTCATCTGACAGTTGAAAAGATAGCTCAGATGTCATATTAAACTATTGTGCAGAACACAACTATGGCTCTATCTTTGTCTCAGTGCTTTCACTCATCCCCTTTGTCATTGTATAGCATGCACAGCTGACATTTTTCTGTTAAATGTCTGCCCTATGTGTGTAACCTTTAATATTCTCACAGTTCTCCTCTACTGACTTGAGCATGATCCTCATGGCCCCCTGCCTGAATCATAGCAATAGCCTGAGGACAGCAGCTCTGACTCAGCTCCTCCCTCTTGAGCATCATCACCTGATGGGACCACCCACAGGCAGAACCATCAGTGCTTTCCCACTGCCTCCTGAGGAATCCCACGTGCCAGATTCACAGCCCTGCACAACCTGGCCCTACGCTACCCTGAAACTTTAGTTTCTTATTGCATCACAACCAAGACCTTCTGTTCTTGCACTTCAGCCCACTTTGACCTTTCCCAGACACACTATGCTCTTTTGGCCCTTCATTCCTTGTTCCTACAGTGCAGCAAGTTTGTAATCCCCACCCCGCTATTGACAGTTCATCGAGTCCCATATCCTCAACCTTCCACTGCCCTGTTCAAATTCCTAGAACAACAATTCTCAAACTCTCTGGCTTAAGGACTCTTTTACATACTAAAAAATTATTAAGGACCCCAAAGAGCTTTTATTTTGTGGATTATATATGTTAATTTGCTATGACATAAATTAAACTGAGAATATTTTTAAATGTTTAGTAACCATTTCTATAAAACCATTCCATGTTAACATTAAAAACATGAAAAATAATTATATCTTCCAGAATGAAAATAATAATAATAATAATGAGGACGGTGGCAATGCTTTACATTTTTATATGGTTTACTAGAATACAGCTAGATTCTCATATCCGCTTCTGCCTTCAATTTTTTATGTAAATTGTTTTGGTTGAAGCATATGAAGAAAATCCAGCCTCGCAGAGATTGTACTGGTGTTAGGAAAGAGAATTTTAATAGTCTTTTCAGATAATTATGGTACTCCTTTTTCATACATCCAAAACTGAAAAAGTAATAGTTTCTTTTACTTTTTAAATAGTTTCTTAGCTATAATGTAGATTCTGAATTTTTATTAGTAAACTTTTCATACTTTGTTATATTAAAATTCATCAGTCCATCTTGCACTTTGAATGACAACTTCTTTATCTATAATTTTATTGCGTTAAGCTCTGACCACTTGGAAAATATCAGTTCATGGAGTTATACAGAACTTCCAAATGTTGACACATTTTATTAAAAAATATATATGTATTTAAAATCCCATACATTCATATCACCACCAATCGCATCAAGAAAGCCTTCAAGGATTGAGAAACTGTCAAGCCCATGGTGATGAATACAAGTTTTCCAGAATTCTACCTTTTACTTGAAAGCTCAAACTTTCTAATTGGTAACAAAAATGTCAGTTGCTTTCCTTGTTATTTCCAAGAAAATATTTGGCAAACACCCAAGTCTAAATAAGTATAATTTATCTGTCAGTCATTGCTGGTGGCAGAAAAAAAAAATGGCCCCCTGCACCAAAGATATAGTCACTTTCCAAACTCTGGAACCTGGGAATATTATCTTATATGGTAAAAGATGTGATTAAGTTAAGGATCTTGAGAAGAGGAGCTCATCTTGAGATATCCAAGTAGACCCTAAATCCAATGACAAGCCTCTTGTAAGAAAGAGGGAGGGAGAGATTTGACGCAAACTGAAGAGAAGACATAGAGACACAAAGAGGAGAAGGCAATGTAAAGATAGAGGCAGAGGTGGGAGTGAGGCTGCCAAAAGCTAAGGAACTCCAAGGCATCCCAATCAAGGCATGTCACCAGAAACTAGAGATGCAAAGAACAGATTTGTATACTTCAAAGATATGTGCCTTCAGAAAGAATGTGACCTTGCCAACATCTTAATTTTGGGCTTCTGGCCTCCGGCACTATAAGAGAATAAAGTTCTGTTCTTTTAAACCACAAAGACTAATATAATTTGTTAAGGTAGCCCAAGGAAACTAATGTGGTCATTCTTACAAATAAAAATTAGTATTCTATGAAAAACGTTGCTAGTTTAGCTGGCAACTTAAACAATCACATGAATACTTACTTTTCCACAAGATGGTCATTATACTTCAACATGGAGCAAGTGTTTTATGTAAACTTCTCATTTCATCACTCAAAATATTTCAAAGATATGTATTCAAGAATTAAGATTTAATAAAACTAGTAATTTGTAATGCTCCATCAAGGACACTTTTAATTGAAGCTGGCGTTTCTATACTATGAGTGAGAGGCAGTAAAGAATGCCATGACTATTGGTATAGTGAATGCCACTGCCTCAGTTGATGCTAAGGCACTAGAGTTTCACCTACTCTCACTTTTGTCCCATCAGTGCAAATTCAACACAGAAAAAAAGACAAATAACATTTTAGCATTATTATGAAAATTGTTCTGACCCCAAGGATCCCGTGAAAGGGTCATGGGACATCCAGGGCCTGAGGGCTACATTTTGGGAGCTGCTGAAACAAATGCAGTAAGAGGCTAATTATAAAATGTAGGTGGTAGGTATGCTGGTGTTCACTGTACTAGTCTTTACATTTTTCTATTTTTTTAATTTTCATAATAAAATGTTGGAATGTAGGTATGTGTAAAAAAAAATTGTCAGCTCGCTTTGTGCTGCCAAAACTGAAGGGTGAAATTCCTGTCCCTGACCTGTCATATTCTGGCTCTGGACGCCTTGTCTGGTCTCATTTCTCTTGTCCTCTAACCACCTGACGACCCACAAACACTGGTCTGCCAGCAGTCATCCAAATGTGCCACGATATCTACAGTATTTCACACGCAATTCCCCATTCTGTCCTCCAGGAAAATTTTAATTTAGCCTTCAAGTTCAGGCTCCAGTATTTCTGCCCCTGAGGAAGCTTCCCTGTCCCCCTCAGCCTGACTTTGGGGCATCTACTCCTTGAGTTGGATCAAAGAGCAGGGCACCTGGGCATCTGCCCAGGACACCACCAAACGAGATGCTAAAAATTACTGGAATAAATTTGATGGATGATGCCTCTTAACCCAGGTTTCTACAGGCAACTATTCATATAAGAGGTAAAATATAAATTAATAATGACAGTTGAAGTACAAAGTGATCCAAAATGGAACCATTCTACAGCCTCATTGGCCTATCTCTCATAAATATCTTTGCCCTGAACACATGTAGTCACTCTAAACAAACACAAGCCATTTTTGAGACATTCGTCTGAAGTCATAGTTGGAACTCACAAAAACTCTAAAACCAAACAATGCATGGTAGAGCAGTACCAGAACTAGTTGGGTCATATTATAAGTCTTAAAACACTTTAATCTTGCTCTCCAAAAGTTGCCTTATTTCCAAAGCTACAGTCCCATAAAGGTTAAACTGTTCTGGTATGTTCAGTGTCTGAAATAAATCTCTTATTTTGAACAAGAAGAAAAAAGTAAACAATTTTTATGAATAGAGAATCTTTTTCTCTACATCTATGCCGATTACAAGTTGAACATACATTGAAAGAATATCAGTTTGAAAAATGTCAAACGATTAACCTGCCTGGGATACACATGTGTTTATAGCCAGCTCAGCCTTTTATCTTCTTCTTGCTTTACCCATTCTTCCATCATAGCACGATTTCATTGTAACTTAATTATTTGGATTTCCATCTTCTCAGTTGACCACAAGCTCTTTGAAGCCAGAGACTATCTTCGTGTCCCAGGGCCTTGTCCTGTGCCTGGTACCTAGGACATGCTCAGTAATTGTTTGTTAATTAAATGAATACATGACAATGGGGGAAGCTTTGGCACATTCAAAAATTCAGGCATCGACATTAAAATCCCATCTATAGTACCTGCATTGATAATAGAAGCAGAGATCCCAAGGAAAAAAACCCAGCTCCTTCGGTGATCCACTCGATCAATCAATCATTTGTTGAACGACAAACACCAGCTCTTGCCAGCCTCAGAGCTGAATGCCGGGGGAACGCAAAACAAAACAAGGTCCCTGCCCTTCTGGAGTGAATAACGCCAACTCTACAGACAGCCATGAAACAATTTGAGAAAGATTAAGTGTGTGGAGTTCCATAAAACAAAAGCTGGCAGAAGCCCTTCAGGGGACCCAGAATTTGAATGAAGGATGCTACAGAAATCTGTTCCTTTATTGTACAACAACTGAATTCACACAATGAAACTGAGGAATCCGAAGCTCAAATTTCCAAGTAAGCTAACAGGCCATGCAGTATGTGACAAAAAAAAAAAAAAAAAAATCAAGTTAACAAGAGAGAAAAAATTCTAAACAGCATCTATATACAGTATATCCAAATGTTTATTCAAGAATGAAAATTAAAATATTTGTAATCCTTTTCAAGCCAACTGATTGTTTTTTCATGTTCTAAGGTAAATTTACCATTCGCCATACCCAGGAGAGATTCACAATAATAATAGCCACCATTTATTAAATTATTTTATATTTGTTATTTATTTTAATCCTCACACCTAAGCATTGAAATTCTTAGACCTGGCAACCAGGGTCCCTGTTCTGGACCCCACACTCTAGGAGACCCTATTCCTACTCTCCCCCAGCCATGCTCTTCCCAGGGAACAAGAGGCCAAGGTGATGGACTGCCGAGAGCCAACAACCCCATCCTAGCATGGTTGCCAGATATAGCATATATAGGATGCCCAATTAAATTTGAATGTCAGAAAAACAGTAGATCATTTTTAAAATAATGTCCCATCCTATTTATCTATCGAACTAGCTAGCTATATTTCAGAATAGTGAATTTCTACCCAATTCATATGACTAAGTTAAATGTCACAAAACTAAATGTCCTCATTTCCCCCACCCCAGTCAGCAAGTAGAAGCTATCACCCCCTCTTCTGAGCACCCATTGCACTTCGTCCATACTTCTACACTGCTTTTCCTTTCCTATGCCGCACAGGACAATCACTCCTGTACACGTCTGATCTTCTCTCAAGGAAAGCTATTTGCCAACAGAGACCTGTTATAGGAGAGTGCCCTGCAATCACATGTTCCTTCACTAAGGTGTTTGAGCATTGCTTATCGAAACCTTGAGCTTCCTTATATGCTGGGATCCGTGTCAAGGCAGAGTGAGATCTGTGCATAGGAACACTGTGACTCACTGCTGCACAACACACTCAGTGTCGGTGAGTCACTGAGCAGCGCTTGGGGGCCCTCCCTTCAACCCCCACGTAGGACAGCTTTTCAGAGAACATCACTGAGGAAAGTGAAGCACACCCAGTAGCTGCTTCCCTTCTCTTTTCCCCTCATTCGGAAGGACAAAATTAATTCTCATTAGGGAACCTCTATCCCATACAAATCTGTCTCCTTTTTCTCCCTGAACCTATATCAAAAATCAAAATACTTAAGTCAATAATAATCTTAACTGTTAGTTACAAGTCAATAAGAAAAAGAAAAAAGAATCTCGAGTAGGTCAAGCCATACTTTATAGAATTCACAAAACATATAAACAGGGAAAGGGCATTTAAAGAAAACTCAGACTCATTGTTATTAAAATAAATGGCAAATATTTTTCCTTTAAAATTGCAAAAAACAAACAAACAAACAAACAAACAAAAAACATTTAAACTTATAAGAATGATTTTGGTAACAGTGTATTGAATTGGCCAAAGAAAGTGTAAACTTGAAAAAATGTCTCTGGAGAGAAGTTTGTCAATTTGTATCCAGAGCCTTGAAAATGGTTATATTTTCTGATCTAACAACTCCATTTATAAAAATTTCTCGTGAGAATACATCAGATAAGCACTTGAGAGTTTTCACAGCTGCGCTATTTCAAAACAAAAGGAAAAAGTGTGAAACAAATAAGTGCCTAACAATAGAGGGGTGACTAAATAAAATTTTAAATGTACATATAAGGAAAAATTATTGTCATCATTGGAAATCAAGTTATCAAGAGAATTCTCAATGTGAGAAAACATTGTGTTAATTAGAATAGTCTGGATTATGATGTAGTAACAACTTTGGAATCTCAGCAGCTTAGCACCAGCCAAAAAATTTTCTTGCTCACATCTCATATCCAAATGAGAGTACATAGACAGGGATGCGTGAGGCTCTCTATATAATCACCCAGGGCCCCAAACTCTCAGAGGAACATAGATGACACTCTTTGCAGGGAAAGAGACTACTACATAGTCCCTCACAGGCCTTATGTGTTCAGTACAGAAGCAACATACCTCGCTTTTGCTGACAGCCCATTGACCAGAACTAGTCATAGCTCCACTTACCTCCAAGATGGGTGAAAAAATATAATCCTACTACATGCTCAAGAGAGGTGAGCCAGATACAGGGAGCACTAAAGGTTTCTACCACTGTATTTATGATATAGTAAGAAAAGCGGAATACAAAATTGCATGTTTGACATGACCCAATCTTAAAGATGTACTTATGATACTTTCATATTTGTATATATAAATGAAGGAACTCTACTATAATAATACAGGAATCTGGGTTGTAAAATTATAGATGCTTCTTCTTTTCTTCTTAAACATGTTTGAATTTTCCAAATTTTCTACAAAGAATACATTAATTAAAATAAGGAGAAAACAAGTTTTACATTTCAGTCATGCTATCCCGAGTTTTCTTGCCTTTTGAAAACAAATGTTTCTTCTCCCTAGTTCAGCAAATGTTTTCTAAATCTCAGCTCCATCCACAAAATGGAAATCATTTGACTCACTCTTCTGCCCATAAGAGAGCTAAATGAGAAGCAACCAATAAAGGTTCATTTATTTGAACATTTGATTCAAAATTATTTAAATCAAAGAGACATTTGCATCAAGGGGAAAAAATTGCTCATTGGACATAAAACATTGTGATGCTTCTCTCAGAACTGGCAATTAAATTGTGTCACTCTACGTGAAGGATTAGAAAATATTTTGCTTCCACTTAGCCAAAAGGTGTGCTCAATTCACTGAGTAATCCCTAAGGAAATATGAACCTTACCAAATAGCTGTATGGGGGGAAAAATAGCCCACAATATTTACTCTCATAAATGAATCCAAGTGAATGGATTTTGTCTTTTCATTACCAAGTTCATTGTTGCTCTCCCTAAGTCTTCCTGGCTAACTTGGGCTCTAGGAGCTTTTGCCTCTCTCTGAAACCTTAATGTTCAACCCAAAATTATTTAACACCTGTTTCAAGTACTAATTTCCAGAGTTAGGAGGGCAGAGACCCTCTTGGCTCCTTGCCATCCCCTTTTTTGTACCGCTTGACAATCTAGCTCAGCACTTGCATAGCTCAGCTTGATATAAACTTGTCAAGTTGACCTGAACCCTTGAAAAGTAAGTTGTAGGTGTGATCCTGATCCCTTCCTCACAAAGCACCTGCTGCAACGTCTTTATGCCCATGCTGGCCACTCACTCAGATTAGAGTATAACCCTCAGAAACCAAATAGAGATTTTGTTATTAAAAAAAAAAAAAAATCACATGCTTTAACTATTCAAAGAGAAAAGATGTAGTTTTACAAGCCTGGGAGCCCACCATCTCCCAGTGAATGAAAAGAAAGTGTTAACTGAAGGAAATCCCAGTGTATGAGGGACAGATGGAAGTCTGGCATTTGGGGTCTTTTTTATTTTTAATATGCCCCAGTAGCCAAAGGTCTCCATCAATGTGAGGAGATATTAATTAGTGGAAGCATCATTGTTACAGCATAGTTTAATTTCTGATATGACAGGGATGGGGAAGAAAAAAAGAAGAAGAAGGGGATTATCACACAAAACAGATGAAGTTTTAATTAATGGTGCCTCAAGACATCAATTCTTCTGGAACCAAGTAAAAATGACCTCTTGTCAATGCCATATTCACTGTATAACTATAATACTTTCTTTGTCCATATGGTTCCCAACTTGAAGAGGAACAGTGGAGAAAAATGTAAAAGGTGACAATAACATTCTCTAAGCCTCATTACATACCATCTCTGCAGGCCGAGGGATACAAAACCTAGGTGGGACCTTGCTGGGTGATACATGGGCATGGTGTGCAGTTTTACTAGTGTTCACATCAGCCTCAGATTGTGCGAAACAATGCATTTTTGACACAGGAGCCACAATCCTACATTTAAAATGATTACCAACCTCTTTTGACTTCTTAGCTGTAAGTACAAGATTTAATCATAATGTTTGGCTCCGTGATTTATGGATATCATAAATCACATTGTGTTTTTACTTTAGTAGTATCTGTCACAATTCTAAGAGACCAGAGCAACTGTCATCTTAGGAAGAGAAAAACAAGGCCGTTTATAAACATATTTTGGAGTAAATGACTTATTGGGAGCTAGAGGAAATTGTCCTAGCCACAAATCTTTCACCATTTTCTTTTCACTGGGGTGTGGGCAGGAGCTGTTATTGGTCTTCCTCCACCACTGTCCAATCCACTCACTCCAACCAAACACCAGCACCAGTCATCACTTCCTCCCTTGATGGGGACAGAGATTGCACCACTTATAAAATCAACATCACTCTGTTTTTGCCTAGTATGAATTACTACTCTCCAAAGCAAAAAGGAGGAAAAGTTATAAAAGGGAGGATTGATTTATATTGCCTACTGGCACTGTATTTATTTGGGAAAATCATGGAGGAGAAATTTTAGGTTCACTAAATACATTAATCAAGTAGCGTGTATTTGAGCTATCTCTGAGCCCTATGCAAACTATTATTCAGTACACCAGGCTTCTCCGCCATATCATGTTGCTTTCTTTGTTTCTGACATACGTTATACCAATAACACTTCTGGAACTCTGGAACTATTGGCTTCATCTTAATGTTTAATAATCTGAATAAAGTTTGCTTGCTGTATTAGTCTGCCATAACAAAGTACCACCAACTGGGTGGCTTAAACAGCAGAAATTTTCTCACATTTATTTCCAGTTCTCAAAGCTGAAAGTCAAGATAAAGGTGTGGGCAGGGTTAGTTTCTTCTGAGGCCTCTCTCCTTGGCCTGCACATGTCCATCCTCTTCCAGTGTCCTCACGTAGTCAGTCATCCATAGGTGTGTGTGTCTGTATCCTAATCTCTTCTTTTTACATGGACACCACTCATTGAATCGAGGTCCACCCAAATGACTTTGTTTTCTCTTAATTACCTCTTTGAAGACCCTATCTTCAACAAGGTCCCATTCTGAGGTAGCAGGGGTTAGGACTTCAACATACAAATGGCGGGGTTGGGTGGGGGGAGCACAAACAAAAATAATGTTTTTCTCCTAGCATCACCTGAGGTCAATATTTACATGTACGTAAACACACACACAGAGACTACATTTTTCTACAAGTTGCTCAGAAATTCCTCTTCCAACTATTATGGTAAGAACCAAAATGAGTGAAGAACTCAGTTTCTTGTGGCTCCAGTCTTGCTGGAGTAAACCCAATCAATTCCCATAACTGCTCGGTCTTACAGGGTGTCTCTCTTTCCCAAGGACTCTCACATCCCCTTATTCCAGGTATGGAGGGAAGCCTAGTGTCCTCCTGGCAGTGGAAGGAAGGCCTGGGGTCACATTCTCCTTTGGTTGCAGAGTTTCCCGCCACAGTCAAGGCGTGGACTTCTGCCGTCACTGTTGCTGTTGCTGAAGCGCCCAAGACCAGTGTGCCTCCTTGTGTGTTCTGGTGGAGGCCCCACACAGTATACTCCCAGGGACCTCAGCCTCCCCACCCTCTGCTGACTAGGACCCCCTCAGTTTTCACTGTCCCCACAAGTGCCCCATGGTCTGGCTACAGCTCCCTTTCGATCCTCAACTCCAGTAATCACCTTTCTAGCCTCTCCTTAACCTTGGTGACCTCTGCCAGCAAACTCACTGAGCCAGTTCCTCAGCTGTCATCCACATCTTCCACTGAAACACACAGTGGCAGCAGCACGGGGCCAGAGTACAAAGCTCCTTTGACTCACACATCATGTGCCCCTTTCTTCTCTGGAGCTGCCCCATCTCAGGCTGTGGCACGTCAGGAGATGATCTCCTTTTCAGTTCTGAATGTGAAGGGGAAGTCCAGGTTCCTCTCTTTGACTCTTCAGTTTATCTGGGATATGTTTACTACGTACCACTTCCTCACCTCCCACATTTCTCCCTTCACCAAGAGGTCTAAACTCTGAGGAAAGAACTAGAACACTACTATTCTATTCTATTCTATTCTATTCTATTCTATTCTATTCTATTCTATTCTATTCTCTCTCTCCCCCTCCCTCACCCCCCCACCCCCACCCCCCAGCTCCACCTCCCTGATCTGGAAAGATGTTCTACTTCCAGCAGTATGGGAACTTTCCTTGTCATATTCTCTCTTCTCAACCTCATGGTTCAAAATAATAGCGCTCGATCTCAGGCCTCCCAAGTTTACTCTTTGGAAGCTTTTTGGAATTTGGGAAACACTTTACTCTCAGTGAAACATGAATTTGAAGACTCTCTCACTTTTCACATAACAATTCTGACTTGAAACCCAAACCTAAGCCAAAACTCTTTATTCTGGGTGGTCTCCCCTTTTCTGCTGAATTGATAGATTCAGTGCCAGGACGATCTGATAGCAAGGAATAAAAATATGTTGATATGTTGAGAACACAGTTCCTGCTGTACTAGCAGCTATGAAACAAATATTCTAGTACATCCCCCAGAATAAGCTGATTATGGATAGTTATTGATCTGGTTAGCACTTGGCGTTATTTTCCTTAGTTGATGGGCAACTAGAGAACCAAGGGAGAGAACCATCAAATGCATTCATTAAGAATTCACTGGCAGGGGCTTCTCTCTGGTCCACAGTCAGAAACCTTTGGCGTCCAAAGAGCTAAGCCAATAAGAAGAACAGCCATTGCCTGCCCAGGGACATGAAGGCACCCACTGCCCTTACTATTTGCTCATATCTCATTGGGGACCACTAAGGGTTATGGAAACTGGCAGAAGAAATCCCTTGGAAAATTTCCAGTATAGACAGATCAGATTGGCTGGATTCCTGATAACTACATAAAAACAGAAAAACCTGACTTGGAAGCAATGCAACCTGCTGGTTAACATGGGAACTAAAGTCAGACTGCTTAGCTTCATGTACTGACTCTCCCTCTTCCTGCCTTTGTCACTGCGACCAAGCTACTAAACTTCTCTGTATCTGTTTCTCATCTGTAGAAAACCTATGTTTACAGTGTTGTCGTGAAGCTCACAGGGGTTAATGCGAGTAATATGCTACAACAGTGCTTGACACATAGTCGACTCTCAGTAAATGGTAGTGTTGTTATTACTATCAGGTTGTGGGAAAGTGATTATTATGAATGATATTAATAACCAAAATTTATTAAGTGCTTATAATATGCCAGGCAATGTTATAAATTCCTGACATGTGTAACAGGAGCTAAAAATTATTATTATAAGAATATTTTTAAAGGCTCTTTTTCATCCCTTCCTACATCTGGCCACCCCCACTTCCACCAGTAAAATTCTGACTTGGTTCACTTGGCATGTCCCCATATCCTCAGCTTGCGGGCCTACATCCACAGATTGGAGGAAAACACTGTTAACCTGAGAGGCAAGAAAATTTATATTTAAAAAGGAGAAAAAGCCAGGCAGAAAAAAGAACAGCTACAAAAAAGCATAGTAGGGTGAGCATGAGAAGTTTTAGTTGGCAGTTGGGAGCAGAATAAAGAGAGATTGTGAAGTACAATTACTCTCTATTGAAAGTGAGAGGTGGACAAGTTGAAGGCAGACAATATTTTTTAAAGTTTAGCTATTTATTATGCATATACTACCTTCTTGGAATTTTCTTAAGAGACTACAATAAACACTTAAATTGCTTTTGATTGAGCTTCTTCATTGACTTGTTTTTTTGTTTGTGTTTTTTTTAAATGTGATTCTAAGCTAAGACAGAACCACATGGGAACCCACCTTTATACAGGTTATACACAAAATCTTTCATTTTATCCTCACGGCAATCCCATGAATTGGATACTATTATTATTCCTTATTAGAAAAAAAAAAACTGAAGTTTAAAGAGATAACTTCCCCACATTCATACAGAAAGCACCAGAACTTGAATTTGACTCTAAATAGTTTGACCTCAGAGCCTGCACACTGACCACTGTGCTAGACTAATCAATTATCCCTTTTAGCCTGCATTAATTCATGCTTCCTCAATTGTCCTCCTGAGAGAGCTGTCTAAGGAAACTAATGCCAGGTTTCTTCCCAATGCATAAAAATGTTTCCTTTCAATTAAAAATAGAAATCAAAGCGTGTGTGTGTGTGTGTGTGTGTGTGTGTGTGTGTACATTTTAATTTAATTAAGTATTCACATTGTTTTAAAATTCAAAAGATACAAATGTTTTAAACCAAAGTCTCCCTCCTAAACTTGTTCCTCTAGCCATCTGGTTTTTCTTCCCAGAGGCAAACAATGTTATTAGTTTCTATTGTATATTTTCAGATAAAAGTATTACAAGCAAATACATATTCATTCTCATTCTCTCTCTCTCTCTCTCTCTCAATAGATATGTTTCTATTGGTATTAGAAACAATCTTGGAAATCATTCCATATTGGTATATAAGGAGTGTCCTCATTTTTCCTTACAGCTAAAAATAATCCATTAGGATGCACCATCATTTATTTGACAGGTTCTCTAGCTGTTGGACATTAGAATATTTCTAAATTTGTGTAACTGTAAGCACTGTGACAATGAATACCCTTGTACATAATGTCATTTTGCACATTAATATATCCATAGTATACATTCCAAGAAATAGAATTGCTGGGTCAAAAATCATGTACATACGTATTTTTAATAGATATGCCCAAATTGCCCTATGTAGATTATTTTTAACAAAGTACATGCCTACCAGCAATATGTGAGGTTGTTTATTTTCTCTTACCTTCTCCAATGCAGTGGATTATTAAACTTTCTGGTCTTTGCCCACCTGATAGATGAAAATGGAAAATCTATTTCTTCTCTTGCCTTAGGTTACTTGAGTTTAAACTATAACTTGCTGCCCACAAACACCTTTATTCATTCGTTTAAATTGTATGAGGCAATTCCCAAAGAAAGATTCTCTCCCAGTCACCCCTCTGCCCTCAACAGCAGAACCTCTCCCCAAAATTATATGTGGGTCAAGATTCCTCTAGATGGCTGAGATTTGAGTAACTCCTAGTGTTGTTATTGTAGAATAATAGAATAATTATTGGGGTTTTGTAAAAGCAAATAAATAATATTCTTGTCCCAATTCTCTCCCCAGTCCCCACACAGCCAGCTTCAAGTTGAGACCAATCAAGAGACAGTCACAAGAGTCTGACAGATGGAGATAAAAGTACCTGCTTTATGTCTGATAAAGCTGATTGGAATCTAAAGATTAGACCGGGAAACATAAGGATTTTTTAATGTCTTTTTTGAACCCCACACACACCAAAAGCTCCAATTACACGCACACACCAGTCATAGGCAGGCCTGGACAAAGTCAGTCTTCTCTACAGTTATGGCCACTTATTATAGCGCCTTAGAGGAGCATGGGTCTCCTGAGGACAGTCAACCAAAAGGGAGCATGCAGAAGGGCCAACCTATATGGTCTGCTCAACCAGACCGGCAACATATGTTACATGCAGCCACAGAAGTGTCCCTCTCTATGTCTTTACTTCCAGAAATAAAGACATTCTCACGCCCCTCTATGCAAACGTAAGAAGGGGGAATTAGTTTACTCTGCCAATTATTTAAAGTTCAGGGATAAATTTATCAAGAAAATGGGATCTTTCTGGGGGAAACATTTTTTAAATGTGAGAAGAATGAAAAATGTATTGATTACCTCACTTGACAAATACTGATTGAGGATTTACCTTGTACTAGGCTCTGTGCTAGGACTGGGAACCAGCTCAGATCCCACCTTCTTTAGAATTGATACAATACAAGAGAAATCACCACATAAATAAATCATCTTACACAAACTTTCATTGAAGTATGGAAAAAGAAAAAAATAGACAAGGCTTTGCAGAGAAGGTGCCCTGAGCTGTGCTAGGAAGGATGAATATGGCAGTGAACACCCTTGTACATAATGTTATTTTACATAAGGGGTTTATGAGAGGGGCATGAGGGAAGGCCATATCGGGAAAAAACAGCAGTTGCAAAAGTAGAAAATAAAATCGGGTTGTGCTTGGAGCATGGAAAATATTTCTGTGCGGATGAAGACCTATGTAAAGGGGGAGGCGGGGGGCACTGGTGATATAAAATAGGGCTGGGAAAGTACCTAGGTCCAGACTGAGAAGCCTTTATAAGTCACACTCAGGAGCTTGTGCTTGGTCCTTAGGCAAGGTGGCCAGGCGGGCAGGTGGGGGAGTGGGGGAGTGAGATGGTGGTGGTGGAGTAGGAGTGTTAACGTTTTAAAATAAAAACTGACATGATTCTATTTGTTTCAGAAAGCTCACCCTGGCAGCAAATGAGAAGGATAGGTCGGAGAGAGGTAGGAGGTGGGGGGGGATGAGAATCAATCAAAAGCAGGAAGGCCAGTAAAGAGTTAACAAACTAATCTAGAAGAAAGAGGTTAAGGGACAAAATCAGCACAAGTATGATGAAGAAAAGTTAAGAGATTCAGCAGACATTTCACAGGTAGAATGATCAAGACACGGTGATTGACTAGACATGGGAGGTGAGTGGGAGAAGTCCAAGGCAAGAAGGTGTTCTGTGTGCGCGATGGGGACATAACTGATACTGGAAACAAAAGTGGAGCAGGTTCTGAGGGAGAAGAAAATGAGTTTAGTTTTGGACATGTTGTGTTAGAGTTGCCTGAAAGATGCCTGGCAGGATGTGTCCGGCAGCAGCCTGGAAATAAAAGTCTGGGCTCAGAAAAGATGTCAGAGTTCAGATAGACTTGGCAGTTATTGGTATAAAGACTATCGGGGAAGCTATGGGCCTACTGTGAGAGCAGTGTGCTGAGAAAGCAATGAAGCACATGAGAGAAATAGGATGATGCAGGAGAGCCAAACAGGCAATGGGGATCTGGAACAGAAAAGCGGTCAACAGAGGACATTTCCATGGGGAATGAGGGAGTTTGGGAGATAAGAAGAAGGAAAATCCATTCAAGAAATCATTGAGGGGATCAAATTCTGCTTCCTCCTAGATGCTCAATGACACGCTGCATCTTTAGAGAAGGCAGTTTTCTCATCCATGCTTGTCCTATAACATTTACATCTCTACATCTGCCTAAAACACAGAGAAGAATGAGGATGATGGCTGGACAGAGAACTTCAGCTTCCCCCTGAGTACCTCTCTGGAAGAAGCTTCTTGTTTGCCACAGACTGAGGGGTGAGAGCGCAGCGTGTCCTTAGGGATACCTTCCCACAAAACTTTGCAAAAGCTCTGCATTTATAAACATCAGAAGGAAATCTAATATCCTTGTTTACGGGTTTCTCACCAACGAAGCCTGATCTATCTAACACTGATCCCTGCCAGGATCCCTCCTGCCTACACCATCTGCTCCAGTCAACAACCTGGTCACCCTCTATGCTCACTTTCTTTACCCAGAAGATCTTGGCACAAGATAGTCCATTCTTTCTATAAAATTTCTATTGATTTCTTCAAAATTATGCTTAAGTCTTAACTAGTCCATGAACCTCTCCTTCATGTTTTTAGCCTGAACTCAACATATGGCTCACACCTATTCTCCTTTGACTATAGGTTTGTCAGTGTTTCCCTTTTTTGTTACAGCAATCATATTATTTGTCACAATTATTTAAAGGAATAAGCAGACTTTTCTAGATAACCAAAGCTCTACCTCCAAGAATCAATATTTTATTTTCTTCATTCAGTGGACCAATAGGTATTGAGCACTGACTTGTTATGTGCCAACCACTGTGCTACCTAACAGATTTTAAATAAAGGAAAGTAAACAAAGAGAAAGCATTCATTATATAAGCCAAGACACAGGCCTGGGCCTCCTTTAGGGAATGAAAAATTTACAACTTAACTCTTCCTTCTGCCTCATTTGATAGATCTTGCTAAAATAGATTATCTTCTTCCTGACTTCTTAAACAAAAAGGAATGAACAAAATCTAAATTATTTGTGTTGATTTGGAGATATCATCTTGGACATCCTATTTTAAAAGAATAGTTTTTTTTTTTTAATTAGAAAAACAATATTTATTGTGAAAAGTCAAAAAAAAAATTCCAATCACCCATGGTCATACCATTTATAAAGCAACCACCACTAAAATATTTGTGTATCTCTTCCCAGCATTTTATCCAATCCATTTTTAGGGAGCTTCGCCTTAATAAAAATATAATATATTGAACATAGCTTGCTCTCTTATAAGTTTATATTATAGTATAGACAGTTTTCTAGTAAGTATCCTTTGCTAAGTAATGCTTTGTGGCAGGGTAAACAGATTTCTCCTCTCCCACTTGCCTCCTCTATCCTCCTCCCCATAGAGCCCTACAAACAGGAGATAAATCCTGAGCCCCCACTCTTTCCCCCATTTTTCCCCCTCCTGCTTTCTCGCATGGAGCAGAGCTCACCCTATCCTCTGCAGTAACAGCAGAAGCTTGCAAGAGCAGAAAAGTGGTGGACACTAAGCAAATGTCTCAGGCTGTGAAATTTGTAGGAACCAAAAATGAATTTAGAGACTGAGTCCTTCTTATTTCTATAGAGAGGATTTGCACGTCCCTGAGAGTAGGGTATGGCAGCAGAAGGTTCTAGACACTGAAATTGTAGGAACCAAAAATGAGTTTAGAGACTGAGTCCTTCTTATTTCTATAGAGAGGATTTGCACATCCCTGAGAGCAGGGCATGGCAGCAGAAGGTTCTAGACACTGAGAGAGGAAGAAATGAAAGGGGGAAATTGTGGAAAGTGAAAACGATGTCAATAGATGTGGGTGGGGGAAGACACCCTCTGATAAGTGCTAGAGTCTACTCTCTTCCCAGTCATGGGTAGAAAGTGGTGGTAGCCTCTTGAACACTACACTGTACACTAGCTAAGAAGATATGCCTCTTCAAGAACTATCATCCAAGTGGAGAAGACTATATAATATGCCCCATCTCAAAGGCACACAAGTTTCTGACTCTTTCATTTCCAGAGGATCCTTGGGCACAAACCCTGTGAGACAGAAAACAGAACTTTTGTGTGTGTTTTATTTGTAAGATAGAAATGCCTCTCAGGACCACCAATGACCAGGAAAAGAAAACATATCCCTGCTACCTGTTCAGGACATTGTCTCACCTTTGTGCAACACAAGGAAGATTTGGGCTGCTTACAGAAATGTAAAAGATAATTGCCTCAACATAAAAATGGTTACAGAATACCACAAAATTAAATATCCATTGTTCTTCCTTAATCTTCAATGCAGTGACTCCCAACCTTGTCCGCACATTGGAATCACCTATGTATCTCCTGAAACTACCGATGCTTGTGTTCTACCTCTGAAGAATGTGATTTAATCTATCTTGGGTGTGGCCTGGATTTATAAATTATTAAAATATGCCCAGGTGATACTACTGTGTGTCAGAGAAGTTTGAAAAGCACTGCTTTAACTTCAGGTTCTCAGAAAACACTTCTCCTTAAAAGTAGTTTATAGCCATTGCTTGCTTGGGACAGCCCATCTCCACAATTCTAATCTGGCAGGTTCTGGAAAAGCTATCTAGAAGATATCTAAAATAAGAGAAAATAAATTTGGAACAACGCAAGTAAAATGCATGCAGTGTAGAATCATAACTGTAAAAAAAAAAAAATCAAAATATGTCTGCTTAAAAACCTCGGCTTTCTTCTAGATAGCTGAGCTAACTGAAGAAGTGGCCACCTGATAAGCAAAGCTTTATGGCATCTCTATATGTGTGATGGATGATGTGTTTGAATGTGTATATGCTTATAGATATTTAGCCTACAAGTTATGAGTTTGAACTATGTCTTCCTCAAGAGTTTAAGCAACTCGAAAGCAGGTATCACACCTTCAATATGTCATTATACGATATCTTGAAGAGAAATCTTATACCCAGAGAGTTCCCAGTAAACATTCGGAGTCATCTTTAACACTCCTGTTGCTGCTGATTCTCCCAGAGCTGGCTAATGGACCAAGGAACAGCCCCGAATCTTCTGTGACAAGGCACTCTGTATCAAAGTGGTGTCTGGGGTCCTTCTTGGGGATATCAAGTAAGATTTCCTCCCAATTAAAATATTACAGATGAAGACTATTACTTGTCCCCCAGGGAGGACACTGACTATTAGAGAGCTAAAAGCAATAAGTTCGCCTTGCAGCTTCCCACTCAACTGCCCTTTAAATGTAAAAACAATTATTTTAATCATTTTGAGTAAAATGCTGCCCAGAGCTGGAAAAGGTTCTCTGAGCATCCTTGAGAGACCTGGACCAGGGAGAGAGCTGCTCCTCAAAGCTCCTGGCTGATGCAATCTGAGGACATTCCCCAGAAGACATATTCTTCACCTCTTAGTTTAAAAAATAAATTAAAAGTTTAGGAAAACAACCCTAAACATCACACTAATTGACTTCAGAGATAAAAGAGAGATCTAGCCTATGATAGCTCAGCTCAGCATCTGGCAAAAACCAAAGAGTCTATGAGAGATTGGATCCAGAGGGTAGGTATGTTCCATAGGTGCCACTACCACAAGCACACAGGCAAACCAAAGCATTCTTGCCCCCTGCCTTTTCCTTCTTTTTAACTCTTAAAAACCACATTTACTCTTATCGCAGAGCCTTTCATAGAGACTCTCTAATGACGTATTAAATTAACAGAGCACAGAATCCAGTCTCAGTTTTGTTGCACCGCCTCGTGCTACAAGGGATCCACCCCCCGTCCCCGAAACTCTTTATAAAGAAATAACTTAAAAACTTCAGGTTCGTTTTGCTCTTAAATAAAATGTATCATTTGACACATTTAAGGAGATAGATCCATTGTTGGAGGGATTTTTTTTTTTTCTTAATGAAACAAATAACAGAATATTGCTCGGCTCCACAGGAATCACAAATAGAGTGGTGTTGTGACACAGATTCTACCTGTAACCACCTGGAAGGGGATCTTCTGACCATTTTTCTTCTGTTTTCTGAGTACTTCTTAGCTGGGCATTAGGAGTCATTCTGTCCTCTGAAAGTTCTTGATTCCCAGGATACCATTCTCTCCCAGTCCTCTCCCGAATTTTCCAGATGCCTCTTCCCTATCCTGCTCAGGGGCACATCATTCTCATGTGCCAGGCTTTTTGGGCTCTGTCCTTGACCTTTTTCTCTTATGCTCTCCCTAGGTGACCTAAAACACTCCTATGTCTGCAACTGTTACTTGTAAGGTGATATTTTCCAGATGTATGCCTCTAATTAAGGTCTATATCCCCTTATTTCCTAGACATAGATTGGCCATTGTAGAGATTCCTCAAATTCAACATGCAGAAAATGAAATGTATACTTGTTTCTAAAGTCCCCATCCATTCCTTATTTTTGCAACTAGCATAATCATCTACTCCATTAGTTGAACAATAAATTAGACTCCTTCCTCAAATCTTTCTGCTCATACCCTAATTCTAGTTTGTCAACACTTGTCTTAGTTAGAAATTGCTTTTACCTCCTGGATGAAAATGGATAGAAATTACAGTGGCTTAAACAACAACAAAAAAATTGTTTTCTCATATAGCATGAGTTTCACAGATAGACTATCTAAGGCTAGTACATTGGTCTACCACGTCATCAGGCCCCTGGACCTCTATCTTTCTTCTCTGCCATGCTTTTCACAAGGCTCCCATCTTTAAGAGCACACATTATGGTTAAAGATGGCTGTTTCCAAGCTCCAGGTAGAAAGAAAGATAAAGAGGAAAGGAGCAATTAAGACATTTCATTTGGCTTATAGCTCATTGACCATAAAGAGAAAGGATAGAATGGCTATTAGACAAGCTAGAAACCAGTACCATCCATTCTACATATAGTCTACCATATATTTGGTTCAGATCCTTAACATTTCTTCAGAGGATTATTTCAATAGCTTCCTAATTAGACTTTTTGCCTATCTGTACCCTTCATAGCCACTCTTCACACTGCTGCTATAACTCTCTTTCTTAAATGTGAATCTAATCCCTGCTTAAAATCTTTCAGGGGCTCCCTGTTAGCCTTCAAGAAAAAGCGTACACTGTTTCACATGGCTTTAAGTCTGTCTCATCTGGCTCGAAACCACCTGTGAGCCTTCTCTCTCCTCTCTTCCCCCAAGCTCCAGGCATACCAACTACTTTTTCATTTCAGAACATCTCAGTTCTCTCACATCATCCCATATTTATGAGTGCTGTCACTCTGTCTGCAATGAAGACATTTTCATGTGTAATCAACAACTAAATATTTGAGGAAAAGCTCTCACAGCAAGACCACCTGTTCATAGTCATCAAAAGATGTTCTTTGTTACACAGGTATAAATATCACTCTTTAAAACACAACAAGCCTGCCTCTTCTGACTCCAGAAATAATCTAAAGCCACCTCTCCAGGAAGAAAGATATAGGAAACTTTTACCCATCACTTCCTCATAGTCTAATTAGTCCAGACTTCCACATGTCTAAGAAGAGAAGGGAGAAAATATAACTTCTCAATTAAGAGTCCACTTTGTCAGCCAAGACACCCCTATGTAGATGAAAGCAGATCAAAGAAAAGTTAACAATTATAAAAGAAACAGTGAATAAGGATGAAAAAAAGAGCTGTATCCTAGATTTATAGAAACTCCTGCAAAATACATTTATTTATCAACCTGGATTCTGACCTGAGTGGTGTGGCTTATGGGCAAACACAAAGGAAATCAAGAAAAAGAAAGAGGCTAGTTGAAGTCCAGTGTAATGGTGCTTTTCCCATTTTTCTCAAAACTGAGTTTCTTTCTGAAAATGCAAGGTGGCAAAACAAACACAGCCAAAAGTTACTGCTGGGTAGGCAAGGGTGAAGGTAAAACAAGGCAAAGTGTACATGTGTGCGTGTGCGTGTGCGTCTGCGAGAGAGAGAGAGAGAGAGAGAGAGAGAGAGAGAGAGAGAGAGAGATGCCCTAGACAGTGCTCCTCTGGCTATTTGGAGACCTCTGTGGAAAATGGGACTTTGAGTCCATTTTGCCTTCGATTAACCTGCTCCTTCCTGGGAGCCTTTCATGGGCCTTGTTAGTTCAGTGTTGTCGCCATTACCGTAAATAAATGCTGCTGGCAGGAAGCTGGTCTATCACCCCAACTGGTACTAACATTTGGCTGTTTTCTTCTAGCACACAGGTCTCCAGGAATGAGACTGGTAAATGAGTCATGTGTTGTGGAGAACAAAATAAAATGATCATTGAGTCTGTCCAATGACAGAAACTGCTACGGACACTATATGTTCTCTGTTGTTTTATGTTACTATAGCTCTGTGGGTAAATTCTTAGAGATGTTAGCAAGAAACAAACCCAAACTATTAGGGAATCATAGTGTTTCAGTGACACTTCCTCTTTACCAGTTGCTACTTCTTCACTCTGTACTCTTAAAAGAAAAAAAAAAATACTTTAGGCACAAATGATTAAAGAGAAACATAGACAAGGCAAAGAAATTCCGAATACTCCTCTATTGCAAACCAAAGCAATTTCTGTGACAGGGATTGGATAAATTATGAAAGGAAATGAAATAAGTGTTAGGAGAAAGGGGGAGTTGAGTAACTATAGAGAGAAAAAAGCACCACCATGCCTTAAATATTGCTGATACTCACATATCATTTCAGTCATGGATTGCAGCCTTCTTTTTACATAGCTAGGAAACTAGACATCAAGACTAGAATACTTTCCTATGATCTGGGACTAGGGTCATCCTCAAAGTGCCACCCAACAGAGCCCCTGATGAGTAGGTGTGGCCTTGGAATCGCCCATTCCTTTATACCATTACCAAGCCCAGTAACAGCTTGGGGTTGGTTATCTCCAATGCACTGGCCATGTTATTGGCTTCCCACCCATCCTCTCTCCTTGGCATCTCTAGTTCCCTGATGTTCATCAATAAATAACATGACAAAAAAGTCCAGCACCCCTAGAAAGTACCAGTGGCCTACTGGATCTAGCACACAATTCGCTCATTTGACATCTCTCATTTGAAAAAGACTGTCCGCAGCTACAAAGATAGCTCTCCAGTCAACTATCATTTGCTTGTAGGCTCTTTACTGAGTAGTCAGGACTTGGATCCATCTTCATTAATCTTTGGATATGCCAAGGTCATCAATGAAACTACTACAGTAAAAAAAAAAAAAAAGACAGAATAAGTAACACAGCAGACAGTGGCATAGTTAATCATGAATGTATCTAACAATAATTTTGGAACAGGACCAGGTACAAATCGATAAAACAGTAGATGTTAGATTTTTTCTCTCTCTCTCTTCTGCCACCCATTCCTTGCTATGTAGAGAGGAAGTTTTCTTTAAGTGAAGTTTTATTGAGATTGCACGTGTTTGAGAGAAAAATATGAAGGCAAAGAGAAAATTTATTACGCTTAGGTGTTTCTCAACTTTCCAGTTTCACTTTTATCTCATACACATTAATCCAGTAAATGTAAACTAAACAAATGTTACCATCCCAAACTAGACTAGACAAATTCCTTCCTATGTCTGTTTTGAACTTGAGGTGCTCGTGGAAGGAGCACCATCTCTTGATTCCTAGCTCAAAGATGGCAGCCCAGTGGTGAGTGAGAAGAAGCTGCATGCTAGTAAAGGAAGTTACCAGAATACTAATTCTTTCCCTACTTTCCCACCTTTCCCTACTCAGTGGCAAATAACTGACCATACTCTAAATTTTTTTGTGTTTCCTGGAAAGATTATAATCTGCTATTTTAAAAGCAAAGAGTTCATGGGTGAAGGAAAATGGAGAATGATGTCAGCCATACAATTTTGTTGATTTTCTTCTGAAATTGTGACAAGGAGAGTAGATGTCCTCCAGCAAATATGGTATCACATCTACATCATTCCCAGAATTTTACATTTCAATTTGTTTTCTAGTATGAGTTGCACAAACTTCCTTGGGGAGCCATTTATTAATACTTCATTCACCAGAGAGAATACAAACAAAGCAGGCAAAAGTTGCCATGCCTGATGCAACTTCTTTGAGGATTGAACCAAGTGCTGATGTAAAACTCCAGAGACTCTCACAGTTAAAACCACCTAGGAAACCAAATGAGGGGAAAAGCTCTCTCCCTTTTTGCCACCAGCCTTCTATATCTTTGCTTTGAAATCCTGAGGCCTTTCTTTCACTTGGCTGCCTGCTACTTACCACGCTTAAGTTAGAAAACCAAAGGAGAAGAGAGGGTGTCAGACCTCTGTGCTGCAAGGCCTAGAATGCTTGGGGACAAATGGATGTTTGAAGGAAGTAATCACATGCCCATCTTTTGAATCTTCCCCTCTGAGGCTTGCGGTGACACCTCTGTATCATTTCACCTTTTCAAGAGTTCTTAGGCAATTTCTTTGGGCCTGAATGGTAAAGGATGGGGAAAATATACTCAGGGATCATATTCAGGTATATTAATTCAAACTCTTTGGAAATTGCTAAAGTTGATTTGCTTCCTTGCACAATCCATGTAGAAGAGTTAGGTGTGTGCATATTCCCATGCCCTCTGACACAACTGCGAGAAGTTACGTAATGACTCTTGAGATGACTGGACGCCAATTATGATGCTGCCAATGTTTCCCACAAAACCTTTTCTCCCCCTCCTTTGGCCACAGTCATTCTGATGAAAAGGCTGAGACACAGAGAAACATAACAACTATATAAAAAGGTCATTTTATCCTTGACGTCCCCAGCCTTCCCAGTGAGAAAAAAAACAGTAACCATTCATACTGAGTATTGTTTTTACTCAGTTACATCTTCTAGGCTTTCTTGAAACTGATGTGGAGTATTTGCATGGAAAGTTCCAGACTTCAGGTTTGTTTTCAAAAGAAATCAGACCTATAGGCTAAGTAGTAAAATGTGGGGCCACAAAATACATCATCTCCCAGGAAAGCCCCTTAAACTCAAGCAAAATTCTTTCTTTACTCACTGTGGTATTTCACCAGAACTCGTAATCACTGAAAGTTTCTAACTAATAGGCAAATGTCAGATGGACAGAATAGAGAAAAGTATAAACCTAGGTCACTGGCCAGGCAAACAATCTGGTTATTTTGTGGTTGTTTCCATAAATTTAGCCAATAGATTACATCTTCCTTTTCCTTTTAAAAGCCAATTCCAAGTTTTATCTCCATAGCATCCTGTAACCTAAAAGGTGATAAAGATTTAAGGGGAAAAAATCCACTTCGGATTGATTTTTTTTCAAACTGGTTTTCTAAATGCAAGTGATAATGACCAAAGACTTTAAAAAACTCATTTCTGAATGATCTCATCTTCCTACCTTGAACACATATCGCTTAATTCAATACTCTCAAACGAGACCACATATTTGTTCACATTCCCACACTTCCTCTATTGATTACCATAGGCCATCCTATTAAAAGGAAATGGATGAGCCAGGACATCTCACTTTAATTTTTAAATCATAATAGTTTGTGGTGAGAGTGAAGTGGGGGCCCCTCTAAGAAAGGCATAATCCTAGTAAGTGACAATTAGAAGAGCTAAAAAGAAAGCAAAAAAGAATTTCCCTTTCTCATCTTATCCCTATTATGCTGGGAGAGATGATCTCTCTCTCCTACTCTCCCAATACTCTCCCACCCCCACCCCCCACTCACACACACCCTTCCCAACTCAAGACCTAACAAGACTGGTAGATAGAAAAGCTATCTAGCTGAAGATGGTTCATCTAGATAGAAGAAGATGGTTCCTTTCAACAACATGCATGACAAGAGTTAGAGGACAAAGTCCCCCCTCTCCATCCAGGTTTCCCCAGGGAGACATAAAGAGGCCTTGAAAGCTCTCACTGGTGCCCTCCCACCACATGGCACCAGCCTCCAGGGTGAGGTCATTTTGGGGAGACCCAACTAGCTTTAGATATTGAGAAGTACAACCATTTTGTGCTTTTTAAAAATACGGATATGAAAAACAGACCACAGTCATTCTTTAACTACTTGTGCGATTTTTTTTTTATATACAAATCAGGGCTTTAAAACCCTTGGAGGGGATAAATGGAAGCACTGGGCAAGGGTGACAGGACTCAGTGAGTCATCTTGACTTCCTGCTAATCACAGAAACCTTACAAAAGCTCAATGTGTCTCAGATTTTGCTGAGGGAGTTTCCTCTCAATTCAGTCTCAGATTCCTACGGCCTGCCCCTTCCTTTTTTATATTTCTCCTTATGCATCACATTTGTCTGAGGTCCTTGTTGCTCTATAAATAATGTCATTGTGTTATGCTGGACACTGGGTTTTAAATGTCAGCGTCCTGTGCACAGCCTCACATGGCAAGATAACATAGTTTTTCTAACTGTATTCCTGTGACACTGAACTGAGGTGTTCCACTGCAAAAAAAAAAAAAAAATTTAAATGGTGACATTTTCATAACCCGGGGCAGGGGTGAAGGGTCGAGGGAGGGGAAGGATCAGATTGAGTTAATATATAGAATTTTCTCAACTTTAGTTTTTCTCTACATTTTCCTTAAACTTGTAGTTCTTGTGACTTTAACGAAAAGAATAAGCAAAAAATAAAAATTGAGAAGAAATCTGCAATATTAAGAATAATGGGATTTTTTATTTCTCTGAGTCAAATTTATTGTATTTCCAGTCCTCACCTGCCTGGCTTATGGGAAATGTGGTCTAAGTCATTATCGGGGCTTATTCTTGCCTTTATGGCATCACAAATGCTGAATGGTACCAGGACAACGGAAGAGGGAGGGGGAGAGAGGGAGAGAGCCAGGAGGCTGTACCGCAGAGGCTCACTGTGGAGGCTACCATCAAGGCCAATGCTCCTTCCTTTCCTGCTGCTGTTGAGTGCTGGTGTTAAGGAAAAATTATTCTGAAACTTGTTAAAGACAGCGAGGAAGATTTCATTCAAGAGACTTCTGCAGTGGAGTTTTGCACCAAGGGAGAGAGATTGAACTCAGTTCTGAGGACAACAAGGAAAAGTAAGGATTGGTAGCCACATAGCAGGATGAAGGGGTCAGTGAATGGAAAATTATGAAGAGGAGACATCAGGGGTAAAGAGGGATTCTGATTAAATCCACTTGACAGGATTCTTGCTGAAGATAGGCCAGGCTGATCAGATACCAAAGGTAAGGATGAGGAATTTGATCAGATATCAAGGATGATTAGATGTTGAGAGTAGAAATTCTTTCTAAACTGATTTAAAAGGATTCTTGCTACTACTTGGGCATGCAGGCCCAACAAAGACAGATACTGGAGCCCAAAGTCAAAGTCTGGTTGGTTTAGAGGAGCTCAACTAAAGTTTAGTCAAGAAGAGAGTCTTTGTCACTGGTTGCCTGGCAAGGTCAGGACATTGTACTCTGAAAGGACTCAGGCATGCCCCCCTTGTAGTCACTGCATCCACAGACCCACCCATGGGACCCTCAATGCTGCTCCACAGGCAATCAGCCACAATCCTTAGGAGGCACTTGGCACAAGAGGCACCTAGGACCTTCCATGCTTCTGAACCCCAAAGCCAGGCCCCACTCTTACTTTTAAGGAAACTCCCACTCCCCACTCACTAACACCAAACCAATTCAGCTCCTCAATTGAAAACATTTTCTTCATCCCCTGCCTCTTCTAGAAACCTAGTTTAATCCTACTTAATGGGTTTTTAAAACAAAGCACTAAGTAGACTGTTTTCTGGATACCAATAAATTGTGTTTGGGGCCCATTACACAAAGGCTTGTTTTCTCGAGATGGAAGAAGTGAAAATACAACAAGGAGAACAGAAATAAATATCTCAATAAATTGTCACTCACAATTACCAGTGGAAAGACTTAAGAACATAATTGGTTCTACTCTGGACGTGTGTTTTTCCTATTGCAATGTTCTATTGCACACCTGCAAATACCACTGTATTATCTAGATTGCTGGTGAATTTCAAGTTCAGGATATTCTGCCAAAAATACCTGATTTACAAGTGCTTATACCCTGAACACGTTGCAAACCACAGATATTATATGTGCGAAAATGCCTTGTACCCTGTCAGGAATATGAAAGGTATGCAACAATTGCTTGTCGATTCTGAATTCCAACATCTAAGTCAAATGGAAGGAAAGGAAAAAAGAGAATGAACTGTGCCTTGAGAAAGGGCCTCTCAGCTGAGAAAAGGAGTGATCATAGCCTTAGTGCTGAAGACAGAAGATTCATCTGAGAATAGAAAAGTGCCAGGTAAAATACAGGATACTTAGTTAAATTTGAATTTCAGATACACAATAACAATGTTCCTCTAAGTATATACCATACAGTCTCTGGGACATATTATACTAAAATATTTTTTATTGTTCACCTAAAATTCAAATTTAACTGGACATTCTATACTTTAATTTGTTAAATCTGGCAAACCTAATTACAGGGTCCTTTTTAAATCAGTTTAAGCAATTTATAATATGGACATTAAGCCTGACAGAGGGTGATGTGCTGAAAGCTGTGCCCTAAAACAGACACCAAAGCGGTAGGCCAAATAATGTAGCAAATCACCTTAATCTCTCTGGCTTCCAGTCCTGCATTGCTTCTCTCAGTAGCAAACTGGAATTGTCACTGTCCTGGTCAGGATGGATGCCTTGTCCTGTGCAGCAGGCAGGAAGACATCCTACAAGATGATTAGAAACACTTGTTTTTCTTTTATAGGTTGCTCTTCAACACCCAGGCCTGGGCCCATCTCAGACCTCTGCTCTTCTTTCTTCACGTTCTTTCGGAGAATGTTTTTCCATGATCTGAGATTCAGTCATCCCCTCTGAGCAGATCTCTGCCTCTCGGGGTTCAGGCAGCAGCCCAAGCTGAGTTCCACTTGGATTTCTCTTCATTTTCCTAAATAGCCAAAGAAAATCTCATAAGCCTGCCTTCCGACCAGCTCCTTGTCATAGCTTTGGTGTACTGGGTCTCCAATGGCCCAAACTCCGGTGGCATCTTGGTCATCACTTTTTTTCTCTTCCCCTAACAATCAGTCTCCAGATCTCGGCACTTTGTTTCTGTAAATTGTCCCACATACGGAGTCCTTCCCAATGGGACCACATTCACCTAGGCCTACTCCTCAAATTATAACACCCCTAAACCTAAAAGGCTTTTCCTTTCCAAATCTGTCTCATTATCATTTCCATGATGTCTAGCTTCCTGTGGGGTTTAATCTAAGTTGCTTTTCCTGGCTTTCATGGCACTCTGTAATAAAGCCCTACTCTGCCTAGAAATGTAGGTTCCTGTTTCTCAGCACATCCAAAATATACCTTCTTCGATAGCAAGGCCTTAGCCTCGCTTGCTCAAGAACCCATCATTCTTATTTCCCCCCTCATCTCACTTGTCCCCATTGAGAACATGCTTGCCCTACTGCTGCCTAAATCCTGCCCAGCCTTCAGACACAAAGGCAACTCTCTTTTCCTTTGTGGAGATTTCCTTGTCTAATCCAGCCTATCTGGACCTCTTTCTACAATCAACCTTTACCTAGCAACTAAGGACTGTGAGGATCAAATGCTGACATTGTCCTTGTTTGATAAAGGGGATGGAGATGACCTCCTTCACAGAGATTCTGGCTCACCTCTCTTTGAACAATATCCTCAGGATGGGGTTCAGGGTATGCAATGGTACCTTACTTAGCATACTGAACATTTTAAGTTGAAGGATTTTGAGAAAACAGCAGAAGCAATAAGATCTCTTTGGCTTTTCCCCAACCTTCTCCCCTGAAGCAGGCCATAAGATCCTCGTGTGAGAGGTGCCCTCCCCGTCCCCGAAGTAGGGGAGCAACCTTATCCCCAAGACAGAGGGACACTGAGAACAATCCGGACACACGGGCCTTGCTAAGTTTTCCTCAGTTTATTACACTTACCACATACTCTTTAACCTGTCATAACCTCCGCAAATGTGCACCCCTCATCAAATCTGGCACAAAACACTCAGTTTTAAGCATTTCTTCAAATCTTTATTTTCTTATGAAGCCTCCTGTATGACATAAAACATAAATTTGTATGCTTTTCTCCTATTAATTTTCCTTTGTCAGTTTAATTTTTAGACCAGTCAAGGACCCTAAAAGAGATAAAGTAATCGTTTTTCCTCCCCTACGTCAGTGTTCTCTTGGTTTGAGGGTAACTGACTCAGGAGAAAGGTTTCCCAGCTCTGCAGGCAGGGTGCCCTCTGGACCTAGGCCTCCAGTATCTCCCACCTGAGTTGCCATTTCTGTGTCCCCATATCTGGTGGAACATATACTAAGAGCTACAAGATGTTCGTTCTTCCCTTCAAAATGAAAACAATCATAAAAATCTAAATTGCATGCATAATGATAAAAATTGTCCTGAGTGGTAATTTAATACAAAGGAAATGCTTATGGCTCTTCCCAGCCTTAGCAAAACATTTGTTAAATGTTCCTATTGTTGTAGCTTTTTGCACTGGTCAATGCTATAAGTTAACTCTTTGAGAAATCTCAATTTTCTGATTTCTTAGATCACAGTCTCGTTCATTCAAAGCTGTCTAATTAATACCCTGACTTCTTGCACCTCACCATTCTGCTTGTCTCAATGGTTTCCATCAATACATAAACATTATATGCCAGGGGAGGATAGCATTCTCCAGAAAATCCATTTCAGATACAAGCCTTAAAACCCATGATGAATAAAATTATGGTTGGCCTAAATCCAACCTTTCTTTTTGAAATTTGGTAAGGATTCATTTCTCCAGAAGGGTTCTAATCCTTTCAGATTTTATAGATATCCAGATGGAATAAATCAAGATGTTGATTCTAAACGGCCATTTCCCCTTAACACTAATGGGTTGGGAATAACTAGAATGGTCAATGAACACTGTTTCAATTTGTTTGAAAGTGGATGAAGTAAAAAACATATATAAATGGGGGAGAATTTAAATCATTTCTTAAATTAAAATAATTAATTTTAAAAAATAAAAATAATAAAAATAAAGTATTAAGAAAGAAAAAAATATACACATAAGAATATTTACTAGGCCAATAACTAGCAATGTGATTTTAATGATGTTTGGGGACCTTGCTCTAACTAACTAGAGGAATTATGGAGAAGGCAGGTTCCAACTGGGCCCCATTCATGGATGGTAATTTACTCTGGGTACAGGATGGAGAGGAGCAGAGACCAGAGGCAGTGAAGTCAAAAGGAAACCATGACAGCAGTTCAGGGGAGGTAATGAGAGCCCGGAATAAAATGGTGAGACCAGAGCGAAAACGACATACTTAGGAGGAATTCGGCCTGGGCATGTCTGAGAACTGATGACCGTCTGTTTAAGGAGGTGATGCGTGGAGGAAAGGGGCGTGAGAGAAAGAGATTTGTGCAGTTGATGCAACACGGGCGATGTCAGCAAGGAGGTGCCACGTATTGTGTTTGTCGGAGGTTTTGGTCCCTGGAACCGTCCCCACCGTTTTATGCCCAAGTTCTGTGGAAAGAGATGCCGCAGGAAGAAGCCAAAGCAGCTGTTACCTGTTCAGTGTGACTCACAGAAGCACGAGCCACACTGCTTCGTGCCCAGGTGACAAAATGTGACCCAAAATAGAAAACGGTGTTCTCTCCCCTCAAGTCCATAACACAGGGTGGCCAGGCTCAGGAAGGTGGGGGAGGAATGTGGCCCCAGTCAGCTGTAGCCCGGGCAGCAACAGCAGGCAGACCTTTGGCAGATTTCCGACAGCAGCAGGGCAGGTCCCGAAGCGGATCTGAGGGCAAAGGACATCACAGGGGCTCGAGCCAAAGAACATGAGCAAGACCCCGGAGACTCAAAGAAATAACTGTGTGAGGGGTTGCATTCTGGGGGAGGGGCACAGGCCCGTGAAATTTGAGTTCTGTCAGGGAATTTGACCTCATCTCTACCACAGGCTGGGGAGACGTGGAAACATTCATGTTACAAACGGACACACCCCCACACTTATCACGTTACATAACAATCCACAGTTTACATACAGTTTACATAACTATCTCCTTCACTGCTCTATGAGCTTCTCACACCTAAGAAGCCTGTCGCTCATTGTTATGTACTCATTATAGAGCACACTTGCACAGTAGGCACTTGGTCTGTATTGGCCAATAAATGGCTGATATGGCAAGAGAGATCTCATTGTAATTTAAACATGGAAACTAGTCTCCCCTGACTCTAAAACAGCATGATACAAAAACTCCAGCATAAGAAATAAAAATAAAAATTAACATTCCTCCAATGGAAACCATGAATGCCCAGGTAACACTGGAATCCAGGAAGTATCTGCTCTCTTCTGTTACTGCCAGCAAATTGCCTCTATTTCTCCATTCCTTACAAGACAGAGATTCATTTAAACTTAATTAAATGGGCTGCTTGGCCAAGCAAATTCAAGGAGGCAAAAAAAAGGGGGGAAAACAAATTATTTTCCTGTCTGCCTATGTATGGAGAAAAAAATCAAACAACAACACATGCTTACACACACATCCACCCTAGCTTCAATCCCATGATCTGAGAGGTGGTTCATTCTAGAGTCACTTGGGCCAGGAAGAGATGACTAAGGATTCATTTAAAATGAGAGTCTAAGGTGCAGTAAGGGAAGAGCTAGGAAAGGGACCACTACAACCCTAAGGTCACACGAAAGCAAACAGAGCCACCAATTAAACTTCTGCCAAAACTCCACTCAGAGAAATAAAGTGTGATGGGAGGGGAAGGAACAGACAGTGTGGAGAAGTCATTCTTCCCTCCAGAAGGTCAGCTGACTGCCCTGAATTAGAGACTCTAGGAGTCACTACGACAACCCAAAGGCTATAATGTGATATGCAACCTTTGCTGCTGACAGAGTACAGGACAATTTTAGTGTCCCTGGTGGTGGATACAGAGACTGCTCCCCAGGCAGTTTGCTCAGCAGAGTCACAACATAGGGTAATCCCATTAAGTTCCAGCTGCTGCACCCCAGCTCTGTGATTTACGGTAGTGCTGGAGCTAGGGGCTTATGAGTTAAGACCAATTTAAACCTTCTCTTGGTGATGATCTTGTGTGGGAGCTGGGCTAGAGGATGGCAGGGAGGGAGTAGGAAGCAGTGAATTAAAGAGATGCTTGCATTTATGATCCATATTGTTCTCCCTTCCCACCCTCCTTTTTTTCCTGCCAGTCATTGATTTTTTTAACTGTTCTAAAGCAGGCCCACACTTCCGTCCCCCTCAGCTCCTCCTGCTATTGATAAGCAGGAGCAGAACAACTCCCAGACCCAGGCGGGATGACTCTTCCAACACTCGCAGGCCACAGTGGCCTGAGCCTGCAGCCGGGGTCAGAAGGAGCTCTTTTCAGGCTCTGCAGAGGATTATTTCCAAAGCAAGAAAAATAAGAAACAGCAGTGATAATGTTTAAGAAATTTTACAAGTGTTTGGCATTCCCACTTGCTTTTCTAGTCCTAGCATTTGAGGAAAATCCTGTATTTACAGATACAAAACGATCTGGCTTTCGACTTAGTGATATATTTCCTAGGATCTATGTGGTAGATCTGCCCGTCACAACTGCACAAAAAGATTCAAGAGTCTGTGGTAGCTAGAATAAGACACAGATGGCACAAGAATATCAATTTTGGATCTAAATGAGAGCGACCTTAATATGACTGATATGGTTTAAAAGCATACCAATTTTCCAGTCACTACTAAGTAGGTATTTTCAAACACTGTCGATGCAAATGATCTAAAGCTAGATCAGGCATGAATCCTGCCCTCAAGGACAATACATGCTAGTCTTCGAGATAATACGCGTGTATAAATGACTGGCCTGGAAAGCAGAGATGCTACCCCTGGTAAGAGAAGTTCAGAAGGTGGACATGCTCCCAGACGCAGAGAGGGAGAAGGAAATGGAATACCCCCTGCAAAGGGACAAAGGAGCTGCTCTATTTGCAAAAGCAACTGAGAAGCTTCATGCAAAGGGCAAATGATTGTCCACCTGAACACCAACAACTTGTCCCTTTGTGAAAACGATCTCATAGCAGAACAGGGTCACACTGAAGACCAACGACTCTCCTAGGCCAGCTCCCTTTGGGCGACTGCCAGCTTCCTGAGAAGGGTAAGATAAACTAAAAAAACAGGTCAATCGAAAGCTCTGTCACTGTCCTAATGCAGGGTGTGACCCGGTGTGAGCTGAAGAGAGAATGGTAATTCCCCACCCACTCACCCACCCACAGCTGAGGGAGTGGAATGGAGAGAACCACACAGGCTTTTCATTCATGAGCCTCCTTGAAGGAGACAGCTGCATCTAGAGCAGCCAGATCAGCTGTGCAGGTTGTTTTGGTAGCTGCAGTGGTGTCATTGTTACATTTACAAACACTGAGGGACTCCCCATTAGTCCCCACCCCTCCAACCAGAAGGGGAGCCCGGCGGCACTGGACTCCAGAAGCGCACTGATGCATCAGGCAGCCGCCATGGTTCCTGTCACTAGATATACCTTACACCTGAGCTGGACGGCTTGGGGACACCTGCTACTTTGATCAGCAGGTTAACTAAGGCCTACATGAAAGCAGTGGCATTTGAGCTGGGCCTTGAGAAGGAGGGGGATTTGGACATTTGTATCAGGAAGAGGCACTCATCCAAAGGTTTCACACAAAAGCATTCAGCGAGGAAAAAAATGTGAAAAGAGAAGAAAATGTGCATTTCCAGGAATGAAAACCAGCGAGATCACAGACACACACACCCATTCTCATTGTGTTCTGCCTTCTTTCTTGCAAATTTCCATACTTTAGACCATATTTATATTCTCTCCAAATTTTTCCACATCCCAGCTCTCTAGGGTTCATTCATCATAAATTTCAGAAATCATTGAAGTTCTTAAGACATCCTAAATAGATGTAATGGCACTCACACACCTGCTCCTGCTGAGTACCTGTTACTGTTCATTGTTCTCATTTTAAATTCACTGCCAAACACAGCCGGTTTCCTTTCTTCCTTTGTGAAGATAAGAGTTCTCCTCTGTATTAGCCTCCCTGGGTTATGAAAGTCAGGGACAAATCTCCTGACAGGCTGGACAGAGAAGCAGGAATAGGCAGACCAGGAGTCTGGCCTCCCTCCTGAGTAAGGCAGGGGATGGAGACTGCAGGTGCTTAGAAGGCGGTCAATGTCGATGTCATGTTCTGCCATTCAACGTGTGGTCTGGGGTCCAGCAGCATCAGCATCAGCATCAGCATCAGCTGGGAGGTTGTTAAACAGGCAGACTCTCAGGCCTGGCACCAAAGTGACTGAATTGGAATCTGCATCTAAACAACATTTGAGTGAGTGGATTTGTGAGTATGGTAATAACACACACCGCCCTCCCTCACCAATGTTCTCTCTTTAAATCCTCAGAACATCCCCATACCTTATCCCCTCTTCACAGATAAAGAAACAATTTGCCCAATACCACACAGCTACCTCGTGACAAATCATATATTTCTGCCCCAATCTGGTAGGTTTCAAAGTGATTACCTTTTCTACTGCATACTTGAAGTCCAATTCAGAGGGAAGAAAAAAAAAATTAGCAACGGGCACATCGACAGGTATGGAGATGCAGGCTGTTAGGCTGTTATCTAACATCTGTCAGCAGTAACCAAGCCCAGTGGGCTAGGAACCAGGGGCAGGCCACAGGGAGATTGGCGTAAACAACCCCGCGCCCCAGTTCTCGGAGGTCTGTAGCACTGAGCAGGGCCCCCAGAGACAGGCCTGTCCCATCCTGCATGGGAAAAAAGGCACAAGCCCAGTAACCAGCATTGGACTCAACTCAGCAGACAGGCAGCACACCATAATCTGGGACTACATGCCAGAGCATCAGATAGAGTCCCTAAATCCCTCCTGTCTAAAATCAAACCTGGGCCCAGAAGGAAGAGGCAAGGGATATCAGCCTGGGGAGAAGCTCCTGGTCTGAGAAAATGCTGGCTGGAGTCCCTGTCTTGCTGAGGGATGAGAGGTTTGCAAAATCAGACAGCTATTGGGCCTTTGTTCACTGTGGGGAACGGTCCCAGTGTTCTCTCACGGGCCAGCGAAGGTCATGCAGGGATTGTAATACCCTGCAAGGGGTGGACCCAAAGTGCAGTAGGATCCTCCCTGCCAACACCCAGTAGAGTCTCCATGGAATCCAACAGCCTTCCCAACTTACTGCAAAAGCATAGTCTGGGTTTTAAAGTAAGCCCTCAATGCATATCTGTTTGTGTTGAGAAAGGTTACTGAAAAACTATTTCTTCACTTCTACTAGACAACCAGAAAGCAACAAAGGGATGGTAGAAAGCCACATGACAGCCATTTAGCAAAGCTTTTCAGAACTTCTTTCCTATTTTTCTCTTTTGCCTGCTCTGGAGGTCCACTGAGACTTCTGCAATCAAGCAAGGATCTCATTTCTTAACATTTTGTAAGTCCTCCTTAAAATTGACAGAAAACGTATCTTGAACAGAGCCATTACAATTCTGAGACTGTTTCCTAAGGCGCGGATTACAACAGCTGGGGGCTGGTCTTCCCGCCCTGTGTGTTCTTCCCATTGTTCCCAAATCGTCTTCTGAAATTAATGCTTTCGCCCTGTCACTCCTTTACTAAGGACCTCTGCCGCTGGTAGGAGCAAGCCCAAACCAGGGTGCATCTGAGCCCCTCCATCAGCAGACCCACTTCACCCATGAACACTTGGCACTTGCTGTTCCCTCACTCAGTGCAGATTTTGGCCAGGCTGGGCTCCTTGGTGCCATAAGCTTTTCCACTGCAATTGCTCCCACCAGAGCTGCTCTCTTAGCCGAGCCAAATCTACACAGTGGTGAAACCAAGAAAAGGCCAGAGTCATATTACAACAGATCCATGAACTGGTGGCCTCTGCTCTGCTATGGGTGTTGCATGGTGGTTAAAAGAAGTGGTATGCTGGTAAATGTTCAACAATTGGCTCTCTAGGAAAGAAAATACATGCCTGTGTATACATACATAAGTTTATTATAAACTTCACCGACACGCAACACACAAACGAAATCCACGTGGCTGGTTGATTCTCATAGACGCGTCCGTTGATTTTCGATAGACTCTCATATCTGTAGCCAAGCTACGATTGCAATGAACAAGTATAATTCTGACCTGAATGTCGCCTCATATTTTTATATTTTTTATTTATATTTTTTAAAATTTAAAAGCATTATTTATATTTTTACTTACATCGACAAGTAAGCAGAAAGTAAAATGACAAAGATCTATGTCAGAACTTCACTCTTTCATCCATGATAAGAACAATTTCTTTGCAGAATCAGATAATAGTTTTCAAATACTGAAAGAATACCTTCTCAATTTTTGGTGCTATCACAATATCATGGATACATAAGTTTTGTCTGTATGTTTAACATTGTCTCTATCACTTCTTAAGTCTAGACCAAGGGTCAGCAAACTTTTACTCTAAAGGGTCAGCTAATAAATGTCCTCAATGGTGTGAGCCATATAGTCTCTGTCACAACTATTCGACTTGCCATTGTGCTGTGAAAGCAGGCATAGACAATCTGATAACAGATGAGCACAGCTGTGTTCCAATAAAACTTACAAAAACAGGCAGGGGCCCAGACTTGGCCCACAGGCTGCAGTTTACCAACCTCTAGTCTAGACAATCAACAAAACAATTAATCAAGCCCTGATTTGTGACATTTGTTTACCATTCAGCCCCCTGTGGCTGGTTTCAAGCTTTCAACACAAAGTCAAAGACTGAGGAGTGGGAGGGAGATATGCAGCAGCACATAGTGTTTCCACCTGTTTTAGTGTCCTAAGGCCGCCTTCAGGAAATACCACAAATGGGGTGGGGGGAGGGGAGGGTTGCTTAAACCACAGAAATTTACTGTCTCGCAGTTCTGGAGGCTGGAAGTCCCAGATCAAGGTGTTGGCAGGGATAGTCCTTCTGAGGGCTGTGAAGGGGAATCTGTTCCAGGCCTCTCTCCTAGTTTCTGGTGGTTTGTTAAGCCTTCTTTGGCACTCCTTGGCTAGCATACCGTCACCCCGATCTGTCTCCTGTTCACATGATGTTTTCCCTGTGTACATGGCTGTGTCCAAATATGTTCTATTCATAAGGACTCTAGGCATACTGGATGAGGGACCCACTCTAATGACCTCATCTTAACTAATTACCTCTGCAACAACCCTGTTTCCATATCAGGTCACAGTCTGAGACTGGGGATTAGAACTTCAACATATAAATGCAGGGGAGGACACAATTCACTTCATAAGACCACCGCACATCTATACTAGTTGTAAGTATCCTCTAGAGCATGGATAATAGAAAAAAAAAAATGTGGCAAATATCAGGGAAGTGAGGAGTTTTGAGGATTATCTTTGTTTTAATTAGTTAAATTTAATTTCTTTAATTGTAAGTTCACATGAGACATACAGTTGAATTTATAATAATAATATTAGACATGTTTAACAACTGGTTCACAAAATTCCTGAAAATTTGTCAGTCAACCCTCTTAAGCCAATACAGGTCAACCTCAGCACGCCACTGGTTGAGAGGACTGTGTGCTGTGGATGTGTACATATACACACATACATGTGTATACACACACACACACACACACACACACATACACACACACTATAGTATACGTCCTCCAGGAACAAGAGAAAACAGCCCATGGACTCATCCTTCTCTATCCTGTATTCCTCCCCCCAGGAGCCCTGTGAGACAGATTATCAATATCGGTTATTTTCCCTACCCCTCTAGCCCTCTCCAGTTACCTCAAATCTTCAGCTTTGCTTGGTCACAGCTGTTCCCCTGCTCCAGAGAAAAGGGGGCAGGTTGTTTTGTGCTAAGGAGGGTATATTAAAATTTGCATCAAGACCCATTCGTATTTATTATACTCTAGTGCTCAGATTCTCTTGAGGCCAAGTAAAATTCTTATATCCACTAGTAGCTTCTCCAACTAAGCCCAGGCTACATGCATATTTCCCTTTGCTGAATTCCCATAGAATCTATTTACATATGGCATCACAATATCCTCTAGTTGATTTCTGTATTATCTTGCTTCTCTATTTAATTTATAAAATCTTTGGGATGAGAAACTATGCCCTTTGCTATCTCTCTTGGTCCCAGCCCAGGGCTAGACAGATAACAGGGGCTTAATAAATTTTTGTCACTTACGTAGAGGACAGCAAATAGTCATCAAAAAGCAATTCTGTCTTAGGTGCAGATTGGAAGGAACCAGGCCTTTGTTCAGAGGAAAGCAGAAAAGAAAGTCATGGATATCAAACATTTCTGCTCACAAGCTTTAGCAAGTTTGGAAAGCAAAGAGCATCTTAGACCAAGGAAAGACTTCAGTGAATGTCCTGTCCCAGTGTTTCCTGACTTTTCCACATGGGGGTGTGCCCAAGATAGAGGTAATGGCCAGAAGTCCATGAAGGTAAGAAATCCTTTGCGTATTAGTTCAGCTAATGCTGTCTGTCACAACTAGAGTACTATAAATTCTCAATGGCTAAACAAAATATAGTTATTTAATTTTTTCCTCGCCTAGAGCCCAATGCTAGAGACTAGTGGTAGGGAGACAGGGTATGTTGGGGGAACAGAGGAGTTGAAACCCAGTTCTCACAATCAGACAGAGGCTCTGCCATCTTCCACACACTACTCCCATGCCCTAGCCCTGGGAGGTGTCATCGGCTGGCATCCCTGGAGAGAGAACGCACATAGAGGATCACTCAGAAGGGTCTGGGGGCCAACCTGGAAGTGGTTTCATCACCTCTGCCCACATGCCATTGGCCACAACTTGGTTGGTCAATCTTATGCCCCACTTAGATCTAGGTGGGCAGAGAAAACAAGTATACACTGTGGCAGAGGAGGGCAGGTATAAAATTGTCCATAAAAATGGGCCTGGCCAGGGCCTCCCACAACCCCTAACAAGGAGAGACCAGGATAAAGCTTAATCAACTCTGATGCATAAGGTTTGACTTAGGTGTCCAAAAAAGATGGTTAAATCCTACTAAAGTTAGAAATCATCCATGGAAATAGCTCTAAGCCAGAAAGAATCTCATTGTGTTGGAATGCATCATTTAATAAATGAGAATACACTTGAAATCTCAAATTTCTTTATACCCTGAGAGAATCCATATCCTACTTCCATACAGCTAGAACATCCTTCTGTTGCTTTGTTCAAGTGAGGCAAGGACACTAAATAATCTCACATCATCATGTGATCTTCTACCCTTCAAATAGTTCTCAATTGCACTGAACCAGAAATCAACAACTCACTGAAGCTGGTAGCAGTATGCAGGTTGTTATGGGCTAGTACTTAATGAACACTTGGAAAACTCATTCTATAGACCCAGAGATGCCAAAAGCTATAAGTATTTTAATGGCATTCTCCAAGTTTCAGTGTCTCAAAATGGGAACATGATATCCGATTTTTATTTTCTAGACTAGGATGGAAATTTAACTCACTGTTTGCAAATAGTCTGGAAATCTACTGCAAGGAGCCATAATTTGACTTCACAACATTTACCACTGAGAGTCACCAGGAATATCATGCTCTCAAATTGTTTCTTTTTTTATGAGTCATGAAATAAGAGAAAGAACAGCTAAAGTGGAGTGGACACATCAATAGAACACGTTCTTCCAAAAATGCCAGGCTAAAAGATGAAAGAGCAAAACTCAGATATTTAAAATGAGAGGAGATAATAAAATACTAAGCTTCAAACAGCATCCCTATGTGTATAGAAGTGGAGTTGAATTAAGGAAACTGTTGTGCCATATTCCTTGAAGGAAAATAGAAAATAAAAATACATATTCTCCTGCCCCCTCAAAAACAAGTATATGATGGTTAAGAATATTGGGCTTCACAAATTTAACCCTGCAGTTTAGAAACTTGAATATATTCGAGCTGATGTTCCATTAGAAGCGAAGAAGAAAAGAAATAAAATGATGAAGAAAGCGTTATAAAAAATAAAAAATAAAAAAGATGCCAATTTAAAGTTTCCGTATATACCAAAAGAAGAAATGGGATACCCACAATGGGTCGAAACCAGACATATCATCCAGGTCTTTGGGAAAGCAGCAAATCAATGATTAGTTGAACAGCACACTACAGCCTTACAGGGGACCACTGGGTGGGTGACAAATGGCCTCCCCTCTGAAATACTTTCCTCTTTTTCCCCCAGCAGAATGCCAGAAGTAAAACATATGCTTTGGGCGTCTAAAAAGATGATGAAATGTACGGCGTCCCACCGCTGTTTTAGATATATGAAGCTCTCAAAATAAAACCTAAGGGGGGAAAACCCAGGTCAAACAACTTAAAGTTCAGCCTATGTTTAAAAAATAAAACCAAATAAAAATAAAACGCCGTGCTCCAAAGTGCACATCTGGGACAATTTATATTGTGAAAGCCAGGATGTAATGGAAACTACAAATGCCATTAGCTGCAGAGCTTCCGGCAGACGCTGCTGTAACACGGCTATGCAGCCACACACCGCAATGGTCCTCTGATGGTCCATTGATGGGGCCTCCAATGGGACATTGCATCATTAACTGGACTAATTAGAAATAGTAATTTCCTTCTAAGAACAGAGAAGTTATAAAGGAATTGTCTGCTCTTTGCCTTATGACAGAATGGTTTCTACATTAGTAGAAGGGGACAAAAGTATGCCAGTGTGGTCATTACATTGGGTAGCCTCCAATGACCTATGCCTTCTGATATTCACAACCCTGCGTAGATTCCTCCCACATTGACTCTGTGTTTGGCCATGGGGCTTGCCTTGCCAATAAAAATTGACAAGGATGACATAAGCAGAGGCTCATCCTTTCGGAAGAAACACAGTACTTGTTCTTGGAGGCCTTGGCCACTGTGTGAAGAAGTTCATCTATCTTACTGGTGAGCCCAGTGGAGAGATAAATGTCTAACAGTACCCAGCTCTCACAGCCATCCCAGTGGAAGCAGCAGACATGTAAGTGGAAAAGCCTGTGTTCTATTGAGCATCTGGGATGTTCCAGCTCTAGCAGACACCCTATTGAATGGAACAACTGCCCGGATGAGCTCAGCCCAGACTGTTAAGCAATAATTCCTTATTGCATTAAGCTACTATGTTTGGGGTGGAGTATAATGCAGCAATAGATACCAGGAATGGCTTCTTATTAGAGGAATTCTAGACTGATGATTTCAACCTTGGGGATCAGGGAGACTTTAGTTCAAATCTTATAACCACCATTTACTAGGTGTGTGATTTTTTTTTTTTTTTTAGTGATAAAGTGGGTCACTGTTTGTTGCTTCCCTACCCTAGTATCCATGCTTTCTCCTTCTAGGAAAGCCAATTCTATCACAACTCCAGAGGTCAACCAAGTGGAAAGGCCAATTAGTATATCCCATCACCTGACCACAACAAAATGGGTCCAGGCTAGGATTGTGACCTAACCCGGTTCACTCAGAATGAACCTCCAGACTTCGGCAGAAGACATGGATAATCTTTCTTGTTCTGGAAGCTAGACTGAGAATGAAACCAACACACACAGCAGGAAAATTCAACAAAAAGAAATCATAGAGAAAAGGAGCTTGAACTTGATCAAAATACTCCTGAAGCGAGGACCTACCTTGAACTTTTTAAGTAATGTGAGTCAGCAAATTACTTGGATCAAGTGTCCCCAACTGGTACCAGTCCATGGCCTGTTAGAAACCGGGGCACACAGCAGGAGGTGAGCAGCAGGCAAGCAAGCTACCGAAACTTCATTTGTATTTGCAGCCGCTCCCCAGCACTACCATCACCACCTCACATTATCAGACATTAAATCCTTATAGGTTCCCAGTGCCAAAAATGTTGGGACTGCTGGTGATTGTTTAAATTAATTCATTCTAAGATTTGTTTCATGCAACCCAAAGCATCTTAGGTAAAACAGTGGATACCTAATGGGTGTTTTTTTGTTTGTTTGTTTGTTTGTTTGTTTGTTTTCTGCCTGGCACCTCTTTCTTCTTCTGAAAATATCAGTCCTCTCCTTTAGGGAATCTTTTTCTCCTCCATCCCCCCAAAAACAGCTCTAAATGAGGTTGTCAATTAAAACGTGCCCCATCACCCATCCCAAGCCACAAAGGGAAGTCAAAAGCCCAACTAGACCAGTCAGAGCCTTTCCCTGATTTTAGGGACTGAGAAAAAGATGGGCGCTCTCTGATAGTGAAGCTGAGATGTGGAGAGCCACCAGCAGCACTATTTCCAGCTTTGTGAAGAAAGCTTCTGGGAGGAAAAACACAACTGAGAGACAAAAGGAGTCCTGGAACATTCTAGACCCTGGTTCCAAATGATGCTGAGGCTGCTCCACCCTAACCTTAAACAGATTGACTCTGTAAACCAATGAATTCCCAACCCCTCATCTCTGCATCTTTGGGTGAGGTGTGCTTCTTTCAATTCTTTGACTGGGACTGCTGGTTTTGTCTTTCTAAGCTGAAGCAGTCACTCGGAGCCTACCAGAGACAAGTTGCAGAACTCTCTACAGCTCTGTGTGTTCATCTCAAAAGTGAGAGAATTGAATAGAACTTGCTCCTCTTGGCTCTATTCTGTGACTAAAGCTCTCCCAGACTGCTGGAGGCCTCCATGGCCTCCAGTGAGAATAATAACAGTGCCCACTTGGACAATATATAACTTTCCACACAGCTTTCTCTTTCTCATTACCATGTCCCATATTTTTACACATAAAGATTGATTCATAAAGCTAAAATGGCTCTTCAGCATGTATATAACAATATATGCAGCTTCCCTTTACTGTGTGCCTACTTGGTACCAGGTAAGGCATTTCATATATTGTTTTCAATCCTTATAACCCACACATAGGAGGCCTCTCTAGGTGATGACCACAAGTGAAAGCAAATTTATAGTCAGCCTCTCACATTTGGTACCCCAGATCCTTGGTTGTACTTTCCGGTGGTCCTCTTCTTAAAATAGTTCCGAGAATCCCCTATCATAAGTCCCAAGGCGGTCGTTAAAAGAATTTGGCTCCAGTTCCACCAGTGAAAGATTCTCAGCCTTCTCCCTTCTTGTGTCTTTCTATGAGTTCTCAAAGGGGAGAGGGTCCCAAACTTAAAACTATACTCCAGTGCTCATTGACAATAGAATGGATGAAAATATTATGATATATTTACTCAGTAGGACACTAAGTCGTGATGAGATTGAATGAACGGCATTTACCCACAATGATTATATGGATAAATAGCGCAAACACAAAGTTATAACAAAAGAGAAAGATACAAAAGAATATACAAGAATGATTCCATTTATATAAAGTTGAAAATGCATATGACCCAGCAATCCCATTTCTGGGTATATATCCAAAGGAAATAAAATTGTTATCTCAAAGAGATACCTGCACCCCTTTGTTCATTGAAGCATTATTTACAATAGCCAAGAAATGGAAAAAATCTAAGTGGTCATTGGCAGACGAATGAAGAAAATGCAATATACATGTACAATGAAATATTATTCAGCCATCAAAAAGAAGGAAATCCAACTCTCAGCGACAACATGGATGGGGCTTGAGGGTGTTATGCTGAGTGAAATAAGTCATGAGAGAAAGGCAAATACCATATGATCTCACTTATACGTGGAATCAAAAAAAGCCAAGCTCGCAGAACCAGAGAGTAGAACAGTGGTTGCCAGGGGCTGGGAAGTGGGGAAAATGGGGAGATATTAGTCAAAGGCTACAACCATCCAGTTATGAAAGGAATTATTTTCAGGGATCTAAAGTGCAGCATGGTGACTGTAGTCAACAATATTGTATTATTCACTTGAAAGTTGCTATGAGAGTAGACTTTAAATGTCCTGACCATAATAGCAAAAGCAAAAGATGAAGGATGTGTTAACTAATCTTATTGTGGTAAACAATTCTCAATATATATGTGCATCAAATTACTACTTTGTATATCTTAAATTTACACAATGTTATATATCACTTACATTTCAATAAAGTTGGGTGGTAGGGAAAAGTCTGTTAAAGTATCATTCGAATGATATACACATTAACATTTAATTTTATATTAAAATCGAAAATTATACATATATACACCAATATTTTGACGTTGGGCTAAGTCTTCATTTTTTTTTTTTTAGTGTAAATCCACCTATGGTGTTCTAAGTTTTTTGTTTGTTTTTGCTTCAATCATAACCATAATACATTATCTTTGACTTCTTAAAACCTGAACAAAAGTTTGATACTTGCAAAGCAGTCTTAGTGTAGTGTCCTTTGAGATTTTTATTCATTTTCCCAATCTTCTATCCTTCTCTCATCTATACTTACTTTGACAACAAGTTTTCAGCAACAACCTTTATCTAGTCTTTACCAAAGCATTCAGCTTAAATCTCATTTTTTTTAAAAAAAAATTGTATCTCTTTTTTTCACACATTTTTCATCACTTTATAAAAATTTTTAACTCAAAGCAATTAGAGTACCAGGGTGAGGTGGACCAAAATCAGGCAAAAAGAACCCAAGGCTTTAGAAGTCAGGATAGTGTTAACCTTAAGAAAGGACAACAGGAAGGGGTGAAAGTGGTACTTCTAGGTGCTGATTACATTTTGATTCGTTATTCCAGTCACATGTTGCAATCAGTTTATAAATGTTCCTTGAGCTTGACACTCATGACGGTGCATTTTTCTCTTTCTTTGATATACTCCAATAGAGCGTATATCATGAATGAGCTATCCTGGAGGCCACCACTGCATTTGGGCCACCTGGTCTACCCCAACCACAGAGGTGCTGGTCCCCTGTGTGCAGTCTCTCTGTTGCTGCTGCTTTCTGAAGGCCTCATGCTCCCTACCTGCTGCTCTCTAGAACTTAACTCTCTCTATATCCAGAAGGGACAAGCCCCTTCCTCTTCAGGTGTCCAGTTCTTTTGATACAAGGGCAACGGGCCTCTCATGCTATGGTGACCAGTTTTACCATCAACTCTTTAAGAAAGCTTTCCCCAGGAGAGTTTACCATGTTTCCAGTAATAAAGAGCTCTATTTTCACCACCACTCTCCTACCCCGGGTTGTCGGCACTGTGGCAGGGAATTAGTTCAACGAGAGAATTAGTTCAATGGTTAAGAGCATGGCTCCAGACTGCTCAGCTCTCAATCCCATCTCCTCCACCTACTACCTGTGTAAACTTGGACAAGTAACTTCAATTCTCTGTAACTCAGTTTCCTAATTGAAAAAGCTGGCCTTTTTCATAAGGATTAAGAAGATTAAAGAAGTCTATACATGTTACTTGGCTTAGAACAGAGTCTAGCATATACTAAAATGATTTCAACCTATTTTAGCAATGATAATCATTTGTCCCTACCTACAATCTGGTTTTTATTGTTTGTCTTGCTCTAAAGTCCATCAGCCATGTCTGCTTATTTCTGAACCCTGGTTGTAGGGGTAGTTCATGTTCTTTCCCAAGAAACTTCTGGAGCCCATGCACATAAGAGGATGAGGCTGAACCTCCTAAATGTCCCTTTACATTCCATGCCTGTTAGAGAGGCTTTATCTACATAAAGCACATAAACAACCTTCACGAGTTAGCCACCTAACTCTGACTGCTGGCATTGACATGTCTTATGTCTGAGCCAGCTAGGATACCATCAAACTCTTGATAATCCTGAGGAATAGTTAATATAAGTCCAAAACATAAGTCCAATGTAAGTGCAAATGTGAAAGCCGGAGCTCAGAGAGTTTGAGGGACTTGTCCAAGAGGCTGGGTCAGGTAAAGAGCTGAGCTGCATTCCAGCTCCGCTTTTCCTGACTCTAAAACCCAGACCCTCTCTATTAATTCACACTGTCATCTCAGGCATCAGGCACTATGGATAAATAGCAAGGCAATCAAAGGCAGTATTTACTTCACATGAATTGTAATTGGAGGAGGGAAAACATAGACATGCATGAGAAGTTAACATCAGCATAAGTTATAAATTATTAGGCCTAAACAAGCAGAGACCTTTAGAAGAGCTGTCTTTAGCCAACCATCTGAGGTTAGATAGTCTATTCTCCAGAACAAAGTCTTCTGAGAACAATCTTTAGGTCAAGCAGAGACAGTAACAGCAACCAGTGGCTCCAAGGACTGGAAAGAGGGCTGGAAAGGATAGACAATCCAAGGATCAGAAGTCAGGCAAAGATGAAACCAAATTCACTCTATGCCAGGTACTGACATTTGAGTTCCCCGCAACCACCCTCAGGTTCAGTGATTCTCCAGAAGAACTCATGGAACTCAGAAAAGCTGTTTTACTCAAGTTATCATCGATTCCAGCAAAAGGATACAGATCGAAATTATCAAAGACAAAAGGAATATGCCAGGAGAAAACCAGGCTCTCTCCCATTGAAGTTACATAGGCCATGCTTAATTATCCTAGCAACAATGCATGACAATATGTAGAGTAGTGTCAACGAGGGAAGTCACCCAAGCCTCAGTGTCCAGGGTTTTCATTGGTGGTTAATCATGTAAGCATAGAGTGCTTGTATGACTGACCTTAGTTATTTAGTCTCCATCTCCTCCAGAATTCAAACTGATATGATGTGACCCAAAGCCTCAATCACCAATCACACTGTTAACACAGAATATCTTGAATGGCCAAAGGCCCCAAATAAATGATACTTTTAACAGGGAGAATGTTCTAAGGGCTTAGAGGTCGTCTCCCGAAGGCCAGTGAAGGGCCCATTTCTTTGGAATGTTCATAATTTGGACACTTCAAACCTGCTGAGTTAACCTTTTACTACAGGTCCCATTTAATCTTCATGGCATTCCTGTATATATAGAAAATTATCATCTATATATATGGAGGGGGGGGGGGGGGTGAGAGAGAGAGAGAGAGAGAGAGAGAGAGAGAGAGAGAGAGAGAGACTATGTTATCTCTAATTGACAGATGAAAAAACTGAGGCTGAGACAGTTGAACAAAATTGCAAGGCTATACACTGGTAAATGAAAGAGCCAGGATTCCGTTCCAAGTCCATCTGGTTTCAGAGCCTATATTCATGCACTTTACTCTGCTATGCCCTATTCACATGCTAGTGGTCTCAAGAAGGACATAATAAAGCTTATGAATGATTCTGTGCTCCTTCCTCCAGTGAAAAGATTACTTAAATCCAGACTTAATTAGATGAACCTGGACTGGACATGCAATGCAAATCTCTTTCTCAGCACTCAGCACATGGCATTGCTTATTTGTCTTTTCTACCAGGTTGTGGAGGCTCCAGAAGAAGGCAGAGGCATGCCTCACCTACCTTGGTATCCCCTATACCTGACCCATGTAGCACGAACACAACGGTTATTTTCTAGCTACAGTGAATGTTTTGCTGATGGTCAGTTTGAAAAACCATCTTCACAGTTGAAACACAGAATATTTAATTCATATGATTGATAATCACAGTTAGAAAGTAGCTAAATTTAGAGTCAAAATTCATTTATATACAAGAACAACACAGTTAACTTGGACCACTGAAGGAAAAGGAAATCAGACAATTTTCAAAAAGTTAAAAACATGAAACTTTAACACATCTAAAGCATGTATCAAAAACTTATATAATACATTAAGATGCATTCCAGCAAGCTAGTTAACCTGGTTCAGAGGAGACTTCAAGGAACAGAGGTCCTTGAATGGTCTATCAGGAAAAGTATGCTAAAGTAAGTTTTCTATGTAAGAAACCAAACTGTTTAATTTCCTACAGGATAATGAAACTGTAAGCACTAGGCTTATCTTCTCTACCAATCAGAAACCATTTGTACTTTTAATGAACAAAAGTCTCTAAGTTAACATGTGCCTTCACAGCATTGAAGCCCTAATCAAGACTAAATAGTAATTCAAGAAAAAGTACATTCTCCAGAGAATTAAATAATCCTTGGGTGCACTTGTTAGACAATATCCCAGGATGACATCAAATAATTTTCTTAATAATAGATAAAATTTTTTAAATGTAAAACTAGCTAAGAGTCTTACATTGACAAATCACAATTAAATTGATATCTTCAGATTCTCTATCTTAGGTCTAAAGCAATTGTCAAGCACCAATTTTGTCATTTCCCAAGCTTACCTGATAGACTTACATTATAAATAGAATTTCATTTTCTGTACTGCGGATATAATGTTAAAATGTAACATATTAAAAGATTATTTCCAAAGCAAATACATGCATGCCAGGGAAAAACAGGGATTATCAAGGAATATCAGCTAAAGCTCTATCAAAAATAGAGCCCTCCAAAAACACTAATCCCCTGGTATTATAGTTAACTATTTGTTTAAACACATTTAATCCACCAAAGATTCTGTTTTGATTGAGCTACTTGTCCTTGTGAATAAATGGTAATGGGCTTGAATTTCCACAACACATTTTATACTCTTTAGAATCCAATAATTTGTATTTTTTGAAAATTCAGAAGTCTGTTCTGAAGTTTGTTTTTCACTATGCATGGAAAAATAGTATGATAAGAAACTCAGTAGTAGCAATCAAGGGTAGAGAGAAGGCTTAGGAAAGTATTTTAACAACTTATTAACTTTTAAAATATTGCAAACCCTTTAGAAGCACCTATTTACATAAAATCAATGTAGTAATTAGAGATTATTCTTATCTTTTTATTAAGATAAGTCCCTGAGAATCTCTATTCATCACTTAGTGCTAGTCCCTCATCTGGCTTCATCTGAAACACCTGGAAAATGCTTTAAAATTAGAAACACATAACCCAGCCTACTCCAGAGATTCTGACGCAGGGGACAGAGTCTAGGATCACACATGGTAAAACTCCACCAGTATTTGTGATACACACCCAGTATGGGGACCACAAATCAGCAAGGATACTTTCCTCCGGTGGCCTATTTCTGAAATTTTAGCCTTAGAATTATTGGTTCTTGGAGACTAAAAAAAAACTTAGAAAACATTTAGCCTGATGTAGAAATCTACCCCCAACCCTGCCTCTCATATATTCTACAGTTCTGACTTTGAAGTGAAATGGACTGGATTTAGCCTCCAGATAATCATTAATGAGCTTTTACTCTACATTTTAATCTTGCATTTCACAGCAGGAACCCAGGTTTAGTCAACCCTATCAAGGGCTGGAAACTGAAGCCTAAACCAAGGCTTGGCAAATGATAGCCCATGGGCAAATCCATCACTCTGCCTGTTTTGTAAATAAAGTTTTATTGGAAAACACAGTTTGCTAATTCACTTACATATTGTCTATGGCTGCTTTCACACTAAAAGGACAGCATTGAGTAATTGGAACAGAGACCACAAAGCCTGCAGGGCATAAAATGTTTACTATCTGACTCTTTACAGAAAAAGTCTGCTTACTCTTGGCTTAAGTCTCCACTTAAATTGACAGTTATATTCTTTTACTCCACAATTAAAAATAAAGAACTTGAATCTAAAATACAACTCTTACAACTCAATAATAAGAAGACAACCCAATTTTTTTAATGGGCAAAAGATCTGAACCCACACTTCAGTAGAGAAAATACGTGAATGGCAAATGAGGATGTTACAAGACATTCAACATCATGCGTCATCAGGAAACTGCAAATTAAAACTACTATCAGATGCCACTGCATGCTTATTAAAATGGCTAAAAGTAAAAAAAAAAAAAAACTGACCATACTGAGTACTGACAAGAATGCAGAGTAACTAGAACTCCCACACATTGATGTGAGAATGCAAAATGGTGTGAGCCCTTTGGGACACAATTTGGACTTTTTAAAAAAGTTAAACGTATACCTACTATATGATCCAGCCATTCTTCCCCTAAATATTTACTCATAAGAAAGTATATGTTCATACAAAGACTTGTACACAAATGTTAGAGCAGCTTTAAACAGCCCCAAAACTGGAAACAACCCAAATGTTTATCATTAGGTGACTAGATAATCAAACTGTGGTATATTCATACCATGGAATACTACTCAACAATAAAGATAAATGAACTATTGATACTTGCAATAGCACAGATGAATTTCAAAATAATGATGCTAAGTTAAAGACACCAAACAAAAATTCATTCTGAAAACTAAAGAGGCAAAAATCAGAGCAGTGATATCCAGGAACTGGGAATGGAGCAAGAGGATTGATGCAAAGAAGTAGGAGAACTTTCTTGGGTGATGGAAATGTTCTATATCATGATGGTGGTGATGGTTACACAACTGTATGTTTCTCAAAATTTATCCAACTAGTCTCTTTAAAAAGTTGAATTGTCCAACATGTAAATTAGACTACAATAAGCCTGACTTATAAAAGGACATAGAGCCAGTTGGAAGGGACTCCCATCAGCCAAATCTGGGTCAATTTGAACATTAAAATAAATAACGATAATAATGGATAACAACTTATTGAATAAAAAAAGAATCTTCAGTTCATACGGAGATGATAGATCGATCAATCGATCAATTGATCGATATATATAAATAGATGGAAGGAGGGGGGAAATTCATGTTTACAGAAAAAAAGCCAATTCATAAACATGAAAAACAAAATTAGAATACAAGCATTTGATTTCTACAGTAATAATAATTAACATACTCAAGAATCATCAATGAATGCTAAAACTAATGAATAAAAGTTTGTTGAGAAACTAAATACTTGAACAGTCTCAAATTATCTACCCAAAGACATTTATTAATTACAAAGAGAAAATAATAACTTTACAGTAGAGAGACATGGTAGACAAATACTTTAACAAAGTGATTAAAATTTATCACCTCTAATGATACTAACTGGCATCATACACCTCGACTGTAGAATACTAAAGACACATCATCACTTCTGTGGTTTTCCTACCACATGTCTAACATCCAAATAGAAGCACGAGAAAACATCAGACAAATCAAAATTAAAGAACATTCTACAAAATAACTGGCCTGTAAAATTCAAAATTGTCAGAGCAGTAAAAGATTTTTCTAAATGAAAAATTATTCCAGATTAAAGGAGATAAGGAGACATGAAAATTTAATGCAATGAGTGATCCTGCACTACTTCCTGGACAAGAGAGGACATTATTAGGAGAACTGGCAAATTTTCAATAAGATCAGTAATTATATAATAGTATTATATTAATGTTTATTTCCTGGGTTTGATGACTTATAAACTTGTATATGAGAATGTATGTCATTTTTTTTTTTAAGGAAATACATTCAGAAATATTTGGTAAAGGGGCAATATATTTGCAACTTCCTCTTAGAAAAAAATAATATGTATGTATAGTAGTATGTTGGTAGGTGTTTAATAACCACCTCTCCAAAATATGTACATATATATGTACACACATAAATTTAGTATAAATTTTACTGATATAAAGAATGTATAGTACATCATTTACAAAATACTTAAATATGCAATACACTTTATTGTAAATTCTCTATAACCAATTGATTCTCACAGAACGCTTTTGGTGATCTTTGCCAAACCCTTATATTGGTGGCCAACCTGAGGTTGCAATTCACAATGTAACAGCCGCAGACATAACACACTTTAATCTGCATTATTAGCACAGCCTCATCACTTTCTTAAGTCTAGACCAACAATAAAGCAGTAAATCAAGCCCTGATTTGTCTCTATTACAGCTCACTGAATGTGGAGTTGAGAAGAGATGCACAGCAGTGCTCAATGATGTAGTATTTCTGCCATAGAGAAAATAGAAGGAAATCACTTCCAGTGCATGATAGTAAAATAATTAGAAAGAGATGAATTTTAAGTATTGAGTATTGATTTGAGTTTGGAATTTGGAGTTGGAATTAATTACTGTTACCTCCGCCTCTTTGAATATAATTTAATTGTAAGCTAAAATAATTTCACATCTAACAATGGCCAAGTTAAACAACTAGCTCACAGAGTTCCAGAAATGTTAGCAATCAGCAATCCAAAGCAGAATAAACTTCATTGCACCACTGCATGAGACAGAATGATGAAGCAAAAGTGGCAAAACCTTAATATTCAGGGAATCTGGGAAGAGGGTCTATAAGAATTCTTTTTACTATTTCTATACTTTTTCTGTAAATCTGAAATTATTTGTAAATGTAAAAGTTTAGAAAATAAACCAACTGAATCCCGAATCATGTATTTTGGTTCTCTTCCTATGTAGACATGACACGAATTAGGTACATCTTCATAGCACTGCTAAAAAACTGAAGGGAAAAAAAGAGCATTCAGGGAAAGGCGAGCCCTGACAGTGCAGGGACCATCTCTGAGTCCCTCAGCTGTTTCATTAATGGCCTGTTATTTTACAGTGGAGTCAATGACAACTCGTCTGTGTTTACTTTCCCACAATGGAAGCAAAGTATAATAAAACAAGTATAAACGGAGTACCATGGGAGCACAGTGGAGATTCCTGATCTTCTTTTGCCCTCGTTCGCATGTCCTTTAGCTCTTCTATTTATGAAAGAAGCACAATGATAAGAAAGCATACATGATATATGACACTGAGTTAGCATGCAGCGAGCAGGTCTCATCACCCTACAGGAGTGCGTGTTTCATCTGTAAAATAGAAATGGTGGGTCTAGTCTCCTCTCAATCTAACATTTCAATGTCCTGCTTTAGATATTAGCGTCCAGACGGCTTGTGAGTGGAGACTTAAGAGTCTATACCACCTCTGAAAGTTGTCCTACATCACTGTGGCACACCAAATAGCACCCCTTCTTCCCCAGCTGGAATCGGCCATGCCTTGAATATGAAGCAGCTGGTGCATGGCGCAACAATGCAGAGCAGTTTGGGACAGGAAGTGAAAGATACCACATCCTCCTGAAACTGCAAGGAAAATTTATTAGGCCTATTATCATGGCTTCACAGTTGTTAAGAAGTGGCAGTTGGGCTATCCTATTACGGAGAAGTTTGGAGAAGGCATTGGTCACTGTAGTGTCTGCCTTTTGATTTAATCTGGAGAAGAATGTCACTGCCTACCCCATTGCTTGACTAGGAAACTTCTAAGACAATCACTCTGAATGCCCCAAGAGGGTGGTAATTGTGAAGATGTATTTAATGCCTACTATGCTGGTAGGAGCCTAGGTGCATATAAAAATGAAGGGACCAAGATTCTGTCAGAGCACTTAAACACTTAGAATTGGAGAATTTTAAGCTACTTGGAAGTAGCCTTGGAGCTCATTTCACCCAATCTGACAATCTGGTTGGAGACAAAATACACACACTGGCAAAGATCCCCTGTGGTTCAAAGCTATAAATTAAAGCGTCAGATGCATGCAAGACAGAATAAATGCAGGAGGGCACAGGGGAAGGTGTGATTAATAAAATCTTCAGGATTCCCTTCTCTTCCCAAAGAGAGGAAGCTGAAGAACCTCCCAATCAAAACCTTAATTTCCAGAATAAGCCCTCCACCTGATGAAACAGGAATTAGCAGGCAAAAGAGATAAAAGCAGAAATGGGCTCAGGGTCTTAGGGCCAGGGAAAGAGAGGAACAGGTGGCAAGTTGAGAGGGAAAGTTTAATAACATGAGATTTCATTGGTTCAACAAAGAAGGTCCTAATCTTACAGTTGAATCCTTCACATATGGGTTTATAATCAGAGGCCCCAAAACAGCAATCAATCTTCAGCCTCCAGCAACACAAATTAGGTATGGACGGAAGGAAATAGAAAAGAAGTGTTTGCTTTTGTTTTTGGTTTTTGTATTTTTTCTCTACTGGTCTACCTAAATCTGTTTGTGTACTTAGTGCATTGCCCATTGCCTGAGAAATTATTGGCACTGTCCCTTTGCTCTACCTTCCCTCCCACTACTATCTCTTTCATTTCACATCCAGAGCTCTGGACATGAGGTTCAATAGGTGGATGGCAACCAACAACACTTACACTAGATCAGACATAAGGAGTAGAGCCTGTTTGGCAAGCCCCCAAGCTTGGCTCTCTTGGAGGTTCTGGAAAGGGAGATGAAATGTGCCTTATGCTGTGAAATGTTTGCGGACTTTGTATCAAATTCACATTGCAGACAGCTCTGTGGAGCAGCTGGACACAAAGCAGAATCCCAAATCCTGCTCTCTGCCAAGCCCTGCCTCCCATAGTGGAGCGAGAAATTATACATCCCTTGTCTCCAGTGGTCTCTAGAGAAGGAGGGAGTCACCAGGAGGTCTGGAGATGAGAGCCTGATGCCCAATTAGAGTGGTTACACAGGTGACATCTTACAGAGGTTCATAGGTGAGGTTCTTGCAACCACATAGTTCAAGGGTAAACCCCTCCCAATGTCAAGCCTGTAGGAAGCTCTAAGGTTAGAAACAGGTCATTGAGACACTAATATCAATTACAGCCCTAAGCTCCCTAAGACCTTGTGACAATCTGCTCAAAGGCAGGTCTAAGGTCAACTTCTGGGGCACTTTTGTAGGGCAGCTGCTTTACCTCAAAAACCAGCATGTCATCTTACCTCCAAGTCATCTGACCCTGGCTTCTCGATCCACTGTCAGATGATGTCCAGGTCTAGACATAACCCAAATATCACTTTCCCTGTCAGTCTGTGGGTTCTTGAAGTCACCAGGATTAGACTGATTTATGTCACCTTGCTCAGATTAAGATGTAGTCACTGTGTAAAATGCAAAGATTTCGCCTGTCCTTGCTTTGTAAGAGTTAATTTTTCAGGAAGAGCTTGCTTTTGCCCAGCACAGACCCGAAGGAATCACAGTGAGATAGGTGCATTTTGTTAAGGAGGCTGAAGAAAGCGAACTCAGGGTGGAGAAAAAGTGAGTTAGGGAGATAACCGGATAACAAGGAAACAAGATAAAAGAAAAAAAAGGATCAAAGTAGAATTAGCATGAGGAGATGGCACAGCTAAGGACACCCTGTTTACCTCTTGTGATTTTTACTGGAGTCAAACTTTCAAAATTAAATAGCCTCCCAACAGCTGCTACATTTCTCTTCCCTTTGCTTGAAATAGTACTTGGAAGAAAGTTATATGTACTTGTGCTCTGAATAAAGCACATTAAATAATATGTCTTTAAAGGCTCAGACCTTGAACAACCTCAGGTCCACACTAAATCAGTCCTGACTCCCTCCTACTGCAGATTCAGAATTGCAGCCACTTCCTAGGGCAAAGGTGACCCTCTGGGTGGCCTACATTCTCATCCTAATTAGTATCAGCCAGTCTTTCAGAAAGAGGGAGTGGAATGGAAGGAGACAGACTGTCATGGAAGGCAAAACTGTCTGCTTCTATTAAGAAAATGATTCTATTTACAATAGCGTCAAAAAGAATCAAATACTTTTAAATATTAACCAAGGAGGTGAAAGACTTCTACACTTAAAACTATATTGCTGAAAGAAATTAAAGAAGACACAAATAAATGGAAAAATATCCTGTATTCATGAATTGTAAGAACTAGTATTGTTAATATACCAATACTACCCAAAGCAATCTATAGACTCAATGCAATCCCTATCAAATCCCAATGACGTTTTCTACAGAAATAGAAAACTCCATCCTAAAATTCATACAGAATCTCAAGGGACCCTGAATAGTCAAAACAGAACAAAGTTGGAGATCTCACAATTCCTAATTTCAAAACTTATTACAAATCTACCAAATCAAAACAATGAAGCACTGGCATAAACCAGTAGAATAGACTAGAGAGTCCAGAAATGTACTTTTACATATATGACTAAATGATTTTCAGTAATGATGGCAAGACCATTCAGTAGGGAAAAGACAACACCCAGAGCTGGGGAAATTGTATATCCACATGCAAAAGAATGAAGTTGAACCCTTAACTTATACGCATACAAAAACTAACTCAAGATGGATCACCTAAATGTAAAACTTAAAACTATTAAACTCTTAGAAGAAAACATAGGAGAAAAGCTCCACGACTTTGGGTTTGGCAGTGATTTTCTGAAAATGACACCAAAGACAGTGGCAACAACAAAAAATAGACAAACTGTATGCATTTTTGCACCAAAGGATACTATCAATAGAGTAAAAAGGCAACCCCCAGGATGGGGGAAAACTAGACCTATATGACATAGGTCTAGTTTCTAGAATATATTAAGGACTCTTAGGACTCAGTAAAAAACAAAAACAAAACAAAACAAAAAACCTGATTCGAAAATAAGCAAAGGAATTAAATATTTGCAAATCACATGCCTGATAAGGGACTAATATTCAGAACATATCAAGAATTCCTGAAACTCAACAACAACAAAAAACTGATTCAAAAATGGACAAAGGACTCAAAAAGACATTTCTCCAAAGAATATATACAAATGGCCAACACACATATACGAAGATGCACAATGTTACTAACCATCTGGGAACTGCAAATCAAAATCATAATGACATATAACCTCGTACTCATTAGGATGGCTACTGTAAAACACAAAATTAAAAACAAAAACAAAAACAGGAAATAACAAGTTGGCAAAACTATGTAGAAATTAAAACCCTTGTGTACTGTTGGTGAGAATGTAAAATGCAGCCACTATAGAAAACAGTATGGGGGTTCGTTAAAAAAAAGAAAAAAGAAAAAGAAAAATTACCATGATTCAGCAATTTCACTACTGTGTATATATCCAAAAAAATTGAAGGCAGGGTCTGAAATGATATTTGCACACCCATTTTCATAGCAGTTTTATTCACAATAGACAAGAAGTAGGAAGCAACCCAAACATTCATTAATAGATGAGTGGATAAACAAAATGCGCTATATGAAATACTTTATTCAGCTTTAAAAAGGAAGAAAATTCTGACACATGCTACAGTGTGAATGAATCTGAGGACATTATGCTAAGTGAAATAAGCCAGTCACAAAAAGACAAAACTGTGTGAGTATACTTATATGAGGTACCTAGAATAGTAAAAATTCCTAGAAACAGAAAGCAGAATGTCAGTTGCCAGTGTCTAGCAGAGGAGGGTTGGGGAGTTGTTTAATGGTTATAGAGTTTCAGTTTGGGAAGGTGGAAAGAGCTCTGGAGATGGATGGTGGTGATCATTGTGCAACGTGAATACAGTTAACATTACTGAACTGTAAAAATCATTAAGATGGTGAATTTATATTTTACCACAATTAAATATTTTTAATTTAAAAAGCTTTTAAATTAAAAAAAAATTTTTTTAACTGTGTGTCTTGCTACACCTGATTCAAGGCAATGAGTTTTGCTTCATCCTAAGAAACTTACTATAAGGATGTCACTCCCACCTAACCCTCAACAGCTCCCTCATAGCTTTACTAATTTGACCTAATACAACTCTCAACGCCAGCTAATTTTCAACCCTTTCTACAATTACAGTTGACTCTTGAAAGACATGAGTCTGAACTGCACGATCCCCTTATTTGTGGATTTTTTTCCAATAAATGTATATAGTACTATAAATGTATCTTCTCATCATAAATTTCATAACATTTTCTTTTCTCTAGCTCATTTTATTGTTAAGAATACAGTATTTAATACATACACCATACAAAGTATTATGTTAATTAACTGTTTATGTTCTAGGCAAGGCTTCTGGTCAACAGTAGGCCACTAGTTTTGGGGGAGTCGAAAGTTTTAAGTGAATTTTTGACCATATTGGGGGTTGGTGCCTCTAATCCCTGAGCTGTTCCAGGGTCAACCATATTCTATTCTCATCTCTTACTGATCCTTATTCAGTGCGTATCCTTTAGTCCAACCAAGACATTACTCCCTAGGTCTTTTCTCCAGTTGTCCCAACTACCTAAAATACCCTCATTCTAACCCATTTAACCTCTTTCTGCCATCTTTCCAAACCAGGCTCATGCCCCTGCCTCCTGAACACAGACTACACCAACTGCTGGCAACCTACATCTTCTCCTCAATACCTGAGATCCAACTGCGTTATTGTCTGAACACCACAATTTAGCACTTCATTTGTCAGACTAACAGCAACCGACCCCTTTTCACGTGCAAAGCACTAAACTGGAGACAAGACTAGGGTGCATCAAATATTGCTCTCCAATCGACTCATTCATGTCTTGCCTGGACTACTAAATGGTAAGTTTCTTAAGATGTGACTATGCATATCTTTCCATTCCATTGGACAAGAGATAATGCCAAGTCCAATATAAGGGATCCACTGGTTTTCATTGCAAATTTAATAACAGTGGATATAATAATGAAAGGAGTTTAAAGTCTTAGAGTCTGAATAAAAGTTCAAGAGTTCAAGAGTTTGTCAGATATTAACTAGACTTATTGTGGTGATCATTTCGTGAAAATAATATAATGTTATATGTCAATTATATCTTGATTTTTAAAAGTGTTTTGAGAGTTTGTGCATAAGCACTTATTTATACAAAATCCCTCCTGGTACTTCTTTCATTTTTTATTCTAAGACACACACACACACACACACACACACCCCCAAATATTGTTTTGAGTAATATTGGGGGGACGCACAGAATGAGAATAGGTGTTTCTGAAGAAAAATTGCTTGGAGTTGGTCATATTTTGTTGGAATTTAGTCTGGAGTCAGAATGCTGACAGTTCTGACAAAGGAAGAGACTTTGAAAATAGAAAAAAATGGGGTAACAATTGTTCCTTGCAGTTTCTATCACCATATATCACCTCTTGCAACAGTAACTAGAGGGACTGTTTTTAATTCAACCGTCCACCAACCAGCTCACAGGTACATCTTCACAACTAGAAAACCACACTCAGACCCAGGAGGCTTCTGCTCCTGATACACCCCATTTGGAGCATTTGAGTAGAGCAGTCCTCTCTCAGTTCCAGTGAGTTCATACATTATGTAGAGTCTGAGTAAATATAATTATGTTTGAATTAAGATTTTGCTTTTCGAAAGAAACCACTCATGAAAATTTCTTAAAAAAGAAATAGAAAATCAAGGACAAGATGTAAAAATGTGAAGAATCGTAGAAGCAAATGTGTTAAGTGGGAACTTCCTAAAGGGTTTTTACTGTCTCTGGTTATATATTCTACTTATCACTGAAATTAAGACTAACAACCTTCTGTTTTCCTTAGCAGATGTCCTGAACGAAGGAACCAAAGGAAGCAGTGTTCAGCATGCCCCTTCTGGAAGCTCCTCTGGGCACATTCACCCCTCTCCAGCCCACCTCAAAGTACAATTAATACTGGATCAGTCCTGAAGGATCTGGCAGCAACAAAAGGTGTTGACTACTGCAATGAAAGGCCTACTTAAACCAAGCACTACGTACATAGAGATGCTTTTGCTCCTGCTTCTGTTTGCCCAGCATCCATGCCAGGTCAGGCCCTTCAAATAAGACCCTTATTTCCCCAGGAAAAAAGCAGGGTAAGCCCAGGTGGGTAAAGACCCATGTTTAGACATCCACAATACATCATGCCAAAGGGAAAGCAAGGAAAATATTTAACCAACTAAACCAGGGCAACTGGACCAGGAGGCAAACAGCTGAGGTGCGCTGAGGGATCTGAGGGGCCTTTCTACACTCCAGTAGCTGTTGGAAGATTAACTTTCCTTCCCCGTCTTTCCTCCTTCAGAGTGCTGCCTCACTAACTCTGGCTCAGAGAGATCTTCTGAAAGCAGTTGTACTGATGACACTGAGTTCGTGCAGAGCTCAGAGCTTACGTACACTGTTGAAAGGCAGATGATCTGAACGTGAAAGGCAGATTAGGCAGTTTTTACAGCACAGATAGCTTCCACGGATTCTATTTTATCTCCCAGGATTGGGGGGGGGGGGCGGAGAGGAGGAGGCAAAAAAACAGAATGCACATTCATATTTTATTTCCTAAAGATGAGTGAACTTTTCAACCATGAGGATCCCTTTTAAGTCAAATAATGTCCTAGACTACCATGTGATAGTAATTGTATTTTAATTTCCTTTGATGGCAAAAACACATGATGACAAAAGACAATTATAAATTGTATAACTCTTTTATAATAAATATGTATAATATCACAAAAGCCTCTACAGACTTCTGAAAAACTTATGTAGAAGACATTATTCATTCACCAACCCCCGGTCCCCACCTCACCCAGGCCTCCCCTCTGTTCCCTGTCCCCTCTTTGAGGATTAACCTCACAGGTTGTCCCAGGGCCAGGGCTCACAAATCCCAGAACTAGTTCTCAGGGCAGACAGAGGTTTAAGGGAAGGAATATTATTTCACCCATAACTCATCTCCACCTGTCACCCCCTTTCCTCTTCTTAACAGCCGACACCAGAAGTACAGTAGTTACTAGAGATACCAGGGCTAGGGGTGTCTGTCCCAAATGCATATGATTTCTTCGTGCCCTCCAAGGGAGTAATGGCTAAAAGGCCAAGGAGACAAAAAGTTTGGGTTTCCAGTGCTGGTTTCTCAAGGACAGAGTGACCAACTGAAATCTGAAATCCTCCACTTATAAAACTAGAGATTATGTGTGACTTTTCTGTCTGTCTGTCTGATACAATAGATGGCATCCTCCATTGAAAAAGACAAAGCCTTGAGCTGGATTTTAGCTACCCCTGCAGGGTGAAGACCAAAAAAAAAAAAAAAAAAAGTCCTTTCTTTTCTCTAGAATTAAGCAATCTTTTTGACATCATCAACACCAAAGTTTAGCTATTGAAGTAAATAGGTTGGTAATGCAGTTTTTTATCCAGTCTTAAGCAGGCAATCAATTAATATTTGACGAATGAGTACGAAAGAAAAAAGCAGCCACAGGGATGTAGAGACCACATGGGGATGTCTGAGCTTCTTCACATAGGTTCTGTTACTCCCTGATGCAGGGGACACAGGGCCTCTGGACAGGACAAATTAGGTCTGGAGGTTGGGTGAGTAAGGGGCCACGCCTACGCTCACTTCCCATCTTTCACCCAAGCAGGTCCCAAAACACTTGTCGAGCCAAACTGATTGATGGGCCCGGAATGGCCTTGTTTGTCACCAGGGTGAGGAGCAGCAGCTGTTTAACAGCCCTGTAAGTGACCCTGGTCGGTACTTTCAAGGCAGGAAGCGCAGAAGAATAGAGTGTCCACTTAACACTAACACAAAGGCAGTGGGAAGAGGAACTTCCTCCCCTTATAAGCAGGCCAGCAGCCCAATTACACACACACATGAATGATGGAGAAGGGGAGCTCAGGGAAGGGAGGGGAAATGGATCAAAACTGCTCCCAAGCAGTTCTAGCTTGGCCCCCATTCCCCTCCAAGACACTGGAACTTGTGGCATATGTGCACTGAACAGAGATAAGGCAACATCAAAACTCCACCCTGTGACTTGTGTAACAACATCCCAGGCTTTGCTAGTCTCTGGCTCTTGAGGCTCTCTTAATAGTTCTCTCCTAGGGAGCTGCCGTGAGTTAGGTATTTCCGAAGTTCACAAAGGCCTCACACAGCCTGGAACCTCTTCCTGGGTCCCGCTCCTCCTGAATACCTCACTCAGTCGGTTTCCCCCACACATCGCCAGATGTAGCCACTGAAGGAAGGGAAAAAAAGAAGCTAAATTCAAGTGGACTCTCACTGCTTTCACTGAGAGAGCTGACATGTATTTGAGTGAGGAAGGTCCCATGCAGAACTGCTCCTGTTGGTGCACATTTTCTGTCCCCCTACATCCACCCATCTGGGCCTCAAGGCACTCTTGAGCTTTGTGCCTTTTCCCAACCAGGCTTAATGAAAACATGTGAGATACTGGTCTATCAAAGGTTGTGATTTCTTATCACAGAGGTGAATGGTGGCAGGTTCATATTTTGCACAACCTGAAGCATGTACAATTTTTAATATATAAAGTGTATACAAAATTATAAGTGTGGGCCTTAAAAGAGGCCATGCCAGTGAAGGGCCCCAGATCTTAAGTTTCTTTAGTTTCCTGGTAAACTGCACCTAGGTAGATATATGTGCATGAACCCTGTTCTTGAGTTTTGCCTTCCTGAGAAGGGGCCGAGTAAATCTGATCCAAATACTATGTGTGTACTAGGGAACCACTCACAGGAGTCGAGAGGAAACACGGTCTGAGTGCATTCTTCATTCTACTTCTTCCCTCCCACCTAAATGTTGCACAAATGGCTGTAGGTATTTGTTGAGCCTGGGCCAGGGATTGTCATTGTAAGAGTAGCTATAATGGATCCACTTTGCCTGGTTTCACTCCTGACGAGCTTCTGGCTGGAGGAGGAAGCCTAATGCTGAGTCACTCCTCCAGGCAGGTGTTGGACAAGCATGTGTCTGGGGCCCACTGAATGGACTGCTGTGAACTAGTTGCTATGAAAGGAAAGAAAAAGCAGAAGTGGTTGTCAGCCCTTTCCTCTCTGTGAGAGCAAAAAGTCTTAGCCCAGGGACTAGGGAACTTTGTGACCCTTGGTCATGCCACATCCTGCTGCAGTAAGTCAGAGAAAAGAAGTGGGCTTAGGCCAAAATGACTTAAGCACCCAGTGCTGGCACTAATTGCGGAGTGGGTCAGTCGGAGGTCTTTCTGAGCCCTTGATTGCTTCACCTGTCAAATGCAGCTAAAGAAATCAGCAGGTCTGAAGTCCCCGCTCATCCTGTGAATTCACATGATTTCCATCTTGGAATTCATTGTATGTATTTGAGCCACCACATTCCTCATATAGTCACCAAAGCCCCTACCTCACTCACCCCAGCTTCCCAGCTCCCCACTATCCAGAAGGCCCTCCTGCCCCAAATAAGACTTTTATCTGATCAAATCACAAATAATCGATTTTGCAATGAAATGGGAAACAGCTTTTAGTGCACCAATTTTCAAAAGGGCAAATTGAGACATGAGAGAGAGGCAGGGATGAAGGAAGAGGTGAGAAAAAAAGACTGAGCACCCACCTCTTTTGAGGAACTTGTCCTTTCGGTGCCATGACAGCTTCGTACAAAAATAATATGAAAGCAAAGGAGCCAACGCCCAATAAGACCAGTGCCAAAGGTGAGAGGAGGTGCCCAAGCTCTTCTCAAAGTGATCACTGCTACCAAACCAAGTAGGCAGACAGCGGTGATACCATCCAGCCAATGGAAAGTGCAGGGCGGTCAGCCACAGCTAGTCTCTTTCTTTCAAAATAAACTCGGGTTGTTCCCAAGCCTCTAGGGCAAGTCCCTAACTGTCCCTAGAGTTGCACCTGTACTTTACCCCTGCCCATAAGGACTTCAGTTCACTTTTGTTCTAAGACTTCTAAAGTCAGCATCCCTCCCAGAAATCCCATTCTTCTGCCAAGCCCCCTTGTGACTCATGAGCTCCAGAATGATCCTTCTACTATATGTCCCCAGTAGGAATCTTCCTTTCCCAAAGCCAGGGACATGTAAAACTATCTGACCCCACTCTTCTCTCAGATATTCTTAAATGTTTTTTTCTCCATTCTCAGGTTCAATCTAGCTCTTCTATGGCTGTCCTTCCCTCCGCCCACCACTCACCACCTCAAATAATATAATTCCTTGCAGAGGACACTTCTCCGGGTGTTTAATAAACAATATAGGTCATGACCCTGTCCTGAGGCCCCTTGCAACCAATCTTTACACAAACCTGATTTCAGAAGCTAGTATTAGGTTGAACCATATGAAATTGTCGTTATTCAACCACGTCGACATCCAAAAAGAAAAACAATTTAATGAACTTCAATCTAATAAAGGAGCCTGGTATTCGAATATTGAAAACATATTATCTGACTTCTCACCTGCTCTCTTCCTAAGCAGCACATATAAATTTGGAGGTTGGGTGAGGGATGGGGGCGGTGTTTATTGTTCTCTATAAAAGGCAGTGCTTTTCGTTTGAAGGTATTTCTTTCTTCCAGGGGACATTTGGCCATGTCTAAAGAAATTTTGGTTTGTCACCAAGGGATGGGGAATGCTACTGACATCTAGGAGGTCGAAACCAAGGATGCGGCTAAATAGCCTGTAAAGCACAGGACAGCCCCACGACACAGAATTATCCTGCCCAAATGCAATAGTACTGCCCAGGTTGAGAAACCACGGCACCAAGTGTTACTGGGGACCCAGAGGCCTAGCTGTGCAGTTAAGCAACAACATTGAAAATACAGTGCTATTTACATAAAGAGAGCAGCATGTTAGCCTCCTCTGTTCTGAGGCAGGTCAGAGCAGCAGCTCCTGGCCCCCATGATCTACCTCTGATCTATAACAACTCCCAGGACCAGCCAATTCTCAGAAAGCTCTTCCTCTAATTGTTCAGTAGTTTGACGTGATGGGCATTTTCTGAGGATTCCCTAAGCCCCAGCCCCAATCCCTGAGTTGGAAATTGGACTTGATTCCTGAGCCCTTGAAGTTTCCCTGCAAGGGACAGGCAGTCAATCTATTCTTCCCGCCCGCTTCACCCAGCAGCATGCAGAACTTACCACGAGGCTGCTGCGGCCAGGCAGATGAAACCACAGAGCAACCCTCCCGACCAGAAGAGAACACTCCCCATGGCCAGCTGTGGTGAGCTCACGTTGTTTCCTAGAAGAGATTGTATGTCACTCTCAGTGATGAAGAAGGGAATTTAAGAGGGCTCTCCAGTGCGGTATCACTTACCTACCCCAGCTGCTGCTGCCCACTGTTAGGCAAAGAGCTGGAGTTGAAAGAGGCTGAGTAAATACAGCTCATTTTCTCTGTACATGAGCTATATTTACCCTTAATATGCAACCACCTCAGATCTCTCCAGCTCTTGCTGTTGGCAGAAAATCTGTATGAGGCTGTGGCACACTTACATTTATTCATGAACTTGAACCCAAGCTACAGCCACAAAAATCACCCGCTCAAAGAAATGGACGGAATGTTGAGAGTCATCTAAACAAGGCTAAATCAGAATCTCCAAAAATAACACAATCTGAATGTTTTGCTCCAGAAGATTCCAAATAAAAGAAATTCCTCAATTCCTTGGAAAACCCGCCCTGGTATCACACGAAAATCAGAGGCAGAGCGTCTTCCTGCTGTCCCAGCCAATCTCCATCCAGCTGCAACTCAACACTCAGCAGTAAAAGGGATATTTTTGAAAATAAAAACAAGAGACACATGATCCCGTTCCAAAACTTAGCCTGTTCTCTGCTGATCAGAATTTAAAACCTGCCTGCCGTTCACCAAATGACAGAGTGCTGGCAGATGGAGCTGAGAGAGAAGGCTAAATGTATTTTAATAGGACCATTAGGATTATGTCAAAAGGTGAGGAAAAAGCATTTGCCAGCCAAGAAAATAAGCATGCGCCTAAAAGAAATATAACATGTTCCATCTCTCTTCCCTCTAGTCCCTGTTTTGCTTTCTATGAGAATCTGATTCTGTAGGAGAGTCCCTTGTTCATGTGTGGCTGGCAGATGCAGATTTTCTTAATCCAAATGTTTTGGGCAGAAATATATGAAAGCAGAAACAGGTTAACACATTGGTGTGGGTTAATCCAAATGGGATCTGTACAAATTTCAGTCTAAGGCAGATTACAAAGTTATGACCTTACTTTTGACAAACCAACCAACCACCCATCTCTTCAACATTAGCCCTAATAATCTTTTCTCTGTGCTTCATAGTACTGGCTATGAAACCTGGGGACTACACGTAAAAGCGCAGAGCAGAACAGAGATCTTCATTTGAACCAGAAAATGTTCTATTTCTGATAACTTTCTCCAGCATTGCTCAATACCACTGAAGAAATGATGAGACTTGTATTTATTTGCTCCTTCGTTTTAGCAAGTACTGGTGATTTAGTTATCCATCTCAGAGAAGAGACAATTCCCAGCATTCTTTGCTTCTATTTGGGACTTTGTGGTAATAACAGCAAGAGCACCTGACACTTGTTCAGCTTTTTACAGCTTACAGGGCAATTTAACCAATGTGATCTTGTGAGCTCCTCAAGAAGAGAAGAACTCCCTTAATTTAAGTGAGCTTACGATCACCATTTTACAGATAAGGAGGCAATCCAAGAAATTCACAAGAGTGTGTCTATGACTGGCTGGGCTGAAACAAGTCATCATAGCAATACTGTGAAGACACCCAGATACCATGAAAGTTCTATTCCTTCTCCCTCCAGGATTCAAGGCAAGTGGAATAGCAGCTAAAACTCAGGCATCTGCCTCTGCTGACAATATTTTTTAAATCCAAAAATATTACATTGCTTTGTGTGGTGATTTACTCTAAACTATTTCAGTATTAACAGGATGATATTCATTGTAGTCTAGGGGTGGTTAGTTACCACCTGATCATCCCCAATCAAGAATCCACCAAAGGTACCTCAAAAGTGCATCAAAAACCCTAAAAAAAAAAAAACCTAAAAGAAAATGTACCCTAGAGGATTCATTATTATCATGAAAGGTTAACTTGTGTCTTGCGTTTGGTGAAGTATTCAGTGTATAATATATTGGTCGAGAGAAAAATTCCTCAGGTAATACTACCCTGTATGAATAAGGCATAAGAATCCTGGAAACTCTAATCTTCATATTTTAGAAGCTTTGGCCTGTGTCCTTCTATCCACTGGGGACACTGTCACATGACCCCAAAATACAGCTCCTGTCACTTCAGAGCGAACCTATGATATGAGGTGTTTGTCCATGTGCCTGAGCACAGAGAGTACCACTTTACCTGCCTAACGGAACTTGCTAATAAATGTTCAGCCTAAGACTTGGCTTTCAACCTGGTGATAAGGTTATAGGGAACAAGCTTTCTAACCTTCACCTGTTGCTAATTGCTGAAAGCTGCCAATATTGACCAAGTGGATCTGACAGTTGCTGAAATGCCACATTGATCAGTTTGCCTCCACTGTTAGCCACCTCCTATGTGCTAACAATAGCCCAGGCTCTACACAAGATGCAGAGATTAGTAAAATGGGCCCAAACCTGTAAGGCCTGGCTATCCAGGAGAGAGGATTGCACAGATAACTGATCAGTGCCCAAGGGGAAGTGCAAAACAAATGTTAAAAATGTTCATATAAGGGAAAGAGCATGCCTGCCCTCACAGATATTGCTGTCTCTGTTTTCTAGCATTCCACAGCAAACTACAGGAAGAATGGGCAATGCCTGTAAAAGGAAAAAAGAGGAATTTTTTTATAAAGTAATAATTCATCTCCTTAAGAAAGAAAATCTCTCAGCAACAGACACGGATGGTGCTGGAGAAGCTGGTAGCAGTGAAAAAGAATCCCTCAAGGAAGGGGAGGCGGGTTAAGAGATCAGAGAATACTACGATCAGAAAAGAATAAAAACAATCTAAGCCGCTGTTTCTCATCTACAGTCACCAGCATAGCACCTTCAAAATTTATGTCACATCCAAGTTCTACCTGCCACTTAATATCTTTCTTTAAAATTAATTCACGTTTTATCTTTAAATATTCTTATGCTAAATAAAATTTGACACCAACCTGTGAATTGAAAACCAATATCACTTGCATAAGCAGAAGAGAACTGTGAAAATAAATTCAATGAATACAATATTATGAATTCCAGCAAGATACTGAAGACTGGGAGCCTGGAGCTGGCTCCCTCTTCGTTTGACAATGATTATGAAGGAGAGGAAGAGGAAGAAAATGGAGAATGAGAGCTAGAGTTAGGGAAGTGTTCAAGACGTTTGGGGACTAAACCGAGACTCTTTGACTTTATCAATGGGTATGAAACAGAACTGAATAGGCAATGCTTTCTCACCACACAATTCAATACGTTGTTTAACACCAAATATGGGTACCACCTACAACTATCTCCTCCTCTTCAGGAAACACCTAGTCCCCGCAGCGTTCTCAGGCAAAAAGACCATGAACTGTCCTCAGAGGAATGGAAATCCACCCCCAACACGCGGAGAGGTGGGTTTATCAGCACCCACAATAACTGCTGTAAAGTTTCATTTTCTTATGAAATGCGAGGACTTTTTAGAAATATATTTAGACATTTTAACCCCGAAATCTCTCTTTAAGGTGGCCTCCAACCCCCTACAGCTGTAAGTTCTTTCATAATATATCTATTAATTACATATCAATTGGGGCAGGATAGAAGAAACCTCCATTCAAGTCCCAGTTTTCAAAATATCCAAAAGCAGGAGTTATCAAAGCGTTGACACCAGCTGGCAGTGAAGCAGAACAAATCCATAAAGAAAAGTTGGCAGAATGGGGGTAAAAGCTCACCTTCTGGGCGTGGCTAGTGGCAGAATCAATAGCAGATCAGAAATAAGATTCAAATCACAGCCTCCCAGAGGTAACTGAATGCCCAAACACTGGAAATTTAGCTTTCGGCTTCAAAACCTTATGATTCTCTGGTGCCCGACGCGAGATAAGAAAAAGGTCTGATTGCCCTCTGGTCAGCCCACTGAGTGCTGGGGCCAAGAAACATTCATCTAGAATCACAAAGTGAGGTGTGCCTCTGATAAATTGCTAATTAACTGAACAGGCACTTTCCTTTCCCAGATCATAAACCCACAACTCAAGACCTGCACACAGAGACTCGACCCCTCCCTCCAAAATGCCTTTCACCTTCCTCAAAACCCCATCACCCTCTCCACAGTTCTCAGCTGAAACCCTGCATGACTAAGACACAGATTGGTTAGGACCATTTGTATTTAAATGCTATTACCCAGAATAACATATTTAGTTTTTATTCACCATTTTTTTTTTGACAGGTCAGTGAGGGGCCAGGAGCTGTGCTTGGGGCTGACTTATGTCCTCAAAGATTTCTCAAGCTACCAAGAGGTCTTCGTAAGGACATAGGTGAAGAAATCTAGAAACAGCCACTGTGGCATAAAAATTCCTTTGAGCTGAAGGCATTCAAGTTCCTGAAATCCTTTATCTTCCTAAAAGCAGAGCCTCCCAAGGAACTCAATTGTCATAAATCCCCTCCCTGGAGAAACTAATCTTTTCTTCTCAAAGAGAAGTATGCATCACACCCAGACAGACTTTGTCACGAGCTATGCTATCTCCCATCTATTCTCTTAAGGACTCATTTATCTTTCCAAAAAGTTGTTGACTTTTCCATAAGTGACCTTTCTCCAACCCCGCCCCCCCCACACACTTCTAAGAAGTTATTTGTTCTTCCTCAGAAGTGCCCCTCTGCCCACCCTCCCCTCTATTAAGATGGTATATAAGCCCCAAATTCTAACCCTCTCCTGGGTCACATTTCTTTGTGAGCTCCAATGCTTACTTATATAATTAAAGGTGATTTTTTGTCCCTCTTGCTAACCTATCTTTTTTTCAGTTTAATGTGCAGGCCTCCAAATACTGTACATAACAGGGTAGAGGGAAAGTTTTTCTTCCCTAGCACAGGCAACAACCACACAGGGTAATTGGTGCAGGGAAGGCCAGGCACTGTGGACCTTCAGCCGTCTACAAACACCTCCCCAGCAACTGCATGCAGGAGAGCACTTTACAATAAGTTCAGGTTCACGAAGGACTCCAGGATCCACAACCTTAGCTAAACTAGCAGGGGAGGATGAAGGCGACAGAAGGGAAATAGCTCCACTTAAACTCAACAGACAGAATGTTGGGACACCCTTCTCCCCCGAGAGATGGTGCCATCCATTCATGTCTGAGGCACGCATGACTGGGCAGCCCAGCAGGCCACTTGTCCAGGACTAAACAGAGAATTTCCGCTCTCCAGCCTGTCAGACCAACACCTTTTGCCAGCACGAGTTTAATAGACCTTTAAAAAGAAAAGAAAAATGAAGAGGCCACATGCACGCCCTCCCACCCAGCCTAGGAAAAGTGGGAGCCTTTTATTCTCCTTATGCCAAAATTTGTTTTACTGGGAGAAGCTTCTTTTCACCAGGCCTCCAGGCTCTTTACCAGCCAGGGTTAAACAAAGAAGCTTAGAGAACCACAGAACAAATAAACCAAAACAGCCCACAGAGAGCAAGGAGAGGAAAAGCCCCAGTTGCAAATAGAGCCAACTTGCATCCAGCTCAGTCTTTTTCAAGCCCAGCCCAGCACAGTCCCTAATAAAGCCACTGAGGACACTCCATCCTCTCTTTATTAGCCTCAACATCAGCACGGCAGAGTGTCAGGCTAAGAAATCCATCCAGAGAACTTGTCTCTTTTTCTCCCCCTACTCCTTCTTAAAATTATTAACATCCACTTAAAAGAAAGGGGGTGAGAGCGGGGTGCAGAGCTTGCCCTCTTTTCAACTTGCTTGTGAGGGAAGTATTGCTTATCGCAACAGGTGCAGCGGCCACTCACAAAACAGAGGCAGTATGGAGCTGAAAGGCTAAGAAATTACTTGTTCTCATGTCAGCTGCTCCTACATGCCGTGCAAAGCCTGCTTAAGGGAGAGAGATTGTGTCCCTGTTTTAAAAAAATAAAATAAAATAAAAAAGGGGCGGAAGAAAGGTTTCAGGTTGCCAAGGGCTGAGAGAAGGGGAGAACATTGTTGGGGTGTGAGGAGGTGAGAGTGGGGAGGGCTTGGTGTTTCAAGCCAATTCAGGAAAGGCAATGGGGCCTGGCGGCTGGATTAGTAAATTCTGTCCAGAACTTTCTGGAAAACTCTGGCAGAATATACTGAGTCCCCTCAGCAGGATGGGGAAAAATAAATGACACTCAGGCTGGCTAAAACAATCCAGGGTAACCAGAGAGCAGCCATGTGTGTCGATTATGCATATGCTATATCATATTATATAGATTAAATGAAATTAAATTTAAAATGTTGCTCAGAAACTGCCTTTCACAGTAGGCAGGACAGAGCTAATTTAGTCAATCCTTAGGAAAAAGGATGTCTTCAAAGCTTGATTCCAACCAACTCTTCAGTTTAGTTGTTTACTTTTTAAATTAGAGAGCTGCCTGTGTGGTATTAGCCAAGTGACGGCCAGCTTCTGAGTTTCAAAGTTCTCTCACATCCTCATCCTGTGCTCCCAAACCTTCAGAGGGAACCCAAAGTGAGGGGCAGCAGTTGTGGGGGGTAGCTCTCCCCCAAGCCAAGTCTAGATTGATCTAAGGTCTCTGAGATTTAGGTAAATTGAATGGTCTTCCTTTCTGAACAGTAGCCATTATCATCTGGGAGAGGATTGTTTGTTTTGCTTAAAAATAAAAATAATAAAAATAAGACAAGGGAGATAATGTCCTAAGAATCTATCTCATTGCCAGTTCTGCCTCCAAGGAAGTCATCAGAAATCAGAGCCACAGGCCACAAAATCATTGAGTCTCGAAGTCTTGCCATAATACTGCCGTTCAAAGGAATGATGCAGATCTGAATGTAGGACTTGGAAGGGCAGCCATGATAGAGCAGAGAAAAAGCAGCAAAGGTGTGGCAAGTACAAATTCCATTTTTGTTTACTATATATGGATCTTTTTTTTTTTTTTTAATCTTGCAGTGAAATCTGGGAATCAAAACCATTTACCACTTTATACAGCATTGGACACTGAGGACTAAAATGACCCCCAAATAATCCACCAACCCCCATCTAACATTCTATATCATCATGAATTTATTATTCCATTGTCTCCATGAGCATGATTTCACAATTCCTGTAGACTCTAGTCAGGAACTTCCTGAAAAAAACACTAATTCTTCAGGGGAAAACACAATATGAACCACTCACCTCAAAATCTTCACCTTGCTGTTTCTACCAATCCTGGACTGTTGGATCATGATCCTTACCCGATCCTGATCAAGCTTCCTCCTGAAAGACATGCCTTAAACTAAATTTTTAATTCTCAATCCTTTTAAACTTTCCAATTCCCTCTGGACACCCTGCCAAAGCTCTAAATGGTTTCCCTTAGCATGAGAAATACAGGTTGTGTTGGTAACATTTGGGAAGCCTGCATTCTCTGCTTTCTACTAAAAGGATCCAGAATATAGCACTGTGAGAAAGGGTTTAGGGTTTTTTGTTGTTGTTTTCCTGAATTCCCTTTATCTGCCTAAATGCAAACCTCCCCAAAGAATTCAGTTGTCATAAATTCCCTCCCCAGGAGTTTCACAACCAGCAAAAATTGACTCCTATCACCAGAGACAAGAAGCCTGGCATTCTGATAAGAAATCACCTAAAGAGACCACAAAAGTCTCATATCTCCCATCTATTCTCCTAAGGGCTCATTTATCTCTCCTAAAAGTCATTTGTTCTCCCATGAGTGCCTTTCTATCCCTCCCCTTCAGCTATTATCATGGTATGTAAGCCCCAAATTGTAACTGCCATTTTTAGTCACATTTTTCTGGGAAGCCACTAATGTATGTGAATAAAAATCTGTCTTTTCTCCTGCTAATCTGTCTTTAGTCAGTTTAACTTGCAGGGTCCCATGAACTAAATATAAGAAAGTAGAGGAAAAGTTTTTCCTCCCTAACATGACAAATCAGAGAAAGGATATATGTAGTATCCATGATGAAAGTTAATAATATACCAGTAACTATTGACTCACTTAAGTCAAAATTACTGAACTTTCATTGGAAACAGTAAACCCTTGGCATTCAAAGAGATATATTCCCAGATCCTCACAAATCCCCAGATATAATTTGCCCCATGAAACTTCTACTGTCTGCTTAAGAACCATATTCCTTAGACCTTTTCACTCTATTGGCAATACTAGCAATTTCATTTCTTTCTAGGGGTTTTTAAAAAAGACTTTATTTTTTAGAACAGCTTTAGATATATAGAAAAAATAAGTGGTTCAGAAAATTCTCTATATGCCCCACGCTCTGCTCACACAGTTTCCCTTATTATTAACATCTTGCGTTGGTATAGCACATTTGTTACAATTGGTGAACAAAGACTAATTCATTATTATTAACTAGAGTCCACATTTATTCAGATTTCCTTAGTTTTCACCAAATGTCCATTTTTTTTGTCTTAGGATCCTATCCAAAAAATTACATTACTTTTAGTTGCAATGTCTTCTTAGGCTTCTCTGTGCTATGACAGTTTCTCAGACTTGCCTTGTTTTTGATGACTTTGATAGTTTTGAAGAATATCAATGAGGTATTTAGTAAGACATACTTTTATTAGAAATTGTCTACCGTTGTTCTCAAGATTAGCCTAAAGTTACAGGTTTTGAAGAGGAAGATCACAGAGATGAAGTGCCATTTCATCACAACGTATCATGGTACATACCATCGATATCACTTATCACTCTCGATGTCGACCTCGATTGCCTAGGTAAGGCTGCATTTGTCAAGTTTCTCCACTGTAAAGTTGCTCATTTCCCTGCTTTTCCATGCTAGACTCCTCGGAAGGAAGTCACTATGCCCAACTCACACTTAAGGAGTGAGGGATTATGCTCCTCTTCCTGGAGGGTGGAGTAGCTATATAAATTATTTGGAATTTTCTACATAGAGATTGGTCCCTTCACCCCTATTTATTGATATATTCGATTGTTTACTTATATTAGTAGGTACTCGTGAATATATATTTTATACTATGGATTATAATTTAATACAACTTTATTTATTCTGTGGCTCAGGTTGTTGAAGCTTTGGATCTTTGACACACTCTCAATATTGTGTATCATTTTGTTGTGTTTTGTTTAGCACTTCTTTACTCCTTGACAGTACAAGATGCTCCCAGTTCACCTTGTGTATTTTCTGTTCCAGCCCCAGAATCAGCCATTTCTCCTAGGAACTTTAGGGCTATTTTTCACAAAGAAATTGAGTTTATATCACTACACAAAGAGTTAGAGTGCAGACAAGACAAGTACAGAACAAAACTGAATGGAGAGGCTGATGAAAGCTAGGTGATCGATCTGTTGGGCACCTTCTTAGTGCTGCTTCTTGCTGCCCACACCCCACTCCCAACCTGGTGACAAGTATGAGTCAAGTTCATGCCTCAATTTTTATCTTATACCATTTTATCATTTTTCTGATTAATGCATTTGTACAGACTAATCTTTGAAAGTTATGCTCAGTAAAATTACAACATGACACATGTCATGATCCTTCTAGATTTGTTTGGGAATAGTTAAAGCCACAAATGTTAAGTCCAGAGATACAAAAAAAAAAATCGCAATATCCTGGCAGTTCTACCCTGTTGCAGTGTACTGCATTCCACTATGAGACAACGTCCTTGAGCTTGAGGGCAGCGCCATGTCTCTCCCTTAGCCAATTGTTCAGGCTTCATCACAGATATTTCCTTCTGTCATTATCCCATCTCCAACTTCAAAGCTACTTTCCCAAGAGATAGGTTGTAAATGTTTTAGTGGTAGAGCCTTTTTTTTCATAAGAAATCATCATAGAGAGAATTTAACACATGGAAATGATTAAAGTGGTACTTTATTAGTAGACACTGATTTTTAAAACTCAAATTAATATTTACCTAATATAAAATTAATAAGAACAATGGCGTTTTGGTAAACATAAAATTTTTAAATAGAGAGTGGTGTAAAACACTAGCAATCTTCTATAAACCTTATCATCCAGTTTATTTTTGTATTTTGTTTGTTACAAAATATTTTTTTAGAAATTGACTTAAAAAGATTTGCTTAAACACAGACACCACGTGCAACTACTTCCCAATGTGCTTTACAATCTCAAGACATTCTTCACTTAAATAGAAGATTTAGAAGAAGCTTTATTATAAGGTCTATGCAAAAATGCATTAATCTGATAGCGAATGATAATATGTTGGTAATCTCCAGTTTCTTAATATTTGCTACTGTGTATATGTTGTTTTTCAGCACATATTTTTCATAGTTTAGATTGATTTTAAATTAAATGCTACAAAACATTTACAAAACCCCTTAAGGGCCTTCTCAGATCATACAGTTTATAAAACACTGCTTGTCTGGGCACTTGCATTTTCCATAAGTCCCTCCCAGTCCAGGTAAGTGACTTACTTAGCTATACTACTATTAATTCTTTTGACTTGGCACTATATAGCTCATTTCCTCTGTACTCTATTAGGTAACAGAATTTTTGCAAAGGATTTAATTAATGATACACCCACGGTAGTCTTCCTTAGATAAGGCCTTTGAATTTTTTAAGAAAGCCTAATAGAAGAACCTCAGAAAATAGTGGGAGGCATTTTTGAGAAGACAGGCTTTTTCCTCTCTTGGCAGTATACAAATTTGGTAATAATTATTATAATGCAAATGATTAAGAAATATAGTACTTACTATGAAACTACTCTAAATTGTTACTGTTTGACATAAACTAACTCACTTAATTTAATCGTCATAACAAACCTGTGAAGTGGACACATTGTCATCTACGTTTCCCAGGTAAAAAAACTGAGGTCCAGAGAGGTTAAAAAACTTTTCCAGGTTGTACAGCTTGTAATGGGAAAAGCTAGGAATTAGACCAAGTACATGGGAAAAGCTAGGAATTAGACCAAGTACATGCTCTTTAACAATATACTGCCTCTGGATACCATCATTTCTGTAGTCAGTGAAACTGCAGCATTCTGCTTATAGAGTGTCTCTTCCCAGGGAGGTTCTATCCCAAGCCAAAGGCAGAGGCATGCATTATTGCACTGCCCAACACATATTCCACGCCTCATGCTCAAAGTGCTCTACAATGCCTTCCTTTTCCACTTTAAACCTTCCATTTTCAGCTTCTATGTATCAACCAAGGTGGTCTATGGGCCATTCTTTTCGAACCCTGTGCTCTCCTGCCTCTAAGTGTTTACTCACACTGCTACTAGCAAGCCTTTCCTTCTCCTCCTACTACTCTGGTAAAATTATTCTTCTCCAGGCCAAGCCCAATCCTTTCTTCTCCATAAAGCTTCCAAAGCCCCTGGATGAAATTTCTTTCTCCTTCCCTTGTGTTTATACACACTTTGTCTGTACTCTATTAGAGCAACTCTCATAGATGGCAGGCCTCTTAAGAAAAGAAAGTATATCTTTTTCTTCTTGTACATCCTCAGAACTAGTGTATGTATGTGTGTTTTTGTGTGTGCACATATTACATAATATATACACTATACTAATAGTATGTGCTATATATATACACACTACTTATATATGTGTGTGTATGTGTGTATGTGTGTGTGTGTGTGTGTGTGTGTATAAAATATAACACTCTATATAATGACCACTCTAAAAATGCCTGTTGAAATGAATAAAAAACATATACTGCCCTTTAGGAACCTAACCATATCCTAAAGAAGACACAGTTCCTGTTTTTAAGAAGCTTCAGATCTAATGAGACACTGTAGAATAACCACAAGTTAGGCTGATAAGTAGACAATGAGATGAGCCTGAAACACAGCAACTAAATATCAGAAGACTCGAAATTTAGTCCTGGCTCCAATACCAACTATGTGAATTTGAACAAGTAGTTTTATTCTCAGTACAAGGAGGACAGATGTTGTAAAAGTTTCTCCTCGTTCTAATAGCTGTAATATGAGCAGACTGGTGATCACCTGCAAGGCTTTGTAAAGAAGTCTGTCCTACAAGAAAAATGTGGCAAACCCTAACTCATGAGATGAAGGTCCCTCTCTCTTTGCCATCAGGAAGCAACTAACTACAATACACAGTGAAATCCATAAAATTCAGAAGAGTCCTTTATTGGAAAAGTATTGAAGTAACAAAGAGTGTTGTAATGACAGATCAGTGCAGAGGGAAAAGTCGGAAGGGAGCACAGAAGGCAAGCTGGAGAGGCAGAGATGGTTAGGGTTCACCCGCTCATGAATCTGGCCACAGTCACAGCATCATTAGAATGACACAGTGAAGCATAGCAGAGAAAGTTCCAGGCCTGCCCTTCACTTTGACGAAAATCTCCCAGAGCCATCCAACTATTTTCACTCTGATTCCCTGCACACTGTGCAACATTCTAATGACTAGTTTTGATTTCCAGTTTCTGGTGTAATGAGATAGAGGAAATTTTCCTATTTTAGCAGCCTGAATAAGACTTCCTCTTGGATATAATCCTATATTTACCAGGAAGAAATCCAGTGATTAACCACATGAGTTGAGGAATGAGATCCCAAGCAATAAATACTAATGTTGATCTGGCTTCTAAGGCGGTTGGGTCCTGATACCTTAGGATCCTTTATTTTGTGAGCATTTCATCAGGTCTGGGTCTGTACACTTGATTATGACTTTGGCCACACTGAATTGTTCTGCATGGTGAAAATATGAGAATCGGGGGTGGGTGGAGAGAGCAGCCAAAGATGTTGGGCACTGAAAGGATTAAAGGGACTTCAGAGAGAATGAAATTTTTCCCACCTTTTTAATCCCCTCTCCACACACACACGCACACACACACACACTCTTCCACCTCTGACCTATGGATGCTGCAGTTTCCCCTTAAGAACTGTATCTCTGAAGGTGGGGCGTCTCCTCCCACATGCTTGTAGTGTGCACCCAGGGCCAGGGGTCCCCTAGCATCCCCAGGGTATAGTCTGTGGCTCCATCTGGGGTGTGAACCCAGGACCTTCTGCATCCTAACCACTACACTATGGAGTCACCCCCAAGAATGAAATATTTAATGGGAATTTTAAGTTATTTGCTGTTGAGTATATGGTTTAAGTTTCCTCCTCTGTTTCCCCTACAGAGCATTGAATAAAGTCTTTGCCGCTATTTTGAGGAAACCCGAGGAAGTTCTAAACTCTACATCCAGGTTGACTCAGAGACTACATATGGAATTTAACAATCCAGAGCAAAGCAAAACAGTGAACATTCGTGTTTCACCAGAAGAGACAAGGGCAGGGAACATCTGGGTAGTCATCCTAAATATAGGCTCATCATGAAATAACACCTCAGCCTTCTGTGACATAAACCACCCTGTTGGGAGTTAAATTAGATTGCATCAGCACCTCAGAGGACGATCATCCCAAATGAAGTCATGAAACAAAGTTTCTGCACTCATCAGCTGGAAAAGCAGCAATGAAATCCAGTGGCTTTACTATCCTACCATTTAACTTCCTACCATCCTCAGTGCAGTATTATTCATTGTCACTGGAAAGACTCCAGGGAGCTACAGGTTTGTCAATGGATTCCACACTCAGACCTCCTCAATCATGACCTTAGTAAATTGAACCATTGGCTAATAGAAGACTGTAACTGACCTCTATAACACCAGTTCAAAACTTTTATGTTCCCCCAAGCACTCCTGTTCTCATAAAACTTGTTCACCTTATTCAGAGCACGCAACCCCATGTAGCTTTCTAACTGATACTAAATTAATTGGCTCGACTATCCCCACTTTGGCATAACAGCAGTAAAAAGAGAGTGATCACTCCAAATAAATGGACTATTCATCCCCAGAAGTCCCCTCAGAATCCAGGAGTCCGCCCTCTTGTTTTGCACATAGACAAGAACATCAAAGAAAGGAAGACAGAGAAAGAGATCAGAGCTGGAAACTCCCCACCTGCACATATTCATATCCTGTACCATCTAAATTACTAATTACTTTAAAAAATTAAACAAAATGGCACATAGGGAGAAAAGGCCAAGAGAAGGCCACTATAGACACTGGATACCTCAGAAGATTTAAGCATCTGGCTTTGTACGTTTCTTTGGTGAGAGAAGACCACACCAACCCAGGCCGGCAGCAACAGCAGCTGTGAACAGAGAAGCCAACTTCAAGGAAATACAACAGGAAAGAGAGAAGGGAAACATAAATCAAAAAATCCCCAGTAAGGATCAGATACTGCTTTCCTGAGCATGCACACATCCCCTGCCCAAATGCCTGCAAACTAGTCTTAAATACAAGTCATGCTAATGTAAACCAGGTGTTTTAACTTCCTACCATAATGGCTGGCAAGACCATCAATGTAGAATAATAATAACAACAACAACATCTGAAGTGCATCTGTGTTTAAACACATAACAGGCATATTTTTCTTTCTTCTCCAAGTAGGTGTCTGTTCTGCATTTGTATTGTGATAGCATCAAGGAGACTAGGGACCAAGAGCCTTTTTAGAAACAGCTCTTCCAACCTTGAGAGTAACATTGGTGTTTTGTTTTTCTGTTTTAAAGAAAAGAAAACACTGATGACAGGAGATGTTGCTTCAGGGAGGCAAGTGGAAGTCTTAAATTGTGAGAGATATGGATGCTCAGAGGTAACCCCAGGCAAACATAAAAACTAGAAACTTAGGAAGCACCAGAAATAATCTTTCGCTGGTACATCCTCGCAGGTTGCCCTCTTCCATAAAAAAGCCCCCTGCCACCCCTCTTCCCCCAAGAAAATGTCCTCAGAAACACAAGCAACATTTTTCAGAAATAAGACCTCAGAATTGAATAAAAATTCTCTTCTTGGAGCAGTGTCTGCAATCGCCCTATTTGAGGTTGCAAACTGAAATTCTTCAAAGTTGGCTTCAAGAAAAAGAAGAGAGTAATGTAACAATTCATCAGTGACTCACAGCCATTCACATAATTCAGCTAAGGTACAATTAGAACTCACAGGGATTCAGACTGGGAATTGGAAAGTAAAGCCACCCGTTTAGTCTCTCATCCAGTCTCTGTCTTTCTATTTCTCTCTCTTTGCATTTATTATACTCCCCTCTCTTCTCTCTAAACAAGTTTCCTCTACTTGGTTATCTTAGCCCAATCCAGAAGCCAACCCTGACCTGTGTCTCCATAACCTTTTAGTTCTAGGGCCCACAGCCAACTAGAACGTCTCAGCACAAATTTCCAAGAAATGACCTGACTATGGTTTAGGTCACTTGTTTGAACTAAGCCATACAAGTAAGTAATAGGTGGCAGGCCAGGCCTGCTGGTCAGGTGTCCACCCTGGATCCAATCGGCCATGGGCTCCTCCATGTAAGCGGCCCTAAGGAGGGAAGTCTTCCTCAGAAGCAGATGCTAGGAAGTTACATTCAGCAAATCCCTTTATTTGTATTTACTGTTTCAACCTCCCTATTTATAAAATCAAGATATTTTCAATATGTTGTTACAAGCCCCACTGGTGGGACCACAGGACATAGAGTTGGGTTGGGTTTTTGAAGGAGACTCTTTCAAGAACAAGGACACAAAATGAGACCCATAGCTCCAAACACACCTAGCATAAAGCAGAAACACGTTCTGCAAAAGCAGGAACTTGCCCTCTCTTGAGTATGCACAAAAAGCTGAGGACACTTCTGGGAAGGAGGCTGAGCTGCTCTAAGGAACTGAAAAGGCCCAAGGTGTACCACAGCCCAGGGACAGAAAGGGATGGGGCTGGGGGAAAGGATGATGTTTCTCGATAGGGGCACTGCTAGCATGTGGGGCAGACCAACTTTTTGTGGGATAGGACTGGGCCGTGCAGTGCTGGCAGCTTCAGCTTCAGCCCAGGAAATGCCCATCGTGCCCCAGACACTGACGACAACGACAGTCCAGAACCATGCCCTGCACAGTTTTAAATGCCATCTCGGGGGAATACCATCCCTGGAAGAAACCTGTAACCAGATGTCACAAGGTAACCTTTTATTTTGAGAATAGCTGTGTTCTGGGAAAAGAAAAGAAAGAACTTTATGCATATCAAAAAAGAATTTACGGTGAGCTGGGCAGGAACTTTGTGAGTCAGTTGTAAAACGCTATAAAGAATTGCCAAAGAATGGCTACAGACATTTTGGAGTTATGAGAGGTGTGTGTGTGTGTGTGTGTGTGTGTGTGTGTGTGTGTGTGTGTGTGTGTAATAAATAAGATAACCATCTTTCATCTTTCTAAAACGGTTTAAGTACAACCCCACTCAGACATAAAAGAACAGATGAATTAACTGCTTGGGGCTTAGGACTCTACCAGGAGAATTGGTAGTAAAAGAGTCCAAGGGACCAGAATTAATGTCCCATATTCTGTTAAAAGACACGTAATAGTATCATTACTGACAGACACAATTACACATTCTAATGAGGCACTGTCACATGTTAATAGTAGTTACGGTCATTTTTAAATAATTAACAGTAACGCATAGGCAACACATCATTACAGCATGCAAGTACATTGTTGTCCTGTAAGCATGCATGTAATGATGCTGAAGACTTGTTTATATGAATCTCATGTGCAGAACCAGCTTTGCCCACAGTGTTCCTCAGCCTCCTATTGATTTCCTTCCACGTAGTCCAAGCCACAATTCCCCTTGATAAAAATAACCAGTAGCCTTCTAAATTTCCCCAGAAACATGGTCAGTTGGATTTTCCAGAGCTACAAGCAGGAAATTAATATAGGAACCAAGCAGGTCTTATTCTGCCTGCTCACCTACTCCATCCGACCTGACACTTTAATCAACTCAACATGTTTAAAAATAAACTTGATTATATCAGGAAAGAAAAGCTGCCCAGGGCTTTGTGGACACTCAGAGAAAAAACTCAAAGGCATGCCTCATTTTTTAAAAATTGGGTGGTCGTGTTTATTTTTTTCTCCCTCTTATCCCCAGTCCCAAAACACAGACTTAGGGTAGTGGAGAATGTTTGGCACTAGCCAAGTAAGTTTTCTTCCTAATTCCTTCAGTGGCCATTTTGTGAATTTGGGCAAATGTTTAACTTTCCCAAGAACTCCCAATGCAGTAAAATGGGCCTAATAAAATCTCCCTTGCCTACTTTGTGAAGTTGTGACCAAAGAGATCAAAAGAGCCTATGTATGAGAAAGAAATGGTGCTGCTCACTGAGAAGATGAAATGTAGTAATGATGACTACTGCTGAAGTAGTAACACTGAGCCCCACAGTTTTCCTGAAATCACTCCAAAGGTGAGGCTGCTTCTTGGGTTTAGGGAAGTTTGGGATTTGGGGGACAATATGGTGATTCTAACCTAAATCTTCCCCATTTATCAAGCACTGCACTGCATGCACTCAACTAGGGCTGGGGTGACACAGCAATGATTAGGTACAAACTGAGGGGTACCAGAATATGGCACCTTAAAATATACCTCTTTGGCATATGGATTATTGTGAGCTAGAGGCTATTGAGAACTAGCAGATTCAGGAAAATCTCTAGAAACAGCATAGTTTTCCTTTTGTAAAAGAAATTTATATTATAAAGGAAATTTCCTTTTGTAAAGATATCCTCTCTCATACCAGGAAGAGAAGGATTCTTAACAACTCTTATCAATGGAGAAGGCACCAACTTAAATCTGAACAACAAACCTTCCTAAACACTCCTTGTTTACCATATTTTCCTGGTCACCTTCTCACAACTTGCCTTTCCCACCCAGAAACCCCAACCATTTTTTCTTTGTTTCAGCCTAAGATGGTATAGAAACCCAAGTTCTGACCACTCCTTTGGGTAACTCACCATTAGGTACTTCCATGTGTCCATGTGGCATGCACATGTTAAAAAACATGTTTGTTTTTCTCTTGTTAAACTTTCTTTGCTCAGACTCATGTACAGGGCCCCAGATGAAGAATTTCTAGAGACTTCTAATTTGAGGCACTCTGCCCAACAAAGTTTTGGGTGTTTAGTCTGACCATTCAGGGAATTCCAGAAGAGCATAGTGTTTGCCACCTGTGAATTTTTGTTGCTTTGAGTCATTCTTATGGGTGCACAGACTGCCGGAGCTATAAAAGGAATCAAAATTTCTCATTTTAGAGATAATAACACTGAGGTCCAGATTAGTGAAGAATCTCATTCCTCAAATAAGAATGCTTTCTACTGAAAATTGCCTCCTTTGTAAGTCCTCAAATGAGTAGGTGATATTTGAATGCCGAATGATACCACAAGACAGATGAGCATTGATTTAAATGCTGCTATCGGACAGATCCAGCCATCAATCATAACCTGACATCTCAGGAGAGTCATCTTATAGAACAGGACTTGAGAATAGCATGACTAGAATTTACAGCTGAATCAACTCTGCATCAGAACTATCCTTTCTCCACCTGTTAATGTACTGGGTCTCCAACTTGAGCCTGTGTTAGAATCACCTGAAGATTTTGCTGGGCCCACCCCAGAGCTTCTACTTGAATTGCATTTCTAACCAATTCATGCTGACACTAATGTTGATGCTGAAGCTGCAGGGTATAGGTGAGCTCTGCACATTAAGAACACTTTGCTTAGAACCTCACTTAGAGAAATACCAAAATAAGAGTAGATATGTTATCAAAACAGAGGTTCCAAATCTAAAAAATCTGTAGTTTTCTAAAGCAAGGGTTCTTAACCTCTGATCATCGGACCCCCGCCTCCACAAGGGGCCCATGGATAGAATTCAGGGGATTTGAAAATTGGGGGGGGGGGGGAATATTTATTCTTATTCTCACAAGCTTATCACTGAAATTTAACATTTTCTCCTATTCTGAATGTAAGCAAGAGACCACAGTAGTATGAGCAGTAACTGTGACTTCATCACCAGTAAAAATCACATATCGCATGCAGTTGTTTTAAATTTTACAAAATATCATTTATACACATTGCTATTTTGAAATTATGGTAGGTATTTGATCTGCCACTAGATCTTGTTGTTTGATACACTAACAGAGAAGAGCATATATTACTATATAGTAAATTTGGTTTTCAAAAATAATTTTATAAGTGTACTTTAATGTAATTGTTTTCCTTTATAATTCAATATATCTTTTTTTATGTACATAAAGACATTATTCTGAGAAGGGGTGCAAACATTTCATCCATTCGACAAAGAGTCCGCGCTATATTTTTTAAAAAAGCTAGGAACCCCTAACCTAAAGAGACATTGGTCAGTTTCTTAAATTCTCGTAATTGATTTCTCAAAGTAATTTTTACCTCATTGAATTTGAATAAGGAAAAACTTTAAAACAAATACCGTAGAAGTGAGGGGGTTAAAAGCCTAAAAATAAGTAGAGGTGATTGTACTGATCAATTAGCTTAAGGGATCAAGACATGATAATATAAGTTATTGCTTTTAGGCTCCTAATTTCTAATTAATTTGTTAACCTGGGCCCCTTGATTTAGACTTTGAATTATATTTTCCTCTTTCATTTCCTCTTTCCTCCTTCTCAGTGTGCCTTTTGTGGAAAGCACCTACTGCAAGCAGCCACCAAGACATTCCTCAGTGACCAAAACCAGGTATTTCCAGTTTTTACCTTGCCTGGGGACCCTCACAGTGAAAAATGCTATCTAACCAGTAAGACTTACATTGATAAGCTTGGGCTTTTCCAACATCCTATCAGCCCTCCCTGCCCCCAACCAAACCCAACTCAGATATCAGGGTGTTTACTCAACCAATTCAAAGAGCTCATCCACTCTATATTGGAAGTTTCTTTTCTTCACCTACCTTGAGTTGGCTTCAGTTTGACCTATACATAATTTCCTATATAAATATGTAATATATCTGTATATTATATAGATATTATATATATATATATATGAAAATTTTAGTTAGGAAAAATTCAACTGAACAAAAAAAAATGCATGAGGAATAGAATTACCTTTTTACCACTGTCCCTTTATGTCAACTTTTGAATATGAAGGTGATATTAAAATTAAATTTTTCCTCATAAATGAAGATAGGCTCTTCTGCATTCAATAAGACACCAATTTCTAACTCCCAGTACAGAAATTAGTGGCCATGTTTAAAATATCTATATGAAGAGATTAAACTGTGACATAGATAATAAAACATAATGAGAAAGTGATAATTGTTTGAGTTGAAGATACTATTATATGTGTTACTATTGAAGAAGGGAGAGGAACTGCCCTTTTATGAACATGTATCAATCTAAGGCCAAGGAAGACAGCCCAGAAGCATGCTGAATTACTGGAAAGGCCAACTAAAAAGCATCCTCTAAGAAGTATCCATCCATCTTTCTTTGTTGGTGGCTTTCAAAATTGTCCCCTCTCCATTCCCTCACTATCTCTATGATGTGTACCATCACTTCACACCTGAACACCAGCATCAGGCTCATACACAGTTTTGCTGCTTCGGCCCTCCTCATAGCCAACATCCTTCTCCAGGAGGAGCAGTGCTGTAGACACCCAGTATGACTGGGCATCTCAGAAGTGGAGAGAAGCCAAGGCTTCTTCCTATTTTCTTTTTTAACACTTCCTATATATTATGAAAAAGGGGAAGAAAAACGAGAAGGAGAAGATAAGAAGAAAAAGGAGAATATGCATAAAAGAGTTAGCAAAACAAGCTTGACTGCTGTCTTTAGAAAGCCTGCTTGCAAGGTCGGCCTTTGACTGTTATCTGGGAACTTGGAGATCCCCACCATTCCCTAATACGAATAGCTCATTATGCCTGAACCATTTACACAAACAATGTGGGTTATGCTTTCCTTCTGGAAGTCAGGAATTTGGGAACATACTAGTCAAAATGCACCTACATGACCAGCCACCAGCAAAAACCCTGGACACTGAGTTCCTAATAAACTTTCCTGATAGACATCATTTCACATGTGCTGTCACAACTTGTTGCTGGAGGAATTAAATACATTCTATGTGACTCCACTGGGAGAGGACTCCGGGAAGCTTGTGCCTGGTTTCCCCTGAACTTCACGTACCTTTTCCATTTGCTGGGTTTGCTTACACTGTAATAAATTGTAGCTGGGAATATGACTGTATGCTGAGTCTCGAGAGTCTCCCTAGAGAATCACTGAACCTGAGGTGATCTTGGGTATCATCAACACAGAGAAGAAACAGAAAAACTAATACTAACAAAAGGAAGCCAAAGTGTGGGTTATTTGTAAATGTTTATGGTTTATAAATATCATTTTACATAGAAAGTAAATACGAAATAATTTTGTTATTCACATAATAATTACAACATGTATAAAACATACAAATTAATTCATGGTACACTAGAAGCAATGAGGTCCAGTTATGAGCCTGAAAGGTATCTGGTACCTGGTTTTCAAATGTTTCTTAGCTGTGGAACCCTTTGTTAAAATAAAACCTTTTATGAAAGTCAGAGAGTGAAGTTCCTCTGGTTAAAGACTTGCTCAGCTTCCTCCTTTGAGGGCCCCAGGGAACTCTTCAGAACTTCAGTAAATAACGGATCTGATTTCCTCCTTCTCACTTACAGATGATAGACCCCAGGCTCAGACCAAAATGATTTGCCAATGAATTCATCTTTACCAAAGCATTGTTAATATCAAGCAACAAATAAATAGATGAAAAGTCTGCTTTATAACCTCTTTCATTTAACATCTCTTAATGTTTTCTCTGGACTTGCCTGTGCTTCTTTGCTCCCTCTTATACTTTCTCTTATAGGACTTCAAAGAATGAACGATCACAAACAATGAAAACATTCACTGGGTAGATTCCAAGGCCAGCTAAATGACACTACTCTTACTTTCAGGGAAAATGTTTGGTGAACCTCCAGGGTGCCTATGCTACCAAAAATTGAAACTAGCAGAGGAGAGGAGCAAATGGGGAGAATGCCACCAAGCAACCCTTAAGGGGTAACCACGTGAGGGGTGTGGAACTTACATATCTGAGACCTAACCAGACTGTGACTACAAAGCAATGTCACACTTCCTTCTTATACCCAAGCCATCACAGCATGAGCGTCATTGCATTTGACTGCAGAAAAGTAAGTCTTTACAAGATTCCCGTCTCCAAATCTCTTTGGGATTTCTCAGGGACTTCCCACATGTTCCACAAATCTATCCTGCTTATCACTTGCCACTTCATCTGGCTTTAATAGTGCCCTAGGCCACTACTCTACCCTTCTTGCTGCCCTGAAACTTGACTCTCAAGGCAGCTGTTATTGCCTTATCTTCACCCCAAGCATGGGCACAAACCATTCCCTTAATTCCCCTCAGCATCAGTGAATAACACACTGTAACATTTGAGACTCTAGGAAAGACTGGGGCATGACCAAAGATAACTGCAACATCAGAACCTAAAAGTAGATACTCCATATGGCTGCTGTTCAAGTCCATGGGCCCTGGGCCAAGGGTTTTGATCTTAAGCTTTGGTCTCAGGCTCGCTTTTCAGGAGTCAATTCTTCCCAATGTCCTACGCCATCCTCCATAAGTCCAAGCCCCAACTACCCCAAGATCAAGGAAAAGAAAGATTTTCTCAGGAAAAAAAAAAAAATCTGAGAAAATTTATCTTTATCTACAAAGAAGACAAACTTTTAGATCATTAGCCCTTTTTGTCTCAAGTTACTTTACCATCGTTCAAACAAATACCTTTAAAATCAGTTTCTAAAAAATAAAGAACAATCTATCCTCAGGATGAAGTAAGGCCTCCACGCCAGAGAAACAAGAGCAAAATAAAACCAAAACATAAAAAAAAATTGCTTAAACAGTAAAAATGGTATTTTTCCTACTTTTTAAGCTTTGATGTTGCACAAAGATCTTGGCCAAAAACCGCATAAAAAAGTCCTCAGCATCACTAACCATTAGAGAAATACAAATCAAAAACCAAAAGATACCACCTCTCACCCAGGAGAATGACTATTATTTAAAAAAAAAAAAAGTGTTTGTGAGAATGTGGAGAAACGTTTTCTTTCATTGTGTGGTTGGGAATGTAAAATCATACAGCCATTGTGGGAAATGGCATGGAAGGCCTTCAAAAAATTAAACGTAGAATTATCGTATGATCCAGCAATCCTATTTCTGGGTATATTCTCAGAAGAACTGAAAGCAGGGTCATGAAGAAAGCTTTACTCCCAAGTTCATAGCAGCATTATTCACAACAGCCAAGATGAGCAGGAGGCAACTCAGGTGTCCATCGATGGATAAACAGATAAACAAGATGTGGTATATCTATACAATGAAACATTATTCAGCCTTAAAAAAAAAAAGAAGTTAGCTCAGGACTAAGGAGAGAGGTGAATGGAAATCTGTTGTTTAATGGGCATGGAGTTCCACTTTGGGAAGATGAAAAAGTTCTGGATGGTGGTGATGGTTGCACAACAATGTGAATGCCACCGTACTGTACACTTAGAGAGGGTTAAGATGGCAAATTTTATGTATTTATCACCATTTTTAAATTTTTAATAAAATTAATACATGAGGAGGACCACCTTGGGTTCCAGAACACCTCATAATAGATACATCTATCCTTCTCATAGAACATGAGGTTTGCAGGGACTTTTAAGTCACTATACTAGGGAGACTTTCCCTGATGGCGAAAAAGACAGGCTTGCCACCTGTGGCCACTGAGCACTTAATGTGGCAAATGTCACTATGGACCTGAATTTTTCATTTCATTTTCATTGTTTTAAAGTTTAAATAGCCACACGTGCTTTGTGGTTAGCATACTGGACAGCACAGGACTGCAAGGCCACCGACTCAGGCCCTATTTGAAACACGCAGTAACTCTGATGGTTCAGTAGCAACCTTGGTGGCTGCCCTTGGGAATAGGCCCTTGCTGCCTCCACCTCCAGGCTCCACCATCCTGGTGACTCAACAATCTGTCTCAGCTCCTCTGTTCCTGCCTCTATGAGCCAAGCACACTCTCACTGCCACCTCCCAAAGCTTTTTATATCTTCTTCTGTGCACTGTTTTTCTTGGAGGACCCTCTGTAGCATGCCAACTCAGCATCATCCAGTATCTACTCAAATCTCTCTAACTACCCCAAAATACAGCACTTCGAAAGGCATCCCGTTTAAGTTTTGGGACTGTTCTATTAGGAAGGTTCTTCTTCAGGATTGAGTGAAACCTGTCAAACAGGAAGATCTTGGAGAATGCCTGATAATGAAAGAACTGGAGCAAAGTTCCCCATCTTTCTGTCTGTCATTCTCTATACTTGGAAGTGAGGCAACTGATAGCTCTAGCCAGACCTGGTTTGTAGATGTATCTGAGGTTGCCCACACCATTTCCAACATTGAAAAATTGAGATATTTCACATAAAAATCCAGATCTCAGACGCCCTTTCAGAAATGGGAAGTCCTGGCAGTGTTAGGCCTACACTCCCAGCAACAGCTGGAACCAAGTCACTGCCCCCACAGTAGAGGGAGGACATGCTTTTCATGTACTACGGTCCCTGGAGGCCTGTTTACTCATTCACAAGATGGGCCTGGCTCGCAGAAGAATTTGCATCTAAGACCCCCATTGGAGAGGTAGAATTGAACAATCACTCGAATCAGTTACATGTCATTTTCCCACCCCCAGCTCACCAGAGAGCAGAAAAAAAAGCATATTCCTCTTTATATTTCTAGCACTGAGTGTAAAGTCTTGAACATAGTAGGTGCTTGATATGTATTCATTAAGCTAAACTGAGATATTTTTAAGAGAGAATTTGAATCACGCAATTTGCCTAACTGGTTCTCTAACCGAGAGAGGATAAATGGTTTGCCCAATGTCACGGTCAGAACATGAACCATGTCCGCAGGACATTGCTTTCCTCTAAACTCTAGCTTACCTGTGGTATCAAAGGATGTTGTTATGACAGGGTCATACATCCAGGGTGGTCCGACAGCCTGGGCCCCCTAAGGCCAACACGCTAGCAAGGTTCCACAACACAGCAGCCTCCCTGCAGGGTGCCCGGCATTCTCTAGAGCACACAGCCATAGCCCGTGTGAGGGAAGCCACAAAAGGTTGTGAAAGCTATTTTTAAACTTCCAAAGACCATACTGTACATTGATAATGGGAGCATCTAAGTGCCCGGGTGTTATGGCCCCAGTCAGCATGCCATCTAAATGCTAAAGATAATAATCTTGCCTTTAATAGTAGCCCCTTTAAAAGGAGCTCTGTTCAATGTAGTGTTGCATTAAATGGAAGTGCTTTTGAATAGGCTAGGCTCCATTTCTTTATGAAGAAAATCTCTGTGAATCACCATTTTCCTGCAGTGACACATTCGTGTATTCAACTAGATGTTTCGCTGGGTTTTTTGTGTAAGCTGAAGCTGAAAATATTTTACTAAATATAAATATCCCTATATGGTTGTAGGTTATTTTCTGCCTATGTTCTCTCTCTTATCCATTTCCTTTCTCTTCTCATGTTCTTACACCTACTATTTAGGAGCTAACTCTTCTTTTTCATACTTTGTCTAGTTTTCAGTGTTTGTTGAAGACCTAGTGTAACCACTGGGTCCTCTTAATGGTTTGGAGATCCTGGTCATAAATCTCAAATAATAATAATTACCTTTGGCTGAGCATCTACTGGGTGTCTGGCACGAGGTTAGGGACATGCTTTTATATGTATGAAAATATTCCATTTTTAATCATGATATGTCAGTAGAATTGAAGCTGTGGCCAAATTACCAGACAATTATCAGTCAAATAATGAGGCAAAGCCAAGAGATATGCAGAAAGAAGTCAGATATTGTTTTAATACTTTAGAGTTGCATGGTCCTAAGAAATAAATATTTTGTGAAAAGAATGCAGGTTTTCTTTCAGTTCAAAGGTCCTTTGAAATTAGAGGGAAAAGACATTTCTGTTACTTTAAGAGCCAAAGAAATACAAAATCCAACCAATTGATCACTGTGGCGAGGTTCCTGTCATGGATGGTAACTAGTTCTCCATAGGTTCCATCGGGGTCACAAAGAAAATTGTACTCATTTTCCAGCTGAACTCTCTCCTCTTCATGAATCAAGTATCTGAGAATATTTTCCCGAAATTGCTTGGACTGCACGACTGTTTCCTTCGTGGGTCAACACCTTGCAATCCCAAGATTTAGAATTTTATATAGAAATTACTGAGGTTTTTATGTTAGGGAGTAAGCTAGTGTTTGTCTTATTCTATTGGGGCTGCTGTAATAGAATATAAACAATGGAAATATATTTCTCACAGTCTAGAAGCTGAGAAGTCCAAGATCAAGGCATCAGCAATATTAAGTATCTGGTGAAAACTTGTTTCCTGGTTCTTAGATGGCTGTCTTCTGGCTATGTCCTCACATAGTGGAAGGGGTCAGGGAGCTCACTGGGGTCTCTTTTATAAGGACACTAGTCCCATTCATGAGGGTTGCACCCTCATGGCCTAATCGCCTCCCAAAGTCCCCACCTCCAAATGCCATCACATTGGAGATTAGGCGTCAACATATGAATTTGGGGGTGGGGGGACACAAACATTTAGTCTATAGTAGTATTTTAAAATTTTGCAAAGTTTTTAGATAATATGGCCAATCGGAGTAATAGGTCAGCTTCATAACTGCAATTTTGAATGTGTAGTTGAGTAATTGACTTGGGATTATGATTTTAAGTTGAAATCTTACTGTTTGTACAATATTGGAACATTTAAGAGTATTTAAGGTCCACCACATTCATACGTTTATTATATTTATAAAAATTACTTAACTGTTTAAATAAATTTGTCAGACAGTTTAAGTACTCAATAAAGAAATGTAATATGTTAAATTTATAAATACAGTTTAAAATACATAGAGGTTCAATTAACTATGCTTATAATATGGAACAAATATAATTCAAAGTCCACTTTAAATTATTATTAAATCCTGCTAGAATGATAGCTACAATAATAAGATTCTGAAATTGAAATTAAAAACTTAAGTAGAATTTAGATTCCTAAACCTGTAACTTCAGTAAATAATTGTTAATTCGTAAACTGAAATAAACAGCAGGATTGTCTTTCGTAATCAAAATAAAGAGCCCTCGAGGATATCCAAAAACTTAAATGTAAAGGGTGGATATTCAGGGCCTTCATCCTGACATCTAAGATGGATCCCGAGGACTCCCCAGAATACTAGCCCAACTGTGTAAGAGGCTCCAGTTACCAAAGGGACTGCCTCACGGCAGCATAGTCTATACCAAAATCCTCCCCACCCCCACCTGCTCCCCACCCTGTGAGCACTCTCAGGGCCTCAGATCTGAGAGTGAGACTTCACTCAAAAACCTGTCAGAGGCTCGAGCAGCAGCATTGCAAGTTCCCAACACCTTTTCAGAAGTAGAACTCCTCCCCCAGTCAGTGCTCATGAACCAACAGTTTTCCTAAAGACTGGGGGACCCTTCAAGCACCTAGAGATTAGAGAGACTAAGGACATGACAGGCTTACTTACTTGCCTGTGTCAGGAAGGAAAAACTTTTCCTCTACCCTCCTGGTTCATAACCTTGGGGCTGTAAATTAACTAACAAAAGACAGATTGACAGGAGGAAAGGAATACAACTTTTATTACTATTTTATATGTACAGGAGTTCACAGAAAAGAAGTGAAATTGAAAGAGATCATGAGACTCAGGGGCTTACATACCATTTTAACAAAGGAAAGGAGGTTTGGCTTCAAGAGACGATAAATTGTGGGAAAGACTAGGAAATATAAGAGGGAACTAATGGAAGATAAGGGTACTCTAGTAAGGTTCGTTTATGCAAATTCATCTCAATGCCAGTTCTCCATCTCCAGTGATAAGTTTCTCTCCTCTTCCTACTATGACAAATTTATGCTGCTTTTAGGCAGAAAGGGGGAGGGAAGAGAATTCTTCCTACGTTCATTGAGAAATTGCCTTCAGCTCAAAATAATCCTTATGCCAAAGTGGCATATTTGGGGTGGCATATCCTGATCCCTCTCACCTGGTGCACTGTAAGGGTCTAATAAATTTGTATTCATTGAATGTATGAAAGCTAAAGTCTCCTTTGCCAATGTCCAATGTGTGTTAAGTATAACACGGAAACCTGACTCACACTATGGTTATTGACACATAGAATATTAGGAAGGCCGCAGTGCCTTCATGTGGCTCTTTGTAAGGGTTAATGACTGCTTCTTTGAATCTCAGTGTAGCAGCTGCAGATGACATCAGATTTTCTGCCACAATGGCTTAAATCAAAACAATGAATCCATCAAGGGGAAAGCCAAGGCACCATTTAGGGCTCACAGGGAAGAACTGGGCAGAGGGGTCCAAACAAATGAGATTAGGAGAGAATATCTCAAAATGTGAACATTTGGGGCATTTTCACAAAAGAGTAACTGCCTGTCGCACTGGGAAAAGGCATGCATATAGGACAGACGTCAAGAGGCACAGGATGACTGCATTTAGGCCCAATGTCGGGGCATGATAGAACGTTGGGAATTGGCTTAATTAGTTTGAACCACAAATGCACATGTACTTCCTTCGTTCTCCCGGGGTCTCTCATCAGGTAAAAGAACTGCCACATCACACATGGTTATAATCATCGCATTCCTAACAAAACATACATTATGGAATATCCAAAGTCCTTTTCCTAGGCCTCAAAACATAAAAAACAACCATAGCCTTCAGAATTACAGTGGGAACAATCCTGACATGTTGATTTTTCAGTTAAACTCACGGAGGAACAACTGACCAGTGGTCTGTATGTTGTTGCCTGTATGTATTCTTCTATAGCCTAGAGTGTGACCACATTTACACTGTCTCACAGCCCCACACACCAAAACCCAAGAGAAAAAATAGCAAACTGGAAAAGCAATCTACAGTATTCTTTTCCAGAAAGTCTCAGGACAGGTATTTTCTTAGCAGTTCTGGGCTTATCATATTCAATTAATTCCCTACAGCCAATGACTTCACTTTCTGTAATAACTCTGAAGAGACCAAGAAAGTGATGCAATTCTATCTCTTCCTCTATAAACCACCTGCAAAGCTTTTACCTGCTGTATTCAATGGCCATTCCCCAGACTCCAGAAAGTGTGAACAGCTTAAGGGTGGGTCCTAAGGGCAGGAAGGAGTGTGATGGAGGGAGGGAGCCAGGATGATGGAAAAAAAATCACATTTCTCTTGCAAAAATGAAACAGATGCCCAGGTGGTAAACATAACTCCCAATTACTTGTCTTAAACTAACCCTGAAATTTAAAGTTACTGTCTTTCATCGACAAACAAGCAGAAGATTCAGTCTGTAAATAACAAGGACTTTATACTCTAAATGTAGGATTTTTATGTGAAACTCTACTTTCGTGCCAGCATTTCCTCTTTGTTATGAAACAGGTAGGCTCCAATCTTTGATTTTCTACAGCCCTTCTCATGAAACTCTGTGCCAGACTAGAACAGAGTGAGGAGTAGCTTTCTCAAGATTCTGAAACCTGTTTCAGAATCACCTGGGCGGCTTGTTAAAAAATGCGAATTCCCGGACCACACCCCAGACCTACCTAATCGACTTTCCTGAGCCTCTGCATTGTTAACTAGAGCCCTCTGATGAGTCTTATGCATAATAAAATTTGAAAACTACAGATATAAAAAGCATATAACTCTAGGGCAAGGGTCACAGAGTTCTCACAGAGAGGAACCAAGACATCTATTGTTTTCACCTGTAGGAGTGTGTCCTCAGATGCCCCTGGGTAAGCCAGGATAGAGCACTGCTTCTCAAACAAGAATATAAATGCATATTCTGATCCATTGACTTCTGCTCCAGTAGACCAAGGTAGGCCAGAAAGTCTACATTTCTAATAAACTTCCAGGCTACCACCACCAATGCTTTAGGTACAGCTGGACAATTAGTTTATAACCCCCAATAGCCTGGGTTAGATAAGGTGCACCAGGAAGTTCCTCAAACTCAGTAGTCAATCTTATCTACAGCCTAACAACCAGACTATTTGGAACGCAGGACTCCTTTTAAAATGCAGATACTCCCCCAGAAGGATAAAACTTAGTGTGACTTACTTAATCAGATTACTACCCTTTTAGCTGAACTCAGCCCCACTCAGATGATGGAGGTTTTAACTAGAAGGGAGGAAGTAAGGGTAAGCAGGACCAAATGGGATCTACCCTGATAGCTTCAAAGAGAAATAGGACAGCAGAGAGATTTTGGCTCCTTTCGGAGAGAGGCCAATAGGTGTGAGAGAGCTACTGGGTAGAAGGGAGTCAAGAATAATTTGCTGCAATTACATTACAAATCTTAATAGGGAGCCTGCTGTGTAACAAACACTAGGCTAGGGCCTGGGAATGCTCATATAAATAAGATGTAGACCTGTCCTTGCATGATTGAGGCCCAGCAAGTTGGCCTCCAGCACCGAGGGAGGAAACGAGCCCCTGGCCCTGCCTCAAGCTTTTGGCAAGTTACCATTGGTTGCCAATATATCGAGGTAAGACAAGATCTTAGTCAACATTATGATGTTTGGAAACAATAAGAAATATACTAAAATGTACAAGAGCCAGCCTAGATTACTATTCATTTGACTCCCACTGATAAAGCCTGTGAAAATTAAGTCAATATCTGCCAGCTAACGCCTTGGGGACTGCAGGCTCCATTTTATTTATTTATTTGTTTGTTTGTTCATTTGTTTGTTTTTATTAGTTTCAAGCATACAGTACATTGGTTAGACATTTATATAGTTAATGAAACAATCCTCCAAATTACTCCATCTTTCCTCTGGCTCTACACGTAGCCATTACCTTCCTGCTGTCTGTATTCCCTATGCCGTATTCCCCATCCTCGTGACCATCCCTGCTTTCTCCTCGTGCCCTTAACCCCTTCCCCTCTGGCTGTCACCCAATTGTCCTCCGTTTTTGTGGGTCTGTTTTTGATTCATTTGTTCTCTCTGTTTCTCATATCAGTGAAATCATACGGTATTTATCTTTCTCTCTCTGACTTATTTCGCTTAACATGATTATCTCAAGTTCCATCCATGTTGTCACAAATGGTAGTATTTCATCTTTTCTTATGGCTGAGTAATATTCCATTGTATATATGACCCATAACTTCTTGATCCAATTGTCTATTGATGGACATTTAGGTTGCTATTGTAAATAGAGTGCAGACTCCATTTTATTTTTATTTTTATTTTTGCCTTTAAAAAAATTTTTTTTATTATGGCGACATTGGTTAATGAAATTCAGTATGTTTCAGGTGTACAATTCAACAGTAAGACATATATATAGTGCATTGTGTGTTCACTGCCCATAGTTAGATTTCTTTCTGTTGCCACATGTTTGACCCTTTTTACCCTATCTACCTCCCCTCACCCCCAGGCTCCATTTTAGACATTATAGTTTATCAAATATCCTGTACTTCTTTGGGAAGAATTGCACACATAGAATTTTTCATAGAATGATGACTATCAGAGAGTTTAAAACAAATAATTTGGGCCATTTAAATTAAAATCATAAATTAATGAAAAGTTATATAAGAGAAGAAAAAACTTTTTCTCTACCTTCTTAGGTTCAGAGTATGGGACCTGCAAATTAAATTGACAAATGACAGATTAATAAAGAAAAGGTACAATTTTTATTGATGTTAATATTTTTACGCATACAGGGGCTTCACAGAAAAGAAAACCGCATTTTAACAAAGGATGATGAATTATGGAACACTACTAGAGAAAGAAAAGGGATTTGGGCTTCTAAAAGAGATCAACTGTGGGCAGGTGAGTATAAAATATATGGGGGAAATTAATGGAAGATAAGAATTATTTTAGTAAGGTCTGTTTATGTACATTCACCTTGGCCTTGACATCCTTTCTCGGGTGATAAGAGTGCTCTCCCCTTCCTAGTACAAGAAAGTCACCTTTCTCAGGAAATTTATGTCCTGCTTTTAGGCAGATGGGGGAGGGCAGAGAGCTCTTTCTGTGTCTGGTTTTCTCAATTGCCTTCAGCTCAAAATAATTTTTATGTAGAAGTGACGTATTTGGGGGTGATCCCCTTTGGTCATTAAAATCTTCTGTGCCCTATAATTCAAGTTCAGAACCCTCAAGCCATTACCCAGGTTATGCAGGTGACTCAGCCTCCTCCTTCCTTCAATTCCAGACAGAACCCAGTCATCCTTCTTCAAGCCCTGGCTTTTTCCCACAATGTGCTTGTGCTTCCGACAGTCTCTCCCAGCTCAGCCAGTGTTTTCCCTGTTTTGTGATCTGTTACATATCCAATAATCACACAAAAGTTTTATTAACTTTATAAGTTGATGTCTTTATAAAGTGATGTCTCTACTCCTAACCCCTGTTTTCCCCTCCCCACCATGACTCACTAACTTGCTTTATAACAGCTTCTTCCTCCCTAAATGTAGTATATAGTACTTGCTGCTTTGTAATAGGTTCAAGTTCTACTGTTGCAGGATCCTCGGACAGAGAGACAGGACACTGAGGCACTAGGCAGGAAGTAACATTTATTGGTTTCGGCACCAGCTCAGACAATTCACATCCAGAGGCTGAGCCCAATTGCAACAGGGCTTTCCCTTTGATACACATCTTATACTTCTTTATGTTCTCTCTATATAAAGAAAGTGTATTTTGATTGGTTGACAGGCCATAAGGGGAGTGACTGACCAGGGCCGGTGGTCTGTCTCATGTCAGCTGTGACACTAAAAAGTCCCTTACCTATTACAGGAAGGGAAGTAAACAACCTTCGACTGTTATAGGAAATAGGTTGGCCTCCATACTACCTCATCGATTGGCCTTATAGAAGTCATTTAAACTCATTAAATCTATTCCAATTTACAAATAGAATAAGAATATCTACTTCAGAGAATTGATGTAAGGAATAGATCAGATAATATTATAAAATGTGACTGTAGTTTTTTATAATACTTTATTTTGTATGTTTGCAAAATGTGTCAGCGACTTTCCTAAGGTCCTACTGTGTTTCCAGGACTATTTGACATACTCTTTGTTCCTTTGACAAGAATTTAGAGCACTTACTATGTTCAAGGCAATGTGCTAGATCAAGAATCACCGAACTGTGCCAGCTGCTTTTGTACAGACAAAAGCTAAGAATGGTTGTTACATATTGTACTGGGTTAAATGATCGCCACCTAAAATTCATGTTCAGGGACTTTTTTTGGAAATAGGATCTTTGCAGATGTAATTAGGTAAGGGTCTTAGTCATCCTAAGAGCCTTAAATCCAATGGCTGGTGTCCTTTTTAGAAAAGGAGAAGACACAGGGATACACAAGGGGAAGGCTACATGAAGATGAAGGCAGAGACTGGAACATCAAGGATTGCTGGGGTCTACCAGAAGCCATTAAAGGGCAAGGAATGATTCTTTCCTAGACCCTCACAAAGAAGTACTCTGCCAACACCTTTGTGTCAGATTTGCAGACTCCAGAACTGTGGGAGAACAAGGTCTGTTGGTTTTTTGTTTGTTTGTTTGTTTGTTTGTTTGTTTGTTGTTTTTATGGTGACATTGGTTAATGAAATCCAATAAGTTTCAGGTGTACAAATCAACAGTAAGGTAAGTATATGTATATATCTATCGCATTGCACATTCACTGCTCATAGTTAGATTTCTTTCTGTCCCCATATATTTGACCCCTTTTACCCTATCTATCTCTCCTCTAAGTCTGTTGTTTTAAGCAATTTGTTATGGCAGCCCTAGGAAATATACGCGTTTTTAAATGATTTTTTAAAATCAAAGTAAAAACAATATTTTACAATTCATGAAAGTTATGTGCAATTAAAACTCCATTATCCATAAATAAAGTATTATTGGCACACAGTCACATTCATTTGTTTATGTGTTCTTTTATGCTACAACACCAGAGGTGAACCATTGTGACAAAGACGGTATGGTCAGTGAAGTCTGAAATGTGCACTACCTGGTCCTTTACTAAAAAAGTTTGCCAACTCCTGTGGGAGATGTTTGGGAATGAGATAGATATAACCCAAGCCTTCATACAGATCATACGATAGTTAAGAAAATAAATATTAAGCAATTGATTACAAAATTGACTAGTTACAACAGTGATCTTTACAGTATTATAACTGAAGAATGAAGCAAAAGCCATGAGAAATATACAGAATCCAACACAATGGTATCTTTACAACTGTAAGAGAAAGCAATCTATCTAATACAAGTTCAAAAAGGTTAGGAATGACTGTAATGGAGTGTCATTAAAGTGTCTTTGGTGCCCATTCCAATTATCTATTGATGACTGACAATCCGCCCAAACTTATTGGAGTAAAACAATAACTGTTTTCATCATATTCAAAGATTTTGAGTCAGAAATTCAGATAGTAAAACAGAAAGAATGACTTGTCTGTGTTCCACAATTCTGGAGTCTCTGCTAGAAAGACTCAAATGGCAAGGGGCTGGATTTTTCTGGAGGCTTCCTCACTCAAATGTGGGCACCTTGACTGAAATGGTTCAAGGCTCAGCTGGGACCTACTGACCAAAACACCTACACATGGCCTTTCCATGGACTTTGGGCCCCCTCATAAAATGGTTGCCTCAGAGTAATCAGACTTCTTTACGTGGTGAATCAGATCTCCAAGAGCAAGTGATCAGTGAACAAAGTGGAACCTGCATATTCTTCTATGACCTAGCCTTGGAAGTCACATACTGATACTTTCATAGTACTCTTTTGGTTGAAACAGTCCCTAAGCCTGCTCATATCCAAGGGGAGGGTACACAGACCTTGACTCTTGATTTAAGGTGTTTCAAAGAATATGCAGGTATGTTTTAAATGACCGCAGAGTCAGATGAGAAGACATTAAGATGCTTTAGGAGGGCCAAGGAAATGCAAAATCCTACCAAGCATTGAAGAAATTAACCTCAAGCTGGGTGGGAGAAGCATTGCAGATTAAAATCAGACAGAAGAATTGGGTGATAACTACTTCAATCAAAGAGACTCTGTCTGTGAAAACACCTTAGCAAGGTATGGAACCAGGTTACCATGATGATAAAAATGGTTCACTGAGCCCCATGAATGTTATAAGAAAGAATCTAACTTTTTGTCTTGGCTAAGTATCTCTCTAGTTATCTGACAACATCAGTTTACTAGACAACAGCTCCAACTTGCTTGGAAAACTCTGTTTTCCACTAGTGGTAAAGCGTCTTTTAACATTGGGAAAGTTTAGAATTAATGAAATAAATTAAACCCACAGTATTAATGCTTTAATATTCAATTTAGGAATAATATGGGCATACATGAAGTTTTTGTGGTATTTAAAATAATCTGGCAAATAAAGTATTTAGTAGATTGGCCTTGCAGTTCTGATTTAAGATGCATAATTGAGGTATTGATTTTGACTTGCAGCTTTAAGTTGGCTGCTCACCCCCTTCAAGTCTTTGCTCAAATTTCTCCATCTTAGTGAAGCCTCAATTTAATAGAATTGGTCCCTCTCCACCTCAATGCTGTCCCCCTAACTCTTCTCTCTCCTTTCTAAAACACTTGACCCCTTCAAACATACTACTTAATGTGTATGTTGTCATTAATTGTCTTTTCCTCTAACTAGAATGTAAACTTAATAGGAGCAAGAACTTTGTTTTGTTCATAGATGAGGCTCAAGCACCCACTCCAAGGAATCCATAGTAGGTGTTCAACAAATATTTGTGTGGAATTTGTTAAATATTACTGCTTGTAAACAGTTATGGAACATTTGAGAGAGCTTAAGATTTGCTTTACTTGTAAGTTTAATTTATTTGAATTATAAAAACCATTTAAACACTTGGGAATGTTTTATTTGTTATTTGGATCATCGACATGCTTAAAAAGAAAATTGAATACAATAAATTTGTAAATGCAACTAAAAACGTCTAAGGGACTGTAACTAATTTACAAAAACCTCGTATGGGTATAAAAACCTGTTAGAGTTATAACTAGAAGAGTAAGATTTATAAGTTAAAAGTCAAATGTCTAAGGAAACTAAGTTTTTAACTTAGTCATTTATCTCTAATAAATCAAATATTATTTTTTAAACACTAAAGTAGTTGCAAAAGGTAGTTATTAGTCATTGTATATAAAATCCACCATAAGGACACACACACATACACATACACAATTCATACTGTCTAATATTACAAAGGAAAAATCTCGAGTGACCTACCCTAGTTGAAAATATTTTAAAAGTGAATGAATCAAATTTAGTCAAGTATAATTTAGGTTATGAATCATGTGAAAGTTAATGATGTTCCTGCAATCTCACTACTAAATTATAGAGAATCCAGTCTCACACCAAATTCTGCTATACGTACTAACATTTCATAAACTTTTATTAGCAAGTAAACACAAAGCATTTTCTAAAAATCCTTCTGTATGGCCAAGGAGTCCCTGGTCTCTATCTTTTCAGATGAATGAACAATTCACTATCTATCATCTTATAGCTGGCATCAGGCAGCAGCCGGAAGTCCTCCAGACCCATGACTGGACACAGAACTGTTTGGGAATCAAGTCTCACAGGTACAGGCTATAGGCCTCTACATTCTTATATCTGTTCCTGCGAGTTAGGGACTCTCTAAGATATTCCAACCAACACACAAACACTGAGTACACATAATTTCACTAGGAGCCCATTTCTAGCATTCGTCAAGCTAATCAACTCCATTTCCAATATTCATTATGCTAATTATAAAAGTGACTGGCATCGTTATAAGCGCATATCAGAAGCAGCCTCAATGTGGGCTAGTGGTTCCTGCCCCAACCCCATACATCCTCCTGACTAACCCCACTCAGGCCCTAAGGAAGTGTCTCTCCACTATCCCACCTTATTTTCTGAAAAAGTGACTATCTCAACACCATGAAGATCTATGATTGAGGCACTGCCAACCAGCATGAACAATAGACTCTGCTTCAAAGTGCTAGGAGAACTTGAGAAGCAGAAGCCTTAGATAAATCTGTTAGTTTGTCGAAAACTTCCTCTCAAACTGCATAAAATGCCATAGATTTTTGCATAATGAATTATCTTCTCTCTGTGTTCCAATTAATGGTTCCAAAGTTACTCAAAATTAGCTGTTATACTTGACAGCTGAGAAACATTCTATAATACTAAACAAGTCACATTATGCTTAAATATATAAATGTACATTTGTGGAAGTACCATGATACTGATTCAGTGATACCGATTCTAAAGAATGACAACTGCATAGACATAGAATACTAGAATTGTAAATCATTTTACTTTTATAAAAACATCGAATGAGATGTAATTAAACTTTCAACAAAAAAAGTTAATATCTTTACTTAAATAATTTTGATTCTAAAACTCAAACACATCGTAATTTGTATTTTTGTCTTTTGCTTTTAATAATCTTGAATTTTAGAGAGAAAACTTTGGAAAATGTAAAAATATAATCTTAGTTTTTTAATTTTTTATTACATTCCATTAAGTTTTATGATGAAAATATATTCAAAATGTTAAAATAGTATCATCATCCATAACACACAAATTGCGTGAAAATTATGACTATAACAAAATAGTAATTTTGCTGAAACAAACATAAGAAAAGTAAGTGTTAGAGAATCAATACATTGTTGGGCAGGAAGAAACTTTCCCCTCTACCCTTCAACATTCTTTTGATTAGTTTAATAATAACATCTACATGAGACAAATTAACAAGAGAAAATAACCAAATTTAATTATATATGTATGTGTGTGGAAATCCTACATACATGAGAGAGTCAGAGACCACACAGACATGAAGAGTTAAGAGACAGAAAGGGAAAATGAGATATATATGGCATTCTGAGCTAAGGATGAGGTAAGCTGCCTCAGGGCTTCAGAGGGGAGGAAGGTCACTGCAGGACAATAAGGAAAGCAGATGTTCAGTAATTACCAGTTTGCCTTGCCCTATAGAAAGATCATAAAAAAGTTATTTCTGGTGATAACTCTTATTATGGGCAAGGCCCCTAATTTAAATTAAAATTCTTCTAGATAGTTAAAGGATATAGGGAACAGAAGTTTCTTTTGAGTCTGCAGGCCCTTGGTTGCCGTTAGCTAAAAATAATCTGTACACCACAGAGGCACATCTTGGGGTGACTTGTTTTGAACCCCTACAACATAATGTTTATGAATTATGTACATTTTTCTGTTATTGCTAATCCAAACACCTCCAGTCCATCAGTAAAACACTGATTTGAGCAATCATAATTAAATTCAGTTGCCTTTCATATATTGCCAGCTTTTAGTCATATAAAAACACCACTTTATAAATGTGATAGTTAACGATGATATATTTGACAAGGTAGAGGATAAAAAATGATTACTAAGCAGTTTGTTAGTTATGGTCTATAACTTTAAAATATTTAGGTACATGGCCCTTTGGCCTCCATGTGTACTCTCATCCTGGGACCCTGCAAATGTTAGGAGCACCTAAATGTGAGACCCTGATGAGGAAGGTGGTTGACTTTGTATCTTGGTGGTTGGCTTTGACTAATTGTGCATTCCTGATTAGAAAGCTAGCTGAACCAAGGACTTAACTGCAACAGAAGACACTGTACAGAAAATTTCAAAAGAAAAGACAGACAGCCTATGTGGAAAAATTAGACCCTTGTGACCTATTGGTGGGGATGTAAGCTGATACAGCCACTGTGGAAAAAAGGTAAAGAGGTTCCTCAAAATCATAGATTACCATATGATCCAGTAATCCCATTTCTGGGTATACACACAAAAGAAATGAAAGCAGGGTCTCGAAGACATATTGGTAAACTCATGTTCATTGCAGCATTATTCACAGTAGACAAGAGATAGAAGCAATCCTAATGTCTATCAGCAGGTGAATGGATAAACAAAATGTGGTATATCCATACAATGAAATATTATTCAGCCTTGAAAGGAAAGAAAATCTGAAACAATATACAACATGGATTAACCTTGAGGATATTAAGCTAAGTGAAATAGGCCAATCACAAAAAGACAAAGTACTCTATGATGCCACTTATGAGACACTGAGAGTAGTCGAACTCTTAGAAAAAGTAGAATCATGGTTGCCAAGGGCTAAGGAGAGAGGAGAGTGGGGAGTTGTTTAATGAGTACAGAGTTTCAGTTTTGCAAAATGAGAATAATTCTGTTAATGTATTGTACAATATGAATATACTTAACAGCCCTGAACTGTATACTTAAAAATGGTTACAATGGAGACAAAAAATGACACAAACCATATTTCACTCACATATGGGATATAAAACAAAAAGCAACAAACAAACAAACAAACAAACAAACAAAACAAACAAACTCATGCAGAAAACAGAATAGTGGTTACCAGAGGGGTTAGGGGATATGGAGGAGATGAAGAAGGTAAAGGGAGTTAAATATATGGTGATGGAAGATGAGACTTTGGATAGAGAACACACAATACAATACACGGATGATGTATATAATAGAATTATACACTTGAAACTTATATAATGTTACTAACAAATATCACTCCAATAAATTTAATCGAAAAAATAGTTAAAATGCTTAAAATATTTTACCACAATTTTGTTAAAAAAGTAAAAGCCAAACCGTCTAACAGAGATTCAGGGAATGCTTCTCTGAACAAATAACTTTAAACTGAAAGATGAAAGATGACTAAGCAAGGCCAAGGGGAACTGAAAGAAGGCCAGGATGGCTGAAGGGAGTGGGGGGCAGAGGTAGCCAGAGTGAAAGAGTGGGGTGTCATGAAAATGTTAAGAGTTTGTTTTATCCTAAGAGCAATGAGAAGAAAAAGAACACAGGTATGTAAGGTATAGTATCTGTGAGATAGTTAGCAAGCAATTCAATACTCAATATCCAATAACATACTCCATGATGTGGTAGGGAATCTAAGTCTGGAGAAGTCCTGGAGAGGGTAATGGACCCATGAGGTAGACACAGCAGGACGTCGGGTGAGCAGAACTTGATAGGTCACCAAAAGTCCAGGGCTTAGGAGCCCAGACTTTGGCACTGTCAGTCAGCCCTTTGCAGTGGACTCAGCCTGCCCTTGTAAATCCAAACTGGGAGACAGTAAAAGCCCCCTACTCTAGTTTCCAAAACAGGACTCAGAAATTAACACTGTCTTCCAAACTCCCTTTCCGGGTCCACCCTCTCCCCTACACCACTCCTACTTATGTGGCCACTCTAACCCACCAGCTCTCACCTTTACCTGCCCTGGGCTCAGATCTCAGCTGCCACTGTTCACCACAAAAGGCATGTGTCTGGTGCCTCAGCCTCTCAGATGAGGATGTTGTTACCTGCCTTCTGACCTCCAGAACTCTAGAGGACTGTGGAGAGCCTACTCGGTTCCTGAATCCATTAGAAAACCACTGACTGATCAGCATTTTGAGCTTGGCAAATCACTTAACCTCTCCAAGATTCAGCATCCCTACACGTAGTGTGAGGATAAAGCTAGTCCTATTGCAGTTCTAAGGCTATTTTAAGGATCATGTTGGGTGATCCATGTGGAAATCTCTTGAAAATCATAGAGCCCAATAATGAAAGAGACAATAAGAAAACAAGCTGGGCCTGGACAGACCCATGGATTTATCTCTGTAAATTGTTGCAAGTGCCAGGGAATGTGTACACTTAACCAGCCCAACACAGCACATGTAAGAGGTATTAATGCTGATGAGGACAATGAATGTATTGGTGGAGATCACAACTAATCTAACCAGAGGCATTAGGCAACAGCTACTGCCAGTTCACCAATCCCTTCCCAAAGCCTCCTCCCACTCACCAATGGATTTAGCTCCATTTTTTAGTACATCAAGGATGTTAGACTGCTCCTTGAAAAATGGATTGTTTTTTCCCATTTATTGCCAAACGAAATCAAATACATACCCTCTTTAATTTTACAGCAAGAAATCTGGGCTTAACCGTTCTTCACGGCAGGGTTTATAATTTGTACAGAGTACCTGGACAAGTCGGCTCACACCTGTGCAATTGAGTCACCTTCTCCTGTGCCACTCGGCAGAAAGGGCACACTTGTAAGAACATAGCTCTCTTCTAAATGTGATAGCAGGCGTGGGCGTATGGGGAAGTGTATCAGCAAGACAGGGAGGTGGTTAGAAGAAAGACAATGAGCTTGTGAATTTCTCTAAGCCTCTCAGAGCCTGAGAAACAAATCGTTCAACTTTCATATCCATTTCAGTTATCCCGCTCAAATAACATGCATTTCCTCCACATTTTTTCTGTGGTAAGAATGAGAAAATATATTTTCTTTGAAGTAAATCCTTTTGATTTTCAGACAAGTTTTATTGGCATGGAGGCTGCCAAGCCAGTCTCTCCTGAGTGTCGATTCTCATTTCCCTGTGTTGCACTTATTAATGTAATTGTCATTAATAACTCACATTTATTGAGTGATTACTACACCCCAAGTACAATATTGACAGTTTACGCTTGCATCTCATTTGAGCTTCCCGATAATCCAATGAGGTATGTGTTAGTACCTCCATTTTTATAGATGAGGAAACTGGGGCTCAAAGAAATTCAAGATGTTGGCATAGTTGGTTCCTTGTGGAAGCCTGAGGAGAATCTGTCCTTTGCCTCTCCTAGCTTCTGGTGGCTGCTGGCAATCTTGGCATTCCGTGGCACGTAGGCATTCCTATCTCAGTCTCCAACTTCACATGGTCTTCTCTCAGTGTCTCTCTGTCTCTTTCTATAAGGACACTAGTGATTGTATTTAGGGCCCACCCTAATCCAGAATAACCTCATTTTTTTACCGAAGCCCCTCCTTATCCTCCAGGCACGCATGCCAAGATCCCCAGTGGATGCCTGAAACCATGGATAGTACCAAACTCTATACATACCCCTATATATACTATTTGTTTCTATATATACATAACTTTTCACTTAAAGAAAGCACTTTACAGCTTTTCTTTGGTGTATCTAAATTGCCAGCATCACTACTCTTGCCCTTTGGGCCAGTATTAAGTAAAATAGGGTTACCTGAATACACATTGTGCAACACAGCAACAGTGAATCTGATAACCATAACATCTGCTGAGTGACTAACAGGCCGGGAAAGTAAAATGTGGAGACGCTGGACAAAGGGATGATTCACTTCCCTGGTAGGATGGAGCAAGATGGTGCGAGATTTCATCACACTACGCAGAAAGAACAGCGTGCAATTTCAAACTCAGAAATTGTTTATTTCTGGAATTTCCCACATAATATATCAGACTTCTATTGACCACAGGTAACTGAAACTGTGGACGGCAAAACTGGATAAGGAGGGACTACTATATAATGAATTTTGTCATTTTAACTATTCGTAAGTGTACAATTCAAAGGCATTAATTACATTTACAATGTTGTGTAACCATGACCACTATTTCCAAAGCCGTTTCACCACCCTAAACAGAAACTGTGTGCCCACTAAGCAAAAGCTCCTCATCCTCTCCTTCTCCTAGGCCCTGCTAATCTCTATTCTACTTTCTGTTTCTACTAATTTGCCAATTCTAGGTAACTCATGTCACTGGAATTATGCAATACTTGTCCCTTTGTGTCTAGCTTATTCACTTAAAATGTTTTCAAGATTCATCCATGTTGTAGCACACATTAAAACCATGTTTCTTTTCATTGCTTCCATTTTCTGCATATAGATACTTTGTTTATCTGTTCATCTGCTGATAGACCTTGGGGTGTTTTCACCTTTTGACTATCCTGAATACTTCTGTTATGAACACTGGTGTACAAATATCTGTCTGTGTTGCTGTTTTTAATTATTTTAGGTATGTGCACCTAAGAGTGGAGTTGCTGGGTCATGTGGATAATTCTATTTTTAATTTTTTGAGGACCCACCATACTGTTTTCCATGGCAGCTGCACCACTCAACATTCCTACCAACAATATACAAAGGTCTCAATTTCTCCACATCCTGGTCACCACTTATTATTTTCCAGTTGTTGTTATTATTAATTATTAATATTTATTATTATTATTATTATTACAGAGTATACCCTCATTTCGACTGAACCAATCACATCTGCAAAGATCCTATTTCTAAATAAGGTCACGTTCTGAGAGTCTGAGCAGACAGGAATTTTGGAGGGACACTATTTAAGCTGGTACACCATATGATTCCAGAGTCGACACCCATAACCCCTAACACTACCTCAGTAATGTATTTAGTCCTCATAACCATCCAATGAGCTGGGTATTCACATCCTCATTTTACAGATCAGAGCTCTGAGTGGTGAGGCAATTCTCCAAGATTCTATATACAAAACAGCTGGTTTTAAAAGTGGTTCTCTTTTTCTACTATACCATTCTACTATGCATATTTTGCAGCAATCCTTCATTAATCAAGTAATACCTTCTCCTTAATGCTTTCACTGAACACTTCTCCCCTGGGGAGGGTTAGAAATCCCTATGATGTGCTTTCTTAATAACCTGTATACATTTGGTATCATCTCATTTAGAACACATCAATGTAATTTTATTTTGTTGGTCCATTCCTCTAGGTTAGGAGCATCTTGCTTTATTATTATTATTCAACATAGAAAAGATGGGGGACCTTGAGTCCTTTCCAAATATGGTAAATAGCATTTCTCAGATTTTATTTCCATTTTTATTTAAAGGTAATGAATAATCTTGGAGACTTATCTAAGTTATCAGTCAATTTTTCTGTGTGTTTCAGCATTACATCTAGAGTTAAGAATTCGCTTCACGATCTGTAGCCATTTATATATGTATTCTTCAAATGATGGCTATGGTATTCTTCTAATTCTGTGCTTTTGTAACTTGCTCAAAATCATGTTTAATCCTCTAGATTATGAGATCTATAATAAACTTATATGAAATTTAAAAAGAAAGTGTTTTCTCAGCAGCATTCTCTTTCTTGTGCATGGTATTGTGAAGACTATAAAGAGAGTGCAATAGTGACAATTTTCATTTCAGAGATCAAAAAAAAATGATTCACACCACAGAGTTGCCATCAAATGTACTTGCTCTGTAAATAATATTTATTCTATAAATATTATTTCCCTTCTTTCCTTCCTTTATTACCTAATATACAGCTTAAATTTCTATTAAATTCTGTAATTTACTTCGTCTTTATATGATTCAAAGAATTAGCCAAATACCCCAGCAAAGCTGAGGCAAGTCCCAAAGCCCTTATCATTCCATAAATATAAAATGTATATGGGTATGTATATACACAAAAATACTCAAATACACTGTTAACAACAGAATCGACATCATACAAAGCAGGATGAAGAGTTACTAGACAAAACTATAAATGAGTTCTATTTCAAGCATTAGTATAGAGCTGCTTTATAAACTAAACCAAAGAAATTTTGATCATATCCCTTAAAACCCTTCATTAATTCTCCTTCACCTGAAAGAGTTAAGTCCAAATATCTTAGTGTAGCTTTACTTTCATCTCCCCCTTTCCAGCATGCATTCCAGTCATAGAGTCGGATAAACTCCACATGAAATTCTGTTCCTAGAATGTCTTGTTTGGCCCAATTGGTAACCTCCTCTCTATCCTTCAAAACCTAGTTTGGAATTACCATCCACCTAGGAACTTTACCTACATAATCCTCTCTGTATTTTATTCAGATTTCTATCATAATTTTTTTTATCTCATTCTATAATTATGCATTCTATAATCAGAACATGAGAGCAGGAATTCTGTTTTATTCGTCTCAGTGTTTCCAGCACTGGACTCATAGTAGCTGCTTAATAAATGTTTACCAATTTACGAATTGCTCATTTGAATGTCCCCCTCCCCCACTTTCTTGAGTATATTTTGTCTCTCTTTAAACAAAGTTCAGGGAACTTGCAAATTTGTAAGCCAATTTTTTTCCCCATTCTCAAATCTCAAATCTTTTAAAATCTCATAGAAATACTGGGTATTCTGGAGGTAATGACCTTACATTTAATCCCCTTTTCAGGGACGATATGACTATGTCTCTGTGATTTTGTGAAAAGCAAGAATTGCATTTATCTCTCCAACCTATCTTGCTACCCAACCATTTACGTCTTGCTCTCTGAATGCCCACCTTTGTCCTTGGAATTTGGTCTTAAGTAGCTTAAAGGAAACCACTTGTTGGAGAGAAAAATAAATACATCCAAAACAACAGTTCAAAGACTCTGAAGTTCTTTATGAAAGATATTGAACAACTCTCTTAACCATAGCTAATGTCCAGAAAATGGAAATATCAACGGAGGTATAGACACTGGAGTTTCGCAAGGCCCCATGAGAACATAACAGTGACTAGGGGAAGGCAAAGCCACAATTCTAGACTCAAGGAGTAACCGGAGCCTCTCATTCTAGCATTTTAGGTATTTATGCTGATAAGTTTGCCTGGAGGACAAGGACCAGTTTAGATTTTTTTGGCCTCCCTCCTGCGGCAGCCTGACCCTGCCTGACCATTTCCTGCTCCAATGAGTTAGTTCCTGACTTCACCGCCCCCTTCCCAGGACTCTCCAGCAAAGGGGCAGTCCAAAAACCCACTCAAAATGATTAAGCCGGTTTCCTTATAGTTTGGCAGCCAATCAACGTTCTCCTATGTTCTCCTTCCTTATATGGAATATCTATAGCTGTGTAGGAATGCAGAAATACAAGATTACATAAAACTGCCCGCCATGTTACAAGCGGGGCTCAGCCTTTGGATAAGAATCCGCCGAGCCGATGCCGGCATCAATAAATGCTGTTTCCCGCTTACAGCCTCGGTGTCCCATCCCTCTGTTCAAGAATCCCACAACACTCCCCATCAGCTGCAGATTGTCATAGGAACTAGTACTCCGTAAAAACTTGCTATTAAAATGGAAGTAGTAAGTCTCCAAAGTAGGCTTTTTTGATTAAGAGAGTAAATGCAAAAATGGGCAAGAAGAACAAATGGTACAAAAGGAAAAACTTCATGTCGGAGCCAAGGCCAAGCGACTCGATCTTGTCGACAATGCCAATTGTCAGGGTCCAGGGTATTGCTGACCTGACCCAGAAGTTTGGCCAGTGTGAGGCCCAGTTGGACGAATGTACAAGGAGTTTACATGAGAATGAAGCAGCAGACACCAACTTTATTATGTGGAGCAAAATGCAGTTCTATTGGGGAGTGCGGTCTCTTGCATTGGGCATGCAGTCTTGCATGCACTTCTCCTGCTCCCCTTCTGTTCTCCCCTCTGCCTGCTCCCCAGCGGACTGCATGGCTCCTCACACAGCAGAGTACAAAAGTGGCATTCAGCCACATATGCATGATACAATAAGCCGAGGTATGTTTACATATTTTCTAAGTCTGGGGTCCTATTCTGAATTGCAGGCCTGGATTACGGGCAAACCTTGGGCCAGTCAGGCCTGGTGACCACACTTAACTACTCAACAAAACTGAATAGCAAAACTACAAAAAGATACTTAAAATATTTTTTGGTAGTAGTAGCATGTGGATGACACTACAAATTAGCCTCTGAATTGACTGTTCATGGAAAATAATTAGATTGTAATATATGACTATTAAATTTTTTCTTAAGTCAAGACCAAGACCTTGACACTGATGGGGGGGGGGGGGCGGGATAGGCATAGATAAAATGGGAGATAGCAAGGATGCAGACCTAAAAGAAGGGAAAAAGAGTGTGGGTACTAGAAAGGACCTGCATTTGGGGAGCAACGGGTGAATCATTTCTGATTTCAAGGCAACAAACCAATTTTCTTATCTAATGGATACTTTCTGTGAGAGAAGGGGTTAATCTGATCCAATGGCTGAGTCAACAGCTACCCCCATGGCCAAAGTGACTCACAGTGCTATCAGACAGAGGACCTCAATGGCTTAAGATAACTCTTCTTAGAATCAATATGGCGGTTCAAACTCCTAAGGTCTGAGGGCGGGGACATGAATATTTCTCTCAACATTTCCCAAAAAGCAGAAAGAGCAATTCTAGGAGACACTTAAATTGGGAATCCTTTCTCAAAAACCCAAAAGTCCTTTGATCTAGCCTCATGGCCCCTGAACAGTGAGAAGTAACATGCGAAAATGAGATGTGAGAAAGAACAGGCTCGCAACTCCCAGAACAGGTCTGTGTGACCTTGGGCAGATCTCTGAGTTTAACTAGCTGCCCACTCCACAAATATAAGTAAACAAACAAACAAACAAACAAACAAACAAAAGAAATAAGTAGGACCAGGGAGGAAGAATGAGTTAATGATTGTTAAGCACCTTAGAAATGCAAAGTGCTATTTAAATGCAAAAATACTGCAGGATAACAAGTTCACTTGGCTTCAGGGAGAAGGACTGTCAATTGCAGAAGGCATTAAAAGTCATAGGCTATAAAATAGGTAGTAAAGTGGGCTTTGTTCTGTTATGACCTGCAGAATCCTATAACCTTGTCTGAAATTCACTGTTTATCCCAGCTCAAGAATGATCACACTCACACAGTTCATCCATGACCAGAAAAGCCCAGGCAGCTCAGAAGGAGACTCCTCTTATCCTTTGGAGTTTACCTACCCTCACTCCCACAATAGTCTGCCATTCCCTGGGCACCCACTCATTCCCAGGTGCTCTCTGTGTGGCATCATTACAACTGTGGATGAAAAAAGGTTCTATGTAAAGTAATCTCACAAGGTGATCTGATCATAAATTCCTAATTGGGAAGGTTATGGTAGGTAGCCAGACATATAACTTCTTTAGTAAAAGGCTTATCATCACCTTAAGCAAACTCTGTCCATTGTTTCTTTGCATCTAGGTGAACACACCTTTAAAATAAGTTGCTTCGGACCCCTTCTTCTAAAGCGACCAACCTCAAGAGAACACATAATCTTACCTATTCTTTAATCCAATTCCTCTCTTGCTTTATTCTACCCTCATGTAATCTTCCTAACTTACCCTCTTTAATTCCAAATGCATAAGAAACCATGAAACTGTTATTCTTTGGAGCATTTGAGATCTTGTCATCTGTCTGGGCTCAAATAAACTCTTCTAAAAGTTCTCTACAGGTTTGGTCATTTCTTACATTGACACAACTAAAGAACTCAGTGAAAGAGGAATCATTATCATCATTTCAAGGGAAGGTCTGTCCCTACTGAACTGCCCTTCTATGACAATGACAACTTTAGGTCCTGCCTGCAGTCCTATCCCCATTAATCCACACTGGTTACCTCAAAACACCAATGCAGCCTGTGGTCATTGGGTTATTCGAACACTTAGAATAACATCTTGCCAAAAAGCAAGTGAGAGTCAACTTCTCTCATTTCCATATTTCCATCTGGGACTTTTTTGTTTGCTTGAAAGTCTCTCAACTAGAATTTAGGGAAGGGGGATGGAGCTGGAAGGTAGATAAATATTTTGTGCTCTGGAATGTCATCTTTAACTTTTAACCTTATGGAGAGTATATTGAAAAGGGTGAAAAATATACCTGAAATCAGTCCGAAATGTTAGCAGGTCGTGGATGAACTCCTCCAATCAAGTAGATAGAAAAGAACAGTCAGTCCCCAGGTAATTCGCAAACCAGTGATAAAATTCAGAATGGGTCAGATGTGTCCTTCAGGTTGTCCCTAGGAACTTCTGAGGGCTTCTTTCCTCTGTAATGAAAAGCCCGGATAGATTAGCACGTTGAAAATTCTCTCATTATTGTAACACTACAGGTGATGTGTTTTCAGGGAGGCGTACCCCTTAATGCACTGATAAGTGTCACCTCCTTTCCTCCCAAAGGGGCCTGGGGGTTAGGAGTTTAGGGGTGGCATCTGCAGGCACCAGAGGTGTGTTAGAACATCAATGTCAAGTATTTTTCAGAGACAGAGAAAGCATCTGTGGGAGTTACCTGGAAAATACGACCTTTTTGGTACTTGGAAATGGAACAATGCGAAAGGATTAAGTCACCTAAAAACAGCTGGGCCAGGTGAGGGCAGATGGCAGAGGGGTTCACATCCCTTGGGGAAGGCATTGAAAATGTAGACAAGAGGCCAGAAAAAAACAAAAGATGGGAGGGGGTAATTTGGTGACTAGCGGCTTAGGAGAGGAGCAGAAGAGCAAGCCGAATCCCAAATGGCAGGTCAAAAATGCAAGAGCTGCTACAAAAAAGAAGAAGAAGAAGAAGAAGAAGAAGAAGAAGAAGAAGAAGAAGAAGAAGAAGAAGAAGAAGAAGAAGAAGAAGAAGAAGAAGAAGAAGAAGAAGAAGAAGAAGAAGAAGCAGTAGCAGCAAATTTAGACCACATGACAAGTATAGTCTGAGAGAGAATTATGGGAAGCTCCTTTCCCATTATCAGCTGAGTTCATGGGGAAGTAGAAGCAACACCACCATGATCAAAGCTCTGAGTTATGAATGCTGACCCTGTGCCAGACACCACGCTGGGGGGCTTTTTCTATGTCCTATCACTTAACCTTCAGAACAGCTTTGCTAGATAGATATTTTTATATCCATTATACAGATAAGTAAATTGGTCTTTGAAGAAGAAGAGACTGACTTCCCAAGAGCACAATGGTGCCGAAATAGGAGCCAGGAACAGGGATGGAGGGAGGCAAGAAGAAGAAGAAAGAAGTGAGCCAAGTACAAAATAGTGAGCTGGGTGCTATGGGACCACTGAGGCCACCCTGCAACAGTAAGAGTTCTAAAATAGGTGACTTCCTAACAGAGGCCTGAAGGACATTTAGGAGTGAGTAAAGGGAAGTGCAAGTTTTTTCAATAGGATAGAGCAATGTTTTTCAAACATAGTTGTGACTCATTAATGAGTCATGAAATCAGCTTAGTGGGTAAGCATTTTTACTTAAATGGAATAGAATGTGTCAGAGTGAATTGCACGCAATAAGGATATTTTTGTAGAGCTTTTGTTTAATTTATGAGTGTGTCTATGTATATCTGTGAAGTGAATACGAGGTTATGATGTAAAATAATTTCTTACTGTGGGCAGACCCAAAGCGGGATTAGAGTTTGACATGAAAAAGGAAATGGCAAGAGATAAGATTGCAAGACTATAGCAGTCAGAACAAAGTAGGTTATATTCCAGTGACAAATGGCCCCCCAAATCTCAGTGGCTTACAACAAGGATTGATTTCTCCCCAATGTTGCATGTCCATTGAGAATCAGCGGGAGTTCTGCTTATTTTGTATTCACTCCAGGAGCTAGAGGAATAACCTCTGTATGGAACATTACTGGTCTTGTGAGAGAGGGAATGTAAACCATGCACTGGCTATTAAACTTCTGCCTAGAAGTGCCATTACTGCTCACATTTCATTGGTCAAAGCAAGTAGTGGGGCCAAGCTTCACATTAGTAGGGCAGGGAAGTATAATCTTTTCCCCAGGGAGGGGCATTAAATTGTTAAGAACAATAACACAGTCTGCCCCAAGAGGCAAGAGGAGGTGGAAGAGAACCCGATCAAGACATGTCTTATAAATGAGGTCAAGGTGTTTAGGAATTATTCTGAGGACAATGAGAACTCACCGAAAAGTTTTAAACAAGGTGATCAGATTGGTTCTTTAGAGAGGTCCCTGGGTCAGCAGTATTGGGAGTGACTTGGAAGGTGGTAAGACTTGGGACAGAGAAACAGGATTGGTTTAATCCACTAAGCCAACTGTCTGACTAAAGAGGCAAAGCCCTGCTCTTTGCTCCCCTGGAGTAATTGACCTCAAAGCTCCATTTCAGGTATTAAAGGCCAAGAAACATGACGTGAGAAAAAAATATATATGCCTCCATTACTGTTAGCAAAAATAGCATCCCCTTTACAAAATGAAATGTTCAGGCACCACATGGTGGGATCATATTTATGCAAAATTACATATATTTACACATATGTACATATGTGCACACACACGTATATGTGTGTTGTGTATATATGTAAATTTTAAGACTTGCCTGAAAGGTAATGCTGAGGCTTTGTTCTTGTTTTTTCCTTTTAAACAGAAGAAACTTAAGTTGCTTTAAATTCTAATAGAAATGACACACTAGAAAGGCAAACAATGGAGATAATGGAAAAGAGCAGATGGTTGACAGAGCAAAGCCTCAGTGAAGGCAGAGGGTAGACTAAAGAGAAGCAGAGGACTCGCCTCAGGTAGGAACTGGTGCTCCCATTTCATTGGACCTGACAGCAGTAGGCAGGACAGAGTGTAGACAGACCAGTGCTCACATTGGGAAGCAGGAAGTTGGGGGGGGGGGGTCCCTACATGATCTGAGAAGTAGAAGGCAGGGCATCTTTGGAGAATGAGGAGTAAATAACCTGGGAGAAAAGCTTTGAAAGAAGAGAGTAAGTTCTAGAGAATACAGGATGGTTGGTGCCAGAGTCCCAGCTGGAAACAATCTGTGAGAGCACCTGGCAGAGGTCGGTACAAAGCCTGCACCAGGATGGGCTCATATCCTTCTCCCTCTTTCTTTGTTTTGCCCACCATCAGCCAAGGAACCAATCTAAAGAGTTATTCATCTACGCAATGCTTCCAAAACTGAGAAGAGGGAAGGGAATTGCTATTGGAGACAAAAAAAAAAAAAAAAAATGGAACCCTAACTTTAATTTGACAAGATGAGAATGGAAAGAAGCACTAACATGGCAAGCAAAGAAACATGGTCTCCAATTGCAAAGAGCTACAGAAAGAAGCTGAGAAGAGCTGGTACAGATGACAGAGCAGGGAGGCTCTTGGGCAGATTAGAGGAAGGTTAAAATCAAGCACTTCGGAATCAGACTGACCATGTAATAAGTGACAAACACAAGACTAGTACCCATTCATCCTTTCATACAGCAAATATTTAGCACCTACTATGTGTTAGACACTATTGAAGGTACAGGCACTGAACAAAGAAATATACAATAGAGTGTATGGTGGTAAGTGCTATAGAGAAAAATTAAATAGAAAAAGAGGGGTGAGTGCACGGGAGCAGGAAGGGGCTCGATTTTTAATACAGAATGATCTGAAAAGTCCTCACTGATGAGACGACCCAGATTTCCAGACTTCATTCTATGTGTGTTCTTATTTTTTAAATTTTATATAACCACAGCCTTTTCCTCAATGTGTTTTTGTGTGTGTGTGTTTTTGGTTTTTTTTTTTTTTTTATCATTTGGAGCAAAGTGTATAGAGAACAGTGGTTAAAGTGCAGAGTCGACATCAGTTTTCTGCTTTCTTATGAGACACAACTCCGCCTCCTCCTTCCTGTGTGACACTGGGCAAGTCAATCTCTGTAGCCCTCCGGTTTCTCTGTCTGCGAAGGGGGGATAACAATAAATTTCCCACAGGTTTGTTGTGAAGATAAAATGAGAACATATATGCAAAGTGCCTGACTTTCAGTAAACTAGCAGGAACAGGAGTGGCCAAACAATTATGAGCTACTCATAATCATAGCTCTTATCAGGAGCATGTTCTGTTTCTTTAGGTTTTAATGATGGGTATTCCTGGGCACCAGGAGTTCTGGCTCTCTGGGGTTTTTTTCCGTAATACACATTGGTCTGCTCTCTCCACATGCGCTGTGCTTTGCTCCCCCCTGTAATCCTGGTGATAATACGAAGCCTCATAAATTCTAAGATGCCCTTTTTTTCAAATTGACACACCCTTGATATCATCATGCATCTTAGAATTGATGGCATCTTATAGTTGATAAACTCTTTTCTTTCATAATAGTATATATATTTTTAAAGTGCATCCTAGAATCAACAGCACTTAGATATGACAGGTATAATAATTGAGAAAAATCCACAGCTATCCGGTACCCCCCAATGTTCAAATTATGACCTGAGCATCAGTCATTTCAATGAACAGAACCAGCAGAATATGTCAGAATGAAGAAATGGCACTGGGCCCAGAATCTATGAAATCCTCCCAGTTTTCTTTGTTGTTGTTTTTTGTTTTGAGGGGAGGTTCTTTTTGGCTTGAGGTGAAACACAGTATGCCAATAGCGAAAGGTCCAAGCAGTGCCAGAGACTTGGAAAAAGTTCCATTTATGGGATAGATTCATCATTCCAGAGACCAAGGCTTTTTATTCTACCCACCTCTGATTTTTAATTTTAAAACTTTCACACCTACAGAAAAGTTCCGAAAGTAGTATGAAAAACACCCACGTGTTGCTCATTCAGACTCACCAGTTGTTACCATGTTATATATTTGCTTATCCCTCTCTCTCTTTCTATATATGTGTGTGTACGTATAATTTTATATATAATCCATACTATATAATTTTATGTGTGATATATGCTGTTTAATTTTAATTATTCCCATTTATTTTAAAATTTTATTTATTCTCAGCTGAGCCATTTAAGTGTTTCTTACAGACCTTATGACACTTCACTCACAAAAACTCGAGCACTTCTAAGAGCAAGGACACCATGCCACATGACTATAGTGCAATTATTACATCAGAAAAGTTGACACAAACATGCTACTACATAATATGCAGCCTATATTTACATTTCTCCAATTGTCCAAGGAATGGCCTTTCTGGCTGGACCACTGCTCTTTAAATGAGAGAACATTCTCGCTCTTTTTTTTTTCCTGCAGTTTTCTATGCACTCAAATAAATTAAAGTTCCCCTGTCAAGTAATTCATTTGATAAAGACAGAAAAGAAATTCATATGCCACTAGAAAAAGGAAACAAGAATTTTTTAAAAGGATCATTTATAGTTCATCAAGATACACATACCGACATATCAATTTTTAATACATAAAAATCTATATATCTACTATCTAACTAGCCATGTTCAGTTGTACTAACTGAAGCAAGAGAAGTAGACAGGAGTAACTTTATATTTCTTTTTTACTTTAAATTTGTGGGCTACGATTCCTTAGAAATATCAGTAAGTTGAGTCTATTAGGCTTATGAATCACATCTAATTTTTTTCATCTCTAGTAATGATTGCTGTCGCTGGCACATAGTAGAAACTGAATAAACACCCATGTGAATGGGTGAATGAGTCCTTTTCCTGGGCATTCAAGGCAGGCTCTGCTCCCCTTCACATTTCTACTATTTGTAGATACTAGTTCTACGCCTTTTTACAGTTTAGCAGGAGTTACATAGAGAAGACAATTTAATATGAAGCACAGAGAAAGAGGATCAGAACTTGGAAAGTCAGCCTTGGCACAGCAGAGGCAAGATATCATTGAAATAACAACGAATCAGAATCATTGAGGATTTTAATTGTGAATAAGTGACTTAGGGGGAGTGGGAATCAACAGTGAGATTGTTTCCCCTTCACACTTTGAAATAGAAACTTGGTGTTAGGCAGCAGGTGGTGAAAGCTATGGCAGGCTATAAACCTGTCTTCTAACAAAAAAAAATAGTCCACTCAGTTTCCTTTTGGACTAAGGAAAACCCTCATTCTTGGACCTGCCCAGTGAGGTGAGTGAAAAGTAAAATCCCTTCTCACAACACGAGATGAATGCTTTTCACTACAAAGTCTCCTCAGACATCCTTGGGTCAGGGTCTGCCTGTGGTAAAATGTGGCTTCTTATTGATTAAGGAAAGAAGAAGAAAGAACCAAAAGAGTTCTTTGTTAAAGTCACCTTCAATCTTCTATCAGTTTATCCTTTAAAGAATCACCATGGAAATACATATAAATAAACCAAATACCTTAAAACTACTAAAGGTATATCACATGTGAATGCAGATGTGTATAAATAAGTAACTAATTGTTTGATACAAACAAATATATTCTTTCAACATGCTATGAGGTGATAATTAAAATTCTTTTGTTATAGACATATAGGCATTCAGAGGGTTTATTAATTTATTATTTTCAATTTAGTTTATTTATACAAATAATATCTAAATACATAAATACTACAAACAAGTTTTCAAACAATTCAGGTTTGGAAGCCCTCTAGATTTCCTCTAATACTTTTGCCTTTCCTAGAAGGATCTGTTGGCACAGGCATCATGGATTCCTCTAGTTCTTTTTCTGAATATTTACATACACATAAGTACTAGAAACATGCCAAGTACTGGGTAAGAAATTGGACCAAACCAACACAAGCTATTCTGTCCCTCACTTTTTTCTCTTAATACATCTTCAAGATCTCCATGCAAGGAATTTAAAAGATGATCTGGGCCAATGGTTTATAACTAGGCTCCTCAGGGCCCTAGAGGTTCAGTAGAAATGTCCTCACAGGCTGCCTCAAGGAGCAAGGAAGAGCAAATAGGACAGCTCCAGGTCCCCACCCTTGCCCCAGCCTAGAGGTCTCCCATTTGAGATTCTTTTCCTTGTTGATTTCCACACAATTTTTAATTAATTTATTTTTTATGTGCTGCTTTAGGAAAGGGAGTGAAAAGAATTGATCTAGTCCAATTCCTTTGTCCTGGACTTCTGCTGAGATGTAAATGTTTCTCAGGAGAGACAGACATGCAGTCTTGGATTTGATTGGCTTTTTTATTTCCTGAAAGCAATTCTAGGGTGAAAGTGGAAAATAACACAGAATTGCCTATATTTTCCCAATTTAATCAGTGTTTGGAAGGCTAGAGTTGAAAAGGGTTGGGAAAAGCCAGGAATGGAGGTGGACAAGTTTCCTGGCCATTTTTTCTCTCCTCCATGAAGGACAATGACCTATGTGTTCATCTTGGGTCTTATATATATTGCTGTGTGTATAGTGTATGTATAGCATATATACAACCAGAAAATCACTATCCATGTACATCTTGAATCTTCTCTGAGTTTTTTCTAAGTTCTAGATTCTGAACCTTTCTGTACTGCTGGGTCCAAGACCAAAGCACCTTGAAAAGTCAGTATCACACTCATGTCCAGAAAGAATGGGAAAAAATCTAATAAGACATGTCTACTCTGGCCTATGGAAAACTTCCTTTGTGGCCCAGGTAACCTGACCATCTGAAAAATCTTTGGATCAAACAAAGCATAATACAAACATTGCTAACATGCAAGAGTGTCCTAGAAGCAAAGTGTCCCCTCTGAATGTCAAAGTACCTGGTTACTTGCAAAGGCAAGTAGTTGAAGGAAAGTCTCCTTGGTTGAAAAACCCAAGCAAGTTGCTGAGTTCCTCTAAAGCCCAATGTGCTGTCTATAGCCATGCTACTCTGAACAAGCCTGATCATGTCTGATCTTGGAAGCTAAGCAGGGTTGGGCCTGGTTAGTACTTGAATGGGAGACCACTTAGAAAGACCAGGTGCTGTAGGCATAAAAAAATTAAAAGATAAGAAATTATAAACTGACAAGGTCCTTGCAATCTGTGAGGTCAACCAAGGATTGCCTAAATAAATAAATATTTTTTTTAAAAAAGCTCAATGTCCTCATTTATATAATGAGGATAATAATTGTTCGTCTCATAAGGTTGTCATTAGGAGCAAATGAGATGTCTAAATTCTAGATGTCTAAATTGCCTGACACATAATGTTAGGGGCTGAACTGTATACTTTCAACAATGAAATTAGTTAAGTTAAGATGAGGTCATACCGGAGCAAGGGTAAGCCCTTAATTCAATATGACTGGTGTTCTTATAAGACATGGAGAAAAACACACGGGGAGACAATGACCATGTGATAACTGAGGTAGAGCTGGAAGTGCTGCAGCGGCAGGCCGAGGAACACCAAGGATTACTGGTAACCCATCAGAGGCTAAGAAGAGGCAAGGAAGGATTCTCCCCTACAGGTTTCAGAGGGAGCACAGTCCTGCCAGCACCTTGATTTCAGACAGCCAGACTCCAAACCTATGAAAGAATAAACTCTTGTTATTTTTAAGCCCCTCAGTTTCTAGTTTTTTTTTTTTGTTATGGAAGCCCTAGGAAACTAATACACATACCAAGCATTCAATAAATGTCAGTGTTATTAAATTAATCTCTTGTTTAAAAATCTATATGTGTAGATTCAATGCAATTCCTACCAAATTCCCAGTGACATTTTTTGCATAAATAGAAAAAAAAATCCTAAAATTTTTATGGAATCAAGGGAATCTGAGTTGCAAAACCAACCTTGAAATTGAAGAACAAAATTGGAGGCCTTGCATTTCCTGATTGCAAAACATGTTACAAACCTACAGTAAAATAGTATGGTACTGACATGAAGATAGACACACAGACCAATGAAATAAAATAGAGTCAGACTTCAACATATGGTTAAATGATCTTCAACGAGAGTGTCAAAACCCACAATGGAGAAAGATAGTTTCCTCAACAAGTGGTATTAGGGGAAACTGGATATTCACATGCACAAAAATCAGGATCCTTACCTTACACCATATATAAAAATTAACTAAAAATGGATTAAAGACTTGAACACTAAACCTAAAATCATAAAACTCCTATCAGAAAACAAAGGGAGAAGCTTCATGACATTGAATGATTTCTAGGATATGATGCCAAAATCACAGGCAACAGAAGACAAATAGAACTATATGAAACTTAAAAACTTCTGCATATTAAAGGAAACAGTCTACAGAGGAAAAAGGCAATCAATGAAATACAAGAGAATAATTGCAAATCTTATGTTTAATGTGGGAATAACGAGAATATATATAAAAAAAATTCTTACAACTCAATAACAAAAACATAACTTGATTAAAAATAAGCAAAGGACTTAAATATTTTTCCAAAGACAAAATACAAATGTTCAACAAGCATATGAAAAGATGTTTAACGTTATTAATCAATAGAGAAATGCAAATCAAAATTACAATGATGTCACCTCATACCCCTTATGATGACTACTATCCAAAAAAAAAAGAAAAAAACAGAAAATAACAAGTGTTAACAAGGATGCAGAGAAATTGGAACCCTTGTGCACTGTTGGTGGAAATACAAAATGCATAAAATGCAGCTGCTATGGAAAACATTATAGAGGTTCTTCAGAAAACTCAAAATAGGATTACTGTATAATCTAGCAATCCTACTTCTAGACATATATTTAGAAAAATTGAAAGCAAGATCTTGAAAAGATATTTGCACACCCATGTTCATAACAACATTATTCACAATAGACAAGAGGTAGAAGCAACCCCGATGTCTGTCAACAGATGATTGGATAAAGAAAACATGTTATATATATATACAATAGAATATTATCCAGCCTTAAAAAAAAAAAAAAAAAAAGAAGGGAATTCTGTCACATGCTATAACATGGATAAACCGTGAGGGCATTATATTAAGTCAAATACGCCAATCAGAAAAGAACAAATATTGTATTATTTCATTTATATGAGGCATCCAAACCAGTCATACTCATAGAATCAGAAAGCAGAGTAGTGGTTGCCAGCAGCTAGGGGGAGGGGGAACGAGGGGGTTGTTATTCAATGAGTACAGAGTTTCAGTATTGCAAGATGAAAAAGTTCTAGAGATCTGTTACACAACAATGTGAATATAGTTAGCACTACTAAACACTTAAGTACACTTAAAAATGGTTAAGATGGTAAACTTTATGTTATGTGCTTTTTACCATAATTTAAATATGTGTGTACATGTATGTATGTACATACATATATAAATGCATATATCTATGATCTGTGAATCCGCCAGGATTCCTTTACAATACTATTAAATATAACAATTTTAAAAATTACTGGAGGTTTGATATTTAAACTTAACAAATAAGAATTTTAATATATAATATTTAACGTGTAGTGACATGCCCTCAAAATATACAAATGTTTTAACAGTCCATTCTTATAAGTATCTGACAAAAAAAAAATAAAAAATAACCATAGCCTGGTACATACTGATCATGCTTTCATAATAATCTTAATTAATGTTCATTCACTGGATACTTACTCTGTTCTAGGCGCTACTCATTATCTTTATTTCATTTAATTCTCGCATCCACCCTGTGACACAGGTATATAACTGAGGCCCCGAGTGTTGTAGTAACTTGCCCAAAGTCACACAAGTGAGGGATCCAGGCTTGGAACGCAAGCCAACTAAACCAGCACCTACTCTCATCCCCTCGCTCTGCTACCTCTAATTATAACTTCCATCCCTGGTCTTCCCTGTATGTCGATGTAGACATTGCAATGTGAACCTTGCTTAAGAGTTATTCATACACCCAGACAAAAGCGTTTCAGAGGATTGGTGTAGTCAAGCTACCATTTCATCATAATCCAACAAATCCTAAATCTGCTGTCCGCCTGTTTCCTCCCCTCCTGGTAGTTCCCCAGTGGTCCTGACTTCAGACCCGGAGAAAGCACACTCTCTCAAGTTAGATATCTGACAAAAATGTGACTCCTGCTACTTCAGAAGGAAAGGAGAAACTGTGTATGAACAAGCATATTTTTGTATTTGACTTGTACATTCAATTTCATCTGTATGTAACATGTGTTTCATTATACAGGCAACTGAGTTCTATTAAAAACAAGGTTCCAGAACACCATTCCAGGCTGTGTAATTACGTAAAAGAAGTTCCAGAACTATGTTCCTACACACATCCCCGTAAAAATAGCAATATGTAAAAAAAAAAAAAAAAAAAAAAGCAACATGTATATACACGTATAAGTACAAGGTAACATACCATAATATAGAAGTGGAATAGGCAATTGTGTGTTTAGAAGATCTGAGAAGTACAGCAGACAGATTTTAGGGGTTTTAAGGCCAGACTTCTATTCTGGCTTCACCATTTGCTAATGATATGGAGCTTAGGCAAAGTAATCACACACACACACACACACACACACACACACACACACACACACAGCCTACGAACCTCTAAACAGAGCAGTTCCTCTATGACTATAGGATAATGGTGATAATGACGTACAAATCCACAAAAAGGACTGAATTCTTCCATCTGTTCAGAATGCCTTCCCAGGAAAAAAGTGTCACTATTTTTCTAGCGCCCCTCCAAGATCTCAACCCAAGAACCTGACAGTTTTGTCCACCACTCTTCCTACAAATAGCTCTACAAAGCAGCTTTCCTTCTCTCTGTCCCGGGCAGATTCTCTGGCCACACCCCCTTGCCCCTGGCTTAGGGCTTCCTGCAGAGCAACAGGAAAGCCATCCCACAGAAGCAGTGAAGAGAAGAGCCTGTTTGCAAAGCAGCACCACACAGCCCGTTCAAGGGCCCCTTTGAGAAATGGGAAACTCTCAGGAAGGTGGATAGAATGAACCTGATTTTCCATTATTTTTTCAAATAAATGGAGTCCAGTTTGCCTCAGCTATAATCCAGGCATAACATTTATATGAGAACATAAAATGCTACACAGCTGTAAGTAAAACAATATGTGTGTTTCTGAATAATAGTGATACCACTTGCCAGTAAGACTATATTTTGACCAAATAAAAGATGACCTAAATTTGACTCGGTAGGATGAGATTTACTACATGATTGCTTCTTGAAAATAAAAGGATAAAGAGGGGGATTTCTTGAGGGTAGAAGGAAACAGACAAGGAAAAATAGGATGGAAAGTTATGTGACTATGACTTGGTTTGAAAGCTCTGATTGTACAAAGAATAAAGGGCATTTAACTTTACATGTGTAATATGTCCCTCCCAAATAAAACCTCACTTTATATCAGACATCCATATTGCAAAGTCCCACATAAGCCAACATCAAACATTTAAATAAGTGAGTTTTCGGCTCTAACAAGGAGACCATCATTATAAATGCTCCAGTTTACAATGGTTTTATGCATCCTTCCATTCCTCCTTTTATTCCTGTGTATGCTCATTTAACAAATATGTATTGTGGACTTAATATGTAATAGGCTTTCTGATAGGACAGGAGACAGCCCTGCCATGAGGGAGTTCACGACCCTGAGGGGAGGGAACCAGGAATCGAGCCATTCCAGTCCAATGTGGTAAAGGCCAATATGGGAGAAATCTCAGTGTGGGATTCTGTGTGCGTACCACTGAGGAGATATATACCAGGGGTCTAAGACCCCACAGGAGAGGATGCTTATGAGCCAGAGGGCCCTAGTTGATAACAGTGGGGCTGGGTTTTCAAAAAGGAGGAGTAAGTCAGAGAAACTGGAAAGAGTAAAGCAGCAAGTTCTCATTCAAGTAACGAACAATAGAAGGTAAGCTCCCATTTGTATAGCTCTTACCCACACTGTCACATTTGAATAACACACATACTTTTCCCAGATGCTTTGGTAAGCACATGCATTAGTTAGACTTAGGTATGGCTGATGTAACAAAGATGTGAAATAAGAGTGGCTTAAGCAGATAGAAGTTTATTCTTTCTGGAAATATATTAAGCTTTTATTTAGGGCAGCCAGGAACATAGCTGAAGACTTCTATTACATAGGAGAAATGGAAATAGATATGAGGGCGAAACTGGCCATCTTTGCCAAGGCACATAAGCCCTCCTCTTCCTCTCGTCCTGCCTGAAGCAGCCACGAATTTTAAAGGGTTTCCCAGGAAACCACTGGAGGATGTGATATACATCTATATGCACACACATGCAAATGTAATACTTAGTTAACCATAAGTTTTTCATTAAAAAAATAATAATAAGATAAAAACTGTAGAACTTTATTATCAGAGAATTCTGTAGATCAGACCCAAGACCGTGGCTTAGAGGCTGGAGCAGGCTCTCTTACAGGTATAGAGGAATCACACAAAGAGGTGAATGGAGCCCCCATCTCCTTCCCCCCCTCCTGACTTCTTCCCCTGCAACATTCTCCCTCTATCGCTACCTCTTTTATTGAACCAAAACATGATAAAATGCTTCACCCTGGTAATGAGAACCTGCGTGAACATATTAAGATATGCAGGATATGGTAGGACCAAAGTACATTACTGTAAGGGTCAAAAGAACCAATCCCCTCCCGGCTCTATGGTTAATGAGTTAAATAAACTTGAGCCAGTTATTTAATCTATTTCTCCATCAATTTCCTCAATATTAAATGAAAATAAAAATATTCGCTGTACCTTCTTCATAGGCTTGTCGAGGAAACCAGCAAAATGGAATGCAGCTGACCCATGAACAACACAGTCTGAACAATACAGGTCCACTTATATGCAGGTTTTTTCAATAAATACAGCTGGCCCTTCGTATCTGCAGGTTTCACATCAGCTGATTCAACCAATCTCAGATTGAAAACAGTATTTTCACATTCCCAGCCACATATTCCCAGCCTCAGATTTTCAGCTGCAGATTTGCAAATACGAATAAAAATACTATTTTTCCATCTGCAGCAGGTTGAATCTGCAGATGCAAAAGGCTGACTGTAGAGTCGAAAGTTATAGCAGATTTTCAATGGTGTGGAGGTCAGTGGCCCTAACTCCCACTTTCTCATTATTCAAGGATCAACTGAACATGCGTATTCGTTTTCTATTGCTGTGTAACAAGTCACCACAATTTAGTGGCTTGAAACAACACCCACTTATTATCTCATAGTTTCTGTAAGTCAGAAGTCTAGGCACAGAGTTACTAGGTTCCCTGCTCCAGGTCTACTAGAATGAAAGCGAAGTGTCATCCAGGGCTACATTCTCATCTGGGGCTCGGGTCGTCTTCCAAGCTCACAAGCTGTTGGCAGAATTTGTTTCCTTGTGAGTGTAGAACTGAGGTCCTCATTTTCCTCCTAGCTGTCAGTCAGGGACCACTGCCAGGTGCTGGAGATTTCCAAAGTTTCTTGTCATGTGGCCCTCATAGGCAGTTCACAACATGGATGTGTTTTTCTTCCAAGCAAGCCAAAGTATCTCTGACTTCTTTTTCTCCAACCACCAGAGAAAACTCTATGCTTCGAAAGGGCTTGTGCAATTAGGTCAGGCTCCCCTGAAAGCCTCCCTATATACCCTTTATAAGAGTATATAGATTGTGTATGACTAAATAACAGGGAAAAGGTGTGTATACACCAAGACCAAAATAACCCTGGAGGGCCATCATAGATTCTGTCCTTTGGCCTCCAAAGGTTCCATCCTTCCCAAATTAAAATACATTCACCTGCTCCCAAGGTTTCCAAAGTTTCATCATACAAAAGCATTAGTGGCTTTTTAATAAGAATAAATCTTGTTACTTTGCAGATCTACTAGTTTTCAGCTAAGGCTTTCCTGCATTTTCCAAGCTGACATTATATACTTTACATGTTTGACTCCTTTTCTAACTCAAACATTCCTGCTGTACGATTTTATTCTTACATCTGGTTTTCTCCAGGGATATTACGAGGTGGCTCTTCGTTCTCCCTCTTTTTCTATGTTGACTGTGTTCCAAGTGATATTCTTCTGTTGGCATCTGTTTAAACTGGCTGGGATAACAGGCTTTGCTATCTGGATTCTTTTCCTTCTTCCTCTGGCACATTGTCTATTCACCAGAAAAACAATATGGTATCATGGCAAGAGCAAAGACTTTGAAGTCAGGTAAGTGTAGATTCAGCTTTTCTCTCCAACATCTTTTAAATAAATAATACTTAGCCTCTCCGAATCCTAAGTTCCTTCTCTGTACATTTGGGATAAAACCTTCCACATAGGGCTGTCAGGGGAATTAAATGACATAATATTCATGAGAATTAAATGATACAGCGTTCATAGCACATAGCAGGTGTGAATTCCAGACCTTTATGATCTTTCTCATCTCTTTTTCCAGATAATTACCTTCCTTTCTTTCTCCGTCTCTCTTTTACCTTCCTTTTATCTTCATTTCAAAGAACATCTAAAACTGGTGTTGCAGTGATGACCACAGTATATGACATTAAAATATAGCTATCTTGTAATTTCATACAAATTTATTCCATTTGAATGCCAACATGGTAAGTGGCTTTGATACCAGCCAATCATTTTCATGTAAGACCATTATGGGGACAATGCTTTTTCTCTTTGTCCTGACACCTGTTTTTATATTTCACTTTTAAAATGTGCTTGGATGTGTTTTCACATACTGTTACTACATTCTAACAGATTTATACTCCTTAGAAAAAGGGGTCTGGTCTTGAAAGTGTTCCAGATCTATTCTTTATAGAGATGCTTAGGATTAAAGAAGGATTAATGATTAATAATAACCAAAGAGCTGAGGCTGCCCAGAGGGAAATGTGAAGGACTGCCTGGCACAAGTGAACACTTTCTGGCAAACTTCTAAAGTGTGAAAATAAAAGGGTCAGGAGTCATCTACTTAAGTAAGTCATCTACTTAAGTCTCCAAGGCAAAATACTGGGAGTCTGGTTCAGCCATCATAATGAACTATTATATGTATGTGACAGGGACTTAACTTGGGAATTATATCAACATTAGATCTTTTTTTTTTTAATGTCTACAGCATGACTTTAAATTGGCATTTTTTTTTTATAAACATAATGTTGGCCCCATGAGAAAGGTTTCAGAAGTAAGTCTCTTATTAACAATTCTAGGCTCAAGCAATCACAAGAACAGGAATAGAAACATTATTTCTGGGAAAAGAATAAAATTGTCAACTGGGAAACTCCAGTTCCCCTCTCCATTGCTCAGATGCCTTCTTCATCATGGTGCTATTAAGCAAGTATATAAGGGAAAGTATAATACTTCCACTGAGTTCTGAAGATTAAGACAGAGAGAGTTCATCCTCTTAGGTGGGTCATGCCTAAGTCAAGACCCCTTCAATAAAAAGATCTATCTATAAATCTTTAGAGATTCAGGATGCTGAGAAAGCTACTGTTAGTTCAGTATTACAGGCAGAAGGCTTGCATTTGCCAGATGATTTAGAACCATTTTTTATGAAGTATTACTCATAATATTCTAGGAGATAAACAAATAATATAACCTCCATTCTATAACTAAGGAAGCAAACAGCCATGGAGGCACTCTGTTAAGTTACTAGCCAGCTAATGTTAGAAACCTGGACCAAACTCTCCAGATCAACGCTCTTTCTAGTGAACCACTTTACCCTGTAGCATAAGTGTCCTTAAGGTGATGTAAAACAAGGGGGTAAGTTTAAAATCTGAGCCCAAGCAAAACTGACCTTGGTGAATTGCAACTTGGACTTTAAGAAGGGGGAGTCTGCTGCCTGCAATTATACAAGACTATTTGATTGATATCAAGTATATTAATTAAAGTACAGACACAGTTCCTGAAATGAAAGAACCCTAAAACAAAGTAGATTAAAACAAAGAACTTTTTGTCACATATAACAGTTCAGAGATAGACCGTGCAAAACTCGAAGGGCCGCACTGCCATCCTTAATATGCGGCTTCCATCTTTTGAGTCACAGGTGTCTGCATCAGTCTCATCATTCCCAACCAGCAAGTAGGGGATTGGGAATAGGGCACAACACAGAGGTCATACACACTCACTTTCATTCATACCCTCTTGGCCATACTAAGCCGCAAGGGAAACTGGAAAACGTACTCTGGTTGGGTAGCCAAATGCTCAGCAAACACTTGGAAATTGTAAAAGAAAGAGAAGAATGAACACTGATGGAGAAGTAGTGGTCATTGTCACACTTAAGAGGCGAAGATTAGTAATACTCAGACCCAGTGTTTCATCTTCCCTGCCCCAAAGGGGAGAGACAGGGCAATGTCAACTCTGAAGTGATTAAGAAGGAATCCAGTGTAGTGAAAGAGGCCCAATAGTAACACCTAGATAAGATGAGTTCTGGTACATGTTCTATCATCTCTTAGCTATGAGATCTTTGACAAATCATTCTAATTCTGAGTCTCGGTTCCTCATTTATAAAATTAAAAATTGGACCGGGTGATGTCTAAGGTTACCTCTAGATCTTACACCTAGTAGCATCAGAGTAGACAATATAACAGGCAGATTTAGTAACATAACATATCCCCTCACGTTATTTGTGAATAACCAGAACTCACATCATGGCAAGTTTTTAGTATTAAGTGGAAAATATAAAATGGGCCCAATTTATGAAAACCACTGCATAATTTAGTATATAAATGAGTCTTCTCTTTTGTAAATTAAAATTAGCCTTATATATTATAAAATTTTAGTCTTACAGAAAAATTAACCAGTCTTAATCATAGGTTTAAAAAACTTTTTAAAAACTTCTATTTTCCTTAAACAAACTTTCAGCCACCTTCAGTAAATGGGAATATCTGTATTAATTCTAGTGGATCACTACCTAATTTCACCCATAAGCATAAATTACCATGAATACCTTACCAAAGGTTAATACAAAGCATATTAAGTACTTTAGACTGTACTAATCTTCATGATGAATGCAGGTGTTTTACACATACTTTCCTTAGTTATATTCATATAACTATTTCCCATTAGTGTAGGAAGTATGGAAGTTTGGTTTCTGGAAATAGGAGATAAACACACCAGAATTCTCTAAAGAGCCTCCTGAACATTTAACCCTATTCCTATCAGTCAGCTCTCATCATCCTTTTAGTATCATTTGAAGTTAATTTTATCAAATACGATTGATGATTAAGCTGATGGTGGTTGAGATACAACCAACAAAGCCGCTGTTCTTATATAAATAGCAAAATGGTTCTGAATATATTTCTGACAGTAGAAATGTAAAATTAATGGAAATGATATACATTGCCTTCCAAGGTGACTACTCTTGAAGGCAAAAGCTTATAAATGTTGTTCTATTTGATTTGATTACATTTATAAAATTCTCATTGCTTTATAATTATATAATAATTACATATTCTGCGAAATGAGTGCTTCCCAAGTACCAGACATTTTGCTAAATACTTTTATGTGGATTTATCATATCAATTTAAGAAGGTGTGTCTGTCTCCATCTCCTATGGCAGAATCTGAAAGTTGCCTTCCAAGATTCATCATTTCGTGCTTCCTTAAAACTTTAATATGCCAAACTAGGGCATGGGTTTACCAGCTTACTTGCAAATAGCAGTGGCCAATGAGAAGAAAAACAGAAGTTATTGAGTGATGCTTACAGAAAGGAAAAGAAAAAGATTGAATGCATGTGCCCCTTTGTCCTTTCCCACTTCTTCTGCAACCTGGAATTTGTATGAGCTGGCTGGAGCACCAACTGCCATCTTGTAATTTATGAATGGAAACCACAAACTAAAGATGGCAGAGGATGAAAATTAAAGAAACCTGGGTCTATGTCAAATTGTGGAGCTGCCATACCAACCCATGCCTGTTTTTACCACCAGACTTGTTTTATACAAGAGAAAAATAAATTCATATGTGACTATGCCATAATATTTTGGATGTTTTGGTTTATGCTTTTGAACCTAAGTCTAACTGATACACCTTTCCTCATTCTTACATATAAGAGAATTGAGGCTTAGAGGGCAGCTTGTTTAAGGTCCAACAGCTAGGCAAATGAAAAACCAGGACTGAAGCCCAGGCAATCTGACTTTGGAAATGCATACCTCTCAGAGCCCACATATACTTTAGTTTACTGATTAAGAAAGAAAGACACAGCATTTGTCCATTCACTTTTATTTAACCCAACACGATGCTATAAAATCACAGAAGAAAAGATAAAGATCAACTCTCTAATAATTCAACCTTCTAAGATTACTGAGTAATTGGCATAAATTTATCTGCTACATAAGTTAATAAAACTGATGTAAACGCCAGTGTTTAATGGTGAAAATCAACTCCCTTCCCACACTAGAATTCAGAAAAGACCTCTCAGGATACCAGTGATGTGCTCAGACCACATAAATAAGCCCATCTCCTATGGCAGAATCTGAAAGTTGCCTTCCAAGATTCATCGTTTCGTGCTTCCTTATATACCTTTCCCCTCCAAAGGTATATATGTCTCTGTGTGAAGGCTTCTTACCAGTACAAGTCTTTTTCACAATAGGATCATCCTCAATGTCTGAGTTGTGTCACTAGTGTGGAAAGGAAGACATAGTCCGCAGTAACATGCAGAAGATATTCTGCATCTGTAAGTAAATAATGGTAATGCATGTAAGAGCTATATTTCATTCACAACAGAATAGCAGGGAAGCAGTTTTTCCATTTGAAACCACATTCTTCCACAACTTCAGATGAAAGCCAAGAGCAACCAAATTCTCATGTATGGCTTTGATGTTCAACCAAAATAAAATTCTACAGTATCTGACACATTTCATTGTAGTGATTAGAATGAACCTGAAATAGTTTCAATAAAATTAATCCTATAACTTCACAGGAAAAGTGGTCAGATTGCAATGTGGGCCACCCTGTCTTCCTGGAAATCATAATTGACAGGCTACCATGTAATCATGAGAGTCAGCCTGATCATGAAATCACTGAAAGAAATCATGATCAATTCAGAGCTGGGTGCAGAAAGACTAAAGCTCAGGGAAATGCTCATATGAAAATAAAATAACCACGGAACAAATACCTCAGAAACTTAATCAAGGTCTGGGGAGGTATGGAAGGCTATATACATCTAGATTTTTCTCTTTTTACCTGGGAGGTTTGAACTGCACTTCTCAACAGTAGTGCCCCTCTAGATACCCGCTTCTCCACCCAAAAGGCTGATCTGTAAGGACTATATCAAATGGCTCTTTTGTCCCTGGTCTCTGGTTATATTTGGACAATGAGGAGCACTAGCAGGTAGTGAGAAGAAGGGAGTCTGTTTTAGTCTGCTCTAGCTGCCATAACAAATACCACAGACTGGGTGCTTTAAACAACAGAAAGTTATTTCTCATAGTTCTAGAAACTAGAAATCCAAGATGAAGATGCCAGCCAATTTACTTTCTGGTGAGAGCTCTCTTCCTGGCTTGCAGATGGACACCATCTTGCTATGTCCTCACCTGGCAGAGAGAGAAAGACCCAACTCTCTGATCAGCTAATTTTGAAATATTCCACCCTGGACTTCTGTGTGCTTTAATTAACACAAAATTCTTCTGTCTCTTCTTATAGGAACACTAATCCCATAAAATCAAGGCCCCACCCTTGTGAACTCATTTAGCTTTAATTACCTTCTTATAAATTCTATTTCCAAATACAGTCACACTAGGGGTTAGGGCTTCAACATGAATTTGAAAGGGACATAAGTCCATTCATTACAGTCAGGGTCTCCTTTCTAATGGGCCACTCACAGCTGGCTGAGCCCCTCAACTGAAGTTCCCAGCTCCTATCATGCAGTCCTCTCCCTAGAGCTATTATCTCCAGTTTTCAGTAACCCCTTCCTTACCTCACCCCTTCCACTCTGGAGACCGTAATGGCTCCCCACAGGTATCTACCCTGACATGCTGCACTCTCCCCTATAGTGCCCCATCCTGCAATTAATTTATAAACTCTCCTCACATAACCCAGCTGCAATATGCCTTACTTTTCCTGCCTGGGCCCCATAATAACTTTTGAGCAAGTGAAAATAGATATATAGAAGTACAGAGAGAACTGGGATGGGAGTAAGGGGACCTGAAGTAGTCCCAGTAGCATTTCAACATGTACCCAATACATGGCAGAAACAGCCATCCTAGTTGTCTGCATCTTGACCTTCTTTCTTCTTGATGATATAAGGTCATTCTACAGAACTCCTTTACTTTCCCCGCCCTTCTTCCCTCCTCTTTCTCTCACTACTTTTTTCTTTTCCATACACATAGCACCATCCCATCCATACCACGCAAATCCCACGTGTCAACTAATGAAGAATAAAGGACAATAAGGACTAGAAAGGAAACAAAGAAATAATTTCATTTCTCCCTGCACACCTTAATCTCAGAACCACTACAAGATCAGAGTCACCAAAATCCATTTAAAATCTTAAAATAGATGTAAAACTCCTTGGCAATGTGATAATTGGCATAAATTACAACTTTATAGTTAAATAGCTCATGTTAAAATTGCTTTTGATTATTGATGTGCCCAAGGTTAAGAAACTGTACATGCATCCCTGGTCAGCTAATGCTAAAACATTCCACCCTGGACTTCTGTGTGCATTAATTAACACAAAACTGCAGCAAATACAAAACAATGTTGGAATCTCTGTCCAGAAAAGAATTCGGTCAAATTATGGTGTCAACTACTTGTGCAACTTGAGCCTTGGACAAAACAGAGCTCTAAGCAGTCTCCCATTTCTAATTTCATAAACCACAAAATCAGCTACTGTAAAGTGCAAGCATAAATGTAACCCTCAATTTTCCAAGTTAAACCTGAGTGTGTACTTCTGTGATACAGATAAGTCTAATCCTCAGGATGGGGTGGAAATGCACATAGGCTAGATCTTAGGATCAAACATCATGCTATTACCTTTTGCCCGTGGGACCTTGGGCAAGTTACAGGAGTTCCCTAGGCCTCAGTGTTCTCATTCATAAAGTGATTTTTATTCTCTTTCTACCTATCTGGCTTCACACAGGCAGACAGTAAATTTGACACTCTCCATTAACCAGGTTAATACTTTTTGGCCCCACCCCAGCATTCCCCTGCCCCACCCAATTTATCCACCCCCAAAGAGCCCCTCCCAAGTGGCTCTAGCATTGACATACCTAGCTGGCAGCCTCAGAGTTCCAGAACCCCATCAAAGTGGCTCCCACTTCAGGGGCCAGCCCACACACACCAGAACATCTGCAGCAGTTGTGGCAAATCCTCCGATCCAGTGTGCCTGGGGCCAACTCTGCCTACTGATGTGCCTACAACAAACATGACCCAACTATAATAGGAGAAGGTGTACAACCCACACAGGGGACACCCCTGGATCACCTGGCTCTGGTGGCCACAGGAAATTATGCTACTGGGCCCTGCAGGACACCTTCTACATAAGGCAGCTCTTTGAAGACTAGGAGATGTTGCTGATCTATCTAATACATAGAAACAAACACAGACAGACAAAATGAGGAGACAAAGGAATATTTCCAAATGAAAAAAATAAGACAAATCCCCAGAAAAAGAACATAATGAAAGAGATAAACAATCTACCAGATAAAGAGTTCAAAGTAATGGTTATCAAGACTCAATGAATTCAGGAGAAGAATGGATAAACTCAGTGAGAATTTCAACAAAGTGATTGTAAATACAAAAAAAAAAAAAAACTAATCAGAACTGAAGAATACAATAATAACTAAAATGAAGAATAGAGGAAATCAACAATAGATCAAATGATAAAGAAGAATGAATGAGTGATCTGTAAAACAAAGTAGTGGAAATCATCTAATTGGAATCGCCAAATATAAAAGAGTTTTAACTCTGGGGAAGCATCAGGCATACTAACATTTGTATCATAGGAATTGAGTAAAGGGCAGAAAACAAATTTTAAAATAAGTCTAGTAGTTATTTGTCACCATACAAAGTTATTACAATATTATTGACTATATTCCTATGTTGTACATCACAACTTCATGACTTATTTTACATCTCTTAATCCCTTTCACCCATTTCACCCATATCCCCCCCTCTCACTGTTCTGGGAAACAAGGTTTTTTTCTGTCTGTGAGTGTGTTTGGTTTGTTTTGTTTACTCGTTTGTCTTGGTTTTTAGATTCCACATATAAGTGAAATCATAAGGTAGTTGTGTTTCTCTGACTTGTTTTGGTTAGCATAATACTCTCTAGATCCATCCATGTTGTCTCAAATGGCAAGATTTTATTCTTTTTATAGCTAATATTCATGTGTGTATGTGTCTCACATCTTCTTACTGATCCATCTGTCCATGAATACTTAGGTCGCTTCCATATCTGACTATTGTAAATAATGCTAAAATGAACATAGTGGTGCATGTATCCCTTTTGGATGAGAATTTTTAAGATCTACTCTCTTAGCAACTTTCAAATATACAGTAATGTATTGTTAACTATTGTGACCATGTTGTACATTACATCCCTCGCTCTTACTTGTACCTTTTGACCATCTTCACTCATTTCTCCCATTTGTATATACTTTTAATATGAAAAGCATTTAAATCATTTTCTTTCAAAATCAGTTCATTATAGGACTCTCTCTTTTAACCCGTATGTCATTTCTGTAGCCTTTTGTTATTTTCATGATATGTTATCTTGAGATACTTCAGTTTCTACAAAAATCTCTCTCCTCTTTCCCCATCTTCATGCAAGGTCACCAGTGTCTACATGCCCATTTGGGGGCCCCAGAGATTTATTACTACTGATAGTCAAGCCACAGAGGCAGTTCTCTCCCAGGGACAATTTCCTGGGCAGTGCTAGAGTTTTTTGTTAGGATAAGAGTAACCAGACTATCTATGGCTCAATTTGGCTAGTGAGAGTTGTGATTATGTCAGATCAGCACCTCAGAGCAGTGACAAAATTTACTTTAAATTGCTTTTCCAACCTTTCTGCTGGTTCTTTCTTAACCCAGCAATTAGTCAAAACAGAGACACTAAAATAACAATTGAATACTTATTGTATTTAGCTGACGAAAGTATTAGGATTTTAAAAAAGAAAAAATAAGATTTTATCCTCTTAAAATGCCTCCCTTTGCTTTTCTTTCGTTTCTCATTCTTTTGTCTTTCAAAGGAAGAGTTGGTGTATGTATGTTATGTGTTTTTAATTGCCAAAAATGCACAGCCGGAAGAGGAGAGGAAATGGAATTATAGGTGAAATGGGTAACCACCCCAGCAGCAGGGCCCGTGTAAGAGAGCCCCTGTATCTCCTTACATCCTAAACCTGGGCCTGAGCTAGTGCCACTCCAGCAGCCCCCATCAGGACACCACCCCCACTCTTTGATATGTTAATCGTGGCTGTGGGTTGGTTGGAGCTGGCAAGAGAGCAGAGGCTTTCAGATGGCTGACACGTTACAAAGCTGCAAACTTCAAAGCCCAGTTTAAAAGGTTCTGTTCTCATCCAGCAAAATCAGTTTGCTTTTTACAATGGTGAATTGAAAATCCCAACAAATTAGAGTGGAATCTTAAACAATGAAGCAAGCCCAACTCAGAAATAAGGAACCAATCAATGCTATCAACATGGCTTCTATCTGTCCTTAGGACTTTAATCATTTCCAGATGATAGCATGCATCTGATTAGGGTCTTCTGGCAGCTCTCTCCTCCATCAGGGCCCAGTGAAAAGAACAAACAGGAGGCTTTGAGGCTGGAGTTCAAGATTTTGACTCATCAGCAGGTAACATTTTACCTTGAACCAGGCTGCAGGGGTTTATGGGAGAAAGGGAGTTCAGCAAAGGGTAGAACTTCAAGGAATGCAATTCCTATCTTTTAGAAACACATATATAATTTGCAAATTTCTCCTAGTTCTTTTGACTCCAGATGAAAATTGAGGTGCCTCACCAGGGTTGGCCTTAGACGTTTATAAAATGCTCCCTTTCCCCCATTATCTGATATTGTGATATTAGCCAGGACTGACCCCAATATATCACACACCCAGCCTACAATTCTACCATTTTTTAAACTTTACCTCTTCGGCTTGTTAAAAAAACAAAATTCAACTGAGCAAATTTGAAGATCTAATTGACTTTATTCAACAATTTATGTATCAGGAGCTATACAAAATTGAAGGCTTTTATAGGCAGAGGAGAAAGAGAGGATTGTTTCAGGCAAGGTCACCTTCCTTTAGGGGACAAAAGGAGTCTATTAGGTGAAGTACCTCAGTAGTGCTGACTGGTTAATTCCAGATTGACGGGTTAAGAACATTCCTTCATTCCTTTGGGAGGCTGAAACTGCAATTAGGTTAGGTATTAAGTCTCGATTTGGTGACATGAGGCTTAGCAGAAGTGACTCCATTTGGGTTTGTTGTTTCTTTTTACCAAGCTCTTACAGACTGTTTTAGTATTTGTCCTAGTCTGCTTGAGTTACCATAACAAGATACCGTAGACTGAGGGGCTTAAACAACAGAAATTTATTTTCTCACTGTTTTGGAAGCTAGAAGTCCGAGATCAAGGAGTCACCAGGGATGGTTTCTGATGAGAGCTCTCTTTGGATTGTAGGAGGCTGCCGTCTCACCATTTGCTCATAGAACCTCTTCACTGTGAACTCACTGGGAGAAGGGTGTGGTGCCTTCTGGTGTCTCGTCCCTTTTTTTAGAAGAACAATAATCTTATCGGATTAGGGCACCACCCTTGTGACCTGACTTAATTTTAATTACCTCCTTCTGGGCCCTGTCTCCACATATGGTCACATTGGAGGTTAGAGCTTAAAAGAGATCATAATGTGCCACCCCAGAATATACCACTTTGGTATAAGGATTATTTTGAACTGAAGGCAATAAACAGATACAGAAAGAAACTTCCGAGCTTCCCTTATATAACTAAAAGCAGCAAGCCCCAGGAAATAAATTCTCTCGTTAGAGTGAATCTACTCCCAGTAGAGAAAATACAAATAAAACCCACCTCAAATCCCTTCTCCATGAAAGTTTAGTAGCACTGAAGGAGACAGATAGACCACTCATAACTCTAGAGACAAACATTATCACAAACTTTAACTGTTGTTCTTCTAAAAACTCATTTGTCTTTCCTACAAAAACCTATTTGTTCTTTCATAAAAGCTTTTGCTTTCTTCTCCCTACTAAGTTAGGTATAAAAGCTTTCTAGCTTTAAGCATTTAACTAGCCAACTACTTGTTTTCTTAGCTCTCATATGCGTACGAGTAAAACTTTTTCCCCTGTTAATGTGTCTTTTGTCAGTTTAATTTGCAGGTCTCCATTTTTCAGAATATAAGAAAGTAGAGAAAAAAATTTTTTCTCCCCTACAGGCTTCAACTTATGAATTTGGGTTATGGACCAGGGGTACACAATTCAGTCCATTACAGACTTTAAGCTTCCTCAGTTAACCAAAACCCTTATGCATACCTTTGAAGAATAAACACAGCAATCTAGGGGCAGAGCTGTGTCCATTAGGAGAGAATGGGAAGGGGACCAGGAGTGATAAACCCTGAATAAGACGGCGGCATGCCTCCCTTCCTCCCTCACAGCTTTACCTGGGTCTCCACTACCTCCAACCTTATTAGCTCTACATTTTGATCTTAAAAGGACTGTCCTTTTCACCAGCTAATGGGTATTTGTGTTGACATGTGTGAGGTAGGGCGTGGTAGAGAAGGTTGAGAAAGTATTGTCAAGGCTTTTAAGGGTAGCAGAATTTGTCACTCAAAAATATGCTCCTTTAGCATAAGAATTATTTTGAGCTGATTGGTTTTTTTTAAAAAAGCAGCAGATAAGAGAGCTCTGAAAACTGTGTAGAAGTTACCCTTTCGTAAGAGATATTTACATGTATATGGAAAATCTCCATTTGTAAGGGTATTTTCCTCTCAGTACCAGGAAGAGAAGGATGATTAAATCCCTAGAGACTTAAATCTTAAATCTGCATAACAACCTTACCTGTTTACTATGCTTTTCCCATAACCCATCTCCCCACCTCCCCAACATTCTCATTTGTCTTTAGCTGGTGGTTTGGGCCATTCTTGGGAGTTGTTAGTTTTCCTCGGTATCTCCCATGTCTACATGGGGTTTACATGTATTAAACTTCCGTTTGTTTTTCTCCTTTCAATCAGCCTTTTATTATGAGGGGAAATGGAGATCTCAGCCAAAAAATTTAGAAGGATAGAGGAAAAATTATTTTCCTTCCCTATATCATATACAGGGAGATTAACTGCATTTTAAAAATGCATAGAAACTAATACTAAAAAGAAACACGCAGTCTTTTTTCCTATATATTTAACAGTCTAAATCATTGCATCCTTTGAGATTTACACAAATCACGCTCAAGTCAGAAGGAAATCTGAGCTCTTTCCTGCCAATACAAAGTTGGGATCCTCCCTCAGATCTCCAAAAGTTCCTTGGGGCTTGGTTCCTCAGATTAGCTGCTCTGACTTTCTGGTTTCCCTTCCCTCTCAGTCCCACTGACATCTCACATCCCTCATCTCTTCTCTTCTCCCTGCCCACCCCGTTTTCCAATGCTTTAAACACCATTTACACATGGCTTTGGGTTTAACAGACTTCACTGACAGGCTTGAGGAATTGGAGAGAAGGGTGCCCATTTCATCACAGCACTTAAAATTTCTCCAGCTACCCCTGCCCTGGTGAATTTCTCACCCATCCCCCAACCACCACCTGTCACACTGAAGCCCAGCCCACTCCACCAACCTCACACCTTCCTTCTGCTCACCTCCCTCTTCCTCCTTCACAGCCCACAAATTCCTCTTCATTTTTATGCAGAGTATTATAACTGCCTGCTATGTTTCCAGTGTCTCCATCTACAGGCCTGGGTGAATACCCTCCCCCTGGATATTTTACCTAACAAAAGGCTACTTGCTCCAGAGATAAATTCTGTCACTTCCTGAGGGGCAGAAGCATCTGTAGTCAACTGTAGTTTAAAATAGTTATTTTTAGCTCTACTACAAGTATTTTTTAAACTTTCCCCACAAACACGCGTTAACTTCAAAAATCTTTCTCAGTGAGAGTTCACATAACTATAAGCCAGTGGTTCTCAGTCAGGGGGAATTTTGCACCCCTAAGGGACATTTGGCAATGTCTGAAGACATTTTTTATTGTCATAACATGGGGCCTGAAAAAGCTGCTAAATAGTCTACAATGCACCAGATAACCCCCTCTCTACAAAGAATTATCCACCTCAAAATGTCAATAGTTCCAAGGTTGAAAAACTGCCGTAAGCCAATAAGCATCTAAATAGAGTAATACAGTGATTCTCTTCCCCTGCTTAAAGTGGGACCAACTAAATAAAGGAAGCCATTCTCTTCCTGTTGGCAGAATAACAACGATTAGGAATTATTGACTATTTACTCTGCTCCTAAAAACTATCCAGCAAACAGTTGCCCAATTACCATCCCTTATCTAAGGAAGAGGGAACCAAACTGAGGCCTGGAGCTCGTAAATAATTTGCCAACATCACAAAGACAGTAACTGATAGACCTAGAATAACCTAAGACAGAGATGTATGTGTCAGGCAGGGAAGCAATCTTGTTAACATTCACACTTTGGTCTTAAACTTGCCACACACAGATGTGTCTTGCATTTCTACATGACTGCTAAGTAAACAGAGAAGGTGCTAAAGGAAAGAAACATGATGCTTTGGCCATTGAGCTTCAAACCAAAATTGTGAGGGGCAGTTTTGTGTTTTATAGAGAGAACTTTAAAAATGAGTTTCATTCAAGAAATTTGGATTTTATTATTTAAAATTAATTAACAGTGTTATTGGTACACATAGTGAATGTGTGTATATATGTATTTTAAATAGTTTTAAAGGTGCATTTTTAAATATGGAGGGAAGAGAAGGCAAGCCCAGATGGTTTCACTAGAGAATGCTACCAAAAGTTTAAAGAATTAATGCCAATTCTACACAATCTTTTCCAGAAAAATAGGAAAGAAGGAAACACTTTCCAATTCATTTTATGAAGCTAGCATTACCCTGATACCAAAACTGGACAAAGATAATACAAAAAAAAAAAAAAGAAAGAAAATGAAAACTACAGACCAATATCCCTCGTTAATATAGTTGTAAAAAATCCTTAGCAAATAGAAATCGGCAATATTTAAGAAGAGTTATCAACCATGACTGAGTGTGGTTTATTTCAGGAATACAAGGCTGGTTCAATCTTTGAAAGTCAATTAATATAATCCACCATACTAGCAGGGTGAGTAGAGGGAAAAAAATCACATGATCATATCATTCAATGCAGAAAAAGCATTTGACAAAATTGAATACCCATTCATGATTTTTTAAAAAAAATCTCAGAAAAATGGGAAAAGAGGAAAATTTCTTCAATTTGATAAAGAACACACACACACACACACACACACACACACACACACACACACACTACCCATGCTAACATTCTGCTTAATGGTGAAAGACTGAATTTTTCCCCCTTAAGATCAGAAACAGGTAAGAATGTCTGCTTTCACCACTCATATTCAACATAGTGCTGGAAGTTCTAGCCTGTGCAAGAAGACAAGACAAGACAAGACAAGACAAGACAAGACAAGACAAGACAAGGCATACATATGAGAAAGTAAAAAATAAAACTATTTGTGTCTTCAGATGACATGATTATCTAGGTAGAAAATCCCCCCAAAATATCTACCCCCAAAAAGAAAAAAAGAATAAGTTCAACAAGGTTGCAGGATATCAGATAAACATAAAAAATCAAATGTTTTTTTGTATATCAAAAAATGAACATGTGGACACACACAAAAATTAAATATAATGCCATTTACATTTACTCCAAAAAATAAAATATATGTAAATCAAACAAAACATGAACTTGTATGCTGAAAATTAAACAATGCTGACTTTTTAAAAATCAAAGATTTTTTGGAGCGATATACTGTGTTCATGGATTGAAGGACTCAACATAGTAAAGATGCCAATTCTCCCAAAACTGATATACAAATTTAGTGCAATTGTTATTAAATTTTCGGTATGATATTTTCTATAAAAATAGACAAACTCATTCTAAAATTTATATGGAAAGTCAAAGAAACTAGAATAGCTGAAACAATTTTGAAAAATAATGAAAGAGAAATCAGTCTATTTGATTTCAAGGCTCATCGTATAGCTATAGAAATCAAAACTATGTAGAAAGAGCAGAGAGATAGGTATATAGAGCAGGGGAACAAAACAGAGACCTAGAAATAGACCCACAAAAGTGTACCCATTTGATTTTGGACAAAGATGCAAAAGCGATTTAATGAAAGAAAAATAACCTTTTCAACAAATGGTGCTGGAGCAATTAAACATCCAAATGGCGGGACGGGGTAAAGAACCTCGACCTAAGTATCACAGCTTACACAAAAGTTAACTCAAAACGGACCATGGACTCAAATGTAAAATGTAGAGCTATAAAACTTGTAGCAATAACGTAGTAGATAATCTTTAGGATCTAGAGCTATGAGAAGCATTTAATTCTTAGACTTGACACTAAAAGCATGATTCCTAAAAAAATAAATAGGCAAATTGGACTTCATCAAAATTAAAAACACATGCTCTATGAAAGATCCTCTTAAGAAAACTAAAAAAACAAGCTAGAGAGTGGAAGAAAATATTTGCAAGCCACATACCCGGCAAAAGACTAGTGTCTAGAATATGTAAAGAACATTTAAAACTCAACAGTAAAAAAAACAATCCAATTAGAACGTGGGCAAAAGACATGAAAAGACATTTCACCAAAGAGGATATACAGATGGCAAATGAGCACATGAAAAGATGTTAACATTATTAGCCATTAGGGAAATGCAAATTAAAATCACCATGAAATATCACTACACATTTATCAGAATGGCTAAAATAAAAAATAGTGACAACACTAAATTCTCATGAGAATATTGAGAAATTGAATCACTCGTAGATTGCTGGTGGGAATATAAAACGACACAGCCACTCTGGAAAATAGTTTAACAGTTTCTTTAAAAATTAAGCACACACTTACCAATAAGAACCAGCATTGCACTCCTGCTCATTTATCCCAGAGAAATGGAAATCTGTGTTCACACAAAAACCTGCACACGAACATGTACAGCAGCTTTATCTGTAATAGTCAAACGCTGATCCATACTACAGAATACTACTCAGCAATAAAAATCAACTACTGATACAAGCAACAACCAGATGATTCCCTAGAGTATCATGCTGGGTGACAGACAAAAGCCAATCCCAAAGATTAGATATAGTATGATTCCATTTATATCATACTCTTAAAATAAAAAAAAATAATAATAATAAAATAAAAATAAATACCAATCAAAATGAAGAACAGATTAGGAGTTACCAGAGGAAGGAAGGGTGAGGGCAGGAGGAAAAAAGGGGGTGGCTATACAGGGTGACATGAGGGCTTCTTGTGATGGAAATATTCTCTTTCTTGACTGTGTCGATGTCAACATCCTGGTTGTGATATACTATGGTTTTGCAATGTTACCATTGGGAGAAACTAGGTCAAAGGTATAGAGCATCTTTCTGTATTGTCTCTTACAACTGCACGTGAATCCATAATCTCAAAATCAAATGTTTATTTAAATAAACTATATTATAACTAATTATAACTATACTAGACTGTATTACAATACTATGTATCGTATGTAGTATACTTTTATAATAAACTATATTATGATTATATAACTATATTGTATCTATTTAAATAAACAGATATATGGAAGGAATCCACCTGAGCTCTGGAGAGAGTCATGGTTTAAAAGAAAGATAGGCCCCAAAATGACCTTTAGGAGAAGGTAAAAACAATGCAAGCCTACAACAAGCTAGCTTCATGATTAAGGTTAACAAGTACCCATTCACTGGAGAAGCCATCCCTAAAATGTAATCAGGAGACAAATTGCCTACTGTCCTGAAGAGCAGGCACTCTAATCCATGTAAAATAAACTGTAGACATGGAAATTGTAATGTGAGAAGAGTGTAGAAACCAAGGAGGGGGGTGGCATAATGACAAGAGCAAACAGAAAGTGAGGAGTTACCATGGAGTCTAGAAAGAGCTGGAGGCTGAGACTCTAGGTGTTTTTCCAGTACTGACCAGGACAGAGCACAGCTGGCCAACACAAACATCCAGTCTACTGGGCAAACATATTCCTCGCTGAAGGAGGATTTTTCACTGGGGCAGTCACCATGTGATGAAAATATACCCTCTAGGAAATCCAATTTCCTTTGCTTGGGTTCTACATTCATCAAGCAACCTTCTGATCTTAATTTGATTTTTTATGGTTTCCTCACTGGAAGAGAAGGGGCTAATGGAATCCAATCTGCTAAATGATTATGTGTTTTCTTCCCTTATGACCCTCCCATGGTTTTTTGGCATTGAGTATTTTGTTCTAAATTGTTTTCTCTCTCAGGCATGATAGTATTTATCCTGCAAAAAGAATATAATCCCCTTGAGCAAAGAGACCGAGTCAACTGTCATTTATTAAGCACCTGCTATGTGCTTGAAACTGTGCAAGGATCAAAGGCAAAATGACAACTGAGATATAATTTGTGCCCTCTGTGATCAGTCATTTTCTGGTGATCCTATACCAGCTGGGCTGGTATTCGTGGCATTATGATCAAGAATGTGGGCTCCAGAATCAAACCAATGGAGTTCAAATCCTGGCTCCAACATTTACTGTCTGCATGACTTTGAACATGTTGAGGAACCTTTCTGATCCGCAGCTATGTGACCTCACAAGTTGTTATGTGGCCTGAATTAATCTGAACAAAGCATAGTACCAGAGACATAGTAAGCATTTATTAAATGGGATCTATTATTACTCTGACAATCATTCTTCTAGCAATAATTTTCAATGATGTGAGATTACACTTTCCTCTACTGCCCAGCTAATTTTCCTGGCCATCAAGGTCCAATTTCTAACCAAGTTCCTCTTTCCAGACATCTGGGAACACCAGGGATTACACAGAAATTCTATAATCTGCCTTGGCGTTTGCTTGCTACCAACTGGCTCTGGCTCGAGCCCATTTTTCTGCCTTTCAGGCACCTTCAGACCAGCTTCTCCTACCCCAACCATGCAACTTCCCCTTATCCCCAAAATGAGCCACCACCTGCCTTCATTCCCCACAGCACTGGCTTAGGTCTTCACATTTAAGATTCGAATTTCAGAAAGCTTGGGAATAACCATAGTGACCTGCACCTAGAAAATTCTAAACATCTGAGTCCAGGTTTACCGCTGTGTTTCAGGAGCTGTCTCTCTTCCTCTCTAAAAAAAAAAAACCACACAGTCTCCAGGTCCCATATCATTTGAGGCCATAGAGAAGGGGGAACAAGTGTTTTGTTCTGTTTTGTTTCATTTTAAACAGAAACTTAATCTCAGAGGTATGGCTCTGACCGCCAAGAAGAAAGTCTTGTTCGTTCTCTGGTAGAGTTGTTGAACCACACCCTCCAGCTTCCCCTGGCGAAATATGCAGTGCTTTCCCTTTGCAGGCCCACCAGGCCCAGTACAGAGGGAGTCGACCCTTGAGGAGGGGGAGGGGAAGGGTTCCCTACAGCGGAAATAGACGATTTGCACCTCCAGTGGCTCTCAAGGTCCTCCTCCAGCCACAGAGGTTCCCTTGACCTATTTTCATTCATTGTGCCCAGAATAAGGCACAAAAGCTAAAAAGGGGGGAGGGGTTCTCCCCCACTTATAATAGCTACGGTCATGCCAAGTGTATGAACAGAGTCTGGATCTGACAAACCCCAGTCTGACCTCCCAAAATAAGTGAAAAGCAATTTGAATCTGTCATCAGGGTTTTTTTTTTTTTTTTTAAATATAGACACACTAAAGGGAATTACAGCAAAACTTATTTAAATCCTCTTTCCCCTCTTCTGCCCCAGGGTTCGCCCCTTGAACTATATTTCTTTTCTCCCTCTTTAGTAGCTAGCTCTTTCTAGAATAAATCAGGCAAGTCTTTCTCTAATCAACCTGGGTGGGGGTAGCCAGGCTAGCAGAAAGAAACAGAATCTTCCCAGAAAGCGCAGAGAAAACATACACACAGAGTTACATATACTTCTGCTTTAATTCTTCTGTTGCTCCCGTGTGTTAGGTTAAATAGCGAGAGGCGGTTCTTCCCGACAGTCATTGTTAAACACATGGTTGTCTCCCATCCACAAGCCTACACATTTGCCCTTGAGTTTGACCAAATCAACTGATTTTTCATTTTACAAAAGGAAAATACAAAGACTTTAAGAAGAGAATATGAAGGAGGAGAGGAAGAAATGAAAGTTTAAAAAATGAGGGAAAGGGAGAGGACTGAACGTTTTCTATACAGCACATGGAAGAGCCACAAGCTTGCTGGAGAGGGGGTCTTTACTTAAAGACAGTCTGTTCACATCTCTGCACATTCTGGTGATTCCAAAATAAGATCAGTGGTAGATGACATTGTGCTTCCTCCAAACACCTTTCTGAGAACACCTCCCACAACGTGTCAAAACAAATGAAATTCCACATTCCTGCTTGTAAATATTTTTCCCCAACAATAAATGAAAGCTGTGATTCTACAGATACCTCACAGCTTAGCATCCTTTATGAGGTGTATAAATAAGACCTACAATGTGATTGGAGAGCTTCTCTCCTGGCAGTACCGTTTTTATACTATCGGCTAGCACACATTTACATAATCCAATTCAACAAATACTGATTGAATATACATAGTATTGTATAAATATGTATCAATACATACGAGAACTAGATGAAGAGAATCAGGCAGTGTGTGCGAACCCCGACGGTGGCCCCCCTCAATTCCTGTGGCGGGATCGGGCTGTCTGACTTCGGGGAACAGATGTTCTTTGAGCACCACGGCATTATTCACCTAGCACTCCCCTGTGCCCGCCCCGATCCCACAGTGCAATGGATAAATAAACTCTGTGCTCATGCATTAAATCAACATGCATTACACGCCACTGAAAATACATATACGATGCAGAAATTGCATCTTCATTTCCAAACACGTTTGTTATGAAAGTCCCTTAAAGAGATTGGGGGAACCAGGGGAAAATGTTAGCATTTTTAATGAAGGAGAAAAAGATTTTGCGTTGTATCTGTTATTTAAATACTTAGGTTGAGGGAGTGACCTTTCAGATATTAGCAAATATTTCTCTAAACTTAATGAATTTTGCAGAGAAAAAGACATCCTGTAAATTTCTTTATTTCTGAATCCACACTGAAGGAAAAATTAAAACTGCCTTATATTAGTCTCCTCTGGTTGACATAACAAGTACCACAGGCTTAAACAACAAAATTTATTTTCTCACAGTTCTGGAGGCTAGAAGTCCAAGATCAAGTTGTCAGCAGGGTTAGCCTCTGATGAGACCTCTCCTGGTTTGCAGATGGCTGCCTTCTTGATGTGTCCTCACATGGCCTTTGCTCTGTGTGCTCACAGAGAAAGAGAGACTGAGAGATTTCTGGTGTTTCTTCCTCTTCTTATAAGGACACCAGTCTTATTGGATTAGAACCCATCCTTATGACCTCATTTAATCTGAGTTAACCCCTTAAAAGCCCTGTCCCGCCAATATCGTCATATTTGGGGTTAGGACTTCCACACATATATTTTGAGAGAACACAATTCAGTCTATAGCATGTTCCTAAGTGCCTTCAGCTAAAAATATTGATGATTTAAATTTCTCCTGAAGCTAAAATCTAGGAACAGGTATGGTTTTCCAAGTACTAAAGTTGAGAGTGACAAGCACAGAATAAATTAATATATATATTGTTATTCTGATTGTGGGTTGGTGGTGGTGATGGTTGTTTTGCTTTGCTTCCCCCCCTCCCATTGCCTTACACTGACTCTCTTTACTTCTCAAAATTCAAAATTCATTTATTCTAGGCTATGAGCCCTCTGAGATCTGAGGGCTTCCTGCAGGGTCTGGCACATATCAGGAACTTAAATGCTTGTGGCAAGAATGAATGGCTCCTTTTCTCGTAGGCATGAGGTCAGAAAGAGGAAGTTGATGAGAACGGCCTGAGTGGGTAGAGGCAGGCTGGGACAGATCCTTCTCTCGACCTCCTCAGCATCTCTGGAAGCTGAGGAAAAGAACTCTCTAAAGTGAGCAGCCATCACAGTCTAAGGAGAGGAGACATGAACTGCAAGTCAGTTCTCTGCGCACTGCACGCTCAAGAATGTTGACACATGAATTGGGATGAAAGACAACTACCCATTGGTTCCCCCAGCCACATACCCAAAAGTTGCCAGGGTCAGGTCAGGGATGAAGGCGGTTAGGCTGGAGGACATAAGGAAAAACAAGCAAACATTTACCGAGTATTTTCCCTTCATCATTTAATAAATATTTACTGATCACACATTTTATGTCTGACATTATACTTGGCACTACAGACAAAAGATGGATAAGACACATGTGCCCTCAAGGAACACATTGGAGTATCAAGAGACGTGACCATTCTGAGACCACTGACATGCCGTGCCAAGCTTCTTCTTACCCTTGACAAAGCATCATGTAATAGCTGACGGCTCCCCAGTATCTGTAAGTAAAGACCTGTTTTGTGTGTGTTCCCTAGAGCCAAACAAAAAGTTTCAAATTTTGCTTATTTTTTATGGTTGTTTGTTGATCTGCCTGGCCTAAGAGATATAGGCCTGGACTGCTCTTGCAGTGAGCCAGAGAAAGGACTCGACTGGCCATTCAACTCGTAATATTTTAACACTCCTGGTCACAAGGCTTGAAGCAACTACCAGGTTAGGGTGAGTTCCTAGAATAAGAATCTGGCCCCAGTGAGGGACCACTGGACAGCTGACAGGGAACACAGATGGAGGATTAGGGACTCAAGTGACAGCCCATCTTGGTGGCCTGGTCTGCCAGGGCCAACCTCTCTGGTGGCTAAAACATCCAAAACACCCCCACGCACATTCACTCTGCCCCAAGCAGTAGAATCAGTCAGAGCCCTGTTAACTGGCCAGTTCACCCTCACCATCACCTGGCATGTGAGACTAGGCCGAGCAAAGCATTGCAATGACTTCCTTGCTTGCTCTACAGCTAAACTGACCCAAGTAAAAGCGACGCTGACCTTGATCTTGCCCATGGAAGTCATCAGGTAAGGCAGAAACACACTGACACACCCATGGAGATTATCAACTCTAACCTGGCAGAGAGCCTTAAGCAAAGAGTTGAAGCACAGTGTGGCAACCAAATAAAGTTGCCAATACTGGATCATTTTCACCCTAAAAAAAGCAGAAATGTAATACAGTTCAACCTAATGTAACAATAGCTGGCTCACGTGTGGCACCTCCTACGTGCCAGGCTAGGTTCTAAGCTCTTTACACACAAATTCAATTCATCTTCATAGCAACCTCATGGTGTGGGTACTATAACTAACCCTGCTTTATAGAGAGGGCTGAGTAAGTGACCACTAGTAAGTGTCAAAGATTCTAATGCAAGCCACCTGGTCCCAGAATCCAACCTTTCCACCTCAATCCTGACCTGCCTCTCTTTTTGGGGAAAGCACAAAGGAAGAGCCAGGAAAAGGCTCCCAGAAGGAAGTCAACTCAAAGCGCCTCATGCCTGCTGATGCCCAACAGAGTGACAAAAGGTCATCTTGTCTTCACAGGGTCTGGTTTGTCCCCGTGGAGAGTTGTCCCTAAGGGTTCAGTTCATACCACCCAAACTCACATCAGGTTCACTTAATCGACAGCCATTGTGTAAATGCATGAGTGAGGAGGCGAAGAAGATGAATGAACAACAACAAAAAAAACAGAGTGCAAACATTCATTTACATACAGAAATAAAAGTGTCAAGCTAACTGGAATACTCAGGTGTATGGAGCTGGGGGAGGCTCGGAGCTTTTTGTATACATTCCTGATGTATATTTCACAAAAACTCAGTGTGGAAAACTATTATCCTCTTAGTTTTACATATGAGGAAATGGATTGAGAGAGGTGATCGAAGACACCTGCCCCCCAATTCTGACCACATTCTTTTTACTCCTACTTCTGCCTTCCACACTGCTCAGCACTTTCTCCTCCCAAAAGAAAAATTCACTTGGGAAATCCAATTAAGATGATTCAACAGCTGGAGGAAGAAGACAGGAGCAGATTAAGAGAAGTGGGCAGGGCTTCACATACAGCTTCTGGCTGCGATGCCCGATTCGCCCCTCCCCACAACGCAGCAGGACACCTTCCAGCAAGAAAAGAACACTTAAAGTGGCCATCAGGGCATTCGCACCCTCGGTAACTGCTGGAGAAACTGAAAATCGTCATTCTCTCACTCTGGCACCTTTTTCAATATTCCTTATCAGCCACCAAAAGCTACTGCCATTACAACATTAGCTCATGATGGGCATATTACAATTTCCTAGATTACATCTTATCTGACATTAGTTACATTTTAGGGTTGTTGCTTCCTGGCACTTTAATTTCATAAGTAAGCTATCTCCAAATCACAGAGGAGGATGAGTTCCAGCTACTTTCGTCCTTTCTCTGAGCCTCGTTTCCAGAGACTGACATTTTCCTTGTGGACCTGCATTCCGGGGTATAATATCTGCTGGTGCCATAGCTTTCTATCTATTAACTGTGAAGTAATGATTATGTTCTTCATCTTAATTATTTTATTTTCTATTTTTAGTGTTAGTCATGAGAAGAAGGAACTACAGGCAAAAACTATGTAAAATTGTCATCTTCCTAGCAAAGGATTCTTTTGTAAGAGGGGGTCATCAGGATTCTAAGGAATTTTTCTTTTTATTGTTATTAATTTTAATTACAGGGATTAGATAATATATAGACACCAAAGATATAATTCTGCAACATTACCACATAATCATCAAGGATTAATAGTATAAAGGAGAAAGAACACGAAATGTAACAATTTATCCACATTTTATAACCTACCACCAAAGAATCAAAGAAAAACTTCAAATAGTGCATATGAGAGGTGAATAAGGTACTAGACACGCTGTGTTACTTCCCTCCTCTGCCAGATGACAAGATTCAATAGCATAAGAAGGGAAGGAGATGGGACCTAACTCATTTCCTCAGGAAATCCACCTTCTTGTACTGCATGGCACACTATTAAGGAAAAAGAACAAAGCTAGGGAATGAACAAGTTGATATGATTTAAAATGATGAGTTTAAACACGTAATTATATTAAATCTCTTTACAGGGCAAACAACTAGTTTCCCTGAAAGAGTACTTTTAAAGACTCATCCTTCAGTCCTCCGGCCTACATTTCTGCCATGACTCTATTGGCTCCAAATTTAAGTCCTATCTGCAGTTGACTGCATAGAACTCACTGTTCTGTTCTTTATCATAAAGATTTGTTGGTTCTCATGCATTGAAAAATGAAGTTTTTGATGAATATTTTACAGAATGGATTTGCAAACTCTGCTTTAGCAATCTATCTTTATACATCCTGCATGTTAACCATTGGGAATAAAGTAATGAAAGCCAGAATGTATCCATTATTGAATGTCCTCAAGTTTTTGTGGCTAAATTTAGATGAGAGATTAAATGCTAAAATTTACAAAGCATAGCTAAAAAATAAGACTGGATTTAAAAAACAAAAAAATGAACAAACAGATATTCCAAACATGCAAACTCTAATGAGGGAAATTGGAGAACAGTGAGTAGAGTATGATCGTGACTAGAGATGTTCCAGGAGCACTGAGGATTCAGCTAAATGTGGGAGGCCATGGATTTGAGGTGACTAGACCACCATGTTATATGTTGTTTGCACTCAGCATCCATTCCTGCCTCTTCCATCTGTCCCCTTCTCCCCACTCCCTCCCCACCACCACCATACACATTGCAGGGGCTGGAAGACTAAAAGCCACATTTCTCAGACTTCTTTGCAAATAGGATTCTGCATGTGACTTTGGCTCTGCCGTTGAGGTACCTCTGCATGATACTTGAAAGGTGGAAGGGAGGCAAAGGCCATCTTCTATGATAAGGGCAGTAGATAAGCAAGCTCGGTAAATGTGGGCGTTGACGATATGCTCCACAGTCTGGACACAAGCTTGCCAGGTGTCAGGCAGTTGTGACATGGCAACAAAAATAGCAGTTCCTTCCAACTGAATTCCAAGTGTGATTGTGAATCCAAAAGCCAAATAGTACCCCAGCCTCTACTCCTGCATGCCTTCACAGTTTTATAGGTACCTAACTCCTTGCATTAAATCTAATTCTGCTAGAAATCTCTAGAAGGTCTTCTGTCTCCTGCATCTAACCCTTCTTAGTATGTGTGTTTTCTCTAGTGCCAAAACAGCCTAAGATTATGAGGCTGAATAATTGGACCGATCTTCGATTAGTATTTTGCAGGGCAAGTTTAATGGAAGAAAAAGGGAAAAAATGATTTGGATAGCATTTCCCAAACTATGGCATGAATACCCCTGGTGACTTAAGAAGTACGAGTCCATGGCATTAAGTAACATTGAAACATGTAATGAAAGAGTTATTCCTTTTCAATTCTCTTTTAATCATTTAGGGAGAATTCTTAGGCCAGGACTTGATTTCTTTAACACCTCTCTAATATTTACTAATCCCCTTTATTTGCAAGGCTAATAGAAACAGCCTTTGATCAGGCAGGGATACTTAGCTAGAATGTAAAGACACTGTTTTTATTTCCAATATATTTATTTCTAGAGTTATCTTCTCAGTATGGCAAGTGATAGAAGTTTTCCATTTATGTTCATGAGGAGTGTCCTTTTAATTTTTACTTTAAAAAAAAAAATTCAAACCCAAAAACATAGAAAGAATACAATGAACATCCATATCTCCACCACGGAGATGCTACCTTGTTTACATTTTTCAGATTTCCTTCTTCTATAATTTACTTCAAAGTAAATTATAGGCATTGAGTCACCGCCCTGAAATACTTCAGCAAATCTGGAAAACAAGAATATTCTTCTATAAAACGATACCCATTATCACACAAAACAAAATTAATAATTTCTTCAGTTGTCTAGCAATGTTAATTAGGAAGATGTTTTCTGTTAAATAAATTTACCTTAAAAATATAAGATGGATTAAAGAAAAAATAGAGAAGTAATAGTAAATAATAATATAGATAGTATAAGGATATGGGGGAAAGTGTGATGATGGTAGTAGGTTTATAATACTCTGGCTTGAAAAAATAATACCCGAGAAATAGTAGAAAAGATGGAACATGAGATCTGGCTGTGTAGGAAAAGGAAATAGAACAAAAAAGATGTTAATAGGTTAGAAGAGAAGTAAGTGGGCCATGAAATAGAAGTTACTCCTGGTCAAAGAATAAGTGCATGGGAAGGAAAGAAAAAGTGATATGGAGGGATTAAAAAGGGCGATTAGAGGTTATCCCTGGGAGGTATGACAAGAGTAACTTGTACTCTCTGTGGTGCACTAGATGACCACGCAAGCTCTGGAGTCAGCTTGCCTGTTTTGAATCCTAGCTATGCCATGATTAGCTATTGAACCTTAATCTAATTACTTAAGATCTCTTTGCTTCGGTTAACTCATCTATAAAATGGGGAAAAATAGTAGCTCTCACCTCATACTTTGCTGTAAACATCAAATGAATTAAGATACTACAACTCTTCTTATAACACTGTGATTAGGATGATCCAAAAATTTTAGTGTGTAAAATGTGGGTTTCTATTATGATGAACGAAGTTAATGAAAAACAGTATTTTTGGTGTGTCTGTATTGTCACAAAAAGCACAAAAATAAAGCTAATAAAACATACTATATATGACTGATTAGAAATGTTGCCTTGGGTATTGGGTCAAGGTGAGAGAAGAAATGGGAGGAGGAAGTGATACAGTGGTAGATGAGTGAAGTGGGCAGCTACAGGAAATTTGAATTTGAAAGTTAACAGAAAGTAGGAAAAGGGAGGGACTAAGATCAAGGTTGGCACCAGGGCTGTAGATTATAAAGGGCTCTCCTCCCCAAAAGAACAGAATTTTATTCGGCTTCCATATGAGAATGGGGGCAGGCACAGGATGGAGATAATTAATTACCAATAAGCTGATTAGGTTTTATGGATATTGATTTATCTGTTGCTTTTACTATACATATGAGGTGATTAGAACAGGCTCCGCCACATCGAAAGCACTTAATTAATGTTCGCTATTATTATTTTTATATCTCTTTCTTCCAGTCCCACTACCTCACCCTATTTCAGGTCCATGGCCCACTTGGCTGGTTTATATTAGTTCTCCATAACTAGTCTCCTGACCTGGGAAGGGAATTCAAAGAGCCCACCAGGAATTCCCCCACACTTCTACTAGGTTTCCAAGTCCCCACCACATCCCAGCCACTTCCTAGAGGTTCTTCACACAACAATTAATATGCTTGGTACTATGGTTCCCTGTCATGCTGAAGACAACTGATTGGACCAGCATGAGCATCTAGTCAGCAGCCAAGCAGCCAAGGAAGTTAGCTACACAACAAGGGGGCAGGGGGAGGGGACTCTATACTAACCTGTGGTTGACTGACCCAATCATATTCTCCAATTTAGAGAATTTGAATTTAATATATAGAGAGAACCAACCAGCACAAAGGAAACAAGGCAAAACAACACAGAAATAAGGCAGTAAGTAAGCAGAACTCCTGAGGAAGGAGAACTCATGAGTAAGCAAAATATTTACCACCTATTTTGCTCCTCATCTCTGGTCCTTACTGAATCCCAACAGCTAATTAAGGAATTTAGCTTCTTGGTCATTCCTCTCTGGTTCTCCTCTCTAAACCTAGGACTTCCAGAATGACAGAATTGTAAAGCTGAAAGTAGATGTCATACTCTCACAAAAACTTTTCTCTGTTGTAACCTTACAGATTGCCTTTTGGAAATAACTGCCAAAAGCCATACAATGTGTATACCAGCAATTCCACTTCTAGTAATTTATACTATGGAAAGTAATTAGATGTACACAAAAATTATATGAGTGTTAATTGCAGCTTTTTTCAAATTATCAAAAGTTTGAAAACTACTTACACGTATAACAATAAGAATTGGGTAAATAATTGTTATATACAGCCATTAGGTAGAACACTAGTAACTAAAAATTGAAATAAGTTATAAATTTATTACTATAGAAACATCTCCTTGCCATATTGATAAGTCAAAATATTGGATCACAAAATGGGATGCTATGTTCTGATTTTATTTGTTGAGAAATGTATTTTAAATATGTTTACATAAACAAAGAAATCTGGAAAGTTTTTATAGAGCTTATCTCTTAGTAGGAGTATAAGTGACTCGATTTCATTTATGTATAACTTCTAAATTTCCACATTAAACATACATTTCTTATGAAGTAAAAACAAAACAAAAATACTACCTACAGCCCAGATCAGGTGACATCCTTTCTATAAATTCCGATGAGAGAAGCCCACCCATAAATGCCTTCCCCCTGCTTCTGAATATAGACATATTTACATCTGTCTCTAACCCAAAGAACTCACCCAAATTAACGTCCTCTTGATTGTACTGCCTGAGCAAATAAGACCCTGAAGAGATAGGCCCTTCACTCTATAGTACCAGACCCAGTGTCTTACAAATTGTTTTAAGTTACATGGTGGTCTCCAAAAGATATGTGTACTTCCCAGAATCTGTGAATGTGACCTTACTTGAGGAAAAGGTCTTTACAGATTTAATAAGTTAAGGATCTTGATTATAGATCATCATGAGACTAGGACACAGAGGAGAAGGCAATGTAAAGATGAAAGCAGAGATCGGACGTAGGCAGCCACAAGCCAAGCGACTCTGGAGTCACCAGGAGCTGGAAGAGGCAAGGAAAGATTCTCCCTTAGAGCCTCGGGAGGGAGTACAGCAGCACTGACACTTTGCTTTTGGACTTCTGCCCTCAAGAACTGGGAAATAATAAATTTCTGGTATTTTAAGCCACCACATTTGTGGTAATTTGTTATGCACATAGGAAAACAACATGCACATAGTAGGCCCTTTGTCCATATTAGTGAGAAAAAAAATTGTTTGAATGATTATGTCCTTGGTTTCCTAGCTTTGACTCAGAAAGACTGTCTCATTAAAATGTTTTTCTAATACCCTCATTTCTTATGATCGAATTTGAATTCTTCCTCCCATCATGTATTTATAAAGCAACCAAAATGGCAAAGTGTTACTCGGTAACCCGTTAGCCTTGCTTTCAAGTGTGGAAATAAAAGTAATTGACTCTCCCTTGCAATGTTTTTATGAAGACATGGTGTCCCCCATGCTTTCTTAAATGCTAAGCTCCTTATTTTACTGGAGCATGAGTCAGTATCCATGGCTTTGCACAGACTTCACCAAACACTGACAGTAAGAGCTTTAAAGGGACAATGACAGGGTTGAGAGGTTGAAAATTTTGACCTACTTTTCTCTTCTGTCTGTTCTAAAAAATCCATGTCATTTTCTTCCTGTGATTCAACTCGGTTCTTTAATCCACACTCACAGTTCCTTTCAATGGAGGGCGTAATTTTGGCCTCGTGTGTTTGCTTTTTGTTTTGCTCTTGAATCAAATGCTTCAGTGCTTTGATAACTAAAAGTGAAGAGAAGAGAGAATGTGTTTTTCTTTAGGCTTAAAAAAAAAATGCTGTTGAACACTCAAGGGATTATCATGCAAAATATGTTTTAAAGAGCCATGAGTGGAGTGGGTGCACCAGAGAGAAGGGGATGTTGAAACCTCATAAACTGGTTATAGAATGATGTCTGCTCAGGATGACAGGAAGCGACAGTCCTCGAGGTCATTTCTCATCCATGTGGTATATAACTGTGTATGGTTCCAAGTATAAGACAGCTCCCTGCCTCAGATTCCAATGTGGGGAAAAAAATGTGTAGAATGAATCCACATGTAAATGAATTCAACAACTTTCCAATTAGAATCCAAATCCAATGACTTTCCCTTTGAGTCTCATTCTTCTCTTGTTAAGGTGTAGCAGGGCTGGTGATGGAAAAGATAGCAGAGAAGGGAATATTTGCCCATGCCTCTCCACCTCTCTATGCCTCCCACCCACCCCATTTGTTTTGATATGGGCTCCTCTGAGCCAAAGATGCTCCATGACATTAAGGTAGGCCTGCTGGTGGCCCCACCTCTTTCATCCTGACACCTCTCTTTCCCAATCCAACTTCTCCAAGATCCTATTTCTCTGGGGTCAGATTGTGATAGGGGCTGGTCTGCAGAGGACCTGGGTAAGGTTCTGAAGAAGAGGCTGCAGAAGCATTTCTTGCTGAGTTTGAGCTATCAATTTGAGCTTGCTAAACTATTGAACAAGTCACTTTCTTCCCCTTAGGTAAAGTAAAGTCTTGGCCTTCTCACTTGGAGGAGCAAACAGAAGAGCCCAGGAAAAAGGGAAGTCTGACTCTCATACCAACCAGAAATGAAGAACTGCATGCAGCCTGAAGAGTGAACTTAGGGTAGCCAGACTGCTCGAGCGGATAAGGATGAAGCCAATAACCACATTTGACCTAGATGATAACGGCAGATGATGGTATGAATTATTCTTCTAAGGTATAAACTGCATTTTAGTGGTGGCTTTTGATGCCTGAAAAGAAGACGAGACTGATATGGGAATTTTGGCCAGTGGCCAGTTGGGAAACATTCTTTAAGAGAAAGACTTTCAAAATGCTCCTTTAAAAACAAAACATAGGAAACTCCACCAATCCCAACTCACAGCCCTACCAAAGCCACATCCAGTGGGATCCATGGCATGCCCTGTGCCCCTTGCTGAGCAGTTTCAGACCCCGCACTGGTGGCATCCGGCCTCAGTTTCTGGTGTAGCCTCTTGAGACAATTATAAGCACAGCATGGTATCAGCCATCTTGGTATTACTTGCTGAATCAGGTGGCCCCAGAGGGGTACAGGCTGGGGCTAAACTTAGCCTGCACCTGGACCCCTCTCAGGACCATGCCACTAGACACCTACTATTCAAAACAATGCTAATAAGACTGGGATACTTAGGAGCTTGCTTAGTACATAGAAACAGACATGGAAAGGCAGCCAAAATGGGTAGACAAAGAAGCAGAGACCACATGAGAGAACAGAACAGAGATTCAGGAAAAATAGAGTCAAGCAATCTAACAGATGCAGAGTTCAACATGTTGGTTATAAGGATGCTCAATGAACTCAGAGGAAGTGTAGATGAACTCAGTAAGAACTTCTAAAAAGAGAGAAAAGAAAACATAAAAATGATAATGAAAATTATAAAAGGGAACCAGTCAGAAATGAATAATATAATACCAGAGATGAAGAGTGTATTAAAGGGAGTCAATAGAGTGGAGGAAGCAGAGGATCGAATCACAGATGTAGAGGATGGGGCGGCAGAGGACACCCAATCAGAATGGCAACAAGAAAAAGAATCCAAAATAATAAAGATAATATAAGGCTCCTATGGGATAACATCAAACAAAACTTTGCATTCTAGGGATACCAGAAGAAGAAGAGCAAGAAGTTGTAAACCTATTTGAAGAAATAATGATGGAAAACTTCCCTAACTTGGTAAAGGAACTAGACGTACAACCCCAGGAAGTTCAGAGAATCCCCAAAAAAATGAACCCAAAGAGGCTCACACTAAGACACATCATAATTAAAATGCCAAAGGTTAAATACAAAGAGAGAATCTTAAAAGCATCAAGAGAAAAACAGTTACATATAAGGGAGTACCCATAAAACTGACAGCTAATTTCTCAAAATAAATTTTGCAGGACAGAAAGGCTTGGCACAAAATATTCAAAATGATGAAAACCCAGCATCTATAGCCAAGGTGACTTTTTCCAGCAAAGCTATTATTTAGAGTTGAAGGATGGATAAAGAGCTTCCCAGACAAGAAAAAGCTGAAGGAGTTCACTATCAAGCCAGCATTTCAGGAAATGTTAGAGGGACTTTTTAAGAAAAGAAAAGAATGTGTATCAAAGATATGAATAAAGAATGGCCCCAAAAAATCAAAATATAGCTCCTTTAACATCAAAACCTAGCTCTTACTGTATACTTAAGATCTTAATGAATGAAAGGTTGTAAAAAATATTTCTCATAATTGAAAAATTGACATACCTTTTCCAATTTGCCACCTTCAAAGGGACAATGCTGCCATAGAACTACTGTATTACAAAACAATTAGAGTTACTCAAAAAGAACAATATACCATAGACTTACTTGATAGAATGGTTTAATAGATAAGAAAAGGGAGAAGGAATAACCAAGTCCAACAGAAGCACAGCTTTTATTCAGACATAGAAAACCAAACTGACAAATTGGAAACACTAGAATTAGCGCTCCCCTGGTACAGCAGAATTCCTGAATCTGGTGACAGCTGGTATTCTGAAAGAGTGGCAGGCACACTGCATAATGAGGAAATTTTTCTCACTTCTTTGGAGAGCAAGTCTTTCCATTAGCTGATCAGGACCAAAAATATTTCAAAAGAAAGCAGCAGGGTTGGATGACACATCCCAGTACCTGAGTCCCTGCCTACAGTGGACTAGTGGGTCCTCGCCCTCAATACCCAGCAAGGTCTGAATGGGAACTGAGAATGGCCCAGTATTTTCTTCTGTGAGAACATAATTACAAAATACATGGTCTGCACTAGTAAGAAAACAGAACTAATTTTACATCATTTGTTTTCATACTTTGTTTTACCAATAGTTGGTCTTATAAACTTTTTGCAGCAGATAAAGTATAGTTGAGTTGGTTTATGTCTTGCTCCTACTTAAATGCTTCCAGTTACTCTACTTAAATGGCCCACAGGGCCCCAGATGACCTTGCCCTGTATACCTTTCCAGGCTCAGCCCTCATTTCCCCACTCCCAGTGTAGGCCTACTGCGCTGCTTTCAGTTTCTCTCTCCTTCTCCTGCCCCTGCCCTCATCAGCTGTGTATTTCACCATGTAGACCCAGAGGCTAGAGGAAGCCAATTTTTGGAGAAAGGGGGGTATGGAGGAGGGAAAAGTAGAGACAGAGGGAAGGAAAGGGAGAGAGGGAGAGAAGGAAAAAAAAGAAAATGGAAGAAAGAATGAAAAATAAAAAGGAAGAAAGGAAAGAAGGAAGGAGGGAAGAAGGGAGAAAAAGAGAGAAAGAGAGAGAGGAAGAAAGAAAGAGAGGAAGAAAGAAAGAAAGAAAGAAAGAAAGAAAGAAAGAAAGAAAGAAAGAAAGAAAGAAAGAAAGAAAGAAAGAAAGAAAGAAAGAAAGAGTGTGTGCGTACACACAAGGAGAGAGAAATAGAAGAGAAAAAGAAGAAGCAAATGCATGGAAAAGGTCAGAGGCAAAGAACAGAGGAAAAGTCTGACAGTGGGAGTCCCTAATTCTGGTGCTCTTAGCAGCTGATCCCAATCCTGCCATTGGGTGCCACAAAGTACCCCAACATCTTTACCATAAATCCTACTCTTGCTAAAGCTGAGTTTCTGCTACCTGCTGCCCAAGGAGGAATCCTAGGGCTATGGCCTCACCTGGACTGAGAGTCTGTGACTGTAGGGACAGTGTTTGTCTAGTTCATGCTTGTATGTTGAACAAGTGGATGAAATGCAATGAAGACCAAAAGTCTGAGAATCTTCAGAAGACATGGAAAATAAGAGGTTTATTGAGAAAAAGTCCTAGATTGGGAGTTAATATCCTGTATAATCATTTTGTCTCTATTACTATATAACTGTGACCACAGACGATTTACTGAACCTCTCTGGGCCTCTGTTTGATCCTAGAGGTAACATAGCATAACACAACGCAACACAATCTTAATTAGTTGTATACACTGAAAGGCACTGTTATTCTTTCTCCTGTGTTCCCTATATTTTGTAATTTTTTTATCTGAAAAAAAAAAACTGCATAAACTAATTCATATTGCCATAACAGTGGTAATCCATGGGATTATCAAATAAATATCATTCCAGTGAAAGAAAAAAACAAAACACTTAGCATTTGAGTTATGCCATGCCCTTTTCATAGATAAGTAATGCACGGCTTCTGTTAGACTGCCTAAAATATTGAAAAGAACTTGAGAACTCCCATTACTCCACTCAGGGACTTGGGCCCTCTGGGTGTCCCACGTAGAAAACATTTCACTTAAAGACTGATAAATTTTAAAATGTAATTACTCTGATAACTGATGCCGGCAAATCAGTACCAATACACAAATTACAGGAAGCAGGATATACACCTATGAGAAAGTTAAAAAGCAGTCTGCTTTCAATTCTCAGCAGTCTGAGGACTGAGTACCACTTTTTCATATTTTGCCATTGTGATGCTCTTACCTCCATCTAATAATTGATAGATAACATTTATTGAGTGTCTCCAATGTGTGTACAAAGTACTTTTCAACTCTTGTCTCGGTTACCTCAATTAGAACCTTCTACAGCACTAGTATTTCATGATACTCATTTCTCAGATGAGGGAACTGAGGCACAGAGGACAGAGCTGGGGCCACACCAAGGCTGCCTGATTCTAATCCTGAGCTCCTAATATTGGAGCTACACTGCTTCTCAACATCTCCGTCGGCCATTAAATGACACTGAAATTGTCTGTGGTATATGTATTCATTTCCTAGGGTTGCCATAACAAATTACCACAAACTTGAAATGTATTCTCTCACAGTTCAGGATTCTAGAAGTTCAAAATCAAAGTGTCTGCAGGGTTGGTTCGTTCAGGAGACGCTGATGGAGAATTCCTCTCCATACCTCTCTCCTAACTTCTGGTGACAGCCAGCAATCTCTAGCATTTCTTGGCTTAGTTGCATCACTCCAATCTTTGCCTCCATCTTCACATCACCTTCTCCCTCATGTGACTCTGCGTCTTCTTTTCTGCCTCTTATAAAGACCTCTGTTATTGGATTTAGGGTTCACACAATCCAGGATGATCTCATCATGGAATCCTTACCTCAATAACACCTGCAAACACTTTTTTTTCAAATTAGGTCACATTCACAGGCACTGGAATTTAAGACATGGACATAACTTTTTAGGGGATACAACTCAATCCATTATGTCATTCAACAACCTTCACCTCAGTCTTTTCACGAGTCTCATTTTCATATAATCCCATCGTTCTTTAGTGAAGGATGGTGGTTATTCTTACATCCAAAAATTTAGTCTGTATAAGATTTATTACTGAAATTACATAGGTGTGACCAATTTAAAAATAAAAACCAAGGAACAAGGAAAATATTAAAAAATGATAGAAGACATAAGTATTTATTCAATTATTAATCGCTCTTGTGGGCCAGGAACTGTGCCAGGCGCCAGTCCCTGTCCCTCCAAAACACATAATAAGACATAGTACCTTCCACTGGAGGAACTTGTGGTTCAACTTGGGAAGGACAAATCGCAGTGCAATGAGAAAAGTGTGGTCAGGTGCATGCAAAGGCTTGTGGAGTCATAACATTCCCCGGGGTCAGGGAGAGGCTTCCACAGAGCAGGTGACATTTGAGCTTGGTCCTGAAAGATGAGTTGGAGTGTGCCCGGGCAGAAAGGAGCCCAGGAAGGGCATTTCAGGCAAAGGACAGAGCAGGAGCTCAGCTCCAGATGCTGAAAGAGGTTAGCAAGTTCAGCAAATAATGAGTGGATCATTATTTAGGCCCCATTTTCATCCTGTCAGTCTCTGCCCAAAAATTTTCAATGACCTTTTACTATTTAAGACACACAACCCAAATTCTTCATTTTAGAATCCCAGTACTCACTAACCTAACTCAAATCACTTTTTCCCAACACAAAGCCCAGGCTGCAGCCCTCCTGTCTGCAATTGTCCCTTATACCAAATGAACACTCCTGCCAAGAGGCTCCTATTCTCCTGCTGAAACCACCACATGAGGGACACCCCAAAGTTCCCTCTTTCTACAAAATTTCAACCATTCTTGGAGAACCTTCTCATTTGCCAAACTTCCATAAACCAACTTTAATTATTAACACCTAAAGGCAATTCTTCAAGTTCAAAAAATGGGCCTTCACTTACTAATCAAGATGAATCTAGAGGGTGATGATGTAGCATCTTTCTAAGGAAACTAATGCTGACCATTGTCAGCCCTAGCAAGCCAAAGAATATGTTTTGTCTTTGAGATGAATAGTAAGGAAAAAATGGGGTGGTGATGGCATGAAGAGGATGAGGGCTTATTATTCCTTATCTACAATTCTGAAATTCAAGAAGCTCCCCAAACTATGAGTTAATTCCTAACTCACTGAGTGTCAAGGGCTGACCTGAACTGATGTGAGCCTATATATAGCTTTTATCTCATTCAGTGTGCAATTCCTCCCTTTGGCTGCAGATTTAATAAGATGCTTGATTGCACAATGCTGCAAGAGTCTCCACGAGGGGTGTTAGGTAATATTCTGTGTCCTGAAACCCATCTGGTTCCCAAAATTTTGGATGTGGGACTGTGGGCGTGTGATTGCAATGATCCTGCTGCAGGTGTTTTTAATGATCACATTCCCTGGGGCTACATTTATTCTTAGCTCGAGCTCATTTGTGGGATCAGCTTGGTTATGGTCACTGAAAAATCTTTGTCAGGGGCAGGTACAATAACTACCCTCAAGCATCTGAAATAAGCCTAGTCAGCGGAAGATGAGAGACTAACATGTGACCTAATTCTTCCCTTCCCCTGGGTCTCAGCCTTATCATTATGGTCCACCAGAGGTCATGTATCAACAAGGCCATGGTCATGATTAATACAGACTGAATTACACTGAAGACAAGATGTAGAAGGACTTGAAATCTCCACCTCCTGGCCCTGCCTCACATCATAACCCTAGATGTCTTGAGTCTGCAGATATTCTCCTAGCTTTGTTAGTACTATTTAAACTCTCTGAAGGTCAGCCTTTCAGAAAGAACCTAAGACATCAGCAGTCCCCTGCTCCAAGCATTGGTGCCATCCTTTACACACACACACACACACACACACACACACACGCACGCACAGACACACAAAGAGAACAGCACATGGGCCTATGTCCCAATTCTTCTAGCTGTTGGATATGTGAATTGGAACAATCTAACTCATTTTTACTCGCTTCATCATTTAAATGGTTATAATAATTGATTCCTTTCAGGGTCAAATGATGGAAGATATATGATGTCCCCATAAGCAGTTAAATGATATACAAATGTCATCATTGTTTTTATTTATTTATTTATTTATTTATTTATTTAATGTCAGAAATATTTATACTCGAATACTCATTCATTAAGGTAATGTTTCTCAAATGTATTATCAGAGGGCACTAATGTTCCAAATGATGTTCTGCTATTAAAATTGAACAATGACAGTCTTTCTCACTCTTCAAGAAAAAAAGAAAATTCAATCAATGACAGAATTTTCTCAATACTAAATTTACCATCAATTAGATTTTTCTTAAACATTGTGGTCCAATTTTGCTTAACAGTCATGTGAATCAAATGAGATCTGATTTTAAATCATAAAGTATTTAATTTTATGCTTAAAAAATCACTCCTGTGTGCCATTTCACAGAGAATATCTTGTCAGGCAAAATACAGAGTGGGGAGGATACACATGAATGGGGTACCATGCCTGTATTCTAGAAGCTGAGTGGTAAGAGAGCGCTCATGTGAGGGTAGATGTGTTCTATGTATTTGCAATAAAATATAAAAAGAAAACCAAAAACACTCTGATACTTTTGTGTAAAGGTCTTACCTGGGCAGAAAGGAAGGACTGTTGTCCAATTCTTACTGAGAGAGTAGATTAAAGAAATGCTTCATGGAGAAAATGCACCCAGGTCAAAACTTAGAAAACACTGAGTAGCACAACATTCCTTCATCTTCCCATATCATGGCTAGTTCTTGGATTTACTGAATAGTATATTCCTTAACAGAATTCAAACTCAATTTCACTTTAGAGCTCAAGATTTTGTAAATAGAAAACCTATTACCAGAGAGCCTGGAGTCTGAGTTACAGCCAGACTGTAACAGAGAGTGGACAGAAAAAGATTAATTAAGGCACTTGGGTTTAAAAGGACAAATGAATCTGACATACCAACATGACAAATGTATGTGAGTCCAACACTAATTAGCAATAAAAAAAAATACTTATCTTCTAAATACACAAAGCACATGTTTTCAGTGACAACTCATTCTACTCTTAATCCTCGCATAAACATGTAGGTCAAAGAATGTGTGGGTCAAATTGGTGCTTTCATTCGCTGTATCCACATGGGCTTCACTAACTAGCCCTCGAGTGAGGGGAAGATAGTCCATTTGGGCCCATTTGGGGAAAATGTTCATTTGCAAACAGGCAGATGAATACTAAGGACCCACCTCTCCACTCATAAAGCTATCTGTAAATGTGCAAAGAATTCAAAGGCAAATTAGTATTTATCTACTTATTTTTCTGCATTTTTGCCCTTTCAGCTTTAAGGTAGAATGGCTTGTTTAATCCTTCTTTTGTAGATGGAAATGTTTGTACTCGATCTAGATTGAACAAAATAGGCCTGCTTCTGGGTAAAGGGTTGAGAGAGCCCCAATCTTAGGTCTACAGAACCAGTTAGCTAATTAATTATTCAAAGATCTCTCTGTGTCTTGAGCACTGTGGGCTGGTTCTCTCTCAGAGAGAACATTTCTTACCACCTTATCAAAAATAACAACCCCCACACACATTCTTTTCCCTTAACCTGCGTTATTTTTCATAGCATTTATCATTTCCTTACTTTAAAGTATAAATATACATATTTTTATTTCTGTCTTGTCCATTACCATGAAAGCTTCATGTAATGAAGACTTTGAAATTTTTATTTAATTCTTTTAACCCAGTGCATAGAATAATGCCTGACACATGGTAGGCACTCGTAAAATTAATGAATGAGTAAATGAATGAATGAGTGAAGTTGAATAAATAACTGAAGAACAAAAACAGCCCTCTGGGATTAGAGTCTCTCTGTTTGCAGGTTGCTGCTTAAAGATGAGTATGAGCCAATCCCCTCATTGTTGAGAACCCAGTATCCTCGGTGGGAGACTTCAAAAGGTTTTTCAGGAAATGCCACCCCTCACTGTGTGAAGCGGTATTCCCCAGTGGCTAGAGCTTCAGGTAAACATAAGAAAATTAAATTCAAGTTGAGGCTGTCAGAGAGGCTTGGAAGCGAATGCTCTGCAAATAGGGAGAAAGAAGGAGATTTGGGGTAGGGATGACTCAGCAAACCTTGTCGGGACATGATTTTCAACTTTCCACCCACGGCACTTTGGGTTGGCTAGAGTGCTCTTGCTAAATCCCGACAAGTTGTGCCTACAATCTGATTACTGTTCTCTTTCTCTCCATTCTCCTCTTACTGCCACCATGTACGTTGTTTCTGGGAGGTCTGTGAGGAATAGTTGATGAACTCAAGATGAATGCTAATTTCTATAGCTACTACAGTCCACCTTTGTGGGTTACATTACCAGAATCATTTCCCCTTCCTTTTCCTGTAGGCTCTGGGTCTGGGTCTGGGTCGGCCTCTGAAGATCAGCTCTCCATTTGAGGTGTTGGGAGCTGCGCCCTTGGTTTCTCAAGCCCTCAGGCTGTGAGAACCAAACCCATGATAAACAAGCCTTTCCGAGAAGCTGGCTGACCACCAAAGGTGCTGATAGTCTCCTGCTCTCCCCCCCACCTCGTACTTCCCCCTGTCCTTACAGCTCCTCACACCACCAGCTGAAGACCAATCATATTGCAACAGGTACCCTTTGCCTGCCCCCCTTTGTTCTTGCCGTATAAATATGTTTGTTATCCAAAAATAAAATTTGAGGCTTGATCAGAACACTGTCTTGCCTCCACTCTTTTCTCTCGTCCGTGTTACCCCTCTTTTCTTTAGGTTGGGTTCTCCTCGGTTCTCCCACCAAATAACCGGTCCCGCGGGCGGGACAGGTGGCGCCCAACGTGGGGCCCGAGTGCAGAACCCTTACCCAGGCGGACTACGAAATAACAGAGGCTGCAGCTCATTAAGGAGAAGTTTTTCAGAGAAGAAGTTTTTCAGGGAAGACTGCCTTTCACCGCTCATGGAAGGTCCTCGTCTTCGGTGAGTGTTCATCCGCCTTAGTTTAGTTTCGGCACGGACTGCTAGGGTCATAAGTAACAAATTTTAAACGGAGAAAGTAACAAATTTTAAACGGAGAAAAGAGTTGAGCATAAACTCCCTCTGTCTTCTCTTGGTCCTCTTGTCTTTTCCTTTTTTTTTTCAAAGGCTTGGTCCTCTTGTCTTTTCCTTTTTTTCAAAGGATTTGGGACTTTTCTCTCTAGCCCGCTTCTCGGCACAAGCCGTCCACCCCTGAGGTTAGAGGCTGCTTTTTCTGAGTTGGGAAAATACAGTGTGTCAGTCGACTTTAAGGCAGAAGTCGTCCACTCAGAGGGCATCCCGGTCGTAGACCTCTCCCTCCGCCCTGGAGAGAGCGGTAGGTCTGCGATTCGCCTCTTGAGAGCCGTGTTGGCGGATTATACCAACCGACTGCCCACGTCGAGACCTCTGGTATAATCCCTCCTCTGCCGCCTCTGTAAAAGAGCCTTGTCTATGCCCAAAGGCACAGCCGGCGGGACGTCCGTAGGCAACGCACCCCAGGGGGTCCGTGTTAGCGGATTGTACTAACCGGCTGCCCACGCGGGAGAGAAGTTAAGTTCCCTTCTCCTCCTTTTTGCCTTGATACCTATGTTCACTTCCTCAGTTCCTATTCCTCTTTCTTTTTAGATAAATAAAACAAAAAGATGGGACAAACCTTGTCCAGAGAAGCGCTATTCATAAAAGACTTAAAACGCTCATTCAAGGAACGAGGAATCCGAGTAAAAAAGAAGGATTTCCTCAGTTCCTATCCCTCTTTCTTTTAGATAAATAAAACGAAAAGATGGGACAAACCTTGTCCAGAGAAGCACTATTCATAAAAGACTTAAAACGCTCATTCAAGGAACGAGGAATCCGAGTAAAAAAAGAAGGATTTAGTCAAATTTTTTCTCTTCATTGATGAAGTCTGTCCCTGGTTCATAGTAAAAGGGCCCCCGCCCTCGAACGAGCCTCGCCCTGAAAAATGGGCCCCAAGCTCTCTAAAGAAGCGGTCTTTATTCGAGACCTAAAAGAATCTCTTAGGGAAAGAGGAGTTAGAGTTAAGAAAAAGGATCTCATTAAGTTTTTTCTCTTTATAGACAAGGTTTGCCCTTAGTTCATTGTTAATGGACCTGAAATTCACCCTAAAAAATGGCAGAAAGTAGGTCGTGACTTAAACGATAAGCTCCACAGGGAGGGGCCCGATGCGGTCCCTGCCACTTCCGCGGAGGCTAAACAGAGAAGGTTCCCTTCTGCACTCCTCGCCCAGACCACTAGCGCTGCGCTTGGGGCCTGGAGGGCACTCCCTATTTCAGGGGCTGCGACTACTCCTCTTACAAAAATCACTCAGGGACCACAAGAAGATTATAGCGAATTTGTCAGTAGGCTCCTAGAGGCGGCGGAAAGAACCCTCGGGGGCGAAGCCTCTAATGACAGGCTCGTTAAACAATTGGCCTACGAAAATGCCAATGCCTCTTGCCGCGCGGTGCTGCGCGGAAAGACGCGAGATAAAACCCTTGATGAAATGTTGCGCATGTGCCCTGACGTTGATCCCTTCACCTCTAAAATGTCCCAAGCCATGCATCTGGCCATAGACCCCCTTGCCTCCAAGGTATCTCAGGCTGTTAATCTCGCGGCGGGAGTCAGCCTTAAAACTCTTTGGAAAGGACCCTGACACTATAACCCTCCCGTATAATACAGCTCAGGTACAATGGCTAATTCAAAACGATGATGACTGGGCGATTAGTTGCACTTCCTTCCAAGGAACAATTGATAATCATTATCCTGCTAACAGATTAATTCAGTTCTTACAGAAAACCCCCATTGTTTTTCCCCGGAGAACCAAAGCCACTCCCAGTGCGGGAGCCACGCTAGTGTTTTCTGACGGCTCCTCTTCAGGCATAGCAGCCTTTAGTATTAATGGACAGGTTACCCGTATACAGACAGCCTTTCAATCTGCACAGCTTGTTGAACTAACAGCTATAATTACAGTCTTTGAACTCCTAAGCGAGGTTCCTTTCAATCTTTATACTGACAGCGCCTATGTAGCTGTCTCTGTACCCCTACTTGAAACGGTCCCCTACATACGTCCCTCCACAAATGCTTCCCCCTTGTTTTCCAAATTACAAAAACTAATCATTAATCGCAATGCTCCGTTTTTTATTGGACACATTCGCGCTCATTCAGGCTTACCTGGGCCTCTCACAGAGGGAAATAATATAGTAGACCAGGCCACCCAATTGATTGCTGCCGCCCAGGAAGACACCCCCTTTGTTGCTGCACAACGAGCTCACGCTCTACATCACCTCAACGCACATACCCTTCGCCTCAAATTTTCCATAACCAGAGAACAGGCCCGCCAGATTGTCCGTCAATGCAAGGGTTGTCTGACACTTTTACCTGAACCTCACCTGGGAATAAACCCCCGGGGGATAGTTCCTGGAGAACTCTGGCAAATGGATGTTTCTCATCACCCTCCCTTTGGAAAACTTAAATATATCCATGTCTCTATAGACACCTATAGTGGATTCATTTATGCCACCCCCCAAACCGGGGAGGCCACCAAACATGTTATTCAACATGTCATAACTCTTTTGGCCGTCATCCCCCAGCCAAAAGTTTTTAAAACTGATAATGGGCCAGGCTACACTAGCGCCTCCTTCCGACAATTCTGCGCGCAGCTCGGAATAAAACACATCACGGGTATTCCCTATAACCGCCAAGGACAGGGCATTGTTGAGAGAGCTCATCAAACGCTAAAAAATATGCTCTTTAAAATACAGTCCGGAAATACTGCCCTTTCTAACACAAGAGCCAGCCCTAAAACCCTAATAAATCATGCCCTATTTGTCCTTAACTTCCTAACCTTAGACGCCTGCGGCAAAACAGCTGGTGATCGTCTCTGGCACCCGGCCACCGCTTCTGATTATACACAAACACTTTGGAAAAGATCCCCTCACCAATAAATGGCAGGGCCCTGACCCTGTCCTTATCTGGGGAAAGGGACACGCTTGCATCTATGATAATCAGGCTCAAAACGCCCGGTGGTTACCTGACCGGCTACTAAAACTCTATAATCCGTCCAGGGATCCACAGCCCTGAGACCTCGCTTCCCCTCTGTTCTCTTACAGATAATCGCCTCGTCCTCCGGAGATGCATTGCAGAGGATAGTCTCCAGCCCCTCTCCTCCTCACGGGAATTTTGCTCTTCCTTCTGTTTCTCGTCCTCCTCTGCACTGACTCTAATATTCCCCTTACCCACAGATTAGGATTGCTGTTCTTTACACTTTTCTTCTTAGGAGCGTGTACTCTTTGCACCTGCATATAATAACGTACCTACTCCTGCTTTACGGACTTTTTGCCTCCGTCCATACTCATCAAATATTTAATTACACATGGCAAATCATTAACGAGGCGGGCGATGTTGCCCTTTCTACGTCCTCTTTGGCGGCCACCACACCTTGGAATTCACTCACCCCAGACCTTTGTCGCCTAGCCGCAGGGGCGTCCCAAGGTTGGGGACTGCCAGACACTTACCTCCCCCTCTCCCTACGGGGACGACATAAGGGACAGAGAAATGTCTACCTTCACCTTTGATAGACCAAGGGAAGGTATGGGCATCGAGATGGGTGCAGATGCAAAGCTACTGCAAGGGAAGACCCACTAGAGGGTCCCCTCTGTCCTTCCCTGAGAACATACCTGGTTTGCATAGAGGTTGGTATCCAAATCACAATCTAAAACCGGCTCTGCCTCTCCTCCCCAAAAGATACCAAGAGCCAACAATAGATGGGCGTATATAGCCCACGGGAGGAACCAGGTCAATGTTCCCCCACTCGGTTAAGGCCCACCTTTCTAAAATAGAAAGGGAGGAGATGTTGGGAGCTGCGCCCTTGGTTTCTCAAGCCCTCAGGCTGTGAGAACCAAACCCATGATAAACAAGTCTTTCCGAGAAGCTGGCTGACCACCAAAGGTGCTGATAGTCTCCTGCTCTCCCCCCCACCTCGTACTTCCCCCTGTCCTTACCGCTCCTCACACCACCAGCTGAAGACCAATCATATTGCAACAGGTACCCTTTGCCTGCCCCCCTTTGTTCTTGCCGTATAAATATGTTTGTTATCCAAAAATAATATTTGAGGCTTGATCAGAACACTGTCTTGCCTCCACTCTTTTCTCTCGTCCGTGTTACCCCTCTTTTCTTTAGGTTGGGTTCTCCTCGGTTCTCCCACCAAATAACCGGTCCCGCGGGCGGGACATTGAGGTATATGATATAAGGAAAGTGAATCATCCCACTCCTTCCCCCTATCCACACAGATTGGTTCAGGCCAATGCGCTTCATGGAGACATTGGTGGGACTTATGAGAATGAAGTTTCCTAGTTCTCTGAGTGATGCCCTTTGTCAACAGATGTGAATATAGACGCATGTAGTCCACGAGTAATGGGCAGCCATTTTGTGACCCTGAGGTCAGCAGGGCTTGAGATAAAACAGTACCAAAAAAAAGGAGATAGGAGAGAACGAAATAAACAGAATCTTTGGCGACATTACTGAGCTAGAGAAAGCTTGCTTAGCTCTAAATTTTTCAGTAGATGCAAGCCAATTTATTTCATTTATTGTTTAAGTCAGTTTGAGCTGTTGTTGAACCTGATAACTTCTTGATACACCTTAGTTCTGATACTTTTTCTCAATTTAAGGTGAATTGGGGAAGTTTGTCTTTAAATGTGAACTTGGAAAGATAAATATGGTTTTGTTTTCCCAGCTTTTATTATCAACCAACTATTTAATTTTATGACTTGTTTGGAATGAAGTCTGTACACTTGCATATTTTGGAATCAGAAAGAGATCTGGAACTTTGAAACTGAAATACCTCACTCATGAACTGACAGTCAAATATCTTATGCCCAAATATTTCTCCACATTAACTATCTAAAGAAGCTAAATGTGTCTGGGGATTAAAACAGTGTTGATTTATACTCTTTTCTTATACTGGTTGAAATGTTTCTAATTGATTTAGACATGTGGAAAATTTGAGAGGAAGGGACATTAGACGATATGGTACAGCAGTTAAGGACAAGGCTAACTTGCCCAAGTTCAACCATGGGTGAGTTAGTTAACCTCATTTTAGTAGATACTGTGGGTGCTCTACCCAAGATTCATGTCCCTCCTTCTTCTTTCCTGATGGAGCTTGATTTTGCTCTCCTCCATGCAACCAATGTGAGTCAGGGGAAGCTGTCTACTTCTCTAGCTCTGGAAGTGGGGTTCGATTTATCTAAACCAATCAAAGTGGTTTTATCCTCCTCTTCAGTATATGATACATGATACAGATCAGGCCAATAAGGCACAAGGAAATTTGCCCAGAGTCGCTAGGAAAATTCTTCTAAGAGAATTTCTATAAGCCATTTCTTCCCTGAGGCTTATTATGAAAAAGAAGAAAGCAAAGATCCTTGACCACTGCTGACAGCCTACCCTCAAACATGAAGAGACCCAGCCTTAGGTTGAAGATCACACTGTCGTGGCAGGGCAGAGAGATGGAAAGAACTTCAGTTGTTATGTCACTCTTATAGATGAATTATAAACCAACTCTAAAGTTCATTCTTCCTGTGAGTATGTGAGCCAATATATGTTCTACTTTGAGTTGGGTTTTCAATTACTTGCAGCCAAAATACCCGCGCTGTTAAATCATTAAATCCTATCTTACAAAAACGTTGGGAGGAGTAAATTTGATAGTTCATGTGAAGTGCTTAGCATAATGCCTGGATCATATAAGTGCTCAAGAAGGGGTCACTATTATTACCTAATCTCTTTTTATAGATTATTTGCTCAAGTTAATACAGACTTCCTATGGAAGTTCTGTGAAATTAGTCCAAATGCATCAAATCAGAAAAAGAGGACAACCCAATAGTCAGATGGTTAAGTCAAGAAGATTGATGTTGCAATTATCAAAACCCTAGAGATAGAAAAATGTGAAAATCCAAAATGAAAGATGGTTAAACAGTGCTGGGGTCAGATACTTTGTAGGTGGAGTATGGTTGGGCCAGAGCGGATCTCCTGGTTGCCAGGCTTCCAAATGACAATCCCATCCTGTCTTAATGGGTCCAGCTAGGATCTTAAATTGAAGACCCTGAGAGACAGCACGTTAATAGCAAAATCTAGTTAGGCACCAAAGCCTTATTCTTAGTCCAGTGCCCTTTCCACTACACCGAATTCAATTCAATTCCATGTGCAGTTATTTTGTTACATTCAGAAGAATCCTCCTAAATTATTTAGCTATAGGGTACAAGAGGCAAAGTGCTCACTTCCCTTCTGAGAGTAAGTTAGTGGTCATCTGGGGGTGCAGAAGAGATGAACTGGATGCTACTCTCTATGCTCTGTATAATGACTGAAGTATTTACAAGGAATGGAAAAGTTTATTTTTATATATCAAGGAAACTTGAAACTGGTCCATTTGTCTAATAAGCCTCCGGCAGTCTCTGCCTCTACCTCTCTGAATCAAGACAAGTGATTGATTGATTAAGACTATTCCTTTTCACACAGGTTTCTGGAGCATTCCAAAGCCCAGGCAGCACTTCTAGACCTGGACCCTTTGGAGCCTTCTCAGTGCCACCACCTCCATACATCCTCACTCACCCACCATAAAAGTGGATCACTCTAGGGCAAGTGTGTAAAAAGTGAGCTCAAACAGATCACGTTGTGAACAATCCAAAAACAGACCTGGCAAAGAAGAGTGATCTCGCTGAAGAAGTCTCAGGAAGCAACATGCCAGTCTCTGGGCATTCTTCCTCATTTGTTGGTCAGGCCCCTTAGTTGCCCTCCGCTCACATCCTAGCCACATGGGCCAGCCTTGTTCAGTATAATGATGTCAGAAAGCATGTCGGAAAAGCATCTTTTCTCCCCATCCTGGGTCCTTTTCTTTGACTGGTAGGATTTTACTTTTTCCTCTTCATTGACCTCCAGCACACCCTAATGCTTAGCACTTTCTGCTTTCCCCCAGCCTCTCAGCTTCTCACACCCTGCTCTCTGGAAAGGACCTAATGAGTTCAGTCCCACCGAGCTGCAAATGATGAATCAGCAGGAAGGTGGAGAACACGAATTGTGTGCCCCGGCATTGTGCACAATGTCATCTATTATTTCTTATATGTCTTTAAGGGGAAAATGCAGCTAGACCTAGTCACCAGCCACAGAAAAAAATATGATGGGAATCATGCAAGTCTCCTGGCATACTAATATATCTTAATTTCTACCAATAAGACTCATTCCTAATTCTTGGGTGCATTTCGATACCTCATTCACTTACCCTAGTGACAGGAAGTGTCCTTAGAAGGGTTACCCACTAAGCTGACTCAATTCACACCTTACAAACCATAACAAATAAAACCTAAGTGATAGAGTTATTGTGAGGGTTAACTGAGATAATGCATGAAAAGAGAAACCAGAATGTCACAAGGAAGCCTGCCCAAAGCCAAGTTCATTATCCCAGTATTACTCTCACTCCGCAGAGAATGGCAGCTCCATCCATCCTGTCACCCCAGCTCACTTCTGTCTCCTTGCTCTCCCTTCATCCTCACCTATATCCATTAATATTGATGATAATAGTGATAATGGCACAATTGAGCATAGTGTCAAGCACTGCGCCAGCACAGGCTTTGGAGTTAGGCAGACCAGGAATTGATCTCATGCCCACCACTTAGAAATGGCATGACCCCCTCTGAGTCTGTTTCCTGTAAAATCAGAATAAAAATAGTACCTACCTCATAAAGTGTCATAACGATTAAATTTGTCATCGATATAAAGGTGCTTAGCCCAAAACCTGGCATATGAGTGCTCAAAAATGGTAGTTATTAACATAATTTTCTCCAATCCTCATGAGAACCCCATGGAATAATTATTATTCTCATCTCACAGACAAGGACACTGAAAAGCTTGGGAAGTTAAGTGACTTGCTGAAAACTTCATAGCATATAGAGCCAGGATTTAAACCCAGTTTGTCTAGCTCTAAAACCCAAGTCGAGGACCAGTAACAAAATTTATGCATCTGGTGTAAAATGAAAATGTGGGGGCCCTTTATTCAAAAATGACCAAGAATTTCAAGACACAACAGCAGAGCATCAGGCCAAGTGCAGGGCCCTCCCCAGGTACCACGCCATGAAGCTGACCCTGCTCCAGCCTCGCGAGTGGCCCAGTCCAGTTGATTTGAACTTCCATTGGATTCTGTCGCTTCCTTTCACTCCCACTGCCCTGGTTCCAGCTCTCAACAGCTCATACCTTCCTAGTGCATTAGCCTCTTAACTTGTTTGTCTGGCTCTGTCTTGTCCCCATCAACCCATCAACCAACCACCCTGCTGTCAGGCTTATCTTTCCAGAGAACAGCTTTAATTACATCCTTCTCTTTAGATACTTTCTAATCACCACGCACCTGCTTACAGGATTAAAATCAAATCCCATAGGGTGGCATTCGAGACCCTTGACAATACGACCTTCGGCAGATTGTCTCCACCACACATTCTTCAAAACTGTCAAACCAGGTTACTCCCTTGCTTTCTGCTACCCTCACACTTCCCTCCTTTGGAACTTTGGCTAGAGTTGTTTCCTATCAGCCAAGAATACCCTTCAATCATCGTTGCCTATGACAATCTCTCTGTCTTTAAAGGACCACAGCTCAAATGCTATCTCCATCACAGAATCTTATCTGACTTTCCCAGTTGGAATCAATTTCTTCTTCCCCTGAGCTTTCTTTGGATAGCTTTATACCAGTTATCACAGTCCCCCTTATATTAGAGTTAGCATGTGTTCAGGCCTTTGGAATTAAACTGACTTGGATTCAAATCACAGACAGGGCCTTTCTGGCTGGGGGAATTCAGCAAGTCACTCCGTGTCTCTGAGCGGAAATAATAAAGATTCAATAAGATAATACAACTAGAGTACTCTCTGTGCTTACTGAATACACCACAAAACTCATTCTTTTTCCCTTCCTCTTAGTAAAAGCGATCCCTCGTTCATTTCCCTCAGTATCTGGCATAAGTCCTCGCCCACAGTAGCCACCTAAACTAGTTTACCCAATTAATTAACCTGCCTCTGAGTTTTCCAACGGCCAACCCCACTTATGCCTCCACTTAACGCTTTAAATGCCCATACCAGCAAAAACCTATGCAGGCTACTTCTTCTAAATAAAATCCTCATCTACCCACATTAATTAATAATTGTGTTTTTAACATTGGGATTGGCTTATATTAGCATCCATGGATCCTGAGAACATTTTTAATAAGGAGAAGTCATGACTTTGGAACCATTGTGCCTTTGGCAGCCCAAATTTAAAGATTAGTTACTCCCACACAAGTTTTTTTTTATCTCTTCTCAACCTAAATTATACTGGCTGTTAATGTTTGAAGGCAGAAAACCTTGGTTGGCGTGAGTCAACTGGGCGGCTTAACCGACACAAATAAAGGAGGCTTTATTTTCTGGGTTAATAGAATCAGCCCCTCCCAGCGATGCGAGGATGCCAGTAGGAGAGGGCATCCTCCAAAGGCATGGCCTCAGGGGACTATTTTCATCAAGCTCTAGAAGCCGATTCTGTTCTTGAGCTGCTGGAGGTTTATACTCATTCTGAAAGAGATAGTGCCAGGCGTCTGTGGCCCAGCCTCCCCCACTGCGCCCTCCCCTCTGCACAGAAGTGGGAAGGGGGCGCTGGTGGTTAAGCCGCTATAGAACAGCCAGCTTTAAGACTCTTAATTACTAGTTTAAATAACACGGTACAACTGGCTTTGGTAACATATTTTATTGCATCTATTTATACACATGACAAACAGAAACTGAGTTTTGTGCGCCTTAAAGTTACCAACTTTTGGCCCCTCGATTTGGAATTATTGGGGAGGCGAGGGAGAAAAGGGGACACTGGTGGCTCTCTAATGTCTACCCCTGCAGGCTGCAGGATGACTGACAGGCACAGCAAAGATGTTTCAATGCCAGATCATCTAGTTGAGATTTTACTAACCCATGCTAAACCTGCCCATTTCTCCATGATAATTTACAGAAATAACCTACGGCGAAATTTGGTGTCCACTAACAAAACGTCACCTGATGATTCATAAGGAGAAATAACGGTTTGTGATTTTTGATATTCAGAGACACTTGTCCTTTTGCTAAACAGAAAGACAGCTTTGTTTTTCTACTGCCCCAAGCCTCTATGTTTCTAAGTGCTTTTGTATCTTGGAACACTTTGTGTGAGAACTTGGCAGCAGGAGGCCTAGCCTCAGTGAGAGAACCTGGGAGTCCAAATGCACAGACTTCCCGAAATCGAGAAACAAAAGAGAATGGAGGGCTGCTCGTCTTGGCTGGCTTTCTGTTCGGCAATGGAGGTGTTTGTGGTCAGTGTGAAAGAGTGACTGAACATCCTTAAACCCTAGAGGATTAGTTTTCTGGGGCTACTGTAACCAAGTACTATAACTGGGTGCTTTAAAACAGCAGAAACTTATTCTCTCAATGTTCTACAGACGGGATGTCCAAAATCAAGGTGTTGGCAAGGCCCTGTTCCCTCTGAAGACTCTAGGAGAAAATCCGTTCCATGCCTTTCTCTTAGTTCCTAGTGTTGCCAGTGATCTTTGATGTTCCTTGGCTTGTAGACACATCATTCCTTCCCTGCCTTCGTCATCATCTGGTGATCTCCATGTGTGCCTTTACACATCTTCCCTCTGTGCACCTCTACGTCTCTTCTCATAGGGACACCAGTCAGATTGGATTAGGGGCCCACCCTATTCCTGTATGACTTCATCTTAACTAGTTACATCTGCGATAACCCTGTTTCCAAGTGAGATCACATTCTGAGGGCCTGGAGGTTAGCACTTTGTCTTAGTCTGCTCGGGCTGCCAAAACAAAGTGCCACAGACTGGGTGGCTTATAAACAACAGAAAAAAAATTTTCTCACACTTCTGGAGGCTGGAAACCCAATATCAAGGTGTTAGCTCGTTCAATTTCTGGTGAGAAATCTCTTCCTGGCTTGCAGATGGCCGACTTCTTGCTGCGTCCTCACAAGGTAGAGAGAGAAAAAGAGAGAAGTCTCTGGCGTCTCTTCGTATAAGGGCACTGATCCCTCATGAGGTCTCACCCTCATACCTTGGTTACCCCAAAACACCTCCAGAAGTCCCCATATCCAAACACCAGCACATTGAGAGTTAGGGCTTCAATACATGAATTTTGAGAAGATACAAATATCCAGTCTATAACAGACTTCAACATATCTTTTAGGGAGACAGCTGCCCTGGGTACCTACCTACCTGCACAGCTACAGGGATCAGCAGGGATAGGGTGCAAGGTCTCCCAGCTAAATCCTCCAGTGGGAGGAGAATTACAAGTTCTGACACAGGACTTGACACACCAAATTAGTCCTTTAATAACCCAGCCATTTGATACTGAAATTTGGGGTGCGCCCCAAACTTTGGAAGGGGAAGAGGAAAGGGTTAATCCAAGAAAGTCATTCGCCCTCCTCCCTTAGAAAAGAGAGCCCGCTAAAGCAGAAGGATCTCTTTCAAAGGAATGCTGGCCAGCTCAGGCAGTGCTCCTGGAGCTGGCCCAGTCCCCTGTACAGGGCACGGCCTGGAGGGAACTCAAGCTAACTGATTTCCCTCCTTAGCACCCACATCACCATCACAGACCAGTCTGTCTTGCTCACATTATCCATGTAAGTGCTGCTGGTGGGGGAATGGCCCACAAGTTTCCATTTTGTAATGACAGTTCTTGCCCTCTACCCTGACCCCACAGATCACATGACAAGACTGAAGGCCTTCCCAAAGGATGGGCTCTCTTGGCTGGTCCTGCCTTTCAGCCCTCCCCTCTGCCCTCTCTGCCCCTGTCCCGGGTATTGAAGTAGGCACTGGCTTTGTTTGGAAACACTATGCTCACCACTATTAATAATACATCGAGAGCGAGACTGTCTCCAAGGAACTCCAAGTGCTTCACAGGCATTATCTAATTAGCCCTCACCCGAAGCCCTGCTCCAGCAAAGCCATCAAGGGAACAACAGCTGATTCAGAGCTTTGAAGGGACAGGGACATCCTGGGGGGCTTTCTGTGCAGGTGTAAGGCAGGGTACTTACCCAGGAGGCGGGGTGACACTAGTTCCAGTGAAAAGGCTATTATAAAACTTTCCCCTTGTTCCCCCCAGGATTGGGATGCTGGGTCTAAAGAATGACTCACAAACCCCAGAAGGGCATTCCTTCACTACTTTGACAAGTAAGTCATCAACCAGCCTCAGGTACACGCCATATGCTAATGGGCACTCACACTCTGCCTTTTCATCACTGGATGACTACCCACCCGTTCTACCACCTACTTGTAGCTTCTTTTGATGGGGCCACCAAACATAGGGAGGGGATGCCAAAAGTGAGGATGGGGTCACTGGAAGGGAGAAGACAGTATGATCCCCTTGGAGGCAACTTTCTTGCCCTGAACTCTCCCCGTCTTCCCACTTCACATGCTGCTTCAGTGCCTTCAGTACCTACAATAGCCAGAGTGCACTGCCTATGAGGTTAAGCCCCCCAACCTCTCCACAGAGAGACAAATAGGCCACACACATGTAGCTTGCACACCAATTAACTGATTTCTCCTGGGCACCTGGCTCAGCATCTTATTCCCACTTGGAAAGTATTCTATGCATATTTGTGGTTATACAGTGAGAATGTTAATTCCCGTATCCTCTCAAGAATCCTCTGTGGAAGATAGGGCTGGAATTTTTAACTGCACTTTACAAATTAGCAAAATGAGGCTGAATTTGTTGGGTGACTTGCCCAGGGCCATACAGCTTCCAGGTAACAGAGCTCAATATTTGCCATCGTATCATGTCCCAGCCCACCTGCTCCCCTTGTGTAGTTCAGAACGCTCACATCACCAAAACCTTTATGGAACTGAAACTATATGCTATCATCTCTGAGTTACTAGATCACTGACACAAGTGTGAAATGAAAGCACAAATGATGGTCTCCTTGGTAGAAAACATTCCTAGTTGAAAAGTCATAATCATTCCTATCCTGTTTCTACATTTTGGGATGGCATAATAAGGGTCCAATGATGGACAGAGATCAAAAGCAGTTGCTTTTAAAAAGCTTATTCCACAACTGACAAGGCCAATATTAAGGTTCTATATGAATAAAAGGACTCAAAGAAGAGTTAAAATAACTCAAGTAGCATACAGCAGTTACAAATATACTTTCACATGCGTTATTTTATCAAACTGCATAAAGGCCCTGCATGATAAACACTGTTATCTCTATTTTTACAGTTTAGAAAACTGTTACTCAGAGATTCCCTGCCTACAAGAATAGTTAGTAAATGTCACACTTCAATAAGGATGTTCTGACGCAAAGCTGGTGCTCTTTCCAGTTCTTCATGGTCACCTCCCCATCTCCTTTCGTTATGATTTCAGAAGTAACACCCTGAGTATTTGCTGATGACTCAACTACAACCATTCTCGCTGTGTCAGATATCATTGCTGGTCACTGACACAGCTCCCCTCTCCTCCCCGGCATGCAAGACTATACTTTCCTACCCTCTTGAAGTCAGACATCACCATTTGGCTTGCTCTCACCCGTGAAACGTGAGCAGAAGTGGTGTGCGTCATTTACAGCTGGGAGCACTTAACTGCTGGGCTGGTCTCTCCAGCCTTCTTCCCCTGCCACATAATAGTGAAAGCACATGCTGACAATAGAGCCTCCACCAGTCTGGTTCCAAGAGTGACTGCCATGAGCAGAGCTTTCTTGCCAACCTGCAGCAAACATGAGCAAGAAATGTCTTTGTCATTTCAAACCAGTAAGATGTTGGGTTTATTTATTATTGCAGCATAACCTATTTTATCCTGACTGGGACTCTATGCAGAATTTTCCTTGGAGAACCTGCCCAGTCAAGCAGTCTTGGGTAGGACCGAATCTACCTCCAGCTCTAAGGGATACACCCTGATTGGCATAATTGGTATAATCAGTATAATGTTATCCCTCTGCCACAGTAATTGGTTTCGGTATGGGTCATAACCTAGGACTATGGCAACTAAATCCTAGTATTTATTTAGAGCAGTTCAGGGATGAGCCAAGCAAAGTGAAAGTAAAATCTGTGCAATGTTTTCTCCCCCTGAATGAGAATAAGTCCCTATCACTTCAGACGACCAGCTTGTAAATGAATGAAACCTGCCTAAGGACAAAAGTGAACCAAGGGCAAAGGCAAACCTGCAAATTGTAGACAAAAGGGCAGAAGCTCATAGTCAGCTCCAGACCTTTTAGAAATGAGCCAATAAGTTTTCCTACTGCACTAAGCCAGTCTGAGGTAAGCTTTCCGTTACTTTAAATTAAAAAAATAACCTTAACAAATAATTTTTTTAAAAAACTCCTTCAGAATAACAACCCACTGGTATATTAAAATAGACTGTTTCTACAATCAGTCCTGTGTCTTCTTGGGACTTCAAGTTTTGACTTTTATGAGGTTGCAGATATTCCTTAGAAACGCAGAAGTGACTTTTAGAGTCAGAGGGATTTTAAAGACTATATGATCTAACTGTCTCATGTTATAGATGAGAGACAAAGACACAGAAAGGTACAGTCCCTTACTCTGGGCAACATCTCAACATCTGTGCTCTCAGGTTCCTACCGGCCTCTGATCCCATTGGCAGTAGGTTGAGCTGTCTCAGGGTTGTTCTGGGGATTAAAATGAGATAAGGTACATAAAGCTCCTAGCATAGTGGCTGGCACAGTGTGGATAATCAACAGTTGCTGACTGCTTTTTATCAGTGACTCACATTTTCGTATTGAAGGGGGTAGGGTATGTATAACTGACACTCCCCTTATCAGCTATTACATTGAGAGAATTTGCTCAGAGCAGAGACAAAGTCAGGCCCTTGAGCGTGACCCAGTAACCAGCCATGATTCTCTGCAGAGAGGCAGGTTGACTCTGAGTCCCATGTGGTGCCTGTGGTCCCTCAGGTGTGTGTGTGCCAAGCACACCAGGTGTTGGAGTTAATCCTCACAAGGAGCTGGCACTCGCAAGTGTGTCTTAAGGAGACCAGGAGTTCTATAAGAAGTTGAGAGAACTTTGTTCCTGTAACTCTGAGAAACACTGTAGTACAAGCTGTCCAAACGGGGCAGCCTTGCAACAGGGTGCGACCTGGAAAGGAACAGGCGTGGGCCTCCGCCCACTCCACACAGAACTGTGCAGCAGGGACACCCAGGAGCTTGGCATCTCAGTGGGGACAAGGCAGAGCCGTCACGGATGGGGACAGGCTTGTCGATAGTGCCTGTGGGACACCCCTGAGCTTTCTCAGAAATACCCAACAGAGATTCCACAAGGGGCTGGAGTTCCTGGTGAACCTGTAAGGACAAGGGCTGATGATGTGTGCGTGGCAGTAGTAACAGGGAGCCCATGTCTACCGTGGGCTACAGAAGCCCCGAGAGACAACCACAGGACGCATGCCTCAGCCTTGATTTAATAAACAGTAGCAGGAATGAAGCTTCCACCTCCAGGAAGTAGGCTGGATACAGCATGGAAGGAGGACAAAGACATTGTCCAAGGGAAGCTCAGATCGCCAAAAGCAACCGTGTTCACTTACAGTTTTATGAAAAGCCAGCCCTGGAGAATGCTGTTCTGTTTGTTTTGGGTCCTGGTGTTCTCAAGATTTGGATTAAATGAGATAACAAACACAAGCCACCCTGTCCTATTTCTGGCACAAAATGAGCACAAAATAAATGGCGAGTGTCTTTCCCGGCTTCTCTTCAAAGTGCAAGTCTCATCTGAAAATCAGCTGGACCACATATATTTAAAATAGATCATCCAAATGTCATAGGCTCTTATGAAGATATAGAGGCTGAGAGATGAACCCTCTCCTTATTAGCTGTGCATTCGTAGGTTCGTCTCTTATTCTCTTTACTTATAAACTACAGATAATGTAACTCTTACTATACCTCTCCCATCTCATTGTGTGGATGAAATGAGAGCATAAAAAAGGACAGGGTTTTATCAAACACTAAATGGCTAAAAGGCTTTCATAATTCTTATCCAGACGCTTCTCTTAAATATGTGGACAGAAGCTGACAAAATTCCTTCCAAGTGAAGCCAAGGTCCCTTGGACCCACCTCATCATAGAATAAGTCAGTGGCTCTCTCTTTCTCTAACAAACATTTTTTTAGAGAAACAAATTCATGGGATTTATCTGACCTCCACTTTGCTCTAGCAAATCATTTTTCCAATCTAAATTTGGTAGCAGTTGCATCAGCTGTAAATGACTTACTTTCTTTTACACTTTGCTTTGGTGACAGAAAGAAAATGAGACAAACTGTAAAGGTATGCTCTACATTTTATTCCATGTTATGTAAAAACGCAAAACACACCAATTTTTTGCTATTGTTTCCAGAGTCAGAGGGGCTATAGAGTGAGTGGAGGGAGAAAAGCAGCAGAGCTGGTAAATTGGTGATCAGAGGGCAGTTCAGGAGGCAATGACCAAGAAGGGGCAGAGGAAGACTGGCAAAGGGCTGGTCATAGGTTGGTCATAGGTCGCAGCGACCATCACCTGCACCCCACCTACATGCAAATATTGTCAACCACTCTCCACAGTCTCTCTTCCCTCTCAGCTCTGAAAGCTCACTTTTGGGAAAGGTTCTAACAGAAGTTCTTTAAACCTTGAGGTGAATGTAAGGTATTCGTTCATTCCATTGCCTCTCTCTAAAGAAACTTCCATGTTAATGCTTATCACTGTTTAAAAGCTTCCATACAAAATTCATGTCCCCTAATGTGAGGAAGTCCTCTAGGATGTGGCCTCTGCTTACTTCTCTTGCCAATTTGTGGTTCTACTCCACCAAGTCTATGTTCCAATCCCCCTAAATGTGCCAGGCATGTGGTAATGGAACGACTGTACATTTTGATTTATGGTGGTAGTTACATGAAACTAACTATATGTAGGAGGAAATCGACATGCACACACACACTGGCAGACATGCACGCGAGTGCATATAGAACCTGTGAAGACTGAAGAAGCTTTGTGGATTGTACCGACATCAATTTCATGGTGCTGATGTTGTACTATAGTTAAACCAGATGCTCCCTATATATTTTTTTACAACTTCCCATAAATTAATCTTTATTTCAAAATAAAAAGGTTAAAATAAAATGTGCCCAGTTTTCTCATGTTTTTATCTCTTTTGTTACAACATTATCATTCTCCATTCCTCGAAATAAGGTCACGCTTCATTGCGCAGCATAAAGTAAAATGTTTGTTAAATGAGTGAACGAATGGTCTCTGTTATTTCTGTGATTAAAAAAAGAGAGAGAAAGAGAGAGAGCCTGTCAAATCAATAAACCAACATAATTTAGCAGTTAAAGCAAGCACTCGGAAGTCAGGCTACCTGACTGAAATCTCAGCTCTAGCCGTGTGACTTTTTGAGTTCAGTTTCTTCATCATAGGGTTGTTGTAATGATTAAAAATGTTAATGAAAAAAAGAAAGAAAGAAAGAAAAGTTAATGCGCTGTGATAAGAGTGAGACATATGTTCGGTCTTCTCCCCAGTTCCTGATACAGAGCTTCTAAAACCCTTGGAATTTCCTGAGTGACAGGAGCATTTCTTGTTATTCAGAACAAGCCCTTTTCAACCATACCTGAGTTTATGCTAATGAGTTGACACTTAGTGGCCCCTCTGGATAAAGGCTGCTTCTCAGAGGAATCAACCAGGTGATTAGAGGGTTGGAAGTTTCAGGCCCCATTCCCAGCCTCTTAGGAAGTAAGGGATCTAGAGATTAAGTTCAAACACCAATGGCCAGTGATTTAATCAATCATACCCACATAATGGAAACTCCTAACGATGGAATCTGAGTTGGTGAACACATCAAAGTGCTGAGAGGACTACACACCCCCTCCAGCCCCACCTCTTGCCCTGTGCATCTCTTCCATTTGGCTGTTCCTGAATTGCAGCCTTTAAGCCTTTATAATAAACTAGTAAGTACAGCACTTTTTCTGAATTCTGTGAGCCATTCTAGCAAATTATCGAAACTGAGAAGGGGGGTGTGGGAAACCTGATTTATAGCCAGTTATTCAGAGGTACAGGTCACAACCTGGGACTTGCAATTGGCATCTGAAAGGGGGGTTGGTGGGGAGCAGTCTTGTGGGTCTGTGCTAACTCTGTTTAGTTAGTGTTAGAATTGAATTGAATTATAGGACACCCAGCTGGTGTCCGAAGAGTTGAAGAATTGTTTGGAGGAAAAATCCCACACATCTGCTGTATTAAGAGTAGAAACATTTCGGATGCACATGAAGTGCTTAAAATAGTGCCTGGACATGTTATAAGCTCTCAAATTTGGCTCTTATTATCTCTGGGACACATTTTCTGACTGGTCTTTATCTCTATCTCTTTCCCAATCCTCCCCATGAGTACTCAAAACATCATGTGCTCACCAACCCAGCATCACGCTATCATTCTGTGTCCCAGTCATCTACTGCTATACAATAAATCACCCTAAGACTAGTGGCAGAAAATAATACCACTTGTTTTACTCACAAATCTACACTTGTGTGTATGTCGGGGGTGGGGGTGGGGGTCAGCAAAACAGCTTTCTTTGCTCAAGCTGGCATCAGCCAGGTGCCTTGGAAGGCAGGGGTGGGGGAGGGATGGGATCAAAAGTCATGTTCACTCACATGCCTAATGTTTGATGCAAGCTAACAACTAGGACCTTAGCTAGGACTCTTGATCAGAACACAGACAGGTGGCTCCTACATGTGCCCTTTGGCTGTCTCACGTCACAATGCAGTGGGTGAGTTCCAAGGACAAGTGTCCCAGCAAAAAAAAGAGCCAGTGGAAACCATATTGCCTTCAACGACCTAGCCTTGGAAGTCATACAGTATTACTTCCTCCACAGTCTATTCGTTAAGGCAGTCACAGAGGTGCTCCAAGCTCAGGGTAAGAGGAAAGAGTCCTCTTCTTGATGAAGGAGTGGCAAGGTTCTGAAAAAATGTGAGAGACTAGACCGTTTAAACCATGTCTTTTCCTTTCTGTATTTTGAAGCTTTGACATCTGGGCCCTTGCCTTCCCTGGAGAGACTGACTTCCCCTCCCAGGGTTAACCAATTCCTAGAGATAGTAAACAACTTACCCACAAGTGCACTTTTCAAATACAAACCAACCAATCCAGAGCCTACATCCCAACCAACACCTTTACTACATTTTCCCATTCTGAGCTATCTTTCTGTCCTAATCACCCCAAGGCCAGGTCCCAGACAACCAGGGACAGCCCCTATGCCTCAGAGCCTGCTGAAATTATTCAAACTAGCCAATCTTAAGTATGCTTACCCAAACTCACAGTTCCTTCCCACAGACACCACTATAAAGCTGCTTGCCACAGTTTCTCCCTCCTCTCCTGACCACCCCTGGTGATTCCCCATGTGGTTTCTCAGAGAGTGACATGCCCATCCTCTTGGAATCTGAGAGTATAACAAACTATCTTTTCAGTGGTAATTGTCTTCTAATCTATTGGCCTTACTGTACCTTAAATTTTCTACTAACTATATATTTTAGAACAACTGCTATAGCCATGTTGAAGAAATACAATCTTTCGCATCCTATTATAATTGATTACATACTTGCCTTTCTCCTCAACTTGACTGTGCACATTAACAGGGTTTTTTGTTTTGTTTTGTTTTTAATCTCTTTAGTCCATACAGCAAGCACTTAGGAAGCAGTCAATAAAAGTTTGTTGACTGACTAGCTGACTAGATAGTTGTACTACAACCTTTGTTCTCCTTATTAGGTATCCAAAGAGAAAAGACCCTTTGCAAATTCTAAGAACACCCCCTGCCACAGTGGCTTCTTAGTCAGCTCCTCTCTTTCTACTCTACCATGCTAAATCACAACGAAACCCAGCTCCTATTACCTCTACTTTGTGAGGTTACCTGGGATAACACGGTTTCCTTTGTGTCTCAGGAGCTGGACATGTGGAGACAGACTGGAAACCCTTGAGGTGATTCTCATCATCAGAAGGCTGCACTGGGATTCAGACTACACAGAGAACCACCTGCAGTTGGGCATGTAAACAGCTGAGGTGTCCCTGATTCTGTCAGGTCACACTTTGTGAAACTAAGGGAAGTTTCCCCAGATAGTCCCCCCATAAAAGGGACTATCAACTGCCTCCATCCCAGAAAAGTTTAGAAACCACAAGTTCCCTGGAACAATGCCTAGATTCTCTCTAGCGAAGGTGGCAGTAAGAAGAAGCAAAAGCTGCAGCCTACTCCTCCCATCCTCAGGATTTCTAATTCCTTCTCCCATTCTTCCTATGAAGGCAAAGCTTCCCAAAAGGTTCAATAGCATCTTCCTCAAGCCCAAATGGTGTCTGAGAGGAAGCGTACCTAAGCGAGATCTATAGCAAGGTAAGTAGTCAGGATACATCTCTTCCACCTGAGTGTTAAAATGCTGGAACCCATTTGATACTTAACAAAGTCTACTTTTATTTCCTAACAAGATATGAGACAAAATGCAAATACTCTTGGGAGAAACAACAAATTAGTTTAAGGTCAGTCAGTGCTCATTTCTTAATCCTTCTTCGCAAGCAGATTTGATTGGGGGATGGGAGAGAAAGCAGAGAAGAAACCCAGGGGCAAGTACTGAGGGCAAAAGATTGATTCTCCTCCTTTCGGAGGATGGTTCCAGGAAGGCTTCCTTCTTTCTGCCAAGCCTTTCTCTAATAATCTTATTCAGAGTTTTGAGTAGCTATCAGAAAAGCCATTCTAGTTCCCCACCCCCTCCAGCCCTCAGATCTCATTCACCAAGTCATCCAACTAACCAGAGTCATCTGTGAGCACCTGAGCCACTCAAAGGTTTCCAGAGGATGGGGGAGGGGGGGAATGGAATTAATGCATAGCATGCCTTACAGAGAATAAAACTTTTCTCAGCCAAATTTCAAATTTTAAATGCAATATATTTCACAATAGCCAAAGGGTAGAAAAACTCAAATATACATCAACAGATTCATGGAGTAACAAAATGTGGCACATACATACAACGGAATATTATTCAGTCTTAAAAGGAAATAAAGTTCTGATACGTGTCACACCGTGGATGAATTTCAAGGGCATTAGGCTAAGTGAAATAAGTCAGACACAAAAGGGCAAATATTATATGATTCCACTTAGATGAGGTACCTAAAATAGGCAAATTTCTAGAAACATAAAGTAGAATAGTGGTTATCAGGGGCTGGTGGAAGGAAGAATGAGGAGTCATTGTTTAATGGGTACAGAGTTTCTGTTTGGGATGACAAAAAAGTCCTGGGAATGGATTGTGATGATGGTTGTACAATACTAATGTACTTAATACTACCAAATTGTATGCCTAAAAATGGTTCAAATGGTAAACTTTTTGTTATATAAATTTTACCACAGTCAGAAAAAATTTAATGCGATACTGCTCTCCCATGGGCTATTGTTTGTCTTTTGCCCTTCTGATCCAGTCCTCTATTGTTGATCGAGCACAGCCAAGCAGGGAAAGAGCCATATCCAGGAGCAAGTGGAGTATGGCAAGATGAAGCTTTAAAATCGATGATAGGCCAGTACTGATGCCGAAAGTGAAGGCTGGTCTATTTCCACACCATGTCAGATACACACCTTGTTCAGCCTCCGCTCTGTTACATCACATCTTCGATAGATGTGCCTTTTGCCCACAAGCTCAAGTTCTAACTCCTTAGGCCAGAGTTCAACACTCTCAATCTGGCCCCAGCCCAACTTTCCACCTTCCCTCTCACTACCCACCTCTACAAACTGCTCCAACAATTTGGCCTCTGCCCCATTCTCCAAACATACCTTGTGATTACTTTCTATTGGATTTCCTGCCCATATTTCAAAGTCCAACCTGAGCCCCAGCCCCTCAGCGGTCCCTCCTCAAGCTTTTCCCATTCATGGTAACACAAGTCCTTTCTGAATTCTGTCTCACAGCATCCTTCCTCTGCATTGTTCCCTTTATAGCTTGGTTACACAACAGATCTATTGCTGATGGTAATTAGGTTCTGAAGATTAAGGCTCTAAGGAACTTTAGGAGATTATCTCTTTCAACTTCCTTCATACGTAGCAAGAACACCAAGCCTGAATGATTACTTGCTCAAGGTCCTGGCACTCATTAGTGACAGGGGAGGGAATAGAATCCACGTACTGATATCTACTCTATTCTCTTCTCCAAAGCACCAGGTCAGCTCTATTTAATTATTTTAAATGTGTTTAACCTATTGTTCCTAACAGGGTTTTGAAGCTATGTCAGATCAGGCAGGGACCACACCCTATGTCATTTGTGTCCACCCAACACCTAGCATTGTCTTAATAAGTCCATGTTGAAATCATAAGTATGTTTCTAGGTCATCCCTGTACCCACTTGGGCCTAAAATTTCTCTTAATAGTTTCTTAGGAATAAGGTATTTTTCTCCTCTTCCAATTCAGAATATCTTCCATATGAGTTTTCGAAGAGTGAATAAGGCAAAACAAAACAAAGGCAGGTGGATAATATATTTGAAGAAACTTAGCCAATTTTTGCAACCTCAGAAGCATGTCCAGTTTACTTCTTGGCCCTAACTGTGGACCCACCATAAATTGAACCAGATGTACTTGCTCTAATTTTATCTTAACTTTGCAGGCAGATAGTAAGCCTGAGTTGGTTTAGTTCATCTATTTCCTAGACCATTAATCCATCGCTCTTGCTGCCCCGGCCATGTGAGCATTCTTTCAGTTGGAACATACACAGGCTGCTTCCTCCTCCACATAGCTCTGAAAAAGAAAAAGGAAAAAGAGAACTCAGCTTCCACCTCTCCCTTTATAGAGACAGAACCCTCCTGGAGGGCCCAGCAGCATCTACTTAGAAGGGTTATTTTTCAGACATCCCATTACCTAGGGCACAGCACAGCTCTCTGCCAGCAGACAAGTTTATCTTTCTGGGAGTCTGTTCCTTCCTCCAGCATAATGGATTTCGTCAGGAGCAGGATGTGGCTTTTGCCATCGCAGACCGTGAACCCCAGAAGTAATGGCTGCAGTGATGGGGACCTCCTGCCGGCCCATCAGCACTGGGGTTTGATGGTAAGGAGAAGAGGAAGGAAAACTGAAGAAAGTTCTGAATACTAAGTAACTTCTGAGAGGTAGGAAGAGGAAGAGAGACCCAGATACATAATTACAGAAGCCTCATGTGAAATTTAATTAAAACTTGGGCGGAAACAAACACCAGAAACAAGTGTCATTCATCAACTTAAAACACCAACTAAGGTAAATACTGCCACAAACTCAGGAAAAGAAAGGGAGGAGAAAGGAAAGAAGGGTGATCACTCTAGATATCAAGCAAATCAAATTACCCTGAAGGCCCGACCAGACACACGCATTAATCATCGGTTATCCCCGCTGCACACCTGTAAGGCAAGAAGAACCTGGCGGGCTCCAAATGACTCCAGCTGACACGGTGGGCAAGCAGCTTTCCTGGCTGGATGGAAGGGACAGAGAGGCAGGCCTCGGGGAGACTAACCCGGAAGTGGCCATGTGGCACCCCCCAGCTTTCCTATCCAGGCCAGGTGTGAGAAAAAGGAGGAGCAGAGCAAGATTCAGGCAGGCGAGTGCTATGCCCAGCTCTCTGGCAAAGTTACTTTCTGCTGTTCTTTTGTTCTAGAACCTGTGCGACTTCCTTCAGAGCTGGGCAAACCTGTCCCGCAGCCCCAAAAAACATCTTTCCCTGAGAGAGGGCAAGCTTTAGGGTCAAACTAAGACAACTCCAAGGATTGGTAATTGGTGAGCAAGCAGGTATGACTTCCAAAATCTTAATGTTGCTGATTTTCTTCTCTCCTAACTTTCAGAGTTGAGGGAGAAGGAGGCGGACATGGGGTGGGGGTGCAGGGTGGGGTGGGGAGGGGAAAATGTGAGCCTCTGACTTTGTTTCCTGGGCCTGTAAGGGCTTTACACACCCACGAGTCCCCAGGGCTGGTTACAGGCCGAATCCCTTCACAAAGGGGAGGCTGGAAAGCAGTTAAGCTATTCGGGCTTGGAGCTATTTGTACTTGATGAGAAATTTCAAGTGGAAACCATCTGAGTATGTGGCTATGTGAATGCAAGGGTGCATTTAGAGGGAACAAATGATTTATTAGTGGGGCCTTCGCAAAGTCTCACACAAAAAAGGAGGGAGCTTCTTAACCATCCCCTTATCATTAAAACCTTAAAGGGGTCGAATCCATTTGGTCTCTTAAGCCAGCCTGCAAGGGAGTCACAGCTAATCAGGCAGCCAGCTCAGCTCCTCCAAGCCTTTCTCTGAATACAACAATATGTATAAACTGGCAAAACGGACTGCAGACTACTTTGATGTTAAACAAAGAGGAAAAACTCCAGAACAGCCTAAAAACCGTATTCCTGTTTAACTCTTCCATGTCCTTTCTGCAGAACAAATTTAAGACTCACACAGCTGGACAGTGCTCCAGGGAGAGCTAAATAATGAATGATTACCATTTCACACACTTAGACCCAAGTATTTCCTATTAAGAGAGAATAGTCAGTCTTGTCCTCTGAATTACTTGCTCTGATTATAAAAGAGATAGTCTTTTGAGCAGTTGCTGGGGCCTCATGCAGTAAAAAGAGCTCTACACTCACCATCTCATTTAGTCCTCTGTGAGATCCATGTTATCATCCCAGTTGAAGATGGAGGAACAGACAGAGTGGTTAAGAGACATGCCTGATATGTCTCGGTCTAGAATGGGGTTCCAAACTCAGGTCCTGAACACAAGGCTCAGACTGTTTCTCATTCTCATGAATGAATTTCCTTTACTTGGGAATGAGATGTTCTACATAAGGAAACTTTTCACATATCTAAAACTTATCCCTTTAAAGCCAAATCTTTTTAAATTTTTAATGTGTTTAAAATAAATTAATTTAAAAATAAATAAATAAATAAATAAATGGAGATCACAATATTACTTAAAAAATTTTTTTTAAATTTGTTTGAAATGGACTTATTCTAAAATATATTGTATTCTTTCATGACTTACAAAAGAGAAGATTCCTAGGAAATGTCCAGAGGAATGATTCCTGGGCAGGCAGGAATTCCAGGCTTTAGGTCCTCAGAGATGCCAAGTAAGGAGTGTATCCTGTGAGCTAAGAGGGGGACTTACCGCCTATGTGGGACAAAGGGGTGTGCTTCAGAGACAGCAGGCCAGAAGTGGGATCAGAGGGTTGAGGGTGGTGAGAACCACCCAGGAATAAAAGCACTAAAAATGCTTTCAATCACTATCTGGAAATGGAGTCAGAAAATCAGCCATGGATCAAGAAGTAAGAAACTTGTAAGATTCTGGCATCCATATTATCCCATTTCCCTCTTAGTAGTAAATGGCAAAATCACTTCAAATTTTTGAGAAATAAAAATGCATGTGAGCCAAAACGTTAACAGTGGTGATACTGGGTGCTGTTATTAACTTTATTCTTCTTCCTTCTTGCACTATGGCTCTATTTTTTAACAGGCCAGAGAGTGTATTGCAGGCCAAGTATTGTACCCAAGAGCATGCAAAAGGGAAGATATCATCTGACTTCCAAGCAATGTCATGTTTTGAAATGAGAACTATCTACGTCATTTCGTTGTATTCAAACTGTGTGTCCACAAACCTGAAAAAGGGAGAGGCTTTGGAGTCAGGAAGAACTGACTGGAATCCTAGCTCTGCCACTTACTAGCAGGTTCATCTGGGACACCTTACTTAATCTCCCAGCCTCAGTTTCTGTTTCTGTAACATAAGGACTGCTGGAAGATTCAATAATTCATGGAGAGCCCTTTTCATTTATGGATCGAATACAGTAAGTGAACACATGCATATGGGAGCAGCATATGTTACCTACAGTTACAAATATGACACTTTCACTTTCTACCCCTTCACACTGTCAAGTTAGACCTTATTGAAACACCGATTGTTTAACCATAAAATTTACAATGAGATGGCTCTGTTCTGGGCACCATTTTGAAAACTATAGCAATTACTAATGTGCCAAGAGAAACTCGCTGTAAGATTGGCTCCAGCGCAAAAAGAATTAATATTAGAATAAAGCCACCACGCTGAGAATTCATATGGGTTGAACACTCGATTGACTGTATGTGCTTAGAACTTTAATGCGGCTCATCTCTTTCAGTTAATGGAATAGCCTCTTAAAATTGATATTATTATCCCCATTACGCAGAAAATTTCAGCAACTCCCCAGAGTCACAGAACTAACAGGTGGCTGCTGTGGACCAAAATAAATAAATAAATTAATTAATTGATTTTTTAAAAAAGGGTGCTTTAATAAATCATAAACTCTTAACTTCCCAGGCCACGGTGGACAGTCATACCCCAGGCATGTAACTTCTTTAGTGAAAAGTTTTTAAGCCAGCCCTGTCCATTGTTCTTGTGTATCTAGGTTCACATACCTTTGAAATACCAGAAGTAATATCCCTCAAAGGTAAAACCACCCTCAAGAGAGCAAGTAATCTCACTACCTATTCCTGTAATCCAATCCCCACCTTACTTTCTCTCACCTTCCTGCAATCTTTCTTAAATTCCTTCAATTTCATATGCATATAAAACTTCAAAACCATTATTCTCTGAAGCATTTGAGATCTTGCTTCCTGGCAATTATTGTTAGTTCAGGCTCAAGTAAACTCTTATAAAAATGTTCTGCAAATTTGGCTGTTTCTTACATTGATACTAAGATTTATATCCCAAACTCACTGATCCCAAAGTCTCTCCTGTATATTACATCCTTTCATCTTGTCACCTACTTTCCTAATCAACTTAGATACTGGATTTGTATAAATAATGCCCAGAAGATTATTTAAGGCTGGACAAGTTCAAGGAACTTTTTTCCATGGTTTGCGATTCATGGATAAGCGATTCTGAATCTCACTAGTAAAAACCAATTTCTTCATCTGTCCTCTTTGTCTGGTTCCATCTCTGTTCCCCTCCCTTCCCCAACTTGATAGTATTCCCATCAGTATAAAAATGAAATTGTAAATCCAAAATGTCAGTTCAAAAATTATTTTCTATTAAGTTTTGAAGAAGAGACAGAGAGAGATATTACAAAGACATATCTCTTAACCTCAGGTGTTTACTGTTGGGTTTTGTATAGAAAACCGCTTACCGTAAGGCTAAGGTAGTATTTGCAAGGTTTCTGCCAGTACTTTAGACAGTTTTAAAACAGTATGCTGAAAACATGGGTCACAGTGAAGACGGACTTCAGGGTAGCCAGACAGAGCCATGGTGTCCAGAGTCCCAGGGTCTGTCACCCCCAGCCAAGAGCAGCCCTTACCAGAGTTATCACTTCCAACATATCCCTTCCCATGAGAAAGGTTACAAAGCTCTGCTTGTCTCAAGAGGGGAAGCAAAAATTACGCAGTAAAACCATTTGATAGAGGCATCACTCGAAACTCTCTTGAAAAGACCTAACGTGTCCAAGGAGGTCAGTGATACTTAATCCTCTTTTAGGAAAAATACAGGAAAGTCCAAAATCTATACTTGGAACTGCCACTAGACTTGCTGCATGCCCCTTCCCCTATCTGAGTTGGATGGACCTGACCCTTTCTAAGGTCCTCTACCATTCTATCTTCCTGTTGGGGAAAAAAAAAAAAAATCACTTCACTGCGAAGGGACAGCTCAAAGGAATAAACTATGGCAGCACTGGCAGCACTGAAAACAATGGAATGTTTTCATTCTAAAGTAACTTCATGAAAATTCAGCCATCTTGGTAAGAAACACAATTTGATAGAGGGAGAGAGGTAACGCAATGAATGGCTAGTGAGGATGTGGCCTAATTCTAGCCTGCCACACAATATTTTGTTCTCAAACATCCACCCACTAGACACACTGTTGTTTGACGCAGCTCTTGCTAATGCAGGTCTGCTGGAAGCTGTGGCATCTTATCTCCTGCTGCAAGAGCCTCGGGGCCTTTCCGGGGAGGGGCAGCTACAATGGGGAATAAGCACAAGATTTGACTTGCTATTTTATCTTCAGACCATAAACATCTATTATGTGAACAACCACTTCTACAATGAGCAACTTACCTAACTCTCTGGGCCTCAGTTTCATCTTCGGTAATACAGGAATCACAACATTCTCCTCAAAGGGCAGTCACCAAAATTAAATGAGAAAACCTATGTAAAGCACAGAACACAGGTCAGTTAGCTCTTTCCCTTTCTGGCTTTGGTCATGGCCTTCTCAACAGATGATATGGAGTGAGGAATTTCAAGAGGTTGAAAATGGACCCTGAGGAGACAAGCAGGCAAAGAATTCTAGAGAAAAAGGGGTCCAGTTCGAGGTCACGAGCTTTCCCCAGAATGAATGAGTGAACAGAAGTAAGACATTTCAGTAAGAGAGGAATCAAGCCAAACACTAAGCTATAAGCCTACAGCTCTTAGGCAATGGGGAAACATGAATGCTAATCTAACAGCTTTGACACATGCATTTTTTTAGTTCTACAAATTAAAACAAGATTGACAGCACTTGTGAGAGCATTTGAGCTGTCCCCACACATGCCAAAGAATAATTCGCTTCATGATGGATATGTGTCCCTTTGACTTCAGTATAGACAACAAAGCAAACTCAAGATTCAGAAGTGAATTTGAGTTTACGGCTAATACAGAATACCCATTTTAAAATTGCAAAATGGACTGCCATTAGCTGTTTTAGCTCTGTACTTACATGCTTAAATCTTCCTAAGGCATACAACTAACGTTTAAACTACATATGCATCAAGAAACATTAAAGTGTTCCTTTTTTTTTTTTTTTTTTTGACCTATTCTACTTCTGGGAATTTGCAATAATCAAGTGACTCAAGCTAGAAACCTGGACATCATTCAGTTAGGAAATGGCTGTAGGCAAGAGATGGTGATAAACTGAGCAGTGGTACAGCCACTCATAGGAATGTGTAGCCATCAAAAACTGTGTGTTTTGAAATCCACATCATAACATGGGAAATGCCTATAACACATTAACTGGAAAAGGGACAAAATATCAAATATAAATATAGTTACAACTCTTTTTTATTAATAAGCATTCATAAAATAAAAATATTAGAAGAACTATGCTAAAATGTCAATAGTGACTTTCTTCAGGTGGTATAACTATTAAAATTTTTCTTCTTTTAATTTTGTGTGAATTTTCCAGCTTTTACAAATACACACACACACACACACACACACACACACACACATACACACACACATCAATATCCCGAATAAGCCGTCTAGTTAGTGCCTTTTATAAATTCACCTCTCTGCCCTAAGATAACCGTTATTCCAATTTCTATTCCCTTAAATTAATTTAGTCTGTTCTTGAACTTCACATAAATGGAATCAAGTGTATAATCTTTTGTATACGGCTTTGTTCAAGCAAAATAGTGTTTTTGAAATTCATCCAACTTTTTGTATTTTTTTTATTTACTGAGTAGTATTCCAATGTATGGACATAACACATTTTGTTTATCCAGTCACTTGTTGACAGACATTTAGGTTATTTCCAATGTTTTGCTGTTAGGACTAAAGCTGAAGTGAACATTCTTATAGATTTATGTTTTTATTCTTTTGAGTAAATACTTAAGAGAGGAAAAGAATTGCTAGAATAAATACATATATACATATATATGTATGTATATATACACACATGTGTGTGCATATTTTATTTATATATAATATATACATGTAATGTATATACATAATGTATAGGTGTGTGTGTGTGTGTGTGTGTGTATAATGATTGAAACTGCCAACAATTTTCCAAACAAGTCATATCATTTTATACTCCTATCAGCAAGGTATGAGAGTATGAAAGCTCCAGTTGCTCTACATATTCTCCAGCACTTGGTATGGTTGTCTTTTTAATTTTTTCCATTCTAGTAGATATGTGATGGAACCTCACTGGTTTTAATTTGCAATCCCTGATGAACTACAATGTCAAGAATATTTTCAAGTACTTATTTGTCATTGCTATCTCTTCTTTTGCAAAGTGTCTGTCTACTGTTTTTTTTTTTATATTTAGCCCTGTGTCTCATTGGCCATGTCCCCAGCCACCTCCAAGGCATTAACTCCATTAAACCCAGTGAGGGCATCAGGGATGGACATCCAAAAGAATACTAAGAGCTATCACCAAAACTAAGGTGAAGAGATCTGGGTGGCTCACGGTAACAAATGCCTGCCCCATTCCCCTTCTCTCCCAAGCCTCCATTCTGCCCCATTCTGGTCTGTCAAGACTTCATACATCCTTTAAGGCTGGCCTTAAATTTTACATCTTCTAAGGAACTTTTCTTGATGCCCTCTTGCCTTCCCCACCATCACCACTGTAGAAATCTGTTTTATTCTCCCACGTGGCAATTGTCTTACTCAGCAATTTATCATCAGGATTTGTGAACTTGGGTCTCATCTGCCCTGTCACACAATAAATTTTTAAAGATTAAGGTTAGTCCTGCAGAAAGTTGGCACAGTATCCTATGCACAGCAAAGTACACATTTATTCATGTATTCATTCAACTAATATATTTTTTGAGCATCGCTTGTATACCAAGTTCAACACTAGAGAATGGCATACGACTTTGAGCAAGGTAGACACAGTCCCTGCCCTCATGAAGCTTGTAATTTTATGGAGCATATAGATAAGAAAAGATCCAAAAGTGCCACAAGGTAGTGAGTACTCTGATGGGGGGGAATACAGGATAATGGAAGAGCGTATAGAAGCAAAATGTGTGACCCGAAAGATGAATAGCCAAGTGAAGAAGATTTCATGGAATTGTATTAAATATAAATGATTTAAATTAGAAATTACTCACTATACAAGGACTGGCAAACATGGCCAGCCAAGCAAAGATGAACGAATTAAAGATATCTCTTGACCATTATACAGAGACACGTGATGGGTTTGACATGGTTTCACACTAAATTTCCTTTTAAAGCAGGGAGAGAGATGTTTAGGAAAATCAAGAGCAAGAAGCCCTCAGCAGGAGCAAGCACCAGCACACAACTGCAGAGCATGAGGCTTGTCTGGATGTGGCTGTATGAGCATTTTGCTGGTGTGCAAAATGTGGGTCTGAGGGAGGAGGATGAGGAAGAGGGGGAGAAAAAGAGTTGAAAAAGAGGTTACAAATTGTGAAGAGGAATAACAGCGTTTATTTCTAAATGACAACTTTTTATCTTCCTACCCCAGGCCTATTCGTTGACAAGCCATTCTGTAAGAATTTGTTGGTCAAGGAGAGGGAGGCCCTGTGTTTGTGTGGTGCATTAGGCCTTGATCTTGTCTCTGTTAGAATTCAGGAGGCTCCCCCATAAGCAATCAGCCTCCTAATGGGCAGGAGGCACCTCTGGGAACGGAAATTTGACAAGGCTTGTCAAAACTGTCAGATAATAGCAGAGGCTTTTTCATTCTCCTCTTCCTACCACAGGAGGGGAACAACTCCGTTGGCTATGCCAGTCCTTGGAGGACGAGAGCTAAAACCACAGTGCAAAACTGCTCAGATATTAGTGGGTCTGACGCATAAATCTATCACATAAAAAAATATCTGGATGAACAAAACAGGTACAGGCCAAGCACATGGTGTATCTTGGGGCTCTGGTAACTCAGAGCAAAAGACTTCCTCTCTCAGATTCACTATCACAGGGCGGCAATGAATGAAAATTGCCTGAGAAATCAAGCAGGTGGTAATGGCCTCTCTGGCAGATAAAAGTTACCAGAGGATAGACTTTTCCCTGAGGCTGTTACATTGTCTTCCTCAGCTCTGGGGTGGATTAAAATCAGCTGTGCCTTAACAAACAAAAAAAGCAAACAAACAAAAAAAGATGAAGTACAGGAGAAGTACTGTGTACTGGAGCCCTGGGTTGGAGGAGGCCTGGGCAGCGTGGGGACTCTCCTAGACCCGGGGCATTAGTGATGAAAGCCTCACCTTGTGCCTTTAACTTCCCTTGGGAGTGAACCGGAAGCCAGAATATGATTTTTATCAGTTTCTCCTCTGACTCCTGTTTAGTACAAAACCAAGAAGGGGTGGAGGGCAGAGGGAAAGAGGTAGAGGAAAAGTTCAACTGTCATATGACCAGCAGGAAGGGTCCTTAAGGATTGTACAAGTGTGAGAAGATTAGGAAAGATCTCAGGCTAAAGACAAGTATCTTCCTATTTTCTCCTTCATACAACCCCAGCCCCTCTCACATACACATCCACAACCCCCGCCCCACCATCCCAACTAATCTGTCCCAAAGATAAACATACTTTCTTTCAAACCTAAAACCTGTCTTCTATAATTCTGGTTTTCAGAATGAAGCTTTCCCTGGTGACTGATTACAGAAAATTGCTTATTTAAAGGAACTGGGGATCCCTCTTACAGACAATGGCTTCCATTCTGGACATCTTCTCAGAGACTTCTGTGCAGACAGGACAGACTGCCGAGCGCTCTGAGGCAAACAGGAATAAGGGGGAAGAGGGGAGAACCAGTCATATGCTTACAAAAACACACAACCCACCCCAGAAACTGCACGACACAGATGTATTTGGGCTTCTAATTACTTCACTGTCTAATTCATGCTAACACAGCAATTAGTGACAAAGCTCAAAACACTCATACACATTAGCCTGACGACATTTAATTATGACATTAGATATACTGCACTTCATGACATATGTAGCTTAGCAAATAGTAAGAAATCTATACTCATAGCCCATCGAAACGACAATGTAATAAAAGTACAGGAAAGCCATGAAACTCTCACTTTGTCATTAAAAGAAAATGTTGTAATGGGTTTATATTTATGTGAAATATGCCATTTCCAGATGCTGATCAGGAATCTGGTCCCCTCAGCTTAGAAAACGTGATTTGGTCTTTATTTTTTTAAAAAAAATTAAAAAGAAAAGAAAAGAAAAGGGGAAATAAAAAGAACAAAATCAGTAGGTTGTACTTGATGATTGCTTGATGCCTCTGTGTATCCATTCTCATTTTGAGTACCTTAGACGTCAGCAGAAGATATAGGGGGAAACGTGACATTTTTTTAACTGGAATAGTCCAGGAGATGTGCCATTTGCTTTTGGTTTACATGGGGCCCATTCATGAGACATGATTAATAGCTCAGCAGCACTGCCAAAAAGCACATAAATCTGGCCATCCACGGTGTAATTGACACACTGCTTGTCTCGCAGATACCTCCAGCACTCACTTATCGTAGTCTAATCCCCAAGTGGGCATTCGAAGCAGCTGATTATGCAATGCACAGTTGCTGACACTACAGTTTGGGGGTCTGTTCCTTGTAGCACCCAATTAGCTGCCACATAAAGCCCTATTCCCCTTGATCAACCTTGGCCAGGTATAAGTAGCAACTGAATGAACACAGGCTACACAGAAATTCCACTGGAGCAGGCAGGCCTTAACAGAGGAGGCCTTGAAGTAGAAACTTCAACTTCCAAATTCTGAATTAAGTTTCCCTTCGCTTTGGCTTAACCAAACACCCTGCTTCAGTGCCTCACATTCAGAACACAGCCATCTGCCACCTAGCCCCATATGGTAAATGCTGTTCCCTCACCCTTACTTGTCCCTGTCCCACCTCAACCTCTTTTCCAGTTCATTGTACATCTTGACTTTCCAAATTGAAATCCAGCAGCTCCATGTTCCTGTGCTGTGTGAACTTGAAAACTTCAGCCTCTGCTCTGTTCTTCATATTTCTCCATTTCTATAAAAATTTTTAAACAAATAATACTGACTTAGCACAGTAGCAACTGTGAAGATTAAAGATTACATAACGACCAAGTTGTAAAGCCCTCAGAAAGCATAAAATGCTGCAGGAGTAATTATTATCATTGTTATTAATCACCTCAGTTCATCACATTGAGTAAACATGAGATAATAAAGAGGTGATTCTTAAATGCAGCATCAGCAGCAAGACCCATTTATTACAATGCTATTTGCTTGGATTCCATTACAGTTATAAAATTTTACGCTCATCTAGCACTTTTCATCTGAGAATGTCAAAGTGCTGCACAAGCACAGGCTCTAATTACACTAATCCTCCCAACACGACTGGGAAAGAAGTGGAGAAAGGCCACTTCCAGTTGTGTAACTCGCCATCTAAGCAGATCCTGTCCAGGTCTGGGAAGTCTCCCTGCTGAGGGCTGCATCTAGAAACTTCCGAAATTTGGAAAAGTTCCTAGGTGAGTCATATCTTTCTTTCTTTCTTTCTTTCTTTCTTTCTTTCTTTCTTTCTTTCTTTCTTTCTTTCTTTCTTTCACACAAGTAATTAATGTCTGATAGATGCACATACAGATATTTGAATTTTTTTTTTCTGTGTGGGAATTATGTGTCCAATCAATATCTTGCAAGTAACCCGCATGCCTAAATCCCATTATTTTGGCCCAAGATGTATATGTTTGCCATCAAACAGAGTCTGAAAGAAAATCATCCATGTCTTGCTGTTTGTAATGTTTCCAGCCTGGAAGTTTTCATACAGTGATGGTTACTAATGATAGTAAAGATTGTATACATTCAGCAATACAATGAAAACAATGTATGTTGTCAACATCTTGCCACTTTGCCAATGTAATACTCATTTGGAAAAAAAAAAAAAAAGCCCTAGCTTTAGAGAATTCTTACATATACAGTATTTCTAATACTTTATTGCAGGTTTTGGTTTAAGTAAATTGATAGTTTCAGTTGTAGTAATAATTCTGCCCTATCACTAAAAAGAGCAGAACAAATTTTGCACTTGAGATTTTGCATTCTTCCACTTTAAAAAGCATGTTGCTAACTCCAAGATAAGGTAACTAAAGTCCAGATTGTGTACAAAATGACTCCCTGAGGCCTGGAAAAGAAATAGTAAGACTTTTGTTCTGTTTACTTTATTCTATTTTATTTTATAAAAAATAACGAAATTAATTTTAGTAATATATTATCCAATTTGAGAGTAAAACCCATAGATATACAAATAAAATGTTTTTTACTGATGCTGGACAAATAAAAATATTTGAAGAGTTCAAATAAATAATTAGAAATACTTATATTGTGAAAGAGAAGTGTGTTTAGCTCAGACCTTACTTCTTCATTTATACTGGAAATATTTGCAGGGAGAAGAGAGCAGTGTGCGTTTATCTAAAAGGACTTGCTAAAAGCTCCTGAAACCAACGAGGACTTGTCAAGCTGAACCATTATTTCAGTGCTCATCCACACAACAATTAGAAACGATGTAGGCTCCCCACAAAGTTCTAATCGCATTTAATTGTGACCAAAGTGGGTTATTGGGTGTTTTCAGAAACCAACCAAAGAACCTAAGTCCAAAGTAACACTGCTTTATGTAATAATAATAATAAATAATAATAATAATAATTATTATTATTATTATTATATGGTAAGTTCCTGTGAATGAATTCCCTTCAAAAAAAAATCTTACTCCAGTTCTCAAGTTAGATGACCCAGCTTAGCGTATCAGCTCCATACCCACCCTCCAGAACTCACAGCCCAAATACAGCCCTGCTCTCCAGCCAGATCAGAGTCAAAGCCCCTGAAAAAAATCCTTCTCACCTGCTCTTCACCCCAATCCAGAGATATGTAGTTTCTTACATCAAGACCCATGGCTTCTTAAGAAGAATTTCCACAGTGACCAATGTTGGGGGCAGAGAAAGGCAAACATTGGGAAAGGGCCTAAGAGAAATAACAGTGCAGAGAGAATGGCAGGATCTCAGGAGAGCAGGAAGAAGACAAGTGGCTGACGCCTGGATCGACAAGGGCAGTGCTTCCTGGCACTTATGGGAAGACACCCCAACCAATACCACCCTTCGGCAGTTTATAAACAGCTTTGCGCAGTACTGCCCAACAGAAATATAATGCACTCCATACATGAACATTTTCTATATTATTCACACTAGCAAAAGGATGGAAACAACCCAATATCTACAGGAAAACAAAGTGTGGTGTATACACACACGCTCACACACACACACACAAATATTATTCAGCCTTAAAAACAAGAAGGAAATTCTGACAAATGCTACAACATAGAGGAAACTTGAAGACATTATGCTAAGCAACAATTCAGTCACAAAAAGACAAATATATTATATGATTCCTCTTATATGAGGTACCTAGAAGAGTCAAATTCATAAAGATGGAAAGTAGAATAGTGGTTAGAGGGGGGAAATGCAGCGTTACTGTTTATTTGGTACAAGTTTGGAAAGATGAAAAAGTTCTGGAGATGGAGATGATGGTCGCACAGCAATGCAAATGGACTTAATGCCACTGATCTATATGCCTAAAAATGTGGGCTTAATTAAAATGGTAAATTTCATCTTGTGTATATTCCACCATGATGAAAAAATTTTTTTCTAGTAACCACATTAAAAATGTTTAAATAAACAGGAGAAATTAATTTTAATAACTTTTCCTTTGACCCAATATATTCAAAATATATCATTTCAACATAAAATCGAAGTAATTTTTGATCAGGTATTTTAGATTCTTTCTTTCATACTTTGTCTTGACATTTCAATATTCATTTCATACTTACGAAGTGCTCTCAAAATGAAACCGGCCACATTTCAAGTGCTCAGTAGCCTCGTGTGCCTTGTGGCTACCATACTGGACAATGCTGACCTAGAGGACGAAGAGCTAGAACAGCCACATCATCTGGGTCTTGGCCACTCTGCTGTGGGAGTCCTTGAAAAAAAACAAAGGGAAAGGGAAGGTCATTTTTCTACTGATGAGATAGAAACCTAGAACTGTAGGAGAAAGTATTCAATAACATGTGCAGAGCAGAATAATAACGATTTTTAACATGTCCCAAACATTTACAATGTGCCAAGCACTAGTCTACATGACAAACCTATGTATATTCATTTAATCCTCACAACAATCCTGGGGGAGGGCGGGGGGAGATGTACTAGCGTCATCCCCATTTTAAAGAAGAGGAACCAGGCACAGAAAGAGTGAACAGCTCAAGTTCACAGAGCTAATAAGTAGCAGAGCTGGGACTAAAACAGGGCTGTGCCTTGAACCACTACACTTCCCTGCCTTCCCTTGAGTGTGCCATAGTCTCCAAACTAATCTAGAGGCTGAGGAGTGTGGGGAATGGCAGGGGCCCAAGGGATCTTCAAACTGACACCTCCTGGTACCCTGCAGGTAAAGTGGCAACCTTGGCTGGAAGAAAAGTAAGGGCAACGGAGCCAGCAAGATTTCCTCTAGACCCACAAGTCAATGAGACCTACAGACACTCAGGTTAGATCTGTCAGTGAATCACCAGTTATGACCTACGTTAGATACTAGTGTCAGATACTTGGAAGTCTTCTCTGGCTCTAACCTCTTTTGAGATTAGAAGTATTTTTCCTAAAGAAACCGGATAGCTGAACAATCAAATCCATGACCTGTCTGGAAAAGTCCACAGAAGACAGAACTTGGCCTATAGAGTAAATTCACTGGTACTTCTTTCTCTCTTCCTTCATGCTCTGCTCTGAAGTGCTGTAAATCAAAGAAAATGAGATGCATGTAAAATAATGTTTATTTCAGGACATGGTGACCCCTCAGCCAGAGAACTTAAGACACCAACTTTCTATGTTTGGGGGAATGTAAATCAGGTCAGGCAGAGCTAATAAACAGCACAAGAATAAACAGCTTAATTTATCCTTCAAAGATAGAGAAAACAGCCTCGCTCGTGTAGAGTATCCATATCACATGGATGAAACTTCACTTGTGATTATCATGTTAGTGCTACACAAACCCCCAACCTCCCACCGAGCCAGCATAGCAGAGGTGAACCATTCCCTATTCTGTCCCAATTGTCAACTACTCTTATCACGGCAGAGCTCATGCTGAGCCACTACTGAGCTTGACAGAAAATAACAATAACAACAAGAAGCCCTGCCTGGAAAATTATCGTTTTTATACACAATACAGATCAGTTTGGTAGACAGTTTCCAAAACATCCACCAACCCACAAACATGTTCTCCAGTCTTACCCTAAAAGATGCAAGCATACCCCAAGGGCACACACTCCTTCTCCAGGCCACTCATAGTCTTACACAAACAACATAATTAGTAGCATGCTTGCTTCTATTAGTCAGCAAAGAAGAATAAGAATGGCAGGAAGAAAAAAAATGGATTCCCAAGTAGAGAAATTAAAGTTGATATACTTGCAAATTAATTCCTATTATACAAATATAATACACATGGTTTGGGAAATTTAGAAAACACAGATAAGAGGAGGAACAGGGTTGTCACCAAGTCTGGAAACTAATTAATATTTCTGCATAATTTATTTCAAAAGGTAAGTGGCAAGACACAGCTTCTGAATGATTATCTCAAAGTTTACTAATACAAGTAGAACAAATTTATCATTGAAAGTCTTTTCATCAGGAACTTAACCAAGGTCAAGAATATCTGGTGTTACAGACCCACTGGAGTCTGTTTGGAGGCCAGGTCCAGGTGTACAAAATAGGAGATTTGCTTAGAAAACCCACTTTCATCGTCCTAATCTCTGACTCTCACTCAGAATGAAGAGGGTAGGAAAAGCAAAGAGAGGCAATTGAAAGCAAAAATATTTAGAGTGTTGATATCCAGGTTGGACTTTGAAAAGATAGGGTTCCTTGTTCCTTTCCAGTGGATACTTCCTACCCTTTAGGCCACTGTTCTCAGGTGGTAATAGTAAGGAGGTACCACGTAGTACCAAGTAGTTTACAACAATAAGATAATTAAAAGTATAACAACTATCATACAAGGCTCATTAAATTCTTTGATATTAATAAGGGGTCCTCACTCTCATAATATTTGAGGGCCATTATTCTAGTCTATCTTTGACTCCTAAGACTTTACCTCCCAGCTAGGTTCTAAACATCTTCACAGAGAGGATGCTCCACGAGCCTTTTCTACCTATGTGGTCCTAGACACCACATCTCTCAATGCAGGGCCTCAGATTCTTCTTAACACTGTCATTAGTCATAGTGATGGCAGTAAGTGACACAAATGGAATTTCTAGCCCTCAAAGGTAATTTTTGATGGAGTGAGATAATATGCGTCCATTCCCTAAACACATCCATTTTTTTTAAAAGATGTTACCTTAATGTTACCATATTTACCTTTGGAGCTAATGTAAAATAAATATTTGAAAAATATGTATAAAATATTTTTTAAATATACCATGTAAAAGAAATATTTTTTGTATTATTTTTCACCCCCTAAATCATGTCAGCTTAATCCAGGAAATTGCTGGACTGATATTACGCAGTACTTTGTCCCTAACGTAACTCCAACCAGCAGACAATTATATTTGGTATCAGAGACTTGGATTCAAATCTCAGCTATGTCACTTATAGGTTTCCATACTGCTTTGAGTCACTGTCCTCATTTATAAATAGTAATATTCACAAGATTGCAAAAGGGATTGAATATAATAATGTATGTCAAAGCAAAAGCGCTATGAAAATATTAGCTATCATAGTAGTGCACGATCCGTTATTCTTCCAGTCCAGCTAGCTAGTCAATAACCATCACTTTTTTTAATTTTTATTTTTATTATGGTGACATTGGTTAACAGAATCCAATAAGTTTCAGGCATACAATTCAACAGTAAGGCATATACATACATTGCATTGTGTGTTTACTACACATAGTTAGATTTTTTTCTGTCACCACATATTTGACCCCTTTTACATCCATCTACATCTCCTCTTCCCCTTAATAACTGCAACTAATCTTAACTATAGTGAGGTGTAGGCAAAGGGATATAATCTCACCTGGCCCTACCAGAAACATCTATAAGCCTCTGTACCTCTCTTATCATCAGTAACCCCCACTGAGGGAAACAAAAAGTAGCCCCCTACCAAAAAAGGTCAGAGATTCTCACCATAATAAGTCTGTCAATGCTAGCTTAGCAGTTGACACTTGCTAAAATATTCTTTCATAAAAACCTGATCAGAATCTCTCTATTTAGTTCTTGGGAAAATTGCTATTTCATGTCTTGAAGATAAAGGAAATAAAATAGCACATTTGTTACAACTAAGTATTCTTCTGTCCCTCCCTGTTAGCATTTGTCAGATTACACATACCTTATTTGTACCTGCTATAATCATGACAGTTGGATGCATGACGATTTGCCTGCCTGACTGGAGATGAATTAATTCTTGGGTACTTTTCGAAGTTGTAAACGAGGAGTAATTGTTTCTAGGTAACATATTTTTTAAAAAATCAACACTAAACTCTGGGTTTTAGAAAATATAGAGGCCCCAAGATCAAACAGCTTCCCTCCATATATGTTATCACCATTTGAGTTACAATCAAATTGAGCTTCTGGAAGATATCATAGTACCACTCACCTTTTTGAGCTTTCATTTAAAAGAAGAGTCTCAAACTCAAAATAGATTAAAGATTTAAACGTAAAACCCAAACCCATAAAACTTCTAGTAGAAAACATAGGCAGTAAACTCTCTGATATATAACTATTAGCATATCTTTTTTATGATATATCTCCTCAAACAAGGAAAACAAAGAAAAAATAAACAAATGGGACTACATCAAACTAAAAAGTTTTTGCACAGCAAAGGAAATGATCAACAAAACAAAAAGACAACCTACTAAATGGGAGAAGATATTTACCTACAGTACATCTGATAAGGGGTTAATATCCAAAATTTGTTAAAAAAAAAAAAAAACTCATACAACTCAACAACAACAACAAAAAACTACCGATGTAATTTAAAAATGGGCAGAAGACTTGAATAGGTATTTCTCCAAAGAGGAAATACAGATGGCTAGTAGACAAGTAAAAAAGATACTCAGGGTCACTAATCATCAGTGAATTGCAAATTAAAACCACAATGAGACATCACTTCACACCTGTCAGATTGGCTATCATCAACAAATCAACAAACAAGTGTTGGCGAGGATGCTCAGAAATGGGGACCCTTGTCCACTGTTGGTAGGATTGCAAAGCGGTGCAGCCACAATGGAAAATATTATAGAGGTTCCTCAAAAAATTAAAATAGACCTACCCCTTGACCCAGCAATTGCACTTCTGGGTATTTATCCAAAGAAAACCAAAATACTAGTTTGTAAAGATCTATGCACCCCTATGTTCACTGCAGCACTATTCATAATAGCCAAGATATAGAAGCAACCTAAGCGCTCATCAATAGATGATTAGGTATAGAAGTTATGGTTCATATATCCAGTGGAATATTACTCAGACATTAAAAAAAATAAAATAAAATCTTAACCATTTGCAATGACCTAGAGGGTATTATGCTAAGTGAAACAAGTCAGACAGAGAAAGATAAATGCCATATGATCTCACTTATATGTGGAATCTAAGGAACAAAAGAAACAAACAAACTAAAAGAAAACACTCACAGAGAGCTGGTGATTGCCAGAGGGGAGTTGGGGGCCTTGGTTAAAAAGGTAGAGATGAAGAAGTACAAATTAGTAGTTACAAAACAGTCACAGGAATGTAGACTACAGCTTGGGAATATAGTCAATATTATTGTAATGGCTATGTTAGTGCTCAGGTGCTAGAGTAATCAGGGGATAGCTTCATAAATATATAAATGTCCAACCATTGTGCTATATATCTAAAACTAATATAAAATAATTTAAAAATGCAAATAAAAATATCTCCAAAAATAAAAATAAAAGGGTATTTTTATTTAATATTTTCTATGCAGTTATTTTAAGAACATTTTTTTTTGCTACAAAAGAAATGTAATAATTACAAAAATAAGATAACTTCTCTCATAATCTCACCAATTAAAGATAACAATTAACATTTGTCACAAAATTTAGTCTTTTTTCTATACATGAATATATATTCTTTAATAACAATACAATCACATGCATATGTATTTTAATCTTTTTCTTCTTAGCAGTAGATTGTCTATATACTTAATGTCACAATATGTTCTTCAGTACCACTTTAAATGATGTTTTAATATCCCACAATATTTAACCAAGCATCTATTGCTAGACATTTGTTTCCAAATGTCATTATTTTAAGTAATGCTGAGCTAGACATCCTTGCAGCTAAAACTTGGGTTACATCCACAACTATTTTCTCAGCATGAATTCTATAGACAAAATGACCAAGTTGATGGGCATACCAAAGTTTAAGGCTGTGTGACATGTATCCATGCATTTTTGCTTCCCAAAGTGAGATTCGGCCATCTTTAAACAGGCCTCGAGATCTCAAAATTCTAGAGTATTATTCACAGAAACGAATCACTGACCTTCTTTACTTCTCATTGATGGACAGATTGGAAGCATTAAGGAGGGAAATGTGTTATTCGAACAAACAATTATTTAATAATTTGTCAAGAACCTACTATGTCTGGCACATAGCAGCTCCTTCATCAATGTTTCTTGAATGAACCCTAAGCCCCTGTTCTCATTGGGCCATGTGCCCTGTGGTTGCTGAGCAGTTTCTGCATGATCCTTAGCATGCTCTGTACAAGAAATATGGGTCAGTTCCCATCGGCCAAGTTTTCCCAAGAACTACCCACATATACACAAAACCAAAATAAACATCTAAATATAGTCCCAATAAATTTTCTACCCAACATCTAAGAACTAGTTTTTAACACCACCCATAGGGAACCATTCTCTACCATGCTTATATAGGGATAATGAAATAATATCCCTTATATAAATGCTCTTTAACCAAAAGTTAAATCATCCTCACCTTTCTTGATAGAATTCAACTGTGAAAAAATAAAATACACCATTTCAAATAACAAGACATATTTTGGCCAATGTTTCATAATCATTTCTAATTTAAGTGACTAGTTGTCTCCTAGCTATACATGAAGCCACATCTCTATCACCCTAAAATTACTATCCCAACATTCTTTTCCCCCTTATGCTGTTTCCAAGAAGTCAGAAGGAAAAAGTCCATAACAACAACAAAAAAAAAACCGGAACGCAGTTCAAGACTTAAAAAAATTTGACATCTTTTCCACAACCATCAAAAAGTGATTTTTAAAAGTTACTACCACCCTGGCAATGCCTTCATAGTTTGGCAGACACTGTTCCTTCCTCAAGAGCATAAATTTAACACAGAAAACATTGTTATGGGCTGTCAGAACAAGTTACCACTGAACGGCCATTGAATGGGACACAAATTCAAAAAAATTAATCATTGCTCTACAGTTACCACCAGTACCTCCAAGGGAACTTGCTTTGGGTAAATAACTTGAAATTACTCATTTAGCCAATTAGGGTCATTGCAGAACTCTGTCCTTAGAGCGCTGGGTTATGGCTCTCATGCAGCCTGAGATTCACTTAGGACCAAGAGACCACACACCCATGACTGGGCACGGTGTTCTCAGTTCATCCAGGTGCTGAAACCCTTGAGAAACCAAACTGTGAAGCCCTGGATGGTAGGGAGCACGCCTTACTCTCCTTTGTAACCACTGTCCCTAGCACAGGACCTAACACTGGATAAATGAACCAAAACCCTATCAAAAGTTGTTCCTGCTGGAGGGTAAGTTTTCCAGTGTTAAAGGATGTGTAGAGCAGCAAAAGTGAAAACGATTGTTTCCCAAGATCTGAAGGTGACTCTCTTGATCTCTAGGGATAACCCAGGGAAAGGCAGAGGAGCATTAAAAATCCCTTCTTTGTAGCCTACAGCCATGCCACCCTGAACAAGCCTGATCCAGTCTATCTTGGAACCTAAGGGTCGGGCCTGATTAGTACTTGCATGGGAGACCACCTAGGAAGACCAGGTGCTGTAAAAAATAAAAATTAAAAAAAATAAGGAATTGTAAGCTGACAAGGTCCTTACCATCTGTGAGGTCAACCAAGAGTTGCCTCGCAAATAAAATAAAATCCCCTCTTTGCACGTACCCTTCTCCTTTTTGCTGCCTTTATTCCTAAGAGCACAGAGCCCTAATATTGCCTGCCAGTTTGCCACTCTCAACTCAGACACATTTTCGCTCAGCTTTTGGCTCTCTGAGACATGCTTTAAACCCTATTTTCTTAGGACTCCATTTTCAGGAGGGGAACAAATCCAGCAAACCTGTGTTTTAATTCCAGTTAACTTCTATGAACCTTAATTTCCTCTTCTATAAAATGGAGATATTTCCCACATCAAGTTACATAAACTACTTAACATGGGCCTGATGCAATGCTTAATAAACAGTAGCTGGTACTCTTATTATTAAAGACCACAGAGGAACCTAGTGGTTTAGATTCATGGAGGAAAGTAGAAGCTGAGGAAGCCTTTTAAAAATCGCTAAATCAGGTCCTAATTTTTGATCTAAGCAAATTAAACTAATCGGATGGTTTAATGGATGGTGATGGGTGTAGTGATCTGTGGAGAGGGAATCAATTTAGCTAGGAGGGCTAATTATTTAGGTTTTAAAAATCAAAATTGAACTAGAAAAGAAGTTACAAAAAAATTTTTTAAAAGCTTCCCTCTCTCACACACACGCAAACATACACACACACACACACACACACACACACACACACACACACACACAGAGTTTTCAAGCATCCTTGAAGCTGATAAAATGGTGACCCTAATACATTAAGAAAAATGCCCTAAACCAGCTCAGAGTGAAAATAAACATGACTGAGCAATAAATTAGGATCTCCTTCACTCTCCTCCTACCTCCCACAGTCCATATGGAGGCTTTGGCTTAATCAAGACCCACTCCCGCCCCCTCCGCACAAGCCCTCCCCCAGGTGACTCCAGGCCCAGGCATCCAGGGGCGCTGGATAAACATTAGCTGATGCAGATGGAATGAGCAGATGTCTGGAGTCCCGAGCCCAGGCTGTGAGGGACAGACAGTGAGAGTGAGTAGGAGGCTTAGAAGAGAACAGGCACCCTATTTTCCTGCCCATTCCTCTGATCCCTGAGTGCCAACAGTGGGAGGAAGTGCTCATTCCAACACTTGGTGACCCCTCCTAATGCCTGTCCTTCTACCATGACTCCCAGACATGCTCCTAGCCAAAGCATTAGAGTCAAAGCAGCTTCAAGTTCATTTAATCCCATCTGTCCATGTGACAGATGAGAAAACTGAGACCTAGTCTTTAAAAGGCTTTGACCAACCTCATTACACCAGCTTGCCGCAAAAACGAAAACAGGTTCCAACTGTCCTGCCTTCTAGAGCAGTCCTCCTTTTTAATATTCTATTGCTCCTGTAGTAGGACCAAAGATCATTCATCCCATTTTTACTAAGTACTCGCTATGTGCCAGGCACTGTGATGGACATTTGAAACAGTGAGATTTTTCCATGGTAATAATAAAAGGTCTCTGTTCAGATGACCAAGGAAAAGAACAATTACCCTGAGAGCTTATGGCCCTTCAACATCAAACAACTAGTAAGCACCTAGTACATGCCAAGTTCAGTACTAGGTGCCTGAAAAGAAAGAAATAGATAGATAAGACACTCTCCCTCCCTTCCTTGTGGTACTTCTAGTTGAAGTTAGATTCCACTACAGGGATAAACAGAGAGGAGACCATGAATTAACATGAAATAAACATAGATAACAAATAGACAAGATTAAATATTTAGATTATGTATTGGCCAGGGGTTAAGTGGATTAATGGAGTGATGAGTTGGGCAGATTTATGGGATTTCCATGTTTAGACAGGGTGGATTAGGCTGTCTAGCATATGGAAACGCAAATCGAAACCCCTATCATCAGCATTAACACCCTCCATTCATCTCTAGAGATGCCTTTGTGTCAAAGGGTGGAAGGTTCAGGACAGACCATGTCTCCCCATCTTCACAACATCCTGGTGAGTCAGAGAGCCAGCACTGTATTTCCCAGGCCCCTGGTAAGGAAACAGATCCAGGGCGGGGAGCAGGAAAGTCAAGAGCTACTAAAAACCTAGGCCTGGCCCCACTTCACCTTCTGTCCAAATGCCTCCAGAGCACTTGCATAATTCAGACAGGCACCAACATGATGACACATTGTAACACAGCCCTTTTGATCTTTCGCCTCAAAGGAGGAGAAATTGTGAGTTACCTTGTAATTATTTCCCAAGTACTTCAAATTTTTGGATTCTCTATAGAGCATAAGTTTCTTAAGGGCAGGGATATACCTTGAATGTCCCCTGGCACTTGCAATAGAGCTATGACACAATGGAGATACTGCAGATGTATACTTTCCTGCTGAACGAGTAAATGGTCTAGAGAAGACATCACAGAAGAAAAGGGTGGCTATGCTGTCGATCAGGTACTGTTCTCACAGCCCATTCATTTCCTGTCCCACACACCTCCTTATGAAGCTTGCTCCTGAAACAAGTCTCTGCCAGGTCAGTAATTCATTTGGGTGCCCCTGAAGTCACTTATTCTACTCCACTGCCAACAGAAACAAAAAGGAGTTATTCATAAAGAACTGTGAGAAATGCCTGAAGATCTCGAAGATCTTGCTACTTTGTTTTTCTGGATAGAGGAATTCCATAATCATAGTCTCATGTGCGTCCCACAGATACTGTTTGTCAAAGACTAATTAAAGGTACAGGCACTTGGTTCCAGAGCCCAATTTGTATTTGCTCTTTCTTTCAACTTTTCTCTCAAACCAACACCCAGTTATTACCCAAGTAAATTAGGAAGTGGAGTCTAGAGTCTTTTTCTAGAATTGTTAACATATTTCTTCTTCATAGCCTTAGACCTTTTAGACTACACCTTGTCTGTCAGGCCCCTACTATGAGAGAGTGTTAATTTGCAAAGCAGTTGTGAGAGAGGTAAAATGTGGATATAGCAGAGTGGAGTGATCTGGGTTTGACTGGGGCCTGTGACTGCATTAGCAAAATAATTGCCTTTGAATAGAAGCCTTTGATTCACAGAGGACAAGCTGAGGCCCTGGGACATTAAATAATCTACCTTTTAAACAAGGGTTTACTCTCTCACCTCCAAAATGAGATAACTATTCTAGTCATTCTCAAAAGTGTGTTCCAGCTCCATGCTTTTGACTAGCTTACCTGCCTGTTATCTCCACCACCACCACCACCACCACCACCACCACCCATCCCAATAAACTCTATCTTGTGAGATAAGGTGAGGTACCTCACCTCTTCCTACTGGGAACTGTTCCAATCTTACCATGCATTACATTCAGATAAACGCTGCAAATGGTTGCCAGGTGCGGGCAAATAGACTGTGACCTTTATATGTCCTCCTGTTAGGTGTATTCTGCCCACTATTTTTTTCCCCCTGTTAACGTACCTTTCATCACAACCCTACACAGAATCGAACTTGATTCCTGACCCTGGACCATCTGTTCCACCCACTACTCCTTGACTTCCTGCCAATTCACCTACCATTTCCCCCAGAGGGATAGTGTGTCCTGTCTTTATCTCTCTTCTAGCCCTCCTACCCCTACAACTGATTTTTCCTGAGCACCAACTTGCCTCTGGTTCATCCTCAAATAGGTCTTCAAAGTAAATGTGTCCATTACTGCTTCCCTCATGTGTTGTTTGCTCAATCAATGAGACGCGTAACGTAGAGCCCTGAAGGTCTAAGGGAGTTTCAATCCTTGAAAATCTGACATATATTGCTGTCTTGGTGAGTCTACAAAAGAAACTGTTAGTTCAAGTTTGGCCTTCTCTGGCAGAACGAGGGCAATATTTAAAGGGGAGGAGCTGGGACGTCCCTCAACTGTTAAAATATTTCTTGAAAATACAAAGTGGTAGATTTTCATTATTGTAGTGATTTTTTTTTGTAAGCAGAAAAAACATTTTTCAATACTCAGGTTATGCGTTTTAAACATTGTCCTGACATCTATTCTTTAAAAGCACAATAGAAGGCATGCTTTCAAGTACAAACACAGATAAAATATGGAAACACAGCTCTGTATTTCTGGGCTAGGCACATGCTAAGTAATAGGGATTTGCATGACTAAGCTTCTACTATGCTGACATATGCAAAACTCAGAAGCAATCCAATCATTCTTCTTAGTTTGACAATGTTTAAATGAGAAACAGCCTTTACGCTGGATCTGAAGACTTGTGAGCTCACATGAGAATCTGATCGCACCTAATTTAATAGCAATTTTAAAACAACTCTATCTAAATATTAGGTCTCCTTAGCTAACAGTGATGTAGGCAGTGATTTTAGTTATAGGAACAAAAGTCAGGAGAGATTAAACCATGGCAATCTGGGCACAAGTCACCTGAGATTTGGCTCAAGCCGATTTTTAAGATATTACCTTTATTCGCAAAAGTATAATAAAATCTAAGACCTAATGAATATTTATCCTAAAACTTATTTCATGCTGTTTTTGTAGTGGCATTTTTTCTTTTCTTTTAAGAATGCTATCTCATCATAATAAATGAATTCTCAAAAGCCTCGTAAATTAAACGCTACAGTGACAGCCTCTGTTTTGTTATTTTCAATTACCAAAAAAAAAGTGGATTAGGGGTTCTCATCAAATTATTTTTCCCAAAACATCAATTACCTGCCCCAGTAAAGATTCAGAGTTTGAATTTCTTGAAACAGCCATAATTTCAAATTTTCTGTTGCCATTTCACAATAAGTAATTAAAGTGTCCTGGAAATTCTTATCTGTTCTAGGAAGGGAAAAGTATCCAAATGAACTGAAACCCTGTCTTAGATAGCATATGTTGATGGTGATTCAGGAAATTCTTATTGCTCAGGCCTTGAGAAAGAGTTTAAGGGGCCCCCACTCTCACCTAAATTATTTTATAGGACAAAAACACAGCCAAGCCTCCAGTCTTGCTGGTCTAGCCTGATGAACCTGAATCAGGACTGACTTCCTCTAGTGTTTCCCCATGTTGTGGAGAAGCCACTGGCTCCAGTTCACTCTTAGAAATGAGTGTCCTTCCTCCTGCAAGGAATCGCTGGCCAATAACACCTGAGACTCATTTCACAGAGCCTAGCAGAAAAGAAAAGTGGGTCTTGCAGGTTGCTCTAGCACCAGCCTGTGTAGTGCCACTCCTGGGAGCCCCCGCCTTCCCTAATTAGAAACAGGACTAGTGATGTGGGAGGAGATTGTTGGCCTTGAGTGTCTAGGGTGTGATGGTTCTCAAGCAGTGGGAAATAAATGCTGGTGCTTTCAGAGTGGCAGGGACCTGCCCACGCAGCTTCCAGTGATCGAGCAATACAAGCACAGAAGAAGTGGAAATCCCTGCCTTCTAATCGACCTCAAAAGACTGGATAATAGTTATTTCAGCAATGATTATGAATATCTGAAAATCAATGGCCCCTCCTTGAATTTTCAGGACTGCATAGGCCTCCAAGTCTCTCACATCAGTACTTCCCAAACCACATTGTGCATGTGAATCACCAGAGTCTCTTGTTAAAATACAAATTCTGATTCAGTAGATCTGGGGTGGGACACAAGATTCTGTATTACTAACAAGCTTCTGAAGACCACATTTTAAGTAGTCTCTAAGTCTGTTCAGGCTGCTTATAACAGAATAGCAGAGACTGGATATAAACAACACAAATTTATTTCTCATAGCTCTGGAGGCTGGGAAGTCCAAGATCAAGGTGCTGACAGATTCAGTGTCTGGTGGGGTCCCACTTCCTGGTTCTTCTTGCCATGTTTTCACATGGCAGAAAAGGTGAGAGAGCATTCTGGGGTCTCTCTTACAAGGATACTAATCTCATTCATGAAGGTGCCAACTCATAATCTAATTACCTCCGAAAGGCCCCACCTTCTGATACCATCACCTTGGGAATTAGGATTTCAGTATATGAATTTGGGGGAAACACAGACATTCAGTCCGTAATGGGTCTTATACAAATCTAGGGATGTGGAGAAGCCCACCATAGACAACTGATTGGTCAAATTATCAGGCTTGGGAAGTGGCTGCCAAGAAACCAAATTCAATTTGAATTAGAAAAGTAAGTGAGATTTCCTGCATCTATGTGTTGTGGAGCAAATGTAATCTCACTTCTCATACACGTTCGGCACTAGTAAGTTAAAACTTTAAAACAACTGTTACTCATCAAAATAGATTAGTCAGCAAGGACCAGCTCTTAGTGTGAGTACCCGGTCTCCATGGCATCAATATATCATCTGCTATCTGCATTTCATAGATGAGGCCTCCATCATCTCACCATCACCTCAACCCAAAGTTCAAAACAAATGGTTCTTCAATTATTGCAGTGCTTTTATATTTTAATGAGTGACCTTTTTTGAAAAGTCTTTTCAGAACCACTTCATAATATCATTGTTTCCCTACTTCAAATTCCAGATAAATAATCTTTTACTCTAGAACCATGTTCTGAACATCTGCAAAATATTAGACATCATGCTAGGCTCTTTACATAGACATTTATCCCCCATGAAAGGTAAATATTAATCCCATTTTATAGCCAGGAAATTGATTCTTAGAGAATGTAAATAATTTGTCCAATTCACTTGGTACTAAGTAGTTGAACTAAAGATTTAAAACTCAGGCCCCTTTGTTTTGTAGTTGTTTTTGTTTGTCTCTACCAGACCACTCTGTCACTGAGTCTTCTCCTGGGTCTTCTCCAGTTAGCCTTGAAGATCATGCTCCTACTTGAGGTTCCACTTCCCAGTGGACTATCCTACCTTTTCCAAATAAAATAGGGTACTCTGTGCCAGGGACATAATTCATCCTTCTCCAAACATCCATTTAGAGCCTTCCCAGAAAAGAGAAGACTGTAGTCTGAAGTCTTTGATTTAGCTTAATTGTCCATATTCCTAATGAAAATTTCATGAGCCATCTCCAATCCTTTTGGAAAAGCTTCTCTAACAAAGAATCCTCTGTTCCTAGAGGGCTGAACATAGCTTCCACAGGATTTAGACACTGTGGACACTACCAAGTCTTACCTTTTCCTAAAGGAATAAAAACCCCTGTGAGGGTTCAAGATGACATTTATTCTTTGCATCAAGAATTTTTTCCAGGAAGTCACTGAGAATTTCTCTCATTCCTAACACAGTTGACTTCATTAGGTCCACAAGTACCAGGACCTTCATTTGCTCCTGAAATCATTCATTTTAGATGGTATGTCTTTCAACACAAATTGAAGCATCCAAGGCACAGATTGCCATTGTACCAGAAGGCAAGTAGCATGGGTAGCCAGAGAGAGCTAAATTCAAATCTGACTCTGCAACTTCCAAGCTGTGAAACCTTGAGCAAGCTACTTAACTTTTCTGAGTCTCGACTTACTTAACTGTAAAACATTAGTAATAATAGCTGATCATTAGGCTGTTTGAGGATTAAGTGGGAGAATCTATGAAAAGTACCTGGACCAGTAAATGAATGGGAGGCTTCTAACAAGCTAAAAGATGTCAGTCTTTATTCCTTTCACACTGTTTTATTTTGTCTGAGTGGAGTGATGGGTAAGGGGAATCCCAATCACATTCATATTTCTCTTCCCATCAGCTAGCAATCCATTTTCTGGCAAACTTTCAGGTCCTTTCCATCTTAGTCAGGCTAAAAGCCAGATAATAATAACAACGAAAAAAGAAATCTTATCCATCGAGATACCATTAAGATCGTAAATTAGGCCACATATAGGTCAAGCTAACATTTTGTTATTCTTTCAAGATGATGTGTTGGGCCATGTCTTAATCATATTAGGTCTTATCTAGATGACCTCTGGTAGTGCTTTGAATACTGCTCAGAAAGTACACACTTAGACTGTGGTTCGCCCACAACTGTGTACCTCATCTATCCACATTTCAGTGACACTTCTTCAGTCCCCTATATTGAACTCCTATACTACAATTATTCAAATCATACGTATAACACACACCCTGCTTTTTCTTTTGCTCTGTCTCAGAGTTATCTGACCAACGAAAACTGCTTTCTAAGTCAAATTCAGGTCAAAATGGTTCCTTTTCCCCTCCTCACCATCTCACCATTCACCGCCTCCTGAGGCCCCTAGTACTTAACCTATAGATCTAGGCCCAGGGTTGAATAATTGAGTGAACAATTGTTCCAGCAGATTTAGGCACTGTGTCAAGCGTGCTAGGACACAGGCCATCTGCTTTGTATCTTAACACTTCACGGTGTTTGTATTCGTCAGTTCTAGCTCCCTCCAACCTCCTAAGCACCAGCATACTCAGCCGTTCAATAATACCTTTTAACCAGGAAATTCAAAGCAGCACAAGTCGAGTGACAATAATTAACAGTCCTATGAAATGATGTCTCTGGATAAGGAGAGAGAATTGCAAAGGTAAAAATAGAACTCAGGTGTCCTTACCCCAAAAACATTGTCCATAAAATCAGCTGCACACTCCTCAGAATGGCAGGGATGACTGTCACAGCCTGGGTCCTGTAACTCCACATCACAAACCTTATGTTCGGATGCTTTAGTTCCTTGCTACTTAGAATGTATGCATGGGCCATTAGCATCAGCATCATCTGAGAACTTACAAGAAATGTAGAATTATAGGCTCCCCTACAGATGTACTAAATAAAGGTGTGCCTTTTATCGAAATCCCCAGACAATGAAAATGCTGATTGTCTGGGGACTATACTTTGAGAAGCATAAGAAGTCATACATAATCACACCTCCAAGTCTTTGCTCATGTTATTCTTTCTGCTTGCCATTCGCTTCCCCACCTTCTCTCTGTGAATGCTACACAATTTCAGTTCCTATTAGAAATCATCAGACTACCCATTTAGCACTAAGCAAAAAGAATAGTTAACAATTGCTTCTCAGACTCTATATATGTATTTCTAACCACCTTTATTTTTTAAATACCAGTTTATTAATTTTTTCATACTATATATACATAATTTTTTTTAACATTTTATTTTGTATTTTCCCCCTCCCCCCTCCCTTCTGGTAACCACTAGTCCATTGTCCTTGTCCATGAGTCTCTGTTGTCTTGTTCATTTGTTGTTTTTAGGTTTATATACTACATATGTGATATCATGTGATTTTCAACCTTTTCTGTCTGGCTTATTTTGCTTAGTATAATTTTTTCAAGGTCCATCCGTGTTGTTGCAAATGGCAGTATTTCATCTCTTCTTATGGCTGAGTGATATTCCATTGTATATATGTACCACAGCTTCTTTAGATAATCATCTATCGTAGGACAGTTTGGTTGCTTTCATGTCCTGGCCAGTGTGAATAATGCTGCTATAAATATCAGTACACATATATCTTTTCAAATATGAGTTTTCAAGTCTTTGGGGTAAATACCCAATAGAGGGATTGCTGGATCATACGGTAGATCAATTCTTAGTTTTTTGAGGACCTCCATACTGTCTTCCATAGTGACTGTACCAATTTGCAGTCCCACCAGCAGTGTATGAGGGTTCCTATTTTTCCACATCCTCTCCAACATTTGTTATTATTTGTCCTGTTGATTATAGCCATTCTAACAAGTGTGAGATGGTATCTCCATTGCAGTTTTGATTTGCGTTTCCCTAATAGCTAGAGATTCTAACCGCCTTTAAATGTGGTTAGTTGTCTTTGTGATTTGGTCTCTCTAGTAGGATTGATTTGTTCAATAGTAGAGTTTATTTATCAATCTGGCATATGATATGTGCTCGATAAATGTTAATTGAATAAATATTGACACTAGCTCCATGCTCTTTGTCATTTTTACACATTCAGTAGGTTTCAGAAGGAGCCATTTGATTTATAAGACAACCTACCAAATTTTAACTTGCACTGCATTTAGCATACAGCAAATGCCTATGCCTGTGTTCTTGCTGAATGAAAGGCCATCTCAACACAAAGATTTAAGAGATTATATCTTTGTGTATGTCCTAACAGATGTGCTGAAACAGAAAAATTGTTTGTTCCTAATCATTTTGGCAGGCGATCATAAATTGCAGAGAGTAAACGTAAAGGCTGATGTGTAACCCATCAGTAGAAGTCTTAATGGTCCAAAACGAGCCCTTACAATGTTTTTCTTTCTCAATCCAGGAGCAAACAACAACCTCTGTGGACAGGTAAGTTGATATCCAGAAAAAAATATGTATATTTTAAAACACACTTTTAGAATGAAAGTCATTGAAATAAATCATAAATCTATTGTGTTATTTCCTGCTTCTCGTCACAACCTCATTCACGACTATGCTCTAACAGCTTGGTTTGAAATGACTACTACTATGAAAATTTCCTTCTTTTTCAAGGCCCCAGCCAAACCCCACTGGGAATGAAAGAATTATGCAGAGACATGGTTAAAATTTCCCATAAGTTGAATTTTTTATTACAGTGACTGCTGCTTTAAAAGCCAATCTCAATGCATATGGCTTACAAATTATTGCCTCATGTAGGGAAAGCAAAATTATATTTCTCCAAGTAGATGTGCACTTGGCCAAATTCTATGGGGTGGTTTGCATGTTTAGAGTTGAAATTCTTTAACAGTTGAGGTGCCTGAAAGGTACTATGGACGTCCTGAGAAAACTCATCCTGCATTCTTCATTACTCTGTGCTATGGCTGTACTGGGCTGCCAGGATATATGTTATGGGACTCAGTCACTGCCAATAGATGACTAGCAAGCATTTGAGAATTTTATTTTTTTTAATTATTTATTATTATTATTTATGCCTACAGCACCTGGTCTTCCTAGGTGGTCTCCCATCCAAGTACTAGCCAGGCCCAACCCTGCTTAGCTTCCAAGATCAGACAGGATTAGGCTTGCTCAGGGTGGCATGGCCATAGACCATGGACCATGGCTCCATGGGGGCGCGAACCAGGACCTTCTGCATGTAAATTAGATATGCTAACCGCTACACTATCGAACTATGTCTGTACCACATCTTCTTTATTCATTCATCCATTAACAGATACTTAGGTTGTTTCCATATCTTGACTATTCCATATTTACAGTTAATAATGCTGTAATGAACACAGGGGTACATATATCTTTTCAAATTAGTGTTTTGGTATTCTTCAGATAAATACCCAGGAGCAGAATAACTGGATCATCTGGAAGTTCTGTTCTTAAGTTTCTGAGGAAACTCCATACTGTTTTTCATAGTGGGTGCACCTATATACATTTCCACCAATGGTGTACAAGGGTTCCCTTTTCTCCACATTTGCTCCAATACTTGTTTTTTGGCCTATGAATCTTTTTTAAATATCCTGAGTAATTTTTACGCATATCAAATATTGAGTGCTACTACTCTAGTCATAAATGCCTGAGATTTGTATAGTATACAGCATGTTATTATAGGGATATTCCAAAGCCAAAAAAAAAAAAAACTATTAAAATCCCAATAAAACAATCTATAAATTCCCTCTAGCTCATTATCTAATGAAATGAAACTTCCATGTAGCAACATACTCATTTTCCATGACTCACCATTGTCAGCATACATTGCTCCATTATTAAACCCTGAAGGCGATGAATGGCCTGCTTGACAAGAAGAGTTTTCAGACTGACAAGTGACTAAAATGTTGCTTGGTCCATGCATTGGTTAGAAGATCGTACCAGAAGTCAATATATCCAGACTGCATTATGGGGTTTCTATTAACTCTGCTTCTTGTAATATTTGTCATTCAATGACAAATGGACCCCATGATAAGTAGGTTTCTCTGGCAAGGGGACGATGCACCAGCTGTAATATGTATAGTTGTTATTAATATTATTTTTTACCACGGGTATTTTCTCACTGGATCTCAAATCCCTGTCTTCTATTTTGAGTGTAGAGGGAGGAAGAAAAAGCTGGAAAATATCCTATTGACTCAGTCAAAGAATAAAGAAGAAGTACAATCTAATTCCCCCCTTTTGAAAAGCCTTGATAACTACCAAAAAGTAAAAAAATAAAAATAAACATTCTGATTTCTTCACAGCAAGTTCCAAATTATCAGTGGGCAATGGAACAAGACTAGCTATTGAGGCAGGAGCTCCAAGTTTTAGTCCCCACACTGCCTCTTAGCTGATATGGAGGCAAGTCGCCCCACTTCTGTACCCGAGTCTCTTCATTTGTCCAATGCTGCCAGCATCTGCCCTATCTCCAGGGTTTTGTTTGGATAAAATTGTTCATGGATGCAAAGTATTACATAAACTCTTATAAAGTCAGGGCTTCTTACCCTGGGGTCCATGGACCCCCTAGGCCTTAGCTTCAGGATTTTAGTGAACATGTTGATGTTATAAATAAAATTGGACTTGTATATGTGCACATGGTTTTTTTTTTTGTTTTTTTTTTTTTTTCCTGGGTAGAGGGTCTATAGCTTTCATCAGATTTCCAAAGGAGTCTATGACCTAAATTAGTATCCTGTTCCTCTTTCCTCTGTAATTAATTACCAAGTGTTTATTGAGCCTTTACCATGGAATCTGTCATTAGTGGTGCAGCTAACCTCCACTTCTCTTTTAACCCGTGAGCAGTCAAGGAAGGTTTACAGGGTTTATATTGGTTTGGGTTTCACTTTATAGAAGGGAGGAGGTGAGGGTCATGTACCAAGGGACGCTTGAGAAGCATTACTCATCCCTGAGGGGATCTAAACCCATGGGGCTCCCTCCCAAGCCTCCGACAGGGCGGAGCGTAAGGCTGTCGGGCCTGTTCTAAGTCAGCATAACGTGTTTTCCACTCTAGCAACACCTAACATATGGCGTGTGCACTGATGCTTATGAAAACAGTGATTCATCCTTAATCCTTAAAAAAAACAGTCGACCCTATGTGGCCTTGGCTCTCCTCCCTGAATGCCCTTCTGTTCTCCAAAATGTCTGTGTTGTCACCTGCCTCCACCTTGTCCCATTTGCTCCTCCACTTTACCTATCTTGCAGGTTCCTCTTGCCAGCCTTCTGATCTCTGTCTCCTTCCCTTCACATTGCTCTTTCTCTCCTTCTGCACAGTCACTGCTGGAGCTTTCAGCTGCATACCCTCAGCCCCCTCTATAAAGACTTTCCCTCTCGCTTCCATTCTTGTTCCTTGTCTGAATGTCCCCTACCCTCACACCCCTCTCGCACCTGGTCTACTCGAAGTCTTTATCATCCTTCCCTATCCCCTACCCCTTCAAAGAAATACCTCCTTATCTTGGGGGTAATGATGAAGTAAGAAGGTGAAGGAAGGTGTAGGAAGAGTTGGGTTACAGAATTAATGAGGAGAAGGTGGGGAAAAGAGACTTGCAGAATAAGAATATTGAGAATCACTGATTTTTTTTCCTCCCCTCTTGATTTATTTCACACGGTCTTTTGTTTAATGTTTAACAGGGCAGACAGATGGCAAAGGTGTTACATTCTGAGGGAAGACATAAGTCTTGTGAAAATGAAAGAAGGAAGAGAAGAACAGAGTGACAAAAATAAAAGAAAGGAAAAGAATAAGGAGATAATGAGGACTGGAGGATACGAATATATTGGTAATCTCACAGCAGGGCATCTCATAGTTTAACTCTGTTTAAACCAAAGCAAATCTTAATTAAATAGGCAACTAGGACTCCAGTAGTAAAGAGACAGTCTGGAGACAGAGGCAACCAATCATTGTCAATGAGACTTGGAACTAAGACAGTCTCGAATTGTGCAACAAGGTGTGTCCCAAACATTAGTTGTTGCTTGGGGTTCAAAACACATTTTCAAATAAAGGTATTATGATTCAGAGATGTCAAACAAAACTGAATGCATCTTGGTTTCATGTAACCTTGAGCAAGCGACAACCTCTCCCAGCCTCAAATGCACATGAGGATACCTTCTTAGAAGTAAATCTCAATTGCATGATTGTTGTGACAAATAATGATGGCTCTCAAGCACCTGGCATACAGTAGATACTCAATAAATAATGGCAATCATTATTGTTGTTGAAAACCTGCTAGAATGATATGGTGGTTAAAATCACAGGGGAAAACCACAAGAGCTAATAGCCTACAATCTACTAGAAATAAAGAACTGTGCTTAAAAAAAAATTTTTTTTTAAAAATAGAAGACTAACCACCATATACTTAACAACACTTCTAGAGGAAAATATCTAGAGTTTACCCCCAGAAGAAGAGCAGATGCTTCTCCCAGTACAGCTTCCACTGGCATCTGTGCCCCAGGCTGAGACAGAGGGTGGTCCCAACAGGTTGGGGGTAAAGAGAGAGAGTCAAACTTATAAGAAGTTTCTGAGCCTCAGTTCTTCATCCACAGAAAGAGGACAGTAATGTACACTGTGCACAGGCTGGAAGAATATTAAAAATTGGCCAATATACTCTGTGTTTTCTGGAATGCAAGCTCTACAGGATATTAATAGGTGTTACCAAAATGGAAAATGATAAGCCATAAAGCTGGGTTATTGGTGGACCTAAAAATATTGCAATATCTACCAACATTTTAAATGTGTACACCCTTTGACACAGCACTCCTGCTAATAACGTGGAGGGGAGAGATTAAACTGATTTTACTGCAGAACTTCTTCAAGACAGAAATATGAAATGTAGCTTTTCTCAAACATATTTCAACCAACCCAGGTGCCTTTTCTCATAGAACATCTCCTGGGACTGGTATTCCAAGGAAGACATTTGGAAACACTAAATTAGATGGTGTGTGTGTGAGCTGTACAGATGGTGCTCCACAAGTCTTTTATTTTCTTCTGATGGTCCGAGGATTAGCCCTAGACCTTCTATCCCATCATCACCATCTGTTCCTTATGACCAAAGTATCTCTCTTCCCTTGTGTGCTGGAGGATATGATATGGTCCAATAACTTCTCTCCTACCTTCCTGTCTCTAAAGTATAAAGTCCCTTAGAAGTTTTCTAAAGATCTTTATTGCTAATAGCAATAAGAAATGAAGAACAAAAACGTTTTCTCCTCCAGCTGCCTTCTTTTTATTCACTTCTGTATGGAATGACAAGGCCAACCACAGATATTAAAGGTGAGCCTGGGTACATTAAAGACTTGAAGTAAAACTCATTCACATTTCGAAGAAAAATTAGATAACAAATCATGGGTTTTTCACAAAAAAACTAGGGGAACTTTTCTGTTATCAGACTGTGGACTGAACAATAAATTGAAACAAGCAAAAGAACCAAAAGCAATAAGAAGTAGTTCCTGGAATGACCTTCCCTTTCCTTTCTTGAGTCATCATTAGTCTTTTGCCCAAGGATTTGATATGGTGCTAGTAAGTAGATGTGAGACTTGTCAAGAAAGGAGAGGACAGAGGGAGGGTCTTCCAAATGAAGATGCTGTATGTTGTAGACAGTGGGGCACTGGTAACTGAGAAGATCCCACAAAGAGAAATAAATCCATGAATGAATGAGAAAATTGGGCATAAATTGATTATGATTCAGAAAATCATAGTGTCTTCAGATTTAAAAGATCGTACAAAGAGTTCGATCTTGTTGATCAAGGATGCCTTGGTGGACCAGGTAAATTGTTCTCCTGGTACAAGAGTGATGAGACTTTCCTTGAAAAACCTAATTTAATCGATCACCTTTGTTCTAATTCCTTCTCAAATGCACTCACCGCAGCAGGTGCCTGAGGGAAGGTGATTCTAGCAGCCCTCCTCAATAGGTCAATAGATCTGAATTTTATTCTAATCTTCCCAGAGAGTCTTCTCTTTGTTTGCTTTTTGTTTATTTGTTTATTTGTTTTCTTTTGAGTATTGCCTCAACTCCTTCATCTTGATGGTAGGGATCTTCACCAACTAGCCATTAGGGGGTTGGCACTATGACTGTGGAGCCTCTGAAATTCCTTGAATATGAAACAAACACAAGGGAGACTCAAAGTATTGTTATCTGATATAGACAGAGAGGAGGAAAAGAAAATTTAACTCTATGCCTAGCTGAAAACACCAATATTTACCAAGGTCTCCAATTACCATAATTAATTGTGGGGTGTCATAAAGTTCATGGAATGCCACACAACTGATGAAGGATGGATCTAATGTTAAAAGCTCATGTAAACTCTGACACAGTAAAATGGAAAAGTTGTTTGGCTAAGAAAGATAGATTTAAAATTTAATATATTTGTTTAAGTAAAATACAATCAGGAAGAAAATTGTTAACAAACAAAATATGACTTGCATTTAAAGCCAAACATAAAAAAATTTAAATTATTTATTGCTTCGAATTATGGGTTTAAAATTTCCCTACACTTTACTGTAGATAATTGAGAGTTAACTAGAAACTTGAAGTTTTTTCAGGATGAAGAAATGAGTTCTTAAATTCTTAAAATTTAATTTATGATAAATTTCCTTTCAGTTAAGTATAATTAAAGTAATAGAATTAAGAAAACTAACAAAAGGAAACAACAACTATTAATGGGACGGATTAAAAACTGAGTGTTTATGGGTAAATGGAAGTCATGTTTTTCTAATTAAGGATGAATTAAAGAACACAATTCTGATTGAAAAAGCTACACATGCTTCTCCAGAGCCTGCTCAGTCTTATATTTTTTCTTTAATAACCTTTTAATCTATAAAAATCTTTTAATTTTTCTCCTCTTTACTGAAAGATAACATCTACTTTTTCAAATCACTTTGTTGGTTAAGATTAATGAGTCAGAGGAAAGGTGATCCCGGATGATTCTGCCTCCAGCTGTGGCAGATTAATTTGTAACAGACCAACACTCCCCCTAGGAACAACCAGGGAAAAAAAAAAAAAAAAAGGAGATGGGAGAGAAAAGTCTGCTTGAGCGCATCGGAGAGGAACCAAGGCACCTAGGACCTGAGAAGGCAGAATTCCAGAGAGAAGGGAATCTGGTATTTGTCAGCCGAAGCAGTTTTTCTCTTTGGGCATTTGATGATCCAAAACAGAACAGTGGTCAACAAAAAGGCAAATAAGCAATCTGTGCATTATTCATTGATACAGTGATCTCATGAAAGTAAGTCTAATGTTGGTCAAATATATATTACCAGCAGCAATGAAAAAGACACTACCAATCTTTCTAAGTGAGCACTTCAATGGTATTCTGCCTGGCCTCCATTTGGAGTTGTCAATCTTTTTATAATCAGAAATGAATATTTTAAGGCCTTAACATAATAAACAATGTAAGTCACCTTGATGATGAACAGTCTCGTGAGCAAAGGTAAGGATCTTTACAAACAAACTAAAGGCAAGTGAAAGGTGATGTAGATTAAGTTCCTCAGAAGTTGATGCTGAGATGAAGCTGGCATTAAAAATGTTTAAGGACCAACACGAGTGAAAGGAAGATGGGAAAAAGGAATGAGTGAGCAGAGGAGTAGTTGAAGTGTAATACAGGCTCCATAAAATTTCAGCTAACCAGGCAGTGAACTTTAGAGTAACTATTACCCATCTGAGTTGGCCCCCATGGGACAAAATGGCCGGATCTTTATATCCTCCCTACCGTCATGAAATTTAGAATGTCCCGATATGATATGACTGTGGGCAAGGAGGTTCTCTGCAGATAATACAGACCCTGAAGGAGTGACAGCTGAAGACTTTCTTCTGACCACACTCCTTACAGTTGGGCAGCAAGTCTTTTCTTGAAGGAGGAGCTAGCTAGTGTATTTCCGTGTTTCCTGAGCATTGATGGTCAAGAAAATGGAGCACACTGTACTGAAGGGAAGTGGATTCAGGGAGGGGATGGTGCCACCCAAGCATCTATTCATTCCTCACTCCCAAACATTCACTGACCATTTATACTAGACCCGAAACTCTACTAGGAAAAGCAAAACACAGGAGCAAAGTCATAGGAACGCATATCGCCATCAACTTCCCTAGGCTTCGTTTATTCATATCTGTAACAAAGAACAAATTAATTCCCAAGAAATGTGTTCACTGTAATCACAAAATTTGGTCAGGATTATGTAAAATCTGAGCTTGATTCTCCCAGCTGTAGAAGGCTCAGTAAGTTAAATTTATAGAGTCTACAGAAAGAGCTAAAAATGTAGCTATTTTTATCTGTTTTGTTCATAGCTGTATCCCAGCTTCTAGAACAGTGTCTAGTACATATGAGAAACTCAATAATATTCGTAGTCAGTTACTGAGAAGTGACATAATCACTTCTTTCCTCTTCCTTTTTCCCTTTCTTCTTGCCCCATTTTCCCATCTTCCCCCTGCTCAGGAACACCTCTAAGCTAAGACCGTGGGTTGATACACCTTCAAATGGCTTCTCCAAGTGGCCGGGGCTTCCTCACTGCATAGCACTAGGTTCCAAAAGCAAGTGTCCTGAGAGAGAAGGAGCCATACAGAAGTCATAATGCATTTGTGACCTAGCCTCAGAGGTCAAACTGTATCAGTTCCGCTGCTTTTTTTTTTGAGATAGTTACAAAGATTTCTCTAAGTTTAAAAGTAGAGAACATATCTTTAAACTGAAAAAATGTCAACATCACATTGCAAAAACATGTGGGGTGGGGTGATTGTATATACACACACACACACACACACATATATATATATATACATATATATGTATGTATGTATATATATTATTATATATTCCAAGGGATGAATATGAATGTATCACCTGGAAAATGCAATCTGCCATTATACTCAAACCTTCCCCTGCATTCACATTATCAGCCATCCCCTACCCTAACCTTCACATTTTCTGTGCAGTGTTCAGAAGCTCTGCAATGAAAATATGAATAGAATAGCACTCCTTCTCATTCCTGCTAAAACTCAGAACTGGAAGGGCAAGAAAGCCTGGAGAATGTGAAAGTGGAACATTAGGAATGTTTATATCATGTAGAAGACTCACCTGGGCTCTGGGTGACTTGGGAGCAAAGCCACATACAACTATCATCACTGTCACCTGTGTCAGTTTATTTGTCATACTTGTTTGGTTTATGTTATAGGGAATAAATCTTCTTGGGAAAGGAGAAGACATTACTATAGTGTTAAAACTCCAGTTTCATTTATTTATAGATAATGCTTATGGCATCATCCAGAATTTTAAGTTAAATTCATGTATGCTGGGTGGCCCATTTGATAGAAAATGAATTTCAGACTGGTTAATACTAAGGAAGTAATACAATTTTGGGCCTTCAAAGTCAGGGTGTAATTTGATTCTTTTTACTATCAATAGACATATTCATTAGCCACAGTTAAAATAATCTAAAACCTTCTTTCAACAATATGACTAGACCAAAATAACATTTAGAGTGCTTAGAATAGGGGAAAAAAAATGTCATTATTCAATTTCCAAATACAGTACCTTGAATAACATATTTAAAGGACTCATTTTTGTTTTATTATTGGTATTGCTTCATAATTGTTCTTTATGTTCTCTCTTTATTTCTTTTGGGGGGAGATGAGGAAAGGGGACTAATAGTAAAGCAAAGCCACCAAGTTACCTAAAGCCCTAACTACTTTCCCTGCATCCTAAACTCTAAAGAGAAGTTTCTGCAGAAAAAGTGAAAAAAAAAAAATTAAACCTTATCCAGTGGAATTTAGAGAGCTAGATATAAAACAGACTTAAAAGTTGTAACAAATATCTTTCTGGTTTATGACCACATTCTCTAACATCTTTTGAGGGACACTTTCTAACCAAAGTTCCTGTCAGTATCAATAAAAAAAAAGGCGCTTTCCTCATTGTTCTAGAATCTATGGTGTCTAGGGTTATTGAAATGTATATACACTGTAGTTCATACCAGAGGATGAAGAGAAAGAGAAAAGAAAGAAGGGAAAGGGGCGCATGGATTAAAGTGTGGAGTTGCCCCTGGCCCTGCTTTGAACTCTCCCTGGCTTTTTGGAACTTAACCAAGATCAAACAGGCAGTTGCGGCCAGCTCCAGGCCTCTGGTTCTCTGTATAAATTTAGGAGTAGATTTTGAGGTTAAGATTATGAAGTTTTGTGGTAACTTTAAACTGGAAAGTATTGCATTCACCTTTTATATTCCCCAAAGAAAGAAGAAATGCCCAGCCATGTAATGAAACTCCTTTCAATCTGACCATTGTGTTAGAAACAGATTTCACACTGAGCAAATCTTTGCAACCAGCCTCAAATGTTTCCCATTAAGGCCCTACACGGGTATAAATGTACAAGTGCCTGCTGCAAAATGTGTGATTCTCCAAGCAAAATGCACACATTCGGTGATTTGGGTAGAGTTTGAAAAACCTATCCAAGGTTTGCACTTATTGCCATAGATTGGAGTTTAATCATCATAAAACAAGCTCCCTAAATCATCTGGGGTCAGAACCCCATCTGATAAGACATAACATGCATGGCTCAAATTATTGCACCCTTAATTCCTTGAATAAGAACAGCTAGTTTTCCATGGCTACAACATACCTTACTAGAATCCTTCACAACATAGCAACTTTTGCTTCACTGTAAAACAAGTGCTAGAAAGTTGAGTTTAAAATTATACAAAAAATTTTTAACTATCAAGAGATTCTACTCAGAAAATGATTTTTACTAAAGTCCGTGATGACTACATAACAAAGTTTCAATCTGCTATAGGATAGTCTTTACTTCAGGTTTTTTATTTTTTTGGGGGGTGGGGGGAGTGGAGGGGATACTTTCCTTCTCCTTTCCCTTGTCCCAGAGTAAATGTTAAAAACTACCAATTTTTATATAACAGATGCGTACTGGAGGACCTTAAACCATATTATAGTTCCCGGGTATAACTACAACAATACTAATGAGAACAGAAACAATGGCACTTACAAGATGCTCTTATCCCAGACTTCAGGAGAGTTTATAGATGGTATCTTATGAATCCTTTTTTGAATAATGGGCTAAGATCATAAGATTTCTCAGAGCCACCACCAGTCTCTGGTCCCCTAGCAGACAAGCTCATCCTATAGTCTATCTCATGTTCTCATCTCAGAAATCAACTTTGTGTGCACACACCCCAGGAGTAAAAAATTTTTTTTAATGCCTACAGCACCTGGTCTTCCTAGGTGGTCTCCCATCCAAGTACTAACCAGGCCTGCCCCTACGTAGCTTCCAAGATCAGATATTGGGCTTGTTCAGGGTGACATGGCCATAGACCATGGACCTTGGTTCCACTGGGATGCAAACGCAGGACCTTCTGCATGTAAGGCAGATGTACTAACTGCTATAGTATGGTACCACATCTGCCAGGAGTAATTTTTATAGAGAATCTCCTGACTGAGATAAGTGGTGAAATAAGAGGGAAAGAGAATAAAGACAAAAATGAAGGCTAATCTGTGACTCCTCAAAGAAGTTATTTCTACAATTGATGAAAAGAGGACCAATTTTCAGAGTCTTAGAAAGTTTTAACATAATTTAATATAATTATATGACTCAAATACATACTTCTATCCTGAAAGTTTCCCTTTATCATTTCAGAATTTAAAATTATATTGAATTCTTTCTCCTGATATTTCAAACTCAAAACAGTGGCCTTCAATATTTTAAAGTGACATTTTAAATTGATTTTAATATGTATTATGTCATACAAAAATATTTATACTGTTACTTTATTGTATGCTGATGTCAAGAAACATATAACATAAAAATACATTTCCACTATTCAATGTATTCAGATTTTGGAGGGCTGATTTGCGACGTTGTAAGAATTATTTCAGTTTGTCTGGAAGTCATCCAAAGAGCCACTCCTTGTTGTTGTTGTTTTTCTTCTTTAGATTTATTTTTTTTTATTTGCTTATTGTGTAAGTAATTAGAGTAAGTAATGGAGAAAAAGGGTGACTTTTTTCTCACCTGGGAGCATTGCTGGCCTCCAGCAGAACTCTCCTTTCTTCTAACCCTCTCCCCGTTGTTTTTGGTCTCCAGTTTCAATGATCTGAGACTATCACCAAAATGTTCACTTACTCCAATTTAAGGTGATATCGACCTAGAAGTGTGTGCATTATAATAGCTAGACTTTTGAGGCCTAACAATTTTCCAGGGTCCAAAGGCCATTGTCATTTGTAATGCTAGAATTTCAGGTATGTTGACAAATGGTGGGGGAGCCACTTTTGAAACTGGAGTCAATTCCCTCAAGTCATGTTACAAAAGCAACTTTTTATATGTGAAGCAAGTTTCGAGTAGAAGTTTTGATTACTTTTCAGTTTGTCTTAAAATTTAAAGACTTAAGAAAGCTGAAAAGTAGTCTACCAAAGAATGAAGGTCACAAACTCTTCAAATCCTTGAATTCCAAACCATAGATGGATGGTTTCCTTATGCCTCCAGGGGCCCACCCCCAATCCACTGCTACAGGAGAAAGGGAGAGCAGCAGCAGAAGCCAGAACTGCAAGCCTGATAACAGGATCTGTCAGGATGCTATGCTAGTCACAGACATTCTCTCGACACAAGGACTGCTGATGCCTGTAGCTCCTCAATTAAAGATTCATCCCCTTTCCAATGAAATAAAAATGCTCCAGTAGAAGGTCATGGTTACTCAAAAACCAACCTGACAGCATATCTCAACCCCTACAACAGAAATACTTAAGGTGTTTGGTAAAACTCAGATTCCTTGGCCTTAACACAAAATCACTGAATCAGAATCCTGGGTTCTCTGGGGCCCAGGAATCTAAATTTGTGAATGAAAATCTCATCTGATCCTTCTGCACAGTGAAGTATGAGAACTTTTGACTTAGAGGTAGAGGGAGATAAAGAGGAAGCAAAAATAGACAGTGTGGGATCGGGGTGTGTGTGGAATCAAAGGTAAAGACTCATCCGGTGTGACTTATTCGATAAGTTATGCTAGTCTTTGAAAACACAGAGAAGGCCAAAAGGAAAATCAATTAGAAGAAGGAAAAAGAAAAAATGTACAAGTTTTATAGACCTTCCATAGGCCTCTAAAATGCCCTATATTAAATAGTTCTCTGCCAGTTCATCATGGGAGGAGTTTTATTGCTTTTCTTCCTTCCATCTTTCCTTCCTTCCTTCCTTCCTTCCTTCCTTCCTTCCTTCCTTCCTTCCTTCCTTCTTTTCATTCTTTTTTTCTTTGCTTTTTATGTATAAAAACAGTTTCTTCCCCTATTCACAGAATTTTGCTAAAGAAATACAAGTTAATAGAGAATGAGAAAGATTTATTTTTTGTTTTCTTGGCTTTTTCTTTTACAGGTAAATGCTGTGTGCTTAAGAATCCCGTATCTTACCCCAAAGCAGCAAAATATACATTCTTCTCAAGTGCACATGCAACATTTTCGAAGATAGACCACATATTAGGATACAAATCAAGTTTCAATAAATTTAGGAAGACTGAAACCATAGCAACCATCTTCTCTGATTACAATGGTATGAAACTAGATATCAACTACAAGAAAAATACTGGAAAATACACAAACATATGGAGGCTAAAAAACATGTTACTAAACAATAAATCGGTTGTTAATGAGATCAAGGAAGAAATCAAAAGATACCTAAAGACAAATGAAAACGAAAACACAGCAACTCAAAATTTATGGGACACAGTGAAAGCAGTCCTAAGAGGGAAATTCATAGCAATAAAGGCCTGCTTCAAGAAATAAGAAAAAGTTGAAATAAACAATCTAACCTTATAATTAAATGAATGAGAAAAAGAACAGCAAACAAAGCCCAAAGTGAATAGAAGAAAGGAAATAATAAAAATCAGAGTGGAAATTAATGAAATAGAGTCTAGAAAAACAATACAAGAGATTAATAAAACCGAGAGCTGGTTCTTTGAAAGGATAAACTGAATTGACAAAACCTTAGCCAGACTCATCAAGGAAAAAAGAGACTCAAATAAATAAAATCAGAAATGAAAGAGGAGAAATAACCACTGACTCCACAGAAATACAATGGATCATAAGAAAATACTATGAGCAATTAATTATACACCAACAAATTGGACAATCTGGAAGAAATGGACACATTCCTAAAAACATACAATCCCACAAGACTGAGTGAAAAAGAAACAGGAAATCTGAACCTACTGATTACCACCAATGAAATAGAATCAGTAATCAAAAACCTCCCAAAAAAACAAAAGTCCTGGACCAGATGGCTTCATAGGCGAATTTTACCAAAGATTCAAAGAGGAATTATCACCTATTCTTCTCAAACTATTCCAAAAAATTCAAGCAGAGGGAAGGCTCCCTAACTCCTTTTATGAGGCCACTATTACTTTGATTCTAAAACCAGGCAAAGACATTACAAAAAAAGAAAACTATAAGCCAATATGTTTTATGAACATTGATGCAAAAGTCTTCAACAAAATATTAGCAAACTGAATTCAGCAATACATTAAAGGCATCATACACCATGATCAATTTGGATTTATTCCTGGGATGCAAAGTTGGTTCAATATCCACAAATCAATTAATGTGATACACTACATTAACAAATTGAAAGATAAAAACCATATGATCATATCAATAGATGCAGAAGAAGTGTTCAACAAAATTCAGGATCCATTTATGTTGAAAACTCAGCAAAGTGGGAATAGAGGGAACATACCTCAACATGATAAAGATCATATATGGCAAACCTACAGCTAACACCATTGTCAATGGGGACAAGCTTAAAGCATTTTCCTTAAGATCAGGGAAAAGACAAGGATGCCCACTTTCACCACTCCTCTTCAATGTTGCATTTGAAATCTTAGCCACAGCAATAAGGCAAGAAAGAGAAAATAAAAGGTATCCGAATTAGAAAGGAAGTTGTAAAACTCTCGTTATTTGTTGATGACATGGTACTATATATAAAGAACCCTAAAGATTCCACATACAAAAAAAAAAAACTGTTAGAACTGATCAATGAATTCAGTAAAGTAGCAGGTTACAAAATAAATATTCAGAAGTCAGTAACATTTTAATACACCAATGATGAACTTTCAGAAAGAGAAATTAAGAAAGCAATCCCACTTACAATTGGGTCAAAAACTATAAAATACCTGGGAATCAAATTAACCAATAAGGTAACAGACCTGTTTTCAGAAAATTATAAGTTATTGAAAAAAGAAATTGAAGAAAATACAAATAAATGGAAGCATATACTATGTCCATGGGTAGGAAGAATCAACATTGTTAAAATGGCCATACTACCCAAAGCAATCTATAGATTCAATGCAATCCCTATCAAAATACCAATGGCATTTTTCAGAGAGCTAGAACAAATAATCCTAAAATTTATATGGAACCATAAAAAAACCCAAATAGCCACTGCAATCTTGAGAAAGAAAAACAAAATTGAAAGTCTCACACTACCTGATATCGAACTATACTACAAGGCATGGCATTGGCATAAAAACAGACACATTGATCAATGGAACAGAATAGAGAGCCCAGAAATAAATCCAAGCCTATACGTTCACTTAATATATGACAAAGGAGGTAAGAATATTCGATGGGGTTAAGACAGTCCCTTCAATAAATGGTGTTGGGAAATTAGACAAATACATGCAAAAAGAAAAAAACGATGGACCACCTTCTTACATTGTATACAAGAATAGACTCAAAATAAATTAAAGACTTAAATGTAGCTCAAAACCATAAAACTTCTAGAAGAAAACATAGGCATTAAACTCTCTGATATTACCAACAGGAATTTCTTCTCAGATATCTCTCCTCAGGCAAGGGAAACACAAGAAAAAATTAACAAATGGGACTACATCAAACTAAAAAGGTTTTGTACAGCAAAGGAAACCATCAACAAAACAAAAAGACAACTGACTGTTCGGGAGAAGTAATTTGCTAATGATACATCTGATAAGGGGTTAATATTCAAAATATATAAAGAACTTATACAACTCAACAACAATAAAAAAAATCCAATTAAAAAATAGGCAGAAGACCTAAACAGGTACTTCTCCAAAGAGGAAATACAGATGGCTAATAGACATATGAAAAGATGCTCAAGGTCACTAACCATTAGAGAAATGCAAATTAAAACCACAATGAGATATCACCTCACACCTGTTGGAATGGCTATTATCAATAAATTAAAAAATAACAAGCGTTGACAAGGATGTGAAGAAAAACGAACCTTCATATATTGTTGGCAGAATTGCAAATTGGTTCAGTCGCTATAGAAAACAGTATGGAGGTTTCTCAAAAAATTAAAAATGGTTATACCTTTTGACCCAGCAATTGTACTTCTGAATATTTATCCAAAGAAAACCAAAACAATAATTCATAAAGACCTATGCATTCCAAAATTCATGGCAGCACAATTGACAATATATGGAAGCAACCTAAATGACCGTCAACAGAAGATTAGATAAAGAAATATACAATGTAACATTACTCAGCCATTAAAAAAAATGAAATCCTAGCATTGGCAATCACATGGATGGACCTAGAGATTATCATGCTGAGTGAAATAAGTCAGACAGAGAAAGATAAATACCATATGATTTCTTATATGTGGAATCTAAGGAAAAAAAGAACAAATTAATCAAAAACAGACTCACAAATATAGTGGACAATTTGGTGACGGACAGAGGGGAGGGGGGTTAGGGGGCTGGTAGAATGGGATGAAGGGTTAAAGAAGTACAAATTAGTAGTTGATAGTTGGTCACAGGGAAGGGGAGCATGGCAGAGGGAATGTAGTTAGCATTAATATGATGGCTAGGTGGAGGGCCAGGGGAGGGAGGGAGCAATTGAGGAGAATGTTTTATGAACTATATAGATGTCTAACCAATGTACTGTATACTTAAAACTAATTTTATTAATTAATTAATTATTTTAAAAAAGAATACCCTATCTTTTCCTACATGGCTTCTTCGAGGGTGTCTACAAAGATGGTATTCTTTTTATTTTTATTTTTTTTAAAATAACATCTCACTTAAAATAAGCAAAACATTTTATTTACACAAATACCTTTTACTAACTCTACCCAACATTAGAAGCTTTATAGGCTCCAAAGACTATCATGATAAACCTTGCAGGAATAAAACTTTAGGGATGTGCTTTGAACCCACAAAAGAAATTAAATGCACAGTTAAGACTGATTTTCATCATCAAGTTCCAACAGGGAATTCTCTTTAAAGACACCTCCTGCTGCCTTTATTAGAGTCTTGATCTCTTGCTGCAAATTTATATTCCTTTGTGGGTTTATGGCAGATATTGGATAACCTTTTCATCTATATTTATTAAGCAAACTATTGATAAGTCTCATTCTGCCACAGATTCATGAACAATGTTTTGGTGGCCACTCTAGTGGGAGTCTTAAGTGAGTACAACATCTTCAGGATAAGTGGCCAGCTTTCACAGGGCTATTTTTTAATGCAAAGATTAAAAATACATATTAAGATACACTTCAACTTGCTCCACAAGCCCCAATCAACCCGCAACAGTTAACAATACAAAAAGACATGTTTTTTACTCCCCGTCCACACCCTGACCATCTCCTTTTCCAGGTAGCTTCTCCCAGTTTAAGACCTTCTGTATTGAACATAGCGCCTCATTTGAAGAAATTTAGACCTAGAGACAAGGAAGGAGAGAGTTTGCCTGACTACTCTCAGATCGATTCATTGCCTTTCTGTTCACATCACGGGAGATTGCAAAGTTCATTTCTCCTGCCCCCTTGCTAACTGGCATCCAGTTAGATTTAGTCAATTAGAGGCACTGGATGGAGATTAGGGAGCAGGAGGAAAGAAGAAGAGTACTTCTCCCCCTTTGCCTCTGTTTTAGGCAGTATGCTTGGCTGTGGCTGCTCCAACTCCATAGTTGCAGCTCCTGCAGGGCAACCTCTCACTGGCTGAACCTTGCTGGAAGCCAGTTGGCGAGAGAGTCTGTGAAATGCCGTTTACAGATCAGCTCCTCGTGCATGATCTGGAGCATAACAAGGGAAGAGTGAGGACTGGATCTGAGAAAAAAAATAGCCAAATGACCAGTATGGAGGACTGAACTAAGAATCACTGGGGTCCTCTCTCGCTTGGTAGGGTGAGAAATGATAGGCGACTCTCATGTATTCATTCGATACTTATGGAGCATTTACCAGGTGTTAGGGACTGTGCTAGGTGCTAAGAATGCAAAGATCAATAACTTATCATCTCAGCTCTCACAAACAGACTTGAGTTTGAATCCTAGCTCTCCTCCCCTTCTTTTAGTTGGCTTTGGACAACTTACTTGCCCACCATAATCCTCTTTCTCCATTGTGAAACAAAAAAGTGACAGCATCTACTTCCTGAAATTGTTCTAAGAGTTACATGAGATAATTGCTTACAGTAGACATTCAGTGAGCATTTGTTGGATAAAACTGTGCCTGTGAGACAGACACTTCACAAATTAAAGTTATACTTCATTGATTTCCTCCTCTGTGCCAGGCACATACATTACTTTAATTTCTATAACAAAAATTCAAGTAGGGTAAACAAACGGTTTTAATACAATGTGGTAAGGGCTCTAACAATAGTACCTTCTGTGATGGTAACACAGTAGGGGGAACCTGTAGAGACTTCACAGAGAAATATGGAGGATGTCATCATGGAGAGGAAGAGGCAGGACCCAAAGAGGGAGGGACTGGGTCATAATAAATAACAGTAATAATGACAATAGCTGACACCAGTTGAGAGTTCACTCAATGCCAGGCTCTGGGCTGCAGCATCACCAAATCTTCCTCCATGGAACACCCTAGCTCCGACAACTGTAAAGTTGTCCATACATACCTTTACCTATCAATGCCACTTTACAGAGAAACTTTAGTTTAGAGTGCTCAACAATGTCACCCAGATGGTGGGGTCAGGATCCAAACCTGAGTGTGCCCGATTCCGTAGCCAAAGCTCCAAGGAACCACACAGTGCCTTCCTGGGTGAGTGACATATGGTTTTATTGAGAGTTAACCGGCATACAGCAACCGAGCAAATGACAAATCTGTGCACTAATATCAAACAGGCTATACAGCCTCCTTGAGGGAAACTGTGATTCTGAAGGCATTTAATTCTTTGGTAAGTCCTGCAGATTTGATTCCCTGCACAGCCCCAGCTTGAGGAAGATCTGGGGACAAAGGGCTCTGTCCTGGGGTAGGGGGAGGTGACTGAGATGAATAACAACATGCTCTCTAGAAATAAAGTGCAAGGCCTTGAGAGATGAGTTAGCCCTTTCAAGGGTTTAGTATTTGGTTTAATTATCCTTTCCAAGGTATTAAATGGCACTCTGATGATCTCCCAAATGGGAGCCACCAACTAACCTTCTTCAAGCATCGACAGTCCAGTCTTGGGCAGCTTTTCTTTAAAAGGCCAGTTGCAGGCAAGATGACTACTTTTCTGCTTAAAAGAAAGTAAGGAAAAGTGCTTAAAACTTTCCCACATTTTTTTTAATGAAAAAATACTATTTCTTATTTTTTCCTATTTCTCCAACCTTCTGTGTTGCTGGGGGAGCTGAGATATTTTGCAAATAAAAGTAAACCGTTTCTTCAAACTTCAGGGCTGTTCAATTATAAACACTGCCACCTGCAAAGTTGGAAATCAACTGCAATCTTCTTTAAAGCTTTTTCAATGCAACCGCTAACCTGTCTAGATGTTTAACTTTCAGGTTTCAAAACCTGTCAGTTAAAATTTGCTTACTGTTACTCCTTTTCTCTGAAGCTACAAGCCTGAAGAGAAATAATGTAGCAAAATGGAAACAAGGAACTAAGACTTGATAGCAACACAAAAGACCCGCTGATGGGCTGGGGTACAAGAAACTACAATCCTTGCTCTGAAAATGAATAAGGATTAGAGGGCTCATCTACTGGCGGCCTCTAATGAGGTTGCGCCTTCTCAGTTCTGAAACAAGCAGTCAATTGATCCCTTCACAAGAACACCTGGTCTATTCTGAGAAAAAAATTAGTCAAACCTGTTGTTGGCTGAGTTTACCAGTCAAATCTATTAAATTGTGGCATCGGTAGCAATGTGTAGACACAGCTCATTAAAAATACCATTTGGGGAAATCCTAAGGCAACAGGATAGTCATTACTGAACTAATTCCATTGGCCTGAAAGAGTTAATTCAACTCCTAAAGGGAAGCAATTTACTTTCTATTCCCCAGGAGGATGAGCCAGCTTCTTACGGAGCTTAATACAATGAGGCTGTTTTATACCAGTCCTCCCCTCCACTCCCTAGGCTGAAAGCCCCCTGACAGTTACAAGCCCAAGATGGGGTGTGCTGGGAGGGTCACCTCACATTCCCCTGTGCGGGCCCCTCTGGGCTGAGGCTACTGGATAATGCTGAGTAAATCCAAGCATACAAGGAATAAGCAAAGGACAAATCCCTTGACTTTGTGCATCTGGATTCCAAACACTTTCCCGGATTCTAACAGCACAGCCAGATCAATCTATAAACAAGAGTGGCTAAGGGATACCTGATTTATATGCAACCTTAGCAGTGTATCACTGGGCACAAAGTGCCAGTGTCAACAGTTCCGCACAGGCTCCAGCCTTGGCCCGATGGAGAACAGAGGTCGTGGTCCTTCTGGACCACGAGAGTCTTCAGCCAAAGAGAAAAGAGCAGGAGATGGCAGAGATTTGTTAAAGGATCGACACATTTCCTTTTGGACACTTTTTAAATTTTATTTGTTAACAATTCATTATGAAAAATGTTAAACATAGATGAAAATTCACATAGTATTATAATGCCATCTATGTATCTGTCGCCCAGCTACAACAATAACTTAGAACCAATCCTGTTTTAATTGTACCCCCATCCACTCCCTACGAGCGTGCTATCTTGAAGCAATACTCAGACTATCATTTCCTCCATAAATATTTCAGTGTGTTTCTCTAAAAGATAAGGGTTCTTTTTATTAACAAAATACAGAACAATTACTGTCCTTAAAAAAAAAAAAAACCCTTTTGACACATGTGAGAACATTATGCTAAGTGAAATCGGCCATTCACAAAAGGACAAGAACATAATTCCACTTATATGAGGTTCCTACAGTACTAAATTTGTAGAGACAAAAAGTGGAATGGTGCTTGCCAGAGGCTCAAGGGAGGAGAAAACGAGGGTTATTGTTTAATGGGTACAGTTTCAGTTTTGCAAGATAAAGAGAGTTCTGTGTTTGGACGGTAGTGATGGTAGCACAACAATATAAATGTACTCATTACCAATGGACTGTATACTTAAAACTGGTTAAGATGGTATAAATTTTATGTTAGGTGTACATATTTTACCATAATTTTTAAAATGGTAAATTAAAAATAAAACCCTCCACATTATAAATTAGGCACTGTTTCATTCGCTTATAAACGTCATAAATTTTGTTCAGTTTGTTTTCTTGAATGAAAATCTACATAAGGTATACATACTGTGGTTGGCTGTCAGATTTTTTTTAAATCTATGTTCCTCCTCTATCTGTTTTTCCCCCCATTGCAATTTCTTTATTGAAGAAACTTTTCCTATAAAGTTTCCACAGTCCAAATTTTGCTATTTTGCTGTTTTCATTCTTTGTGGAGTCTTTTGTTCTCTGTCTTCTTGACAATTGGAAGTTGGATCAGGAAAACAGATTAGATTTAAATTTGATGTTTTGGGCAAGACTCTGCATAGGTTCAACTATGCCACTATACGAGCATATGATTGACCCAAAATGTGGGTGTGCAAAGCTTAATCAGCAAACTATGATGAGCAACTTAGAATGAGCTCTCCACTATCAATAACCTTGGGACAGAAGCAGAAAAAATGAGAAGAAACATCAAAAAAATGTTTTGACAGAATTCTAGCCATCAAGGCACCTGCAATCAGTATCAGGTGAAACTGATACACATGAAACAAATAAGGAGTAAATGTAAAACTGTGCTGTGACTATAAACTCCATCTCATTCTCATGGGGTAGATAATCTAAGAAGTTTTTTAGGGAGGATAAAGTTCTCGAAACGATTCTTGAAGGACTGATAGATTCTAGAAGAAAGAAGGCTTTCGAGGAAGTGAAACTACTCAAAGAAAAGCACGAAGGCTGCCATTAGGGGCCGGGCGCAGAAGACGATTGAGATAGACTGGAAAAAGCAATATAGAGACATGAAAATCCAGCAGAGATATAAAAGGTGGAAGAAATCTATTGCTCTTTAGAGATTAAGGCAAATCAGATGTTACTTATGTTTTGACATACAGACTTTGGCAAGATTCTAAAGATCTACAAATATCGTGGTTGTTCTGAGGATCTAATTTCCAATATATTTTAATAGGAAAATTGAGGCTTCCTCTTACTGAAATCTTTTCCAAGTTGACCCTTTCTAGAGATTAAAGACATGAAGAAGAGTTTCATGAAAAACACAGCTAAAATTTGATAAGGTATTTAGGATTTGCCTCAAAATACTCTGGGAGGGGGAGATATAGATGGATATAGATGAAAAAAGATTGGCAAAGAGTTGATCATTGTTGGGGTTGAGTGATGGGTACATAGGGCTCAAAATGCTATTCTCCCTACTTTTGTGTATGTTTGAATAATAAAAAGTTATTTGTACTGTTGAGGTCAAGGGTCATTCCTACATCCCATGTTTCCAATGTTATAGAAAAAAAGGATTCACTGGACCAGAAGATGCAGAGCTTATCTCTTCTGTGACTAAGCTGTTTAACTCAGAGCCAATTACTTCACCTCTGTGGATCTCAATTCTCTTCTCTATGAAATGAGGGGAAAGGAGAAAGAACATGAGTGCCTACTATGTGCAGGAATTGTGCAATGCACTTTTTATACATGATCTCAGTAGTCAAGAGAGTGGACACACTGTTCTCTTTAGTCTCCAACATGTCTTTCCCATTCTGGGATTCCAAGATTATCCCTTTAACTTTCATTTAGTTTTTTAATATACCCATGTGCCATATACCTTGCTAGATTCTGAAGACACACAGAGAAAAGAGACAGCTCCTGTCTTCAAGGAGCTTCTGGTCTAAAAAGGCAAACGTTCTCTGAATGGAGACTGTCTACTTCAGGAAGTGTTAAATGAAGATTGTTTGTATCACCTAAAAAGACAAAAAATGGCAGACTAGTAAGGAAGATTATAAGATGACTGATAAATGTTTTAATAACTGCTGTTTATTAGGTAATAACTAAATAAGTAAGAGGCTAAATGTTTTACATTATTGATGTTGTACATCCCTACAATATGAGAAAATTGTGAAATGGTATAATGACGGAAATAGAATGCTGTGCTACAGAATCAAGCAGGAAGGACACCCATCTCACACTGAGGAGGCAAAGAAGATTTTATAGAGGAGACAATGTCTATGCTGTCTTTTTTATTATTAATTTATTTTTATTGTGATAAAATTTACTATTTTAAGTGTACCATTCAGTGGCATTAGTACATTCACATTGCTATACAAACATCACCCACATCCATCTCTAGAACTTTTCATCTTCTCAAAATGAAACTCAGTATCCTAAACACTAACTCTCTATCTTTCCTACCCCTGGCTCGTGAAAACCACCATTTTACTTTCTGTCTCTGAACCTGACTACCTTAAATACCTCACATAAGTGGAACCACAGAATATCTATCCTTTTGTGACTGGCTTATTTTGTTTAGCATAATGTCTTTAAGTTTCATTCATGCTGTGGTATGTGTCAGAATTTCCTTCCTTTTTAAGGCTGAATAATATTCTGTTGTATGGATATACCACATTTTATCCATTCATTTGTCAATGGACACTTGGGTTGCCTCTATCTTTTAGCTATAGTGCTGCTATAGCTTTCAATTCTTTTGGACAAACACTATGTTAAGTCTTAAAGAATTATAAGAAATCAAGGAAAAATGAAGAAGACAAGCATTCCAAGAAGAGTGAGCAACTTCTGCAAAGGCACAGAGAGCTGTAGTTCCATATGACTGGAAAATATAGAGAAGGTGAGTGGCGAGATACAGGCTACAAAGTGAAGCAAGGTCTAGACCCTTCAGGGCCTCATATGGGGAATGGACAGTGTGAGCAAAAAACAGCTCAAATTGAGTCCTCCTCTTCAATATTATAATTAACGTGTCCACTTTTCAAGAACAACATTTTTATAGCAAACACTTTGGGCCCTAATAGAAATGACGCTGGAAAATATACACACATTGTGATCACTCCAGTCTTACATTTCTCCCACAATAGTTCCCCTCACTCTATAGGTGTTCAATAAATAGTGATGGATTGCTCAATTTACTTACTAATTATTTATGGTCAATGAATTTATGCTCTTTCTTAAAATTTTTTGCTCAAAATAACACTCTCTAATGTATTGCTTTTATTTGACTAAAGTCTTTTCAGAATTAACTAAGCCAGAGCACAAATCGGATTATGAGATTCTGTATTCAACACTCCAGCTTGCTCTCTGTAATGCAGGATGAATCCCTTCACTTGTGATGAAAACGGTGCCAGGTAAACTCAGGGCCTACCCAGATGTGAATGATTTTATAACAATGCAACCCATAATCTATTCATTTCTATAAAGAGTCTTAATCCCATGTGAATCCAGTTACATTCTAGAGAGTTAGATGGTATGGTGTGTGTGTACGTGTGCGTGTGTGCGCGCGCGCATGTGTGTGTGTGTGTGTGTGTGTGTGTGTGTATTAGTTTAATACTCTGGTGGCATTTGGGTATTTCTCACAATGCTTATACACACTAACACCATGAATGGACAACCTGCTCTTTGGAGAGGATTCATAAATAACATCCATGTGTTATTTTCTGGTATTCATGTTTATCCATTTGTTTATAATATGAAATGATAGTAAAAATCAAGAACCACTATATTGATTTCTCAGCATAGCTCATTTTTCCAATGGAGGTTTGGTTTCTATGTTTGGTAAAGGATGGTGGTAGGAGAGTACTAGATGATGGGGATGTGCGGCCTGAATCACTTCAGTTGTTGCTTCATAGGTTGGCTTACAGACTCCAAAACACTATAAAACCAGAGCTCGGGACCCGAAGTCTTGCAACACAACTCAGTCAATGGAGGTGGAGTTTGAAGTGACCTTAATATCACAGAGCAATACAGAAAGCCAGCAATACGAACTGGTGGCCCACCAAGTAAATGATGTCCCTGAACACATTAATGAAGATGCAATGATGAGAGCAAAGGACAATCTGTTCCTAATCTTTTAGGGAGTGGTCGGTTTATACTCAAAGTTTGGTATGCAGCTCTGGTGATTATGATGTCTTAAAAGCAATTCCGAGGCATGTGGATAATAAGAATTAATTTTCATTATACTTCCTTTTATTCGGTTTCAATATTTTGATAAGTACACTGTATTCCTTAGGCTTTAACTTCAACTACATTTAAAAGAGATCCATTTTATCCCAACACCACCAGTCCGAAATAACTTAAAGAAGATAATAGTTTCTCTCAAATATAAGCACAACTATAGGCAGTTAGGGATGGCGTGAGGGGAGGCTTTGCCATTCTGCCACCCCCAGATGTTGTACTGCCCTCATGGCCAAAGATGGCTCACTACCAAGTTCTTGTTACAAGCCACACAGGAGAAGAAGATAGGAAGAAGTGGTGTATCCCCTCCCTGTAAGGATGCATTTCAGAAGTGGCACTTCCAATGGTCAGGATTCATCATAAGGTCACAAGAAATTGCAAAGCTTGCTAGAGATGTTGTCACTATGAGTGACGATAGGGTTCTATGACAAGGAAGAAGGATGGAGCATCTATTGGGGATCCCTAGCAATTTCCGCCACATATGTTTTACTTTTTCTAAATTAAAAAAGAAAAATTGATACTCAAGGAGGGAAAATGCTCACACACTTACCTGGTCAACGCTCACTCATCCCTCTTGTCTCAGCTTAAAAGTCACTTCCTCAGAGAAGCCTACCTTGAGTTTTTCCTTTCCTTTCCTTTATCCCCCATAGCCCCATCTAGATTAGGTCTCCCTGTTATTCTCTGTCAACAGTACTTCTCTCAGAGCACTTACCAGGGTTGCAATTAATGACCCACTGATATGACTATCTGTATAATGTCTGCCTTCTGAATGAGAGACACTCTAAGCTCTGTGAGGACAGGAACTGAATCTGTCTTATTTCACATGAACCCTTGTAAGCACTCAAGGCAAATTTTTCAAATCGATTCAAAATGAATGGAAAGGCAAACGGTATGCTCAAGGTCACATGATTAGTAAAGAACCAAGGTCGGAACTGGGTCTTCAAACTTTTATGCTCTTATCATATATCTTTTACAGGTGACTAAACAAAGCCCTGAAAGACAAAGTCACTACCTGACCTTGCGCAGTAATTAGTGGCGGGACAAGGCCTGGAATCCAGAATACTTAATGTGCAGCCCAGTTCTCTTTTCACTGTAACATAATAGTGCTTTTTTTTTCCAAACCCAAGGAGCAACTATCTCAGAAAAAGTCAAGATGCTCACAAAAAGATTTTTGATCATAGATGTAAACAATTCACTTAAACTCATTTTGATTTTTAAAAAATAAGAAGGGGGAGGAAAAAAAATTATAAAAAAGTTTAAAAAGTTAATTAAAAAAATAAAAATAAATAAGAATAATCATATGTAATATGTGAAACTTGCTTCTATTCCAGATTGGGGGGGAAGCTATAAGATATATTTGGGGTTACAATTGGGCAAATTTAAGTACAGACTGTATATTAGATGATAATTATTAAATAAATGTTAACAATACAATGACCTTGGATGTGATCATTGTATTGTGGTTAAGTAGAAGAATATCACTTTTCTTAGGCCAAAGGATTAGATAACATGAGGAGGGAGAAGTATTGTGATGGCTACATACAGAGATAGGATCTCACATTTGAGTTCAGCTTGGAAGACAGTATAGGTCTTTGTATGGGGAAGCAGTTTATCTCTTCCTCCTGGGGAATAAGTGGCATCTTGATCATCACATAAGTTACTATTGATTGATGTTATTATTTTGATCAGAAGGAAGTAAGGCATGGATGAAAAATTTTATGTAATTCATTTGCTGACAAATTATAATAGTACGACTACTTTTTAAAAATTTTCTTTGTACATCCTGAATTGGTTCTTTCAGGGAGTACATTACAAGAACATGTTATAAAATATTCTGTTGCTTTTAAAACATAATTGACCTCACCAGAGAAGACCATTCTTGGCATCCAATTCTCATACAATGTTTTCTTTGTCTCTAAGAACCATTTATGTTTAACACGTGCTGTCTCAAAGAATAGCAAGAATTCTTAAACAATTGAAGCTCTAATCTCTATGATTGTTCTCTAGAAATGGAAATGCAAATCACAATATTCCGAACTAAAGAATAATGTAACTAGTATGTCTCCCAAGTGTTTTGGTTTCTCCTGCCTTCTCCCCAAACTTCAATCACCAACTTTACTATTCCAAAGTTACAAAATTCTAATTTTATAAATAAAGCACTGAAAAGGAAAAAAAAAATGAAATGAAACTTTAAATTTCACAAAGATGGTAAGAAGACTCAAAGATTATCTATTAACAATAATGGCCATTTAACACTAGAATAAGCAACTAAAGAAAGTTCCATAGTCTCCATCCCTATAGAGCACTAAAAATAAACAGGATGACCTAACACATGCTTCACATGATTTGTGTTCTCTGATGTTTTGGGCAGGAGTCTTGACCACACCTCTAACATTAACATTCTATTAAAAAATTAAAGCAGACCACAAAGGTGAGGAATTGTGTGTGTGTGATATTTCTGTATATATAAATATCAAAGGAGTAGTCAGATTCAGAGATCAAAATAAGTGATCCTAGATGATCTCTAAGCCTGAGATGGGTTGAGGCGGGGACAGGACTTTTACTGTTGATTAGTTGGGGAGCAAGCATGAGGGAAAATAGCCCACTTTGTCTACTTCTCTAGCATGTTTTCATCAGTCTTAAAGATAGGCCCAACATATTACCTTTTATTTAACAAGGCTCTACATACAAGATATGAGAAAGAGGAACTTCGACTGTGCTCAGAGGAAGCAAAAAAGATGCCGATAGAATTGATCTGAATAGAAATGTTCATCACTGCTATCTTGAGAAAAGCTTCCAGATACCCAGAGAACTCATTAATTTATGGTCACTCACAAAATAAAAAGCCATAAGACTAACAATATTTAGGGAGTCTTTATAATTAATGTAAGGGAACATCCAGAAGGAAAAAGTCATAAATCATTTTAGAATATTAAAAAGTCTAATAAGGGAAGTTGATTAGTTTTTGTCCTCATTTTTGGGAGATCCACTTTAAGAATGAGGGCAGACTTAAAGCACCTCTTTTTTCAAAGACTAGGAGCACAGGAGAAAATGGAAAATACCAACTGCTATCTATTAAATGTTTGCATCTCTCCTCAAATTCATATGTTGAAACCTATTCCCCCAGGTTGATGGTATTAAGAGGTGGAGACTTTGGGAAATGAATGGGATTAATGCCCTTGTAAAAGAGACCCTCGAAAGTTTCCCCCTCTCTTCTTTCGTGTGAGGACACAGGGAGAAGACAGCTGCCCATATATGAACCAGGGCACAGGTCCTTACCAGACATCAAATCTGCCAGTGCCTTAATCTTGGACTTCCCAGCCCCTAAAACTGATAAATAATTTTCTATTATTTGTAAGCCACCCAGTCTATGGTATTCTGTTATAGCAATAGGAACAAACTCAGACACCAGCTAATCTGGAAACACTCCACTTACACAGTCACATGCATGTTGCTGAGTTTATGACATTACTATCTTCCATTTTCACCCAATGCACCTGCATTAATTCCCTAGAACTGCCATAACAAACTACTACAAACTGGGTGGCTTAAAACAACAGAAATTTATTTTCTCACAGTTCTGGAAGCTAGAAGTTTTAAACTGAGGTTTCGGCAGAGCTATGTTCTCTTTCCTAGCTCCTGGTAGTTGCTAGCAATCCTTGGTGTTCCTTGGTGCTATAGTCTGAATGTTTGTTCCCTCTCAAATCTATACGTGTTGAAAATCTAACCCCAAAGGTGATAATATGAGTACATGGGGCCTTTGGGGGTTATTAAATCATAAGGATGGACCCCTCATGAATGAGATTAGTGCCTTATAAAGAGGCTCCAGAGAGATCCCTAATCCCTTCCATGAGAGAATACAATGAGAAGTTTGTGACCCAGAAAAGAGCCCTCACCCAACCATGCTGGCACTCTGATCTTGGTCTTCCAGCCTCCACAACTATAAGAAATAAATTTCTATTCTCTCTAAGTTACCCAGTCCATGGTGCTTGATTACAGCAGCTCAAACAGACTAAGACACTTGCAGCTGCATCGGTCCAATCTCTGCCTCTATCATGACATGGCATCTTCTCTGTGTGTCTGTGTCTTCACATAGTGTTCTCCTCTCTGAGTTATCTGTCTCTGTATCATTTTTCCTCTTCTTATGTAGACATCAGACATTTTGGATTTAGGGGCCACCCTAATCCAGTTTGATTTCAGCTTAACTAATTTTTTTTTTTAGGTGAGGCAACCCTTGGTTGACCTCACAGATTGCAAGAACCTTGTTAGTTTACGATCTTTTTTTTTTTTTTTTTTTTTTTTTTTGCCTATAGCACCTGGTCTTCTTAGGAGGTCTCCCGTCCAAGTACTAACTAGGCTCGACCCTGATTAGCTTCCGAGATCACACAGGATCTGGCTTGTTCAGGTCAGGGTAGCATGGCCAAAGACCAGCTTAACTTATATCTTAATTCATCTGCGAAGGTCACATTCACAAGTACCAGGAGTTAGGACTTCAACATATCTTTTGGAGAGACACAATTCAACCTACAACAACAATAAACAGTCAATTGATCTGTTGATTGGTACCATATTAATTAGGTATTTACATAACGGCTCCAGGCCCTATGGGTTAAATAGAAAAATCTAGGCCAAAGATGTTATTTTCCCCTCGAGAAATTGGAGGTGGGCGGTTATTATAAAAATAATTTAAAAGACCATTAAGTGCTATAAAAACTCACATCAGTACTGTTTACAAGGTTAAAAATGGGGGGGGGGGCACCTAATCATCCAATTAAAAGGGTGTGTAAAAGTAGGAGGGCCAATGCAATCCTTGTTTGCCCTGGACTTCCCAATAAAAGTGGTATGTCCTGAGAACCCTCTCAGACCTAGGCAAATGGCGATGGTTGGTCACCTTATGGCACTACAGGTGAATACTATGCAATTTTCATTTTAAAAATTTACTAACAAAGATTTTTAAATGATATAAAAATTTTGTAATATAATGTTAAGCAACAAAAAAGAACAGAATTCAAAATGTTATAAGCGGTATCATTGTAATCACGAAAATTACAAAAAAGTTTCGGCAAAAAATAAAAAAAAACTGATACAAGATATGCCAAAAGATTAACTGCAGTTGCCTCTGTATAGTGGGATTAGGGGAAGTTTTCTTGTTTTCTTCTTTACACTTTCTTCAGTGTAACTCTTCAAATTTTCTATTGATGAATATGTATTGCTTAATCAGGAAAAAGATTAAGGGAAAAAGTAATAAATTTCTGGATGGAAATTAGCCTTCTAAATTTCTACTACTTCTACTCCCAGAGAATAATTAAAATAACAGCTCTTAATGAGTATTTACTTCATGCCAAACACTGCTATTCATTTAATCATTATTCCTTACAATAAAACTTCAACCTAAGTACTGATATTATCATCATCTTTCATATGAAGGCTCGCAGAGGTGAAATAACTTACTAGCTGGAATGTGGAAGCGCTACATTCAAGCCCCTAATCTGAACTACTGCTCTCTCCTCTGAGAGAGCCTTACTACATGATCAGAAACTGCAACAGCATTTCTGGGTCACCCTGCTGCTTCCTCCAGCAGGGTGGAGGTTCCTTCAAGCTACACAAATGAAAGCCGGCTTAAGACGAAAGGGGGTAGAAAATGAAGAGGGGAAGAAAAGGAAGTTATTAACAGGAAAAGCAAATTCTGCGCAAGAACTGAAAAACTAATCAATTATATCACGTGGCTGATGTCATGATTAGCATTTACATGCTACTAATAATGTACATCCTGAGTATTGACCCAAACTAAATGATAGTTAAAAACTAGTGGGAGATTGAGAAGGGCAAGAAGTGTGTGTATCCTGGGGTGAGCTGTGAGAGAGAGCTACGGTCTTAGTTCTCTATCGGGAAATCAACTGATGAGTCCTAAAACTAAAAACTCAAGAAGTAAACATATAACTTATTATTTAAATTATGAAGATGAATACTGAAATAATCAACTAAAAATGTTGGAGGTTCTGGGGAGCAGGAAATAGGTAGGGATGATCAGGGGTTGCTATTTTTAGAATAAGCCTTGTAGAAGTATTGCATTCTTTAAATTATGTGCATGTATAATTTTAATAAAAATAAAAACAGAAGAAAAATTAAAATACGGTAAACATTCATGTGCTTATCTTTGTACTTGTGATAAAATATTTTACAAAAAGTGAGATTTGGAGGTCAATAAAAATGCATATTTTAAATTTTGATACATGTTGTACCACTGGTATCTAGAAAGGTGAGATAAATTTCAATTACAAGTCACAAATACATGATATTTATTTCTCTACTTTATTGCCAAGTTTTTTCCATTTTTTATCTGACAATATGATGGAAATAGTATGATATTTCATTTGCATTCTTTAATTATTATAGTCATTTCTCTCACTAATAAGTATGTAAATGTGATTATTATTGGTTCTTTCTTTTTATTCTTTTATGAATTGCCTGCTTACATTCCTTGCCATTTTTCCTGCTTTTTCTTATTGATATATAAAGAAGTCTTTGTCTATTATCAATATTAACCTTATGTTTGTCACACACTCTGCAAAAATTTTTCCAAATTTGTCTGGACATTTTGTTGCTTATTTAGAAAATTTTTCTTTATCTCAAAATTATTTTTCAATCATTTTTATTTTATAGTACTTTTATATTTCATTTTTAAAGTTGTATTTTTGACCCATGTGAGTTAATGTTGACAGTTAAAAGTGAGATGCTGATAAATCATCCATTTTTGAATAGTTCCTAAGTGTCTTAAGTTAGGAGGAGAGCTCCTCTTCCCTACGTATGTAGCAAAAGCAAACATTGTGATTTCTGGATTCTCATTTATTGTTTTTTCCCCTTATTTTAGTAGAAATTAGAAATATCTTACCCTTATTTTAATTTTTTATTACATTTTAATAAAATGTGAATTCACATTTCATAAAATATAAATAAAAAAATTTATTTACTTGAAATTAAATTAAGGTTCAATAATTTTTAGCTTTGAGACTGTGTGTTTATTTTATGTGTTCTTACTACTATAGTTTTTAAAGTCTCAGAATGGTAAGCATTTTTTAGAATTGATAGTATGGTGAGATTTAGAGGAGGAGGATTTTAGGTGCTTTTTTGGTCAGTAGTTAGGATAAGTTCATCTCATGTTTTTGCTACTGTTAGTTATTGATAGAGTGGGAAGAAAAGAAGGGGAATTTTGTTATAAGATATCTCTGCTTCTAAACCACGACTTTACAAGAAATAGTAGATAAAATAGTTTCTTCACAATGATGATCAAAAATAACGGAACGTTCTTACTAACTTCTGACGTTCCCCATCTGGGTGTGTGCTTTGTAGGACTTGTGTTGTAGATCAATTAGAAATGGCCAGAAACATAAGCATAATTCTCTTCACAGACACATATATGCATAAAAGAGAAACCTAATGAGGTGGTCTGTAGGCTGAAGAAGGAAATTGTATGTTCTTTTTTTTATTTTTTATTTATTTTTATTTTTTATTTTTTATACCTACAGCACCTGGTCTTCCTAGGTGGTCTCCCATCCAAGTACTAACCAAGCCTGACCCTGCTTAGCTTCTGAGATCAGACAGGATCAGGTGTGTTCAGGGTAGCATGGCTGTAGACTTTGTATGTTCTTAAATAAGAGAAAACCTAGTAACTGAAAAACAGGAAGAAATGTCTACCCACAAATATTTGGAAAAGTTTTTTATTTTTTAATTATGGCTGACATTTAATATTATATTAGTTTCAGGTATACGGCATAGTTGGTAGTCATTTCTATAACTTACAAAGTGATCCCCCTACCCCAATAAATCTAGTACCCAACTGACACCATACACAGTTAATACAATATTATTGATTATATTCCCTATGCTGTATTTTATATCCCTGTGACTATTGTGTAACAGCCAATTTGTACTGCTTAATCCCTTCACATTTTCACCCAGCCCCTCAATCTGCTCCCATCTGGCAACCATAACTTTGTTCTCTGTATCTTTGAGATTTTTTTGTCTTGTTTATTTGTTTATTTTGTTTTTAAAATTCCACTTATAAGTGAAATTATATGGTACTTATCTTTCTCTATCTGACTTATTTCACTGAACATAAAGCCCTCAAGGTCCATCCATTTGTTGCAAATGGGAAGATTTCATTCTTTTTATGGTCAAGTAATATTCCATTGTATACATGTACCACATCCTCTTTATCCAATCATCTATTGATGGACACTTAGGTTGCTTCCATATCTTGGCTATCATAAATGATGCTGCAATGAACATAGGGATGCATATGTCTTTCTAAATTAATGATTTATATTTTTAGGATAAATACCCAGAAATAAGATTGCTGGGTAATGTGTCTACCCACAAATTTTACTAATATTAATTGAATTTTGGAACAAAGTATTTTTAAAACTGCAGTATGATGGAGTAGATATGCAATAACTGGCATGATTATTTCATTAACTTGTTAGAAAAATCAATTCAGTTTAACTTAAACATTAGCGGAGTGTCTATTATGTGCCAGACACTGTGCACATAATAGGCCTGGGATCATGAAAACGAATGTGGCATGATCCCTAAACTAAATGGACTTAGAATTTGGGAAATTCCATCAATTTCAATATTCAGAGCAATTGCTATATCAGATGGATGCACCAAGTCCTATGAAGATAGAGTAGTGGGGATTTAGAGCAACCTACAGATTTAGAGAAAGCTTCTGGGAGGAACTGATGCCTGAATAAGAGTTAGTCAGGGGAAAACATGTGTGGGCAAAGCCACCACACATAAAATCATATGATGTTCACAGAAGGATTACAAGAAGTTTACTATTAACAAAAGCAACAAAACAAAGAAGTGAATAGGTGGGAAATAAGTCTGGAAAAGTAGACAGACCCTGAAGAACCTGTCATTTTTAGAATGTATTCCATATGTAGTAAGGAGGAGCCATAAAAGATATGAGCTAAAGTTCAGATAGTAGTAAGTTCCTTGATGTCTCTGTGCTCCAGTTGCCTTGCCTCTAAAATAAGTGAATAAGAATAGATAGTTTTTCAAGTCTTTTTGTATTCCGAAGTCCATAAGTCTATAAATAAAAACATACTCATAATTATTGATGTGCTTCATCAATTGACTTGTTTTGAAGGGGATCAGAAAATGCCACCCCAAAATAAGCCACTTTGTCATAAGAGTTGGTACGAAAGCAATTAAGTAGTAGCAAATGCAGGAGTTTTTTGCCTTCCCGCCACCTGCCTTTGTGAAGGTGCTTCCCCTACCCTTTCTCACAAAGGAGAAAAACAACCAACCATTATGTCTAGAGACAGAAAGTCAGTACTAACAAAGGTCTGAGCAAATATATCTTACTAAAATAACCCTTATTTTCTACTAGTTTCCCTGGCATATTTGCCTTCCCACAATTTACCACCCTTAGGAGCTCAAACGCTTTCCTTTTTCTTGTTACCTCTCCATAATTTATCACCCTGTGTTAAGATGGTATGTAGGCCCCATATTCTAACTACCCTTTGAGTTATTCATCACTTAGTGCTTCCACATGCATGTGTGTAGGATGTGTAAACAAACTGTATTTTATTCTCCTGTTAATGGCTTTTATTGGTTTAATTTGTGGCCCCTGAGTGCTGAACTTAAGAGGGCAGAGAAAAAAGTTTTATTTCCTATCGTACAGTTCCTGTATTTAAGTCAATCCTCGTACAGGGGGCAAAAATAAATAAATAAAATTAAAAATGGCTATCTTAATAATAATAGTCGAATTGTGACAGAGACATAGGAAAGGAAGACCATGTCAAAACAGAGGCAAAGATTGGAGTTATGATCCCACAAGCCAAGGAATAGCTGGGGTCACTGGAAGCTGGAAAAGAACGAGGAAGGAGTCTTTTCTAGAGCCTTCAGTGGAAGAGTGACCCTCTTGTCACTTGATTTTAAATGTCCAGACTCTAGAACTAGACATGAGAGAATAAATTTTTATTGTTTAAGCCACTTAGTCTGTAACTTTATTACAGAAGCCCTCGGAAACTCATACAACCCCTATGCTATCACTATCTGAGAGGAGAAGAATATGGGAAGAGAGATGTCAGAGAATTCCAGGACGAGAGGTGGATTCTCGGGGTTGGGGAAGGATAGAGGCTGCCCCTTTACAGATGTGTTTTAAGGTCTTACTTGAAGCCCATACCCTGATTTGAATAAGCCTTTTCCCCACCCCTGTCCACACCATGGCTGTCATAAGTCACTGATTGTGAGACTATGTCATGTTCATATTCTCAACTCACTTTGAAAACATCATCCATGATAAGAGACATTGGCCAGGCCCCGTGTGTATGTGTGTGGGGACTGTGGTTGGGCTGGAGGGAAGAATGGAGACTATTTAGAACAGACTCTTCTAACAAAAGAGTAACTCCATTGTGCCCTCTTTGTGCTCTGTGCCCAATTGTTTCCTGCCCAGAGAAGTTGCCTGTCTTGTCCTACCCTTGACACTCTTTGATAAAACAAAGAAGAGGTATCGTTATGCTAGAAACTGGTTAACATTTGGTAATTGAGCAGCAGCAAATACATTTAATCAACAAATTTTTTAAAAGAAAAACTTAAAAATAAAATAAAACTGTAATCATAATATAATAAGACTAAGAATTCAGGTTTAGAGTTAGATAAATTCTTGACCCAAGGGATTTTAAGCAAGACATTTAACCTCTCTAAATTTCAGTCTCCTTATCTGTAAAACATGGCTAAAATGCAGTTCATAAAATTGTTGAAGTATTGAATGAGATGATATCTACAAGTACTGTACTAATCATGACTCTCTAGGTTCAGATATTAAAAACCCAGTTAAAATTATTTTTTTAAACAGGAATTTATTGGTTCCAATAAACAGGGAAGTCCATGGATATGACTGACTTGAAAAGATTCTTACCTGTGATCAACGGTTCTTGCTCTTTCTGTTTCTCTCTTCATTTCTTGGCTATTCTTAACCCTATATATTGGTTTCATTCTCTTTCTACAATAGGTTTCTTCTTCTTTTTTATTAAATTTATTAGGGTGATATTGGCTTTTTCTATTATAAGGAAAATGTCCACCAATACTGCCAGTCACTTCACATCCAAGCCTAGCAGTTCTAGTAATATAAGAAAGCTCCCTCCTCCCAGGGTCCATATATCATTCCTAAGTAAGGACTCTGATTGGACCTGCTTGGGTCATGTGTTCACCCCCATTACCAGACTGACTGACAGGCCTGAGAGGGACCAGAATGAGAGCAGTCATCCATGCAAGTCACATGCTCCCGGAGAATTTTAAAGCATGTTGGCAGCTTTATGTACAGGGAAATCATGCATGTAAATAAATCTATGGACATATGCCAAACTATTTTCTTTCTAGTAGAATTATGATTTGTCTGTTTGCTTTTTTATGCTTTCTGTATTTTCCAAACTTTCCACAAGAAACTGTATGAATTTGATAAGGGATCGAAATTACAAAAAGGAATTAGAAATATTTCTCTGATAAGACCAGAGAATCTACAAACAAAGTCTTCATCTGGGAGACTTAGGATATGTCACAACGCACATGAAATGTATGAGAAAATTTCCCATTTTCAAGTTGTAATGTGATTAATTGTACTATATTGGAGACAAAGTCATCCTGTAAGAATAGAAGCGGGATGGGGGGAGAGAATCACCTGGTAGAGGAGGGAGTTTCGCACAACTCCCACAGAAAGGAATGTCAGTATGCCCCCATTGTTGATCAAGTCAGCCTGCTCAAGGCAGAGTCCTGGTTCCAGTGGGGGGCATGTTACACAGAAAACTCCCTGGAGGGAAGAGAAAATAATGTGCTATTTCCCTGTAGAGGTCTGTTGCTCCTTCTCCCCTTTGCTCTCATTGTCTGCTCTTTAAGCCCTCTCCAGAACTGAGCCTTGGTCTCCTGCATGTACCTACCTATTCTGGAGATGGACAACCCTGGTTCTCCAGCCAAGATAAATTTCAGGTGAAACCTACTAACGGGTGTAGGGGAGGAAAAATAATTTTATCTCTACCTTCTAGGTTCTATGGCTGAAAAGTAATAAAAAACAGATTAAAAGAAAAACAAAGTTTAATAATATTTTACATGGGAGAGATCCAGGATAACTGAGCAACTCCTAGAAATGACCCAAGCAACCATGTTAAATACCATATTCAAGTAAAAACAAAAGAAAGATGTTGAAGGGTAGAGAGGCCAGTTATGAGAGTTTATCGGAAAAAGTTGTGTGCAGATTTATATCTGGCGTCTCCTCTTGATGAGAGTTTCTTGTGATTTAGAGTCATCCTTCTCTTCCTGGTAGACAGGGGGATACCTTACAACTGGAGATGTTCTTTATACATGTAAATTTCCCTTTTGAAAAAGGTAATTTTTACTGTTTTTAAAGCTTCTCCAGTGTCTGCTTCTTCTCAAAAATAATCAGCTTAAAATAATTCTTATGCCAAAGAGGCATATTTTGGAGTGGCGGTGCTACCCTTTACTGACATTTTTATTTTTGTATGTATTTAAGAAACTAGGAGGGAGCCAGTGTGCATATGGTATCATACAAGAGGGGAGAGTAGAGTGAGATGAGCTAGAAGAGGTGAGCAGTGATTTGTTGGCAGGTTATTCCAAGTGAAAGGGAAAGCCAGTAAAGGGTATCTTAGCCTGGGTTCAAGGAGACAATAGAGCCTGAAATAAAAACCTACCTTCAAGTAGTTTACTTGAAATGATCCCAGGAAAAAGGAGAGATGGAGAGATTAAGGCAGGGAAAGATGAAAAAGCAATGTGTTTAAAGTGCTGCTTACAACAGAAGCAACGGAGCTTCCTTTACTAACCTCCTGAGGAGCATAAAGCAAGCCTTCCAGAATTGGAATCCTAATGGACTAGAGGTGGGACTGTTTATCCTTTGCTTCAAGCTTCCTACTGTGTGTAAATTTGGAGGAATTCCCAAACAGGAAGCAAATTCCCCATTCACAGGTGTGCCCAGCAGGTATCCACTATCTTATGAATCGACTTAAAGCCCATCTGGGGCTACCCACCCCAGCCACAGCTGAAAACAAAAATGAGGCTGAGAGGAGAGGATGGGAAGCATCTGACACAAAGGGGTTTGGGTAGAGGAATAATGAAGTCCAATTATTATTTAAAGCTAAGGGAAAACATAAAGTAACCTAGCAAGAGTTTCATTCTCCCAGTATCTGTATATCACTAAAGGGATAAAGGACAAGAGGGTCCAATGACTAAATCCTGGGTGTTTCTAAGATTCAGAGGCCAGGTAGAATATCAGTTCAGAATGTACTTGATGGCACTTGTAGAGTCTAAAACAGATGGGCGTGTTCTTCTCACATAATGTAAAGTCCGGAGCTGGGCAGCCCAAGGATGGTGCAGCTGACCAATTATAGTTTTGGAGACCCAAGTTCTTGTATCTTCCCCTTCTGCTATCTTTACATGTAGGCCTCCATCCTCAAGCTGTGGCTTTATGGTCACAAGATAGTAGTTGCACTTTTAATAGGCAACCACAATTCATGTAGGAAGGAAGGGCACAGGACAAGTCAGCCTTTTTTATCAATAAATGAAAGCTGTCCTAGAAGCCTTCACTCGACCAACTTCTTCATTGGCCAGAACTATAATACATATCCACCCTAATTCCAAGTGAGTCCAGGTGGGTACTTTGCTATCCTGAGTAGCACTGGGGTAGTACTCATAGGGAAGCAGGAAGGAATGGCTATTGCACACACAGCTGGTAGTATGTGCCACCAGCAGATAAAAAAGAACCTGTGAGGGAGACTGAGGAGTGGCAAGAGAGGTAAAAAGGGAGACATTCTTTCAAGAAGGCTGGGTCAGATATTCCTTAAATATTCCTTAAATATCTGAAAAAGATAGGGGCAAGGGTGGGGAGAGGGAAGTCCAGTGGATTTGACAACACGAAGGTCATCAGGGACAATGACAAGAGCAGGTTCAGAACAAGATGAGCAATAGAAATATGCTGAGGAGAGAATGGGATCTAAGGAAGTGGGGACTAGTTTTATCTTAGAAGTCTGACTTCAAAAGGGGTAGTTGGGGAGGAGAAAGGAGCAAAAAGAGAAGGATGTCTTAGAAAGGAAAATAATGTTTATCTTACTAAACTGTTTTTAAGATATGACAGATAGCAAATAGCTTTAATATCTATTTTAAAACATTAAGGTTAAGGGTATCATAAGACTATTCCTTCCCAAAGCTATATAGTACAGTGCAGAGAATAAATTTTGGAATTAGTTAGGTTTAAATCTTAATTCTGCCTCTGACAAGCTCTGTGATCTTAAGCCAGTTGCTTAACCTCTCTAGATCTGTGTGCTTACAAGTGAAATGGGACAATCATGCCTACCTCAAAAGCTGTGAAAGAGCAGATGCATGTAAAGAGCCTATCACAGTGCTCGGCACATAGTAAATCATCATTAAGTGGCACTAACATCCTTTTTGGAGGTCAGATCTAGCATTTATATATCAAGGGTCTAAATGAAATTCCCACGAGACAGAGTATAACAAATGCTTAATAACATTTGTAATTTCCTTTGAGCCAAAGCACAGGAAGACATCAAGCCCCATATAGCCATCCTACATAATACATACAACCCAAGTTACTCCCTCATGTTTCCCTATTTGTAACACGGCAGAAAATCATGTACCTGCTTGTCTCTCTGAGGCTCAAAGTATAGCCAGAGGGCTGAGCAGCAGCTGAGCATCTGCCTCCTCCTTGAAATTCAGGGTCAGCAGGAGGACAGACCCGCAAGAACACTCACAAGGGTGTTTTTGCAAGGCAGATGGAAGAACAGATATTAAGCAAGAAAAATGTGTGGTTGTGTGTGGATGAAAAGGTATGTATCACAAGAGCTCTCCTATTAAGTGTAAGCTAACTTTGTATTATTAATCTGTAATAATTATGATTTTTACCTTTATTGGGCTTAGTTCTTTATATCTGAAATGGAATGTGGGGAAAGGGGTCAGTCAGAGTAGGAGATTCAGAAGGTGTTTATATGGTGAGGTGACGGATTCTAATTTCTCTCTCCTGCACAGCACACTGAATGATTCTCCTGGCTCTGATAGAGTTACTGAGTATTGACGAAGACACCATTAGCTTCTGGGCCTTTAGGGAATGGAGCGGGCCCGTTCTGCTGCCTTATCCTCTGCTACACAATAGACATAGTAACGTAAAGAGCTCAAAAACTGAAGTCAAAACGGTCTAGGGTCAAATCTTGGCTTCACCCTCAATAACTGGGTGACCTTGGGCAAAGTTTCTTAACCTTCTGAGCCTTAGTGTCTTTAACAGTCAATGGAAGTAGTAAAAGCTTCATCAGTTTCATTATGAAGACTAAATTAAATCATGTATACCAAGGGCCTGGTTCAGTGCCCAGCACATAGTTGATGCTCACCTATTTCTTCTGTCCTGAGCATTTTCCTTGTGTATGTCATTTGGTCCCCTTCCAGACACATATGTGTCCCACACATATGGCCCTAAGGATGTGATGCTGATCAGCATATTTTCTTGAGTTCTTTGGGAAGCAAGAGTTGGAATGGGGTTGCACAGGAAACACTTGAGGGAAAAAAAAAAAAAACAGGTGGCAGTAGCATTGGTGAGGGGGAGCCTTCAGACCAAGATGAAGATGTGTCTAAGTCCCTGCCACCCCAAGGGAGCCCTGGGTATAAAAAAAAAAAAAAAAAAAATTTTTTTTAAATGAAAAAGAAAAAAAAAGCCCATTAGAAGTATCCTTCATGGAGCAGAAATAGCCCAGCCTTTGTAGCATCATGTGCTCAGCCAGGGAAGCCAGGCTGCCCTGAGAAGCCAGCCTCAAGCTGAGATGGATCCTAGTAGAAACAGCTGGGGGCTCTCAGCCCTGCAGTCCCGCCTTTCTTCAAGGTGCATCTCAGATTTGTCATGTCTGAGAACAAAATTTATTTTTAACACACAGTAAAAAATTCTTTTTTAACAACATAAGAAAAAGAAGACATCGGAGGATTTCGTAGTGTTACCAGTGCTAGATCAGTGGTAGCAACTGGTGAGAAGACAGAAAAGAGGACAGAGAGGAGGAAAATGAAAGAAAGAAGGAGGAGGAGCAGAAGGGTTAAGGAGAAAGGTGAAACGGAGAAGTCGGGGGAGAGGAGTAGGGGTAACGAGCTTGTGATTTCCAGCATTTTGAAGGTGGGCCTGGGCTGGGTTAGGGCAGAGATGAACCCTAAGAACTCACATTATTTTATCGCCTGAGTGAGTGAACTGCCACCACGTACATCCTCATCTTTGCTAGGTAAGGGACAGAAAAAGCAGATGACCTCCATGGCAAAGAAAGCTGTCCTACTGAGAAGGAAGGGAAAAGTGTCATGCCAGGACATGGTTGAGAGAAAATCTGCATGTTCTTTACCCTCTAATCTTCTTTTAGCCCTCAGTAAGGAAACCTATTTGTTACTGATGATAGCAATATAAGCCTTAATTTACCAAGGCTAACTATATGCCATGCACTATGCTGAGCACTTCACATGCATTATCTTAATTTTTACAACCGACGCTGCTCCTCGATATTATTAGACCCATTTACAGACCAAGAAACTCAGGTTTTCTAGTTCTTTAGTTTCACTAATGGTAGTTTGCCCAAAACTATGCAAACAACGAAGTAGTCTTCATTTGCACCCAAGTCCTCCGATTCCTCAAAGCCTGCCCTCTATACCCCATAGCATCTTCCCCATGTGCCAGGTTGTCCTTCTTTAATAATTAGGCATACACCTTACTGAGCTCCAGTGTGACACACGAACTCTTAAGAGCCCATTACGCTCAGCTGAAGTTTTGCTGTGGTGGAAAGAACACAGGCCTTAAGAGCTAGAAGCCCTGGGTGCTATAGCCTCAATTCTGAGGTCTAGTTGTGTCCTTGAGTGAGTCCCTGGAAATCTTATCATCTTGGTTTTTCCCTTATCTTTGAACTGAGGAGGTATGTGAGATGATCTCTAAGAATTCTTTCAGCTTTATAGTTCTGGGAGTTATTCATTAGCAAAGATGAATAATCTCCAAGTAATTCCAGGCTAAGTCAGGACTAGATAGATGATAGCCCAAGGCACTTGGACATGTCTTGTTTTCTAAGGGGGGAAAAAAAGGCAAATAACATAACTGCAGACTATTAAATCAATACAGATTGTTAATCGAGAGTCAGAAAGGCTGTTTATTTTCTCCTCATTATGAGTAAGACCTTTCCCAAGCAAGAGGTTGATCTGGCTCTCTGTTGGCTACAACCAGACCTCTTTCCTCCGGAGAACACACTCACTTCCCCCTTTAAGAAAGAAAAGGCCTCACACACCCAAACCTGAAATCCTTCCAGTTTGGATGTGCTTTGGGCCTACGAGGCTTTTATTCCCTTTTCATGAAATGAATTATGATTAATAATAGCCAGAGGGTGAGGAATTACAGTCATGCCTTATTACTGAAGATGTGTCTTTGCCCCAGTCGATGATGACAGCAATGACGAAGCATTTCATCAACTAGAAAAGGGCCTCAGCCCCAACATTTCACTCCCCCCCACCCCCGCCCGAGTCCCACAGAAGGGCTGTCACAGGGTGGTTGGAAGAGCTGAGGAAACACAGTCCAGTTAGTCAGCTGTGTCAGTCGGTCCACCTCCTACTAAACTTGTGATTCAGCTCTTGACCCCCAAAAACCATCTTTTTATTTTTGGGTTTTTTTTGTTGTTGTTGAGAGAATCCAGAAGTTATTACTGATCTAGGAAAATGAATCAAATTTCCTCTGAACAGATGAAAATCAGAAGAATGGATAAAATAACACTAAGTGTCAACTAAGTTGTTTACTTTCTTTCTGGGTGTTTACCCAGTCAAATAATCAATACAATCCACTTATATAGAGAGGTAGATGCAGAAGGGAATCTGGGTGGCTACTGGCTTTTCACCTTGGCTTAAATTCTAAAACGTCTTGATTATTTTTTAGATAATAAACCAGTTTCAAATTTAAACACATCCGGGGGAAAATAGTTCACATGAAATAAAATATATAAAAAGTAATGATTCTGCATTACTCCAGCCCAATCCTATTCTTTTGGTTTGAGAACTAATGTTTTTTGTCACAAGTGCAAATGAGAATTATTCATTCAAGGGAGTCCCCTTTAGCTTGACCCCTTTACTAGCAGTAAGCAGTGGATTGTTAAATCTAATAAGCATATGCACATTTGTTCTAAGAACAAATAGCTTTGGGGTACAATGCAAGATGACCTGCAATGAAAATAAAATATTAAGTACTTAATATCTTACCATAAAGAGTTGTCTGATGTCAAATCCTGTGGGGTTTGATGTCTTATAATTTGATCCAGCTTCAATATTTTTCTCTTGTTGAATTCAGCATCCCCACCACCCCCTTCACCACCACCATCCTTTGCCCAACCCCTCTCAGTGGGTCCTCTCTGAACCTTCTTTAATGACTTTAAATGACTCTGAATGAACCCCCACACGGAAAAAAGAAAATCTGTTTTAGGATTAAGAAACTGCCCCTTCCTCTCTTTAATTACAGTATATCCAAATGGTAAATGATCTTATTTGCATTTGAAGGAAAAATCCAAAGAATTGGGACCGGGAATGGGAGATTCTTATAACGTTTCCCTAAATAGTCTGACTATATCAACCCAAAAGAAGGGGAAATCTTTAAGATTAGCAAAGTTAATGATATACTAAATAAAACATTTTTTAAAACTCCTGAAATATCTTGTTCCATGGTCAACAGCACATTATCCAAGAGATTGAATATTCTAAATCTCTTCTTTCCCCTTCTTCCCCCTTTGCCTCATTTGGTAGGCACTCTCCTTTTTGCCCACAGACAGAATCTCGGGAATTCTCTCAGAAAACAATGGTTATTGTCTAAATTCTAAACTATTCCGTGCATCCTTGAACAAACGATCCACCTCCCTCCTTACCTCACCCTCAATCACTTTATTTTAGTCATGCTGTATATTTAATTCTCCCCAGAACTCTTTCCAAAGCTGAACTGGACTTTCTCTGAAATATTCCTGCTGTTGGTGGGTGTCACTGCTGTACATGTTCCATTTCCTCTATCCTGCAGGTGAAAAGGAGGGGCATCCAGCTTTAGAAAGGTTATATAAAGCAGAAGTACTTGAGTATTCACAGATCAGGAGACTGACTGATAACGTGGGTAGTCCCCTCACCTTTCTGTCCAACAGCCTCCAAATGGAGGCCAGAGGAGCTCCTTGGTTTGAACCCAGGCTATTCATTTAACCAAAATGCTCAGCTCTGGAACCTGGACTGGAGTCTCGGATCATTTATTTTCCTCATTGACTGATTAATTCATTGTTTAAAAAATCAGTCTGGGCACCTACAATGTGCAGGCACTTTTATTCTAGGCCTTGGGTTTACAGCAGTTCACATGGCAGACACACAACTCTACATTTATGGAAATTATATTCTGGTGAAGGAAACCAAAAGTAATCAAATAAGATACAGCTGCAATGAAGAAACTCAACACAGCAATGTGTGAGAATTGGGATAGAAGCCAGAGCAGGTTTTGCTGAGAAAGTAACATTTGAGCTAAGACCTGAGGAAAGGTCTCAGTTGTGGGACTATCAGAAGAGACATTCCTGGGAATGGCAAATATATATACAGGAAATTGGCCCATTCCACAGGGACAGAAAGGAGACCCAGGTGACTGGAGCTTATTAGCAAGGGAGAGGTATGCGGACCAAAAAAGTGGTTCAGTGGAAAATACCCACAGGGTGATCTTATCATAAATTCCTAGCTGGGCAGGAGATGATGAGTAAGTCATGCCCCAGGAGTATAATTTTTTAGTAAAAAGTTTATCTTTGCTTTAAGCAATCCCGATCCCTGTTCATTGTTTCTGTGCATCTAGGTTAACACACCTTTGAAATGCCTCTGTTCAGACCCCTTCTACTGTGTGATCTCCCCTTTGGGACCCCTTCTAAGACACAACCACCCTCAAGAGAGCAAATAATCTTACTTATCCTATAATCCAATCCCCACCTTGCTTTCTCCCACCTTCTTGTAATCTTAGTTAGGTCCCTTCCTTAATTTCAAATGCATAAAAAAAACTGCAAAACTGTTATTCTCAAGAGCATTTGAGATCTTGCTACCCAGCAGATGTTGTCAGTTTGGCTCAAACGAACTCATAAAAGTCTCTAGAGGTTTGAATGCTTCTTATGTTGACAGGTAGTAGGAGATAAATTTGTAATTTAAATATGTTAAAGAAAAATATTCAACTGAGTTCATTTTAAAGTTATTATTGGCTTTATTCAGCAATGCAAGAATCAGGTAGCATCCAATCTAGAAGATAGAAAGGAGCTCCAAAGAATTGTCCAATTTGAGAGGGTTTTGTAGACCAAAGTGAGCAGGAATAAGGAATAGAAGGTACTTGCTGATTGGTTAAAGTAGGTTTACTTTCCTTATATGGAGCAAAGGGAAGTCTTAGAGTCAGGTCAGATAACTTGTGCTGAGCAATCAAGTGCTGGGAGATCCAAGCACAAAAACTTAGCTAAATTTTGGTTTGCTGACATGGAGTCTAGCATGAGGACCTCCAGCTCGGGCCCAGTCTTCTTACTTTAACAAAAAAAAATTTTACTCAGAGAAATGACATCATATGACTTATATTTTTTAAAAGAACTTTGACCATCTGTGGAAGAATAGATTAAAGTGGGAAGTGCCAGCAAGAAAAGCAGTAATACAGGTAAAAGTGATGATAACTTAAACTAGGATAATAGCAATAGGCATTGAAAGAAGTGGACAGATGCTGAATTGGAGTGTATTTCGGTGGTAGAAACAACAGGACCTGACAATGAATTGGCTGTTGGGGGCCTGAGAGAAAAGAAAAATCACAGATGACTGATAGGTTAATGTCTTGAGCAATGGGGTAGAAGATTGCAACATTTACTGAAATAGAGGTTAAAGGATGAAAAGTTTTCACAGGGGAAATATCCCTGTTTTTTAGTTTCCCCTTTTACATAAGGGGGATAATAGTACCTACTTCATAAGCCTATGATGAGGATTAATTAAAATAAAAAGCCAGGCACAGAGTATGTGCTCAATTAATGTTAGTCGTTGTTATATGTCAAGCATTGTGCCAGGAGCTAGGAGCTGGAGACGAATACCTGCTCTAAAGAAGCCGAGAGTTAAGTAAAAGATGTCAAGTTGTTGGGGTACTGGGCAGTGAAGATGGCCAAATTAATCTGGATGTTTCATGTGCAAAGGGAATAGAAAAAAATTCCAATGCATTAGATGATTCCCAGGCTAAGTTGAGCACTTTCTGCATTTTCAAATAATAGCTGGTGCAGTACCTAACATAGGCTGAGAATGTGTTTACCATTGTATAATCTGAAGAAGAGAAAAACAACCTTAACTTATAGCACCTACCAATTTCTGTGGTGTCAGTTTTCTTTTCATGGCCTATTTCGAACTACCAAAATGATGTCAATCGGCTCAGAAAATTCCTAAAATTTTAACAATTGGCTTTTGCAAAGTAACATGAGCTGGTTCCAGCTCACCACTGAACCTAGAATGCACTCAGTAAAAAGAGAAATGATGAAGATGAATCTAGTCTAAGTGTTCTTATTTAAAAAGAAATAATGATTGGAGATAAGAAATCCATTTATTCACTTGTATTCAACAAATATTTATTGTCTGTATGTAGAAGAATATGTTAAGTACTAGGGATATCTTTATCTAACCATCAGGTAAACAAACAGACAACGTACTATAAAGCTTACACAAAGCATACAATTTAGCTGGAGTCCACTGTAGCAATTTAGACTGAGTTGAGAAGATCTTAGAGTAGTTCACGGTAGATACTTAGTAAAAATAAGCAGAAAGCTTGAGTTTGTTGAGCAGGATTTATGGCAATAAAGGAAAAAAGAAGGCAAAGATCTAAACAAGGTTTCTCGTGTGGAAGGCGTTACCTATTAACTGAGAGATTAGAAGAAGTCTGTACAGAGTAGATGCTCAATAAAGATTTGCTGAATGTGGAAGCGCTTAATATTTGTAATAGAGTGTTCATAAAGTGTTCTAATGTAGTTAATGTGCATAGATAAATTATATGTAATGCATTATATAGAAATATACTTTTTTTATGTCCATGAGGAGGAAGATGGCCAAGTCCTGGGGAATTCTACTGGACAAGAAAACTGCTTTCTTCAACAAATAAATGGTACATGATCAAGCCTAAAAAGACTATCCATACTTCTAATCCCTTATTCAGTTGGCCATTCATTCATTCATTCATTCAACACTGAATAGCACATATTGTGCCAAATAGTATTCTAGGAATAAGGGGTACATTTATAAAAAGGCAGATAGTCCCCACCTTCATGGAGCTAAAAGTATAATGGTAGAGATCAATGAAAACCCAGGTCATTATAATATAGCATGCCAAGTGCTACAGTAAAATAAGTGCAGGTACAACAGAAAGCCTAATAAGGCCCTCAACCCAGTCTCATGGAATCAAAAATTTCCCAGGAGAAATGATGCTTCCATGAGAGACAGATGAGTAGGTAATACTAAGAAGGAGATGTGAGATGTGGTATTAGTGTTCAAAGGCCTAGAGTAGAAGATGAAGTGGAATGATGAGAGATGAAGCTGAAGATGTTAGGGCTGTGTTAGGACCATCGTAAGGAAAGTTGACTTCAAGAGTTGGACATGTTTCAGCTATCTATCACTGTGTAACAAACCATGCCAAGACTTAGAGGCTTAAAACAGCAGCAACTATTTATCTGCTTATGGTTCTGCAATTTGAGCAGAGCTTGACAGAGGTGGTCCTTCTATGCTCCATGTGATACTGGTTGTTGTGTCTTGACTAGGACTGGAGAATTCAAGATCCCTAGGGCTAGAACATTCCTATGGCCTCACTCACTTATCTGGTGCTTCAACATGGGGGGACTTGCTGGTCCTCTGTCTCTTCATCTGGTCTCTTATCACAGACAACCACCACAGAACAGAACTAGATTTGCTTTGTGGAAAGACTATCTCTCTTCACTGAAGAGAATGTGCTGTGGCTAGGCAGCAGTGCAAGCAGAAAGGCCAGTATGGGGGTTATTACAGTGGAACAAGAAGAATTAAAAGTCTAGGCTGGTATTAAAGATGAAAAGAAGTGAATGGGTTTGAAGGGTGTTTTATAGAAGTAAGAGACAAGTAACCAGCTGTTGGGGCCAGGAGAAGGATGGAGAGAGGAGTCAAGAACGACACCAGAGTTGCTCTGATTTCAGAGCAGGTGCTTCTAGTTCTGTCCAATCCCAACCTAAGAAAGTCATTCTTATTCCTCTATGAATTTTATCTTTCGGCAATGCTGTACTCCTGCTAAGGAAGTCACTCAAATAGGGTTAGTTTGACTCCAAGAAATTCAAGTTAAATGTATTGTGCTTAAACAGGTCAGTCAGTGACTCTGCATGTGTGAGAGTCAAGGAGGCTATGTGGCTGGTAGCTTGAAAGGGAGGCAGAGGTATCAGTTGGCCCCATTCCAACTCACTTCTACTGTAGCCCCCATGGAGAAGAGCCAGGGTCAGGCTGTTCTGTCCTACCCTGACCTCAAACCATGGGACTTTCTCCACTTCAGCCATCAGGAGAGTCAGGCTGACCTATTTTCTCTCTGACAGGTAGCCCCAGCCACCAGCTGGAGCAGGACTCTAAAATACTTGAGGTAAGTGAATGTCTCTGAGACTGCAGAAACCTTAATTCCAGTCCCCAGAAAGCTAGAATCTATTGAGAAAGCTTTGTCTTCAAGAAGCTGAACCAGGATAGTGGGGATGAGAGACTTGTGATTCTAGTCAGACGGGTCGATGGTGAAGCCCTGATTCTTGGAGTAAGGACTCCTCAGAAAAACAAAAGTCTAGCCAACAAAGTGAACTTCCCATGTCTTCCCTCACCTGCAGCCAGGGATGAAAGGAATGAAACACTGGGTGGAACAAGCTCTCTCCATGCACCTCCTCACCTGGGCACTTGGCGTTTAAAATCTGAAACAGCTCAGTTGTCTATTGATCCCTTAGGCTCTTGGGTAATTTTAGGTTGTATAAATAGATGCACCTAGATCCTGCGCAAGATATGAAACAGCTCTTTTTTTTCCCCCTCTAAGCACTGAAACTAAGATTTAAGGGAAGAAGGAACAAGTACAGAAACCAAACAATACAGCTCAAGAGAGAAAATAACGTGTCCAAAACTGAAATAATCAACTTTCCACCTCCCCCAGTTTCCCTGCCAAACTTCCCTATTTCTTTCAACAGTAACAATATTCTCTGAGCTGCTCAATCTCAAAAAACTAAATTTTTAAAATGCTTTTCCCTGTCCCTCATCTCGCATAACCATTGTGACTAAGTCTTGCTGGTTCTTCCACTCTGAAGCTTTGCGACATTCCCATAGTCTTCCTCTTCCCTCAGGGTCTGGCCTTTTACCCTTTTTCTCTTTATATGCCCTGCCAGCATCTCCTCACAAACGCCCTTCAGAGTTCTCTTCAAACTTCCTAAAACCTTTCAAATCAACCCCAGCTTTTGGCCTAGAAGACCTTCATTGTCTCCCACCCATCTCTCCAAGACTCACCTCTGGTCACTTGCTCACATCCACCTTTGCCGAAAGTCAACCAATCTGCCCTACATTTTCTGGGATACCCGGCTCTCTTTCACTTGGGTGCTTTTGTGCTGCTGTTCTTCTGTCTGGATCTTCCTTCTCCGATATCTGCACTTGGCTAACTCCACTTAATCCTTCTGCTTAGTCCTTCTGGTATCCCTTCTGCTATGAAGCCTTCCCTGAAAGCCCAGTCTGGGAATTCTCAACTTTTCCATGGCAGTGTCAATGGCACTGAGCTCCTCCAGGAAAAAGCTGCTCTCTGCTCCCTCAGGACATCAAAGGAAGCACCCCCTGAATGGGGCTGAAATATTGAACCTACAATAGCCTTATCTATGTATTTTCTTCTCTTCCTCCCCACCTCCAATTCCTTCTGCACCAGGCTTTCAGTCTACCCTTCCTTTTATTATCTGCCCTGCTCTTCAAACAAAATTAAAAAAAAAAAAACAAAGCTCACAGTTAAGGGAAAAATTCTAAGTGAATACGGCATCCATGGCTCTCCATAGGCTGCATACTCTCCATTCTCCACTCCCCATGTCACAGGCACCTTTGTAGCAGGGCCATCACCCTGAGGCTCCTCAAATGCTACCTATCTTGCTCAGCCTCCCAGTTTTCTTTATTTCTGTTCTCGTCTCCTTTTCCCCATTGTTCGGGGCCAGCCTAAGCTACTTAGTCTTTCTGTGAAATTTTTGCTCCCACTCCACCCCTTCCTGGGAGCTTTCTCAACCAGTTGGATGTCTCTCCCTTTCTTTTCCAAATCCTAAGGCATTTATTAATCTCATCTAAATCATTTATTTGTACTTTACCATATGTCAATTTGTGCTGGTATTTAATTTTTCTTGAGGATATATTTTTGTTCCAAGTAGATTCTGAGGGCAAGGATCATTTCCTACACGACTTTTTACTCCCTTCAATGTCAATATCGGGCAGAAATAAAAGCCCTTAATTTTTATTTAAGAAATCATGTAAAAATATAAAATCATGGATATATAAAATCCAGCAAAAAACATATTAAACTTTTGTCTCCAGCGTATTATCAAGAGTTGGGGACGAAGTAGAAACAAGGGTCCTGCTTTCATTAGATTTGCATCTTAATGAAGGGAGGGAGCTAAGACAATCACAAGTAAATGCCTATTCACACAAGTGATTTTAAAAGAACTATAGTTGTAAAGAGAGTTATCTATACAGAGATTTACTAGGTAATTTGGGAAAGTGAAATCAAGAAAGATGCTGTCAGGCTGAACTCACGTTCCTTTCCAGTTTCCACGTAACTCTCCAAAACTTCTCTGAACTAAACTGTCTACAGCAGAGGTTCTCAAATCTGGGTGAACCTCAGGAACCCCTAGAGAGCTTGTTAAAACACAGCTCGTTGAGGCCTGCTTCTAAATTTCACATTCAGTGGATCTGAGTAGAGACCAAGAATCTGCATTTCTAACAAGCCCCAGGGGATTCTGATACTGCTGGTCTGGGGCAGCATACCTGAAGATTTACTGGACTGCGCTATTTTGGAACCTAATCATGGACAATATTGAATATTCTGTTGCTACTTTTTTTCCTGTGTGCCCATCTTTTCTTTCAAGTAGACTACAATCGCCAACAGGGTAGGATCAACTTTATCATTGCTTTCCTAACCTCCCCAAATCCTTCAATACTAGCACAGTGTTATACACAAGTGGTAATTCAACATATTCGTGAAAGCTGGAAAAGAAATTTGGGTCCTTAATGGCAAAAGTAAAGGCAAAAAAAAAAAAAATTGCATTTTGCAAGTCTTGGCCGAATTGAAGGAGATAAATAAACTGGTATTTATACATATGTCTTCCAAGTAAGTCAGTTCTCCCCAGTAGAACTGAATTATTCTTAAATTAAAAGAATCATCCAAGAGTTCCACACCTCATGACTCAGTGCAATCATTCATTCATCTCTGCAACAATCTGAATCATTTTAAACATGATTGAGCAAAAAACTGTGCAGGATTTATCATATTTGCAACAGGAACAATGATCAGTTTGGCAGAGAACAAACGATATTACAGGGCCCAAAGGTGAGTAATTGGCCCGAATGACTTGGAAAATAAATAAGAATTTGCTTTGGGTAGGCTGTATAAATATCTACTGTGTAATTGAAAGCCTGATGCTTTGGGGGAGCAAGTGTGATGTGAAGGGTGTGGACAAGGGGAAGAGAGAGCATTGTTGCCAGCTGCCCCCTCGCAGCTGCTTCTTCTCCTCCCCAAACCAAATGACTGTAGGTTAAAGAAACTGCTGAAGCACAGACAATGAGTGAAGAAAGTGGCAATTCACAGCCTATTAACCTTGGATTTTGGACGTTGTGCCACTCCCATGATTCTCCACTGCAGCTGGCTTTAAAGTAGCTTTGAAGGATTTGCCTCCGGGTCTGTACTGAGACTTATGCTTTTGGATGAGACTGGCAAGACTTGGAAGCATTTCCTAAGGGTCCTGGAAAGGTAACTCAGTTGGTGAATGACTCTTTTGTGGACCAGAGAGGTCAAATGCATGCTATTGGCTACTGGTATCTAGGATTTCTGTCCTTCTTTTCCTCCCAAGTATTCAGAGGGATGGGTACAATGAAAACATTCTTTGTTCAGCGGACATTCATTGATTCCATCATTCCAAAAATATTTATTAAGGGCCTGCTCTGCCCTTCATTTTTTTTTTTTTTTGTCCATTGAGGCATTTTATTTGAACATATGTATTACATCCCTAGAAAAAGAATCCCAGGATTTTCCCTCCTGTGTATTTTCGTCTTACTTTTTCATGGTCCATAATGCCCACTGAAGTTGTCAGTACAATGAAACCAAACTGACAGGATGAGAGCAGGTTGTTCTGCCATTTTTCCAGATCTTTGAGTTGCACATCGAATCTAGGGCTGATCACTCCACACTTGTTTAACCTGCCTGTGAGGTTCACAACAATTTCCCCAGCTCTATGATCATCAATGATTTGGAATTCACCAATGTAACCATGCTTCATCATCATGGTCAGAAAACGGACGATGACATTGGAGCACAGCCTAATAAGAACCTGGCATTTGCCTCTCTTTTCAGCATTGTTGATGCTCTTAAGTGCATTGGCCAGGATGTTCACGCACACCATTATGGCAGCACAGAAGGATGGAGGAAAGAGCTCTGCCCTTCATTTTGGATGTACAGTCTGGAATGAAGCAAAGGCTCTGTCCTCATGGAGCTTGCAGTTGCAAATCTCTTTCTAAGCTGAAGTGACCAACCTTGAGAATCTGTTCAGCACTGAGGGGTTTTATGGGATGTGGGACTCTCAGAGCTAATACCAGGAAAATCTCAGACAAACCAAAAGGTAGTCTCTTACCCAGACCTCACATTTCCTAGTCGTGGCTGTCATTCATGAATTTGAGCTCAAGAGTGCCTAAATAATAATTTGCTCTGCTTAATCTATAGAGCTGTGCCATTGAAAGTGGTAGCCACTAGTGGTAGCACATAATGGCTTTGAGATCTGGGGTGTTGAGAGAAAAGCTAGATAGAAACCAAGAAAGCTGAAGGTAAAAAGGAGAGAGAGGTGTACCTTTGTGATTAGCAATTCTGTTAAAAAACAGTTTTTGTGGGAAAGAGGTAAGGGTATTAAAAGTGCTTTGGTTTTTTTAAACGATCACTTTCAAAGTAGGAAGAAGTAAGGGGAAATTTTGAAGAATACAGTAGTTTTGATTGGTGAATTTCTGGCTGAAGAAATCAGTACAGGAAGGCAAAGGAAGAGAATCTATGGAACTGGTCTTTAACCTGAAGGTGGTGAGAAGAATAGCAAAGCACTTGTTCTGGTCACTTAAACCTGAGCTTAGTTAGCAGTGGTCTTGTGGGTCATTAGACACGTTTTTAATGATTAGGGCACAATATCGGGTTCTGAGGAAGAGAGAGATTATGAGTATTATAGGACAGCAGACCATAGCATGTAGAATGGTAGACTGTGTGCTTAGAGGTTAAATCTGAGGGTGCTATTGCAAGCTCCCAAGAAATCATTTTCCAGAAGAATGCATTTTCAGTATTCTAATGAGAAGTTAGGAAAAGTAAATTCTCTATGCGGAGTCTGCTTTATAATAAAAATTTCAGGAATATATCTGTGTCACATACTAAAGGGCCTTTATAATGCTACCTGTGTTTCTCTACTGCTTTTCCTTTCAGTTGGTTTTGATATTTCCAGTATTTTTCCCTCATCAAAATCCATACTAGAACATGTGATAACTTCTTCATTTAATTGATAAGAAAGCTGAGATATATATGATATTTTTAATATATTTACCTTCCAGAAAAGAATAAGTGGAAACAGTAACAGTCTATAAAGCAGGATTCACGTGAAAGAAATTATCTCTGGCATTCATTTACCTTCCTTTTCTGGTCTCAAATCCTACTGCTCCAAATGCTTATTTCCCAGATAGCTCACCTTGGGCCGACCTTCCCAGACAGAATCTGACCCAGTCTCTGATTTCTAGCTCAAAGTACAGTCTTGATATAGGGTCTATCCAGAGTGTAGAGATTCTATAATTTAGGTGCCAGTTCATACAGAACTAGATAGTGTGGGATGTCAGTAAGCAGCACAGTTCTGGTCACTTTAGTGTGCCTAGTCCAGAGGGAATAACTAGGATCCTGGGAACATTAAAAGCCAAGGATCTCTCTAGACCATCTAATGAGGCTTTTAGGAGATCCCTCTTTGAAAGGCCCGAGAAACACATGCTCGAAACAGAGGGGCAGCATGTAAGCCAGTGTTCTCAGAAGTGTAGAGGACAAGATTTACAGCATAAGAAATATCTGCAATACCTGTTCAAAGCAAATTCCTGGACCCCACCCTAGACCTACTAAAGCAGAACTCTAGGCTGGTGGCCAGAAATCTGCATTTCAAACAAGTGCTCTAAAAGATTCTTGCATACTGTAAAGTGTAATAACCTGACATACAGATCAACACTTACTCATTTTATTTCCTTATACCTTTCTAGAAATGGCTTACTAATCTCTAATACTTAATTCACACTAACATATTAATGACTGATAATGGTTTAATAACTCTCTCATAGAACTTTCATTTAAAAATAGATCCCTAGATCTTGGAATGTCTTATCCCAAAGGGATAATTTTTTTTTTTCTCTTTAGGAATGATATTCTAATGGTTGGACGCTTTTTGTGTAAGCCAATTAACTACTTAGAAGGACAGCAAATGATTTGTGGTCAACCGTGATCACAGATTTAAGACAGGAGGCATTTTATTAAGTGCCTCTCTTCACCTAGTTAATAATTTGGGCTGTGGATAAATAAAAAGCCAGTTACTTTGAGGGATATAAAGAACCATTCATGTTGGGCTTTTAAAGTTATTGTCAACTATTGTAAAATTTTTAATTGTGTTTAAATAATACTCTGTACAGTATAAACCCTTCTACTAAACCAGCAAAATCAAATACTTGGGCTATTTATTTAAAAATGTGGCGGGGCTGGGGCGGTTGGTTAGGCAGAGAATGACACTCTTTTTGAAACTCTTCTTTCCCTATTGTTTAGGAGAAAAAAAGCCTTCAAATGGCCAATTGATGGTGCTAATTCTTGGGGGGAAAGCAGGAACCTTGGATGAAAGCCAGAGAAGAACAAAATAGTTTTCTTAAAAGAGAAGTACTTGCCCCAGTTGTGGATATTGGGCCTACCTTTGGGCCACAATACTGAAAACTGAGAAGCTTTACCCCTAACCCTCCTCTACCCCTCTCCCCACACCCATGCCATCCTCAAAGTTATAAATCTTTGGTTCAAGCAGACCCAGGCTGGGAGACCAAGGGCTGGAAATGTCATCTATAGAGGACCCTAATCTCACCTACTTCATCTTGTAAATTCATGTCACAGGGGAAGTGGGTGCAAGAATAGATCTACACAGCCTAACCCTATCATTAGAAAGACAACTCAACATCAGGCCCTTTTGGCCACTGGTCAGTTTTATTTTTATATATCAAAAGTTAAATTTGCAAGGCAACTGTATTAGTTTTCTGGGACTGCCATAACAAAGTACCAAAGATTGGGTGGCTTACACAACAAGTACTTTATTTTCTCATATTTCTGGAAGCTAGAAGTCTAAGACTAAGGTGGCAGCAAAGCTGGTTTCTTCTAACACATTTCTCCTTGGCTTGTAGATGTCTGTTTCTGTGTCCTCATGTGGTCTTCCCTCTTTGTGTGTCTGCGTCCAAATTATCTCTTTTCAAAATGATACCAGTCATATTGGATAAGGGCCCACCCTAATGATCTCATTTTAACTTAATTATATTTTAAAAGAACTTACCTCCAAATACAAACACATTCTGAGTTACTGAGGGTTAGGACTTCAAGATTTTAATTGGCTGGGGGTGGGGTACACAACTCAGTTGGTAATAGCAGCAGACAAATATCACTTGTCAGACGAATATATCTATGCTGGTCTTGACTTTTAGACTCACTTTATGAAAATGTCTGGGCCTGTTACATTACTGACGTAATAGGAAATTTTTCATTTTGTCTTCTCTTCTTTGGACATTTCATAAGAGAAGTGCTGGCTGGAAAGCAAAGCAGAGATCTTTTAAGTGCCACTTGTCAAACGGTTTCACTTCCTCAATAATTGCAACTCCTTGGTGGGAGCTGACCTATTTGAAAGAGCACTCCAGATGCAGAGAATTATTTGTGAAGCAAATGATAATTGGCACAGTGCCACATTCCATTCATTTATTTAAGAAGCATTTATCTACTGTGTGATAAATGTTTTGCTAGGTAAGTGCTAGGTACTTTGTAAGTAGGTAGATGGAGGAGGAACGTGATTTCAACCATCTAGATCTGAAAACTGGAAATGTTTGGGACAGCTGCAGGCATATTGATATGACTGAGAAATCTCCAAGCATCTGCTCTGTTGTAACTTTGGAATACTTAGCCACCTTCTTCTTGGTTTCTCCTCGTCTCTAGGTTAAGAGAATCCCTTGGAATCCATTCTAGGTTGCTTGGGAGATATGGATTCTCCTATCAACTGTGACCCTGGTCTCATCTTCAAAAATATAAATATAAACAGAGTGCTCAAAGCATAAGCTGTAACCAATATCCTTTCTTCCTTTTTTCCTTCTTTCCTTCCTTCCTTCCTTTCGTCCTTCCTTCCTTCTTTCCTTTCTTCCTTCTTTCCTTCCTTTCTTTTCCTTCCTTCTCTTCCTTTCTTCCCTTTCTTTCCTTTTTCTTCTTCTTTTTTTCCTCCCTTCTTTTCTTCCTTCCTTCCTTCCTTCCTTCCTTCCTACCTTCCTTCCTTCCTTCCTTCCTTCCTTCCTTCCTTCATCTATCTGTCTCTTTCTAGGTTTTTGATAAAAATATCTGTTTATATACCATGAATCTGAGAACACAGCTCATAAACTGTGACCATAGTTTATGCACTGTGTATATATCAAAGAATTTACTGTTGTACTAAAAATTTACAATCATATTAACCATGTTATATAAAATTGGTATGATCACAAATTGCCAAGATTAGTATTAATTTGTATATAATCATAGACTATTAGATTTGGAAGGGCCTCTAGGGCATGTCTAGCTTAGTCCCTTTTTTCACAAATAAAGAAAGTGAGGCCTAGTGAAGGGACTTGTTCAAGGTCACAAAAAAACTGAAACTAAACCTCAAGCCTTCAGATTTCCAGTGTAATCTTGATATTAAGTCAACCGATTTTATAGTTTTTCTTTTTGTATCCGTATTTATCTAGAATCATAAGTGCCCCTAGATACAGTACACTGTTTGAAAGCCCTCACCTCCCTTATTTTGGGTACATGCACACACAGACATATGTAAACACTGTCATTTTGTAATAACAAAGGCAAGATTATGACAATATGGGTTATCTTGTCTTGTCCCAGGTTCTCTGGACTTTCTAGAGTCAGTCCCTCCTCCCCTTTCCCCATCCCAGCTGTTTTTCTCATCTGAGGACTGTGGGGCTAAGGCAACAGAAGCTCTACAGTGTTCATTCAGGAGGGCTGCAAGGACCCAGATAAGGGAGTGTGCAGAGAAAGGGGAGCATCGTAAGCGGTCTTTAGGTACTCTTTGGATGAATTGATGAATCAATGAATAAATGAATGAATGAAAGCTAGAAGGAGAGAAAAAGAAAAAGAACGATGAAGGGGCTGACCTTCTGGATCCTTGGCATCTGTGAATCTTAGGGCTGAGGAATGAATAGACAGGGGTTGGAGTTAAGGAATGAGGGCCTCTTCTGTAAATTGCTGTGGGGCTCAAGACCAGAGCAGCTCCTGATCAGTTTTGAGTTGAATAGAGCCTGGAATGTCCTGTCTACCTCTAATATCTTCTCACTTCTGTCTTCCTTGACATTCCTTTTACAAAAGGCAAAATTCTTAGTACATTGTGTGCCCGCTTTGAGGACAGGGTCTATGTTTTATTTAATTTTACATCCTTAATAAATGTTAAACAATTTTTTTCGATGCCTGACAATTGAGAAAGACAAATATCTGGAAAGTAATAATCCACTAAGTTTTAGACATAGTGTAACTGCTGATGCCCAAATCTTTCCTGTTTTCCTATATGTATGTAGAATCAGAAAGGGAGATGATGCTGTTTTCCTGTAAAGGTGACTCTGGGGTTTCAGAAACATTGTTTTGGAAAAAACAATATAAACTTTGCAGATGTCACAATTTTTGTAGAAGATAGGCTGTGTTTTTGTTGAGCAGTGTATATAGATTCATAGGAGTGGTGGGCAGAAGTATCTGATATGGAGATCAACCAGCATCTTGGCATGTGTCATGTTTATGAAAACCTCAAACTATGGAAGTTGTTTTGAATAAGAGTGTAGCTCCAGACTGAACTGGACTGGTCTGGAATCGGAGAATCCTCAGAAGAATCTTCTGACTGGTAAAAGATACTTTTCTCCTACCCTAATTATTTCTTTGCTTCTGATGGATTAAAGAACTAATGACTTTTGTGGTGGAATGTGATTGCTATTGCTTTTTTGCTGCCCATTATGTTTTTCTCCCACACCTTCTGATAACAAATTCTGTAGCACCCCCACTTTCACGGTGGGAAAGAGTTTTCTTTGGAGCTATCTTTACTAGCTGCATGCAGAAGCTGACAGAAGAAAAAAATACTAAAACGAATTGTGAGAGAAAGAGAAGGAAGGAGGGAGGGCAGGATGATGATACCATTTGTAGCCCTGAAACTAGGATTCTGGATTTCTCAGTTAGGTGAACCAAACCCCTCCCTGCTCCCCCTATTTTTCCATTAGCTATTTTCATTAGGGCTTTTTTTCACTTGCACCAGAAGGTGTCATGATTGATACTGCTCCTTCCCTCTATTCCTGCCTACTCAGGGGAGCCTTGTCATCTCTGTGCCTCAGTTTCTTAATAATGATTCCCTGTGGATTATCTAATCAGAGATAAGATTTCCTCCCCGCCCCCCGACCCCCCGCCGCCAAAAAAAAAAAAAAATAGAGTACAGTACTATTGTAAACAGTAACTTCTATTCTTAGGAACTGCAGGTTTCCCGTCTTGGCTGCCTTACCAGAGTTTCTGAATTAGAGCCAGCTCTCTTTCAATAACATAAGACACAATCTCAGCAGAATAGTAATACTAGTTCTCAAATTTTAAATAATCCAAAGAACCAGGGACTTTCAGTGACTTGTATAAACAAAGTTCACAGTCAACTGGTAGATTTAGAACATCATTTTATTGTATCTGGTTTGTGCTGTGGCATTTTAGTGAGTCTTGATAAATAAGACTAAATTCGGGGACAGGATGCAGTGAATAACAACAACAAAAAAACTAAAACGTCTCCTTGACATCACTCACTCTTAAGAAGGCTGTTTACTTCTGAGTTTACCTCCTAGTGTGTTTGAAAATACTCTTGCAAATCTCAGTCAGCTTGAAATAGCTTCTCTACCTTCTTTCAATAGAAGCTCCCACCTTCTGAGTACACTGGCTCATAGTTATTTATAAACCTGATGTCAGTCAAAGATTTTTTTTTTGTATATCTCCTCCTTACTCCTCTCCCACACATATGAAGATAGACCTATATAAAATTAGAAACTTCACAGAAAGTATCCAGTCACTCAGTTAAGAATTATTGGCAGCCAGCAATCATTTATAAAGCATAAATTCATCATATTAAGTGAAGTGTGTCTCTAAGACTATTTCATAGATACCAGCTCTTTCTTAAAAAATGGCTTCTGTGGCCAAATAAGTATGCCTCTTTGGGATTTTAAAAATCCTACAGTAATCAGATTATCTTTGTGTAAGTTAGCAATTTCCAAATCTCTTTCGTCACAGCATTCTTTCCTTTCCAACCATATCCAGTAACATTTCATGGAATAATGTCTTGGATCACATTTTGAAAAACAGGGGGTGGTATGCACAGGGATGTGGAGTCAGGAGCTCTGGATATGACTCCTGGTTTTGTCACCCTACTAGTTGTATGACCTTGAGCAAGTTATTATCCCTTAATATTTCATTTCCACATTGGAAGAAGGACGACAAGACCTATCTTAATTTGGGTTGTTTTATGGATTAAGTGATATTGCCTTGGCTACCCTTTGAACACCATAAAAAGTTATACAAATGAAAGGTATCATTAGAAATCATAGAGAAATACAGTTGACCCTTGACAATGTGGAGGTGTGGGGAGTTCGAGGATCCTACCACCTTTGGAGGTGAAAATCTGAGTATACCTTAAGGTGGTTCTTCCCCTACCCGAATTACGAGCCCCCAATTGACCCTTGAACAACACGGGTTTGTACTGTGTGGGTCAACTGAAAAAAATCCGTGTATGAATTTGCATAGTTCAAACCCACCCCCTTTAAGCATCAACTGTATAAAGTTATAGTAGAAAATTAATAATATAGAAGAATGAAGAAACTTTCCTAGCAATCCTTACTTACCAAACTGTGTATTTAAGTCTACTTAGGGGCCAGCACTGAGAAGGAAACAGGAAGCACAGCACAAAAATCAAAGTAAGATCAGAGTATGTTAGATCCAGAAATGTCTGTTGATAATTGAATTTAACCCTCTCACTTTATCGATGATGAAGATGAGGCCTACAAGGGTCAAATGAATGGCTTAAAGTCCCTGAGAGAGTTAATATTAGAAACAGCTGAGTTCCACCAGTGATTGGCTTCATTGCCAAGGGCTGCCTCAAAATGAGACAAATCATGGCCCCATTGAATGTTTGATTGAATTAGGAGAGACAAGATATGTAAATTACATAATCAGAAAACAAGACAATGTGGAACAAAATTTTAAAGCTCAAAAAAATGTCGCTGCAGTAACTATTTGAGGTGATGAATATGTTAATTAGTTTGACTTAGTAGTCATTACAAAATAAATGTGCATATCAAAATATCACATTGTACACTTCAAAGATATACAATTTTTATTTTTAAAAATGTGGCTGAAGTAACAGGGGCAATGAGAATTTAGGAATGAGTAAGCAGCCAGGATGAATTGGAGATAGGTCTGGAGCTAGGGCCTTAAAGAACGTACAACACTGTGCTGGATTTGGATACTGCAAAAAAGAAAAGTAGTTGTGTTCCAGAATGGAACTGGAGATAATAGTAACAGACTAAGTGGTTGGTAATAGTCTAAATAATTGCGTATTACAATTTTGGTGAAATATTCAACAGTAAGCATTTACTGCACACTTCCAAATTCTATAAAGTTTCTGGAGCTTTGGGGAGGATATGAGAAGTAGATAACATGGCCTTTGACTTTAGAAAGCTTATTTTTTTATTTGGGGAGAGGTACGAACATAAGACAAAACTGAAGAATGTAAGCAAGTAAGTATATAATGCAAAGCGTGAATGAAATATGTGCTCTTAAGGATTTCTGGAGATGAATCTTGACATAGGAGAATCAGGTGTTTGGAAGCATGTGTTATCCCCCACTTTAACAGGGAAACTTCAATAAGCATTTAACATAGGACTGTGGATTATTCTTCTGTACTTGGTTTGTTTTAACATTATTATTATTATTATTATTTATGCCTACAGCATGTGGTCTTCCTAGGTGGTCTTCCATCCAAGTACTAACCAGGCCTGACCCTGCTTAGTTTCTGAGATCAGACATTGGGCTTGTTCAGGATGGCATGGCCATAGACCATAGACCGTGGCTCCAGTGGGGTGCGAACCCAGGACCTCTGCATGTAAAACAGACGTGCTAACTGCTACACTATGGAACTGCGTCCTATATTAACTTTTTAATTCTCTGTCATTTCTTACAGTAAATCAAATGGTGGACTAAAATGCTTAAATATGATTGTCCATACAGATTTAAACCCAGAATAGTGAGTGCCTTCTCTTATTTGTGTCTGATGATCTGCTATTCCTCCTCTTTCATCTCTATCATGTTCTCATTCTTCCTAGCGTACTTAAAAGAGTATAAAAGGTATGATTAAGAAATCAGGCACCATTCCCTCCAGCTAACCAGTTTCCAAATCCTATGGACTTCTGACATTCTCAATATTTCGCAACCTGTTCTCAATTTCTATATTGTATTTCAGATCATAAACAGTTCTCACCTCATTTATGCAATAACATTGCACCTAATTTCTAGGTCTCTTTGCCTTCTTTCTCTTCTCCAATCCTCAATTTCACCACATACAATTAGAATTAACTTTTCAAAAACAAAAATTTGCCTTATATCTCTAGTGAAAAATCCTCCGAAGGTTCTTTTTGGCCTACAGGCAAACTTCAAACTCCTTTGCCTGGCATACAGAACCTTTCTGATCCTAGATCCTGCTAACTGCTCAGTCTCATCTTTAGTCACTCCCACATTAAATTCCATCCATAAATGTGGTGTATTATTTAAATAAGTTTCATTTCTTTTTTCATGCTGTAAAGTCGCTCAGCTTCGAACTGCAGAACCCCTACTCATCCTTCAAAGTTCCCTAATTCCTGGTCACCTCAGCTATGTGTTCCCTTTAGCACCTTTCCCACATAGTTAATATAGCACTTTTTAGAGGTATAACAATGGATTGTAAAGTCTGTTTTTACTACTCAGTGCGTGCTTCTTAATGAAGGACTTTCAGGTTCTCTGTGTCCTCAGCAATGAGGAAAATGCTGGTACATAGGTCCTATAGAGCAGGGGTCCCCAACCCCTGGGCCGGGAACCAGTACTGGTCCGTGGCCTGTTAGGAACCGGGCCACAGAGCAGGTGAGGTGAGCAAGCCTGAAGGTTAATCTGTATTTGTAGCCGCTCCCTAGTGCTTGCATCACTGCCTCAGCTCCACCTCAGATCATCAGACATTAGATTTTCATAGGAGCAATGGTCCCTGATGCCAAAAAGGTTGGGGACCACTGCTATAGGGATAAATGTACCCACTTAAGTTTCCTCCAACCTCCGATCCCCCCCTCCGAGACTTGAAGTGATCAAGGATCAAGAGAAGTGCTGTGAGGAGTTAAAATCATCTGGTGAAAATAGTGAATTAGTCTTCTAGAAAATAAAAAAAGGGCAGGAAAAGAAAGGAAATTTAACATGTGGCCTTGCCAAGATGGCAGGAAAAGGCAGCACATCAGGAGACAGTTACTTCCACAACAGGAAAGGCTTTCAACGCCAAAAAGGCCAATCTATTTTCCTTTTCAGGGAAAACAACATTAAAGTTACCCAAATTTTTTGGACTCAGGCTCATTCCTTCTTACTCTTTCCCTCAAGGTTTTTAATATGTGGTTACTTAGGTTGGTAGCTCAGCAGGGGAGTTCACAGGTCTGGGACAAAGAAGCCCAGCCTCAGAGTCTGGCTAAGAAAACCAGGAAGAAACCCACCTTTGTTCTTTAGTTTTTCGCCTGGGGAATGACAGGTTTGACTGAACACTCCAGAGAGCTGGTTAAAATCATAACAGTATGAACAAGTGGAGACCTCCAATATACAGGTTATAATGATTAGAAAGTCTTTTGAAAACACCTGGTTGCAACCCAGCCATAAAGTCACTTGGGTGGCCAGTACTGAAAAGTGGTCTGTTCTCTTCGGTCCTTTTGAGCAAATGGCATCAGAAAACGAGTTTTGCAATATTAATGCACAGGTTATTTATTTTTCTGATTGTGAAGTGAACATAAGACATTCAGTTATAAAAACAGTAATAACTAAAAGGTATTAAAAAAGTATTTTATTTAATTTACTGAAAGTTTCCAATAAACAGGTCTGGTTCTCAGCTAGGTTAATGGTATATAATTCTCCCCACAAGAAAGTCATTCACAGATGAAGAAACTGACAAGCTCGCAGAATCCACGGGTTACCTTTCTGGAAGTGTGGCCAAGGTGTGGTTTGAATGCAGGTTTCTTACCTCCCGTTTTTAGACACCATAGTTACTCATCTCTTCAAACACGATACAAGTAAAATCTAATGGCGTTACCTGAATATTTGTACTTTTCAGGTAAGGAGAATCTAAGAAATGAAAAGAATAATAGGTATATAGGAATGAGTATGAGGGAGCACTGATCCAACTTTTCATTATTCGAAGGATAGCCTGAGAGATCATTTAAAATAGTACTTCTCTAAAACCACAGTTAATATAAGGAAATTAACAATGCATAATGGCTATGAGAGACTTGACAAAGTTGTTAATAAAGCCAAGGCCCAAAGAGATACAGCAGGACCCGATGCTTCATTTATATCGGCGATTAAATAACCACAGCAGAGGGGCAGAGGCAGATAAAAAGCAGGCTCTCGAGTGGCCACCACAGTGGATATCCCTGGCACTCGGTGTTCCAGATGCTTCCCTACAGTCTGCATGTCTGTGTGGTGCGGTCTCCATATTATACTCAATTTTCACCTTGGCTTGGTCTCGCTCATGGGCACCCCAGACGCAAAATACGCCTGTAAAGGCAAAGATCTTGTTCGATTTCTTTAAAACCAGTTATCTTTAGTAGGAGGCAGCGGCCCGGGGTCTCCTCTTCCGCCACCCCGGAAACCGTCCTCGCCGCCGGACCGCGTGCCGTGCGGAGATGTGGCCATTCCCCACTGCCATCCTGGCCGCCGCGCGCGCGGGGGCGCGTGCGGCTACGGGGCGCGAGCAGGGTTGACCTCAGACTACCCTGGGCCCAACCGCAGCACGCTCTGTGCGACTACGCAAGGCGGTGTCCTGAGGTGACACCGGCGGCGCGGCAGAGGCAGCAGGCGCCGCCGATCAACTAGTTCGCACCGAGGATTCCTCTTGGTGCGTGGCCCAGTTTTCCTTAGGACGGGCTCCAACCCCTCGTTGACACCGCCCCCCGCGCCGCCACGCTCCGAGGCCTTCCCCGGGGAAGCCTCGCGTCCCTCCCCCGCCGCTCCGCTCGGCCCGGCGCGCGCGCGATTCCTCGATTCCACAGGCGGTTCGCGCCGCGGGTGGGGGCGGGGCGCGCGGGGAGGAGGCGGTCACCGCCGGGAGAGGGGGGCCAGGGGGCGGACCGGTGTGGGGAGTTCCTCGCTCGCAGACCACACGCTCTGCGAGCCAATCCCGAGCCAGCCCCTAGCAGTGTCGCACGCGGGACACGTCCAAGCGTTTGTTGGCAGGGCCAGTGAGGGGGAGGGGGTGAGGAGGAGGAGGGAGGGGAGTTGAGTGACAGGCTCGCGGGGAAGACTGGGAATTGTAGTTCTCAGCTTCCGTGGCCATAGCCATTTTGTAGTCGGGGGACTACAACTTCCAGAAGATCAAGGGGACCATTCTAAGGTGCCCCGGGAATAGGCGGCTCTCCCCGGGGCCGAACGTTTTGGGGCACTCGTACCCAGCAGCCCCGCTGCAGGTAGACGTGAGGGCAGTGGCGGGATCTAGTGTGTGGTGGCTGTGGGGTGAGCGGCAAGCTGGGGAAAGGGGGTGAGGTGGAGCGACCGAGCGTGCCATGCATTGAGCTAGGGAGCCTCTCTCAATTCCACTCCTAGGCTCGGCGTGGGAGAGATGCCTGAGGGGTTGCCCGGGAAGGGTTCATCAAGGCCTCTCGGGTGTCTAGTCGACTGCACTGCCGGGGTCCTCAGGACTGGGCCGGGGGCGGTCGACACCGGGGTAGGTGGTCGCCTGGTGGCTCAGCTGTGGGAGTTTTCGGCTAGCGTCTGGCGGGGAATTACCCGAGGAGCCCTAACTTGTATAAAAGCAGAGTCCATTTAAAGTTGGGCTGGATAGCCTCTCTCTCATTGGTTAGGGGGCTTGGAAAAAAGAGACTCGGCGAGTCCTCGCTGTGGTGCTGCTGCCGCCGCCGCCGCCGCCGCCGCCGCTGGAGTTGACTCTTCTGCTCGCACTGCTGCTGCAGCACAAACGTGACTTCCAACATTTTTATTTATCTTTCTCTTTTCTTTTCCAAGATGTAACTACAGATCAGACACTAAGGACCTTCACGTTTCGCTGATGTAGTTTTTGGAGGAAAGAGGGGGGGAGTGAAGGGCGTCGGTTTTTTTTTTGTGTGTGTGTTTCGGGGGAAATTTTCCATTATGAGTGTTTTACTAAAGTGAATTTTTTTTGTTTGCTTCGTTCGTCTTTGGCTCTTTTTTTTTTTTTTTTTTTTTTTGCTTCCCAATTTCGGATTTATTTCAAGGCGAATCGGGCTTTGGGGAAAGAGGAAGAAAAGTCGGATTACAAGATCAACCACCACCAACAACAATAAAAACCACCAGGATATTTTTTTGCAAATTTCTGACGGCTTTAAATTCATGAAGCAATTGTCCCCTTTTGCAATCAGCATTTGGATCTCAGAATGAGCAAGGAAAGACCCAAGAGGAATATCATTCAGAAGAAATACGTAAGTGCTCCTAACAACACATCCTTTGACTTGCAGTTTTAAGCCATGGCTGTGAATGTCAAGTTTATAGATAATTCTGCAGCTGAAGGGTTTTAAACAGCGTCCGATAAGGCTGTTCCTTTCTTTTCTGAAAGAGGGCTTTTCAGGCAAAGTCGTGTCTGCCTAGTTTGGATGAAAAAACAGATTGGTGTAGAGGTACCTTAAGTGAATAAATTGACCTCGAATGACACAACCATAATCTAGTTTTAGATGAAAAGCAAGGGATTTTGGTGGAGCTTGGGAGTGGGGTGGGGGCTGCGGTAATGTAACTAAACTGCATTCTCGGGTGGGTTTGGCCCCATATTGCACTTTGCATGCAAATGAGCCTGTGTTATTATTAATGTTATTTGGAAAATTGTCTAACGCGTGTGTGTTGGAAGCCCTTTAAGTTGCAGTCGTAGGTCCGATTATGGCGATCCTGTTCCTTGCACTGGCACATCAAATTTTATGTATGTGGTCGTTTTGGCTTATCTGGTTCGTAACATAAACCAGTTGGGAATCATGTTACAGCGAATGCATTTGTTGGGATTGACTTTAATAATGGGACTGGTTTTGTTTAAAAATTCATGGTTTCCAGTTTTAGAGGAAAAGACATACAACATAGCTAATGTTTTTAAGTAGGCGTGTGAGTGTATATATAAGTGACTACAAAAAATTTCTCCCTGTTAAGTGGGTTTCTGAAATTGGGTGATTCTTCAGAGATTTGAATGGTTTGGAATAGTTAAATTTGTTTTGTGCATAGTACAGCTACATTTTGATTGGCATGGGGACTGTTTTTGTTTTGTGTGTGGTGGCTTTTTTTTTTTTAAGTTTGGGGGGAGGGAGGGAAATGGGGGACCGAGGGATTAACCAAATATGCACTCGAGTGATCGGTGATTAGCTGCATGCTTTAAATCAAAGAACCCATTTTTAAAGAGAAGGCCAAATGAACATACATTAGGAATAATGCAGGGTTATAAGAAAGTTTTATTTAACTTGAGTCGACAAATTGGTGTTAATATATTCTCTTTCTGAGCTGTGTGGTGTGTGTAATGGGAGATGACCTTCGGGGCACTGGTTTTGTAAAAAATACATTTAATGGAAAAGCTGAATGCCTTAAGAAATGGAAGGTTAAGTAATCAAGCCCTACTTAAAAAGCTGTTCCCTTAAATAAGAATATAAGAATTAAAATACATCCGCATTGCAGAGGGCTGGGTAGAATGCAAAGGACTAGTTTAAACTCCGGCTGTGGAAACTGCATGGAGACACCCTTGCCTTGGAGCGTGGACGCCTTCCAAAGGCACGTCCGATTCGGGTGTAGCGACAAAGCAAATGGGGTAGAACTTGGACAAGGACCGCCTCTCCGCCCCCATCCCAGACCTGGCTAAGTTAGAGAGCAGTATGGGGTGGGATTTTTTGTTGCTGGTGGTCAGCGGATGGTGTCGGGTCCGACCGTCCGGCCACAAGCCGGTGCCTTAAGGTGGCCGCAGGAAGCAGAACACGAATTAAGGCTCCGGGAGCGGAGCGGAGCTCGTGCTCCCGACAAGCTTGAGCCGGTTGCCAAGGGGAGGGCGTGCGGGGGTCGCGGCTGGCTGGGCCAGGGTTGGGTGACCGCGCTCGGCCTGTAGGGGGCGGGCTCCATGATCCGTGCTCGGGGCTCCTAGCTCTGGTCTCCGAGCGGTCCCAGGCGGGCGGGGCGTGGGGGCGTGGAGGCGGTGCGGCCTGCTGTGCCAGGGAAGGGGTGGGAGCGCCGGGCAGGCGGGTGGGGGCGTGCCGGGGAGGGGGCGGGGGCGCACAGCTGCAGCGGGCGCCCCCTACGGCGCGCACGGCGGAGCTTTGCGGCAGCGGCCAGCCAGTTCCCCGCGGCCCTGCCCGCTGGCTCCAGCGCAGTCTCGAGAGCAACAGGTTAAGCCGGCGAGACGTCAGCGCGCCCCCTCCCCGCCCCCGGTTCTTCCCCCCGCTTAGCGCTGTCCTCCCCCTGCTTCCCCCGCCTCCTGCTGCGCCCGGTTCCCGGACGCTCCCAGCCGCGTTCTGTTGTCATTGTGACGTCACAAAGGGACGGGCCCGGGTGGAACCTCCTCCTCCTCCGTGACGTCAAAAGTCGGGCGGGAGGTTCCAGCGCTGCGGGCGGGCGTGGGGCGGGGGCCGCTGCGGAGCCGGCTGCCTCGGGGGAGGAGAACGAGGAGGAGGAGGATGCGCTCGGCCTCTGCCTTCCGTCGTGTAACGCGGCGCTGCCCTCCAGGTGAGCGCTTGAGAGCCTTTCGTTCCCAAAAGAGTGCCCCTGCCTAGCTATGATTCTGATCCCACTGAGGGGGTGGGGAGCAGGAGGGAGACGTTTCCTTTCTGCAGAAATGTTTTCGCTTCCTCTGTTTCCAGGTTTGCTGATGGCGTGACGTTACTGCTGTAGTAGTTGGGTCTGCTCATCAACGTTTTAGGAAAGCAAGGAAACTTCGTTCAGGGAAAGCTTTGCTTTGTAGGAGGACCATGTTGTGGATTTGGCCACCTTATCACTTTTAACTCATGTTTGGCGTGTCTTCGCAGGATGTGGCCGGATGCCTTTCTGGTTGATGGTGCACAGCAGCAACTGCTACTCTTTCTGAAAGCCTTGCAATTGCAATACCATGGTGATGGGGGGAGGCCACTCCTCCTCTGCTGTGCCAGCCCTATGCCTGTTGAGTATTTTTTAGGGGTCCAGGCGAGGGAAGACTTGTCATTGATACCCGTGTTTGAAAGTGCCACAGGACTCTAAGTCTCAAGATGTTCTGGGGTTTAATTCTTCTGAACTGGACAATATGAGACTCCCAATCCGAGTCTTATTTGTAAAATAAGACTCGGATTGTAAATGTAAAATGGAGAAAGTAATACCTGTCTTTGCTACTTCTCTTTCTCTGAGAAGATCATGTGCAGGAGGTGATGTGTGTGAAAGATATAAAGCAGTATGCTCTTTTTCTATGTAAGGTGGCACTATTACTTGAGCTGGCGGAAAGCAGAACATATTTTACAGGTCTCAGAAGCTTTAGATCTTAGATGCCTGCTGTGTTGCCATTTAGTTTATATTAGCAAAGCAGAGTTTGGGTGTGGGATTGTAGGTGGCAGGCTTTGGGAGAAATAATTGTTATATTTCATATTAAATGACATCCTTGAGAAACTCATAAATTGCAGTGTAATCCTGTCTTAATTGTGCTGGGCATGACTCCCACTACAATACCTTAAATAACTGAAAACATTTGCCTTTCAAAGCCCCAATCCACTTGGACGATAAAAACAGTTGCATGTTTTGCTCTATGGATATTTTATGTCTTTTGAATCACTCCACTGTCTGGTTATTCCTAGGGAGAATAACGGATTTGATTTGATATCTAGGCTTCAAAACCATTTGATGTGTGATGCTTTGTACCACGTATGAGTTTGAAATTAAAATCTCTGGCACATGAAGATATGATTCATGCAGTTAGCATGAAAACAAATTACCAGTTTGATTTGTAGGAAAGCTTGAACAGAATTTATACCACAAGGCTGTAAATTTTAAGTGTTCTAATTTTCTGATTAAAAGTGCAGTATGACTTAAAAAACTGGGAAAAGTTTGTTACAATATTCAGTACCAGGATTTACAATTATATGAATTTGTAAAGTAAAAAGTAGAAAGAAATACATCAAAATATAGTGGTAGGTTTTATGAGCCCCCCTCCCCCCATCTTGTTTATACCCAATTAAATTATTTCACGGCTGGGGGCAGGGTAGAAAACTTGTATACATTATTTAATTGTGTTTTTCCTTTCCTTTCTTGGGCTCGTCACATGGCTTGCTTTCTGCTTGTCTCTAGTAGTAGAAAACCTTTTTCTTTGTCACATAAGTCTAGGGCAGAGTTAACTTAACAGCTATAATTATGGAAGGAATACTGTCAAGGTAAGAGTCCAAAGTATGTCACTGAAATTTGAAAGAAAAAATAAATTATGTCCCAAAATAATCCAATATGAATTATTGTTACCTGGATCGTTGTTTACTGTGGCCAAGTATCTGACTTGTGTGTCCCTCATGGCCATTGGCCCAAATAGCCAACTGGAATTATTTGGTCCTTAGATGGTATAATGGATGTTTCTGCTCTCAGGCTAAACCAGTTCCTGTTGCTGGGCTGAGGGCTATTGACTCACTTCCAAGTGCCTTGGAAATAATTCCAGTGTAATCTTTATACTTTGCTCCAAAGGTTATTTAAACTTTTCTTTTTCAGAAAGAGAATATCTTTTGGAGTATATAACTAGTGTCTGTTCTCTTACATTCAAAATAGAACTGTTTTACTTCTTTCAAAGATGGCATGGGAAAGTCATATTAAGCTTAGTACTTTAAAACACCTGGTAAGGCTAACCTCGAGTATTTTTAATTGAGGGGTTTGCCTTGTCCCATAGTGGTCTGAGGTCCCAGACTCGTGACATTTTTATCTGAATGGTTAAAATGTTTTGACGTCTAAGAAATTGTTTTTGGATTTCTACTTGTACTGATCCTAATGTTACTGGTCCATTTGTAAATCTCCCCCAGGATTACAGTTACAGCTCTGCTAACCACTCTTTACCCACCCAACCTACTTGCCCTTTTGGCTGCAGGACATCCTGGCTGTGAAGCTCCTGACCAATGGGCAGCCCTGGGGTGTCTGTGCCTGTGTCCCCTTTGGCTCCCACCCATAGAAGGCTTGCCAAATGTCAGTTGTTTGTTTCCAAATCTGGTCATTCTAGTTAGACTTATTATTGGAATTACAGTTTAATGTTATATAATCCTTTGAATGAGTGTGAAAACTTTTAAGTTGACTGTTTTGGGAACATTTGACAAAAGTGAATAGCTAAAAAAAATAAGGCTGTTAAATTAGATGTGGGTCTGACATTGTGGGCCTGACACTGGAAAGACCTGGGGAAAAACAATCTAAGGATTCTGCACACACATTGCTTTGTAAGTGATTCCCTTTTAAGAACCAAGTTTCATTTATGCCTACATGCCCTTCCCAACAAACAAAATACAGTATGGAACACTGGGATTCTCAAAAAATCTTCAAAAAGTACACGTATGTGTTTAAGTTAAAGTGTTTGTGCATGTACATATATACATATGTATACACACACACAAACACACTCTCTCTCTCTCTCTCTCTCTTTTTTCTTTTAATGTTTCCTGCCTGACAGACTTTACATTAGCTAACCAACTTCTGGTCCCTTTCACTTCTGATAAAGAGTGCATCTATGGTATTTAGGCTTAATCCCCAGATATTACACTAGACACCTTATTTAGTTCATGTTATTTAACATACCTCAGAGTGGTTCTCCTGCAGTAATTTGTATTACTTTTAGATTTAAAAAACAACTGTGTCATTGACTGGATGGTAGGGGACAGAAAGATTAGTCATTTTACACCTAATTTATATGGAGTTTAGAAGTTTATATTTTGTAATCCAGCAGTTTTATTTTTTAGGACATGGTGCTTAAGGTCTGTTACATTTAAAATCCCTAAGCCTACCTTGGAAATGAGACAAATCCCTTGTTTAGTTTGAATCAATTATCTTGTTTCTTTTTATCTCCCAGGTAACTGTTTTCTTTCCCCTGATATCCTGCAAGCCTCAGTTGCTTTTCCAGGCTCCAGTTTTACCTTCTCTGGTTCCTTTTGACTGTAAAGCTTTTCCATACCTGCCTCATCACTACAGACAGGCTTCTTTCATCCAGGAGGTGGGAACTCTTATGACTTTGATTTTCTGAGCTATGGTCTAGTATTGCTGTTTGTCTACTTTTTTTTTGTAGACAATTTGAGCTTTTTCTTATTCTTTTAGGTCTTAATTTTTCTTGACTTGAGTCAACCATATGTAGCCTTCTGGCAGCCTCACACCTTTTAAAAAAGGGTTTTTTCCTTCGTTTCTCATTCAAAATAAAATCATTAAAAGAAGAGCTGAACCTTGTAGGAAGTGACGGTACTGGCTGGATACCATTTTGCTCCTGGTCCAGTAATTCTGACTGCTTCAGGACTTCTGTTCTTTCACTCCTAGCGGGGTGACTTTTAGCGTTCCTGTTCTCTTAGCATGTCTGGGATGGGAAAGGGCCCATGTTTTATACATGTAGATCCTGTCCCAGAGGGCAAAGTCTAGGTCACACCTGAGTGAGCAGCTGGATTACAACCTAGGTTCAGATTGTATTGTTCTGGTGAGGATGCTGCCTTCTTTTCTGGGGCCCTCTTTGCCATTTAAAGGAATGCTAGAAGAGCTTGGATTTTAGAAAACTCTGGGTGGCCACACAACACCTCTCCTAAAAGCATCCCGAAGAGAAGACCCTGTCAATTCTGAAATAACCACCCACATTTGTTTAGTGAGTTCATGTGAGAAGAAGAGGATGTTGAGTCCATTTTACAGAAGAGAAAACCAAGGTGAATAACACTGGTGAGATAGTTAAAGGTTGTATTTCCTTCCCACTTTTTAGTCTAGATGAAAAAGAGGTAAAATGAATGATCATCAGCGTGGATCCCAGAAGGGGGGCGGGGAGTGAAGGCCATGATAGGGGCTCTCAGCAGCCTCTGCAGAAGTTTTTTGCTTGAGAAAGTTGGGGAAGTTAAGGAAGTTTGTCAGCTTTCAGGAACAAGAAGGAGTGTATCTGTCTCAAGTGCATGTTTGTGTTTGTTGTTTTCTAAAACACCAGTTGGTGGAGCTACCCCCTCATCCCCAGCTAGCTGTCTCCTTGTGTCCTCACTGGGAAAAGGGCTGACATTCCAGTACCCCTTGGGACTGTCTGGTTTGTTCTCTGGTTTTGTAAGTCCTGCCACCCCATCCTCTCCCTTGTACCTGAGGGCCAGTGTGGGTTGCATTAGCTCTCCAGGCTTCTGAGAACCTGTTTGATTTCTTCACAGGGCTGTGACAAATCGGCTTCCATACTTTTTTCTGGCACTTGGCATTGTTGACCCAGACTTTGTTACTTAGGGGACCATGGGGCGCTGGGGGAAATCATATGTCCTCCAAGCCTCACCAGGGTCTGGGTAATCCGGTAAACGAAGGCTGCCCAAATATGTTAATAAGGCAGCATGAGTAATAGGAGCATTATGCATAATTACTCACATATTCATTGGATGTACGAGGGTGTAGAAAGGGGAACCCTACTGGCAGAAGTTCTTGAGAGCTGTTCTTGAGAGCTGGTGTGGCTTAAAAAGCTTAAATTGGATTTCAAGTTCTAATTTTGTATGTCGGTCAGGCTTCACCATCCATGAAGAGGAAGGGCAGTGAGCACTGAAATATTGTCAAGAGCAGTTTTTAGTTACCATGAATCCTAGAAGGTTAGTAAACTACAGAGCTACAGTTTTGCCCCTCTGCTCCCAGTGCAGCTCTTCCCTTACACATTTTTTCCAATAGAACTGGGAATAATTTTTCAACTATATATATGTATATATACAACTATGTATATATATATATACATATATATATATATATTTTTTGTGGGGAGCAAGAGGATGAGTGAAAGGGTTGGGTTGTGTGTGTCTATTTCCATCAGGAGACCCTCTGGTTTACTGGGACAGCAGACCAGGTATCTTGTGACCCGAAGCATCCAAAATGTGCAAGACCTTTTGGCACCCTGTTTTATCGCTGTCTTTTTAAATCTGGGTGGTTCTTTCTCCATTATTTTCTAACCACATTTCAGTTAGGGCTTCATTTACAATGGCGGAGTGTGTTATCTCTTGGTTCTCATTTCTGCCAGCTGTTAAAGTGTTTGGTGCCTGTGGGGGCAGAAACAGGTGCCAGGAGGAAATGAGAAGGGATTAGGACTGAGCATGTGTTTCTTGCATTTATTCCTTCCATAGGTTTGCAGAAAGGGACTGAATGAATACTTATTCTGTTAAGTAGCAGTTGGATATAGACATTATTAAAATTTGCAGAATTTTGTGCTTTATGCAGATGCCTTATTAGTAGTACGTGGGCTTCAGAAATGAAATACCTCAGATTCGAACAGGCTCATTTGGAATATATAGAGTACTCTGTGGTAATGGACAGTGTTGGGAATATGAGCTGAGTTCTAGGTTTCATCTTATAGTGCACTGACTGTGTGACTCCGGGCAAGCCACATAGCCTTGCTGAGCTGCTTTCTCATCTGGAAAACTTGTCCATGTACCTAACAGGCTTGTTGCTGGAAGAGCCAGTGAGATTTTTGATGTGAAAGCACTTTGCAAATTGCATACTACTGCACAAATACTCAAAGTATTATCACACAGTTGAAAATCAACCTGGAGAGAATCAGGCTTGCCGGCAGCCTTCCTAGCTGACTCAGAAGTAAATGAATCAGATGAATTCTATACTTTGCCTCCGAATAAACCAAATTAATAGCAACAAATATTCTAAAATGCATTTTAGGATGTAGAACAAGATTTTAAAGATTAGATGGTGATGCGATCACTTCCCACCCCTAACAACTCTGTTGGTAATTGAATCTCTTCTGTATTGTCCAACACTTGACTCCCAGACTTGTCTGGGTTGTGAATTAGAAAGAGGGGACAGATTGAGAATTAAGATTATAGTGGCACTGAATCTGTGCACAAAGATGTTTAAACTGGATCTTGCAGCAGTAGTCTTTGAAATTGAAAATCTGATCATGATCCTTCAGTGGCTCCAATGTGGCTTTCAGGATCAATTATAAGCCAAGATTGTTATCAGCGCAGTGTAAAAAGCTCTCCTTACTCTACCCTGGGCCTGTCCTGCCACCCATTTCAGTTCAGCTGAGACCTAACCTCTTAGTCTTTGCACTTCCTGGTTCTTCAATTTGTTCAGTGAACCGTTTGCCTGAGGAGCCCACCTGGCCTGTCTGAGGCCTTACCGTATGGCCTGTCACCCCTGTCCCCAGTCAGGCGGATCCAGGCCCCTTCTCTCTGTTGACCTGACTTGTTACACCTACCTTTAAGTATTGGAATTATTGTTTACATGTCTTTTACCCTGTTAATCCCCAAAAAGTAGGGGCTGAATTTTGTAAGCCATCACACAATTGAGGAATATTTGTTGAGTTGAAGCTTTTGGAGTATTTCAGATACAAACTAGTGGTGGGAGAGAATTGCTGTGGATCTAGTGGAAAAAGATAAACTTTAATCAGAATTTTATAGTTGAGAAAACCTGAGGTGTCTAGCACTGTTAGGCAACTTGCCTGAGGTTGCACATTTTATCAGCGACACACCAGAACTTGAAATTCAGCCGCTGATATGTAGTAGAAGGCCTTTGGATAGGTATTTCAGAGATGTTTCTTCCTGCAAGGTAGATTTTCAGTTATCTGTGGTAACTGCAGTAATTGATTCATTTTCATGGAAAAATAAAACCCACTTGTAATCTCCATACCTAATTTGGCCAATTGCATTTTCCCCCTTTTGAAAATGGCTTTTTTTTTTTTTTTTTTGGGCTTTATAAGAAATTCAAATTAAGGCACTACACAAAGAAAAACCATCGGATTGCACACTGACATTCCTGTAGAAAAATACTTTTTGACATGTGGGGTGTGAAAAATAGTTTTACATATGTACTTTTAAATGCTCTTCTGTTAATATGCCTTTTGCATTTATAACTTAATTATCAAAATACAATTCTGCATCATTGTTTTTAATGGCTGCAAGGCACTCTCCCAGAGTTTTCCTTGGCCTGTCCGTTCTTGATTGTCTTTTGGGGCTGTTGTACAAAATGATGTGCACAGTATGCATTACGGGTTATCTTTTTGTACTTAACCCCAGATTCCTCAAAGTGAAATTACTGATTCAGAAGTAACTGTGTTTACGATTGGAACCCTCTTACCACATTGTCTTCTTGGAGAAAGGCCATGCTAATTTATGGTCCCATAGGTAGTACATGTGAGGCTAGTGGATTTGTTTGTTCATTGGCTTTTAAAAACCAATTCAGGCACTTGTAATGAGTGATAAAGATGTCAGTTGAGTTTTATTTAAGTTTCTATTTTCTTTCCTTGTTTTCTCAGAGCTTTAGAACTAAAATGAGATAAGGTATGTGAAAGCACATTGTAAAACAAAATTGCCTTAAGAACACAATGTGTTAGAATGACCGTAGTGGAGAAGGGAGGAAGAGAGTATATGTGTACACTTACATATTTTAAATTTATGAAATGCTTTTTTGTGAGGACATAACATACTTAAGGTGACCTAACATTTCACTGTTTTCATATGTGATTTTAGCTTTGTTGGTGAGGTGGGTGGGGGCTTTGTATGGTTACAAAGGTCCTGTGTGGCTCTGTCATGAAAGACCACTCAAATACAGCTAGTATATTCTAATTGCTTACCATGCTCTTGGCACTGTGTTAGATGTAGAAAACTAGTTAATCGATCTTGACGTCAGAGAAGTTATAGTGTAGTTGACAGAATTAAAAACACTGTGAGAAGAGAGTGGGTGACTTCTGATAAATCACTTCACCTAAGTCTCAGTTTCTTTGTCTATAAAATGGGGAGAATTATACCTTCATTATTGGTCCCTCAAGGTCATTTTAGGGGAGACAGTTAAATGTTAACCATAGGAAGTGCTTTTGTAAACTATAACTGTCTAGACCATTATTATTAACAATCCCACAGTTCTCTGTGTCTGTAATTCTCCAGCTTCAAGGTTGAAGAGGGAACATGGTGGTGTTTCTAGGTCATCTTTGTTCATTACAGCCTTATTCAAGTTGTCCGAGGAAGAGGATAGGAATGAAAATATTACAGGTGCTCATCACTTTCCTTCTCAGTAAGGGTTCCCTTTTCTTCCTAACTTACAGAAAAATGGAGTATGTTCTTTACAGCCAGACACACTTTTTATTGTTCAGATGATGGATTTGTATCTTTTTTTCCCCTTCTGGTATGTGAGTACTGGGTGGTGTCACAGCGCTGCTGCAAAGAAGCATTACCTTTTGGTGTTTAAGACTGTACTTTTGGATAAACTTCTTTGCCTTTATTTTAGTTCTTTGGTCAAGATGTTCCTTTAGTGATGAAGTAAGACTTAAATGTTTATTGGTTTTACCCATTTTGTCCCCCTTTCCATTTTTATGCTGCTCAGAGCACTAAAGCTCTGTGTGTTCTATTTTCAGCTTGTAATAATTTCTTGGAGGATGAAAGAGCCAACCTATTTCATGAAGAGCCATGATCTGGAGTCTCAGTTAAATTGGTAGCACATGGTTTTCATCTGCCATGAAGGGCTTTGGTTGTGTTATCTTGTTGGAACTGTGTCTTAACCACCATATCACAAAACTTGGTTCTCTGTACACACCGTGGGGCTTTTCAGCCTGATGATTCTGAGTGGTAAGGTCCCCTTGCCTTTATGATAGATTCCAAACAAAAGGTGGACTTGGTCTTTTAAGAGTTTGACAATCATGAAATGTTTGGCGGGACTCTGTAGAGTTCTTCCTGTGCATTTAGGAAAGGAACTTGGAGGAGTTTAGTGTGGGGGATGATGAAACATGGTCCTATTGAGCATAATTATTTTAGCGTGGTTTTGGTTTAACATTCACTTCCATCTGCTCTGTAGCCTTTTCCCTGGGGCTTGTAGTTGGTTGCAATTTTTGAGGAAGCTTTATTTTATATATTTACTTATAAATATATACTACACCTCATTCTAAAAAGGATTTCAGGCCGCATGAGCAGTCATCCTGAGAGCAAATAATTTTTGCTTTGATCTAAAGTTCACTTTCTAAATCGAAAAAGTGACAACTGGATTAAAATATGAGCAATGAGCAGTTGTCCTCAACCCAGCAGTGTCTGTGCTGAGTAACCTTTTGTTTTTAGCTTTGAAAACTTGGCCTTAAAACTTTAATTAAAGGCAAGTTTTGTAAAGAAATGTTGGGATTGACACCCTGATAGAATTTTTAATCTGAAAGAATTTTACAGATCCTTGGAAGTAATCCCCAGTGGTGATTACATCCCAGAGTGGCAGAGATCAGCTTTCTATTTAAATACCAATGCAGTTTTATCACTTTTTCCACTGTGCAGGGGCCAAGGAGGGTCTGGATTTAATAATGAACTTCTTTGGTGGGGGTTTGGGGGTGGTGGCGTAGTTTGTAGATATTAGAGCATGATTCAGCGTTCTTTGTCTTTAAAAATGTTTTCAAATAATCATTCTGTATCGTAATCCTCAAAACTCCTGTTAGGATTCCAAACCATTGTGGTTTAAACTTAGCTGGAATGTGCAAGGTGGCTGACAGAGTGAATGGGAAACCTCCTTTGAAAAAACACATTTGGCTTGCCTGATTGTCCCAGAGTCTGGGCTCTGGGCATATCTGTGCCATGGGCCAAGTCTTCTGGTTGAAAGGGTTGGAGAATACTTGTTCTAACTCTATCGGACTTCCCCCCTGCACCTTCCCTGCCCAGCCCAAGCTCAATATAAACATCATCAGTTAGTCCTAAAGAAACTCTTGCTACGGATATGGACTTCAAGACTTCATGTTATGCTAAGTTTTTGTCTAGATGAGACACACACTCAGTTGTATTTGTGATGTCAGAACTCTAATGATGCTATTAAAATGGTTTTTCTTTTGGTCCCGGTAAGCTAGAAAGCATTGGGAGGTGAGGAGGAAGGGTCTGCCTTGGAACTATCTAAAGCTAAAAAGTATTTTTTTCTTCTTCCTTCTAATTCTACTCTGCTCTAATTGAGTGATGTGATCACTACTACTACAACATTGACCTAGTCCAAAATGGAACACATTTTCTGCTCAACTAGCCTTTTTTCCTTTCATCCTTCCATGAGACTTGCTCAAGTTGTCATGTTATTTCTTTGCAGAATTTATTGGAGCAGTAGGCAAAACCTCTTGGGAGTATAAATAATGATGATTATAAAGAACAGTCAGTGTACCTAGGAAGGCCATTATCTTTGACTTGCAAAAGGTTTTACAGCTAAGCATTGTTTGCTTACAGTTGTTTAATACAAATGAAGACCTTAATGGGGTACCTATTGTAAGAGGAGTCCTTTTACTCTATTTGTACATGGAGGTAATCTCAATAAGAACAACACCTTGCCCAGACATAACTGCTTGTTTCCCTGGACAGGCATTACATATACAATCCAGGAAAAAGAAGACCTTGGATGGTGGTGGTTCCTGGTCTTTTTTTCTGCTGCCATCAACAGCGCATAATCCTTTCTGCTGAGTGTTAAAAGATTTCTAAAGCTGATAAGTAACACTTCATTTGCTTTTGGTGTTTCCTCCTACTAACTGCTTTCTACCCAATTTATGTATTCAAAGATGGTTTTGAAACTAATTTAAGGGACTTGTCTGAGTAGGCAGTGACACTGAATAAATATATTTAAATGGTAGATTGTTATGCTCATAATTACAGTATAGCTTTAGGGTAATAGGAAGCCCAAAGTTGCAGTTTTTACTTTTTGGGAGATTTAAAGTTCCCTCTCATGGTACTTTTCAGTCTAATCTAACTACTGTGTGTGTGTGTGCGTAATTTTGGCATACATTGCTGTCCTTTTTGCTGTATCTTCAGCAAAGTGTCAACCTTTTAGCCTTTCTTTTTTTAAAACTCTTGTATCCTCAACTGATTCCAGTTCTTTTGGCAGTTCTTCAACTATTTTTCTTTCGGTGTTACAGTGGTAGTTTAAGACAAAAAGGCATCTTAGGCATCTCAGTCTTTCCCTGAGTAATTTTTGGATATGGATGCAATTTTTTCCCCTTAAGAATAAAGTGGTTTTTAGTGTATTCAGAGTTGCGCAACCATCACCACGATTAATGTTAGAACATTTTCATCACCTGAAAAAGCAACTGTATACCGATTGGCAGTCACTCCTCATTTCATCCCAGTTCCTCCCATCTCTAGCAGCCACTAATTTACTTTCTGTCTGTATGGGTTTGCCTATTTTGGACAGTTCATATAAATCTGCGGTCCTCAGCTTTTTTGGCTCCAGGGTCTGGTGCTCCTGTGAGAATCTAATGCCTGAAGACCTGAGGTGGAGCTGAAGACCTGAGGTGGAGCTGAGGCTTTGATGCTAGCGGTGGGGTGTGGCTGCAAATACAGATGAAACTTTGCTGGCTGATCTGGAAGCCCACCTCCTGCTGTAGGACCTGATTCCTAACAGGCCATGGACCTGGATTGGTCCTTGGGGTTGAGGACCCCTGAAAATGCAATCATAATTTATGTTTTTTTTTGTTGTTGTTGTTGTGATTGACCTATTTCACTTAGCATATATTTTCAAGGTTTGTTCATTTTGTAGCATTGATAGGTCCGTCATTCCTTTTTATGGCTGAATAATAGGCCATTGTATGGACATACCGCATTTTGCTTATCTGTGATGGACATGTGGGTTGTTTCCACCTTTTGGCTTTTGTGAATATGCTGCTGTGAATATTTGTGTAAAAGTTTTTGTGTAGATATTTGCCTTACTCTTGGAATGCTTTGATTTAGAAAATTGGGCACATATGCATTATTACTAAATTTTATTGCTCTTTTACTTACCCGCTAAGCTGTTTCTCTCAGCTTTTGTCTCTAAGTCACATGTGTTCTAACAGAGTGCTACATTGAGCCCTCCCCTTCTTGGGCAGTTGTCTTGCCTTTGGGGGTGGGGTTTTCATTTTCATTACTGCCTGACTGCTGCTTTTCACTGTGTGTGTAGGTGCCTAAGAGTGGTTTTATTTCTTGTGCCCCTTTGCAGATTGTAAACACTGTTCCCACAGGCTTATGCCAGAACCAGATGTTCCATTTGCTTAAGTGTGACAAACTAGTGGGACTTGGAATTTCATCATAGAATGAGTTACTTTCGTGAGTGCTTAGGTGTTTCTGGCTGTAGTTGTGGCTCTTCAGATGCCTCTTTGCAGAGCATTTAACTACATGGTTTTGGGGCAAAGTAGAGTACAAAACCGTGGCTCTTCTGGGAGCACGGAGAAGGACTAAGAAATTGTTTTCATTCCTTACCTTCAGTTTTGATTTGCTTGTGGTTACCTGTGTTAACATTCTTTGGCAAAGCACTATGGGGAATAGAATTGCTGTCTACCTAGACATTTTTTCTGATTTTCTTGGTTCTTCCAGGTCTGCTTTATCTAAACAAAAAAAATGCTTAAAAAAAAAAAAGGCCTTTATAATGAAGAAATGGGAGTTCTTTGAAAGAAGAGGAATGGTGCCATGTTTTTTCCTGATATTTCTGATTTTTACAAGATTTATTTTTCCCAGGTTGGTATGAAATTGTTGAGATCAGATTGGTCTCTTATTTGAGCCAGGCACTTTTTGCTCATTTTTAATTAAATTAATTCATTAATTAATTCCCCCCTTTTTGCTTGTTTTTTAAGTGTTCAAAGAAAGTATGAGGCAATAGAAGAGAGGTGGGATGCTGGGTGTTGAAAAAGTCACGTGGCCAGAGGGTGTTCCAAAGCATTTTTTAAATTTTTTATAATTTTTATGAGTTTATTTGAGCCAAAATTGACAATTGCTGGGAAGCAAGATCTGAAATGCTCTCCCAAAGCATTCTGAGAAGTGGAGAGTGCCTGTTATAAACCTCTGCGAGTGAACATTTTGGTGTGGATGGCTGTGCCTTTCCTAAAAGTTCCTGGTGATGCTTGCAAGCTGAAGACCGATGTGTCTGTCAGCATTTGGAATCTTATTGCATAGTGCTCAAGTTCAGTGTCAAAAAATTCCTTCCTAATGGTATTAATCATGCTTTATCACAACTCCAGTTTTCTGGTACAGCTCTTTGTTCCAAAGTGACTTATGCTAAGGTCATTGACTTGGCTTACCTAATGGGGAGCCCCAACAGACAGCTAAGTTAGATATTTTCTCTGTAGTGTCTAAATAACCAGGAATTTTTAAGGTTAGATACCTCTTCAGTTTAGAAGGTAGGTATGAGTGAGTGTGTGTGCTTGCATATGTACGTATGACTATCTAAGAAGGAGTTACTATTTTAAACTTTGCATTGTTTAACTGGAAATCTGTGTTCTGCTGAGCTGCTTTTGTGTGGTGTACCTATAACCTGTACACATATTTGTGCCATTTTAAAAGTAAATGCCACATCCCTCCTACTAAAATTGCTTATTAGAGCTAATTTTAAGAATTGAGTTAGAACTGCCCTATAATGTAATGCAGAATATTTCCCAATAATGCCTAGGTTAACAATGATAGTCTTGCTGTATTGTGCAAAAAAGGCTTCTGTTCAGACCCAGCTGGGTTTCAGGCTTAATTCATTGCTCTATGGTGGGATCACCACAGCTGCTGTGGGGCCTTTACAAATGCAAAAAAGCTGTCAGTGTTTGTTTCATCAGCTGCATAAGTGATGAGGCCAAGTTGAGGAATCCATTCCAGTGCGCAGTGTGCAGGCTGTAGCCATTATTGTTTACAGAATTAGTGTGTTGGAGCTTTAAAATAGTTGGCACATCGACTGCCCTTTAAAAGCACAAGACTAAGGAATAGGACCAGTTGGTCGTCCTTGTAACGTTGGCCGGATCCAGCCCAGCTCTTGTCTTTAACAGTTATTGCTTTGGTGTGTGAGACTGAGCCTCTTTTGGACAAGGTGGGGTGCTCAATTCTTGTCCGTTTAGTTCTGCACCCCAAATGTAGGTTTGCATTCATTTTTTACAGTTATTTAGAGTTCTACAATTATAATTGAATTTTAAAGCCTTAGTCATCCTCCCATCTCCAAATAGATATAGGATTGTCAGCTGCAGCTTCAAATATCTGTGCAGTAACATCGTGGATTCACGTCTATGGGATTTACTTTGCGAAGTGATGTTGCTTTAGAAATTGCCCTCATTTTTACCTGTGGATACAGAAAGACCCATTGGACAGGTTACTTTCCAGCCAATTAGGGTGTTGTCCCTGCAGGGCCCCTCAGTGGATATGACCAGGTATTGCCATGGCACCATGTCCAATATCTAGTCCTTTTTGGGCTGGGCAAGCATGCATGCATTTGGGACCTGTATCCACAGGATATTTGGAGTTATCCCAGTCCCTCTTTCATTTTAGCCTGACTTATTTCAGACCTCCTCCTCAGCTTCAGGGGTCTTTCTGAAAGTCATGCCTCATGGAAGCTGGAGGCCACTGATGGTGACCAGTCTGTATGTGTTTTAAAAGTGGAGCTTGTCAGGCCTGTCAGCCACTGGGGATGAATAATGGTGTTTCCTTCCTCCCAACTGTAGAGGTCCCAAAGTGCTCTCCCATATTCATAAAAAAGATGACATGAGGATCAGAATCTCCCATGATATCGGTCAGTATTGTTAAGCTTCATTTCAAATAACTGCTACATATATGTACTCTTCTGAATTTCTTTATGTGTGCCTCGACCATTTATCCTACAAAATGTCCAGAGCCCAAAAGGGTAAAATGGGTCCGATGGATCCCGTGTGGTATTTGTGGTGATTAAGTAAAATTTTGGGGATCCTAGTCTGTTTCTTTTAAAGAGCTTTTCAAGTGGAGAGGATGGTCTCTGACAAGTATATTTTAAGTCTTACTTACAGTGAACTTCCAACAGAGAACAAATACAAATATCAGTCTAGATTTTTTACTTTCTTCTTAACACCCTCCCACCGCCATCACACACACTCACCATAGGATAGTAGCAATGAAAAGGGAAATAGCAAACAGTGAACTTCACATCCTCTCCCCCTGGGGGAAAGACTAATTTGCAGGGCCTCATAAGGAAACAGCAGTTTCATGGTCATTGTTCTCCACCTGGCAGTGCTTGGTTGCACTTCAGGAAATGCCACTGGCCAACCTGTTTCTCCTCTTGCCTAGTGTGTTTTGTTGTATATTGCGAGTTTTAAGAACCCTTTTATAAAGCCCCTTCTGCTTCTGAATGATATTATTTTCATTTGTTTGAAAGTATTGCGTTCTCAGTGTTTTAAGAGTTTTGTGAATACATAGTCAAGCGACCTTGTGTGCCTGAGTGTGTTTGTTTGTTTGTTTCCACGTCAACATCACCTCATGACCCCAGGACTTATTGCTCAAAATCAGGATGTCAGCTGGCCACTGAATGTCAGCCCTGCCACTGACTAGCCGAGTGCCCTGGAGGATCACTGGGCCTCAGGGATCTCTACTGTAAAGTGGGAAGCAGATGACCCTCTGAGCAGAGTAAGTATTTTAACATGTGTGCCCCTTACACAGTAGGCATTCCTTTTCACCTGCACAGCAGTGTCACTTAACAGCTGCTTTGCTGAGGGTTTGGATTGATACGGACACCTTAGAATTTATTGGATGGCTAGCTATTAGTTTTCCCTTGGCTGTGGCGGGAGATGGTGAGCTCAACTCTCTGAACATAAAATGTGTCCGCTGGGAGCTTGAGCATCCTGGAGTGTCTTTCTCTTGACCTCAGTGTCCTCTACCCATTACAAAAACAAACAAACAAACAAAAAACCACAAACCCAAAAAACCTTGGGCCAGCAGCTCACTAGTGTCTGATGTAGAACTGATTGTCTTTTCCAACACTGATATAAAGGTGGCTCAGAGATCTGCTTGAGGGAAAGCAAAAGGCCTGGGGATGCCAGCAGCTGTGGGAAAGAAGCATCGGAGTCCTAGCTGGCTGGCTGTAAACAGCAGCAGGTGCTGAGGAAGGAACTGCTATGTCCTGGAAGGGTGTCACTTGTGAAATAGTCCAGGCAGAACTTGTTTTTAGAATCAGGTTTCAAATGATAGTAAAAGGTAGACGGACTTGGATGCTCTGAGAATGGAGTACGCTGTTTCTGGTGAGTTTTCTGGTTATTGTTTAAGCCCATGCTGTTGAAACTCTTTATGGGAGGACACGTCATCGGCTTTCTTGTCTTCAAAAGTCTGTGATGTAGGAAGGGGATTTCACTTTGATCTCATTACTGAGGCCTCAGAAGGCCTTCTGGCTGTTGGTCTGACAGTTCTTTGTTACTACTGTACGTTCATCTAGATATGCGATAGAACGTTGTTGGGCTGTGTGCATGCTGATCCCCAGAGGGCTATGTGTTTTACCTACATTCCTGAGGAGGATGTATTATATTACTTATGGCCGTGGGAATAAGCTCCATTCATCTGAGGGTTCAGCACAGCAAAGTTGGTTCCAGACTCCCAGAATGCTAGTGGGTCAGAACTTAATTCCAGAGTTACAGAGGAAAATCAGGCATTAATACTCTCTGACCAAAGTGTGAATGTGGACTCCTCCCCACCTCAGGGATAGATAGTGGATAATAATGAAACTTTTGCTCCTGACTGCCAATTTATTGGAAATTCTGATAACGGGTGGTGACCATCAGTTTTTTTCTTCTATGCAAAGCTCATACCCATTATTTGATACAGAAATTTAGAACAAAACCTCCAAACCCTCTCAGATGGTGCACTTGACCTGAATTAACTTTTCATAATGGCATAGCTAGATTTTCCTACATAAGAGCTTTAACAGCACAACTGAAAAGCTCATTTTTGAGCTTTTACTGTTTTTGACAGTGGTTATCTTGCTGCTGCTAATAGAAACTAAAAAGTTCATTTGCTAAAACGATTGTCATTTCCTTCTTGGGAGTGCAGCTTAACTCCAGGACTTCATTTAGTCCGAGGAAAATGGTTGCTACCTCCCTGTTAAGCTTCTTTCCATTATCCAGTTGTGGCAGAATGACTGTTGGGGAGGCCTGGGGAGATGGGGGTAAAATAAAGGAACAGCTAAGAAGTAGTCTGCAGAATGTGTACTTCTGTCCAAAAGCCTGTATGGAAAGGACAGGGGCTTTAGAAAGGGGGTAAAATGGGGAGGGGGTAGTGGTTGCTGAAGCATGAAGCCTCCAAAGGCTCCTGGGACTTAAAAACAAAAAAGGGAGCTTTTTGCAGATCTTTCACTTGCACACGTCTTCCTCTCCACCATCCATTCTCCCCTGCTGTTTTGTAAATCTCCCAGTTGGAAATTTTTAACATGGGAGAGCTTCTTCCTGTGCTTCAGTTGGCAGGATGCTCAAACACAGCTGCAAAGAATTTGCTTCTCCTTTTCACAGCATCTCTCACTTAAAAGCATTAGTGGGACTACAAAACAAAATAAAAACTTGAGGCTTTTTCTGAAGTGGAAGCCAAGTTTAATTAAAGTCAAGGAAGTTGGAGGCTATAACTTTTGTCAAATCTCTTAAAGTCAAGGCATGTGCCAATGGCAGGCAAGGTGGAAAATGCCAGCGGCTATTCTCAGTGAGGAAATTTGAGGCTGCCTTGTCTGTTTCATGCTTGGGGAATATCCTATTGTTTATCAAAAGATGTGCTGATCCAACATCTCTTGGTGGCCTCAAAATGGTTGCCACTGATGTGGTGGTTTTCTTGTTGGAGGAGCAAAATCCTTAATTAGCTTTCTGTCTCTTCCCAAACCAATCTGAATGCCAAACTCTGTGCTCCGCCCCCAGTCCCTGACATCGCCACTGGGCTGTAAAATCTCTTGTGTAAAACGGGAAGTTTCTGATTTGATAACCGACTTCTAACATTGTTAAATATTGTTAGTATACTCTGGAGGTACCCCTGAGTGTATGAGTGATAGGTTGGTTTCTTGGTCTTGGGGATTTTATAGATGTTCACAAAAAACTGCATTTACTATGTAGGAAAATGCTTGCCGTTTAGCAGTATTTATGTATGTCTGAAGTGCTTTCACTGATTACGTAGACCAGATCCCAGTCAGGGTCCAGAACTGAATTGTGGCCTCTTCAGACCCGGATTGTCAACAGGAAGGGTACTTATATGATTTATACCTCACAGATGGAAGATAGGTAAATTTAATATTTGGGCCTTAAATTGAATTTTGCCAGCAGATTGTTTAGCTTCATTTCAACCTTTTCATTTCATTCCTGAGAAGTTATAAAGAAACTGTATGTGTGTGTTTAGAACAGGGAATATATAGAAAGGGAACATACTCATTCCTTAGTACTTATGTAGATCTTAGCACCTCTTTAAACTGAGGAAATGATTTCCTCAGGATCATTCTTGGTTATTTTGGTGTATTTTATCCTAACCATTTGTTAGGTAGTCTGACAATATCCTCTCATTTCGCAGGTATAGAATTGTTACTTTAAGAAGCTTAATGGTTTCGAGTCCTGTCAGGCTAATATGTAGTAGAGCTAGAACTTAAAACGGTACCTTTGGACTTTACAGTGACTGTGTTATAGAGGTGTTGGGTTTTTGCTCTGCTTTGAAAAAGCTGTGGGACTGCGGGTAAATTACGAAGTCTTCTATAGTTGAGGTTTCCTTAGTTGTGAAGTCTTAGTGTGTGACGGGAATATAGAATTTCCCTTCAGAAATACTATGACTTTTTGTCTTCCTGGACATTTGTAACCCTTCTTCCTGTTCGCTTTCTTTAGTTTAAATTCCACACATATTTTTATTTAATTTGTGTTATTTTAGTGGTGGGGAATGACATGGGGAGGGAATCTAGGATTGAGACCAGATAAGGGTCAAGAGGGTTTTAGGCAAGTGCATAGACATCATAGGGATCTTGTTAAAAGGGAACTTCTCATTTAGCTGGTCTGATGTGTGGGCCTGAGATTCTGCCTTCCTCTAAAGGTCTCAGGGGATCGTCTGATATCCTAGTAGGAGTTTAGGACTAACTTCATTCTTGTGAGTAGTTTGTGCAGAGGTTCCCTCCTCTGTTCCAACCCCACCCAACAGCTCTCTATTCATCGGGTAGTTCTTATAAGATCTCTGCTGTCAAAAAAAAAAAAAAAAAAAAAAAGTATTATTTTAGGGGCCCCAGCTTTTTTGAACCAGCAGAGACTGAAGACCATAGTGGTCATTCTCCCGCAATTGAATGTTTAAAAACAGTTAATGGGATTGTAAAGCCTAAGAATTGTTTGAAAATGCCTTTTTTTTTGGCCCAGTCCTATATGCTTTCCTCTCTGAGGACCATTCTTCCCTTTTCTGGAAGGAGGCCTGGTGGTGTTTCCTTATAGACAACTAGTTAACATGCACTGTCTGTATAGTGCTGTGCATTTCCCAAAATTCTGTCATGTCTCATTTGGTAAACACAGCACTATCAGGAATTTCTGTGTAGAGCCCGTACTATTTTGCTGGTTTCTATCCCTCATCCTGAAAGCTCATTATATGTCTTTAAAAAAGGAGAAGTTCTCTATTGGATAGTAGCTACCATTGATCGAATGCATTACCTACCTAAGTGTTTTACCTGTTCAGGTTCTACTACAATCCTGTGAAGTCTGTTGTCCCCAAATTGCATGGCTGGGTTGGACTGCCTGTCTGTTCCCACAATTGAGATTTGAATCCTGGTCCTGCTTCATTTTGAAGGCCAAGCTGTCCTCACAGTACTGCCTCTAGGTTATTTAGCCAGATCCTTAGATCTTGGTTCTGATTCTTGTCATTTACTTAATCTCCTAATTTGCTTAATCTCATGGTCTCAGTTTCCTTATATGTAAAACGGGGGTTCTTAAGTATAGTATCTGTGTCACTTAATTTTGAATGTCTGGCTGGCACTTCCTGTGCATTTGATTTCTATTACAATTTTGTTATTGTAACACTCTCACTGCTTTTATAAACCCAACTCTCTTTGTCCCCACCCTTTAAAAAAAAAATTCTCCGAAATGTTAAAAGAAGAATTTTAATGATTCTTTTCTTAGGTTAAAAGGTATGATACTAGGTTAAGAGATAATAAATTTCTATGTTGTTATCAACATACAAAATAAAACATATTAAGTGGCTATTTATAGAGAAGGAAGTTGGACGATTCAGAATCGGTGCTTACTGGATTTTGTGGGTCTTTATTTTTTACTTGCCCAGTTTTCCTGGTGTGTAGGGGAATTCCTGCCTGGAGACATTGCAGCTTCCTCATATTACGAGTAACTGCATGTCCTAGTCTCCCCCAAACTAAAGTTCACTGCTGTTTCCAGACTATTTTAAAAGTATTTTTCATTTGCTAACAATAATGAATACACATAGTGGGTTCTCTGTAAACATATACTGAATTGAATAGCCAAATGATTAAAGATTTATAAATGGGATGTGTGTTTATAATCTCCTTTTCTTCTACGGTTTTCCCCAGTGCTGTCTCTTCCAGGAAAAGTTCTTACTTATGAAAGTAAAGAAATGATCTTCAAATAATGATTGTGTTCTTTAAAAAATTGTTTTTTAAGGGCATTCTTTTTGAAGCTTGATCTTTAGGAATAATGTAAATTAGTAGGACCCTGGTTTTGTGTCCCTAATGATACATCTCGTTCTGTGGGGGCCTCGCTGAAGAACATATTGTTTCATTTTTTTCCCTCTTTATGTCTCAAAATCTTTGTATTTTTTTTTCTTCCCTATCTTTTAAAAAATAGGTTTTGGACAGTAAATGTTTTTCTTTGCATTTTATGAGAATTTTAGGGATATCCTTAATGTTTTTGCGTGCTTCTGTAGAGGTGTATTAAGAAACTGGTGCATTTTTGCCTGTTAACTAGAGAGTTAAGTGATTCTGTCTTATTTTCATAGAAACGCTAAAGGTTTTTATGGATTATCTAGTATTTTGTTCTGAAGAAACATGTTCTATTTGTAAAACAGGATGTGTGTGGGGAAAGGGCAGTTCGGCAAGCATTGTTGGGTTCTCAGGCCTAAATTAATTTGCCTTCACTCAGATAATTTAATACATCCTAGTAAGTGATGTTCCCAGAGTGCTTTATTATACAGCAGCCCAGGAGATGAGAGGAAGATTGTAGAACTTGAGTTTTTATGTATGAAGGGGGGGGGGGGGTGATTTAGAAGAACACAGCCAGCAATTCTGTTGGCTGACTCTTGATTCTGGATTTTTCTCTTCGTGTCGATGCTTGGAACTTTAGTCTTTGTGGGGTCTAAGAAGGAGATTTTAGAGGTTTCCACTTCCTCTTTCCTGTTATTTTCCACTTTCCCACTGATCGCATCAGTGGGACGCTTAAAAAGCCATTGACAATCTGATGGTCTAAAAGCTCCACCTGCAGTTAGAAGCTGGTCATCCTTCTGGAATGTTCTTTCTGCTGGAGGTTGGTTCTAGTCTGCTGGAGGTTGGTTCGAATCTCCGGGCTGAAGGTTTTGGTTAGGACTTTAGTTTTGCTGCCTCTAGAGAGGCCACTGGACAACAAGAGCCCTTCAGGCTTCTCAGTTTGTGTGACAGAAATAAAAATGGATGTCCTGGGTTCCCTGGGTTTCCGTGACTTGAGGTCACATCCTGGGGCAGTGGGGCAGAGGAGTGGCAGGAGGTGTGCAGGCAGCAGGAGGAGCTGTCACATCTCTTTTGTGAAGCCTGTGTGCTCAGGATCTTCGACTGCAGAAGCACAGTATGAGGGGCGGCAGAAGGGCTGGCCTTTGGGGTCAGAGGCAAAGACAAGAACAGGCTGAAAAACTTTGCCTTGACCTAGAAAGAGGTTGTATAGACAGGCCTTTAGATCTTCGGCCTTTTTTTTCTTTCTTTCTCTCTCTCTCTCTCTCTCTCTTTTTTTTTTTTTTTTAAAGGCCATGCTCACAGCTGAATTGGAAAATCTCCTGCATACACAGCTTCTTCATTAGATACTGATACCGGTTAATTCAAAATCACTTGTAATTGGAAGCAGCTGCTGTTTCCCAGCTGACTAGGTGTTCAAGTCAGATGCTTTGAATTAGCTGGACTTGGATTATTCATATTTTAATTAAAGTCCATTTTACCCTCCCCACCACCCCCAGTCTCTTGCCTCGCCAATGAGCAGGATTTTACAGTAATACATTTGAAATTACATGAGCATCCCAGTAGAAAGACATAATGTAAGTTCAAGTACTTGCAGTTGATTATGGTCTTGTATTATTAAATAGTGAATTTAACTGCCTTCCAATTCCCTTTTCTCACCCTCTGAACCTGGCTTCTGTAGTGGGGGAAAATTTCATTCCATTTAGAAAAGTTGAGACTTTTGTTCCCTTTCCTTCTCTTGGGACACAGGCGTATTAGCCTAATTGCTTGTGTCACTGCTACAGAGAAGGTGCTGCATGAAATGGGACTCACAGTTTTCTGGTACTTTTCATCTAATGGGGTTTGCAAATTAAGCCATGAATAGTGGGGCTTAGGGGCTGTGGGGATATTTTCATAGAAGAAAAAAAGTTAACAAGTGCTATGGTGAGGCTGTTTAGTGCTACCATATAGATATAGAATGTTCAACAAGCAGCTCGTAGGAAAAAAACTGCCTTAATTTCCAGGAAAAAAAAAAAAAAAGAAAATCGCTTTGCATTTCTCTATCCATGATGCTGATGAGAAAAAGAGACTCTGCTGGAGGGAAGGAGATAAACAGATCTTTCCTTCTTTTCCTAGTTAAGGTACCTAGCTTGACAAAAGTTTCACTTGATAAATGTCCTACTTAATTTAATTTTGTGTTAGTCCCTCTCCTCCCCTTGAGTGTCCAGTTCTAGCTGACTTGCAGAAAAACCAGGGCAGTGCAGACCCATCAGATTTTGCACACCTGTTGTAATGCTTAAGGATTCCTCGTGGTCTGGGAAATTTAACACTGTGTAGGAGGCATGCACTTTGTCCAAAAGGAGTTTTAAGTGTCCCTGGAGAGACAAAGCATATACCTGTCAGTGCATTTAGGGAATTAAGTAAATTACTGTCAGTGTGTCCCAAATGATTTGGCACTGTCATACACTGAGCACTGGGACAGCCAACGAAGGAATGCTAGGGTTGGTTAGCTATTTGGAGGTGGAAGTTTACTGTTGGCACCCATCAATTCTCTGTATCTATCTATGAGTTCGTTTCTGTTTTGTTCATTTATTTTGTTTTTTAGATTCCACATGTAGTGAAATTATATGATATGTCTTTATGTGAATTATTTCACTATGGGTACCCTCTAGGGTCATCATGTTGTTGCACATCAAATATATTACTCTTTACTTAACACCACTAGCATTAAAATTTTGCTATCATCTTCTCTTGGCTCTCCCAGCATAATGTTTCTTAAAATAACATCAGTGTTAATTTGCACTTGTGTTGATTGGTCGGTGTTGATGAGGTACTGCCCTCAAATCTCCCTGCTGTTTTCATAGTTATCTTTCTTTAGGAAAAAAGTTACTTTCCTGCTCAAATCTTTCATAGCACTTTGTTGCTTATGGGATAAAAGCTAAACTCTTAAGCATTACCTAAAACCCTTTATTAGATCAGTCTTCTCCCAGTCTCACTTTCTGTGTCATACATATCTGTTCATTGTCTCTTTCCTGTCAAGGCAGTGGTCCTTTATTTAAGACTATGGTTATGTTGCCTCCTTGCTTCTTTTCACTGCTGGTGATTTTCTGGGCCCTCTATCCTGGAGGTTCAGCTTCAGAGAATACTCTGTGCTCTCGCTGTGCATTGTCGATATCGCCAGTGAGCGTCTAATGTGTGCTGGGCACTTGGCCTTGTTCTGGGAGAACAGCATGGACAAAGGCACAGTGTTGTGTTGACAGGCACATACCTGTATGGCTCTTCGTTGGGTTTACTGGCACTTGGCAGGCAGTCAGTAAATGTTTGTTATCCTAATTTCCATATTAATCCATGTTAGCCCTAGGTTAATCCAGATGCATTTGATTAAATTCCTTTCCCTAGCGTTTTATGTTATGCAAAAGTTCACATAGGGTAAAAGAGCAGTATGTTGAACCCTGGACCCTCATCACCTAGATTCAAAGATTAACATTCATGTTGTGTGTGTATATTACCCACTATCTACTTACTTCTCCACAAATCGATGACTTTGGAAAATTTGAAATGGTGCTCTTGGTTAGCCATTAAAAAAGGATAAAAATAAACGTGCTATTGCTTCTGTTGAAGCTCTTTAATAGCAGTAAAAAATCCCAATTTCAATGGCTTTAATTTTTTTTCTGCCAAAGTAAATGTTGGCTCTCTTTCAGCCAAAGTAATGTAGCTTCTCTCAATTTTTTCAAGTTAAACTAAAGCAGGGCCAAGTTGAAAAATTAGTTTCTCGGCATTTTTCCTTCCAACGTGGAAAAAAAATTAGATTTTGGATACTCTCGTTTCTGTAATCCTCTGGTTCTCCTGCATTAAAAAAGATCAAGAATTGGCTGTCAGTGGAAGGGACAAAGATTCGATTGCACAATATTTATAGGAGGTTGTTATTGGTGATAATCTTCAAATAGGATGTTTGAACCTATATTGAGGGTTGTTAATTCTGTAGTTTCTTCTGAATCAGAAAATAGTCTAAGTATAGGGCCATAACCCTTTGGTTTTAACACATGAATTTTGCTTCTCTGCAATGCTTGTGTGTTGCTAAGAAATCTATATGATACCAAGTCATACCACCATGTAAGTGATAATTCAGCATTGTTGTTATGCATTAGCCTGTATTTGAAAGACCAACTTAGGGATGTCTTAGAGAGTTTTAAGTGTGACAGGGTTTGATTTTTTTTGTCAGCATAGGAGAACTGAGAGTAATCTGCATTTGGGAGGCAGTTTCCAGTCAGTCTGCACAAAGGACTGAGGGGCACCTGGGCTACAAGCCTCATGTAGCAAGTGAGTGAGTGGTTTGGCCAGGTGACCTGCAGATTGGGTTGCCACAGATTGTCTGTCTGTCACTCTTCACTGCATTTTGAGTCACGTGATGCCATTAAGCTACAACTTTGTGTCCAAAAGAAGAATAATATGAACACCTCATGATATATAAAATTCAAATTAATTTTGAAGCGAAACAAAATTCAAGCTCAAATTCAAATGTTTCAGAGAAAAACATGAAGCCCCTCCCCCTTATGTTCCCTGTGCACTCCCACTCAGTCTATTTTCTGTGTATTTACATGAATATTTATGGAGACACATATGTAGGTTTTTCTTTTTTGGCTTGTTTAGGTAAATAGAGTGGGGTCATGATGTGTGATTTAGCCTTTTCTCGCTTAACTATGTCTTGAAGATCTTCCCGTGCTGTTCTTTCTCATGCTGCGTAGTATCTATAACAGCACCGATGTGCTGTAATGTATTTAACCACTGTCTTATTTGCTTCCCAGATGAGTGCCTTGCATTTTGGAGGCACTCAATAGACACTTAGGTTGTTTCCACTGTTTTCTTTACTTACAAACAAATTTCTTTCAGTACATCTTTCACACATGTGAGCGTATTGGCGTAGGATTGAATTGGAAGTAGAGTCCAAAGGTATGTGTTCAGTTTTTATAGTAAGAAGGGATTTTCTTCCTTCCAAAAAGGTTTAAAAGGTTACATCCCTACCAACAGTGTGTGAAAGTCTTTATTTCCCTCATTCTTGGCCAATACTTGGTATTATAAAGCTCCTTTAGTTTTTGTTTGTGAGTGAAATGTGACTCATCTCTGTTGCTGAATTTGGGTTTCTCTGTATCGGGCATTTTTCATTGGACCGTTGGCTATCCATGTTAATTTTGTTCATAACCTTTGCCCATTTTTATATTGATTTGTCATCTTAACTGCTTTTCATCTTTATGTTCTGGACATTAATTAAATGTTATAAATATTTTCTCTTAATCTGTCCTTTATCCTTTAATTGTGTTTATAGTGTCTTTTTTTATATAAAAATTTAGATTTTTCTGTAGTTTAGTTTGGTTTTCTTTTATGGGTTTTGTGTCTTGCTCAGGAATGCTTTTTCTGACCTCAAGAATATGAAAACGTTCTCTAAGAAATTCTCTTTATTACTTCCTATATAGTTAAATATCTCCCTCCAAATTCTTAATCCTCTGCACTCTTCACTTTAGCCACTAAAATGGTATGAAACCTCAGCTTTCTGGAATCTTCCAGTAATGACTTCTGACAGCCACATTTTATATATGCCTTGGAGTTTACCCCTACTTAGGAGCCAGAATAGGAAATAAAGGGGCAACATTTATTCATTTATTGTATCATTGTTATGTACATCAAAGACAGAAAATGGATAAAACTAAGGGATAAAACTAGGAGGTGCCTCAGAACAAAATAGCTTTCATTGTGGTCAGATTTGCATTGGTAAAAGTCACTTTGAGGACTGGCTCTGAGCTCGTTGCCTAGATTGCATGCCATCAGTGTAGCTGGCCTTTTATGTTATACCGATTTACCACCCATCAGATTTCTTTTAAAGGATAAAACTGCTTTAAAAGCATTTTAGAATTGTATTTTCTCCTCTTAACTCAAGTTCTTCCTGATTTTTGTTGATCCTTGCCACTTAACAGTTGTTATAATATGGGAAACCAGTTAACTAGGCTATTACTGTGTAAAGTAAAGATAAAAAGTTTATGATTTTGGGACTAGGACTGTGATAATAAGTGTTTTTGCATCTGTGCGTGAACTTTAAATTGCTTTTGATTCTTCAGAGACCTTTTATTTTCTACTTCTCTAACTTATTCCCTAATAAGTGAGATAATATAGGATAACCGAATTCAGAAAAGAAGGCAATGCCCTGTGTTTCTAACCTTTTATCTCCATAAAATTCATATTATAGTAAGACAATTTGGAAAGCCTTTGCAGTATCTTATAAAGGAATTTTTGCTGGCATATAATATGCATTATATATCAGACTTGTATATTAAAACCCACTTAATGAAAGAACAGATTCAGACTAGTTAACTCAGCAACTTGTCACTTTGGAAGTATAACTAGGATTATTCTTTATATATTGGTTCTACTACGTTTGGAGTTTCTCCATTTAGTACAGTATTTTCATTGAAATTACTCTTTTCTTGAAAGTGCTGCCTCCCTAGCACAGCCCACTAGAACCTCACACTGGGAAGCATTCGCCTTCCAGCTTATTTCCCTGTACCTTCCTTATCTTTGCTGCTTGCGCTTTTGTCCTTCACCCATTTTCCAGGTAGTGAAAGTAATCCTTTTAGCACTTTAAAACAATTCTGGGGGCCTCTCATTGCTCTTAGCGTGGGTTTGGCATTCTGTCTTAGTGTTTGCTAGAATCTGTTGACTCTGCACCTACCAACCCTCCCCACCTTACAAATCCAAAAAAAGTCTTGAGCAATTTGGTCCTTGTTCTCTGCTCGTACCACCTGTCTTTTTCCTTATCCCAAAGGTACTTCAACCTTTTGCAGTTTGGTGAAATTTGTTGACCCCTTTCTTAACATGCTTCCAAATGCTTAAAGTAAAATACCCAGAATGTTAAAGGGAACTCGGGAACCCATTACACTGAATTAGAGCCATCAGAATATTATAAAGCAAATTAGTAATATGGTAATACATACTTTTAAATCCTCTTTAAATAACAAGCTATAATGGTGGGTCTAATTATTGTAATTTTAAAGTGATGGTAGCAAATGGTATTTCATGCTGTCTGCAACCACTGTAATATAAGAATAGTTATGATATTTTGATATGAAACTTATGGGTACTTCTGTCTCTGGTTTATTTCCTATATTCATAGTTTAGGGAAATGCTAAATTTTAGTAAGAGGTTAGTGACAATGAACATGTAACTGTTTCCTTAGCTAAGTTCACTGATATAAGAACCTCTGTGTGAATCTTCTTGAACCCCCTGGACTCCTTTCCTCCTGTACTTATTTGTTTTGCTTGGGGCCCTCTTCATTTTACTATTGTCAGGTGGAGTTTTACTTGACTTTCATGCCCCTCCTTCAATGTCATTTTCTCAAAGTGGCCTTTCTAGATTAGGAGGCTATGCTATATGTACCATCGCAGGACCATGAAATGACTTGCATACTACTTGCCTCCCATATGGGAGCTCTATGAGCTTTAGGGGTGCAGTGACTATCTGCTGATTCCTTGTGCCTAGCACAATATCACAGGCGCCCATTAAATGTATCTTATGACAGCACCTTAAGCAAAGGGAAAACACCGTGTGAGAAAAGCTTAGGGATGTGAAAATTCTGACAGTGATACTGAGGGCCATGCATAAGGTACACATTGTTAGTTGTGGTGAGAGATGATGTAGAACATTGCCAGAAAAGAATGAATGCGGATGTGTTCCTAGGCTGAATCCCTTCCAGTGGCATGTAATATCCACATATCTATATATATGTAAAATTTCGTGAAAACATTTTTTATATACATATATGTTACACGAACACATAATGTTAGTCTCACTGCCTTGTAGTGCCTGGCACACTGTAGGTGCTCAGTGCTATGAATGTGTAACTTTTTCAGGCCATAGCTTGTTCATTTGCAAAAATGAGGGGTTTTCCTTCTAAGGCCCCTTCTAGCGTCTTCCTAAGGTTTTTTTCTTCTTTTCTACAGTTAGAGTATTATAGGGCTCTCTGGGGTTCCAAAGGTGAATCAGTTTTGGATTTTGCCTCTTATAAAGGGGAAGAAAGTAAGAGTGGACTGGAAAACAACTAATGTGGAAAGGAGGAGAAAACCCATAGAGCCTTTTGGATATTAATTGCCCTGAGATCCAAGCCAGTGATCTCATCATGAGGTCAGCTCTTATTATGGAGCCTGCACTCCTTGATAGTGGGGCTTAGGCTGGGGCACTGGCACACAGTGCAGAGGTGGTCAGAGAGATAGTTGTCACCACCTGGGGCAGTTCTGTTTGGGAACATTTGTTTGCACAGACAAATGATCCTGATTGGGGTTCGGGAAACACAATTAACAGTTCTCTTTCATGAGGTGGCACTTGATTCTGGGCCTTTAAGATGTTACTGTGATTTCCTCCAGCTGAGGGGTGAGTCTAAGAGAAGGATTAAGGTGAACGAGAAGAATGAGAAGTAGCAATTAATGCATGGCATATTTAGAACAGTGAATCTGGTGTTTTTGAGGGAACAGTCTAAAAAATCTTTTATTTTGTTGTAAAGCCAATTTTTCTACTCTTAAATATTTTAAAAACATGACTTAATTGGGATAAACTGTGCTGCGTTAGTTGTGGGGAAAAAAATAGATAAATCTATAAGCCAGTCAACAGCCTAGCTTAAAGGGAAGAGGGAGGGAGAAGACTCTTAATTTTAATCCTAATTTTTATTTTAACTATAAAAAGTTTTGCTAATGTTCAAATTAGCAAATGTCTATCGATGCATAATTTACATAGTCAAACATGTCTATTTCAGGTATACAGTTCTTCAAATTTTGACAATCGTGTACCTCCATGTAACCACCACCCAATTAAAATATACTTTCATAACTCCGAAAGTGTTCCCTCATGCCCTTTTTAGTTCCTCCTGTCTCCTCCCAGCCACTGTTTTGGTTCCTCTCTGTTCTTTACAGCATGGTCTTTTCAAATTCATTTGTATTGTTGGTATTTATCAGTAGTTCATTCCTTTTTATTGCTGAATAATATTCCATTGTTTGGATACCCTGCAGTTTATCTGCTTGCTGGTTGATGGACTTTGGGTTCTTTCTAGTTTTTGGACATTTGAGTTCAAGGGTATGTGTAGTCATAAGTTTTCATTTCTTAGGGGTAAATCCTTAGGTGTGTAATTGGGTTGTAAAGTAAGTGTATGTTTAACTTTATTATAAGAAATTGCCATACGGTTTTCCAAAGTGCTTGCACCATCTTGTAACCCTTGTCAACTTTAGTATTGTCAGTCTTACTACTTTCTTTAAATGGTTAGTAGTGTTAGTATCTGGCCAGAATCAAGCTCATGTTAAGAAAAATTTGTTCACATTAGATTGAACTTGTACGGTTACTGAGTAACATCTTGGTCAAAGTGTTTATCTTCTTAGATTGGAAATGCTCCTTTATTCGTCTTGAAGTTTTGACCCTTCTACCAAAAAGCCCCTCACTTCTCTCACGTGGTATACCTTTATATTGAGTGAAGCAAAGGAGCTATTACAACACAATCTGCTGTTTCCACCTGCAGTTCTAGGTACTTAAATGGTTTGGTTTCTCAGTCTGTATAAAACTTTTAAGTAGCAGTTAAATCAAGAAGGAGAATTTCTTCTGCTAAAGGTGAAGGGAGCATTGGCCTTCAAATGAGGGATGTAGCAGAGAGCCCGTGACACCCCAAGTCACAGTGATCTGGAGCAGAGTATTTGAATGCAAACTAGACCTCCCATTTCTTTTGCAGGATATCGTCTTCCTGCCCAGTACACATGTGCATATTTTAAAATAATGTTTTCTTTTCCTCAAGTAGTAACAGAAACCACACAGAAAGGCAGAAAAAAAGTTATACCTAGCTCCAGTATCCCACACAATTGTAAAGATTTTGCTATATATTTTTTCACAGCTGTTTTTTCCTCCATTCAAATATTTTTTGTAATCCTAGTGTATATACAATTTATTTTTCTATTTTTCCACTAGGTATAAGCATTTTCTTATGTTATTACATATTTTCCATAATATACCCCACCTCATTGCCATCTCTTCTTTTTCTGAAACAGCCCCTTCATGTTAGGTTTTCATGAGTGAATTTTAGGTCTTCCCTGGTTTGCACGTCCTGTGGAATGAGGCTTTTAAAAAATTGTTTTTTTTTTTCTACACTAACAGTTTTAATGTGCATGTATCTTATGGAATGTAGGACTGCAGATTTTTTTCTTTTACCATTCCACTATTTAAAGATTTTATATTGTTCTGCATTTTGATAACACTAAACTTGTATGATCAACTTTTATGCATTAAGCTTTTTATTGTTTCCTGTAGAATAGATTATTAAATATAGACTCCCTGGGCCTGTAGGAATGGACATTTTAAAGCCTCTTGTATTTTGCCAAATGATACACTGAAAATGTAATATTGCTGCTCCCCAGCAAGGCTGAGAGTGCCGGTTTTCCTACAGCACCCCAGGGCCTACTGGAGTATTTAAATATTAATATTTTGAAATCCAGAGTCACCTGTAAGTTGAGGTTGTTGTATTTTCTTATTTCAAGGTAGGACACTATTTTAGAAAGATTTTTATGTGTAGTGGGTAAGTATAAGAAGTTTTCTGGCTAATCCACTAGAACTGTCATTTGTCTTCAAGGTTGAGAACATTTTGCCCTTTGAAAGCTGTGGATCCCTAAAATAATCTAAGAAACTGACCAGTTAAAAAGAAGGTTAGGTGTGGTCTTATTAATCTCTTACTTCTACCTAGAAATGCACAGGATATTGAAATAGTCGAAAATAGATGCCTTTGAAATATAGCTGCCTTTCCCTCCAGGGCCTGATGCCTCCTGATGCCCTTGAACCTGTTCCTAGTTAGTTCACTTAGGGGCCCTCCGGAGTAGAGCGTGTCAAAGTGTCATTAACTTTTGTTATTGGTGATTTGTATTTGGATTTAGGTCTATGTGCATTTTTTTCCCCTGCAGATTTTGAGCTGATCTGTAGAAATGGCAAACCTTGTAAGGCATTATGAATTCATGCTGTTAAGGCAATTTGGCCACATTTTCAGGATTAACCAACCCCTTTTACTTTTCCTTACCTAAATTGTGATAACTGTTGATACCTGTTAAACTTTCTACAAATAACTAATTTTAGAATTCAATTTTAAAGAACTCTAGTTCATTGAAGGGACACATTTTGTAAACAAAAGAATTAGTAGGCATTACTTATGAGTGGACATTGTAAATATTTGTGATAAGGCCTTGTTCAACGTTTTCTTTATTTAGTAAACATTGTTTCCTAGTATTTTCCAGTAAGATTATCTCCTTATCTTAGGAATCTCACTGTCTAGCAGAGGAGACAGGTACATAGACTTATGATTATGCCGGTGAACTGAGGGACCTGCATAGGCCATAATGGAAGCTTCCAGGATGGAGGTGTCCTAACCCATTTAGGAGTGGGGTAAATGGGTCAGGGAGAGCTTCCTGGAGGAAGGCTGTTTCTTATAAAGGATAAGTAGAAGTTAGGTAAAAGGTTGGTTTGTGACTGGTTAGAGAAGCAGGGTCAAAAAGAACATTTCAGGCCTAGGGGAGAGGAGGAGTACAGGCACAGGGATTGGAGCAGCACATGGGCATGTTGTGTGTCTGTGTGTGCGTGCCTGTGTATGTTAGTGTGTACATTTGCCAGAGTGGAGAGGTCAATGCAGGGCATGGAAGGAGGCGAGGCTGGAGAGGTAGAACTTGTTCTTGTCAGTGATCAAAATCAACCATAAATAAACCTGATGTTTGTGTAGATTTTCTTACTTTCTTTAGTTGTCATTTGATTTGGACTAAATTAATCCAAGGGAAAAAGTGAGAGAGAGAAAATGAGTAAGGACTCCCATGCTCCTTAATGGTATTAAGGTTGTTAATTTAAATACATCAGCAAAGGCGTCTCATTGTAAAACTGACCCTTTTGCTCATCTGTTTCTACATTAAGGCAGTCTAGCAAATATTAAATTTTGTTCGTTGGAAGCGATGGAGGTAATACATGGATTCATGGCTATAAAAAAAAAGAAAAAAAATCAACCATAAACTTAAAGATTTTTATGCTTGGGTGATGGTGAACCATGGGGGTGTGGTATACATCCTGAACTCTGATGGGTGGTTGCTTCATTATTAGGGCCTCAACCTAATTTGATAATTGATGCAGGAGGGAAGGACTTTGTCCACTGGCAGACATCTGGAAGCTTGGGACAGAGTGGGAAGGATCCTGGAACAGAAGTTGTTTCAGGAGAGAATTAATGACTCAGAGAACCTTTTTTCTTTGGTGAATCCACAGTATAATTTTTTGAAAAAAGATACCTAAAATCTCTTAAAGGATTTAGATAGCTGGAAGGCACCATGTAACAGGTAACCATAACTTACCCATCATAGTGTTTTGAGAATTCTCCTGGTATAGAACCATCTTTTTGTATTATGTGTGCCCAGGGTATAGAAGCATCTCTGTGTATTATTATGTGTGTCATTTCTAATGTTAATGAAGTTAATTTTATATAAATAGTAAGATTTCCAGAAGTGCGAAGCAGCTTATGCTTTAGGACCATTTTAATTGGGGGAAAAAACTTTTTTAACCAGCTGTTTGACTCTGGCCCTTAAATGAAGATTGTATGATCTACTTACTGAACTGACTGACTGTAGGATACCAGAGGAGATGCGTGCAGTTTGATATTCTTCAGCTTGTGTTGTTGAACACTAGTTGACATACCTGCTTCATGGTGTAATGAAAATAACATTGGTATTGCTGGAAGTCTTCGTTGTGAAGGGAATTGCTGTATGATGAAGAATAGTTTAAGAAACACATATTTCATCACTGAACAACTCTTTGGCTGCTTTGGGTTTTATATTTGAAAAACATTTTATGTCTCACATGAACATACAAAGGAGGGACCACTTCTGCCAGGTCTGTGAACCGCTGGTGGTGGGAATGTAAATTGGTGCAACTACTATGGAAGACAGTATAGAAGTTCCTTAAAGAATGAAAAACAGAACTACCATATTACCAGTAATTCCACTTTTGGGTATTCATTCAAAGGAAACAGTAACACTTACTAGAAAGGGTATCTGCATTGCCATGTTAATAACAGCATTATATACAAAAGCCAAGAAATGGAAATGACCTATATGTCCATCAGTGGATGAATAGGTAAAGAAAATGTGGCACACAATAGAATGTTAGTCATAGAAAAATAAAATTTTGGCATTTGCAACATGAATGCACCTTGAGGGCCTTATGCTGAGTGAAGTAAGTCAAAGACAAATACTGAATGATCTCTCTTACACTTAGAATCTTAATGACAGCAACAGCAACAACAAAAAAACCAAGCTCATTGATACAGAGAACAGATTGATGGTTGCAAGAGGTCGAGGGTATGAGTGGGAGAAGTGGCTGAACTTTTTTATTCTTAAAAAAATACGTGCATAAACTTCTCAAACAATTAGGACAAATGAAATAAGGCAATACAAGGATGAATGCATGAATCTCTACATTGGGCTCAAAAAAAAAAAAAAAAAAAAAAAAACCCAACACCACCCACAAAAACTCCCCAAAACAAAAGAGGGACTGCTTTTGCCGGCTCTGTGGTTTTTCTCCCCTTTCGTGAAGCTAGAACTTTATGTAGAAAGGTGTTTTTTCCCCTCGTCCTCGTCTTTTTCTGATGTTGCTTCTTTTAAGTTCAAAAAGATCAGTTTCCTTATGTCCTTTAAGTAACTTAAAATAGAATTGCCTTTGTCAGTAGCATTTTTATAAGTGGCTTTGTCAGTAACATTTTTATTAGTTTGAAGTAAATGCTATTTTTTTTTTTTTATTCTTGGTATAAGTTGCTGCCGTTGGGCATTTGTGTAGTGTACATTCAAACGGTATTTTTGGAGTATTCAAGTTTGTCGATTTTGCTAGAGAAGACAGCAGCAGCAAATCATTATAAAGCAGTGGTATTTTGCTATCCTCACATCTCTCGGAACTGTTGATTTTTTTTCCCTTTATACTTTTTTTTTCTTGCTTAGATTGTGGTATGTTTTAAAACTTATTTTTAAGTGAAACTTTACAAAAATAATATGATGAATTTCTGTGATTTTAATATTTGATCATGGTTGTGTGATATTCTGTCCTCTTTATTCTTCCCCTACCACACACTTACTAACTTCTGAATTATTTGATGCTAAGTTGCAGACATAGTACTCCTTTAGCCCCAAAACTTCAGGGTATATTTCCTAAAAATAAGAATGTTCTCTTAAAAAACAACAGTACTGTACTCTTGTCAATGAGGAAATTAATATTGGAAGCTCGTTAAGCTGACTGATGTCCCTGTAACGTGTCCCCATCATTCCTTGAGTGCTGCTTTTGTTTCTAACAGGGCAAGGTGTGCCAGCCTCATCTTGTATTCCAGCCCCCTGTGTATCGACCATTTTGTGTTGTGAGGCTGTTATAAAAGACTCTCTTTTTTTTTAATTTTATTTTCCATTCTGGTTTATACTGCAGTATTCATAGCACCTCAGAGGTGGCTTTTGTCCATGTAGTAGTGGCTCTCTGATTATATCCTCTGATCATGAATTCCTTAACTAAGTTAAAACTAAGACATTTTCTTAGGTGTTGTTTCAAGTTGATAATTTTGTGTATTTCTTTTCAGCTGTCATGCATCTGCTCTTTATCAGCTTATGCTTTTATAAGTTATGTTCTTTCTCAGAGACTCTCCATACAATACACAGGTTTTATTAGGTTAGGGATATTTGGCCCCCTTCACTGGGGTTGGCTAGTTTGCTTCACCCTTTTCCTTCCCTTTGGACCACGGCTGTGGCAGGTCCTCGCCTTTCAGAATTCTTTTGAACACTTGTTGCACCCCTAATGATTCATAAGACTTGGGAGAAGAGTTGGAAAAAATCAAGTATTAGATTACTTAGTGAACCGTATATTTTCTCTATAAATGTAACATGTCAATTTTTTTTTTTGAAAGGAATATATATGTAGGACAGAAAATCCAGAAAGTAGGGAAAAAAAAAAGAACTGAGGAAATATAGCATTCTTAATGCTCTCTTATGGTAATTCAAGTCTGCACAGGTAGATCTAAGTTAAATTACATATACAATGTAATAATTTTCCTTAAAGGATTCTCTTCAGGAACTCTTTAAGGGAAGCTTAGTAACCAAGACATCTTTGGGGAGATAATCTGTTCAACTTTTTCTTCATGTATGTCAACAAAATGATATAATCAGAACGTAAGCAAATGTAGTCATAACCACATTTAATGTGGTTAGTGGCTATTAACTTAAACAATGCAGACATAAGACGTTTTCATCATCACAGAAGATTCCTTTGGATATCTGGTCTAGAGTCTAAGAAGGAACAAGGAGAAGGAGATTCTGAACAGTTAAAAAATACATGTATTTATAATTGTGGAAGGTCTTGAAAGAGCGCAATGTGTTGCCGCATGGGGGACTTGACCAGCTTAACATTCAAGAGGATATAAAATATACACCTCGGGTCTCATTGCTCATTTATTTTACAGCTTTAATTGAACAGACCCTAAGTCATTTTTTTCTGTTTGTAACTCAAGGAATTTTTTCCACTTTGTTAATTTGCTTTATTAGATAGCTTCTCAAGACTCTCCTCTCTTTTCTGAGTTTCTTTACTGATAGTAAAAATAAAACAAAGCATTTTCTTAAAAAGTGATTACTAATTTTTGTTAGACAATTTGTACAGAAGTTATAGTTCTGCTAAGGATCCTAAGAATTTGCTACTGCAACGAAAACTTTTTTTACTAGAACTTTAAATTCCATGAGTTTCTCTAGTTACATTTTATTAATAACTTTCTCTTGTTTGTATAGTCGAAACCTCAGAAGTTTAGGATAACCGCCCTTTCATTTTTTCTGAGCTATAGAAAATAATTACATATTTTTATCCTATACACACAACATAGTTATATTTTTTTACAGTCACCATTTCTTCATATATTACTTAGGAAACACCCTCCTTACAAATAAATACACCAATCAAATCACCGACAGTTAATAATTGAAAGAAACAAAGTAGTGTGATGTATTCTTTTAGTATGTTCTGGAAAAATATATTCTGCTTTTGAGGGGCAAGAGGAGGAAACTTTAGCAGTCATAATTTGGCAGTACTAGGACTCTTTGTTAGAGAATCATGGTACACGTGAACAAACCTAAAGAAAGCTGTTTAAACCTGATATTTCCCAAACTTAGTTGATCAGTGAACCATGTTTCGAATAATATCCATGGACCTAGGGTTCTCTGGAATCCCCTTTGGGTAAGACTGAAGTAGTGTAAAAGGGTATCAGCTAGGTTCTATTTATGCCTCTTCTACCAACAACTTTTATTTGTAAAAATGAAGATGTCAGTAGGGTAACTAAAATGTCAGGTTTCTCTGCAAAATAGGTACAGGTGTGATTGACACAGGGAAGAAATGGCATTGATCTCTGGGTGGGGCCGTGAGAAATAGGATCTGCATAATGAATACTTTCTTTGGGAAGAGATAGTGGGGGCAGGTGGTTTTAGAGAGAACCAAAACATTGGTTGAGCCCTCTTTTTGCAGTGTTCTCTTGTGCTTTATCTCATTAAGCCCTTCAGCTCTCAGAAGTTGGAATCATCACCTGTTCTAGAGTAAGGAATTTAAAGCTTAGGTAGGGGGTGGAGCTGGAATTCAAACCCAGGTTGGCCTACATTCAGAAGCACTGGTTTCCAGCTCAGTTAGGCCTGTAAGGGGAAATAAGAGCAAGTCAGCCCAGCTCTGCCAAAACCTGTGGTCTCTGGCTTGGTTCCCTTTTTTTCCACTGCACCATAGCTTGGGGGCCACACAGATGGCCCCACTGCAGTTTCCACAGCAATTTTCGTTTGGCAGGAAGTTATTGAGGCAACCTCTGCCAGTTTTCTTCACTTCAAAGGGGTGGGCGTGAGTGAATGAGATAAGATTGTATTGAATTATTTTTTTTTCTGATGGTCTGACTTGCTTGCCTAGAGGATGAGCTCTTTGTCTCCTCTTGATGATCACTTTGCATTCTGCCCCTTAAGAGGTCTGGACTTCTGTCTGGCTGCTGTCAGGTTCTCAGGCTCTGTGATTGTGGGCTTCCGAATAACTGCTGAACAACCTGACCAGCCCCTTTCCCCGCCCCCAACCTGAAGTTTCTCATGGCTCCATTCACAGAATGTCAGATATGCCTAAAATGTGATTCCTAATTTAGTCCGGTATTTGTAAGAATAAATCACTGATTCTAAAGTGTGTTTATTTACCTCTCAATTTGAGATTGAGATGGTGTGGAACTGTTAAACGCAAACTAAAATCTGTTGGAAAACTTCTCAGTAATGAAGGTTGGATGTGTTTTTCCTAATTCTATGGTCTTCCTTTCCTCATAAGCATTTAAAAACCTGTGCTTAAGGACTATTAAATTAGCAAAGCCTGAAATATATTTTAAGGGAAGATGCATAATAATACATGTGTAAAGTTTCTCCACCTTAAAGGTGTACTATGGGCAGTTAAGGCGAGGGCCTGGGAACAGAAAGGATCGTTCAGCTATTGATTGGGTAAGTGACATTTAAGGTTAATGCCATAAAAGCATCTGGGTTTGCAGATGACCTCCTTCTCCTCTCATCTCCAGCTTCCTGAGATACTGTGCTTGTTCTGAGCTCATTCAGAGTAATAAACTGCACCCGTAATTCATGAGCTTGTAAGGCCTTCTTTAACCGCTTGCAGCCAGGAGAATAATGACAACATTTAAAATTACAGATCGCTCATTTTCGACCCTTTCTCTTTCAAGTTATGAATGAAATTTATGAGCCAATTACTGGATGGTGGACCCATTTGCAAAAACTAACCACGCGCGCATGCGTGTGTATGTGTGTAGAACGGGAGCAGGCAATCAATCCCCTGATGTTTCCCAAAGCTTGCATTCTTAATTTGAAATAGTTTTAAAGGATGAGTTAGGGTTACTCGGACTGTCAGAGAAAGAACTCTGATTTGTCAGTACCTAACCTCTTTAGTGAGTGAATTTTGGTAGTCAAGAAACAGAATATACTGGGGCAAGAAGATTCTGGGTATAAAAGAACAAGATTTCCTATATAGTCTCTCTACAAACTGAAGACTAAAAGGCAAACATTTAAAACAGTGTGTAGGTAATGAAGTTTTCAGTAACTGCTTCTGAAATGGCTATATTTATTCAAATCCCAGGTTTTTAAAAATGCCAGAGGAACCTCAGCAGGGCATAGAAAGGAGGCTGCACAAGGTTAGGTGTGATTTAAGTTAGCCAGTTGGAACTTGGGCCCTTTTTTCACTTTAAAAATGTTTCTTAGATGGGTGAGAGTGTTAGCATAACTCGAATGCATTTAAAAGTAAGACCATATTAATCATGGACATTTCACTTTCTGTCATGAGTTCTAGACATTTTGATTTGAAATCAGTCATCACTGTGTTCCGTAGATGTTTACAGAATCTCAATATATTTATTTCTTTCTAGCCCTCTCTCCCAGGTTTTATCTGAGTGACTGGAAGTGACATTTGTTTATTGACTGTGGAGGCTAGATTGCACTAATGGGTAATGGCAATACATCTCCCATTGTGAGAGCATAACATTGAATAGGGAATATTTGGTCAAAATTTATTTATTTTATAGACTTAATTCTACAACTTGTAAGTCTTTAAGAGTGGAGTGTGTTGGATGATTCGGTTCTCTTTCCCTCTGTGGTTTGATGGGAATAATGAATGCAGAACAGTTGTCCTGTATGTTGTACGAAATATAAGGGAAATTATATGTATTTTTGAGTATTATTAAATTCAAATCAGAATAGGAGGCTGTCATCTTGGTATGTGGGTGGACACATTCTATTATTAGCCTGTGAAGACAATATCTGGTTTAGTGACTTAGGTTATAATAAGGAGAGCTGCTTGTTTTTCTGGAACAGTTAAAATTTTGAATTATGTATATTGTCAGTGTTGGTGAATTGTATGTTGGTGTGCTTTTTGTTCACTGGTAACTTATGGATAGTGTCTCTGAAAGGAAAAAATGGTTTATAACACCTCTTACATAGGAGGGAAAGATGATACCTTTGATCTTTCTGCATGCTTCATTTTACAGTTATTAAAAATGTTACTTTAAGAATGATTAAGAAAGCTGATCACTGCAACTTTAGTAGTTAAAAACCTAGTAGTTTAAGTTATTTTTTTTTGCCTTGATATTCAGGATGGTTTATGTATATGTTTTATATTGATCTAGTGTATTTACCATACTTAAGTTTCTTTAGTCTCTTTTCCATATTACTTTGCTAGCTTCATTCATATAGTGATCCATTTTTAGTAACTGGCTATTTTCTTATATATATGAAACAAGGCTTTTTGCTCACTGCGCTAGGATGGACAATTTTAACAGAAAGAACAACAGATAACCTCAATAATATACATTCATTGTGATCACAGGATTCTGGTGGTTAATTTTCAAAATAGGTGACTGTTATGAACCACAAGGAATTTTCAAGAAATTTTCCCTTGTTCACACTTGATGGCAGGAATTAGAGTAAAATGGTAATTGTAATTTTAGTTATTAAAAGATAAGTGATAGAAATTTGAGCATATTTTCAACTGTATAGCAGCAGGTTCCTTAACCTCCCTGCCTCCACTTGCTTTCTGGTAGAAGGTAGGATCATGCCGTAAGGCATACATATATTTGCTAATAGGGCAGCACTTTTCAAACTTCCATAGGAATCACCTGTTGATGCCTATTCTGGTTCAGTATGTCTAGGGTACAGGCTAAGAGAATGCTTTTAAGCAAGCTTCCAGGTGGTTCTGAGCAGTGGGTGTGGAGAGTGGGTCAGTGGTCCATAGCTTCACTTGTTGACTTGCAGCAGCTGCTGCTGGCCTTTCCTCTTAGGTAGGATGCTTTGTATCTTTAGGGCTTGATTTCCTAAAGTTCAGCATTTTTTTAAAGAAATTTATTTATTTGAAGCGCTATTCAAAATACTTATTGCTCTTTTTGCCCAGTCAAATAAGACCTAATGTGAGAATGTTGCCCTGTTGTGCTGTTTAAATGTTTGCGATTAAAATCATTTGGTAATGTGTTTAATATGCCGCAATATCCTACCCCCAAGAAAAACCCAAAATCCAGTTGCCATTAAACAAGGTAAGCTAATTGAACAGGGCAATAGTTGAAGGGACTAGAAGTTTTCAGCTTTGTTTAGACAGTGGTATTTCAGAAGTTAACTGTTTGTATTGTTAGTTCACCTATGGTGCACTCTGGCTGTAGATTTAGTAATGGGTAAACTTGAACCGAGCACTAAACTCAGTGCATAATTTATTCAAATCCCAGTCTATCATTTGTTTAAGCTGTATGACTTTGGGTGAATTGCATATATTCTCTGTGCCTCAGTTTCTTCAATCTTCCTGATTGGGTTGCTGTGGCGATAATTAACGGAGTTATAATTGCTGGTAAGCATTCCTAGAGTCAGTGCAGGTGGTAGTGGTTACTCCCTCAGATAATCCGGCCCTGATAACCCACATCACCTGCCCTCAATCTCTGCCCTCCTGCTCCCAACTTCAGCTGTTCTGTCCCATTTCTACCCTGCTTTCTTTCTCTTTCTCCTGGAGTTAGTGGTAGAGAATAGACATGGTTTACTGATGCCCCAATATAATTAACCTGCACTTTTTGGCAACCTCCCACAGAAGTGATAATTTATTCATTTTTTAGAGGATTCTAAAGCAGGAGGATTACCAGTCTCCTGGCAGCCTTTCCTAGTCTGTCAAGTTGCAGACACCACGAAGAAGCCAGGCCAGCTCGTGGGGGTACAGCCCTCTGCAGTGGCCAGACCATTATCAAATGGCCCTTCACAGACTCGCATTTCTAGATGACTGATGCTTTACTTTTGACCTTTGTACTGTGGCCTTTCCCCCCTAACCCTTTAATCATCTTTAAAAAAAATCAATCCACAAATATTTATTGAATGTTTCCTTATAGGCCCACAGGCTTCTCTGTACATTTCTGCCCCGAGTCCCACTCTCTTACGGGGAGAACACAGTAGCTCTGGGCAGTTTATTTGGTGTCTGGTTTTTTTTTAGATTATGGCCAGGACCTGAGCAGTCTCAGCTTCATTCTTGGAGTCAGTGTGTGTGTGCATAGCGCACATGCTGACAGGGAAGCCATCCAGTGCCAGGTTTGTGCAGGGGCACCCTCGCCCTTGATGTGGTGGAGAGAATGGCCCGGCAGTGAGCAACCATGTCACTACGTGTTTCATTCCTTTTTTTTAACTCCTTTTGTCTCAGCTGAAGGCTATTTATTACCAATTGTGCTGGAACATCTGCAACCTGTTTTGGGCTTACCATAGTCAAATTTCCCCTTCTTGGCATTTGGCAGGAGGGCTGCCCATTGGGAGTGAGCGCAAGCCTGGGGTTTGGCTGGACAGGGTTTTTTTTGCCTGTAATTCCCAGCTGGAAACTGAGCTGGTGTCGAGGAAGTTGCTGTGGGCTTTTGTAAGGCCTTTTATCCTCGGAATGTTAACCAGATTGCTAGCATTGTTCCAGCAGTTGCGAGGAAGCATTTAAACAATGTCCACTGAAGACTTCTGTTGGCTGGTCATCTTGAACCCCTTATATAATGTATTGTGATGGGATTTCCTGTTCCGAGAGTAGTTCATATTTGGGCTCACCCCTGCAGGCTGCCTGAACTGGAGCACGGGATGCAGGAGAGTGCTGACACTGGGTAATTCTATTACTTCACTTGGGAGAGGGGAAAGGCCCGAATATTCGAAGTTGCCTCTAAACAACTAGATGCCTTTGTTTGTCAGTACCATGCTAAATTCCATTCTTCACCATCATCTTTTCCTACAGTGTCACTCAGCTTAGAGTTAAAATTGGTTACATTCTCTGGTGGTGTTTCTCTTGTTTCCATCTTCGGATGAGTTTTAAGTTCAAGCCTAGAATGGGGTTCTGATGTGTAAGTAAGCCGCTTATTTCCCCTGTACACTGACCTTGTCGTTAGATAATAGGCAGAAGCAGATGTTCCTGTTGACTGAGAATAAATGGAGTTCAAGGGGTCCTAAGGGTTCTTGTTTGTTTGTTTGTTTTTTTCTTTCCCCTCGGTCTCTTTGGAGTACTCCAATACTTAACTTGGTATAGGTAAGATATGTGTTCACCAGTTAAAATGAACTCTTGGGAATGACTTGGATGGTGTATGAATGTTTACAAAGGATCTCATCATTGTGTTATGTATGTATATATACATTGTTCTGAACTTTTTAAAGGAAGCATTCACTACTAACATTCACTATTGTGGTTTTGGCTATAATTTTTAAAATATACATTTCTAGAGGCCCATGTATGGGACCAAATCTGTCTCTTTTCTAAATGTCAGGTTTTTCGAAGCTGTACAAGCAATTTCTTAAGGCTTTTAGTGTCCCTTGGCTTCTGCCGGCAAGTAACTTCAATTTTCATATTTAGAAGACACAAATGGCAGATGCTTTAAGTGCTTTTGTAGTTAGGTGGGAGTCATGTGGTGTGTCCTGAGTGTCCTTTGGAGTTGAGTACATCAACCCTAGCAGCAGTAACAAAATCTTGGTCAGGATTCCCCCACTCACCCAGCTGCTTTCTCATTAACAATGAAGCAGTGGTTGTCGAGTTGGCAATATTTTACCTTAGAGATCGTGCCGTTATGCCCACATTCTGGGGAAATGAGAATACTGTTTTCTTTAAACTTATTTTCAGGTTCTTTACAAAATCTTTAAACTCTCTATTGAAGTAACCTGTAAAGCATGTACAAGTCATAATGTACAGTTGGTGTTTTCCAAACTGAACACACCTGTTAAAACCAGCACCTAGATGGAGAAACAGAAAAAGAGCTTTCTAGAAGCTCTTTTCACCACTATAGTTTAGTTTTGAATTGTTTCGACTTTTAGACATGCAGGGAAGATCTTTGACAAAAGGAAGGCAGAACAGCAATCAAGGATGTGGAAATAAAAGCTTGAGGGGCAAGTGGAGTGAAGAACAAATGGAAGGTGGGGAAGATTAACAGCTATCTTTTCTCATGACCTCATCCTTATACTTTGAAGCTTTAAATAGCTGTAGTAGATTGCAGTTAATATTTACATTCAAAGAGGTCTGCTCAGGGAAGGGTTTTAGCTTCTAAAAAGACTTGTAGCTCACCCACCAAGAAATCTGACCAGTTCATTTGAAATTTCATTTAGTGGAATATGAGGCTTTGGAAGTTGTTCTGGACATTTTTCCTTTTCCAATGCTGCAGTTCCATAAATCAAGAACACTTTTTTTTTTTTTTAAATTGGGGTTGGGGGGGAATTTTGTATATTTCTGTCCTTCAACTAGTTTCTCCCTTTAATTATATGATTAAATTTCAGACCTATTACCAGTAGCCAATGAGAAATATATTCGTTGTTCAGATTTGCTCGGATAGTAGAGACTGGTTTCAGTTAATTTGCAGAGTTCATTATAGTGTATAATTCATCAGGTCCAAGAAATCCAGACTACCAGCCAGTGTAGCTTAAAACTTAATTATTTTCTCTGGAGCCAGTCAAGTGACAGCTAAAGCAGGCACTTGCTAAACTATAGACCGTGACTTGGTTTTTCTCATTCAAACCTGAGTTTCCATTCTGATGTTCACGCCACAGCCTAGTGGTAACAGTGCTTTCTCCTTGAATTGTTCTAGTTTTCTGGATTGGCACAGAGAATTCTGACTCGTCCACCCCCTTCCCCCATAATGTTCCTTAACAGGTTCTCTAGTCACCTTCCTTATTTATTTATTTTTAAATTGTTATTCTAGTGAGTTTTAAGTCTTTTGTGTTGGTTTGGGAACCCAGTCACCATTTAGAACATTTTTTTTTTCTATGATGAAATATACTCAGTTTTAAATGGCTGGTTAATAGCGAACTTTTAGAAGGTGGACTATTTGAAGTCAGCTCTGCTTGTATTTTTAAAATAACCTTCACCAGCACTTCTTGCTTACTTAAGGTTCTGCATTATTCTCATGATTTTCTCTTTAAATACATGTAGAATTGACACCGGCGGTGAAAATAAGTGTCTGGCAGTTATATGGCACTTTGTGTGTGCTGGGCAGTAGTCTAAGAATTTTATATATATTAATTCATTTAATCCTTATACTATCCATGTCAGCATGGTACTGTTAACCCCATGTCAGAGATGTGGAAATAGAAGTCAGAGGGGCCAAACTCACAGGCAGCCTGGTACCTGAGCCTCATTTGTAGTCATCAAGCACTCAGTTTGTCATTTCATTAATCCCCCTGCCTTCCCAAAGAAACTAGACTTTCGTAGCAGTGGACATGCAGAGTTGTTTTCCTTCTTTCTTTACTTTTCTTAAAAAAAAAATTTTTTTTTCAGAAGCTTCATTTACATTTGAACGTTGGTAAAAATTGAGGAAGAGATAGTGACAGTTGATCTTTTAAAAACTTCCTTTAAAAAACAGGGAGATTAGGCAATTACAAGAAATGTTATAATTAGAGTTAATTTACTCTTTAATACATATATTAAAATGAGGGCCATAAGCTGTAAGGCTAAGTCATATCCTCCCCATTTTGAAAAGACATGATGCTTGCACAGTAAAACATTGTTACTGTGCTGTGGTCAGTGACAATGTACAGTTTGATCCTCCATGACTTTTTGCTTATCGGTGAAATTGGTTCTCTCATGAGCAGTTTATGTGCAGTAAACATTCCGTGTGCTCCTATAGTACTTGGGCTAACATAGGAAATTTTAATGGTGGCTTTTCTCCAGTTGCATTTGAAGAATGCAGTGGAGAGCCCTCTGGAGGGTTGAAATAGTATAGTTAGTTAAACATAGGTGACCTTTTTGGTTGACTGACGGACCTTCCTGTGTCACTGGCCCCATATCTTTCCCCTGTCAGGATTCCTCCCTGCCTTTGCCTGAATACTTGAAGCAACTGCAAAATCCATGTGGGTAACTTGTTGGGAAAATTCCATTCTCAGAGTAGTACCTTTTTCCATCTCTTTTAGCTGGTTCCAGTTTGGTCCTCAAAAGTAACTAAATATTGTCTCTATCCAACAGGCTCATTGTTCATCTTATCTGGGCTGAACAACCCTGTGTTCCCTCAGCCATTTTTTAAATGAGGATTTTAGATGTCTTATTCTGGTGTGGTGATCCTGTCACTGTCCTTAACAAATGATAACTCATATTTTAAGCTTTCGATGTGTACTGTAACTAGTACAATATTTTACATACCATTTGATTCAGCTACAGTGCTTCTAGGAATATGTTTAGATTTGGCTACAGGGAGGTATATCAAGTGGATTTCACTGTGTATCACAGTGAAAAATTGTACCCAGTAGGGGATTGGTTAAATTAGGGAACATCTGTTTCATGCAGTCATTAAAATGTCATGCTAGCAAGATTATCTAATGACGATGTAATAAATGAAAAAAAGCAAGTGAGAAAATAATATGTACAGTATCATTATTTTTTTGTAGAGGGGTAAAATAATTTAAATAAATACTGTATTTGTTCAGGAGAATACTATAAAAGGATATATACCAAGATCAACAGTGTTTTATCTCTGAGTTGTCAAAATAAAATCAGTTTTATTTTTTGTTTTTATGAGAAATATTTATTGACCTCCTGTCGTATGCCTGGTATGTGCTGAATGCCAGGCACTCAGTGGCAAACAGTGGCTATTACAGAGGGAGGGACAAGTGCTTGATAGATGAAGTGTCCAGGCTGCTGTGGGCACACTTTGGGACAACTGCTATGTATGAGGGGATGAAATGAGACTTTCTAGACTTCACAGTGTAGAGACTTGGAGGGCAGGAATTAGCCAGGTGAGGATGAGGGTGTAGAGCAGTGTATTCCAGCGTAAAGTGTAAAGTCCAAGATGAGAAATAGCATGTAGGAGTTTGGGGAGAGGGAGGGATGCTCAAGAAATAAGGTTTACTTATTTGTAATTTTCTCCAAGAAATATGTATTACAGTGTAATTTTAAACAGTGATATCTAGGATCTTCCTCTTTCAAAGAAGAGAGAATCAGGAAAGCAGTGGGAAAACAAAGCATGCACCATGTCTTCTTAGGGAGAAGCAGCTAATCCAGCTGCTGATTGAGGCAAGGGAAATTTTCCCAGATTGGCTGGGTTGGGCATCTCTGGTGAAATAGATGAACACCAGATAGCTAATTTAATTTCTAGAAGTGCTGCTTAAATGCCTTTGCCTCCTACTACTTGTTAGAGCAAAAGAAGCATGTGATTTATGTAAAAATATATGAATATTAGTTTTTATCAGAACCCTGCAGAACAGTGTAAAAATGATGCTTCCTGCCATTGCCACGTTACAGAATAAAATTAAGTAAATCAGTATTCTTTACAAATGACTAGTCACAGTGGAAAATACTGTCTGTCAAACTTGGCATTTGCAGATAGCATTAATAAGTTGTGCACCCCTCCCCCACCATTACTCCAGCCAAAACTGAAACAGTGATTTACATAGCAAAACACACACAAGGTGTGTGGAACAAAGATGGCCTTCATGGTCCTGAATTCTAGTGTAGGGGATTCCGAAGATGGCACATGCCATTCTATGACTGGCACTCCACTCTCCCCAAAATTCTGGCCATGCTCTCTGTATTTCTTGCCAGGGAGTTCTAGAGACATTGGGATGCTCTCACATCCAGAAGCTTCTGATCCTTGCTAGGAGATGAGATTCCAACCTTGAAAATACCTAGCGCCCTTTTGCCTCTGGGGGTGGCCCAGTTCTGGAAGTTGAGATTTAGACAAGATTATTATCTTAGAATAGATCTTGATGTGCCCCCTGCCAGGATGACTTGTAAATCATTTTGTGCCAGGAAATGAGTTGACTTTGGTTTTGGGCTGCCAATTCCAGTTCTGGGAATGTGGTCCAATTTTCTGTGTCTCCTCTGGGCTGCCTGCCTACAGTCTCCTGCAGGAGTCCTCGTGGTGCTCTTGACATCGTGAAGGCAAGGAAAATTCGAGATTTGCTACGATTCTTTACCACAGCACTTCTTTTGTGCTGTCATGGGTAGTTCCTGTCATTTCTGTAGCAACAAGCTGTTGGGTTCAGAAACTTCCATCTGGAGTATAGATTAGGGCAGGGGATTAATACCACCCCCATCCCACTCCTCAGGAGGGACCCCCTCTCCCTGAGTTCTCATCACCTGCTTTCTAACACCTTGTGGGAATCCTTAGTGTGGTGAGCTTCTCTCAGACGTGGGAGTGTAAATTTCTGGGCTGGACAAAAAAAGTGTGAAAAGTGTAAGCAAGACTTTTCTCTCCACAGGTTAACATTGGATTTGCTTTCCTGCACAACACAGAAGCAAATCCCTTAACACAAACCGCAAATAGCATGCTGATTCAGCTTGCAAAAAAGTGACTTCTTAGTTTTCCTCTTTTACTTTTTTTAAAAGATAAAATCTACTTTTCCTTTAACTCTTCCAGGGAGTTTGTATCGTAAACAATTCTTTATTAAATCACTTTTAAAAATATGAAAATTGGGGGAATTTTCCGCATTTGGACTAGTTCCTGAACTATATCACTGGAGGGCGTGGCTTTTGGCATTGATTTGTATTTAATTCAGGCAGCTACTTTCCAGAAAGAATCAGTTTAACCTGGTGAGTCGTCACAGCTCATTCTCCCTTTTCACTTACCCTTTATTTATTTATTTTTAAACAACTGTAAGTCAGATTAGATTAAAAAACAGATTTATTGTGGTAAAATTTACAAGTGCAGCCATTTCAAGTATACAGCTTGATATGTTTGACAGGTCTATATACCTGGGTATAACTATTCCATTAAGATACCCAGCACTTCCATTACCTCAGAAAAGTTCCTTTTTGCCTCTTTGCAGTCATTCCTCCTACCTTCCTTTCCACAGTTCTGGGCCAGAACTGACCCAATTTCTAGAATTATTGCTTAAACTTCATAGGAATGGAAGCACTCATGTCTAGGTTCCTTCACTCTAAGGTTTTTTGGTGATTCATCCATGCTGTGTACCAGTAGTTTGTTCCTTCCTTTTATGGCTAAATAGTCTTTTAATCTTTTCCTATCCTTTTTTGTCTTTTTGTGCATTTCTAAGGCTTTCTCTCTTGTCTTCTCTCAAGTGGTCTGGTCCTTCCATTATTACCTGTAGAGGCATTAAAGTAACCTTTATCTTTCATACAGACTCAAGAAACCAAGTAACTGGAGAGGTGATCCAGTTAGGTTCTACTCTCATCCCTCCAGATGAGGGGGAAAAACAAGTAAAAATAGCAACAGAGACCAGGTTTTGTTCTGTGTATCAGACAGAGCTGGGACTAAACATTGGAGTTCTCACTCTCAGTTTAGTGTCTTTTCCCTAAACCAGGCTGCAACTTCCATTACCACAAAGTATGGGAGTTGTTTGTTTGTGTTACTTGTTTTGAAACTTAATTATTTTGCAAAAGAATTCAATGCAGAAATCACTGAGTTGGAAAAGAATCCAAGGCAGAAGAATATCACTGAGTTCAGCATTGGGCATCCGTCTCCTGCCTCTTTACACACTATTCTTTTGATAGAGAGAAGCATGCTTGCTCCAGACAGTGACGGATGGAGCCTTAAGTAAATAGCAAAATGTCTAATAATATCTGCCAGTGTAATTTAACTGATGAGAAAGTCCTATTCTATTGAGTCTGTGTACCTGGTTGGTGCACACTGTATCGTCTCATTTTTTTTTCCTCCCTGTGTAAGGAAAGTGCTGTGTTGAGAACAGTGTCTTGTTTGGGGCAGTGGGGTTGCCTTGGAATCGCTAAATGTGCCGACTCCTCCATCCAGCCCATGGAGCCTCTGTGAAAATGGTAGGAACTGGGACACAGTTCTCACAGGTCTTGCATTTGTACCTCCTCATTGGTGGTTTCACATTTTGAAGAGAGTCAACTTTTCTGGGAAATCTGCTGTGAAAACTGAAATGACATGTGTTGCTGGTCAAATCAAAGTGTGTAGTTCATTGGTGCTTCAGCAGAATGTGGTGTGTGTAAATGTAATGTTGGGAACCACATCTGTTAATTTGTGGGGTGATGCATGAACTCTTCAAAAGCTGTAATTTTCTCTGGCACTAGTTTTTTGACTTGCAAATCTAGGGTACAAGAAGTCTGAAACTAGATGATGGACACATTCCCTGGCTGATGTATAGGAACTTGTTGACTTAATTGCATCTTATGAACTAATTATTAGAAAGTTAGTTTCTTCCCACTTGCAATTTTTCAGACAAAGCGGTACCTCAAATACATTCGTCATCTAAACTTTTCTCCTAATGCAGGCTGAGACCTGCACTGGGCCTAGTACGGGTGGGAGTTGGTAATTACCTTTGTTTGTCTTTTCCCCAAATGCCTGCTGGCAAGCCATTGGGCTCAGAAACTCATGGAGGCACCACTTTTTGTTTTCTTTATTATCTTGTTTGGAGAGAAAATACTGCATTTGGGCCCCAAATCTAGCTTAGACAAGTCATTTTAATTAAGGATAGCAGTTATTCAGGTGATTTTATTCATATATGAAGACACTCGTGAGGCTTCTGGAGGTCAGGGATCCAAGGACCATGCTTAAGTACCAGGTAGTGAATGGCAAGGCTGGACTGGAATTTCAGTCTTTATCTCTCCCTTAGGGTTGCTGTGGTTCCCTGCATGGCCAGTGTTAGGTTTCTCCCTCCCATGTTGCTCTCCTGTGTTATTCTATCACATTGTACTTTATTTCTAGCATTCACCACTAACTACCCCCAAACACCTCATTTGTTATACTTGTTTTTAGTTTTCTCCACTGGGCTATAAACTCCATGAAAGCAAATTTTTTTGTTGTGCCTCCCAGATTTTCCTTAAGCACCTGAAACAGTGCCTGGAAGTTGGTAGTTCATATTTGTTGAAGGGGTAAATGAGTAAACAGTACTTGACATTCACTATAGTTCATATTTTGACTTCTGGCAGGGCTTTTATTCAATAAATGATATAGAGTGCTAAGTAAATATCACACTGTTTGGTGCTTTTGTGTTGAGGGCGATGGCCCCCTAGAAATATAGTTGAGGCCTCTTGGAGAGGTGGAAGAGAGGAAACTTGAATTTACCAAAATGGCAAGGGGAATCCATGGAACACATGGAATTTGTAGTAAAAATCTGTGAATTATTATTCATGATGTTTCCCTTTTTAGTTTCTAGACCATTTTGGTAAAACAAAAAAATGTATATCTCTGGCCTGGTTTGTTTGGTCCTGGCTGCCACTATAAAGGCCTTTCACAAGAAATAGAAGAAAGACTGGCATGCTTATCCAAAAATTATCAAATACATAAGAGTTTAGATGGGTTTTTAATTATGAACATCACTTCTTTATTTAAGCCGCCAGCTAGTGGACAGTTGTAGGACTACATATGTTCTGAACCAGAGCGTTGGTCCCTTGGAATGTTGTTTAATGGACTCTATTATGGGAGACTTAGCAAAGTTCATGCCTCACTTTTCCCCAGAGATTTCAGTTGTCCTATGACAAGGTCATAAGAATGACTGTGTGACTTGGTGCCTCATCGTGAAGAATTCAAGTTTCAAGCGTAACTCTGACCTTTAGCATGGGAAGCATGATGAGTCAGTAAACCCTGGAGTGAAGAGTGATATCTGGTGTTTTGACCCACACTACTCATTTATTTAGGAGCGGCAATGTGTCTAGAGTGCAACCGGAAAAACCTAATAATTAGTCTGGGATATGGCCAAACAAGTGGAGCGTCCTCAGCTACTCCACGTCACTTCTAGGCTGCAGGTCCCCATTAATGGTGGTAGTCTGAGTTACTGGAGAAATGAGTTTGTGCCCAGTTCTTTCTTGATGTCTAATTCGGTTTGAGTTTCCAGTTTAATACTGTAACCAGAATTGAGAAAGTGCTTTAATGAAGCAAGTCTTGTGGTGTGTGTCAGATGGGCCCAGTGTGCTGTCAGATATATTCTGTGCCTGCTATTACTGATTTTTGAAATATTTTTTTGTGTTTCCTAGATCTATGAAAGAAGAAAGTGATAACTTTTTAAATTAATCACCTGTCTTCAGATTGATTCCCCAGTGACTTGAGGACATGCTGGAGCCAGGATTAGAACATAGCTCATTTATAGGGACCTTGCTTTTTTTTTTTTTTTTTCAGTTCCATTCTATACGTGTTAATTGTTAGTTTCTCAACTAATAGTGCAAGTATGACTGAGGTGGGGGCCTATACAAGTTTTGATTCTTAAAAGGGAGCTGCTTACTTGAAAAGATATATGAAATACAGATTCTGTTGTTCAGCAGAGGTTACTACTTAGGAATGTTTTATTATAAAGATTTCTTCTTTAATAATTTTGATATTTGTTGCTGAGGATGGTAGAACTTCTTAGGCTCTGTACTCCTTAAAAGTGAAGAGATTTTGGACTATTCTTGATAGTAACAGTAGTGGTATCACAGAAAAAAGGAGAGCCATCTGTATTTCCTTTTTTCACATTATAGGAGAGAGTTATCAACGCAGAGAAGCACCACATATTTTAGACTTTGCTGTGTCTGTGGGCAAGCTGACAGAGAAAGAGGGAGAGAATACTGATGAGAGTAAGCTGTGTTGTGGAGCCTTTCTTTCAGACTAGCACTCTGAGTGCATTTGGAGTGAATCCATAGGTCACAATAGGATAATTGCTATTACTTGAAATCAGTGAGTCTCCTAGTTGGAAACCGCAGAGAATGAATAATTCCCCTCACTGTAAAGTCTGTCCTTCTCTCCCTCCCATCAGTCTGTCCATCCGTCCATCATCACTTTTAGAAGGTCATCAGTCTCTTTAAAGAGCACAGCTATTGTTCAATCTTTAAGAGACCTTTGAAGTAGTGTAATTTGGTTAAGGGAATGGCTTGAGCCAGACACTCTGGGTTTGAATCTCAGATTTGCCTTTAGTCGAATGACCTTGCACAAGTCACTTAGCCTGTCAGTGCCTCAGTTTCCTCACATGTAAAACAGAGATAATAGTAGAGCCTTTGACTTAGAATTGTATGTCAGGTCTAGCATGAGTCTCTGTAGATCCTCTTAAGTATTAGTGGTTGTGATTTTATACTTCCTTCTCCTGCCAGCTATTTATAATCAGAAATGCTATGTTATTATAGCATTTAACTTGATTCTATCAATTTAGCAATAGAATTTTTTAGTCAGAAATAATTTGTTCCCATCCCCCTGTGAAACCCCCTAGAGAAAGGGGAAGAAACAGCTCTTAGAACCAGTTCAGAAATAATCTATATGTAAAACATAAAAACATTAACATGTCAGTTTTTTTTTCTCTTTCACTTGAAAATGCAAGTCTCTTCTGAGGTGATTATGGTTTGGTGTAACTTTGGCAGTCATTTAAAGGTGATGCATGGATTTGCAGGTAAATATAGACTTTTGTTTGAAATCTGAGCTATTCAGCAAACATTGCACTGAGTAATTTCCCCCAAAACTCCCTAGGAAAATTTTTACCTTTTACTTAGTAAACCTGGTGGTATTTTTGCTTCTTGAACTTAAATTTTGCCTTGCTTACAAGATTAGTAAAGGTATTTTTCCAAAGGTACCAACCCGATTGCTTTTTTTGTATAACCAGTGGGCCCAGAATCCAACCAGAACATGCCCTCTGTGTCCCTGGAGTGTCGACTTGGAATGTATTTTTTGGGCTTTACTTTGAATTAGTTTCTCTTGTTGAGTTTCAAATCTGAGGAAATGTGGCTGCCTGGGTATTTGCTCTAGGCAAATACCCCTTTCCCTTCATCATCAGGGTGGGTGTGCTCTTGGGGGACATTTATTTCCTTCAGAACACTACACAAAGCTGGGGTCTGCAGAGCAGGCCGAGGCCCCAAGAGTAGGGAGGTGAGATGGTCCTTGTCAGAGGTTTGTTTTTAATACCAGTCCTGCTCCCACAAAACGTGTGCTTTTAGGCCTCCCTTCTCCTGCCGTGTTTGCTGCTGGCAGGGCAGATGAGGTGAGAAAGCGCGGGGCGGGGTGGGGAGGGGAGGCAGAGGCAAGTCAGTTTTCTCTGGCACCGAAATTTGGTGATATTCCGGGCATTGAGTACGCCCCCAAAAGTGAACATGATGGTGGTGAGAATAAGAAGGATTACACAAACAGCTCTTGCGTTGCCTTTTTGTTTGCAAAGTAAAAGCTGAAATCCAGAGCTAGTCTGAGCGAAAAAATGGACATATAGCCAGCATTTTCGGTTTAAAAGGTGAGCGGAGAAAGCAAGGTTAACTGGAGTTGTGCCCTGGCACTGCTGTTCATGTTGGGGTGTGCTCGCCACAGTTGGCATATTCCTCGAGAAGAGGCATGCTGATGTCTGCAGGAAAATATGCAGAATTTTGTGGTAGGATACCCGGAACTTTTTACATATCCAGCAAGAACTTTTGTGAGTTTCTAGATTTTTGTTGTTATCACCTGTCTATAAGGAGAGAAACTTGCTTTGCAGCACTCTAGCTGCACAGTTGCTGGGAAAAAGAGGCTGGGATCCACATGCCCCTTGAAGAGCTCGTCCTGACACCAGAGGCAACTCCCCCACCCCTCTTTAAGTCATCCCAGAGGAGTGTCATCTGGGGCAGGCCTGATTCACTGGTATGACTGTGCCAGGGCCAGCCTGCCTCATTAGAAAATGTTTTCTGGAGCAGAGAAAACGAGGGATGGGAAAGGTAACAAGAACCTCTTTGGATTCCCGGATTGCTCAGGATGTTATAAAGAGTAAGTGCTGCCTTTGATCTTAGAGGGTGGTGCGGGGTGGGCCAGAGAGGGGATGGTGCTTATTGAGAAGAGAGCTGGAGCCAGACAACCCTAATGGCTTGACCAAAGGCTGCTGTGAATCCCGGTGGCAGAAAGCTCTTCTGTACTTGCCATAATTTCTGTTTTCTTTGCTGTGGTTGGCTTTATTAAAAGGGCATAAGGAAGCAGCCTAGACATTCACTTCCAATCAGTTTTCTGAGCTAAGAAGGGGGAAAAAGAAATCAGGTCTTTGGTGATTTCAGAGACACGATGACTGGCTTCATGGCGTATTACTTTATTGGAGGAGGGAGACGCACATATGCTGTATATATGTCATCTATATGGAATGTTATAAATCATCAGAGAGATTCAGGAGACACAAACACAGATGTTTCCTTGTTTGGAAATCTGGGACCAATGAGGGGCTGCTGCCTTAAACATGGTTACAAGGGTGGCTCTGACAGTCATTGTATCATGTATAACCTTTTCCTCTACATGGTTCTGCACTGGCCATTATGTGTGTGAGTGGGATGGACCTACCTGCCTTTGGTTTCTAAAACCAAACTGGGAAATGGGATGTGTAACTTGAGAGAATAGCAGGGAAAGTTTGAGTATGGCCCTTTAACTTTCTTTGAGGAAAAACTACCTAATTAGCGATGGCAAATTATGTAAATTTGATGTAATAATCAAGCTTCTTGCTCCACTGAATCATTTACCTTTTGATTTCAGGTAAGTTCAACCCTTATTTTGAACTGGAGCTAAGCCATGAAATATTTCAGTCACACCCTAGTTAGGGAGCGTATCTATGTAAATACAAGTTGGTACTGTAATTTCAAACAGACACAGCTATAATATTAGAACTTGGTTAATTTGAGCTCACCAGCTTCTTCCATTGTCACAGTTTGTTTTTTAGTGTGTTTCCAAAAAAAAAAAAAAGTTAAACCTTTGTTGTCACCCAGTTTTTAGCATGATTCATTGGTGGTTTCTGATTTTGTGTATACCAGTAGACAAAAGCTGACTGGAAGAAACTTGACTGTGGTTGGAGAGGCTTGTGAAGAGAATGGAAAATGCATTGGTGTTTTAATTTCCCCCACAGTTCCAGTGACTAATATTTAATTAAGATGCAGGTAAAGTCTCTGTTATGAACCAGCAATCTAAGTTAGATTAACCCTTCTACTTCTACCATGACCATTTTAGAAGGAGAGAGGAAAGCCTTGAATTTATTAGGCTGCTCAGAGAATGTATTGGTGAAAATGGAAAACATACTTTTAAGTAACTCAGTGATTGTACTCTTATATACTACTTTAAAGTGGATTGGTATCTTGGGGCGTCTGTTGTGTCAGTGGGTTGAAGTAGGTGAAATGTTGACTGTTTCATTACCAAAAGGCTATATAAATGTGATTTGGAGGTTGTTTAGAAACCTCCTGTACTTTAAACTCATCTGGTATTCATTACAATGCAGTTCCTAAACAAGATGAAATTGTATAGCTAATGACAAAATGTTTCTTCTTTATCTAATCAGGAATCTTGAGCTGCTAGATTAGATGTTATTCAGAATGGATGATATAGGAAATAATTACTGTATTTCATTTGTGTAATTAATCATATGGCCTCTAACTTACATATATTACATATGAAAATAAAACCAGTAAAGAACAACTCATAATTTTAGCCGACAGCGCACGTAAATATGATAGTTTGTTTTATTAATCTGCATATGAAATATGATCTGCAGTTTAGAATAACTAGTATTATTGCTGCATTTGCCCATCTTGTTTGCAGAATTTTATAAAATCATAGTATGTTAATTTGGGGAGGGGCGACAGTATTTCATAATGAATAACTTTCATTCAAATACTTACTGTACAGGTATATTTTGGGACTGGTCGCATACTGTGAGTAGATTAAAAATTCCAGAAACTTACAAAATGCTTTAGAGAAGAAAATTCCTGGATCTCTTAAAAAATTCGAGTTTAGTTTTTGAATGTTACCAATTATATAAGATCTGTGCCCGTGCCAATTTATGTTATAGCGAGTGTTAATATCAATATAATCAGCCACCTTCTTGTTGTAGAGATAAGAGGCATGCCATATTTTACATCAAGAAGAGAGAAATGGTCAAATTAATTTTTAATAGTTGTTTGTGAGTCATCCACTCTGTTTATTAACTGAAGGTAACTGTGCCCACATGTTCAGAATATTAGTTATAGAACACATTTCGTTCATGTGAAAGTGCACACTTACCTAAGGAGTAAGTGTTGTAGCGATGCAATTCAAAGGATGTTTGACCAGGAATGCTTAGCAAGTGTGAAATTCTTTTTGGTTGGGTCATAAGACATTCAGTTTGTAGCTTTTTATTACTTTTGCTCAACTTCTATGTTCAGCTATTGCTGGCAGTGTAACCAAGTTGTCTGTTCAGAACCAAAGACTGTCAGGGGACTTATCTATTTCATAACTTGTCAGCAGAAAACACATTTTTCAGCATTTTATATGACTACCCCTTGTATTTACAGACTAATTGCTGCCACTCTTTTTTTGGGTCATCAGCTAAGCAAATACTTTCCTTGAAGATGTGAGAAGTTAATAATAAAGCGTGAGTTAGAATAGCACTCTTAATTTTATAGAAGGAAAGGTTTTTAACTGTTAAAATTGGTGTGTATGGATTGATAAGAAGGTGAGAAATCTTCATAGTTCTGATTGGTGCAATGAAAAACATGTAATTTCAGACTTACCAAGAAGCATATACAATAATATGACCACTTGTTGGACCCTAGTTTTTAAGGGATGATAAGAACAAGGGGAAGGTGTGTGAGCCCCTGTGGTCTGATCCTATACCTGCTTAAAGAAGAGAATGCTCAAATATAAGAGCTACTCTCTAGACTAATTCAGTATTGATTTGCAAAAGCCTACACAATGTTTAACCACACAGTGTATTTTGCCCTGTGCCTAAGATCTGGACAAATGCCTAGCTTTGTGCTTTTTTGAATAACATTCTTCACTTTTTCAACCTGTTCCCTTTCTGCGGAATTGGGGATACTAAATAATGGCACCTATCTTGTAAGGATTAAGTGAGTTTGAATCACATGAGAAATACTTAGAATAGTGCCTGGTATCTATTTTAAGTTTTTTGGAACTTAAGAATGATTTCTAGGATATGTCTAAACCCGAATCCAGGCCCATATTTTCAGCCAGCATCTGCATTAAGCCACTGGCTCAACTAGACTTACTTTCTCTTCATCATTTATAATAATAATAATAATAACAATAATAATAATAAAATAATAACTTGATAAATCTTTGTATGAAGTACCTGTACTATTGGGGATTGTGGCAGGGGGTGACTTTAGGATAGAGAAGGAAAGATGATTCCTAACTATCTCCAGATTACGTCTTCACAGACAAAATACAACTTTCTTCCCCCTCCGAATTCCAGAATACCAGACATAACCATAATATAAACAGAACAGCATACTCTTAAACCGAAGAGAAAAATTTCAAACTGTTCTGAATTATCTGGTTCATTTGAGATTGGACTGTGTGCCATGTGGTCGTTGTGGCAGGCTCATTCTAGAGATGCAGTTCACTTCAATGGTAAGTAAGCAAGCACCAGGGCAGAAGGTTATTTTTCCGCACAGCATAGTGGTTATAGGTTTTCCAACAAGCATTTTGGGTTTTTTTCTGTTTTGCTCCCCAGGGCTGTGGTAAGGAACCTCTTAGATCTGTGTGGGTGGTGGGCTTTTGCTTGCAGCCTGGTTTTCCAAATACATTTCTCCTGGGTTGCTTTCTGCGTCCACTAGCATATGTGAATTGCGGTGGAGTAGGTATCTCTCGTTCTTTGCTCTTCCTTTCTTATCAGAGGAATGATGAGCTCTGGGGTGTTCGTGTGTGCATTCTAGTGACTCACCTTAGCTGAACTTGGGTGCATACAGCACTAGGGAATTCTTGTCTTCCCAGCTGACTCAATAGCTTTTACAGATCTGTGGGTGACTCTCCTACCCATGAAGAGCAAAACCAGGGGAAGACTTTCCATCAGATACCTTGCCTTTCCCTCATTTGTGCTGCTTCTTTGAGATCATGCTTTGTCCTGCACGTTACTGCTCAAAGTTACTTCAAATGTGAAGAGAGCCACGGGCCACATGTAAGCTTGTGAAGTGTGCCCCATCCGAATAGAAATATGAAATGTATACTGACTCAGTAATATGGAGAATAAAGCTAAATAACTTGTTTTATATTGTTTACATGTTTAAATGATAATATTTTCAATATATTTGAGTTAAATAAAACATGTTATCAAAATTAATCTCACCTGGTTTAACAGTTTGTTTGATAATTTAAAATTATTTGCGTCTCGTGTTATACTTCAGTTGGACAACACTGTTCTATTGTATGCAAGGATCTTGGGGCACGCTTTTGGCATTATGCCCTGAGTATAAAGTGGACTTATACTGAAGTATAGTTAGCATGCAGTAAAAGTCACCTGTTTTAGGTGTACAGTTCTATAAAGTTTGATAAATGCATACAGTCATGTAACCCATTACAGTCAAACGTAAAACTCCTTTGTTGTTAACCCTTTTGACAACCAGTGATATCTTTCCTAGATTTTCTGTGACTTTTCTAGAATGTTTTAAATGGAATCTTAAGGTATTTAGCTTTTTGAGTATAGTTTCTTATTGTATTTGAGATTCATCCATGTTCATATTAGAGGTTCATTCCTTTTTATTATTGCTAGGTGGTATTCTGCTGTATGAGATACTACTGTTTCTCTTTCTGTTCATCAGTTCATGGACGTTTGGTTGTTTCCAGTTTTTGGGAGTAATTAATAGAGCTATATATAGGTTTTTGCGAGTTTAATGGTATTCATTGCTATACACTTTTTGCTAGTTAGTGTACATTTAACTTGATAAGAAAATGCCAATTTTTCCCAGAATGACTGTACTCTTGCATTCTACAAGTCATGTATGAGGGTTCAGTTTTCTCTTGAAGGGCTCCTTTTTGTATTTGGTAGGTCAGCTTTTTATTTCTAGCCATTTTAATAGGTATGTATTTAATTCATATATCCCTAGTGACAATAATATTGTCGTGCATCTTTTCATATATTTAATTGCCCTTTTTTGAATTATTATCTAGAGTTTTATTTTTTTTTTAAATATATGTATTGTGGATACCAGCTTATTATTAGAGACATGTTTTGCATACATGTTCTTTATTTCCTGTATTAGTTTGATTAGGGTTGCTGTAACAAAGTACCACAGACTTGGCTTAAATAATAGAAATTTATTTTCTCACAGTTCTGGAGGCTAGAAATCTGAATTCTGTTTTTTTTTTTTTTTCTGAGGCCTGCCTCCTTGGCTTGGGTCATCTCTCCTGTATATCACAGCCTCTTTCCTTTGTACATGTCCAGATTTCCTTCTCTTGTAAGGACAGCAGCAGTCATAGTGTTGTCGGCCACACCCTAATGACCTCATTTTACACTAACCACCTTTTTTTAATTTTTTTTTTTTCTTCCACCTACTGCACCTGGTATTCCTAGGTGATCTCCCATCCAAATATTAACCATGCCGGACCCTGTTTAGCTTCCATCAGACGAGATCCGGCACGTTCAGGGTGGCATGGCTGTAGTAACCACCTCTTTAAATACCGTTTCCACTTACTGCCACATTCTGAGGAACTGGGGCTTAGGCCAATTGCATTTTGAAGGAGAGTGGTCACAACTTAGGCTATAACAATTCCTAACATTGTCTTTTGTAGAACAGAACCATTTTTATTTGGATGAAGCTCATTTTATTTTTATTATTCATCCTTTTTTGTGTTGTAAGAAATCTTTGTACAGCCAAAGAGCACAAGATTATCTTATGCTTCCTACAGGAGTTTAATAATTATTTTTACATTTAGACAGTGACTACTTTTGGAGTTAAATTTTTGTTTGGTGCAAAGTATGGTCAAGGAGATTTTAAAAAAATGAATGCCCTTTTATTTTCGATTTTAAGCTCTTAAAGTAATCCATGCCCATTGACAAAGGATTTCAACAGCATGGAAGGGAATAAAATAATAAATTCTCCACTTTGTCCAGTCTCTCTCTCTCTAGAGGAAATCCTTTCAAAGTTTTTTCTCTGAATTTGTATGTGTATAATTTTATTTTTTTTCTGTGAAAATGAGAACCATACCACAGTTTTGAAACTTGCTTTTTTCACTTAATTTACAGATGGCTTCTGGTCTATTTGGTTAAGTTCCAAAAGGTTGTGATATAAGGACCTAAAGGCCTGCTGCAGGTAGCCCCCAGATGGGAGCCAATTGCTGATGGTCTGGTGCTATTTGGAGGGGTGCCTATATTTTCACTCTGAAAATTCTTAACTTGAAACCTTGTAAGGACTTGTAAGGGGCTTATATATATCATAGATATCTTTAGTGCCTATGTATAGCTCAACTTAGTTTTTCTACGATTGCAATGTAGTCTATGGTTTGTAGGTATTGTACTTTGAAAAAAACAAAAAACAATTCACTGTCAATATCGGGCTTCCATTTTCTGTCATTGAACATTCTCACAAATTGTGTCTGCTTGTATCTCTGTTAATAGATGCTTTTGAGGCTAGACGTTTTAAGGGGGAGTTGCAGAGTTCACTTACTCCTCTAGATTCTGGCTTCTAAGACTCTGTCCTTGGCCTTGTACACTGTTTTGTCTCCTGAAAAGTTGGATTCTTTCCTGTTTAGTCAGCAAGCTCAACACCTTCACTTGATGCTTTTTCACATGCTGTTTTTCTTTACAAAGACATTTAGAATCTATGCCTTTAACCCAAGCACAGTGTTTCTTTAAGCTTTGACTTTGATCTGCACCAAGAATTTTTGAATTGAGACCCAGTATTTGTACACACACACGCGCACACACACAGGCACCTATGAAACAAATTTTATTAAAACTTAGCCTTAGTATTATTGACATACTCTGATCTGCTCAATTTTATTTTTCTATTTCATTTCAAAGAAAAATGCTTGTCAGGAGAGACCCAGTATATTGATTTCCTATTAGGGATCAACACTGTAGAAAAGAGTGCATCTCGGATATTCACAGCTCATCTTGGATTTCTACATGTGAATGGTAACAGACACTTTATACCTGTCATTATCACATGGTGGTCCATATAATAGTTCTGTGTGTGGGAGGGTGCTTAGGGAGGGGGGATACATGTTCTTTTTGCCACTTAAATAATGTGCCTCATTTCGCTTCATAACAAAGAGGACTAGAGAGAGAGGTTCCATACCGGGTCAGTTGTTAGGGAAGTTTTGCCATATCCTACATGTTATTCCCCTCAGTCTCAATGATTCTCACTCAGGGATCGCTGTGTTTCTCAGACTCCCTTTTTGGGAGTTTGCAGGGTAAAAAAAGTATTATCATAGTAATACCAATACATCGTTTTTCCTTTTTACTCTCATTTTCTCTGCAGTGTGTAGTGGGGTTTTCCATACACTCCATGACGAGTGATAGTATAATAGATTGAATTCAGTTATGAGAATCCAGCTGACTTCTGTTAAGCCAGACATTAAAGAAATTTGCAAAAGTAGAAAACATGGTTACCCTTTTAGCTGCATTTTATTTTGGAAAATATAATTTTCGTAAGAACTTAATGTGTTAACATGTAATGTTTTTGTTATTTTCTAAATGAATTAATATATTAAAATTTTCTTTGTTTTTAGTATTGTGAATATCTCTGTGTGTGTGTGTGTGTGTGTGTGTGTGTGCACGTGCACACGTGTGTGTATCATTAAACACCAGCTCTCTTGGGTCCTCAATAATTTTTCAGTGTTCAAAGAGACCCTTTAGATCAAACAGTTTGAGAATTGTTGCTCTACCTACTTGTAGGGAATTGCAAACATATGCAGAAGTAGGGGAAATAATATACTACCAACATACCTATCTCCCAGCTCCAGTATCCAACTCATGGTCAATTTTGTTTCATTTATACCTACCTCTACTTCCTCTCCTTGGATTGTACTAGAGCAAATTTCAAACATCATATTATTTAATGCAGTTATTATTTAGTAATTTTTCTTATTCTTTCAAAGATGAGTTTTCTATTCAAAGAAAACATGATAGCAATAGCGTAATAGTTTTAAATATCAAAAACTAGTTAGAGTTCAGATTTCTCCTCCTGTCTTATTTTTTTAAAGGTTGATTTAAAATAAGGTCCATACTTTGAGATTGGTTGATTAAAAACATGCTTTTTACTAATCTAACAGCCCTATCCCTGCACTTGGAATTTGTAATTTACGGAAGAAAGGAGGTCATTCGTTTGTCCTAAGGGGCACAACTTGGACTGTGCAGATGTGTGGGCTGATATGCAGCAGTATTTGGGGCAAATTTGAAACACTGTTGACAGGGTTTTGCTTTGAAAGTAGATCATGCTTGGTTATTTTCATATCATCCTTGCCTTCTGACTAGCCTCTACCCCATTGTGTGCACATTTTTGTATTTCAGTCCCTCACCTGCCCTTTTTCAGGAGTGCCAATCTATGTGCAGTGTTTAGTTGATATCTGGAAACTTCTGCAAGATCCTTAACTCCTTGATTCTGTGAGTGATATTGAACCGTGGGTATACAGCGCGATTGAGAGTGTGAGAATGTGAAATCATAATTGCCTCAGAAATACACATTTAATGATGCCTGAGGGTGAGTTCTGACTTGAGATCTTAGGTAGGTATAAATGGAAGTGAGACGGCCACCCCTTCCATGACTTGCAGTGCTTGTGGGGTGCTTGGGAGCTTGCCTGGGGAGGAGAAAAGAGGACTAGGGGTGAGAGATCTTATATAAACAAGCTCTCATGGGATTGTAGAATTTTGGTTCTAGGGCAGGTTTTACAAAAATCAGTAGAATGAGCCTGCAGAAGAACAGGGTGTAAATGAGGTCTCTACACTTATTTTCACATTCTCATCTTCCATGACTCAATGGCTCATTTTCTTTGCGAAGCCTCCCCGCCTCTCCCCCCCCCCCCCATTAGATTCATTCTCTATGTTTATGTCATTTTTATGTTACCTTGTTGATATTTCTGCTACAAACATAAATCACATAGGATCTAATTGGTTTTCAGAGGTGTCTCTTTCCCTTCTTGTGCTGTCCTTATCTGGTTCCCTTTCTGTTAGCAGATTATTGGTGAATGTTTACCACAGGCCCGGCACAGTGTTAATCTCTTGAAAGAATTACCTGGAATAAGAGTTCATGAAGGAAAGATACCTGGAAGTGAGGTGCAACGGTCAGCTTCCTGGAACACCCCAGGGAGGGCTTTTTTAGCATGATGTGGGCCCTCAGAGAAGCAAAAACCTTGCCCACAGAGGCCCCTGTGTGAAGTTCAGGTTGCTCACAGAACTTGCACCAGAATCTTCAAACTCATCAATGCTCTTCAGTGATCATACCTTCGTAGCTACTATTTATTGAACATCTACTACTCTGTACCAGGCACTCTGTGAGAAGTGCTTCACATTCAGCTGCTTTCAGGTAGCTATTTCTTCTGCCTTGCTACCTTCTGTCTGTAGGAATTGGGCAAGTTACTTGAAGAACTGCTGTAAATTGAGTTTAATAGTAAAACTTATTATTTAGCATTATTGGAAGGATGAAACGATTATACATATACAGTGATTAGAACATTAGCTTAAGAGGGATTCGATGTATAAAAATGTTTATCAAAGTTGTCCAATGTAACATGAACTAGTCAGTGCTAAGGCCAGGACTGGAATGTCTTACTCCAAACTTCAGAACACGCACACAGTATACAGTCACAGTGTGACCTCAAAGCAAGAGATTTGAAGGGTGAAGAAACTCTTTTCCCCATTTAAGATGTGAAGGGTCAAGAAACTCCTTTCCCCATAATGACTTTATTTACAACACTGCAGCATGTGTTTTATGGCATGTGGGCTGTTGCTGCCTAAAGATGATGCATCAGGTGTACAGAGTTGTAAAGGGCTCGATCTGTAGCTTAGGAGGCCCTAGTCCTGTGAGGGTAGGCTGAAGGCCCACCCTTGTTTAAGCAACTGGTGCACAAGTGGCCAGCAGTGAAAGCTAGGGAAGTGACAGCTAGGCCTCCAAATGGAAAACCCTCAAAATGGCCTTTTTGCTGAGTTCTCATCTTTATCTTGGGACCAGATGGGTATGTGAACACCTATTGTAAATCCATTGGCTCAAGAGAGAAAGCTAGGTCAGAAATAGAATTTAGGAACCCCAGAGAAACAGTCTCTGTATTGATGCTTGAATTTAATGAGACAGAAACAAATGTCCGATTAATATGTTGCGTTATTTTGGTATCCCCTTAGCCTCGCAGTTCCCTCCTTCATTATCATCACCTCCCTTGGGACTGTGGCTTGCACATCTCCTCCTCTGGTTTGATTAATCCTGCTAGGGGTGGGTAGGAGAGGGGAGGGGAGGAGAGGAGACTGGGATAGCGGGTCAGAGGGGTGGATCTGGGGAAGTCAGCTGCTGCCAAAGCTCCTCCCAGTAGGGTGCATAGGAAGAGTCTGATAACCTGCTGGGATCTAACAGAAGTTTTAACATGATTGTGGTGATGTGCTGAAATGAACTCCCTGTAATTCTGCCTCTTCACTCGTGGCAGGCTTGCTGTAAACAGGCATGTGTGTGTGTGTGTGTAGGCAGAACATACTGGACAGTCTGATGGTCTCTCTTGCTGTTCCCATCTCCATTTGAGGTTGCACAGATTAGTCTCCCTTTCATGAACAAGATCGTCCATCTTTAATATAAGGTTAAACCACTGAAACTCCGTCTAGCTAATAAAGGCCAGGCAGCCAGTTGGATATTGTCTCCCATTTTAAGACTGAGGTCAGAGTTATGCAGTGTTTGTAGAATTACTGGGTTTTATTTTATGATGATGTCTTCTTTTGTCCACCCATGAAATACTTTTATTCTTGGGGAAGAAAATAACAAACATCCTGTGCTACATTGCAAGTTTCTTTCTTTCTTTCTTTCTTTCTTTCTTTCTTTCTTTCTTTCTTTCTTTCTTTCTTTCTTTCTTTCTTTCTTTCTTTCTTTTATGTCTTTGTAGAATGGTGGTGGAAGTTTGTGTTGTTTCATAATTCTAGTGATTTGAAAATTTTACCGTGTATAATTGTTTATGTACAGCTCAGCAATGATCAGTGAAATAGGTGTTTAGCAGCATCTTGTCCTCATTTAATTTTTATTGCGTTTTTGGGTTTTGCTGTAATTAAATCTGACATTCATTTAAGAAATAAGTTGTGATTTCTTTGGTCAAGACCTAGGGAAAATGACATGTGTTTGCTCTGGAAGTAAATTCTGGTGAGAACCTTTGTATCCCCCTTCCCCTTGCTTCCAACCTCCCCTCCCTTTTTATTTTTTTTTTTTATTTTAGGAGTGAGACTGTAACTTTAAAAAGAAACTGTAGGAGCTGTTCCCCAGGTTATTCACAAAATGAGTCTTTGTCTGCTTTTTCATTCACCATCTGGTTACAAAGCTAAATTGGAATCGTCCTTGTTTTAATTATTTTCTACTTGTGTGGCCAGGAGGTTATTTGGTCTGGTGAGGTTACACTATAAGCTCGCGTTCTCATTAATACCACCGTGTCCACATCCTGCACCAGCACTGGAATGGTTAAGTTGATCCACTTGTGTGGCCAGCGCTTGATACAACACAGTGGTCACGAAAAATTACCGGAGGAAATGTGGTATTGGTATGTCGGTTTTTCTTCTTTTTCTTTATTTAAAACTCCAATAATATTAATTAAGTACATTTTTCTTCCAACAGAAATATGATTATAAATGGCTCAGGTTGACAAATCTTAGATTAGTGCATCGTGTTATTAAAGAAACAATGTATATTTTAAAAAATCGGTAAAATAAGAAAGTATTCAAAATACATTTTAAACACTCCACACTCCACAACATGAATAATGGAAATTGCGTAGTCAGAAACTTTTCTTGGTGAATCAGCCGAAAGATGTAATGCATTGCAAAGAAGTATTGTTTAATACTAGGAAAGTGGTAATCATCAAAAGATCTCTTAAGAGTTTTTTTTCTTTTTCTTTTTTTTAATCCTCAATTCTCCAGTTTCCTGCTTTGGAGGAGCACACACTTCAAAGCTGTCAGGGTTTTAGCAGGTGACTTTATTCAAGTTCTGTGAAATATTAGGTATTGTAATTAAGTAATTGTTTCTTGAGATAGTCTGATAAGTGCTTACATATTCACTTACATATTTATTATAGGTAATGAAACTTAAATATTCATTGTCTTGTGAAATAAGTAGTAGTTTTGAAACACATTATCCTCCCCATTCCCCATTTATAAAGCAAAACAAATGTGTAGGCTAGTACTGGGAAAGCAAAGCAGAAAAAGTGTGTTCCCCAACCCCCCAACATACCTAGAGTTCTCCATTTGAGCAAGGGTTTATGAGGATTTTATGAAATACCCTAGATTTGGGAGCATACCTCCTAAGATAATGCATTATAACTATGTACTGGCATAGGAGCTAGTTGGGTCATGACTGAAAAATTTGAAAGGCTGGTAAAAAGAAGTACGTAAAAAACTAGGAGCTCTAACTTAGGCAGCCATACATCAGAGTGTAGAAGAAGGAAGAAAGTAAGAGAATTAAAGTGGGCTAAGACAAAATGCCTCCAAAGAATGATAATATTCATGTGAAACTAATTTATTGATATTTTACAGGAAGGGTTCAAATGGTTATTTTAGTTAAAATAAAAATTTGCCTCATGAGTTTAATTTTTAAGATATATCTGAATAATAATTGCAGCTCAAACTTGTCACACATTTCTCTTATTAATTAAAATACATTGTGTAATAGTGTTAACAATGAAAAAACTCAAATTCAAGCCAAATATTTTCATTTCATTGAACAAGCAGATCTCATGTGGAAGGAGCAAAATTTAAAACCCCTCTTACAAATTAACCCGTAACATCCTCATACTTCTAAAGGAATATTTGTTATAGTGTACTAAGCTCCAGGAGAAGGGACCGTGGCGTTTAAGAGAAGGTTTTGGCTTGCTGTCTTGGTAGATTCCTGCTAGGTAGGTAACATTGTTCTCCTTAGTTTTCTGCCTGTCTGATAGGCCTTTGACATTGTGGCTGTTGAGGGTTTCACTTGTTTAGGGCCTGTAGAATTGGAAAATGCAACAATCCTTTGTGTGGGTTTCCCTGAAAAACAAATCTAATTTGGGGAAGTAGTTTTCAATACGTGACATTCTTGTCTTTACACACACACACACACACACACACACACACACACACACACGTTTAAAAAAATAACAGCTTTTTTGAGATGTAATCATATACCATAAAATTCACGCCTTGAAAGATGTAATTTAGTGGTTTTTAGTATATTCACAGCGTTATGTAACCATCACTGCTGTCTTATTTCTGAATATTATCATCATCCTTAAAGGAAACCCTGTACCCATTAGCAGTCACTCTTCGTTTGCTTCCTCCTCACCAGGATCTGTCAATCACTGATGTCCTTTCTTTTGCTATAGATTTGTCTATTCTGGACATTTCATATAACTGGATTCACAATATGTAGCCTTTTGTGTCTGGCTTGTTTCACCTATCATGTTTTCAGGGTTCATCCATGTTGTACCATTAATCTATTTCATTCCTTACCCCTTCCCTCCTGTTATTTTTTAAAAATTATGATAAAATACAACAAAACTTATCAATTTAACCATTTTTAAGAATATAGTGGCATTGACTCCATTCACAATGTTGTGCAACCATTGCTACTATCGGTTTTCCAGAATTCATTCATTCTTATTCTCTGTAATCTGTTGTATAAATTTATTTTATTTGTTCATCAGGTGATGGACATTTAGTTGTTTTCTTTTATTGGCTATTGTAAATAACGCTGCTATGAACATTTGTTTTTGTGTAAGATTTTGCCTGGACATAGGTTTTCAGTTTTCTTGAGTATATACTTAGGTGTTTAATTGATTGGTTATATGACGACATATATTTTTTATACTGTCTGTTCAAATCCTTTGCCCATTTCTAGATTGGGTTGTTTGTCTTTTTATGGTTGAGTTGTAAGAATTCTTTATATATTCTAGATACAGGTTCCTTATATTGATATATGATTTGCAAGAAATTTTTTCCCCTGCTGTCAAAGAAATAGGGATATGTTGGATGCTCTTTTTTCTCAAATCCATCTGAACGAGTTTTGGTATTAGCAGACTAGAGGTAATTTAGCATCCACATTTGTTAGGAATGTGCAATTGAAAGAGAAAGGAAATGGAAGTTGAGTTATGTGTTAACAGAAATGAGATTTAGAGTTGGCCCGTAACATGTGAATGAACAGAGAATCCTGACTTGAGGGAAGCATACCACTGAGGTGGTAACAGAGTTCCAACAACTACCCAAGGAATCAGTTATTATGCAGGACATTCTGGAGAAGAGAGGGGCAGAGTTTTTGTTGGTCTTGTTGTTGAAGTCTGAAGTTATTGGTATGGGCAAACACACAAAACAAAGCTTTATGATACGATGTTTTACAATGTGGAAGTCCATAGCCCTGAAGGAAGGCTAGCTCCGTACAAGCAGAGGTGTTCTCAGAGCATGTGTAAGTCTGGACGGATGTGCAAACAGGAATTGATCTGACAGCGTGAAGACACGGCAGCCTTCTCTAATTAAAGCCTCTTGATGACATTAAACTGTGTTGCTTAATTACAATAAATCATACATTAACAGATCATGTCTCTGAAGAGGCATTGTCAGTGTGCTGCATAATGGAACAAAATTTGACCTTGTAATTGAGGGGGTTCCTACGAAGTGATGGCTGTTGTCACCGAGGGGAACTCGAGCCCCACTTGAGTTACTGTGGAATAACTCAGATCTTAGAGAATGCATCCTGGTAATTCTGTTTATATGAAGATTTTGGAAAAATATGGACACTTTAAATATGAGGACATTTTATATACATTGAAGAGAACAGAGGTTTTATTCTCTGTTTATTTTCACAGTCACTCATTTTCTGACCCCCTATTAATTTCCAAACTGATTTGGGCTTGACAACTTTCTTAGTAGGTTTTGCACACACCTTTGACAAAGGATTTGTTCCTTTGTCTTTCCTTCAGTCAGCATTTGGAGCCCACTGGCTAGGCTACCAGATGGGTCTAGCAGGTATTGGCTGTTGTTACCAATGAGCATCTGCAAGACATTATATCATGTTCTCTTGTGTCCCTCTTTTAGAGTCTTAATAATGTAATGTTTGGGGAAGTATATAACTATAGAAATAGAAGATCTTTTTGACACTTGACATGAAGTAACAAAATATGGGTTAATATGGGACTGGGAAAATTCTAGTTCCTGTTCAAAACTGACTCCTACTGCCAATTAAAGAACTGGAATATAATAGTGTATGGCACCACCTAGGCTTATGAATGTTGCTATTAATTTATTTTCATTGGTTTAATTTTCAAAAATTAATGGTATTAAACCAGTGGGGTGTATTTAATTTCTTCTTGATGCAGACTATTAAACACTCACCAGCTCTTGATCTTACAAATGGTAATTGAAAGTTATCTCTGTAGAACTGAAGGGGGCCCAGGGATTACTCTTTCCACACCCCTCATTTTGTACATGACAGTGTTAGTGACATCAGGGTTACCTTGCTTAGGGCAGAGGTCTACTTTGAACCCCGATGTCTTGGGGCAACGCGCTCTTTATTCTGTAGTGCTGCCTGTAACACAGCATTTGACATGTTTCATTATTCCTATCAGAAGTTCTCTCCCCTTTCTTTGCATCTGGGACACCATTATTCTCTTGCTTTGTTCTCTTCCTGTCTCTGCCTATTCTCTAGTTGCAGGTCCTCTTTCTTTGCTTGCCCTTTGATGTTTATCAGTGTTCCTGAGCGCTTCCTCACTCATGCTGTCACTGTCCTTGCAAGAGTGTGCTGAACAACCCCTGATTCTCGATTTACAGCCTTTTCTCCAAGCCTCAGCCATTTCTATCTGACCGCCCACTGTACCTGCTGAACAGCAGCAGTTGGAACAGGCTCTGTTTGCCCTCCTCCTCCTCCTTTTGGTAGATGTGACTGTTCAAAGCATGGCCCTTTTGTCATCTTAGAGGAGAAGAGATTTTTCAGTGAACACCATTGAGGTGGCTGGGCTTCTGTCCACAAGACTATGAAAACGAGGGAAGAGCGGAGGGCAGTGGGTAGATTGCCTCCGGGATGAAAGGTAAAGCACGTCAAGTCTAACTTTTTTAGTTATGTATTTATGACACTTTCTCCAGTTTCAGTATATTGTTAAAAATAGGGATCCAAGGGTTGCTTTTCAAATTTTGGAACAAAATACTTTTGTCAATCTCAATTGAATAATTGCTGACATTTAGGTAGAAATGTGCTTTACATTTTAAGCATACATTTAATACATTTGTAAATTCTTACATACAATGATAGATACTAAGACTTCTATAAGGAAACCATTTTGCATGGGGAAAGATTGTTATACTAATTCTCAAATGTTGGGAACTATTCTCGAGCTTGTTAAGAACATGTCTCCAGTGTTCCTTTTGATCATTGGTTCACTAGAAAAATACAGGGTTATTATTTTTTTTTAAATGAATCTTTTAGGTGTAAGTTTTATGCATTTTAACACATAACCAGGATTATGTATTTGAACATGTTCTCTAGGTTAATCGTGATGTGCAGTCAGTATTGGTAACTAGTGCTGGACTTTTACCAGATTTCTTTAGCCAGGCAAGGGTTGACTTGTTTTCAGTATTGAGAGTGGTTCAGTGGGTCACATGAAAAAATCAATTACTTTCAATCACCTCTCTTATATGTATTCCAGATAGTGAGGGAACTCATTCAGTGTGCCTGCGAAGTGCCTGCCGTGTCCTTTCCTCTTTGTGTGTGCCGCCTCCTCTAGTTCTTTACAAGTGAAGGAAGCAGATACATAGTGAGGTTACACAGGCTGGTTTCCGAGCCTAATTCTGATTCTGTGACTTATGTGACATGAATGTTTGTTTGCTTTTTATTTTTTGGGCGTGTAATTTACCTACTACATGAGAGTAGTTATGAGCACTTAGTCTGGTGCTAGTTTTGATTCCTTGAGAGGATGTACCAATCTCCAGGCTGTGACGTCTGTTCCTCCTCTTGCTTTGAATGGTCTTTTTAGAGGATGAATATTGGAAGAGCTATTGAACTGATATGCAGGAAACTTGTGATTTATCTCAGATAAACTTCCATTCATTTGACTTAGTGGTGTTCTGTATATTTCTTAACAATTTTAGCCTGATATGGGAGGTAGATTTATGGCGTCAATATCATGATCTTTATTTTAGTCCATCTTTTCATTCTTTCCAGGTCAGAAATATCTTTTGTTTCCTTTGCAGTGGGAAAAATGTGTGAATGTCAGATGGTTTTAGATGATATTCTCAGGTCTCAGATGATATTGTGACCTGTCCAGTCCCCAAGTCACCTGTGGATGTTAACTGACTTTTGTATCCAAGCCGTGTGTTGGGACTTGTCTGCCTCTCTATGGTAATTTAAACCCAAAGTCCTGACCACCTTGAGGCAGTGCTGATGTACTTTGTATAAACCTAATGACCTTTATTTGTATAAAAGAAAGTGAAAGAAAAGAGACTGCAAAGGAAGTCTTTTCTTTTGTACCCACGCTGTTCTTCTGTTCTTCCTGTCGGGGAGATGTTAGAAAAAGTGTCATTGTTACTGTTATGTAGAAGTTCATAGTGGTTTCTTCTGTGCAATTTTCCCTCTCCCTGGCCAGTTTCTTCTCTTTTGTTATATGTATCTATTACTTACATGAGTGATTCTCCCTCTTATGTCTTTTCCACTCATGTACTCTTTGAGTGGAAAATTAAAAAAAAGAAGGTTCTTAAATATAGTTATGTTATTTTGGAAACAGCAGTTGTAAGATCTACAAAGACTCCCTTAAGCCTTTGTAGAGGCTTTCAGTTTCTTTACAGCAGATAGGGGAGTGGTCACAGTGTGTGGCTGGCCCCGGCTTCACCTCTCACATTTGCCAGAAATACTGCCTGCTCTTAGTGGGCCTGTCACAGTATAGGTGCTCAGTAAACAGGACTTACCACACTTTATTGACTGGACCTTCTATTTTTGTCATCAGAAAAGTTTATTTTATGTGTAAAATGTCTTTTTTGGGTCATACGGTACTCCAGGAATTATTGAAGGGATGCCAATTAATTTTGCCACTGATTGCTGAATTAGTCATTATTCTTTAGTTAACAGAGATGAGAAATCACATTGATGAAAGGTTGGGTTTGGAACAGTGCCCAGGCACAGGCAGAATCACAGCCTACTCATAGTACCTTCATTGATAGATACTCAATAAATGTCTCAACAAAATGAAATTACATAATTAAACACTATCAGGTTGGTGTGCTGTTAAGAATGTCTAAGTTAGGAACTGCAGAAAAGAGGAAGAGCATAATCTGGTATAGTCGATACCCTATTTTGTGTTTGATTTATTTAAAGTAGTCGTTTATGTTACATGTGTAATTTATTTTCAACTAAGAACATTTAGAAACTCTGGATGCTAATAAAAGAAAATAGAAAACAGCAACATTTGTACTGCTCTGATAATCAACATTTTGTGTTGATCAGTTTTCTTCATATTTTCATCTAGTAGGCTGAAAACCCGAAGAAACAAAACTGAAAACAATCCCCAAAGCATATTGCACATCCTACTTCTCTTCAGGTCTTGTTTTAAAATAATTTTCTGCATCTTTCTTTGTAACTGGCTGTATAGTGTTCTACAGTGAGCTGAATTGAATCACTACAAGCCCCCTCCCCTAAGCATTGTGTAATGTGACCCCCACCCCCTTACCCCTTCACTGTGCCTGTTTAATCTCTGGAACAACCCCAACCCCAGAAAGTAAGTGAGGATGTGGGAGCCTGAGGCAGAACAGACGCACACTCAGGACAGTCTGACACCCTAATCTTTAGCTAGCCCAGCTCACTCTGTTTCCTGCTAGAATTTATTAACACCTGGCTTGATAAAGTCATGAGTGTCCTCAAAGCTTAGTGCATCTTTGTAGTTATCTCCTTAAGATAAAAAGTACTGAATTACTTGGTCCCAGTATACACACACACACACACACACACACACACACACACACACACACACTCTTCTGAGAAATTTTACCTTTTATGTAACTTAAAATTCATGGAAGTGTCCTATGAAGTTTCCGAGTTTGTTAAAATTTTAGGAAAATATAGATGGCTTTTATTGACAAAGAGTTTTCATAGGATTATTCAAATAACCCCTCCTTCTTCAGAATGAACATTATTACTATGTATTGTGACCTTTCTTCACCCCAGTATTTAATTCGTATCCATATTTGCCCATTATTTAGGTATTTAGTACTAGTACTAAATTAGTCAGTCATTATTTAAATGCTTTGATTTCAGAGTTTATTTACATCCACATTCTTAGATGCCTCAACTGAGATCTAGGCAGGTAGACTAATGGGTATTGTTTGTTAATAGCTGTTTTACTTGTGTAGTTCTAGTCTCAGATTTGAAAAAGTGCTGTTATGAATGCTTTTCAGCTTTGGTTTTGTGATTTCTGGGATTTTTCCACTTAACTTCAAAGGAAGGTTGTCATTATGTTCTCCTCAAATGCAACCAGGTCAGCCTCATAATTTTGGTGGCATCATTATTGCTAGTGGAATTCAAAGATGGTGAATCTCATTTTTAAAAACTACCCGAAAGCTGGGTTGAGGTTACATTAAAAAGTTCGATATGTGTTGAGAGTTTGGGCATCTCTTGGTGTAAAAATAAGGCTTTGTACATCAAAGAACCCCTTGCAAAGCATGGCCGACCCTCTCAGCCTTTGGAGGGGGAGGAGAGGCAACTTGATATCCTGTCACTGTCCCCTGCAACAGTTAGCAGATGTTCTGTGGGGTAATGTTGCCCTTCAGTTATCTTTGACAGAAGCAGGGTCTGGTTAAGATCAGATTGTTTAATCTAATGTACGTTGATTTTGGCATAGTAATCAGAAGTCTGTAAGGTAACTAGACAAGGAAAAACCGGTGGTGGATTGTTAGATTAAAAAACAACATTTAATAATTGGAAAATAGCATTGATGTCCTTGACTCTTTTTATAGCCATTCGTTCTGATATATGCTGCTTTTAGATTTACCTGGGATGACCTTTTAAGTAGCTTCTGAGTATTAAGCTACATGCTGCTGACCTTGCTGATCTGAGCATCAGAGTTAGTGCTAGACATTTTTTCAGACCTCCATGGAGGTCATGGAGACACATAGCCATTTGGTTGTTTGTGCAGCTATATGACAGGTATACGACAGCTCACTGTTTGGCACTTGTCCTGGAGCTTCAGTTCAACTTAGTGTTTACTTAATGCATATATATTACAGAGCCGAATGCAAAGTTTGCTTGAATTTTAGGGGAAGTACATGATACTCTATCACACACTTCGGAGTAAGTGATGATTTTCTAGTTTCCACAGGTGTCTGTATAACTCAGTTTTATAGTTGACTACTAAGTAGTGGTCAACTCTAAAGCAATTTTGGAAAATAAATGAAAGAGGAAGATGTTCACTGATTCTTCGTTATTTTTATTAAGTGGGTGGTGCTCGAGTATATAATTTCCTCTCTTCCATTCTGTCATATTCTGTTGTAACAAAGAATAACACACTTTGGCAGATAGAGATTTCCTTGGTTAACACTGGGTTTAGGAGTGAGTGCGGAGTATGTGTAGCTCTGGCTGACTCAGTTGTTATAATGAAAAATAGAATTTATTTGGAAAGAAGTTTTTGAAAGTGTGACAGTGTTCTGCTGTCTTCTTAAACATGATGTTACATATCGTACAGTCCACCCATTTAAAATGTACAACTCAGTGATTTTTAGTAAATTCTCAAGGTCATGAAATCATTACCATTATCTAATTCCAGAACATTCTCAGGCCTCAGTCTCTCCGGTTTTAGAAGTAAGTTGTCTATGACAGTTCACATGAATATAGATTATTTATTGTTGATTAGAGTATTTTGGTGGGTTCTATCTTACCTATTGATTGCATTGCTTTCTATATTTTTTATATAGTCCCTGAAGAAAAATTTTAATCTGAGATTGTCTGCCTTCCTCTGTTACTAAGTTTTCTGTAACAGTCAACTCTTAATCAGCTATGATTGTTTTTAACTATTGTAATGCTTGGGATATATATATATATATATTATATATATATGTTATACATATATATGAATGATTTTATTTAACTTAAGCTTCAGAAATGCTGCCAGTAAATATCACAATATATTTTTAAAGACTTTGAATTAATTGCTTATCATCTTTAACATAGATTTTTGAGGATATATTTTAAACTGTTTCTGCCAAAGCCTAATTTAATTAGAAAAGGAAATTTGCTCTTGTTGCAAAAATTATAATATGCATGTCAAATGTGGTTTCTTTCTGTATAGCCATTCTCGGTAATTTGTTTTTGTTTTGTTGCTGCAGCTGTCTTCCAGGCTCAGGGATTGTAGTTGGTGGTGGTTCTTCCTGCTTTCTTGCTACACTTGCCTGAAGTTTTTAGAGTAGGTTCTTATCTTTCTAAGCTTTAGAGTAGAGACTTACACACTGCTTATTTTATCATCTCTATGTGTAGACAGGTTTCTTTCAAAAGCCTTTTTCAATGTGCCCTAGAGTAGATTCAAGAAGGCAGCATGGGTTCATATTCTTAACCAAGGATGTGTATCTGAACCCCTTGTGGAAGTACAAAAATTCACTGCCTTGAGCTCTACCCCCTAGCTACTCGGGTTTGGAGTAACTAACTGGAGCAGAGAGGCCTGCTGCCATGATTGGAGCTGCACTCCAGTTTGAGAACCATTGTAAATTGGTGTGTCTTTGAACTGAAAGTCTGACCAGTTTATCTTTGTCTAGTCACTGTATTCTTTCTTGTCTTTTGTCCATGTAATTGAGAAAGCTTTTGATGTGAATAGACAGTATATAAGAAAGTAGTTCAAGTCCTTTTGGGGAGGGGGGTATGATTCAGCTGAAATTTATAATTAATATGTAGGTGACATTTTGTTTAATATTGTGTTTTTGGGAATGAAATAAGACCATCTGTGCATTTTATAAATTTTATAGCTTTTATAAATTTAGTCTCCCTTCAAATACAAATTCTGACTTTATTCCCTTCAGAAGGAACTTTTCTGAAGAGGATTTTCATTTTCTTCAGTTTTCTTAGAATATTATGATAAGGTTCTGGTTTAACATAGCCCTAAGGTTGCTGTGTTCTGTTTGGAGCTCATTGAGCCTTGGGTAGACTAGAAGGCTGAGCTCTACCTCACTTTGGTAGGTTGCGTTGGGACTGCCTGGGTTTGAACCTCTCCTCTGCCACTTGCTGTGTAATTTGGGTCAAGGTAGCATTTCTTTCATGGGCTTGTTCTGAGAATTACTTGTGATATTCAATAAATGTTTATTGTTTTTGTTGTTATTCAGCTGGTTTGTATTTGAAATGATGAATTTTTTATTAAGTGAATTTCCTGTCTGGTAATACTACATTCTGTTTGTTGTCAGATGTAGACTGGAAGCTTTGAAGAGGTTCATACTCTTTCCATCCTGTTAAATGTGCATTGAAGCATCTATTTGGTGAATGTTACTTTGGCGGTATAAAGGAGTTTAAATGTGCTTCCTAAAGAACCTGGTTTACATTAATGTATTCATTTATTCACTAGGAGAGTAGTTCATTTTTTATTACTCAGTAGCTTATAGCAGGTGTTACAAATTCCTGTTGTTAACACTAATGGCAATCAACGTTTAGCTTTTTTTCTTCACTGTCTACTGTCTTGTGGTTTTCCACCATTTATTCTTAATTGTCATGTATAGTGGAAGTAATTAAATCCATGAATCTCCTCCTCTTGTTATATATGTTTGCACTCCTTTTAAGTTTTCTTGGCTTTCCCAGATTCTGGATTTAATTAACATGCTGATGGTTCTCTGGTTTTAGGGCAGATTAGTCAGCTTTGGTGTGGCTTTTTTCTTTCCTTCCTGCTTTTCTGCATTTGGTTGATGCACCTGTGTACATAACTCAAGAAAATAATTTCCTTCCTTTCTCTGAGAGAGGGGATGTAGAGCCATCATTTAAAGAAACCTTCCTGGCTACTTCCACAAGCATTGCTTAATTTCATTTGTCCTGAATATGACCCAGTGAACATAAGCGTTTGGGTGTTTGTAATTCGAAGATTTTGAATATAGTGGTCAAAGTTATGTAATCGAACTCTTTTATATCAGAAAAAAAAATAGGTAGAGTGATTTTCTAAGCAGTGTTTGACTCTCTTAACCTGAGATATTAGGCGATTAAGTAATCTGAGAACAAGTTAGGTACCTAAACATTCAGTAGCTGCTCTATTTAAGGATTTGGGGTTCTGAATTTTACTATGAATTATGTGGAGAATAAGGATAAGGGGGAAAGAAGAGCTCAGGGAAAATGTTATTCTGAATCTTTTTAGGGTAAAAAAAGGGAATATGTTGATATAATGCAAGATTTAATGAAAATACCTGTGGAGGTGTGGAGAGAAAGTCAGAAGAGCATGCCTGTTTCCTCATGAGAAAAATGGTTATTTTATTTGAAGCAAGCAAGCATTCTTCTAAGTATTTTAACCTTTAAGCTTTCAGAAACCATTTTGCCTTTCCTGATTACTCATGTGGCTGGTGAACATTTATGAGATGTTTCTGTTCCCATCATATGCTTTTTAGATTCCTGGTATAGGAATCTAAATTCCTATATCAGGTACTGTTTTATTTTTGAGGTTGTGAATGAAAATGAGACAGAATGAGACATTGTTCACCAATTATACCAATGATTTGTTTATTTTAATTCTGTTAGAGTTTAAAAATCTACCCTTTGTGCATGTTGGTGGTGGCTTGAAATCCATTTTACAGGGTGAGAAAGTTTAATTATTCCTCTCAAATATGCTGTTTTCTCTAAATTTTTATTGTAGCAGATTATGAGGTCAGAGGCTAGTCAGTATTTTCCTAAAATGTATTTTGGAAACTTGCATCGACTGGTTCAAACTTTTCATAAATTCACAGAAATGGTTTAAAGTTTTAATTTGATTTAATATTTTCTTCCAGATGTTAAGTGGATTTTCTTTTTTCTTTTTAGTTATATTTGAAAGGGCAGAGAGAATTGCTTTTGCTTTCTTCTCAAGTATAAAAATGTCAAACTCAAAGTTATCCTTTATTCTTCATTGAAACCATTAGAGGGTAAAAAGCCTACAATCAGGCCTTCACAGATGGGAACAGTGAACAGCTAGATGAGAAGCAGCTGTACTAGGAGGATTGGGGTGGGAACAGCTCAGCAGAACATGCTTTGCAGCTGAGGTTTAGCATTTACTACTTACTGCCTCGTTGGGTGGGTGGTTGTGGGGGGGACTTAAGCCAATTAATTGGATAGAAAATTATTTAATGTATTTCAGTGAAAGAGGCAGAACATAGCATACCACCTGAGGCACACAGAGTGGAAGTTGAAGTTTAAGACTCCTTAATTAAGGCCGTGAAAAGGAACTCGAGGCACACAGTTGAAAAGATTTTTTTTCAACTTAATAATGTGTGTATTAGGGATAGAAAACATTTCCAGTGAGATTCCTTAGACCACATTGTAATTCCTCTTTGAATTCCTCTTTGACCTTGCAGTTTATGGTGCTCTGCTTTATCACTTTTCTTTTTTAAGAAGGTGGATCACAATCATGAGGTCGCAGCTCATTTGTGGGTGATGTGGTAGATTAGTACTGGTTAGTTCTGAAGGACTTAAATTTCTATTTTAGCTTTTATTCTCCAATTCAAGATGGTGGCTTTTTTTGGTGATGGGAGATACCGAACAAAAATGTAAAAACGTTTCATCTGGGAATGGAATTTTGTGGGAGGGTACATTTTTAGTGTCTGCATCCACTGCCACAACCACATTGTGTGCCCCAGTTAGGTCTATGTGAGTGAAATGGGCCTAACTAGGTTATCCAAAGAGAATGAGCAGAGAGACGTTTTCAGTCAGAACTATTTTCAGGTTGGAAAATTCCTATTTCTATTTCCAGGGTTGTTCAGTCTGGAGGTAGAGTACAAATTAAAGAGCACTGTTTTAGAAGTGGGATTGGGTTTTGGCATTGGCAGCTCGATAATTGCAGTTTTGGCGAAAGATCACTGATAGGTTTTGGCTTGCCAGCCACCAAGAGCTTCTGAGGAAACACTGGAGAAGAAAAGGAAGGGATGCCATATATGGAAGACTAAGCTAGACAGGAACCAGTAAGCCCTCCAGTTCTCCAACTAGGCTGTAATTTGTTTATATCAGTGTGAGTGAGGGAAAGCAATTTCTTATTCTAGCCTTCATCTTGATGCATACGTCGTCTTTTCTGGCTAAAATCCTTACCTGTTGTGTTTCGGAGACACAGAGAGCATCATTTAAATGTGTTTACAATGACCAAAGTTTCTTCTTACACCTTGACCCCTGATCTTTTGTCACAGATGTCATATCTGGTCATCATTAGTTTTAGTGGCCTTATATCATGCATTAAATGATAAAAATTACAGAGATTATTTTAAAGAAGGTAACAGGACTCATCTGAGAGCTGAACATTAGGTAAGTCTCCTGGATTATTTGTTCAAGCGGATGCACACTTCTGTTCTAAGAGCTAGAGTTTGGGGCGTTGAAGCAGACTGTAGGCATGAGCAGAGGCACATATCCGTAAAATCACAGCATGAACTAGGAGGCCGTTATATATGATTACTTTTCTGCTTTCTGCTGCATATTGACCAGACACCTGAAGTGACCATGTTATGTTTTGCTATATCTATGATGAAGGCAGGCTGCATGTCTTCTGTTGTATCTCATTCAGTTTCTCAATATTTCTATCTGGGCACTTTCATCAAAACATGTAGCTAACTAAGTGTCCACCTGACAGATATGCCTTAAGTAATAACATGGAGACCATCCAAATAGCTAGTGGGGGAACTTTGGTGTTACTGGCCAGTGATACTCGGTAGGTTTTCATGTTTTAAAATGCCTAAAATAAGAAATAGCCATCTGGGACATAGTTTTCATAACCTGAGCGTGAGTGAATTTGGTGACGGTCGTTTATGTTGCCATTACTTTAACCAAGTTAACTACGGGCATTGTTGAGTCTTCACATATTGTAGTTAACTTGGTTTTAAGCAAGATTCAAAAAGACTATTTCAATGCCAGATCATATTGTAAAGTTATTTCGAATAAGCCAAAGGCACAGAAATGAAGCAGCAGTCTGTAAATTTAATATTAGTGAAACAAATATTTGTTGTGACCAGAATTTCATGTTTCCGTGCAAAATAATTAAGTGTTTTATGGGACCAAAAAAAAAAAGGAAGAAAGAAAAGTGGCCCCCAAGTAGATGAAGTTATGGTAGGTCCACTAGGATTATCTATTCCAGGGTGCCGGAAGGTCGTGCAACTGGACTTAAAAGAAAATTCAATGCAAAATGCTGGTCTCTTGCAGCATGAGTATGGGATTGTGTCCTAGTTAATGGACAGTGTGTTTTCAGTTTTAGTGGCATATAACATAATGGTGAATTTCATACTTAACACCATTATTTGAAGGTACCGTTTTGTGAAGGGGATAAGCTTTAGCACTTTGGAGTGTTTGCTGGGCTTCTCAGTGATGCAGAAAATTGGCCTCCCCTCAGGAAGCTTACCATCTAGTAGGGGAGCCAATCATTGATAATCTCTGAGTGACAATATTCCTCTAATAAGTAAACAGCATACAAATATTCAAATAGAGTTTGAGGAAAACTTTTATGAGTTTAAGAGAGGCATTTTCAGTTGATACTTGAGAAGTGAATATAGATAATTAGGGGAAAAGCTCATGTGGAGTTTGGGCAAAACTCCAGTTTTGTGCCCAAGGATAGCTACCAGGTGGGGATTGTTGTGTTAACTAGTCAGAGGAAAGAAGCCTTTCTTCTAGCATGGGGTAGTGTAGTGCCATGGAAGGACATTGAAATAATGAAGCAGGAGGTCTGGATCTCATCCCTGCCTTTCTCAGTGGAGTTCCAAACAAGTCTTTCTGACCATTATTTGGGCTTTCCCATTCTTCAGTGTCCTCATATGTAAATTTTGGTTCAAGTGTTTAGCGTTCTGGCAATAGAAGGAGGTGCTTTTGTATCACACAAGCCTGGTATACTGTAGCCTTGGAGAAGCAGCTCTTTTCTGAGGGCCAACCCTATTCACCATTACTTTTACATTTGCTGATTTTTTTTTTAGGTGACCACTTTGTGGGTTAAACTTGGAAGTTATTCTAGGCTTCTGAAAAGTTGCTGTGTGGTCCTTCTATGCAAACGGTTTTGTGCTGCATTATAAATGGGATGTTTTGGCATCAGTAGCTGCTTCATTTGGCAGGGAGAGGGACAGACAGCCTGAGTGCTTTCCCTGGTGATTCTTCCAAGCTTTCCCCAGTCTTCACTTCTCTCTGCTGATCACATCCCAGGAGATTCTCTCTACAAACTAGTTTGGGTTGGCTGGAGAGTTGGTAAAGAAGAGCTAATATTCCTGTACATGTGCTTCATTAAGAGGAAAATTACTGTGCTGAATCTGAGGTCCTGAAGTATTTAAAATCTATGTTGATTTTCTTTTCAATCCCCCCTCTTTTTTTTTTTTTCATGAATAGTTTCCCCTCATTTCTCTCAGAGGCAGAAGAGGAACTCAGCTCTGTATACCACTTCCACATAGCACAGAACAGGCAGCATAAACCTTTGTCTTTACTGCTGCCTAATTTTCCCAGCTCCCCTCCTCTCTGAAATACTGTTTGTTTCTTACACTTTAATTAATTAATTGACGTGTAATTCTTTGTAACAGAAAACATTAAAGACTACTGTAAATCCTGAGTAGTCCTGCTTAGCTTAGATTCCTGCAAGGCTGTAGGTTTTAGCAAGTAAAGCTCTCTCTGGATTGTTAACCAGAAAGTCTCTTCAGATTTCCTTTCCCCCAACCCCTATCTCCAGTGTTAATGTCACATAGTCCTGTGAGTCTTCTCCTCGTAACACATACACAGTCACCGTAGGTGAAAAAATATTTTTCTGGCTCAGATATAGACTCCTAAAGAAGAAACCCTGAGGAGGCACACATCTGGCCCTTTGCATTTTCAGGAATCACTGAGTGGTGTCAGAGATCTTTGTCTGCGGTACCTTTGGGTTTCCTTCCCTCCCTGTCCTTGGTTAGCTCCTTTCTCTCAACGTGCTGTATACACGAAGTTGTCTGAATGCCTACTTAGTAGTTTACTTAGCAGACCTATAATGTAGGGAGCAGCAGTTGAACGGTAGCATGCAGCTTTTTCCCTCCCTTTTAGACATGAATCTAAGTCAAAATTCACTGTACATAGTCATTGAATATGCTAAGTAGAGTTTGTTTTGCCTATAAATTTTGTGTGGCACAGCAGAGGTCATTTGCAAAAGGCAACTTTATTGAGATACATTAATACTTCCTTTCTATTACCAAACAGTTCCATTTATGGATAGGTCATACATTTTGTCCTTTCATCAGTTGATGGACATTTGAGTTGTTTCCACATTTTGGCCATCATGAATAATGCTGCTATGAATATTCATGTACAAGAATTTTTGTATTAACATTTGTTTTCAATTGTGGGTAGAATTGCTGGGTCACCTGGTAACTCTGTTGGACCTTTAGGAATATAGCCAGACTCTTTTTCAAAACCAGTGTACCATTTTTCATTATCACCAAAATGTATGAGGGATCCAGTTTCTCTACACCCCTGTCAGCACTTAGTATTGTCTTTTTGATGATAGCTATCTTAGTGGGTATGAAGTAGTATTCCATTTGGTTTTGATTGCATTTCCTTAATGACTAATGCTGTCAAGCATATTTTCATGTGTTTATTATTCATTTGTATATCTTCAAGTAGAAAGCTTGAGATTAATTTATTCATCCTATCTGGTACCTCAGAGAACGTTTCCATACTTTTAATAAAATTTAAAAAATATAAGGGAAGATTCATATTTAAATTTCTATGTTAGTGCTATGTCTGAAAAGAGTAGTTTGCTGATTGAAAAAATGCTTTATTTGGGAAAAGAATCATTATACACGAAGGGCTTTTTTTGAATAATAAAGAAACAAAATTCTATCCCCAAAATATAGTGCCCTTTTATACAGGTAAATTAACAATTAAAATCCTAATAATCCATTGCAGGCTTAGAAAGGAAGGACTTATCACGTTAAATGATCCAGTTCGTAATGTGCATTTCATGTTCCTATTTATTGAGAAGTCAAAACAATAGTAAAACCCTCAACCACTTTGTCACTCTGTACTCAACCCCCAAGATTTCAATACAGAAACAAACATCTTTTCAACCAAAACAATTACCTTTCTCTTTCTAGGCAAACACATAATAAGCTTTGAGAGATGGTACTTTTTCATCAGCTTAAGAGTTTGACCCACTATTGTTGACTTACTCATGTATCCCTACTTCCTTAGTGGGGGACTCAGCGAACTGCTTATATATTCCACAGAGGAAAACAAATGGTAAAAATATTTTGCCATTCATTTCCCTTCAAACGCCCTCACATACAGCTTAAGATGGCATTACCCCCTGTTCTAGCATATTCCAACATACGCATGACAGTGTTCAGCGGTGGAGTATTTCAACTAATCCCTGGAACCTATCATTTTATGTGGTGAAGAGGACTTTATTGATGTGATTAAGGTAAGGATCTTCAGATGGGGAGGTGTGAACCTGGATGATCCAAGTGGGCTCAATCTAACCACAAGGGTCCTTATCAAACAGAGGTAGGCTAATCAGAGACAGAAAAGATGTAAAAACAGAACAGAGAGGTTATATGACTCTTTTTTTGAAGGTGGACGAAGGGGCCACAAGCCCAGGAATACAGGCATACCTCAGAAATGGTTCCAGATGACTCCATTAAAAGGAATATCATAGTAAAGTGAGTTGTATAATCTTTTTGCTGGTGGAGGGTCTTGTCTTTAATTTGTAAAAAACGCAACATCTGTGAAGCACACCGAAAGCCAAATGCAGTAATAGCCTGTATGGGCAATCACCAGAAGCTGAAAAGGGTAAGGAATTGGGTTCTCCCCTTAGAGCTTCCAGAAGAAACCAGCTTTGCAAACACCTCCACTTTAGTCCAGTGAAACTGATTTTGAACTTCTGACCTCCAGAACTGTAAGAGAATAAATTTGTGTTTTAAGACACTAATTTGTGGTGATTGTTAACAGCCGCAATAGGAAACTAAGCTAAATGTTTTCTTTGTTCCTTTGTCCCTCATTAACATGGAGTGGGGAGTAGACATGTGATGTTGCTGCTGCTATTGACACTCATTAAAACTTTATGTGCCAGACACAGTGTTACATATGCCGTGGGCATTCATTTTACAGTTAAGAAAAACAGGCATGTATAGGTAAAGTAAATTCCTCAAGATCACACAGGTAGTAAGTAGCTGCAGACTCCATGATTTTAATCAATAGAGTTTTTATAGGAGTATTAGGGGTTCAGCTTGAATTTGTTAGCTAGGTGAGTTAACTTCTTTCTTTGACCCTTATTTTTAGGGTGAAAAAAGAACTGTATTACCCTAGAAAACCAAGTGTTGAATATATTGAATGTGACATATACAGTTTTGCCACATTATTGGTGGAATTTAGCCAGTAATTTAGTAAGGAAACTGTATGGTACATACTGCAATAAATGAGAATTTTATGGGCAATAAATGCTGTAAAGAAAGTTAACATGGTTATTTGTTTATTTAGATTATAAATTATTCAATTAATTTAAAAACAAAAGAAAGTTCACCCATTTCTCTACCTGCCTGTGAGCTTTTTTTTTTCTTTTTTAAATGATTCATCATGATATTTTTCATTGCCTGACTTATTTCATTTAGCATAATGCTCTTAAGGTCCATCCATGTTGTTGCAAGTGGCAAGATTTATTTTTTTTTTATGGATGAATATTATTCCTGTGTGTGTGTATTGCAGTTTCTTTGATGTCAGTAGATGGACACGTAGGTTGTTTCCATTTCTTGGCTACTGTAAATAATGCTGCAGTGAATGAGGGGATGCAGATATCTTTTTGAGTTAGTGTTTTCACTTTTTTCAGGTAAATACCCAGAAGTGGAATTGCTGAGTTATATATGGTTCCATTTTTAATTTTTAGAGAAACCTCCATACTGTTTTCCATAGTGATTGCACCAATTTACATTTTTGTTAATAGTATACAAGAGTTCCCTTTTCTCGACATCCTTGTCAATATTTATTATTTTTGTTTTTTTTGTGATAATAGCAATTCTTGCAGGTACGAGGTAATAGGTAGCTCATTGCGATTTTGGTTTGAATTTTCCTGATGATTAATGATGTTGAGCATCTTTTCATGTACCTGTTGGCCATATGTATGTCTTTGGAAAAATGTCTATTCAGATTTTCTGCCCATTTTTTAAATTGGATTTTTTTTTTTGCTGTTGATTTAGATATTAGCCCCTTATCAGATATATGATTTGCAGATTTTTTTCCCATTCTGTACCTTGCCTTTTCGTTTTGTTGATGGTTTCCTTTGCTGTGAAGAAGCATTTTAATTTGATATAGTCCCACTTGTTAATTTTGCTTTTGTTCCTTTTGCTTTTGGTGTCCGATTCAAATAATCATCCCCAAGATCTATGTCAAGGTGTTTACTGCCTCTGTTTTCTTCTAGGAGTTTTATAGTTTCAGGCCTTATATTCAAGTCTTTAATCCATTTTGAGAAGATATTTGTGTAAGGTGTAAGATTGTGGGCCAGTTTAATTCTTTTGCATGTTGCCGTCTGGTTTTCCCAACACTATGGAAGGCATGATTTTTTCTTATTGTATATCCTTAACTCCTTTGTTGTAAATTAATTGACTTTATATAGATGGGTTTATTTCTGAGCCTTCTATTTTTATGCCTTTAATCTGTGTGTTTTTATGCCGGCACCATGCCATTTTGATTACTATAGCTTTGTAATATAGTTTGAAATCGAGGAGTGTAATGCCTCCAGCTTTGTTCTCTCTCCAAATTACTTTGGCTATTCAGGGTCTTCTGTGGTTGCACACAAGTTTTTGGATTGCTTGTTCTATTTTTGTGAATAATACCATTGGAATTTTGATAGGGATTGCATCAAATCTGTAGATTGCTTGGATAGCATGGATGTTTAAACGAAGTTCTGCTAATTCATGAGCACGGACTATCTTTCCATTTATTTGCGTCTTCTTCAATTTCTTTAATGTCTTTTAGTTTTCAATATACCAGTCTTTCACCTACTTGTTTGAATTTATTTTTAAACATTTTATTTTTTGATACAATTGTAAATGGGATTTCCTTTTTTTCTTGTAGTTTGTTTTTAGTGTATAGAAATGTAAGAGATTTTTGTGTACTGATTTTGTATTCTACAACTTTATTGAATTTGTTTATTTTAATATTTTTTTGATGGTTTTATTTTAAGGTTTTATATACATACTCTCATATCATCTGAAATTAGTGACAGTTTTACTACTTCCTTTTCAATTCGGATGCCTTTTATTTCTTGCCTGATTGCTCTGGCTAGGACTTTCAGTACTGTGTTGAATTAAAGCAGTGAGACTGGGCATCCTTATTCTTGATCTTTGAGGAAAAACTTACAGTTTTTCACTGTTGAGTATGATGTTAGCTATCGGCCTGTCATACATGTTTTTTATTATGTGAGGTATGTTTCCTATATACCTACTTCGTTGAGAGTTTTTATTATAAAGAAACATTGGATTTTGTCAAATGCTTTTTCTTCCTTTATTAAGATTATAATATGATTTTTATCCTTCATTTAGTTAATGTGGTGTATAACATTGACTGATTAGTGGATATTGAACCATCCTTGCACCCCTGGAGTAAATGGCACTTGATTATGGTATATGATCCTCTTAATGCATTGTCGATTGTGGTTTGCTAATATTTCGTTAAGATATTTTGCGTTTATGTTCATTGGGGATATTGGACTCTAATTTTCTTGTGGCATCCTTGTCTGTTTGTGGTATCAGAGTAGTGCTGGCCTTGTAAAATGAGTTTGGAAGATTTCCTTCCTCTTATTTTTTGGAAGAGTTTGAGAAGGATAGGTATTAATCCTTTGAATGTTTGGTAGATTTCACCAGTGAAACCGTCTTGTTCTAGACTTTTGTTTGTTGGGACGGTTTGATGACTGATTTAATCTTCTCACTTGTAATTGGTTGGTTTAGATTTTCTATTTCATTGAGAATCAGTCTGAATAGCTTATATGTTTCTAGGAATTTATGTATTTTTTTTAGGTTGTCCAATTGTTGGTGGATAATTGTTCACAGTAGTCTCTTATGATACCTTGTATTTCTTTGTTATCAGTTGTAACATCATCTCTTTAATTTCTGATTTATTTGAATCCTCTTTTTGCTTGGTGAGTCCAAAGATTTGTCTATTTGATTATCTTTTTCAAAGAACTACCTCTTAGTTTTATTTTTTAGTTTATTTCATTTTTTTTTTCTGTTCTATTCTTTATTCCAACTTGGGGCTTTACATATTTATTTTTTGGAGGGTCTAATTTGGTAAGGAAACCATATCATTCATACTCTAGCAAATGAGATTTTTATGGATGATAAATGCTTTGAAGAAAGTTAAAGCAGTTATGTCCATTGAGTGGAAGTATGGTCAGAGAAGGCTTTGTTGAGAAGGTGACATTTGACTGAGAAATGAATTATGATAAGGGAACTGCCAGAGGAAGAGAATTACAGGGGGAAAACAAGTGCAAAAGCGTTATTTAGGATATGAGTTGAAACCATTGCAGACCCCAGCAAGGATGCAGAGAAAGAAATACTGAAAATGAAGAAGAATTTTCATAGAGACCATTATGTCATTGAATGACAGGAATCTTCACTCTGTCCCTTTCTCTGTATTGGGTTACTTCTGTTTGACAGGCAATGGCTCTGGGGAACAAACACCTACATCATCCCATCTTGCCTTTGTGAATAGGACATTTATGATTCTCAAAAAGTAATTGGCATAAAGTTTAAAGGAATTGACTCCCTCTACATTTTGTTGCTTTTTAATTTCAACGATAATACATCAGAGGTTTCTAATAAACATGATGCAATAAAAATAAGCAGGCTAATGTTTTGATTCACTTAAGCAGTAATATTAATAATATATTTTGTATTTAGAGACTGTTTACCTTTTACTAACAACTGATTTTGGTTTTGTTTTGCACACTGTTGATTTACAAGCCTTTTTTTTTTTTTTTTTTTTTAAATCTCAAGACCTGTTTGTTGGTAGTATATTATTTCTTGAACTTTCACATAGTAATAAAATACTAGTCATTTCTTTATTTTTGCTCAATATCTCAAAGTAATTCATATAAACTTTGTTTTGAGTTTGAGCAAATTTACTATATTATAAATTTTTTTGTTGAGGTAAAATGCACGTAATAGAAAATCCACAGTATTAATCATTTTAAAGTGTACACTTTTCATAGTTTTCTTTCTAAAGGTTACGATAAGAAGGAAGGGTTCAGACTGCTGTTTGTTCCAAGCCTTTTTGCTCAGTGCAAAGTTAAAGATCATCACTAGGGAGAGAGAGGCCTCAGAATTTCTTAAGACAGTGAGCACTGGAGCCAGACCACCAGCCCTGCCTCTTACTTCCTCCTCTTACCTTCATGTCCTGGGCAAGCCGTCTCATTTCTTCATCAGTGCATTATCACACTAAATCTCTTAGAAGGCTGCCCATAATATAACAAGCTCAAAAAATGTAACTATAAGTACATTTGTCCCTTGGTATCCGTGGAATATTGGTTCCAGAACCCCTGTCCCCTCACAGTACCAAAACAACGGATGCTTAAGTCTCATATAAAATGGTGTGATTTTTGCGTACAACTTACCCATATCCTCCCAGTACTTTAAATCATCTTTAGATTACTTATACTACTTAATACAACATAAATATCATGTAAATAGTTTTTATGCTGTATTGTTTATGGAATAAACGACAAGGAAAAAAAATGTCTTTACGTGTTTAGTACAGACACAGCCGTCATTGGCCTAACTTCGTAGTACATGTCAGCAAAAATATAACATTTTTTTCCCCAAATATTTTCTCTTGGAGGTTGGATGAATCCAAGGATGTGGGACCTATGGCTATAGAGGGCGACTGTAAAGATAACAGTGGATTTCGCAGTAATGGCTATACCCTTTTTTTTTTTTTTATAATGGAACAGTTCTTGTTCAGACGAATACAGTTTATAGACTGGTGAGGATTATGAGGCAAACATGCAGACTTATTTTTATGCTCTTCATTTATTATTAATACTTTCTGTGCTTCCTGTCTTTAATCACAGATTCATTATGGATATGATTTAAACAGCACATGTCAGTGAACTTGAATCATAATTTCAAACTGATAACATCATAATCACAATGGGAGCTCTGTGGGTTAAGGTTGATGGACCCAACTGCCTTATGTGTTCATTTGAGAGATACTTGGAGGCTTTCAAGCTCTTTTTAAGGGAGAATCTGTTTAAGTAATTTTATTTATTGATTTTAAAGGATTCTTAGAAATTGGAGTTGATTGGGATATTTCGGACCAAATTTAGGGGAAATAATAAGTGCCCAGAGTAATGAGAAATTCTGTCTCAAATATTAAGCCATAGTTTGTTGGATTTTTCAGAAAATGTATTGTCATCAGGTTCTATTTTTGTATTTAAGGAATGTACTGGCTCATTATACCCTCTCTGGCTCATGGATGTCCCCTTCTCTTGTTTAAGCATCTTCTTGATGTGTTTTCTTGCATCTCACTGAGAAGCAATTCCGTTTTCCTCCCAGTTTATTGTTGGCCATGTAATTTTGTTTATGATGTTTTTGTTGCTGGTGGTTTTTCTTATACTGTGTACTCTGACTCAGGAAGCCCATCTCCTTTTCTATTTATGGTAATTACTAGAGAGCGTTTTATTTTGGCCCTTGGGGAGTGCCTGCTGTGTTTCTTTGTGCGGGCATGTGTGTTAAAATTGGAAAGTGTTTTCTTTGAGGTCAGGGCTTTTGTAAAATGGTCTGAAAAGTTTGTCAAACCCCAATTGTCCATTAAATTTTGTTTTGTATAGAATAATCTATTTTCTCTCTGCTTTCCGTTTTAAGTGTTTCTTCATCAACTCTAAGGATGAAATTGTTTCATTATATATTGGAATAACGAGATCTATTTTCTTTGGTGTGTGGAGTAGAGAAGGTCTTCTTGATAATCTGGGAATGTTATGGACAAAAAGGGGAGCAGTCAGGAAGCTCAGTCTCTCTCTATGTATTCTAGAGGTTCACTTGCCTGGAAACAAAAATGGATTTAGATGTTAAAATGGGCAGGAGATATCACAGAGTAGAACCTTACAGCCTTTGATGGCACAAGAAGAGGAATGAAAGCTTCAGCTTTGTCCTTCAGGTAACCTGGGGCCAGGGATTATTCTGCAGTAGCTTGAATTTTGGGTAGATGAGAAGAACTCAAAAAAGAACAAAGAAAGCCCCCCCCCCCCCCCGCCCCGTTCTTAGTCACAGTGTTGGATCAAACATGATCTACCTTTCCTGATATAATTAAAGCAGTGAGCAATCACATCTTCGTTTCCCATACTTGTACTGAGACATTTTTGTATTTATTATTGGTAAATTAGATCTTATCTCTGACTCATAGACATGAGGGTTTTCCTCAGTCATTTTGAGGTGCAGAAGCTTTGAGTAGTTGATAGCAGTTTGATTTAGTTCCTTGAAGTTAGTAGGTGCTCATTTTATGTGTCAGGGAAAGAAAGCTTTAGCATCAGCTAAAACTCTTGTTTTTCACGATTTTAGAGAATTTCAAGTTATCAGTTTTAGAGAATTCCTGTTAAGAAAAAAAACGTATCAAGACATTCTGTGTGCTCTATTAAATAGTTACCTGAGTTCTTTAGTTACATGGGTTTCATTTTTCTTTTTAAAGCTTTATTCCCTCAACAATAACTTAAGCTCCTAATGTGTAACAGGCTTGATGTTAGGGAGTTGTCAGTATTGATGATTGTAATATAGTGAGACTATGATTCTGTCAAGGGTGAGAGTATCACTAGATTTGGGGGAGGAGTGGTCAAAACTGAGCCATGATTCTGAGTTCATCAGAATCTCAGGGCATAGGCCACACCCTGAACAGTTAAGCCAGAATGTCACTGAGGTCTGTAAAGCTCCCTAGGGGATTTCCAGGGCAGCCAAGCTTAACAATTAGTATTCTAGACAAGTGTTTCTAGTGCTGCTGAAACTTGAATGTGAATCCCCAGCAATGGAGATGAGAAGGACTTGTTAGAAGATAGGAATACAGATTTCCTGTCTTCCTAATGAAGAGCGCTGTAAGGAGACAGAATCTTGCTTCAGGAGCTCCAGGTTTGCTGAAGGAGAAAAATCAAGGAGAAAGCACAGCTATAGGTATGGCAGCAAGGTGTGTGACTCATAGGTGGGTAAAATGAAAATGGTGATTACTTGGTGGGAATTATTTTCTGAGTTTTTCTTCCATGTCTTAGGATTTACTCCTTTAGACTTTGTACTGCTTTGCCCTTTTGATCCTGGCAGCCTTTCTGTCTGTGGGCCAAGCCAGTAACTGGCAGCCAGAAGTAGCTCCTTTTAGATGATTTCTGGAAGTGAAAACAGGTTATAGTTTGTCTTACTGCCACACAAGCCTTTGTGATTTGTGACCACTTGAAAAGTTGTCTGCATAGCCATAATGTTGCCTCTATGCCTCTAAGGGTATCTTGTGAGAATATTTTGACCACCTGTGAGAGCGAGCCTCAGGTCAGTGTATTCTCAGTTGTCCACCTCTGCCTAGGGGTGGATGTCAGTCATTTTCCCTATTTACATGTGAAGTCTATATAAAGAAAGAAGTCTATATATAAGAAAGACTGTGGTTGCTGTGTGTGTGTGAGAGAGAGAGAGAGAGAGAGAGAGAGAGAGAGAGACAGACAGACAGAGAGACACAGAGAGACACAGAGACAGAGATACACAGAGAGAGACAGACAGGCATAGAGGCAGAGACAGACTGAGTGATTTATGACTCCACCTGGCCAAATATGAACTTCTTACTAGTAGCAGCTGATGATCTCCAGCATCACCTATGTTGAGCAGTAGATTTCTAAGGCTTCCATTGTTGCCATGTTATTGAAAATTCATCACTTGTCAGTTAGGGCTATGATGTCAAATGTAGATTTTTTATAGAATGACTCGAGTAAGTGAAACATTCCTTTTATTCCTTCCATATCCAGTCCTCTGCAGTCATTCACTTTTTAGTTTAAAGCATCATTTTTCCTACGGCTCTGAAAACCTTAGCCATAAAACGACTTGTCCGGGGTCAGCCAACTCTTCCCTAACTTCAGTCTTAACTTTTAAATGAATAGGAAAACTCTGTTTTTCTGTCCTTTAATAAATTACGGTACTTAAACGTTGATTCTAGGTTTGATATATTTTTTTTTTTTTAACTACTGTCTGTGTTTAGATCTCTAGCGCTGACACATGGCCTGAACCTCTGACTTCTCCTTTAAGATCTAAAATAGGCAACTCAAACTCAGCACACATCTATAAAATAAACTTTTGGTTCCTCCCTTCTTTCTCTCCACTCTAAAGTGCTCTTTTCAGAAGTGCCCTCCTTTTCCCCAGAAGTGACTCCATTTACTGAGGTGAAAATTTTTGATGTTAATCTTTGACTCCTTTTCCTCACACTCCACAGTCAGTTGACTCAGCCTTCTAAATGTTTCTAGAAATGTAAGCAGTTGTCATAGCCTCTTACTACTACCCTGGACTTCACTGCTGGTGTAGGCAATTGCCACAGTTCTTTGCTTCTTTCCTTCATCCACTCCCCCCCCCCCCCTTGGTTTATTCTCCACATAACAGCCTGTGGAAGCTTTTAAAAATGTAAATCAAATTCTGATACTTCATTGCTTAGAACTCTCCAGCGGTTTCCCATTTAGAGTAAAAATTGTCATTTCCCCACTTCAGCTTTATTTTATCACACACATTGCCTAAGTGTAAATGGTAAATTTCTGCTTACATGCATTTTGTTTTTCTTACTATTATGAAGTGTCAGCATAGGAAGAATCATAACTTTGCTTCTAGATATCCCTATTTGCTTTCCCTTAACAGCTTTGCTTTACAAATGAGATTATACCTATGCCACGTCACCCTTTTGTGGGTTAGTTAGTGCTCATGACTTTGGGGAAGCTTTGTAACTCTGTAGGTAAGCATGAATCTTTTCATTGAACCCACACACTAGTACATCAGGCTTTATAGAGCTAAATAACTGCAGGAAATCTTATCCTGAGTTAAAGAACTGGCTCGGATGAAGGAACCAGTGAGGGTTTCCAGTTTTGTTATTAGGTGGCGGAAACAACCGTGATCTTTGCAACCATTTTGAAATAGTGAAAGCTTGTCATTGGACTAGCTGTGGATTAATTTATAAGAAATATATCAGTGTGAATACAATTGATATCTTGTACTTAACAGTCCTGGTCATGTACAATGATGCATTCTGTGCATATAGAACCAAGAGCTATGGGCAAACACTGAAACAGACAAAGCTGGTAAATTGAACCTAATTGACTGTTTCTGTGTTTCTTGGTACTAAAGTATTGATATGAAAAAGAATTGAGAATGAACTTTTATCCACGTCTAGGAGAGTGTTGTTCTTTTTTTACTGTTGCATTATAGTTGAAGTCAAGTCATCAATATTTAGTTAATAAACACCAGTAGTTCTATTTTATGGTATTCGTTTTGAGATGGGATTGTTGTGAAGATGAGAATTGTTGCCTCTACTTGAAATGCTCATTTCTTGTCAGTTAGTGGTCTTGAGCGATGTGGGGGAATTAAAGCCTGTACAGTAAGTTGGGTTGATTATAAGAGTTTTTGTAGACTGTGCTAAGAAGTTTGAAAATTCCTATCGGGATCTGTGGAAGGAGTGACATGGATTGATGGTTGAAGAAAGTCACTCATTGCAATGTGGCTGTGTTTTTAGAGAAACAATGTGGGCAGGATGATAGGAATAGGAAGGTTTCTTCTGTAAGGCTGGAGCTGAGAGCCTGTTTTATTTCTGTCCCCAAGGACTGAAGAGACAGACAGCCTTACCTCATTTAGTGAGTGAATGTGAGCAATGAGACAGGAGGTGCCAAGTCCTGCTTAGGATTCCAAACCCTGGGTGTCCAGAGGATAGCAGGGTTAATTGAGATAGTGTCATACAAGGAGGGTAGGTGAGGGGAGAGAGGAGATTGTCAAGAAAATGACTTTGTAGTCATGGATATTTAGATTCATAATTAGAGAATAGGAAGGGAAGAAGGGTCACAGGGAGGAGGAAACAGGAAAACCGGGGGAAGGGGGGAGAGTCAGGTTGCCAATAAAAAGTTTACATTAGATTTGGCAATTGTTTTTCAAGGCAGTGAGAACAGTTTTCACAGAAAGGCAAGGTGGAAGTTACATCTATTGCAAGGCTGGCTGGTGTACACTTGCAGTTTCCAAAGTGTGACCTCTGGACCAGCATCACCTGGGAGAAACTGGGGGTGAGGCCTTCCATGCGTGGTTTCTTATGCCCTGTAGTTGTTTCTCAGGAATGTACCAGTTGTCAATCTCTCCCATGGGTCACTCGTTTCACACTTGAAGAAACAGAATTCTACAGCTGGGATTTCAGGCCTCTCTTAACGCAAAGCCACTGTTCTTTTTACACTTTCCCACCTGTTAATGAGTGTTCACTCATATAAAATGAGTGCTAGACTCATCTTTATGTATTAGAGGAGATAGGTAACATGGCAGGTACTCTGGAGCCAGTCACACAGACTAGTCAGGATACTAGGCCATTCTGTCTCAGCACCTCAGGATCCTCGTTTAGAAATGTTTGTGTGATCATACTTCATAGGCTGGTTATAAAATGTAGAAGAGAATTTGTACAAGAAACAAGTGGTACGGGGCCTGCTACAGAATGTTCTGTCTACATTTATCATTAGTGGGAAGTGCTGTTTGGAAGAGGAAAAAGATGTTAAAATTGTTTGTGGAGACCCGAACCCTGTAATGACAGGGTGCAGACCAATCCCAGGGTGGTTCTTAAATCTGGGGAGGGCTGGAGGGTATGAGAAAAATGATGGATAAGGCACATTGAAACAGATGTGGCACAATGTCAATTTATGTTAAATCCAAGGATGAGGTTTATTTGTAGATTCTATTTTGAAATTTGAAAATTTTCATAAAATGGCCCAAAACAAACTTACTGGTTTATAATGTAGCATGACCAGCCAGTCCCCAGGGAATGTATACACACTTACACTTATTTCCTGATTGGGGGTTACTGCTGAGCCACAAAAGCCAGCAAGATAGTTAGTTATTGATTGAGCTCATAAAGTGACCCCAGCAGTGTCCTAGGGCCTCTGGGAAGAAACAGAAATGCAAAAATTGCCCAAACCCTTTGCCATGGCTCACAGGCCCATGACCTTGCGTGGCCCTGGCAGGAGGTGGGGCAGCAGTCAGTCTCATTGGTTTGGATCAATCACCCTGTTAGCCCTGGGGGTCTGGCCCGTTGAGGGCTGGCTTTTTGTCGTGTAATAGTGAAGGATTTGTTTTGTAGGGGATTCCGTAGAAAATGATTTGAAAGCAATGTGTGTCTTTTTAAAAAATTTATTTTATTATTAGTTTCAAGTATACAGTACTTGTGTTAGGGCTTACTTGTAGAGTGAAGAATCTTATACTTCATCCTCAGAATTTCATATACATTGCCTGAAAAACTGAAAGGCCAGATGTAACATAGGACTGGAATCGCTTTCCTAAGAGTTGTATGGGTGAATATCTTTAATGCAGATAGTTCTTACCTGCTTTAGACTCTGATTTTCTAGTTCAAGGAATTCAACTATTGCAGGATTTTCTTGCTAAATTGAGTAGAGCATAAAGGTAACACATATTTTGAAGAATCTCAGGTACATAATGAAATACATTAGCAAATAACGCACAGTCAATTGAAACTATCCAATTAAATGCAAATATATGCTCTAGAACAGTGCTGTCCAATAGAACTTTCTAGTAGGATGAGGGAAACATCCTTGCTGTGATCATTTTGGGAGGCTTGTGCTATGAGTGCTTGAAATGTGTCCAGTACAACTTAAGGAACTTAATTTTTTAACTTTAAGTTAATCGTAAATAGCCACATGTGACTAGTAGCTACTCTGTTGGTTGGTGCAGTTTAGAATATGCTGTTTGGGATTTTTTTGGGGTATTCTGATTAACATAAAAAGGCTTTAATGATTAAAAGGTCCAAATTGGTTAGATCCTTTGGAAACCTACTTATTAATAATTCATTCTCAAATGAAGTTGTACGATAGTTTGCACATTGGCATTGCTTATACTAAATCGTCTCTCATTCTGATTGGTTTTTCCAGGACACTGGTTGAGTATTTATTTGTAACTTGATTTTATTTTTTGCCCCTGTTCCTGCTACTGAAGGTAGAGCCTCAATCCAGATTTCTGCTGGATTCTTGGAGATAATCCTGCTGTAGATCTTGGGTCTTTTTTGATTTTCTTGAAACATACTGTCACATGAAGAGCTACAGGAGGGTTGAATGCTGTGTTGCGGGGCCCTCACTACCATTCCCTGACTGCACCATTAAACCGTGAACGTGTGGATGTTGCAGCCCATGCTGTTGCTGCCTTGACAACGGCGTTGTCTGACATGCTCAGACACAGAAGAGCTGACTTGGCAGCTGCCCAGCAGATTTTTATAAAGGCTCAGTTGGTGGCCAGAGATTCAGGCTGTCAGAGTTGTGTTATGCAATAAATCGTTTTTAGCAGAAGTTCTTAATCCAATTTCAGCTGTAGCTTTTTTTTTTTTTTAAAGTAGTCAGTAATCAAAGATAAGTGCACATTATTTAGTGGAAGTTTGGAAGAAGTAAAACTCTCCTTGCATAAGCATTTTCAGACTGTTTACTTTAACCTGGGAAACATGTCTGTCTGAGGAAATTTGCTGCTTGAAGTGCTTTTAATTTAGAGTCAAGGCAAAAGAATATCATTCACAAGTTCATAAATCAGTGGTTTCCTGGCTACTTATCTTATTTCTAGGTGTGAACATTCCCTCAGTTTCTTTTTGATGTTTAAGTATTGACAGTTGAAGCATTTTATGGAGTTTAAAAAAAAAGGATTAGCATTGAGTTGACTTAAGAGATTTCTAATGGAGAAATATTATTTTATTAAAAGGGAAGAAGCAGTAGTTTTAGCTTATGTCTAAGTTGTACCTTTCATATTTTTCAGTATTATTTATTTGTATGTTTATGGCTCTAAATCCTTGTATATTGACTCCATGCCAAGAACCAGTATCCCCCTAAATTTTTTTGGATGCTTTCATTGTTCCCTCCTCAGACTGTTGATGGAAGAGACTGTCATTTCAGACAGCAACAGATTGTATTAAGTAGGATGATTTAAGTACAGGTGTATGCAAACTTGTTTTGAAAATAAAAGGCCTTCATGTGGAGATTTTCAGTCATTTTCCCTGGAAGGAGGAAAGGGCTGTCAGTTCTTTCTCTTCACCCTCCTCATGGGGACCCAGTCTTTCAAATTTTGTTTTCTTCTTGGTCAGCTCTGTGAAGCTGTCAATCAGACCTGCAGTTCTCCTCCTCCCCACCATGTAGCATTTTGTGTTAATCCATCTTAGGGTGGTGGGGGGGGGTGAGTTTTGGAACTGGGCATTGCACTTCATATTCTTTTTAAAAGGGGTGCAAAATCACAAATCCCTTCTCTCCCAGAGCTGTGGCAAGGTGGATAGAAATAGGATATATGCATGTGGTGGCATTGGTAACTCATCCAGTGGCTCCTGTAATCCGAACACATAATTGTTATTTGTTTCGGCACTTGTGTACATTTTAATAAGGAAGTTAAGTGTTAGAAGGTCTTCCTACTGTGAACTTGAACATTCTCTTCCCTCCCAACCTCCTCATCTGCATCTGCTTCTTGTTCTGACAAGAGGCTGTGAAGAACATTTAACTTGCTTGTGGCCCTTTCTCTGGAAGCAGGAGTATTATCTGTGGGATGTAATGCCATCTGTAACTGTGCCTGTCATATGGGTTTTCTCTCTTCCCCACCTTCCATCCTCTTCATAATAAGCAGATTGACGTTTAAAACATTGGTACGACGTTCTGGATTTCAATTTAAAATGCAGATGTGTATCACTAGTCAATCCTGGTATGTATGTCTTCGATAGTGCCTTTATGTTTTATTAGGTGATATGGTTAAAAATGATCTCTGCCGTTGCAGACCTTTTATTTTTTTAATGGGTTCAGATCTGTGAGAAGGGACCTAGCATCATTAGTTGACCTAAGTACCAATTTCTACCAGTTGTCACCACATCATTATTAAAAATGCCATTGGTTAGGATGAAAAATTACTTGGTCACTCTACCTATGATGCATAAATCTCTTATGCAGTTTGGTCACAAGTAATTAACAGTCTTCCATTGGGCCCTATTAATTTTTAAATAGTTGTGATTGTTAGAAATGGAGTTTTTAAAAAATTGATCAGAAATGTGCTCCCCTGTAACCCAGGCATTTTCATCCTTGTTTTTCTTCTAAATAAAGATACCCTGAATTTGAAACCATAATAAAAACTTGAGATATGGACAAATTACATAAGGATGCTTTGAGCGATGACCTTAGAATTGATATTCTTTCTACTACACAAGGTAGTTAGTTGGAGAGGCCAATAAGAGAAAATCATTCCTCTTCCTCCCTTCTTTTGCTACTTCTCAGCTAGAGCTGTTGATCTTGAGTTGTTTTTGTTTTTCACATCATTTACATCCATCTCTTGACATTAGTCATTTTAATCTTGCCTTTGTTTAGTAGTCAGTGTGAGTTACACATTTGACGGTTCCTCTTTAGTAACAAATTTCTTAGTTTTGAAATTGGCTTCCCGGTCTGGCACCTGCCATGTTATGTTGTTGGCCAACTGACTAGGACTGACTGATGACTTGTACCAGCTCCTGTTTATGTCTCCAGCTGTGTGACCTTTGGGCAAGACCCTGAAACTCATTTCTAAAATATAACTAAGAACGTGTGATTACGTCCTTTCCCACCCATTTTAAACTAAAGGGAGAATACAGTGGTGAAGACTTTGTACTAAGGTCTGAGCACAGACCCATGAGCATTCCTTGAATGGTGGTGCTGAGTCCAGTGCTTAGCATGTAGTGAGCACCCAGCAGAGATGTTTGCTATCATTATAATGATTATCGTTTATATTTGTTATCACTTTTCATATTCCCCTATGACTCTAAGGGCAATCTACTCTGCCTAGCACCTGTTTTGCAAGCTTGACTGACCTGGGTATCTGTTTTCTTGCATTTGAGTACTCTGAAGAGATTTGAAAGGCCGTCTTGCTGACGAGCTGGCTGTCATTGGAGAGCAGCAGCCCACGAAGGCTCTACTTGAGCCTGTGGCTAAGTGGAGAGTATGACATTACAGTATTAGTGATCCAGTCAGTCCTGGGGTAGTAAATTAGAACTTGGTGAACTTATGCTATCCCGAATCAATAATCCAGTGTTTTAAGGTGAGGATCATGGAGAGACATTTCGAATGGCCAGCACATTTATTTATTTAGAATGCCTGAGTTCAGGCTTTGTTTAAACTAATAATCTTTTAAATTGACAACATCGGTGAAGATGGAGGTAGGTGAGAACTTAAGTACATTGAAAACGGTCACAGTTCAAGTTACGCACTTACCCCCATCCTTTTTCCATGAGTGGTTTTGAGTAGAAGACATGGTGGCTTGCACTCATCTGATCCTGCGTCTTCTTTTCTGTCTTGTAAAATAAACCTGGTTAAGGTGTAAAACTTAGTTCATACTTTCACGTGCACAGGACTTTCTGTTAGCGTCCTGTATTGAGGGTTTCCGCCCTCTCCCCTTAGCAATGAGGAGAGCATCACAGGAAAAGAATTCTACAATTGGGAACTGTGATTGTTGTCGGATTGGGGCCATCCTTTGGGTATCGTTGCATTGTAATGAAAAAAAAAATTACCCCCTCACCCCCCGCCCCACCTCTACCCACAAGAAACAAATACAGTTAACTGTAAGCTTACTGAGATCCTACAGTGTAATGCAGCTGCTAAAATTTATCCTAATTTTTGGGTTTGTGGATGGAAGTAGAAATGAACTTGTTGTACATGTTGGTCCTATTCTGGAACATTATTCACATGTCGGGACGTGTGTTTAATTCTGAGCGTCACATTTTAAAGGGAAGTCATCCTAAGCTTGGTAATCAGAGGATGAGGGTTGGAGAGAGGCCCGTGTTGCATAAGGAATGATTCTAGGAAGTAGCTCTTTTAAAAATTAAAAGGAAAAATAATTTGTTTTCCAATTACTGTTGACATATAATATTATATTAGTTTCAGGTATACAATGATAAAGAATTAGACATTTATATACCTTGTGAAGTGATCGGCATGGTAAGTGTAGGACACCACCCATGGAACTAGTGTTTCTTAGTTTGATCACTTGTTTTAGCTTAGTGAAGATTTCTCAGGGTATATTAATATAGACTTCTTTTTTCTGAAAGGAGAAATGGCAACAGTAGGTCAGTTTAGAAGTATTCATAGTGAGGTTTCACCTAATCCTTACCTTTGCCTGTATTCTGATGGGAATTAGAAAGTGATATGAAATAGGCATGGGATGGAGAACTACTTTGTGTAGTAGAGCTTCTGAAACTATCATGTGTATGAGAATCACCTGGGGAATCATCTTGAAATGCAGATTCTGATTTGATTAAGTGGGTCTGGAGTGGTGTCCAAGAGCCTGCATTTCTAACAAGATGCCAAGTGGTTTTAAGGTTCTGATTGTTTATGTCACTGGACTGCAGACTAGTACAAGTCTGGCCTGTTAGGAATTGTGCCACACAGCAGGAGGCGAGTGGCAGGCTAGCCAGCAAAGTTTCATCTGTATTTGCAGGAGCTCCCCAGCACTAGCATCACCGTCTTCAGCTCCACCTCAGATCATTAGGCGTTAGATTGTCATAGGAGCACTGGTTCCTGCCAAAAAGTTTGAGGATACTGGACTCTGGGGGACCACACTTGGAGTTGCAAGGATTCGGAAGGAGGCTATCAAAGGCTGTTTAATATCTAACCTGAACTGTGAGTTTTGGAGCTTGGTTACTTGGTGCTGACTCCAAGGAGTATGGTATCTTCATGGGCCTTCTTACTGTGCTCCTTTTTTTCACATGTCTTGTAAGTTGGAGTAACTAGAGTTATATTGTGCTGTATTTTTGCTTAAAAAAAAAAAAAGATTATGACCATAAGCATTCAGTTTTCAATTTTGACCTGTTGTCACTTTTTATAAGATTTGCAAAAGAAAATAAAACTGTCACTTTTAAAGGCATTATTACTCAGTCTTCTATTTGCTAAAGAAAGTGTTTTTTAGCAGTCAATAGCAAAGTGAATCTAGACTTGTGTGATTTTTTTTTTCCTTTTTCTTTTCCCATCCTGTCAACAGACCCAAACATTTTCATGTCAGTATTTGCAAAGCATTTGTTTTGGGGTTGGGGAAATACGAGTAAAAGATTGGGGGTGGCAATGAGGAAAGGGGGTGCATTGTCTGGGAGCTTGAATTTGATGGGCTATCAACCTAGAGGTTATCAAAACCCCAAATGGCAATAGCTGCTTTTAAGTCTTTAATGAAATTCCAAATAACTGACATACACTCTGGACTCTTGTATCTATCGATGGCCAAAACTCCTTATGTATCTTCTTTTATTAAGCTTATCAGTAGACCAGAATGGACAATGAACATTCTGGAGGAGAACAAGGACAGCTCTCTCTCTCTTCTCATTTCAGTGATTCCAAACCCGAGGAAAGGGAGAGCCAGGAGGCTGGAGGTGGTCTAGGAAGGTCAAAGGGGATAATCAGGATTTTTGAATACTCAGGCATGAGCAGGACATCGGTTGATTTGAAAATAGTGGTTTGAGAATGAATAATTAAATTTTAGGTTGGAGGAGAGTATAATGAGATACAGAGGAAAAGGAGCCTGTGTAGATGTGGTGAGGGAGGTAGGGAGAGAACAGTGAGGTATTACGTGAAGGTAAGAAACTGTGACAGTCTTAGATTTGGGCCCTGTAACATCATATGGGCCTTTAGATGGGCACTTTTTTTTTTTTTTTTTGCAGAGAAGTGGGTGATTCCAAAAGGATTTATGGAGCCACTGCATAGGAGGGTTGTTACTAGTAAATTGACAATCTTACTGCTAAGAATGAGAGGTGTAGCCCAGGCCTTTGGGATTTGTCACTGCGTGGAGTGTTTTATGGTGGTAGCAGTATTTGTAAGAAAATTGTAGTGGTTTCAGGTACTTCACTTAAAACATCCTGGATTTTCATAAGGTTAAGTGCTGGCAGGCCAAGTATGGGCGAAAGTAGGAGGGAAGAGTGAGATTGAGCTTGAGTTTTTATTGTTTCCAGAAATATTTATGGAGTTCTTATGCTGTCAGACATATTTTTTAGGTGCTGGCATGACAGTGGTGAACCTATGCAGACATTCCTGACCCTATGCAGACATTGTTTAAATGGCTGATTAAATAAGACAGCTATTGAACAAGGGAAAATAAAAGGGAACCCCTGTACTTAGAGGTCATATAAACTCTTAGAGCGAAGTGTTTGTGTTTTTAGTTGCCTGACTTCTACTGATAGTCATGTCTGGGCTGTTTTCTAGAGCACTCAGTACTTGGTTGTTCTGAACAATGGTAAGGCCTAGCAGAGTAAGCGTTAGAGTGGAAGTACCTTCTTTCTGGCCATCCATGACAGTAGCTTGGATAGCACTGTGTTGCCTCATGGTTGGGTGAGGGCCACCTTTGATTCTGCATCTGGCATCCCAGTAGGGAGGGGTTCTACTGCCCTGGTCTGTAAACATAAGTGTAGGGTAATTCATCATGACTCTGCAGCTGGGAAAGACATTTTGCTTTTTAATTTCTGAATTATTACCTATCTATTGAGCTTTTGGAAACAGAACAGAATCAACTTACTATCTACTAGGTTTGTGTCTTGCATCAACATTGAGGGAGATGACAAGTCTTGACCACTCCGGATAATAAACTTATGTTTAAAAAAATTTAATTTTTAATGTCTGAATTGTAAACCCCATAATTTGTGTCATAGATTTGCTTCTCCTGTATTTAAAGTACTTTATAGATATAATGAAGCTGCTCTTATGTCAGTAAATGAACCTTAAATGCATCTTCTTTTGCAGGAGTTTTCATCTCACTTGGTTTATGTTTTAATTAGACATTAGTTGTAGGGGTGTAATTCTCTCTCATGGAAGCCTGAAGTAAAAATGAAGGTATCAGACCAAACAGGATGCAGAAAATCATCACAGGAATTTTATGTTGAAAGCTATTTTGGGGCTTTATAATTTATAAACTGTGTGTATGTAGGAAATAATAGCTTATAATCACATCGCTGCTTGTCGTAGAGGTGCAGATGATGAGACTAGAAACCACATTGTGATGAAGGGAATTTTGCTGGATAGCCTTTTTTGCATAGACTGTGGAATTTAAAAAGGTAGATTTTAGCTTAATTAGTATTAACTCCTCCTGCAGTTAAGACTATCATTCATTTGCAGTGAATATGCTGGGGAAGCTTTCATGCAAACTCAAGAGAGTTGCTGTATGAGTGAATTCAACTACAGTGTAGTTTGTATGTGTCGTATAGTTAAATCATCTACTTTTTTACTCAGGTTGGTTATTTGGGCTGCTCAAATGAGTCATCTGGTTACAGTGCTTCATTTTTCTGGTTTTTAACCGTGTGATTGGAAGGTCTCTAGTGACTTATACCAAGTAGCAGTTAAATTGTGTGTGTGCCTTCTCTCAGGTTAAGGCAAAGTTTGCTGGCTTTTTTTAGCCTTTATGTTTGAACCTCGATCACCACCCTAGTCTGTAGATAAATTGTCTCTCAGCAGAGTGACCAGGAAGACAGGATGTGCCTTCTTCCTCCAGAGATAATGGAAATCTCAGCTTGGCAGGTCTACGGGAGTGAAGGGTGTGGAGGGAAAGGTGGAAATCCTAGCTCTCTTCTTTCCCAGGATTTCTTTCCCTCTTATTATAGAAGATGAAGACTTACTCTCATTCTAGGAAATCCTAGAAGCTTAACAAGAGTACAGCTTAAGTTATTTAGGGCTTAGAGTTTCTGTGTGGTTGGATTTCTGAGATGTAGTTTGTGTTTATGTAGAGTTTAGGAATTTAAAAGAGCTGGAGAGACCTCAGATAACCTAGTCCCCTTCTTGAGTCCTGTGTTATGTCACCGTTAGTGGCAGAGAGTAAATACCAATCTGTTGGACAGCCATTACAACAGCACCAGTCTGACTCTGAAGTATCCAGGTTCCTCTTTGAACAAAAGGAACATGAATATCCAAAATCCTGTTTTACCCAGGATATTAATGTTTTCCTTATTCTTTTAAGGTCCAAAATATCTGAGAAGCTCAGATACTTCCAGCTCTAAATTGAACTCTTATAAAATGCTTAAGTCTTGAAGAAGGTGTGTGAATGTGAGGACTACTTAAATTAGCAAACAGTGCACAGATATCCACAGAAGAACCTGTGACCTTTCTTCTTATGAATCCACCCATTAAACCTTAAAAGCCTTCTTGTGTTTGTTCCCTAAAACAGTTACTTCAGTCAATCCTGGTATGTATGTCTTCCATCTTCAACCATCTTCATCTTTCAGACATGGCTCTTGTTGTGTCTCAGGTCCCCGCTGGTGCTTCTCCCCCTCCCTGTCCCCCATTACTGCTTCTTCAATTCTAATCTTTATATCCTTACTACTAGAATGGTCTCTGGGCTGGAAGCTGGTTCTTTGGTTCCTCCCTTCCCTGGCCTTCCTTTTGTTTGTTCATTCCTTTCTCAAGAACTTGCCTTGGATCTGATACAACAGACATAAAGGAGCCACACTTTTAAATTAGATCTTCAAGACCTGTTATTAACCTGCATGCATTTCTTGTTATTTTTTTTTTTAACCCCCCACCTCCACCCTCAAGATCTGTTGCCCTATTCTGCAAGTGGTCTCTCTCCTCTTTCATTTGTGACTCATTTCCCTAAGAGGCTATTGCGTATCCAATTTCATTTCTCTGACCAAATTGTAAATTTCCTTGAAGGTAGCACCAACCCTGAACAACAACAAAAATTTCCCCAAAGTGCAGCACATAATTTGTAAGACACTATACATTCTGGCATTACTCACTTTATAAAATTCCAGCACAGTGGTTCATTACTCCTCTGGTTTTGAGTGTGATAACTTTTTTGCGAGCTTTGCCAGGAATAGAAAACTTCAGTATTACCCATTATTGAAGGTCTTTGGGTGTGGGTATATAAAGGAAGGGAGGTAGTTTTGTCTTTCTTTCAGTTCCTTGAACAGCCTATGGGTGGGTTAGCTATTTTGGCTGAGGTTTCTCTAAATGTGGGAAGGATCAGTGCTGTCCCTTGACATTATAATGTGATACTACTGATTTCCAGAACTGTGTCTTGGTCACACAGTACTGTTGGGAATTTTTAAAAGTTTATGCTGACTCTTAATATTTGCTTGCTTTGTTTTAATTAACTCCCTTTTCTTTCATTTCTTCTGTTTCCCCAGGATGACAGTGATGGGATTCCATGGTCAGAAGAAAGGGTGGTACGTAAAGTCCTTTATTTGTCTCTGAAGGAGTTCAAGAATGCCCAGAAGAGGCAGCATGGTGAAGGCATTACTGGGAGCCTGAAAACGGTGAATGGTGAGTTGACTATTTTGTTGGAATCTCTGGACATGGCCTTGTTTCTGAATTGGATGTGATTTTTGCAACTTGTGCTTCTTAAGCTATGCCCTTACTGGCAGTTATATCCTCTTGGGTTGATAGATTCATTTTTATGTTCCTTTATATGTTGCACAATATTATTGGCAAGGTGCCTTAGTTCGTTCGTTCCCTATAGTCAGGACCAGGGCTGTAGTCTGATTTCTTACTAGCTCCTGGGTTGAATGTGGAACCTGTCTTATAGGTTTTTTCTGTGGATATTTTAGTTCACACCCAAGTATGAAAGCACAAGTCTTTTGATGATGTTGGTGCAATGTGGAGCCTTTGGTTTTTATCCTCTGTTTGTATAGGAAGTAGCCTAAATCTGTTGTGTGCTTACTCCTCCTGGGCCCCCAGCATCCTCCTAAGTACCTGCTTCCTTCCTTGTTGATCAGGTTGAGCAGGCTGCGGCAGGTACATAGTGGCATAGAATTCCTGTGCATCCAGAAGTGTACCTCTTCCTGTATTGTTATCTAAAGGATCCTTGAAGGATCCTGCGATGAAACTTTCCCGAGTTTATTCTGATGTCTTGTTTTAATGGGATATAATTCAGATGACATCATCTAATGAAAACCATTTCAGAACAAACATTTGGTTATTGTCTGTGGCTGTGGTGGCATTCCACAGTCTCTCTTGTACTTACTAATTCTCTTAGGATTAGAGATAAATGTGAATGAATTGACTGTATTCTGGTATGTACTTGTGTGGCACAAGGAGATGAGGAAGAGGAAATTCTCTTTTTTTTTAGAATTTTTGCTCTGGACCTGGGCGTAACAGTCATTACATATGGGGGACTTGACAGCTTCCCAGGGTCCAGAGTGGCAGGTTCACTTGGTTTAGGGCTTCCAGTTTCTTTTCAGTCTGCTTAGGTATCGAGTTATCTGGGAGCCTGTTGTTGGTGCTAGTGCTTAAGGCAGGACCTGTTGCTGCCCTGTTTCCACAGGGCCATGGCTAGCTTTTGTGAGATGACTTCCCTGCCATCCACCCAAGGTTTGTCACTCTCTTCTAGTATTGTGTGGTTTGAAACAAGAACCCTCTGAATTCTGAGCCAGTATGGAATGGAAAAGGCCCTTTTGGAACTTCTTTCGCATTTGCAGGAGCAAAATAAGTAGTAACTGGATCTATTGCCACAAGTATGCAATTCGAATCCCAAATGCTCATGGGTCTCTGACAGGTAGGGGTTACATCCATTCCTTGGCTGCCTGTAATGCAGTAAGTTCTATGCCCGTGTCTATTTGGAGAACACTTGATGTTATAGGTTTTGTTGTCGTTACTTCAGATTGAATACAGATGGTCCCCGACTTAACGATTTTTGACTTAATTGTGGTACAAAAGCAATACTCATAATACGTGAGATATGTAACACTTTATTATAAAATAGACTTTGTTAGAAGATTTTGCCAAACTGTAGCCAAAAGTGTTCTGAGCATGTTTAAGATAGGCTATGCTAAGCTGTGATGTTCGGTAGGATAGGTGTATTAAATACATTTTCCGCTGAAACCCATCGCAAGATGATAATATCCAGACGTAACCCCATTGTAAGTTGAGGAGCAGTATTTTGCTTGGTTCAGTTTTGGGGGAATGGATAAAGGGGAGAATTGCATTGCATCCTGGAGTTAGAAGAGAGCATTGCCTGCTGTGGGTTTAGATTGTATTGTTGAGATAAGGAATGCTCTTTCTGCTATTCATGAGTGGTACTGCCTTATTGCTTTTGGAATCTCTTAACAATTAAAAACAACCTAGCTGGGAAAAAGCAACTCTTAGGACAGGAAGTGAGCCAGGTGTCCAGGATTGTGAATCAAGGTGGAATTTGGGCAAAAGAAAGTCATTCGAGAAACAATCAGCATTGCCAGCTAGTTTGGCTAAATGTAGCCTTCATTTTTATTGGCATAGCTTCATAAAGAAAAGGTAAGTTTTGTTGTGTTATTCTGCCGTACACTCTGATAAAGACTGACTTGTTATTGTTTTTTTTTTTTAAGGGACTGAGACCCCAAGGCTTCTTTCATTTGGTTTTGAAATTGCTGTGAATACACCCTTTTTTGGTTCCTGTTGATGTTTGCACACAGCATTCCAAGGCCACCTTTTTGTTATTCTGTATATTGAATTTCAGTAGCAGTTCTAAATAAACACATCTCCTTGTTTCAGAAGTTAAGTGTGTTTTAAGAAAAAATTTCTTAAAAGCACCTGATGTGTTAGAAGGTGCTTTCTTGTTTAGGGGTTACTGGAAAGCATGAGAAACCAGAATCTCTACCATGGGAATAATTTCTCTGTTGGTCCCAGAATCTCAGGAGTGCTCTTTTTGAGCTGGGGCAGGGGATGGGTGGGGGGTCGATATCCAGAGAGAACCAAAATAGCAGGGAGCATCCAGGACTTTTTGGGTGGAGTGAAGTTGGGAGTAGGGATGATTGCAATCAGTGTTCTCTCTGAATGTTTGTACATGTGTGCTTATATGTTTATCACTTGAGTTTGGATGGATCATCATGTACAATAGAACGACCGTGTCTTAAACTGCACATCACAGCATACAATATTGAGATTCTTCACTGCATGGCAAGTGAAGATAAGTTATGGAGGGGGAATAGTTTTAACAGTCATAAAAAAGGTTCTTGTTTTCCTTTTATTTATTTACTTACTGTTATTGTTAGATCCCGAACCCCTCAGAAGTTCCTTTTCAAAAGTTGAAATAATTCCATCGGTTCAGTTTTTATTGTGACTGAAATTAGTCTGGTGGTAGAGTTTTGAGACTGTCCAGTACAGAGCCCTCACTGAGACGAGGACTATGAGACTACACTGTGACATGGTTGAGAGCATGTGCCTGTTCCCTAGATAGTTTGGGTGGGGAACTTCTGCCCTTGTGTTTCCCCTCCACCCCTTCATGCTTTGTCACTTGGGGAACTTGGATAGTGACATACCTCTTGAGACCCCAGGAGTTTTCATCTGTAAGCCGATTAAACGTCCTTGTGGGGTTTTGTATTATATGTGGTAGTAACTTGCCTAACTCTCATTTAGCTATTTATTATACAGAAGTAGAATTGGAATTACAGTTCAAATTACAGTTCAAACTTTGAATCCCATGCTTATTATGGAACACATACTGGATGAAAATCACACCCTGTCTTTGCAACAGTAGTATCGAGACAAGGTGATTTATTTTTTTCTGTATCAATTTCTCAACAGAGATGTTTCTGGGTTACTGGTCCTGCCAGAGTTTCCTGAGAAAATCCAGTTTTAAAATAATATTTTTGCATTAACAATGGAATGGGCTTGACATAATTTTGTGTCTGATTTGAATTGACATCCCTTCCAATAGATAAATCGTTGGCCTGCTAGGATGTTGAACATGCGGCCCTCTGCATTTCCTTCTTGTATGAGGGGATTCACAGGTTTGGTGTCTTAACTGTACTACAAACAGCAGCAGCTTGTATCGGAGCGGCTGAGCAGGTCTAGTGTAGTAGTAATAACATAAGCAGACATTAGATAGTAGCTCATATTTTATGTCATAAAATCCATGTTGGCCATCAGTCTTGCTTTTGTGGTTCGAAAGTGACAAGGAATGAATATTTTTGTCCTTCTGGAGGTAATGAATGTGAATTTTGAACGGTCTTGTGGATTCTCTGTAGGAACTGAAACTGTCATTACAGCATGTTGGGTATAGCCAGGCTTAGGAGGCAGTGTGAGGACTTTTGCTGATTGTGAGCCTTCTGTCTGCTTCCTGCTGTAGATAATGCCACCTTTTTTGGCTGTAATAAATTGAAATTCAAAAGCTCAGGAAAGGGCTGGCAAAGGCTGAGTTCAGGACCACTCTTTGAGGGCCCTTGGCCCACTGGGGCTGAAATTAGGGACATTTAAATAATAACGTGCTACACAAATAACAAGTACAAATAATTACACAGTAAGAGAGGAGAACTATCAGCTGTATTTGAAATTTCATTTGCTCCTTATAAATGTCATCTGATATCCAGCAAGCCTCTCTGTCCAGTTAAAGGGTCTTGCCTAAGATGTAAGGGAAGCTGGATCCTTTTCTTAGACTCTTCCTGTGGGTACTGATTGTGATAACTAACCTATATTGAGTGCTTATTATTTTCCAGTTATTGTTCTAGCACATATATTTTACTCATGTAATCTTTGCAACAAACCATTTTACAGATGAGGAAATGATACATGAAGACAATTAAAATTTTTTCTTTGTTAAAAGCAAAGCTACATCTATCCTGGAAAATGGTAGAATTGAGAAGAAGGTTTAATTTCTCTCTCTGTAGCTTTCTTATAATAGTCAGTTTATGGTGTAAATAATGCAGATGGGGCATTTTTTGATAGAGCTTGTGTTCGATCAACACCTGAGAGAGTTTTTGTATGTAGGAGGTATCCTGAGTAATAAAAAAGTGAACTCAAGTTGCTTATTTTAGAGGAATCAGATTACCTTTTTTTCATCCTACCTAAGACATCACTGAGTAATATACCATTATTTTATGTTTCAGTAAGAAAGAAGAAAGAAAATGCTTCCAGTTTAATTATAAGTGTGAGCCATTGTAATTTATGTTTTCTAATTTTAGATATACATGTTTCAACATGAGAAAATATGTGTGACCTGCAATCAGGGAACCAAATACTATACTATACTATAGGAGACAAAATACTATAGGAGAAATGCTTTAAAAATCAAGTCCATGTGCCTGTGCTTGGTCTAGTGTGAAGAGGCTAGCGAGAGGCAGATGATGTAAACAGACCAGTGCGGAGCTGCCAGGAAAAGCCTCATTATAAAGGCTGCTTTCCATGAGTCTTGAAGGCTGTGGGACTTTGTGCAAGGGCTTGGAGATTGGGATGGGGTAGTGTTGAGTACAGAGGTGAGGACCTGAAACTAGATATTGGACAGATTTCTATGGCCAGTCTACTTTTACTGGCTCCGAGGGAGCGGTGAGCTTAACAGCAGCTCTTTTGGCTGCAGAATTATGGATTGCTAGAGCAGGAAGGGACTTCTAGAGGTATATAGGTCAGCCTTATAATTTTCAGATGAGGAAATTTGAGCCTAGATGATGAGCTTATTAACTGGAAGGAATGGGTCATGCTGAAGACTGATTGGACCAGAAGTCCAAAATAAATGACAAAGAGGCGTCAGCCTTCCCAATAGGCATGGCTGCAGGCAAGGATTTCATGGAGAGTTAAGAAATGGAGGTATTTGTGGAGGTTAATGTGTTCTCATGCTCCTCTTTCCCATCAGTTTGTGTTTGAGACTCCCTGTGCCTCCAGTTCTCTTCAGCCTGCTTCTGTCAATTTTGTAAGCTTTGTGCAGTTTCCCTGATTACATCATTTTCATCAAATCATGGACTCCTGTAGTAGGAGCAGCGTGCAACACAGATAGGAGAGAATGGATGGCTAGGGCAGACATATAGGGTACGTGTGTAATGTCTGAGCTTGAGACTGTCTGTCCCGCATGTCACAGTTCTTCGAGGATCCCAGCTTTGAGGGTTGTGGATAGTAAGAGGATGAAATGCACTGTAGCTGTTTCACCGATAGGGTCTTTCTACTTCTAGTCAGACTATCCACTCTGTACCAAGTCTCCTTCTCTCATCTCTGTAAGAACACCACTCTGGAAATTATCCTTCCTTTCTTCATTATTATTTACTTCTTTACTAGATCATTCCCATCACTAAACAAAACGTAATTTCTCCCATAATAAAATAAACCCTCCTTTGATCTCGGATCTCCTTCCTGCTATTAAGCTCTATCTCTTTATAGCAGAGTTTTGAAAGAAATAGTCTAAGAATCTGTCTCTCTACTATTCATATTCATGTTACTATCCTCTCCTCACTCATTCTCTTTGAACCCCTGGAGTCAGGCTACTTGGCAAGGCTAATAATGACCTTGGTTGCCAAATCTGGTTCTAGTCAGTATGGCTGAAGGTGCACCTTCAGCAGCACTGGACATGTTTTAACTTCTGAACTACACCTGCCGTCTGCACTTTGATTTGATAGGCCTCATGAACTGGGGTGTTCCAAAGCCAGTTCTCTGTCTCCACTCTCTCATCTGCTCCTGCCCTTCCCATCTTCTCATTGTTAATAAATACCAGTTCCATTCTTCTGGTTGCCTTGGCCAAAACCTTGGAGGTATCTCTCTGTATCCTCCACATTTTACCTTCTATCCTTTAGCAAAACCTGTTTATTCTAAATTCACAACATCATCTGAATATGTGTTTGTATCACTGTCACTAGGCCTTCCAGCTTGGGCCGAGACTGCTAGTGCTCTCAGCTTCTGCCTCCCTGCCGCCCCCTTCAGGCAGTAGTGTGAACTGTCCTTTATAAATACAAATTAAACATGCTATGCCCTCGCAGGGTCTCCCCATCTCTCAGCATGAAAGGTGTGGGCCCCAGTATCTCTCTGGTCTCATCTACCCCTCACTCCCTTGCCTGTTTCACCTAGTCTAGTCATCTGCTGTTCCTGATACACCGAGCATGCTCTTGCCCCAGAATTTTTGCCCTTGCTGATCTTCTATGTAGAAATCTCTCGCTTTAGTTACATATGTGACTTGATCCCTCTCTGAATTTCAGGTTCCTTTTCAAATGTGCCCTGACCAAGAGTCCTTCCTTGAGCAGCTTATTGAAAATAGTGCCTTTGTTAGTTGCCCATTAGCTTCTTACCTTGTAATATTTTTCTGCATAGAATTTCTCCTAGCCTGACATTGTTTGTTTATTATAAGCTCTCTTCCCACAGTATATTGTAATTTTCATGAGAGAAAAGCTTCATCTATGTTGACTACTGCTGTATGCACAACTCCTGGGTGCTCTTCATAGAGAATGTGCTGTGTGAACCAGTGTGTAGACAGCTCCTCTGCACAGCTACCACACACCCACACACCTACACCCCCTCTCTAGCACCCCACTCTTTTACTATGGTCATGCTCCTCTCTGTTGAGGGGTTGAAAATGTTCCACCTTGGACTCTAGATTTCATTTTGGAAAAACACACATCTTGACACTTTAGGTTCCCCAGATCACAGCCCTTGCTATTTTCTCTGTCATCAAAGTTCACGTTTACTGGTAATTGCGATATATTTATAAGTCTCACCGTAAAGATTCTTGGAATTGGGTCACTCTTGTACCCTCTCTTTTTGAACCACACTTGTCGAGTGCCTATTTAGGTATAAGATACATTGTATCATGCATGATATTTTAAGTTAAAATTGGGATTTTAAGAAAAAATGGGTTACCACTTTTAATTCTCATAACATTATGATAATGATACTGGTATTGTAATTTTGTGGGTTCTTTTCGTGGGTTTCAGATGTTGAGTAGCTGGCACAAAGCTACATAGCTAAGTGGTCGGATCAGGATTTGAACCCAGGACTCCTGACTTCATATGTTGCCATTCTTTTAGATTAAGAAAAACTTTACACTCCGTGAAATTACATATTGTAAGTGTATAATTCGATGAGTTTACAGATGCACATATACCCTTGTGACTGATGTTTCAGCATAGATAAAAGACTTGTCCATCACCTCAGAAAAGTTCCCTCCTGCCCCTTCCAGTTCATCTGACTTCTTTAAAGTGTGTGCTTATTTTGGAGTTTGTCAGCATGGCTGTCTCAGTTGAGACAGAAGCTTTTTTGATTATACATGGGTTTATGGTATTTTCTTAGAATGCACCAGATGCCTGAGAGTGTCTGCTGAGACTTAAAAGTCCTCAAAGCCATAGGTTCCTGAGTGTCTAGTAAGCAGCTCTCAGAGGCTCTATATTAAATAGGAATCAACCAAGTTTTGAATTCGAACCCCACAGTCAGACATTCTCATGAATGACATTTACCATGTCATGGTGACATTTGTGGAGCCAGAGGCTCCATCTTCAATTAGTGTTATGATTTTGGTTCTGAGCTATTGGGCAAGTCCAGACCAAATGGGCTTTTGGACAGCTTTGGTTCTTGTCTTCTTCAGTGTCACCTTTCAAACTTGATCAGCAGTATGGTAAGATCACTAATTTCTGTTTTTTTTTGTTTTCTTTTCTTTTTTTGCTGTGGTGATGGTGAAAGTCAATATGTTAGCTGGTCCTGCTGTATGAGACTGGGAGGCTTAAACAACAGAAATTTCTCATCATTCTAGAGGCTGGACGTAAGATCTAGGGCGCCAGCCAATTCAGTTCCTGGTGAGGGATTACTTCCTGGCCGTGTGTTCACATGTCCGAGAGAGGGAGGGAGGAGTGCACTGATGTTTCTCTTTTTCTTATAAGGAAACTGGCCCTGTGTGATTAGGGTCTTGCCCTTCTGATCTCATTTAACCTTTGTCATCTCTTTGCAAGTTCTTTCTTCAAACAGTCACATTGGGTGTTAGGCCTTCCACATCCGAATTTAGGGTGGGGGAAATACAGATTCAGTCTATAACAGCCTAGTACTCATATGGTTTTGGGATGGTGACGATTTTATTTTAATTTTAGATTAAGTTAATTACCATGTTAATTAACAACATGGTTCCTTTTGTGCTTATGTGATACTAGAACAATTTCCTGGTACATCAGGAAACCTTAAGAGCTGTTTGACCTTTGGAGAAGTTATTGTTCTTCCCAATTGGATGGAATTAAACTTGGACTTGTATTTATTGAATGCCTGTTTTTGTGAGGCCACTGGGTTAATTTCAGTCTCTTCAGTGGGGATTGAAAGATGATTCATGTGCAAGGGGAGCTGCTATGGAAAACCAAGAGCCCTAAGAATGGAGCAAACAGGGCAAATTTAAGGCCCTAAGGATTTAGAAAGGGGAGTGGCAATTGAGATGGCCCTGGAAGGACATTTCTCTTGTCGATTTAGGAAAAATCGTGGGGTTATTTGAGGTAGAGGGAATTATATATGTTTACACTAGTTCATTTTATTTGCCCAAATATTATTCTATAAATGTAACTTAGGGCAATACTTTCTAACCATTTCACTTCTCAACATGTATAGAAAGGGAAGATCCTATGGGGGCGCCAGATAAGGGCTGGGCTGCACTCAGCTAGAGGTGACTTGATCATGCATGGAATTTGTTTATCTGTGTTCATTCTTATAAATGATAATGTCACCCACCTCCTCCTTTTTGGAGAAGAGCCTCATGTGTTTACTCAATCTGACCTAGTTCATGATTTGGATTCTGCCATGTGTGTATTTATGGAGCTTTAATTTTTATTAGATTTGCCACTGTGGACTAGTGAGGTTTTGCTTTGCTTGTGAATTTCTTAGGTCCCATTTCCCCCAAATTTAGTGTTTTTTACTTAGCTTTTTTTGGAAATAACCTGTTGCAACTGGAGCCATGTGAAATGCTTAGCGTCTTGTATGGCATATCTTTAAAGCTGGAAGAGTGATAACTAGAGATGCTTTGGGGAAATTACCATATAGTCCATAATTCTTTCAATTTGCAATTTGTTACTTAATTTTTTGTGCTGCCAAATCACCTCTAGCTTTCTCCATAGCCTTTAGGGTGCTTATGCAGAGTCACAAATTCAGATGCCTCATAATTTCTTTCCAAAAGATTATAAAACAGTACAGGTCTCTCATGAGAGATGTCTTGGGACGGTGAGGAGAAACCTGACCTGTTTTTAGGGCCTTAGACTTGCCAGTCAAGGAGAGTGTCAGCCCAGCATGTGTTGTGCCAATGAGAGCTTGAGGGCATTTCGTGGGTGATGTCTCTGACCTGCTCCTCCTCTCTCTGCACTGTTCCCTGGCCTTTCACCTATGTTTTTGGTTCATTCATACTTTGTATCTAACAATTGAGCTCTTTCTGTACATTGGGTCTCTTCCTGTGTGATCTGCCCCTGCCATTGTCTTCTGGGTTATTCCTTAACCTGATCCATGTCTTTCTTGGCAGGTAGGAGGGTATCCTCATTGTGCTTGGCACCTGGTCTTGATGATGGGGCAAATCATCTGGGCCTGAGACTCCCACATCAGTTTTTGGTGCCATTTGAACTGGCAGTTTCCTAATAGCTTTCTATGGCTCTGAGCGGGTTATGTTGCCTTCTCATGCAAGAGGCCAAGTCCAAGCTGCCACTTTGTTATTTTTGATACTCTCCTTCTTTCGGATGTGACAGAGGTATTTCTGAAGGATCTGAAGTTTTGAATCCATGTTTTTGAAAGTTGCATATCATCTTCAAGCAAGATTCTAGAAGGTCAGCAAATCCTCTCCAGACATGATCATACTAGTGGAAATATTTCATATTTATTGTTTGTGTATGTAGGAGGCCTGGTAATTCCTAGAGGGATCTACATTGCAAATTGCCGAGCCTGTACCCTAGTGGCTCTATTACCCTGTCCTCACCCAGCAGTTTACCCAACTTCCGACTACTAGTGTTATTTGAAAAGGGCCTTTCCAGTTTACTCAGTTGGAAAGTGTTAAAGGGTAAGCTGGAAGGCTCTCAGCTGGCACTTTCTGAATCCCTCAGAGGAAAATGTTGGCAAACTCCACTCTCTGCCTGAACTCTTCTTATAAATTGAGAAGCCAAGAGTTACGAAGCTGTCACACAGGGCCAGGTTGAACTGTGTGAGAGAACATGTCATTATCCAGGCTAAGATAACGGACTGTTTTCTGGTAATAATATAGTTTTTTCTTCCCGCCTTATTCCCCTCCACATTTTGATGTTAATCTTTCTGCCACTGAAAATGAAAGAAGTGTGGTGAATGCAATTTACAGTATATTCTATTTTTTTTTTTTTGAGGAGCTTTTATTCCAGAACATGCACATAAGCTTTTAATATTTTCCCTTTTACAATTTACATAACAAAAGAAAGCACTGGGCTGCTTTATTCAACAGGTGTTGCACCTTCTACTAAAGAAAGTTTCCTTTTTAAATTCGTGCCTCTTTTTCTTGGTTTTTGGGACAAGGTTCTGAGACAAGAAGCAGGAGTTTGTCATTGATTTATTGTCCTGTTTGTTACCATCTGTCTTCTTTGCACTTCATTCTGTTGATGGAAAGCCCTATGTGAGTGTACCATGGGGCCTGAGAAATTTCCATCTTACTGAGTTGTCTGACTGCAGAACCTATATAATCACTCCCACCTAGGCCCCCCAGTGAGGGCTGTGGACATGGACATAACTCAAAGGGAAATGTTGGCATAGTTTCTTTCTTTATCCATCCTTTTACACCCCATGCCTCTTCGCACACATGTCAGGCAAAGACGCCGTTTCTAGCACTGTCCACATTGCACTGTGCAACCCACTCTTGGTGCTTCTACCCTCCTGGGGTCTCTCTATGGAAGAATTCCAAGGGAATAGGTTAAGATTGCCATCAAGTGGCTGCTCTTGGTAGTGGATGAGAGGATACTGGCCACCACTGCTGGCCGACTTGATGCACATTCTCCTCCAGTTACTTAACCCGTCTGTGAAAAATCAAGCTCAAGGGTGCTTTATTTTTGAGGAATTGACTTGGGGGGTGGGGCAGGCAGAGAGAGCTCAGAACATCTCTATATTGTACCTTGTCAGAAAAGGCATCTGTGTGAACCCAGATCTTACCTTCTGGGGTGGATTATGAAACTGAAGGCAGGCTTCATTGTAGTGGTCTGAGCTCAGGGCTCTGGAGCTATGAATGGAGATGATCTAGAGGCTTACTGGAGAGAAGTGGTGGACATTTGTCCTTGTGCCATGTCTGGGTCTCTGCTCATGGAAATTGGCACGGAGAAACACGCTGCCATTCCTAAAGGATGGTCTCACCATCCCACCAAGAGTGAAAAGAAATAACAGACCAGACTTGGCTTCTGTTCATTGTTTCTCAGCTCTGGAAATGGGAGTAATCATTTCTTTCTCAGAGGTGATAGTCTTGGAATTAATGAGATAGTTTTTTTAAAGTCCTTAGTATCTTACAGAAAGTAAGCATTCAAGGATAATTGTTATTTGAGGTTCTAGATATACATTCTCTAACTTCTTCCCATAAAAGCTGTAGCTGTCTCATAAAACAGCACACTTAAGGGACTGTATTAAAATTGGTTTGCCCTGTTCACTGGGTCTGGATGCCAGCACCTCATTCTGGGATTTGGGGAGCAGTGGCGTTGGGAAAACTTGACTTATGGGAAGAATAGGAGTGAGGTTTGTGTAAGTGGGTTGCCCATACCAGTGCACAGAGCACTTGATTCTATAGTCTCTGAGCAGCCGGGGAGGAGGCTTTCTGAGCTGGCACGTGGAATGTGAAAGAAGATGGATCTGTGCCAGCTGGGTTGGAGGGGAGAGGCCTGAGGCAGGCAGAAGGAGAATGTCACTATGGAGTATATCAGGATGGTGATGAAACTTTAGGTTTGGGTCAAGGAAAGAAAATTCTCAGGGCTTATATATATTTTCAGCAGCTTTTTAGAAGTTACAGAGAGTATGTTACGTAATCGTTCACATTGCAATCTGTTGAATCATTAAACCAGCATTCCTGGATTCTAGCCATTTAAAGCAATATTGGATGCATCAAAAAAAAAAAAATCAATACATCGTAATGAACACTGATGCTGGTTTATAATTCTAGTTGTACCAGTAACTGGATATCACATTGAGCAGTCATCTCTTCACTGTTTTCCTCCTTTATATAAAGAAAGCTCTTGACATACCCTTTCTCATTTGATTTTGTTTTAGTAATGAGCTATATGCTGATGTTTATGTTATGTTCTCTTCAACTTGCTGGATCCCCTGTGCTGTTGAGTTAGGAGACATTGGAATGCTTTTGCAGAATTTGGAGGGAAGTGGGTAGGAGGTGATCAAGAGGAAATGCGTCCTCCTTGGCTACTGTTTCTCTCCTGTGGTATGCGCATCCTTGCCTGTCCCCCATTCCCACCTGCACTCAGGACTGCAGGTCGATGGTTTCTCTCTGGAGGTCTCCTGTGTGTGTAGGAACCCAGGCGGTGAGTCCAGTGTCATCTGTGTGTGGGTTTACACCTCTTTGTGCCTGTAACCTTGAGGGTAGCAGAATGGTGTAGGTTAGAGTAATTTCATGTGTCACTTTGTTTGTGTGTCTTAGTTGGTAACTGCTGACCTTTCACCCTCGAGCTACATCAGGATCACCTAAAAACCATGTATGATAAAAATCACCCTTTGCGCAATTACTTTGTAAACAAAGAGGAAATTTCCACAGTTTCTAAAATTTTCTGAATATACTCTGGCTTTCTAAAGTTCCAACCTCCATTTTCCTTTCTCCCCTTTCTAAAAGCTAGACTGATTACACTGGGAGCCATCTGCTGCTGAATTGAAGGGGATTTGTCAGCTTCTGCTCCATTTGCCCCTCCTCTCCTTTTCACCCTGTCTTCCAAAGAGAAGTCACCGTCTGTCTGACTTGCCCTGTTTATTGGGTCTAAGCTCCTAGAAGAGGACAGGAGAGAAACAGGAGGGACCGCTGCTGCTTGCAGATTTGGCAACAAGATTTTGAGACTTAGTACATGAAAAATCTATAGATCAGGGCTGTCCAGTGGACCTTTCTCTAGTGGTAGAAATGTTCTTCTATATCAGCATTTTTTCGAGGTGGGCTCGGGGACAGGAGGTCTTTCTCCATAGCCAGTGCATTTAATTTCAGAAATATCTTTTAGCTACATTTATGGTATATTATGTAGACAATGCTAACAAAGTGAAAAAAATATTAATCTTTCATTCAAATGCTTTTTAGTATTTTGGGCAATTTCAGAATACTTTTGCCCACGGAATTAATGTCACGACATTCGTAGTATCCTTGATTTCAATATAGCAACACATTAGTGGCTTCAAAATTGTCTTTGTCTACTGTTTCCACTTACTATATCCAGTTTTTTTGTTACCTCCCCATAAGTAATGTTCTTTGCTAATCTAAAGTAATTTATTGTAATAGTGAATAATATATAAATTTCATAAAATTATAAAGACTACCACTGGAGAGTATAGTTTATTATTATTATTATCATTATCATTATTATTATTATTATTATTAGATCATTTTATTTCTTCTGGACTGCTTTCTGTGTACTTATATATTTTCAAACCTAATTTATTTATTTTGTGCAGTGGAATCTCTGCAGTTTAAAACTCCGTCTCCTAATATTAGTAAGTTTTTGAAAATGTAATTTTTAAAAACATTGTATGTAATAATTTTAACAAATTATGTTTCATATTTAGCATTAGTCTTCAGTATGGTCAGTGAGACTTAAGAAAAATACCACAAAGAACACACACAAAATTAATAGTGACTGATTTAATTTTACTTTATAAAAAAAGGTAGGAGGATTATAACTAATTTAGGCTTTCATTTAAACATATTAGTAACAAAATGAGTTTATCTAAGTTAGCAGGATATAAAAGGTTAAATAAATACTTTGAGGAAGATACAGAACAGCTTTACAGACAAATTATCGCTCCAAAATAAAGAAATCTTTAAAATTGAAATTATAAGGTGTTAAATGTCTAGAAAACATAATGTGAAGGTTATTGAGTGTTAGATTTATGAACGTTCTAATTTTATTTCACCTGAAAATTTGAAAACTATTTGCCAAGAATTCCTAATTTTGATCAGCGAATACTGAGAAATCAGTTTATTATAAATTACAGGGGTTGTTCCTAGCCAAGTACTTTTAAACACAGAGATAATTCTTGGAAACATTTTTCTCTTTAGGAAGAAAAGAAGTAAGTTGTAGAATGGGGTCTTGGAGGTAAGAGCACATCAGGCTTACGGAGGCCCTGAAGTGGCCTCAAGCAGCAGCTTACTCTTTTAATAGTAGTTATTGGACTTGAGCCATTTTCTGTAGGTATGGACTATGTTTTAGGGTTGTTATGATGGGCAAGACTAAATCCTCTTGGTTATGGAACATGACAATCAACATCAGCGTTTGCTTGTCACTGTAGGTATTGCATTAAAGTAGCATTTGCAGAGCAGGTGGTTTAAATGTCACTGAAGGCTGAGCAGAAAGAGGAACAGGGGCTTTCTAGGCAGAGAGGAGAGAATATTCTAAAAGAGGGAACAGCATGTGCAAAGGCACCGAGATTTGAGAGTTCAGGTAATGAAGAGAATGTGCCATTTGCCACACATGCAGAATCCAAGCCAGCTACCCCAACACTTTCATGGACTGTCTATCATGAAGGGTTATCAGGTTTGATAACCAGAGTACAGCTAGTCAGTGTATTGCATGGCATAGGAAGCTCATGTAGAAGGATTCTCTTGTTTTTAAATAGACACAGATAGGATTTAAACCAGTAAAAGAAGCAAGAAACTATTTAAACTTTGTTGAATAGTTGCTTGCTCATAAATCTTTGTTTCTCTGATTTATTTCTTAGTATTACTTTCTTGAGGTGAAATCACTGAATTACAAACTTTAAAAAATAATTGGCATGCATTACAAAGTAGCGCTCTCTAGAAATGTTTTTCAGTTTATTACCATGCTAGCAGTATACAAGAGTGTAGGTTTTTTCATAAGTAGAGATTTGAAAAGGTGATCAACTACTCTTCAATCATGGCCTGAATCAGTTGTTTGTTTCAGTACTTTTCAAACATAGTTTTTCATTATTTATTATTCTTTAGTAGATAAAATAACCACGTTGAGATTCTGGCTGAATTTTACTTTATGCTTTTGAGGCTCTCGTTTCCAGAATACTCTCAGTGTTGGTAATATTCTTTCACTTGGCTTCATTTCTGTGATTAACTTTTCATATTCATTGCCTGAATCAGTTTATAATATATTAAAAGCTAAACTATATTTTATCTTGTTTCTTTTTATAACCACATTATCAGAAGTATATAGTGAACAAAAATTTTGAGTAATTCATTAGCACCAAAGTTTATTAAGTCATATAGGTAGCACTTATTATGGTACCACTGGCCCTTTCATATATATATAATCAGCCTTAATTAAACCAACCACCGTTGTCCTTATGATGTCCAATTAATAGATGAGGAAACGAAGACACAGAGCGCTTTTGGTGGTCCTCTTTAAAAGTTTACACACTTGGTGGAGTGTAAACTAGGATCAGAATCAGGCAACTTTGTCCATCTTGTGTTATGTGTGCTGTAAACCACCAAGCTTCTTAGTGCTAGATGCTTACCAAATAAAGCACTCTTTTTTTTTTTAAATTAAAAAAATCACGTGGGACATTGTCTTTTCTGATAGCTTATTAATTTGAATTTTCTGGTTTAATTTTAGTGCTATTTCATTGGTATTAATGACTAACCTATAGTGACCAAGTTTGTTTCGCTAGTTAATATACAGTCACCCAGCCTACACTCCCTACTGTGTTCTTGTAATTATTGGTATTATTTTATAATTGTATAGTGTGGCCTCGAAATCAAGTTGGCTATAGGGCCAGCCATGTGAATTATACAGTTAGTTGAGCGCTGTTGGTGCTTCAGGAATTACCAAGCCCTCTTGGAAAGAGTCCAAGCCAGACTCTGTGTGTACCTAATCCTGCTTGGTATGTTGCCAGTGTATTAACTTTTATTTAAATATTCTAACAAGTAATGTTTATTATTATTATGACAGCTGCTGTAAAGTACCGTCAATAATATTTTTGAAAGTCAAATATTTGCAGAGTGGATTGCTTCTGTTCATTGGCTTTTTATCACAACCTAGGTGATATGATCAATAATGTGAAATTCAGCCCAAATAACAGAAATATCTTTATGAAAACATGACTAATGCAGTGTGATCATTAAAATCTGTTTCCGATATGAAATTCCACAACCATAGGCCTTTTTCTTACTCAGGGCAATCCACCTTACCCCTCCTTTATAATAAGCCTTTTTTTTGGGGGGGGGGTATTTGTTGAGTTCCACCTTCGTATGAATTAACTTGCATAGGTAGCAGGAAATTGGAGAGCTTTTAGAGGCAGATCATGGTTGATAAGGAGTACTCGGTCTTTGCTCCAACTCTGGAAGGCCTGTCTTTCCTTTATGAGAAGGATCTTAGCTCTCAATATGTGCTTACTTCCTTGATTTGATACATGAATTAAACAAGATCTTAATACTTCTGAGGCAGTAGGTTCTTTAATTAATCAACACAGGGTACTTTAGATATCCAAATTTGATTAAGACGTGCAAATGAATTACTCTCTCACATTTTATCCGAGTCCTAGCTTGGGATTTGCTCCAGTTGTATAGTTTTTCAATGCTAAGTGCACCTAGCTGGTGGGCAGCTGGAGCTGGCCCAACTTTTGCAGGTAATGAAATGGTTGTGCATATAGGTAGGGCCTTGATTCTGAAACTCTCAGCAGCAAAATATATCTTCAAGATGTTCTGAAGTTTAGGTGATATAATTAGATGGAATGGTGGGCTTGTACCCGGGCAGGGGGCATAGCATTTCTTAGGATAGGAGAGCCTTTCTGAAATTCTCTTCTCTTCTAAAGAAGTAATTGGAGTGCTTCGTTTTTTGGAGTCTTGAGTAATGGCTAGTCTTTATATTTAAACGTTCAGAGATTACAATGATCATATTGCTGGTGTGCAAGCAAAAATTGAGGTCAGCTTTGGAAACCAATTTGCCATTAACTTGTAAATTCGACTGTTTGCATATCTAAGAATTTCCAGTAGTTTCCTAGGTCTGTATCCCAGAGAAACTCCAGTGCAGTGCTTCCCAGGGGACAAGCAGAAGGATGTTTGCAGCACGGTTTGTGGTAGCAACAGACTGGCAACACTTTAGATGCCCTTGAACAGGGGAATCAAAATAAATTGTGGAATAGTCATACAACGGAGTATGATAAATAATAGAGAAAACTAATGGGCCAAGTATAAGCAAAATCATGGATGAATCTTAGCAACCTGATGCTGAGTTGGGAATAAAACAGGTCCCTTAAGTTTAAACACAGTGTGATACCCTTGTTGTGAAGTTCATCATCAAGCACAGTGAGATAGTATACTATTTAGGGATACATACTTGTGCTGTAACTTAATAAATAATGAAATGGGATGGAGAGAAGCACATAGGTAATGTTTTAGTAATTGGGTTCAGCTTTGGATTTGCAGATTTTAAAAATACTATTAAAAAGTGAATAAAATATTTGGGAAGTCTTCATTTTAGGAATTGGAACTTGCTCTGATCTTTGACCGTTGAAACTGAGCTGGTTGTGCTGTCAGTCATGTTAACTTGTACAAAGAAAAGTCCTTTCCAGTTCCACTCTTTATACCCTCTTCACTTTTCAGAATTTAAATAGTGATGGTTATGTTTCTATTATTAGACCGAACCTAGTTTTCAGTTTTATTTTGTGTTTCCCAAAGAGTGCTTGCTGTTAGTTTGTCTGGTCCTGTTGATATGTTTCCTCTTTGGTAAACCAGCATTTTATCTAAACAGTCCAAAACCTACTGATGATGTTCATAGGCAAGAGTTTTCCAGGTCTCCTTCTGTACCCAACAGCAGACCAAAGGCCAGAGTTAGACACTCTGGACTACCTAAGCACGTATTTTAGGAAATACTGAGAGCGTGATCAGAGGCTGATGATGGTTTTGGAAGTAAAAGCAACCTGGGGTCAACATCCTGTTAGGCCTTACCTTTTTCAATTTAAGTATCTTGTTACTTTTTTAGTCACTTGGGAAGAGGAAGCAACAATGAAGTCAGGGAGGGTAGAGATAGGAAAAGAGCTGCTATCACTTGCAGCACAAACTTCATTGCCCGTGTACACTCGCTCTGCTATTGGATTGATTGGAGCTGGAGATAAGTATCCATAAATAATCCACAAGCTTCAAATGTCTTATGGTTTCTACTTTCTTATTAACTTTGCCTCAGAATTACCATACATCCAAATATCTGTCTCTTAGCTCCTTTCCTATTCTGTTTTGGGTGCTTTTGATTAGTAAAGGCACCAAAAGACAAGTCCCAGCAGAAAGAAGAGGAAGAAAGCCAAATAGTCATCCTTTAAATGCCCTTTAATTGACTGTGTATGAGTTATGCTGCAGTGGGAGACATGCCAAACAGTTGTTCAACATGATAGGAATATACTGCACTGGAGAGAAGTAAGTGAGGGTCTGCTCCCTGGGCTCGCACTGGGCATAGAAGGACTGGAGAGGAGTTTTACAACCTTGTATTCTACAGAGAATTGTATCATGAGGTTGTTCCAGTCTGTACTCGTCCCTGTCCCTGTCCGCAAACACCACAGGATTCTTTGATGCCTTGGTTTGTATTGACTTTTGTCTAAGGAACTGGCTCTTTGATTTTGTTTAAGAACCATACCTGCATAAGCCTCAGTTTACTCGTCTGTGAAGTGGGGGATTGTACTAGATTGTCTCTAAGGCTCTAGCTGTAATTCTGATTTTAAAGTGGTGGATATCAAATCGAGATTAGGGAAGACAATCACTTACCTTCCTCCTGTTATTTTTCTGTTTAGAAATGAGGCAGGTACATATGCCTTGGTGATGTAGGAAACTGGAAGTGGCCAAATGGAAATAAGAATCTCCAGCCTCTAGTTAGTAACTGTCAGCTAAATGCTCTGAACAAAGCTAACATCTGCCTTTAGGGTTTCTGTGAGATTTAAGTAACCTGTGTAAAGCCCAGAAGGGGCTCATTCATTGGTTAAACAGCAACAACAAAATAAAAGTAATAGTAAGGGGCAATAGTAAAAGGGGTATTCAAGTTTCCTTGTATGAATCTGTGGGGAAAACTTTCAGTGCAGTGTGGGTTCTTTTGAGGGCGACACACCATCTTTTTTCCTCTTTGGAAAAGCATAAAGAAGAGAGTGTGGGATGGTGTTCAGAGCATGTGTTTTGGACATTATAATTGCCAGCTGAAGTTCAAAGGCTTCAAAAGAATTGACTTTAAAAATCAAAAAGCTTATGACATATGAAAGGAGATGCGAGCTCTAGTTATCTGAGGCCAGGGAGCTGGCCAGCCCTGTTGGATTCTTGCCTTTTTCACCCCTCTTGCAGCTGCCAGGCCACAGAGCCTGTTTTGTGAAAGATCCTCAAGAAACAATGAGGGAAAACAGCTTCTATTTTATTAGATTAGATGAATTTATGTGCCTGGGGGAGGGGTGTCCATGTGTTGGGGTAGGGAGGGCAGCGGTGGCCCATGCGGTCTTCACTTAAGTAATGAAGCACCCTGGTAGCTGAAATTGGAGGGAGGGGGAGGGTGGGCTGGAGGAGGAGCATGTGGAAAGAGATTTCTGCAGTCTGTCTGGAGAGCTGCCCAGGTTTCCCAGCCAAAAAAACAAATAAAAATAAATAAAAGGCAAGTGCTGAATGACACAGATTATGATATTAAAAAGGGATGCCATTGAAAATGTGCCATGGACCCTGCTGTCCGCGAGGGTGGAGTGTGTGCATGGAGGTGGGGGGCGGTCTGACAGACTGGGTATACAGAAGTGTGGACTGTCCCCATCAGAGGTGTCCTCCTACCCCCATGTCAGAAGTCCTAAAATGAGGATTTGTCTGCATTGCAGGTGGGGGAAATTGCAGGATGAAAGCTGGTCGCTCTTTTCTTCTTTCTCATTTCAATTTGTCAGGATGGGGGAAAAAAGCCCCAGACCCCTCCTCTTGGGTGTTAGATTCCCTCCCATTCACATAAATAACCTTCTCTCCCTGGCGCCTCCCCTCCCCCCGGCCCTGGTGCTGTTCGGCAGTCCTATTGCCTAGCAGAATCTGCACTGCCGGAATCTGCACTGCCGCCTGCTTATTACGTACAGGGGAGGATTGTTGACAAGTGCTCTGGAGCCTGCCTCTCCGCGCTCTTCCTTCCTCCCTCCCTCCCTCTGTCCTCCTTCCTCTCTGTCTCTCTGCAATGATCCGGCTCTGAGGATGGCTGCTCCACGGGTCTGTCAGGTGCAGTTTTTGGTGGCCTATCTTGAGGAACCTGGGATAGAAGGTCTGTTCCTATAAATAAAATAAAAACCAAATAGCTCTAGATTTGTTTCAGGCTGGTATGGCTTTTGTTGGAGAAATAGGCCTTTTGTGGGTTTCCCTGCTGGGGTCCTGATTAAATCCATTATGGATGGCAAGGTGCTATATATATGAGTATATAAAAAGTGTTATGATTTGCTTAATATTAATATTCTTTTAGCTTTGATATCCTCCCTAGGGGCAATGGTGGCTTCTGCAAAGGCACTGTGGAAATTTACAAGAGAATTAATGTCGCTCTTAAAAGATTCAGCTCCGTTGACCATTTTGGCCAAATCTGCAGTTTTAGCCAGGCTTGTATGAATTTAGACATTTGTATCTGGGGACCGAATGCCATACAGCAATGGCCGGACCCTTTATTTTATTGCCAGTGTACGTGATCCTTTCCCAGCATTTAAAAGCAGACGTTTGATTAAAGTTAATTAGTTCATCCTCACCGTAGCTTTGGTTTCCTTTATAATCATTTTGGTTTCATTTCCCTTCATATGTTACCTCTTCTTTCATTGAAAGATGGAGGAAACTGAGGCATGTAAATAAACAGTAAGTGATTCTAGGTTAGACCTTAAAGCTTTAAACTTCAAGTGCTCTTGATTCTTCTCCGATATTTCATGGATTAATCCATGTTTGTATTACTAGTTATAAATAAAAATGAATTTTAGGTGCCTCAGATCTTTGCAGATACTGTGTCCACATTCTTGGAGTTAGGCTTTCTGTTCTACTTCCATTCAATTGCAGTTTGGGGAAGATTGTTGCTATGGGAGGCAGAAGGCCTCTCTGAACTTGCTTGCTGTGAGCAGTTTTTTTTTTAGTTTTTTTTTTTTTTTAAACTTTGAATAGCCTACTTAATCCATTCTTATTATATTTATCTGAAAAGTGCATGTGCAGTTGATTGGTCTCTGTTTGAGTGAGGTAATGAGGGTATGGGGAAACTTCTGCTTCTCCCAGTTGTGCTACAGACAAAACAGAATTTCGAACTTCTGTGGGTCCATTTTTATTGTTTTAGGGGATAAGGACAGCCAGAGAGGTTTTGGGGGTAAGGGCGTGGCTGTTGATTTATCTACAAATTATAATGTCAGTCCAGACACAAAATATTTTGAGTTGTGCCCATTTATCATCACAGACTAGTATACAAACTAGTAACCTGATGGGATTTGTTGATATGTGTTAAAGCCAGCTTTGCCTAACTTTGTAGAGACTTGCTAATATTTGAGAGCCTGTTTCTTTGAGTAACTTATATTTGTGTGGTAAATGTAATGAAGGTATGAAGCTTTATAGATACACACATACATATATTGTAATTACTTAAAGGTAGACTAGCATTAGCTATCTGAGAAAATCACTAGCTGAGAACATGCTGTGTATATGGAAATCTCCCCTTGAGAAATGCTAATTCCATGATTTGTAAAATCGGATTTTGTGGCATAACAGGTTATCTGAATATAAAACTTTGAACATGTTGGTCTCATTTTTCTATCTAAAGGAATTTCTTGAAAAAGGCCCCATGTTCCCCTCCGCCGTATGCGACCCTAAGTTCCTGTGCACTGCAGCGATGCCATTGTTGTGCAGCTCACTTCCCGCCAGCCAGCGTTGTCTTCAATCACGTTTCCTCCGAATGTGGATGGCAGTCTTTGGCCTCTGAGGTTTTCAGTACTGGGCCATCTATATGGTGGAACCCTTTCACTTAGCTGATAGAAGCTTGAGTTGCATGTCCTAGGGGACTCCAGGGATTCCTGCTTTTGATGGACAGTGGTAACTGGGTTGCCTGGTAGGCATGCATTTGACTGGTTTGTCAGAGTAAAATTAATACGGTCTTGGGATGGGGTATGGACCTGGAGGAGTTATGACCTAGGGTAAAAGAGTTATGATTATTACATGCCAAAGTAGAACTTCTTATTGTAGAGCGATGTGGTGGTTTATATATTTTATTGTTATAAAAACCACATTAAGGATGAGGAATGAGCGAAAAAAGGTAGAGTATGGCGAGGAAGAGCCCTTCCCCCAAAGAAATAAGAGAGTTGTGCACAGTAAAATTTGTTCACTATTGTGATCATCAGAATTTGAAAAGCTTCTGGGCTGGTCCAGAAATCTTTATCCTAGAGATAAATCATGGATCCTTACCACTGAGTGATTTTTGTATTGAATAAAGTTCAGCTATGGCTTTTTGGTTGTTGTCGTGGGAACCTCTCCAGGAGGAGTGTTTTCTCTCTTCTTGTGACTCCTGGTCAGGACATGCAAAGGAGAGATCTTTTGTCTTTTGTCTTTTGTCTTTTATCTTTTGGCACTCTTCACTCATTTGGGTTTAAACAGCTAGAATAGGGCCCGTTTTCTAATATCAGTGATCTGGTCACCCTTCCTGTTTGCAAGTATGACGTGTCTGCTGGGCTTGTTCCTTTGTGCCTCAAGGTGAGGAAATGCCTTCTGGGTTCAAGGGTTCTTTCTGTTCCTTTTCCTGCTTGACTCTCAAATTTAGCCTTTTGCTTGATTTTGAAATAGGAATAAAAGAGTAGAGTCATACTTTTTTTTTGTTTACCCAGTGGCCCAACTTTTCCATGTTATTAATTATCCCTGTGTCAGATTTTTATCTAACAGCTTTTTTCAAAAAAATTAAGCATGCAACTGAGGTTTAGATTGCCTAAGAAGGTTTTGTGGGGGAAGAAGGTCCGTTGGCTTGAAGGGCTGCAGTGGCATTGACCCTATCTATCTGCCTATCCATCCATCCATCCATCCATCCATCCATCCATCCATCCATCCATCCATCCATCTACTTTTTGGGTATTAAACTAACAAAAACCGATGTTGCCCATGTATCTTGGGATACTCGACCCCCCGGCTGGTTTTGGACTGCAATTTCTTGAGCTGCAATGGGAAATCTACATAGCTGATTTGAGAGTAGACAAAGGGGAGCCCTGTTCTGCCCAGTGGCGTTCTCCTGAGGGAAAGGGATAATTATTTTCCATAAGCTGGGGTATTAAACCACTTTGATTTACCCTTCATTGACCAGGAGTGTGGCAGTGACATCATACCTCACGATTATCATTTGTTATCAGCCCTCTCAGTGTTTTGATATGGAGAGGATGTCACAGGGCTTGGCTTCACAGACATCTGTGCGCTGCTCACCCTCTTCCCTGCGTCCTATGATAGATCCAAAAGCTTAGCTTCTGACCCGAGTGTGTACATTTGGGTTTAAATTCCATATTCCTGTTGAACCTACAAAGATGGCCTGAGCCAGATTTTCCCTGGCATCTATATGTAAAAGCGAACAATCTAATTCTTTCTTTCAAAATTTGAGTGAAAATAGGCTTTTCTATGGTAATGGCAGCAAACTATGCATTCTGGGTACCTCAGAGAGGGTTCTACTTCAACCAAAGGGGTTGCTTTATAATTTTTTTCTCAACTCAAAGTGCTGCAGCCATCCCCACCCCCCAACTCACTCACTTACACACACACACACACACACAGCTGCTGAAAATGAAAGCTCTCTTTGGATGCTTGACTGTTTAATATGTAATGTGATACCTTGTCTCACAGTGACAGGGTGACAGACGGGCATTGGCTCTATAATACAGAATTACCTTTTGTGCATCTCTTTTACAACAAAGCCAAATACATTGACTCTCCCTAATATGCTAATACGTTTGGTGTGCTCCAGATGTTTTGGAGGCTAGGGAACAGCTTCAAAGGTCTCCTTGTTTTTCCTTTCTCTTTATCCGTTCTTTAAGCATTGCTTTTGTGAAATAGAGGTATTAGATTTACCTTCAGTTTTGTATTTGGTCATGTATGTGTAGCTAATGGGAGGACTGGTGAAACAACTTTGTGTCTAAAACATAAAATTACAAGGATTGTACATTCTAGTCCCCCCTTTCAGATATTAGTAAAGAATTACCTTCTCTATATACATTTGTATTCTTAAATCTTTAGCTCTCATCAATAGCTTAGTTGAAGTTCTTTCAGCTAGAGGAATCTTGGGCCTCATTTATGTTTCAATTTTCCCAGCCCCCCTTTATGTTAAAGCAACAGGGAAAAGATATATCTCCAGCCTCCAAGAACAGGAATTCTTAACGTCCCTTTGCTGCTGCTATTCCAGGCTTAGAAAGAAGATGGTTTTGGTATATATTGCCTTGGAAGCCTTTACATTTCTTTGCTAATTTAGGAGAGGGAAAAGCTTCTGAATTTGATGGCAGGGTCCTGTTTTATTTGATTTCTCTGGGGTTCTCAGCTTGTGAGAATGGGCAGCGCTGTTGTGGTGGCTGAGTGGTCTCATCTCGGGCCTGTGACATGCCGCTCCTGTCAGCTGATGGTGACTAGCTGAGGTTGCAGGCAGTCCCCAGGCTGCCTTTTACCGCAGTGATTTGGAATTTTCAGCTCATATTTATTGCTTTTGTGAAAGACAATAGACGTGGTTTAATTTAAGTTCAACCTACTGAATATTAATAGAGGAGAACAAATGCTAATGTGGGGAGACTGCATCTTTGGGCTGTTCAATTTCCTCCATTTAACCTCCTCTCCCCAACAAAGGTTTGTGTAGATTGGGGGAAGGGTTTGGAAAAATAAAATCAGTTTGTGTTAGAAGGAGGGGATGCCATTTCATTATTTCTCATTGACTAAAAATAATAATTTAAAAATTGGTGGCAGGGCTTTGTTAGGGGAAGGAAAAGGCAGCACCCATTGGCTCATTTAATGTTATAATAATGGCTGTTCTGCCCTGTGGCATCATATTCCATCTTGCTGACCTGGCTATTCTGGATCTGGCAGGCGGTGCGAGTTGGATGAAAACATCCAAAATAAAAGGCGGTGGCCAGTATGTATACTCGAGATGTGAAAAGGAGGTGTCTGTGGAGATGTGCAAAAACAAAAAAGCCCAGATTTATCCAACCGTGTAGACTAACTTAAAAATAAATGTAAATTTTCTTTGTACTGATATATACAGGATGGGAGTACTCAAATTGAAACAAGGCAAATCATAAGCAGAACAAGTTGGTCTCACCCCTTATAAAGGCTGTGGAAAGCTGAAGTCCTTCAATTTGCATAACAGGCAATCAGTTCCCTGTGTATGGACCCCATTTCCCTAATCTGGGAAGTCAGTCAGCAAGCAGTGTGTCTTCTAGTTGAAGTAATCAGCCATTGTTAATCCTTGAAATGGGGAAATTTTTGGAGCTGTTTGAAGAGATTAGTCTGCTGAGAGATTGGACAGTGGATACCCTACATTTATTCCTTTTAATGTAGCTAGCTCAGCCATACCTTAGTGTTTCAGGGCATTCTTGTCTGTTTTGCCTCACTTAAGCTTGTATACAGTCCATTAAAATTTTCCCTTTTTCATCTAAAATTTTATAATCCAGCTTTCCTGCATTTGTGCTTGGACGGTTGATTTTTTTGGAGGGTAGAAACATTATAACTTTTTTTACATTGATGCCTTAATTATGAACACTTTGCTTCAGCATGTTAACATTTTTAATGTTTGTATTTATTATTACCTGACTCTTATAACTTTGAGGTAAGTTTCCTAAGCATCCATCTTTTGCTTCACAAAATTATTGATATAGGTAGAAGAATGCCCCCACAGAACTTTGAGACTGGGCGCCTTACTGTTGTTCCATTGTCTTAAGGTAGCTTATGCAATCAAAATTCGTTTTCTGGGATCTCATTCACACTTGTTCAGAGCTTCATAGTGTCTTAGGGCAACTAAGTCTCTTTCTGGTTTGAATCCAGCTTTTCTCTACAATAGTGGTTCTCAAAATATGGTCCTGCACCAGCCAAAGCAGTATCTACATCATTTGGGAATTAGAATAGGACACAGTAGGGTTGAGGCCAGGGGGTGGGGGTGGGCTGGGGGGGGCAGGGGGGGGATGACTGTGTTGAACAAGCCCTCCAGGTGATTCTGATTCATGCTCAAGTTTGAGGATCACCACTCTTCACAGACTACTAAGATTATTCTTGTTAAGACAGCAGTATAGCTGTCATTGAATAGCTTAACTTTTCTCTGCTGAATCATTCACTTACTCATTCACTCAGCAAAAACTTGACTTGTTACATTCCTCAGTGTCACCTACAAGCATCTAGGCCTTCTTTATTTCCATCTTGATCCAAATATACTTTCAAAACAACTTCCTCCTCTTCCTCCTCTGCCTTCCCCCCACTTCTTCGCCCTCTCCCCCTCTCCTGCCGCCGCCGCCGCCGCCGCCGCCACCACCACCACCACCACCACCACCACCACCACCACCACCACCATGTTTTTGTATTTTGTTTTGGGGCATGTTGCAAATTCCAACTTTGCTATTCTTGTGTTGGTATTGCTAGCTTGTTTGCTGGCTCCATTGATATTCCCCATCCCTATCACTTTTTCTAGCTGTATAAGCTCAAAGCTGCTACTTTGCACATCCTACTAACTGTTTTGCATGTACTAACTGAGATTCCTGTGTGTTTGTCGATCTGTCTCCTCTTACTGGAATTTAGATTTTGTTTGATATGTCTGTATCCCCAGTGCCCTGGCATATGGTAGGTGTTATGAAAATGAATGGATGAATTCCTATTACCTCCCTCCTTTCCTTCTTTATTCTCCTTCTTGTACTATTGAAAAATTTGAATTCACACAAGAGTACACTTACATTTACATGTATATCTGTTTCTTTTCTTAACAATTTTACATATGGTTCTGTAAATAGAATTTTTATTTTGAATTTTCCACCCTTTTCAAGTATGGTAATTCATCCATCTTTTCCTCTTTTTACAAATATGACTCATATTCCTGAGCTGGTTTCTCAGTTAAGTATTTTCTGAGTTTTCCTATTGTTTGGGTGGGTTGGCAGCCACCACTCCCTGCTCCACTTTTCAGTGGGACATTATTACTGAAGTGCTCTAATTTAGTGCTGATAGAGACATAATTTCAACCCATGTTGTTTTAGTTTTCTAGAGCTCCATTTAAAAAATCGTTTTAAAAAGCTGGTAAGATTAATTTTAATATATTTGACTTTACCTAATAACACATCCAAAATATTTCAAAAATTAATTAATATAAAATTAATGAAGTTATATTCAGTTTTAAATTAATGAAACAAAAATAAAAATATTTCCTTATCCATACTAAGTCATATTTCAGATGCTCAATAGCTACATGTGACTAATGGCCACTGTAAAGGATAGCAAAACTTTAATCTGTGAAATGTTAACCATAGTGCTACCCTCTGACTCATGAATTTTCATAGAATTATGTCATTTTGTTTGTTTGGTTTTGGTTTTTTGTTTTTGTTTTTTCCTCACAGTGCAAACTCCCCACATTTTCTCTTTCTTGGGAAGTTGTATATATTTTCGTTTCCATATCGTAGTCATGACTCCAAAAGCCACATGTCTCAGTGATAGCCATGGGATCGTATTTACTGCAGTGTATTAGATTTCCAACCTTATTACACATACTCCGAAATGATGTGAAACTAGATAACTGGGGTAATGCATGCATAAACAGCAAGTGCCAGGGTTTTGTTGTAGTGTACTATGTTCTTTCAGAAAATTTTACCAAATACATAGAATACTGTATTCTATATCAGTTGTCCCTAGGCACTAAAGACTGGTGCTCCTATGAGAATCTAATGCCTGATGATATGAGGTGAAGCTGAGGCAGTGATGCTAGCTCTGGGGAGTGGCTGCAAATACAGATGAAGCTTTGCTGGCTTGCCCGCCGCTCACCTCCTGCTGTGTGGCCCAGTTCCTAACAGGCCACGGACCTGTGCAAGTCTGCTGCCCCGGGGGCTGAGGACCCCTGTTTTATATAGTGTAAATGCAACTAATAGGAATCACTCTTAAAGTGGTTCAATTAAAAAGGTATTTACTACAGGGAATTAAGTGCTTACAAAATTGGTGGAAGGTTTGGAAGAACAAAACTCAAAGGGTCACCCTGCACTTGTGACATCATTTAAAAGCCAGACATTATGTCTGTGAAAATGCAGATACTGTGCTAGCATTCCTGCTGCTGCGCATGAGGCTGGTGACTAAACTGAAATCGGGTGCCAGTTGCTGTGGACACTTTGTTGGTTCAAGCTTCTCCATGGGTAGAACATAAATTGTATCCAGAACTCTAGCAAGGACATCTGAGGGCTAGAAGACTGACCAGGCTTTTATTTAACTGACTCCCATTAGTGTAGCCTTACTGCTTGTTAAAATATTTCATTTCATTTGGCACAGCCCATCTCTAGGACTTTTCTCCATTGTGCTTACACACCCTGGGGCCCCAAGACTCCCTTTCCTGCATGGTGCCATATATGCAGTAGTCAGAGAAAATCTTTATCCTTTGAAACAAGCAAAGGCATATATGGTGACTGTCTAATACATTGGATTGCTGTGAAGAGAAAAGTTTGGGTAGTAGGATTTCCAGTTCACAACTAAGATACGGCTATAAAGTAAAGATGCTTTTTCTTGTGTATCAGGCACTGGTTCCTGAAGACAATTTCAAAAAAAAATTTCATCATTTCTAGAGTAAATATTTAGCCCTTAGAGGATAACTAGTTTGAATTGGTAATACTTGAGATGCCTTGCTTTCCCCCATCCAAGCCCTAAAAGATGTTTATGTACGTCAGAAAAGAACCTGACAGTATATTATCATGATTTAAAATTTCTGCTTGAATTTTTTGCTGCTGAAATTATTTCCTTTTTAGACATTTCACTCCTGTAAAAGGTTAAAAGTAGATGAGGTGTGAGATTCTCCCCTCCCCCATTCAAAAGGGATGTGTGCTTTTAATTCTTTTCTATCCAGAATCTTGTCTGTTTTCACAAGCCATTGTGTAGGGTTAACTGTGGAAAAGTGCTGCTTCCTGATATCATGTATTTAAGTGTTTGTCCCCTTTTCTCACCTGTAGGGCTCCTTGGTAATGGCCAGTCTAAGGGATTAGGACCAGCATCAGAACAGTCAGAGAATGAGAAGGATGATGCATCCCAAGTGTCTTCTACTAGCAACGATGTTAGTTCTTCAGATTTTGAAGAAGGGCCGTCGAGGAAAAGGTTAGTACCCAAGGCTGAAAGTATCGGTGCCTTAAGCAGGGACTGCAAACTAGGTGCCAGATTTTGCCACATGGAAACAAACTTGAGCCCATTCACCCAATCTCCTGATTTTTCATAGAGGAGCCAGAATGCTGAATTTTTATGTGAGATGTCCTGGTTTCTAAATAAAAATAAATACATAAACAATAGTATGGGCCAAGCAAAACATGTTCCTGCCCTAAAAATTAGCCAGTCACCAACTTGTAATTTCTGTCTTCACTGTTCATTTTTATTGATTTTCATCAGTAGTATTCCTTGACTATATTAGATGGCATTTTGCCATTCCTGAAGAGAAATGTTCCTAAAAATCTGAAGAATTAAATGTGGTGTTTCTAAAAAATTTCCCCCCTCATCAGGAAAGCAAAATCCATTTGGTGTTTAATTAGGTAGGTTAGTAGTTGTGGAATCAATTTATTTTTATTTTTATTTTTATTTATTTTTGGAATCAGTTTTTAAAACATTAATTTTATCAGCAGTTTTTTAAAGAATGACTTTCCTAAATAAACTTTACATAGTTTGATAAGGAAGTAGGCTCTGTGGTAGATTGATTAGTTTGTGGTTTCATGGTCAAACAGTGGCAGTGACATTATATAATAATGCTTTCAACTGGATGTTTAAGAACCATTTGCTAGTTATCTCCCTTATTTCATATCTCATGTATTGTTTCCCTTTTCCCCCCAGTTAGAATTTATATTTCATTTCATCCTTTTCCGTTCTCATACTTGATGTTTTCCTGGATGACTAGGTTAATGACATTTTCTTAGAATCTGTTAGTTTGAGAGGTTGGGGAAAGGAAAAAAAAATCCCCTGGTCCAATCGTCTTTGTTTACTCTTTCTACAGAATTACGGTTACTTTTCGGAAACTAACTAGATGTGTGTATCTAATGAAGAACTGAGTATGGTGGAAAATTAAGAGGAAAGGACAAAATTAGCCATGTGTAGATATTTGACGTCCTTAACAGAGCTATACTTTGGATCTGAAATTTGAGATGCGTTGGAGCATTATTTTCCTCCATCATGCAGTATCTTTGTTTGGAAAGCCCCATGATACAGAGTCTGTATTAACTTCCGTCCTTATTTTTCTTTTAATCCTCAGCACTGTGTCTCGGATGTCAGTAGATTTGTCGTTAGGACAGTTAGCATGCATATGCAAGAATTATCTCTACTAGTATACTGGGCTTTTGTATGCTGTTCTTTTTAAAGACACTTGGGTGAGTGTCTCAGTAACAAGCCTATTGTGTTTCAGATACTCTGTAACAAATATTCACACTGCCCCAGTTTGAGGACTGCATTATCACAAGAGAAGGGAGTGCAGGATGTGTTTTAAAAAACCCACATCAGTAAATATATTGGAATGTGTAATAATAATAGATGTGCGTCAAAACATGAATGAGTAGTTATGCATCTAGCATCATCTTTCATCTCTGTTTGGGGAACAAGATTTGGTGAGTGTGTGGTTAGAAGTGACAGCACCCAGACCTTTAGTTGTGTCATGTAGCTGTTCATCACCCGCATGTCTGGTAATATACAGTCGGCGTGGGAGTGTGGTGACGAACATCAGTGGGCTTTATTCTTTTGGAAGGGGGGCCTTTTGTCCCTAGCTTGTAGTGCCTTTCTCAGATGACGGCTCTGCTTGCTTCCTCTCCGTCTGGCATATTGGTGTTGCGTGGCAGCTGTGTGCAAAGCAGTCATTTAACTTCAGTGCTCCAGGCCAGTGGAAAAGAGAAGCTTTGTTCAGGAAGAATTTAAGGAAAATTTTACTATTGCTAGTCTGCTCTAATTATTAGTGCGCCAAGCATCCTTTCTTACCAATTGAAGACACATAGCAGCATTTTATATGATTATAATCACCCTCTACTAGTGAAATCTTTCAGGGACATATGTAAATTAAGGGTTGACCCGTTAGGCTAGTTTTAGGGCTTGTCTCCGGTGGCCTGGAATACAGGCAGAGGGCTGTGTAGTTTATGAACAGGTAATGTAGTTAAGGCATACATTTCTTGTAATGTTGCAGGCAGGGTACATAACAAGTACAGAATAAAAACAACTTTAAGTACTTTCTGGCTCATTTGTTTTATCCCTCATTGGTAGTCAGTATGAATATTTAGTATAAATAATTTGATACGAACCCTGTCTTCTAAGGCAGAACTTGTAAACTGGAACCTGAATTCCTAAAGTTTTGCTAGTGTGCTACTCACACTGCAGTACTCTGCTCTTCTTCTGCATATACTGTACTTTTTGTAATAACATTGACTGAGTGTGTTGTCTCTGCTGATGACAAGTCAAGTCCAGAGTAACTACTAAAAGTGATTAGTTCAAAATATTACCTCAAGCTCTGAGTGGATTGTTGACTAGATGCTACTTTTTACTTTGTGTCTAAAATTCTCTAAGCCTCCTGTGTGTGTGGGGGGGTGTGTGTGGGGTGTGTGTGTAAAGAGCATGTTTCATGATTGACCATTTTGTATTCCTTGTTGGCATTTAGACTTTCTAGGAAAAAAACATTGAATCCTAAAAATTGAGCACCGTGATTTACATACATACTGGCTGTGGAGAAAGCATTCTGTACATTTTTGGAATGATACGAATTAGTAGCTATTCTCATACAGTCAATTATTCTTTCTAAGTCCATGTCTTTAGGGTTACCAGTTAATATGCCTTTTGGTGGGGAAAGGGGGAAAAGAAGGAAAGATTTTGTTTTTGATTCCCTTAAGACAAATTAAAATCTGAACGTGTAGACTGTACCAGCCTTAGTTCAACCTTGCCCTGAGTTTCCAGCCTGTAAATTGAAGCAATTCTATTTTCTGATGATGCTTGTAACATGTTTTTTAAGTCTTTAGTCAGAACATCCCATATGTTTACAAAGTGTTATTTTTCTACAGGAAACCCCCTAAGCTATGTTTTGGTGTAAGTACTTGATACCATTGATTTTAAAGAAGTTGGAATCTTTTTGTCACGTAGAAAGCAGTTGAATCCAGAGTCTGTAGGATTTATTTTTCTTTATTGAGGCAAAAATATGTTATCTTTTTATCTAGCCATTAAGAGGTCATTATCTAAATCATTCTTTGCAAAAGGAAAAGCCTCCCTTTCTTTAGAAGCTCTTTCTTTAGAAGCTCGCTGCCTGTTTGATGGACAAGGCAGCCTAACCAATGGAGTTCTGGAAGACTTGGCACTGATAGGAGTTCCTAGGTGTTGATTTTCCTTTTGATCATTGTGGTGGGTGAATTAATTTTTTTTTTTAACAATTATAATTAATGTAGTTTTTACTATTTAGAATGGAAACCTTATAGAGACATTCAGCCTTTAATCATCCTTTCCTGAATTTGTTGGTGGCCACACCTAGCTCCTTCCACGCCCCCACCCAATCCCATTACACTTCGTTATCGTAAAATTTGTGTTTCCTGGAAAAAGTATCTGAGTGTTTTCTCTGAAACCAGAATGGACAGTTTTTGTTAGTCAGGTGTAGACTGACTATTAGAAACTCTGGAATGGTCGTTATGGACCATAGGAGGTCTCTGTTTGGCTGGTGGAAAGGAAGGTATTATGCAAAAAAGTTGGTGATGGTATGTTTTTAGGTGTAAGTGAATGGAAGATCCAAAATGCATGGTCCAAAAAGAGGCAATTTGAATTGACCACTCTAAGATATAGCAAAGTTGACTGCGTGTTTTCTATTTTTGGGTAGGTGGAGGGACTAGGTAGGAAAAATGTAAAGGCAATGGTAATTTTTAAGGTCATGTTATGGGACCTTTGTGTGTGGCACAGTGGTTAAGAATATGAGCTGAAGCTAGACATGTGGCTTCTTATTCTGGCTCGACTACCGCTTTTGTGCTCTTGGCAGGTCCTAGAACATTGCTGGGCCCCACTTTTCTCACCTCTATAATGTCTCAGACAGTATTAACCACCCATGGTGGTTTTGTATGCTCAACAAGTTAATTCATGACAAGCACTCGGGTGTAAAATGAGTACTGTGTGCTAGGTATCATTAGCTATTGGAGTATGTGGCACATAATAGGCACATTCATTGCAGACTTTTCAAACATGTTTTACAGAGATTTTGATTTATACAAATTATGATTCACATCTTTTCTCCATGGTACCACTGTCACAGCCATCTGGGGGCAGATGGAAAAGTGTGGGTGCATGTCCCTCTTTTGAAGTTATTGAGTCACAGGAAAGATCTTTGTGGTTGTATAGTGTGACCTTCTTCCACAAAGCTTGGTGTGATCAGGTATTTCCTTGCATAGAGCAGGCAGAAGTGAGGTGAGGTTGAAGTTCATGAAGACAAGGTATTGGTGAGCAGATTCCATCTCCATCTCAGCTATTCACAAGTTAGTCATTGCATCACCTTGGGGGAGCCCCAATTTTGTCAGTACTTCATGCTAAGGTCCCTGATAGGCTTTAAAAACAAATTCCCAAGAGGGTCTACTGAACTAGTAAAAAGTACAGACTGCCTCTGCAGGGACATAACTGTTTTCTTTCTGTTAAAGAGTTAATGTATTTGAGTTAGACCTATGGTATATAAGACTTGCTGAGTTCAAAGATAGTTCTTTTCCAGTAGATTGGATTTTGAGTGAAGAATTATTTTAAGAGTGAGGATGCCACCACGACTTAGTGCAGTTCAGTTTCTGAATATGAGTACATGTTGATGACAATGAGAATTCTCCTAGGCATTTTAACTAGGTATTTTTTTCCATAGGTGAATTGCCAGTGTACATGTTTTCCTTATTATTTCTGTTCTGAGTTACTTTGTTGATCTAAAACACTGTCATACCTCCAAGATGGGAAGTAAGATAGGCCCACATGCACAGGGTTCTTGCTTGTCAGCATGCACTATTAGAAATGGGAGTTATTCAATGTGAACATCCTTAAGAATTTGAAAAGCCTAAGTATTTTTTACATTTCCCTTTTACAGAATGCATTAGTAGTATAGTTTAATGTTAAATGCTGTTATTGCCAAACATCAAAGCAAACAAGCAGCACACAGCTTAGGTATATTTCTCTTAACTTTTGATTTATGTTTTAACGCCTTTACTCACCAGGCTATTTGAGATTATTTTGTTACAGCCTTGAAGAATAATTTACAAAGTAGAGATTAGTACTGTTATAATTCTAGAACTACCTTGACCAACACAATTTCTTTACTTAAAGAAGTAAGGAATGGTCAAAATTGAGGAATGAAATATTATGTGACACCTTTAATAAAGTGAAGTTAAATTTAAAATAAAGGTCGGTGTGTTTAGCCTATCCACTCTTTTTATATACCTAAATAGTTGCCATTTTGCATGTTTTTTTTTTTTTTCTTTCTATAGATGTCGTTCTGGAATCAGTTTCCTTTTCCTTTAACTTGAAGGACTTTTACATTTTAACATCTTTATATTTGAAAGATGTTTTTGCTGGGTATAGAATTCTAGGGTCCCCCCCCCCCCCCCGCCCCCCGCCACAGTAATTTAAAGATATGTTCTACTCCACTGTCTCTTGGTTTGCATTGTTTCTGATAAGAAGTCTGCTATTATTCTTAACTCTTCAAGAAATGCCATTTCCCCAGTCTACATTCCCCCTCCCCCCCGCCCCCCGCCCCCCGCTCCCCGTATCATGCAGTGTACCTTGGTGTACAGTTTTGTTTGTGTTTCTTGTGTTTGGAGTTCATTGAGCTTCTTAGTTCCGTAGATTACATCAGTTTGGGAAAGTTTGGAGCCAATATTTCTGCACATTTTTTGTGTGTGTGTGCATGTTCCTCTTTCCTTTTTTGGAATTTCACCTGCACATATATTTGTCTCCTTGAAGTTGTCCCACAGCTCATTGATGCTGTTCATCTTATTTCGGTCTTTTTTTACTCTTTGTTTCATTTTAGGTAGTTTCTACCCCAATTCTGTGCACATCTACTTTTTAATCTCAGAGAGAGTTGTTTCTATCTTTACAAGTCAGATTTTGATCTTACTGTCTTAAGTGTCTCTCTTAATATGCTTAGATTTGCTCTGTTTTCTTGAGCAAATGGAATACATTTATAATAGATATATATATTTTTGCGTACTGATTCCGTCATCGGTGTCATTTATGGTTCAATTTGGATCGATAGATATTCCTTGCTTGTCTTGTAGTTTCTTATTGTAAATTTCTCTTTTTGAGTGCTGGATATATTTGTATTTTTCTACTTGTTCTTGAGCATTGATTTAGGATGTGATTAAATTACTGGGCAGCAGTTCGATCCTTTTGGGTCTTGGCTTTTTCAGCTTTGTTAGATAAGGCTAGAATAATGTTTGATGTAGGGTTAAGTTTTCCCCACTACTCAGGTAAAACCTGAATGAGTACTTTATTCAGTGCCCTGTGAAACATGATGCTTATTTCCATTTTGGCCAGTAGGTGCAGGGTACTGTTCCTGGCCCTGTGTGGGGTTTAGGGACTGCTCCCTCTAATCCCTTGGTGTTGTACTTTCCCTTGGGTAGTTTCCTCACACACGTGTGCTGGCTCGTACTCACTCAGCAAGTACTTGAGGAGGACTCTCGGCTGATTCCAGAGTTTCTCGTGTGACTCTCACCTCTCAAGTACTCTGCAGATTCTGTTCCATACCTTGGCTTCCACAAATTCTCAACTCCTTCTCAACTTGGATTCCTTTAGACTCTCCTTGAATTTCCCTTTCTTGTGGCATGGCCTGGAAATTTTCCTCAAGGCTTTAAGCTGAGCAGTCATTTTTTCCCCTCCTCTTGGGACTGCAGTGCTTTGTTATATGATGTCTATGGTCTTGTGTGATGCTTTAGTTTTTTTCCAGTCAGGAAATAAATTGTGTCTCTATTATTCTATCTCAAACAGAAGCAAAAGTTCCTAGCTGTTTTTTGAGTACTGAATGAGGGAGAGCAAAACACACTCCCAGGAAATGTATCTTCAGTAGGTCCATACATGGTTTCAGTTACCTGCGGTCAACTGTGGTCCAGACATTAAATGGAAAATTCCAGAAATAAACAACTCATAAGTTTTAAATTGTGCACCATTCTGAGTAGTGCGATCAGAACTCATGCTGTCCTGCTTCATCCCATCTGGGACGTGAGTCATCCCTTTGCTGTATATGCTCCCCTCTTGTTAGTTACTTAGTAGCCATGTCAGTTATCAGATCAGCTGTGGTGGTATGGCAGTACTTGTGTTCAAGTAGCCCTTATTTTACTTAATAATTGCCCCAAAGTACAAGAGGAGTGATGCTGGCAATTTGGATATGCCACAGAAGAACCATAAAGTGTTTCTTTTCAGTGAAAAGACATGTATAGGAAAAAAAAAATACACCTACATACATATAGGGTACGTTACTATCTCTGGTTTCAGGCCACCATTGCCTTGGAACTATCTTTCGGACATACCTCTGCCGATAAGAAGGGACTACTGCACTATGTTTGTACTTTATCGTAGACATAACATTTCCATTTAATTATTAGTCATGAAAAGAGAAAATAATTGTGTAAACACACAGTGAAAAAGAAAATTTCAAAATAAGGAATCAATGACCTATAAATAGAAAAATCTCACTATCGAGATCTTTCAGACTCTAAGGTTGAAGTTCTAGAAAGTCTGTCTCTAAAAGAAAAAGAATGGCCTCTTAGTAAATATATAACATTGTGCTAGTAAATCTTACCTTAATCCTCATAAAACACCTGGAAAGTTTTACTATTATTGTTTTATAGCTGAGCCAGCAAATGTTCAACATACTTTACTAATGACACATTTTTATGAGTAGCAGTCAGGATTCGAACCCAGGTCTATGTATCTAGACTTTTCAACTGTACCATGTCACTTTCGGTTAAGGGTATCAGATGTACGCCTTATTCTTTCAAGTATCTCCTGGACAAACAAATTCCAGAAGGGCACTCCTTTTGGGCCCAGCAGTACCTGGCTTAGTGAGTGGAACCATGGCAGGATCACAACTCTAACCGCCTCCTCAGCTTGAGTACCTTTGTGTAGTGCACACCCCTTGTGGCTTCTCAGATCATATAACCTAGTAAATGTTTTCTCTGCCAGTGTCTGTATTCCTTCTTTAATGAAAGTGACAAAATTATTTTCTTCATTGTAAACCAAACAGTAGAAAGGGGGAAAACTTTCGTATTTTATACTGATCAAAACAGTTTGCTTTTGAAATCATCTCTGGAGCTCTCCAGAATTAGAAGTTATAGAGGTCATGCTTTTCATACAGAGAGGTTGTTTATCCTGGATATGAGGACATTTAGGACCTCTGTTTCAGGTGGCTGTTCTAAATAGATCTGTGCTTCGTTTGTGATTTTAGTGGGTTATTCCTGTGTTTCTCTGGGAGAATACTTTCTTTTTCACTTTTCATTTAGCTGCCTAAAGTTGGTGGGTTTTGAGGGGTGAAGTATTGGCTTGCTTATATTGCCTATTTACAGATCTACTTCACTTGTTCATATAGTTCAAGTTTGGAACAGGAGTTTATATCTCTCAGCTCTTTATACTTTAACCTTGATCTTGAGTGTTTCCCCAGGTAAAATGGCCACCAAGGTGAAACTGAGAGTCAGATGACTCAAGTTGGAGAGCAGAGAGCTGTGAGAGCATTTCTGATTGTAACAGAGGTTCTCACTGGCTAAAGCACATGCGTGTTCTGCTTACTGCAGGATGACACATGCTGCTCACCCACGTTCATGGTCAGGTTTTTTTTGCCCCCTGCAGCTAAATCCTTTGGGATTCTGTTCAGACCACTCATAATTCTCAGGAGTCCATTTCCCTTCTTTCCCCTCCACTTCCCAAGGCACTGGTTATCTCTATTAAAGAGAGACATCTTCCTTCCCCCCTCACCCTCCAAACCCGCCTCCCCCCCCCCACCACCAATGTTGAAATAGAGGCTGGCCATGGGCCATCTGCTGTAATAAACATAACATCTGACTGGTTTTGCATATGAAATTCTTCATGGGAGGTTTATGGGATTCCCCATCTCCCATTCCTGTCTTAGAATTTTAACTGCTTGGCAGATTATTATTTAGGTGGCATAATTTAGGGGTTACAAAATAACCTTTGTGTTGGTTTACAGGAACCAGATCCTTCTTTGTCACTAGTGAAGCGTCATTTTGAGTCCATCCTTGTCATCTTTCTTAGGGCTGCTTGACCACGTACAAGAATAGTGTCTAAAGGTACCAGACAACCCCCTTTATGGAAACCTAATGGTGCAGCTCAGTCACTTATCAGAGGAAAGCAAGCTGAGGTCTTGGTTGTTTGGGGGATGGGGTGGAGTGTGGTTATTGGTTGGCAGAGGAGGGAAGGTCAGAAAGATTAAATTGGCTGTGCAGTTTGACATTGTAGAAGGAAGAATATGGAAGTGGGTGGCAAATGAGATTCCTGCATGAGTGACTAAACCTGAGCTCTTTTGGGGTTACCTGTATGGAACTTGCATGGGTAGATCATTTGGCTTAAATGGCAGGATGGACTGACTGTAGCTTCTTTTTGAAATATTTTCTTACCACCCTCTTTGTGCCGCCTCTAGCTGAGACAAAGGCTTGTTACTGCCCAAATTAGGGCTGAGAAGTGCCTCTGTGTGATTACTCTGGGCTAAAAGTGCCTACATTTATTTTATCCTGGATGGGAGATCTGTGATGTAGGAGTTGGGGAGAAGGTTGTCACTTCTCATTTTCACTCCTACTGACTCTTGTTGGCCTCTTCCTTCCCTATGGCCATGGTTGGGAGGGCCTAGAAAATTGTGTGTGGCAAGCAGTGTGGCAGGCAGTGTGGCAGGGTGCTTGGCAACTGTGCTTGCTGTCCCTTTCTGGTTCCCTGTCTTTGAGTGAGTCTCCTTATCTATTTTCTCACTTACTTCCTCTCCTTTGAGAGCTCTTTCTGTACCGTAGGGATCAGTCTTCTTCCTATCCTTCTTCCAGGCAGCATAGCCATGGCATGTTGCTTAGCCTTCTGAGCCCACATTCCTCACTTTACGTCTTACCTGGCACTGTGCAGTAGGTGTATCCGCAGAACTAGGAACCAGGCCTCAGCCATTTGACCTTCCAGGAGGAGAAAGCTCCCTTTGAGCATAGCTGGCTTCCACATGTTCCAAGAGACCATTTTTCCTGGACAGGGGACAGCCTTCTAAATCCTTTGCGTACATGAGGTGTTCTAAACTCTCGGAGAGACTCTGCGTCCTGGGGTAGCACCCAGGTATATATATGTAGATTGTTTTGGATTCGTGCCTGAGGGTCTCCTTCCTGATCTTAAGGCAAATGACACCAGGTTGGGAGGCATTCCTGAGTGATCCTCAGAATGAGATGGTTTAAGGTGGAACATGTTTTTCTGGTATAAACTTGATTAGAAATTGGGGGAAAGGAGAAAATTTTAAGATTCTAGAATCATATAGACTGAGTTTGAATTCCAGTTTCTTTTCTTAACTCTCCATGGGAGAATCAGTCCTCCAAGAGAACCTTTGCAGAGTGGCTGTGACAGAAACGCACACTGTGCTTATGTTCTGCTTATTATATACATACAGAGTGGTGTGCCAGCCACTGTTCTAAATTCTTTATATATATTAGCCCATTTAATTTTCACAGCAAACCCTTTGGGAAAGGTCTTTTTTAAATTATAATCTCTATTTTATAGATGAAGATACTGAGGCAGAAGTGCCTGCACTCTGCCCCATGGATAAAGCTCCTGGCACACTGTGAGGACTCAGTAAATGGTTTCTGTTCACCTTGAGCAAATTAGTGAAGAATCACTATGGAACACTGATGATGAAGAGAGATGGAAGAGTTGTGTTTAAAAAAAAAAAATTGAGAGTCCTGAGAATTCTGAGTGGTGGACAGAGTGATCCTGTTTTAACTCTCAGAGGAGGGATCATGACCCTCAAGGAGAAGTGTCCAGGGGTGCTAATTTGTTCATCAAATTTCAAGTTGTTTGCCGAGTACTGGAATGGATCTAGAAGATGGTTTTTTAAGCCTGGTTTTGTGGTATGGGAAATCTCCATTCTGTGGAGAAAAGTAAACGCAAATAGTTTGGAATATAATGTGGGGAGTACCATAGAAGATGTGATCTCTGTGGGATGCAGAGAGTGAATGACTAGGGAAGTTGGGGCATCTACGGTAAGGTAACATGTGACTTAGTTTTTCCTTCTGTGGGAAGGGAAGCAAGAATAAAGGAGGGAGGAGACTCTACTCTTGCTGTGCTCCTGGCCCAGTGGTGGAGCTTCTCTTTTAACTTTCTGACAGAGTGACAGGAGCCAGCTGCAGGCTTTGCAGCCAAAATAATGCAGAGACAGGCCTGGTGCCTGAGGCTCCATCGGCCTGGCAGCAGGATGTGGTGGAGCCATATTAATAATGTGAGTGTCTTGGGTGCTGGGCTGCTTGCCCATGGGAGGAGACAACAGCTGCTGGAGACCTGCAGAGCTGGAAGGGCCTCTTGGTCATCCTCGGGTGGGGCTGAGCCTGGACACATCTGCATGACCTCACCAGAGGGCTGGGAGGAGGAAGAATTTATTTAATGACTTTCTTTTACCAATATGGTGAGTGAGCTTTGAGACTGAGAGCTAGTTGATACTTAGAAAGGACATAGGTGGTTTTGGGGGGAAAATTATCAGGTCTGTCCATTTTTCTGTCTCTTAGAAGCCTCAGAATTGACTCTGTATTCTTGTAGTTGACATATCACTTGTAGTGAGAACAGGGCGTACCGCACACCCCCTCACCATCCCTTCCCGAGAATGGAAAGGACACACTGACAAGGCCTGCAGGGACTGTGTGGTGGGCTGAGAGTCACGCAAGCTTCAAGTTGGCCTGACCTAATTCAGCAGACCTGCAAATTACCTGCAACCTAGGTGGTTTTTAGAATTAAAGAAAATAACTTTTTTCAGTACTAGGTAGGAGCCTGATATGCTTTCGTAAATCACTCTTAAATCAAGATGTGCCTAGAGGCACTACATCTATATTTGTTGACTGTATGGTAAGGGACAGTGGTTAGCTGCCTTCCATTACAAGAAGGAACAGGTGAGCCTCTGTCTTCACCTTAGTAAGTGTGAAAAACAAATCCCAGTCTTCTTTCAATCCCTCTTTTTTCCCTCTCTCCTTCTCTCCTTCCCTCCCTCCCTCCCTCCCTCCCTCCCTCCCTCCCTCCCTCCCTCCCTGTCTTCCCGTCTTTCCTTGCTTTCTTTTCCTTTGAGTTGACTTTAAACATAAGAGGTTCTTGGCTAATTAAAAGGGGACTGTACTGTTTGAAAGCTATCACTGTTGTTTTCTGGTTTTGATCAGAAGGTTTTAGTACATTTACATTGGCTCCATCCTGTCTTTAGTTTTAAAATTATCAGGGAAGTTAAGTGTGTGTTAAAGTGCCACATCCCTGGCCTAGATAATTGGGGGTTGGGTAGCACCTTTGATGTATATGGAGTTAAAATGCATAGGAATCTAAAGCAAGTAGATCTATCTTTTCAGGTAAATTTTTTGGCTATGTGCAATTTATTTAAAAATTTACTCTTAATGCCTACCTTCCTGGAATTGTGTATTAGCTTTTTCATTAGTGAAACTGGCTCCCTTTAACAAGTTTTTTATTCTGGTAGATGTGGGATCCCGTCTAGAAAAGTTTTTGTAGATACTCACTTCTGTATAAACACGCATCACCGTCCTAAGAGGTCAGTGTGCGTGGGTCTGAGTGAAGGAAGGAATGGGAAATGTGGGGCCTGCCCCAGAGCATGTGTGTCCTATATAGGGTGAAATATTTGCAAAATACCTTTGATTTAATTGGCTATTAGTTATTGCTGAGGACAAATTTTTAGACACTTGTAGGAATGGATATTTGCCCCCATGATTTGCTTAAGGTTTCCTGGTAAGTGCACAGACTTGTATCACATTTATTTGTTTAAGGAAAATGGCTAGAAATTCATTGGGGGCAGTTTTATTACTGCTGTGGCCATTTCCTTTTCTCTGTTATCTCGGAGATCTGATTGAGATCTGATTGCTGGGATATCACTTCCATCTTCCATGCAAATTATGGTCTAGCATGCTTTGTGGTTGCCACGGAAACGGTACCAGTTTCTTCCCTTCCTATATCACAGTTCTTCCTAGTCTTTTAAATATGAACATCTCTGTCATGTGCTTTTGCTCTCCTTGCTTTTTACACCCACAAAGGACAGAGGTAAATATTTCTCTTATCTTTTCAGTAGTAACTGACCCTCCTGGAAACATCTTAACCAGTTTGTAAATCTTCCTTGATGAAATTGAGAGCAAACATACAGATGTTGGTTCCAGATATGCTGGGTTTATGAGGGTTTGGAGACACCTCGCTTGTGAAGGTGGTGACAGCCATTCGCGTCATTTGTGGTTCACATAGGAGTGCTTGTGCAGGGCTTGTTAGATATGGCTTCTGAAGCAGAATGTCCCTTGATGTCAGTATCTCACTTAGCTGCTTAGCAGCTCAATTAAAAGCAGAGCACATTGTTTCAACTAAGAAGGGAGTAGGTTGTCCTCCTTACTTCTACAATCTCACACTTCTGTTCCCTCTTTTCTTCCCTCCTTTTCATTTTCAGGGGGTGTGTGTGTATGTATGGGGGTGGTTGGCTAGAAAGGTTCTAAAGTACAAGCTAAACAGGGAAGGCCGCAACCTCAGCGATTTATTAGGGGAGAGATCTTGGTTGATTTCTGCTATTAGAAATTTAGAGAAGATTGTAATAATAAATGTTTTTTTGTTTCTCTTTGGCCACAGTAAAATATCAGGCAAGAATTTCTTTCTTGCTTTAGACTAAGTTGCATCGATTTGCAATCAGAATTTTTTAGAGTAGAATCCTCATAAAATACCTTAACAGTCTGTCTCACTACCTTAAAGCCCATTCCACAGAATGGGTATAGAGTCAACATTATCACTGTGATTTTCTTGAGTATGTTTGGATGGGGCCGGAATTGGGAGGTCATCACTGTATAGGTTATTATGCTTACTTGACAGTCAGGCTTTCAAAGAATTGGACCTTCAGCTGTCTCAGAGATGGAAAATCCTGTTTATCTTTGTACCTCCAATGGCTGGTGGATTGTCTGGTATCTAGTAAATGTTTCTGTGTTTTTTTGAATGTCAACAAATTCTAAGAGTAACCCACTAAAGTGTAGGAAAGGAAATCTTCCTAGAGGAGTCGTCATATTTGGGAAGCACATATTTCTGTTTAGAATTATCCAAATAAACCTTTCTATCATACTGGAAAGTAGGTGTGTTATATACATGTGTGTCTCGTTGTTGTGTGTTTTTGAAGTGTTACCCATACTTGTTTAAAAGGGTCAGGAAAGAACCGAGCAAATTGGTTTTTTGATAGTAATATATTTTTCTTCTGTTTCCTATCTCCTCCCCCACCTCTCTGTTTCTCCATCCTTCTTCTAATCTTTGGTATTCTGTAAATACTCCCTAGGTCTAAAATTCCACATTCATTTATATAGAAAACAAAATATAACTTGTAAACTTACCCCTTGAGATCTCTTGTAACATTTGATTAGGTTATAAAGCATCGCCTGTTTTTAATTTCACAACAGATTCTGGAGTCCTCAAACCAGAATATAAGGTCACTGAATTTCAATCAGCCATCATTAATTAGTGATGCCAAGAGAAGGGGAAAAAACGCCTTCTTGCCTGAAGGCTCTGTGGTTCTTCCTGTGGTGCCAACTTAAGGTCGACTGTGGTTTTCTGGACTCTTTAAAAGTTTTAAATATTTAACCCGAGCATCTAATTCCATGATAATCTTACTCTCTCATAATGATGGTGATAAATGTATCTAGCATTTCCTGCCGTTATCTCATACTCTCATATTTTGGTTTTCGCAGAGGTAAAAGAGGACTTTTGCATATTTGTGTTCTTGGGTTTAGTTTTTGAAGAAAATTTCTATAAAGTTTAAATAGCATATATAGTCTCTTTGTAGAAAGCTTCAGTTGTGTAGAATTAACATTAATGTTAATTTCTGTTGTCTACTGTATATAAAATGCAAAAAGAATGAAAACATTTAAAAGGAAAACAAAAGTCAGGTCTTAAAAACAAGTCTTTGTCCTGTTACTTATATTTGGTTTCAGACAGTTTTTAAAATGCATGGAGGCCTTCTGAGATGTTGCTTCTTTCATATGAAATACTATTCTGTTGAGTATTAACAACACTACGTAATATGTCAGGTGCTTTACTGAGTCAAGTAAATTATTCTCTGGTAATTAAAAAAAAAAATACTCTAAGCAGGCATTGGCTTTAATGTTTATTGGGAATCTTGTGGGAAGACCGTTTTTGTCAGTGCCTGCTTCTCTGGCCATGGTGGACTACTCAGCTTCTTTCCGGGCCAAAGTGCACCTTATCTCCTACAAATTCTTGGGGAATGAATGGTCTGTATACGATGCTTTAAGTAACCACAAGCATGATTTAGGCCAATCTTGGGGGGTACTTTGTGATTAGCTTGTGGTATATTCATTATGTTAATTTTTAAAAATAATCTGTCAACTGAGAACTGTGCTGGATGGATTTTAACAGTTTTTAAATATATGTTGTTTTCAGAGTCATTCTTTCTTTAGAACATAGTTACAAATTTGTGCAGCCTGTTATTTTGCCCCCAAGAAATATGTTTGCATTCATTATGACAGCCTGCAGACTATTGGTACATTGCTGGGCTGTAATCTGCTTGTTGTTCTGGCAAATGCCATTGTGTAATGTGGACTGGCACTTGGCCTTTCGGGAGCTTGTAGTTATTCCCTTTTGTTAGGGATTTGAGCCGCCTTGGCCATAATTTCTCTCCTGATTCTCATTACTTATGCCTCCTACAGATCAGTCTCATTGAACTAGGCTGGGATAAATGGAGCCCTTGTAGAGCATATGAATGTGAGATCATCCTGTTCCATAGATGAGAAATTTAAGGCTTAAAGAGGACTGGGGCAATGTGAGTCCTTACAATGAGAATGTCTAGTAATGTTTGAAATGATTTAGGAACCAAAGTGTACACTGATCTTTTCCACACAGCCAAAACCTGTATGTCTCCTGAAAGATGCCCTCCTCCTATGTGAGTTTGCGCTGTTGTTTGAAGCCAGAGGAGAGCATGGCACGTGCAGCTTTCCCTTTCCTGCTGGAGACCTGTTTATTTTGAAGGTCATGAAGAGTAATGACAGCAAGTGTTGGAAGACGTGCACTTGCCACATTTTGTGCCACCCTTTTCATCACCACCATGACCTATACTGCCTCTACCATTGGTGTAAATAAGTGCTTTTCCATGTTCAGATTTTTTGGTTCAAGCCTCAGATGGGTAGGAGAAACTTTTAACCTGATTTGAGGTTAAAATATTGGCCTTCTCTGGTCTTCAGTGACAAAGGTCCATCTTTACCATTCTTTCTCCCTACATTTGCCCATTTGGATATTTTTAACTTCATACTTTAAAAAATGAAATCAAGATACAAGGAAAGTATTTAAGACCATCAATATAATTTCCTCTCTGAAGGAAGCGATTTAAGAAATGAAATTTATAGATGTCAGATTGGATAGTGACACCATGGATTTTCCAAAGAGGTTATAGATCCATTGTTAATCCTTAATCTGGGAACACTGAATCAGAACTGTGAGCAGAAACTGCTTCTGTTCAAATCCCCTTGTACCATTAGCCACTAAAGGTATGCCAGTGGGAATGAACACACTTCTCTTATTAAATAAAATCAGTAGGAAGCCTGTTTCTGGGCATGCTTGGCTAGGTAAGCAGGCTAACCCTGCTGAGCAGTGCCCGTAGCAAATTTTTGTTAAGCAAACTTGGACCTCCAGTTCATATGGCACCAATGTGGCACCCTTTATGGTGCTGCTTTTGGAAGTAGAATTCATCAAAAAGTGAGAGGACAAATCTAGAATTGTTAATTTAATTACTGGATCTATTCTTAATCTTTTAAAATATAGAGTAGATCTTTGACACTGCCTTAAACCAATCTTCCATGTCTAGCACTAGAGATTGAATGTCCCTCTAACGTGGTATAATAGAAAGAGCACAGGCTTTGGAATAAGGTAGATATTTGCTTTGTATTTATGGTCTTAAAAGCTACTTAGAGTCTCTGATAAATGGCAAATGTAATACATTATAGATTTGGCTGTAACCCAGGGATAGTCTGACCTGAGGACACATGAAAATCACCAGGAGGACTTAAAACACAGCTTGCTGGGCCCCACCTCCAGGGTTTTTGATTTGGTAAATGTAAGGTGAGGCCTGAGAATTCGTACTTCTGATAAGTTCCCCAGTGATTCTGATGCTGCCAATTAGAGGATAACACCTTGAAAACCACTGATCTAAGAATGAAATGCTATATATGATATATAAAGAGGCTGTCGTCTCCTCCCCCTGCACCCACTGCCCTTCAATAAATGATTAATATTCATATTATATAATGTTGCTGTGTTAAATGAACAGCAACTATCCCTGTGGTTAAGAATTCTTGAGGCCAGTTAGCCTTTTTCAGGTAGATGTAGTCTTGTTCCCTAAATAGTTACTTTCAGAGGAGCATTATTCTCTTATCAAACGGAAGCTCGATAGTTTGTGTGACCGTCTTAGGTAAGAATTTAAATGAGATCAGTTGATTTTTTGTTTCTTTGATATGCTCTCTGATTATTTTGTTGTTTTCTGGTTTAGGTTCTCTTTTTTACAAACCTGTATTCAGACCACTGGGTGAAGTGTGGTACAGATTTATCTATTTCTGCTCTCCTTTTTCCTTCGCAGATGTTGACTTTAGGCCTTAACAGATATTCTCATGCCTATTTGAGTGAGACCAGGCCGTGTGAGACCTTTTCCTATATAGGCCCCCAATGTTTCCTTCCTCAGCTTGTTCATCTGCCTTGTGCAAAAACAGGAGAGTAATAATGTCTTTCCTTCCCTTGCGGTTTATTTGAAATTATTTATAGACCAGTCACTGGCTGCATGCCACCTCCTCCCCACCCCCCACTTTCTTTTTTCTGGTGTAATTTCGCTTTAGATAGTTGCTTCTGTGCAGAACACCCTACCTAAGGGCATGCCATGTGAGTGGAAGTGTCTTCTTGCTGCAAACAGCTAATCAAAGCAGACTGTGATTTAATCTTGGATTACCTTTGCAAAGGAATGTCATAGCTGGCTTTAATTTTATATCTGTAAAATTATTCCCAGCTTCCCGTAGGTATAACAGTAGGTGATGCTCCCTTTGGCCAGGTAGATGCACCCACAACTCTGTACTCTGCAAGTCTGGGGATGTTTTCCACTGTTCTTCCTAGACACAACAATTCTAGATCCTGCAAGTTTTTTCTTCTTTGTCTTATACCTAGTGTTCATGGATGGCATTCTGGATGACAGACAATGTAATATCCATCAAATCCCCGTTTTTATGATCCTTCCAGGTGTATGTGTGAATATGTGTTGTATGTGTGGCAGAGGTGGAATGAGGTTGAGAATATTTACATATGTATGTGCCTGTGTACCTCTCATTCTTTCTGTGATTTCACAGGTTTCAACTTGCACAAGATTTCATTTAATTTACACCCAGTGGGGAAATCTGCTCACAAAACACATGCCCCTCCATAAGTCTGTCTCCACCTTTCACTGTGTGCCTAACAGTTTCTCTGTTTTACAAAGCAAGTTGTTTGAGACCAGAGGAGAGATGACACTAAATAACATTATAGCTGTCCCTTGGCGCACAAAATTTATGCTTCCAGTCATGTTTGCTGTGAAGCGCAATTCCATACACTGATCAACATTTTCTTGGTGGCTTATCTTTAAGGTGGGATTTGTTGTATATTTAGCCTTTGGGGTTTTTTAGGAGTGGTGGTATCTCCTACAGAGGTGTTGCACAGAGATCGGGATGGAGCTAGTTCCCTCCCTGCAGGAAATGATGGGGGAGAGATTTTCATAAAATTCTTGCAAGGGCAAATAGGGTCAGCTCTTATCTGTACCTGTATTATCCACAGTGAAGTGTGGAAAGAGAATGCATTGATTTACCATTGCCATGACAACAGAGGCTATGGTACCCCCACCCCCACCCCAGTATGAACTCATTCATTTATTTATCCAAGAGTTTCAAAATTCTGTTATGTGAATTCCATGTATTGTTACTTCACATATTTTGATAGAACATTATTGTGTATTCACTGATAGTGTTCAGCAGTAGTGTTATCTTGCTCAGGTCACCAAATATCCTTCTTGAGCTGTTGTCTCCTTAACTTGGGGAAGACAAGAAAATGCTTAACTACAGTTGACCCTCCATATCCACAGGTTAACACGTTGGCACAGATTGAAAATGTTCAGAAAAAAAATGTTAACGTTTTTGCTGACGTGTACTATGTAGTTAGGGCTAACGTGATTGTGTCTGTACTGAACATGCACAGAATTTTTTCTTGTCATTATTCCCTAAACAATACATAACAACTATTCATATTGCATTTACATTGTATTAGGTATTATAAGTAAACTAATTTAACCCATTTCCCATTGCCCTGAGAATACTCGATGGCAACACCTGCAGCTGCACCATTTATCTCGCGATAACTTGCAGATTACTGTCCTACCCTTATCCCCAAAGTTTGCCATGAAATATCTCACTTTTATTATTTTCACATCACTCTAGTATATCGATAGTCTTTGGAATCAAATGACATCATTCTATTTATTGCATTCTGTTTTAGTAGTACAAAATATAGTAATTCTCAGTCGCTGAAAATGTCAAATCCTAGAAAACATAGCATTCCTATGTGTGATGTTAAATTAACATTGGCAATGAGCTACACTTTTTTTCTAAATAGGAAAGGGGTTGAAGTATACGAGAGGAAGTGCATAGGTTATATGCAAATACTGTGCCCTTTTGTTTAAGAGACTTGAGTATCCTCAGGTTTTGGTATCTGCAGGGGTCCTGGAACCAATACCACAGATACTGAAGGACAACTTTATCGTACAGGGTTTTTAACTTTCTGTATCTATGGCCTAAATAGATCCTTGCTGCACAGGGACATTTCTTTGAAGTCTTGTGGTTTCTTAATGCATGAAATTTTTACTCTTTCATAAGTAGATTAGGGTTTGTATTAATAGAAAAATGCTTTAAGTTACCACCAAGTAAAATCTTTAATTCTGGCAAGTTTATTTTAGATTTCCTGGATATTAGGTTGGTTACATTTGAATGTTAGTCCACACTCCCTGCACTGCCCCCCAATTACGATGTAATTGACATATGACATTGTGCAAAGTTTAAGCTGCATATGAGAAACAACTAAACCTGCAGAGAATTTTATAATGGTTTGAGCCAAAACTTATAACAATGGCTGAGAAACAAGATCTGAGATTCTCTGGAAGGATGGCAGTTTATAGCTTCTTCTATGCATTTGGAACGAAGGAGGAAAAATAAGGAAGATTACTTGAAAGTGAGAGAAAGCTAGGTGGGGATTGGGTTACAGGATAGTTAATGAGTTTGTGTATTCTCTAGAGGGTGGTTACTTTGAAAAAGGCACTTGGAAGTTGTGTTAAGCTAGATGCACAGAAACAATGGACAGGGCTTGCTTAAGGCAAAGATAAACCTTACACTAAAGAAGTTACCTGCCTAGTTCTGTACTGCGCACGGGACCCGCCCCTTTGGGAATTTATGATCAGATCACCTTGTGGGGTTACTTTCTGTAGAACTTGTTTTTCTGTAGAACCCCCTTTTCCACCCGCACATACAATTTGGTGTTTTGGTTCACATGTATATTGTGAAATGATTATTACTACAACAAGGTTAGTTAACACACCCATCACCTTGCATAGTCACCTTTTTTTGTGTGTTGTGAATGACTTTTAAGATTTACTGTCTTTAGAAACTTTTAATTACACAATACAGTATTAGTAACTATAGTCACCAAGCTGTACATTATATCCCCAGAACTTATTTATCTTATAACTAGAAGTTTGTACCTTGACCACCTTCACACATACCCATAGGCAACTCCATCAACTACTCTCGGTTTTTATGAATTTGGTTTTTTTAGATTCTATGTATGAGATTACAATATTTCTTTTTCTGACTTATTTCACTAAGCATAATGCCCTTAAGGTCCATCCATGTTGTGACGAATGGCAGGATTTTCTTTTTTATGGCTGAATAATATTTCATGTTTTTACCACCTTTTCTTTATGTTTATCTCCTGATTGACTCTTAGGTTGTTTCCATGTGTTGACTATTATTGTAAATAATGCTTCAATAAACATGTCTTGCAGTTATCTTTTTTGCGATAGTGATTTCATTTCCTTTACTGAGTCATATGTCATATGGTACTTCTATTTCTAATATTTTTGAGCAACCTCCATAATGTTTTCCATAGTTGCTGAACTAGTTTACATTCCCAGGATATGGAGTCTCTTCTTGCCATACCTTTTTTCACATGTTTTTTTTTTTTTTTACTGTAATATTTATATTGTTTTCACCTTCACTTAAAATGAATTTAAGTTCATGGGAGAATGGGACTCCAGTGGACTGTTTCCCCCTGAGGTAGCATGTGATTCCTCACCTGGTATGTGGAAACTCCTAGGTCTGGCTTTAGGATTTGAGCTTTGAATGGACCCACCCAGCCCTTCCAGGCCCACTAGGAGCCTAACTGGTTTCTCTGCCCTGTTCTCCAGTTGGGTAGTTTTAATGTTTTGTTGTCAAGCCCGGGGGCGGGAAGAAGTTATCTTTTTTTGTAGTTGTTTGTTTGCTTTGCGAAGGGGAGGTCAGGAAGGAATAAATTGTACCTTTCTTCCTGGAAAGTTCTCTTGTGGTGAATGATTACATTCTCAAGCCTATTTCTATTCCAGAGGAAAGTTGTTTCTGGGGCTGGCAGGGAATGACCAAAACTGAAGTTCCAGCAGACTCCCTGGTGTAGCCTCAGTTATATTTTATTGTCCTGCTGTTACTGAATTAGGCTGCTCTTCATGAAACCTAAGGTTTCCATCTTTGGACTTGGAGAACACATGTGATGTGTGTCTTAATGAGTCAGATACGTCTCTTTAAGGCACACGTGTGTGTGTCTTTCATTTGCCCGTTCCCTGCGGTCCCTTTTCTGAAGTCCAGTTCAGTCTTACCTTGGAATCTTTGCCTCAGTTCCTTTTTCAAATGCACTTTTACTTGTGTTTACCTTGTGGGGGGTCCTCTCTTGGCATAGTGAGATAGTTACTGGGCTTGTCCATTTTCTTTCCCTTATCGAAGCAGAAGCTGAATGAAGAAGAGAGGATAGATATTCCGAGTTTTCTGTTAGAATTTCCTGTTCAGTCATTGCCTTACTCCTCCGTGGAATGTATTTACAATTTTCATTGTTTATTGATCTTTCACTGAGTAGTGTTTTAAGATTCTCAAGCTCAAGTTTGTTGATGTCTTTATAATCTGAGAACTGAGACATCATGGAAATCTAGAACAGGGAGCTCTCACTTACCTGGTGGCACCAGTAACCCCAATGATGCATCCTGTTCTACCAGCATTAGTAATTTGTATAATGTTTTCTGCTTTTAAAATCATATAATATAAGAGAAAACTAACAGTAAGTTTTTTGGGGAAAAAACACTGTGAGGTTAGATGACTGTACCGTGCATCTCAAGACAACATGTCCATTTCAGAAAGTACTGGATGAAACCTGGGATACCTGGAATGGTGTGAAACATGAGACAAAACAGAGATAAACTTGAGGAAGAAAACAGTTGAAGGAATAGGCTAGGAAAGTGAATTGCTATAATTTTTGCAAACCAAAAGATGCCTCAGGGTCCGTGTCCTGGGGGCTTGTCTGGGTGTGAGGTGATTATAGTTGTTCTCTGAGGGTCTTTTGGGTAAGGGTATGAGCAGGAAGCTTTCAGTATCTAGCTGGAAATGTTCTCCTACCAGGCTCATTTATAAGTTGCTGGAGGTGGAGCCTTAGCAACCCTTCCCAGGACTGACAAAAATGGCTAAGAACGCGGTGTTTGGCAGGCTATTGACACAGTTAAAGATGGATGCCTCTTTGATCAAAGGCGTAGATCATTCAGGCATGTTTAGGCTGGTGGAATTGAAGAGACTCATTAAAAAGAGAGTAGTTATGTACTCCTTGCCCTCCAGTTCCTGCCATCCACATCTTTATGAACATGATTTCTGTTTGCCTAGTTTGCTGGCATAGCTTTTTGGTGAAGCCAGCTGTGAGGAAGCATGTACTCTTAGCTTCTGTTTGAGTTAACCAATGGGTTGCAGAGGAGAGAAGGATGTAGGTTCCTTAGCATATCTTTGTTTCTGGCCATTTGGGAAGATGTGACAATTTTTCCTTCCTAATCTGTCCTCTCTTCATTGTGGTCTTTACTGTACCTTCCCTTAATATGCCTTTTGGGTTCTCCTTTCTCTTCAGAGGTGGCTTGCCCGATAGTGGGGGTGGTGCAGCATAGCTTGAAAAGAACCATGAAGATGTAGGCTGAGTGATTCAGTTACTCTATTGAAAGAGCTTATTGTGATTATAGCTGGGCAGTGGACTAGGAGAGAATGGAACCATCAGAAAATAATGTGCCATAAGAAACATCACAAAAATTAATTGCAAGAAGACATGAAATTAGGTTTGATCAGACTGGGGTTAAAAAATAAGATTTTGGTGGTTAGGCACTTTTTAAACTTCTAGCTGATAATTTCATGCTGCAGGGATCGCTACCCTCCTTCCCCACGTACACCCCAGTTGTTTTCAACCTTTTATTAAGATCATGTAAAACTTCTGGATTCTCTTCCATTTCTTTCATTTTCATCTCTCTCTCTCTCTCTCTCTCTCTCTCTCCCTCTCCCCCCCTCCCCCCCTCCCCCTCTCCCCCCCTCCCCCTCTCCCCCTCGCCCTCCCTCCCTCTCTCCCTCCCTCCCTCCCTCCTTTGTTCCCCTTCTTTTTCTTTGAGAATGAATTGAGCCAGGAGTTACCAAAGCTTTGTGACCACCTAGGACAGATCCAGGTCCTTCTTTGGTGGGTATAAACTGTGCTGAAGGAGACTGACTTTGTAAGGGTTTATGATTTCCTTTTTATGGACAAGAAAAAATGGATTAATGAAGGGCTTAGTTGAACAGGAAGTTTTTCAGCTCTTTTAAGTTGCTGAACTTGCGTGTAACTTGGGTGCTCATCTTGAGTCCAGGATACGAAGTTGGACTTTTCTCTGGTCGTTCCCCGGAACTAAACATGGATCGAAAAATGTCTTTGAGTTTCATTACTCAGAGGGAAAGGGTAACAAGTCAGCCATAGCACCGCACTGCGTGAAGGGGGAGATTTGTTTGGATTTCCACCTACCTCCTATCACCCCTCTGGGAGTTTCTGTTACAGGCTTTGCTCAAATCCTTAAAAAGTCCATTGAGCTATTTTTGTAGCATCCTAGCAAATGTAAATATGTAGCTCTGGGAAGGAATGATAAGTCACTCTTCTTATTAATAGCAGGGTTTTGTTGGTTAAATGTCTGTAAGACAGATAAAGTATTTGACAACAAGTCTCTTTGTGAGTCAAACAGTGAATGACTTTTCTCACTTGGAGAAAATTTCATTTTGAGATATAAGCAAGGTCTAGTCAGAAGACATTCTCGCCAGACCCCTTGAGGGTTCGTTTAAGACATGCACAGTTATGGTGGGCATATATATCCTGCAGATGTTCAGTGAGTCATCTCTGCTTGTCATCTGCTGCTGCTGTCCATACATTACCTCCTTCCACTTTAGTGCACATCCTTGACATCAGGTAGACAGCCCATGGAGACACGTGCTGTAGTCAGTCTGAGCTTGCCAGGTGGCCAATGAAGGAGTGCTGGGAGGACTTTTACACTGGGTAGAAGTGTCTTTCCTTGGGGTGGGGTGAGGTGGGGTGGGGTGAGGTGGGCTGGGGAGGATGATTATTAAGGATATGAATGAAATAGGATGTCCTGAGTGAGTTGAGTTGGAAGATGTGAGTTGGCCCCCCATGCCCTCCTCCATTTTCTTTTTTTGTTCTAGTTTAAGAGGTCAGCTTGGTTTGGTTTAATTCAGTGAAGTCATTTAGAAAGGTGGTTCTGCTTCCTGGCCTGACATATGATTACTTTGTGCAATCCCCAATGTTGGGAAAAATTCACCATTGCTTGAATATTCTTGGCAGTGTTAGGAAGGAAGGCGATTTCCATACCTTGACTTTGAATTGGTACAATTTCCTTGGTATTTATTTTAATTTTCGTACCACTGCTATGTTTCTCTATATCCGTCATGGCAGCTGCCAGTGACATGGAGCCTGAGATGATGCCGCATGAGCTTCCCTATTTTCTAGCGGGAGAATGTGCCATTAATCCAGGATTGCAAAGCTCAAACAGTAAAAAGGAGGATGATTGCTGTTCTGTGTTCATTAGCTATTAGCAGATTCTTTAATTATAATCATGTTTCCTTATCTTTAGGCAATTTTTACGTACTAGACCTCTTTTATACATGTTCAGGAGGGGACAATGTGTGAATTATCGTGAATCCTTTTATTACAGAACAGACCACTCAGCATTTTGGTTGGTGATAGCTAAAGTAATACCCCTTACTTGGAAAATTACACATGATTATATTTCAGCCTCCTAAATAAATTTCTGCCAGAGCCCCCAAATGAGAACTATGTGCTGCTTAGAGAAGAAAACATACATGAACCATGGAGCATTACTTTAGTTTCACCTTTTCTTATCTTTTCTTGGTGGTTAAAATTACTCATGGGGACGGGGCTTATTTCAGAAAACCATCTTGTGGATTTTTGCCCCAGGTATATTTTTGGTTTATAAAATACTGGATTGTGAGTTTCTGTGTATTTTACATTCAAGCAAGAAACGTGAGTTATAAATTGAGCTGATGGGATGAAAGGATATTGCTAACAGTGTTTATATACTACTTTATATAAACAGTGGCTGGTTCTTAGCTGGCATCAGTTCCTGAAAATTGGTTATTGTCAGGGCTTTTTATATCCACCCGTGTCAGAAGTCCTTTTTCCTCTCAGTGGTGATCCCAGAGCTGGAGTCTGAAGACTCTTTATTGCCATCTATTGGTGGTTGTTGACTACTGCATGGGATTTCCAGTGGATGGGAAAAATTGTCCAGGATCTCTTTTTCTATTGGTCACCCTTTAAATAAAGCAGATTTCTGTTAACAGACTTACTGTCTGAGAATTAGAGTTTATGAGAAGCCAAAGCCTATTTCCAGGTTGTTGTAGGACTAGTCGTCAGGACTAGTTGGCATTCTGAGCGCTCCCTTTGTTGTGTGCTGATAGAGCTTAGAATCTGACCCCACCACGCAGCTCCGTCGAAAACATTTCTGGTGCGAAGCCTACAAGATTGACTTATCGCTTACATCCTTAGGTTTTTGCTGGATTGTTTTTTACTGAAGGAGCTGTATAGCATTGTAGGATGTAATTTCTTAATATATTTTTCTTCTTTCCTTAAAAGAAGGAAGTAAAACATGATTATCACCTCACAGAGCCATTCACTCTCCTTTCCCAACCATCATCTTTGCCAGGATTCCAGGAGATTTCTGGCAGTTTGCAATTGGTATTAAGTAACCTGATTGAGAAACTGCTGGGGTTTTTGTTGAAATAATATTTTTAAAAAATTGGCAACCCCACCTCAAGAAAGAGTGGAAAGGCAGATTAACATTTTAACTGGGTCTTCGAGGCTTTTAAAACCGAATGTGCTCTAGATAATTTGTTCATATCTTGTAACTATAATAACGTATTAAGATCCTGGCTAGATTCTTAAGATCCTTAACTTCCTTATATGTTTCTTCTGGCTTTTGTTATCCTTTTTTTACACTCTTTTGCTGTGAGATACAGCTTTTGTTCAAGACTTACCTGAAATCAGCAGTCTTTGTGGAGGAGAGCTTTTGCAGCTCTTAGGTCCTGGGTTCGCAGTCGAATTCCTGATAAGAAGGTTATATGCTGCCTGGGGGGTGGCAAAACAGGCAGCTTTCCATAGGTTGTAAACTCTTACACATGTGACATTTGTGACTGACAGAACAAAAGGGCTTTGTTGCTGCTTTAATTGTTGATTAATGATGATCCCTCTCAAATTTGACATGGTTGCCTTCTAGAACACAAAAGAAGTCAATGTCAAATATTTCCTTGATCATGACACAGTCACGATTTCCAGGCAGCCTTGGTTCTTCGACATTGCAAGATGCTGCCTAAGATTGAAAAAAAAACATAATTGCATAATTTTAAATTAATCAAATCAAAGACTGTGCGGCATATTACTTTTATACCATCTGTGCGGTATCTCACCATCCACGTGAGATTTATGTGCCTCAGTAATGTTTTACTTGGGAAGATGCTGCATATAGCTTATAGCTATTTAGTGCTATCATTGACTTTTCATAATTTTTTCTTTCCTCTCCCATAATCTTTTCCCCTGAAGGAAAGAAAAATCAAAGCTCACCTTTTTCTCTGATGCCTGCTTTCCAGTGCCTCAGTTCTGAGGTGGTGCAGTGTTTGTAAGCAATTGTGACATCTTTTCGAGATGGTGGTGGTGGTTGAGTTTGCAGTGCTTGTCTTCTCTTTGGGCTGTCTTTTTGATGGGTAGAGCTGATGAATATATTTATAAGTAGTTGCGTGAGAGTTCCTAAGGCCGTCTTGAGATTCTGAAGGAAGATAATGTTTCCCTAGATGAGTGAATTATTCCTAACTGGAACTATTAAGTCTTAAGGAAGCAGAGCGTAGAATGTTGTTACTATTTAATAGATAAAGGGAATTATAGAACAATTTTTGGAATTGTGCCATCTTTTAAAAAGATTTACAGGAATTTAAAATTTTTTTCCAACTTCATCTTCTAAAGTACGAGGCAGTAGTAAGAATATTTATCTCAGTCTAAAAGTTATCAGTTTAGTTGTTTTGCCTGACAAGGTATAGTTAGGAAGGTGGTGCTGGAAATCTATAGCTTAGCAACACAGGCATTTTAGAGCTCTAAGAGTTTAATTTCCCACTAGGCATAGGCAAAAAAAATCAGTAATTCTCATCTCAAATTGTGAAATCATATATCCAAAAGAAATTACTACAGGAATTAAAGTCCACATTTTGTGATACACTGTTTTTTTTCTTTATACTTCTCAGACCAAGAAAAACTTTATAAGGATTCATCTTGAGGGAATTCAACCAAAAAAAGTTCCTTTAGGTAAATTTGGTTAATAGTGAACTTCTACTGTAAATAGTTCCCTATATAATTTAATTAAGACAAGTGCTGCAAATATTTAACATCCTGTGGTTTTTAGTATAAACAAACTATTTCATCTGTTTGCACATAAAGCAAGAAATGAGGCCTCTGAACCAGTATATCTCCAGAAATACCACGAAGCAGGCATTCTGTGTGGCAAAACTCTTTTCATGGAGACAACTAACCCCTCTTTCTGTTACTGTTTGGTAGCTTCACAACCTGAGAATGTTTTCTCATTATTACAGCTATGGAGCAGGATGGGACACGAGACTAGCAAGATTCAGTTTATTGCTAGTGCTTCTTCCTGGAAAGTTTGGTATGAGTTGGTCTCTGCTAGCCTCTGGGTTCACTTGAGGATGTGTTTATTTTCTTCTTACTCTACAGGATGTTTACAACCATTCTGTGTGGTTTGCCCACAACTGCACTTGCATTTGAATTTGGTGGGCAGCTTGCCCTGGGTAGGAGATATTCCCTGCCCGACCCCCCACAATCGCCAGTGTATTCACGCGCACACACACGCGGGCACACTCTTGTTTCTTTGAATAGCTGCCAGGTTTGTAGTGTGTGTGTCTGAGGGTAGAATAGAGTGGGTAATTATTTTGGGGATGGAAACACAGGAAATTTTTTTTTGAATAGGCCTTTCAGCAAATTGGCAAACCTTCAGGGCCTGATCCCACACCGGTACAAAGAGTGCAGCCATGCTGGTCATTTTGCATTTGCCAGACACAACGTGTCTTATTTTTTGAATGAACAGACTCTCCCCTCCCACCCATTCCTTGTTCTTTGTTTAGAATTGAGATGTAATCTAAATAATTGGATTTACCAGCTTACGTTTTTAATATTGGAAAATCGAGTTAATAAAATGGTGTTTTGGCTTACACGTCCCTCAACAGGGGACCAGCTGGGCAGCTCTCTAAATCACCTAGTCCCTCTTGCTCCTGTTCTATCCTTCCAAATTGTATGCATGCACTGTGTCTTCCTTGGGTTTGTAAACTATCAAGAAATCCTGGACATAAATGGAATTTAATTAACCTAGAAATTGCTTTTATGCCATATTTAGGACTGCCCTAGAGATTGAGTGCAGAGATATAACAATAAGCTGGTTAACTCCATTCTGTAGATAACCCCAGAGGAAACCTGGAGAAACAGTGCCACCCACTTGTGAGGCTTCTGATGGCAGACTGCCCGGGAAGCTTCTAAATGCACGATTTGGGGAGGTGAGAGGGGGCACACAGAGGATATTATTACAAAACAAAAAATATTTGGCATAGGACTTTGTCGGCTCATCAGTGGAGTCTCTTTACAAGCATTGTCTTGCAATTTACTTGTTGACTTTCAAAATAATGCCAGCGTTGATATTATTTTGATATGTTTTTTTCTTCCCATAAAGGTGCAGTACTTTTTTTTTTTTTTAACCTAAATATGAAACATATTTGAAAAGGATTTTGAGGGGGTAAAATTTTAAGTGCAAAATAATTTTTTATTTGCCATGATAACTTAACCTAAATGAGAGACGACAGCTCAGGAGAAAAACAATGCCTTCTTGTGTATATCTGGGACTGAAAGGGAAAGAATTAGATGGACCGCCTCACCCGCCAGCTCCTGCAGCCTGATCTTTAGGTATAATCAGTCTCTGATGTGTGCTGGTCCTGTGTGCATGGATGTGGTGTGGCAGAACCATCCTCTCCTGGGTCTAACAGATAATGGCCCATGGACAGTTGTGCTGTGTGAGGACATGTGGGTACCAACTGCATGCCTTGTGGCGGGATGGCACTTTGTACCTCATAGTGGTTAAGAGCCAGAACCATACCTTGTTTGTTAGATGAAGCTGATAATGGGCAGGTGGCTCAGTAAATTCTTACTAAGTGATGATGACTGTGGTGATGGTAGAATTTGTGACCACATGGGCAGATGCTTAATAGATTCCTATGAAACTGATTCTTAATGACACTGAATTTCAGTTGACCTTTGTTTTGCGTAGACTTATACTGGGATGGCCAGTAACTTTCCCTGGAGTAGACCACCATGTCTTAACCTCTTCTGTTGCTTTGGGGCCTGAGATCCATCCTGCTATCTCCCTGGCACCACTGGATTGCCATTCATTCTGCCCTTCTGCTCAGAAAACATTCATGTGTTCAGTTCCCAAAGACTGAATGATGAATTGGGTGGTTCGTAAAATGGTACAGCAGCGCAGTATCCTGCTGGTCCTTCTCAGCACTTACGGAGGGCTTGTCCTCGAGACACAGTAACAGCTCTGTGCAGAAATAGGTCATAAAAAGAAGAGACTGTAGTACAGTAGAGCCTACTCTTTTGGACCCACAGAGTGTCAGAAGAGATTACCATTTTCATTCTTTAGTCCTTTAATTCACATTTACACCACGGAAAGTGACAATGATGATTTGATCTGAAACTAGTGCTTCTGTTCCCTCACCCCCGCTGCTTCCAACCCTAGATTTTTAACACACTGTAAATAAAGTGTTACCCTCAATATATTTATTCATATATAAATATACCCATTTCTTCCTCAGTTAGCTTATGTTTGTTTGATCTGTGTAACTTGCTTTGCTGAGAATTTGATTTAGTTGGTTTTGTTGATGAAAGGATACACCTAGAGTTTCTAGACTGAAGGAGATTTCTGTAGAGGAAAGTCCTTCCTTAATCAATTAACAAAATTCTAATGTGGAAGCGACTTGTGCTTTAGTTGATTCTTTTGTGGTTTGCACGAGGGACAAACACCTATATTTTCTGTTTTCTGGCATTTCTGTGTATTACCAGTGGGCAGTAAGAGCCATCCTTGGCAAACTCAAGCCTGAAATGCTTTGGAGGCCTCACGTGCTGTTTTTGCTCAGACCCCATACTCTTCCCCACGCCCACTCCCACCCCCATGATTACTCCGAACCACCTTGTTCAAACAGTGTTTCCATTTTAAAGCATTTGTGCTCTTGGAAGGAATGGAAGGTGCTGTTTCTGGTTAAAAGGCCAGTCAGCTGATGGAAAGGGTTGGGAAGTGAAATGCTGCAGTGGGTGGCTGTTCCACCTGGCTTGCTTGGGTGCTGCTGGGGATTAGCAGGTTACGTGCAGGCACAGCCAGAGCCCCACTTCCCTCTTCAGCCTGTGGTAGGCGTCTGATCTGGCCTGCCTGCCCGCCCCTCAGCTCAGCCTCAGCATCTCCTGGGCAGATATTCTGGTTCTTCAGCACATCTGCACACCTCCTTTTCTTTACTGATTTAAGATAGCATACACTCATTTCCTTGTTTCAGACATTCTAGAATGAATTAGAATGAATCACCTATCCCTCAAATATAGCTGCATGGTTAGGAGTGCTTACTCCATTGGATTTGGCTTCTAAATTATGTCACTCAGACTCTTTTGTTGTTTGGGGCCAGCAAAGTAAAGTCAACACCTTTGTAATCCTCCTGACACTTTGCAGGATGAAAAGCCAAACCGCAGACTTGCCCTTTCTGCAAAGTACAGATTCTTCTGGCCTCTAAAAAAGATACTGGTTTGTCTTGTTTCTGCTTTTAGCTGGGTCTCACAAATGCTTCATCACTTGGGAACTTGGCTTATTCCTCTGAGGGGTAATTTGTTTTACTGCCACTTTTTAATCTGTTATTGCCTTATTTTTCATGGTCTCAGTGAGAAAGTCATCAGGCAAAAAGTGACTTTTAGTTGAACAATGGTAGGAGCAGTTTATCTTTGAGGTCCTGAAATTGTAAACTATCCCACCATGTCCCCTTCTGTCATCTGCGACTTGTCTGTGTTTGGTGTTTGTTTTTCATTATGGCTTCGCCATCTTCCCATAATGCGTGGCATTTGTTGTTGCTGACTTTTGAAAAAGCAATAAACATGGAACATCCTGTTCACATACAGAGAGGGTTTCTATAAAATCCTTCAATGCTCAGAGTGTGAGCTGCGTCCATTTCAGTGAAGATGTACGTATTGTAGAACTGCCAGCTAAAAAAAAGTTTTTTCGTAGAACAAAACGACATGGATTTTCTTTTGACAGGATAGGATGGTTGGTGGAGAGGAGAAAGCTTTGTTGGAAGAGCTAGGGTAATTCTGTTGGGGTCAGTCCACCTGGAGGGTGGCATTGCACTGGGCGAGGGGAAGGGTGGGTGTTTGTGGCCATTGGAACGTGGTTGAGTTCTCTATAGCCTTGCACACTGCCTCTTGAAGCAAGGCTGTTCAAGGGTATGGGCTGCTGCCAGGCGCTGGTGAGTTGAATACAGAAATCGAGAGAGCTTTTTAGAAACAAAGCAGTTTGATAGAGTGACTTTGCTGAATCTAATAATAAATTTGGACTTGTATTTTATGTCTTTATACATTTCATTTTTCCCTAGTTTGATTGTTTTATATTATAAAAATATCCATTTGCAAAAGATAGGAAATCTCAAGGGGAAAAAATAACCAAACACCAAACCGGTCCTCATGTCAGATAGTTTGAGAAGCACCACTCTAAAGCCTCGATGTCACCTGCCTTCCTCCTAAAATCGGATCCTTCAGTATCCCCTTTTGAAGGCCACTCCTCCAGGCTTGGTAGCTTCCTCAGCACTCACGTCAGGCCTGTCTTGTCTTACATCAGGCCTGTCTCTCTTATGTAAGGTAGTCAGCTGTTTGCAAAAAAGCTCTTTGTTCCCTGTAATATGGGCACAGTCACATTGCCATTTATAACACTTGGAAAGTTGTTAAACTTGCTTAGCTTTCTGCTGATACCTTATCAAAGTGGCTATTTCACTTTAGTTATTCTTGGGTTCTAAAGTACTTTTGGTTAGCTGTGATGTTTGCAAATTTTAAGGACCACAGGTTGCCCAGTACATACAAAGTGGTTGTGCTGTCTCCCTTCCAAATGTCAGTTGCACCAGGAATATCATCTTTATAGTAGTGCTTTTGGTAGATGATAGAGGGGAGGCAAGAGTAGGGATTGGTCAGGACTCGAGGGAGGTTAAATTTAAAGGAGAAAAGTGTGGCATGTATTTCGCTGAATGAAGTATTTTGTTAAATATTTGAAACTTAATTTAAAATGTTATGTATTTTTGACTGTCAGTTTTAAGATACCATTTTTAATAATGTCTACAATACTTAAGGGAAGACTTGTTGTGCTTTACAAATATATTGTATTTCTTTTTATTTCTTACGTAATACTAAAAGCAACCTTGAGTTGAGCTGGTGTTATTAGTCCCACACAGTGATAGATTCTCATTTGGGATTCTGACCAGATCCAGATAAAGCACTGTGCTGTAGGCTGCTTCTTGGTTCTTTTTTTTTTTTTTTTTTTTTTTTAACTCCCCGACCTCAAATAGTGTTTCTTGAATATCTCTATGAGCAGGGCTAGATAGACTGTTTAAAGCAGTGCACATACAGGTTCTCACCCTCAGGGGTGCCCACTTCTATTATGGATCGAGATCCTTAAAGGAAGAGCTAATGTGAAGCAATTTATGATAAATGTCAGGTTAGTTATACATAAAGGAAAAATATGTTAGGGTACTTATAGGGAAAGGTAACTATTGACTCTGGTGCCAGCAATGTTAGGAAAGAAACCTTTCCAAGATTCATAGTATTCAAATTGTGGAAAGATATGTCTTATGGAAGATTTTGTAAGTAAAAGACATTTAGTTAAGAAATTCTAAGTTGTGGTTATTAGACACTAAGTTGTTAAGTTAGGGGTCAGTATCTAGGTAGGATTGTAATGGGGAAGAGGACCGAAAGGTGGATTAAGGCCAGTTTTCCAAATTCCTAACTAAGCGACTTGGATTGACTCGTGTAGGCAGATCCATAATTTGGCAGAGACAGAAGGTCTTTGGATGGACCAGAGGAAAATATATGTTGTTTTGTATAACAACCTTTAATTAGTGTAGCGAGCTTATGTGGCTTAATTAGAGTCAGAAGTGGTTAGAGGTGGGGAAGCAAGATTGTGTCAGCGATGGACAGACAGGCCAGGGTGGACTGGGTGTAAGGACACAGTACGAAGGGCATCACATATTTGTGACAGTATCATGGTGACAAACTTAAGACATGTGGCAGGATAATTTGCATTTTCTCATCACTATGGGCTAAAGCAAAAGCGCATAAACCAGTATAATCCCATCTCGTAAAACACCACGTGCAGTTTTTGAAAATACCCAGGCACACAAGTGGTCTGTGCACTGGAACGTGCATATGTACAGGAACATGCTGGTACACAATATATACATGTGCTTGCGGCTCATATTTTAAATCAGCGTATAAAACACAGCCCTCGAACCAAATTTATTGCCCTTTAAAGCAGGCCTGTGGTTTATGAGGGTGTGAGAGATATAGAACCTCAATTAGAAGGCGTTCCCTTGAAATAGGGTCTTTTTATCCGTTTTGTTTCATAATGTTATTGCCTCACTTAGATCTATATCCTCCGATCTCTATTTAATTTATTTTTAATTTACTTTTGCTTTTACAGGCCCAGGCTGCAAGCACAAAGGAAGTTTGCTCAATCTCAGCCGAATAGTCCCAGCACAACTCCAGTAAAGATAGTGGAGCCATCGCTACCCCCTCCAGCTACTCAAATTTCTGACCTCTCTAAAAGGAAGCCTAAGACAGAAGATTTTCTTACTTTTCTCTGCCTTCGAGGTAAGACTGTGCTACCAGTCAGTTTTGGAAGGAACAGCCCAGTTGAAAGAAAAAGGAGTAAGACCACACACTGGAATACATGTTAGCTTTGATCTCTTCTGCATATTGCTTCCAGTGCCCCAGCCTGCTTTGAGGCGGAGTCTAAAGTGAGAAATCCCACTGAGAGGGTGCTTGAGCCTTCCTATGTCTCCTTCTGTATTCATATGACTCAATTTTCTAAGTTTACTTAAACTTAACAGTAAAAATATTGGTTGATTAATGTAAACAGGACCAATCAGTACAAGGTGAGGATAAAATTTTGTAATAAAGGATGGGTTTGGATTTGGGAAAGTGTTTACTATAGGAACTAACTTTTCTAACAGTTGCGAGGGAAGAACTCAAAAGTTTGGCAGAGAGATTGAGGAGCCTTTTATGAGAATGATAGAGAGGAGCATTAAAAAGTTACGAACTTGGAGAGTTCCTTTGGTGGGTTTAGTTGAGAGAAAATGAATAGGTGAGTGAGGTCTTTCCTATTGGTGATTGGCTTGAAGTTCAGGGCTATGTACTTGCTTTCTCTTAAACATTCTGAAGTAAGTCACTACAATTCAGGTACGGAGCAAAGAATGTTTTCTGAAACAACTTGTGAGATTTCCCCCTAGTGTCCCATTGCTCCTTAACACATTAGTGTATGTGTTCCTAAAATAAGGACAGTCTCTATAACGATCAAGATGAAGACCTTCACAGTAATAACATTAACTACCGTGTAACCCTCAAACCCCCATTTCACATCACCTCAAATGCCTTAGTCGGAGTTTAGAGCATAAGTATCCAGTTCAGAGTTGGGCATTGTCTTTAATTGTTGTCTATTTAGTCTGCTAACTCTGCATACTTCCACTGTCTTAGTCCTTCATGACCTTGATACTTAAGGATTACAGGCAGGTTGTTTTGTAGAATGTGTGCCCCCGCCCAATTGGGCTGTCAGGTTTTGTATTGGGAACAGATATCACAGAAGCGATTCTTTAGTCTTCTCATTGCCTCCTGTTGGATGGTACAAGCTTTTGGTCTATCCTTTTGCGGATGGTGTTCAAGTCGATCACTTGATTCAGGTTGGTCTATCAGGCTTCTCCACTGTGTAAAGTTACCTTTGTAGCCTTTGTAATTTATACATATTTTGTTGGGAAGTTCTTTGGAACTCTGTATTTCATTTTTCATCAAACTCAATTTATTTTTGTATCTATATGGACTCATTTCCTATTTTATTCAAAAGGTTATAATCTGTGAGTATCATTTATTTTGATGTTTAAATTTGTTCTAGATATCATCACCAGAGACCCTTCAAGCTGACTCTTTTGTCCTTTTGACATGTACCTGTCTTCTTTACAGCTTTGCTTTCTGGCACAACAAAATATTCCAGGCTGATCTTGTACGTTCAGTCCCTCAGCCCTGGAATCAGCCACTTCGCCAAGGAGCGTTGTTTTTTCACGTGTGGCTGCCCTTCAGAGGCCATGCTCTGGGCCTGAGGTGCGTCCACGGCTGTGGGAGTGTCATTTCCTCTAGGCGCTCTGTAAATGTGATAACTGTGTGTGCACGGGTGCACATGTACACACATGCTCGTTTAGTATCTCTGGATTTTATATCTATGTCTCTGTATATTAAAAACCATGAATTAGCACCAATACTTCAAATATCAGTTTAACTAACCAAAGGGTTCATTCTAGTTTTCTTCCATTCCACATTGAACAACGAGAAACCAAGTTCCTATTATCCATAATGTATTTATTTGATTAAGCTTTTCCAGTGTAACCACCTCCACCTCTTCTGCTTCTCTCCCTTTTTCCCCCAATGGAGCCCTTCTAATCTCATTCAGCTCTGTCAACCCTTAGTCTAGTATGCGAATATCCTCTTCACCCTACCCTGGCCCTGACACTCTACCTGGGCTACCATGTCCCTCCCTGGTTGCATTCTCTCACTGATTTGCTTTAGGTCTGAATTGTTAGGGAGGGAATATGAAGAGGTTTACATTTGACATTTTGGGCTAGTGATAGTCCTCGCAAGATAAGACATGAAGGAGAATAATTATATTTCAATGGGACATTTTCTAGTAGCTGAGGATCACTTGGCCTTGACTAAATTAAGGAGATGAGGTAGGTGGGCCTCCTACCAGTTTGCCTCCATTAGGTTTTACATAGCTTCTTGCTGCAAGATTCTAGGTGTCAAGGGTGAAGATAGAAAGTAATGTGTAAGAACCTCACATAGAATTAAGTATCAGGTGCTGGATTGGCTGTGAAGGGTGAAGGGAGGTAAAAAGGTAAGAATGACCACCAGGCTGTGAGTCTGGAAGGGTGGGGTGTGCTATCAGTAATGGGGAGTGAGTGGGACAAAGAGCTCAGAAGAACAAATTTGAATTAAAGGAATCTTTGAAGGGTCAGCAGTGTTATTAGCAGCAAGATGGTTCTGGTAAATTATTCATGTTCTGTGGTGGTGGCACTCTAATTCTTTTGGTCATGCATGGCTTTTCAGTGCAGTCAGAGCCAGATTTAAGTTGGAGCCATGACTTAACTACTTAATTTTCTTTAGCAGGATTCACTGATCTTGTTCCATTAGGATGCCAGAAGATTGCTGTATTGATTATGGAATTAAGTTATAAAAGTGGTTGCTATAAAGTGGGCGTGACTCATTTTTAATGAGGTGTGTGTTTGTGCCTATATATGCATTATTTTTAAAAACCATATTATCTGTGGTTTGGGAAGATTTGTGGAGAGAGTCTTTTAGAGAGGTGCTTATTACTCAAGTAAATGTCATCAAATGAAAACATTACTAGATATGCAGCTTTGATGTTTCAAGACTAGACAAAAAGAAGAGTCATTTTTTTTCACAACCACAATGTACTTCTTTGAGTTTTCATATGGAACAAAGATTTTAATAAGTGAAACCTAGAAGATGTTTAAAACAGTATTGGAAAAATGCTCTGAGCCCTGGGAATGTATACCTATATTTATGATTCAGACAATAAAAAAGGTTTTGTTATTAGATTTTAGCTGATATACATTAAGAATTTGACACAGCATTGGACTCTCTTACCTTTCTCCTATACTTTTTAAATCTGTGGTATTAAAAGTGTGAGTCATCTTTAGCTTTATTTTTAAAATTATGTTTTTGAGTGTTAGGGTGTGTTTACCTGATCTGGCTCTAAAAGCCCAAAATGATAGGTGATTTGTATGGTACCCTCATGATCTTGGATAGCTGATGGATTTGATGGCATTAGATGATGTTTTTTAATATGTAATTGCTTGAGCTAATTAAAATTGTTTTGAAGAGTACAAAGGTTACATAGAAGATCCCTGTTGTAGTGGTACTTTAATACTTTTCTTTCAATTTAAAAATTAAGAACAATAAGGTATTAAACTTTTTTTTTTTCATTAAAGTATTTCATGTTCCTTTTGGGACTATTAGCAGAAGAGATGGAGGAGTAGGCAAAAGAATAAACTCAAACTACCCTCCCTCCATCTCTCAGAGATAACTGTAAACCGCCTCCATGGTGGGAATATCTCTAAGCCTTCTATGTGCTTATATGAGTCACTTCCCTGAAATGGAATTGCATTGTATTTTTATTTTGGTAGTCTAGTTTTCCAGTGTCACATAAATAAAGTGTCACATAAGTACCTGTCCCATTTTGCAGATGTCTCATCATTTATCTAATTTCTTATTTACATTTAGATGTATTTCTTACTTTTTGTTATCAACTGCTGATAACTCATATCCTCACTTAAGTCTTTGTCTCATCTGAAGTCTTTCAGGAGAAGTTGACAATTGAGAATCTGATTTAACATTCTTATACCGCCTTCTAATTCTGTTTCTTCTTTTTTGGTGTGGATTCCAAACCAAATAGATCTTGTCAGATCTCCAAACTGCAGGTTCAGCATTGGGAGTCCAGGCACTCCATCACCCTTGGGTGACAGCAGGCACTGTTAGGAGTAAAGAAGGCAGTTTTTAATAAGCTCATTATTTATAGGAAAGGAAATCTGACTGCAGAAATAATGAAGGAATCAAATCAAAGACCAGGCAGTAATATTTGTTGCCAAGGATTACAGACCACCTCTTTCTCCAGTCCCCAACTATTACCTGTAATCGTCTTGGCACTGATTTGGAATATGAAAGAGTAAATCTTGAGATGGATGGAAAAGCAGCAGATGGAGTTTTGGGAGTCTGGTTCATTGCCATTATTGATACCCGGCCAGCCCAAGACCATGCCTTCTCCCCACAACTCTATTCAGTATCTTCAACGAAAACCTTGGGTGCAGGAAAAAAACCCTCTATACCTTTAATAATACTGGGATTAGTGTAGATATGTAAACACACTTGCTAGTCAGTCATTCAGGGATAAAAAGCTTTAGAGATTTTTAAAATCTGTTTTAAGGCACTCGGAGACCTTTCCGCTAAGTTTGGCAAGGCTCTCTCCCTTCTTATTTAATATGACCTAAAATTTCTAAAGGAAAGGAGAATGGAATGAATAGTGCTGCCGGGCCTGAAGTGTTTGCCTGCAGTGTATTTATCTTTAAATAGCTGCTTTGAAGGGGGTCCACATGTCGCCTGCCAGAGGCATAATTAGTATCTTTCACTAGTAAGGAGAGAAGAGGGAGAAGTGGGTATGTGCCCTGTGCTATGCATAGTGGTTCCTACCATTGCTCTATTTTCTGTCACCAGTCTCGTTATTCTTAATGAGTTCTGTCGTCTTCTCTTTGTTCTGACTATGTTTATTAACAGATTAAACAGCTTAACACGGTAGAGCAGTGGCAGGTTAAATGGTTCTCTTATTTACATTTTTCTCTTTATGGGACCCTGAAAACAAGGGGTTTCCCAAAGGAGATTCCTGAAACATACACACCTACACATAGTTCGTTCTTCTGACCGTGGGTGTCAGAGTTCAGTGTCACAGTTTCACTGGATCAAGAGAGCTTGGGCTGGGGTGGGGGGGATGGGGGAATTACTTGTCAAGAACTGCACTGTCAGCCTTTGTGAAAGCTGTGCTTTCTGTTTTGGGACTGGCTGCCTTTTGTTTCCCAAGTCTGAGAGAATCTTCGGTGATCAGCTGTCATTCAATTGCTAATTAATTCAGCACGCCTTTACTGAATCCTTTTTATACGCTAGACACCTAGAAAACAGAGATTGGAAATAGGAATGTAGTATCAGTGTGATAGGCGAAAGAGACCATAACAATAAACCTGCGAAAATGCCAGGGTAGAGGTGTGCACCTTGCCAGCAGGAAGGAAGTGGCACTCTGCTCAGGGCTGTCTGGGATGTCTGCAGAAAGGAAGTGATACTTGAGTGGGCTTTGTAGACAGGGAGTGGGGCTTGGAAGGAGTTCTGCATTAGCTTTGCCAAGGCATGGATTGGTGTGGGGTATGTTGCTTGGAGGGCCTCAAGTTAAAACAAGGAAGCTAGATTTGTCAGATTCTGCAGGCCCTGGGCTAGATGTTAGGGTACTACCGACGGACATTCTTTAACTGAGAGGTGACTTAATATGCTTCAGCCTTTATTTAGTAAGGTGACCCGACAGCTCAGCAGAGAATGGATCGAGGCTGCAGGAAGGCCATCCCAGGGGGCTTATTGTAGGAACACAGGCAGGAGGCTGAAGCCTGGTGGATCTTGGGCAGATGACGTAAACTGCTCTCAGCCCAAGCTTCCTCATTTGTAAGATGGAGTATACAGTGTCTGTAGCACACATTTGCTGTGGGGTTAAACCAATGCTAATGGGTGTGAAATAGGCTCTGATTAGATTGCACCTGTGGTAGCCTTCCCAGTACGCTTATTCACTATTTCCCAGTGAGTTTAGGTAGACATATAGCAGAGAGGAGGAGGGTTTGATTTTAAATTTAGGAGGAATAATCTTAAAGACCAACTGAATGGATTGCAGGTACTAGAAGAGTGGCATTTTCTCTAAAGATGGTTGCTGGCTTTGTTGGCAAGGGGCACATATTTTGATAGAGCACTGGCTTTGGGTATTGAGGATGATAAATTCTAAGTAGGGCAAATGCAAAAAGCCTGGGGTGATTTAGAGGTCACAGAATGAAAGGGGATTAACCTGCTAGAAAGCAATTAAATAATCCTCCAATTGCAAGGAACAGTATGGTGCTAATAATGAACTTCCTTGAGCAAAATGGGAATGCTTTACATTATATGAACTCTTTGGGGAGGAAGGCACACAGTCACAATGGTACACAACTTTATTTGATAGATCTTTCTTATTGGTATTGCATCTTAATTTTTGAGAAAGGTAACAACGAAAGTTTGATCTCAAATGGTGTTCTTACCACATTGAGGGTTTCAGTGGCTACCTTCTCACTCCCAAACCAAACCAGCCTTATGTTCCTCATATGCTTCGTTTTTCAGTAGAATCTGTGTTACTTAGCTGAGTTTTGCTGAGCGAGGGGTTTATTTGCCAGGATAGTTTATTAGGCTAGTTATGAAGAAATATGAAACCATGGGATTCTTAAGCGCTGAGGAGGGGGAGGATAGATCCCTTTTAATTGTTCTATGACCTTGAATCAGTTATTATAGCTTCAAGACATTTTGCTCAGAGGATTGGCCCTGCTCCAGGCCAGCTGGCCTCTGACCAGGCTCTGCCCTCCCTGAAGATAAAGCAGGCTCCCTTTTCCCTGCCAGTGGCTGCTGGCACAGGGTCATTAGTACTTCTCAGAATCATCTCAGGCCTTCTCACTTTCTAGAGATTCTCTTAATTTTCCTGGTCCTTTCTAAAATCTCTTTAGAGAAGGTACATGGGGGAAGAAAACTTGAAGTAGGCATAGTCCTGTCTTGTTTTCTGAGCACCTTGCTGGCTGCAGAGGAATTGTTATTCTGACAGCACTGAAGTCATTGGTATCCATGTCCTAAAGGCAAGGTGACCCTCCAGTGTTCAGTGTCTCTGTTAGGATTTGTGGACCCCCCGTGTAGTGAAGAGGGCACAGACTTTGGTATTCAGAGTGGCTGTGTGGCCTTGATGAAGTTACTTTCTAAGTCGTTCCACTTCTAAACTTGATGGGTAGAAGTTATGTAGGTCAAACCCATCATGGCTGCTATATGGGGTGACTTGTGCACTCATTTGAGATAAAGTGAGCCAGAGACCTCATTGATTGGATGTGTATTTGTGTATGTTTAAAGCCACGTTCATAGACAACAATATGAAGAAGATTGTAAGGGGAATATTCTAGCTATTAGATAAAAGATACTTTCTCCCATTGCTGTTGGCCAGGTCCGCATGCAAGTTGACACTGTTGTGGGGGGAACTGGGTCTCATTGCTGGGTCTGTCATGTTAGGGCTCCTGCAGGTGGAATACGAGTGACAGGAAATTTCCTAAATGGAGGGTCACATAGGCATACCTGAGAGCATGCGCTCTTAGGCCAGTGCTTGCGGGTTGTAGCTGAAGAGAGGAGGAATGCTGAGGAAAGACTGGCCACGTTGCTTGGAGGTCATTACTTTGTCCCCCATTCTCTTTAAAAAAGACTTACGTGGTGGAAGGCTTCCAATTATCATGTGGAATTATTGCCACACTTTCCCCCCAGTTCCAGAAATCCTAACCATTGAATTCAGTTTGCATTTTCACACCTCTCTAGATTCTTGTCACTGTTGCGCTTACTTTCCCATTTAGGAAAGCAGATGGAAAATAAATTGCCTCTGTGCTTACCTATGTAAAGTGACAGTATGAATTTATATTTATGAGTTTTTGTCACTGACGCTGTGCATTAGCTTAATAATATCACTTAAGTATGAGTTGCTTACAGTGCTTTTGGGGTCATCACAATGGTTATGGCTGAAGACATTATCCTCATTGTACAGATAGGTAAACTGAGTCTCATAGCTCAATAAGCACTACTGTTGAGCTGATGCTTACCTTAGATTTTTGGATTCCATTTGGAGTCCTTTTCAATGCCTGACATCTTTTTTTTGACGTAGGCACAGAGAAAGACATTTCAGTCCCAAGACGAGCATCATTGCATAGGCAGTTCCTTCTCCCATAAGGAGTAGGGGTTTCCTTTGTGTTTGGCTTTTGGCTCGGAGGGCTGTTCCCTAAGTCCTACCGCATGTACTCCTGTAGGACGAGTGGCATTAATTTTCTACTGATATAAGGGAGTCTTTTAAATCATGAATGGGAATTACTTGAAAGAAAATAGAAGCACATGGGTATCTGGATATGGCTGATAATCTCTGGGGCATATGGAAGTCGGTAAAGTTTGGGAAATTTTGTGGTAACTTCTTTTTTGTAAGTTGGTAAAGGCCAGCCTGGAAGAGATGGAGAGATTGCCATTTATCGTGTGACAGCTGTCCCCACAGCCTGTCAGGGCACTTTGTCTTTACGTGTGTGGGTGCGTGAGTGTGCAGGATGAGTGTAGATGTCTGGTCTGTTTGGGTGCCTGGTGCCCAGAGCTGTGCCTGGTACACACAGTTGTATTTAATGAACTACGGCAGTTGTTGCAATTATTTTTTTCGTGACTCTCCAATTTCACTTGGATGGAGCTTTCCTCTCCTCTAACTCAGGGAATCAGTAAATAATTATACCTCTATCCTCCTACCCAGTCCCTCACAGTTCACTTTGAAGTCTTGTTTTTCAGTTTCATACGATAGCAGGGGCTGATTACTTCTCATTCCATTTGTGTATCCTAAAGATCAGTCATGAAAATGCCAACTCGATGGGCCAGCCCAGAGTTTATTAGGTCAGGCCACAGAATTTGACTCCCCAGCTAAATGACATTGTGCACGGAATCTCTTTAGGGTCTTTCCAGAATTGAGCTGAGCTATGTTTAGCTTGTTAAGATGAACTAGTTAGGGGAGGGAAGATAATGGGAAGGAGGAGGGCTTGTATGTGTACATGATTCATGGAGAAGAATCCAATTTTATAGAAACCACAGCTCAAATTAGAGAAAGCAAGCTTTTGGATTAAGATGATTTCTGTTGTGGTTGTAACATACCACAGTTTGATTTTTGTCCAGATGAAAACATTTGGTTTTCACTTCAGTAAATATTGTGGAGACATTGCCAGCTAATTCTGAAAAGTAATGAAACACGGCTTTGGCAAAGCGCAGATGCGTTCTCTACTCCCAATTCCACTTATCTGATCCAAGTTCAGATTTTTTTTTTTCACATTTGCTAATGCACTTGAATAATCAGGAGAGGAAAATCTGCTTGTAATTTTAATAGAAAACTATACTATACACTATACTTTATTGGGTATAAATCCTCTCTCCAAAAAAAAAAAAAAAGACCCACACCATCCTTAACCCACTTATGATGCACACCTTTCATTGATGACTTCTCTGAAACTAGTTTCTGAATGAGACACATGATGTAATTCTGCATGATGTCAGCCTCTAGCTGTCGTGAATGGGCCTTGTACTTCAGCTCATCCTCAAAACAAGATGAAAACACCCAGGCAAGACTTTCTGAGACACCCTTGTTTTCACCGTATTTGCTGGTGTTTTGCAGCGGGTGGTAAGGTGAGCCTTGCCGTGGAAAGGGAAGTTCTCTTTTTAGGAAGCAGCTTCAAGTTGTGAATCACCTCTCTTCCAGCTCTCTCTTCTTGTTACTTTCATCCCTGTCATAACCCCATTTCTGTTTTCGTAGTCCCACAATGAGCTTTTCAAAAGTTTACATCATTTGACATTTGAAGGAAAGACGTTTTCCTAATAAATTTTCTAGAGATGAAGCTTACCTCTTACATGCCAGGATCTATAAGTTGTGAACTATTTTTAATGAAAAACATTCCCTTCTATTTTCAAACACTAAAAATTAATTTAAATTTCTTTTCACTCAGCATCAACATGATTATGTAATATACCCAGTTACCCATTTTATAGTGAGAAATGTGAGATAATTTTCACCAGTGATAAAAACCCAGACTTTTGTGTGCTGTTAGGGTTTTGAGACATCCTTTTCTTCATCTATGTGTGTAGCAGTTTCCTCTTCCTCTAAACTTATTTGTAAATCAGAGGATTGAGCTTTTATCTAAGCTAACAGGAAATAAATAAAGTCCATATGAATGCCATAACCAGTTTAGGCTTCTCATGCTTTCTGTTTTCTTTTATGTATCTAAGGTTGTTATATACTTATTTTCTAGGTTTTAGCATATGACAGTATGTTTCGCCATCATCTTGATTATGAAATAGAAGATGAGCTTACTAGTTTTTTTCTCACCAAGAAAGAAAGAAGCTACTTTTGCAGTGCTTTGGTTTTTCCTGGCCCGGTCTGCTAGTTTGGCCTCTCCATTACTTTGCAGATGTACATGCCAGTGGAGTCTTGGAGGGCTTTACAATAGCTACATGGTGGCAGGGCTTCGGACTCTGCACATTAGATTCTCCTGTCCAAGAGGAGAATTGGTGCAAGGCTGATATTTGAACTCAGGACATCTTCTTGCCTCGGTTGATAGTTAACCGCCCTCCCCACCTGAAGTTCATTATTATTGAGCACTGATCTTTCCCCTCCACTTATCCTTCTCCCAGGAGTTTTCCTTCCTTTACCATATTAGCCTCTTCATTCTCCATCTGGTTATATAAAGAACACTTCATTATCCATTTTTTCTCTGTCAGTGCTTTAGCTATAGGTCCAGACCAACATGTCAATTACCTGAATAGAACCAAAGTCACCTTTTAGTGGAAGGCAAACTGCTTCCATCCTCCTTGTCCCCATATTTAGGGGATATCGCATCCTTTCTGACTGCAGAGCAAATTCCATCAGGACTTTGAGAGTGAGTCCCTTAGGAAGGAAGCCCCCACCCCCATTTTTTTACTGGTCTTCTGTCTCCTATTTTACATTTCTTTTATATTAGTCTGTGATTTTCTTTTAGAATATCTATCCTGTTATCAGTTTATTTATATTTACTGGGAAGCTGTTAAATTCATAAGATTGGTTGTTTTCTGCTTTTGTTGAAATTATCCTGTATACTTTTCTTTAGTGTAGTAACAAAACTTGGATACTGAACAGAGCTTTTAAACATTTTTCCATTTTAATTCTTTGGATTGTAAACTTAATCTTCTCCCCATTCTCTCTTAATCTTGAGTGTGAGGAATACGATTGTTGCTTCATGCTGTTTATACAATGTTTGAGATTTTAAAATATTCTCAGCAGATTCTGTAAGTGGAAGTTACTTCCTTTTTCTTTCTCTCGTGTTCCATGTGGTTTTACCTGATTCTCTTTGAAACATAGACTATTTTTGTGAGTCGTATTTTCCCCTATTTTCATATTACTCCCAAGTGGCCTCTGTTGCAGAGTTTATTGCATTTTCTGCTGGGGAGAGAAAGAGGAAGTCTGGATGAGTAATGGCTTATTTCCTTAACCCTCCAACAGATGGCAGAGTCGGCTGTGGAAGTTATTGCCCGGTCTGCACAAAACCTGCTTTTTCGATACTAATTCAACTTTCTGATTTCAACTGCTAGTCAGTGTGTCCAGGGTAGAGTATAAGAAGCTCTTCTTTAGAAGAAATTAGACATGGATATTTTGATCTGGAAGGAACTTGAAGAGATTCTTTAACCTGTTCCCTCTCATTTTACCAAGCAGGGAGATATAACTGCTGAATAACTTTCAGGTGTTGAAGTTCCCCACTGTGTCTCTGTGACAGCATATAACATGTCACCTGTGTCATGGTACATGCTATGGTTAATTTTTTGTTTTTTTAACTCAAAACCCCTTTGAGTGCTGAAATAAAGTTTCTTTTGCTTTTTCTTAAGTACTTTATACAGTTCAATTTAGGAAAGAAGAATCCAGTGGTATTACCTGTGAATGGTGAACCCTGACTGGAAAGCTGTGATTAGGAAGCCGGGAAGAGTGCTATCTTCTCTTTTCCTAGTCATAGTGAGTCATGTAATAGTTGTAAAACCACTTAGAACAAGAGTAAACCTATTCTTTCAGTGGCAATATATATGGGTAGGTATTTTCTTTTTTCTTTTTTTGACTTCATCTCTTTTATTTGTTTAAATGATTTCCGCTCAAAGTCTTTCTCAGATTTAAGAACCTTCTGTTGAAACCCTGCTTTTAACTGGAAATGATCAAAGGGGATGGAAAAAACCCCTAAAGCGTGGGGAATGGCTTTTGCTAGGCTGTACATATTCTGTTATCCACCGAGGGTCCTATTTTCTTTTTTCCTTCTTCCTTTCCCTCCCCTCCCCTCCTTCTTCTGCCACATACATCCTTTTGGAATTTGATTTCCTCCCAGTGGTGAGACCCAGATAAGTTTTAGGGCTTTTGAATGTTGGTAGGTCATGATTGCAACAAAAGAGAAGGGGACTGGAGGTGTCTGTTTTGTCTTTGCATTTCTGCAAGGTAGGTGTTTGGTTTGCCCTTCAGCTCCATGTTGCTGAATTCATTCATTCATTCCTATCTCCTTGTTAGAACATGCAGCTCTGAATTGGACAGGAATAGTATTAACCGTTGCCTTTGCAGTGTGAGATCTCCATTTGGGGAGGAAAGCAAATTGTTTATTGGTAACTTTATTGATGTTACTGGGAATGTTAGCTCATTCACAGGAAAGTGGGTAAGAGAAAAAAATGAACTCCACATTTATTATTTCTTCTGCTATTGGTAGTAGCTCTCCCATACTTAATGGGAAAGAAGATTGAGATTGTTACTGGAAATTAATTTTGGAGATTTCCTTTCTTTCTTTTTTTTTTTTTTAAGCAGCCTCTGGTCCCAAACAATGCACCAGGGAGTTGACATTTCCTTTTGAATTGTTATAGTCGGATAAGAACTATGTGTGCTTCTTTTATAATACTGAGCTTCTTTTCTGGTGTTATTGCTGTCTTAAGTGCAGACATGAAAACATTTAGGGATGAGGAGGTTAAGATGTAAAAGGAGTGAAGGGTTTGAGTTCTCTTATGAGGAGAGTTTTGTTGTGTGGATATTTATTTTAAATTTATGTTGCTGCTTATGATAGTGAAATAGCTTCCAAGTATATTATTTTTAGGACTCCGTGTCTGTCATTCACCCCATTTGAGTAGAAGACCATTACCTTCTATAAGGAAATATTATATTCTGTTTTTAACCACTCGCTTTTCTCTGATTGTCTTTTCTTTCATTCTTAAATTTGTTTGATTAAATTCATATTTTTTTAAATTTTTAAGTTAAAGGCGTAACCCAGAACAGTCTTGTCTTTTGACAACTGTGGTTAGATGTTTTTATTGTATTGATTTTTTTTCCTTGCTCAATTCAATCTTTGGAGGTCTTCTCCCTCCAAAGATTGAATTGAGCAAGGAAAAAAAATCACCCCCCCCCCCAAGGACTATTTAAATGAAATTTAAAGAATTTTGGTTTGGTGAATGGCATCATCCTCCTACTGTGGGAGTTTTGCTTGAAATCTGTTAAAGGACACAGATGGAGTTATATTTCCTGGGGGACATTTGAAAAATAAATTAAAAATGGCAATAGAGATGAATAGCTTTGTTTAGTCTGCTCAGTCATGAGGATTTAGGTTCATAACTTAATAAATGTCTCTCTTTGTAGCGCTCCTTCTGGAAGGGGCGAGCATCCAGGCCTGTGTTTATGAGCCCTCTTTCTTAAACCTCCCAGGTTCTCCTGCGCTGCCCAACAGCATGGTATATTTCGGAAGCTCTCAGGACGAGGAGGACGTCGAGGAGGAAGATGATGAGACAGAAGATGTCAAAATAGCCACCAACAATGCTTCATCTTCATGCCAGTCAACCCCCAGGAAAGGAAAAACCCCCAAGCATGTTCACAATGGGCATGGTAGGTTTAGTATTGATTTGGGGTTAAAAAAAAACAAAAAGATAAAATCCAAAGCTTTGGGTAGGAAAGCCGTTGAGAAGAAGGCGGAAGATGAAAGCTGTACAGCTGGTTAGTAGAAAGGCAGCTCTAGGTACTTGTTCAAATGCAAGACACATTAAGAGCAAAGAGATTGACACATACAGTCAAGTATATTTTAGATGAATAGATTGGCAAGATGAGTAGAAACTTTCTTATGTTGTGTTGTGGAGATGATGATAAATTCCCTAAGAGTTGCAGATATAGGATTCAGAAGAGGGAGCGATTCCATTAAATCGGAGGTGGTTAAGAAGATTTCATGAAGAAACTTTAGTGATCAAGTTACTGTGATTTCAGCAGGTGACACTAGTGTTAAAAAACCATCATTCAGCAAAAGAAATACGTAAATGCACACATCTTATGAACTAGACTGATTTTTTTCCTCTTCCAGTGCTGTGGTGTGTGGGAGGAAGAATAGGACAAAAAGTTGGATATCAGAGAGGAAATGGTTTAAGTTGGCTTAAGTGGAAAGTGCCCAGAGGTTTTTTAACAAGAAAGTGACTTAATGGGAGATGTGTTCTGGAAAGATTAAGCAGGCATTGATTATGAGGATTACATAAAGAGAAATGACTTGAAGAAGAGGAAACACAGTGGAAGGCTGTAATCATAGGTGATTACCTGGTCAAAAGTAACGAGGGACTAAAAGTTGGTCCTGGCAGTACAAATAACAGGGGCGATGTAAGTCCAGAAATGTGGCAGGGGCAGTGCTGGGAGGACTTGGTGACAAATTGAATTAGTTTGGGGTCCGGGAAAGAAATGAGAAAAGCAGAGTGAAGCAATGACATTGGGGTGGGGATATTATTATGGCCGTTTTCCGTTGAGTTCCTACCAGGTACTCTGCTAGACATATTTTGTGTAGGACTCACAGAAACCCTATTCTGTAGGGAGCCCCCCCTGCGTACAAATGGCAGAAAATTAGAACTGTCGATAAGTGATTGAGGCAAAGGAAAGTCAGTGTCTGTCTGTCTGTCTGTCTGTCTGTCTCTCTCTCTCTCTCTCTCTCTCTCTCTCTTTCCCACTCTTAGCTGTGCACTGAGCTACCACATGTCTGCATTGCCGATTTAATGATTGTTGTCTGTCCCACCTCTTGCTTATGGCTGTTTTTCGATGGCCTATACATGTGGTAAATGTATAGTCCTCCTTTTAAGGACTTAGAGTTTAGTTGGGGAGATGGGGTTAATAATCCCAGTGCATAATACAAAATGGTGGCTTATTTTTAACTTTTCAGGAAAAAGTTATTTTACCTGCAGTTGTGGTCATCAGGAAATCTTGATGGTTGGAAGAGAGCTCCATATATGAGGTGTAGAGTACAGGCACAGGTGTAGAGATAAACTTTTTAGGGAAGGTCATGAATTGTGAATTTGCACATAAATGGTGGAATGTGGAATATTGCCTAGTTTTGAAATGGTGGCACATTGACCTACCTACCAGTATGGGGGTGGGGTATACTTCAGGGCAACTGGAATCCACAGGATAGTGTTGAGAACATGTACGCTGCTAAGCAGGAGGAAGAATTCAAATACAGAGAATTGGGAACTGTTGATGATTTTAGATGTGGAAAGAAGATGAAATAGATGTCAAGTTCAGAATGATTCCCCCAGCAACAGGGTTTAGTCTGAAATGAAAGGAGAGAGGATGAGAGGCTGGACTTAACAGCAGTTCAGATGAATGCAGGAGGCATTTTGAAGCAGAAATGATCAGCTTTCACAGCTGCCAGGAGATGCAGGGTTGAAAGTAATAGAACAGGAATTAGGAAGGTAGTTAAGAGCTTTATCATCTGTTGAGTTTGCGATGATGGTAAAAGACAGAATAGAGTGGGAATTTATTATGGAGCTGCTGGCTAAAGCAATCAGAACAAATTGGCTTTCTGAGATAGAATGAACCAAATAGGCTTGTAGGGATTTTTTTATTATTATTATTCTTGAGAAGGTATTTACTCTTATAGTTTAATTTGGTTTAGTACGAATCAAGAGTAAGTATGAACAAAATGTGAAGTTGGACTCACATCTGTTAGTCTGTTTGTCCATACAATAGACATATATTTCACCAGTACTGTATCAGAATGGTTCCATGAGATGTTATTTTCATTCTCACTGTGGTTGGGTAGATGAATTCAACAGTCATGTTAATCAGGTGAATTAATCCCCTGTGTATCTTGTAGTTGTGATTGGGCCCTCAACTCCTTCCTTTTTCTAGCTTGTTTGAGCTTGCTGGTTAACTAGATGATTTTATCATAGTTTTAACTTCCAGTGTCAAAAATTACTATCTTTCATGTGTGTAGATCTTATTTTCTTTAATTCTCTTTTTATATGAGCTGCAGGGTGGTGATGTGAAGGGGCATTGAATATGTGGCAGCAAATTACAGGGAGTTATATGAAGGGGGTGGGGTGAGGGTAAAGGAATTGGCTGAGTTCTCAAAGAAAGAGGATAACAATTTTGCATTGACTGCTGTCATCGTCATTAATATAGAACAAACGCTGGCAACAATTCCTGTGGCAGTTAGTCATCTTTCCTGCTTTGCTTTTACTGAGACCCATTTCTTTGTAAATGTAGAGCAGAACTCCTTGAGATTCCTCATAATAGGATTTCACTGTTGGTAGCCATCAAGTTATAAAAGGGGATGTTTGTTTAAATGTGATATATGACAACAGAATGAAACAGATCCTCCTGTAGACGGTTCATTTGTGATAGAAAATTCTTGGTGGTAGTAAAAAAGGTATTTACCTGAGTCTGTTGACCTGGCATTGGGCCAGTGGTTTTATCTTTAAAGGAAGTTGATAGATGGTGGGTGATTGTGTATATGAGAAACATGCTAGACCCCAGGATTACCAAGGACCTGCCCTAGCCAACTTTGTTCTATATGAGGTTCAGAGGAGGCTTCTTTATGCTCAGAAAATAGAATCTTTTCTGTTCAGTTTCTGAGAGCACCTGCAGAGCTCCAAGCTTGATTAGATTTCTATGGCAGTGGTGCCTAATTGCCTTGTAATGAACAGCAAGCAGGTGTCAGAGGGTACCCCAGCCATGTAGGCGAGCAGTTGGACTTGCCACTCCCCAGAATGGATTAGAGAGCCCTGTGTGTGACACCTACCACATCAAGAGACCTGTGATGTTCTTGGCCTGCACCTTGTGCTTCCCTTACCCCTCAGCCCCCATTCTCTGATTTTAGAGGGTACTTGATAAGCATGAGCACCCCCCCCCCCCAAAAAAAAAAATTCTGGAGATTAAAATGAGTTCTCTGTGTATACAAAAAGAAAAGCTGGGGTACAGTTTACGAATAAGATGAAGGCTCTTTTCCTGCCATGGTTCATTTTCCAAAAAGTAAAACCTCGAGTTAGATCATCAGCATTTCATTTTGATTGGGTAAAGAATCTGCAAGTGTTAAGATAGATTTTCTAACACGAATAACCTGGATGACGGCATAATAATTGTGTAGTCAAGCAGGCCCTCAGAATTGTTGACTTTTTTGGACCAGAAAGTGTAGAGCAAACTGCATTTCTGTGTTTTTCTCCATGACGCTGCTTTTTCCTGCTTTGTATGCCAGAGATGTTAAGGTATGTCAGGAAATTTAGCAACATCTGTATCCTTCCCCAAGAGGATCACCCTCACTGAAATGTGGGGAAAGAAATGCACAAAAAACAAATTGTGGAAAACTAACACTGTTACTGTGGCAACTTTGGCCAAAAACCCTGATTAGGCCGCATGTCCAGGAGAATAGTTTTATTTAGGCAGTGTAAACTTGAAGAAAACTGCCAATGGTGTCCCACTTTATCTTGTTTCTCCCCAAAACTCGAACCTGAGTGAAGCACGGGGTTTCCTTACCAAACAGGAACCCGAGAGAGAGCACACCTGCCAGCTCACCTTCTGACAGTGCGCTGCAGTTGGTGTCTAATTGGGTCTTTCTATGACAGTCCTCCTCTTCCCTGGTGTAGAAGCTCTGACCCCAATAGTCTCCTGCAAGAGCCTGGTGTCCCCAGGCAGATGTTGAGTTTTGCAGACGTTACACAGAACCCTTGATGCTCTCATTTATAATCCACTGGAGCATCCTAATGAAAATGGATTTGTTTATTAAAATACATAATCTGAAATGACATGGACAGCATCACGCGTGCTTTCGACCTTGGGTTAACACTCAAGGGTTACAATAACAATGCCTTCAGCAACTTCTATTTAAATAGCTCTTCAGAGTTTCTGAAATAGTCTTACATATACAGAACCTCAAATGATCCTAATGATAGAGCCCTTAGGTAATCACTATTTGGAAACAAAACAACGCAGTCAAAACACTGCTTTCTGGGTATTTATGCTACAAGTTGATATTTGAAATGGCTTAGTTTTGAAAAGTTCTCATAATTGGTTAGTTTTTTTTCCAGTGGGATAAGAGGTAGACCAGAGGAATTAATACATTCATTTGGAATTTGGCTTTGGTTCTTCCTTAGCATTTTCGTTGTGGTGAGGTGTTTGTCATCCTTTGCAGAGAACTTGGTGAAGGTTCATCGCTCACATTAGCCACATATTGTACATTCTCCGAACGCCTTTTTGCACTTATGACGAATGGAAAGAATAGCAGAGACCATTGTTCCTTTGTGTGCTCATCTCGTTCTGAACAGGGACATTTCTCAGAAGACTTTTTAAACAACATGTCATTGAACTCCCAGCTGGAATGATTTAATTGCTTTTGGATTCACACCGGGGGCATGTTGTGTAAAGGCCAAAAAGCAATCATTTGGACGAGTTTACCACATTTCTGCTCTGTGGTTGCCTTCGAGGTGCATTCAGGCCTCTTTCCATCAGGATGGTGAAGGGGTGGGTGTGCAAGCAGGTCCAGGGTCCCGCCATAGCCTTTGCAATAAGGAGATGCTCTCTAGCTGACAAATGCTTTTTTCTTTAATTGATGTTTTCATGGGATACCCTCTTTACCTTTCTTTAACCTCTGGCTGCTCCATTTGTTTTCCTCTTGAGGCAAGTGAATATTCCAGAAATTTGGAATGTGGGCTGGGAGTGTGTTTTTTTTTAAGAGCAGTAGTACACTGTGGTCAGGTTATAAAGTATTTGCTTCTTAGCATCTACCACTTCTGTATGCTGGGTCACATAGTGGTTGAGAGCACGATGCTGGATCTTACCTTCCCATTACAGCTGCAACCTTGGGCAAGCTTTCTGTGTTTTAATTTTCTCAACCTTAAAGAAGGGATCATGGGAGTCTTTTTCATAGGTTTTGGTGAGAGCAAAATGAGTTAATGTATGTGTGAACAGTTCATGGCTGGTTGAAAGGGCCTGTTGGCTATTACCATTGATAACCACATGTGATTGAGAAGATATGGAAGCCTAGGACAGCCTTGTAATAGACGAGAGAATCCTGGAAAGTTGGTATGTTTAAATACCTGTCACACGGGGAGGGTTTGGAAGAGGCAGCTGTTAACCACTGTGGGTGTGTAACATTATTGACTTTACTCGAACGAGCTTTTTTGAGCTTGGTAGGCAGTCCCCAGTAACACCTGTCCATTGGTTTAATTGGCCTGTCCCTGTTTCTTCTCATTTTCCTTAAGCATTTGTTCTACTGGTCCACATAGGACCTTTGGGACACACACAGCTTAGGACAGAAGGCCAGGTGCCCCTCGAATTTAGTGTGTAGGTGTCTCTTCCTGGGAATGTAAGAGCCCATCTCCTCTGTGGTGAGATGCTCACACAGATTTGAATGATGGTCAACTAGGTGACGTGCCTGGTGGTAGAAGAGAATCTTATGGTTCAGATACACCTTCCTAACCAGGTGTCATTGGGCCAGTTATTCAACCTCTTTAAATCTCAGTTTCTTTGCTTATAAAATGCAGATAACATCAGCTTTTCCCATTAGGGTTAGGATTAGGGGTAGGAGGGAATGGGAAGTGACTGCTAATGGCCATGGTGTTTCATTTTGGGGTGATGAAAATGTTTTAAACTTGGTAATGGTTGAACAGCTCTGTGAATATGCAGAAATCCATTGGAGTGTACACTTTAAATGGGTGAATTACATGCTATGTGCATTATGGCTTATTGAAGGATAAACAAGAATCTGTTAGGACTAAACGAGTGACAGATAGACAGGGTCTGGCACTTGGTGAGGTCCCAGGAAGTTGGGGCTGGCTACTGTCCTGTTGCCATACACATGCCCCATGACTTTTCTAAAGAACTATAATACCCTGCAGTTGTGAATAAATTAATATCATGTGTTAGAGTCTTAGAATCTTTAATCAGTTTTGTTGTCCATAGTTGACTGCGATATTTTTATATCATGTACACTGTAAATTGAATTGCTGAACTGTTCACCAAACTACTCAGTATTTAGTATTTTTAGCTAAATTCATCTGACCTGTCTTAAGGGAAATCTTTAGTCACTTGGGAAGTTGTGCCATTTCCAGAGACCGTAAAATGTGCATATAGAATTTTTGAAAGTCATTTGTTTCTTAGCTGGAGGGTGGGTGGAAGTGTTTGTGAAAGAAAAGGGGATCTTCAGATCTTCAATATTTATTTGTAGAACCTTGAAAACAATCCTTATTAAAATGCAAATATTTCAGTATTTAGTTTTTCTGTATTAATACTTCTATTCAGAAAATCACCAATTCTTGTATAACTGACTATGGATATGAGGTGCCTTCCAATTTAACACATTTTCAAGGTGTCTATCAGTGTACTGTGAATAACTACAACATCCTTGTTCTTCATAAGCAAAAGTGGGCCAGGATAATTTACTTCAGTTGTGACTGGCCTTTTAGAATTCATCCACTTGAATAAAGGGTTTTATGAAACCCCAAACTGCAGAAACACTTTATTCATTTGTCATTCAGGAGTTAATGCATGTCCCCTTCTGAATATAATCCATGGTTCCGTGCTCTCTGTCTTTTTTTTTTTTTTTTTTTTTTTTGAGTTATACAGTAGGAAATCTCTCTGTCCACTGCTTGCCATTCCAGAAGGTCATTTGCCCAGGCATTCCTACCCCTTGGCACTCTGGAGAATGCAGGTGCCTTAGAGCCAACCAGTGTGGGACCCAGCTGTGGGGCTAGTCGCCGTCAGACCATCAGTCTCGTCATTTTCTCAGCTCCTTTGGGGGCCAAGTGGGCCAAGAAACCATTTTTCATTGACAAAAAAACATTCATCCTGATTTATGGTCTTTCTGTTGCCCTGACCTTTATATTCTCATAAAGGTCATACACCCTTTTAAACTTTAGTATCAGAAGTTATTAGGAACATCTGTAAGAAACATGTTTAAATGGCACATGTATCCAACTCTGGTAGTTGTGTCACGTTTCTAGATCTGGGGACAGTGGCAACTAAATTTTGATTGAAAAGAATCTAAGTCCCATTCTGTGTCTACAGAATGTCAGTTCTTACACAGAAAATTCATTTTCCTCTAAAAATCTTTTTAATGGATATCTTTCCTGTTTTATATGTATTATCAAAGTGATAGAATTTCACTGTATTCCACAGGGGTTTCACAAATAACCACGTAAACCAGTAGAACGTGTGTGTGATGCTGGGGTCGGGGTGCACAGAGTTGCTGTGGATTTCGTTTCATCTCTTGCTTGATGTTGGTGACTAGTGTGAGATTGCAAAGGGGCTTTCGCTCACCTAAACCCATTCTTGCCACTTTCCCTCGTTTTACACATGAATACTGTAGCTGAGTTACTGGAGCTGTTTTTGCCCAGGGCAAACCAGGTTACAGCACTCACACACGCTGCATTAAAATCCTTTCGAAACTGTTGGCACAGGTTGGCAGACATGCCATTGTTTTCAGACAATAGTGACTCAGAGTTGAACTTGCTCCAGGGAGCAAGTGCGGCTTTTGTACAGTAACAAGGATTTAATGCCAGCCAATTGATGGCGTCTGTCTTCCCCAAGTCGGGCCGCCTTGTAATGACACGAAGCTTACATTTAAATATCTGGCTCGAGATCAGAAACTTGGCATGCTTCTCTTTTCCTTTCCGTACACATTCTTTTTTTTTTTTTTGCAATGATTCTGCCTTTGTCTCTTCAATTTGTTTTGGGGGTAGGACTGGGAGCATTTCTTATTTTATGTGATTTTGGGGTTAGTCCAGTCTTCCCGCCTTGGGTTCATTCTCTCCTTCTTGTCCTTTGTGTTCCTGCTAGCAGACGTTTTGGCCCTGCTTTCAGTAACTCCTCTTGTCCATATTTCTCTTTCAAGGCGGTGATGTCTTCAGAACCCTGTTATATTAGCTCAGGTCAGACACTGAGTTGTCTTAGGATATCATAACTTTGTCACATGCCAACCAAGTAAGACTCTTCTTGCCTACTCACCTAATAAAAAAATCAGGATTATCTGATTATCTGGTGTTCAGACAAGATGCCGTTATTAACACTAATAATTAGTAAGATTGGGACATCTGGATATGGGAAGGGCACGGAGGCAGGCAGAAGTGCACGGGGCTGGCCTTGTCAGCTCTGTTTAAAGGGAATTATGGTTTTCAGATACAGGTCTTGTCCTGTCCATTGAAGCAGGAGCTTTTCAGAAGATCAGCCTTCTTAGATTTGCATAACTCCTTTCTCTCAAGACCACAAAGCACTTTATATACTTTATTTTAAATACTTCAGCAATTCCTGGAGGACAGATCAGGGGAGGCAGCTGGTGTGTAGTTCAGAGAATTGAAGCACAGATGTATTTGGTGATCTGAGAACTAGAAATCAAAACCAAGCTCTCCATGTCCCTCTAAGAGGTCGGGTATATTGTGAGGGTTTTAAAGACCTCATGACCGGCTTTTATAGACTGCCTTATGGGTCTCCCTCAGGAATCTTGGTGTGATCTAACTCTGTGAACTAAGCTTATGTGGGGAATATCATTTAGTACAAACTCCCTGGAGCTGTAAATGGGAGTTCCTCCTTGGAAAGTGTAGCTTTCCACCATCAAGGGATTGCGGGATTGCAGGATTGCAGTTACAGATGTTTCTGAAGTAACTTCTCTTGCTCATTTCATTTTCATCCTTTATTGGGAGCCAATCTTACCTTCTCGGGCATGAAGTGACCCTAAATCAGAATATCAGTTTTTGGATTTAAAGATTTTGCTTGCCGTGGTGCGAAAACACTTGTCTATAGGCCATGTATCAGGGGGTGTGTGTATACAAATCAATATATTTCTCTCTGTTTATTAATGTAAGAGCTATTTGTATTTGAGTACAATACAATTTCTTAATATGGTTCACTATGATAAATGCCTTTTTTTCTCTCAGAGTCCAATTATTCCTTTTAATTGGGGAAAGTGTGCATAGGTCTTTTATACTTTTAACTTTCTTGGTCTTTCTGTTTCTTATGTTTGTTCACAGGGTTTAGTCTTTCCCTGTGAGAGAACATATTTTTTTTTTTCCTTCCACTCCTCGAGAATCTTACAAATGAAGACAAAAGATAATTACTTGGAGAGGTAAAACTGGCAGGTTCCCACGACACTTAAAATTAATGAGCTGTTGAGGACAAAATATACCTTCTCTCTGGCTCCATCATCTTCGCCCAGCCCTCCCTTCCCCCTCCCTTCCCATTTAACACATCATTTGACTTTTTGGCTGTGTTTGCCATTTGTGTGTATTGCTTCTGTAAAATAGCAGGATAAGATGGTTACAGAGAGTGGATTCATTTTGAATACTATACTACTCTTTAAAATTACAGTTAATTTTATTCAATTTTTGATTTTCATATTTTTGAAAACTTTCCCATTTTCTGGTTACCTGATCAAAATATTCTTTAGTAGAATACGGTGCTGCGGTTCACAGAGCAGCCAGTTTGGTTTCTGATGTTAATGGCACATGCCTTCCTGTCTCCTCCTGTGCCCCTTTCTTGTCTGTCATCATGGTGCCCCACAGCGTCACCTTTGATTTGCAGGGCTTTGCTTTCCAGAGCATTTTTTTCTGAGAAGTTGCTACAGTGCTGCTGGCGGGCAAAACCCCTCCAAGGCATTAGAACTGAACCAGAGTTGTGCATTCTGTTTCAGGTGCAGATAATGCAGAGGAAGGATTGGTTTTGTTGTAGTTGTTGTTTTTCCCAGATCTCAGAATAGTGTTACTGGCTTAACCACAGTACCATTCTTCATGAGTGCTTGCTTCATGCCCTGCTACAGCCCCTTTCTAGATGAGTATTTTCTCACTGAATCCTCAAAGCAACCCTATGAGATAGGTATTAAGTGGAGAAAACAAAGGCTTGGACCAGGTAACCAGTTTGAGGTCAAATAGTTAGCAAATGACTTTTCTGGATTCAAATTTAAGAGCTTGAGCTTGTGCTCGTAGGTAAAGACTTTAAGTACATGGCTCATCAAAGCCTCTGGAACCATGATGTAACTAACTGTGGGAAAGCTGGTCCAGCCCAGCAGGTTTCAGGCATTTTGGTCTCAAGACCCTTTTCTGTTCTTCACAGTTATAAGGGACCCCCATAAGGCCTTTATTGATGTGGACTGTATTTATTGATATTTACCATGTTTACATTACAGCTGAGGAAATTTAAAAATATTCATTTAAAAGTAACACAAACTCATTACATGTTAACACAAGTAGCACTGTTATGAAAAGTAATTACATTCCAAAACCATCTAAGAAGTTACAGGTGAGAAGAGTTGCATCGTACTGCATTTTTGCAAATCTCTTTAATGTCTGGCTTAGTAGAAGACAACTAGATTCTTATGTTGGCTTCTCCCTTCAGTCTTTTGCATTACATGGTTTTGATTGATGTATATGAAGAAAATCAATCTTAGATAAATACGGAGCTGGAAAGGGAGGAGCCTTTTATTTTATTCTGTGACATCACACCTGTACTCAACCAATGGTAGTTTCTTAAACGTCAGTTATTACAGGACTCTGAATCTGTATCAGTAAACTTTACATATTTTGTTATATTAAAATTCATCAGTTTGCCTTCCACTTTGAATGAATCTCTTACCTATACAGTTTTGTAATATCTTGTATTGATAGTTTGAAAATAATATTTCACTGAGTTATTGTCTGCGCCTTTCATTATGCAGTATCAAAGAACCCCATGTCACCAATGACCTCATCAGAAAAGTCTTTAAGTTGGCGGAAGGCTGTCAAACTCATGGTGGCACATAGAGGTTTTTTAGAATTGTAATTTTTGCTCGCAATTGTATATTCTATTATTGACCACAATAACTATTAGTTATTTTCCTTGACAGGCTTACTTGATTCATTTTCAAGAAAATAACTGTATTGGTTCTTCTTTTAAGTAAAAATAACATTCCGTGAAAAAATGAGCTAGCTTGCAACTTAAATAATCGTGCAAGTGCTTTTCTCCTGGAAATAGTCATCATACTTTTTGGTATGCAGGAGAAGTGCTTTATTTGTAGTTCTCATTTTGTCACACAAAGTATATGTACTCAAGGGTCAAGATTAAATACTATTAACAAGTTGTACTGCTTTATCACATCTTTAAATGAAGCTGGCTTTGTTTCTTTTTAAACTGGTAGTGAAAAATACTGTAATTATTAGTATAGTTTGGTGCCACAGCTTTAATTTGTGTTAAGGCACCAGCAGTTTTGCCCACATTTTTTTTTTAAATACATTTTATTGAAATGTAATTGCCATATCATAAAATTTACCCAAAGTGTAGAATTTAATTGTTTTTTAGTATATTCACAAAGTTCTGCAACCCTCACCACAATCAACTTTGAAACATATTTAGCACCTTGTCCACATTAGCAGTTACTCCTATTTTCCCCAAAGCTCCCCAGTCCCTGACAACCAGCTGTCAACTTCCTATCCCTGTGTTTTGGTCTGTTCTGGATGTTGCATATTAATGGAATCATACAATGTGTGACCTTTTGTCATTAGCTTCTTTCACTTACCGTAATGTTTCCAAGATTGATTCATGCATATATGTAGCATGTATCAGTACTCGAATCTTTTTTTATGGATGGATAATACCCCACTTGTATCTCTAAGTCCCAGGTTCATCAAACTTTTGAACCCCTTACTCCCCTCCCCCAATTTTTAACTATTATTAATTCTACTTTATACAAGTTTTTCTGTGGATATGTGTTTTCATTTCTCTTATGTACATATCCGGAGTGGAATTGGTGGGTCATGTGGTACCTCTGTTTCACCTTCTGAGGAACTTCCCAGCCTGTTTTCCAAAGGACCGCATCATTAGACATTCCCACCAGCAGTGTATGAGGGTTACAATTTCTCTCCGTCTCACCAGCACTCCATTATCTGTCATTTTAGAGCATAGCTATTCTAGTGGATGTGAAGTTGTATCTCATGGCACTTTTGACTTGCATTTCTCTCACAGATAATCCACTTTTAGCCATCATCATGGTTGGAAAATCAACACAGTGAAAAACACAAATGATGTCTTAGGATAGTTATGAAAACAGTTCTGACCTAGGGGATGCCCCGAAAGGGTCTCTGGATTCCCAAAAAGTCAAGTCACTCAGTAAACTAAACAGCCCAGCCCTGTTGTGGGATGTGTGTTTTTAGCGTTGTACTTCTCCCTGCGTGGGCAGGGCATTAGCAGTGTCTCTTTTTCCCGTGAGACATTTTGGGAGGACATAGTGGGCAACCGGGTTCAATAGGGGGCGATGATGGTCTGCTCAAGCCAGCCATCTGTCTGTATTGAAGCCCTTCTTACACTGTAGCTGCAGGGAGACCAGGGGACAAGAAGAGATACTGCTACAATCTGATTACATAATTAATAGCCTGAGACAGTCTTCTTAAATATGCAGAAATAAGGTTTACTAAGTGTTAAATGCCTACCGAAACCCAGACGTTGTGCTAGATGCTCTCCACACAGGAACATCTGTTATCCTTAGTCTACAGATGAGAAAACTGAGGGATTAAGTAACTTTCCCAGTTGTTAATAGCAGAGCTGGGAATTGAACTGCTCATATAGTGTTAATGAAAGGAGACAAAGCCACAGAATGATTTTTTTTTTCTAACTGAGCAAAGAGAAGTCATAATAGACCTGGTATTTCTTTAATAGCAGGGTGCATCTTGATGCACATCTTGGTGACAGGAACAGAGCACAGAGAAGTTTGGATATTTGAGATTAAAAAAAAAAAAAAAACTTCCTGTATCATGCTTCAATAAAGGAGCTCTGCTCACTGCTTTAGAAAATTGGTGAATGGTCAAGAATTGCCTAGATTCATGTTCTTTGGCTTGATTTTTAATCACATTGAAGTATGACTTCTTACAGATGTTGCTTTTAATTTGTCTTGAAAGCAAGCACAGATACTGCCAGCTTGGTTATGATTGATGGTTTCTGACAATGTGCAGTTACTTACACTTAGCATAAATGCCAACCATTTGAAGCTCTCCATTTTTTCTGTAACTGAGAGTATCCACTAGAATCTTATACAACACAGGATCACAGACCATATTTTGCTTTGGTGTGGTCTTTACTTCAGAATTGAAAATCTATTTAGAATATATAATCACTCGGGCTGGGAGAAGCTTTAGAGATCAAGGTTCACATCCAGTCCAGATCTGGAAAATGTAAATCTCTATGGTACATAATCCATATAAGAAGTAATAACAAGTGGACCAAAGAAGTAAATCTAAGCAATTGAATCTAGAAATAAACAGGAGGAGACATAGAGGAATATTTTACCATTTGAAGATATGAGAGGGCTTTCTAAGCGTAAAAGCAAAGAAAGAAACTAAAAAATGAGCTAGTGGAGTTAGCGCCACAAGAAATGAAAAACAAATGACAAGAGGATGATATTTGCAACCTGTAAGGCGTACATGGAATTTAAAGGGCACATAAATGGAGGTGGTGAAAGAGAAATGTTGAAGGAACTGTGGATACAAGTTATCCCCAGTCTACAGATCCTCAAAAAAGAAACGTATCTTTGAGCTTTCTGAAGGGCAGGTAGGAGTAGGAGAGTTTGACTTCTGCTCCTTCAGGCCAGCAGGGAGAGATTTTAGCTCAAAGAAGGAGGAACTTTTCTCTTTATAGCTGCCTGATCAGGGTAGTGAGTTCTGCCTGGAATTCTTCAAGTACAAGATTAAGGCGAGGGATATGTCCTGGAGTGGAGGTGCTTGACATGCACGGAGACAAGGTGACCTTTTAAGACTCCCTCTGTTAGGACATGCACCAGGAGCCTTTGTAAAATGACAGCTATAAGGACTCACTGTCTCTTCTCTGCACTGCACTGCTCTGCCTGAAGCTTGTGGGGGTGGAGCAGACCAGGCACAGGTGGCCTTCCTGCTCCGCCTGCTGGGTGGTTGCAGGGGCAGGGACAACCTGTAGGTGTGAGAGAGAGGAAGAATTGGGAAAGGCTTGTCAGTTCCTGGAATGGGGCCGGAACTGTTGAGTCTGTTTAGGTTTGCAAGTCCTAGCTATAAAGCAGACGAGAAAACTCGTGGACAGCAGTGTCATTGTAATGTGCTGTAAAAACCTCGAACATCACTCACTGTTCCTTTTGACCTCCCTAAGTGGGTGGGGTCCAACCTTCATGGTGCTAATTGGCACTGCCAGCCGGGGGTAATGAAGGGGGGGGGGTGGAGAGTGTCAGGATGGGGAGGGTGGGCCTGTGTTGGTGACAGGCTGCATAGCCTGGGCAAGGTGCTCATCTCGTCTTTGCTAATTGGCCTCATCTATAAACTGGGCATGAGGAGAGTGTCCTGTCCCTTCAGATTCAAAGGCCGAGTGCACTTCAGAGCATTAACATTTTCCCCGGCTCAAGGGTAAACGCCTCCGAGGGTCTGGCTCAAACCTCCAACAACCCTCTTTCTCCTTTGTGGTCACCAAGGGGTCAGGTCAAGCAGTTACCTCCCTAACCCATGTTCTTTGGCAGATCTTCAGCCTCGAAATGCACATCTTTGAATCTGAGAGTTTATTGTCCCGCATCCCCTGTATCTTTATACACAAGGTGCTCCTGTTCTTGGAATGTGACTGTTGGTGGTAGCTTCTTCATTTTAATTTCTCGCTCTTCGTGTTTGAGGCATGATGTTGATATTCTGAGGGCTGCTGAGGTTTATTAGTGGGGATTTTTAAAAATCGATTTTTCAATCATTTCAATCAAAGGAAATAATCATTAGGATACGCTTATAATTTTTAATTTCATCTCAGTGTTTAGGACGGTTCTTGAACTTGGCGTTGTGCTGCTGGTGAGCTTTGACTCTTGAGAGTGTGGTAAGACTCGATGTGTGGAATATTTGCTTTTGCTTTTTCATTTTGACTTCAGGAAGTTGAGGTTCCACGGCAGCATACCCAGTATAGTGACTTCATTCTTCCTTTGTCTTCCCTTCCTAGTTTTCAACGGTTCCAGCAGGTCATCACGGGAGAAAGAACCTGTTCAAAAACACAAAAGCAAAGAGGCCACTCCCAGCAAGGAGAAGCACAGCGATCAGCGGGCCGACAGCCGGAGGGAGCAGGCTCCAGCGAGCCACCCCCCGACGGCCCCCTCCACGGGCTCCTCGGCCAAGGGGCCCACTGCTAACCACCACCACCCCCCTCTGCATCGGTCGGCTCAGGACTTACGGAAACAGGTAAAGCCCAGCCCTGTCTCACAGGTGACTATGGTCTGGCCGAGAGGGTGCCTGCCTGTCCACCAGATGCCACCTTCCCATGTCACTAAGTGAGAAGTAGCCTCACTAAATTTATGTTTTGAGGGCTTATAAATCAGGGAGATGGTGCTCAGAGGTGAGATGGGGAGAGAAGCATCACCTCAGCACAAGGTGCAAGCGTACGCACCTTTCCTCCCATGAAGGTTGATCGCGCCGGGATGGCAGTGGGTTCGCATTCACCCCTGGAGCATGCCGCCGTCTCCAACTGCTACGGCCTGGCGAATCTCGGGTATCCGAATGGATCAGAAAGATGGAAAGGGAATGTGCCTTCGTTCCTCCTCTTCTACCCCACATGTCCTGGGCACCAGATGAGCTTCAGAGTCTGGTAGCACGTTGTCAGTTAGGCCAAGAGCAGATAACTTATACCTTGAAACAGGCCTGCAGACTGCCTGTGCTGTCAGTGGACGAACGTAGACTGTTATTTGTCCTTCTTAATGTGACAAATTAGCATCTCTCCACCAGGATTTCTCTGCAGAGGTCATGCATGGGCACTTGCACTGCTGAGCAGTCTGCACGAGGCGGGGTGCAGGGTGAGTGGTGCAGCTGAGCGCATTTCAGTTCTGCATCATAGAATCAGCAGATGCAGACGCACGCTGCTCTCCCTTTCCCCATTGCCCACTGCCCCCCATTTCAGTGTCATATTCAATAGCACAGATCCTGTTGGGGAAACTCTTAAGAATGGCCTCAGGGCTCAGCCATTGTTGCTGTCACAGTGTTCATGTCCTTAGAAAATGATCTTTGAGGATCCTGGGAGAGAGAGAGTAAGGATAAAGGCAGGTGCCTAGAGGCGATACAGTGAAGGGCTGTCTCACTGGGGTCAAGTGGCGTTTCATTGACTCCTCTGCTCCTATTCTAACTCCATTTTAAAGTCAGCCCTAGAGATCATCGATGAGCTCCCTTCATTGAGAATTTTATCACACAGTGTAAGTTTTTCCCTATAATAGACTGGAAACTCTCTTTAAAGACTGATGAGGGCGAGTTGTGAGTAGACTGGAGATTACTTGGCTGGCAGTATTCTGGAATGACTAAAAGATGGTCACTGTGGTGCTAAGATAGTGGAATTCCTCCTTTTGTTCAATTGTTCTTTATCTGTGGTCTTTCTCATTCTTGATAATGTTAGAAATATTTCTCTCTGGATATGCGACTATATTCACATACGTACATACATAGAAATGTGTGCATACATACACATTATTAGTATTGTAGCTTTCAGATGTTATTCATCTCTTCCATTGGGGTGAGGTGGATGAGTCAGAAATCCTCATATATTTCCACAGTCCTCAGATGTCCTCTCCTTCATCCTTTGCAATGTTATCTTGTAATTAAGCAAGTGGTTTCAGCGTATTTTAAACATTGCCTGTTCTTCCCATTTTCCTAGAGAGGATGACTAAGTGTGATTGTGGAATTGGCCTCCCAAACACTGGGTGCCCAATTTTCCAGGACCAAGAGGCACAAAGCTTAGGGCGTACCATACCTTTGGTTTTTGTGTCGTTGATGAATTATCTTTGTTTCATTTCCAGAGTTGATGGTCTAATAGGCATGTGTGCAGAGTTGTCCTCCAGATGTTTTGCTTATGAAGGAGAACAATTAAAAAAGGACCCAGGGAAGGAGAAGACCCATCAGTGGGGCAGGACCGAAGGGCTATAAGGGATGAATATGTGACTTTATATTCACATGGAATTATAATAACACGTACATAAACTTTGTCACTTTCATGTATGAGGCTGGATTCAGTAAATCTTTGATCTCAGTTGGTCATAGCTTTTCAACTTTTAGCAGTTGACTTTCAATTCACATTTCCCTTTGTTACTGAACAAGAGGTATTCACACCGTTGGTAAGATTTGAGGGTAGCTGAATGTACCCTTTGCCCCAGGATCACCCTGCCCATTTCACATGCAGCATCAGAGTCGGAGGAGAGATCTGGGTGCTCTCCTTACAAAGCAGACCCTGCCATCTGAATAAGAGCTGGGGCCTGGCTTGCTTTTTTTGTTCAGGTTAGTGTCATTGCAGGTGGGGTGTAACAGTACAGGTGTTCAAGGGGGTTTCCCCCCATAACCCTTTCCCTTCTGCTTTCTTCTGTCTATCTGTCCTGCCCCTGTCGAATCAACCCAGATAGGATGGCCCAGGGCTCTCAGTTCTTGTTTGGCTCTGACCACGACCTTCTGTGAGACTCAAGCTGTGATATTTAACCTTTGTGGGCCCCATTGTTATTTTGGAGCCAGTCATGCCAACTCCTCTCAGAAAGGGGTATTGTGAAAAATAAAAGGATAATTTTGAAACCATCAAATCCCATTAGTTTAAATACTCGGAAAATAAGGTCAATAAAAGCAAATTGTAGATTCCTTTGTAACTGCTCAATGCAAATGATTAGAATCTGACCTTTCATCTTTTCAACTACATTAAAGATAGGGGCCCAAAGAATACTCTGATCTTTAATTGCAAATATGATGATTTTTTTTTGTCTGCCAGAAGAGAAAGATATACATGTCTGTATGAAATAGTGTGGATGGGCATGTGAAGGGATACAGTGTATACAGGGTACTGCTGTTAGCTCAGCCAGTATCTGATAAGCATGATTTTTACTAAGATAGCCCTTCTCCCAATTACCTGGCACCATGCCATGTATAGTTCTTACACTTTTATAGGCCCCCAGCTCCAAGACTTAAAGCGTGTGAACGTGCACTTCGCCTATGCCGTTTTATTGATGCGAGAGGCCTTGTCAGCCCTCTAGCGTTTATAGCATGATACATGCTATGCTGTCTGTCAGGTGGTACATGTGCATACATAGTGGCCCTGGGATTGTCAGGAGAAGTGGCTCTGCTGGATAATAATTTGGGGTGTGGTAGGTGTTTGGCAAAGGAGCAAAAACTATTTTTTGTTTCTTAAAATAGCGTTTTGGTTTAAATGAAGTAAAAGACAGTAAGAAATTTAGGATGGTAAAACAAATGAGCTTATACCTTGAGAGGTTTTTGAAGTATTAGTTTTCCAAGGGGATCATGAAGTTTTCAATTGTATAGAAATGCATTTGGTTGGCAAGCCAGGATGTGGATGTTAGGGTGTGCGGAACGTGGCACCCCTCTGTGCTTATTTATTGCACTGAGGCTGAGCTCTAATGTGAAGAAGAAAATTACTTAACTCTCTCAGGCCGCTGGTAGATACTTGTGGCTGTAACATTGGAGCTGTGCTGTCTTCAAAACACTCATAAAAGGATACTCAATAAACTTAGGGGAAGAATAGATGAACTCAGTGAGAACTTTAACACAGAGATAGAAAACAAAAACTAGAGATGGAAAACAATAAGGAAACAGAAATGAAGAATACAATATCTGACATAAAGAGTACATTAAAGGAAATCAACAGACTGGATGAAGCAGAGAATTAGGATGGGGTAGCAGAGGACACCCAATCAGAACAGCAACAGAAAAAAGAATGCATAAAAACAAGACAGTTCAGAGACCTCTGAGACGACATCAAGTGTAGCAACATTTGCACCATAGGGGTATCAGAAGAAGAGAGAAAGAAATTGAAAACCTATTTCAAGAAATAATGACTGAAAACTTAAGATTCAGAGTGGGGATTTTAGCTAAAGAATTGGTAATACTTTTACACAGTCTGGACAATGAAATAGGAGCATCCAGAGAGAAATGTCAGAAATTTGCCTTAGCTGTAAGAATGTTTGTCGTCTTACTGTGCTTCACATCATTAGGCTTGTAGTCTGAATTGCACATGTTTGTCAGTGGTATTTGTGGCAGACTTAGTTGTCTGTAGTGGAAGCAGGTATTATAGAAAGATGTAGAGACTGCCACGGAACTCAGGTTTTTCTTCCTGAGAGCAGAGTCCACTGTCTGCCTTGTCCTACTTCTTTACCCTTTCTCTTAGGGAGCGGCCTGCCACACCTCCAGGCCTTCCCTCCCTTCATAACTCAATAGCCTGTCCAGTAGAATTCTCCTTATTTTGGGCTCTTTTGTTTTGTTTAAATTCAAGTTTTAAAGCCCAAGGGGACTATTCCTAACCAGCAAATGTTTTTTTTTTCCTCTTGAGTTCTGAAAGGGTGAGCAGAGGCACCCAGTTCAATGCCTCCCTCTAGTGGGAAATAAGAGCTTGACAATTGAATTTCTGGTTGAAGTGAGGACGGCTTCTTTGACTAGGATTGGTCGCTATAGAACCTTATGGCTGTGTGCCTTGGGGTAACAGGTGACAAGGAGAACAAGCTGCAAGCACCCCACGTCCTACAGAACTGGGTGAAAGTGGGGAACAGTGGGATGCATAGTCAGAAATCTTACCAGAGCCCAGAGGAGCCAATGAAGAGGTGAAGTTGTTCAACTGAAGTGTTTTTATGGCACGTTGGAGGCTTCTGCCATGGTCGCCTTTGTGTTAAGTCTCCGGTGAATTAAAATGACCCCTGTCTCGAGCTCAGAGTAAGCACTTCCTCAAGATGTGCAGCAGTGATCCCAGACCCCACGTGCGAGCTGGCCAAGTGTCACGTTTGGTTCTGTTTGATATGGCAGTGGTTTGGGAGAGATCTCAGTGGCAAGGGAGAACAATGTCTTCTTCTAGACCTGTTTTCTTGGGCACCAGTTAAACATTGGACCCCTAGAAACCAAGTACAAAGCCAAGGAATAAACCTCTACGTGTTAACAAGTGTGTCCTGGGGTGTTGGTTCTGTTTCATCACTATGTTTATGACACATGGCACAGCCAGTGGGACAAATCGATGCCTGGATTGGCTTGTCAGCTGCGTCATATCCTCTATGGGAAGGCACGAAACATAGGCACACTGGGTATGGGGTGGGAAGAGAGAAGAGCGTCAGGGAAACATGGCCTTTTGGGTCTTCATAATTTATTCCTCTATAAATTAAAGTTTGTTGTTCTAATGGGTTGCAAGGGAGATACATTTAATCCACAGTCTTGTTATATGAACATGTATGTATAACATTTGAGTGGACACTTTTTTAAAAAAGCATTTTTCAATTACAGTTGGCATGCAATATTATATTAGTCTCAGATGCACAATATAGTAATTAGACATCTATATAACTCACGAGGTGATCACCCTAATAAATCTAGTACTGATCTGAGATCGTTATATAGTTATTACAATATTATTGGTTACATTCCTTATACTCTCCTTTATTTCTCCATGACTATTTAATAACTGCCATTTTATACTTCTTTGTCCCTTCTGCTTTTTTCACCTCCTCCCGAACCCCCCTCCCATCCCGTAACCTTCGTAATGGACTGTATCTGTGAGTTTGTGTCTGTGAGTTTTGTTGTTGTCGTTATTCCGTAGATTTCACATGCACGTGAAATCATATGACATTTGTCTTTCTCTATCCGACTTACTCCCTTCAGCATAATACCCTCTAGGTCCATCATGAAATATCTTTTTCCATCTCTTTACTTTTAGTTTGTGTCTTTTAATCTGAAGTGAATCTCTTATAGGCAACCTATGTACAGGTTGTGTTTTCTTATCCATTCAGTCACCCTATCTTGATTGAAGCATTTAATTCTTTTTCATTTAAAACACTCGTTGATGGATATGTAATTATTGCCATTCTTTATACATATTTTTGATACATGCTTTTTTCTTCTTAAGTGCTTCCAGCATACTGGACTAGTGGTCACAAACTCCTTTAGCTTTTTTTTTTGTCTGGGAAGCTCTTTATCTGTCCATTAATTTTAAATGAACCTTGCTGGGTAGAGGACTCTTGGATATAGGTCCTTGCTTTTCATCACTTTGAGTATTCCTTGCCAATCCCTTCTGGCCTGTAAAGTTTCTATTGAGAAATCAGCTGACAGTCTTATGGGAGCTTCTTTGTAGGTAACTAATTGCTTTTCTCTTGCTGCTTTTAAGATTCTCTCTTTGTGTTTAACTTTTGACGTTTTAATTATGATGTGTCTTGGTGTGGACCCCTCTGGGTTCATCTTGTTTTGGACTTTCTGTGCTTCTTAGGCTTGTATGTCTTATTTCCTTCAGATTAAGGAAGTTTTCAGTCATTATTTCTTGAAATAGGTTTTCAATTTCTTTCTCTCTTCTTCTGATACTCCTATGGTGCAAATGTTGCTACACTTGATGTCGTCTCAGAGGTCTCTTGAATTGTTTTTTTCTGTTGCTGTTCTGATTGGGTGTCCTCTGCTACCCCATCCTAATTCTCTGCTTCATCCAGTCTATTGATTTCCTTTAATGTACTCTTTATGTCAGATATTGTATTCTTCATTTCTGTTTCCTTATTGTTTTCCATCTCTAATTTTTATTTTCTATCTCTGTGTTAAAGTTCTCACTGAGTTCATCTAATCTTCCTCTAAGTTTATTGAGCATCCTTTTATAATGAGTGTTTTGAATTCTGCATCTAGTAGATTGCTTGTCCTCCACTTAATGTTTATTTCTTTTTCTGGAGCTTTGTTCAGTCCTTTCATGTGGGACATGTTTCTTTGTCTCCCCATTTTGGCTGCTTCCCTGTGTTTGTGTCTGTGTATTAGGTAGGGCTCCTAAGTCTCTGGTCTTAGTGGAGTGGGCTTATCTAGTAGGTGTCCTGTGGGACCCAGTGGCACAGGCTTCCCTGGTCACCTGAGTGAGATATGTTCCTTGTGTGTGTTGTGTATGCCCTCCTGATGTATTAGAGCCTTGGTTGCTGTTTGCACTTTGATGGCAGGGATTGACCCGTGGGCTGATTAGTTGTGAGGATGGGCCTGTGAGGGCTGACTCGACGGAGCAGGGTTCATTTTAGCAGGGCTCTGGTGCCTGCCCAGTCTGCCTTTTGGGTACGTCCTTTGCAGGTTGAAGCAGGTCACCGGGTGTGCCAGTGTAGAGGCCTCCTGGGAGGGGCCCAGCTGCAGGCCAGGTTTAGCCGCAGCCTGTGAACTTCCTCCAGGGCCACCTGGTAAGAGTCACTGAGCAATCTGCAGATGGCTGCCACCCATGCTGAGCTTATAGATGCCTCTAGAGGCCAAGCCAGAGACTGAGGCCAGAGGCTAGTGCTCGGCTTGCAGGCTTGGTGCTTCTCAGCACGAGGTAAGGGACATGCATGCCAAAGCCAAATGCTGCTGCTTTGGGTTTTGTGAGCCTTTGAGAAATTTTAGGAAAGTCTGCAGCATGAGCCAAGATAGGCCATTTGTATGGAAAAAAAAACCACTGGAGGCAACTTGGGTGGGCCTGCAGTTTGGGAGAGGTGGCGGCACCTGGATGGAGGAGAGGCCTGTGTTAGCCAGGTTGATGCAGATTTAGATATGGCGGCTGCCTGTGTCTGCATGGTGGGGCAGGGGAAGGCTCAACCAAGGAACAATGGACTCTGCCAGCACATGTGTCCTGGAGAAAGCCACCTATCCAGCCCTTGCCCTGCAGCCGTCTGTCTCACTCACCCACAATCTCTGCTAGTTTCCCACAGCCAGAGGTGATGGAGACTTCTCTTCCTGGCACTGGAACCCTGAGCTAGTGTGGAGTCGGGACCCCTCACTCCTCTGTAACAGGAGGGGTTCCTGCAGCCATGATAACCCTCCTGATTCTTGACTGCCACACACGGTTGTGGGACTGGACCATTTCGTGTCTCCACCCCTTGAAGAAACCTCTTATGTATGTTCCCAGTTGTGTGACTTCTGTTCAGCCAGACCTCAGACAACTCCCAGTGACACTTTTGAAGATAACTGTTAATCACAGTGAAGAAGAAAATGAATAAAGTAACTCATGTTTCTGATAGAGCAAGTTATTTGGCCGTACATCTTGGCAGTAAGCCATTTTTAAGTTTACAAAATATATAAACAAGAAGGTGATCTTTTTGTCATTGAAGGTGGCAAAATATTTATACAGAATTCTACTATGCAGAAAACTTACCTCCCTATAACCTAGCCAGTTGGAGGTCAGGTGTCCCTGAGAAGCCAGAATAGATGGACGCAAGGACCCTTCATTTTTTTTGTTGTGGTGGAACTTGAGAGATGTGGAACTCTGGCTTCCAGTTTCCTACAAGTGGACAGTGATGTTGGGCCAAAATGTTTGTGGGAACACTGAGCCATCTGTGTAGGCTCGTGAACACTGGTCCTCTTTCTGTCTCCTCACTGATTAGGTCGGAATGGGGTTGAGGGTAGACTGTAGAATCAGCATTTCTTTTAGGTTCCCCCAGGGATTCTCAGGGGCCCAGGTTTTAGAAGCATTGAACTCAAACCTCTGCAAGATGTAATGAACTAACTGAACTAACTGTTGGTAAGAGATGGCATCCAGCACTATAAAATGTTGGCCGTTTTCATAGCCAATTCCTTATCTTTTAGAAGAGATTAAAGTGTGCTGTGTAGTCTGCTTGTGTGTGAACTGGGTGAAAAGTTGGAACCAAAGATGAAGGGCCCAGAGAAGAGTTGACTTCCACTTCCTAGAAATTGGCCCCTGCTCTGAAGGCACTGGATCCCCGAGGCCCTTTCTAGTGTCTTGATGGTAGAAACAGTTCTCTGTGAGCCACAGCAGACTTATTCTTTGCTTTTGTTTTTCTAAATGGTTTGTTTTGTTTTTAGTCATTGGAAGGATTTAAAAGAACAGTTAAAAATTAGAGATATTTTTATTCCTCACTTTACCTCCTATTCTAAATTAGTGGTACTTACCTTAGAAAATTTGTCTTTGTTCCTATCCCTGGTTTTATAAATTTGTTTTTAATTTATTGTCACCAGGTTGCCAGTTTTTTTTTAATTTTAATTTCCCAGTTTTTGTTTTTGACTCCTCTCTTCCTCACTTGATCCTGTTAGTCCTGCTTCTTTGTAGGATGGCGAGCAGTGGTGGACTCAGACTGTAGTTCCTGGGCCTTCCCATCAGCCTTCCGTGGGGCTTAGGACCACACTGAGTTTAGAAATAGAGGCCAACTCACCAGAGACCTGGCTCATTAAACACCCAGGGTTGGCTCGTGGAACACAATCTCATACCAAGAATTTATGGCTCTGATTGGACTGTGTATAATTGGTGGCATATAAATAAATAGGGGAGTATCAGTGGCTTCTTTCTTTTTTGTGTGTTCAGAATTTTCTGATAGTTTGTTTCAGTGATTCTCCAAGTATGTCCCTGGATCAGCCTCAGCATCACCTGAGACCGCATTAAAATTCAAATTCTCAGGCTCATCCCAGACCTACTGGATAAAAAGCTGTGGGGATGCAGCCTAGTGATCTCCTTTGACAGGCCCCTCAGGTTAGAACCACTGGTTAGGATCCCTGTGGGAAAGTCTAATTTTCATTTTTTGGTTTTTTGTTTGTTGTTTTTTTCATCACTTAAGCTAACTGCGTATTTCTGGACATAGTGCAGAGGTCACTTAAGACTCAGGTCCTGTCCCCTGGGTGGGGCAGCTGAACGGTTTGGGAGGCACTAGGTATTGGGAGGAGCACACTGCTTTAGGTCTCAGCCGGTCAGCCTTTCTGAGTTGGGAGAGTGGGCTCCCTCTGTCCTCTCACCTTCTTCTCGGGGGTTATTGGTGAGAAAAGAGGGCTGTTGTTTCTGCTCTGCGTTTCCCAGTAATTGTGTAAGTTTTAGTCTGTCTCTTGGAGGTAGTGGTGTTATGGAACCTTGGACTTCCTGGATTTTAACTCATGTTGCAGATGAGAACTTGAGGCCCAAGATGTGAAACGACATGTCAGAGGCCACTGAGAGGCAGAATTGTGGTGCGACGTTCATCCACCCCAAAGCGGCCAGGCCCGCACCAGCTCCTATGGTGGGCCCTTCATTATTCTTCGGAACCTAATGCATTCCTAGTGTCCACCCATGCCACTCTTGTTTCTCTTTATAAATGAGGGTGGCTTTTATGTGTCACAGAATTCCCGTGGTGTCCAAGCACAGGAAGCCCTTGAAGAGGCTGTTTATTTACCCAGTTCCCATCAAACAGAATATGAAAGTTTGTTGAGGGTGGGAAAGTAGGAGCTGCCTGTGCAGAAGAGGCTTGAGCTTGTTCTGCTTCACCAAAGAGGCGAGCTGCATCCACCTGATGTCCAGCAAGGTGCTCATGGGGCCCAGACTCAAATATGCGGACACTTGGCAGACACACCTCTAGGCTTCGGCCTGTTACTTGCATTGGAGCAGAACCACATGAGTGCTCGTATTCTTTCCATAGTGTTTTTGTTTCGTTCTTTTCTCAGTACATAGATTTTAGAATTCTGTGGGCAGATAGATCATGCAGTCATGAGAAGCACGTGGAAAATACCAAACATGTCTTTTCTTAGAACGGGTGTGTGTATGTGCGTGCGTGCGTGCGTGCGCGTGTATGTATAGTTTGAACTACACGAGTCCACTTATATGTAAGTTTTTATTTTCATCAATAAATATGCAATGGGCTCAACTACACGTGAATCAAAAACAGTATTTTAGGGAGAGTTCAGTGCCTTTAACCGCCCCCCCCCCCCCGCCCCTGTTGGTTCATGGGTCAACCGTATGCATTCCCCTGTACCCCAAATGGACAGTCTCTTGCTCTCGTAAATGTTATTAACCTGTGCCAGGTGGTTGACAGGCATGCGCAGAGGTCCTCGTTGTGAAACACCTGATTTCCTAGAAGAGCCATGGGAACAAACGTGCATGTAAAACACACCAGGAAGCCCCATTGGGCGGCACCCGGTCTGGCTGCGTAGTTTTGTGCAGATGGATGGACATAGAGTCATGCAGAGTTGTGAAGTTGAGCACGTATTTCGCGGCTGTGTATTTTGTTTGCCTTGCCAGTAGCCCGTGTTTCTTCTTTATGTAGTTACCAGCGTGTGGAGGTCGCCTTCTTGGCAGATGCTAATTCTGCTTTTTCTCCCCTCTGCCTCTCCTGCTGCCTCCCAGGTTTCGAAGGTAAATGGAGTCACTCGAATGTCATCTCTGGGTACAAGTGCAACCAGTGCCAAAAAGATGCGCGAAGTCAGACCTTCACCGTCCAAAACTGTGAAGTACACTGCAACGGTGACTAAGGGGACTGTCACATACACCAAAGCCAAGAGAGAACTGGTCAAGGAAACCAAACCCAATCACCACAAGCCCAGTTCAGCTGTCAACCACACAATCTCAGGGAAAACTGAAAGTAGCAATGCAAAAACCCGCAAACAGGTGCTATCCCTCGGGGGGGCGTCCAAGTCCACCGGGCCCGCCGTCAATGGCCTCAAGGTCAGTGGCAGGTTGAACCCAAAGTCATGCACTAAGGAGGTGGGGGGGCGGCAGCTGCGGGAAGGGCTGCGGAATTCCAAGAGGAGACTGGAAGAGGCACACCAGGCGGAAAAGCCGCAGTCACCCGCCAAGAAGATGAAAGGGGCGGCCGGCTCTGCCGAAGCCCCTGGCAGGAAGATGTCGGCGGCCGCGGCCCCGGCCCCGGCCCCGGCCCCGGCGGAGAGGGCTCTGCTGAATGGACACGTGAAGAAGGAAGTGCCCGAGCGGAGCTTGGAGAGGAACCGGCCAAAGCGGGCCGCGGCCGGGAGGAACACGCCGGGCAGACAAGCACACGGCAAGGCGGACAGCGCCTCCTGTGAAAATCGTTCTACCTCGCAATCAGAGCCCTTGCACAAGCCGCACGAGGCAGCGGCCAAGCCCGAGAAGGGGGCTGGCCGGGCCGGGTGGGCGGCCATGGACGAGATCCCTGTGCTCAGGCCGTCGGCCAAGGAGTTCCACGACCCGCTCGTCTACATCGAGTCGGTGCGTGCTCAGGTGGAGAAGTACGGCATGTGCAGGGTCATCCCGCCCCCAGACTGGCGGCCCGAGTGCAAGCTCAATGACGAGATGCGGTTCGTCACGCAGATCCAGCACGTCCACAAGCTGGGCCGGCGCTGGGGCCCCAACGTGCAGCGGCTGGCCTGCATCAAGAAGCACCTCAGATCTCAGGGCATCACCATGGACGAGCTCCCGCTCATAGGTGAGGTTTCCCCTGCTCACCACCGCGTCCTGTGGTTCCAGCTTCTCCCCTTTCAGGGGAGGGTGTGCTCCTCTGGGCTCAGTCACTGCTCAGGAGGAGGCTGAAACCCCTTTTCTACAGGTCCTGGGCATTTGTGAAGAGGAGGGTTCGGTATCATGGCACTTTCTTTGCCCACTGGGCTGTCCCCTACTGCCCGTGACTCAGAGCCTCCCTGCAGAGGCCAGGGCAGTGTCCAGGGAGATGGGGATAGCTGCCCTTGTGGATTAGTCTGTTGGGCCACCTTAACAAGGTACCACGGAATGGAGCTCAAACAGCAGGAAATTACCGTCTTACAGTCCTGGAGGCTGGAAGTTCGAGGTCAAGGTGTCTGGCGGGAATGGTTTCTCCTGAGGCCTCTCCTTGGCTTGTAGATGGCTGTCTTCACTGTGTCCTCACTTGGCCGTTCCTCAGTGTGTATACACGCTCCTGGTGTCTCTTCCTTTTGTTAAAAGGACAAGAGTCAAATGGGGTAGGACCCACTGCATTTTAACCTGCCTCTTTAGAGACCCCCTGTCCAAATAAGGTCACATTTTAGGTAGTGTGGGTTGGGAGTCACGTAAATACTTGGGGGACACATTTCAGCCCACAAGCTCTTGTCGACCTCAGCCTATTTCTTCTTCTGCCTGATCTTTGTGTCTTCAGTCTCTTTGGTTTTTACGTGCGCTTCTGTTTCTTTGGTGACCATCTTGGCCTTCATGGGGCCCACAGGTCGGAAACATGTTTAAATTTCTCCTGAGAACAAGCACAGCTCTGGCTGGGACCATTGCCAGGCTCGCCTCAGTGGCTCCTGGTGAACGCATGTCCCAGCCTTGAGGCACTGGGCCCCCAGCAGAGCCACTCACAGGTGCTCTGGAGCTCCTTGGTCCAGCTTCTCGCCTGCATCTTGCATCTCTAGGTGAGCTCGCCCTGTCAGGGGTGAGGGTTCTGCAGAGTGAGTTTTCCTTTTGAGCCAGCTAGATAAGGTCACTCACTTCCCTTTCAGCTCTAAACCCATGAGAAGAAACAGGGTGCCTTCCCGCCTCTGTTTTGGAGATCCTGGTTTTTCAAAGGCTGGGAGGAAAGGAGACATTTAACAGTCATTTAAGTGTCAAGAATTGGCAGTAAGATGGGGTTCCTCCTGAGATGGAGGTTTCATTATCCCTCTCCGCAGGTGCCTGCCAGGGCTAATGCCTGAGTGAGAATCACTTAATTTGAAAGAATTCATGGTTTGTGGTCCCCTGTCAGGGATGGCACGTGATAGACAGAGATGTGGAGCTGTGGGAATAGGCTGAAATGGCGAGAGTGTCTCGGGAGCTTGGTGTTTGCTGCGCTCTGTGTGTACTCAGGCCATTGGGTAGTCGACTCAGAAGAGCATTGGAGCCCTCTCGGCTGTAGAGAGAGGTCCCGAGCCTGCCCCTTCCTCCCCCAGTGAGGGTAGCGGTGGGTCTTTTAGGGACGGGAGGAGTACTCAGGTGATGTCATGATGACAGCTCGCGACCTTTTTGTTCCAAGTAGGATTTCTTTGACCTTCTCCTTCCCATAGCAGCAGAAGCCACGTAGAAGCATCACCGTGGTGTGTGTGTTTGTGCTCCTGCCATTGCCTGGAAGCATAAAGCATCGTCACTGTCTGTAAAAGGGGTGCTGACCTGGCCTGCTGCCGATAGAGGCCCTTGGCTCAGGGTCTGATTTCAGTTGTCTCAAAGTACAAGGAACCTCAGTAGTTTTGAAACAGTTTCTAAGAATCCACCAAACACAGTCCCTTGGGGCGCTGCTGTGCTTCAGAGGGTGGGGTCAGCATGGGCTCCAGTAAGGGAGGCACCTTGCCAATCAGCAGCCTGCTGGCCCAGTGAATGAGCCGAACATGGCAGTCGAGGCCATGAAATAATGAATTTGCAAGAGAAAAAATGCAGAAATGTAGCTGGCTTCCCCTCAAGCGAACCTGTGATCTGAGCCACTGTAGCGTGTTGGGATAACTCGCTTCATTCACTCTCTCGTTCTGCCAGTCTGGTAGTGTGCTGCCAGCCTCGGAAGATTTTCTGATGGAGGGAGGCTAGAGTGAGGCCCAGATTCTGGTTGAGGTCGGGGCAAGTCTCCTCACTGAGTTTGCTCCATTATCCACAAAAACAGCCAGATCCATCCCTCTAAGCTGAGCAAATGGCATTCAGTCTGCTGCACACCCATTGATGCCCTGGTCTTAATCGCAGTCGGCCCGAGGTGGTCCAGGCTTACATCTGGCAGTCCCATGATGCCCAGCCCACCATTGGCCCTGATGCCATTCTCAGGCTATCAGTCTGGTGGGAGTCTTGCTGCTTTTTCTTTTATTAGTGGATGTAAATCTATCCCTACCCTCCAAAGACCTAAAACATCCTTGCTTTTTACTTTGCTCACCTGGCATTTATTTATCTCCCAATAGCCAGTGGGTGATTATTCTGGAAGATTCTCCCCACCCCCTCCCCTCCCCTTTATTGGCCAGAGGGAGGTTGCTTTTCCAGGTCCCATCTAGCTATAGATAGTCACTGTGCGGGCATTCCAGCATGTTCGAGTGGATGTACATTTGTACGATTCTGTAACTTGATCAAGGGCTGTAGTAGAAACTAGCTTCTGCATCCTCCCGAGGTAAGCGGTTCCTCTGTGAATGCATGATGGGCACACAGACGAGGTGCCCTCGTGTGAATGTTTCCTGTCATCCTGGAAGTCAAGTGGGATTGAAAATCAGCAACCTCAAGTGCACGTGTGTGGGGAGTGTTACAAGGGAAAATGGGATCGATGACACATGCTGCGTGTGTACAGTTCCTGACATCACAGCTGTTCTAGGTGTTGCTGGGCCATGGCTACGGCCGAGTGGCACAACCTAGGTCCTACCCGCCCCTCACCAGGGATGGGCTCCTGCTCCTTGTCTTGTTACATCTGCCTCCTTGGTTGTGTTAGGAGGGTGTGCTCCAGTGCATGCTGCCCCTGTCTGATGAAGTGCTGGAATGTTATTCTCATGGATCTGCATAGCCAGATCTACTGTTCAGGCCTCTGCTTATCATCTCCTTCCCTTACAGTCCCACTGAAGACAGTAGTCTCCATTATTCCCTAGCCTCAGTCGGCTTTATTTAACCCCATGGTGCCCCAAATTTGTCTTAACGCCCATTCCCGTGGACTGAGCTTCCTGAGGGTCAGAAATGATTGTTTGCTGTCCCGACCCCAGAGCCTGGTGGTGTCCTGACACATACGGGCATCCGTGGACTACCAGTTGAGAAGGAGGTCTCGTTCATGGTCCTTTTCACCAACTGTCCCTGTGTTTTCGCCTTTCACCATTCCAGGAGGCTGTGAGCTCGACCTGGCCTGCTTTTTCCGGCTAATTAACGAGATGGGCGGCATGCAGCAAGTGACTGACCTCAAAAAATGGAACAAACTAGCAGACATGCTGCGCATCCCCAAGACTGCCCAGGACCGACTGGCCAAGCTCCAGGAGGCCTACTGCCAGTACTTGCTGTCCTACGACTCCCTGTCCCCCGAGGAGCACCGGCGGCTGGAGAAGGAGGTGCTGATGGAGAAGGAGAGCCTGGAGAAGCGGAAAGGGCCCCTGGAAGGCCACACGGAGCATGACTACAACAAGTTCCATCCCCTGCCCCGCTTCGAGCCCAAGAATGGGCTCATCAATGGCGTGGCCCATAGGAACGGTTTCCGAAGCAAGCTCAAAGAGGTGGGCCAGGCCCAGCTCAAGACAGGCCGGCGGCGACTCTTTGCTCAGGAAAAGGAAGTAGTGAAAGAAGAGGAGGAGGACAAAGGCGTCCTTAGCGACTTCCATAAGTGTATATACAAGGTAGGGCTGGGCCCCTGTGCGATGGGGCAGGGAGTGTGGAGTGAGGCTCTCAGATGCCCGTTGGAGCTGGGAAGGGGCTGGCTGCCATGATGGGACCTGGGGGTCCTGGCGCCACCAGATCTGTTTCTCTGGGAAATGTCTGTAGTCTGCAGAGAGGCTGGGTAGTCAGGACACACAAGCCTTGGGGAATCTGGCCAGCTATGGCCGGCCTCTTCTCTCTCTTACGAGCTATGAGCATGGAATGAGTCGCTTGGCATCTCCAGGCCTTGGATTTCCTTTTTTGTCAGATGAGCTGAGTGTGTGCCCCCATGCGCCTTTGAGCCACCCCCATTTCGGCCTGGAGAATGGGAGCTGCCCAGTCAGGGCTGGAGGTTCTGGGACATAGAAGGAGCAAACCCTCTGTGGGCTGGAGCTCTGGCTTTCTTTGCCTCCTTGTTTGTTTTCTGCGTAGCCCACAGGCGCCCCCCCCCCACCACCACCTCCCACTGCTCTGTTCAGCCAGGTCTTTTCGTGGAGAGAGGTCCTGACAGAGCTATCCCCACACATCGCGCTGTTAAAAACCCATGGAGGGAAGAAGAGGCAGGGAGAGCACGGCGAAATGAAATGTGCACCGTGTTTTCCCAGCTCTGCCAGATCTTGTTGCGGCACCAGCCATCCTGCGAAGACTCACTCCTCTGAGAAGTGAGGCAGAGTCTTGGGGACTCTGCTTGGCAGCCCGCCTGCCTCGGCTTAGCAGTGGAGACTGCCACCTCCTGTTTAGCCAGTTCTAAAGCCAGGTTTGGGGCCGCCTCCCTCCCCTGCCTGCCAGGGTGAGTAGGGCACCCTGGTGGAGCTAAGAGAAATCTCTGCTGGGTTGCCCAGGCTTTGAGAGGTACATGGACTGGCTCCCGGGGGCCCCAGGTTTGGTACCAGGAAGGAATTGCTCTGTGGCGGGGTCCTGTTGGCCCTCGCGCAGCTCCCATGCTCCCACCCTATTGAGCCTGGCAGTTGTGTGGGAGTCGACAGACTTCTGTTACATTGGAAATCTACTGTGGGTTATCGCCACACACAGCCACACTCCCTGGGTTCCCACTGCTGCCTGGAGGCAGGCCCTGGCCTGTGCCTGCCTGGTTAAATCATCATGGACTTCTGATACCTGATCCATCACAGACACGTAGGGAGGCTGGGAGCGTCTCTGTTTTGCCTCTCCCCTTTGAATCTGTGCTCAGTAGTCACACCTTTAGCTGCTGTCCATCATACTTCTTAGTTTTCTGCTAGTAGTTAGCCCTTGCACTCCTGCTTGCCTAGAACTGTTCTACCATTAGACCCAGAAAGGGCTTGGTGTCCCCACTGTCATCTTCCCGTGACGCTTTGCAGAGACGACGAGGGTGGGAAATGGTTCCTTGCAGCCATTTAAGTAGTGAATGAAAAGGGAGAGGGCAGCCTGTGGACCGTAAATGCAGGAGTACTTTGGGGTGTGTTTCCTGAATGTTCGCCTGAGAAGCTCTCCTCAGTCAAAGCCACACATTCAGTCCTGTGGCTCTGAGTAGCCAACTCATGAAATGAAATATTTTCAACTTTTGTTACTTTTTATTTAAGAAAACCAATTTTATGAGAGCAAGTTGGATCCAAGCAAGAAGTTTTTTGAAAACATGCTTTGCAAAGGGTATTTTTAGATTTCATCGTGAAACTCTCAGAGTCCGAGGGCTGTGGCGATGCTCTGTGGCAGCTGTGTGCACGCTGCGAGCCCGGAGCTCATAGTTCTCCAGGCCCGTTGGCATCCTGGGGCCATTGACTGTTGGCTGCTGGGTGTCACCTTCTCAAATTATGGACACTCTGCCTTAGTGCAAAATTAGGTCCCACTAGTCATTAAGTTTTTATTTTGTAATGAACAGAATGTCAGCAGAAGTTCGGAATTGTACGGGAGTATTTTCTTTGAGTTAGAACCCCATGGAGTCCCTTATAAAGCTGAAATGCAAAAGCGGGTGCCAAAATCTTCACACTGTTCTTCCAAAGGCAACAAGAATGTGCCACACGCTCTAGAGCTATTACATTTTATGGGGCTGCTTCAGTGTCACCTCATTAGGGAAACCTTCAGGTAGAAGCCACCCTTCCTTGCCGCTCCTGTCACTCTGCACTTAGTGCCTCCTCACAGCTCTTATTTAAGGGCTGTATTCCCCAGGCAGAACGTAAGCCCCACAGGGCCAGAGAGAGTGTTGGTTTCGAGCACTGCTCAGTCTGCAGCCCCTCGAACTAGGCCTAATGTACAATAGGTGCTCAGGGCATATTTCTTCCATCAAGGGATAAATGTGCATGGTCAGAAAGAGTGAAAGGCATGAATCTTACGAGTTTGTCTCTGTAAAACAACACATCCTGCTGTGTAGGTTAAAAATAGGCTCTAACCTGGAAATCCCAAACTAGAACAGTGAGCTGTTTGATAAAAGGAGGTCATTTTGAAGGTTACTGGGAAAAGGGCAACATAGGGGTGATGTTTGATGTCTCAAGGTGTCAAATCTAATTGAAAAAAAAAAAAATTAAGCATAAATAAAGGCATTCCTTGCCCTCCCTGGGGAGGTGCAAAGCAGGGACAGCGACAGCAAGTGGCCTCTGTGGTGAGAGCAATCGGGTCGCTTTCATTCCCTCATCCATGAGGTGCGGTTGCTCTTCTGGCCAGTTTTCATGTGACAAAGACCTTTGGGGCACAGAAGTCGCCCTGAGTTTCTGTCTCAGGATCCTCCAGGCTTCTTTCTTGGGAGCCTAGTCACAGTCCAGCCAGTCCCAGCCCCGATGCTGTCAGTGTCTTCACTGGCCCACGGCCTTTATCTTCTCCCTCATGGGTGAACTGAGGAATTCTGCTCCTCTTTCCCCATTGTACCCATTTCTCCAGAAAGTGAAAGCCATTCTTTAAACAGAGTACCCTTGAAGTGTACTTCTAGGTTCAAACATGCTTCTGCCATGGCTTCCTGGTCTCAGCCTGTTTCCGCCGGATGCCAGGTCCGTTTGCTCCTGGCGCCGTGATGGCGGTGTGCCCTCCAGCGCCCTTTGCTGGCACTGAGGAGCCTGAGAGTGTTTTCCTGCCTTCTCTGCTTGTATTAACTTGGGATACAGACCGGCCCACGGCTGTGGGGACGCACCCGTGGTGGGGCGGCCCGATGCAGGGTTAGGGCTCAACGTTGTTGCTTAGCTGGACTCTCCTGTTTTTGTTTCCTTTCCAGGGAAGGTCTGTTTCTTTAACAACTTTTTATCGAACAGCAAGAAACATCATGAACATGTGCTTCAGCAAGGAGCCCGCGCCAGCTGAAATTGAGGTAGGTGAGCCGAGCCTGTCCCTTTCCTGGGGCCTGATGACCCGAGAGGACTTGAGTGATTGACTTGTCTGTCTTCTGTGTCCTGGGGGCAGCTAAAAGTTTTAACTCCTGTTAATCTAGATTTGTTCAGCATCAAAAAAGGTATAATGAAGAGAGCAAACCTCCCTGGCTTGTCCCTGACTTACCCCAAAGGGCTGAGATGCAGAGGCCAGGGGTGAGCCCCGGGCGTCCTCCCAGCTGGCTGCTTTCCCCCGTCTTCTGTGTGTCTTTTATGCAAGAGAATGTTTGGAATCTCTCGAAACCATAGTTGTGCTTTTCCTTCTCCCCTGCTTTTCACTTAGCGGGATTGGCAGATTGCCGTTTCTGTGCTTCTGCCGGCTCTGTTCGTTGAGTTAGCGTGAGGTTGGAAAGATAGTGAGCACCTCTGTGCTCAGACCAGTTAGGGGGATGTTTGTGCACGGTGCTACAGGACAGAGACCAGATCTGTTTGTTTACATCCCCTTGGCTAGCGCCCAGCTGAGTTGGTGTGAACTTCCAGATGCCGACATTGGTGGGCCCTCAGCAGTACTTGGTCCTGCTGGGGAACAAAACCAAACTTCTGCTGCTGGTTAAGGTGGCGGGGAGCAGGTTACAGGGACTGCGTCCTTGGCTTTTGCCTGCGGCCTTGGCTTTTGCCATGTAGCAGGCTTCAGACCACCGTCTTGTGTTCTACAGTGATGTGAGCCCCCTCTTCTTCATAAAACCCATGCTGACCACTAGGGGGTGCAGGCACCCTGATTTGACCAGGTTTCCCGAGAGTGGGACTTACAGGACAGTCCTGGCCATACCAGGACACCTGGCCACCATGTGGTGCCAACACCGCTGATAGTCACCATCGGAAGGCCAGGAGTTCACACCCCGGTGCCCAGGCCTGGCTTCCCAGTGTGGTGAGTTCAGTATTTACTTTTGGCACCACTGGCACCCTTTTCAGGCCTTGGGCCTCTGCGGGTGTGCCTAGGCTGCCCCAGCTCTGTGACCTGGGTGCTGCCTTTGAACACCACACCCTGGCCTGACTCCACCCCATCCTCCAATTTTGGCCTTGCCAAAGCCACTTTCCGTCGATCAGACGTCAACTGGGCCCTGATTCTGGCACACACGTGGCCCTCACAGTTACTTCTGGGGTGCTCATGGCGTTTGTGGTAGAGATGCCAGGAGAAAGGAATGTGATTCTTTGGACAAAGAGGCCCTTGTTGTACCACATCGGTCTTCGTGGGCATCTCTGAGGGTGCACAGTTTATTATTATCCGCAGCCTGAGGAAAGCTCAGATTATTTTAGTTTCCTACTCAGGAAGTCATTCTCTTTGAAAAGTCTGGCTTTTGCTTTAGCAGTTAATGTTTAAACACCACGGGAAGACTGACTAAAATCCAAACTTTCCGTCTGAGGCTGTCTAGTGTCCGGGTCCTTCAAAGAAAGCTGGGCCGTCCTCTTGGCTAGTGCTCAGCACCTGGACTGGCCGCCGCTTAGCAGTGGGTCCCTTTCCTCCCCCCATGTTTATAATTATCTATCAGAGGTTGCTGTCTAATACATGGGTGACAGTCCCTGAAACCAGAAATTGCTTCATTCCTTCCGTTCAAGGAAATCTGTTTAAAGAGTCCAGGCACATAATGATGCTGCCTTTATTCTTGGCTTGGGGCATTTCGACTCCTCTGTGCTGGGCCCTCTTTGTCGCAGTCGCAGGATTCGGTAGAGGCCTGCCGTGGCGTCCTGGCAGCACTTTGAGCTGACTCGTGCTTCGTGATGCCACGTGGTTATTGGTTCAGCTTCCTCCATAAAGGTGGTTCTAGCTAAATGGGCTTTGCCGCAATTAGGGAAGGTGATGTTGTGTTTTTGGAGTGATCATTGAATCCAAAATGAAAAAGTGCCTCTGAGTTGGGGGGAGTCGCCTAAAGGTTAGTCAGGCACACCTGCTCACCTGTTAGCAAAACACATTCCTGACCCACTCTCTGTCCCATGCTGGTTTCGATCAGACTCATTAGGTTACTTGGAAAGCTTTTTAAACCAGACAGGTGTGTCCATCTCCCTCAGTCTGATTCAGTTGGCTGGGGTTACAGCCCGGGTGTACATGGCCTTGACTCCTCAGATGGTTCTCCCATGGCAGCCAGTTGCCGGCCCCACACAGAGGTGAGGATGGCTGGTTATTGGGAGTGTGTGATGTGTATGTCTATTGAGATGCTGGACCTGGAGGCTACATTTATTACAATCCAGGGGTGATGGTGGGGTGTCTTATCATTGCCCCCCCCCTTCATGTAAATGATTTTTTTTTATTGCAGTAAAATACATAATCTTAAAATTGGTTGTCTTAACCATTTTTAAATATGTAGTTCAGTGGTATAAGTACATTTATATTGTTGTACAGCCATGACCACCATCCATCTCCAAAGTGCTGTTCGTCTTGCGAAACTGAAACGCTGTGCCCATGATGAAGGAGTGCCCCATAACCCCGGCCTCCAACCCCTGACAACCCCCCTTCTCCTTTCATTCTCTATTAATTTGATTACACTAGGTACTTCACATAAGTGGAAACAGAGTATTTGCCCTTTTTTGTCTGGCTTAATCCACTTAGCATTATGCCCTCAAGGTTCATGCACGTGTCAGAATTTTTCCTCTTTGAAGGCTAAACAGTATTCCATTGCACAGAGGATTCCACCCTTGGCTTATCCATCCTTCTATCAGTGGACGTGGTTGCATCCATGTTTCAGCCGTTGTGAATGATGCCGCTGTGAACACGGGTGTGCAGGTACCTGTGGGAGCCCCTGCCTTCAGTTCCGTTGGATCTACCTGCAGAGGCGATTCCGTGGCTTTTCTACTTGGAGGCGGGTCTGCGCCGGGCTCCGGCACCGCGCGTTGGTGTTCCCGGACCTTCGGTCGAACTGCGCTCTGTGGCTCAGGCACAGTGGAGGTGCTGACTGTCCCTTTCTTCTTCCTCACAGCAAGAGTACTGGAGGTTAGTGGAAGAGAAGGACTGCCACGTGGCAGTGCACTGTGGCAAAGTGGACACCAACACTCACGGCAGCGGATTCCCCGTGGGAAAATCAGAACCGTTTTCAAGGTGAAGCTGGAGTCTCTCAGGCATGTTCTGGGGACTAGACACTGACGCTCCCTGCCAGTCTGTGACGTCCCTCTTCTTTCCTCTGCAGGCATGGATGGAACCTCACCGTCCTCCCCAATAACACAGGGTCCATCCTGCGTCACCTCGGTGCTGTGCCTGGTATGTGTGACACAGCTGCTGGCCCCAGGGGCCCGAGCCCCCAGCCTCTGCAGCTTGAAGAACGGGGCTGGGCAATTCTGTTTAAGCACAGCTGGAAACAGACAGGGGCTATTACGGCGTAGAGTATATATACATATGGAAAGCATTGATTTGTAGAAAAGAGAAGAGAATAAGATTATAATTGAAGTGCAAAAAAATGTGGAAGAGTAAACCAAAAAACAGCATCTAGAGGCTGAAAAGACGTTTAGTGGCCAATTTCTCACCTTGAAAGTGGTGTTTTCAAAGCTAAAGTCCTGATTCCTTAGGTCTGCTGCAGGCTTGTGAGTGATAGACTGATTCTGTGTAGATCTTGGGAAAAGCCAGGTGTCCTGGGGTCATGGTCGCTGAAGGCCGGGCCCCCTGGAGAAGGCCTGGGACCCTCCACACCCTGCGGAGGCCATTACTCAAGGCCTCCAAACAAAGGAGCTTTGTACTTCCTGCCTCCAGCATCACAGGAGTTCAGGTTTGGCACCTCTGTTCTCAGCCTTGAGGCCCATGGCTGCTGGTCACTTGCCAGTAGTCATCAAGGTCCCACTCCGTGGGGCTTCCTGCTGCCCAACTCACCAATTAAGATGCTCTTTTCCTAGTTCATAAGTGTCCATCTTTGGCTTCGCTTCTGTGTGGCAGGCAAGAAAGAGCAGGTACCTTCTCACTGGATTCTGTCTGGGTTTGAACCCATTTTTTCCTTTCTGTTCTTGAGGAGAAGAAAGCGATTCCTAATGGCTGTTCCTCTCAGACATCACTGCTGTTGTTTAGAATGCTGTCTTCTCCCTTTGTGTTTTAGGAGTGACAATTCCCTGGCTAAATATTGGCATGGTCTTTTCTACCTCATGCTGGTCTCGAGACCAAAACCACCTTCCCTACATTGACTACTTACACACTGGTGCTGACTGCATTTGGTGAGTACGCCAGCCCCCGGGGTGTCTTGGGGCAGGGCTGGGGACAAAGATGCTGGGAGAGCGCCTGCATAGCACCTCCTCTCTGCTGGGGGGCCGGCAGCCTTTGGGAGCTAGCTTTTCTGAGTTTGTCCCTGTTCCCTATCATAGCCTCTCAGCCCAGGATTTCTTACCTCTATTAGAGGAGTTTGAGGTGGCGGAGAATATTTTAATTTGCTCTGATTAGCATCTTTTCATGTGTTTATGGGCCAACTTATGGGCCTTTTGTCAGTTGCCAACTTATATTTGATTTTCCTTCTAGGATATTATTTTTTGGTGTGCTTGGTTTCCAAAGTTGGTTTCCTATTAGGGATGAGAAACAGTGAGGGTGTCACTGAAAGTCAACCAGTAGTGGCAACCTTCTCCTAACCCTGTGTAAGCTGTTCACTCTCTGGCCTCCTGTGAGTGGTCATTTCCAGCATCTCCCCATGGCAGTACCTCCCAACTTCCCTGACGAATCCAGGGAGAGTAGGTTTTCTGGGAAATGGAGATTCTGCTGTGTCCAGATGCCCGTGTTATTTTCCTGTGCATAGGTTTGTTTGGTGGGAAGCAAGTTTGTCTGTGAGCCTGGCTGTCAACTCTAACCAGTCCTGATCCATGGCTGGCTCTTGGTTCCTTTGTTTACGGTGACAGATGGGAAATTGCTGCAAATAATCAGATGTCTTGTTGTCTGACAGTCTACCAGCATCACATTCATCCCACACAAACTGTGTTTATTATCCTAATGGGGTGATTAGGTGTCTTTTATTAAAATAAAGTGTTAGAACTATGTTCTTGTCTAAGGAGCCAGTGTCTGGAGTAGTCTCCTCATCACGACTCCCCTGCTTTCCGACCAGATCACAGATTGTGGGAGCTGGTGTTGCAGCAGAGCCCCGACGGGGAGCCTGCGTGTGGAAGAAGGTGGTCTTCAGCTTCCTGTAGTTGACCTTCTGTGAGTGGCTACTGTGAAGGACAGTGGCCTTGGGGCAGAGTATGTACGGACCGCACAGCTGAGAAAGGACAGCTGGACGATTCCCATTCAGAGTGTGAATGGCTCCTCTGGACTTGGGGAGAGCGTGTGGTCTCCTGCCAGGAGTCACGGTGCCCTCTATACTATTCCCCGTGGAGACGTGTCTGTGGGCAGCGCCGCGCTGGGGTTTGTGGTGTCTGATAGGCCTGCGACCTGAGCCAGGGCACCTGAAGACCCCTCAGGGTCTTGGTTTCTTCATCTGAAAGTGGTGTGATAGGACCCACCCCGGGCAGGGTGACGAGGTGGAGTAATGGTTGAGTTAGAGGTAGGGAAATGGAGAGTCTGTGGGCTTTCTGAGACTAATCCCTGCGTCTCTGTTGATGGCGAACAAAGAGGAGGGAGGGATGTGATTAGAGAACTTTATGGTTGTGGTTTTTCTTAAAACATGTGATTTAGGTTAGAAACCCTGGATTTAAATCACAAATCAGTAACCGAATATGTTGGCATTGAAGTAACATTAGCATTAAAAAACCACTTCAGTGCAGCAGCTGAAACCAGGATTTGGCCTCCAAGTGGAGGATTTCATCACAGACACCTTAGCTGGGCTGAGAGCAGGCGGCCTGCCTGCGGGGCCTATGGGAAGGTGCAAGGTTGGAACTGGGCGAGAGGGCGGGACAAGCTGACCAGCATGACTAGAGAGGTGCAGCACTGCGACCCTCACCGGAGCTACTGTCCCCACTCTGGTTGTCACTGGTGGTCAGTGGCTTCATGTGCTGTGGCAGCCAGAAGTCTTGTCGGGGCACTCTGGGAATGGAGGGCAGACTCTGCTCTGAGGTCATCTTGCTTGTATTTTCTGTATATGTCCTGTTGTAGCCTGCTAACACCCATGGGTGGGTAGATAGAAGGGAGGGCCTTTGAGGAGGCCTCAGATACCTGCCCATGCATGGTGACCACCTGGTACCAGGATTGCACATGCTATAGATGGCAGTTGTGTCTTCTTGAGACACCAGTGATAATTCCTCACTCCCCGTGATTGCGGTGAGGTTCCAGATTCTCTTGGTTATGGTCTGTCTACACCTTCAACCTTTTCTCCCTTCCATCTTTCTTGTTGGCTACTTAGCTCCAGCCAGAGGGGTCTGTGTTATCCCGAGCCTCACCTCTACCCGGCTCCCCTTGGTCACTCAGTTTGCCAGACATAGCTATGTGTGGGTTTGGTTTCCTGTGTGTGTTGCCAGCTGATACTGGGCTGGCAGGGTTCTGGCATGAGCAGCTGCCTCAGCAGACGGGGCCTGGGCCCCCTGGGCGCGCCCTGACAGCAGCTGCGACGTCAGTCTGAGCACTGACCACAAGGCAGCGTGCACCGGCTGGACTCCTTTCCCAACTTTGTATTTGGAGTGCTGAGGGGTTCTTTTTCCTATCTTGGTCACCTCAGCTCTCAGCCCTGTGGGGCAAGGGAGGCAGAGCTGTGCCAGGGTCTCATTAGGTAGCCTGGGCCAGAGGGCTGAGGGAACCCCATTTTCCAGCACTGAATCCTAGTTCTGTAGCGCCTCCTATTGTAGAAAAGTGTCAAATGCCAACCCAGTGGTGAGACGCAGCTTTTGGAGCATTCACAAAAGGCTAATTGGGCCTGCAGATGTGTCTGGATCTGATTTATAGAGGAGTTCGAACATCTGTTTTTGGTTTGAAGCCTTTTTGGCTCGTGTATAGGTCAGATTTGCATAAAAGATGAGCATGCAGTTTGGCTGTGCTGGGTGATAGCAGCGGTGTTGCCTTGGGAAGTGTGGTGGGCGCTGGCCTGGGAACCACGGCTTCAGTCGCTAGTCACTGTCACCCAGCCATCCCAGGAACGCTCCTCTCCTGCGCCTGAGACAACTTTCCATGCTTGTTTCGCCGAGGGAGGACGCAGGTGAGGCCCAGCACGCGCTGCCTTGTCAAGCCTCTGCTTCTGCCTTATTTCCTAACAATGCAGGTATTGCATTCCTGCTGAGGAGGAGAACAAGCTCGAGGATGTGGTCCACACCCTGCTGCAAGCCAACGGGACCCCAGGGCTGCAGATGCTGGAAAGCAACGTCATGGTACAGCTCCCACCTGGCGCCGAGACCCAGAGACACGGGCATGGGGGGAGGGTCACAGCCGTTTTACCAAGGCACCCTCTTGGCAGCCTGCCTTTCAGAGGCAAAAAGGGCAACAGAAAATAAATCCTGGAAACTAAACTACTACGCAAATGTTCTCCTCAGATTGCACAGGACATCGGGTTCTTGCACATGTGGCCTTCCAATCTGTTTCGGGGCTTCTTTGTTTCATGTGCGGGGACCGGGCGGGGTCCTGCGTTTGGGCGGCCACTCTGGGGGTCTGATGGTGCTGCTGTGCCCACCTGCTGGGCCCCTGGACGCCTGGGCCACAGGTCAGGAACTCTTGACCTTACTAGGATGAACACACAGGCCCATTTGTAGAAGGTCATGGGGCTTTTGAGTTCTGGGAGTCTTGTTAGCCTTGAGCTGTGTGCCGATGCCTGAGCTCAGGGCCTCTCTGGCCACTGATCACCCCTGCCTGGGTCTCCTGTCTCTGTTGGGTCCCCTGGTCTGGCTCAGGGAAGCTGAGCAGCAGCTCCTCTGGGGGTGCAGGTCTGAAAGCCCCCAGCCCGTACCCCTGGGGCTTCACCTGACTCTGGAGACAACTAGCTCAGCTGCCCCCCTAGTGGTGGGAACTTGTCCTGTTTCCAGCCCCAGCAGTGCTGGGCAGGGACAGGGAAGGCTCCAGTGTGGTGTGAAGAGCTCTGTCCTCACAGTGGCCGTGCACCTGGGTGACTCTGTTGTCAGTCTTGGGCCACTATTCATTTAGATCTTCCTCATTGTTTTAGAAAATTAGATATCTTTATTTTCTAAAGGAGAAACAAAATATCTTCAATACCAAACCTAATCTGTCTCCTCATGGCTCCTTGAGTCCTGACGCCCCACCTGGAGGACAGGTGTGCATGTTAACATGCCTGGGTGTGGGATGCTGGTTCTCAGGGCTTTCACAGAAGGGACCTCAGGGGCAGTGGTGGGTAGTGGGGGCTGGACACTGGTCGGGAGAGTGGCGGAGAGAGTGCATATCAGCCCCGGCCTGTCTCCCCAGATCTCCCCGGAGGTGCTGTGCAAAGAGGGGATCAAGGTGCACAGGACCGTGCAGCAGAGCGGCCAGTTCGTCGTCTGCTTCCCAGGATCCTTTGTGTCCAAAGTGTGCTGCGGCTACAGCGTCTCTGAGACCGTGCACTTTGCCACCACCCAGTGGACAAGTATGGGCTTCGAGACGGCCAAGGTAGGCATATGAGCCCTCGACACCACCCACTGCAGGGGTCTCCAGCCCCCAGGCCAGAGACCAGTACTGGTATGTGGCTGGTTAGAAACCAGGCCGCATAGTAGGAGGCGAGTGAGAGAAGCTTCATCTGTATTTGCAATCGCTCCCCAGCGCTAGCATCACCGCCTCAGCTCCACCTCAGATCACCATCAAGCATTAGATCTTCATAGGAGCAACTGTCCCTGGTGCCAAAAAGGTTGGGGACCACTGGCCCACCGTGTGTATGTTTAATTTCAGAAAATGCCTTTGAAACCTCTAAGAGGCAGCTGAGAGGTGTACTCGGAAAGGAGAGCTGTTGGTAGTTTGCTGGTATCAAGAAAGATTTGAGTCCCCTTGTTGGCTCACAGTAACACTGAGGACTGTACTAGAAGGTGCTTAAGGGTGAACACTTAAAATGGGTAGAGTCTTTGCTCATTTTTGAGTCATGTGTGGCACTTGTCTTGTGGCTGACGGCTCACAGTGGTGGCTTCTGGCTTCTGGTGCTTTTCTCATAGGCAAACAAGATCCTTGTATGATTTTCAGTTGCTTTTGAAACCATGTGGAACTCAAAATTTGAAAATTCAGATAGCATCCCCTGCCCAATAAAGAAAAACGTTGACAGCTGCCTAGTAATGAAAATCTACCCTAAAGGGATGTGACTGCCTCTTTCAGGAAATGAAGCGTCGCCATATAGCTAAGCCATTTTCCATGGAGAAGTTACTCTACCAGATTGCACAAGCGGAAGCAAAAAAGGAGAACGGCCCCACTCTCAGTACCATCTCGGCCCTTCTGGATGAGCTCAGGTAACACAGACCCTGGGTTCTGGAAACGCCAGGGCTGAGGCTCCAGCCCCTTCCAAGGCTCGGTGGGGTGGGCACGGCTGTTCGTTCAGAATGGCAGGGACCACCTGGTGCCTGGCCAGATGGGTGAAGACTTTTTGGGTGTGGCTTATTTTATTTTCATATTTAAATTGCCCCTTCTGAGTGCTCGATGTTTGGAGTCAGGATTTCCTGGTGTGTTGATGCGCAAAAGGTTACATGGGGCTGACTGGGCGGCAGGCTCTGGCCCTTGGACCCTCTCGTCTGAGCAGCATGGTGCCCGGGAGGAAGCGGTGGCCAAGGCCTCATTTCTGGAGGTTGGGCGCGAGTGTGGAGAGGTCCACGGAGCCCCTCAGTTTGTTTTTGTTTTTGTTTGTTTGTTTGTTTTTGCCAACCCGCTTGTGATGTATGTGTGAGACGCCGCCGCAGGGCGGCTTGCCTCAGCTGCAGCTCCCCCGGGGCCTGCATGTGGTCAGCCAGCCCCGCCGAGTCTGAGGCCCTTGCCAGCTTTCATCCCACAGCGATCTGAGGAACTCTCCTCAGGGCAGAGATTGAAGAGAAGTGTGACTGTTTGCTTGGCTTCCTGTGTAACCCTCTTCTCTTTTCCCACCATGTAGCTTCGTGATCTCTCCCTTCCAGGGGAGAGACTCGGTAGTGCTGAAGGACAGCACACGGATTTCGACTCGTGTTGGTCGAACCTTTGATGACGATACCAGCAAATAGTTTGTTACATCCGTTCTTGGCTTGGAATGAAGGGACAGGGCACCCCGCGTAGCTCTCGAGGGGGTTTGCCGTGTACCCTGGTGTGTTTGTTGCGCTCGTGCTAACTGTAGGCAGAGCCCAGTCATCAGAGTAGCCTCGGAAGCCGGGGATTGTCTGACCTTTTGACTAAAGAACGTGAGTCCCCAGTCGGGGGCCTTGGGAAGGTGAGCGTGTACGTCTCACCAGCCCTCCTGACAGGAGGGGAGCACCTGGATTGGGGGGCAGTTGGCTGGGGCGCAGCATGTTCCCTCTGATGGCGAGGACCCGGCCAGGCCACGGCGCTCAGCCTCCTAACGGCCTGGCTCTTCTGTTGTGTCTGGACAGGGATACGGAGCTGCGGCAGCGGAGGCAGCTGTTCGAGGCCGGCCTCCACTCCTCTGCCCGCTACGGCAGCCACGACGGCAACAGCGCTGTGGCGGATGGGAAGAAAAAGCCTCGAAAGTGGCTGCAGTTGGAGACCTCAGAGAGGAGGTGTCAGATCTGCCAGCACCTGTGCTACCTGTCCATGGTGAGCCCGCCAGGACCTCACTGCCCTCGTGGATCCCGCCTTGTGCGTGCATGCAGCTTGCAGCCGCCCGGCAGGGCGAGGGGCTTTCCGCGCCAGGAAGCCTGTCGGGAGGCCCACCCTTGGACCCGCTGCGGACCTTGGCCGGGTTCCTGGCCTCCAGTAGTCAGGCGGCTTGTGTGCAGTGCCAGGGTCACAGAGACCAGGTGCGGGGCGGGCTCCGCTCTGCCCACCCGCTCCCACAGGGTCTCTCTTCTCACTTGCAGCTACATGTCCGCAGGAGAGCGGGCCTCCCTCCCTTCTGCTCCCCTGTCGCCCTGATCCCCAGGCACTCCCTGGCTGAGGGGCTCAGCTGCCCCCGCTCTACTGCCTCTGAAGAGACGTGGGGCCCCGCATCTGGTATTGGCTCTTTCCCACTTTCCATTCATCTCCATGACTCATGTCGTTGTCCTGGAGAACTGCGGTGTCTGTCTTCGTTTAAAACTGTATCTCCCCAGAAACGCCCTTCTCTTTCTAGCCTCCTTGTCTCTGATCAGAGTCGCCTCCCAGGTGTCCAGGGCAGCCTTTCGAGGACTCTGGTGTCTCTCCTGTCTGAGCCAGCTCTGCCTCCTGCCCCTCTGCCCGCCGGCGCAGTCCAGTCCGGCTTCCCTTCTTTCGGGTTGGTTCCCACAGTGCCCTGAGGGGCTTATCACGAGGACCCAAAAGGCACCAGGGCTGCTCGCTGCCTCAGCCTTGTGTGTAATTATGTGCACATTGCACTGCCTCCACCCCGTCCCAGGCCAGAGGGCTCGGAAGAACCTTGGTTGAGTGGACAGCTGGGGACACTGGCTGGGGTAGCCCTCACCTCTGCTCTTCTGCTCGTCTCTCACTGGGTAGCTGCCCTGGCATTGCTCCCACCCAAGGCGCTCCCCACCGCCACGCGCCTCAGCCTGGCACTTGGGGCCTCCAGTGCTGGTGTCCTCTCCCCGCCCATGTGGATTCTTCCTCCAGAGGAGAAGCTTAGATAGTAAGTGCCCACCCCAGACCAGCATGGCACCAGTGTCCCCACACGTGACTCAGCATGAGGCACACGCAGCCACCAAGGCACGGAGCAGCGAGTGCGTCCAGGTCTCTCACTTCTCAGCCTCTAGTCATGCTCTGCGTGACTGACACTGCCTCACCTGTGTGCCTAGCACCTGCCCAGCTGCCCTGCAGACAAGAGGGACCAAGCAGCCACTCCGGGTTGAGCTAGATGCTCTTTATAACCTCTGAGAGGTTAGAGAACTAAAAGAACAGGAGAAACTACTGCATGCATTATTTTGGGTGGGCTGCTGCAACAAGCCCCACAGGCCGGGTGGCTTAAACAACAGACCTTTACTTCCCTGTAGTTCTGGAGACTGGAAGTTCAAGATCAAGTTGCTGGCAGGCATGGTTCCTCTGAGGCCTCTTCTCAGCTTGCAAATGCTGTCCTCTCCCGTGTCCTCATGTGGTCTGCCGTGTGTGTGTGTGTGTGTGTGGGTGTGCGCGCGCGCGCATCTTAATTCCTCCTCCTTTTGAGGACCAGATCCTATTGGATCACATGCCACCCATATGACCTCATTTTACCTTAATCTCCTCTTTAAAGGCCCGTCTCTATATACAGTCACATTCTAAAGTACTGAGGTCAGAACTTCAATCTATTAATTGGCAAGTGGGGTAGGTATAATTTAGTCTGTAACAACCACAGGTCTCATTTTACATATTTTCTCCTATCTAGTTTTTCTTTTCCCAGGGATTTTTAAAAAAGATATAACAGAGAACCATGCCATCTTTTAAAAGAAAAAAAGTCATAAGCATTTCTTCAGATCTTAGTTTTGTTAACATCGTTCATAAAGGTCACATAGTTCTGTGTCCATGCCTCTTTTTTGTATTCCTCTTTTTTTTTTTTTAATTGTAATGCATTTTATTAAAGTGGGTGAATTTTTAGAATTAGTACCTAAAATTTCAGGACCTAGAAATGAAGCCAGGGGAAAGGAAAAGAATGTTTACAGTTAAAAGAAAAGAAGAGAAAGTTGTTTTGTGATTCGCAAAGTTCTCTATTCAGACCTATTTGTAACATTGAAATCCATTTCATTTGTCTTTCAAAGTAGTTGGATTATCTGAGATGAAAAGGAATGAGAAAGCTGAAGCTAGTGTCCTTCCTTGTAACCCTACAAAGTTCAGATGTTGAAGCCCTAACCCCCAGTACTTCCGAATGTGATAATCTTTGGAGAGCCTTTATGGAGATAATAAAGGTAAAACGAGGCTGATAAGGTGGGCCCTAATCCAGTCTGACTGATGTCCTCGTAAGAAGAGATTAGGTGTGTCCATTCCTCTTGTGCCGAAATGGAATTATTCCCATGAGAAATAATAATCACATTATTCCCCGTGAGTATAAATGACACTGTTATGATTTCCGTGTGGCACTGGTCCGTTCCCGGGGGTTCTGAGGACTGCGACGTGTTGGGTCATTTTCAGGCTGTCTTTCAGAAAGTCGAACCTTGAGAGTTGTCACCAGGCATTTCTTATCAGCCCGAATGTTATTTTATAAACCATATATCCTGAATTCATAGGTAAAAATTATTGAGGTTTTATTTTCATTGTTTGGATTCCTAATAAGTTTGTGCATTTTTGTTTAACATGTTTTCCTATTTTTGTCCATGTTTTTTTTTTTTTAAATTTTGTCCATACCTGTCTCTAGCCCCAAGTGTCTGTAAAAGGTGTTTCTACAAATAAGTGTCATTTTCCTTACTCCTACAGCTTGTGTTCTTGTATTTGCTTAGAAACACTGAAGATAGGAATCGTGGCTGTCCCCAAAATCTTTATGAAAAGGCCTGTGACCCTCTTGAATCTTTTGGCTTAAGGCAATATTTTCTTTTTCTTTCCTTAAACACAGAATGAAACAGAACTAGAAGTCTGGGTGTAAGAAACCCTGCAAACCAGGCAGCTGTCCTTTTCCCTCTGCTCCCCTTAGTCAAGACCTGCTTGTACTGAATCAGGCCTGTCCACGCGCCAACTGCCTGCCCTCTGTGTAGTCTTGGGGCCTGGTGTGCGCATTCACACAGCAGCTAGAGGCTTTTGTGGGGGCTGGCAGGAGGGGTACCTGTCTGATTTGCAGAGAGAGGATCAAGGACTGTGATGGTTAGAGTTTGGACAGGGGCATCAGGTTCCCCAGTGCGATGCAGGGCCAGCTTCCATGTAAACAGCTGGATTGAGTCAATGAAAATAAAATGGGATGTCCTGGGTGTGTTCCCTTTCACCTGTGCCATTATGACACCTCTTACGCCAGGGTAATTTTTGAACAAAAAGTCTCAGAAGTCCTTAGAACTTGAGCTTATCAACAAGCATCGCAACTTCATCCCATCGTCACCAGCCAGCAGTGCTTAGAACCTCTCGCAGGAAAAGCACAGCAGAAATCTGGAAGGAACTCAGGGCCACCCTTAGGTGCACCCTGGAGATAGTTACTCATTTCCCAGTTGAAGACCTTGTCCCAGGTGATTTGTTTTGCTCCCATCAATTTCCAGTGTTTTTGAGTCCTGGGTGCCACTTAGCTTGGACAATAGACGTCAGGGAGAGGCCTTCCCTGATTTGTTCCTCGGAACCCTCCCCGCTTTGAGTCGCCCCTCCTAGGCGTACGTCCCCTACACAGCAGTGTTTCGATCACCCTCAGAACCTCAGGAGTCCTTCTTCCCTGCAGGTCGTACAGGAGAATGAGAACGTGGTGTTCTGCCTGGAGTGTGCTCTGCGCCACGTGGAGAAGCAGAAGTCCTGCCGAGGACTGAAGCTGATGTATCGTTATGATGAGGTCAGTGCTTGCCGGGGGCCCTGCCCGATGCAGCCTCCGTGTTCTGGTGTTCCCAGTGCCCAGGCAGCCAGGGGCCCTGCAGAGGATGGCCATTGTGTCACCTGCCCCTGTTTTCTGTAGGGGGACGACTGAGCCTCTGTCACCATCCAACTCGGGCAAGCTCGGCACGGCTAAGACCGAGTGCAGCCAGCATGGTTCTGGGTGCTTTCAGCCTGGCTTATGGGAAAGTGTCTCTTTGTTCCAATACGGGGGAAATTGGGGTTGGGGAGGGGGTTCAGCCTGACCTGGAGAAATCAGAACTGAAACTGGGAATTTCACTTTAACAAACTTGGTTCAATTCCAGTTTTCTCCATGTTAACTGTAGCTTTGTACCCGAGCCCTGTGCGCGCTCCCTCCCTGTGCAGGGCCGCAGCTCTGCCTCCCCCCTGAGCCCTGACAGCCCCCGTCGGCATTCCTGGCCACCAGGACTCTGTTTATGAGAGATTGATTTCAGGATCTGGGTCCTGGTGTCCACAGTGCCACACTGTCTTGCCATGCTACTAAGGAGATGGGGGACTAGCCAGTTCCAGACGCGATGGTGGGCTGCCTGTGCGCCTGGCAACCCCTCTGGCCTCTGCCTGCCGTCTTCTGAACTGTGGCCATGGGTCAGGGTTGACATAAGCCTGTGGCTAAATTAAAAGATTGGCAAGCTGAAAATAGATCTCTGCATCTTTGTTTTATAAGAGCATGTTCAGTGAAGGCAGTAACCGCGTTGCACTCCCTGCTTCTTTAATAGCAAATGTCAGAACACAGTTAAAAATAATCGTGCATGAGTCAGAGTAGCTCTCTATAACTGGTAGAGGGAGCCTGCAGTGGTTGGAGGCTCTCCAAGGTGATTTTGAAGCTCTATAAAATGTGGGTTCGTTTGCACCTCCGGCCCATTTTGTAGCTAGGTGTTTTGATGTAACCAGAATCCTGGAAAAAGAATCACGTATGTAGGGTCTGTCAGTCTGAAGCTTAGTCATCAAAGGGTACTTAGATGCCTCCTACTTTGCCAGTGCCTGGTTTATTTTAGTAAATGAAAATCTGCAAGTCCATTCCCTGAGTTGAACTGTGTTTTTTTTTTTTTTTTTTTTTTTTTTTAAATTGGGGCATTTCTAGCTCTGAATTTGATTTCAGAAATGGCTTTGAGAGTACCACCAACTCTTGTTCTCAGCCCTAGTGCCCAGCAGACACATGCCCTCCTCTGCCTGCACGGCGTGGGCTTCCTCATGATGTCCAGGTGGCTTTAGTCGCATCTAACTGGGTTTTAGAGAAGCTCATCTATCCTTCATTAGCATGTTTATCATAAATGTTTGAAAGGGCCACAGAGATTGTTTTATTACAAATGTACAGCCCAGGCCCTTCCTAGGGCACCTTTAACTTTCTTCTCAGATACTTTCACTCTTTGCCTTTAACACCTGTCACTTCTGAATGATGAGAGCTTCCCATCGCTCCATTTCCAGAAGGCCAGAGAGCAGGTCCTGGGGCTGGCCCAGAGCAGGTTTCATGACATGTATGTCAGGTTACATACCATTTTGATATTCTTTTCCGTGGGGTCTTTTAAAACTGGATGACTATGAGTTAAAGTTACAACTATATTTTTGATACCAACAGATATGTTGTTCTCTTGAGTGAATTATAGAAAAAGCATGGTTTTTCATTTGCCTTTCGTTGAGAAGGAAGGAGTAATGGAAATTTTTCTAAACAAATATTTGTGACAGGTGAAATAGGCTCAAGTGTCAGGTCAGCCAGTGAAACAGTTTCAGGCATTTGTCACCATCCAGGGAACAAATTGAGGGGACCTGAGGCCTCATCAAGCCCATGGGTCTTCTCTCCTACATGCTCATTGTGGCAGCGGTGAGCTGAGCGCTCCCCTTCTGGCTGGGGCCCTTGGGGTGGGCAGCCAGCTAATCTCTCATGGGGCCCCACAGAGGTTCCTAGTGGTCGGCCTGCTGACAGGTCTTACTGTGCCTGTCTCAGGTGCATCTGGTACATGATGAGGGACTCTGTACTCCAGGCAAATGTACAGACCAGACTGGACCTAACAATTACGTACTTACCCTGTGTAGTTACAAGGCTTTGTGTATTTCGGGGCTTTAGCATATTAGTTTGTCTAAACCTTGCAGCCTAAGAGGCACTCTTAGGCTCCCTTGAGTTTTGGCGAGGAGGTTGGGTCTTCCTGCTCCCTAAGAAGGAGAGCATTTTATCTTAGGTGCCTAGGTAAGGGACCGCGTCCTCATGAAGCGATCTAACTCATTTTCCAAGCCTTGCTGCATCTGGCAGTCGCTGGGGGAGATTGTCAGAGTCTATCCCAGCCTTCAGGCAATGCTCAGAGAAATCTCCTTCCCGATCCCATCTGACAAGGGGCACTGGTAGCCTGGCCACGCGGACGAGCTCTGCCCTCCCAGTTCCCTTGGGTGGTTCTGGGGACTGTACTCTTCTGGTTTGTTAACTCTGTGTCCTCCTTTCAACCCGAAACAGGAACAAATTATCAGTCTGGTCAATCAGATCTGTGGCAAGGTACCTGGCAGGAACGGCAGCATTGAGAACTGTCTCGGTAAGCCTGCACCAAAAAGGGGGCCCCGCAAGAGGGCGACGGTGGACGTGCCGCCCTCCCGGCTGTCCTCCTCCAGCTCGTCCAGAAGTGCTTCGAGCTCACCGTGAAGCTGCCAGCATCGCGGTCGACTGAGATCTATTTTTTTGTAATTATTATATTCTAGTTTGGAGTACTTGCTGTAGGATACAAGCTGTCTTTGCACTAGCTCTAAAGAAGATTTTCTTCTGGTTTTAGAGAACTAATTTTGTTTTAGCATTAAACTGTTGAACTTTTTTTTGTACTTAGAATACCTAGATACTGCAGTCCGATTTTTGAAACTGCCGTATATTCACTGTTTTAAAACCCTTGAGGGGCTGTGTTAATTTGTATCGCCCCTGTGGCTGACAAAAGCCTTTTTGTTTAATTTTTTTTTTTTTTTGTAACTGTTGGGGAAAAAAGGCTTTTTAACCCATTTTTGAAGAGGGTGAAGTTTGGAGAACAAATTTTAAAACCATCAGTCATGTGAGCAGATTTTTCTAGAGAGGAAAAGGGATAGGAGACACACACACACACACACACACACACACACACACACACACACACGAAACTTGAAAAGAAATGGCTTTACTTTGGCTGTCTTTTCTTCTGTCATGTGCAAGATGAGTTTGTACTTTTTTAAAACCGGAGAACCCCCATTTTGTTTCTTCGGGCGGTTATGGCAGCTGGAGGCGGACGTTGTTTCCTAACCATAGGCAAAATGAGGAGATTTGAGTGACTAGGTTCTCTTTACCAGCACATCACTATGCATCTGTTTAAGGGAAAAAGAAAAGAGAGAAAAAGACTGCCTGCCTTGGAGGGGTCACGTGCGGAAAACCTGTGCCTGATTTCATTAGGAAATCCATTCTGTTATTTTTTGGTGCTGTTGGCTACTTTATCAAAAAACCCTTCAATAGCATCCTTAAAAAAAAAAAAAAGGAAAAAAGTGATTGAAGCCGTAAGTGCTTCTTTGTCATAGACGTGCAATCTTTCTAACATTCCATCCTCATCTCACTGCTTGTTGTTTCTCACCTTCACAAGTCAGCATTAATCTTTCTTTTTAAATTTGTTTCATTTATGATCACATTTAGAGCCACTAGGAGGTCTGCAGTTCTTTTTGAATGTGAAAATGCATTTGCGCTCATCTTGTCTATTTTTTCTCTTCATGTTGTAACAAAAAAAGAAAAAAAAAAGAAAAAAAATCCCATCCTTTTGTACATACGCCTGTAAATTGTTTTAAATACTTGAGCCTTTTTCTCGGTGGGGGGTGGGGAGGGGGGTGAGAAGACAAGATGAAGAAAAGCCTTACATTTCAGTTTCTTCATCGGTTGGATTGGATGCTTACAGGGTTTTTCTTGTAACATTTATAAGTGCTGCTTACATCACTGAACAACAACAAAAAAAATAATAATGGAGTAGCTGTTGCCCTTCTCCGGTTGTGTGTACAGTACGTGTGGAATAAAAAAGGGAAACTGTTTTCACAAGCTGTCCTTTGTTTCATAATTGGACTCATCGATCCCGTGGCTACCGTGTTGCACTGAGCTTGCCGGTGGGGCTGTCAGGAACGTCCTGGGATCCGCTGTGTTGGTCGCTGTTGCAGAAGACTGAACTGTTTTTGGAATATTTAACAGTTACATAAACAGAGTCAAGTGTTTTCCAATGTGGTTGTCCGGTTTTTATGGCCTTGCTGTGTACTTTCCCTCTTTTTGACAGTAAACTTCTGCCTATGGCTTACAGTTTGACATTTAATTTATTAGCGCTGCTCTGCACTCCTCCCTTGGGAGGGAAGACTTCATGTTGTTTATTGCCAGTTTTTTGTTTACTTTTCAGGTTTGTACTACAAGGTTTAATAATAAAAACAAAGTTTTTTGGACATTTGTCTGTCTTGTGGAAGATGAGTGAATGAAACGAGCTCTCTTTTCCGATAAATGAATTGGGCAGAGGGCTGAGAATCACCCCCTCAGCCAGGGAGTGGCACAGACTACACATCCTGATCCTCTCATCTCACTTCGACCTGCTGCTGGCGGTTTGCATCCCCTTTTAGCAAAACCAAATGACTGCTGTTTGCTTATTTTCTGTGTGGCCCAGTGGGGACCAGCACGTGGAACCTGTCCACAGGCTGCAGCCGTCCCTTCGCCAGGTGCTAGGTACTGGACCCTGAGTGGCGGCAGAAGGGGAAGGAGCCATCTACGGGACTAGTGTCTTGTCAGGAGTTAGCATGGTGTACTGATGGGCTTATGTATCTCATCTTTTGGGCCCAGATGTGTTTTCTAGTGTTAAAGCAGGGGTTAGTTGTTGGACTGTTAAAAATTCTGTAATGATTGGATGAAAACCCAAGCTTCGTTAGCGCTGTTTGACCACAGTTCAGACTTCTCTGTCTGTGAAGGGCGCTTTTTATTCCATGCTGAGCCGATGTGGAGATGTGCGTTGCCCTGCCCCGGCCCAACACGAGCCTCGGTGGCCTTTGTGGACATGAGTCGCCCTTCCTGCACTCTTAAGGCCTGAAGGAGGTGTGTATTTAGAATCCTTTCTGGACAAAATGGCCATGCACTCTCTCATTTTAAAGTCCTCAAACTTTATTGTTAGCTGTTCTTTCACTTTCTCACAAATTATTGGCAACTGTGTGAAAATCAAGAGCCTCCATAAAACCGCCTGCCTTCACAGTGGGATTCTACACACAGCTGAGTCTTCCTTCAGAGGTGGTCAAAGAATGTGAGAGCCCAGATTTTAGGAGTCACTATCATCGGTGTGTAAAGTGGCGAGAGCAGTGTCCACCTCAACTCCCTCCTCATCAGACTGAACAACGGGGGACTCCCCACCTTCACTGGGGTCCTGGGTGGAGGGGTCAGTGCAGGCAGAGGACAAGGATGGTGTCTTGGCTTGTAATTCAGAGGGATTTGGAACCTGAAGACTAATTTCATTCTGACCGATACTTGATTCGGGCCCTGCAAAACAGGAAAAAAACCTGTGGTAAAAGTATTGCAATTTAGAACTGCCTCTGAAGATGGTGGTTTGCACTCGTACAGATAAAAAGGGAGTAAGTTTTTTGTTCTAGTGACCTGGGGGCTGCAGAACTAGGCTGCTCATTACAGTGCAGGAACTGTGCCCGGAAAATGCTAAGCTAGGTGATGCCTGAGGCAGCCAGGGGCCCTGTGCTGGCCCTTCTGCCACCTGTGACAGATGGAAAGATCCTGAAACCTTCCAATACCCAGTAAAACACTGTGCTGAAGGCCCAAGGGGACATACTGTACTTCTGAGGACCATTCCATGTAACCTTGATAATCTAGATTTACTTCTTTATATCCTTTGTAGTAATTTCAGAGAAATCAATGCTAATTTCATGGGAAGTAAATAAGTTCTTAAAGGAATCAAAATCATCTGCAGATGATGGAGTCACTGTTTCTAAGTCGCTTCTTGACTCTGGGAAAGTGGTCAGCATTCCTTCCCACCTGCAGGGGCCCAAGCTTCTCAGGACGCGGAGGGGGTGTGTGTGGCAACACTGTTCTCAGCTTTGCTGGGAGAAGAGAAGTTAAAAGACAGCACGAGCTGACAGGAACCTGAGGGGCTTGACTTCAGAGAAGGTGGAGCCTGTGGTGATGGTGACACTGAGCAGAGGGGTGCTGCTGGAGGAAGGCCCTTTGCTTTCCCCTTGTTCGTATGTGGAAAAAAACTTAAAAATGCTTGCTTTGTAATGATGCGATGTACATGTAAGAAGGCGCATCCGGAAGGTCCAGTCTGAAATTAAACTACACTGAGCCCAGGTATAAGGTCTGGAGCCTCGATAAATATTTGCTGAATGAATGTGAAATTTTGGGAAGGCATTAATGGAGTGAAAGTGCCAACATGGGTGCAACTTATTTAAAAAATATAATCCAAATGCTGACCACGTGCCTTAGCCTTGCCCACAGCAGAGATGAAATAAACATCTGCTGAATGGAGGGGGAAGAGTTTAAAGACAAGCGTGTGCTCGCCCAGCACGAGGTGAGCGAGCGCCCAGCAGAGTTCCCACCTCCCCCCACATTCCAGGCCTTAAATAACCACAAAAAACTTACTCGAATTCCGAATTCCGAGACAGAAGAAGGAGGTAAAACACGAGAAAGCCCTCTGTTCTTGGAAGGTATTTGGGTAGAACACTTATTCGTGACTTAAACAGCCAATGTTTCCCTTGCTCACTACTGTGAGACCGGACTTGGGCATGTGGAAACAGGTGAGTAGAACAAGGAGTTGACTGGGAGCTTAAGAGATCTGTATATTATTATTCTGATGTCTTCCCTCTGCGGGGAAATGATGCTTATGCAAGTTTGTCTCCTACCTAAGACAGGGGACGGCATGGCATTATCTTCTCCACCAGAATTCAAAAAGACATCCAGGGCCTCCTGGTCAGATACGTCCATCAGATCCATCTGCTCCAGCATGTCGATATTCACCTCCATGGATGACATGCTGCCCATGGGCTCTGGGAATAGATTGGTGCAAGATGAAATTATACTTATCTTCAATAATACATTAAAAAAGCGAACTTTGATTTATTAGGCTACATTGTTTTCTAGGTATAAAATATCTCCTGCTACTCCAAACTCTTAAAAATAGAATTCAGAGGAATTTGCTAAATGACAGCTCCCAGTTTGGTACTTTAATCCACCCTAGATTACCTTGGTTACTATAACCTTGTACACCTTCCACAGCAGTTTTCCTGGTCACCCCAGCCCTTTGCAGGTGGTAAGGATGAACCCATTTCTGCATTAAGCAGGTTCTTGGCTGTGGGGAGTAGGGTGCTCTCTGAAAGAGGCCGACACTCCTGGAGCAGCATGGCGTTAGCAAGCTCCCTGCCAGACACACCTCTGCCTTCTGCCTGCAGTTGCCCTCAGACTTTATTATCCTTCCAGTTGAAGTTGTCACTGCCCTTGTGACATTTCTCTAGTCTTCAGCCTTAATTGCAGACAGTGTTAGGGCTGGTGAGTTGGAACCAAGAGCTCCTTGCCGTGAAAGTACAGACTAGCACAATAAAATCAGCCCATCAGCAAAAGGAGGCCGTAAAACTATTAACAGTCTAGGTATCAGGTGAGAGATGGTTTGAAGGCGTGGTTTTCATATTTAAATGACCTATATTATCCAAAAAAGTATAAACCAGTTAATTTAAGTCACCCAAAGCATGATGCTGCCTGGCAGATGCAAATACAAATTATTTCTGGATGGACATACCCTTAACCCTGGGTCTCCCAGGCACATAAAAACAATCCATTCCAATCCAATCCCAAATTTACAGCACACATGAAAATGTGAATGAGGATCAGCAGAAACAAAACTCAGCATCCTTTCCCAAGAATGTTAAATGTCTAAATATTTTAACCAAATCCATGATGTAATAAAAAATGAACAAGGTGTCAAAGATTAGACCGGGTATTTGAAAAAGGACCAAATAACTTCCAGATAGGAAAAAATTAATCACTGAAATTTAAAACTCTGGGCAGTAGTTAAAGATGATTAATGAGAGCCAAAGAGAAAATTAGTAAACTAGGAGACAGACTGAAAAAACTCCCTATGTATAATAGGGAGTATAGCAAATAAACAAACTAATGGGAAATATGAGAGCTTAAGAGATGGAAAATGAAAAAGTTTACACTGTTCCAAAACACGAGCAGTGTGGAGAGCAGCCATATTCAAAGAGGCTGATTATCTTCCAGACTTCCTAAAAGATCTGAGGTCCCAGATTAAGAAAGCAAAATATATTTCAAGCAGATAGATAAAAGAAATCCTCACCTACATCAACTGCAGTGAAATTGACCAGCATCAAAGAGAAAGGGCAGATGAGGAAAGATAAGGAAATAACAGGACAGTGTCTCAACAATAAAAGCCAGAAGACAGTGGAATAATGAGATCAAAGAAGATAAATGTCAATTAAAATTATATATCATTAAATAGCATTTACTATGAGCCTGTTCTAACTAAAGGAAAGTGATGAATAACAGAAGGGAGGTCTGAGGTGAAAAAGCAAAAAGTCTTCTAAGTTTGTAGGCTAATATAAAACATTGAATAGAAAATACCCCGAATAGTGTCCAATTTGGGGAATTTATTCTGGTAGAATCAAAGGACTGAGCAGTAATAACAGGAGAGGAGGGATGTGATGAGAATTGAAGCAATGTGAGATCCCCGATTGGTAGAAAGCTGAGAATCTGATTGGGTACCACAAAATCATTGAAGTTCAGCACTATAGGGGTAAAGGGTATGTCATTTCTATTTTTAGCTGGGGGGGGGGAAGTTTATTAGTTTAGATGATCCCATCGAACTGGCAATATCCAAAGCAATACAGCCAGGAGCCAGGTGAAGTCCATCGCTCTGCATCAGCCCTGACCATGGGGCAAACCGTGGCCCTGGCCATGTCAATGTCACAGAGCTGCTTCCCATGCACAGCCTGACAGATGCACAAGGGACACCAATGCAGAGTTATCCTGGAGCTTCTTCAAGTGTGACTGGTCAGAGGGCACTTAATTATACCGTGGTCAAACTTGTTCCTGCTACGAGTGCTCTTCCACAGGTACTGAGCTGCCGCAAAGTGAGTGACATGCAGGCTTGCTTATGTGGCTATGGGGTCTTCGGCATGGCCTGGCTTTTTGGCTTTTGGCCCTACTTTGACTTAAGACTTGAAAGGGGTAGAGGCTCCCTTCTTTTCCATCTGTGCTGTCAAAGAGGGCAGGTGTATAACTTTCAAAACAGGAAGAAAGTGAACTAAAAGGATAGGAAAAGCTTTCAGGAAAATAGAAAGCACCAAATAAGGTAATGAAGCCCGTTATGCCAGCAATCACAATAAATGTAAATGAACCAAATTTGCCAGTTAACATTATAAAACTGAATTAAAATGATAAAAATTTAGCTATATTCTCTTTACAGGGGACACTCCTAAAATAGACACAGAAACATTAAAATTTTTTTTAAAGTGGAAATTGGGAAAACAACTTTAAGAAAGCTGGTATAGCTATATCAATATTAAAATAGATATAAGGGGAACAAAAAAAAACATTAGGGTAGAGTTGTACTTGATTTTTTTTAAAGGTTCAATTCGCCAGGAAGATAATTCAAAATTTCTGTGTGACTACATATTTTTGGTGACGTTTTTGAAGGAAAAAGATGGCTTGAATAACAAATGTAACACACCCATAATCATGGGAGGTAGGAAGGTTAAATATGCCTCTGATAACTGATAATTAAGCAAACCAAAAATGAGTAATTAGGGGATATGTGAACAAGCCACTTAACAGGCTTGATGAAATGGACACATACAGAATCCACGCCTATCACTGAGAACCTTGTTCTCAAGTATACATGAAACATGGAGGATAATTCTCTGTAACGGACCACAAAGTAAGTCTTGAATTTAAAAAAAAAAAAAAATCCCATTTTCCAACCACAATTAAATTTAATCAGAAATTGGTAACAAAAGGTAACTCAAAAAACCTTCTTCACATATTATTTTAAAACATAATTCTTTAAAACACGTTTCTAAACGAAGCCTAAAAACTAATGAAAAACTGTAAATACCCGGAATCGATCAAAACTTGTAGAATTCTGTTAAAGTAGAATTTCCTACTTTGGAATTTTCATCCCTACCAAAAAAATAAGCTTTGAATGCCTTAAGAAAAAGCTGAAAACCGAGTCTAACCATTCAACTTAAATCAGACCAAAAAAACCCCAAAAATTTTAACTGGAAAAAAAAAAAAGCCCCGTATAAAAAGGAGAAATGAATAAAATATATAGTAGAGAGGAATCATAAAACTAAAGTTGGTTCTTTGGAGAAAACACTTGAAAATGAATATGTTTTATTTAAGATTCGTCAAGAAAAACAATAAAAGGCACAAATTAACAAATTGAGGAATGCAAAAACCAACCTAACTCCAAGTACTGCGGACAACGTTATGCTAATATGTTTGAAAAATAAAGACAAGCTGGACAAATTCCATGGAAAAATCTGCTAAAATTAATAAGAAATAGGAAACTGCTATAACTACCAGAGAAAAAGAACAGGTAGTTCCTCCCACAGAGAAACCACCGGTCCCAGACGGCGTTAGAGGTGAGTTCTACCCACTGCTCAGGAAACATGAGAGCTCACATGTGCGTGCACAGAAACTCAATCCCACTTAGATGCCAGTTCTCGCTCAAGCTGGAAACCTAAGGCCATTCCAACAAAAGTCTAGACAGGGTTATTCATAGAATCAAAAATCTGACTTTAACACTTATAAAAGGACAAAGAGCCAAGGAAAAGCCAACGCAACTCTGAAGAAAAAAATGTATGAAATGTGTACATGGGTGTGCAGGAATCACTCTACCACAAAGCAAGACTTGCTATGAGACAGGGTTTCTCAACCTAAGCATTACTGACTCTTTGGAGCAGGTAACTCTTTGTTGTGTCGGGGATGGGGGGTGAGGGTGGGGACAGAGGGCCATCCTGTGCATTGTAGGATATTTAGCAGCATCCTTGGCCTCTACTGACTAGATGTCAATAGCACATCCCTACCCCAATCACGACAAGCAAAACTGTCCCTAGTTAAGAATCACTGCTTAATGAATTATAATTAAGATGGTATGGTTTTGGCTCAAGGCTAACAAGTAGAAGAATGGAATAGAAAAGAGAGCCTATAAAGACAACAATGTGTGGAAACTGATAAGACAACGTGAAGCAGTGGAGAAAGAATGCTGGTACTTAAATAGTTATTGTTTTGGGAAAAAATTAAAATTGGATCCTTACCTCACGACCTAAACAAAAATCAACTGGTGGTGGACTTAAGAGCCATATAGAAAATGGAAAACATTAAAATTTTCAGTAGATGTTCTCATAACTTGGAGTTATATCAAAAATATATCTTTATAACTTAAACCTTTTTTTATGTCTGGAATATTTCTTAATATTTTAAAAATATCTGAAGGAAATATCGTAAAATATTAACATGTTAAATCTGGAAACAGGTATGTTACAGTATTTTCAGTTCTTTTCTGGATATTTAAAACGCTTCCTAATTAACATGAAAACCAATAGTGGATCGCAATAAGTGTCAAAGTTTGTAAATAAAACCCCCATGGGGAGACAATCATACAAAATTAAAATCAGAAGCTGGCAATTGTGTTTTCAGATATTTTTACATTCTAGATCACGTCTCGAAGAACACTGAATTTTACGATAGGTGCATTTTTACCCATTCTATCTTTTCTAACTTTGTTAATTTCGTCGCCAGCCCCAACATCACCTCTTCCCTTCCCTGGGCACTGAGGGTCCAGTCTGGAACATTCGAGGGCTGAGACAGTGTCTGAGGGCACAAGGTGCACCCCTGGCACCAGAGGCTGGACTCTGCTGAACTACCGGCTCAGCAGAGATGCACAGGAACCTGAGATCTAATTGTGGGGAGACACAGTTAAAGAATAGGATGTCTCCAAGGTGATCTATTCATACCAAACTGCATTGCCAAAACCCTTGGCACTTGGCAATAAAATGAGAGCAATAAATGCTTTTCTGAGAAAATGGGAGTCAGGTCTAGTGGGTCTAGGTCTTACAAAGTATGTAATTATGTCCTAACGCATGCAGACCTGCTGGGCACGCGGCGGGTCCCGGGTCCCATCTGCGTCTCAGCACTGCTGGCACTGCCTTCACTCCTCTTTGGACACAGGAGGCTCTGGGGTCCTCCAGCACCATGTGGTCACAGATGTCCCTTCACCCTTCACTCTGATTATTTTCTGGATAAAACTTTCCATGCCTTTGTCTTAATTAAAAAATGATGCTTTGGAAAGTGAGAAAAATTCAGAGCGCTATTTCTGATTTAGTGGAATGAATCCAAAATACCATGTTCACTGCAGAGATTTTTAATTTTGATTGATTCTTCTAAATTAAACGTTCCCCATGTTCATCCTTGGAGATGAATACCCAGTAAGAAAGGGAAGTGTGACTTGCCAGGCTGGGATGTCTAAAGGATGGCTCTGAACAGGCTGTGGAGAAGTGCCTGCTCGTCATTTGTGAATCTTTTCGGCTCTAACTGAAGCAGAAAGCATAAAAGCCCACATACTCCAATTTTCTTCAATGCTTTCAAAACCACACATATTGGCAACATATGCTTGACTGCATATTTTACCTTAAAAAAAAAATGAGCCCAACACTTTTTTGAAACTTGAAGAACATTATTTTTAAGTGCCGAAAACCAAAAAATTCATAATGTTTAGCTGATATCTGTTCAATAAGTGCTGGCTGAGCACTGCTCTTTACCCGGCACTCGACTGTGCTAGCCCCGGAGGGTCCTTCAACACACGACTAGTCCCTATCTCCAGGCGCTTCCCATCAACGGGAAGAGGGACTCCTGAACCTGTTTTTCCTCTCCTACTTCATCGTCCCATTCGGTGTATGTTCATGGGTTTCCCTGAGAATAGGAGCTTCTTCAGAGGCACTTTCATTTTCTCTTTGCCTCCCCTGTACCCTAAGAGTATGCTGAACACTTAGCAAGTGCTCAGGAAATGTCTGCTGAACTAAACTGAACAAGGACAGTGTTAAATTGTTTAAGCAATAAGAGTTTCTGTTACTGTACTCTTCATTACCACCACCTTTTCCATGCCCTCTTGGTGTAATGTCTCGTTATGCTCAAATTTGTGAGTCAAATTTGCCAGGGAGTATGTCTGTGATGGAATGTAAGTTTGTGCCCTCCACCTAATTCATATGCTGAAGCCCTACACCCTGATATGATGGTATTTGGAGGTGAGGCCTTTGAGTAGGTTTAGATGAGGTCATGAGGATGGGGCCCTCATGGTGGGATTAGTGCCCTCCTAAGAATAGATACGAGAGAGCTCTATCATGTGAGGTGAGGATACAGTGAGGTATGAGCCAAGAAGAACCCCGACAGAGAACCAAATCGGCCAGCACCTTGATCTAGGACTTTCTGCCTCCCAAAATATGAGAAACAAACTTTGGTTTTTTGAGCCACATCCAGTCTTGGCTATTTTGTTATGGCAGCCCAAGGTGACTAAGATAGTGTCCTTCTCAGATCCTACCTGTGATAGGACACAAATCCCTGGAGCAACAGGGACAGCTCTCCCTATAACAAGCACCAAACACTAAAGAAACTGAATTCTGAACATGCTCTGAGGAAGTAGGCAGGCTGACTTTTCTAGATGAAGAAAGGGAGAGAGCTGACTCTGGAGACAGAGGTTAAACTTCAAATCTATACTGTCCACCATAGTTTAAAAAGCATTATCCACTTTATGCATCCGTCAGTGTATTCTGAGGCATTCAGATATTATGGTTCATTTGTTTTCTCTGTTATTTTCCTTCCTCATTCTTTGATTCCTTAACCTCTCCTGGGGGTGGACGTGAAACTGACCAGGAACAGAGTGTGGGTAATAGAGATAAACTGGGGGTTGTGGATGAGGGTTAGAGCACAGAGAACAAAGTCCAGGGCCAGACTTGTCAGGGAAGGGGAAGAAGAATGAGTAGAGAGAGATCTGGGAGGACAAGGGGGTTTCCAAGAGACGAGATGCCCAGGAGGATGGAAGGGCAGGTACATACACAGAGAAGCCCTGGGCACTCCACACTGTCTGTGACTGGGAGGTGGCTGCTGCCCTCTCAGCACTGGGCTGAGGTAAAATGTAAGCTGCCCAGTGCTTTACCACTGCCCCTGCTACCCAACCACCCCCTGAGGCACCCAGGTCTTGGGAAGGAGAGGCCGGACGAAGGAGCCTGGTACCTGATTTCTCTGCTACTCAGTGTGCTATTGGGAACTACCAGAGATGCAGCCAAACGTTTATGCATCTGTATGTTCCACATAGCACCATTTATAGAGGTAAAGATTCTAAATGTTCAACTAGGGAACTGGTTAAATATATTAGGATCAGTGCTAAAATATACCCTTTCAAAGAATTTTTAATAATATAAGGGGCAAGAGCCCCGTACAGTATTAAGAAAAGGTAGATACAAAGGCAGATGTATGTACGGTTTGATATCAATTATATAAACACACACATACGAAAGAACCACCCTAAAACAGAAATTGGGATTATTCAGTGCTGTAGAATATGGATAATGTATCCCCCCACCCCCTAACATATTTCACCCTTCCTAAATGCCTTCAACTAAAGCTACAACTACAAAAGAGGCAAAAACAGCTACAGGACAATTATGATGCATCCACTCCAATCTGGGAGGCTTTATCCAACACCTCAGTCGGGGGTGGAGGCACCACAATACCATCTCCACACACCCAGGGAGCCCCTGCTGCCAGCAGCCCACCCCTGGACTTGCCTCGCCTCTCTGCTATCTGCAGGTAACCGGTGGAAAGGTACTGCTCCATGTCCTGCTGGAAGGCTTCCTCAAAAAACTTCTGCCGCTCCTTCAGCTTCATTTGCTGGGTGTGCTCCATTTCCAGGACCTTCCGGCTGTGCTCTGCATCTAGTTCAGCTAAGGAAACAGAATGCCTTGGGTCAGGGGTTGAAGAACTGAGATCGGAAATGGGTATAAATACCTGCTGCATCTACCCTCCAACCTGACAATGTCACATCTGCTTGTCAAACTCTAGCCGGTGCCCCGAATGCAATACAACCAGCCTCCTCTCCCCCAATCTGCTGCACTTCTTCCTACCTGCCACGCCAGGCACCTTGGCAATCTCATGCCTTTGCTCATGCTGTTCCCTCTGCCTGGAATGACCTTCCCACCCATATCTCCCACTCCTCGTAACAGCTGTTTATCTTCCAAGACTGGCAAACTTCTCAGTTAATTCTCCAACTCAAGCAGAATTTACTGCTCCATCCTGAGGTTTCTACAAATTTCTGTAGCTGACTTACTCATGACAGTACAACAGGTCAAGACCTGGACTTCCTCGAGGACTGTTACCATATGTTATTCTTTTTAATATCTTATCACCCAGTTCAGAACTGTAAGGACTCAATAAATGTTATTTAAAAAGCAAGAATGTAGCCATTGTGGTCGATCAGAAAAGTGGTCTTGGCTTTGCTATTTATTAACTGTGTAATCTGGCTCAGTCAAACTTTCTAAGCCTCACATTACTCATCTGACGCTTCAGGACAAAAATATGAACCCAAAATTGATGTGAAACTTAAATGAAAAAATGTGAAAGAACTTTATAATTAAAATGAGCAGCGATCCTTTAAGGTAGAGCCAAGGAAATAAGGAAACAGAGACCGTAGGTCCTATAACCGCAGGGAACTGGAACTCTGCCAACAACCTGAGTGAGCCACGAAGTGAATTCTTTTCCAGAAAGGAATGCAGCCTGGCTGTCACTCTGGTTTCAGCCTCTGAGACCCTGAGCAGAGAACCCAGTTTCACCACTTCCTGACTTCTGACCTACAGAGTGCGAGCTAATTTGTATTTTTTTAAAACCACCAAGTTTCTAGTGATCCATTATGCAGGGATATGAGATACCCCAAATAGCTGTCTGTGTGAATTCCAGCTCCTGCCCAAATCTGACTGGCTGAAGAAATGGACAATAACAACTTGAGTTCTTTACATTAAACAAATATTTTACAACACCCACCCAGCTAAATTTGGCAGGAGAACGAAGTTTCAGCTACCTCACTGACTGACCTGGGATAAACTCAGGCTCAAAACTCTGAAAAACAATTTCACCCAAGGCATTGTTCCCTCTGGTTCATCTCTGAGGAGTGTCAACGACTTTGGGATATTAGAACTCATAGTATTCAAAATCATCATCATCATCATCATCTGACTTAAAAATGCAGAAGATCTGAAAACACATTTTTCCCAAGAAGACATACAAATAAATGGCCAACAGGTACATGAAAAGATGCTCGACATCACTAATCAGGGAAATGTAACTCATAACCACAATGAGATAGCGCCTCATATCTGTTAGAATAGCTATTATAAAAAAAAAAAAAAGTCAAGAAGGGGAGAAAAAGAAAGGCGTAGATGATAGAGACTCTGTTCATCCCTCTTGCAACCAAATCAAAATTGTAACAAACAAGGAACAAACAGCAAGGAAAGTTGCCTGAGAGTTAGAAAAGTAAGCCATACAACTAGGAAGAGAAATAAGAAATCACCCTGCAACGGGAGGAGGTAGAACGGGCGAGGACACGAGGTTGCCCAGTCCCAAGCAACTGAATGGGACAGAGGCCAGAGCGGCGGCAGCCAGCAGCTGCAGATGCCTCTTAAAGGGGCCGTGTCCACAAGGCGACTTTCGTGGTGACGGACCTGCTCGCTCTGAGCACTAGTGCCGGTTTGGCTACACGGAGGGCACCAGGGACTTACAGGAGGACACTGAGTTGTTGGCATGAGGGCCAGAGGCTAGGGTCTCTACCAGACAAAAGTGCCAATGTATCCACTGTTCCTTTGTTGAGGCCTCACCTCCTACCCCAGTGCGCAAATGCAGCACTGCCATAGCTGAGAGGTCATCAAACTGGGTAACAGAGGATTCCCTGAAACCCCGCCTTCCCCAACTTGCAGCTCCACCCAGGCCACATCCAGGTGTATCCTAGGTGAGTCAGGTGCCCCTTGCTGAGCAACATCTGGACTCACACTGGAGGCAGCTGGCTTCAGTTTCTGGTGTAGCCTCTTGAGGCAACTATAAGCAGAGCATCTGTGGATTGCTTGCTGAATCTTAACAGGTGCCCCCAGAGGGGCACAGGCTGGGGCTAAATTTGGTCTGCAGCTGAACCCCTCTCAAGACTGTGCTACTGGACACCTATTAAACAAATCTGTGCTAATAAGACTGGGAGACTTAGAAGCTTTGTTTAGTACATAGAAACAGACACGGAAAGGCAGCCAAAATGGGAAGACAGAGAAGCAGAAACCATGAGATGAGATGAGAACAGAGATCCAGAATTAATCGAGTCAAGTAATCTAACAGACGCAGAGTTCAAAACACTGATTATAAAGATGCTCGATGAATTTAGGGAAGTATAGATAAATTCAGTTAGAACTTTAACAAAGAGATAAACATAAAAATGGAAATGGAAATTATAAAAGAGAACCAGTCGGAAATGAAGAATGCATTATCTGAGATGAAGAGCATATTACATAGATAAAACAGAATGGATAAAGAAGAGGATCAAACAATCTGATATAGAAGATGGGGAAGCCAAGGACACTCAATCAGAATGGCAAGAAAAAAGAAGCCAAGGCTATAATGATAATGTAAGGAACCTATGGGACACTATTAAATGTAAAAATATTCATGTCATAGGGGTACCTGCAGGAAAACAAGGTTGAAGAGTTATTTGAAGAAATAATGATGGAAAATTTCCGTCACCTGATGAAGGAAATATACAACTCCAGGAAGCTCAGAGAGTCCCAAGAAAAAGGAACCCAAAGAGGGCCACAGCAAGACACATCACCATTAGAATGCAAAAGGTTAACTACAAAGAGAAAATCTTAAAAGCAGCAGGAGAAAAGCAGTTAATTACCTACAAGGGATCAACCATAAGATTTCTCAGAAGAAATCATACAGGACAGAAGAGCTTGCCACAAAATATTCGATGTGATGAAAATCCAGAATCTGCAACCAAGAATACTTTATCCAGCAAAGCTATCATTTAAAGTGGAAAGACAGATAAAGAGCTTTTCAGACAAAAATAAGCTAAAGGAATTTATCAACACCAAGCCACTATTACAGGAAATGTTGGAGGAACTTCTACAAGAAGACAAAAACCTGTATCAAAAACAGATTGGTAATAACTACATTCCTATCAATAAGTACCTCAAATGGAAAAGAATTAAGTGCTCCAACCAAAAGATAGAGTAGCTGAATGGATTAGAAAACAAATACTCCTACATATGCTGCCTAAGAGACTCACTTCAGATCGAAAGACACACAGACTTAAAGGAAGGGGATGGAGAAAGATATTGCCTTGATGGACCTAGAGGGTACTGCGCTCAATGAAATGGGGAGGATAGAGAAAGACAAATATCACATGATTTCACGTACACATGGAATCTAAAGAATAAACAACAACAAGAGCAATAATAAACTTATAGATACAGAAGGAGTCAGGTTATGGGGCTGGGGGAAAAAAGCAAAGGGATTAAGATACACAAATGGATAGTTGTAGAATAGACATGGAGATGTACAGTGTAGCATGGGGAAGATGGATAATAATGTAATAAATATGTAAGGGGAAGAGAGGCACTAGATTTAGTGGGGTGATCACTTTGTGAGTTATGTGGATCTCTGATTTCTAGGTTGTACAACTGAAACTGGTATATTATTGTATGTCAGCTATGAAAAAAGAACTCATTGAATTGTACAATGTAAATATGAACAACTAATTGTCTATTATACTTCAATAAAGCTGGGAAAATAAATAAATTAATTAAAAAGACAAGAAATAGGTGTTGGTAGAGATGTGGAGAAAAGGTTTGTACTCTCTTGGTGGGGATGTAAATTGGTGCAACCACTATGGAAAAGAGTATGAAGGTTCCTTAAAAAAAAAAAAAAAAAATAGAACTTCTTTATGACTTAGCAAATCCACTTCTAGGTATTTAACCAAAGGAAATGAAAGCAGCACTCCCATGTTTACTGCAGCATTATTCACAACAGCCACGATATGGAAACAACCTAAAGGTCTGCAATGGATGAATGGATAAGGAAGATGTATATATACACAACAGATTACCATTCACTTATGAGAAAGAAGGAAATGCTGCTGTTTGAGACCACATGGATGGGCCATGAGGGCATTAATACTAAGTCACACAAGCCAGACAGAGGAAGATAAATACTGTATGATAGCATTTATATGTGAAATCTAAAAAAGCCAAACTCAAAGAAACAGAGAGTAGAGTGTTGGTTACCAGGGGCTGAATGGTGGAGAAACTGGAGAGATGCTGATCAAACGGTACAAGCTTGCAGTTAGAAAGTGAATAAGCACTGGGGATCTAATGTACAGTGTTGCGATTATAGTCAATAATACTGTATCATGTATTTCCAAATTTCTAAGAAACTAGATTTTAAATGTTCTCACCACACAAAAATAGAAATGATAATTATGTGAAGTGATGGAGGAATTAGCTAACTCTACAGTGATAATGGCATTGCAATATATAGATGTATCAAATCAACATAATGTACACATTAAACTATGCAATGTTATATATCAATTGTATCTCAATTAAAAAATCTTTGAGATGTTATCAAGATACTTTTAACAAACAAAAACAACCTAGCAGTATATACAATAAACAAAGGTCTACAAGTTTCATGTGCTCTGCCTTGGTCATTCCTCTACACCTCATATATACCCAACACCACACCACATTCCACAACCTGAGTACGACATAACCCTGTTGGCATGATATATCTTAAAAACTCAATAATGGAGTATATTTTTTATCCCAAATCAGTTACAGTTTTTAAATATTTAGAATAATCTAGGCATTCTTCTTATATTCTAATATACAAATGTAAGGAATACAAGCTAGTATTAACCAAAGCAACACAAACAGAAAAGCAAACATTCACAAATACATGTAATTATTGAGGATGTACATTCTATTTATATTATTATAATCATTTTGTGCATTCTATGTATTTCCATGTCACACTAATTTATACCCCCGTCTCACATCTTCATTTACAGAAAGATGTAACCTGGAAAAAGCACAGGTTTGGGGTTAGCGTGGGCTGCGGTCCTATACCTTTTAGCAGATGCTTCTGGCATCCCGCACCACATCCCTTCAGCCTACTTCTGATTTAAACTCCGCAAGGCAGCTCTGTGTGGGCGCCTTGGTAGGCCCACAAGGCCTCAAGGCCATGTCTGTGCAGCTCTGTTTTTCTGGTCAGAGTATTCTCTGAATCCCAGAACCTACAAGCCAGCATAGCCCAGAAGTTCTGGGAGATTAAGGCAGCTTTCAACCAATGGGTGATAGTGGTCAGCACATCAAAGCCCCAGTCTCCCATCCTTTGGAAGGGCAATTCCAAGAGGCATTCGGTAACACTTCTCAGAGACCCTGGTGGAACTACAGCCCCTTGGCTATGGCGGCAACTTGAATAATGCATCCCATTATTGACTTTGCTTCCTTTGCTTGCTCTCTCTGTTCACTCACTCCTTCCTGGGATCACCTACCAAATAAACTACCCACAGCAAAGTCTTGGGCCTCGTCTCAGGCCCTGCTTCCAGAGAAACCCAAACTAGGAATATCTATTACTTGCCATAACTAACTTAATCTTTCTGCATCTAAACTTCTTCTTTTGTACAAGAGAGATAAAAAGACCTATTTCATAAGGTTGTTGACGGGATTAAATGAAGTAACACACATGAATCACCAGACATACAGCACTGACCAATACCATCAGCTAATATTAATATCACCATTATTTAAATCAACAGATTCTTGAAAAGGAAAGATAAGAAATATTACCACAAACTACGATGAATACGACACTGAAAATCATCCTCAGACACTTAAGAATTAGTCACCTTTCAGTACCCTTTAGTAAATCTGCAAGGAATTTAGGGTGTACTCATAAGAGCTGGAAAAGTGAACTGAAGATGCCTTTTCATTTGTTTCACTTCAGTCATCAACCTATCTGTTCAATGCTTCATGACTGCCAAGTGCATTAGAATAAGTCAACCCTAAAATAGATTAAGTATGCTTCAAACACTTCAAACGAAGTTCAAGTATCTTAAGGAAAAAAAAAAAAAAAAAAAAAACCCTCCAGAATAAGCAGCTCAAAAACAAAGATCAATGCAGAAACCATCAAAGGAGTTTTCATTGAAAAACATGTTGTTTTTCCTGAATTAAAATGTTCTATATATATGGAGAGATTTAGTTATGTAACTTGAAAACTTCCATTCTTCTCAAGACTTCTGCTTCAAAAGTTCGATTCTCTAGTGTTTCTTAATTACAAGTCCTATATTTCGGTTTTTTTTTTTTTTTAATCTTGGGTTTTCTATATTGGAATGAAATCTAATCATGTTGCAACACTTACAAAAGAGGTTTGGATTAGGGAACTCTAAAATGACTTAAAGAAAAAGAAGAAAATCACTGTCTTAGGTTTTAAAATATATAACATATGAGTTATCTGAAATACTTTCAACTGCTGTATACCAGCTCACACTTTGTTTCAGAGCCACTCTTCTATGTTGGGGCTGACCACTAAGCTAGAATCACTGAAAAGTGAGTAGAGTTACACTATACCAGCTTCACAGTCAGGACTATGATGAAAAAGCACATGACAGACATTAAAAATAACTGTCCTGCTCAGCAGCTAAGAAGATTCACCCTCAGCTATGCGGCTGAGTGAGGATGTGCTAATTATGCTGTTTGTCCTGGAATCATCGGCCCAGCTTTCGCTGAGAAATAATTACTTCTGGGAGTGGTGAAATGATGGAAGAACATTTGCGGGAGTATCTCAAATCTAAAGGTTTAACAGCATGTGAATTTTAGAATGACTATGGAAAAATATAAAATATAGAGCATTTTCTACAAGGAAAAATGACCCCCTTTTCACATTTAAGATGTCATTTATTATACTGAAGAAAGCAAGACATACAAAGATTTACAGAACTTCAAAAAACAGCCTTAAGATTAAAAAAAAAAACAAACAAACCAACCACAAAAAAGCTGCAGTTGTCTTCCTACCAGGAGTCAGGAGTAATCATCTAATTCCATTATCAACCAAGATCTGTGTTTCCTTTTATTTCAGATCACTGCTCAAGGTTTATCTGAGGGCAACTTCCACTTTCTCCACCAGTACCAATTTCAAATGGATAAATTACTCAAAACAAGAACAAAAAAATCCCATTACCAGTGAAGATGGCATAATCAATTCTCAGTTACGTTTTGATGAGGCATGCAGCACAAGATATATGCAATATAAAAAAAAACCCATCAAGCTCATTTTAGGAACAATTTCAACCTATTCCACAACTAATTTAACAAAGCTGATAAATACTAAAAAGCAGAGGTATTAGTGACTGAAATGGCCCCTTAAGCTGCTGGAAGGAAATGGGTGATGTGAGGACAACTAAGATAAACCTGTTAAAAGAGCTAATGAGAATCTCTTTACTCCAAAAATGTTTAAAAAGAAACAAAATTTAAATAAGAAAAATCATGGTAATCTTGACGAAAGTGAGAGCATTTTCATTTAAGATAAGTAACCAAGACTAAGAACAACTTCAAAATCTATAATTTAGATATTTACAATTCAGATGTTTTTATATTGCTGGAGAATAAGAATTTTGTGATACTAAAATACATATGACATGATCGAGGGAAAATATGAAATCTCTGTAAATTTCTAAATAAAAATAGTAAACAAATATCTTTCCAAATAATTTTTGTTAAAAACTTAACTGCCAACGGGCTGTCAAACTATATGACCACGAAAAGACTATACTAAAATCTGTGTGAGAGAGAATTTTTTAAAAATCCTGCTGAAATCACCAAAAATAGATGACCACAACTAGCACATGGGCATACACTCAATAGGTTTTCTTTTTTTCTTGAACTATACGAAATTGCTGTACTCACTTTTTTTTTTGGTAGCCCGAAAAGAATTGTTGCTGTTGTTGTTTTTAACTTTTTACTTTGAAATAGTTATAGGTTCACAGGACGTTGTCAAGAAATACATAGGGCAGCCCCATGTACCCACCCCAGGTCTCTTCCAATGCATCTTATACAATTATGGTACAATATCAAAACCCAACAATTGACATTGGTACACTCCATAGACCTCGTTCAGACTTCACCGGTCACTCGTGTGCGTGTGCACATGTAAGGAGCTCTATGCAGTCTTATCACATGTACAATCCTGTGCAACAACCAAACTCAAGATATTCAACTGTACTATCACCACAAGGCTGCCTCATGTCACCCTCTTATAACCGTACCCTCCCCCTTCCACAAACCATTAACCTGTTCTCCAAATCTATAGCTATGTTATTTCACAAATTTTACATAAATTTTACATAAATCATGAAGTATATATTGACACTGACTCTTTCTCAGCATAGTTTCCTTGAGGCTCATCCCAGCTGTGGCATGTAGATAAATTCTTCCTTTTCATTGCTGAGTATTCATGGTATAGATGCACCACAGTTTGTTTAACCATTCACTCACTGAAGGACATCTAGGTTGTTTCCAACTCTTGGCATTATAAATAAAGCTATTATGAACATTTGTGTACCAGTTCCTGCACAAAAAAAAGTCATTTCACTGAGATAAATGTACAAGAATGCAATTGTTAAGTCATACGGTAAGTGCATTTTTTAGTTTGGAAAGGAACTGCCAAACTCTTCCAGAGTGGCTATTGCATTTTTCTATCCCCATCATCAATGTATGTCTGAGTGATCCCATTCCTCCACATCCTCATCAGCATTTCGTGAGCCCTGCTAACTATAATACAGGGAATCTGTTTCCTGTTCTTCTTTTCCTCAGGGTATTATCTTCTATTAGAAACAAATTTCAACTTCCTCTTAAATATTTCAATAATGGCTACTTTTCTAGAGATACTTTTAGTTCCTTGAGACATTTCCCCCTCTACTTTTCTTTACATTTGGACTTAGTAAAATAAAATTAATTAAGGAAAATTCTATTCAGGAACCAAGGATTTGTTAGACCATGACAAAAATACAAGATTCTTGTCCAATTTTAAAACCCGCCAATTCTATACTTTTAATTAACAGCCATGTTTTATTTCTACCTTAAATTAGGTTTCAAAATAAGACATTCTCCCTAACTTTCTGCCCCCACCTTAAAAAATGAATGCAAACTGTCTCAGTTCAGACCAAAGCAATATTTTTAATTAACATTTTTCTAGAATTAGGGTTTTTATACATGAATTTAAAAAATATAGATTTCTGTCCCCTATGTTTTTATAGTTTTTGAAAGTTTTCTGTTTAGCTTTCATCAATAATTAGTGTCTAACATAGACTTATTTTCTACCATACATTATTTCTGTGGGTATACCAGAATATTATAGAACCCTTATTCCTCAGAATTGGTACTTGAAAAATTAATTCTCCTGTGCAGGCTAAAGTTAACACATTTTTTACAAAGAAAAGTTAAATGATTTTTTACAGAACTGTTTTTCACCCTCCCTCCAATGCATACACATGTACACACACTTAACTCTTACACACATTTATCAAAATCCAAATACTACTTATTTTCTTTTACGCACAATGAAGAAAGGATAGTCCTTACCTAAAATGCGGTAGTTTAAGAGTAATGGCAGGTTTTGCAGACAGTCAAGAATAATTAAGTTTTAGACAACAAAGAACTCATGGCAACTCCTCAGGAGACTTCACAAAGTTCAGTCCTTCTAAGCAGCTACTGGAACAGCTGTTTCCTAAACCCATGTCACAGGAAACAAACACTATTCTAGTAGCTAAACTTCTGGAACACTTAAAATTTCTGTCAATTACCCTGAAGGAAATGACCACTATCTAGAGTATTAGCAAAATAGATACTGCAGAAACACAATGTGTACATGATTTGTCGCAAACAATAAGACAAATGCTCAACTGTACCTTATTTTTTTTCTGGGAGGGGGCAAGGCAGCTCAGCCAGCCTGGTGGAGATGCTGGTTTCTGAGCCACACCATTCACCTCCCAGGCCTCAAACTGCCCATCAGTTAAAAGGGGGCATATCCATAAGAAGGTCACTTCCAGTTCTTAAATACTTCATTTCTATTTTTACTAACTTTTAATTGGGGAAGGAAGAGGTAATCTCAAACTATATGAAAATCAGATTGGCAGTGAGGAACTTAGGATCTTTTGAATTAGACAGTAATATTTCAAAAAAATTAAATGTAACTATTACAAAAGCCTGAAGGTAGTTTTGCATTCATTTTCCTGGTCATTTTATAATGTAGATTAGCACCCAAAAGCTTAAGATTAATGGATAAGTGAGAAATCCACTCAATTGGTAGCCGGAGGTTTCATGAGTTATTAACCTGTCCAAGGATAAAGGTGGGAGGTTGACAGCAGAGCTTGGTAGCCTAAAATGAATCCAGGTAGCATGAAGCCTGCTGTACTTTCTGCTGTGGATCAACAAATAACTAAATGGACAAATGAGTCAGTTTAAAGGAGTGATTCGACTCCATTTGAAAGTACTATTCTGTGATGCTGACAACAGATACTTCTATAGAAACAATACATTAAAATGCTGTGTAAAATATGAAGCTTATATCATGTTATCCCATTCTTTGGATGATTTCCAATTTTTTCTTGTAAGACTAAAAATTCCAAGCTATAAGCTCTGTGTTATGGATATTTAGACAAGAGCCCAATTTCCTAGAATTTTTATGTCACACCTGAAACTTTCCTGAATTTTACTTAGGGTATTGATTTATTTAAGAATGATTATTTGGGAGGAGGAAGAACGGAGGAGGTTTAGATCTCTACAGGAATCCTTTCAAACTCCAAAGCTGTTTTTTGTTGTTGTTGTTATTGGTGTAACCACTTGAAAGTCTCTAGAACAATAAGTATAAACCTGCTATTAAAGAGCTCATTCGAAGGGGTGATTATAAAGAACATCAGGCCAATGGTTCTCAACCTTTCGTGGCAACAAAATAACCTAAAGGGCTGGTGAACACAGAGACTGCTGGGCCCCATACCCGGAGTTTCTGATTCAGAAATGGTGGAGCCAGAGAATTTGCATTTCTAACCAATTCCCAGGTGATGCTGATCCTGCTGGTCCAAGGACCAGATTTTAAGAACCACTGCTTGAGGTGAACTATCTCTATGCATCCACTTCATTCAAATTTTTACTTAGTACAAATATTTACATAATGGAAAAAAAAGAAACATAAAATAGGGAAGCTGGCACAATTCATGGAAATGACAGAAACGTCCGCCCTCCCCTTAACTCTTTTTAAAATATCTACAAAATTATCTAAAAAGGAAAATCTCCAGCAACAACCAAAATGCATAATTATAAACAAGTGTGACCTATGATCATCTTTACTGATGAGAGACAAGCACCTCAGGGCAGGTTCCCTCCATAGCAATTCTATCCCCTTCTGTGGAATCCCCTTATCAGTCCCTGCCCAAAGGCTCAGTGGCTTCATTCGGCAGGAAACAAAACCAGTGTGACCAGATCTGCTCTTTGTCCTGAATCCCGGATCTAACCAGGATGTGTTCTCATCCTCTCCATTTCCAGAGATGTCATGGAGAGGTTTTCCAATCATCTTCATTTAGACATTCATGTAAACAGTATAAAATTACATTTGTATTTAAAACAAATAGACAAAACTCCAGCAAATGAAAGTTAAGAAAAGAGAAAAAAGTAAATATACCCAAAGTGAGATATGAGAAAGAGGGTATGCTAACACAGGTGCAAAAGAGATAAAAATATGCGACTGATAATGGAGTTCAGGATATGCAACTCCAAAATATGGCACATTGGCATATTGAATACTTTAAGCTGAAGGAATCTAAGAAAATGGCAGAAGAAGGTCACTGTGACCTTCTGTAACTGTGCAAATCTTAACTTCTTTAAAGTGAATTTTTTCTCTTTTTCTCCTTGATTCAAACTGGCCTTGTGCTCACTTGCTTCTTTTCTTTCCTTATCCTTCTGCATACTGCCCGACTACTCTCTTAATCATTAAGCCCTTAATTCAGCTTCAGTATTAAGAACAAAGCTTCATTCAGGTCTGTTGATCACAGAAACAGAGTACTGGGTCAAACTAAAGATAACATCTTGCAGCTCCACACTCACGAAGGTAGAACGACCCTAGTGGCATCCCCGCTGAAGCCAGACAAAATGACGCCATGATTGATACCAGGACCTGATGCAATGATCAACTGCCTCCTACCCCAGCACTGACCAACAGGTAGAGCCCATGACCCCAACTCCCTTAGCTACTAAGGAGTTTTCCCTTATATAACCTATCCCCAGAAGCCACCAGGGAGCCAGGTCTTTGGAAGAAACTATCCAAAGATGACAGATCTTATGTAACATGAACACTAAACATACTCTGCATGCTTAAAAATATATAATACCTATGATAGATGATTGGCTAAAGAAGCTGTGGTACATATATACAGAGGAATATTATTCAGCTATAAGAAATGAAATAGTGCCATTTTGCAACAACATGGATGGACCTCGAGATAATCATGCTAAGTGAAATAAGCCAGACAGAAAAAGTTGAAAACCACATGATATTTCTTATACATGAGATATAAACCTAAAAGCAACAAATGAGCAGGACAAACAGAGACTCATGGACATGGACAATGGACTAGTGGTCACCAGAGGGTAGAGGGGAGGGGAGATGGGGGGAGGTAGATGGGGAGAAAAAAATTTAAATTATTCCTTCAATTAAAAATAAAATGTTAGGCCATAAAAAAAAATAATAAAAATATATAATAAAATGAGAAGTGGTAAGTTGAGGAAAAACAGTTGCCATAAGTGGCAAAGGCCATTATTTTATACTTGTGGCAACTAATTTTCCTCAATTTATCATTTCTCATTTTATTATATATTTTCATGGAAAAAATTAAGACCCAAATAAAATCTTTTCACTAGGAAAAAATAAGACAATTTACAGAAGAGAAAAATGTTCAGCCCCGTATAAAGTAACATTTTTGGTCAATATATAAACAATATCATCAAGAGTGAGGTGAGATTTATTATTAGTGATAGTTTAAATTGTTAAAAGACCCTAGAAAACAATTTGATAACATGTATCGAAACCCATAAAAAACCAAAATCCATTAAGAAATCCATACATTTTTACCTAATGATACTTCTTCTGAAGATACATGCTAAGAACATAACCCAAAAGAAGAAAAGAACTACCTACATTACGAAGCTAATTTCTGCATTAAATGACACATCCATTTGATGAACCATCATGTGGCCATCAATAAATATGGTTAAAATATTTATAAGATATTAAGTGAACGAAGAAGAAAAAGACAAATATGTATAACTTATCATATGAAGGACTGGTTAGTACTCTTGAAAAAATAGTTTCAATGATATAGTGAGACTGTGATGACTGTTTACCCTCAATGTTATGTTACACAGATCTAGAATTAAAAATTCAAATAAGCATGAAGTTCTATAAATACACAATATATATCTTAATTCCCCAATAACTATAATGTGTATTTGAAGCATCCAATACTTTACTATTTTTGGTGATGTTACAAACTTAAATAAAAATATTCGATGTATAAATGTATTTATTCATTCATTGATATCATTCATGCATTTACCAATACAATTAATAAGCACATTTACTATGTTCCTACCACTCTTTATAGCTTATTTGTTCCTAATTTAAAATACTACTTTATAGCAACACTACAGTAAAATCTAGGGTAATCTGAAATTTTGACAACTAGAAACTTCTATTCATTAACATTTTTTAGCTTCATCAACATCAGTAGTTAATCACAATGATAATCTAAGGCATTAATAGATTTTAAAGACCTTTCTGAATAACTAGAAAATTTTATAATACTGCTTTGAAAATTGGTAATCTCTGACAGACTAAATGGTAAATAACAATAGATAAAAAAGGTGTGAATTAACCAGAAACTTCTCAACTCTGAAAACCTGGTATGCATGTTATGTAACATGAATAATCACATATTTAAAAGTTTTAGAATAGCTTCACCTGCTATGGATTCATGGATGTTAAACAATCTGTTTATAGGTTATGATAGATCACACCTAGATTTCACATTAGTATTTTCTATTTCTAAATTCTAAACTTAGAACACATCCACACGAACACCAGTTCTTCCAATTTCCAATATTTAAAAAGAAAGGAATAACTTTTTTGCTAATAGAAAACTTAAGGATACATAAAACCAAAAGCATCCCCTTGCTCTTAACATTTGGATTTCAGTACAAAAGTGGTGTCTATGGAATTTTCTCAGTAAGACAATTTTCATTATCAATGACAACAGTGACTTACACTGACTACTATTTTATAAAAGAATCTTCGAAAAATCTCCAGAAACTAAATTCATACACATGTCTAGAGATTTCAAGGACGGGGAAAAAGAAGAAAGAAGGCAATAAGACCTCAACACATCTAAAAATGGGGCAATATATATTAAAAATGAAAACAAAAATAAAAAAAACCTGTTGGTAGTGATTGGGCCTGGTGTTGAAATCTATAGTTTGGGTTTTATTTATTTTTTAATCATGAGAAAATTATCTGAGATATAGATATTAAGTTTAAATTTTAATTATCAAAAATGTATAATTTTATACATTATTCATCCAGAAATAAGCAATCATTTGACAGATGTGAACTAATTTTGACAGCAACCCCCTGACACTAGTCTCACTATCATAATGGGGATAAGCTTTGGTTACTTTCTCCTGAGACAGATCAAAAATAAAATGCAGTCATAAATAATACCACTTATAATTTTATATCTGGACCCAAAGAATGTGTCAAAGGAATGCTATCTGATGCTATAATGCTGTAATTTGAGCATTTCCATCTGAACCAAAATGGTTTTTTTCTTTTTAAAGGGGATCTGAAATACACGAGTCCAGAAACATGCAAGCTGGGTGCGGCCTCTCAGCCCGCCCTCCTCCCTCTGGTCCCCCATGGCTATCCTGGGCCTCCTCTTTTGAAGCTAATTTTCCTGCCCTCAGTAGGTTGCATTCTCTGTCCCCCATCCCCAAGTATTTTATACTTTGTTAACTGTCTGCTAACTGTGAAAAGTTGTTATAGTCTAAGATTCTTTCATCTTTCAGAGCCAAGAGTCTGTGTTTTGGGGTTTAGTATGTCCCTGGGACATTTGCATTTTAGTAGGACTCTATAGAATCCCAAAGCCTTTAAAGCTCAAGGAATAAAGGTAAGTGAGGAATTGCTCTTAATTCTTTTTGGACAAGGGCTTCTGCCCCATGATTGCCTAAGTCATACCATCGTAGTAGCCAGCTCCTGACTTCTGCCAAACCCATTTCTACTTCAAGAACTGTTCCTGTCCAAGGGTGACAGAATCTAACTACTTAAACAGGCAGTTGCCCATAGTCCATTCAAAGAATGACAGGAAATCAAAATCATGTTTAAGATTACACATTACCATGATTCTCAATGTTGACAGAATAATTCAAATGTTAGATTTGTTTAGACTTTAAGTATCAATGAAGAGCATTCAATGATATTCAAAACAATGATCTTTAGAGATCTTTTTACTTATGCTGCCTTGATTTCAAATTAAGTAGTCTAAAAATTGCTATCTAGAACAATGGTTTCAAACCTTTTCAAGTGTAACAGTGGGTGTACTTTTATTGACAGTTTACCGAGAAAATACATGACAACAAAAATCTATTATGAATTCAGTAGCACGTTAAAATATCTCTGAATTTTATTTTCTGCAACATTTACACACATGTGAAACAGAATACTGGATATAGGTGCAAAACAAAATATTTGTCACATAGGACACAAGCTTAACACGCTTTTGGATGCAAGGGCCTCTTGTCATGTCTTCATATCACACGTTGGATACACTGTCTCTAAAATGTTCAGTGGCAGTCAAATCTCAGCATGCCTGAAATCTGATATATCCTGAAAACCTCATTATTTTCGGAAAATATTTTAGAAACAGGGATTTATCACTTTCAAGTACAAGCTGCTGAAAGCTTATGAATGAATTAGTATTATGAATGGCCACCTTGATTCCCTCCCTCCTCACAGCCAGCTAATGAAATGGGGAAGAGATACAGATTCTGTGTTTCCAAGGTAGGCTGGTGGTACAGCCAGCAAGGATGGCAGGAGATGGTCCCTGAGTAGATCTACCAGCCCAGAAGTAGATAAAGAGGTTGCATGAAAAAGGCACTAGCAGAGGAATGTCAATATGTGCAGCAGCATGCTGAGTAGCCTGGATGTTCTCCCTTCACTTTGTACTACTTTCTGAAATTTCACCAGTTAGAAATTTGTATGTTCTAATGTGTTCCTTTTAACCAAGTAGAATACTATATTTGAGAGCTTTGAGAAAATTTTAACATTTAAAATTTAATAGGAATTAGGGATGGTGAGGAAACATGGTGGAGTGAGAGACATCCTCAGATCTCTCCCCCTGAAACAGCAATAAGCTGAACATCCATAACTCAACAAAAAAAACCACCCAAACTGCACACCAGCACGTCTGAGTGTGGGATCTGAGCAGAAGAGCTACCACAGGTCAGAGCCCTGGGTGTTGGGCAGCAGACTGGGAGAAATAAAGAAGCTACCTCTTGCAGCCGCCAGAGCTCCTTGCAGGAGGAGGAAGAGGGGAGAAAGTGTGGCGACCTCCCTGACCAGCCCTGCCTGGAAATGCCAGAACTTCTAGAAGCCGGCAGCAAGGCCCAGTCATCAGAGCAGAAAGCAGAGAAGCAGGACAGGACTGCAGAGAAACAACAGTTGATTTTTACCAGCCCCGGGTGCAAAACTGAGGGTGAGTCACAGCCCCCAACTCCTAACCCAGAGGGTCCTTCCCCCCATACCTTTTGAGACCGATCACCACGGAGCCCCATGGGAATCTGAGCAAAAACGCTTCCAAAACTACTGCTAATACTGACAGGGACTGAAACTGAGAGTAGCAAGTGTGATTAAATATCTACAAGAAAATAAAAAAGACATTTAGGCTTTATATAAAGCAGGGATCCAAGAGGCTTAGATGCCACCTACTGGAAAACAAAAGAAAAGCGCCTTCTTTGCAGCAGGCTAAAGAGAGATCTTTATATAATAAATTTTCTTTTTGGAAAAACAGGAGAATACACTTTCATTAATGCCCAGGCACAGAAATAGTCCATTAAACATCATGAACAACCAACGTGACAAGGCATCTAAGAAAAAAAGAGAAAAATCTCCAGAAAATAAGCTTACAGACATAGAAATATGCAACTTAAGTGACAGAGAATTCAGGATGGCATTTCTGAAAAAACTCAATGAGATCGAAAACAACTCAAATCAACAATCCCAGGAATTGAAAAAAACAATTAGAGAAGCAGAGCAAGGAGACTGAAACCCTCAAAAAGAACCAAAGAGGACTTTTGGAGATGAAGAACATACTGCAGGAGTTGAAAAATGAAATAGCAAGCTTGGGAAACAGAGTCAACCAAATGGAGGAAAGGATCAGTGATAGTGAACACAGAAATCTAAATATAAATCAGAAGGAAGAAGAGAGAAACTGAAGAATGAAAAATAATGAAAGAGAAATACAAGAACTAGCTGACACTGTCAGGAGAGGAAACACAAGAATAATGGGCATTACCGAAGGCAAGAAAAGGGAGACGGGACTAGAAAGCACTTTCAGACAAATAGTGGACAAGAATTTCTCAAATCTAAGGAATGAGCTGGAGCTTGGAATTCAAAAAGTTAACAGAACACCCAATTCAAAAAATCAATTATCTCAACCCAAAAAGGCCTTCACCAGGGCACATTATATTAAAGTTATCAAAAATCAACAACAGAGACAGAATTCTCAGGACAGCCAGGGAAAAGACAACGGCACCTTATAAAAGAAAACCCATTAGATTATCATCGGACTTCTCAGGGCAAACCTTACAAGCCAGAAAGGAATAGAATCAAATATTTAAACTATTAAGTAAAAGGAACTATCAACCTAGAATAATGTATCCAGCTAAGCGCTCCTTTAGATAGGAAGGAGAAATTAAGACCTTTTCGGACATACACAAATTAAGGGAATTCTTCACTACGAGGTCTACATACACAACGAGAAATACTGAAAAGGGTCAACCCATCTAAAACAAAATGCAAAACAAAACAAATACACAATTAGGAGTACAGTGACTATCAGGCAAATAGCAGTGGAGAAGTGCAACCTTTACTAATAACAGGGCATTATACGCTTAAATAATAATAAGAGAATTGCTATAGCAAGATAGTAATGAATGCTCAGATACATAGGGACAAACTGAGGTAACAATGAATGAAAAGGGGAGGATTCAAAGATCCACATTCACAAGGAGGAATGGAGATAAGGTATGCACAGAAGAAAATGGGCGACTGTATATATATAACTATTTTTCTCATATTCATAATGGTAACCACACACCAAAGATTCAGAACTGAAGTACATAACATAAAACAAGAAGAACCAGAGGCAAAACCCACAAAAGCCAATCAAAATAAAAAAACAGAAACACAAGGACAAGGAAGCAATGGAAACACTGAGCTACCAGAAAGCAAAACATAAAATGGCTGTAAGAAGACCTCAGATTTCAATAATCACCCTAAATGTAAATGGACTGAACTCACCAATAAAAAGGCACAGAGCTGCAGAATGGATCAAAAACAAAACCCAACCATATGCTGCCTCCAGGAGACACACATCTCAGCTCCAAAGACAAAGACAGACTCAAAGTGAAAGGGTGGAAAATGATATTTCAAGCAAATGGCATTCAGAGAAAAGAGGGAGTACTGGTACTAACATCAGATGAAATAGACTTCAAAATAAAAAAGATAAAGATATGGAAGGACACTTCATAATGATAAAGGGAATCATGCACCAAGAAGACATAACACTTATTAGTATCTATGCTCCCAATCAAGGAGCCCAGAAATGTGTAAAGCAATTACTGACAGAACTAAAGGGAGAAAAAGACCAAAACACATTATCGTAGTAGGGGGCCTAAATACTCCACTGATCATCCAAACAGAAAATCAATAAGTAAATAACATCCTTAAATGACACATTAGACCAACTGGACATAATTGATATTTACAGGGCCTTCTATCTCAAAACAGCTGCTTATACATTCTTCTCTAGTGCACATGGAACATTCTCAAGAATCGACCACATACTGGGACACAGAGATAGCCTCAACAAATATAAGAGGGTTGAAATCATATTAACCATATTCTCTGATCATAATGCTTTGAACCTAGGGATCAAGTGCAAAAAGAAAGCAGTAAGAACCACAAATACATGGAGATTAAACAACATGCAACTGAAGAACAACTGGGTCAGAGAAGAAATAAAAAGAGAGATCAAGAGAGACAGAGAAACTAATGATAATGACAGTACAACATATCAAAACTTTTAGAACATATCAAAAGTGGTCATAAGAGGAAAGTTCATATCATTACAAGCCTACCTCCAAAAAAAAGAATGAGTCCAAATAAACAGCCTAACGCTTCATCTTAAAAAACTAGAAAAGGAAGAACAAATTAGGCCTAAAGTCAGCAGAGGAAAGAAACCATCAAAATTAGAGCAGAAATAAATGAAATTGAAAACAACAACAAAAACAATAGGAAAAATAAATACAACAAGGAGCTGGTTCTTTGAGATTAATAAAATTGGCAAACCCCTGGCTAGACTCACTAAAGAAAAAAGAGAAAGGACACAAATAAACAAAATCATGAATGAAAGAGGGGAAATTCCAACTGACATCTCATAAATACAAAGGATCATGCAAGAATACTATGAAAAAGTATATAATAACAAATTTAATAAATTCAATAACCTAGAAGAAATGGACTAGTACTTAGAAAAATATAATCTTCCTAGACTGAATCAAGAAGATCTGGAAAATCTAAATAGACAAATCAGCAGTACGGAAATTGAAACAACCATCAAAAACCTACCAAAAAGTAAAAGTCCAGGACCAGATGGCTTCACCAGTGAATTCTATCCAACATTCAAAGAAGATTTAATACCTATTCTCCTCAAACTCTCCAAAAAATGCAAGAGGAGACAATACTTCCCAACTCATTTTATAAGGCCAATATTATTCTGATACCAAAACCTGGTAAAGATAATCCAAAAAATGAAATACGGACCAATATTTCTCATGAACAAAGATGCAAAAATCTTAAATAAGATACTAGCAAACCGAATACAGAAACATATTAAAAAGATTATACTCTACAATCAAGTACACTTCATCCCAAGGACACAGGGATGTTTCATCATATGCAAATCAATTAATGTGATACACCATATAACACAAATTGATTAATGCGATACACCACATAAACAAATTAAAAATAAGAATCATATGATCATATCAATAGATGCAGAAAAAGCCTGCAACAAGATATAGCATCCATTTATGACCAAAACACTTTAATAAAATCGGTATAGAAAGGAAGTACCTTAACATAATAAAGGCCATATATGACAGACCCTCAACCAACAATATACTTATTGGTATAAAACTAAAAACCTTTCCTCTAAGATCAGGAACAAGGCAAGGCTGTCCACTATCGTCATTGTTATTCGATATAACATTGGAGGTCCTAGTGAGTGCACTCACTAGGACCTCCAATGTTATATCGGAGGATTGGACTTAAACAGGATTTTATGAATTTGACCTCAAAGGCAAGGGAAGTAAAAGCAAAAATAAATGAATGGGACTACATCAAACTAAAAGATATAAAAGGCATCCAAACAGAAAACAAAGAAGTCAAACTGTCACTATTTGCAGATGACATGATTCTCTATGTAGAAAACCCTATAGACTCCATAAGAGCAGTACTAGAAACATTAAACAAATAGAGTAGTCTCTGAATACAAAATTGACGTTCAAAGATCCATAGTGTACCTATATTCTAATAATGAAGCAGCAGAAAAAGAAGTGAAAAATTAATTCCTTTTGCAATTGCAACGAAAAGAATAAAATACCTAGGAATAATTTTAACAAAACATGTGAAGGACCTATATAATAAAAACTATAAGACCCTGTTAAAAGAAATCGAAGAAGATACAAAGAAATGGAAAGATATTCCGTGTTCTTGGACTGGAAGAATCAACATAGTTAAAATGACCATATTACGTAAAGCATTATACAGATTTAATGTAATCCCCACAAAAATCTCATCAGTATTTTTTAAAGGAATAGAACAAAAAATCATCAGCTTTGTATGAAAGCACAAAAGACCCCAAATTGCCAAAGCCATCCTGAGAAAAAAGAAAGAGGCTGGAGGTATCACTCTGCCTGACTTCAAATTATACTATAAAGTGACAGTAATCAAAATGGCATGGTATTGGTAGAAAAACAGACACATGGACCAGTGGAACAAAATCGAGAGTCCAGAAGTAAACCCATACTTATATGGGCAAATAATTTTTGAAAAAAAAAAAAAAGCCAAACACATGTACAGTGGAGAAAGGAAAGCCTCTTCAATAGATGGTGCTGGAAAAACTAGAAAGCCACCTGCAACAGAATGAAACTAGACTGTTGTCTATCACCACACACATAAATTAACTCCAAATGGATTAAGGGCCTGAATATAAGACTGGAATCAATAAAATGCATAGAAGAAAACATAGGAACTAAACTCAAGAACCTTGGACTTAAAGAGTATTTTATGAATTTGACCTCAAAGGCAAGGGACGTAAAAGCAAAAATAAATGAATGGGACTACAGCAAAAGAACCGTAAACAAGGTAAAGAGACAACCATCCAAATGGGAAAATATATTCACAAGCAACGCCTCTGATAAGGGCCTAGTATCCAAAATATACAAAGAACTCATATGACTCAATAACAACAAAAAAACAAACGATCCAATCAAAAAATGGGCAGAGGACCAGAACAGACACTTCTCCCTAGAGGACATACAAATGGCCAACAAATATATGAAAAGATGCTCAACATTGCTAGCTATTAGGGAAATGCAACTCAAAAGTACAATGAGATACCATCTCACACCTGTTAGAATAACTATAATCAACAGAACAAGTAATAACAAATGTTGGAGAGGATGCAGAGAAAAAGGAACCCTCATACACTGCTGGTGGGACTGTAAATTGGTACAGCCCCTATGGAAAACAGTATAGAGGTTCCTCAAAAAACTAAGACTTGATTTATCATATGATGCAGCAATCCCTCTACTGGGTATTTATCCCAAAGACTTGAAAACCTATATCTGAAAAGATATTTGTTTACCAATGTTCATAGCAGCAGTATTCACAGTGGTCAGGTCATGAAAGCAACCGAAGTGTCCTATGATAGATGATGATTGGCTAAAGAAACTGTGGTACATATATACAATGGACTATTACTCAGCCATAAGAAGAGATGAAATACTGCCATTTGTGACAACCTGGATGGACTTCAAGATATCATGCTAGGCAAAATAGCCCAGACAGAAAAAGCTGAAAATCACATAATATCACTTATAGGTGAGATATAAACCTAAAAGCAACAAATGAATAGGACAGAGACTCATGGACATGGACAATGGACTAGTGGTTACCAGAGGGAAGGGGGTGGGGAAGGAGGAGGCAGGTAGACAGGGTAAAGGGGGTCAAATATAGGGAGTTTGGGGGAGGGTGAAGTGGGTAAAGAAGATCAAACATATGTTAGCTGAAGGAAAGTGGATTCCGGGTGGTAATCACCCAATAGAATATATAGATGTACACCCAAAAATTATTTAATTGTATTAACCAATGTTGCCCCGATAAACTTTTAAAAAATAAAAATAAAATTTAATATGAATTAGTTTATCATGCTTACTTTCTTCCTAATGCTTCTCTCAGATTAACTGCAGTATAAATTATCGGAGGAAATGGGTAGAAAGAAAGATGATTTTTAAGAAAGGAACAGTGGGAAGGGAGAGGGCAGTTGTGGTGGGGCCCTCATTAGGGACTCTGTCCATGAAGGTATAATGTCTGGCAGAAAGAAGGACCAGAAAGTGAAAATGACAAAATGAAATGTCAGAGATGCACTATTCCTAATTCAAAATTGTGTCCAGAGATTATTTTACCCTCTGTTCTTCATTTTTTCCCCTGGCTCTTCAATTACATTATGAGCAATGAAGACTTTTCTAAGAACAGCCAAAAACTAAACCACTATTTAGGCAGGCAGTTTCCCTAAGAAACTGCTTTCCCCGTTACAAATGGCTCACAACCAGCATCCTATGGTCCTCCAAGCAAACCAAGCTCTTCTCTGGGCTGACTTCTTGAGTGTGTTTGCCCTTTGCTCAGAGACCTTCAGCAAACTTCAGCTCATCCTCCAGGTCTGAGTTCAGCTTTTCCCTCCTCTGACAAAACCAGGAAGTTTTAGGCTCTTTCTTCCACGCTCCCGCTGCAACGAATGCATCTTCATTGCTGCCACATGCTTGCCCTCTGCCACTCCACCAGACACTAAGTTCCTCGAGGGTAAACACCTTATCTTTTAAAGGGGATCAGAATATGCCACCCAAAAATATGCTACGTTGACATTAGGATTCTTTTAAGCTGAAGGCAATTCAGAAACAGCAGATACAGGAAAAGCTCTTTGCCTTTCCCCTTCCTGTCTAAAATCAGGGTGTAAATTTTACTTTGTAAAGGAAATAAAAATTTCTACCAGTAAAGATAGATGTCTCCTTCTCCCATATCAGGAAAAGGAGAATGACTTAATCAAGGGATGATTCATCAACGCATATGCACCAAACTTGGCTCTGCATAGCAAATCTTACTAAATAGTCCTTATCTTCCATTACTTACCCCATATATTTACCACTCATAGAAGCCCTAACCATTCTCCTTTCTTGTACATAAAACAAGCATAATAAAATGATATATAAGTCCCTAGATCTAACTGCTGCTTTGGGTCTTCACTTCTTTTCTGTGAAGGCCTCCGTGTGCATGTAAAAATTAAAATATTAAAATCAAATAAATTGTGTATGCTTTTTCTCCTGTTAACCTGTCTTTCGTCAGTTTAATTTTCAGGCTCTAAGCAGTAAACCTTAGAGAAAAGTTCTCCTTCCTTGTACTTTGAAAGTGGCCTTTAGTGCTTATAACATGCACGGCACAAGGCTGATGAATAAACTGGTCATAATCACAAAATGAAGACTACACGGTAAATACCAAATGTCCAGGAGCAGGGCAACACCAGTTGCACGAGGCAGTCATAGCAGACCAGATGTTCAAATTCAGTGATGCAGAAGGTAGACAGCACACAGCAACTCAGGAAACAGCAGTTCAGCTGACAGGAAACACTAGCATGCCATTATATGGGATGAGAACAAACATGTATAATCATTGAGGCTAAAAGTGGGAGTAGGAAGTGGCTACAATGGGCTTTCAGGGGCTGGCAGTAGACAATGACGTCGAATTTGTCCATATAATCAGTGTGATACATATTCAAAAACACTTGAGCTTAACAAGATTAATTTTACAACAAAAAAAAAAGCTATTAGCCAAGGACTACAAACAGGTTGGCTGAGAAACCTGTAAAGCATTAATAACAGCATTCAAAAATAATAAATCATCCCCAAGTGATTAACAAAAAATGTAACCCTCGACTCATCAAAATTCATATTCACAAAATGATGCAGTGAACACTTCCTTGAGGTTGACAACAATTCAAAGAAGGCAGAGAAATGGAAAGAGTATAGAGAGTTTATTCAGAATAGCCTACAACCTGTAGAGCCATTTACCCATTTAATGAAAAGTTCAATACATGCAAGAGGTTATGGGAATTCCCTTATTTGTATTCAATTAAAAATGACAGCACAAGAAAATTCATACACGAGAAGCCTATTTTGGTGTAAGAAAAGTATTAACAACTGAGCTAACATTCCTAAAATAAGACCAAGTGTTTTGAAAACTGTAATGTAAGCATCTTTTTCATGAACTCTTCAGATGCCAATATTCCTTAGAATGAAGGCTTGCCCACCAACCCAATACAAGGAAATAAGTTGTTTTCTTACTAAGTGGTTTTCTACTGTTCTAGGCACAAAGTAAGAACTCAAAACTGATTTTGAAATGAGTGAATTAATGACTAATTATGAGCTAGGAGTATGAAGGAATGACATTCAGCAAACACCCACTCAGGAAAAAATTTTCATTTCATCATTTTGTCTTTTTGTATATCAAAAGATGGAGAGAAAAATGAAAATAAAAAATTCCCCAACTCTTGCCATCTTATGAAAAATGTCTGCTTAAAACTCTAGTAAAACAAGTCATGTTTCTCTATGATGTGGGTTGTAACATACCACTCTATTATATTTGCACGTCCTTTATATAAGTTAGCATATAAACTGAAGCTCTGGATAAAGATAGATTGTTAAAAAAACATAAACTTCACATTATATAAGATGGTACCATACAAGATATATATACTGTGTTTTAAATTTAGGTAAGATAGAACCACACAGTATTCCAGAGAGAAAGAGGTGATTTGATTAGCATTTTGACATAAATTGTTTCAGGCCTTTTAATGTCCTTTATAAACCTTTCCTCATATACAGAGGTACGACTTTGTTTATTCTTCATTCTCAAGGCAATTAATGACAATGTTTTTGGCAAATAGCTTTGTCTTTTTAGCTCAGACGGCTTTGCTATTTCTCAAATTTACTTATAAAACCCCATGTGGGTTCTTTAGAAAAAGGCCCAGAAGTATAATAGTTAGTTTCTTACATCTTTTCATTTTTTTTGCTCCTTTCCTTTCCTTAACCTAAATCTTTAATTTATAATCACAGTACACACACAAGAGATGAAATATTTTCCAGATTACTAGAATCTCTTAATTTTGACAGTCAGAAGGTCCTACATTTACCATTTAGGACACTGAGAAGCTAAACTGATCCAGCAAAGGAATTCTGACATGATGTTCTCTTTAGAGCAGCATTTCATTACCTCTCTTTCTCTATAACTTAAGTCAAGGGAAACTTTTTAAAATTTTTAATTAAGTTTATTGGGGTAACAATGGTTAATACTCAAGGGAATACTTTTAATTCTCTCCGTGTACTTCAGAAAATTGTAAAAAGGAAATATGTTCCCAGGTATCAATTTAATTCCACAGATAGAATGGAAAGTACTTAGTAAAAATAATGTGTTAGTTTGCTGAGCAAGACACAACTCACCATTAATTTAGAAATCCCAGTGCTTTCTGTTGTATTTTGAAAGATAAAATGAATTAGATTTACTGTAAACCCTTTGAGAAATAGTAATTTGTTTCTATTAATTCACTGAGTTAATTAAAGGACAATCTGAGAAAATTATAGAAAAGATTCTTCCACATTTCATCTCTCAGAACTAAAATAAAAGTCAGAGTTTAAAGTTGATACTGTAGTCCTTGAAAATGTCTCCCAAATATCTTTTGTTGGAATTTGTGGATTACAGTAGACAGTTTGTGTCACTTTCCTTGTTTTCTTATAGTCATTAGACTCAGTTATGAACAGGTCTCCCCAAGGTGTGCATGTTGATTATTCTGAGCTGAAGGCAATCAAGACCCTGTGGGCTCGGGTGAAACTTCTGCCTCACCATAACTGCCTAGAAGAATCTAAATTGGGGGCCTTGCCCATATTAAGAGTTACCACCACAAATAACTTTTTATGACCTATCTATAGGGCAGAGCAAGAATGTAATTACTGAACATCTGCTCTTACCATTCTGCAATGACCTTCCTCCCCTCTAAGCCTCAAAGTGCCTCACTTCATCTTTAGCTCAGAATGCGTTATATACCTCATTTTACCTTTCTGTCTCTGAACCTTTCGTATATGTGGGGTTTCCATATGTACATATGTAATTAAATTTGGCTACTTTCTCTTGTTTATCTGTTTCATGTTGATTTAACTAGACCAGCCAGAAGAACCTTGAAAGGTAAAGAAAATTTCTTCTCCACCTCCCTCCCCACCAATTATATTTCTCCTGATACCTTCCTGAATTCACAGAACAGGTATACTACTTAACACTGGAATATAGGCCACTTTCACCTAAAGAGTTTCCTTTCCACAACAATGGGATTTGACCTTCTTTGTGTCTAGAAGAATGCTTGGCATATTATAAGTACTTACTTTTTTTTAATGAAATTAATTTATGAATAGATAACTTGCTTTCAATTTTTTCCCCAAAGTCTTTCAAAAAAGGAGGAAAGCAGTGAAAATGTTTAAATTAAATTGTTGTGTATAAGCTGTCAAGACTTTAACTCCTTGGTTTAAAAAAAAAAAAAAAAAAAAAAACACCTCCATGAGCAGAACCAAAAACAGGTGTGTGCATAACCATGCAGAATTCAAGGCAACCAGGCTCTTGACGTCCCTAATATTCACTATTTTCACATTTCCCCTGGTTCTGCCCAGCCAGTATCTCTAATTGGTCAACAGCCTCCTAACTGGTCAATCCAAATCCACACTGGCCCTCTTCCAAGCCATTTCTATATAGCAGGCAAAGTGATTTTTCAGAACAAATCTGATCATGTCACCTCCTGCTTAATAAATACCACCCACCCCCGACTCCACTGCTCACTGCTCTTAGGAGGATTATTTCACACTGGCCTAAATAATCCTATCATCTCTCCAGTATCATTTACCACCACCCACACTCGCTCCGCCTCAGCTCTATCGGCATCCTCCTACCTCTTCAAACCTGACATAATCCCACTGGTCTTGAGCTTCACACATGCTGTTCCCTCTAGTTGAAATCTCTTGCCTCCCCTCTTAGCTCCTACTCAACTTTCAGATCTCAGTTCGTGATATTACGATTTGTAACAAGTGTTTATATTTGGTCATTCAGATTAGAACCTAAATATATTCTTTAGATACATCTGGTCTTCATCCACAGTTCCTGGCTCACAGTTCCCAAACCCCTTGGAATTTCCTAAGTGATAAGAACTACAATGGCGTCTCCAGTTAGGTTAATGAGGTGAATTTTCAACCTCACCACTGGGTAGGGCTTGTTGCCTAGGGAGCCAATCCTGTGGTTACAGGATAGGAACTTTCAGTTCCACTACCTGATTTCTGGGGAGGAGAGAAGGGCTTGAGGTTGAATCCACTGCCAATGGCCAAAGACATAGTCAATTATGACTAGGTAATGAAGCCCCCATTAAAAATTCAAAAGGAACGGTAACTTGTTGTCCAATTTTTTGGAGGGCTTCCACCGTGGGGAACCAGAACACTTCCGTGTGACACTGTGCTGGGCCCCAAGCTCCTGGAGGACAGGAGCTTTGTGTGTTTCTTCATCTGCCTGTTGATTCCTACCCTTTATCAGCCTTTGTAATAAGTCAGTAATCCAGTGAGTAAATGAGTTTTTCTGAGTCTTATGAATTCCAGCAAATTAATCAAACCCGAGGAGGCAGGGTCACAAAACCCTCGATTTATAGCTGGTCAGTCAGAAGCACAGGTTAACAGCTTGGCTTGTGACTAGCATCTAAAGAGGGTGGCCGCAGAGTGGGGCAGTCCTACAGGACTGGGCCCTTTACCTGTGTAATCTGACTTTTTCATGGGCAGATGGTGCCAGACTGAGCTGAAGTCTTAGGTGTCCTGGAGAATTGCTTGTTGTTGTGGGGAAGCCTCCATACACACACACACTGGAGACTATGTCTCCAGAACCTCATTTACTGCTTAGGTACCACTTCCTCACAGAATTCTATGAGCTCCATAATGTGGTGAAACCCAACTTATTATAAAACCTCACAGGAAACTTCTAGAAGAAAACAGGAAAAGTCTTCATGTCCTTGGGTTAGGAAAAGAGTTCTTGGATATGGCAACAAAAGTACAATTCATTAAAAATTTTTTTGATAAAATGTTTTTCATCAAAATTAAAAACTTTTGTACATCGAAATATACAATTAAAAAAATGAAAAACTGCAAACTGGATTAAAATATTTGCAAATCACATATCTGAAAAGAACTTGTATCCAAAATATATATAAAGAATTCTTTAACTTAATAAGACAACTCAATTAAAAATAGGCAAAATGTTTCAATAGCATTTAACCAAAGATATACAAATGGCTAATAAACATATGAAAAGATGCTCAACATCATTAATCAATGAAGAAGAAGTCTAAATCCAAATCACATGAGATACCACTTCACTGCAATGGCTGTATTAAAAAAAGATGGACAATAATAAGTGTTGTCAAGGATGGAGAAAAACTGGAATCCTCATACACTGCTAGTGAAAATGTAAAATGGTAAAGCCACTATGGAAAAAAGTTTGAGAGTTTCTTTAAAAAACTGAATATAAATTTACCATGCCACTCAGTGCTTTCACTCCTAGGAATCTTCCCAAGGGAAATGAAATCATATCCATGCAAAAAATTGCACATGCATGTTTGTAGCAGTATTATACATAATAGACTCAAACTAAAAACAATCCAAAAATCTATCAGCTAGGGTATGAATAAACAAAATGTGGTATATTCCTATAACAGAATACTATTCAGCAATAAAAAAGAACCAAGTACTGATACTTGTTACAACATGAATGAGTCTTAAAAACATTATGCTAAGTGAAATAAGCTAAAAAAGACTACACATATTGTTATGATTCCATTTATATGATATGTCCATAAAAGGAAAATCTATAGAGGCAGGAAGCTGATTAATAGCTGGCTGGGAGCTGGTACTGACTACAAACGGGCAGAAAAGGATCTTTTCGGGCTGATGAAAATGTTCTAAAACTGGATTGTGGTCATGGCTGCCAACTCTATAAACTTACTACAAATCATGGAATTATACACTTAAAATGGATGAATTAATAGCGTATAAGTAATACACCTCAATATAGCTGTTAAAAAATCAAGAAGACAACTCCGTGAGAACATGTGGTTCCTCTACAGCACTTACGCAGAAGTGTCCAGCATACAAGGCACTCAGAGGGGAAATACAGAGCACTTGGCTTCTAAGAGGCAGCCTAACGCAGTAGAAAGCACACAGGCTCTGAAGTCAAGAAGAAAACGTTCAAATACCTGCTTCACCACTCACTAGCTGCGTAATTTTGTCAATTACTTAGAACTGACAAATTCAATAAAATAGGGACAAAAATACTATAGTTACTGTAAGAATAATAATACATGTATTATGTGGCTTATGCCTCCTTCACTCCACTTAAGTGGCTCTTCTCACAGTCACCGAAGGTTTACGTGTTGCCAGATTCAATGGATATATTTAACCTTCACATTACTGAGAAGCTGACAAAGTTGACCACTTTTTCCAATATCTAATTACTCCAAAGCTTGTCAATTCTGTTTCCAAAATACCTCCTGACACCGTTTTTACCTCTATCACCACTGCCTCCATCCTAGTTCCCCTTCCCTGTAATATTTCTAACCGGCCCCTCTGCTTCTACTTAGCCCCTTCCATCGTCTATTTTCCACATAATGAACAAGAAAAACAGTCTGTTTTCCACGTGCCCAAGAAGAGTAATCTCTTCAAATTATAAATTCCCCCTCCCATACACTAGTTAAAATCCTTTGTTGGCCTTCCATTGCAATAAAAATGAAACTGAAACTCTTTGTAACTGCCTGTAGGGCCTTTTGGAATCTGGCTCCTGCCTGTGTCTCCAGCCTCACCACACCTGGCCACACGGCCTGCTTTTCAGTTGCTTCAAACCTACCAAGTTCTTTTTTTCCTTAGAACCTTTTAACATGTTGTTCCTGCTGCTTGAAAATTTCTTTCCCCCTTTATTCATATTGTTTTTCTCCTTCTCATCCTTTAGTTTCGGACTTAACAGTCACTTCCTCCCTCCCTTTTCCACCCCCTTCGCCAATCTAAACTGTATCCCTGTGACAATGACAATTATTACTAGTAAACTGCCCATCTCTTCTGACTACACCAAACTCCATGAGGTATCTCCCGTTACCCCATATATATATCTATACATGTGCATGTATATATATACATATACACTTACATATGTGTGCTGTGAGGGCCCATAACAACTCACGCCAAGATATGCCTCTGAGGTATATACATTGTTTTGAGCTAGAGGTAACTTTAGCCACAGGCTCAAGAGAAACTTCTACCCTCCCAACCCAACTACCTAGAAAGAATTTGAATCAGAGGCCTTGACCATGAGAGATCACCACAGATAACTTCTTCTGACCTACCTGTAGGGAAAAGCAAACTTCTCTTTACTGAAAGTCTGCACTTATCATCCTGCAATAACCTTCTGAAACCTTCAAAGCACATTCCCTCATCCCTAGCTCAGGGTGTCTTATATTCCTCAATTTCCCTTTCTGTCTCTGAACCTCTTGAGCATGTGGGTTCTCTGACGCTCTCATCTATGCGAGGTTCCCATACATATGTATATATTAAGTTTGGTTATTTTCTATTGCTAATCTGTCTCATGTCTATCTCATTAAACCAGCCACAAGATCTTCGAGGGTAGAGCAAAGTTTGTTCCACCTCCACAGTTGGTGCAGTGAGCAGGATAAAGTCACTGGCTACTGCAGATCAGGAGATCCTGGGGCGTCTGACACAGGCCGGCAGAATGTAAGGGTCCTTACCCTGTCGGCGCACCCCCAGGTTTCTGTCTGCAGGATCCAGTGGAAGTGAAAGCAGTCAGAATCTTTCTCTTGCTTCTAAATTTCGATTGAGTGGAGAAAATATTTGTGAAACTAGTTTCTTGGGCTTGAGACTCTTGGTTACTTGGTATAAGGACTCTTGAGTTTTGTTTTTCTGTCTGGTTTCTCTCCTTTCATCTTCCTATGTCCTAAGAGGCTGGCCTTATACGAGAGAATATTTTCTCTCTGGCCTTTACAATTCAGAGCAGGGGTCCCCTGGGCCGGGGACTGGAACCGATCCCTGGCCGCACAACAGGAGGTGAGCACCGGGGGAAAGGGTTAAAGCTTCACCTGTATTTGCAGCCGCTCCCCAACACTAGCATCACTGCCTCAGCTCCACCTCAGATCATCAGGCATTAGATTCTCATAGGAGTACCGGCCCCTGGCACCAAAAAGGTTGAGGAATGCTTATCCAGAGGGTGCATTTGCCAAGGCATACTTTGCTTTCTATCTGGCCATGACAAGATATGACATGTAGCTATACCAATCAATATGGCAAGTATCCCATCACAAACATAAGAAATATGTCTGACAAAAGAGTTACTTTGATAGAATTTTCTATGTCTATCCTGTTCCTCCCAGAGATGGTCTATTATCTCTACCAGTTGGATAATGCATATGCATCTGAACAGGCTGTGGATCCAAGCTTAGGGAACCTTATTCCGTTCAAAGTGGGGAAAGCATGTGATTCCCTGTGTTTTGGAACAACTGTTTAAAGTCAGGGCACCCATCTTTTTTAGGCTAACTCTGGGAATAACTTTCACTCTTCTTTGGGGATGCCTCCTGCAGGCATAGTATTGGTTTGCGTCACCACGGGTTCTACTGAAAAGGTCAGACAATGAACCATTTTAATTGGAAAAATTTCTAAATTAAAGAAAATTTTTTAGAGAGCGCTCATAGTTTATAATACCTGGTCATTAAGGTTCCTTTAAAAAGATGAAAAGGACAGAAATGAGAACAAAAATCAAAGTCCACTCAGACCCCCTTCCTATTTGCCTTTAGACATTTGCTCATATTGTAAAAATCGTAACAAAATCTTGCTTAAAAACAACCTAAAATTTTATGTCCTAAAAACTCAGCTTGGTAACTCCAAAGCTCCAAAATATAGCTGGACAGAAATGTGAGCTGAACTTCATTTATGGCTAGGGTCCTACCATACTGCTGCCAGCTCTCAAGGAAATTATAATCTAAAATTACAATTGCTATTATGAGGAATGTGCCAATTGGGGGGAAAAAAAAAAGGTCTATACAAAACAGAAACCTACAAGGTTAAAACAAGGTTTTAGTACACTACCAAAGGCTGACTGGGCCAAATGGTTGCTTCTTGGCCCCCCAAGATTAAAGGGCCCCAAACAAAGTCTACTCTATTCACCCCTGAGGGGAGAAATTTGAAAGGCTGAAAGATTACAATGAGAAATCTGACCAGCAGTCACTTGGGGCAGCAGTCAGGATGGTTAAATCAAGTTAAAAATTGATAACAGGGCCAGGATCCCTTGACCCCTTTCTGGGGACCCAATAGCTATTATTTACTCAAAAGTGGGTAAAATGGTCAGGGGATAGAAAAGGGCAATTTCCAGGACTTTTTGATGTGGGAATTCAGGAACTGTGGTACTAAAACCCAGTGGTGAAGCCCAGACTTAGGCTATAATTAAAGAATAAAAGACCATGGAAATGTAAAGATAAAATTATGAAAATTGGAATATTGATTGTTTCTTTTATCTGATTGTACTGCATAAATGGACATTGTATCTTACTGGGGAACTGGTACATGGAGGCCGTCGGTGCTTTCTTTTGGCTACCACAGGGAAAGACTCTAGAAGTTAGTAGCTATTGTCCTCTCTTGGGTCCATGGGATGGTTTAATAATGCCAGAAACATTTACTGTTTGTTTTAGCTAAAACTTGAAAAGATATTTGAAAAGATTTAATAACTTTTGGATCAGAAATTTGGCCAAACTGTAAACAGAGCCTGATAGAATTTTTTTTTTTTTTTGAGCCCCCTCCTTAAGCTAAAATAAAACTACATATCCCAAGGGAAAAAAGCAAATTAGAGATTATGATGTTAGGCAGGTAGGTCAACCTATGATGTCACTTAAGTCTCAACACAAATTTTTGAGAGCAACTGTTACCTCACAAATCTTTGTGAAACCAGAAATGCAGCCCTAGAAGCAGTTGAAGCCCACCTATGTTTATTATTCCCAATTCTTAAAAAAAAAAAGAGACTAGGGAGTTTTTGAAAGCGCAAACTACTTTGACAGTTCCAAGGCTACCTCAACAAGGAAGAACAAAAACTTTAAGTGCTTTCTCCACAAATAATTATTTTTAAAAAAGCTTTAGCCATCTATATACAGGTAATCTTAATATATTCTGCCAGAAACACAGTTTGGCTTCAACCGTTCCTTTGCATTATCTTATCCTATGGTAGCATTTTTAAAATGAAGGCGAAGTGGTTTTTGCTCATATCTGTATGTTCAGGTGTTCTGTGGTATTTTCTACCTCCAGATGGTATAGTTGATTTATAAAAAAGGAGATCTATTAAATTGGCTTAAACAAACAAATGCTTATATGAGTGAGAAGTCTCAAAAATATAACAGAAACCCAAATGCTTTTCAGAATCATGTAATCTGGGAAAATATCTGATGTCAAAGCTGGTTTGAGTTTGATTTGATTAAACAGGCATATCTTCAGAATAATCAGCATTAAATAATACCTTTATTATACTTGGGTTAATTAGTCAAATAAGTTCATGTTATCTCTGTTGCAAAATTTGTCAGCATTTTCTTAGAAAAGTAACTTGGTTTGAAATTTTCATAAGTAATCTAACCTCAATTGTTATGAACAAGTAAATTAAATAAATGTATGTAGGATAAAAGACTTCTTTTTAGATGAACTCTTTAGTGATAATTATATTGTTAAAAATGGTTTCCTAAATCTCTTTGGTAACTTGAGACTTTAAAGTTTGGCTAGATAAATTAAATGACAGATATTCATGGAATGTCTTGACCATTTCTAAATAAGATAATGAAATGTTTATTACTGAACATCGGTTTATCTACTTTTGCTTGTTATAGAGGAACTAAAGATATTTGGGTCCATTATTAAACATGTCTTGTGCCACATTAAAAAAAATGTGCTATGAAGAAATATCTTTCTATAATTTATTAAATGTGTTCATTAATGCTAAAGAATATTGGTGTAACACTTAACAATTGCTTACTTATTAGTTTTCACTAGAAGGTTAAGAAGTCTAATATATGTCATTAAAGCCACAAGGATTAAAGCTAATAGGGAAAAGAACAGTGTACACAAGGAAAACAGGATATGTTTAGGCTTAAAAAAAGGTATGTGACATAGAGATGTATTTTTGTTAAGGGAAGTGAAATCATTTTGTCCTGATTACTTCTGAATGGGTGTGAGAACAACTGCGTGTAGTAAAAGCAACACAAAGTTGTAGAAAGTTTATAAAAAAGGAATCTTAAGAAAGGAAATTTTATGTGTGGTCAAGCTGAGTAAGACTGAAATTTAATCAAGTGAGTAAGAATTTAAATATCAAAAGTAAGCTGATACAAAATTAGAGTTTGGTTTTCTCTCTCTGCTAATAAGGACTATTGGTCTACTGGTGTATGAAAAGGTCTTCTGCTTAGCAAAGATTCTGTGTTTTAGCAAAATAATATTGTTTTATTTTGTCTTAATCAGGTCCTTGATATCTTAAGTAAACCACCTCAATAGTAAGGATGAAGTTTTGCTAACCATTATGTAAACTTCTGTATTTTTCTTTGAAACCTTCTATTGCTACTTTAGTAAAATGGGTAATTACGTATTGCTTCATAATGGTCTATGATCCTATTAAGTCAAATGTCCAAACCTCTTGATATATTTTGACGAATTTCCCCAAATTTGAAGTATAAGTATAGTCTTCATCTGAATAACTTTGAGGTATCCTAAAAGGGCCATTTGAACACCTCGCAAGATTTGTTTCTCTCCTTTACAAAAGAGAAATATTAAACTAATTAGGCTATTTTGGCATATTGAAATTACATGGGAAACACTGTCAAATAAATAACACTGAGACTTCTTTATGTTGCATTTGTATATGTTATAAATGTTCCAGAAATAAATGTGAAATTACTGGAATTCTGAGCTGTCCTGACATAAGATGTCTGTCATCGAAATTGAGGGACACACTAAAATGACTGAACCTGAGTATCAGATTATGACATATGTAGATGAAGTCCACTCTGTTTTTGCAAAAACGACTCCTCAATGGACTTTTGCCATCCTGATGTTCTTGTAACATGGCAACAGTCTGTTCCTGAATCAGAGAAATTCTGATGGGTAAACAATGACTGTAAACTAAATGAATAGTCAGGCCTATGGGAAACCCAAGATGGCTGCTTGTTTCTTTCTGGCTCCCTGGCAAATTTTTTTTTCCAGTTTTTGCATTCCTTCTTCCACCACAGCACATTTAAACTAGACTTCATTCAACTGTCCCTCAGTTTGTGTTATCAATATGTTCTTGTTGTTGTACATACGTTTTATTGGATGAGTTGTAACCTTCCCCTGAAAGAAGGCTGATGCCCTTACAATGGCAAAGAAACTGTAAGAAAATGTGTTTCTAACACAATATTTAAGGGGAGCAAAATATGCCACCCCAAAATGTGCCTCTTTGACATGTGAATATTTTAAGTTGAAGCCAATCAAGACCCAAACAGACTGAGGAAAAACTTTTACCTCATTATTAACTTCCTAAAACAATTTAGATAGGATGCCTGGCCCAGAAAGAGAACTACTGTCAAAGATAACTTTATCTGGAAGACTTACCTACATGGCAGGGGCAAACTTCTGGTTACCAAATAGTCTGCTTTTCTTATCTTCCTGTGACTTCTCCTCCTCCCCTTTGAAGTCCCACGCCCTATCCCATATTCCTTAGCTCAGTATGATATATAAGCCTCAACTGTATGACTGACTTTACGATTCATATTTTTATGGGCTTTGGCATACACAAAATTAAATTTACTTTTCTCCTGTCAATCTGATCTATGTTAATTTAATCATTAGACCAACCAAAGACCCTGGAAGATAAGAAATAAAAGTTTTCCCACCTCTACAACATGAAAATAAGAAATATTTCAAAACCATATTCTTAGTCAAGTAGAAAATAGTGAACTAGCTATTATGGAAATACAACATATGGCTTAGCATCTATTTCACTCATTAATCCAGAAACCTAGCATCACATCCTTCTCTCTTAATGATATTAAGGAATTATCATTATTATATCATTTTAGATACTGTGATTATGTTTTAAAAAATCTTATTTTTTAGAGGTATACATCGAGATACTTACAGAAGAAATGATATCACATGCGGAACTTGCTTTAAAACAATGGAGTGAGGGCAGGAGTAGGAAGGAGGAGAGATGAAACAAGGCTGGCCATGTGCTGATTGTTGAAAATGAGTGATAGGGGCATGGAGCTTTTTTTTCAACAGATGATTTTATTTATTTATTTATTTATTTATTTATTTATTTATTTATTTATTTATTTATTTATTTATGCATGCATGCATGCATGCATGCCTATAGCACCCAGTCTTTCCAGGTGGTCTTCCATCCAAGTACTAACCAGGCCCAACCCTATGTTGCTTCCATGATCAGACGAGATCAGGCGTGTTCACGGTGGCATGGCCACAGACCAGGGAGTTTTATTATATTCTGTTTTTGTACATGTTTGAAAACTTCTCTAACAAAAAGGGAAGGAGAAGCATAATTTTTTAACTGCCTATTTGATCAAAAAAATATTTCAGCTTGTCATAGTTCATATTTATTTAAAGAACTGTCAATCTAAATTAAAAGATTTAAAAAATATATTACCTGTCACATTAAATCTCATCATAATCTCTTAAAAGATTAAATCACTGATCTGTGAAGAATTCCCCGTTTCTCTCTTTCTTTTAATTTCATTGTAATCACTGCTCCACTGGTTTTAACAGCTATGTGGGATCTTTTTCAAGATATTTGTATACTCACATGTCAAGTGTACAGTTCCACAGGTATAGTGACATGCAACTGTAAGGAAGCATGATAACCTTTCCTCCCAGCAATCTTCCACATTTGGGAGGCCCGCACTATAATTCTGAACAAGCCCACCCCATAGCCTACTGCTTGCTCAATGTCTCTAAACTTCTTTACTTTTATACTTTTTTAACAGTAACTTTGTTTGAACTCAAATTTTCTGACTTCAGAGTAATAAATGCTAATGAGTTAATTCTAATATCTGAATTTCTACACAAATTCTCGAACTTCATATGTAAAACATTTTCATAAAGAATTATACCCAATTAATATTTGAGTATACTTAAAGAATGTAGGGAGCTTAAAGCTATAAACACCAATTCCTTACAATGGTATTATGTGTGACAATCTGATACACACACACAAAGGCTTACTAGGCATTTTATTTTAAGGGAATTATTATTTTTTCTTTTTTAACTTTTGACCCCCTTTACCTATTTTTCCCAGCACTTCCCCATGCTCACCTCTGACTACCACCAATCTGTTCTCTGTATCTATAACCTTGGTTTCTTTTAAAAAAAAAAAATTCTACATATAAGAGATATGTGGTATTTGTCTTTCCTCTGTCTGACTTATTTCACTTAACATAATGCCCTCAAGGACCATCCATGTTGCCGTAATGACAAAATTTCATTCTTTTTTAGGGCTGAATAATTTTCCATTGTATATACCACAATTTCTTTATCCATTAATCCATAGATGAACACTTAGGTTGTTTCCATATCTTGGCTACGGTAAATAATGCTGCAATGAACATAGGGGGACAGACATCTTTTTGAGGTAATATTTTCGTTTTCTTTGAATAAATACCCAGAAGTGGAATTTCTGGGATTCTGGATCATATGTTGTTTTTTTTGTTTGTTTTTTGTTGTTTGTTTTTTGTTTTTTTTTTTAAGAACCTCCTTACTGTTTTCCATATTGGCTATTCCAATTTACATTCTCACCAACAGTACTCAATGGCCCTTTTCTCCACTTCATTACTGACACCTCTGTTATTTGTCTTTTTGATAATAGCCATTCTAACAGGGTGAGATACTATCTCATTTTGGTTTTGATTTGCATTGTAATTAGTTTCTATTCATGTCAAGTGACAATGGTTTTCCATTTAAAAGAGGATTTTAAAATACATTTTTGAAATGAATTGATTTAAAGAAAATCTATGAAAAACAGCAGATTATATATGGATATGACAAAACTGTAAAAGTAACGCTGAAATGACATGTTTAAGAAACACTGCTGTAAGGATTAGGGAGCTACTTCAAGGTTTAATGATATGGTCAGATATGAATTTTTAGATAGATAACTTTGAGAATGTTTTGGAAGACTGAGTTAAAAGAGAGTCAAAGCCATAAAACATGGAGACAGGATACTGTCATAGCACTCCAGTGATTTAAAGAACATTTATTGAGTGCTGTGCCCATCACTGTTCTAGACGCACTGGATACAGCACAGAAAAGCCAGGTAAATGTATGCCAGTTTTGCACATTAGACTATATATATTTATGATCTATATTAAATACACATATTTATGATATATATTATAAATAAAATCAGGTAAAGGGAGAGAGAGGATGACATGCAATGTAAAATGTGGATACCTTTGAGAAGGCAGCAGGAAGGAATGAGCCAGGCCACTATCTGGAGGAAGAGGAATGCAGGCAGAGGGAAGAGATGCCCGTGGTCATGGTGGAGGATTCTGGGCCTTCTGGAGGAAGAAATGGAGGAGCCAGGAAGAGAGTGAGAGGAGACAGGGTCAGAAGGGAGCAAAGTGCTGGTTTATGAAGGACCTTGCAGGCTATGACATGGACATGGACAGTATTCTAAGTGTGATGGGAAGACACAGAGTGCGCTAAGTGTGCGGAGGGTGACAGTAGAAGCAGACGCTCATTGATGAGGCCACTGCGGCTGTCAAAATGAGAATTTATGGCTGCCTGGACTACAGCACAGGAGAAGAGACAGTAAATAAGAAGAGACAGTTATTCGGGACCTAGTTTGAAAATACAGCTGACTTGATTTACTGATTAATTGGATGTGATGAGCTGTGACAGCAAGAGAATTACACAGCATTTTATTTTTTTGTTGTTTGTTTTTACCTAAGCTCTGCGATGAATGGTGGTGTCAGTTAATTAAATTGAAAAGACTGAGGGCCAGAAAGGCAGGAGGATGAGGCTTAAGATTTCAGGGTTTGATGTGTTGTATTTAAGATATTTGTAAGCAAAGTCACAGAGATCTTGAGTTGAGAGTTGGATATACAAATATAGAGTTTAGGGAAGAGGCCAGGATAGGAGCTGTTTAATCCGGGAGTCATTAGCCTCAGAAGGTATTTAAAGCTTTGGGACCAGATGAAACCTCCGAAGAAAAAAGGCCCAAGGATAGAGCCCAGAGGCACTTCACCATCTTGGATGGAGGAAGGAAGGGGGACGTGTAGAAAGAATGATGAGGCAAAGAAGACTAATAATAAGAACAGAGAACTATGGGAAAAATCAGAATAATGCTGGGAATATCTGGCAGAGAGGTAAAAACTGATTATGCAGGGAGAGAGGAGGAAACTGGCGGACTAAAGTCCAGAAGCAGGAGAGAACAGATGGGATGCAGTACAAAAGGAAAGGGTAGTTTTAGAACAAGGACAGTCCCACGGTATCAGGGAGGAAGCCAGAGAATAAGCAGGCACAGGCAGCAGGGAGTTAGTGGAAAGAATACTTTCATGTTCTCTTCTGATTGCTTCTATTTCCTCAGCGAAATCAGAAGAAAACAGTTAAGAATGAGGAATAGGAATGAAGAATAGGAATGTTAGCTGTTTGAGGAGAGGAGGAGAAGTTAAATGCAACAGGACTACCAGTGTGTGCTCTAGGCATTCTAGTGAATTGCAGACAAAATTCAAAGTGAGACCTGAGAGAAAGTTTGTTTTTTTGTTTGTTTTCCAGCTTCATTCAGCTGCTCAGCTTCAGGTACCATGCAGGCAGAGTGTTTAATTTAACCAACTAAATTTTGCCAGCAAAAGAGGTAGAGAACTGCAAAGGATTATTCCAAAGCATGTACTAGAAAAATAAATTACTTACATAGCAAAAATTTGAGCACTCACTGTATGCTGCACATCAAAATAAGTTCTAGATTAATTAGAGAAAACTCAGAAAATAAAAATTAAGCTAGAAAAAAAACTGGAAGAAATCACAAGTTAACATTTATTTCTTAGGATTAGGACAGAACTTTTTAGACATAAAAGCAATAGAGGATATTATTAAAAATACTCATTTGAATAACAAAAATATTAAACTTCTATAATTAAAAAAGCAAACAAAATTAATAGGCAAATAACCAGTCAAGAAAAATATCTACAATAAATATGACAATGTTTTGATACCCTTACTACATACAACCTCATTCAAATCAATACGTATACTAAAATTCCACCTTAAAGTGCCCAGAGGCATGAACAAAACAGTTCACAACAAAAAGCTAATGAATCGAATTTCACCTCACAAGTACACCTCAAACCATAATCAAATAGTTTTATAATATCAATAAAGACAAAAAAATTCTAAAGTGAGGGTATGTGAAATAGATATAATCACATATCCTGCTAATGAAAAGTATTAACTGGTATACCTTTTCTAAAAAGCTAATGGTCAATACAATCCAAGAACCTTAAAAATATAATACCCTTAGACCCTAAGAAAACAGTAGGAAAACAGTATTTTTCAAAAATTCATTAATAGCATGAGGCAATACTCATAATATGAAAAAACAAGGAATAAAATTGTTTATATGCTATTCCAGCCTTGGATGATATGTGTCTATACGTATGTATGTATATTCCAAAAATGTTTGAGATTATTTCTGACTGTGATTCCATTTTTTTTCTTGGTAGCTTTTGTATTTTCATAGTTGCCTACAATGGGAACACATTGCTTCTATGGTCATTTTTAAAAAGAAAGATTAGGGGTACTTCCATGTGAAAAAAGACCTGGGCACTGTGGTTAAACATGAACCATGAGATAACTGGGTGAAAAAGTGACTAAAAAGCTATGGTACTGGTCACCATTTCTGGAGTACTACAGAGTCAAACACGATTTTCTATAAGGAGTATTGAACGAGAGTTGTGTCCAGACAAGAGTGACCAGGAGTATAAAGCATCTCCAACCAGATATTATGAAAAACAAGGTTGAGGAAACTAAGACCCTGAAATTTAGGAAGGTAATGGAGAGGTAAGTACTCTTCAACAAACTGGATAAACATACTTCAGAATTGGCCAAAAAGGGATTCTACGTAGGATAGGATGCTAGATTAGATGATTAAAGGTTTTTTTCTAAGATATGATTCTAAAAGTAGAAAAAGGGGACAGTGTCTGAAATTCTTTCAAAACTGCTATGCAAAAATCAGTATCTGAAATAGAAAAGACTGTGTTTTAAGAATAGTCAGATTTCATGTCAGATTCAGGCAGTGTGGGGAAGGCAGTGTTATAGTCTTTCTTTCAGTCTTGTTTTGACCCTTGACTCACATACCAAATTCAGAGGAATCTTTCCTGAGTTCTGTAACATGAATTAAGTTTGTATTTTTTAACACTGGTGTTTGGTTTGTTATTTGTCTTTAAAACAGTGAGGTATAACTGAAAGAAAGCTATACAGCAAGACCTCTAAGCAGTTAAAATGGAACTAAAGATGAAATCTGAACAACCTCCCCAGCTACTTAAATTTAAATTCAAATTTATCTGCTACAGAAAACGAATAGGAAAAAGGCACTAGATGTAAATGCAATACATCAAGAAAACTATAGGAACAGAAAATTAGTCTAAATCTTGTTTGTTTGTTTACTTTTCAACACTTCACAGGAATCATTGTGGCAAAGTGAGAAAAAAAGTTTTGAAGGCAGACATTCATCAGTTTAAATCCCTACTCAAATGCTCCCTGGCTGGGTGACTTCTTTAACCTGTTTGGGTCTCAATTTTCTCTTCTCACAAGGTTACTGATACCAGTTGAGATGTTGTGGTGCTAACTATGATATGCAAAGCTTACTTCTAGCATATTGTGGATGCTTAGTAAGTAGTAATTACCCTCTTTTCTCTTATAATTTTAATAAAAATAACCTAATTATACTCATAACCCTGTACAATATAGTGGTACCACTGGTATTCTGCACTATGCTCATTTTACTAAATGGGAAAAAAAAATCTTGATGGCAATTTCGCATATTCAAATATTGTTTATATTTTGATTGCATCATTGAAATTACTGTGACAATTCTTATTACACATATTTTTACTTTCAATTAAAAATAAATGTAACTGGAACTGATGAGTTATCCTCACACAGTACATTTCTGACTATTCGATTCCATCTTATCTACAACTACTGTAATTCTTTCATAAGTTTTCAAAATTAGAGACTTGAAAGTGAATAGCATATTAGTTAAGTTCCCTAAACTAATCTTTGTTGCCTTATACAAATACTTTAAATAGATATTTAAAAGAATAGAAAGGTGAATTAAACATCTCAGTATCCTTCCAATATTTCTTTAGTTCCTTCCCTTATCTTAAGGTAAATGATGTTTTATTTCTCAGTTATCATCAAATAAACCATATTTCATACATATAATTTTATTTGTGGTAATGGGCATATCTCTACAAGGAAAGCCAGATGAATATTTAAGTAGAACAGAGTAGTTTAGGGCTCGGCTGGCCACTTGACTTCTCTCTTGCTCTAAAAGTCTTTAGAAATCATCAAGCCAATATTACTCTTTGGAGAAGGCACTAACTTCACCACTTGCCTGAAACAGTTCAATCAGCAGAGCTACAACATCCCATGGGTTATTTTGCAGCACAAACCTCCAAAAAACAGACCAAACCAAGAAGCTCCAACAGATAAAAATCAACAGATAATTCAACAGAATTCAACAGATAAAAATCTCTGAGCCTGACAGGTAAAATTTTCATTGAATATTCATTCCTTTTTGTGGTACTGGAATTTAATTTTCTGAAAGGTATAATTTTTGCTGTCAAATTTATACAATGTTCCTGCAAAGAGGTAATGAAACAGAACAGCTGTATTTATTCATGATAGCAAACATATATGATACACAACAAAAAAGTTGTCCCAATATACTTCTAAAATACTCCATTGCTATAATTATTGATTATATAGTAATATATATAATTATAAGAAAGCATAGAAAGGTAACATTTTAGGATCACGACCCTAATCTCAAGGCTCTCCTATTGTGTTAATATCGCAACAAGCTGTTAGAATTCCAATTCTCCTTCAATATAAATCCTCATCTTGACAGAGTTCTAGGACATGCCATAATATTACATCTTATGACAGGGAATTAGAATAAAGAATTGACCAGGTTTTAAAATAAACTGACTTAGAACCAAAATTAAAAGACAGGATATAAATATTTCTGCACTACATGACATAGATACTAACTTTGTTTAAACACCAAGTTCTATGATATAAACCAGCTTTTTAAAAAAGAATATACATGTATACATATTGACATGGAAAAAAAAGAAGAGCAGATACTTAAAAAAATCTTGCCAGTATTCACCAACAAATCAAGATTTTCAAGGAGTAATATCTTAAAGGAATAATTAAAAACTTTTATATTTAATACCAGATTATACTATATTCAAATCTTTACTATTAGAACCACAACATTAACACAGCATGACTGAGAGAAAAGAAAATGTAATGTACTATACATTCCTTAAAAATAAACATTAAAGTTCCCACTTCCTCCATTCTTACCAGTTTACTCCTGAACACTTAATAAATAATGAACAAGAAGGTGGTAATACCTCAAGTTAGAATTTCATTCCCTTAATGCTCCAGTGTTATAATGAATTCCTGAGCCATCACTTTGCTTCAGTTAATATGTCTATGTACACTTAAAAAGCTTGAAGGGTTTTGCTCTACTATACATGAGATGAGAACATGAGAGAGAAAGAGAAAGAAGAAACTTTCTCTTTAATTCAATTTTGAGGTACCTTATTCTAATTTGTGATCTCAAAAGCAGAATGATCGTGATAGAATAAGGTTAAGGATAACATGCACTTCTTTCATTTTTTTCCTTTGAAAACAAATGGGCTTCTATTCTATCCTGATAGGGCATGATATATAACCTGTCATAACACCTTAAAGGTATAATATGGAGTTTTTAAAAATGTGATAATTATTTAAAATTATTCTTGTTATCTCCATAGATAGAATAATAAATTACTTAACAAAAAATAAGCCACCAACTAATTTTTAAGGCATAATTTTTGCAGTTAATTTCACAAGTTCAATATCCTTGTATATATATTTATTAAAATGCCACATATAGACATCACTACAACCATGGCCTCTAGCCAACAGGTGATAAGGGTGCACTGAAGTTCTGTACAATTACAAAAAGAATATATGTTTTTTAATCTGTAAGAAGTATTATGATATTTTCAAAATCGACTTGGAAAATCAGCCATTTTAGATGAACCTATATGGTAGCATGGAATGAATTTTAATTTTACACTGTTATTGAATAGAACTCACATATTTAACTATATTAACTGCTTCTCAGAAAATAAACATACTAGCAGCAAGGGATGCTGAATTAATTTTATGGAGCTGCACCACAGAGTTGCACTCATTATTCTAAGTGCTGGCAATACTTTCTCGTTATTTTATATTATCTTCTAATATAAATGCTGCCTCATAAACATGACTGTCTGGGGAATTTCACCTAATGGATGATAAGACACAATATTATTAAAAGCAAAAGTCCTAGGTTTCCATGCAACATTTTTTACTTGTTTTGGGTATTAACTTAGCAATTATTATTTCTTGGTAACATATAGAAACAAATAATGATCTCATTAAAATGTACTGCTTGTAGGTTCAAATCAAATTGAAATTTCATTTCAGCTTTTTAATAATATATCATCTGCATACCATGCAAATACTGCAATGTACCCAACCATGGAGGTAAAAATTTTAAAGAAAAGCAGTGAAGAAAAAACATAAAGTTCCACCTACAGGCATTCCTCTGTCTATTTTCCTTGAGTCCTGGAGATGACATGGATATGAGAACTGAACAAGAAAACAGAAGCTCAGTGCTGGTCAGGTGGAACCTCCAGTTATCAGGCAGCTCCCCTGATGTGCATCTTCTGGGATATAGAACAAAGGAAGTGAGGCTGAGGCCAGAAGCAGGTTTTTCCAGATAAACTGTATTAAGCCTGTTAGTTTTCTGCGGATGGCTTAAACAGACAAATATCAGAATCTAGTGCCTCTATAAAAGCCAAATGCAAGCTCTCAGGGCTCTGGTGTGCAAAGATGTATGCACAGATCTGGGGCTGTACCAAATGCTGTTCAAACTGGGGGGAGGGCTGAAAATATACCAAATCCATCTGAATTTGTCATGTAGGCACAAAGATGCATTAGTAACATACCAAAAGAGAAAATAAACCTTGCTGTCTAAAAGTAATAAAATAAAGATTAAGAATATAATTCATTTCTAAACACATAAGATATCTTTAAATGTCCCCCTATTTCATTTTTAACATAGCTTTAGCCTACAGGTTCCTTCAAATTTAGCAACATTAACCGGTGGCTTAGAATGTCCTATATATTTTTAATAAGTATCTTAAATCATCACAATTCCAACACTTACAAACACTTGTCAACAGTCTTTTCCTATTTCAAAATAATATGCTCTAAATCCAACTCCCTCTGGTGCGTTCTGAATCACAGCTTCATCAATCAGTCACTTTCACTCATCTTCAGCTTCTCTCTCTCTCTAGTCTCTTTTCATACTAAAGGTATGCACATTTCTCATAAATTAAAAAAACATTCCTCTCTTCAAGGTAACCAACCCTTCTCTTCTAACTTCTTTCTTTTTCCAAGCCTTAACTTTTGAAAGCATTGTTTCTACTTCCTCATTCATTCAAATATTTACTAAGTACCAATGTGCCAAGCACCCATGGTCACAGTGGCAAATAAGGCAGAATAGCCGACTCAGTTCCCTAATCCTCCTCCATATGGTTTCCACATTCTACATCCACACACCCATGCTGCTGAACTTGTTTCCAGTAACATCACCAATTAGCTTTTAATTACCAAATTAAATGACCCCCCTCAGACTACATTTCACTTCCCTCTCTACAATATTACATGTTTCCCTCGCAATTCCTTGAAATGTGCTCAACTTAGTGATACACTTAGCCTCTAGCCTCCGTGGCTGATTGTTCTCAGCCTCCAGTGGTAAGCAATTAGTCTCTCCTTATGCCCATCCAATGAATGCTAGTGATTCCTAGATTTCAATCCATTGTCATCTCTTTTTATCCTGCCTGCTCTTCATGGGTGACTTCACCCAAACCCAAGGCTTCCAGTTCCACCTATATGCTGACTACTCCCAATCTAGTTCATATCTTTCACCTGAGGTCCAACAGTCCACTAGACACTTGTACCCTAATGTCTCATAGATATCTTAAATTAAATATGCTCAAGAAGAATTCACTCAACAAGAATAACTCACTCAACAAGAATAAAATATTTAGGGAAAATCCTAAAACTGTTCAAATAAATTTAGTAAAGTTGCAGTATAAAAAATTAATATACAAAAATCTGTTGCATTTTTATGTACTAATAAAGAGGAGAAATTACAAAAACAGTATTTACAATTGCATCAAAAAGAATACCTATGAATGAACTTAACCAAGGTGGTAAAAGATCTGTACACTGAAAACTACTCAACATTAATAAAAGCAATTAAAGAAAAATCAAACAAATGGAAAGACATTCCATGCTCATGGACTGGAAAAATTAATATTGTTAAATGTATGACCCAAAGAAATCTACAGTTTAATGTAATCTCTATCAAAATTCCAATGGCTTTTTTCACAGAAATAGAACTAACAATCCTAAAATTTGTATGGAATCACAAAAGACCCCAAAGACAAAACCATCTTGAACTTTGTAACTAAGTATGGTGATAGATGGTCACTAGCCTTATTGTAGTGATCATTTCCCAGTGTATACAAATACTGAATCATTATGTTGTATATCTGCTGAAACTAATATAAAAAGTTACATGCCAATTATACCTCAATTGAAAATAAATGAATAGCGGTCCCCCCTCCCCACTAAAAAAAAAAAGCAACCTTGAGAAAGAAGAATGAAGCTGTAAGTATACTCCCTTATTTCACACTATATTTTAAAGCTACAGCATTCCAAAAAGTACAGCATTGGCATAAAAACAGAAACAAAGATCAATGGAACAGAGACCATAGAAATAAACTCATATGTACATATGGTCAATTAATTTACCATAAAGGAGCCAAGAATATACAATGGGGAAAGGATAATAAATGTGTTAGAAAAGCTAGACATCTACATGCAAAAGAATGAAACTAGAACAAGAAATAACACTAGACACAGAAATTTACTCACAATGGATTAAAGACTTGAAACCACAAAATTCCTAGAAGAAAACATAGGTGGTAATCTCCTTGACATCAGTCCTAGCAATGATATTTTGAATTTGACTCCAAAAGCAAAGGCAAAAAAATCAAAAATAAATGAGACTACATCAAACTAAAAAGGTTCTGCACAGCAAAGGAAACCATCAAAATGAAAAGGCAACCTAGTGAATCCAAGAAAATGTTTGCAAATTGTATATCTCATAAGGAATTAAAATGCAAAATATATAGCAAACTCATACAAGTCAACAATAAAACGAAAATCTGATTAAAAATGGACAGACTCTGAATAGACATTATTCCATAGTCAACAGGTGCATGAAGAGATGCTTAACTTCACTAATCATCAGGGAAATGCAAATCAAAACCTCAATGAGAATATCACCTAACACCTGCTAGAATGGCTATTTTCAAAAAGACAAGAAATAACAAGTGTTGGCAAGGATGTGGAGAAAAGGGAACCTTTGTGCTCTGTTGGTGGGAATTTAAATCGGTATAGTCACTATGGAAAACAGTAAGAAGGTTCTTAAAGATATTAAAAATAGAACTACCTTATGATCCAGCAATTCCACTTCTGGGTATTTATCCAAAGAAAATGAAACACTAACTTGAAAAGATATCTGTACCGCCATATTCACTGCAGCATTATTTACCACAGCCAAGACATGGGAACAACCTGAGTGTTCACCAATAAACGAACAGATAAAGAATACGTGGCATATATATACACAATGGAATATTATTCAGCCATAAAAGAGAGTGAAATCTTACCATTTGTGACAACACTGATAGACCTCAAGGACCTTTTGCTAAGTGACATAAGTCAGACAGAGGAAACAAATACTGTATGATTTCCCTTACATGTAGAATCTAATCTTTTTTTTTTTTTTTTTTAAAGGCAAGCTCACAGATATAGAGAACAGACTGATGGTTGCTAGAGGTGGGGATAGGGAGGGGGCCAAATGAGTAAAGGGGGTCAAAAGGTAAAAACTTCCAGTTATGAAATAAATAAGTCATGGGAATATAATGTACAGCATGGTGACTATAGTTATAATATCGTACTGCATATTTGAAAGTCGCTAAGAGATTAAATCTTAAAAGTTTTCATCATATAAAATTTTGTAACTCTGTATGGTGATGGTTGTTAACAAGACTTATGGTGATCATTGTGCATTGTATACAAATATCAAATCATTCTGTTGTACACTTGAAACTAATATGTGTCAATTACACCTCATTATTAAAAAATTTAAAAATAAAAAATAAGTCCACCAAAAATTTTTTTAAAACATTGAGGAAAAAAAATCACATAACTAAATAAACGGAGATACACTCCATGTTCGTAGATTGGAAGACTCATTATTGTTAAGAAAGCCGTTCTTCCCAGATTGATCTATAGGTTCAATACAATCCCTATCAAAATCCAAGCTTGCTTTTTTTATTTTGTGTAGAAACTGAGAGAAAATGATCTTAAAATTCATACAGAAATGCAAAGGACCTAAAATGGCCAAATTGATTTTGAAAAGAACAAAGTTGGAAGACTTACATTTCCCAATTTTAAAACCTACTACAAAGTTACAATAATCAGGTGGAATTAATTGTCCTAAGAAACAAAATTGAGAGTCCAGAAATAAACTCTTAAATTTATGGCCATTGGTTTCTGCAAAGATGCCAAAGCCAATTCAGCGGGGGAAAAGACAGTCTTTTCAAAAAATAGTTCTGAGACCATTTAATATCAGTATGTAAAAAAAATAAACTTAAGACTCTTACATCACATGAACACAAAAACTAACTCAAAATGGATCATTAAAACAAGGATCATACATCTAGATTAAGAGTTATTAACTGTTGGCAAGGATGAGGAGAAATTGCAACTTTCATACATTGCTGGTTGGAAGGTAATATGGTACAGCCATTTCGGAAAACAGTTTGGCAGTTTCTCAGAAAGTTAAACATAAACTTATTATATAATCCAGAAATTCTAGTCTTAGCTATATACCCGAGAAATGGAAACATATGTCCATAAAAAAGGCTTGTATATGCAACTTTATAGCAGCATTATTCACAACAGCCAAAAACTGGAAGCAATCCAAATGTCCATCAACTGGTGAATGGATAAACAAAATGTAGTGTACTCATACAATGGAATATTAATTCAGCAATTAAAAAGAACAATCTACTAATATATGCCAGAACATGAATGAACCTCAAAAATTTAATACTAAGTGAAAAGAGCCAGACACAAAAAGCCTACATCTTATGTGATTGCATTTGTATGAAATGTCTAGAAAAGGCAAATTTGTAAAGACAGAAACTGATTACCGATTGTCTGGCGCTGGGGATGCAAGTAGGTATCGAATACAAACAGGCAGAAAGGAACTGCTATGGGAAACGAAAATGTTCTAAAAGTGGACTGTGGCAATGGTAACTATAAATTTGCTAAAAATCACTGAATTGTACACTTATACATAGATCAATCTTGTGGTATATAAATCAAACTGCAATAAAACTTTTTTTAAAAAGTATTTCTCAATTTAGCCAATACCAAAAAGTCATGCAATTTTGTGGATTTTTGGGAACTTGCCTGCAATCACAAATAAACTGACACTTTTACTCACTTCCCCCACCCCTCCCCCAAAAAACAGGAGAATTTGATACCATTCCCTCCCAAATCTCCTTTACCTGTATTACATGCTCTGTGAATAAAAAAACTATCCTAGCCAGAAATATGGAAGTCATTCTAGACTGCTCACAACAGTCAGGAAATCCTTTTTATTCCACTTAGGTTTCTTGAATCTGTGTCTTTTTCTCCATTCTACCATTGCCTTAATTTGAATATTCTAAATAGTTTCCCAATCTCTCTTACTTTAGACCTGCTCTTTCCAATCTATCTTCTGTGTGATTCTAGAAAACCTGCTCTAAATTGCAAATGTAACCCTGCCACCCTAATTAAAATTCTTTCAGTTCTGCAAATCCTATTCTGTCCCTCAGCCAAGAGTAACCTCTAAGCTCTTTTGACCATGTACCCTGCCATGAGCAAAACCTTTTAACATGTACCCCAAATGTGTAGCTGTATATGTCATATACATACATGAAGTCCTCTAATAGTTTATTAAATAACATACACAAAAATTGAAAATTTAAAATGACGACATAAAAAAGAAACAAACAGAAGTTCCCGTTTTCCTCTCCTCTCCTTATTGTTTTGCATCCTCACATCCCTCTTTGGAGACCACTGGCTCAAAGAGAAAAGTCTGAACTGCTGTGCATGACATAGAAGGCTGTGTATCATTTGTTCCCTGCCTACGTCTCAATTTCATCCCTCACTCCTTCGCCCACACACCATATGCTTTAGCCCTAACAAATTATTTGTAGTTCCCTTATTGAACAAGAAGTTAAAATTCAATTTGAATTCTTGAAATAAAATAAATATCTCTGCATCTTTGCAAATGTTCTTTCCTCTTTTTGGAATGTCCTTATTACCCTTTTAAGCCTAGTGAGCACTCATCATTCAGATCCAGCTCAACTGCTATTGCCTTTCTCCAAAGAGACAATTCCTCTTGCCCTAGTGTGCTTATTTCTATTATAATATTTTTAGGTTATATTGAAACTGCACATTTGCCTTTCTGCCCCATAAAGTTTGCCATAGTTCTTTACATCCTTGAGGACAGAGGACAGTTATATTATTCAACCTGAGTCTCCCTCACCTAAATATTGCCAAATGGTGGCTGAATAGTTTTGCTTTATATGCTAACTCTTGAACTGAACCAACAAACTCTACCAAGTTTACCATCTACCATCATTTCCAAATTTGTAACATGGTAAGTTGTTGCCAAGCCAGTAGTATGCATAATCCGTATGTGAGAGTCACCCAAACAAGTGAGTTTCCTATTGGTCTCAGAATGCTCTAATTCAGATGACCTCTTTAATTTTGTGACTTCTGTTTTTACTTAAATTTAGTCTTCATCATCACTGGGAACTGCTCCACCTCTAAGATGTCAAACTAAAATTCTCTGATTACAAATCCACCTCAAGTATTTATGTATTCTTCACCTTTCTGGTGTATACCACCCCAGTACCTCATATCTTGCTTATTTTACTGGTCTAGTTGGGCCTCCCCATCCGGCCTCAACTCCATGAACTATCATTTTAATCATGCTCTCAACAGCATCCGAGCCAATACATCATTATTGCTATTCACACCCCCAATTCTGTATTAACCGAAGCATGTTTGTTTTGGTTTTTATTTCTACTTCTGAGGCTAGCCCTGCAATTTCAGACTATTTTTCCTAATGCTGATTCTCAAAAAATTATTTCCTCTTTCCATGGCCAACTTTTTCACCATATTTCCAACTACTTTTTCCTTTTCTGAGATCTCAGGGAAAGAGATGTCATTGGGTCCTTTCCAAGAATAACCTATCTGAATATTTCTTTACATCATCTCTAGGATCTTAATGAACTCAGCATCTTCAATTTCACTTTCTCCCCTGAACCTGAACCTGATTCTATCTCAAGATATCTTTTCATTTTTTTCTTTTAATTCATGAAAGAATAGTTAATGTCAATGTTTACTTCTTCTCATACACTTCTGATATGCAATCTGGATTCTCCTTTTACAAATAGCTCTTTCAAGTCACCAATTACCTATTTATTGTTAAATATATCACTGGCAACCACTTTCCCTTTAAACTTTCTTCTCTCTGGCCTTCCTTGTCACTAAATCGTCTTGGTCTTCCTCCTGTTTCTCTGACTTCTCAAGCAGTGCTTTCCAGAGCTAAGCCTTAAATGTGATCACACTCTATCAGGCTGGCCTTGGCTGCCTTTTCCCATATACTCCCGCAATGATCCACTCACCGTGATAGTGATAACTCCTAAATCCTAGCATGTTTTCCACTGTCAGTCACATTTCTGACATGGCTGGGTGATTTTATGTTAAGGAGGAGATTACAAAGAACATTCCCTCATACGATACAACTGGATCTCATGTTGGTCATTTAATTTTTTAAAAAGCAGTTAATACAGGAATCCATTAAAAACACATATACAAACACTTTAATTTAAAATATAACCATACTTAATTCATAAATTCTGAGTATAGGTCCACTGATCTGAAAATTCTTTCATGAGCCACCTGTACTGCAATGAATAAAATTTCCAGTCTATTTTTACAAGCAGAGCAGGAATTTAAGATGTCAATCAATTTGTGTACAGAGCAGGAATTGAAGATGTGAAAACTCTTTCAGGATTTTTATTATTTTTTTCCCCAAATCTTTTCCAGTTCTTAATTATACCTTTTACACCAATTTTAAAGCTATTTACTTATAGTAAGTCTTCCAAAGCACTGAATTTAGTTTTCTTATAGTTCTCCTTAACACTGAAGTTTCATCACTGTATCTGAGAATTAAACTGCATATCACAATAACAAGTATAAATGAGTTCAGAAGCAAACACAACTCACTCTGGGTAAGCTGTCAATGCAATGGTAGAAACAAAAATATTTAGATGTGCCTGCAGACAAGCCACACGCATTCATTCAGCATGCTGTGGCTGTATGTTTTACAGAGAAAATGGAGAATGATGGTTAAACTTAAGGTTAAAGAGCAAGTCTATATATTAACACCATGTTAAGTCAGGAATCTTATGGAGGTAAGAACAATATCCAATACTAGATCTCCTTGCCTCTACTCCTTTCAGTGGCACAGTATTTCTAGACTTAAAATCTTAAGAGTGATTTTAAGATTTATGGAATGACAGTCTTTTTAAAATGAAAGTAGAAAAATTATGAGTAATCCCTAAATAATAGATAAGTCTATTCATGGCCAATTTTTCACATTTTTAAAGGACTATGAAAACCTTAGCGGCATACCTCGGAGATACTGCGGGTTTGCTTCCAGATAACTGCAAGAAAGCAAGTATCGCGATAAAACGAGTCACACACATTTTTTGGTTTCCCAGTGCACATAAAAGTTATGTTCACTATACTGTAGTCTATAAAGTGTGCAACAACATTATATATAAGGAAATAATGCACATATCTTATTTTAAAAAATACTTTATTGATAAAAAATGTTAACCATCATTTGAGCCTTCAATGAGTGGTACTTTTTCCTAATAGAGGATCTTGCCTTGATACTGATTGCTGCTGACTCATCACAGATCACCATAATAAATACAACAATAATGAAAAAGTTGCCACAAACCTCCAATTTGTAAAAAATGCAGGATCTGCAAAGTGCAATAACGTGAAGCACAATAAAACAAAGGATGCCTGTTTACGCTACCCATGCTTACAATAATGGAATTCCTTTCCCGTGGAAAATAATGCAATATTTGAGGAACACAAAAACTTCCTGCTACCAGCATGAAACAAGCAATAAGTAACTAGTTTTGATAATATTGTAGAGATTAGCTATATGTGGCACAAGTGAAAGGTGAACTAAAACATTAACCTCAATGGAATATAGAAGGAAGAATCCAAAACTTAGTGGATGATATTGATCTATATTACTAACTTTGAGGGTTATTTTGTGTTTTTGTCCCCAAAAGTTAGTTATTCACCAGCCTAGAAAAAAAGCTTCCAAATACTAACACAAATTGAATAGAACTGAAGGAAGTAATATCTTTAGTTTTCCCACAGCCTATTATAAAGAAAAAATAAAGGCAAAGACAATGATGTTCAAAAAATAAGAAACTGTTACAATTGGAAGGAATTTTTTTTTCTTCACTAATATCTTGAAAGTCCAGTTAAATTTTTTTACAATATACTACTCATGCTTTTGAAATATTAGTGCAACACTCAAGAGGAAAGAATTTTTAATGAATACTGATACTAAAAAAACTTGCTATGATGCAATAATCAATGTATGGTTTGTTTAAAGTTCAGAACTTTAATTGGCCTGTGGTTTGGATGTACTATTAAATATTGTACATAATTAGGGATGTGTGTATAAACAAGATATATTGGCCTACATTGAATTATTCTACCCAGTAATATGCAACACTACCTAACCTTTTGCAAATTGCTGGCCTCTCCTGTTTCTCTGAATACTGTCATACTAAAAAAAAAAAAAGAATGCCTCCACACTGAGATGCAAGTTGACATTCTGCATAATCAGTGTCCCTGCCTGTCTTTTCGTATTAACTTATTTTTTTTCTTCTCCTAATATTATATAAGATGTTAACTGAGTAAAAGAGAGGGAACTAGAACATTTTATGAGAATTTCAACAAATCTTATTTTAAACCACTGATGAAAAATAATGTACATGAGCCACAGTTCACAAAATAAAAATAATGATCATGAAAATATACCACATGATCATTTAACATTCTCTCGACAAACTGGCCATGAACTTCATCTTTTACTATAACTGCAGTCGGTTAAATAGAAATCTAGCCAAAACAAGTCTGTTCATTTATAGTCATAGTGAGTATAAGCCTTTATACCTTTTATAGTGAAGATTAGTCATTTTTTTCCCCAAACACCCAAAGAGTTCACACAAAGAAACAATTCAGCTGTAAATAATATACTGGAAAATCCTAATCATTCAGTAAATCTAAAGGTCAATATTAGTTTATGTGTGAAATATACTAAGCAGTAATTCAAAGTCTTCTGGTTATTGAAATGAGTCTCTCTGAGAATAGTGATTTCACTACTTAATTGCTAATGAGTATTTGAAAGACAGCAAATTGGAAGGGTCTTCAGATGCTTGGAAAGTCTGTGGTTTTCCCTATTTTTCACTGACCAGTAAGGTCAACATGATCCTTCAGTGCTCTGCCTTCAGAAGTTCCCTAAATTTGAAATACAATACTGCATGAGCTTTTCGTATGTGAAAATACAGCTCCTCAGAGCTCTTAATTTTACAGATGCAAAAACTGAGTCTGGAGAATGTTTAAGAGACTTGGCCAAAGTTTTAAGATAGTGGCAGAGCAGGACTCAGCTTTGAAAACCTCTCAGCAGGTTCAAGGTGACTGTAGGGTCAACTGCAGCAGCATAGCTCTCTATCTTTACCACCATACCCTCTCCATATGGCCTAGACTTTGTATAAGAGAAAACAGAATCTTCTTAAACTACATTTCTGTAGTTTAACAGAACTTAGTTTAGCACTGTGCCATCCAAACATATTACTTATAATGGTCATTAGTAAAAACTCTCACTTGGTACATGTTATAGCTAAAAGAATATCAAAACCAGTTATGATTAAATAAAACAGTATTAAGCAAACTTTTCTCCATGTACACTGATGTAAAGAAAAAAGAATAAGTTCTTTCATCATCATCAAGACAGAACATCTGACATCAATTAACTCTCATCTACTTTAAAGTGAATTAAACACAAGATTACCTTTGAAGGTTTCAAGTTCCTTCCTGTAGAAAAAAAAAATTAAATTGTAAATTTAAAATAATCTATTGCCAAGAGCAACTGCTCTTAGGTTCTAATAAAAATTTATGTGCTTTAAATGCCCAGTGTACTATCTTTAGATGTTCACATATCAATGCTTTACTGAAATTACCAATATAATTAGCCTAAGCTACTATTTTGTTCTTCTATTACCCTATTAATGACTTAAAAAAATTCTACCAAAATTTAAACTATTAAAACGTTGAAACTTTTGTAAGAAAACATAGAGCATTTTAATGCTAGCTATGAACCATCTTGGATATATAAGAATCAGTTTATAAAAGTACTTAATTTTCCCTCCACTGATAAATTTTAAATAATAGAATTCTAAGATCTTGAATTAAATATTATCCAGAATAGGAGTGGTTATTTCCCCTTTTAAATGAAAGAGGAAAACCTATATCAAAAGATTGAGGGCCACAGCTCATCCTGACACTAGAGGGCCAAGCCTCCAGGAACTCCTCTAGTTGGTAATTTTGTTAGTGTCAATTAAGTATGCTGAAATGCAAAGTTTCCTGGGGAAATGAAAGTGAGAGAAAATAGATGAACAACCACAAAACACTGTGACAAAGAAGTCAAAGCAAGTCGTTTTCAGGTTTTTCTCTATAATTTTGTAACTTTTTTTCTCATTGTTAGTACTAATGAAAAGTAATTTTGAAGAGGTAAGTTTACTTCGTAAAGTCTTGTTAACCCATTCAAAATACGAGACATTTATCTTTTATTTTACTAGAAATTGAGATATTTTGAATTCTCAAGTCAATATCTTATACTACTAATTACAATATCCCCCAAGCTCCAAAATAGTTGACTACAATTAACAGCTGGCAGGGAGGACTGGCAAGCCATCTACTGAAAGGTCAAACAGATAATACTCTTGTGACAGTCCAGTGATGGTTCTTAAATCAGGTGGTTATGTTGCTTTTCTTTTTCTAAAAATATCATTCTTCATAATAATGCTCCAGTATCATTAACTAACTTAGTTCATTAACTAAGAAAAAGAATGTTTATTTTAAATCTCATCTTTTCAAAAAAATCATGTAATCGTTTCCCTTTGAGCCAAGAGTCCAACTTCATTATTAAAAAATTAGGTAGAAATTAAACACACCTAACGCCTACTTTATACTCCAATAATGAGATGAAAGCTGAAATACCTAACAGAAGGGTAACATGTATCACAAGAGAATGTCTTGAAAAGATACCTTCATTTTACTTTTTACAGATACCCTCACATTAGCAACCCCCTAAAGCCACTTATGCGTGGAAAAGATGATAGATTACTAAATTCAATATTCTGACGAGTAATTTTTTCTATGACTACAGTTTTTATAGAGCTTCTGCTTTCCTTCTTTTAGAATATGTAGCAGTGAGCAAAATTTCTGAAAAGCACCTCCCATTTAAAAAAGCTAAAACTCAGCATACAGCCATGTCACCCTGAACAAGCCTGATCCCATCTGATCTCAGAAGTAAGCAGGGTTGGGCCTGGTTAGTACTTGGATGGGAGACCACCTAGGAAGACCAGGTGTTGTAGGTGTAAAATAAATAAATAAATAAATAAAGGATTATAAGATGACAAGGTCCTTGCAATATGAGAGGTCAACCAAGGATAGCCTCGCCTAAAAAAAAAAAAAAAAAAAAAAGCCTAAAACTCAGAGCAATAATTTCACAGACACTGTTCTCCCCCAACACCCAAATACCAACAACCATAAAACAAAGAATCCAGTGTATTTTATTAATGTGTAACTGCTCTGTTGAGGAAAACTGCCTTTGATATGGAGTTATCATGCTCGCCTTTCAACCTCCGGCTGCCTCATCAAAATCAGTGGGAAGCTGCTACTAACAAAAGAGGAGATGCCTAGTAGAGGACTCTTCAGAATATCATGACCTACAACTATTAAAAAAATTCCCAAGAAACCTTCCTTCAGACCGTAAATCATTCCTGTACCCTATTCCTAAAAGTGAAGATTGGTTGAAGTAGTGATGGCACAGATAATTAAGGTTTAAAATAAAAATCAGTAGTATGAAATTTTTAAAGAACTGATAAAGTAAAGCAGTAGCACTGAAGGCTTGAAATTTCCTAATTTTTAGGGTAGACTCCACCGTTTGTTAGAGGTAATATACATTTGGAAATACAGAAAACTTATATGAAAAGGGAAGGACAGACATGTTAAGCAGAGGTAACAGTGAACATGAAGGTGTGGAGGCCAAAAAACACAGGATATATTTAAGAAAACAGCAAATATTTCAGAATAGCAGGCTGAATGAAGAAAAGGTAGTGGAAGATAAGGTTTGAAAGGTAGAGGGTTCTGAGTGACAAGCAAAAAGAATTTGGTTTTATTTTTAGCAGGAGAATAACATGAGCAAAGCCGTGATGGACAGATGTACTGAGAAGGGGGAGAACGAAAGCAGGGAGTAATTTGGAAACTGTTAGTTGAGTTTGAAGACAAGCTAATTAGTGTCTGGCAAAAGCAGCATAAGTGGCAATGGCAATAAAATGGAGGAGTTCAATTTGAAAAATGTCACAGAGAAGACTCAATAGTCCTTGGCAACTGATTACATGGGAAGAAGTGGAAGAAGGAGATGACCGCATCAGTCTTGAGGGTTCTAATCTAGATCACTGAAAGGAAGGTGAATTCATTAATAATAGAAAACTTAGGAAGAGGTATAGATTTTGGAAGGCAGTGCATCATGAGTTCACTTTGAGACTTGAAGATATAAACTGGAAGGATGGAAACCTAAGGCTGGTGATGCTGAAAGACAATTTCCATCCCCTATAGCCTACTTAAGGATTTAGTTCCTACAGGTTTCTACTCCCTCACTTCCCATTCAGTCTTGAACCTATTCCAATTTGGCTTTCAGGACTTACCACTACACAATTAACCTCACCAACAATCATCATGTTGCCAAACGCAATGATCACTTCTCACTTTTCATCCAAATCCCTTAGGCAGCATTAGATCAAACTGGCAATTTCTTGAGAAAGTTTCATCTGGTTTTCCCTCTATTTTCTCAATTTCTTTTGTTAGCTTCTCTACCTCTTCCAGATCACTAAATGCTTGAACACTGCAAATTTGGTTCTGGACCCTCTACTTTCCTTAACTTATATTCTCTCAAAAGGCAATTTTATCTTGCAATGTAGCCTTAAATACCACCTACAGGATACAGATTTCCTGATTTATATTTTGTCTTGATCTCTTCTTTGAGCTCCAGATTCATATGCAACTGCCTATTTAATAGCTCTAGTCAAAAGTGGAGGATTCTCAAACATTTGCAAAACAGAGCCTATTCTTTCTTAGGTCCCATCATCGCACTAAATGGTATTAACAAGTTCCTCAAGCTTTGGTTAATCCATCTCCCTCATTCTCCAAATCCAATCCATCAACAAATCCTGTCAATTATATCTCAAAACATATAATTAAATCATCCACTTCTCTCCATCATCTCTGCCATCAACCTTGTATAAATATCCATTTTCTTATAATCAATGTAAGCTTTGTTGAGTTCAAGCATTCATTCGACAAAAATTTAGACACTAGGAATAATGTGAGGAATAGCAGTAGGAATAATGCTAGGTTTGGGATATACATATTCCATCACCTCAAGGGCTTTGGTGAGAAAGAAGTAAAGCCACAGTTAGAAATCAATGTCATAGATTAGTGCTCTTGCACTAATGACTTGCTGAGGATTCTCTAGGAATAAAGAGTAAGGAGCAACTCATACATTTTGGTTTGACAGGAAAGGCTTCCTGGAGGAGCAAAGATTGAACTGAGTTTTGAAGCAAAGTAAAACTGATGATGGTGAAGATAATATGCAACATTTATGGAGAACACAGCAGATATTTTACTCTTAAGCATTATGTCATAATCTCAGTTAACTAAGCGAAAAGCCATAGGTAAGCAGGAGCTTTAAGTCTGGTTACTCTCCAAATTTTATTAGAAATGATACTGACAATAATCCATGTAAAACAGTGTTCAAGTTCACCTTGTACATGAAGACATCCTTGACACTCAACTGGTGATCGCCCTTATCTAAACTACTACAGCATTTATCTATCAGGGTTATAACACCTCATGCAGTGCATTGTAACACAGTAATTACCGTACCGGTGTCATCTCTACAATTGCACTGCAGAGCTTCTGAAGTGCAGAGGTCATGTCTCATCTGCCCTGTTCATACATGTGCACAGAATCAGACCCAAAAGAGAGTCAGCAAATCATGGTTATCAAGTACTATGGCTGCAGAACATCTACTCCTTCAAAGAAGCTCCCTTGATATAACTATAGAGAATTTTATTCTTTATAAAAAAAAACAAAACTTGGCCACATAATATTTTATTTGATAACAATATGTTTGCCACTTGCATTTTCAAAAATCTAGGCCTTATTTTTAATAGTTTAATAGTATTTTCAGGTCAAAGAAGTAGAGAGAATTGAAATGCTTTCTTATAGATTTTACCATATTTTAAAATTTATTCAATTCAGTAAATGCCTTAATAAAATTTAGCATAACAAATCCTGAAACTAAAAGATTCAAGAAATTACACCAGACTCAAAATCTAATAATATTTCCAAAAGGTGAAACAGCAACTTAATTATTTTCTCTACAGGGGTTGAGTGATGAGGGCAGACTGAAAAAAACAAAACAAAACAAAACAAAAAAAAACACAACATCACGGTAATAAATAAATTTATGAAATACTGAAAAAAGTATATTAAATCTGTATGCATAAAAACCAACTAAATCAGACACACAGAAGCAAACTTAATAGATTGGAACCACTGGATAAATATCTCCACAAACACAATCCTCTCACAGATGGAAGCACATTTTCTCTAAATACCAAACTGTTTCCCTAGGACAAAGCCATGATAAAAAGCTAGCACAATAATTCTACAGGGCAAAATACTACATTCAAAATGCCAACTGCAACATCAACTCAAACATTTTTCTTCACACATGAAGATGTTTAGGGAAAAATTTTTCTAAAGTATGTAAGCAATACCTTTTGTATAGAACACACTTAAGAGCGGCCCTTCATTCTGGCTGATGGACAGACTCTATCACCATTAAATTGCTTCTTCAGAGGAAAGGTCTCACAAGACTTCTTTCACAAAGGACCACTTACCCCTCATTATTACCAAGTCTGTTGTTCCCGAGCATTCTACGGTCATGAAAATGTGTACTTATGAGCTTGATGGGTTTGTGGTTAACAAAGTAGAAGATGGTTGGGGATTTAGGATAGAGAGTTGGTCTTCCTGCTTGAAGTAAATTTTCTCAAAACTGTCTGCATCTTAAAAGTCCCTGTTGTTATTTCTTACGCAGACCCTGCCCAGGGTATGTGTTCTAGAAGACATTTTTAACACATTATCTGTAAAACAAACCTCTTGAAAAGCAGCTAGTTCATCATAAAACCTGTAAGTCCTCATTTATCATGCTATTAATATAGTTTTAAGTATTTATCTACTTTAGGCAAGAACAGCCTACAAAGTAATAAGATGATAGGATCCTAGAATCTTGGCATTTAAAGTTGAAAATAATCTGAGTGATATGGTAATAAAGATTTGGAATTTAAAAAATGGACCCCAAGTCTACGGCCAGGCCACCCTGAACAAGCTCGATCCTGTCTGATCTCGGAAGCTAAACAAGGTCAGGCCTGGTTAATACTTGGATGGGAGACTACCTAGGAAGACCAGGTGCTATAGGCATAAAAATAAAATAAAGTAAAATAAAAATAATAAAATAAAATAAAAAATAAAAAAAAATAAAATCAATCAATCAATAATAGATAAAAGGGACTGTGAAATGACAAAATCCTTGCAATCTGAGGGGTCAACCAAGCATTGCCTTGCCTGAAAAAATAAATAAAAATTAAAAAAAAATAATAAAAAATGGACCCCTCCCCCCCAAAATAATCAAAGTCTAGGAAATGGTCTGGTCGTTGGCAGCACTACGTTATGTATTGAGAATTAAATTTCCCCTATATTTGCATGAAAATTACTTTCCCTGACCTGTTTTCTATGAAAATCTATTTGATTTGGAGGGGGAGGCAGGTGGTTGAGGAAAGAAGGATGAAGGTGGATGAGACAGGGGTAAGGAATATTTATTAGAGTTCTAACTGTATCTGACACATAACACAAAACACCTTACATATACTATCCCCTATAACCCACAATACCCTATTGTAGGTACTATCATTCTTAGTTAATACATGAGGCAAATGGAGCTTACGGATTAAAGGCAACCCAGTTAATAGTGACAGGACTGGAAATAAAAGCCACGTCTCACTCTGACTCTAAGTGTATGTAATCTTTAGCATCCAGAATGCAGTTCAAGGGCCAAATACAGCCTACCTGAATGCAAATTGTGACCTACATAAGATACTTAGCCCCACCAGGAAGTTAGATAAGTAAACCACCAAGTCTACTGAACACCAGACTAATATGTATGAAACTTAGAACTGGGCAACAACTGGGTCCACCCGGCTCTGTGAAAGTACATTCTGTTTTAGAAAACTATTGAAAATTGAAAGCCATCACCACTGATGTGAACATGAAAGTGAAAACCCCACATGTTCTTGAAGACATCTTGTGATTTTCAAAGAGGTCTGTTAAATATCTTTACTCTCATGATGTTCTGAAAAGTGTCCGGTGACTAGCCCACAACAACTAACTGGTTAAATTATTTTATTATAAACTTATTAAAAGAAGTCTAATACATTTGTATCACTGATTTTTTTAATCCAATTTTTATTTGGCTATCCAGCTTCCTAAAGGAAGGAAAGAAGGAAGGAAGGAAGGGAGGGAGGGAGGGAGGGAGGGAGGGAGGGAGGGAGGGAGGGAGGGAGGGAGGGAGGGAGGGAGGGAGGAGGGAGGAGAGAGGGGGAGAGAGAGAGAGTTGGGGGGAGGGAGGGAGGAGCCCATCTTATCACTCATTACCAAGGCAGTGGTCTATTGTATCTCAGCGTTCTACGGTCATTCCACACCACCTGAAACTATACATCCTTACAGGCATGGTGAGTTTGTGGTGGTAGGAGAAGAATGGTGGATTAAAAAAAAATCAATAATCCAACATCCAACAGTATTGTGATCCAGTGGCACAACTACTAAAAAACCTTGCTTGCACATTTTCACGATTAGCATAGTCATAATTGCTGAAGTGGTCAATGTAGTGAGAGAAGCACGATTCTTTTCAGACTACAGCATCCAAAACCCAGAGTACAAATACCTTTGTGTGGAGATAGTATAATATAAAGGGCATAAAAAGGCTTTTAAGTGAAAAAACATTGGTCTGGTGTGTGGCTGGTAAATTATTTGATTTTATCTAATTTCATTTTTCTTATTGGTAAAAACTAAAATACAGTGACTCAGATGGTCATCCTGAGAATTCTACGAGTTAATTTAGACTAAGGTATTTAAACACAGTGCCTGGTACATAGCAAATGCTCAGTAAATGCTACTGTTATTGAATTAACATCACCATCATAACTTAATTTTTATCTTGAGGATGATGAGAAGCCTTAATTAGATCTGCATTTTAGGAAAAAAATGAACACTCTAATATAAGTGGTCTGAGGGGCAAAATTATGAACAAGATGACTAATTAGGAGGCTATCTTTATAACTGAAGCTATAAAGTTGTGGGTTAGAACTTAGGAAATGACCATTGAAGACAGAAAGGCAAGAACAGACTCAACAAATATTGGACCTAGCTATTAAAACTAAGAAAAATATACATTAAATATTTAAAGTACATCGGGGATCTGGTCTCCATCAATGTCTTCATATTATACAACCTTTTATATATTCTCTTTTCTAGTAACAATATTTTAACTTTAGTGTGCCATGTATCTATCTTGTCTGTTCATCTGAATTAATCAATCTTTTAAAAAGTTCAGTTATGAAATAAAATAGTTTTAACTTTCCTTAAGTCAGTCCAATGTTTATTTTATAATTTTAAAAGATACTTTTCAATTTTTAAAAATTCATGTAAAAATATAGAATATTGATATCCTGATAAATTCTCATCTAACTGAATTAATCCTAGATAGCTACATTATCAGCTTCTATTTTCTCTTCCTCAAAAAGGTAATGTTATTTTATATGCCAATAATTCACTTCTTTGATATTAGTAAACAGATAAATATTGCTCATCAAACAAAACATAACATAAAATTTCCAGAGAAAATGTTGATCATTCTGGGGTAAAATGTCCCTCTTTGAAATCTAGTATGAAACCTCTCCAGTAGCCAAGGAGTGCATGCCCACTGAAACAATTAAGCCAGAACTAAAGACTAGAAATGGAAGGAAGTAGGCAAGAAAAGACTTTATTAGCCACAGTAAAAATGGGCCGATATAACCTTGCAAGAGCATAGCCCAAGAGAGCAAGAGGAAGGGCCGCCACAGAGAGGAGCACCTCATTTTCCTGCTACTCCATTTGCTGTAATTCTTCCATGATGTCACTTATGTCAGAGAAGGTAGGGCACACTGCTAAGTATGTCCCTGCCTGTCCCATCTCTAGAATCCTTCAAGAATACCAGACAAGTGAGAAAAGCAAAAGGTCATACCACGGTTTTAGCTATGCTCACTTAAAGACTGATAACTGGCTTCAAAATTTTGAAAGTATATCTGAAAAAACAGTAACCAATGAGAAACCATAAACTCCACAATGGCATTGGGTCATATAAGATATAAAATACTATTTCAAATTTAATAAACTGATTCTAACGCATTGAAAGTTATTAGACTCCGTAAACTATAATGCGCATACTATGACCAATCTACCTTCAGAAAAAAAGATCACCTTTTTACACCCAGGATAATCATAATTATTATGTTTTGCTGAATTTCAGTAAACTTTTCTCAAGACTGCTATACCTTTAGTCTTGACAACTCTGAACTGCAAATATATACTTTAGGTTTTTATTGTCTCCATTAAAAACAAAAACCTTTATGAACCCCAATATATAGAATGATATTTGCATAACTGGGAGGACAAGTTCAAGAAAAGAGTACTGCAAACCTGCGGTCCCCAACCTTTCTGGTACCGGGGACCGGTGCTCCTATGTGAATCTAATGCCTGATGATCTGAGGTGGAGCTGAGGTGGTGATGCTAGCGCTGGGGAGTGACTGCAAATACAGATGAAACTTTGCCTGCTTGCCTGCCACTCACCTCCTGCTGTGTAGTGGTTCCAAACAGGCCATTGACCAGTACCTATCCACGGCCTGGGGGTTGGGGACCCCTGCTATAAACCTATTAGAGAAACATTATTTATTTTTATTTTTACCTTCCCCAAAGAGTTTTCATTTAGAAGGACTGAAATTAAATACCAAACATGTGGTATTTACATTTGGCAAAATTGATTCGAAATAAAAAAATTATAGAAACTATACCCTTCCAATAAGAAAATACTTAATTCTCATCCCCAGAAATAAGAACCAGAGATCCAGCAGGCACTATCCATCCTATAAGTCAGGCATAATGCATATAATTACACTGTATATATTTAGTTCTAAGTAAACCCAAGACATCTTAAGGTACTACAGTTGAATAAAAGGATTGCTAATGTCTTCTCCTGCTTAACGATGCAGCTAATAGTTTGGAAACAAAGAATAAGAGCTATCACTGGGCAGCAAGGCACCTAAACCAAACCTCCAGCAGAAGAGAGCAGTACAAATATAATAGAGACTCACGAGCACATGGCCACTTTATTAGTTACCTCTACAAGAGCTGGTAACATCAATCTTTTTAACAGAAACCCAAGGCAATGTGAAAGATCAAACAGATTCAAGGACGAAAGATGAAAATTAAATACTAAAATTTATCAAAAGGCACTACAACACTACCAAGAAACTTCTACCATAGCGGTAGTGGGTTAAGGAAGATTAAGCTACACAAAATAATCTCATGTAAACATTAGAGAACACATAGTAAGAAGTGAGGTTTGCTTTCCAGAAGACTATGGTATAAGAATCATTTGGGCCCAAGAAGATATTTGGCCAGGAAAAGGTCAAGATGGTTGAAGGGAAAGAAAGAGGTACAAAAGAGACTCTAAGCCAGCGGCCCCCAACCTTTCTGGTACTAGGGACTGGTTCTGTGGAAGACAATTTTTCCACAGACTGGGGAGTGTGGGGGAAAGAGGATGATTTGGGGATGATTCAGACATATTACATTTAATATGGTGCACTTTATTTCTATTATGATTACATTGTAATATATAATGAAATTATACCACCCACCATAATAATCAGTGGGAACCCTGAACTTATTTTTCTGCAACTAGACGGTCCCATCTGGGGGTGATGGGAGACAGTGACACCCAAAGTTTGTTGCTTATGTCCAGTCTACTCCGTAATCTCATTTCGGTTGCTGTCACTGCAGAAAACCCTGCTTCACAAAGATAAGATGTTGGAAATGGAACCAGGCTTTTCAATGCTTTTGTGGCAATCTCAGGATACTCTGCCTTAACTTTAATCCAGAACGTATGGAGATTTGAAGTTGCCTCAAATATACTTTTAAGGCCATAGTCCTTTGCGATCTCAAGCAGTTGATCCTCTTCTAGCATGGACAATGTCAATTCACCTGGCTTACTCACGAATTGGTCTCAGTTCCATTCCTTCCCAGATAACGGGTCTTTTGTGGTTGGGAATTAAAGCTCAAACTGTTTTGAAAGGTGAGATCGGCGATCATGCACCAGCTGGGAGAAAGAAGGCCCTGACTCAGCCTCTTTCAAAATCTCTGCTCATGTTTGAAACATGTCAAAAATCCCATTGTTCACTTGTCACCCCCATAATTCCAGTTTGGCTTTGAATGCAGCCACTGTATCTGTTGACTTGAACACTGTTGTCGTTCTCCCCTGAAATGAGAGACTGAGTTGGTCAAGCAGGATGAATATGTTACAAAGGTAAGTTAGTTTTGCAACCCAGTCTGTGTCACTGAAATGTGCTGCAGGTGGTGACTATTTTTCTAAAAGAAATCTCTGGAGCAGCTCTTGTAACTCAAAAACCCTGGCCAGTGATCTACCTTTAGAAAAGCATCTTACTTATGTGCACAAGATGCATGGTCTGCATCCATCTCCTCACAGAACTGTGCGAACAGACATGAGTTAAGGGTACGTAGTTTAATGTGGTTGATAATTTTAATCACATTCCACAAAATGTTGTTAAGTTCAGGTGACATTTTTTGGCCAGCCAGCATTTCTCTATGGAAGACACAGTGCATAGACTCACACTCACAAGCAACCTCTTTGACCCGAGTAGTGAAACCAGAAAGCCCTCCAGTCATGGCAGCTGCTCTGTCCGTGCATATACTGACACAAAATGACCAATTCAGTCTTCCTGATATGTGATCAAAGACTTGAATAGTTCTGCAGCCGTGGTGTTGGTTGGCAACAAAAGTGCACATAACATATCCTCATGCACATCCCTCCTGAGAAACCGACTGCACAACAAGAAGCATTGTTGCCTTGCTGTCAAAATTGGTAGACTGGTCAACCTGGATTGCATACCACGGTGACTCATTAATCCTCTCTAACAATTGTGCCTCAATGTCCTCTGCTATTTTATCAATTTGTCTAGTTACGGTGCTAGCTGAAAAAGGAACACCTGCCTCCTTTTGAACTGCAGCCTCCCCTAAAAGTTCATGATACATGTCCTTAGCAACAGACAGGATCAACTCTTCACCAATAGTAAAGGGCTTCTTAGCTTTAGCAATGTGGTTAGCCACCAGGTCCTTCCACCTTTTCAAAGAAGCTCTCTAGTGACGTTTGTTTTTTACTCATTTTGGCAAGGGTTAGCTTGTGGGCTTCCCAAAACTGTGACTGACACAAGTGAACAGTGCAGGAAAGAGGCCCATATGGAAGTGGTAAATAAAATAATGGGCGGGCCACACACAGACTGAAATAAGAGTTGGATTCTGACTTAAAGCCTGCCACCAGATGCAGCTAAATTGTCACTTGCCCCTCAATGATAGGGTTTTGATATGAGTCTTCAAGCAATTATTATGGCCTCTGTGCTATAGTCAAACCTGTTCTAATGTATTTATCTGTATTTGCAGCTGCTCCCCAGTGCTAGCATCACCTCCTCAGCTCCACCTCAGATCATCGACCATTAGATTCACATAAGGAACACGCAACCTCGATCTCTCACAAGCACAGGGTTCATGCTCCTTTAAGAATCTAATGCCTGATGATCTGAGGTGGAGATAAAGTGGTGATGCTAGCTAGCACTGTAGCTGTAAATATACATGGAGCCTCCCTCGCTCACTCACTTCTGTCACTACCTGCCGTGCGGTCTGGTTCCTAACAGGCCACAGACCACTACTGGTCCATTGCCCGTGGGTTAGAGACCCCTGATCTAAATGACAGTCCCCGAGCACGGGGTGATGGTTTTTATCCTCCTAAAAAGCATCTGCTGCACTGTGCTGCCTCCCCTCAGGCCCCCAGCAGATGTAACCGATTCAAGGTTTTGTACCCTATGCTTCAAAAAGCCAATATTCAACATATCAGAGTTTGGAGTAAGAGAGGTTTATTGATTGAGAAAGTGCCTATGGAGAATATGGGGGTCCTTTAACATTTTGCGAATCCATCTTAGGAACACTTGAGGTTCAAGTATCTTTTTTTTGCCAAGACACGGGAGGAGGGGTGAGATAAGAGGTGGGTGAGAATTCTAACAGCTAGGCACTAACCGGGATCCAAGGAAGAATACGAACTTTCCAAAACTCTTTGTTCCAGCCTGGTCTGTTGCTCCCGCTGATCTGAGTCTGGTCCTGAGGTTTCCACAAATCTTTGATATAAACAGTCACTGTTTTGCACAGATTTCCCCACCTCGTCAGGAGAGACTATTTCTGACAAGGAGCTGTTTTTGCAAAATATTCAAGCCTCAAGCAGTCCAGTCAACTGGCTTATCTATAGCAGGAGCTATTATCGGGAGAGGGAAAGGGGGGAGGGAGAGAAAGAGAACATTTCATTCTATTACACCAAGAGTTGCCTGTCTTAGCTGGGTTCTGGGCTGCCCAGGGCTCTTGTAATTGAACACAGACCTTAGAAAACTTGTGCAATGTTATTGGGGTGGAGGGATTGGCTTGGCTTTGTTGCTAGTAGTTCTGAGCCAAGGAAACCCTGAAGCATTCCCATGCAAAATAGTTTGAGCTTTCTCCAATCACATCAAACAACCCCAAACAACAAACTTCAAAGTCTGAAACCTTGCAGCAGCTGAGTTACAATTAAACCTGCGAGGCTCACAAAATCAAAGAAGCCAGAATGAGATGAAGCAAGAAGAAAGCTGAGCAGCTAGTCTTAATCTGTTTTTCCCTAAATATACTGGTATGGGATGTAGAAAGCTACGAGCAAGCTGGGTCTTCTGCTGAATTTTTCATCAAATACCTAGAGAAAATAAGGGGCAGGGTTCACTTTATTTTTTTAACTGCTTTAGAAGTTATTCTATTATAAAGGAATATGGCTGAAGAGGTAGGAAACAGATTCCCATTGTGAGTTCTCCTGATGACTTTTGCAAGGATCACAGAGAAGTCCATCACCTCTACTTTGGAGCAATGATTATGCTTCATGTTATCCTCCTGAGGTATGGTATTGATGCCTATGACTGCTTCAAAGCATGTGTTATTGATATGAGAAATGGCTGGGCCAGAAAATATTCTGTGAGTCAAGATAGAATAAACTCTGGTGGCTCCACCTGAGAGAAGTTTGTCAGTTGAATGACAGGTTGTGTCACAAGTGTCAGCCATGTCATCCACTAGGATGGCCACGTGATCCTTCATATCCCCTACCCGCACTTTACTGGCTTTCTTTTGTTCTTTGTCCATCAAAGCAAAGTCCACATTCAACTGGTCTGCAATTGAGGTCACTCCCTTAGCTCCCCCAGCATTAGGTAAGACAATAGTGTAGTTTCTCCAGAGGTGTTCTTTATCCACTTCAGGACAGCTGCCTACATACTAATTGTCCACACGGATATCAAAAAAGCCCAGAATTTGAGAAGCATTGCAGGTTCATGGTGATAATATGATCTGCACCTGCTACAGAGAGCATATTTGCAATAAGCCTGGCTGAGACTGGAGCACAACTCTTATCCTTCTTGTCCTGTGGCCATAAGGGAAGCATGGGATGACTGCAGTAACCTGGCTAGCTAAAGCAATCTTGCAGCCATTATTCATGATAAAAAGCTCCAACAGATTGTCATCAATTTTACCACAGCCACTCTGAATGATGTGGACATCCTCTCCACATACGTTTTTGCCACTGTCCATCGAGGTCTCCTGGTTGCTAAATTTTTTAGTAACCACCTTGCCTAGCTCCAGGCCCAGGTGGTCAGCAATTTTCTGGAATAACTCCTGGTGGGAGCTGCTGCTGAAGATTTTAACATTCAGCATCTTGACCAACTACCCTAGGCACTCTTTGCTCTGCAATCATGATCACTGCTGGTGCGGCTGAGACGGGAACTGGGCTTGGCTCAGAGACTCAGTACTAACTGCTTCTCACTGCTACTCTACCATCTACATTCCAGCCCTGAGTGCTGCTCTAAATTGCTCAATGCCCAGGAGGCGGGGCCAACAGGGAAGTCCACAACCCACCAGCCCTGAGTAGTTGAGCAGTAGCAAGGAGGCGGGTCCTCGCTGTCTAGAAACATGATTTTTAAAGAATTAGGTCAGGACATGAGTTTTTAATATCGATGGCAAACAGATTCTTGTCCAAAATAATGCTTAAAGAACTTAAACATCAGTCCTCCACTGTATTTACTATCAGCCCAAGGATCTAATATCCTGTTAAATAGTCCAGCTACATCTGTTCTTATGACGACACATAAAATCTGAAACCATCGATTTATTTTCCAACAGACATTTTAGAACAAGAATTTTTTTAAGTTCCATTCCTTGTCAACTCATAAGCTTAAGTTTGATTTTGAAAAAAAATGTAAAATGTGATTACACATTCATGAAACCAGCAAATTCATATTCTCTTTTCAAGAGGTCATTGGCCTATCAAGTGTGATTACTGTATAATAATATATATAGTAATTTACTATTAATTAACCACCTGGCACCATCTAAAATCTAGCATCTAATGGAAGGAAGCAGTAAAATGAAAATGGAGGAGAGAGACAAAAGTTGGGGCTTCAAAAAAAAATATCTTCCGTGTCTCTACTTAATTTTTTTAACTTACAGAATAGTTACAATAACTGGTTTTAATGTCGTCTGCTAATTCTAACATCTATATCAGTTCTAAATTGGCTTTGTTTGGTTACCTCTTCGATGTTTGCCTAGTAATCTTTGATTTAATGCCAGACATTGTGATTTACCTTGTTGAGTGCTAGATATTTTTGTATTTCTACAAATATCATTGATACCATTAATTTATTGGAAATAATTTGATCCTTCTGATGTTTGCTTTTACAAGTTATTATCCAGGGCTCATTATACCCCCCAATGCCCTGTGAATTATATGATTTTTTACAGTGTGGCTGTTGGGAATAGGTACTACGTAGACACAGGCACTATTAACTAATCCTCTTGGATGTTTTTTTCCCTCCTGTCTCGAGTGGCCTCACATACATTATTAGTACTCCCTGAATATTCAAGGGAAACCCTCTGCAGATTTCTACGATGCTCTCTGTGCAGCTCTCTCCTCTCTGGTACTGTGTCCTGTAGACTCTAATTGCCTTGGTCTTCCCAGACTCTCAGCTCGGTCTCTTCAACCCAGAGAGCATGTCAGGCTCTTCCTAGGTCTCCCCGGTACCACACTCCCCTCTGCCTCCCCAAACACACACTTTCTACACTGTAGCCAGGAAACTTTATCAAGGCAGAATACTGGGACAATCATAGGGCTTACCACACTTGTTTCTTGTCCATCAAGGCTTACTTCTCCTCTTTGCCAGATGTCCAATGTCTTAAAAAGTGTTATTTCATTTATTTTGTCTGGTTTTGGGGTGTATCAGGTTGGGAAGTAAATCTGGTCAGTAAAAATCTGGGAGTAAATCCACCTTTGGCAGATAAAGAAGTTCACTCCCTTCTTATAAAAGCATTGTTTGAGAGAGAGTTCTCCTGATCCATTTTGCATTCAGCATTTAAATAGACCTCCGATGCAGAACCTCAGGGGCTGGTTATTGCCTTTCTGCATATCTCCCTTGGATAAGGTGCTTTGGACCTTCTCTCTTGAATCCAGAACTATTTTTACCCTGGAGAATGCCATTGCTTTCTTCTGTTCTACTCTCAGCAAAGCCAGGCCTATGTGCCACACTCCTGCCAAGCCTCTGCAGCACCACCCCAACTTTCTAAAATGGAAATACAGGTCGGACTTATGGCCCAGTACCTGTATGAATTACACAGTCATTTCTTGAAGCTCAGGAGTTTGGCAGGCTATTCTCTAGAACACAAACTGGTCAAACACAACTAAAGATAGGCTGTAACATCTCAAATAAATCTGTTATACTTTGCTTTAGGATACATAAACTTAGTCTATGGTCCATATGTTACCAAAAAAATAAAACAAACACAAATAAGAGCATAGTTCTGTAGCAATAGCTGTAATACAAACCGAGCGAAAGGAATAATGACTTTCACAAAATATGCATGAACACTAAACCTCAATAGAAACAATGACCTCCCCCACTTACAGGAGAGAGTCTCTAAGAGATAACAATTAAGTTTCAAAGTCTAAAAGAATAAGTGAGAATGTTTCTAGAGTTTAATATGCTCTTAAGCTGATTTCAAGGCCAATAAAAGACAGTTAAAATTATCAGTCATTTATAATTAAGCAGAATTACTAAAATCACACTGTTCTTTGAGATGTAGCTATTTTCAGAGGCATTCTGATAGTAAGCTGCATACTGAAGGGGACAACAGGGGATCCAGAAGTTGAAAATAAGAAATATTTTCATTAAATTATACATTTATGTCTGATTTTAAGTACAATATAACTAACAATTGTGAGAGAATTTCAATAAGCATTCCAAGGAATACTATGGCAGTACTGGAAAGATTAAAGACATAGAAGGTTGAGATTTCTTTTTAGCCCTACTTCTTCATTCTCCTAAACTTATTTATTGTTCATGATTCAAGATCTTTGCACCTATTATTCCTTCTGCTTGGAACTGTATAGTCCTAGATCTTTATATGGATGTCTTCTTCTCCAGGCCTTAGTTCCCTGCATGTTCTCAGAAGAGCCTTCCCTTCTCACCTGCCTCAAAGCAGCACCCATTCCCTGAACTTACCACTATAACACTATCCTGCTTTATTTTCTTCAAAGCCTATATAATTATCTGAAATTATCCTTTTTAAATTATACATTTATCACCTCTTTCCCCCCACACCCTGTGACTAAAAATGTAAGCTGACTCTCAAATCTCAAGTCTATTTTTCTAACTGCTAGCTAGACAAACTTGTGGACATGGTTTCAGGTTCTTTATTTTGGTTCACATACCAAATGTGAACTTTTTTTTACTTGATGAAAAACACATTTCCTATTGCTTATGAAAGCTTATGCAAAGGATCCCTGAATTAGACTTGGGTGGCTAAATCATCTTCGAAACTGACAACTTAGCCACTAGCATTAGTACTTGTCTCCTGCCTATAGCCACATCCACTATACATGTTTTACTATTTGTCAAGGCAGTGTCTATTCTCGTTCATAAAAGGTATTGGTAATACGACATCACTTTATATGCTGAAAGTTATTAGAAAGCAATTTTTAGGCATTTTCCCCCTACAACTATATAGTTCCTTATATGTCACTTTCATTAGATAACTAGCTGAAGGACGGCCTTCAATACAGAAATGGGTTAAACCATCTATTCAAATGTTTTTTTTTCAAGGGTAGTTAGTGTTTGACCTGACTCTTCCCTGGGAACATAAAGCTGTATGTTCCCTGCCCACAGCCATAATAAGCCACCATCGCTGTTGGGAACAGATCATATCTCTACCTTTGAAGAGGGCAGGCACCTATTGTCTGTGCTGGGATGTCCATCAAATGTATGATGAACTATCTTATCTCCAGTCTCAATTAAGATGCACTGATAGCAACATCTGGGACTGATTCAGTTTGTTCCAACTTAAAAGTCAAAAAAAAAAAAAAAAAAAAGACAAGTTTGGGAATGGGGTCTGAAGACTGGGGCTCTGATGCTGGCCCCTAAGCGGACAGACGATTTCATGCAATTTCTCCTCAACTCCAATAATTGCTGCCCGGCTTACTCCACAGGCTCTCATAGGAGCTGAATAAGAAAATGCATTGGAGCCTATTATAGAGACTATCTATCTGCATTGGAGATATATGAAAAATTACCCTTCATTCCCCCATTCTCTCCATCCCTATTCAGTTGTCTGCCCCAGGTTTTCTGGAAAGCTACAGAGCGTGCAGACACACACACACACACACACACCTTGTTTTGTTCACACATTATCTCCTTCGGAGCAAGAAAAGGAAAATCATTACTTTAGTTTGTAGAGCATCTTGTTAAAAAGGTAGGAAGTTCATTTCTGAGAAACTTCTCTTGTGGATAATAAAAGTTTAATTTTGGGTAACAGTATCTGAAAATTTCTCAGATGGTGTTGTTATATAGAATACCTAGTCACAGAATTTTAGTATGTTTTACATGCAAATTGGTTCTGTAAGCAAGTAAGTTGTGAAATGCTGAGTCAAACAAATTTATTTTTTTACTATAGGGATTCTCAGAACCCTTAATACCCTGACGTGTACTGCTTCCATGAGCTAAAGACAGGGTAAAGTGTTTCTGGAACTTAACTGATCCTGGAATGTTTTATCAGTGGCTATGTTCTCAGTGTAGTATTCCATGTAAAACACTTCAGGGAATGTTGCAGCTAATAAGAAATATCTTAATTCAATTTTTATGTTTATCGGAAATAGTACATGTACATTCCTTGAGTCAAATCATGTCTACAAGGGTTTATTTATGATGAGGATTAGTTCCTTGCCCCAGATCTCTCCGCCTCCATGTCCTGTCACAAGCAGCCACATTCGGTTCTTTCAGTTATTTCTTCTGGCATTTACCTCCATTATTTCTAAATGATATGCAAATACTGATATTCTTTTTTTTTTCTATTTTAAAGATTACTCACTGATTTCTTGCTGTAGAAGATGAAGATTAGCTTTCTTAAACCCTCCTACCCCTCAATACAAACATGCTTCCTCTCCCCATCTTTTCTTAATAAGTTATATTACGATTCTGACTTAAATCTATATTCTACATTTAATTATTATAGTTATGTGTGTGTGTATATATATGTATATATATGTTTGAACCATGTAGTGTGTTATTTCTTTTCTTATAAAACTGTGTTTTCCCTTAGTGTTAACAGTTGCCTTGTTTGCTTAGTTTTTTAAAAACATACTTATCCTAATTCGTGATCAAACTCTCCATCCACGCTTATAAAACTCCACTTAATATGGTCAAGCATATCACACAACCCATGGGCTTCACTTTTTCCCACTGGAAATACTGCTCATAGAATTATCCCGAAGGTCCTCCTGCTTCAGTCTGATTGTTTTCCAGGCCTGCTAAAACTTCTTTTCACCATCCTGGGATCTCCCTTTGTTTCTTTTCTGAACTGGATGGATCCTCTTAGACCAATTCGTCTCTCTTCTGTTTGATCATCCTTCTTCTAGATTTATTCCCTTGTCTTTAAAGCATATCCTCCGGCAGTCTCTTGATAAAGTATGCACGAGCTAAATTTAAGCCCTTGTGTTCCTGGAAATGACTATTTCTTTACACGTGATGAAAATTTTGCTAAGTAAATATGGAGTAAAAATCTTTCTCTACTTCCAGTGTTGCTAGAACACTGAAGTTCCTTTTGATGTCTAATCTTTAATATAAGACCTTTCTAAAGGCTTTCATGATTTTCATTCCTGGTGAAGTTTACAAAAATATGTATTAACACGGATCTTTTCCCACTTGTTGTGCCAGGTACTTGGTAGACCCTTTCAAACTCTTTCATCTCTTTCAGTTCTGAACAATCTTCTTGTACTATTTCTTTAATAAATTTGTCTCCTCTTTTTCTCTCTCCTTTCTAAAGCTCTCAATAGTCAGATATGGAACTTAGGAATTAATGCTCTAATTTTCTTAACACTTAGCCTTTCTGTCTTTTTGTTCTCTTATATAAAGTCTTAACATTATTTTCCAATGCTTCAGTTGAAGTTTTCTACTTCTGCTATCATGTATTTTATTTCTAAGAGCTCATTCTTGTACGAACCTGTTCATGTCTCATAAATGTGAAATGGTCTCTCACAAGATGGCCTCCTATATCTGAGACTATTAATTCTTATTTTTAAGATTTTTTCTGCTCCCATCAGTCTCTTATTCCTCTGCGGCTTTTAAATATATATAATTAGTTTATTTTCTATTTATTTTGGTCCCTTTCATGTTGCAGATTTCCTCAATTGGATACTCTTCCTCAGCTGTCCATTCATATTTAAGAGTGAGGCACCAAAAAGTTGATTAGAAGTCATGTACAGAGGTGTCGGGCTCATTATCAGAGCATGTTAAGATGCAGACCTGTTTCATCAGAAAACTTACCAAATGTCCATACCTGCAGGTCTTTTCTCTTGAGCTGGTCAGTTTCTCATGTGAAGCCTCCAATATTCTGCACAGGGGATGTAAATTTAGCTGTCAGAGTTCTGGTAGCCAGTGAGGAACAGGCCTAAAGCGCCTCACTGTTTCATATGTAAACTTACTTAATTTCTCCGTTTTTAATATAGCAGTAGCTCTACTCTCTCTCAAATGTGTCCAGACTATTCAAGTCTGGAGCCTCTTCGGTGCAGCCTAGTGCCACTTAATGAGCTAGGGTTAAGGTAATCACATGACTGAGAAGATCAGGGCATCTAACTTCTCCAAATACATACTTGCAACACTGCTTATCTTTTAAGGTTCCTCATGTCTTCAATTCATGAAGTTTTCCAGAGCTCTGTGGGACATACCGCAGGCTTCATGTCTGAGCCCCCATCTACAGGCACTGGAGTCTCTGCTTAGGCCTCAGCTTTCTCTGCTCTGCTAAGTCAGCTACTGCACATCATCCACCTTGTCTTCCAAAATGTTGAGGACATTTCCTCTTCCAGTCTTCTCATTTTTGGGAATTACAACTTTAAAAAAGTTCTTTATTATTATTTTAGTAGAGTTTCAGTGAAAATAAGTGACTGTGTTCAATTCACTGTGTTAAATGAAAGTTCTGTATCAATCAAAACTAATCTGGTATCATTACATTAACCTTCATCATATTCCAGTTTTGGTATCTAAAGATTGAGTAGAAGTAACCAAGAAAGAGCTTAAAAGGTAAATAAAACATCTCTGAATAATAAATGTTCTACATGAATTATTTAAAAGATATTTTTGATCAATCCACACTGAATAAGATTGCCCCATATTCTCAGTATTATTGACTCATATTATTTCTACTAAAACCAATTATTAATCAGGTACATATAATATACATATATGTGTTTATGTATAGCTTAACTAAATAAATTGCTTCCAAGCGGTATCTTTGAAAAAGATCCTTCATCCTTTTATATGCTAAATAAAATTGGTTAAGAGTTTCAGAAAGATTATAGTTTATAAATGGCATTAAGCAATGTTTCATATTCAGTATTTCTACTGTGTATTTAGAAAGGCAAGTTAACTAGAATTGAGAATCACCAGTGATTCTGTGAGCTAAATGGGCCTTTTATTTGGCCCTCAAAACAAACAAAAACTTTTTCTTATCTTTCATAATCCTGCAAGAAAGATTCATTATCTCTATTTTACAGATAAGAGAGCCAGACAGGTTATTTGCAGAAACTTGTACATGTAATCAAGTGGCAGAGAAAAAATTCAAGTTCAGATCTTCAAAGACTTTTCACAATAACAAAAACAAATTGTATTTTTGTTAATAGTTTTGAATTAAATCAATAGTAATCATTTCAGAATAAAAATATAACTTCGATTTAAATCACAAGTCTTATACCTTACTAGACCATTAGATACAAAATACTTTGGCATTTACTGATGAATATTTATTTTATAAAGATGCTACAAGTGTTAACAAATAAAAATCTACACACGCGTAATTTTTTTCCCAAAGTCTTGGAGAATCAATCACAATACAAATTAATTTAATCAAGAAACATAACACTTATCAATATATACATACCCAATCGGGGAGCACCAAAATACATAAAGCAACTATTTAATAGAACTAAAAGGAGAAAATGAAAAAAAAAAAAAAAAAAACCACATAAATTATAGTAAGGGACCTAAACACCCAATTGACAGCTATAGCTAGTGTCATCCAAACAGAGAATCAGTAAGAAAATACTGGCTTTAAATGACACATTAGACCAAAAGGATATAATCGACATTTACAGAGCCTTCATCCCAGAACACCAGATTATACATTCTTCCCTAGTGCACGTGGAATGTTCTCAAGGATACACCATATGTTAGGACACAAAACTAGCCTCAACAAATTTAAGAAGACTGAAATCATACCAAGCATATTCTCCAACCACAATGTTTTGAAATTAGAAATCAACTGCAAAAAATAAAAAAGTGGGAAAACCCACAAATATATGAAGATTAAACAACATGCTATAAAAGAACCACCAGTCAAGGAAGAAATAAAAAAAGAGATCAAAAGATATGTAGAAACAAACGAGAATGACAATATGAGATATCTAAACTTTTGGGATGCAGCAAAAGCAGTAATAAGAAGAAAATTATATCATTACATCCCTATCTCAAGAAACAAATGAAATCTCAAATAAACAACATAAAATTACATCTTAAAGAATTGGAAGAACAAATGAAACCCAAAGTTGGCAGAAGGAAGGAAAGAATAAAAATTAGAGCAGAATTAAATGAAATAGAAAATAAAAAGACAATGGAAAAATTAACGCAATAAAGATCTTATTCTTTGAAAAGATTAATAAGATTGACAAACCTCTGGCTAGACTTACTAAAAAAAATAAGACTCAAACAAAATTGGAAGTGAAAGAGACGTTACAACAGACACCACAGAAACACAAAGGATCACACAAGAATACTATGAAAGACAATATGCACCAAATTCAATAATCTAGAAGAAATGGACAAGTTCAAGAAATACATAACTTTTCTAGACTGAATCAGAGAACTGAAAAATCTAAATAGACTGATTAACAGTAAGGAAATTGAAACAATCATCAAAAACCTCCCAAAAAGTGAAAGTCCAGGACCAGATGGCTTCACTAGTGAATTCCACTAAACATTCAAACATTTAATAACTCTCCTTCTCAAACTCTTCCAAAAAACTGAAGAGGCAATACTTCCTAACTCGTTTTATGAGGCCAACATAACCCTGATACCAAAACCTGACGAGAATAACATAAAAAACTATAGACCAATATTGTTGATGAATATAGATGCGAAATTCCTAAACAAAGTACTTGTTGATTTAAATTTCTCATCTTTAAAATTTCTCACCAAAACTCTTAGGTTTAAAAACTGTATGACACTGTACATTAATCTCATGCCGTCCTTAAAAAATGGGAAGTAAATTTTATAATTTTAAAAAATATGGCCTATCAAAGTATGACATATTTGCCATTATTTTATCTATAGATTTCAAGCTACTGATTATAAATTAGTAGTCCTCAATCGGCACACTATTTTTGCTAACATATTTCAGAGTAACAAGCATTTATCAACAAACTTGTTTTCACATTTAAGTTTATTACAAAGATATAATTTTTTTAGAAGTCTTTCAAATGATAGTCAAGAAGGTTCTAGGCTAAGCAAAGCTTTACAACAGGATAAGGTATAAAGGAAAGTGAATGGCTTGCCGAAGAGCACAGAGTTAGTAATCAAGGAAGCCAGGACTTGGGTCTTTTGATTCTAAGGACAGTGCTCTTTCTACCCTGAAGCTCTGCCATATTAAGACTTGTTTGGAACATTTGGGTTTTTACTAAAATTACAAGTGATGCTGTTTGCCAAGCACTAAATTAACTTTCATTTCTAACACATAAATTAATTAAAATGCATATAAGTCATTGGGTGAGAGTAAAGTAAATGACGAAATTTCATCGTTCCAAATTTTATTACTTTCCTATCTAATGAGATTAAGCTGATTTTATGAGAATCTAAAATTTAATTTTATGTATTAAAGTATCAGGTACCATGTTTCAAATAATCAAAATTCAGTGCATATGAATAGAAAAACTGCAATATTCACATAATTATTGTGTTCAACTAGCCAAAAAAAAATAACTGGTATTAAAAATATAGAATACTCTTTTATTCATAGTTGTATAAGTAATAATACAAGTCAGCCTGTTCTGGCTACCTGATATCACATGTTAAGCACTGTTCTAAGCATTTTATTAATTGAATCCTTAAAATAATCACATAAGAAAGGTCCTATTATTATTCTCATTTTATAGATGAAAAAACCATGTAACTTCTAGGGTCACATGACCTGTATCCAAGTTGTCCAACTTCCAGTAAACTTCTTTCACAATTCTAAGCCTTCCTACCATGTTCCTTGAAATTATTATTGTATTATAAATACACTTACTTCCAGAATTAATGTCTTCACAACAGAATGTTTTTCTACTTTTTCATTTAAAATTGCATACCAGCCTGACCATCTCTAACTCTGCTACCTTCTTCTTGAGGGAAATTCTTTATCTCCAAAAGTCCACATTTCAGTCTGGAATCCCCTGGGTGCCAACACTTACCCACTCATTAAAAAGTCCTTTCTCTGACAAGGATTCTATTCTTAATGCTTCCATGCAACTGCCTGTAATCTTTGCGATTAAATGAAATTTATAGACAGCACCGCTATAATTCACATACGTATAAACTTTCACAATTTTACCCATTGCCCCCTTGGAGCTCTTTTAAAGCTCTTCCACTTAGAGCCTGCATATGACCCAATCTCCACCCTTCTCTCAAAATGCGGTCCCTAAACCACTCATATCAGAAACACCTGGAATGCTTGTCTAAAGCAATACCACTGAATTAACTTTAGAACTGCATACTCATGATGTAGTCTGAGAATATGCATTTTAAACATTCTCCCAGGTGATTCTTATGGCTCATTAACATTTAAGACCCATCCCTAGGACACATGGACCTCACTGAGAATTTCAGAATACTCAGTTTTTGTCTCTACCCTACCCCTTGGCATTATTCTAGAAAACTTTAACATCGATGCGATGATCCATAATACACTTACATGTTAGCTTCACTTTGACCAGCACTTCCTGTCCATGTCTGCAATCCATTCCTCCTATTGCTACACCCTAGCTTCAGAACTGCTCAATTTATCAATCGTCTTAAAATCAACAGTATACTCTGCCCAAACTATCCTCTCCCTCTTCCACCAAATCTGCTCTTCAGCCTCAGCCAGATGCTAATCCTATGACTTCTATTTTCTTTAATCTAGCAACCTCCTTCCACTTCCTGCTCTGCCCAGCACAGATGACAGTCTTAGGCACTTTCACCAGCTACTGGGGACCTTCCCATGGACTTCAGAGGACTCATCCTGTACCTTCCAAGCCTGCTCAAGATCTCATTATACAAGTTGTGATGCCACAGTTAGTTTAGGAGGCTGTTACCCTTAGACCTCTCTTCTCTTTCCAGTTCAGATCAGCCTGGTAATAATAATCTCACAGAGCACTTACTGCATTTGATAATGATTACCTCATTTAATCCTCACAATAACTCTACGAAGTAGGTACATTATCCTCACTATAAGCTAGAGATACTAAAACTAAGATTAAATAATTTGCCTAAGTTCTCACAGACAGTATGTGACACGGTTGAGATTCAAACCCATAAAACCCTTTTCCACAGCCTGGGCCAGGTTACTTTTCTTTCTGCTCTGCTAATCAAGGAGAAAAGAAAGGAAAAAGGCTGCTCAGGCATTGCCAGTTATCAAAAATGAAGTCAGGGCTCTTACTTTCTTGAAAAGATTTGCCTGTTGCTCTGCTCACAACTTTTTATTCCATCCTCAGCTTTTCAGAACTCATCTCCATAAAGTGGCAACAGATAGTGACACCAAAAAAAATATATTATTTTGGAAAGCTTACTGATAAGCTTTACATATTGAAACATTTATCTATTATCAGTCCAAATTTAAAAAAGAATAGCATGTAAAGTACTGTGGAAAACTTTGAGATTGAAAATGAATATTGTGACCAATTTTTCAAACTCACCTTTTATTCTTCTTGTAATTTTCCAGTTGTTGGGACTGCGCATGTTTGTATCTTTCTAATTCACACTGTGCACATAAATCCTCCAGATTCAGTAGGTGGTTTTCTACCTCTTCAAAACTAGCTTCTAAATGAGCTGAAAGTACATTAAGTCAAAAGAACAAATGTCAAATCAGAATCCTTAATCATGGAGAAAAGAAAAAGTGTCCAAAAGTTAAAAAAGTTTGAGCTGCTTGAGACTATTCTACATTTAATATTTTTTACTAAACTTTCTTGAAGTAAAATAAAATGCATTGACCAACATTAAAACATACCTCAAATTATCTTTTTTGAGTATATTTTTATATTTCAAACATTTCAACCTCAAGATGTGAGTTCCTACAACACTTTAAATACTTTACTAACCACGATGATGAGGAAACAGTATCTTGATTAAGGTAACATGATACCCTAATGATCCCATATACCACACATAATCAATTTCAAATAATGAGAATATAGCAAAATATAATTAATGCAACTTATACTAAACATAATATTTGAGATTTCAAGTTACTTTAGCATTTCTTTTGCCCCAGCATATCATGTACATAAATCTTCAAGGCACTGTAGAGATGTACAAATACTCAGTAAGCATAGTCAGTGGTTGGTAGAAAGAAACTCAGCTCTATCTACCAGTGAACTAGTCTTTTACTATTCCACTTTGCCTTTAGGCCACAGAGCTTTGCAGCTTTGCTGAAATATAGATATCATCCAGTCAAATCCTTATTTTAAAACAGGGGTCTCCAATCCCCAGGCTGCAGATAGGTACCAGTCTGTGAGCAGCTGGCAAGCGAGTGAAGCTCCATCTGTATTTGTAGCTGCTCCCCGGTGCTAGCATCACCGCCTCAGCTCCACCTCAGGTCATCGGGCATTAGATTCTTATAGGAATACCAGTCCCTGGTGCCAAAAAGGTTGGGGACTGCTGATTTAAAAAAATTCAAGACTAAAGCCTGCAGTAGTTAATTCCATGCCTTACCCAAGATCACCTAACTAGTGAAGAGCAATCAGGAATCAAAAATGAGTCCCTCTTACACTACAACTACACTACAATGATTTCCAATTGGCAGGGTGCTTAGTTAACCAAGACTTCATAGCTGCAAGGTGAGAAATGGTTTTCTAAGACAACAAAAAAGTTTTAGAGGTAAAGATTTTAGAACTCAAACAGCATCACAGCCATTAGATAAGAACACTCACTACATGTGCGGATACTGAAATACAAAGATGAAAAAGACAGTCCTTGTGCTCAAAGAGCTTAAAGTAGAGGGGAGTTCTATTTCCATGACAACACAGACGTAGAAAACTCCAGGAGTGGCATCTCACACAGATGAGAGAGGGGGGAGAGGCTCGATCGGAGATCTGACTCCCAAGTCTGGAAGTCACAGCCATCCCATCCAGTGAGGAAAGGGTAGCCTAGAAGGGGCTGGCTGTGCAGCTTTCCAGTCTGTTTCACTTAAGTAGCTGCAATACAATTACGGTACATCCAATTTCTTCATTTATCCACTGGATTTTATATGACTTTCTAAATTAGCTTTCACAGCATCTAGGTTACGAGCAAACGCCTCAAATTTTAACTTGCAATTTTAGGTTTGTTAAGATGTAAATTCTGGTCTGTTTTTAATTAATCTTTCTTTTATCCGGAGATTGTTAAATCTAGAAAGAGTCATATTTTCTATTACCCTAAATTTTAATTCTACTAAATATCTATGTTTATGAAAAAAAATCTCTCTTCTACTTGGTAGGACCTATGGCTTAAAGACATGGATTTGGGGGGCACATAAAATTTTACTGAAAAGTGAAATGTGAGAACAAGTAGTTTAGCTCCTCTTCAAAGACATGTTAGGTACTTTGATCACATTGATGTATCACTGTAAACCACTGGTAAGTCTGAAAAAAGCTGAAAATTATCAAGTTCCTAACAGTTTTGAATCTATTTTAAAACAGCTAATATATGTTTATGGCAAGCCTACCTTGAAACAATTTGTAAAATCTAAATATTAATCAATGAAAAATTATATCTAAGATTTTTTTTAAATGTCATAAATGGTATATAACAAGTTTGTGTGGGGGAAAACAAGCAAAATGATGTTATATTAGTTGCTACTTGGATTTTTTTTATTATGTTAAGTGGAAAAATGACTGGGAGATTTAGCCCAGGAGGTAGTACTACTGGTGCTGAAGAAGCAATATTCACAGCTCATTCTGTTATAGCTAGTTTGACAGTCTTAAAAGACGATCTGTGCTAATAGGATTATTTAAAAGGCTATTTCACTTTGATTAGTGATAAGGACCAGAATAATTAAATTTAATATGGAATCCATTTAACTCTAAGCTACTTGGTGCCTTCATGTTATTCTTAGTACCATTCATGTTACCCTTAGTATATAGGGGACTATTTAAGAATAGGGCTTTGAGGCACAAGCTTGGAAACCCAGCTCTGCCCCCTACAGATGAGATGAGACACGGCACCAGTGAAAAGAGGGCTAACAATATTCATCTTGCAAAGTTATCAAGAGGGTTCAATGAGGCAAAGTATGTAAAGCAGCTAACAGCACTTGGCAGTAAGTAAATAATTAATAGCTGACTATATCAATACAGAGAAAAAATTTTATAAAGATTAGCTAAGCTTTGTCAAAGTTATTCAAAACCAATAATTTTGTAGACCAGTAATGATTGTGTTGTAAATACCATCTAAGGATCTAACAGGTCAAAATATCAATAAAATTTTCATTTTTCTCTGGCAAATTTATATACCTGTAAATTATACTCAAGGCTATGTCCTTAGATTTAAGATTCCTTAAAAGTGAGTGAAACTACATTTCAAATGGTTTTTCTAAAAAGAAAATATGTCATGGAGTCAATTATATTTGAAAATGTATATATTCTTTTCACCTTTTTTATTTTTATTTGGACAGATGGTAATTTCCATTTAGAGTCTAGCTCCGTTGGTTCACTATAGAACTAATGAGGCCAGGAACTCTAATGAAGCTGATCCCTATGCAGGCCAATTAATTTCTCATGGAGAGAAATTCTGTTCTAGATACAAACTTGTCCTAAGTCACTTCTGGTAATAAAATGGGGACCAGGTGAAAACATGTGACTAGTTTAGTATCAACCTGGAACTACTAATGAGAAAGAAACTCACCAAATGTCCTTCTAAACAGGCGAACGGCATCATGTTCTTGTGCTGAATGGCAAATCTAGATTTAAAATGCTTGGGAGAGTCGGTGGTCATTTTACTGCTACCACCAAATTCATATTTACATTCTCCCCTTTAAAAAGTTTCAAAGTCTCCTGAGTACTTTAAGAATCCAGTTTAACTCCTTAATTTAGCATTCAGGAACTTGTCACCTCCTGGCCACACCTACTTTTCCAATCTCACTACTATTTTCCTTCAGGACTACTTACTACTCTAAAAGTCCTGCATCTTACTGCCTCTTTGCCTCTGCCTGTCCCTGAGATGTCCCTGCTTGCCTCCGTTGCCCAACCTTGAGCTTCCTCTTCAGGCTCGTGACAATGCTCTCCCTCCCTCCAGTCCTCAGAGCTCTCTTCCTCTTCTATGTTTCCACAGACACCTTTGACTGACATTATACAAATATTTGTGTACTCTCATTTCTCTCAGGAATCAGTAAGGGTTTTAAGGGTAATGTATTTTTGCATCTTTGTATCTGCTAATAGCTAGCCCATTAAATTCAATTAAGAGTGATTTCTGGTGATAGAATGAGTCTATCACTCTAAAAGATAAAATAATAACCAAGAAAGCAAATCTATGATTCATGTTCATCTAATTTAAATATTAAGAGGTATGTTAAGTTTTGTAAAAGAATAAATATGGGCAGAGAACTTAGAAAACATTAAAGAGCACAATGGTACTTTGCTATTTGTACGTCAAACCAGGTCCAATTATCAGTGAGTTAAAGCAGTAGAAGTAATTGAAATTTTCCATTTTAACTCTTAAACGGCTTGAAATTAGTAATAAAATATAGAAGAACTGTACTGACAAAAATAAACTTTCTTTCCCTTTAATATTAAAAAATTTTAAATATCTCTTTAAATAATAATTATAAGCACATCTATGAGGTATATTCTGAATATTTTATATTGAATTTTAATGGCCAGAAATTTAATTTCCCTGTCACAATCTGCTCATTTCCTTTTACAAAACGAGTTGTATATATGAGTAAATTTGGTAACCAAACTTAGAATGCATGTACATAAAACACTACTAGCAGGCCTCCACAGACACAAATACACCTTTACAAGAAGCTCAGAACTCATCATTTTGCTCACTGTAACAACAGCATATGTCTCATTTAGTAATCAGTGGAAAAGATAGGTGGAATTTTATTGTGAAAAGCCATTGGGGAATGCCTGACAGCTGTTCAGGAAAAAGCGTCACAAATCTTTGTGAGAAGACGGTCCCAGAGGAAGAGCAATTTTGTTTGGAATTTTTCTTTGTGCCATTTGTTTCAACTACGTATTACATATAGTAAAACCACTGACATATGAAATATGGAATGGTATGCTGAAACTAATAATGTCACACTTAACAAGTACTTTCCAAACAAAACAATTAGCTTCAAGGAATAAGGAAATCTTTGACTCAAATCCGTAGGTCATGGAGGCCAGATACTAAAAGATGACAAGATTCTTGAAATGCTTACATTATTCTTTTAAGTAATAAGAGAATATGGTAATGAGGTAGGGTAAAAAGGAACTTTAAGAAGTACATTAACTTGCAAAAGCTATTATGGAACAAATGAGATCGGTTGAGTACATTCAACAGTGTTTAAAGAGAGTTAATGTACCTATGCAAGGGTCTAATCTCAGAAAGTAACCTGGAAAATAAAATAATCTAGTTGATGAAACACGGATAACTGTAACAGTCTCCTTGCTAGATGCTCTCTCAAATTCTGTATAGGAGAAAGCAAAACAATAATATATCAGATTAGGTCAGATCAAAAGAAAGTTACAGACTCAGTGTATGGCTGTCATTCCCTTACAGCACTTGGTTATTTATGAATTAATAGAATCTTCTGTTCTAGATGAAGATAATAGGCTTTTTAAAGTAGGTCATATAAACTAAAAGCAACAGAGAAAATTCAGACAAACCCTTGACATTTTAAATTTCAATAAAGGAATAGGATTTGACTACCCTCTAGTGGAAGTTCAAGAGAATTAAATAAATACTTTCCAAATATTTTAGTAGTTTGATTAAACACACACTGTGGTTATTATACAGAATGAGAAAGTGTATAGAACCTGGATGGGCACATTCCATTTATCTTTACACACTGTCTTTCAACATACAGAGTACACTGTTCATCTCATCACATTTCATGCTATGGTTTTTCATTCTAAACTATTTTGCAGGACAAGCCAAATTGCATAATATCCATCCAAACCCTTCTGTCAAAGAACAATAGATTTATAAATTTGTAAAGGCTAAAGAGACTCCCACTAGAATGTCACCATCCTGATGGCAGGCCTGGTCTTATTCAATGCTGTATGCCCAGAGCCTACAAACAGGGCATGCCATCCTGCAGACACCTAATATGCACTCAGCACTGTGCTGAGTGCTTTACATATGTCACCTTTAATATTCCAACACCCCACGAAGCAAGTACTCTCATCCTCATTCTGAAGATAAAGAGACTAAAGCCTGGAGCAGTTAAGAAACCTGCATGGAGTTTCACAGTGAGAAAGTTGTGGAACTGGATCCAAACACAGATCTGCAAGTCAGTTCATAGCCCTTATTTTTCAGTTCCCAGGAGACAGTGCAGCTAATAGAATCATCAAATTGCTCACATCATATAAAGCCTTTACTCTTTAATAAGGGCAGACCCTCTAGAGAGCACAGCAAGACTAAAAGAGTTAAGTAGCCTGGCGAATGGAGGGCCTGACTGGATGTGGTATTAGATCCAACAGTAAAAAGTTCAAAGAATTTCAGGGACTCCTACAACTAAATATAGGTCAGTTACTATTTTCTTCTAAGTTACTTTCATTGTGTATTATTTTTTTTTCAAATTCATAATATTTTGTATTATTGCTTGACTATTTAAACCCTGTAATATTATATCAAGGTATTTAGGTGATGATAAGAAATATTTTGAGGCTACCAAAAAATAAAAAAAAACCAGCATATGAGTGGACATTTAAAACACTAAATGCTTCTAATACGTAAGAATGATGCATAAACATAAATTCATTAAGATGAATTCATAAAATACATTAATGATACGAATATATGTTTATATAACTTATTCCACCAAATTTGGCTTCAAAATATTTCCCTACTGTAAAAAATATCAGCACTGATTCCAAGAAGCTTAAGTTGCTTATCTAAAAGTCTCATTATTTCAAAACATCTCTGTATGAACTTATTCCAGGTCAACAAATACAAGGTTTCTGGAATTCCTGTTGTGACTTGCTATCTTCTACAGTCAGTCATTAAAACAAGTATCAGGCAAATAACAGCAATAGATTAAAATGCAAAGGTAGCATGTATTTCAAATGCTATTAATTCAGATTGGCAATAAATATAAAAACCAACCACCTAGATTTTAAAGGTATCTTCTAAGCAAACTGAATTAACTCTACAAAAAGAACTCTATATAGGTTAGATACAGACTACTGGAAGTGATTATCTATCCAGAATATAAGTTCACAGAATCCTTTAGCTTTGTTTTGCCATTGGTGGTCCATGTTTCAGATTAGCAAAGACAGAGAATTCAAATGAGAATTTGAGAAGTCCACTCCATTCATTTAAGAAGCTATGATGCAGTTTCTAAAGAGGAAGTTCATATATCACTAAATATCAAACTTTTTTTGGGATATGTAAATCTTAATTGAGAATGAAAATATAGTATATTCTATTTTAAGAAAGGCTTATATAAGCTGCATTTCCTAAGCAGAATTAACTACGAAAATAATGAGAATTGGGGCAAATGCATTTAATCAGCAGAATAGTATCAAACAAAGAATTTATAAGAATTTACTCTCAGGAAAAAAAGGCGGGAGGTTATCATGGAAGAATATCTCCGCAAAGGAATATATAACTAATGAAAAGCAAGCAACTCAAAGAGATGCAGGAAGATAAGCTAAAAGAAAGTGGCTGAAATGAAAATTCTAAGTATCTTGGAGTATCCATCAGTTAGTTATCTAGGCTTGAGACGGATCATGCCTCAAGTAAGAAAAAACGCAGAGGGCAACCACGGTTATTTCACATTTCTCTTAAGACTTAAGGTTTCTTTTCAATGCCCTACCTTCAGAAATAACAAATCACTGACAACAGAAAAGATTTCTAACAGCCAGGGCTTTAAGAATACAGTTCCTGAGGCCTACTGACAGCTGTCATCCTAACTGCCTTATCCTCACCTTATCACTGTGGTTAAGATCTTGGATCCACATCTTATTTTGTGACTCCGAGCAAGTCACGGTCTCTGTAAGCCTTACTTTCCTTATCTGTAAAGTGGGATAATAAAAACTTCCTTTCTAGGGTTCTCATGAGGACTAAAGATAATATTTGCAAAGCACCTAACAATCTCTGTAGTATAATAATAATATACTACTACTACTATAATATGCTATGCTACTAATAGTAGGTGCTATAAATATTAGCTATTGTGATCAGTAACAGCATTCTAAATACCATTCAGGTAACTTTATTCACACACAAAAAACTTTTATGATGTGCTAATTACTTGTTTTATAAATCAGTTCTCTCTTGCTTTAAAAAAAAAGGTAATATTGAAAAACAGTAAGAGATGATACAGTGTTCTTACCTTCTTACCCATAAGACCAGATCAGGTTATAGTAGCTCAAGAAGTTTATCTTCTACATAGATAGATAGCTCCTACCTCTCACTTCACTAAGACTTTAAGCTTAGTTGAAAAATAGTAAGCCACAAATATTATCCTAAGATATGGCACTGTCAAATATTGAGTTAATTTTCTGAATATAAACCCCCCAAATAAAAAAATATCAGCATAATTCACTGCAATAAAAAAAAATGAAAACCAAAAAAAAAGGCCATAAGGTATAAATTTAGCCAAACAGGTACCCTCATTTAACTGGATTTGTTTGATCTTTCTTCAGTTTAAAGAGGAAAAAAAACATGCTGCAAGATATGAAGCTCTAAGCAGACCTAATTTTTAAAGCAACAACTTCCAGAATATATATTATAGTCAGAACATAACTGACGTAATCCCTTTTGTTTTCTACATTTATACTTTTGCACAGAGATCTAATGTCACAAAGACGACCCCGAGTAACTTTAAGAATCAACAAAATTATAATTATCTTTCCTAAGCTGAACTGAGGCAGAAAATGTTAGTGGTATATTTTAGAAATCATTTCTACTTTAAATTCTCTCTTATGTTCGATTAATGAGAACGCAAAATTAGCTAGAACTTACAACCTTCCAAAACCCTGTTAACCTAGAATATAGTTTTAATAGCTCTGAAATTATACAAAATCCTGCCCAAATTATTTTCATTCCTAGAAGAAATGTACAGATATCAACATAAAACTTACTCAGATTTGTTGTCATGGATTCTAAATCTGCTATTAAACCTGGAAGCTGCTGAAGCTGCTCTTGTAACTCTATTAGGCTCGTCTTCTTTTTTTCCCAGTGTGCTGAAAGCATAACAACCTCGCTATCCACCAGCTGCAACACAGAAGAGGAAGAGGAAGGTAAAATCAGATTTTTAGGCACAAAGAAATCATAGTCGGCATAATCAGAGTTGATTGATGTTATCTTGAAAAACTCCTCTACTGAGTACAGACAACAGGACACTAAAGACGACTGAAGTTGTTTCCTTTCTCAGAAAAGAACCAACTTAATATTCAGTGCAGAAAACCTCAAATTATTGCTTGTCTCAATGCATCTTAACCCAGAGAGGAGAAAGTTCAGAAATGACTTTAGAAATTACTTCTAAGTATACCCTATTTTTAAGTAAACCCCGTATTTGAAAATCCAAATCTAGAAAAATAAAGCAAAAAACTACCACTAACAATTGAAAAGAAAACAAAAACAACCCAAAACATAATTACGGAGTAATTACTTGCTTTACAAAATAAATTCTTTTAGTAGAAGTTTCCTAACAGATTTGGAATACACTATGATTCAGTTTACATTTAACAGGAACACTTGTTGCATAAGGGAAAAGGTACTTGTATATGAAGGAATTATTGAGGCAACTGATCAATTCCAGAAAAAGGAGAATAGGATTTATGCTGACAAAAAAGGAATACAGATGTAAAGGATTCCTAATCGCATCATGATAAAACACCAGCTTAGCCTAAAATAATTCTAATTTATTTTCTCCAAGACAGTAAAGAAAATGACAGACATCAGTTTCTCCTAGACAATTCTATTTTGGTCTTAACATGGCAGGAGGCAAAGGAGCCTAGAATGAGATTCAGAAGGAGCAAGGAGAGGTCATCTTTTAAAAACATCATCGATAAGCAAGAATTGTGAAAGATACCCACACATTAGTAGAATAAATGTAAAGATGGTAAAATTCATTATGTAACAGGAAAAAAATTCATTTAAATTTTATATGTAAATCAGTTAACAGCAAATTTATATTTTAAAAAGGCAATTTACACATACCAAGATTAAGTCTTCACAAGTTGAAACATGAACAAAACTGATTCTTACTGAATGTCACTAAAGAGAGAACTTGAGGAATAAAAATATTAAAATAAGATGTAAAATTTATATGTAGTGTTAGACTGTCTGTTTCTACATTTTAATATTTTAGGGAATTCACAACATTGAAACAAAAGAACTAAGCTACAATAATAAAGGGGTTAGAAAGTTGCCTAGTTTCCTGTCTCCATCTCCCACACCTCTCCTTTGTTTTTCAGCCCAAACTGGGAGGATAAACACATCATCTCTCACATACAAGCCTCAACTGAGCTGAGGAGGTGACACTAAGCTCTACTCAAGTTGCATTTCCCATTAATTTCATATACCTATTCTACAGACCACCCACTATCTGCCAGGCACTGCTTTAGGCACTAGAGGTACAATGGTGAACAAAACAATGAAAAAAAAACAAACAAACAACCCTGCCCTCTTGGTGCTTATCATCTGGTAGCAGGTCTCACAGATTCTCTTAGCTTCAACGTTTAAACTCTACAAAAGAAAAAATAATTCCTATATAACAGGGCTGATTTGAGGATAAACAATATATTCTCTCAGTATGTGGCATAGTTTTTAAAAAGTTTGATAAATCTTACTCTGGTTAATTAGGTTAATAACTTGAAAAACTGAGCACAATTTCTTACTGAAAATTAAAGCACAACATATTTAAATATTAAAACTACAACCAAGTTAAAGCCTTCCACAATGTTAAAAATTATATTCTGAATAAAGAATATAAGACATGTATATACAAAGAATATATCAGAATACACTAAAATATCATGTTCATTTAAAAGAGTGGGAGGTTGTGTGGATTTTCATAAACCATTATCGGTAATTATGTAACAATAACCAAAACACTTTGAGCATTTTCTATGTGCCAGGCCCTGTGCTAAGCAATTTACATATATTTTGTCATTTAAGCCACATAGCAACCTTGTGAACTAAGCATTATTTCCTTCTTCATTTTACAAATGAAGAAACAGAGTCATAGCATACTGAAGCCAAATCACCTTCCGAAGGACCACAATGGAACTAGATTAAATCCCAGGGAGTCTGACACTTAAGCCCATACCCTTAAAACAATATTCTAGAGATCGTGCTATAGGGGAATATGAAAGGAAAAAGTAAAGTGAAAAACTAGAAAAGAAATGGTTCTAAAAATCTGTATGTACTTAAACTTTACTGAGCGATAAGAAATGAGCTATCTCCAAAAGGCTAACGTGTCCACCTCCAAGTAAACAATTCTAAGTAACTCCAGATTTAATGCCAGGGGATCATGTTTAAGGAGCAAGACAAATCCATAGCACTTCATTCCAAAATTAGGAGAATGGAGAAAAATAAGGAACGGCAATGATTTATAAAATGACCAATAACAGTACCTACTGTATAATTCAGAGTTTGGGGGCACATTATCTCATGTGATTTCCATATTACTTTGTTTGGTAAGTAGGGTAACTGGTGGTATACCATTTTAAAGAGGAGGAAACTAAAATAGAGAGACTATGTGCCCAAGGTCAAAATGTATTAGTGCAGAAACTAGAATTTCCAACACCCAGTTCATGTTACCTTTTACCATAGGCAGAGGAGATCCACACTGGAATACAGTGAAGCGTGTTTAATTTAACCAGCTTACAGGTCAAATTGTTAAACAAAACAGGAATCTTGAGAGTTGAATTTGAAGGCAAGCAAATATTTCCCAAAAGAAATTAGAAGCAAATAATACATGGGAAGTCTAACTTTAAAAAGCTGCGCTCAGTGTCTAATCCGTAAGTCAATATTAACTATTTATTCATTTATGTGTTGCTATGGGAGAAAAAAGAACGAACTTGTAAAAAACTTGTAGTAAAAACCTAGACAACAAAGTTACCATTGACCATAGCTGCTTGTTTTCTAAGCTACTGCTCTGAATTTTACAACTACATAGTAAGAATTAGCTTTAAAGTAGATGAGTATAAAATAATTTGTCAAACAAGATTGAATTGTCCTAAAGTACATTTGTCCTGACAGGCTGAAACTGGTTAAAGGCCACCAAAAGGCACATGAGCATGGTCTGACAAAATAAACACACAACGGGTTTAACATATATCTTAAAGATACACATTTTAAATACTTACATATGTCTTAACAACACATCAGAGGGCTTTAAAATAAATTTTCTTTTTTAAGTTTGAGATCTGTATTTCTGAAGACACCTTTGATCAGATGTGGTCTTAAAATAAGTACTCAACTATGAAAAAACTTAAGATCCCAAGATAGCATAAATTCAACAACAAATCTTACAAGAAATTCTTTCTCCTATATATTTTATCATGAAATAGTTCTTATAATCAGAAGAATAATTTTTGTTAAGAATCCTCTGCAGCAGTCTCCAATCTTTTTGGTACCAGGGACCAGTGCTCCTATAAGACTCTAAAGCTTGGTGATCTGAGGTAGAGCTGAGATAGAGCTGAGGTGGTGATGATAGAGCTGGGGAGCAGCTGCAAATACAGAAGCTTAGCTTGCTCACCCCGCCACTGCTCACTTCCTGCCGTGCAGCTTGGTTCCTAACAGGCCATGGACTGGTACCAGGGGTCGGGTACCCCTGCTCTATATGATACAGTCTTCATTCAATGTTGTTTGTGCGATACATCCATGTTGATAAATGTAAGGGTAGTAGTTTACGAATTCTCACTGCTGTATGATATTTGATTTTATGAGTAATATTATCATTTATTCTGTAGATAGACTTTGGGACTATCCAAATTTCAACAGAATCTGCTACAATCTTCTGCTACAAATCTCCTTGTGCATATGTGCAAGTTTCACATTTGAGTTATAGATGTGTCCAAAGTATTGATCTCATCTTTCAGAGTGGCTCAAAGGACTCGATTTTCCCCAGCCTGGCCACCTCAGAGGTAGCCTTCAAGTAGCCTCATCTATTTATTACATAGTAAACAGATACCATGCCAATATTACAGAGGAAATGTGTGTCATACCAATATCGGGGGAAGCTTGGGACATGATGCTCCAGAAATATCCCTAGGAAGTGGAACTGTTTGAAAGATATGTGCAACTTCAAGTTCCACTTAACATCAACTCATTTTTTCTAATGTGATTGTGCCAATGGATTTATACTCCCTCCAAGCTGTTGCTACAAAGGGAGAAACAAAAGTGTTCTTCAAGTGACTGCACAGAAAACTCAAGGTTTAAATTTTCGATAATCTAAGGAGCACAGATTTGTGGTTTTAATTTGTATTTCTTTGCTTACTAATCAAGTTTGAACTAATTTTTATGTTTACTGACCCCTCCTATATTTTTTCTTCTATAAAATGCTTTTGCTTGCTTTCCTATTGGGTTGCTGTCCTGTTTTTATTGATTTGTAGCAGTCGTTCATATTTTCTGAATACCTGTCCTCTGTTTTGTAAATTGCTTAACATTTTCATGGTGTTGTTTGATGGAGAAGCTTTGATAAAAATTATATCTTTATTTGTGGTTGGTGATTTTATGCCTTGTTGAAGAAATATTTCTCTCCTCAAAGGTATTCTACTATTTTTTAAAATATGCATAGCTTTCCCTCTTACATTTAAGTATGATAGAACCAAAATTTGAACCAAATTCTTCAACTACTTTTACTTATCATTATACTAGACATATAATAAGACGTGAAGTAATGAAAGTTGTATGGATTAGAAGGGACGAAACAAAACCTAATATCTACACAAAAGAACTCCCAACCCTAAATATAAATTATTAGAGTAAGTGGATTTAGCAAGATGGTTAAATACGAAATCAATATACTGCATGTCAAATACTGCAGGTTTTGGTAGATATCAGGACAAAGATGTTATTTTCTATTAAAAACTTGCTAAAATGTTTTACTCTGAATATATTCTTAATTTTACCAAATCTATGTTCTGCATTTGATGATCAGATATTCTTCTCCCTTAATATGTTAATGTGGTCAATTGCATTTAAAAATTTTTCTAATGTCAAAACCAGCCTTTTAATCCTGGATTGAGCCGGTTGTATTGTGTTTTTTTATACATTGCTTAATTTGTTTGCGAACACAGCTATATACCACAGAATGTCTCCGAGGCACAATGCCTTTTATCATCAAACATTCACAGAACACATACCAATCAATACAAAGTTTTGTATTTACATGTTTACATAGGAAAATTCTATATTTAAACCCAAGACACATTTTAAAACAATGTGAGGAGATTCTAAAATTACATTTCAAATACAATTGTCAGGACATCGGAATCATAAGACAATAAGAGAAATACATCCATAAAGGAGTTTTATGCTTTGTGTGTTGCTAGTGTTGAGAGGTCACACTACTGCACTGTTAACTGTTTATTAACAACTATATCAAAATTTTGGTAATGAGAAAATTATGTTTTAAGCACTTTAAATCCTAACAGATTGCTACCCATGTATATAGGCATTTCCCTAGCTTGAAATATATTTAAGGATGTAGGTTGAGGGTTTGGGGCTGACATATAACATTTTGTAACTTTTCTAATTTATAATATTAATAGGTTCCTGGTTAGTGTTAGTACACTACATCTGATTTTTAGAAACCAATTATTGAAATTAAGTGGGTGCTATTTCTATTCTTCACTGGTTACCCTTGAAATTCTGCCCTCCATATTTAACTTTAAATCTGAGGCTAATCGATATTGATCCACTCTCCCTGAGAAATGCAAGGACTTTAGAATGCTTTAACTCTGATAATCTGCCTTCCAGGTTACTTGCTATTGTTAACAGGCATTTCTGGTTTATCATTTCCAATCCTACAAATTAGATAACTGATAAATACACAGTCATTGTTTAATCTTTATTTTACCATTTTCTTTGTTCACTATTTCTTTTTATATCTCAGACCCACCTTCCAAAATCATTTTCCTTTATTCTGAAAGGATACACATTCTTTAGAAGTTCCTTTATTGTGTGATTGTTGATAGAAAACTTTTTTTTTCTGAAAATGTCTTACTCTGCCCTATTGACAATAGTTTGAAATATCTTCTGTGACACTGTAAGTGATGTCTTTTCTCTTTAGTTGCTTTGAGCTCTTCTCCTTGACTTCGATGTTCTGTAGTTTCAATAAGAGGTATCTAAGTATAATTATTTCTTTTGCTTGCTTATACTTTTTGGATATAAAGATTTACATCTCATTTTGGAAAAATTCTTAGCTATTTGTCTTTTCCTATATTGTCTTTCCCTCATTATCTCTTTCTAGAAAGTTTTTTAGATATATTAAGCTGATCCATATGAAACTATAATTTTATAGATCAAAATTGGTCCAATATTGATAATCTCACTTGGTTCAATCTAAAAATCTTCTAATTTTTTTCTATTAACTCCTCTTTCATTCTTTACATTTTCTTTTCTAAGATATCCTTATCTTCTACTTCACTATATTTTTCCTTCAGCTGCATATAACTGCTGTTAAACACATTCTTTGGGTTTTTTAAATTTTAATGACTTTTTAAAGTCATGTATGATAGGATCTTGTTCTTTACTCATTTTTAATCCATTCTTTATCTCTTTAAAAAACTTTGTATATACCTACTTAATAGTCTATGTCCAATAGTGTGATATCTAAAGTCCAAAGTGTCTAAATCTTACTTTTGGTTTTGATGACTCTCAAACTTTTGGTAATACATTTCTGTGTTTGCTATTTTTTTTTTTTGAAGGGGGTGGTGAGAAATTAATGTGTAGGAATCTTGAGGGGCCTAGGTTTTCAAAAGTTATCCATGTAGAATTTGTGTTTCTATCTGTTGGGTGTCAAAAAAAAAAAAAGTAATCTGTAGCCCTTTCATTTCTTAGTATACTGGTTCCTTGATCATGCAGGAAGAATAAATTAGAGCCCCACACTCACATCGGGCAAAGATCATGATAACAAACACAAAAAAAGGACTATGTTATTCCAAATTGTCATAACGACAGACAGTTTTCCTTGCTGCCTTCTTTACCAACAGATAGCTTTTCTTTTCTTTCTTCCTAGCATAACCTTTCACTGAGGGATATAGCCACTTCAAAGATCCAAGAGCTTTGGACATGGGGTTGATGAACTCAGCAGCTGGTGTGCCAAGATCAGGGACCGGTGGCAGCGGGTGCTGGGAGCACCCAGAGTCCAAGGTGGAGTGGTGCATTATGTGGCCAGCATCATGAGGGTCAACATCAGGGAGTGGTACCTCATGGAAAGCAACCCTGAGGTCTTCACTGGGCTCATTAAAGAAATTGGTTGCTGAGGAGCCCAAGTAAAAGAAATATGGAGTTCAGAGCCTGAGAACTTTGAAAAACTAAAGCCAGTTAATGGGTTAATTTTTTTTTTTTTCCCCAAGTGACAGCCAGAAGAATAAGCAGGGTTTGTGGTTCAGGACTCCAGACTTGATCAGTATTTTTTGCCAAACAGGTAATTAATGTTTGTACTACTAAAACCATATTAAGTGCATTACCAAACTGTACCCATGAAGAATTCTCACAAAGTTTTGATGCAGCTATGAAAAGTTGGGCACTGAACAATTCGCATGTGATTCGACAAATACACAACAGTTTCACCAAATAGCAAATGTCTGAATTTGATGCAAAGACATCGGCAAAAGAAAAAGATGCTTTTCATTTCGTCAGTTATGTTCCTGTTAATGGAAGACTACATGAAGTAGATGGACTAAGAGAAGGACTGATTTAGCTGCATGCAATCAAGACAACTGGCTGGATCATCGCAATAAGGCCAGTCACAGAAAAAAGAATACAAAAGCAAAATGAAGGTGAAATTGCACTTAATGGCCATTATGTCCAAAAGAAAAATGATATATGAACATAAGATAGCAGAGTTACAAAGACAACTTGCTGAGGAACCCATGGATACAGATCAGGGTAATATGTTAAATGCTATTCAGTCAGAAGTTGTCAAAAATCAGATGCTTATTGAAGTATAAAAATTTTTAAAAATATGATTGAGAGTATCAGAAAGAAGCATAATTACCTATCTTTCATTATGAAATTGTTAAAGACTTTAGCAGGACACCGACAGTAAATACCACTAGTAGAAAAGACAAAAGAAAAATGGAATGCAAAGAAAGCAAATAAAGAAGATGCTTTGGGATATGTACACACTTCTGCTTCTGCATTTATTTTCATTAAGTATAAAGAACGATGAGCAACACCCTAATTGACTCGCAGCGCATCTGGCAATAGTATCTGTCTACCTTGTCTTTAATGCATGGATTCATAAACTTTTCCCCTACCTTTTTCATGTGCATGTAGTGCATATTAAATAAAAGCGATGTTAAGAGTACTTGCCCAAATTCTATTATTTGACAATGGACTTGCGAACTTCTGTTGGTTCTCTGGCTATATAACCACCATAATGAACCTAGAAAATACACAAAGGATATTCTCCACCTCTAAATGTTGTAATTAATCTTCTGATTTTTTAGCTAAGTGCTTAAAATTTATAATAATCTGATCTTGATTAAACTGGATATCTTTTTTCTCATTAGTAATGGAAAAAAAATCAGTGTTTCTATCTTTAATATTTAAATTATTTTAAATTTTAAAACTAAATTTTATCTCCTATACCATTTTAAAAAGAATGATTTTAAGGCAGATCATCTGAAAAGGACAAAAGTACAGTTCTAGTGGTTTTCACTGCTATCGGCAGAAAAAGTAATAAACGTCCCAATTAGGAAAAAAAAAAAAAAAGATCCAAGAGCTTTATGCAGGAGTCTCAGATTCAGTTCCCCACAGACAAAATCTCCTGTCCCCACAAATTTCTATAGCTTTCTATGGCTTTTGTTTTAGTTCTTGACCTTAGCTTCCGTGGTTTATTTAACCACCCTGATTTCGGTTCTCTTTTTTCTTTTTCCTTTTTTTTGGGGGGGCCCTTTAAGATCTCCTTTAATTTTTGTGAGCTTAATATATTAAAATATTTTTTTAAAAAAATCTATCCAGCATTTAGATGTTTTGTAGCCATAAGGCTTGTCAAAGTACCTAGTCTGTCTTATTGCCAGAAACCTTCGTTCTCCCTTTTTCAGTTATTTCTCAGAGAAACACTAATGTCTAAATTTCATACCTATTAACTCTGTTCTATACAACTATTACAGCTTCACTAATTTAGGTAAATGGGAAAGAAAGTCAGTCAAAATCAAAGTCAGAATCACAGAAGTGTTTTTAGAAAGTTTCACTGACATCAATAGCAGAGTGTATTCTACCTTGGCTAATAAAGCTTTAAGTACATGTACCAAATATTTTTTATTACAAGTCTCTTTTATTCATTATACACATTATACATAGTGCTGACAAATGATTTGTTTTCTAAGTAAATTTAGGATTATTTATGAAATTTTTATATTTATTTGCTAAGCAAATTAATAATTTTAGGTACAGCTTTTCCTCAAATAATTAGAAATTCTTAAATAGTTGGTAAAAAGAAATTATCTTATAATTTACTAGAAAGGCATCAGACTCAAAATCAAAGCAGTATATCTAGATAAGCATTTACTTATGATTTGAGACTAAAAGTTATAAATTCTCTAAGCCTAACTAAATTACTTGACTAAGATAATATGAAAATGTGCCTTATTTAGGGTGTTTCATAATCAACTAAATTCAATTTTGAATATTCTGCAAAACATTTTAATACAATTACAAATTTATTTCTTAAAAACTAGCATTTAACATTGCAAAAGGATTTTGTCATGTTTTCTTGCAGCTATAAGATTAGCCGATAATTTTTTACCTCCCCAGCGTGCGCACACTCCTTGGCTCTTTTGTGAAGTGCAGCCCATGTATCTTCATACCTAAGAAAAGTAAAAAATAATTCGAAATGAAAACCACACACTAAAAAAACAATAATTGGGATATGTCACAAGGACACAGAAGTCAACTTGAAGGGGCTTTCAAAGGCCAAATCTGGGAGAATTTAAGCAACAAAATAAATAATGGTACTAATGGATTGGAACTCAAAGAATAAAACAAACTTCCATAAGTTCATAGTTATTTAAATAACTGAATAAATGGGAGGAAAGGAAAAAACTCTTCCTTACAGTAGAATTTCAATTAATAATTGTAGAAAAAAATGATAAAAATAGAAAATCACCATTTGATAAACACAATCATAATTATTTCAGGCAAGAATTCCAATGGGTGCTAAAATCGGTGGGTAAAATTATAAAGAGAAACAGGATATTTACATAATCTCAAAGAAACTCCCCACAGGACATGCATTAATTATAAAGGAGAAAACAGTCTTAACAGTGGAGAAACCAGGCAGACACTTCCTTAACCAAGTGATCAACAGTAATGAGACATATAAACGTCAGATGCCTACTGATAACACTGCAAGGACACAACATTACTCTTCTGGCATTTTGGCTAAAAAGGCATTAACTTTAATTTAGTCATGAGAAAACAGATAAACCCAAACTGAAAAACATCTTGCAAAATAACTGGCTAGTATGGTTTAAAAGTGTTGAGGTCATGAAAGACAGACTCAGGAACTGTGCTAGATTAAAAGAGATGAAGGAGATGTGGTGACTAAATACAACACGTGATCCCACATTGGATCCTGGTCCAGAAACAAGGACATTAGTGGGATAACTGATGAAATTTGAATAAGTTCTGTAGTTTACAAGCAGACCTCGTTTAACTGCACTTTGCTTCACTGAACTTGACAGATGTTGCAGTTTTTACAAACTGAAGGCAAGACCCCCTCCATCAGCAAAAGAATTACAACTTGCTTTTTTGGTGACACTTCCTTTATTGTGGTGGTCTGGAACTGTACCTGCAATATCTCCAAGGTATGCCTGTTATTTATCAGTGTTAACGTCCTGGTTTTGAAAATTGTATTATTATACACAATCCTCAAAATATATAAAGCAAAAATTGACAAAACGGAACAACATAATAAATCAACCAGATATAACAGACATATACAGAATACTCTATCCATCAACAGAATACATATTCTTCTCAAGTGCATATGGGACTTTCTCGAGGAAAAACTATGTGTTAGGTCACAAAGTAAGCCTCAATAAATTTTAAAGGTGGTGATGAGAACTCTCTGAACCTTCCATCAGTTTTGCTGTGTACTTAAGACTGCTCTAAAAAATAAACTATATATTTTTTTAAAAAGAGATATACAAAGTACTTCTCTGACTACAATGGAATTAGAAATCAATAACAGAAAATTGGAAAATTCAAAAATTTGTGTAAATTAAACACCACACTCTTAAAAGACTAATGGGTCAAAGAAGAAATCAGAAGGGAAATCAGAAATTAAGAGATGAATGAAAATGAAAGCACAACATACCGAAAATTATGGGATACAGCAAAAACAGGGCTGAGTGAAATTTATAGCTATATATGCTTATATCAAAAAAGAAGAAAGATTTCAAATCAATACTAACTTCACAACTTAGAAAACTAGAAATAGAAAAAACTGAACCTAAAGCTGAAAGAAAAAAAATATTAAAGATTAGAGCAGACATAAAGTAGAGAATTAAAAAACAGACAAAAATCAATGAAACCGGATTTTTTTTTTATCTGGCACAAAGGGTGCTCTCTGGCATTGAATTGATTGAAGAAATAAAACTTGTATTTGCTTTATATTGTTACAACTTGAAATTATTTCCGAAGTACAGGAACAGACTGACCCTACAGTACAGTACAGTACAGTACAGTACAGTACAGAAAGCTTTCACTAAGGTATTAGTGGTACTCAAAACAGGCAATACAAGGAAACTGTGGATTCAGTTCCAGGCCATCGCAGTAAAGCGAGCTATACCTTTTTTTGGTGGAGGGTCTTGTCCTCAGTTAGTATGAAATGCAACATCTATGAAGTGCAATATAACAAGGTATTCTTGTACTTTTTAAGGTAGCTCCTGTGGACCTGTGCCCTTGTATAGGATCTCAGGTCCTCAACAAAGAATTTACAGCATTGTACTCCTAAGACAATCACACTAAATATAGAAGGGCTGTAGCATCTTCTAAGTATGTAATGCTGGGGGGACAGACTCCTCTGCACTGAAATAGGTAGGTAATTGACTGACTGAAATGTAATCTGTGCACTCAAAATCGAGGTGCTATGAATGAGAGGAAATCTATTGCCAAGTTCCACAAATACTGCTCCTGTAAGAGAAAAGAAAAAAATTCTCCCAAACCACATATCCTTCCATTTCCAACAAGAAATTCAGCTTCATGATAATCTTATGGGACCACCATATGTGTGGTCTGTCATTGACTGAAACATTGTTATGCAGCATATGACTGTACACTTACAGTGGAATATTATTCAACCTGAGAAAGAAAAAAACATCTGACATATGCTATGCTACAGCATGAATGAACTCTGAAAACATTATGCTAAGTGAAAAAAACCAGTCATAAAGACAAATACTGTATGATTCCACTTATTCATAAATAATACCTAGAGTACTAGTCAAATTTATAGAAAGAGAAAGTAGAATGATGGCCTGAGGCAGGGTCAGGGGGCAATGGGGAGTTGTTGTTTCAGTTTTGCAAGATGAAAAGAATTTTGGAGATTAGCTGCACGACAATGTGAATGCACTTAATACTACTGAACTGTACACTTAAAAATGGTTAAGACGACAAATTTTATGTTATGTGTATTTTACCACATTTTTTAACAATTAAAAAATTATGATTTAGATATCTACTATTTAAAATGGTCTTTCTTCCACTCAATATTAGTTCTAAAAGACTGTCTCAGTGCAATGAATGGACACATCAGACATCTTCCTATGACTGTAAATTTTTTCATATTAAGTCCCAAAATGTACTCCATCCCAGAAAATACCACACACAAAAGTCTACACCTCTAAAATAAATTTTTCAATGGAGTTTTCAACTAAATAACTAAATTTTTAAAAAAAGATAAAATATAAATAGTAAATAGTACATCTCTGACCAATTTTTACTAAACCTCCTTTCATGTTCACTTATTTTCTTCACTCGACAACACTAAGCAGGAAATTAAGCACTTTTAATTTCAGAGAAGGAAAAATTTCTATATTTAGCAACCATTAAAAGAAACCCAATAAAGAACTGGAAGAGAAAGCAAAATATGGGTGCAGATGATTGTGTCATAATAAATGCAGATAAGGAAAAGAACCATTGTCTTCTACTGCACACATCTTAACCACATTGTCAGATGACACAGTAAGTACAGAACTGCATAGAGCAGCATACTTAAATCATGTACTTATTTTTCTAACAGCTACACTGAAGTAATTCACATACCATAAAATTCACCATCTTAAAGTGTATATATAATTCAGTAGTTTTTAGTACATCTACTTCTGTCTCCATGGATTCACCTATTCTGGACATTTCATATAAATAGATCGTACAATATGTGGCCTTTTATGTTGGGTTTCTTTCTTTCACTTAGCATATTTATGTTTCACTTACATTTCAGCATGTATCAGTACTTCATTCTTTTTTTGCGGCTGAATTATATTCCACTGTATGAATATATCACACTTTGTTTATCCATTCGTTAGTTGATGAATACTTGTGCTGCTTCTATTTTTTGGCTATTCTAACTAATACTGCTTTATGAATAATACTGCTATACACTTATGTATAAGTTTTTATGTAGACATAAGTTTTTAATTCTGTTGGTGTGAAATTGATGGGTCATATGATAATTCTGTTTACTTTTTTGATAAACTACCAAACTGTTTTCTACAGTGGCTGCATCATTTTACATTCCCACCAGTAATGCATAAGGGTTCTAATTTCTCCACATCCTGGATAACATTTGTTATTGTCTGTCTTTCTGATTATAGCCATGCTAGTGAGTGTGAAGTAGTATTTCATTATGGTTTTGATTTGCATTTCCCTGATGACTAATGATGCTGAGCATCTTTTCATATGCTTACTGGTCATTTGTTTATCTTCCTTAGGCAAATGTCAGATCCTTTGCCTAATTCTTCATAGGGTTGTTTTATTTTTGAGTTATAAAAGTTCTTTATAATGCTAAAAACAAGTCCCTCATCAGATATATGATTTGCAAATATTTTCTCCTATTCTGTGGACTGTTGTTTCCCTTTCTTGTGTTTTTCGAAGAAAAAAAGTTTTTAATTTATATAAAGTCCAATTAATCTATTTTTTTCTTTTATTACTTATGCTTTTGGTGTTATATCTAAGAAAACCATGTGTTTTAATATTAATCTCCATGTCAACAGAAAAAATTGGAAGAAAAGTGATATAAAATTAAGAACCAAAGTAAGAAAATTATCGAGGACTCAAAATCGGAATCCATTTTCTTGACACAAAAAAACCAAAAGCATAATAAATACGCACAATAAAGTACTGACTAGTAAATATAATGTTGATCAATCTACTCATCCTGAATGGCCTTTGTATTAATCAGTGAAAATTAAAAGCCCCTCAGAGAAATGAACAAATAATTCCAATCACATTCAGATAAAATTTAGTTGATTTAAGGTTTTGATCTATAAAATTATAAAGTATTTTTAGACTATAGTTAGAAGCATAACCTTAATTAAATGAAAACATTTACCTGTTAAGTAATTCTAGTCCAGCAGAGTACTTTGGCAAATATGAAACAGTCCTGCCAAAAGAAACTTATTTTATTAAAATTGTTTCTCATTTATGCCAACTTAAAAAAAAAATTTCATATGAGAATTTTGACACTGTCAATTATAATGTTTAATATTTTAAAATCACTAATGACAATTTAAACTTTTAGAGAAACATTGCTTTATTTCAGTTAATAACTGTAAAATACTAACAACCATCATTTTGCCCTACAGATTTTTGGCACATAATAAACACTTTAATGTAATACTAAATAATAAGCACTTTTAAAAAAGCTCATCACCTCTAGGTTAAAAGCAAAATTTTATCATATGCTTTACTCTATTAAAAAAATGAAAAAATTACACAACACGGGTGTTTTCATATAAAAAAGGTAACATGGCTAAAGAGGCTTGCTGACGAAGTACTGTTCCATTATTTATTTGCTTCTTAATAATGCAGGAATTTTACTTTGCTCTTAATATACAAATAAAAATGACTATGATCAAACAATAGCCATTGTCAGAGTAAAGCAATTACACTTCACTTTTTTTTTTCAACTACTTTACAATTTTATCAAAAAATTTTCCAGTGTTACAAAACTCAGAAAGAATCAAGTAGTTGTTTGTAGCAAGATGCACTCAACGCATGTAAAACCCATTAATTAGACTGTCAGGACTACAACCAAGTTGTACGAAATTTAAGTCACAGTAAATACAATCTTAGCACAAGCTTACCTTGGTGTGCTTTTTACTTTAGCTTCTCTTGACTTGTCACTTAAAGTCTTCAGCCTATAATTCCACAAGTATAAAATATTATATTCTTACAGCTCAAGAGATTTTTTCCAACCATAAATTTCACAGTTGTTCATATTTTGGGTCAAATAGGCTAATTTTTAAAGCAATAATTAAGCACCTGTACAGATAACAGCTATTTGTAAAAAACATATAGTGTTTAGTATGTGTCAGGTACTATGAATGAAAAATATTTAGCAAATATCATATGCAATATAAAGGACAAATATATACTCTTTACTGTATGTAAAACACCACAAATGAAAAATTTGTAGCAAACATTTTTATATTTTTTCTTGTCCCAAATCCCTTTTTAAAAAACAATTCCTAAATGTGATCAGAATAGAGAAACGTCATTTATCTGGAATCATTAGAAAAAGAAGTGGTGCACATAGATAAACTTGACAGGTTTAAAGATATCTAAGCAGCACATTCTATAAAGCAGATACTATGCCAGGCACTCAAATCCTGACACAGGATTCCATCTTTCTGGTCAATATTCCTGGCTAAGTACCAGAGAGAACTTCTGATTGAGAGACTATTTTTAACAAACTGGAATGCCAATTTTATACAAAGATTTTTATATTACTCTTTATTTTTAAATTAAAATATCTATGAGACTGATTTCTCTACAATGTTAAAAAGATTCTGCAATCTCTTTAGTACAAAAGTAATTTATGTATCTCCACATGATTCCAGGGAATTATACTTAAAAAGTCTAAACTATCCTAGAGAAACAATCTAAATTTCCAAGTTTACCTTGGAAACTAGTAAATCTGGTTTAAAGTAGATTAAGTGACAGCTAGGGAAACGGACTTTGATAGTCATGCTCTACCTTTTCCATTCCAAAGTCTGAGAAAGACACTTAGTTGTGACATTCCAGGTAGAATTCTCCTAGATAGTCATACACAACAATACCCTATAGTAAAAATGATTTATTATTTTTAGTGATTCAGGACAATTCCATATGGTTGGATGTTATAAGGTTATTGAAAAGGAACTAAGATCTTCTTTGGACCACCTTATATGACCTTGGAAGTCTCTAGATTGGTATTTCTAATATTTCTTTCTAAAATAACCTATCAGAAATAAGTCAGACAAAAAAGACAAATACTGCATGATTTCGCTTATATGTGGAATTTAAAAAATTCAAAACGAAGAAATAAAAAGAAACAAAACAGACTCAGAAACAAAGAATCAACTAGTGGTTGCCAGAGGGGATAGAGAGTGGGTGAAAAAACTGAAGGGGAATTCAGTCACTAATAGTGTGATAACTCTGCACAGTGACAGATGATCACTAGACTTAGTGTCGTGAGCACGTCATAAGATATATAAATGTCAAATCACTATGTTGTACATCTGACATTAATAATATTGTATAACAAGGATACTTTAATAAAAATAAAGTAGTGCAAGTCTGTTAGGTAAAAACATAAGAATGTCGGGAGGAAAAAGGTTAAGCAGACTGGCTACTTTGGCAATACAAAATAAAAGATCTCTCTATATATAACTATACCTATAATAAAAGAGAGAATAAACCAAAAGTCTGGAATATTGCATTTAGAAATAAGAATCATCACTGCCATTGCTATTTCTTTTACTTTTGGTCATATTAAATGCAAATCAATTTCTACGAACTGAATATTACCATATTAATTTATTAAAGTAATTCAGATTAAATTTAATATCTTTTCTCCACTAGCACTTTGATAAAATGCTTATATTGCATTATTGTTCAATTTATTGTATAATGTTGACCATTAATCCCACTCATGTTAACGTTTCATTTTTTTTAATGTTACTTTAAAAGTGTAGAACTTTGAATTACTATGTAATATTTGCTAGAATTAAATAAAGATTGCTTTAAAAAATAAAATTTTAATTTCCCAATTGTAATTTTATTGACTTCAGAGTTCTCCATAACCCACCCTCCAAAAAAGAAAAAAAAATAGTTGAGAATAACAGAAAAAGAAGGAATAATACAGGAGCAGAAAATAAAATTGTGGAAAGGGTGAGAGTTTCCCCATGTGGTTCCTTAACAACCATTGGCTTTAAAAATTGGTCTTTAACCAAATGTAATATGTGGAACTTATCTGATCTGGATTTGAACAAATTAACTGTAAAAAGACATTTCAGGAACCAGGAAATCTGATTATGAACTGGATAATTGATAATATCAAAGAATTAGTGTTAATTTTGTTAGATGTAATGCTGGCATTGCATTTATGTAATATGTATTTTTTTAGAGATATAAACTGATACATGAGAGATATACAAGTCTGAGATTTACTTTATAAATAAGGAAGAGACGAAGCAAATGTGCCAATAGTTGACAATTGTTGAATATGAACAATAAATGGTATTCAGTGTTATCTTATTTTTGTGTTTGAGACTTTGTAAAAAAAATTTTAACAAAAAATCTTTTATATATTCACCTTTTCTCATCACACCTTTCCCATATAAATTGTCAAAGTGTCAAAATTCAAAACAGAAAGTATTAGAGAAAACAAAGTAGCTAGAAGGAAATGGGAAATAATCAAAAAAGTTCAGGAGAAAAAAGAGTTAAAATGATTCTTATTTTAAGTTGAGAAAAATATAAAGTCAGATATATTTAACAAGGAAGAAGAAAAGCAAAAAGGTCCTTTCTGAAATACAACCTCAAAGCCGGAATTCAACTGAAAATAGCTCACCATTTTTATTTTGGGATAAATATACTTAAGTCTCTCACGGTGATCCTGTGTTGGAAACAATCCACTAATAAAGTCTATTTAATGTCCCACAATGTCATGGCACACTGAGAAGAAAATACTGATCTAGGTGTAACATCTCAGTTTCCTCAAACATAAAATGGTAGTATTATACTGACCATAATGATTTGCTAAAAGAAAGAAATAAAATTCTAAATATGACGTTAGCACCATTCTGTAAACTATAGGGTTAGTTCAAATAAAAGGTATAATAAAAAGTATCACTATCAAGAATGGTAAGAAACTAACTTACTGGGCAAAGGTGAAATAATGTAGGGTTCTCCAGTGCACCAGTTCCTATAAAAGGCTTCTTCACTGTTCCTAATCTTCTTCCTAATACCATATACACCCCACCACAAGGAAGACAACAAGTGCTGCTGTGTGACTACATTAATATACTTAAGTGAGCCACCTGACAATCATTTTCTACCAAAAGCAACTAATGCACACTTTTCAGTTCAAAGCACTAAACCTCAAATAACATAATGACTTCAATAATTTATTTTTAGGTTGTTCCAAAGACTCAATTTGACACCAGTACATTTCTTCAAGTTTTGTAGCAAATACTAAAAAGGAGGCATCTTACTAAGAGATGGAGATGATTAGTAAAACAGCTTAGATAAAATGTTTAAAAAGTAGTAGATAAACAGAATGCTCTATGGAGCACTACAATGACTGATGAACACAAAATGTGCTTTCTCCAGCTGACTCAACTGCATGGGGAGACCCTGATGGCATTCTATTTATTTGCAGCTCAATTTCCTACTCATCTAACCTCATCAGCTTTTATGAAAGTGAGGATGATTGCTTTAAAACACCACAAAATATATTAATTAGCATCTTTTGTCATTCAGGTTCAATTCCTTTAACCTTGCTCATGTCTCCATTATTCTGACTTTAAATTCTGTTACAATAAATCCACTCGATTATATTTTCCCATTAATGTTTATCACATTTTTCTTTTTTTAAAACAAGACGAGGCAAACACAAAAGCATCGACCACATTTAAAAATACATATGACCCCTAAGTTCTGAAGCCTAAGAGATTCACACTAAAGCTGCACAGACTCAGAAAAGAGAGAGGAATTAGACTATATCCTAATTAATCTCAAACACACCGTTTGAGTTCTGACCTACCTCCTGAGTGTTTCTTAAATTTCCAACTGCCTCTCGGATGTCAAGCTGTTAAGTTACCTCACAACAAATTCACTGTCGACTATTCTTAAATTTTTTCATGATGGTAAATGATATCATTTATCTAAGATTATCCAAAATTAACATCCTTAATTTCTCCACCTTTATCATTTCCTACATCTCACTGTTTACAACTTGACCAGTGCCTGTCACATCATTCCTTCCTTTAAATTTCTACCAGCACTGCCATAACCTCTCTCACCTGGTCCATAATTATAGCCTCTTAAATAATCTCCCTGTTCCCTACCTCTAGTCCTCCCATAACACTGCCTCCAAAATTATCCTTCCAGAAACCCAGATAGGCTCATGCTGCTGCTCCCCTCCACAAAAACCTTTAAAGATTCAACCTAAAAATAAGCCAGGCCCATCCTATATAAAGTAGCAACTCAATCCCCTTAAACTGCTTTATTTTTAGTGGCAGTGCTTATGACCTTCTAGAAACTCTGCCTCCTGCCACTAGAATGAATGCAGGGACATTATTTGCTCTCTGATATGTTCTCTGCTATATCCCTCGCTACTAGAATAGTGCCTATCACAGATAAAGCAGTCAATCAATATTTGATAAATTAACTTAGCAAAGCATTCAAGATTCTCTATTATCGATCACTAAACTTCCTTTTCAGCTTCATCTCCCACGCCTGCTTCTCTAAAATGCCCTTCCTTGAACCTATCACAGTCCCTCCTCATTCATCAAGGATTAGTTTAGAAGCCACCTCCTCCTTGAAGCCTTCTGTTAATGTAGCTGAATTAATGACTTTTTACACTGGGTTCGCATACCACTTCACTTGTATCTTTAACATTCAGCTCCCTCTTCTTTGCTTTACATCACCCCCAATCTAGGGCATCCAGGGGGAGAAATCTTTTAGACAACTTTGTAGACTCGGGATATAGCCCAATATAGAGACACTGCTTAGCAAGGACTATGCAAAACTGAGCCATGCAGACTTGAATCTTTTTTAAAAAATAAAATGGAAAAAGCATCTATAAAAAAACAGTTTGAGTGTCTAGCCTAGTGTCTGGCACTTGATAGGAATGCAGTAAATATTTACTAAATCAAGTTGAATACTGAGATACTTTTCTGTTTATTAAAAAGATGAAAAGTCCTGGAAGAGTCAACATGTTAGGCAAAACGTCACCATTTTACCACAATGCAAATGAGATTATTAGATCCTCCCTTTTGAGCAGGTTTCCATACTACAGGGAGAAGGGAATGAGCATACCAGGCAAGGGTGGCGGTTGACGTGCTATGGGGGGAGATGGGGCAGAGGTGGCGCTGAGGGGGAAACATCCAGTCTTGGTTGCAACTAGTAGTAATAACATGTTTTCTATCCCCATCCACAAGAACCCAGAGCATTACAAACAGGAAATGGCATCAGGTGAAAATTAGTAAATCTAATTTTCAGTTCTCTGAAGGGTTTTGCATGCCTGAATACTTCAATCCTGAAACTTTTGGTTATAACTTCTTAAAAGGTAAAAATCAAAGGCCAGAGTGGACATGAAGTGTGTGCTTCAATATATCCAAAAGTTTCCTTCAGAGCGAATGTTCTGTGGGAACTCTCCCAAAGGCTCCAAGAATTCTGAGCTAAATCCAATCAAGTCTCAATCAATTAAGGGAAGAATGAGACCCAGAGCCAATTCTGTGGCCCTTCAGCCCGCTGGCCATCCACTTACATTCTGTGGCCCTTCAGCCCGCTGGCCAGAAAGTAAGGGACAGAATTTGAAGCTAATTTCAATTTTCACATAACCGTTATAAATAAAAATTTATTAAAAAAGGCCCAAAATCCATGGGCAATATACAGTCCCTCACAGGCCACCAGCAATCTCTACAATGCCCTTAACTGATCATTTCTTTTAGGCAAGGCAACCCTTGGTTCACAGATTGCAAGGACGTTGTCAGCTTACAACCCCTTATTTTATTTAATATTTTATTTTATATTTTATTTATTTATTTTTATTTTTTATTTATTTTATTTTAATTATTTTATTTTATTTTTTTACACCTACAGCACCTGGTCTTCCTAGGTGGTCTCCTATCCAAGTACTAACCAGGCCTGACCCTGCTTGGCTTCCTGCCCTTAACTGATCTTAAGTTGCATTCTTCCTAAGTTTGAACAGAAGGTAGAAATTCAGTGTGTTAATCGGACATGCTTTAATCACTACTGTGACATTCCCTTTTGTGACTAATAAAGAATATTTTATTTTTTAAAAAAAAAATTAATTTTCTTACATTTAAGCTCCAGTTATATGAATTTTCAGAAATTGAAAATGAACAGAGAGAATGGTGCTTTTGGTGACTATAAAGCAACACTAACCACACTGAAGCAACTCAGAACAGCACCAGGCCTTCCTTCTACTTATTGATATCCTACGGCAACCTGAACACTTGAAGTTTCTAATTATTTGACCTGCTCTAGGTTTCATAGCATCAACACCAAGTTTTCGAAAGGAATGCCAGGTCTAATTTGATAGTTTTAGATAGTGAGGACCATGTCACTTTTGTCTTTGAATCACCCGGTGTGTTCATGCAACATATACTCATACTGTGTTCAATTACATCTTTTCTCAACAAGGCAAAATATTTGTGTAAAATAGATTAACCTCAATCTGAATATTTAGTTCACTAAAATAAATCAAGTGGTTTTTTCTTGGTATGAATCACACAGGAATTTGAGGACCTGACAAAAGTGAACATCAGAGTTTAGAGTTTCCAGTCAAGTAGCAGACAGACATCACTCAGAGTTATTTCTCTGCCAGGTAATGGGCTAATAGTACACGGTAGCAGTCCAATAGTTTGTCAGCTGAGAATAACCCCTATAAAGAGAAAGCCAACAAAGGGCCTAAATGGAATGAAAGCCCTCTCAGGATGTCTAAGCCCAAACTGACCCCAGTCTATGGTATCTTTCAAGAAGTCAGTTTCCATGGGGTTCTTCTAATCAGATCCCCTCAACCCTCTCCCTAAACTCAGGTTATCCAGCTCTCCCAGGATAGTTTGGGTTCAGAGCCCACATCCACAGGTAAGTTTAACCTTAAGCAAAGGTCAGCTGCATGAATGGGTTCTGTGGCAACCACATCATCTAGAGAGTTACATCTGTTGATGACTTGATGACTGTTATGTCATCAAGGAATTCCTTTAAGTAATGACAACAGGGGTGTACCAGATGGGATTATCTATGACCGTGTTCATGCTACCAAGTAGATCATTCAGCATCATACCAAAATCTTTCAATAATATACACTCTGAAAGTTAGTGTTTAAATTTCAAGGGGAAAAAATGCAAAGGTGTAAGCATATCATGAATGACTCCTAGAGCATCTATAATATTCTTAAGAACACTAAACCATAACTATCGAAAATGCTATATAAAGTGCCTATTTTCCAAGTTGTTACTACTCAGCACCCCAAAGGCAAATAATACAAACATTTTTGTCCAATAAGATAAAATTTTAGCTAATAATTTTTTCATTAGGAATTTAAAACAGCATTTTTGAGATACCCTCATACTTTGAGCATTCTCCCAGGAAACTGAGCTAAAGATGACAGATCCTTTAAAAAGGTGACACCCTTTCTAAATGGAAAAATTAAAATGAATTAAGTATTAACAGTGCTTACTGCATATTTTACATGTTAATTCATGAATCCTGACAATAACCCTGAGATAAGTACCATCTTTATTCCCGTTGTACAACTGTGGAAACTGAGGCACAGCAATTCGAGTAACTTGCAGAGAAATACGTTAGCTCAAGTGGTAGAGAACTTGTGATTCCCGGATTTTGCTGCACACTGGAATCACCGGGGGGGGGGGGGGCGGGGAGCGGAGGGATCTTTAAAATTCCATCCACAGTCTGATTTAACTGGTACTGGCTGCGACCCGAGCACTGTTAAAGGTACCTGGGTGACTACAAGCAACGTTTGGGAATCACTAGGGTTTTGCTCTTAACCACTAGGCATTAGCAGTATTTCTGAGTTCTGTTGTTTCTCTTGCCCAAGAGTTTCTTCGAAGAGGCGTGAAACCCGGGGCAAACGTAGAGAAAGCAAAAGGGGAAGAGACGTCAAGCCTCGCTAAGGGCAACGGAGCGAGCTGACCCAGGACGCAGACGACTCCACTGTGACCAGCGGAAAGCTGCAGCGCCTGCCACCTTCGGCCTGGGGAGGGGGCGGCGGGCCCACCCCAGTTCGGGCCGCAAAGGCACAGAGGCCCAAGCCGGCAGATGTCTCGGAGGCATTCGAGGGCGCCGAGGCGCGCTCCCTCACGTGACTCCCCTCTCCCGCCGGCCGATGCAGCCAGGATGTCCCGCGAATCCCCCGGCTCACGCCGCGGCGTTCCCGACCGCCCCTGGCCCCCGGGATGCAAGTCAGCGCCAGCCTGTTAGGACCTAAGTTACTTTGTGCCGCCAGGCCGACGCCGGAAAGTTCGTTACTTTCCTGCGCAGGGCGGGAGGCGCAGGACAGGAATGTCCCAGGTGCGGGGAGGACGGGGAGGCGGCGTCTAGGGCAGATGCCCAGCTCCTCGGCCCAGCCCCCTGGCTCCCTTCTGTTCCCACCTTATACCCACCCGGAGGTAAAATCCTGCTGCACGCTCAGCAGCCGCTCGCGCAGGGTCTCCAGCATCTCTGCCACAGCGTCTCCTCCCCTCGGGTTTCAGACAGCCGCCGCCGCCCTCGGGCCCCCGCACTTGGCACTCGCGCGCCACGAACACTCGCAGCCCGCCCCGCCCCGGCTCCGGGTCCGGCCCCGGCCCAGCACCGCAGCCCCTTCCGCGTCCGCCCCCCCCACCGACTCGCGCGCTTTCGCCCCGCCCCTCCCCGGCTTGCGCAGCCGCAGTGAGCCGCGCCGGGCTCCGGCCTCAGAAAAGGGGCGGTGCTTCCCTCCCCGCCGAAAATCCTGGGGTTTCGATTCTTTTCACTATCTCAATCCCAGCCCCCCTGGTTTTTCTCTTTAAAATGAAAGTGGTATCGTGAAAGAATGTTTTAAGTCGAGCGCTCTTTTGAGAGCAACATTGGTTTTTACGGTTTGGAAGAGAGGTGGGTAAATTCTTGCAAAGCGTGCACTTCCCTGTAGCAAATTATTTCTTGGACTCTGGGTCCAAGATCTGACCCCATTAGCGTTGACCTTGGATGAGATAGTTAACCATTTTTAGCTTCAGTTTCTTTATTCATAAAGAACCAACTCTTTAAACAACCATACTTTCTACTCTCTTCAACCTACCCTATCAGGCTTTTGTGCCCTTCTCACCAAACAAGGTTGCCTTGTCGAGTTACCAGTGACCACCATGTTACACATACCGTTTGCTGCTTACCTGCCCTGATTTTTTTTTTCTTTTGGGGGGGGGGCGAGGGCGTTGACTTCTCAGTGGGTCAGAATGCAGTTCCTTATCTCATTTTTAAGACATGCTTCTTTTACCTTCAAAGACACTGTACATCCATTCTTCCTTCGCCTCCACTCTTTCTCCAATTTCAACAGCTGCTCCCAAGGCTGCATTTCCAGCCTCCTACTCTTCTTCACCTATGTTCTCTGTCTAGGATATTCTGTCCATTATTATGCTATAAATGATGCCCAAATCTCTTATCTTCAGCCCCACTTTCCCTCCCCTCCTTCATTTCAGGCCAGTTCATTACTCAGCATGTATTTAGTAGGCATCTATCGCAAACCCAACATACCCAAAATTGAAAATTTGACTGCATACCCACCTCCTAACCTGCTCATTCCCCAACCTTTTCCATTTCAGTAAACAGTATCCCCATCCACCAAGTTACTCAAGCCACCTGAAATAAATTACCCCTGATTCCTTCCTTACCTCGTCCTTCATATTAATTCAAGTCCAATCAACTTTCTAAAATAGTGCTGGAATCGGTTCCCCTTTATCTTCACAACAAAATTTGAACCCTTCCTGATACTCTGTCCAAAGCAAGTACTACTCACTTATTGGTCCTTGACATTTAAGCCATATCAATCCTTTGTATTTATCTGTTCCCTGCCAATTCCAGGTTCATTTCCATCTTGAGTACTTTTCACAAGCTTTTCTCCAAACTGTCACATGGCTGGCTCCTTCATTGCATCCAGGTCTGAGCTTAAGTATCATCTCCCTAGGTTTTCCCTGACCATTTCAAGTTACCCACCCAAACACTTCCTATCACACACTCTGTTTCCCAACTTAGTACACATCACTATCTGATAATTTATTGACTCACTGTTTAATTTGTTTGGCTGTTTATTTATTTACACATTTATTTTAAAACCAAGGGTGAGGCATCCACCTCAGGTGCAAAATTTAAGGGGAAGCCAAAAGGCTCAGTCATCAAGATGAATATTTTAATGCAATATTTAAAATTTTTGAAATTAGTGGGGAAAATCTGTGATGAACAAAATATCACGATTTTAAATAAAGACAGAATTTGATAGGGCTGGAATTGGATGAGGTGAGGAAGAGGGGCTGCCCAAGTACAGATTCTCATGTAAACTGCCCTGTCTACTGAGATTTAACTCTGTTTTACTTAGTTCTGTGTCCCTGGCACATAAAACAGTGACTGGTACATAGTAGAAACTTAACGAATATTGATTATTTTGTTCTGTAATTAAATAAGATACAGTACTCAGCTTATGGTTAGGGACAACGACTCTTCTCCACTCTTGATGTTTTATTCCATGTGGAGGAGGCCTTGCCATTAAGTAGTCTAACACTCTGGGTCTTTCCTGGTAGAAAAAAAGTGATTGTTAATTAGTCAACTAGGAAATAATGAGCCTGGACCCACCCTCTTTTCATTTCCTTGGGTGCAGACTTCCAACAAAGAGTATTCATTCTGCTCTATAAAGACAGGCTGCCAGTGGATGGAGCCTGGGAGGACCCAGTGCTTTCTTTGAGTTGGTGGGCATGTCTTAAGTTTCAGTAATAAGAGTTCTGTTTGTCCATGAATATAAGCCATGTGTTTCATCATGCTTACCAGAAATTAGAGTGATGATTTAACCATTTTATGTTGATGATATCATCTTACTTCTAAGTTGACTTAGACAAGTAAAAGACGGGGGTGCTGTTTATTGACACTTCCTCTACCTCCCAGAAACAATTTGGTACAGAGTAAGTGATCGAATGATCAAATCTATAGTGACAGATTTCTCAGGTACTGGAAAATAAGAAACTTTTTAAAATTTTATTCAATTAAATAATCACCACTCATACATTTACAATGTACTAAATTTCAAAGATTCTAACAAATCATTGATTGCACCAAATCAGAGCAAAAAGACTGACTGTCACTAAAAAATAGCTTTACTTATTGTTTGTCTTTTTGTAGGGGGTGCCTACACAGTAAAGGGAGGAAGCTTGGTAACTGGCTGAGACAGCCAGGCCTCCTGTAACTGGAAGGCTCTGGCCACTACTTAAGAAACAACAAATGTTTTAGTGTTCTAAGCAGCTCTAGTAGCTGCCATTTCAGGAAAAAAAAAAAATCCCTTCTTCCCTCTCTTGGTGACTCTTCCAGTCCCGTTTATCTCTCTGTCTCTGACTCCCTCTACTTTCACTTTTCATTCATTTTAATCTCTGCTCTACCATATGACATTGTGGCTTCAGCTTAGTACCTTCCCTTTCCATGTCTCTTGGTTTCCACCATTGGTACCAACTGTGATCCAACCTAGTGACCAGAGGAAGGCTCTAAATGTTCTTGCGAATCCCTCTTTAAACAGAGAATGCCTCAGATAAGCAAAGCTAGAAGGAGTCTATGAGGGACTGTTTCTTAGACTTATACAAGGGATAAAAAAAGCCTACAATAGCTAAATTAGAGGCAATGCACCCAGTATGTATCTAGTAATGATTTTGCTTGTGTCGCTTCAATTCATAGGTTTATATACAGTAAATGGTAAGTTTTCAAGTGTTGCTTTTATGTTTTGCTGAGATTCTCAGCAAAGGGAGTGGGGGAAAATGTGGTTCTCCTGTACAATAATGCTGGGCTCCTCTACTTTAGTATACTGTCTCTATACACAGAAGCGAAAGTTAACAGATATATTCATTATCTTAATAAATCATTCTCTATGCCAATGAAAATCTTGTGGGGTATGTCGAATGGTCTGTTCTTCTGTTATCAGAGTTCTGTTCCTGAAGCGAGTCTAATTGCTGTGCTGCGCAATTCTAATTAGCCACCACTCACTAACTGGTGGTACCTAGCGAGGGGACACAGTATTGAGAGAGAATGAGCTAGTCAGTGAAGGACTTTACTTGAATCCTCGACTCTTCTAAATAGTGGAAACATCACAAAAGGAAAAGTACCCCTTAACAGGAACCCTTTCTTCCCCTCCTTGAGGCTGTAGTGAAGAAGAAACCCTTCTTCAGTGAAGAAGAAACAGAGTAAGTTGAGGACTGGGAAGAAAAATGCAGAAGCACATTCTACCTACTAATTTCCTATTGCTTCCTAAAATGCAGCTTTCAGTCCAGCAAGGCTTGTGTCCTCATGGTTTTCTGCAACATTATCTACTCAACAAACAACTGTAGAGGTCCTACCTATGACTAGTACTCTACTAGATGCCAGAGACATAGTAAAGGTATTACTATAATGAAATGGTAAATAGTGAAGGTATTATTATAATGAAATGATGGCTACTATTTACTGATCTCATCTGTGCCATGCAGAATTCTAAGGACTTTACACATATTATTTTCCCCATTTCACAGATGAGGAAATAAGGCACATTATGGCACCTACCAGCCTCCTAAGATCTTCTAATCTAGAGATGAGGCAATTAGTGTTTTCAATGTGGCTGTAACAGTCCAGATGAAGAGTGACTAACCTTGACTTTGTCACAGAAGAGTCTTGTTGTTGGGGCTCACCTGGGAAATTTACATCCAGGTATTTCATTACGAACTCCTGGAAGGTACATGTGATTGGTTGGTGAGATTGGGCATTTGGCCCAGCCTCCCAGGGCCAGCTCCTAACAAATGACACCTGGTTATGTGGAGGCTAAAGCTCCCCTGGGAGGGAGCTGAGCCAGTTTGGCCCTGGTAGGCTGTTTATCCCCGGCACCTCCTCCCACTCAGACTGGAAAGACCCTAGAGGAAAGAATAAAGTAACAGAGAAGCCACCAGTGTTAGGAGCAGAGCAGGAAAGAGGTAGGCCATGCCCATAGTAGGCATCTGGCACTCTGCCATGTGGAAAGGAGCAGGAGACTCCCTCCCAGGATCCCACCATGGAGACTCAGGATCAGGTGGGAAGGAGACTCCCCTTAATGGTTATAAGAAGTTTCCTAGTGAGAATGTGAATCAGAGAGCTATGTGAGTGGGTACTGAGCCCTGGCTCTAGGGATGAAGGAAAGGAGATAAGCCTAGGCTAGGGAACATGTTCACCCTGGGCTTGAAACCAAATGCCCTGCTTCTGCCTTAGGTCACAGACAGTTCACCACCCCCAGGTCATTACTAGCCTCTATTCTTCAAACTCAGAGGACTAAGGCACTACCTGTATGACTATAGGAGGACAACAAGCATTGTGAGTCACCTACATGGCATCAGGTTCTGAGCAGGGCATCACACAGAGCCCACCAATGTGGGCAATAACCTTTCTGGAGCACCTTGCCTCAAAAAGCTGTCCCAAAGCCCCTTCTGATTTCTACCCATTTCGTACACTCTGAGAAAAGATTTTTAGAAGGAGTTGGTCACTCTTCTCAAGGATCTATAACCATTTTACTAGGAGAAACATATAGCTGGGTCCAAATGGATATCCATTACTCCAAGGAAGGGTATGAAGCAACATTTTGGAAAGTGGATCTGAAAGGTTGTGGTGAAGAGGTGCGTAAATTTGTATAAGGTCCAAGGATCCTCTTGAAAGGGCAGACGTAAGCACCGTAACAATTTCCCTTTCGAAGTCATCCAACATTATAAAACATCTTAAATTGGCCAAGTAGTCTCACTGAGGTCAGGTGACAGAGATTTCAGATTAGAGCAACTTAAGGGGAAACTCATCTGGTGGAAAAGATTGGGGAGGAGAAGGTGAAGAAAAGTTTGTAGTGGTCATTTAGACCCACAGCATGGCCTCAGTTTTATTAGGGAAGGGCTGCCTTGAGCACAGTGAGAATTGCAGGAAAGGGGTGGGTAGGAAGTGTGTGTGTGTGTGTGTGTGTGTGTGTGTGTGTGTGTGTGTGTTACATAAACAGAGACCTGAGCCATCAAAAATGGGAGCCTCGGATAATTTTAGAATGGAACAATTATTATCTAGTAACAGTTTTTCTCTAGCCTCATGGGGGCGAATCTGAGTTTTGACTCCAGCCAAGAGAAAGTAAGTCTGTGAACTAAGACAATCTCTGAGTTCTTGGATTTATTATGAGAGGAGGACCCCTACAGAGGGAAGAAAGTCATCTAAGTATAGGCGAGTTGGAGACCAATTTGAATTTACCCTAAACTGGTAAAGCAGGATATCCTAGTATCTTGGAGTTTATCCTTGAAGGAATGGTAAATCAGAAATGTGTTACTGTCCCCATTCTCCCTTGCTTGTACACCTACGGGGCATAGTCTGGGACGCATGGGCCACCCAGGCTATTTTCTCTTTTTAAAATGTCTTGTCTATGCTTAGGGAATCGTAACCTATCCAGTCGTCATCTTTCAATGTAGAACATTGCTGCTAAGTGTTTGTAATATCTTATTGCATTTTCGCTATTGCAGCCCTAACTCAAATTAGATCTGGGAACTTATCCTACAGGCCAAATGAAATTTAGCCAAAGATCAGATCTAGCCTTCATACCGGTCCTTTTTTCTCTCCTCACTGCCATTTCTTTATATTCGTTTTGCATTTGAGGCAAGCGAATTATATCCAAACCCCATTATGTGTTTTGAGTGGGAAGAGAGTTTCCATTAACTCCCCATTTTGTATCCGTCACCAAATTTAACCTCTGGTGTGAAGTCTCAAGTTCTTTTCCCTAAAAATAGCTAGGAGCTAAAATAGGAGAAGTGAGGATCAGGGTCATCTGTGGTTTCAATCATTAGAAATTCATTGATGTTCGAAACTAGGAAATCTTGTCTTACCCCTGCTTTGCTTTCACATCCACCCTGTGGGGGGCTGTGTCCCGGCACAGGACTGCTCTTTCTAATCAGAATTAATCCCGTTAATAAACGCTAGATAGCAAAATCTCAGTGGGGCACTTCTCACCCTTTCAAATGTTTTAGAAAATTGGACGATTTTCCTTTGGAAATTTGACCTCATGCAAATTTTTCAGAAAATTATTTTTTAAAAATAAAACAATATTGATTATAGGCTCCCTGCCAACAAACCCAATACAATGCATCTTAATCAACTTTTAGTAGAAATGCAAAATACAATGGTTTATGCTAAATATATTCTGCTAAAATGAGTGAAACCTTAAGTTTCAGCAATTAAAATAGCATGTCAGTCTTTTGTTCGTTTTTCACAAAACTGAAATTTCCAGCATTCTTAAACTACACACACACACACACACACACACACACACACACACACGAGTCCAGCCCAGTCCAGCTTAAAGTTCCATCCTTAGCTCCTTCCCTCCAGAAGCACAAGCCTGGCCTAGGCTGATTGGACACTCTAGGGAGAAGAGGACAAAAAAGGACAGGTCTGTGTTTTCATTTTTGTTCTTCCCTCTTCAGGTTTTAGGTTCTCCTGGTAGGTCAGGGAGTGAGAGGACAGGCTAAAGGGAAAGGGAAAAGATGTTTTATTCAACTGGGCACAGAGGGTCCTGAGGTTTCCCTCCCACCCACTGTCACCTGCCCCCTGCAGTGTCATGACCCAGGTAATCCAGACTCCACGCCTCCTCCCTTAGCCTCTGGTCACTCGAGAGTACTTGCATAGCAGACAGCACTGACAGGAACCTCAGAGAAGCTCCCCAAGTCTCTCATTGTCCCCTAGGGAGAGTGTAAGGTACCTTTGAGTTTGTTAAACCCTTGTTTATCTGTACTCCGCACAGGCACAGGATTTGAGTGAGTTAATCAGATAGACTAAATAGAGACGAGAGGTAGACATGACAAAAGCCACTGTGCATCATTAAGGGCTTAACCAAATTACATGCATGAGAGAGGAATGCTCGATCCATGATGGAACTCCCCAGGCCAGATGGCTCAGAATAAACCTACCACAAAATCACAGAGTATAAATGATATGTTATAGTCAGTGCCCAGTCTATGAAAAAGTCATGCTCTAAAAGTTGATAGATGTGTTTAGAAACCCAAGATGCATTTCTCCCCAACCGCGAGGTTATGCATGGTGATTAGTTTGCAAGGCCTTTGCTACAGGAGCCAGGTTGACTCCTAATGTGGCAGAATGACAATAGGAGCTTGTACTCTGGGTCTGGGACTCAGGGACCATGTCCTCTGTGGAGAGGAAGAAAAAGAAGCTATCCTTCCCCTTTCCAGGGTCCAAAGCCAGCCCTAATTGCCCTCCTCCTTTGCTGATCTCCCTTTTTTTCCCAAGTGTCTGAACTTTCATTTGCCCAAAGCTCTTGCACTTCACCTGGGTCGGCCCCAACCTCTCTAGAGCAACCAAACAACCAGCCTCCTTTCCCACCTTTTTACTCCAACCATGATCCCCCACTGACATTGATAGAAAGCAAACACTGATTTGATTTTCTAGCAGCCCTTTCCTTTCCATAAGTGCTTAGGTCTTTGTAAAAGGATGCTTCTGGTGGTTGGGATTTCAATGGGCTGTAAGAGTTTGGAGGATCAAATGGGATACAGGATAATAATAGATCTATTATTCACGAGGGTTGTCTCAGACTGTAATTATCCCTCTTTCTCCACTGTCTCTTAGCTCCTTGGAGCAAAACAAGCCACTTCTGGTTTATCTGGCAATAGAGCCACACACTACTGCTTGCCACCCCACCCCTTCCCCACCCCAAATGCCTGATTATTCTGCCCACTGAGGCAGGAAACTTCATTTCACTACTGGTATAATTGCTCTTGCATGTTGACGCATTTGTAATGAATAACATGTTGCTTTCGGTAGTCCAAACCCTTGAACCTTCTTTGGGAAAAGGCACTCATCTGGAAGAATTGTCCCTCTTCTATTAGATATATTCAAATGAGATTTGAATCATGGTAATCACCCTTTCTCTAGCCAATGGCTGGGCAAGCTATCCCTGCTAGGTTGACTACTGTGTTTCTCCTTGAATTTAGTGATGAAAAGACTGAAAATGTTTGTGATAGTTCATCCTTTCCAGTTGGGAAGTCCAGACAAGACAGCTTAGTAATTTCTGCTCTTAAAATTTTCTGGAGATGTTTGGGCCTGTCTGTTTTGAATCTGCCTTCCTCTTCTATCATTCTGTGCCTCGTATACTTCTAAAAGAATTCCTTTTCGTATGAGTTGGCCAGAGTTGGTTTCTGTTGCTTGACACAAAGAACCCCGAGTGATACAGCTCTCCACTCCCTCTCTGCCCTCCCTGTACAGTGAACTTGTGGACAAGTCCCCAAAGATATAACATACTTCTTATTCCACTGAAGTACCTCACTCCTACTCTAAACCTTATTCAATACCCCAACCCCATGGCCAAACCTAAGAAGCTGTTGGGTCCTTTTAGTGTTTGTTTTTTGATTTCTAAATGTTTGTTGGAAGATCAGAGAAGGCTGGTTTGCCTTTTCCCTGTGAATGGTGATGATGATCTTCTATCTCCTCTCACCGATCTTGGAAACCAGTCTTCCCACATCCCACTTATTTCTAGCCAGCTATGATTCCCAGAATTACTTAGCGGATTTTATTGCATTTGTCTGCAAAACTTTGGTTATAGTTGTTCATCCAAATGAATCTGTCACTGGCTGAATTCCTACCAGTATAATAAAATTAATTGAAAAAGTTTAGGTCAAGTAGAGTGCTGTTTGCATCATTTCCCAATGAAGCCAAAGACAAAATGGTTTGGAGAGGCCACAAATCTAAATAAGTATGAATTCAATAGCTTTTGTCCTTAGCAGTAACCTGCCATTTATTCTATATATTCACATTACAAATTACATTACCTGTACTTTTTGAAGCTACTGTCAACTGCCTAGAATTCCTGGATGCGCTTGAGGTGTTTCATGACCAGAGTGCCTTGTTGCAGTTATAGGCCAGAAATGCTGGGAGGCCAAATTCTCTTGGAAATGCTGGGATGCAAAACCAACTCAAGCTCTAAGAGATAATATAGGGTGGAGTCAAGAATCAAACTCAGGCTGTCTGATTTTAGGGTTTCACTGCCTTTCCAAGAAGGAAGGGCCTGGATGCCAACTTTGTTAGCTTAACACAGGATGTTGCCAATCTGATCCAAATTCTCTATTCTTCAGCAAAATTAACTATAGAGTATGAAAAAATATATCTCAATTTCCAAAATGGGGAGGAAATGTTTTGGGGTGAGCTGCGTGGGCTATGTGATAGGTAGTCTCCAAAGATGGTTCCCCAACCAACTATGCATCCCAGTTTTCATGCCTTGATATTGTTTTATCTCCTTGAATCTAGGCTGGCCCTATAACTTACTTTTCACTTGCAAACATGAAGCTACTTCATAAGGAATCTTGTCGCTCCTACCTGGATCTTTTGAAATGCTCACTCTGAGGAAGCCAGATACAGTGTAAGAAGTCTGGCTCCCCTGAGACTGCTATACTGGCAGGAAGGCCAAATCAATAATATAAAAAGATTATGTATGTATGTATGTATATGTGTGTGTGTGTGTGTGTGTGTGTGTGTGTGTGGAGAGAGACAAAGAGAGACAGAGAAGAGAGAGAGAGAGAGAGAGAGAGAGAGAGAGAGAGAGAGAGAGAGAGAGAGGGAGAGAACGTATGTGTATGTGTACAAATATATACCTAGCCAGCCTCCAGGTCTTTCACTCATCCCAGCTGAGACACCAGACTGTCCAGTTGAGCTTTCAGATGACTCTAGGCCCAGGTGCCATCTGACTGCAATCACATGAAGGACCCCAGGTGAGAACTGGCTAGATGAGCTCAGTCAACCATAGACTCATGAGAGATAATAATAATTGGTCTTTTATGCTACTTAATTTGGGCACAGTTTGTTATGCAACAATAGATATCTGGAGCAGATGCTAAATAGAAGAGGGACTAACAAATATTGAGATTTTACTTTGTGTCAGACCCTGTGCTATTTTCTTTACATATATCTTAGGGTAAAAATTATCAACATGGAATGTTGGCAGATTTTTCACCATATCACTCTCTCATGTTGACAAGGAAAGCCTGTAGTTTCCAGTTTAATTTAAACCTCCATATCTGCCAACTTTTACCTCCCAAAACACGCCATTGGTCTTTCTTTCTCAGAATGGTTTCTCTATGAATATGATGCAGAATGGCCAGAGAAACATAGAATTGGAGTTGAAGAAAAAAAACTTTTCAAAAGAAGTAAAGTCATCTTTGTAATAAAGACTCAGAAAGAGAATGGATAGGTGGGGTGTGAGTTGGGAGTGACAGAAAAGTCAAGCAGGTGTATTCTTTGATGTATGGTAAATGAAGAACATTCCAGAGACTGGGGTGCAAGTGAATTTGGTAGAGAAAATAAGCAGCTATGAGAAATATTGACATTGGTATGATTGGATTCTCTTTAATGTTGAAAACCTGTATAAAATTGGAATTGCTTTTCTATGATATTTAGCCTGTAAATTCTGTTTCTTTAACTGTAGCCTTCCTTTTGAACTGGATCACATGGTTTATGTCTTTGCCTAGGGTTACATTCATACCATCTCATTTAACCTTTCCCATAATTTCGTGAGGCATGAATTAATGTCCCGTGTTATAGATTCAGACAATAGGCTCAGAGAGGTTAAGTAACTCATTCAAGGTTATATGTTAGTAAGCAGTAAAGCCGATTTTTAAATCCACCGCTGTTCACTCCAAATTCCACGATTTTCCACCTCACCATTCTAGAGTCAGCTCCCTGACATTGTAACTTCTTTTCATAATACTGTTCTTTCTTCTGCTCCTGAATCTACTTTATCTCATATCATGGCAATGTCACTGGGGATACTGAGTGGGATATGAAAGTGGAGAAGAGGTGGCAGCGAATATTTCTTTGTATGAATTTTAAATGTAAGTTAGATAGTTTGAAAATCAGAGGCAGTTTATACTCTCACTATATTTTGAGGCACCAGAATTTCCTAACAGTTTCTAAAAGTGGGTTTTTAAAAATATGTATGAATGTCAGATAATGTAATTTCATAAAATTCAATGCATGTTCTTTATCATATTCAATTCTGTTATAATCTATTGAGTTTTAAAGCAACAATTTGATGGACTCTACAGAGATGATAACATCCTAAGGCTATCTTGGAATCATACGTTTGAACCATAAAAGGTATTTCTGTTTGTTATAAAGCTAGATAAAAAAAAAAAAATTGACAAGAAAAGGAGATTGGATTTTGAGTCTTTCTTTCTCTTTTTGATGCCAGCAGTTGCTTGCTAACCTTTCCTGATCAGCTCCACATCTATTTCCCTTTCAAAAGGAACAAAATCATTCAGCATTCTCCTGGCACATTTGTGTTATAATGCAGATATGCTTCGGGGAAAGAAATAAGAAATGTTAGTCTGTTCTGATGATTCAAAACATTCACCCTGAACTTCCATGAAAAAAAAATCTATATCTATATCTATCTATATCTATATCTATATCTATATCTATATCTATATCTATATCTATATATCTATAACGATGCTGCTTCTTAGTGATATTTTCGACTTCCTATTTAAAATGTAAAATTATGATATCTGAAAGTCACTCTTTAAAAGGAGAGTGTATTTATAAAAGCAAATCCTGATGATACAGAAATGTATTGCCGGGTGTGCTGTCACATTCACCTTTTGGCAGTCTTCACTTGAGCAGAGCGGAGGCCAGGGGGAAGCAGGGAATTTAAAAATAGCCAATTTGACTATGTAATGGTACTGATTTTCTAATTAAAGATTTGGCAGAAATGCTAAAATAAGAATTGGCAGTTATCTGTGAATTTTAACTATTTGTGTTTTCTCATGCCTGTCTCTAAAATTTTCTGACAGATGTCAGTATTAAAAAAACAAAAAACAAAAAACAGTAAGAGAGGCTGTACCAGTGGTAGGACAAGTATGAGCTTTGCTTGACCTGGGTTTGAACCCTGGATCTATCATTTGCTAGATGAGTGATTGGGGGCAATTTTCTTAATATCGCTGAGATTCTGTTTCCCGGCTCGTGAAATGGAGGTAATATTACTGACTGCATGCAGATGATGATACTAGGGCTCAAGTGACACTGCAGATGACATTGTGTGTTTGGTGCTGATGTACACATATTAGGAGGACAAGAAGCACAAGTTCCTTTTTCCATAGTTTCAGAGGTAGAAAGGAGAATAAGGGTAGTAATTCTATCTTGCTGTCTTAAGGAAAGTATCTATGCTTATTATTTTCTTAGAATTACTAATACATGATCATCTCAAAAGGCGTAAGAACACACTGGACTTGGAGCCAGCAACCAGTGTTTAATTTCAGGGTCCATTTGGCACTCCCTAACTTTTCTAGATGTCAGTCATCATAAAAAAGAAAATATAAACAAAAACATTCAGCTCCAAACCACTCTTAGGGTTGTTGTAAATAGTAACAAGCAATAGATTACCTTTAAATGTGTTAGAGAACTGTTCCACACAATAACAAAGTATTTATTATTATGTACAGAGGGAAAATGTTTATAGAGTGCGAGATTTCTTATAGTCCACTGAAACCTGCAATGTTGTTACCATTGTATTATATAGTGACATTTGACACAAGGCCATGACCTTCTGAGAAAGTGGTTATATTAAAAAGAGGAAATGGTTTTAAAGTGAGTATATATTTTGTGGTGGTTATACAGTTTGCAGTTGGGAATTGGTTACTTTTGCTCATTGAAATTGCTAAGATTAGTGAAGTTCGTTCTCTGCTTGCCCACAGGACAGCATGAAAGACAGCTTTAATTCTACATGCCTATTTTAGGGAAGATTTTCAACGTTTTCACTGAGTTATGTTACTATGTTAGAACCGACCTGCTGTGATTCGGTCTCAGAGAAAGGCAGCATGATGGGGAGGCCTGGAGCCAAAGAGATTTTAATTCCCAACAGGTACCATTGCCTGTGAGCTGTGTGGCCTCGGCCAAGATACTGAGCCACTCTGAGCCTGTTTGTTTTTCAACTGTGAAATAGATATAATAATAAAACATTTTGCAGGAGTTTTGCAAAGATTAAAGTTTCAGATATAAAAAGATATAAAATACAGTGCTCAGCATATAATGGACCCTCATAAATGTTTAGGAGTACACAGAATAGTAACTTGTAAATATTTTTATGAAATTAAAAATCAAAAGATAAATTATGCAAATAGTAACCCACCCACCTTATGGATTATTACTTTTAATTCAGGATTAGATTTGAGACATCTTTTAAAACATACGCAGGACAGATAAATGAACATTCATGTGCCTTGAGAATCTTAAATTTTCTGTTTCTTGACTTCTGGTATAAACTTTGTAATACATTGCAAGTTTTTTCTACGCTTCTTTTTTTTTTTAATTTATATACTTTTAATGAACAACCCCCCCCCCCCACCACCACCACAGCATTGTCTACCATATTGGTGGCTAAAGCTGGGGTTTGGGGAGAGATGGAGCAAAAAAAAATGAGACTTTAGTTATCAGAAGAAAGCCAGAATCTAGGAGTGAATATGGTGACGTTTCTAGAATTAACTTTGGTTATTGATGCTGTTGGGTGTTATTAAAGTCATTATTTAGTTTAAAGCTAGTGGGCATTAACCAAGAAGGAATTTTGGCATAGTTGTTTCACCCTTTTGTTAAATCAAAATCGGAGAAATTATCTAGGGCATTCAGCTAGTCTCTGGAGAATGTAACTATTTCTTAATTACCTAACATGTGCCTTCGGAGAATTTCTAGGAAACAGAACCAAGTGCCCCAGCATCAATCACCCAGTTCTCAGGTCCTAATGTAGCCTTTTCTCCCTTCCTAGCATCTCCTCCTACCTGTCCCTTTCTAATTCCACTAATCTAGGTAACTTCCTACCTGGCCTACTTGCCTCCAGGCTCTCCTCACTTTCGACTATTGTGTACTCTGCTGACAGTTATCTTCATAAAGCACAGCCCTAAAGAGGTTGGTCTCTTGCTCAGACACTTAATGGCTCCCAAATCCTATACAATAAAGAAGTTCAAACTCCTTCAAATGACATTTAAGGTCTCCCATGACCTGACCTCAATTAACATTGAAATATCATCTCCTAAGAGTTCCTTTATCACAGTCCCAATTCCTTAACCTTATCCATCCACTTAACAAACATATTTGAGTGCCACAAATCAAATATCAGATGGATGAGCAAGACAGCCTCTGTTTCCAGGGAGCTCAGAGTCTGGAGATGGGTTAAACATGTAAAAAACAATACCAAATAATGTGGTGTTATATTTATTCACTAAATGTCCAATGAATATTTAACAAGTACCTATGATGTGCCAGGAATACACAAGACACACAGCAGAGGGAATGTCTAACATTTCCTGGTGTCAGCAAAAGCTTAGAAATGGAAGGGGCGCAGTAACCCAATCTTGAGAGATAAGCAGATGGCCTCTAGGTGGGGGAATTTTGGGCAAGGACAAAGTCCACACTCAGAAGAAAGGGTCTGGGAGTGCTTAGCCCACGTGGTCTTGCTGAAATGGTTCTTGTGGCTAGAGCTTGGCTTCAACATCATTTCCAGCTTCAGTTTGAAGAAAATACCTTCTTTCAAGGCCCTATGCCAGAACACACACCCTCTATGTCTAACTCTATTCATCCTTCAGACTCAGCTTGCAGGTCACTTTTCTTGTTAGTAATTATTTAATGTCTGTCTTTCCTTTTCAGCTCCTCTCCCCTTCAAACTTTAAGTGCAATGAGGGCAGACTTATGTGTGCTGGTTCACATGATGTCCCTAGTGACCAGCACCATGCCAGACATGCAGTAAATGACCAGAACTACATATTTTTGAATGAATAATGCAATGCATTTATGATTATTTTTCCTTTTCAGCCATATGACTCTCAAATAATGTGAAAAACACTCCAGAATCCAGAATATATTCTCTAGTCTATTCCATTGAGACTTCTCTTTACCTGGCCTGATGGCCAACAACACACATAGGATTCCTTTATTCTTGCTCTTTACCCCCACAGCAACACACACACATACACTCATATTACTCCTTTATTAATTTTTGTACTTGAATTTTGTACTTGAATCCAGAAGCCAAGTGGACTGAGAGGATGATGACCTGGTTAAGAAATTCTATTCCAGCTGAATCTGAATTCCTTGGTCCCCCCACCCCACTCCCCAAAAAGAGTAACACCAAAATCTCTTGGTGTTACGGAAAGTAACTAAGAATATCAAGTCTCCTAATATCTTATAGTTTATATAGACACGTGGCTTTGAGTATCATTTATGTGTTCGTCTCAGATTGTATGCCTCGGAAATGAACCCTGAGCCAAGGATTTGTATGCAAATGATTTATTGGGAAGTGCTCCCAGGATAGACTGGTCAGGAAAAAGGAGACACAAACAGGAAGGAGAGGAAGCCAGGCAAAGGTCCACTCTCAGGCAATCTTGCAGAGCAAGTGTCCCCAACCCCCAGGTCACGGACTAGTACTGGTCCATGACCTATGAGGAACCCAGCTGCATAGCAGGAGGTGAGCGGTGAGCCAGCAAGTGGAGCTTCATTTGTATTTGCAGCTGCTCCCCAGAGCTAGCATTACCGCCTCAGCACCACCTCAGATCAGGCATTAGAGTCTCACAGGAGCACCGGTCCCTGGTGCCAAAAAGGTTAGGGACTGCTATTGTAGAGGATAGTTTTAACCTCAGTTTTCCTGAGACAAGAAAGCTGGGCTTTCACATAACCTTGCACCCCCAAACTCTGTACATGTGCCAGTCATTGGTCAAGGGTTGTCCTGGGGGGAAATAAATTTCCAGGCATTTCTAGCCCTCTACCTGTGGGAGCAAAGCTCTTCAGTGACCCCAGAGTAGTTCTCTGAAGGAGAGATGAAGATGCTGAATATTAGAAATAAAGTGCATAGAAGTGGTGAATGAGGCTCTCAAAAAAGATAAGAAGGCATTCAGGGGGATCTGGGTGGAGCACCTGGCCATGTCCACTACAATGCTGATGGCTCTCAAAATTTTCTCCAGCTTGGACTTGTCCCCTGAACTTCAGATCCATAACATCCAACTGCCTCTTTTGCATCTCTACTTGGATACGTGTTATCACTTCTCAATTGCCAAAATAACATTATGTAACATTCCACAAGACCTCAGTAGCATATAATAATCTCACAGTCTGTGGGTCAGCTGGGCAATTTTACTGGTTTGAAGAGGGCTTTGCAAGAGTCACTTGTGCATCTGTTGATGGCTGTGGGTTAGTTAGGGGGCTTTGCTGATCTTGGCTGGGCTTTCTCAAATGTCTGAGAGAACTGAGCCAACTTTGCTATGCTCCACATGTTTCATCCTTCGGCAGGCTAGCCCTGATATGTTCTCATGGCAAAGGCAGAGATGCAAGAGAGAAAGGGAAAGGGGAAGCACACAGGGCCTTTTGAGGCCTAGGTCCAGAATTGGCACATTGTTACTATATTCACATCCTGCTGGCAAAAGAAAGTCACGAGGCCAGTCCCAAAGGTGGAGGAGCTTTAAAATACATTTTTGTAATCAACCTGCCACCACGTCTAATAGGCATCTGCACTAATGGCAGCAGTGGAGCAGAGTTCAATTACAAGAAGACTCATAGGACCTAAAATTACAATGTTGACAAATCTACAATTTACTGCAGGAAGAGTCTACAATACAGCAGCAACATTAAAGCAGGGGCATGCATCACAGGCAAAGGCTGTGTCACAATAAGAGGTCCAGGCACAAGTTCCCTTTGTAAAAGCCGTGCTAAATGTACATTCTCAGATCAGGAACCGCTGAAGTGTGCACACCAGCAGGGAGCCCCAAAAGGAGTCTTGGCTAGAGTTTCTTATATCCCTTAGGCCTCATCCATAGGCTTATTGTCCCCATGAAAAAAAGGCCCAAAGGCAGAGCCTCCTCGAAGGCTCAGTGAAACTAGATGCAAATCATCAACCTCATCACTATAAATAAACTGACAAGATGGTATAAACTGCCCAGAAGCTCCACGAATGCATGGTTAAAAAGCAATCAGTATGTATTATGTACAAACTTAACACATCCCAAAGTGAGTTTTTGACATTAGCTCCTAGATTCTTCCTTATCTTGTCAATGACAATTTCATTCTATTTGCTCAGACTGAAGACCATGGCATCCTCTGTGATTCTTCTCTTTATCTCATGTTCCACCTCCAACCCACCAGCAGATGCTGTGAGTGCCACCTTCAAAATGTATTCAGAATTCTTCTACTACTCAGCATCATACTACTCTCATACTATTCTGATCTAAGACATCCTTACCTCTCACCTGGTTCTAACATCTCCCTACCTGGCTTCCCGGCTTCTGCTCTTCCCCTTTCAGTCTCCTTTCCACATAACCGTCAAAATGTTCCCATTAAAAATGAAAAGTCATAGCCTGTCACTTTTCTCACGTCACTCAGAAGAAAAACAAATTGTTAATCTGACCTACAGGGCCCATACAATCTGGCCCTCCCTACTTCTACGATTCTACGACCAGCCATTCTGTGCTGCCCCAGGAGTGCTGTGCCCTCAGCCTGCATGCTCTTCTTTAGCCAGATAGTCTCATCTTTAGCTCCCTACTTCCTTCAGGTTTTTTTTGGCAGTGAGAGTTTTCTAGAGACATCTATAATTTTAACCTTTTAACATTTCTCAGTCCTCTTCCAGTCTTTATTATTTTCTTAGCCCTTATCATAACCTAACATAATATATATTTACTTGTTTATCCTTTTTATTGAATGTCTTCTTTCTATAATGTAAGTTCCACAAGGGTGGAGAATTTTGTTTTGTTTCCTGTTGTAAACAGTTGTATTTCCAGCCATCGAAGCAGGCCCTAACACATAGAAATTGATCAGTAAATAATTTTTGAATGAATAAATGAATGAAACACACCAGAATAGTAATATTACTTATCTATTAGGTTGTAAATTCTTTTAGGACAGGGGTTGTCTTATTTATTTTGATATCCCGCGTTGTACCTAATATAGGTTATTAGTTTTTTTTTTAAGATTATCAGTAAACATTTATGAAGAAGGAAAATTTTACTGAATGAAAATATGTTTACTTTTAAATAAGGAGGTATACTAGTGCTACTATTTGAAACTATCAATGATTTTCTAAAATAATACAAATGTTTAAGATTTTTATGGAAAATAATTACCAAAATTTGATAAATCTAAGACATCGGATATATGATACAATATTATTTTATATGCTATGGAAACAGAAAAAAATCCTTTCAACCCACAACAAAATGCCTTCTTATCACTTGAATTTTTATTTTACACTCATTCAAGAGCTTTTAATAAGAAATTTAGCAATGATATTATTCTACATCACATCTGTATAATATGAAAAAGAAAACAGAATCTAAATGAATTGGTTAAGAACTTCGAAAATTCTTTCATATTTGGAATCCAACTCTTTGAAATCATGTTTTATATTAGTTATTAATGTCCATACTTTTTCATTAAGAATGTTTTTAAAAGGGTGCTTCACTGTTGTCTTTGGGATTTTCCCCCTAGGTCTCTTACACCCAGTGAGCACTTTTTGATCTGCAAGTGCAGGCAATGACGGCTACATCATGACAGTCAGTCACCTGGCGTCAGTGGTTATAAGAGGCATCTCAATTTCAGCAATATTTGAGTTTAAAAATTTGCATCTTAGAATCACTGAAATAAGGAAACCAATGACACATTCATTTCCAAAGGCCTTAAGGCTTTTTTGAAAACCAATTTTAACTTCTTTTGATCTACTGTCATGGAATAGGTAAATTTTATTAACCATGGCAATTCATCTACAGCACGTGGAGTCAAGAAATCCTTTCATTCACATTCATTCTGATTATTTACACAATGATTATCATAAGTCATAAAAGTGAATTGCAGGGTAATCGTAAAATTATTAAAGGCTGATAATGATGTAATATAACCAATTAAAAAAAAAGACTCTTTCAAACTCTCAATATGTTACTCCAAGAGGAACACATGAAAATTATTTAGACGGCAATATTCTTTTCATTATCTCTTTAACTAGTTACTAGTTACTAAAGTGACTAGTCATTAAATATATTTTAAACCATTAAAATGTATTTATTTTATTTTTTATTGAGGCAAAATTCAAGTAACATAAAATTTACCATTTAGAAGTGAATATTTATTCAATGGCGTCGAGTAGTTTTACAATGTTGTGCAACCATCACCTCTACCTAGTTCTAAAATACTTTCATCACCCCAAAAGGAAACCCTCTATCTATTAAGCAGTCTCCTCCCCTTCCTCCCTTTTCCCAGCCCCTGGCAGCCACTAATCTGCTTTTTGTCTCTATTGATTTTTCTTATTCTGGCTATTTCATATAAATGGAATCATATAATATATGATCTCCCGTGTCTGGCTTAGTATAATGTTTTTGAGGTTCATCCACTTTGTATTATATATCAGTACTTTATTTACTTTTTTGGTTGAATTATATTCCATTATATGGATATGTCATAATCTGTTTATCCGTTTATCAGTTGATGGGGCATCTGAGTTGTTTCTATCTTTGGCTATTATTAATAGTGCTGCTATAAGCATTATTTTTCAATTCTTTTAGGTATACACCTAGAAGGGAAATTGCTGGATTATGTAGTAATACTATGTTTAACTTTCTGGGAATTGCTAAATCTATAGGGACAGGATTATTTTACATTCTTATCAGCAATGCACGAGGGTTCCAATTTCTTTATGTCTTCACCAACATCATTATAGTTTTGAAGACAGTTTTTCTGAAACTGTAAAAAAGAATTTATGGATATTTAAATTTACAGAACTTTTTGGAGGGCATTTTGACACACCGTATTTTTAAAGCAGTTAGCAATGCAAAGTTATTGGTTTTTCCCTGTACACAGAGTACCTCGCTATTCTGGGAGCCACATGTGTTTGACCACACAGCCAGGTTTCAGGTTCCCTCCCTTGCTTCCTCCATGGTATAGAACTTTCTCATTTTCTCATAGGCCTTTACTTCTCTATTTCCTCTCTGCAGCACAGAAAGCCTTCCTTCTCACCCCTACCCAGTAATTCCTCCCTAAGCCCCCAGTCTCACTCCCATGCCAGCCAAGAGGGAAGGCCACTAAGGGAGTTAACGCCCCAAACTCCCCCTACTTCCCAAGGCTTACCTTAGTTTGACAAACACTGATTCTCCCTGCAGGATTCCGGCTTTTCCAGGCCCCAGTCCAACCCTTTCCTGTTACGAAAACCTAGCAGTTTTTTAATCAAGTGGATTGCATATGTCTTAAAATATATCTCGTGATCCTGGTGTGGTGAAAAGAACATTGCATTAGGTGGCAGAAAATCTAGGTTCCAAGTCCTATCCTATTTCCCAAGGCCTTCAACACCTCCATTCTTTTTAGCATTGCCTACTAAGTTCCTGCTATGTGCTATGTATTTAATTACAGAGGACAAACCACTTACCCTGCCTAGTTGTAAGTCTGTAACACAGAGAGAATACTTTATTTGCCTCGGATCAGATGATCTTGGACATTCATTCCAGCTGAAAATAATTCTGTGATTATGAACTTGAAAGGCTGCCATGGTAGGTTGGAACAGTGGTTCCTAGAAGTAGAGATGAAACAAATGAGTAAAATATCCAAAACATTAGAGAGAGAACATAAGACATTAAAAGAAAATTACCATTCATTATCATCATTTAATAAAGCCCCTCAAATTTGGAAGATCAAAAATCACAGGATCAGAGTCAATCCTTTAACTTAAATGCATTATTTTGTTTTGTAAATTAGACTTATTTTTCTAATTTCTAGGGAAACAGAGGAGAGAATCCTTAGAAGTGGAAACACATTCTCTCGCCATCTCAACAACGTAAGCCATCTAAACTGTTTCTCATTTCTCTGTCTTCCTAGTTATTTAGTTATTTGGAACTCAGAAGTTGTCACTGCTGTGGGAAGGAAATACCGTTCTGAGGGGAACAAGCATTTTTAAGGAGTAATTAGCATCTACAGTCACTAGAGGGCAGACCTGAGCCTAAAGATGCAGTTTTCTAGGATGAGTACCAGTCACCTAATTGTATTTCCCCTGTACGTCCCCAGAAGGAGCTGCTGTTCGCGTCCGTTGCCTAATATCTGATCGTTCCTGTTACTAGCTCTACAGCTCCTGGCAATTAGCTCCTCGTTTGAGCTGGTAGCGAGAGTCTACCTTATTTCAGAGACAAAATAGGGAGTGACACATTTTCTTCAAGATGCTGCCCTGCATCAGAAGACCAGAAATTTTCCTCTTCACAATTAAATTCTGTAACTTGAGTTCATCATTTGCATAAAAAAGTATGTTTGAAGTCCTTTGGGAGTGTTGTACTCTTCTGAGCGATTGAACTAGAAAGACGAAACAGATGCTGGCCTGTCAAGGTTGAGTGACTTCTCAAAAAATGCTGGGAAAATCCCCCTGCTATCAGTCAATTTCTTTAAGGACAGCAGTATGAAAGTATTCCGTTGCTTCGTCTAAAAAAGACAGGCGTGATACCCACTTTGGAATTTTCTTAGAATTCTTATGCACGTGTCATTTTATCCTCAACCTTGTGAGGGGGACATTATGATTATTTTAATTTTATTATTATTTAAAAACCCAATCTCAGGATTTTTTTAAAATTCAGTTTCCATTTTATCAATCAAAACTTGTCCAGAATAAAGTTGATGTAAAAAACATAAAATGCCACTAGAGAACTCATCATGAGAAGCCGCATTCCCTGCTCCGCCTTGGTTTTGCAACTCAGAGGTGACCATTTGGAATCCTCGACTGTCAGTGTTTTCAGAATTTCTTGGGTTCCCTTGCCTATTTCTAAGTAATGTGCTTATGCTATTATTCCTTGGTTTATCAAGTCTGGGTGTTAGCAACAGAATTCCTCTTAGATGGCGACTTACCTCTTTTGGCGAGGTGTCTCATGATCTTTGTTTTAAAGACAAGAAAATCAAACCTCAGGAAGTTTCTTACTTATCCAAATCACGTAACCAAGAACCATTGGAATGAAAATTAGGACCCCATCTTCAAAATTTAGACCTCATATAATTTCCACCACCATGTTGGGGGCCAGTAGAAAAATGCTGATTGCCTTCCAGGCTGTCCCCTTAAAATAGAGTTGCCAGATAAAATACAAGTATTAGTTAAAATTTGAATTTCAGATACAGAACAGGTACTTTTCAAGGCTATATACTTGAAAGTATAACATATACTTTTGTATATGTTATACTTTTGTTTGCTAATCTGGCAATTCTACCTTAAAACTATGAATGTGGGCCATTTACTTACTCTGGTTTTAAAACTCCGCAACTACAGATATAATAAGAAGTCTGTTATTATCCAAGACAAAGGATTTTTCTTCTGAGAAAGATGGACATTATTCATGATTTCCATACAGACACAATATAAAACAGGCAAAACTTAAAAATATGGAGTTCCGGGATATAGACATATGAAGTTAAATTATAAAGAGAAGAAAGCATATTTGTTAATACAAAATTCAGGACAGTGGCACCTGGAAGGTGAGAGGTCACCATGGGGAGTGACACATAGAAGGCTTCTAAGATATAGATAAATTGATAGTGAGTGCAATGGTTTGTTTATTTATTTTTTAATTTTTTGATGTAATATATTTCTACCCACTCTTGTATGTATATGTTTTATTAAAAATAAAAAAATAAAAGCATGCCTAGATTCTAGAATGAGACAGACCTTACTTCTAATTCCAGCTTCAGCCTCTCTGAGTTTTAGTATCTTCGTCTATAGAGTGAGAATAATAATAATACCTTATTGGTAGCATTGTTATGTGGTTTAGAAATAATGTATGTAAAGAACAGTATAGAGTATATGTATAGTATGTCCTTAGGAAATTTTATTATCGGTCAAGTACATGTGGGTGAAGCAGAGGATTGTGCCAGGACTGGGTAAACTTTGGTCAGAAATTGTCTTAGCTTCTGTTGGCTGTTGCCTTATTATCTAAACTCTCTCTTTCATTCGTGTGTACTTAAATTCTGAAGAAATAGCTCGAAATGTTTTGTAATTTTGTTGAATGTTGAAATACTTCTTAAAAATGAAGCGCAACCAGTTAAGAAGTAGATATGTGAGTTGAATGAGATGATGTTTGTAACTAGAAGAGTTAAAAAGAAAAGTCAATTCCCAGTTAATGTTAAGTTCTAGCTTCAAAGCATGGGAGGCAAGCAGGAGAAATCAATGAGGAAAAGTCTTCTGATTGGAATAGGCAATCATCTGCTGTGGACATGCAAAAAGCAAATTATTTTTCTTAACTATGTGTTCTCAGAAGACTTTTCCCTGACACTGAAATTATTCCTCCCAGTGCATAAATTTTTGGCAAGATTTGGAATTGAGATTATTATTATTATTTTTTGCATTTTCAAGTATATACTTCTATATTTCCTAATATATTGAAGTCTTTCGGCTTAAAATAAAAAAGGACTGATTATCCTTAACCAAGACTTTGCTTTAAGCCATAATTTGATATTAAATAGACAGAGCCTTTTTTAATAAGAAAGGGAGAACCTTCAAATGTAGAATAATTGAAGCATTTTTCTTATAAATACTCAGAACTGGCCAAAGATATAGGAAAATGGGCATTCTTATACTTGACTGGTGAAGTCTAAATCTTTTGGAAAGCAATTTGTTAGTATGTATTAAGAGCTCTAAACATGTTTGTATTCTTTGACCTAACTTAGCCACTCTACTGCTTTGCTCTCAGAAACCAATAGATATATTAGTTGAAACAGGTCAGAATAATTAAATCAAATTCCTTTGTGAACACAACAGGGTCTTAGAGAGGATCAGGAAAATCTTTAGATTTCTTAATCCTGTTTTAGTCCAGGAAAAGTAAATTACTGCTGGCTCCTCTCTTCCAGAGACTGACTTTTCTCAAAAGGTAGCTGCCAGAATTTCTGGTTTTTCTAGCCTATTCTGGTCTGGCTTTTGATTCTTAGTTTCCCCTAAGTCAGTAGAGAGTGGGCGGTGGAGGAGGTATAACTGAGAGAAAAGAGGAGAAAGGGAGGACAAGGCTAGACAAGGACGCTCAGAAAGTAGGGAGATGCTTAGAGAAAGGGGGAAAGAGGTGATATGGGCTATCACTTGCAAAATTCTTTTATCTTTTAAATGAACCTAGTTAAGTCTTTTCTTTTCTCCTTACTTTGGAGAAGGACCCTCTCCCTCAAACTTATATAATTATCTTGAAACTGATAACTAAGGTTCTCTTGCTACTGATAAAGATCATTGAAACTCGCATTCTCCTTGGCCCATTATAAGGCAGGAATGGCTTTAGGCCAAAACTGGGCCCTTGGAATCGGAGAAGGGGAGGGAACTTTTATCCAAGATTTTATTTTTTTTTCTTTCTTTTACGAAATGTATTAACCAAGCCTGATTTCCTTTACCTGCTTGATAGGCAAATCAATAATAGAAATGTAACTAGACATGATTCAAGTAACAAGTTTGTATCTTTTTCCTTGTCTAGGGATGGAGGTGGCACTTCGGTAGGAAACCTAAGACCCCGTCCTGACTAAGACAGAGAGGGATAGAGCTCCATGAAACCCCAAAAGGCAGGGAGTATGACCCTCCTCAGCAGGAAGCAGATAAGCAGAAGAGACCTCTCTTCTCTGAACATTCATACTAATAAGGGGGTTTGTGACTCTCAGAAAAAGGATAGACAGGAAAGTTAGGGGATTTGGGGTCTGCCTGCAAAGACACTGAGGTCATCCTATTCTAGAAAGAATCCATCCTAGTCTGTTCACAATTAAGAAAGCCAGATGGTATTTTTGGGCTAAAAGTAACTGATACAAGGAAACGGGAGCAGAAAAATGGGTACTAGTTTCAGTCAGTCACTTGCATCTGCGCAATGAAGACCCCCAACGACCTTCAACTCACCTGAGCCTCATTACACCATCATTATAACATGATGCATATGCCCAAAAGTTCATTAATATCATTATAACAGACTGAATTCTGGGAACAAACATGAGCAGAAAGCAAATGATAAATCACTGAGTCCTATCAATCTTAGTTGTCAATCAAGGAAGCCCACTCCTCTACAAAAAGTAACCAGCCACCGCAAATAAGGATAAAGACCCCAAAGACTTTGTTACCAGAACTTTGAACAATGCTTCTCCTGCTCAGGCCTGCTTCCATGTCTGGAAGTGTACTCTTGCTTCTATAAAAGTTTCTTTTCTGCTGTATTTTGGTATCTTGTTCAATTCTTTTGAGACATCAAGAACCTGGGCAACAAGCTGAGAGGGGAACCCCACTCTCTAGTAACAGAGGGGTGCCAGCACTGAGCAATTTCGGAACCCTTCTTTAGTTCAGAGACAGTTTCTAATTAACTTCCTGAAGAGAAGAAATTTTATCTGAGTTCAGAGAGTTTAAAATTTTATTAATTTCCTGGAAAGAAGAACGTTGATGTCTCCTTTTAGAAACTTCTATTTTCCAATCAAGGCAAATGTCCCATTTGTTCAGTTCAGTTTTAGAGGCACTTTTTTTCCCAATTGAGTATGCCAAAAAATTAATTTCAAGGTATTAAAAGAGCCCCATTTCTACCATCTTAAGCTGATACCATTTTTAGTTAAATCTCCCCATTTCCTTGGATACTTACATTTGCCTTGATTGGAAAATAGCACGTTGTCCAGGTCCTTGATGTCTCAAACAAAGACTTGAACAAGACACTGAAATACAGCAGCAAAGAAAAGTTTTATAAGTGATAGTACACTTCCAGACATGAAGTGGGCCTGAGCAAGAGAAGCATTGTTCTAAAGTTGAGCTATATACAAATTGTACAGAAAGCCTGCAGGAGCATTATGGGAGACTGTTTCGGGGCTTGTCAGCCTTGGAGGCACGATTTCCCATTTAATTTTAGTTTTTCTTTAAGCCAATTTAAAAAGGCCAAAATTAAAAGCGGTCAAATAAGAACAGCTCAAACAAAGTTGAGACCCACTACCTAAAGGAGGTAGGTGTGGGATTCTAAGAAAAGACTCATCTAGTTCACCTGATGCAAAGCGGGGAGCTAATGGAGCATGATTGGCCTCTGCTGGTACCTAGCACCAGGTCCAGGTCAGCAAGGTGGTCCAGGGTGGCTTCTTCGGAATCCTGCCAGCTTTACCAAGTAAATGTTGACATAAGAAACATCCAAACCTGTAGAAAAATTTTATAAGAGTTTATTAGAGTTTATTTGAGCCAAACAGAGGATATGCCTGGAAGCAAGATCTCCACAGACTGAGAAAAATGCTACAGAATGACAGTTTGCAATTTCTTTTATGCATTTGGAATTAAGGAGTGAATGTAAAATAGATTACATGAAAGTGGGAGAAAGCAAGACAAGGATTGGATTAGAGGATAACTAAGATTATATTCTCTCTTGAGGGTATTTATGTTTCAAAGATGTGTTGACCGAGATGCACAGAAATAATGCTCGGGGCTTGCTTGCTTAAAGCAAAAATAACTTTTTACTAGGGAAGTTATAGGCCTGAGGTGTGATTACCCACATTGACCTGTCCAGTTAGGAATTTATGATCAGATCACTCTGTGAGGTTACTTTCTGTTAGATTTATTACAGCACCCCTTTTTTCATCCACATTATAATTCTACCAGGAATATTTCCTTTAAAACTCTCGGACATGGCCGCAATTAATAAGAAATCTCTTTTCTTTCCTCAGAGGTCTGGGTCGCAGTTCATAGAATAAATGTGCATGCATGTTTGTCAAGTATTACTGATAATGATGAAAAAGTAAGCTATCTAAACATTCATCAATAGCGGAATGATGAAGTAACTTACTGTGCACCCATATCGTGGAGGATAAACTGTTGCAAATACATTTACTGAGATTTTAATGAAAAGAGAAAATGCTCATAAGTTTATGTTAAATGAAAAAAGCAGTATACAAGTGGTATAAAATTATCTCAACCACGCAAAATATATATTTATAAAAATATTGGAATTAATAAAACAAACCCAAAAGCAAAAAAGTGGTAATTTTTAGATCGAGGGGTTGTAATTTTTTTCTTCTTCTTCATACTTTTATTTTCCAAATTTTCTACAATATGCACTATTGCCATTATAATAAAAAACATTTAAAAAAAAATTCCAAGGTGGTAGCGTATTTCTATATTGGTTATATATGAATTGATTCATGTGTGCAGGGTGAAAGAAATCAAATGGCACAGATATTACATTCCATTTTCAGTTCCTCTAAGCAGGGATAAAATGGCACTTTCTCAGAGAGGATTTGTGCAGCTTACATTGCTATTAAATTGTATCATTTTACTATAGTATTTAGAGAACTCCAGTGTGTGGGTTAAATAAAAGTCATGTTTTTATATTGGTATATGAAATGACACAAATCTCTAGTCCCTTGGGAGAATATGCCATTTGTAATGCCTATTATTTTTATGTTATTAAACTCATCTCTGCTAATAAGATCTATAATTATTAAGCAGAAAGCATAATGAAGTTGGCTGATTGCAAAGGGAGGAGAAGCCAAGTATTTCAAACCCTCTGACATTTTCTGGTGACAGCCATTGACTAGAGCACTGTTATTTTAAAGTAATTTTATCGAGAAAGGAGTATGTTTACAGAACATTAATTGAAGAGTTTATATTGCTTAAGAGCTTTAAATTTCTGAATATGAACACTGATTTCTCTCATTATCATTCCCTCTCTGCCCACTCCCTCCTTGCCTTCCTGCGTCCCTCTTGCTCTCTATTCAGAATTTCGATGTGAGGATAGGATAAAGCAGGGATCTGTAGCCTTAAATAAAGGCGTAAGATTGACTTGACGGTCTGGGCTTGGAGACCCCTGCACCATATCTCCCTTCAGGAGAACCCTTTAAAAGGGCTTTGTTTGATTGTCAGGAGGTTTTTTGCTGGGTATGACTTCCTCACATTAAATAAATGATATCCCATTGTGAGACATTCCAAAGGATTTAGAGAATAAACATAAAACAGTGGTCATATTTATGGAGATACACATGAGAGGTGTGAGGGACATAGCCATGAAATATATATGTTACTATAATTCATACATACATATATATGTGTGTGTGTCTCTATATACATATGCATTATATATATATATATGAATTCCTTTCCATCAAGCTATTATTTTGAAAACAAAACAAAACAAAACAGTTGGTTTTAAAGTTCTGCTACTGTGTTACTAAGCTAGTATCTCTTAGCTTCAAACTCACACGTCTATATTCATTCTGTTTTGTGATGCTGCGACTCTGCAAACGACTTTTCTGCTTAACTGACTGGCTCCTTCAGGCTCTGCGCATCCGGCACTAGAGGGAGACTGTGAGGCTGCAGGAGGCAGAGATGTTCTCTTTCTTGCTAGCGTCCAGTTTTTGTCAGTGTCACCTTAGCAACCCTACTTCACTCTAGCAGAAGCAGCTCTTTCCAGAAGCAGCAGTTGATTTCAGTTTATAGATTTTCTAAACCTTGGGGAACCAGCCTTATCATACACTTTCAGAGACAAGACCTCAGTGAACAGGGACACCTCCTCCCTTCCTTAAAGGCCTGGTTCCCAGTTCCCTTGGAACCTCCCCCAAGTTTCCGAGGCACCTGTATTGTCTGAACAGCTGCCCCTCCTCAGAGGTCTGAATCCCAGTTTGTGGGACCCACTCCGCGAGTTTCTGAGTTTAAATAATAATCTGACTTTTCCTTAGTTTCTCAATCCTAGGGGTGGTGGCTACATACTGTGTGTGCCATCTCCGTGATACCAACTCTTCCTTTTCTGCTATTCTGGTTCTCCAGGATTTGTCTAGCAATCCTTTATGTTACATGTTCTTTGTTAAAATAACTGGTGTGATTTCTATCTTCTTTCTGAATCCTGACTGATACATCTTCCTAAAACAATAAGATTGGGTCAATGTTAATCCTCATAAAATGCTTTGGGCTGGTTGCTGATTACTACCTGCAGATAAAAGAAAATGTTTCTTTGTTTCTATCTCAGAAGACTTTTCTTAAAGTCTAATTGACTAGGCTATATATAAACTAATTTTAAAAATATACATATTAATAAACTATGTAGAAGCTGATTTTAAAAATGTATTTTTTCTCCTTGCTTTCATAAAAGCTTTTCATAGAAATTTTCATTCCTATAAATGATGTGATGCATCCAGACATTCCATACGAATCCAATGATGTGTTAAAAAGTACATAATGTGTAAATACAATCTCATTGGCTCCATATTTAAAATAGAGGTGAAATTTTTTAAAAATATATTTATTAATAAAAAGTAAAATAATAAATCTATTCTGTGTTAACATAAAATTTTTAATAAAAAATAACTATATTTTTCAAAACATAAAATATTTAGTCAGAAAAGTCAATATTTTAAAATTTTGCATATCTTTTTAATATCTGGCTTAAAAGAAGACAGCTAATTTCTCATATACATCTTGCATTCATTCTTAGATGTTGTTTTGTGAAAAAAATAGCCTCCAATAGATATGTAATTTGAAATGGAAATAGTATTTTAATAGCCTTTGCAAGTAAATTGAAAATTTTCTTTATTATTACACAAAAACTTGATAAGTGATCATTTCTTTGCTTTTTAAGTAATGGTTTCTTAAAAGTTGGTTGCGATGTTCAATCTGAAAATATCAAGACAATTTTTTTTTAAAAGGCAAGGCAACCCTTGGTTGACTTCACAGATTGTAAGGACCTTGTCAGCTTACAATCCCTTATTTAAAAAAAATTTTTTATGCCTACAGCACCTGGTGGTCTCCCATCCAAGTACTAACCAGGCCTGACCCTGTGAAGCTTCAGAGATCAGACAGGATTGGGCTTGTTCAGGGTAGCATGGCCTTAGATTTCAATAGACAATTTTTAAACAGATATCTTGAAATATAACTGACATACAGTAAGTCACACATATTTGAAACGTACCATTTAATGAGTTTCGACATATGGAAAAATTCATGTATACATTACAAAAGTCAAGATAACAAACATTTTTATTACCCTCAGAAGTGTCCTTGTGCCTCACTGCAGTCCATTCCTCCTTCCCATGTCCCCCAAACTGTTCCCAGGCAATCATTGATGTGTTTTCTGTCACTAAAGTTTACTTTGCATTTTTCTATCAGAGTGCTGCTCGAAAGAAATATAACATGAACTACAAATGTGAGCCACACATGTAATTGTAAATTTTCTAGTAGTATATTTCATTTGACATGATACACCAAAATATTATCATTTTGGCATGTAATCAATATAAAATTATTAATAAGATATTACCATAGACTGAATGTTTGTGTCCCCTCTAAAATTAAGTCCCAGTGTGATGGATATGGAGGTGGGGACTTTGGAAAGTGGTTGGGTCATAAGGGTGGAGCCCTCACAATGGGATTAATGCCCTTATAAAAGAAACCCCAGAGAGGTTCTTTGCTCCTTCCACCATGTGAAGACACAACAAGAAGATGGACATCTATGAACCAGGAAGCAAGTCTTCACCAGACATGGAATCTACTGGCAACTTGATCCTGGACTTCCTAGCTTCCAGAACTGTGAGAAATAAATTTCTATTGTTTACAAGCCACCCAGTGTATTTTCGTTATAGCAGCCCAAACAGATGAAACATGCTTTATATTCCTTTTTTTTTTTATATTAAATATTGAATATCTGGTACATACTTCATACTTATAATATGTCTCAATATGAAGTAGTCACATTTCAAGTGCTCAATAGACATATGTAGTTAGTGGCTGCAGCATTTGACTGTGCAGGTCTAGAACTGTAGCTAAATGAAATAATAAAGTATTAGTCTCCTTTGCCTAGTATTTTTCACTCAGATAAGTATGTTGAAATATATTCATGTTGTAGCGTGATTAGTAGTTTGTTCTTTTTAATTGTTAAGTAGTATTCCATTGCTTGGATATGACACAATTTGTTTATCCTTTCCCTTGCTGATGGACATTTGTTCCCTGGCTCTCAAGGTTTTGGCTATTATAAATAAGCCTGCTATGAATATTCATGTTCAAGTCTTTGTATGGACATGTATTTTCATTTCTCTTGGGGAAATACCTAGGAATGGGATGACTGGGTCACACAGTATATGTTAAATTTTTCATAAAACTGGCAAACTGTTTTCCACAGTGGCTGCATCATTTAACATTCCATCAGTAATTTGTGACAGTTTCATCTTCCAATGCCTGTCATTGTCAGTCTTTTAATGTTAGCCATTCTACTAGATGCGTAGTGATACCTTGTTGTGGTTTTAATTTTCATTTTCATAATGAACAATTACATTAAGCATCTTTTTCATAGATCTTTTTTGGTGATGTATCCGTGTAAATCATTTGCTCACTTTTACCATGTAACTTGCCTTATTATTATTATAAGAGCAAGTTATATATTCTAGATATCAGTCTTTTGTCAAATATGTGTTTTGCATATCTTTTCTCCCAATCTATAGGTTGTCTTTTTATTTTGTTTTTGGTATTCCAAAGAGCAAAAGTTTTAAATTTTGATAAATTTATTAATTTTTTAACAGTTTGTGCTTTTTCTATCATGTCTTCTTTAAGAATTCTTTACAAACCCAGGGTCTTTAAATTCTCCTATATATTCCTTTAGAAGTTTTATGGTTTTGACTCTTACATTTAAGATAAGGATATAATTTGAGTTAATGTTTGAGTTAATTATGAGATAAAATTGAGTTTTTTTTTTTTAAATGAGTATCCAATAGTTCCAGAATCATTTGCTGAAAGATGATCTTTACTGCATAAATTGCTTCGGCATCTTTGTTTAAAAATATTGGATACAGAGAATTCTGGGAAACATGGTGGAGTGAGAGATGTCCTCAGATCTCTCCCCTTGAAGGAACAATAAGCTGAACATCTAAAATTCAACAAAAAAACACCCAAACTGCACACCAGCAAATATGTGCATGGGATCTTCATGTAAGGGCTACCACAGGTCAGAACCCTGGGTGTTGGGTGGTAGACTGGGAGAAACAAAGAAGCTGCCTCTCACAGCCACTGGAGCTCCTTGTAGAAGGAGGGGGAGGGGTGAAGTTGCGGTGACTTCCCTGATCAGACCTTCCCAGAGATGCTGAAACTTTTAGCAGCCAGCAGCAGGGCCCAGTCATCAGGGCAGAAAGCAGAGAAGCGGGATGGGACAGCAGAGAAACAACAGCTGATTTTTACTGGCCCTGGGTACAAAACTGAGGCTGAGCCGCAGCCCCCAACTCCTAACCCAGAGGGTCTTTACCCCCATACCCTCCAAGACCGATCACTGCTGAGTCCCAGGGGAATCTGAACAAATGCTACCAAAGCTGTAGCTAACACTGACAGGGACTGAAATTGGGAGTAGCAAGTGTGACTAAATATCTACAAGAAAATAAAAAAAGACATTTAGGCTTCATATAAAGCAGGGATCTAAGTGGCTTAGATGCCACCTACTGGAAACCAAAAGAAAAACACCTTTTTTACAGCAGGCTAAAGAGAGATCTTTATATAATAAATCTTTCTGAAAAAACAACAGAATACATTTCCATTAATGCCCAGGTGGAGAAATAATCTATTAAACACCATGAACAACCAAAGTGAAAAGACATCTCAAAAAGAAAGAAAAAGCTCCAGAAAATATGCTTACAGGCTTAGAAATATGCGACTTAAATGACAGAGAATTCAGAATGGTACTTCTGAAAAAATATTGGATACAGACTTCTGGTCAAGATGGCATAGTAGGTAGACACTGTGCTTGCCTCCTCTCATGACCACATAAAAGTTACAACTAAATTGCAAAATAGCCAACATTGAAAGTCACCTGAAGTCTGGCTGAACAGAAGTCCTACAACTGGGGATTTACAGAGGAGACCACCTCAAGACTGGTAGGAGGCACAGCAATGTGAAACAGGCTTGTCCTACAAACACAGTAGCAGTTGAGAATTGGGAGGGATATCTTGGCTGCGGAGGTCCCCTTAGAGGAGCAAGGGGTCCTGGCTCCACACCAAGCTTCTCACCCCAGGGTTTCAGTAACAGTAAGAGAAGTCCCCACAATCTCTGGCTGTGAAAGCCAGTGGAGATTGCAGCTGAGAGAGACAGAGAGCTGTTGAGAGTTGCAAATGTTCCTCTTAAAGGGCCCACATGCAGACTTACTTGGTGACAAACTTACTCACTCTGGGCTCCAGCACTGGGGCAGCTGCTTGAAAAGCACCAGTGTCATACAGGAAGGAACTGAATTGTCTGTCTTCAGGGAAGGGCTGGAGGGGGCAGCTGTCTCCCAGGCAGAAGTGCTGACAGGACCCATTGTTCATTTGTTGAGCCCTCCCCACTCCCGGGGTGCAGACACAGGCTCACCATATCTGAGTCTCCATCAACCTGGTTAACATAGGTCACCCTACCTAGGTGATTCCCTGAGACCCACTCCTTCCAACTTGCAGGCCCACCCAAGCTACCTCGAGTGGTTTTTCCAAAAGATGAGTGCTCTTGGCTTGGCTTCAGACCTTTCTAAAATCTCTTAAAGGTTCACAAAATCCAAACAAGCAGCATCTGGCCTTAGCATGCCCAATATCTCTTGCTGAGCAGCACCAAGTCCAGCACTGGTGGCAGCTGGTTTTGATTCACAACTTGACCTCTCAAGGCACCACTAAGCCCAGCATGGGTGGTCAGCCAACTGTGGATTGCTTGGTGAATCTTGCCAGGTGGCCCTGGGCAGTACACGCTGTGGCTGAACTTGGCTGAGTCAGGGCTCTCCCAGGAGGCCTTGGGGCTGGCACACCTGATGGCCTGAGACCCACTCCTTCCACCTGAGCTAGAACACCACCATGGGCTGCATCGATGATGACAAACCCAAAGGGCAGACTGGACAGGCACCAGAGCCCTGCTTAAGTGAATCCTGCTCCACAGGGTCAGACACTCGACCAATCACCTCGAGGGTCAATCCTTTCCATTGACATCCTAACAGTAACCAAGGCTCAACCACAATAAGAGGCCACACACAATCCACATAAGGGACATACCTGGAACACCTGACTCAGGTGACCAGGGAGACTGTGCCACAGGACATCTACTACATAGAGCCACTCTACTAAGACCAGGAGATTTGGAGCCCTACCTAATACATAGAAACAAACACAGGGAGGCAGCCAAAATGGGGAGATGAAAAAAAACATACCCCGGATGAAAGGACAGAATGAAGCTCCAGAAAAAGAACTAAACAAAATGGAGATGAGCAATCTATCAGATGCAGAGTTCAAAACACTGGTTGCTCAGTGCACTTAGGGGAAGAGTAGATGAACTCATTGATAACTTTAACAAAGAGATAGAAAACATAAAAATGCAGATAGAAAACATAAAAAAGAAACAGTCAGAAATGAATACAATAATTGCAATGAAGAATACTTTAGGAGGAATCAACAGTAGATTAGATGAAGCAGAGGATTGAAACAGTGATTTAGAAGATAAAGTAGCAGGAAACGCCCAATTAGAACAGTAAAAAGAAAAAAGAATCCAAAAAAAAAAATTAAAGATAGTATAAGGGGCCTCTGGGGCATCATCAAGCATACCAACATTTGCATCATAGGGGTACCAGAAAGGGAAGAGAGAGAGCAAAGAATTGAAAACCTATTTGAAGAAATAATGACTAAAAACTTCCCTAACTTGGCAAAGGAAACAGACATACGAGCCCAGGAAGTGCAGAGAGTCTCAAACAAAATGAACCCAAAGAGGCCCAGACCAAGACACATCATAATTAAAATGCCAAAGTTTAAAGACAAAGAGAGAATCTTAAAAGCGGCAAGAGAAGAGCAATTAGTTACCTACAAAGAAGCTCCCATAAGGATGTCAGATGATTTCTCATCAGAAACTTTACAGGCCAGAAGAGATTGGCATGAAATATTCAAAGTGATGAAAAACCAGGGCCTACAACCAATATTACTCTACCCAGAAGAGCTATCATTTAGAATCAAAGGAAAGATAAAGAACTTTCCAGAGAAGAAAAAGCTAAAGGAGTTCATCACTACCAAACCAGTATTATAAGAAATGTTAGAGGGACTTCTTTAAGGAGAAGAAGGAATAAGAAAAAACAAAAATATGAATAATAAAATGACAGTAACTATATATATATATATCAACAATTACTTCAACTGTGAAAAGATTAAATGCTTCAATCAAAAGACAGGGTGGCTAAATGAATTAGAAAACAAGACTCTTACATATGCTGCCTATATATCAAAAGACACACACAGACTGAAAGTAAAGAGATGGAAAAGATATTTCATGAAAATGTAAATTAAAAAAAAAATCTTGGGTAGCAATACTCATACCAGACAAAATAAACTTTAAAACAAAGGCTATAAAAAGAGACAAAGAAGGACCTAGTAATCCCCCTTCTGGATATCTATCTGAAGAAACCCAAAACTACTTTGAAGGGACATGTGTATCTATATGTTCATTGCAGCATCTATTTGCAAGAAATGGAGGCAACCAGAGTGTTCATCAATAGTTGAATTAATGAAGAAGAAATGGTACATATATATAAAAAACTGGAAAAAAAAAAAAAAGAAATCTTGCCATCTGAAACAATATGGATGGACCTAGAGAGTATTGCTCTGAGTGGAGTAAGTCAGACTGAGAAAGACTAGTGCCATATGATTTCATTTACATGGAGCCTAAAGAACAAAAGAAACAAACAAAAGAGAAACAAAACTCATAGATACAGAGAACATTCTAGAGTTGCCAGGTGGAGGGGTGTTGGAAAGGTGGGTGAAAAAGGAAAAAGGATTAAGAAACTGTTAGTCACAAAATGGTCATTGAGATGAAAAGTATAGTATAGGGAATATAGTCAGTAATATTCTATTAACTATGTATAATGTCAGATAACCTATTGGGGTGATCACTTCGTAAGTTATATAAATGTCTAATTTGTACACCTGAAACTAGTAAATATTGTAGGTGAACTATAATTGAAGAATAAAAATTATTATTAAAAATATTAGCTACATATGTGTAGAATTATGTCTAGAGCTCTGTTAAGTTCCATCAATTTATATGTCTATCTTTACTTCAATGCCACATTATCTTGATTATTGTAGCTTAATAGTAAGTCTTAAAATCAGATAGAAGTTTCTTTAACTTCTTTTTAAAATTGCTTTGACTACTCCAGTTTTTTGCATTTCCATATAAACTTTAGAATTAGCCTGTCAAATTTTACAAAAATAAAGCCTGTTGGGATTTTGATTGAGATTGCACTGGTTCTTTAGATCCATTTGGAGTGATAGCAATAAACATTCTAGACTTCATTACATTAAAATATATTGGTTACGGTTATCTTATAGTGTGAATGTATCTAACCTACACATGAATGTGTAACATCATGCATTGGTCATTTGGAAAATATTCACTGAGTTATGAGGATCTTCCAAATGTTTACACATTTTATTAAACAATATATTAAAAAATCATATTCATTAATATTTCCACCAATCTCATCAGGAAAGTTTTTAAGTATTGGGAAGCTTTCAAGCTCACAGTGGCAGATACACATTGACCAAAAATCCTAATTTTTGCTGGAGAGCTCAAATTTTGTCATTGGCAACAAATACTTTTAGTTTTCCTTGAAGTGACAGGTTCGCTTGATTTATTTCTCAGAAAACATCTGCAAATACCCCAGTCTGAATAATCCTAGTTCGTCAGTTGTTCTTTCAATAAAAATTGTGTTCTATGGAAAAAAAAAATGGCTAGCTTAGCTTGCAACTCAAACGCAGGTTCTTTTTCTTATGACAATCATTGTAGTTTGGTATGCAGCCAAAATACTTTATTTGTACTTTCCATTTCATCATGTAGAATATTAAATAGTTGTATATTCAAAAGTTGAGATTTTTAAGTGCAACTGGTCTTTTTTTCCCTTCCTTCCTTCCTTCCTTCCTTCCTTCCTTCCTTCCTTCCTTCCTTCCTTCCTTCCTTTCTTCTTTCCTTCCTTCCTTCCTTTCTTCCTTTGAGTGTGCAGTGATGAAGAATACTGTGACTACTAATATAATTTGGTGTCACTGCCTTGATTTCTGTAAGATGCTAACAGTTTTACTTACCATTGTTTTTGCACTATTATCACCAACATCAACACAGTAGAAAAGGCAAATAACACCCAGTATTATTATGTAAATAGTTTTGACCTCGTGAACCCCCATGATAGTTTAGGGACCACCCACCCCCCCTCAGGGTTTCATGGACTACACTTTAAGAACCATTGCTTTAAGGACACGAAAGGGCATTTAATACAACCTGGAAGGATGCCGGAGGCTTTGCTAGGAGGCTGGGTGGATACACATGTAAATAAGGGTTGGGCCTTTTGAGCCACGCTTCATCTGCTCAGGCCCGCTTTCAGATCTGGAAGTGTACTTTCCCTTCTAATAAAGCTTTTCTTTTCTGCTGTAGAAAAAAAAAAGTATTGGTTGTTTAGACAAAGGGAACGGCATGAGCAAGGGCACAAAGTATGAACAGCAAGTCTCTCTTCCTCAGTTTTGGGGAAACAAAGGTTCAATGAAGGCAGAAGCCACAGTTGAGATGACAAGAGATATAGAGAGCCCTGTATGCATGAGAGAGCTGAAACTTTGTCCTTCAGCTGTTGGAGAGTTCTTGATGGTTTCATAGCTGGGGAGAAACACAATTAGAATTGTCTGTTAGCTCTAGTACTCTGTCAACAATATGGTGAATGAATTTGGGAGGTTTACACTAGAGAGAGGGAGCTCAATTAAGAACCTATGCCTTGTCAAGGTAAGAGATAATTTAATATAACAGATGGTCAACTAATTAAACACTCAAACCCCCTCCCCTTCATTAATTCAGTCAGAATATTCTAACTAGTGCATTTGCTTGGGGGACACAACTATATATCACCTTTGATTCATGAACACAAAATTGACAATGAAAAAAAAAGTAGACTTATAGATTAAGACTTTATGTATCTATTACCTGTGTCCTTGCAGGCCCTCCAACGGAAATTTGTACCCTCTCTGCTCAGTTTAATTATTTCCTTTACTAATTAGGGAACAGAGAACAGAGAGCAGAAGTGGATTTACAAGCTATGCTTAATTGTTTCTTGTCAGAGCATAGCTAGGATATTGTAGACATCCAAAGTCTCAGAATTAATTTTTTTGCGTTACTATGATGTAAATGTTTCTGTGTGTGTGTGCTTACACATAACATGTGCTCAGGCCTATATATAATGGTATTCATTTGTATGTTTTAACACTGCACTCCGCTGGTACACCCTAATCCAAATCTCTGTTAGCTCTTGTCTGGACTTCTCCAATGGCGAGTCTTATTTCTAATTTTAACCCAATACCATTCATTTTATACACAGTATCCACAGTAATATTTAAAAAATATAAACCAGATCATATCATTTGCCTGCTTACAATCCTCTGATGACTTCTTGTTCCACACAGAAAAAAAAAATCCAATACTTATGTTGTTCCACAAAACCCTGCATCACTGACTCCAGTCTGGCTCTCCAACCACTTCTCCTATCTCGCCTTGCTTTGCTCACCAAAGTCTCATTACCTTGGTGTGTTTTCATCACAGTCTCTTTGCTCTAGCTATTTTTTCTGCAAGCAAGGGATGCTATTCCCTTAGAGCTTCCTTCAGGTCCTAATGAATTATGGGAAGCTCTTTTCCTGATCATCCAACCTAAAGTAACCTCTCTACCACTCCCTATCACTTTGCTCTGGTTTATTTTCATCATAGTCTTGAGCTAGGTAGTACCTGCAACATTGCCTGATACAAAAAGTAGGTTCTCAATAAGTATTTGTGGAAAAAATAAATTACAGGTTATTTTTTTGTACACTTTTTATGGTTCTTACAAAGTTGTAATGCAAATAATCTCATATTGATAATTATTTAAGAGTCATCTTTTCAATGCTGAATGTTTGTTTTTGCTTAGGTCAGGGTTTTGTTTCTTCTAAAAGCATATAGTGGGAGTTTGAAATTACTCAGAAAGTAGGTGGCTTTCTTTTAACCAGGTGGAGGTATTAGTCATGGTTAAAAACAAGAGACCTTATCAGTACACTTATGGAATAATGTCAATGGTTTCCTCTTTAGAGAAAGAGATAAATAATAAAATATAAAAATCGTACAATCTGGAGAACACAAATATATAAAGAAGTTATTAATAAATGTGACAAATACTGTAATGAAGACACAAAGCATCATGGGAACACGGTGTCAGGAACTGCTTTCAGGAAGTCAGGGAAAACTTCAGAGAGGAGATGGCAGTTGATATGGGTCATGAAGGATGAGGAATTTTCCAGGTAGAGAAGAGAGAGAAAGGTATTTCAGGCACATGGAACAACACACAGAAAGCCACAAATGTGTAGAACAGAGTATGGGAAAATAAGTATCATGTAGAAAATAGCTTATTTTCTTCCAGTGACCCACAAAGCAAGAGTTTGGGTTCTAAGAAGACCCTCCACACCAGTGGCATCTCTTTAACTGTTTTGAATATACTTAGAAAGTAGTAGAATCATTTCCCCCCTAAAAGAAATCTTTTGTAGAATCCCCAAGGTTTACAACAGTAAAAATCCTCTCTGGGTGAAGAAGGCAAAGGGGGCCTCTGTTACCGTTCTTGACCTCCTAGTCTCTCCCTGTGTGGACTTTAGGACCCAAGAGCTTTAAAGGAAATAACTTAAAAGCTAATTTATACTTAAAAAAAAAAAAAAAACTGGGTGGGAGTTGTGTGGCCATAAAAATGTACCACTCAGATCTTCTGCTCCAAGGAATACAGTGACAGATGGGAATTCCCTACAGCACTTGCGTGAATCCACACTCCCCACAGGCTGCTCCTGGCCAATGACTGAATGTGACAGTGCTGCTAATACAGGCCTGTTTATGAAAAATGGGAGACTCCTCCGATGGCTGACTTTGGCTCAGATGTTCTTAGAATGGTGCTGCAGTCTAAGACTCCCTTTCCAATATCCCTTTTTAGTTTCCTCTCATCCTTCCAAGCTCTCTTCACCTCCTTCAGCTCCCTCCCCTTTTTCCCTCACTGGCATTTTCCTCAATAAATTTCTCACATGTCTAATCCTGTCCTGGCATCTGTTTCTAGAAGGACTCGAACTAATACAGGAGCCTATGCAAGTGAAACAAAAGATTTGCATTATCCTTACAACTGCATATTTCCAGATTATCTAATGTGAGAGTTCCAAAGTGCATTAATATTGGTACTATTCCAATAGAACCCAGTAAAGAGGAGAGGATTGAGAAAGGAACTCCTAGGCACTCCACTGTATTTTTAAAGCTTGCAAATCGATCATGAGGAAAATCCAAAATCTAAATATGGACAGACTGAAAAACTTGAATAACATTTAAACAGCCAAAGTAGAACTGAAGATTAGTTAATGGAGGCTGTTTTTACACCCACACAACCTGGCATATCACTGCTGTACAGTCTTTGTCACACACACACAAAAATACTACAGAAATATGGTTCTTTGAAAACATCTTATGTCCCTGTATAAATGGCATAGGATCCAGAGGCATTTCGGCAAATAATATGTTTTCCTATGCCAATGTATAAATAACTTTAGAGTATTGAGATAAAGGGAAAGTTGCCAAGGCTGTTGCTACACTAAGAAAAGCAGCCAATTTGAAGCCTGTGCTGCTATTTGCTGCTAGTCCTGAAATTTAATGAGACCAAGCACATTGCTGTTTTCACATGACCAGAAGAGAGGGCAGGTGTTGCCATCTCTTACTACACAGGAAAGGCCAAAATCGCACTTCCTCAGTTTACCTGCCCCCTTGGTGAAATTTACTTAGATTTTCTTCTGTTGGATAAAATATCTTTTTAAATGATGACCAAACCCAGGTCTCCCCAGTTTTTAATGTCACAATGTACATGCAATCCTTCTGGGTTGGACCAAAAATACTTCCATTTTTCCTTTCTACTTTGTGGCAAAACTTGTAAAGGGGGAGAAGGATCTGCAGAAAATATAATAATTTAGGATGTCCTGGAATACCTTGGAGGTTCGCATTATTAAGATCCTGGTGCCCCGATGTGACCACAGTTGCCTTTGTTATCAGTTTGGACTTTGCCATTCCTTCATTTACACTTTAATTCACATATTAAACCTTTCTTGATAACTGTGCAGTGTGCTGGGAATAGCAATTAACATGACTGGCAAGGTCCCTGCTCTCTGGTAGCACACAATTTGAGTAGGGTTGTAATACACAACATAATGGAAATATGAGTGATCAGACTGAGTGACTGGGCAGAGAGTGGCTTTTTTACACAAAGTGGTCATGGATGCCCTCTCTAGAGCCAGCTATGGAAAGGACTATGGAGAAAAGGGAACATCAAATGCAGACACTTAGGTGAGAATAACATGGCTTGTTCAAGGAACAAAAGGAAGGCTGAGGGGGTTGGATCACAGGGAGCATAGGACAGTAGTAGAAAAGGAGGTCAATGTGAAAGGCTGAGCCCAGGCTTGTAGGGCCTTATAGACCCAGCGTGCATAGGAGTTCCAGCTTGCTCTAAGTGCAATGGGAGTTAACTGGAGTGGTTGGGTTTTGTTGTTGTTTTTGTTTGATTTTAGACACAGACACTTTCAATGTTGGATGTTTCTTTCAACAATCTGAGTACTTCCATTTTTCTAATCAATTGGCCTTACTCGTTATATTTCTTCCTTGTAGAATGTGAATCTTTGTGTCCTCAAAGCCTAGCATGTAACCTAGCATGTGAATATTCAATAAATGTTGAATAAGTGAAAAGCTATTGAGTATGAAGAAATACAAAGTTGTGGTAAAAATCAGTGTGAAATGCTAACAGTTAATAGGTCAGCATTGGATGGCAGCCAAAAAGAGGAAAGCAGCCAAGTAAGCACTTGTATTATGACAAATCCTTGGCAAAGTGAGGAGGCGAATTGGCTACTGACACTAATGGGGGTACTTTAAAATGTTGTAATTCAATGTGAGACCCAGAAAACAGGCACAGTTATAAAGGTATTTCAGTGGCTTACATGATGTGTGCCGTATTTGTCTTCTTGCTGGGTACGATCTTGTCTCCCGACTGGATAGGGGAAAGGGGTTTGAATATTCCTCTCTCTTCTGGTTGATTAGAAGGTAAAGTGAACATTTGTCCTTCTTTTTGGCTGCTTAGTATCTGAAACCCTTTCCCATGCTTGGATTTTCCCACTTCGTGTCAGTAAAAGACAGAAAGCATCTTCTGCTACAGAAACTGAAATGTCAGATACTTGCTTTCTAGACTCTATTGCTAGAGTCAGGCATGAATCATAGTATTCACTTATGAGATGAAGTTGTGAAATTGGGGAAACCATGAGAAACTCTCCAGTGTCCCTCGGGGTCAGAGGTGGCAGAATGATTGAGTTTCTGGGATAGCAGTGGTAGAGGGGCTAGTGGGACCCAGGGTCCAATTAGCCGATTGCCTATGTAAATCATCAGGCCCCATCTCATGAGTATTTTCCTGGCTGCTGCACTGCAAACTTGACGTTTCAGTATTCCTAGAGATTCTGCAAGCCACCTAATATTTTTCAATAAATTTATTTTCTGCTTCAATCAGATAGAGTTGGTTTCTAGCCTTTGCAACTCAGAACTGTGAACGATCCAGAAATCAGAATGTGTGTGGAACTATATCTGTCTTGGTTAAGGTTGAAGGCAATGAAAGTCCAGCTGGCGTTGTTAAGGGTTCTTGTCATGATCTGGTGAAGCAGTTAATCAATCTTCACCTGTGTGCACCCAGATTGAACTGCCATTGAAAGCAAAGAGTTAGGGAACTAAGAGATCAATGCTACTGAATTACATAAAGGTCATAGGGAATTCAAGGACTATGGGATGAGATGGTTTCTTCTAATGATAATTGATAGCTTATGTAAAAAGAAAGACATACTTAAATTTTTAAATTCTCAGTTCAAAGCCCATACTGAAAATCAGAGTCTTCTGTGGATTTGTTAAAAGAATTTCTGCACACCACAGAAGTGTGCAGAAAGCCAAATAGCACATGTGCAGCTTGACCCTGAAAATGTATAACTTAAAAAGGGTTAAATTAATATCTTCAGTTGGTCTCTTAAGAGAACTGATTGGGGGAAGAGTGGGCCTAGAAAATTTCAATGGGAAGATTTAGATGATTCATGTAGGTCATGGCCAGGCATGCTGCACTGAACTCTTGAGAAGACCCAATTACCTAATTCAAAAATAGGATGCAGGAGTGCATAACTGTGGAACATAAGAATTTCATTACATAGTGACATAATGGACCCTTGAATACTAATGTATTCCTCCATGCCTCTCAAAGAGCAAAGCAGTATAAATGGCAGATTAGAATTCTTACTCCATGAGGGACTATTGAGACTATCAAACTTCTGGAAAACTTGCTTATTTTTTTCTTTTGCACTCCCATTTACTGGTTTAAAAATAAAACCGAGTTTAAATTATTTAAGCCAAATTTGAATAGTCATGCTCACTAGTTTTTGAACCTAGACCAGTCTTTGCAGTCTAACATGGTTTACTCAAAATATCCTAAATCTTGAATCCTCACTGAATAGCCTTTACTTTTCCCCTCTATCCCTGTAAATAAGGGACATTAGGAGTTTGTTTTCATTTGTCAGGGTCAGCCGTGTGCTCTCACCACAATGCCTCATAGTTATGCCAGTTCTCTGGGTTAGTATCAAATGTACTACATAGAATATGGAGCTAGCTCATATATTAATGATATACTGATAAACTTATATTTACCGATAATATAATTCTTAGCTGATAGGAAACAGGAGTAGCATTCTACTTGGGTGCCTTGGTAAATCGTAAGCCAGAAAGTAGAGAATAAGTCACATAAAATTTTGGGACTTGCTCTCTTAGTAAAGTTCCAGGTGTTTGTGTGTGAGAGAGAAATAGGAGAGATGAGAAGAGGACAGGAGAGGAGAGGAGAGAAAAGGGCTGGAGAATATAGGTCTTTTTAAATTTCAGAAATCATATGTAACACATTTGGATGCTGTGGCAGACACTACTAATTGTCTACCAGTATGGATCTCTTCTCTTTAATGAAGCCCTAATTCTGTTTGAGAACCAATGTGTCCAGTTAAAAATATTCACTCTCTTGTAGCTGGCATTCACCACGTGTCAGAATATGACTGATGTTACATAAGCTCAAGACTTTGGGGAAGGTACTACCTTTTGTTTCCCTCTTCCTATCTGGAGCTATGGTAGCCTGACTGTGACCATGGCTATGGGGCAATAGGTGTGAGCACAAATCCTAAGTGAAGGATGGTGGAGCAGAAAGATAGAAGGATCTTGACATTGGGTAGCCACTGCACCAGCCCTAGGCTGTTTATCTCCATACTTACTATGTGAAAAAATAAATCCCGATTAGGTTAAACTAGTATGGTTGGATTTCTTGTCCCTAATATAATTTCTAATTGGAACAAATTATTGTGCTGACTCATTTATTGGGTGACTAGAAAGTCTGCTAGTTTTGAGTGAGGCCCAGAGAAATCTCCCCAACTTGCCAAGGCATTGGTACAGGCTGTTTTCCTTCTTGGCTCTTATTACCAGAAGATCCAGCGGTGCTCAAGGTGCTTGTGGCAGAAAATATAGTTTATGGATTCTTTAGGAAATCTGTTAGGAAAATTACAGAGGAGAATCTTTAGGCTTCAAACAGAGCCATACTCTGCTCCTCTGGGCAAATAATAATTCTCTTTTTGAGAAAAAAACTTGATAATGAGTTCTAGCGCATGGGTCTTTTTCTGGGCTCTCTATTCTATTCCATTAGTCTATCTGTCTATCTCTGTACTGGTACTATGCTTTCTTGCTTACAGGTTTATAAAAATCCATGATACCTGATAGAGCTAGCCTCTCACTTTGTGGTTCTTCAAGAGGATTTTAACTGTTCTTACCCCTTTGTATTTTTATATAAATTTTAGACTCAACCTGCTAAGTTCCATGAAAAAGATTTTTTTTTAAAATTTTGACTAAAATCTCACCAAATCTATTGAAAGGGGAAGAAATGGCAAATGGCATGAGTATTCAAATCTGTGAAAATATTATGTCTTTCCATTTATGTAGTTTTTATATTTTCTTCAAAATTTTATAGTTTTCACTGTAATGGTCTTGCACACAAGCATACCTTGTTTTATTGCACTTGAGTTTATTGATCTTTGCAAATACTGTATTTTTTAAAAATTGAAGATTTTAGCAACCCTGCATTGAGCAAGTCTATCAGTGCTATTTTTCCAACAGTATTTAACCACTTCTAATCTATGTGTTACATTTTGGTAATTCCTGTAATATTTCAAACTTTTGCATTATTATTATTATTTTGGTATGGTGATCTGTGATCAGTGATCATTACTATTACTATTATAATTGTTTTGGGGCTACACTAAAGAACAGGTTTTCAATATAGATGAAACAACCTTATATTAAAAGAATATGTCATCTAGGACTTTCATAGTTAGAAAAAAGTCAATGTCTGGCTTCAAAGCTGCAAAGGTCAGGCAGACTGTCCTATTGGGGGTAAGGCAACTGGTGACTTTAAGTTGAAGCCAATTCTTATTTACCATTCCAAAAATCTAAGAGCCTTTAAGAATTATGCTAAATCTACTCTGCTTGTGCTTCATGTATGGAGAAACAAAGCCTGGATGACAGCTTGTCTGTTTACAACCTGTCTTACTGAATATTTAAAGCCAACTATTGAGACTTACTGCTCAGAAAAAAAGATTTCTTTCAAAATATTACTGCTCATTGATAGTGCACCTGATCACCTAAGAGCTCTGATGGAGATATAGAATGAGATTAATATTGTTTTCATTCCTGCTAACAAACATCCATTCTGCAGCCCATGGATCAAGAGCTCTTTTGACTTTCAAGTCTTATTATTTGAGAAATACATTTCATAAGGCTATAGCTACTATAGATAGTGGTTATACTATCTGATGGATCTGGGCAAAATGAATTAAAAACCTTCTGGAAAGGATTCACCATTTTAAATAATATTAAGAACATTTGTGATTCATGGGAAGAGGTTAAAATATCAACATTAACAGAAGCTGATACTGACCTCCATGAATGACTTTGAAGGATTCGAAGAGGAATAATTGCAGATGTGGTGGAGTTAGCAGGAGAACTAGAATCTGAAGTGGAGCTCGAAGATGTGGCTGAATTATTGCAATCTCTTGATCAAACTTTAACAAATGAAGAGTTGCTTTTTACAAAGAAGCAAAGTGGTTTCTTGAGATGGAATCTACTCCTCTTGATGTGAAGGTTGTTGAAATGACAAAGGATTTAGAATATCACATAAATTTAGTCGATAAAGCAGTATCAGGGTTTGAGAGGATTGACTACAATTTTGAGAGAATTTCTAATGTGGGTAAAATGCTATCAAACATATCACATGCTACAGAGGAATCGTTCATGAAAGGAAGTGTCAATTGATGTGGCAAACTTCATGTTGTTTTATTTTAAGGAATTGCAACAGCCACCCCAACGTTTAGCAACCACTACCCTGATCAGTCACCAGCCATCAAATGGAGGCAAGACCTTCCACCAGCAGAAAGGTTACAACCACTCTGAAGGCTCAGATGATGGCATTGTCTTAGCAATATTTTTAAATTAAGGTGTATACGGTTTTTTTAGACATAATGATAATGCATACTTAGTAGACTACAGTATAGTGTAAACGTAACTTTTATGTGCACCGGAAAACCAAAAAACTCATGTTGCTTGCTTTATTGTGATATTTGCCTTATTGCAGTGGCCTGGAACCAAATCTGCAATGTCTTTGAAGTATGCCTGTATTTTCTGACAGGTTATTCCTTGACATCTGGTATGTTCAATACCATATAAATAAAAATTTAAAAATTGTTTTCTAACTATGGTGTCTAGTCTTTAGAAATATGATTGTGTATGTTAATTTTGTGTCAAGAAGACTTGCTAAACGCGCTAATTCTTGTAGTTTGTAGATTCTTCCAAATTTTTTAGACATACGAATTTTATCTACATATAATGACAGTTTTTTTTCTGACAGTTCTTATAACTTTCCCTTATTTTACCTGTCTTACAACTGAGTAGGGCCTATTGTAATCTAAAATTAAAGAAGTGTTAACAGAAGTCTTTGTCTTTTTTTTTATTATTTTTTTAATCTCAAAAGGAATATTTTCATTGTTTCACCATTAAATCTGAGTTTCACAATCCCCTGCCCCAGATATTCAAGAGGGCTATGTTTGTGTATTTATGTATTTAAATATAATAGAATTTGTCAGATTGCTTTTCCAAAAAGCTGACACAATCCATACTTCTATCAGCATTTTTGCCAGCAATAGGTGTTATAATACCTGAAAATATTTGCCATTCTGTTGTGCGTAAAATATCCTATTACTTTAATCTGCATTTTCTTAATGGTAAGTGAGTTTGGTCTTTCCATATGTTGATCACTTGAATTTTTCCTCTTATGAGTGGTCTCCTTGACTATTTTAAATTCCTTTCTTCCAATATGAGAGAGATTTTTGTGTAGTATAATTAACCCCTATATATTCTCTGTTTTCCAAGTATTTTCCCAAGCTTATTATTTGTTATTGACTTTTATGCTTTTTAGCTATAAAAGCTTTTAATTTATATGATAAATTGTCTATTTTTTTAATTAACTGTGTCTATTTTTCCAGGATTTTCCCCATGTTGTCTCTTAGATTTTCTTGTGAATTAAAAATAAAATCTACATTTGAGTCTTTTAGCCATCTGGAACTTATTTCTATCTATTATATAAGACCTAGAGGTCCAATTTCCTGAACCATAAAACTCCTGGAAGAAAACATAGGCAGTAAACATTTTGGCATTGCTCTTAGTAATATTTTTTTTGGATATGTCTCCTCAGGCAAGGGACACATAAGAAAAAATAAACGAGTGAAACTATATCAAACTAAAAAGTTTTTGTTCAGCAAAGGAAACCATCAACAAAATGAAATGACAACATACTTAATGGGAGAAGATATTCACCAATGATACATGCGATTAGGGGTTAATATCCAAAACATAAAAAACTCATTCAATTTAACACCAAAAAATAAAAAATAAAAAAAAACAAACAAGTAATTCTATTAAAAAATGGACAGAGGACCTGAATAGACATTTCTCCAAAGAGGACATACAGATGGCCAATAGACATATGAAAAAATGTTTACTGTCACTAATCATCAGAGAAATGCAAATTAAATTACAGTATCGCCTCAACACACCTGTCAGAATGGTTATCATCAATTAATCAACAAACAAGTGTTGGTGAGGATGTGAGGAAAAGGGAACCCTCATGATTGGTAGTGAGATTGCAAATTGGTACAGCCTCTATGGAAAACAGTGTGAAGGTTCCTCAAAAAATTAAAAATAGAATTACTATATGATCTGGCAATCTCACCTTTGGATATTTATCCGGGAAAATTCAAAGTACTAATTCAAAAGGACATATTTATTCCTAGGTTCACTGCAGCATTATTTACAATAGCCAAGATATGGAAGCAACCTCAGTGTCTATCGATAAACAAAAGGATAAAGAAGAAGCAGTACATATATATACAATGAAATATTTCTCAGCCATTAAAAAGAATATGATCTTAGCATTTGAGACAATGCGATGGACCTAGAGGGTATTATGCTAAGTAAAACAGGTCAGACAGAAAAAGACAGATACCATATGATTTCATTTATATGTGGAATCTAAAGAACAAAATAAAGGAACAAACAAAATGAAAACAAACTCATAGATACAGAGAACAAACTGATGGTTGCCAGATGGGAGGGAGATGAGGGGCTGGGTGGAAAAGGCATTAGGAAATACAAATTGACAGTTACAAAATAGTCATGGGACTATAAAGTAGAGCATAGAGAATATAGTCAATAATATTGTAATAACTCTATGATGTCAATTGGGGACAGGACTTATGGGGGGAATCACCTCGTAAGTTTTGTAAATGTCTAACGACTATGTTCTACACATGAAACTAATATAAAATTGAATGTTAACTGTAATTAAAAACCAAAAAAAAATTAAAAAGAGATTCAATTTTATTTTATTTCTGTTGGATAACTATTAGTACTGGCATCATTTATTAAATAACCCACTCTTTTCTCACTTAAATGAAATGCTATGTTTATTATATATCGGATTCTCATACATAATTGGATTTAAATTTAGGGTTATTTATGCTGTTACATTTTGATTTATTTGCCTATTCTTTGCCAATAACATATTTATGTTATTAGAGCAGATTATGATTATGGCGTGTTCTTATATCTGTTGAAGCATGTCCCCCATCCACTAATCTTATTTTTCGTACTTTTCTTGGTTATTCTTGGATATTTATCCACTTGTATAAACTCTTAAGATCATTTATTTAATTTTCTTTTGCTCTCCTCTGTTCTTTTGCCAGAAAGAACTCCTGTTGAAATTAGAATTGTATTAAATTTATATATTAAAGAGGATTGAGAATTTTCTATTAAAATTTTCCCCTCCAAAATCATAGTTTACCTTTCCATTTGTGCATATCTTAGTTTGTATTCTTCACTGAGATTTTTATAATTTCTTATACCCTGCTTTTCTTATTGAATTTATTCCTAAGAATTTCATAGTTTTTATCTCTTTTGTGAATGGAATAGTTTCCTTTATCCATAGCCTTTTTTTTGGGAATAACATTATTATTATTTTTATACACCTATCTTTTATCAGCCACTTTACCTACATCTCTTATTAAGTCTGATAACTTTTTTTTCAACAAGGTCTACTTCTATCTTTTCTTTTCCAATGTTTATATCAGTTATTTAATTTTCTAACCTTATTTTGATTGCTAAGATTTCCAAGATAATGTTAAAAAAAATGGTAATGGTGACATCACAGTTTAGTTTCTGAATGTAACAGAAATGGTTCAAGTGTTTTATCATTTAGAATAGTATTAAGCTTTATATTTTGCTAATTAGTATTTATTATATTTAAGTTATTTCCTTCTATTTTTATCTTTGATTTTCTATAAAGGTGAAGTGATTAATTTCATCAAAAGACTTTTATGCATCTGCCTTTTTCCTTTTAATTTCCTCATGTAATAGATTATGTATGTGAACAGTATTCCCACTATTCATTCACACTTCACACAAGTCCTGCTTTCCTATTTTTAGGTTTTTAAAATAAATTAGCTCTGCTTTTAAAAATAATATATCATTCCTTTAACACGTTGCTGGATTTTATTTGTTAAACTTTCATTTAGAATAAATATATTTATGTACTTCTATGAGACTGATCCAAAATTTTATTTTTTGTAGTATTTTCTGAGTTTGCTTTTAAAGTTATGCTGTCTTCATAAAATAAATTAGAAGGGGTTTCCTTTTTTCCAAGGACTAGAATATTTTTAAAAACATTGGAATAATTTGTTTTTAAGAGGTTAGATAAAGCTGAAGCCATCTGGTTTTCGTATTTTGTCCGGTTGCAGATTCTAATTACTCTCCAATATCTGTTATGGTGACTGGTTTATTCAAGCTTTTCTCTTATTAGTGAGTTTTCTAATTTTAATTTTGCTAGAAAATTATTAATTTCTTCTAGATTTAAAAATGTTTGATGTAGAGTTGCCTGTAAGCTTCACTTATAATTATGTTTAATTTCATCTTTATGGTTTTAGAAGTGTTTATTTTATTGTTCTTTTCAAAGAACTAGCTTTAGATTTATCTTTTCTTTTAGTTTTAATTTTCATAAATTTCTGCTTTTTAAAATAAAATTATTGATTCTATTTCTTTTAACTTATTTTGTTATAATTTGGAAAATTTCTTAAGTTCCTAACAACTTAATAATAAAAAAAATTTTTTGGTTAAGTCTACAAAAGTGGATTTTTCCTCCAAGCTTTAGTTGTAAAAAAGAGTTTCTAAGTAGAATAAAAAGAATAATCCATGAAGAAATCTTTAAAAGTAAAGTGAAAATAAATTTTATTGGTATAAGAATAGTGTTAAGGAGTTAGGAAGAAAAGTACTCTCCATCCTTTGGGACAATGTTTCTCTCTCTTCATTATTGTCCCCTAAGAAAAAAATTAAATCAATTATTTAAAGTTTAAAATTAAATCAAATTCCTCCCTGACAAGAGAAATTAAATAAATACTAAGGAATAATATGTTATAGGTAGGTTTGAGCTTTGAAGAATCTCAAACCATTGTAAAATCTAAGGTTTTTTCCATTCATTCCTCTGCCCTCCCCTAAGAATCAAATTTTGCTCTCTTTGGGGTGATAGCGCTCCTGTTGAGAACACATGCTTTGGGTTATAGAACATAAGAGAAACTTGCCCCCTAGTGGGTTAGTTCAGATATTCAAAAAAGGTAGTAGTATCTAAGGCTCTGGAACAAAATAAAGATTTACAGGCACTGTAAGGTTTGAGACATCATCTTACACACCCAAAGAAGAAGAGACACAGTGTGGTGTTTGCTAATAGTTCTGGAGGCAACCGAATGTAGATTTGAGACAGCTCGACAGAAGTCATGTATCTAGGAGAAGGACCAGGAAGTAGCGCCGCGTGTCAAGATGAAATGCAACTATGCTTGTCCTGTACATATTTGCCTTAGGATGCATCCCTTGCCTTTCCCCAGCTTTGATCTATACAGCAATAGGCTAGCTCTCATAGCCTACAATTCTCAAGCTCTCATGTCAGCTGTCATCCAGCTGGGTTTGTCCGATGGGAGGCCCTGGTGGTAGAGAAAGAAAAAGCAAGGTATTTTTTTCTCTCTCTCTGCCATGGCTGGGTATTTTCTGTGGCTCCAACTCCTGCTAAATGCTGTCCCACTACGGTTCTAACTTTCAGTGGCCTTCCCAGCCCCTAGGCTCTTGTAACAAGACTTCCTCCCTTTGTTCCTCAAGCCAGCCCAGATAGGTTAAGAGTTTCCATTTGTAATCTTTCAGTTGCCTCACTACTCCCTATTGTCTTCTCAGTTCTTCCGTCATGTGTGACCAATTCCTGTATTCAGTATCCTCTGATTTTAGATAATCAGACCCTGGCTAATAGAGCAAATAATTGAAAAATCCTTGAATTTATTATGGATGCATAGTGGAAGGTATTTATGAGAAATGAAAGAAGAGAGAAAAACTGATACGATTGTAGAAGTCTATTTCAGACTGCTTAGCCAGAGAGAGTATAGGGACTATGTTTTATACTTAGAAAATATAAACGAGCATATCTACAATAATTTGTTTATAACTCAGTACAATATCATAAGGTAAATTTTCAGTTTATACACTCAATTCTTAGTAGATAATCAGGATAGGTACAGTCTTATTCAAACCTTCTATACCCAGTACTTAGCACAATGCCTAGCATATACTAGATACTCAGTAAACGTGTATAGAACAAATGGGAGATAATGCAGAGACAAAGTTTTAAATTTGGTTCTAATCAGTTTATTTCTAATAGTTTCTAATATACAATCTACTGACTCCTACGGGATCTATGGAGAGATTTCAGGGGTCCCACAAACAAGGGAGAGAAAAAATTACATTTTTGTTTTCACATATGGTTGTTGTAGCTATCTCAAAATATTGTTTACAGCAACAATCATTTCAAAATTTAAGTAGTTATTAGACCTGCCACTAAATCTTGCTATTTAATCTGTTAATAAAATTATCGTATAACAAATTTGTTTCTATGAAACATTTTGATAACTATATTTCAATATGAATGGTTTCCTTTTTTAAATCTTTCTCTTTTTAATTTAAAAACATAATTCTGGGAAGGGATCTATAAGTGTCATGAGACTATCAAAGAGGTAGTCTGAAAAAAGATTAGGTAGCCCTATGAAATATATAACCTCGGATTGCGGTGTCAAATAGACCTGGATTCAAATCCTAACCGTGTCTCTTAACAAGTTGTGTCTACTTGGGGTAGGTCAGTCAGATTCCTCATTTGTTAGGTGGGGATAGTAATAATAACTAACTTCTAAGGATGTTACAAAGATTAACATGTCAAGATTTTAGTCCTATACTTGGCACAGTTAGTATTAAGTCTTATACCTGGCATTTGACCTATTAGCCACACAAGAAAAGCAGAGTGTTTGGCAAACAGTGGCTTGTCAAGTTGGGGTCTTAATTTGAAGATGGTGAAGGAAAGATTTATCTGATAGATAAATTGACAAAATAGGCCAAGTCTGCTGGGCCAGTTTAAACAGTGGGGTTTAATGTCCCCGATATTTGTTATTACATCTATTGGGAACACATTAATGAACCACTTAATTACAACAAGAAATTTGTTTCATTGTAAGAAAGTATTCTTCTAGGGGCCCTTTTAGGAATCTAAATATAGGCCAGCCTCAATACCCACTGCTGATCAGTTAACTTTGTACACCGATGGGCCTGCCAGGTTACCTCAGTTGGAAGTGATTCACTGGAAATCGCAGAGGAAAACTTGGAGCAACTAAGTCACACACACACACACACACACACACACACACACACAACTAACAAATCCATAAAGCTGAGTAATGAATTAGAAAATTCTCAGACTGTATCGAGAGGCAATTTCAGTGCCATGCTGTGATGTTCCCGTGCATTTTCACCTTTTTCAATGCTGAAAGCTCTTGGAGGTGCAGCAGGGTGGTGAGAGGCAGGAAGATTTTACAGCATTGCAGAAATTGGATGTTTCTATTTTATAGAACATTTCAACGGGGCCTAGCCTGCTGCAATTAAGCTTTATTTTTATTATATCTTTCTTTACATGTTTATATGCTAGACACTTTATAAATTCCTCACAATACTCTGTAAGTATAGGTATTATTACCCTTCCTTTCCTTTTTAACAAGTGAAAGAAATCAATGCTTAGAAAAGGTAATAAACCTATCCGAATTCACACAAATTGCAAGAGGTAGAGCTAAAATTTAAAAATTTAAAAATATAGACAACTTGAAAAAAATTGTAGAGTGAATACATGTATACTCAAAGTCTGCCTAACTCTTTTTTTATGTTCTTATTACCTGTCCAGAGGTTACTAGATTTTTAGTAACAGAATTTAGCCAGAAAAACCAAAAATCTGAAAACATTTGTCATTCTAGACTAAGGGACAAAATCTCATCCTCAAAGTTAATCATCTTTACTTAAATGAGAAGAGCATCCTTCCTTTTATAAGCTCCCTAAGCTTTCAGTGTTTTCAGGTGGTAAATTTGGTCAGAATAATATGTAAGTACAGTTCTGGTTGGTATTAGGGCTTCTGTCCCTTTGTGCCTCCAAGATGACCTAAGGAATTGGGTAGTCTAGATGAATAGAAGATGAAGCTCTATTGAATCCTGGGAGCCTCCCATCCTTCTCCTGCAGAACTGGGTAAGGAACAGCACAAAAAATCAAGTTCAGTACACACCTGTCAACCTGCGAAAGAGAGAGGAACGAGGAGGGAGGGGAAAGGGGGGAGAAAGAGAGAACATGAATGAATGAATGAATGAATGAATGAATGAATAGCAGTATCTCTGGCCTGTGCCACCCATCTCTGGTACTAAACATTTGTCACATCCACAAAATTACCAAACTTTAAAGCGAGAAGGGATCATAAATATGATACAGTTAAACTTCCTCATTTTACCCCTGAGGAAACAGAGACCTAACAAAGCTTCCAACAGTCGTGTAGCTGGCTAATGGCAGAGCTCAGAATCCATTATGCTTCTCATTTTACTGTAATTTGATATCTATCTGTTCATTCATGCATCATAACTTTAGAGTACACTCAATACTGCCAGGCACTATTCAAGAGGCTAGAATTGAATTACCTCTATTTCTACCTTCAAGGGGCTTACGACCCAGTAAAAATAATGATAGATGCATTTTTTGAACAACTTCTGGGGATTCATATGCATTATTTCTAGTCTACCCAACATTTAAGCCAAGCATGATTATAGGTCAGAGATGTTAGTGGGTACAAAAGCTAATGTGCCCAAAGCCACACTATTGGTAAGGCTGAGATTTGAACTCATGTCTGACTAACTTCTACGCTTATTCTGCTGTGTAACACTCCCTCCTTAATATTAGCACACGTAGAGTAGAAACGTATACACTATTCCTTTACCATGTTTACTCAGATATCTGTAAGGTTTCTAGAAGATCAAGTTATCATTCTGGTGCCATTATTCCAGGAGAGGAGACCAAGGGAAAGATAAAAATAATGAAGGACATGGAATTGACTGCCTAAAAAGGATTTAAAACAGCTGAGAGGATACAGCAAGATAAAAGACCAAACAAATACTTAATGAAGGAAATTCAACAAAGCAACAATAAAGGTAAAATAGGCGAGCCAGAGGTGAGATATGCACATCACATGCCACGGGGTTAAGGACATCTACTAGCAAGGGTCAAAAAAATAAGCCGTATTTTTACAAAATAATTTTGAGGACAAATATGTTGATTTATCCCTATACACAGTTTGTTGGTTAATGCTAGAAAACACAAATAGCATAGGGACAATAAAAAGCAGTTAAAGTTTCATGCTCTGTATACCAAACATTTTAAAGGATTCAGTTTCATTAGACCTCGATGTTATACAGAGAGGGTCATTCAAGTATCTTTAGATACTGTCTTAAACCATGAAGTAAACTTTACACAAGTACAACACAATATAGCTTTAAGAGCAATGTCTTTCTCAGACAAGGCTCAGTTTTCAAAATTTACATGTGCAAGGAGTTATTTGAGTTAACTATGTGTTGAATACAGCAGCATTTTAGCTGGGCAGCAAAGAAGTAAAAAGAGTTTAAGGAGGGACACTCCAAGCAAGGATAAGAAAGGTAGAGTCAAAGGTTTGAATTGAGATAAACTGGAGTTTTAGATCCATTTTGGCCTTTTGGTTTAGTTGTTAATTCACACATTCAAGTCTGTTTTCTTACTCACAAAATGAGGATGATATCTACTTCAGAGAATTTTTGCGATGGTTAAATAATTTAATAGAATAAAACCCGTGGCAATTTAATGTCACTGACAATTTTTGTTAATGAGGTAAAAACTACAGATTTTCCTCCTTCGTGATTAGCTTATTTTTAGTCCAATTGCATCTCAGTGTGGTTTCTTTACCAGAGAGTCTAGTTAAAATTGTTGTTAGTGAAAAGAGACTAGCATCTGACAATGACAAAGATGACAGTATTCCATGATGATGTCCTTTCCTTTGTACAAATAATATTGCTCCATGGCACAGATTCAGTTCTCCAGAGTTTAAATTTAGTGTGCAGGATCTAATTAGTAACTGCCTTTGGGATGGGTACCTGTTGAAGGAAGCAGGTATGGGCCAAGAGAGAGATGCTGACTGCGATGCAGGCCTCAGAGCAGGCACATCCGATTGGGAGTGCTGGAGCGAGAATGGCCCTTCAGAATTGTCCCAGGTTGGGCTGAGATGCCCTGGTCTTTATAGTCCCACATCAATTAGTCAAGGTACGTGAGACGGTGAGCGGCCTAAGTCAAGGGGGTTCTCCATAGCTGAAGAATCCACGACTTTCTTCTTGGATGGGTGTCTGGGCAGTGCGGCACTATCTATATACCATTGTATCCTATGAAGATGAGATTTTTCTCTGGTGGCTTTCCGGCCTTTCCAGACACAGAGAATGTTAATATTATCAAGTTCCTTCTAATTCTTTTAATAGCATTTCCTAATGAAGACTGAAAGATTTGTAATGCTTGCCAAGGGAGAGGGCATTATCTATGATCTCAATTGAAGAGTAACTTCCAATTCTGAGTGATTTAATCAGAAAAGAAAGACAAAATGCAGACAGGCTTCATACAACTTTGTCAAAAGAATCTGAGCCAAGATTGAAGTCGGCTGATAGGGAAAAATCTCTACAAAGCACAACTCTGAGAGATCTGAAGTCCATCAAGTTCACAAGCATGACCCTATCCCAGCATCCCTAAGATTGTAAAAGCAAATGAGGGCATAGGTGGTGCATTCTAGCTTAGGAGTTCAAGGTCCAGCTTCAAATATAGAAATTAACTGCCTAAGCAGAAGAATGCAAATAGCAGCACCTTCTTGTAAAGGAGAGACTTAAAGTGGGGGTAGGGAGGACTAGGTTTTCTAAACTCTTCCTTAGGAAGGAAACAGAAGAAAATTTTAGTCTTAGAGATAACACTGAGGCCAAGAATTGTCCAGATAACTATAGTCCTCTATGAAACTCATCTCCTTATATAACAAAGAGAAGGAAATAGAATTCTCCTCAGAGTATTATAGCTGAGGAGAAAGTGAGAGTTGTGATTTTCCAGAGAGGTTACTGAATAACACTTCAGTGAAGCCCACAGAGCTGTTACAGACAGAGAGGATGGTAAACAGACATGGTCATCAAATCTGCTTTGTCAAGTATTTATCTGAATCTCCATTTCAAGGCTAACGAGAGGAAAGAAAAAGGATTAATTAAACTAAATTTAAACAAGCTTATGAAATAAAATACCATGAAATAGCTTATACAAGAATTGCTGGGGTCTTTTCTAGAACTTGTTAATTTCATCTTTGATGATCACTTCTGGCCAACAATAATTCTACCTATTGTACCAGCTTGGTATTTGCACCTTGCAGAGAAAATTCAAAGAGGATTGACGAGAAAGACAGTAGAGCACTTTCTGCCAACTAAATAAAATGTCACCTGTCAAAACATCAATTTATGCGAAATGGCAAAAGAATCTGTAATATACAGGGCCTGTCAACGAACATCTAAATAATAGTGCTTTTCTCAGCAATTTCCGTGCTTAGGTTTACACTTAAAATACACGTGTCTAGGAACTCAGAAGAGATGGGGGTTGAGTTAATGCTGCCACTAATGTTTCTCACATTTGTGCTCCAGTTCATGACACATTAATAGTGTACTTATTACAAGTGCTATCTTTGTGTCATCCTGAACGGATAGGACAGAAAAGAGAGGAGTACATCCTGCTTTGTAAACCCCTTGTAATTATGTGTTTTTCTTTTTTTCTCAAAAGCAAAGAAAGGTCATGCCATTGATCTCATTTAGAAGCACAACAGGGTCTCAAAGCCTTTGAGAATGAAAAGTATTCCACAGTGTAGGACAGGATTTCTGGACAGAAAATTATCAAAGACATTATTGTAATGTTCTATTCCCAAATCCATATGAACCCCTCTCATAAAAGAACACAATTCAGCTAGACCTCCAGGAAAGGTGGCGATATCTGTGCCATCATAAGCTTTCACTTAGCCAAATAGAAAGAAACTGAATTATAGAAGAATACTAGCCCAGTGCTGAAATAGTGCCACCTCACGCCAGAAGCAGGACAAATGGGATCAAGTTGAAAGATGCAGGGAGTAAACACATCCTCCCTTTCAAGAGAAGGATGTAGTGTTGTGGGAAGTGAAGCAAATCCTGGAAATCTTGCTGACTGAGGTGTCCAGATTTGTAGGAATGAGGGTTAGAGGCATTTGCAGGTTTGGGAACATATCACATAGTCCTTCACTTTTTCTTCCACTCTCTCAACATTTTAAATGAAATGCCATGATATTGTTTTATCTTAGTTTTGCATCATTCTTTATGATGGACTTTCCAGCTATTTTCCTTTCAGAAACTTATTAAGCTAATCACGTCACAATGTTCAAGAGATTTTCCTTATACCTTTGTATTTTTCTTTTTTATTCTATTACATCCACTTTGATTTCCTTAGATCATTCTAAATAATTGTACCCTGGACCCCTCACTTAGGTCAGGGGTTTAATTTCATGGAATGAAGGTAGACAAGTCTATCTCTCTCTCTCTCTCTCTCTCTCTCTCTCTCTCTCACACACACACACACACACACACACACACACACACACACACACACACACGTTCCTTGCCATATCCAAGCAGCAGTTTTCATCTGTTGAGTCTGCCAGGATTGTCAACACCCTACTTCTTTACAACTGTGCATATGCAGCAAAAACTCCTTCACATGTTTCCAGAGGAAGCTCCCAAACACTTGTATTATTGTGTCACTTCTAGCTTCTCTGCTCTGTGTATTCCTGAGTATGACAACTCCTTTCTCCACAGAATAAACACACAGGCAGTGTGTTTTTTAAACTTTATAAGCAAAGGGAGGTTGCATGCAGAGACTGATCACCTTTTAGAGAGCCATTTTCAGGGAAAGTAACACCACCATCACTTGCTGCTAAATAAGCTCTAAGAACTTGAGTAAGAACAAAATAGGCTGGTTGGCTGAACATGACATTCCTGTAGAGCTTATCTTTTCTTTCTAGAACTGCTTGTTTTGATGAAATGCAAAGGTGCTGGAGAGATGCCTAATAAAATGAAACCCTCCAAAACATAAGTCCAGATGTATAAGCAATGAATTGCTGCCTCTGAGAAAAATGACACCTCCTTGCTCCAGCCCTCTGGACTCATTTAATGGCAAAAAAAAAAAAAAAAAAAAGCACAGCATAAAGACTTTTCTATCTGCATCTACCACTAGAGATGCAGACATGTGGATCGTAGAGCAGGAGTGCCCTTAATTATCAACTATTCCAGTCCTTAGCAGTAGAAGCATTTCTTAACAAATCAGTGGGATGTCACTAGAAAAGCAAATAACGTGCGGGAGAGTTGAACCTCGCTGAACCCAAAGGAACCTTCACAAATCTCTATGGACCTCTGGTGGAAACAGCTTTTGAACTCTCGATTTTGTTCAGAGTCTCAACCTGGTTGTTTCTGAGCCATGGTCACGGCTCACAGAGGTTTTTTGTTTGGTTTTCCCAGTGCCTCACTGGGGTAGAAGGCAACACTGTTGCCATTACAGAATAAACATTGTTTTTATTTTCAGTACTTTGAATCGACCGCTTTTTTGCATAAAAACGTGAATGACAGGTTTCTCTTAAAAACTGAGAAGACAAGGAGTGACTCCGCCTGCCATCCCTCACTGCCGCAGTGAATCGAGGCTGAGTTGTTGCTTACTATTGCCTTTCACTAGGTTAAGGCACTTATGTAGGTCTCCTGCCTGCCCCATTTAGGTCTGTGGCCCCTGTGAGTGATAATCTGGCCTATCTCATTTTACAGTTGAAGCAACAGCAATAACCTGGTTGGGTAGTGGCGATGGCCAGATGGAAACCTGGATTTCTTAAGTTCAGGTTCAGTGTTGTTTTTTTCTAGCACAAATTGGTGTTTCTCACATTGGTACGGGGTGGGGGCGGTGTGGGGGACAGTCCGTGAAAGTGGTCTTCATGATCTAGGAGAATGCTTTCTCTTAAAAATGTATCTGCATTTGAAGGACACTTGAGAAATCCTACTCTGCACCCAGTTACCAGTGAAATATCCAAAGTTTCATAGCCATAAATGAATTCAGTTGTTTCTGCTTGCTTATCCTAGAAAAGCAGGCCTCTGTTATGGAACACCTCACTAATATGAAGATACTTAAGCTCCCTCAGTATAGTCATCTGTAAAATGAGAATAATAATAATAATAATAATAATAACAATTATTATTATTATTAATAACCCTGTGAGGTTATTGTGAGAATTCAAAGACAAGCACCTAAAACTCAATGCTTAGCACATAATTAATACTAAGAAATGTTTGCTATCATTAGCACAGCAGGTTTATAGTTTATAAACCACTTTCGTTTCCTTCCATTTCCTCCATGCGACAAAGCTGTGAGATAAACAGGAGGAACTGTATCCATTTTAACAGATGTGGAATCTGAAGAGATTAAGTCATTTATGGTGATGTAGGTACTAAGGGAGAAAGGTAATACATACATTCAAGTTTTCTTTCTCAAGATCCTATGTTTTTGTCTACCACCCACAATGCCTCTGGGAGCCTCTAAGCAGTAGGAATAATTTTGAAGAACTATTCTGAGGGTTAGATGTCAACACATGTTCACATATGATGAGAGCAAATCGCTTAGAAGTTAGAGTTTCCAAGAGAAGTAGCAGAAGCAGGTGCAAAAACAGAGAGGATTTGTATAGAGAAGTGAAAAGCTATAGCACACTGAGGAAATTTTTTATTGGAAATTAAAGATACATCAGGAGGAGATTGTGTTTACATGACAGGCAGCTCTCAGGTGGTAGCGGCAACTTCCACATGGTAACGAAAGGGGTCTTCAGGACGGTATGGTGAATTTCTGAGCTTGCACTGCTTCTCTCAAGGGTTGAGGAATTGCAATGAAGGGGCCCGGCAGGGGCAGGGAGTGGGGGAGGGGAAGATCTCTTCCCACAGAGCACAGCAACTCTCCGTTAGTGAGAGAGTTTAAGCCAGGCAGCAGTAAACATTTCTCATGCAAAGTAAACCTGTCAGATTATAGGATTTTCATTGGTTAAAAACTCAAGATGTTCTTTATGATGTTTCCTAAATTACTGCTTTGGATTCCAGAAATTTAATATTGGAAATAAGCACTGCAGTGAGCTCATTGGAAACAGAGCTTGAGCAATCTGTTTAGGGCTATAACTTGGTCCTCCATTCAGTAATAAAAAGTTGGCTCTGGCCTGCACTAACACATTTTCAGTTTTATTAGAACCGAAATGGGCCCACAATTTTATTTCAGGCCAATGTGAAGAAAAGGCAGGTCTCTTTACCCTGCTTTTGGTGCTGAGGGCATTTGCTTCTCCTTTTGCACTGTAGGACCCAATGCTTAATCCGCCATCCTTCCCATTCACCCTCATCTCACCCTTTCATACCCCTCCTCCCACACTAGGTCTGGCTGAAGTGGGTCTGGCCAATGTAGTAGCTATGTTAAATACCTTCTGAAATAGTTTAATGGGTTTCCTTTCCCTGCTGCCTATTTCTCTCCTCCAATAGAAAAAAATTCCCTCTAGCAGAACATGATAGGACTACTGGAAAAAGAATTTGTGCATCTTATTTGAAGATGACCTGCCATCTCCTTTCCCATGCCACACTCCACTAAGCTCTGCTGTCCACAAATGTGTGCTGTTCCTTAGGGTTGATAGATAAAATACAGGCAGCCGAGTTAAATTTGAATTTCAGAGAAACAAAAATAATTTTTAATATAAGCACATCCCAAATATTGCCTGGAACATATTAATATTAAAAAATTATTTGTTGCATATCTGAAATTCAAATTTAACTATTATATTACTTTTGCTAATTTGGCAACCCTGTTTCCCTCAGAAAGTGCCTAATTAAGCCTGTTGAGTCAAAAAGAGAAGAATGTTGGTAATGAAAGTTCTTTTTTAGTAAAACTGAACTATAGATAATAAAAATATTAGAGACAATTTTTCATGAAAAGACAAATTAGTGCATAATACCATTTCAAACACACATAAATATTTCATTTTTGCATATTCTCAAGTTTTTGTATCTGCACATTTTTTTTTTATGGAAAATGACGTGAAACTGGAATGAGATTTATTGCTTAGTTAATAGTATTGTACTGATGTTAACTTACTGGTTTTGATAGTGTCCTATAGTTTTGTAACTTGTTAATTAATTAGAGGAAGCAGGGTCAAGGGTATATGTGAACTCTGCTATTTTTGTAAGACTTTTCTTTAAGTCTCAAATTATTTCAAAATTAAAAGTTAAACCAAAACGACAAGAAAATAAAAACAAAGTCATAGCCATCCCCAGTATAAGAGGCCATTTCATAGTTGTTACCTGCTCACTGCTGCTTTCCATCCTAACAGCCATAAGCCTATGAGTCTAAACCTTAGCAGTCAGGGTGCCTAGCACAATGGCTGACACATCAAAGTGTTCAGAGCATATTTCTGTTTTTGTTTATTTGTTGTACTAGTTTATTTATTAGATGACAGTGCACTATTTTAAGTTACTTAACTTGGTTAATAAATGCTTCTTTGGTGATGAGATGGTAGACTGTCTTTTTTCAAGCTGGCCTAAGTCAGTGCGGGATGCTGGGCTGTAGCCACAAGAACACAAAGTGCTTTGATTTTATCGTCCTAATCAGATCCAATTCTATTATTACTTTTATAACTGTGAGTGATTTATTATATGACCATTCAAAGACAGGCAATGTATATTTGTTCCTGTAGGTGCATTTTTAGACACTGCCTTATAAAGTGTGGAGTTGTTAAGCTATTTTCTAAATGTCAAGCCTTTCAAGCACAGCAGAGAATTGTGATCCCCTGAAAGGCAGCTGTGTACAATATCCATCCCTTAGTCACCTGGATTACCACTTTGTCCTCTGATTTCTGGTCTTCCATCGTCCAATTCCTGGTTCTTGCTCTTTTTAATATAACTTCTATGTCTCAGTTCCCACACCTGGAAAGATAGAGCTAATACCACAAAGCAGGGTCATGGTGTGGATTACATAAAATAACATGTAAGTAGCCATCACACAAAAAACACAAAAAGTACTTAAAAAATGCTCATTTCCTGTTACTTTCAGTTTCTTCTGGGCCACAGAGCCTTCTTAACACATTAGTAATGGAAATCCAGGTTTAACTCTAAACGATGATTGGTATAATCCCAAAGCTACAAACTAGATGTTCAACCCAAATGGTACTACTCTCAGATCTATTTTTTAAAAAGTAGGATTGTATAAATGCAGTAATGAAGTAGAAACTCTAAAAACAACACATAAGAAACCAATATTCAGTATTACAAATCTGATCAATAGGAAATATGCTCAAGAATATAAGCATTAATTAAATATTTCTTGGGCAGTTTTACTTGTCTTTTATAGGAAGTTTTTTAAGAGCCAGTTTGCATAATTTGGGTCTCTTATAAAGTTGTTAGGGCATATTTGGATGATAACTTCTTATCCATCAGTTACTCTGTAGGAAACAGGGAGATATTCAGTAAAAATTAATTTTGATCATGATAATTAAGAGGTATTTGATACTGATAAATTCTTTTTTAAAGAATTAACTCTAAAAAAAGAAAAAAGAATTAACATTACATTTTTACCCTTCTTTCTTAATCTTCTTATTTAAAAGTATAATAATAGTTGTAGCAGCAGCAAAGATTTATTGAGTGCTTACTACATGTTAGGCATTATTCTAAGTCCTTTACATGTGTTAACTATTTTAATTCTCCCCCAAAACCTATTATAATGATAACGACTACTGATTCTATAGAATTTACAATGTGCCAGAAATTGTTTAAACGCTTTACAGGTATTAATTCTCTTACATCTCATAGCACATCTGTGATGAAGGTACAATTGTTAATCCTTTATAGAGAGAAGAAAAGTGAGCTTGAGAGATGTTAAATAACTTGTTGGAGACTACAAAGCTCAGCATCAGGCAAAATCAAGATACCAGAAAATAGCAAATGTTGTTCTATTACTGTTGTATCACTTGGATGTCACAGGTCCTACTTAATTTTGTGCTGTACCAACAAAGGAACACTACCATTAAAAGAGATTTCAAATGGCCATCACAGAATTGCTACAATGATCATAATATCCTGAATATGCTTGATCTGTTTTGTCATTCCCAACTTTTTGTTGAATAGTCTATTTGTCTGTGTGTGTGTGTGTGTGTGTGTGTGTGCGCGCGAGAGAGAGAGAGAGAGAGAGAGAACAAATTACCTGATTTCGCTGTAGCCATCTATCTTATACCTAGAAGAATGCAACACACTGAGGATGGCAGAGGGGAAAGAATCTGGGTCTTTGATGACATAGTTGAGCAGCTGAACTAATCAATTCTGGAATCACCATATCTCTTATTTAAGCAATAGTCTCATTGTGTATGCAATTTTCAGTTTGGGTTTCTATATAAGAGTTGAATAATTAATGATACATTAACTATACTATATCTCCCTCCATATTTTTGTTTCTACTTCAACTTTCTTGTCTTGGTGTACTCTTCAGGGATATACACATATAGAAACCCCCCCCCCCCCACACACACACACACAACCAGGAGGTCTCATTATGAATCAGTGCAGTATCAAACAATCCCCAAATCTCAGTGGCTTAAAACATCAAACATTTACTTCTTGCCTATGCCTCTTGTCTGTGTTCATTGTGAATTGACTCTTTGTCATAATCCCCTGAGACCAAGGCTGATGGAGAACAATAACTAAAAAACTGTGTGTCACTGCGGCAAGAGGAAAAGAGTACAGAGGATCTCATACTGGCAATTGAATGCTCTGGCCCAGAAGTGACGTGCATCATTTCTGCTTACAACACCCTGGCCAGAACTAGTCACACAACCCTGTCCAACCACAAGAGGGCCAGGAAATGCAATGGAATCATGTGCCTGGAAGAAGTTTAATAGCACTAATGGCTACCAAAGCTTACATGGTATTGAAACTCCTAAATAGGGCTCTTCACCTAGGGAAATGGGGGTCAGGAGATAAATCTGGGAAAGGGATTTTTTTTTTTACTCATATCTTTTTGTTAGCATTTGGATTTTCTTAGATTTTTAAAGCTTGAAATATAACACCTAGAGATCAGCACACAAATTATAAATCTATAGCTCCATGAATTATCATAAAGTGAACTCATTTGTATAATTATCACCCAGATCAAGAAATAACATACTGTCGGCACCCCAGAAGCCCACTTTGTGAAGCCTATGATTTCTAACTCCATTCTTCCTCTCAAAGTTATCCTAATTTTTAATTCCATAGATTAAATATGAAAAAGAAATATGTATTTACAGGCAACGTGAGGGAAGTATAAGGTAACATCCCTTTGGAGCTTCTCTAAACCCAAGAGGGAATAAATTGACTGTTATTTTGGATAATTGAAACATATAGAAAGTAAAGAGTGAGTAGGAAAGTAGTTGGGCCCAGGGAGAACTGGGTTCTTTGAGACTGGGTCCATTGAAGATTCCGCGAGTGGAGGAGATATCTGCCCCACATACCCCTCAAGGAGTCAGGATCTCGGATGATGTAGCATGTGGCTCCCTGGAACTTATCTTTGGACTTCTTGGCATTCGAGCCCTGTGAATCAGGCTGAGGCAGACTAAAATATTAAGGGCCTTCTCTGTAGAGGCTATCCTCACTAGATGACAGAGGACTAGGCTCAGTACTGGCACCCAGCCAGGCCCCGCCCCATTTTTGTGAGTCCTCGGGATTTCTGTTCTACATAATTAGGAGGTAGTGAAGGTGGTGGTAAGTGTCCCAATAATAACTGCTTTCGGATGTCCTCCTGACCAGGGAGATGGGGACACAAAGCCAAATGTAATTTAGTTTAAAAAATAAAACAAAATCATCCATCTTCCCTCTCTGCCAGATGGGCTGTGAATGCACACCTGTCCCTACGATGCAGTTCCACCTTCCTTTACGTTCTCCATGTTCAGGTCTGACCTAAAGCAGCAGAACAGAGGGTTGGCATTGTGTGTTGTTCTCTGATGCCTTAGTGCCTATACCAATTCCTAATGTGTACCACTGCCCTGAAGTAAACTAAGGATAGGGCACACAATGAATGTGTCACTCACGGGTTAACCACGATGAGTTCATATGCATGCCTATATATATATATGATTGAAAAAATATATGTATTATTAGGAATTGGCTTAACAATTACAGGAGCTGACTAGGTAGTTTTCACGAGGCTGTTTTCTCAACTAATGTTGGCGCCCGACGTTCATAAGCAGACAGAAAGGGAAGCTCACAAGGGAAGGGTAGAACCGCAGGAACTGAAACTGGAGCTGAAGCTGGAATCCCAAGTGGGCAGAGGAAACCCATGTCCTTTTTTGTTCCCTCTGACCTTGTTGATGAAGGTATCCTGCAGAAGCTGAGGCCCTGTGTAGTGTTTCTGAACAAATACACACCTGGCAGAGAAACCGAAAAAAAATATTAAGGGAAGGAAGGGTAAAAGTAAGTCCAGTCGCTGCTTCACATGCTACAAAATGGCTGCCACTGCTATGCCTTCTTCCAAGTCTCCTGCGAGAATATTCCTTGCAGCCTGTTGCTAACTGGAAACGGAGGAGGAAAGGAATTCTGGGAAATGTAGTCTAGCCTGGCCAAGTAGGCACATTACAAAGCCATCACTATGAGCAGAGTGAAGCCTTGCCAAGGCCTCAGGTTGCTACCTACAACTCAGGAAGTGACCTTGGTCTTTAAATCAACATCATGCTCCTCCTCCCTCCTCCTCTGAGATGCTATCTGTTCCATTAAAGTGCAAGAAATTTTTACGGAAAATGTCTGTGAAAGCAAATGGGGAAGAAACCCAGAAAGGCTTAGAAAGCCATCAAACCATGATGCAAGTCTGACCCTAGGGAAGGAAAAAATGAGATTTGAATAGAAGAGACTTTGCAGTGCAATTCTAAGGAAAGTTTCGCAAAGCTTCCCGTGGGAAGAGTCCTTCGTTTCCCACAAACGGGCCTGTCTTAGCAGCCTTGCTGTGCCTGTTGACCAAAGGAGCAGCCCAAGGAAGTGTGGCCCTGGATTTCAGAGCACAAAGGCTGACGCTCTTGGTCAATTGCAGTCCTGGTAGTAGGACATTTGAGGACCCCTTATGTGGCTGCTACGCCGCATTTTTAGATCTAGTTAAGACTCAGACTCAACCCCACCTTCCTCTTTTGGAATGTGAAAGTAACTAAATTAGGGCCAAGCATCTCGCTGCACCTCTTTTGTCCAGTGATTTTTTTCTGTTCAGTCAGGACAAGCTTTGCTAGAAGTTGATGATGGGGATACTTGAAGGTAAAAGTGGGTCTGACCTGACAGCATGTCATAAAAGAATTTGGCTTCATATTAAACAGTCCCGATTCCTGCAATTTATTATACATTTCTTAACAAACGAAAGAGAACCAATGAAGTGTTTGGCTGTGAAAGGGGAAATCTGGGATTTGCTAGAGATTTGGATTCCGAAAATATAGGTCGAAGCATTTTCTGCAGTCTTGTATTCCTATTCTCTTGAGAAATCAAATATAAGCATCTGTAATAAATGAATGTAATGAAATGAAGATAATTTTTGCCTAGGCAATGAAAAGTTGAGGATTGTTAAATTATTAACCCCTAAGAAGCCAAGGGTTCTTTTTCTGAAGATGTGTGACACCTAGTGGGTTCTGTACAGAATAGAATTTGTCTGCTTTTTGGTGGTTACAACTGAATTTTGAGCATTCTTTCCATTATTGCATAACAGCAAAAATAAATAAGTTTAAATTGATCTTGCAGGAGAATGGGTGGGTGGGATGAAGCATGGCTTTACCACAACCTATTATTTCTGTATCGTGTTTATAGCAAACAAACTGCACTTTTTTTTTTCCTGTAATGCTCACCAGAGATTTTCTGATCAAGCATAGAGTGCCCATCATGATTACTCATCTATGCAAAGAAAGGACTGTAAGTTGCTCTGCTGACCTTAGTTCTCAATTTCCTTGCTTTTGGGTCAATTTATGCACTTTTAATGAGTCTTCATATCATTTTATCATCGAAAATACTAGAAGCTGAATTGCTAGATCACTGAAGCCTGTACTGATGTCTAATAAATATTTGAAAAGAATCATCAAGAAATAATCTCCTTTCCACTCTACCAGCCTAGTAGGAAAAACACAGAGCCAAATTGTCTTCATTTCTAGTTAAACCAGAGCTACGGGAACAACCTTTCTTTCTGATTCAAATTCCCTAGAGAGCATTCCTTTTGCAAGTTTACAGATGACTAAACCTCATATGCTAATTAGGACCCATTGACCTTTTTAATCAGCTCACAAGGTACTAAAAAGCAACCCTCTATTAGTAGTTTCTGGCGAGGGCACTAACTATCTTGAAAGATCCTGTTTTCTCCTAATTTAGAGCTGTCTCCTGGGTTTAGCAATGTTTGTGGGAGCTGGGTAAACAGTCTGTTCTGACACATTGCAGTCGCTGGCAGCTTCACACCATGATCGTCACTCACCAGGTCTGAAGTCTGAGAAGTGAATTCATTAACGTCTCAGGCAGCTCTGTGCTACTCCACTGGCACTGGGGACAGGGGTGTAGAATGCACTGGAAAACATCCTGAGAGCTTTGACTTTGAGTACTTGGAAAACAAGGCCTTTGTCATTTTTGCTGATTGTAAATTCTCTCTTTATGGCAGTGTCTGTTGAGCTTCATCTTTTATATCCGGGCCCATCAATTTTGCCTGTAAGAAGTCTCCCATGGCTGCCTATCTCTCTCTCCTTTTCTACCCCACAGTTACAGTTTATATTCTGCTAGGTTGTATTTGCCATCCTATCTGGTGAATGCTACTAGTGCGTGTTTATCCCCACCCATGCCAGCTCTTGACCAAGCACGCCAGAGATTATATCTGGGCTGCTGGGAGCTCCAGGACTGTTAGATAATCTGTTCTGCCTCGATCCTTACCACCTGTGAGTTGAAAAATGTCTCCCCAAGGTATAAGACCCGTGATAAATAGTTTACCTTAGAAGGTATACCTCTGAATATTAACTTAAATGGCAAAGAATTTGAACAAGGTAAGAATCTCGAGATGGAGAAATTATGTTAGATTATCTGGGTGGGGACTAAATGCAATCACATGTATCCCTATGAAAAGGAGGCAGAGGGAGATTTGACAGATGATACGGAGAGGTGATTGGAGATAACAGAGAGATATGAAGATGATGGCCTTGACATTTGGAATAATGTAGCCACAAGCCAAAGCATGCTGGAGCCCCGGGAAGCTAAAAGAGGCAGGAATGGGTCCCTAAAGCCTCTGGTGGGAGTATGGCTCTGCTAACAACTTAATCTCAGTCTTCAAGTCTCCAGAATTGTGAGACATTATATTACTGTTGTTTTAAGCCACTAAGTTTGTGGTAATTTGTTACAGCAGCTCTAGGAAATGAAATATGTATACCATCTTTCCCATGAATCACATCAACCTCAAAACTGCCTTCTTGGAGTCTAGTTCCTGCATCTCTAATCCACCCTGCACACTTAATTTTCCTTAACTTCTCTGCATGGTTTTCAAAACTTTCTATCATCTGGTCCTCTCTCTTAGCACCACAGCTTTAGTTTCTACTAGTGATTATAATAGTAATAACAATATTCACTCTGTTCAGTGCTTTTGTTGTACTGAGCACTTTATAGAAAGTACATATCATCCTTGCAATAGCACACTGAATGTAGCACTATTATTCTTAATTAAGAGATGAGAAAACCAAGATCTGGAGAAGTTAAACAGCTGTCCGTCTGCATAAGTGGCAATACTGCAGGGACATTCCTGCTCTCAGCTACATGCTTTAGAGCTCTGTATGTGTCCTCTGCTCAAGACACTGCTAGGCTATCTGAGAACCTTGTTCTCTCATCTGCTTGTTTAAAATGTTCATCGTCCTTCTGTTACTGAAGAATGGGGATCACCTCCTGGCGTGTTGTCCAGGTTCTTGATGCCTTGAACGAAGAATTGAGCAAGATATCAAAATTCAGTAGAAAAGAAAGGCTTTATTAGAAAGGAAAGTACACTTCAAGACATGGAAGCGAGACTGAGGAAGAGAAGCTTAGCTCAAAAGGCTTCATAAAGTCTTTTGGGGTTTTTATTTCTATTTACTGTGGGTGGTTACTTTTCTTAGAGGAGTGGGCCTCCTTGACTGACAATTGAAATTGACAGGACTCAGGGATTCATCATTTGCTTTCTGCGCAAATGATGAATGTTTGTCCCCAGAATTCAGTCTGTTATAATGATGACGTTAATGAACTTCTGGGCATACGCGTCACGTTATATTGATGGTATAATGAGGCTCAGGTGAGTGGAAGGTCGTCGGGTCTTCATTGCGCAGATGCGAGTGACTGGCTTAAACTGGTACCTAATTCTTTGCTTACTTGTTTCTTTGTAGAAGTTGCTTTTAGTCTAAAAATGCCCTCTGGCTTACTTAATTGTGGGCGGATTAGGGCAGACCCCTTCTAGGATAGGATGACCTCAGTGTCCTTGCAGGCAGACCCGAAAACCCCTAACTAACTTTCCTGCCTAACTCTTCTCTAAGAGTCATGAACCCCCTTATGATTAGTATGCGTGTTGACTGGTGAGAGGTCTCTTCTGTATCTGCTTCCCGCTGAGAAGGGTCGGAGTCCCTGCCTACAGGGGTTTCATGGAGCTCTTTCCCTTTCTGCCTCAGTCAGGGTGGGGTCTTGGGTTTCCTGCCGAAGTGCCACCTCAATCCCTAGACAAGGAAAAGAAGATACAAACTCATTATTTAAATCATATATCTATTTTTTTCTATTATTGATTTGCCTATTAAGTGACTAAAGAGAAACAGGCTTAGTTAATATATTTCTTAAAGAGTAAAAAAGACCTTTGACCTAAAGTCCCCTCCCCTCTCAGACTCTAAGGGCCCTGTCTGGCCTAACACCATTTCTGCTAACAATGGGCCAATGATCAGTTTCAGGGCAATTATCGGGATTTGAGGGAGAGGGCCTTTTTCCTAGAGAGGGGAAGAACTAGGTTTACTAAAGAGATTAGGAACTCTGCAAGAGATGTCCCATTTCATTTCCTGCTAAAAGATTAAGAATTTTACAAGTGATACCCTGTCTTAATAGGGGTACCTATACATCTCAGGAAGTTCTAACTGGGTATGTTACCAAAAAAAGTGAATTATTTCTATTTAAATTTAAAATCTCAGTAACAAGAATCAGTGAATCCTGAGAGTCAGGAATCGTTGAATGGTACTTTGAGTTTATATTTTTTTAAATCTTCCTCTATATTGTATATTCCTTTTCAATAAAATATTTTGAATTTTAAAAAAATACAAGACAGAATGTAATTTCTACAGTTTGTGACATAGACTATCTACAATTTACAGGGAGTTCAGAGGCAGGTGACAGATGGGTATTCAAGAGAAGGTTGTGGAAAAGGTGATACAAATGCTGACACAGTCTGGAAGTGATACGGAACATCACTTGTAAAATTCTTCATCTTTTAGAAGGAAATGAAATGGGACAGCTCTTGCAGAGTTCTTGATCTTTTTTGTAAACCTAGTTTTCTTCTCTCTTTTCTTTGGGAAAAAGGCCCTCTCCCTCAAATCCCGATAATTGCCCCAAAACCAATGACTCAGATCCCCTGGCTATGGATAAGAGCCTTTAGCCCATTGTTAGCAGAAATGGTGTTAGGCCAGACAGGGCCCTTAGAGTCTGAGAGGGGAGGGGACTTTAGGTCAAAGGTCTTTTTTACTCTTTAAGAAATATATTAACTAAGCCTGTTTCTCTTTAGTCACTTAATAGGCAAATCAATAATAGAAAAAAATAGATATATGATTTAAATAATGAGTTTGTATCTTCTTTTCCTTGTCTAGGGATTGAGGTGGCACTTCGGCAGGAAACCCAAGACCCCACCCTGACTGAGGCAGAAAGGGAAAGAGCTCCATGAAACCCCTGTAGGCAGGGACTCCGACCCTTCTCAGCGGGAAGCAGATACAGAAGAGACCTCTCACCAGTCAACACGCATACTAATCATAAGGGGGTTCATGACTCTTAGAGAAGAGTTAGGCAGGAAAGTTAGTTAGGGGTTTTCGGGTCTGCCTGCAAGGACACTGAGGTCATCCTATCCTAGAAGGGGTCTGCCCTAATCCGCCCACAATTAAGTAAGCCAGAGGGCATTTTTAGACTAAAAGCAACTTCTACAAAGAAACAAGTAAGCAAAGAATTAGGTACCAGTTTAAGCCAGTCACTCGCATCTGCGCAATGAAGACCCGACGACCTTCCACTCGCCTGAGCCTCATTATACCATCAATATAACGTGACGCGTATGCCCAGAAGTTCATTAACGTCATCATTATAACAGACTGAATTCTGGGGACAAACATTCATCATTTGCGCAGAAAGCAAATGATGAATCCCTGAGTCCTGTCAATTTCAATTGTCAGTCAAGGAGGCCCACTCCTCTAAGAAAAGTAACCACCCACAGTAAATAGGGATACAAACCCTGACAGATTTGTTACCAGGCTTTTGGAGCGTCTCTTGTTCAGGCATGCTTTCACTTCTGGAAGCGTACTTTCCCTTATAATAAAACTTTTCTGCTGTATTTCAGTATCTTGCTCAATTCTTTTTTCAAGGCGTCAAGGACCTGGACAACATGCTGGGAGAGCACCCTACTCTCCAGTAACGCCACGGCACACCTGGAAAGTCTGATTTCCAAGTAGCCTTTACGTAGATGTTCTATCAGTCTAGAGCAGCACCGTCCAATGAAACATGATGTGAGCAACAAATGAAAGCCATTCGTGTCATTTAAAATTTTTCTGGTAATCATATTTTAAAGAGTAAAAAGAAATGAGTGAAATTAATTTAATTTTATTTAACCCAATAATGTATTTTGCTTAACTCAATATATCCAACATTATCAAATATGTAATCAATATAAAATTATTAAAACATCTTTTTTTTGGTATTAAGTTTTCAAAATAAAGAGTGTCATTTATATTTAAATCACGTGGAAATTTGGACTAGCCGCATTTCAGGTGATCCACAACCATATATTAGATAATGTAGATCTAGAGTTATTTACAACTTTTTTAGAAGGGCACATTTCTAGGTTCTGTTCTGTAAAATATCTTCTTAAAGAGAACTAAACAAGTTTTTTTTTTTCTCGGTGTCTAAAGTAGTCTTATTTACTGTAGAGAACTTGGAAAATAGAGAAAATTACAAAGAAGAAAATGAAACTCCCCAGTATTTCAAACTTCCAGGGTTTTTTCCTAAGCATAACTAAAAAGATATACATTTAAAAAAATTAGAATTATTTTGTTACTACTATTTTGTAATATTTTGGCTTAGGAACATAACCCTTCCTTGAAGTTTTCAGTTTGTCTCGTGTATGTTGGTTTCCTCTCTAAATGGGTTTTAAACCTGGAAGAAAGATGTTGTGTTTCATACCATTTCTACATACCTCAGAGAATATGATTGGGGATGTAAAATTTACTCAATAAACACCTAAATTGACCAGAAAAAAAAGTTAATTAATCTACAAATATTTCTTGAGTGGGAGCAGCTTCTCTGATCTCTTAGTTAACAATAAACTGGATTTGAGAGTTTGACAAACCCAATAGGACTTCTCACTGGTTTAGCATAAATCTCTGAACTTGGAGACAAGATATTGTTACTTATCAGTGGCTAAACATGGAGTGATCCATCAAAACCGTCTTGATAGGAAAGAAGCATGAGAGTTAAATAATAAAACCAGATTATATTCAGAGCCTGCTATGTGCTGCTTGCTAGTCACTAGAACCTGTCCAGACAATGGGGAACCTACAGGAAGATTCTTGCTGAGATTACTAACAACTACTTCCCCGTGCCTTTATGCTGCATACCAAAAGTGTAAAGGAAAACAAATTTAAACTGAATTTTTTGGATACTTGGGGGGTCTCTCTCATTCCCTGTCTTTGAGAGGAGATCAAAGACAGGGAGCGTTATTCTTCTCTAATAAACTTTTCTTTTTGTTCGTACCGCGGGTATGTGCTTGGATTCTTCCTTGCATGCAGTCAAGGATTCTATCTTGGTGCAGGGCTTGAGTCTCCACTGGGATTGGGGGATGGGGATCCACTTTATCCTGCATTACTCTCAGCCTCATTTTTCCAACAAACATGACAAGAAATGTGTGCTTGCTTACCTTATTAATTTTCTCAGCTCTCCTAGGCTTATGTGAGGATCAGATAAGATAATGTTCAAATGACATAATACATACAAGCACACTCTACAAAATAAGATGTGTTATCATTTCTTTTTCTAACATTGCTACAGTGTGTGAAATGTGCTCTAAATATGCTTAAAATTTATTTCCAACCATTGATTGTAACCACATCTTGGTAATATTATCTAAGATTTTAGACTCCAAATATTAGTATTTGCATTAGTTTTAAATCATCTTATAAAATAATATGTAGCTTCTCCTAAGCTTTTAACCACATTTACATCAATTTTTAAACTTAGTTTTAGTGCTGTTAGTCCTTAGCCTCCTTAAAACATTACTTTTGTATTTAAATTTTTGAATTCTTTACTTTGTGAATATTTCAAGTAGTTTTAGAAAATACAGGGTGTGATAAAACTTCTAGCTTCTTGAGGTCTGAAATATAAATGTCTTTATATTGAGGTTGACAGATAAAATACATGACAGCCAGTTAAATTTGAATTTCAGATAGACAATAAAAATGTTTTAGTAAAGGTATGCAATATTTGGGACATACTTATGCTAAAAACCTATTCATTGTTAATCTGAAATTCAAATTTAACTGAGTGTCCAGTCTCTGTTTTTATTTGTTAAATTTGGCAACCCTATTTTATACACAACTATTTAAAAACTGAGTATAGAATTCTTGAGTTATAGGCCTTTTCTCTCAAAACTCTGAGAAGATGCACATTATCTTCTTTCACTGTAGAGTATGATTTTTGCTCCTCTTTGGTCAACCTTTCCTTTTTTCCCCCTTCTGAATGCTTTAGGGAATTTTCTTTATTTTCATAACGAAATATTTGTAGGGACATACAGGGATTTCAGGCCTTTAATTAAGGCTCTCCTCAGGTTTCTGAGATTCCTGAAATTATATTGCATATCCGGTAGCTACCCTTCCTGACTTATCTTGAACTTTTCTACCTCTAACCTTTCTGTGTGAATCTGAACTCTTTGAGGACATCAGTTTTCTATTTGTAGCCCCGAATCTATAATCCACATAACTGTGAGAGGGAGTTGCAAAAATGTTGGCTAATAGATCAGATCAAATAAATGAATAGAGCTGAACATTAGGACTGGCCACACATTTTTACAAGTCTCAGGCATGTTATAGCTAAGTCAATACACAGTAGTTATTGAACTATATGAAGATAAAGGTAAATCCTGATGACAGTTCTTTGACATAATGAACACTCTCAAGAATGAAAGAACGGACATTGGTTACAAGGAAATGGGAGATTAAAATAGGTATCGATTGCTGGTAGGAAGAATATGATGCAGAAAAAAATTTAATTAAGAATTGCAAGCTAATATGTTTTATTTATTAAGAAGAGTGAAACTCGTGTTTCACTTTGTCACCTTTGCTGAGAGGCCAGGAGCATGAGAAAATAACATTTCCCACTTTATGAAGAATGACAAGTTGCCCCCCACCTCTAGAAAAGCAATATTCCGGCATTTGACAAAGCCAAGGGGGCAGTGGGAGTTCTAGCATTAGGTCCAGGCAGATCGCCCCAAGAGAGAGGTGTGAAGAGTGACCGATTTATGAGGCCATTGGCATGTTGCCATATCATGTCAGGGAGGGAATGGAATGATATTCCTTTTAATGTAAGACTGTAATCCCAAGGCAGCGACCTAATGGCCTGAAATTGTGTAGTAAAATATCACACTTTAAAGGATGTTTCAGCCAAGCCTCAAACCTCTAAAACCAAATCATAGTTGGACTTGGCTGTGTTGCTCAGCTCTGAGGTCTCGATCCTCTGTAGAGTGAAGAGCCCAGCTTCCTTTACTTTATTACCAATCTCTCCCTGCTCTTCTAAAATTGTAGCAAATAATTTACATATGTCAAGCAGCTCTGTAGTTTCTGTGGATAAGATATTCTTCACTGCTTATACTTTATTACAAACCCTTTTTCTTTAGGGTAATAAAAATTAATATTCTTTAAATTAGCAAATCTTAGCTGCTAACCTCGGTCAGGTTTAAGACAATTCTAATTTGGTCCCCAAATGCCTTACATTCCTTCATCTGTTTAACCTTTTTTTAATCATGTAAATCTCCCATGACATCTGATTTCCCATGGAATACTAGTCTTTAAGAATAAAACAACAACAATAACAATAGTTAAGCTCCCAGTTTTTTAGAATTCCACCCTGGAGTTATTTTCCTAACTTGAGCTTGAACTAAGCATCATCTTGGATGTAAACCTTTAGCTAGTGGGTTGCTATCTCAAGAAGGTCCCAAGTCTCTCTCATAGTTGAAAAAACTGAGCGAAATCAAGGGCCCAGGGGCAAAGCTCTCTCATTCCTAGTGCTGTATGGGCACTCTACCTGATAAAGTATAATAAAATCAAGTTCTTGAGAAGCACCATCGTCAGTTTGTGAATTTGAATATGGGAATATCACACTAGAAATTTTCAGTAGGCATGTGCATATATGTAGGCCTATAATTTAACATTGATAATTATGAATTACAAATCATGGAAATGGGCTACCCAACTGGAGAAACTGGATCAGACCCAGTATGGCATCTTTTCTCTTGCCTCTGGAGATTCGCCTTGATCAGAACAAAAGTCTTGGCATTTTGAAACTTTCTGGCTCTTTTCTCTAATTGAGAGATTTGGTCCTTATGAGACCCTGGAAAAGACAACAAGGAAAGGACTGGTGTCTGCCAGCTTAGAGATGTTTGGCAACATTTAGAACTTATAGTGTTGTAGGACGAAGGGCTATTTTTGAATCCTAGAACTAAGTTTTGCTTGTCTGAAAGATTATTTAAAAGGTGATATTTTACTACACAAGTCCAGGTCATGGAGGAACTATTGTTCTATATCTGCTATCTTAAGGGGCATGGCCTAGCTGTTAATGACACCGTGAATATGCACAAAAGGAAGTCAAACAGATCCCTTTGACTTTAAGAAGAGATAAAAATCACCTTTAATGGATTTGACTGTAGTTACTATAAGCAGGCACCCCCAAAGTGACATACATAGGATAACATAAGTATAGATAAGTTTTATAATTTCTTTACCTTATTGAGTGAGATAAATAATTTGCTACCCAATTAGAAGTGGGAGAAAATGTGTGCATTATAATATATCCCCACACCACTTAACGATGACTGCTCCCTTTCTCCCCATTCCATTGTCCATAATTGGTTCTGTTGAGTATGAAATACTTGAGCAACAGAAAACTGCTGAATTTGGGGGAAACATCATTTGGTTTTTTATTCTAGCAATTATTGTAGGTAGTAGTGAGGGATCCTTTCAAAGCCAGGAATGTAGGTGATTCTTGTGAAATGACTTATTGAAACCCATACTTGAACAGAGAAAACAGAGGCCAGGCTGAGAGAAAGGAGCTGGTCCTGGTACTGTCCAGAAAAGGTCATGAAATGTTGGAAAATCACAATATCCTGTACTGATTGGGAGAAAAGGGATGGCCAAAGGGATATGCTATACAATATCTGATATCAGACTAGGCAGGAGGACTCATATGCAAAGCAAGTTCAGGTCAGGTTTGAAGTACTAAAATACGACTGGGCACGAGGGGGAAAGCAAACTGCTTGGGGTTGGTTCTGTAGCAGGGGATACCCAGTGACACAAGGGGAAGATCTGGGGGCAGAAAACAAGCCTGCATGGGACCTAAAAACATCTAAGAATCCAGGCATGCAAGGTACATGTTAGGAACGCAGACAATAAATATTCAGGAAGCAGAGAGTCAGAGTCAGACAGAAAATGTTGAGTTCCAGAGATAGTGCCCAGAGGTGGCACACCCCGGCAGGAAGACACAATCTTATCACATAAAAACTGAGAAGGATCAGTGGCAAGATGATAATAGAACCAATAGCAACAACATTAGTAAACATCAATAACCATAGCTAACGTGTACTGAGCAATGATCAGGTACTGGGCTGAGTGCTGGACTCTTCCATGTCTTCTATTCATGTTTAACAGAGGAAAACATGGAGGCCTAGAGAGGTAACGTGTATGTTCAAGATGACACAGTGTTAAGTGGCAGAACTGGGATTTGAAACCAGATTGTCTCACTCCCAAGTTCATGAGCCTTCCCTTCTTCAGGATCACTCCTGACAGAAGCTTCTGGGGAGACCTGAGTCCATAGCCCAGATGACATACAGGTAGACATCAAAAGACCAGTGCTGCTCTCAAAATTAACATAAATAAATATCATGTCTGGTTATGTAAAAAAGACTCTAACCTAAAAACACCCTGAAAAGCAATCACTCCACAATGCTCAACATTGGCGAACATCTTTATGGAAACCTATTTCTGTTTTGAAGATATACATAAAACAATTAAAATATGAAATGATATTGCTGGACATCACATGATGGGCTGGGAATTCTTATATATCATTTGGGTTGAATCGTGTCCCCCAAAAGATAGGTTGAGGTCCAAACCCTGGTAACTTGTGAATGTGATCTTATTTGGAAATAGGGTCTTTGCAGATGGAATCAGGTTAAGATGAGGTCATATTGAATTAGGGTGGGCCCTAAATCCAAAGACTAGGGTTCTCATAAGAAAGGAGAGCTCTAGAGATACACGGATACATGAGGAAGAAGGCCATATGAAGATGCAAGCTGAGACTGGAGTTATGCTGCATTAATCAAGGAAGGCCATAGATTGCTGGCAACCACCAGAAACTAGAAGAGCCAGAGCAATATTTTTCCCCTGGAGCCTTCTGAGAGAACATGGTGCTGCAGAAACCTTGATTTTGAACTATGGCTTCCAGAACTCTGAGAGAATACATTTTTGTTGTTTTAAGCCCCCTAGTTTGTGGTAACTTGTAGCAGCCCTGATGAGCAGAGGTGAGTTGATAAAATCTTCTTGAAAGTAATTCAACAAAAATATCAAAACCTTAAAAATCCATATTTTCAGGATTCTTATTTTTAATAAATTATTTTAAAATATTGTTTATAGATTGAGATGCAGAAAAGCTTTATTCAAAACTAATTGTTCATTATGTATAACAAACTAATAGCTAATAAGAAGAAATGATTAAGCAGACTACAGTGTACCCATAGGATAAAATGTTATATAACCATGAAGACATTTTAAAAATGGTTTTTAGTAACACGGGAAAATATATCTTATAATGTTCAATGAAAAAATGAGGAAATAGAATGTTCAATTCAATATGATCATAACTCTACTCAAATATTCATGGGGAAAAAACTGGAAGGAAATATATCAAAAGATTAATGGTGATTATCTTTGAGTTTTGGGACTATGGATGACATTTTTTCTTTATGTTTTTGATATTTTAAAATTACTTATAATAAACATATATTACGTTACATAATGAGAAAAAAGAGCTTATAAAGAAAACAGAGAAATTGTTATTAGAGGATTAAAAAAATGTCAACTGAAAAGTTATCTATGAAAAGTAGAAATCTGTCATTATTCACACTGATGCTGTAATAGGGATAAATACTTTTTAATGTCAACAATGCTAACAATACTTGTATTTGCATAGGTGTAGAGCACATTATAGGGCTTATAACCTGCAAAATGTTTTCATCTGACATTTATTGTGTCATTTGAGTCTTAAGATTTGCAAAACATTTTCTTTCCACATGCATTATCTCATTTGATAAGTTAAAACAAGTCTGTAAAGAATAGGTATTGTCATATGTATTTTACGGAGGATGTTGAATCCAGAGATGTCGGTAGAACCATAGGACTTGCATGCCCTCCTTCATTAGTGGCATGGCAGAAGCAGGCTGGCCTCAGGTGACCTAAGTGTGGCTTGTGCTCTGCCTCTTGCTACTGTAAGCTTCTGCCCAGTTGACCCCAGCTCCCTCATCTACAAAATAAGAAAGTCATATGAAAATTCCTTTCTGCCTCTAAACTCCTATGGTCATAAAATCTGTGAGGTCTTGAGAGAAGAATTGCCTTGGCAGTCTTTAACTTTTTGTTCCCCTGATTTTTTTGCAGAAATGAGATAATGGTGATAAACTAAATGTCTCTTTGTCTCTCTCTGTCCATCTCTGTCTGTCTGTCTGTCTCTGTCTCTATGTCTCTCTCTCTCTCTCTCTCTCTCTCTCTCTCTCTCTCTCTCTCTCTCCCTCTCTCTCTCTCTCTCCACTTCTGCTCCAAGTAGAAATTCCTGGACTATCTCAATAAGCAGAGCTTCATGAATGTGGACTTCAAATTTTTCCAGCTGATCCGTCATATGCACAGAGGCTGTGAAAACATCTACACTTTCATATGCAGTGATTTCTTGATTTATTACGCTGTCTTGGTGACAGGGTACACGAAATAGACTCCCAGCCTTTCTCTACGCTCCTCAGACCTGACAGCTTCCCATCAGACAGGCACATCCCCAGTATGGCTGCCTCCTCTCTCCTGCCTCCTGTTACACGAATAATATAATCATAAAATTGAAACACTTGAGGAGAGCTGGATACATCAGACTGGGGAAAAAACTGCTCCCAAATCATCCCAGTTTCTTTCCCTTATTGAAAGTCTCATCATTTGATAACCAATTCCAGGGACAGAGGAAAGGTATCAAAATATAAAACAAAGGTTTTCTTTTCCACATTCCATTTGTGTTTGAGTATAAATTATGAAGGGCACTTTAATTCTGTGTCCCAGTTTCCAGCAGTACAAGGACTCTAATGGATTCATCTGAAATTACATTAGCTCCAGTCCTATCATTCTTGCTGTTTCACAAGCTTGCCTCAAGAAGGCTGATAAATTGAGTTCTGCCAATCAGATCACTTGATCTCTTCAGGATAAAGCTTTGAGGTCTTCTCTCAACCCTTGATATTCATTCGTAAACAGTTATTAAGTGCTTACTAAGTGCAAGGCGAAATCCAGGGCCTTTACTTTTCTTCCCTCTTCTCCCTCTGCCTTCCCTCCCTCCCTCCCTTCCTTTCCTTCTTTCCTTGGAAAAATATTGTTTGAGCTCCTACTTAGAGTGTGACAGATGCAGTGGAGATATATGACAAATTACAGACAGTCACTGCCAAGGAGGCACTCACAGTATGTGCGGGGTGTGGGGCGGGGGTGGGAGGTGTAGCCATATAAATAAACATGAGGCAGCATGGCGGAGAGGGGAAAACCCCATGTCAGTCAGACTGGCTGGATGTGAATCCCTCTCTGGCCCTCATCAGCCATGTAATCTTGTGACAGGACATGTCAGTTCTCCGAGTTATTTCCTTATGTATAAAATAGAGATAATTATATCCCTCTCAAAGGGTACACATGAAGATTAAATAACATTATTTATGTAAAGCATCTAATGAAAAACCTGGGTCATGCTATGTATCAGTAAATATTGGTTTCCTTCCCTCTCAGATAATTACAATATAACATGACAGGTGTTTGAATAATCAGAGTTGTATAGCCCTGGAGCAAGAGAGAGGACTTGGGTTCTGAGCCTTCATCTATTCAGGGGCACAGTGGGGGTGGTGGTGGCAAAGGCAAGCCATAGGGCACTAATGTCATGGATTTTGGGAGTTTGATGACCTTCTGGGACAATGACTCCATGGAGAAATTGGCTGATGCTTTGGCGTCATGCAACTCACTCACTAGGTAGTGTCCTTGAGGAATAATGAATCCACCCTGAGGAGAGAAAGTTGCAATGCACAGTCTGGTTTAGGATGCTGGCTAGGGATTGGCAAAGAAGAATGCTTTTGAGGGTGATGGTCAAACCGTCTTGTGGTTTCACCTCTTGAGTTTGTCAACTTCCTTTGGAGTGGGTGAGCTTTAAGAAAATAAACAAGCAAATTAAAGGAAAAAAACTTGAATCATAAGAAGTGCTACTGGAAACTTCCTTTTTATGAAGAGTTGGATGAGGACAGTTATGCTCTGACACTAGCATAGTTGCAGACCAAGCTGACTAGTGAGGTTATGAGCTGCCCTCAGGATGGTGAAGGCAGGGTCCAAAGAAATACCACCTGTGTAAGGGAAGTGACATCTATCTGTCCAGGGAACCACAGATCCAGAATCTGGGTAACAAAGAAAGAGAGTAAATGATACAAAATGTGGAAGCAGCAGATCATTGTGTTTACTCAGGGACACATTGCGAATGCATTAACGCTTTCTTTTAACAGAAGGAAAGTGCTTGAAATTGACAAGCCATTATAATAGTTGTTCCAGTCACTGCTGAGGGCTCTGCTCTTGCATCTCCTGTGATCATAACTGTGTGGTCGAAGTGAGGGTACCTGACCAAAAAGAAGCATTTTTAAGGCTTTTCAGGGGCCTCCAAGGTAGCCTGACAATCAGAATCCCATTTGTCGAGAGTATGAATGTATGCGAGAGAGAGAATTTTGACAGTTGGTGGAGCAGCAGATAGGGATAGATCCAGAGAAAAGTAGACATGGAAAAGATAGCTGAGCTCTAGAATGAGCTTTATAAAGTCTAGTTTCTGATGGGATGGTAAGATAGCTTGGCCTCTAGAGCTCCGTTTGGTTTGTGAACAAATTCTTATTTTTAGTTCTCAAAAGACGTCACTGTGTAACTCTTCATTCCTCCATGGGTTTGGTTCTTTGGCCTGGAATGTTGTTAAGGATCAATGTAATTGATATCATTAGCCTTAAAAACACCCATTTGCAGAATGTTGTCCTAATCTCAAATACCTAACTTTCTTCCATTTGTAGGGACTGAGACTCTTATTCAGATAATCCATCTTCTTCCATTGTACCTTCAGGCTGCCAAGACCCTGGAAAACCTGTGTTACATATAAAGCTCTAGGTACCAGAGAGATCTAGCAGCTTGAGGGGTCTAGAAAAAAGGCTCTCGAAGGAGCCTTTACTCTTGATAAGTCCAATAAGGGATCCTGGTTTGGATAAGTGTGAAGACAGGTGGGACATGTTCTTACAAAGCAAGATCCCAACAAAGGAGAAGGCATGGAGGTTTGAACGGTAATGTATGGGAAGAAAGAGTTGTTCTGTGTGTCTTAGGGATGTGGTGGGAGGTAAGGCAGGGAAGATGGGTTGGGCTAGGCGAGCATAGTATGCTGGTGCCGAGATGGACACAGAGCGCGTGCAGCACACGTAAGTGTGACACAGCTGGTAGGTGAGGATCTGCAGCTCATTGGAAGAGAAATGATTGTCATCCCAAAGCCCTTAGTCTGGCAAGTTTAGAAACTTGACTTTACCAGTTTACCCAAGGACTGAGCTAATCAAGATCTTGGAGTTTAATTTATATAACCAAACTGAAAAGAATCTGCTTTCCAAACTAGAATGAGGTTCTATTAATGCACAAGGGGAAATGCAAAGACACACAGAAGTAATCAGATACTGATTAAAAGATATAAATTACTCATATTGCTTTGCGTGCTATCTTGCTTTAAGGTAGAGATATTTCTATTTAGAAAACCAGAATTCACTGTCTTCAACAGTATTCTCCAAAGGGTATTCAATGGAATAATAGTATGGCTAATAGTTCCCCAAAACAAGTATGATAAGACAATTAATATGTTGAATAAGTTTGGTAAAACTTAAATCCTTCTCTTGTATGTTCACAAAGTACATTTGGGTTAAAAACTTTAAGGAGTCCTAGAGTAAAGCAACCTGTTATGCCTCATCCAGCATTTCCAAATCCTTTGTCCATAGAACTTCCTCAACTATGAAACCAGCCCTCATTTCTGATTGGCATAATCTGTCTGTCTAATTAATAGCTCCTCTTGGATATGTAAAAGATTTCTAAAATTTAACGTTGAAAGCAAACTCTTGACATCTGTCTCTCCAAACCTACTTCCCATCTTCTCCATCTTAGAAAATGGTAACTTCACTTTCCAGTTTCTTGGTCCCCAAATCTTGGAAGTGTCTTTCTTTTTCTAACACATCACATGTAAAAATCAGCAAATTCTATTGGCTCCATGAAAATATATCCCAAATCTGACCACTTCTCACCAATTTCACTTCAACCATGCTGGTCCAAACTGCCACCACATTCTTCCTAGATCATTGGATTGGCTGCTTTACTCATCTCTCTGCTTTCACTTTGCTACCTTTGTCTTCTCTCCATACAGCAGCTTTTAAAAACTCAAGTCAAGTAATGTCATTTCTCTGCTTGAAATCTCCCAATGGCTCTCCATCTCAGTCAGAGTAAAAGTCAAAATTCTTACAGTAGCCGGTGAGCCCCTACCTGAAAGGACCCATCATTACCACTCTGACCTCCTCTCATACCACTTACTATTTCAGTCGCTGTGTTCCGGGCACGCAGACCTCCTTCCTTAGGCCCTTTGTACAAGCTGTTTCTTCTGCCTAAAATGATCTCCAGATAACTGCATGGATCACTCCCTCACTTAATTAGAGTCTCTGCTCAAATGACCACTTACTAGAGAGGCATTTCTTGACCATCTTATTTAAAACATGTCTGCTTTGTATTCCTTTGTAGCATTTATTAAGATGTTAATGTGTGTGTGTGTGTGTGTGTGTGTGTGTGTGTGTGTGTTTATTTCTTTACTGTCATCCCCAATCAGGATATAAGCTCCATGAGAAGAGAGAGTTTGACTTATTTACTACTGTATCCCCAGTGTTAGTACTTAGAAGAGTATATTGCATGCAAAAAATATTTTCTTGAGGAACTGAACAAGTGAATATCTGATCTGCAGAACACACCTTAGGAAACTGGCTTAAACTTTCAGTGCCTGCTACTGGGCTATAGTACAGAATTAGAAAAGGCCTCAGTAAAATGGCAGCTCTAAACATATGTTTGTGGACATGGGTCTCTTCCATTTAAAATGCACTTCATTGTGAAAGATTAAAATTTGGGGTGGGGGGTTTAGTGGTGAGGATAGACTAAAGAGTCAAAAAAGACCAGAGTTAGTTGACTACTTGAAAGTCAACCCCAATACCTATGTTTGGTTTTGGGTGAATGTCTGCATGTATCTCAAGTAGAGCTCCTAACTTTGCCTTAGGCTTATTTATTTGTTTATTATCTGTTTCTCCAGCTAAAGTGACAATCCCATGAGGGAAGGGACTTTGTCTTCTTTACTGTATTCCCAGTGCCTAAAAAGTGCTGGTGAAATATTGATCACTTTTTGGTCCTCTTTTCAAGCCGCCTAACAAAGACTTATTCTTTGTCTCATGACTTACTCATTTGATGCTCTTATGATGCCCAACATGTACATTTAAACATATTCATTCAGTAACCTGTTAATATTTATTGAGTACTTACTGTGTGCTGGGAACAACGGTATAGGAATATGTGAAATTAGTGTTCTGTCCCATAATACACCACTTAGTCTCTAGGGATAGCTTGTATTTAAAAGCAGGAAATACCTATATACATTTTTTTTTTTACCAAAAAAAAATAGTCAAAAATAGGTAGAAGTTCTATTCTATCTGATGCTTTCTTTACTCTTATGGAAGAAAGCAATAATATATACCAAATAAGTGGAATAAAGAAAGGAGTATTGACTTATGTAAAAGGTCATGTACTTACTAAAGAAATTGAAAAGCAAGCCAAGGAACTCATACTCATCACATAGCGAACGGATGCTGATTCTGCCTGCCCTTCCCAACACATTATTCAAAAGCCCATTAACCTTGTTTGAACTGAGATGTAAGACAATCACCCCGAACTCCAATCTTAATAATAGCACAGGTACCCTGCTGCTGCTCAGAGTTGCAAATCACCTTTTATTCGTGTTTACAATTGATTTGATATTTTGTTCTTGATGTGCTCTAGTCTGCCAGTTGTACTACACCCATAGGAAAAAAAGAATTTTTTTTTTTTAACGAGGAAGTCAATTTTCAATTATTAGAGTTAAGAAGAAAATCTTATAAACTTTTCTTCCTAAGCACATAGCTCTACCCTTGAGAGAAACTTAGCTCATTGTGTACTCATGAAAAGAACACAATATTCTGGATGATTCAAGCCTAAAGATGCCAAATGGCGATACATGGACTTTTTAAAAATCAGAGAGGTGAGCCAACATTTTAATTTTGTTATTTAAAAGTAGTAAGTTAGATGTTATCAGCATTGAAAGTTATGCCAGAGGGGTGATGAGGTCACAAAATGTGACTTCATTATCTTTGTTTACTGGATTCGTTATGGTTGCAAGGTGGGCATGAAAAGTCCCCTGCTGGTAACAGTGTCAAGTGCATTGGTACTGGCTGCTCCCTAGCACCATCAACATTGACATGTGAGAGTATAAAGGAAAACACTTTCTTTAAATATGATTTCTCTTCTTATGTCTCCATTGTACTCATGGGATGCTTTTGGTGGTAAAAAGCAGAATAACTTAATATTATTTCAATGTTCTGAGAAACTCTTCCTTCTATCCTTGACTACCACTAGTTTAATAAAGATTCTTGTATGAAAAACACTACACACACACACACATACATATATGTATATGTATGTACGTGTGTGTATATGTGTGTGTTTGTGTGCGTGTGTGTGTGTGTGTGTGTGTGTGTTTATATGGCTTCATTTCTTAGAGTAGTTTTAGGTTTAATACAAAATTGAGAGGAAGGTGGTCTATACTTATTAATAATAATAGTAGTATCTTATATTAGGTTCCTTTGACTACTATAACAAGGCACCACAAATTTGGTGACTTAAAACAACAGAAACTTATTCTCTTATAGTTTGGAAACTAGAAGTTTGAAATTAAGCAGGGCTGCTCTCTCTCTCTGGGAACTCTGCGGGGAGAATTGTTCTTTGCCTCTTTCAGTTTCTGGGGACTGCCAGCATTCCTTGATTTGTGGCCACAACAGTCCAATCTCTGCTTTCTCCTCTTCTGTCTGTTTGATCTCCTTATGCCTCATTCTTACGAGGACACTTACCATTGCATTTAGGACCTACCTAGAGAACCCAGGAGATCTCCTTATCTCAAGATCCTCATCTTCATTGCACCTGTAAAGACCTTTTTCCAAGTATGGTCACATTCACAGGTTCTAGGAATTAGGGCATTCACATATCTTTATCAAGGTCTACCATTCAACCCATCAGCCATCAATTATTTATTATTTTCTCTGTGTTCCTTAAGTCAGTCTTGCTATCAGCTACAATGATTTTTAAATTAGCATTCTGTTCTGAACCTTCATAAATCATAACTTCTTTGGGAACAGCTGCCAAAGACAAGATTAGATTAACATTCTGAAAAGAAGAAGGGTTTATAGAGGGAGTTAGAAACTCAATAATCAGATCAGGGGAAGGAAATTAACATTGGTTAAATATCTTCTACCATTCACTTTCAAATATGGTCTCATGCGATTCTCATTACAAATCTGTGATGCACCTATTTTAATTTACACTTCTATAAAATGGGAAATGTGTACTTTTACAGATTCAAGAAGCTGAGTGACATTGCCAAGTCCCACAAACTACTGAAGGCAGAACCAAGATTCAAAGGCCAGACTCTGGCTCTTCCCTGCAAAGTGTCCTTCCTCTCTAGCTGGGAGAGGGGCACTTTGGATACCTATGGGACCTCTGAGCCAGGTGTCACCAACGCATGCTCGTGTCCTCCCTCTGCTGGGGTCCCTAATGGGAAGGAGAAAGCAGAGATTTTAAGGCTTTGGCAAAAGTTGTGTCCTTGGTCTAGGCTAATAATTCCTGAATTATATACTAGAACAGCAGAGAAAAGAAATTATGAACAGTATTTCTCTATACCATCCACCTTTATGCATTATTACTATCATTGTCTCTCCATAGCTAGAGAACGAAACAGGTAGGACAGGCCTGAGAAATCCAAATGTGGTTTTTTGGGAATGGAGGATTGTACAAGAATGTATAAAGGTATCGGCATGACAATTTCACATTTTCTCCCTCAATAATAATATAAAAATCTCAAAAGGCAATAAGTGTTTTTGTGTGTGTGTGTGTGTTAAAGCTAATTATGACACTTTGAATTTTAAAATGAGTAAACATACTTAGTAGGGAAAAATGCAAATATAATATACTAGAGGATAAAAACTATTTTGTCTTTCAAAGTTAATGTTTAAGTATGAATCTTGAATATCTCTTTGTTGGGTAAGAAAACTTTTTCATTTGAACTACAAAGAACTGGAAGAGAATTTTTTCTGTGGTCATATGTACCAACTTCATTTCTTCTCTTGCTTCCTCACCTTAAAGACAATTGAATAACATCACCATCTAGCACTTGAAGGTAGTGTCCTTAACTGGAGGACAGTTCAGCCTGCTTCTGAGGGAAACATGCATTTGAAGAGAAAGCTTCTGTGGCCCAGCCCTTGGCAAAAGTTGCATTTCCTACTTGATGGAGGTTAAATGTTTGGAGTTACTGAGCAGTTCCTACTTTCGACAATTATTAAACAGAATAGCCCATTTTTAATTAGACTTAAATGTGTGACTCACTTATGGTTTAATGACAAATGTAATTTAATAATCAGACCTTTCATTTGTTCTAGATAGCCTCAGACTATTCCTGAAATTCTCAATGAGGGCATGTAAAGCCTGTGTGAGTTCTCTCAGAAGTTTTTCCATATAATCTTATACAAAGGTCCAAACAGCTCACTTAATTTTATTGAAAGCTTCTTTATAGGCAAGACATAGTCTTAATGCCTTGAGGGATGTGGAGACTCATACCAGGACCAAGCCCCTAGGTTGGCTTCATTACCTGCTCCCTTATCCTCATGGCTCCAGTCTATAAAGTATTTTACTTTTCATCTGGATGCTTGCAGAAGGTGTCTAATGTTAGCCAATCAAGATGGGTTCTGATAAAGCTTGGAACTCTCCAGACATATTTAAATCCTATTAGTAGTTTCTGCAGGAGAAAGAGCCTTTGAGAGCTAGAGAGGTGAACCTATTTATAATGGTTGGTTCATACCTCCTGGCAGGAGAGCCTGCTTGGGTAGTCTCATATTTTTCTAATGAAGGTGGGAGCCTCCTCTCTAACTAGAAATGGACTGAGCTGACGGTTCTGAAAGCAGAAGCTGTGGCCATGACTAAAAAGATGGTTTTGCACTTGCTTCATGTGAAAAGGACTTTGGTCATGTTATTAACACAGGATCATCAATGTCTACAAATCCCAAAGGGATAAAGTACTTGATATAATAGACATTCTGTTCCTCATGGCTTAAGTCACTCTGGAACCACCACTCACAGGACTGGGGCATGCTTGGTCTCCTAGAATTTATTGCTGTCAGCCAGCATGATGGTGTCTTCCTGAGTGAGAAAAATGTTCTATGACATTACACTTGTAGCAAATATTGTGTAGGCAAGTATGTCATTGAGAGAGAGACTTTACATTTAAAATAGCAGGTTTATTTAGTAATAATAATAGGTAACATTTACAGAGAACTTAATTTTTTCTTTCAAAAACCTTAAGAGGTATTATTATCTTCATTTTACAAATGGGGAAATTGAGACACAGAGAAGTTAAGTAACTTATGGAATGTCAAGCAACTGTAAGTAAAGCTCTTAACCATATATAGTGCTAACAATCCACATATATAATCTGTGTGATTCTTACCTTTAGTGGCACAATTGATTTTGCCACATAGACAAAAGCTTGAACAAGGGTACCATGAAGATCAGGGAGGTACTAGAGCATGGTGATCAAAAGCATGGGCTCCCAGCGTCAGATGGGAATGAACAGACTCCTTGAGTCCAACATGTACATTTGTGGGAGCTTGGGCAAATTACCTAATGACCTCGATTTACTTGTCTACAAAAAGGGAATAATAGGATACATAATTTATAGAATTGTAGTGGTTATATACACTACAATTCTATAAATAGATAAGCATGACAATACCTAACATTTATTAAAGCTTATTTTTCTGTCAACTATAAGATCCATGGAAGTGATCAGCTTCTTCTTTGGCACAACATAAAGCATTTACATAACTATTATTATTATTGTTATTGTTATTATTAGTATTATTATTATTATTTTCTTTTGACAAATGAAACCCATTTGACAAACTTTAAGAGATCATCAACTTCTTTTGGTACACAAGTATCCCCCCTTTTTGAAAGTTCTCATTATGCCACTTTGCTTTTACAAAAGACCCACTTTAGCACCTGTTTTTGCTAACTAAAACAAATTGGAAGAGGATTTTAGCTTTTTTGGAAAAATGTGAAAAACAAAATAGTGTTCGGGATTTGTTTTGCAGTGAGCCAGTGTGTACCTGGGCATTGAGAGTTGCACTGCTTTTACTGCATGTTAGTGTTTTAGGTTTTATGTGTTATTTGATATGATTTGGTAGATTATTTTTGGGGTCAGGAAATGCTAAATATTTGTTTTTTCCATATAAATTAATGGTAATTGCTTCTTTCCCTGTAAGGCCATTTCGGCTTATGAAAGTTTCATAGGAACACTCTACTTTCAAACATCAGGGAAACCCGTGGAATTCTGACCCATTAAATATGGTTTTAAATGTGTCAGGAATAAAGCTTAGAAATCTTTTTTTTGTTATATGCGATCTCACCTATAATTTATTTTCCATTTATTCTAATGCGTAATTGAATACACATTTTGGAATATCACATTCTACATTGCTACTATTATTTTTGGAAATACTTTGTCCTTGTCATGAGGTATTACTAAATCTCGCTAAGTCTCCAACTTCCTGAGAACCTGGTAAACAGGCTCATTTTTCTTCACAGATTAGTACAGAAAAGGGAATTAACTCTGAATCCTGTTTCTTATCTACAATTTAGGGGAAAAAATACAGTTCAAGTAACTTGAAATTGTAGTCAGATGTCCATCTTAGGCAAGATGATGGGGTTATACTGCAGCTGTCGGGGCTGCTTAGGAGCTGCAAAATAGTGAGTGTAATAACAATCTTTATTTTCTAATCCATTTTACAATCTATTCTTGGCAAGAAGCACTTTCTACCTTTTGAACTGTCAGATTTGGGGGCTGAGAGTTTTTCGATTACACATTTAGTTTTTTCCCAGCTTACAAAGTGATTTCACATTACCAGTATGATTTATCAAGGGGAGTACCATCTTAAATTAAGGCTCAAGCCTAATTTATAGTGGCAGCTGCGAGGTGTTAGCAAAAGCACTGCAAAATTACAGATAAAATGTAATTACCCATGCTCTAGATATAAAAGATGTTCATCTGATAATCTGGAAAAGCTGGTGCCAGAATATCTTTTTATTAGGGGGCTGCTATTTCTACATGTTCAGGTCAGGGAGTCCCATTTCTTAGTAATCACCACAGTAGCTAGAATTGTACCCTTTAAAAAAAAATAATCAAGTTGGGTCACTATCATCAAGCAGTCAAGAATAGTCTCTTGATTGGGGTTGCCCTGAAACCAACTAGTTGGGTAAAGTTTGCTGTCTTTTTTTCCATTAGTTCTTTTAAACCCTGTCTACTTGTTCTTCCTCCATTAGCATCCCCACAGCATTTGATACTTACAAGTTCTTCCCACTTCCTTTTTACAAACCCAGCTCTCACCGCCTTTAATTAAACACCAGCAATGTGCTAGTATTTTCTTAAGACTTTTCTACTTACTTTTTCAACAAGTTACACTGTCAGAGACCAAATCTTTGAGGAAAGAGTTGGGAGATAGCATGATAGAGAAGCTACTGGATCAGAGGTTGGAAGTTAGAGGACCGAATTTGAGATTTGTTATCTAATAGATGTGCGGCTCACCCATCCACTCTGGGCTTTGGTTTCTTTATCTGTCAAATGGCTAGATTTTTATACCTGGATTTTCACAACTCATAGGTTCATGGATCATTAGTGACACTAATTTTGGAGAAGAGCATAGCAAAATATTAATTATTTTCCCCAACTCTGACATTCTGTAATTCAAACCCAGAGAGCGAGAATCTAAACTCATGAAGGAACATTTAAATGGTATTGTCACCCCCCCCCCCCCGCACACACACATCCCCCCGCAGAGTCTATCAACTTTCCATTCTCTGTCTACCGCAAGACTGGTTCCACATATAATATTTGACTGAAAGATAATTCTGAGCAAATTTCCATGATTCCAGAAGTAGGAAGTCCTAGATGTTCTGTTTGCTATTCCTCAACACTTTTTAGTTTAAAGAGCTTGGATTTCTCCAGACTCTGGAGTCCAAATTGAAGTGTGTAGTTGTACCTGAGACTATCAAAGAGCATATCTTACCTGGGCCAGCTTTACCCATAGGTGGGAGTGAGGAACTTTGTTGGGAAAAGATGGAAGGGTCTTTCTATTCACCCTTTCCTTCCCTGCTAGGGTAGCCAATTTGTCCCAATCTGCTAGTGATGTTCTTGGTTTTAAAACTGGAATTTCTAGGTCCAGTGAATATCTCAGTCCTGGGAAAACTGGGATGCTTGGTCACTCTACAATTTCCTGAGCTCCACATTTCTGTTAACTGGGTGGACAAACTTTCTAGTTCATATACAATATAATTAAAATCATATTTCTGCCTGTCGAGATGTTACCTCATTGAATTTGGAGGTTATGTTTGAGGTAGTCTGCTATAGAACAGAGATGTCTGTGGAATATGCAAAATTCATTTTGGGGCTTTGGGACAGGAGGACTCTCAAATGAGCCAAAACCTGGATACAGTGATAAGCCTCATAATTATTGGTTGGGAAGGCAACAGAACGGACATAGCCTCATGAACAAAAGTAATGAACAATGGTTTCAGACAAGCTCCAGACTGATGCTCCAAATTGCAGGGTTGATTTGCAATAAAACTACTTTCCATCTGGGTGATTCTGCTGGGTAAGAATCAGGTGGGTAGCCATAGAGAGTTATTTATTCAGCCAGGAACTACAGTTAATAGTTTTCAGCAAACCTAAGAAAATCAGGTAGTTAAAATTATAAAATGCAAATTCTAACTTAAATGTACAGACACATATACATAGAATGATTTGCCAAGCCCTTGTTTTTATAGAAAGAAGGAACAGAGATTTCCAGAATTCATGTCACAGAAATGGGATATTCTAGGAAGACGAAAGAGAATTGGCATTTGTTAAATACTATGGCATGCATTTAACATATACTATTTAATTTGATTGTTTTAGTAACCCTCCTTTTACATTGTCATTCCACTTCCTGCCTCCCACCATGTCCATTGTTCAGATGAGGAATTTGAGGCTAAAGCCCAAGGAGAGATTAAGAATTGCCTAAGTTCACATGGCTGGCTGACTAACTCCATGCTTTATCTTGTATACTAACTGGAGGCTGGGACACAGAGAACGGGCTTCATCAGTTTGCCAGAGGCAGGCCCTGGTACAAGGGAAGGAATTACCTGCTTATTTCTGTGACTAGGAAGGCTACAGAGGGATGGTTCTTCAGGAGAGCTCTTCTGCCAGGAGATAACATGGGTCCAGATTTAGATATGAAAGATGAAACATGTCTGGACAGCTCCTGGTACTACTGAAGTTTCAGGAACCAGAGGGCCTAGAGGTGGCCGAACAAAGCTTCCCAGGAGGTTCATGTTAGGGGACCCAAAAGTAACTGAGCATCCAAAAAGGAAAGGAGGATGTAGCCAGTAATGCCCCAGTCTTACCCTCTGGAGAGTAAGTGAGTCAATGGATCTAAGGTAGGACAGAATGGTGCACTTTTAACAAGCCTATGTAAACACTGCTCAATTGGGGAACCACAGATTTATAAGATAAAACACTGAACCTGGAAATGAGGCCTGCATTCTATTTCTTTCTCAGCTCAGGACTAACTTTTGAAGGACAATTTTAAATCTTGAGTATCTTTTTTGATGGTGAGAATAGATAATATGTTTCATGGATGTGCCTTAGTTTCCCCAAATGCAAGGTGAAGTGATATCTGAAAGTGCTTTTGTGAAATTTTCTGATGATAAGTTACATGCATTTATACAGTACCATGAGCTCTTGGTGGGAAAGCAATTCCAGCTATTATTATTGAAACATCACTTTATTGTAGCAGATAAATGAAGTGCCACTTTTTATTCTTGTTCATCTTGGAAAGAAAGTACAGTTCTTGAGTCATGAAGCCCATAGAAATTTCTTTAATTACTCATGTGAAGAGTACTTTGAACCATGTGCGTCATTCTTCCATACTCAGTGGGAAAAGCAGCCACCAAGAGTCTTGGCCCAACCCACAGTCATGTTATGTAGCCCCATGAGTCTGTCCTCAATCATTAATCAATTCTCTTGAACTCTAATTCTCTTTCAGTAGTTGATACAGGAAACCTAAACAGAGTCCCTGGTGTGCAAATGGACTATGTCTCAAAAGTTTCTTTGAAACTTGGAAAACTACAATGTGTTTAAATTGTGGTTAGTTCCCTTCCCCTCCCCACACCCATAAAGTACCATTTATCCTAAGAGATACCTAATGTCTTGAATAAAGAAGGTGATAGAACTTAGTGATGCAGTTTAGCAATGTGCCTATGGGGAAATACACCCAACAGAGTAAAATTGCTTCCTTGCTGCAGTGAGACCTGGAAACTGGGACATCTGCTTTCCTCTAGGAAAAACAAAAGTCTTCCTCAACAGCTGGCCAGGGGAAGGAGGACATATTCTACTCTATCCAACCTCTGCTTTTCATCAAAGCTGGTGGCTCCTGTGACCTGATCCGGCTGGATGGGGCTGGGACTGAGTGTTAAGAGGCAGAGATAGGATTGCTGGCTTGATAATTTGGGGATGGAACTTTCAGATAAGATGCTCCAAGAGATGGGAATGGGAGGGTGTAGTGAGTTGAATGGTGGCCCCTGCAAAGATATATCCATTGGAAGCTGGGGTTTTGACCTTATTTGGAAAGAGTCTATAGTTGTAATGATGTTAAGTATCTCGAGATGGGATCATCCTGGGTTAGAGTGGACTCTAAGTTTAATGATAAATGTCCTTAGAAGAGAACAGGGGGAGACCCAGATGAGAAGATCGTGTGATAATAGAAGCAGAGATTGGATTATGCAACCACAAGTCAAAGAATGACAGGAGCTACCAGTAGCTGAAAGAAGCAAGGGAAGATCCCCTCCCAGAGATTTTGAAGGAGCAAGATACTGTTAACACCTTGATTTTAGACTTTTGTCTTCAAAATGGTGAGAATAAATTTCTGTTATACTCAGTTTGTGGCAATTACGAAGCCCTAGCATACAGTTACAGAGGGTGAAAAGCTTCAAGGAGTCAGCTCTGCCATCTGAGTGTCATGACATACTCTCTTTCCACAACTGGTTCCACCTCACTTTTCGTCACTGATTGAGTTACCTATAAGTCCCCAATCTGATTGATTCTAGATGACTGAAGTGCAGATTTTTTTTCTTTTCCTGCAATAGCAGATTTACAAAAGCAAATGTTTTCAGGGTGCAGATTTTTTTTCTCCATTTTTTCCCTCTCAGAGATCTGTGCACAAGTGTTCTTGTATTATTTCTTACCAAGATCACAATGGTTTCTGTGTCAATCAGTTCAAAGGGCCTATTTTCAGGTCTCATCTTTCTTGACCTCTCCCACATTTTGGCCCGCTGACCACATTCTCCTTCTTAAACTGCTTTTAACTAGGTTGCTGGAGGCCTTCTTGTCCCTCTGCATCTTCTTTCTACCTCTCTGACCAAACTTTCTCCTTCGCAGGCATATTCTACTCTACCTAACCTCATTTTTCCCTTTAACTTTATATATTCTGTACTTATACCCCTGGCTTTAATTAACTTTTTGTAAATGACTTTCAGATTTCCACTTCAAATCTTGACTTCTCTGACCTGCTTGTCCAACTTCCTTCTGGATATTTCCTCTTGGATTTCTCAAGGGGATTTACATACAACATGCTCAACTCGAACTCATCATCTTCCCCGCCTAACCTGGCCTTTTTCTGGTGAATGTTTCCTCCATTTATACAAACTAGAAATGCAGGTGCCATCCTTGACCTCTGTCCTTCCCTTCCATTTTCAATCTGTCATCAGTGATTTTTTTTTCTTCTAACTATCTCTCAAATCTGACATTGTCTCCACCCTAGTTTAAATTCCTATCATCTCTCACCTGGACTTTTGCAGTAGTCTCTTAAGTGGTCTTCCACATCACCCTTACCTATGTATTCCATTCTTGATACGGTAGTCCTCTCTTATTTTCTGTTTCACTTCGCTGGTTTTAGTTAACCACGATCAACTGTAGTCGGAAAATATTAAGTGGAAAACATCAGAAATAAACAGATCATAAATTTTAAATTGTGTGTTGTTCTGAGTAGTATGATGAATTCTCATGCCATCAGGCTCCATCCTGCCTAAGACATGAAAGCATTGTCCAGCTTTTCTATGCTGTGTAAGCTACCCATCCATTAGTCACTTAGGAGCCATGTGGGTTATCAGACCGACTGTCGACGTATCATAGTGTTGTGTTCAAATAACCCTTAATAATGCCACCACATTCACATCGATTTTATTACAGTATATTATTATAATTGCTCTATTTTATTATTAATTGTTATTGTTAATCTCTTACTGTGCCTAATTCATAAATTAAACTTAATCATAGGTATGCACGTGTAAGAAAAAACAGTATGTATAGGGTTTGGTACTGTCTGTGGTTTTAGGCATCCACTGGGAGTCTTATTCCCCTTGAATAAGGGTCAGGGCAGGGGGACTACTGTCCTACAGCCAGAGTGATTGTCTTGAAAGGCAAGACTGCTAATGCCTTCTTCTTGATTAAAACTTTCGGAAGCTCCTTTCCTCCTCAACTCCTGCCCCCATTGCTCCATTGCTTAAAAGATACAAATAAGCAAGTAAGCAAGCCCACACAAACAAACACAACTTCTGAACATTGGCTACAAGGTGCTACATGGACTCTGGGACCTTCTTGATTCTTAAACTCCCTACCTCCTAACTCTCTCTGTCCTAGTAACACTGACTACTTTCAAAGAGTCCTTTCTACCACCTTTTTGCCATGGTCCTTTCTACCACTGGGACTTTGCACATATTTTTGCTCCTCTCTTTGCCTAGTTTACTGTTTAGCCTTCAAATCTTAGGTCAAGACTTTCCTGGCTTTATTGACAAAGTAAATCCCCTAATCCTCTGTTCTGCATTATATATTCTTCTCTTTCCTAACACTGGTCACATGTGAGCCTTCATCATGTGACAAGTAGTGGGACACTTTATCTTAAAAGAGACTTATACTTTATTTTCATCAGTGTCACTTCACCAAAACTATGAGCAGTATTCTATAATTATTTGACTTTGGAAGACCTCCGGATGCTGGGCTGGACATAGAGATTGATGCCCATCCCTCTTTATTGCTCCTTTAGCTGATGTCCTTAGAAAATGATGGATGACTCAGGAAAGCCTTATGAGGTCTTGAGATGAACGTCTGGAGGCAATAATATTTGGAAATGGGATGTCAAATGGCTGAAATGGTTTTTCTAGGTCAAAGTATCTCCTTTTCCTTGTTCACAAATGGGAGAGTCATTTAGGTGAGCAGGTTACTCTTTTGAAGAGAAAAATCCTCCTGAAGCAAACTTAGACTCATTAGCACTTTCATGAGAATTACTGTAATCAAGAAAACTTCTAGCTGGCACCCTGGAAATTAAAAGATTTGAAGTTTGATGGAAGATTTTTTTCTAATTTTGTATTTCTGAAAATTGATGTGTGTATATGATGTGGTGGTGTCTTTTTCTACTTGAAAAAACCCTATATTTAAATTGACTATTTAATTTTGATTTGATGGAATCTCAGCATCCTGTCCAACTAGGATGAAGGACTGGCAGGCTCGGGAGGTGTTGTCATTGGACTTGCTGAGGGTCAAATGCCATCAAGAGGAAGCAACGATGAACAGGATAAACAAACAGAGACTCATGGACATGGACAATAGACCAGTGGTTACCAGAGGGTGGGGGAAAGGGAGGGGGAGGGAGGTAGATGGGGTAAGAGGGGTCAAATATGTGGTGACAGAAAGAAATCTAACTATGGACAATGAACACTGTATATATGCCTTACTGTTAAATTGTACACCTGAAACTTAGAGGATTTTGTTAACCAATGTCACACGTGCACACACACACACACAAAGAGGTTACCGATCTCCTGGGGCTGGCACAGGGTGCAGTGGGAATGAGTGAGGTCCTGGAAGGAAGCCATGGCATTTCTGTTATTGTGCAAATAAATAGCACCTTTCCCCAGGTTTTGCAATATGTCATCTTATCTGCAAGTATCTTTTCTAATCTTATATGACTTTACATTTTGATCACAAGTTGTTTCCTGAATTTCTTTTCTCTTGTTCCAAAAACTATACCTTTTTAATTCTCTGGGGTTTGGTGTGGCAAAAGGCTTTATGAGTGATGCAATAATTTTTCTTTTATCTTAAAAACCAAATATCTGGGAATTTAAACAATTCACCTGCCAAATCACATCTCCTAAACTTCCTCTCACATTTAGGACAAAAATACTTCCTCTGGTCCCTGAGACTGCATAACCCATTTTAGTTTATGGAAAATTTTGGCAAAATTTGCCATCCGACGAAAGGCTCATGCTCATCTGATTGTGAGTTTTTTCTTTCTTTCAGCTTTATTGAAATATAATAGACAATTAGTTGCTCATATTTACATTGTACAATTCAATGGTTTTTTAAAAAATTATAGTTGGCATACAATAATATATGAGTTTCAATTGTACAGCAGTGATTAGAGATCTATATAAGTCACAAAGCAATCACCCCACTAAACCTAGAACCCCTCTTTTCCCTCACATATTTGTTACAACATTGTTAATTATTTTCCTTGTGCTACACTTCATATCTCCATGCCTGTTTTGTAACTATCCATGTGTACTTCTTAATATCTTTGCCTTTTTCACTGTCTCCTGCAACCCTCTTGCCATCTAGTAGCCCTCAAAATATTCTCTATATCTATGAGTTTGTTCCCTTTTTTTGTTGTTGTTTATTTTATTCTTTAGATTCCACATGTATGTGAAATCATGTGGTATTTTCTTTCTCTATCTGACTTACTTCATTCAGCATGATATCCTCTAGGTCCATCAAGGCAATATCTTTTTCTATCCTTTTCCTTTTAGTTTATGTCTTTGTTTTTTTGTTCGTTTTGTTTTGTTTTGTTTTGAGATGAGGAAATTTATTTAAACAAAGTGAACTTTACCAGCAGGACAGAGTTAGAGCCAACATCTCTGGCCTGGAGACTCTTCCAGTTGCCCTAAACCACTTACATAAGTGAAAGCTGCTGAAGTAACTCTGCAAATCTCAGGATACAGAAGAGCTCTGTTGGGAAACCATATGCTTCACAAGTCCACCACCCACTCGGGGTGTGTCTTTTAATCTGAAGTGAGTCTCTTGTAGGCAGCGTAAGTTGGAGTCTTGTTTTCTTGCCCATTTAGGCATCCTATCTTTTGTTTGGAGCATTTAATTCTTTTCCATTTGAGGTTCTTGCTGATAAGAATGTAGTTTATTACCGTTCTTTATTCATAAATTTGATACATGTTTTTTTCTTCTTAAAGAAGTCTCTCCAACATTTCAGCAAATTGGAAGCCTACCTGATCTTGGCTCAAATGAAAAGTCCCTTTCTTCATGAAGTTTTGCCCCACCTCACCAGCCACAGGCAACCTCCCCCTCCTCTGGTCTCCGTCCTTACAACAGTCACATCAACCAATTACGGATGAAGTTCGCCAGTCCACCTGTGACTTCTTATGATAAATAGGAAACTGAAGGGTGCAGGGATAACCTACTTTACTTGAAATTAGGAGATGGAGCTCTGAATCACTTAATCTTCTAGATTTATGTTGCTTCATCTGTAAAGTGAAGAGGTTTAACTGGGTATCCTTGAAGATCTCTGCGAGCACTAAAACTGTGAACTTTCCATAAGACCTCTAGCTTATGGGATGTATTTATACTAGCTTCTGCCTTTTCTGCAAAGGGGATAAGAATTAGACTACTGGGCATTTTCTCACTAGCCAATGGGCTACTTAGTGATGGAGAGAGCATTATGATATGGGTTAACAGCATAGGCTTGACTGACACCAGATTAGAGTTGGAATCCACTTCAGTGCTTTTTAGCTGTGAAAACTCAGGCAATTATTTAATCTTTGTATACGTTAGTTTTCTCATTTACAAATGGAGATCACAATAACATTTACCCCCGGAGAGCTGCTGACAGGTTAAGGCAGATAATTTAATGAAAATTCTCAGTCTGCTCCATAACAAACACTCATTAAATGGGAGTATGAGCAATGGAGACCTGCCTCTTATAAAGACAACCCATGGACCCCGTTTAGCCAGGAGACTCTAGTGCCTGATTCTCAACCCTGGATGCACTTTAGATTCATCTGGGGAGCTCTGAAAACCTGTGGTTGCTTGAGCCCCAGGCCAAACAGATTAAATCAGAATATCTAGGGGTGGAATTCTGGCATCGATGTTGCTAGGGAAACTCTTCATTTTATTCTACCTTACAGACAAGGTTGCCGATCATTGTTCTAATGAGTATCTACTGTCTCAAGAGAGGAAAATCCACAAATTGAATAATTCCTAAGTCATGCTTCAGAAAGTTTGAGTTACTTGGGCAAAGAAAGGTCTGCTCTCCTAACTCAGGGTCAGTAACTAAACTCATGCTTATCTCCTTGACTCCTTCTGGTAGCCCTAGATATAAAGCCACCTGCCTGGGCTGGGGATGGCACTTATGAAGTGACTAGTGACTCATCCTTCCCAAAATTTGGTCCTTCTAGAGGCTTTCAAATCTCCTGGCACTCTAACTGATGGTATGGATTTAATATTCAAAATCTTTTTTGTCAGTTTCCTATTAAAAATTAACTTAACAGTGTGTCACCATGGAAACAGGTATTTCTTTTTGAGGACCAATCCTTACCTCAAAAATTTGTCCCTTCTATCTTTTGATTATGATCAATGAAATGTGGTAAACAATTGAGATTTATATCTACAGAAATGTGTAAAGGATTTGAATTGAGATTCTTCTTAGGTGGGTACGGCATATTTTCTGAATCTATTAAGGTTGCATCTGTGATAATAAGATACTTGACCCCTTCTGGGAAGGAAGAGAAAAAAACCCTCTATTTCCAGAATATTGTTCAATACTGGGTACATGTGTTTCCAAATATGAGGAAGTAAGATTATTATTATAATCTGCCTCACTCTCATTTATTGGATTCCAAAGGATAGAACCAAAGACCAGTTTAATTATTCTGCATACAATTCCAATACATGTTTGATTTTTCCCCTCACACCACCAAGCAATTCTCTGACACCAGTTGGGTGTCCTACAATTCAACTCAATTCTAACACTGTCTACATGGAGATAGCATCAGATTTCACAGGTTAGGGGCTCAGTCCTACAAGACTGGCCCCCTTTTCAGACATCAATTGAAAGGCCAGGTCATCACCTGTGCTTTTGAACAACTGACTTTAAATCAGAGGTTTTCTTGACCTCCCCTTCTTGGATTCTATTAATTTTCTAAGGTGACTCATAGAACTAGTATAAACAGTTTACTTACTAGATTAGTGGTTTACTATATAAGGGTATTACTCAGGAACAGGCAGATAGAAGAGATGCATTAGGACAAGGGCATGAAACTTCCGTGCTTTCTGAATGTCCCTCTCCCCTGGAATCTCCATGTGTTCACCAGCCTACAGACTCTCTGAACCCCATCCTTTTGGGTTTTCATGGAGGCTTCATTACATTGGCACGACTGATTAAATCATTGGCTATTTGTGATTGATCCAACATCCAGGCCCTCTCGTCTCTGTGGAGGTCAAAGGAGTGGGACTGAATCTTCTAACCCTCTAATCACATGGTTGGTTCTTTTGGCAATTATCCCCCATCCTCAGGTGCTTTCCAAAACTCACCTCATTAACATAACGAAAGACCTTTATCCCTCTCATCACTTAGGAAATACCAAGGGTTTTAGGTTATTTCCAGAAACAGTGGATGAAGATCAAATATATATTTCCTATTATGAATCATAACATCACACGGTTCAAGCCTATTTCAGATTGGTGTAGGGAGTGCTAGAAGCCCTGGGTCGACCTTTGCACCCTGGGTTTCCAGCCCACTGAAGTCCATTCATTGGTCCCTACAGTGTGGCTAGGTGTTGGTAGTGTTTCCCTGGGCCTTTCTTGATTTTAACAATCTCTGAAACACTGCTGCCATCTGGCACTATGGCCTTTTAGATAATGGAGAAATGGAAAGGTATCGAAGAGGAAGACAGCTGGGAAGAGAAATGCTGTAAGAGAAGGAGAAGGGCCGGGACAGAATGCATCTGCTGAAGACCCACACAGTTCTGTATGAGGAGCTGCTCTCAGAAAATGTGGTGGCTTTGTCATGTGTTAACTTGGTTAGTCTGCACGGTGCATCCAAGAATTCCCTTCCCTGTCTATTTCCAGTTAGGGCAGCCCACAGAGACATTTTATACAAGACTGGAGGGCATCCATATTGTCTTTGCACTTGGCAGATTGGCTCTGTGGCAGCCCATGCCCATTATCATTTATCTGCTGGCTCATGTTGGTGTAGAATAGCAGCTGGCTTGTGGCTGGTTCCTTCACCTTCTCTGGAACCCTTCCTCAGCTTTTACAATACCGGGGTCAGATGGATGTTTAGCCCTGTGAGAAGGCTTCTAAGTACTGTAGGATACCCCATCATCAAAGCCGAAGGCACTGAGAGAATGACATGGACTTCAGTCTGTTGTGTGGATTCTGGCTTGTCTTCAAGGTCCACTGTCTTAGTTCAGGCTACGGTAACAGAATACACTGGGGGGCTTAAAATACAAGCATTTATTTCTCACAGCTCTGGAGGCTGGATGTCCAAGATCAGTGTCCAAGCATTTTGGGGTTCTGGTGAGAATTCTCTTCCTGGCTTGTAGATAGCTGCTTTCTTGATGTCACATGGCAGGGAGAGATAAACTCTCTTATATCTCTTATAATGGCACTAATTCTATCATGATGGCTCTACCCTCATGACCTAATTATCTCCCAAAGACCCCACCTCGAAGTACCAACTAATCAGGGATTAGGTTTCAACATATGAATTTTGAGAAGACACAAACATTTAGATCACAGCACTCACTTTGCATCCATCTTCCCTTTCAGGCTATCTGACTTACAAACTTCAACTTCCAACATCAGATACAGAGAAACAGCCTTTCAGAGACTGTTGAATTAGTAACCACAATTGCATAAGGTCAAATTCCTGTAATAAATTCATATGTGTGGATTTATGTATGCATGTATGCATATCCTAGTGGTTCTGCTTCTTTGATTGAACCATGACTAAATCAGCAGGAATAAAGGGAGGAAGACTATGGCATAAAGGGCCAGTACCCTTGCTCTGTGTTTGCAGTCCTGGGTCCTGTCAGGTCCAAGGCTGGACCTGACTCTAAGTCAAACCAGTCTTCTTAGGGTATTCTAGTAACTAGACTGAGAAAGCTAGTCTCTCTAAATGTGGAAGCTGTGAGAAATAAAGCTGAGGAGCTGTTGGCAGCTGTATCAATCTGTTACTGCTGCTGTAACTAAATACCACAGACTGGGTGGCTTAAACAACAGATATTTATGTTCTCACAATTCTGGAGGTTGGAAGTCCAAGACCAAGGTGTCGGCAGTGTTGGTTTTTCTTGAAGCCTCTCTCCTTGGCTTGCAGATGGCTGCCTTCTTGCTGTGTCTTCATGTGGCCTTCCCTCTGCGCCTGCATCCCTGGTATCTCTCTTCTTTTTAAAAGGACACCAGTCATTTTGGATTGGGACCTACCCTAATGGCCTCATTTGAACTTAAACGCCTCATTAAGGGCCTTTCTCCCAAAATAGTCACATTATGAGGTGTGGTGCTGGGTATTAGGACATTGACATACAAATTTTGGAGGAACAAAGTTTAGTCCACAGCAATAGCTCTTGGGGGACAAAGATGGTGGATACACATTTGCCCACTGGACAAAGCCTTATTGCAGTAAAAGAGAAGAATGTTGTAGCAGATACCTAAAGAGACATGGAACCAACAGATAGAGGATTCACTGCATTAGGGGTAGAATGGCTTGACTTTATAGGGAACCATTTACAAAATGCTCCTGTATGTGGCTTATGGCATGATTTATGCTAACATATGTTAACTTCTTATTCTCAGGGTACAAAGTGTCTGACTGTTTCTCCTGAAGCATGGACACACCTCTAGGTGTCTATCTCCAGGTGTCTGTTCAAGATTCTGTTGTAGCTACACTATCCAGCCATATGAAAGGACTGATGTTGGGATCAGTCAGAATAGCTCTTCTAGCAACAACAAAACACCTGTTTTTTCTTATTATTTAAAATTATGCCATTTCCTCTCTTCTTTGGTGCCATCAATAAAAAAAAAATTTGAGAATTTTTTTGCATATTATAGACTCCCTTTTCATAACTTATAAGCTAAATTCATATTATTAAACAAAATATTACTTCCATTCGATAATGTGTCTAGCTCTCAGAAGCCCAATCACATCTCAGTAACATGTGGTAATGAACCAATTCATGTTTATTGCTCTCTAATTATAGATGAGGCTCAGCAGTAGGGATGGCAAGAGAGTCAAAGATAGTAAAGATGAGCTCCCAGCTCTCAAAAATCTCACCATCTGGTTAAGCTCAGGCACCAAGGCACTGAACTAGGAATGTATATCTTAGAGTAAAGGTCAGAGCATAATTTTAGTTCTGATTCAGCCTCCTGGCCAGAGGAGCAGAAGTCCCAAATTGCAGCCATGCACAAACATTGAAAGAGCTTTGCTTTGTCTATAGGATACTGTGGACAGCTGGGCAAATCCAAAGCTTTTACTCTCCCAGTGTTTACACCTTCCAAGTGTTTTTTGATATATTCTAAAACGATTTGAATACATCAAAGAAATGGAAGTCACAAGTCTTTGTTTGCTGTTGTACTGTTTTAAAACCAGTCATACTGGATTCTCTTTCCATCTGACCCTTGGGTGACCTCTCAGTTTTGCTCATGGCTGATAATGCTCTGTAGTTACACAAATATTTAGAAGGAGTTGGAAAAAGGTACATGTGCAATGAGTGGTACCTGTCTAGTGGTCTGACTCTTGATATAGTTCTGTGTCTGGTTGCTGCTTTGAACATTTAGGGTAAAAATATGGGTGCTGACTTATATTGTGCAGACTACTGTATAAAGAACACTTCACAGAGTAGTAAAGTGGAAAGACACAGGCTATTATTAGGGGTCCCTGAGGTATATGTGAGTAATTTAGTTTAATTTCATAAAGCAGAAAAAAAAAATCCCAGGGACATCAATAAAATAAGTATATATTTTTATATTTTATAGTGAGAAATCTGAAAGTAAGCAGTCAAAACTCTAAGAATCATCAGGAACCGAGACCCTTTCTAGCTTCTTGATCTATTACTCTTACAGATTTGGTTCTCAGAATAACAAGATAGCTGTGGAAGTTCTAGATATTATAAGAAGGAAAGAGCAGCTGATTATGCCCTCTCCTCTGTGATGGTTAATTATATGTGTCAACCTGTCTGGGCCACATTCCCCAGATATTTGGTTAAACATTATTCTGGGTGTTTCTATGAGGGTCTTTTGAGATGAAATTAACATTTGAATCTTACCACTGACTAAAGCAGATTGTTCTTCTTAATGTGGGCAGGTCTTATCTAAGCAGTTGAAGGCCTAAAAGAAGAAAAAGGCCGACCCTTCTCCAAGTAAGACAAATATTTCTGCCTGACTGTCTTTTAACTGTGAGATTCGCTTTTTCATGCCTTTGGATTTGGACTGAGAAGCTGGCTCATTCTGGGTCTTTAGGCTGCCAATCTTTAGACTGGAACTACACTGCTATCAGCTCTTCTGGGTCTCTAGCTTACCAACTGCAGATCTTGGGTCTTATCAGCCTGTATAATCACATGAGCCAATTCCTTTATCTAGTAAATCTCTTTATCTAGCTATATCTATAAGCCTATTTTTTTCATTTCTTATAATGAGATATTCAATAAGTGCTTGTTGAATGAATGAAGCTTTATAACTCTACCTACCTCATCTAATTTGAACCCTTAATTCCCCCACACCATGCCTTTAGGTAGTCTATGTTGCGATCTAAATATCAGGATGATTTCCATTGGGTGGGGATAGTGCTGGCAAGTCAGAAGTGAAGTGTTACCTGCCAGGACTTTTGAAAAGTAATTCAACATAGGTGACCACTCAAGGTTTGCCAAGATAAGATTTTTTGATCCATTCTTTCCTTTAATGGTACCTATGTGGTAAGTGCAATCATTATGTCCATTTAACAGATTAGGAAACCGTGGTATGAAAAGAATAAGTGATTTGTTCAAGGTTGTCCAGCTGTAAGTGAGAAAGTCTTGATATGAAGGGTGTCCTAACTACTAGGCCAGTGGTTCCCACACTTGGCTACACATTAGAATCACCTGGGGAGCTTTGAAAACTCCATTCTTGGGTTTCTCTACCAGACCAATGAAATCAGAGCATCTCAGGTGGGAGCTAGGCATCAGTGTTGTTTAAAGATTCAGTGCACAGCAAAGTTTGGGAACCACTTACAAGGCTATATTGCCTCTCAAAGCAGGTAGAAGAACTGGGTTGAGGTGTGCAGGGGAGAATTCTCACCCCTTACTGCTACCCCCAAGTGCAGCAGACATGATCCCAGGTGGGAGCCGCCCTGAGCTGAGAGGATGGGCTTCCTCTGGCAGGGGTGGCACATTTCCATTCTAGTTACAAGTTCTCATCCCTACCCTTCCCCACAACAAACTCAGAGGAGGGCAAGCTGAATTGTTATGGAAGAGAGAATAAAATGTATATAAAATTCATTATTATTGTTATTTTGGTTATCATTCCACAATTTAGATCAGCCAGAACAGTTGTATTAACTTTAATAAGCTAATGAGTACTGTGAGTGTGCCTACTCCAGTGATTCATGGTGATACATTACATTAAATGTTTACAGCCAAGACCAGAAAGTTAAAAAAAAAAAAAGGCACCATTCTTACTTTTCTCCTAATCGCCCCCACAGAGAAATTTCTCTTCCTTTAGCTGGATATTCCTGTTGAACATTTAGCCCATAAACACAGCCTTGTAATTTACAGAGAGAACAGAAATGACTCTCCCTCTCCATCAGCATGCATGTGGAGGTATTTGAAGAATAGGACCTGTCTTGGTTTGGTGGTGTGGCAAGGCCAGACCATCTATTACAGCCAATAAAACCAAGCAGACAGCTTGAGGGCTGTGGAAGCCACTAGGCAGCTGGTACCATCTGTGATATTTCAGGACACGAGTACAAAGGGCTTTGGAATGAGGGAGAGAGGTTATTTCCTAGATAATCAGAAGCAGAAAAATAATGGATTGTTTGCAAAAAGCACATGATAACCACACTCAGAGGCAAGGCAGGGACTGTGGGGGTGACACTGCCTGTCACAGAACAGCCTGGCCTCTTCCTGTCCTCATACATTGTATTTGCCTTCTGTAATAGGGGGAGGTTGTTATGTTTCTGAAACCTTCCTAGCAAGATTGGGGATGGTAGTGAGGGTGAGGGGCAGGCATGGAGTATTTGGGGTAGATATATAGACATGTAGTAGGGCAGAGTTACCTTTTAGGGTAAAGGAGAGGGCATTACCTATTAGCATCTATATTAGTTTCTCACTGCTGGCTAACAAATGATCTCACATTTAGCGGCTTAAAATGAGACCCATTTGTTATCTCTCAGTCTGTAGGTCAAAAGTTTGGGCATAGCATGTCTGGATTCTCTGTTCAAGTTTTCACAAGGCTGAAACCAAGGTGTTGGTCGGGCTGTGGTCTCATTGGGAGGCCTGAGTAATGAGGAAACTGCTTCTAAAGCTCATTCAGGTCATTGGCAGAATATAGTGCTTTGTAGTTCTAAGACTGAGGTCCTGTTTCCTGGCTGGATGTCAGCTAGTGGCATCTGCATTCCTTGCCTGGTGGCCTTCTCCAGCTCCAAAGCCAGGAGTGAAGAATGTTCTTCGTGATTCAAATCGACCTTGCCAAAAATAGTTGTGTTGCTTTTAAAGATTCTCCTAATTAGATCAGGTCCACTAATAATGTCTTTTCTTAGAGTCAACTGATTTGGGACCTTAATTACACTTTTACAGCAGCATTTAAATTAATGTTTGACCAAATAGCTGAGAGAAGGTGTGTGTGCACCAGGGCACAAGGAAATCTTGGGAGTCATCTTAGAATTTCTGCCTGCAGCAGCATTTTAGGCAAAGTTCCTGGAAATGTACTAGTGAGTGTGAGCAGTGTATAGGCCCAATAGCAGGGCCATTTTTGAGCATATCCACATCTCTGAGGTTTCTTCCTCCAAGATCCTTGGTCGCTGCAATGGCTTGGAGTATGAGTATTGTCTTAGAATTGACAATAAAATCTTCACGCAGTGTGCACTTGTTTTGTCCATGGCTTACATTAACATTAACTTGTTAGGGAGACCTAAAGCTGAACTTTCCAAACTAATTTACTCTGGGACAATTAGTGAGAAAGAAGAGCTGCTTCTGTTGGGGGAGGGCAAATGAGAAATATTTTGGTGAAAATGGTTTTATTATAGTTGCAACTTAGAAATTGTGTATCACACATTAAAACAAGAAGCTTGAAATTCATCTATCAGAGGACAGATTTTTTTTTCCATGTCTTTGAAAAAGACAAGGACTAGTCAAACATTTTCTGAGATAAGGAAAAGACAGCTGATTAAGAGATGTGGAGTATGGACTTTGCTGAGGAATGTAATGTAAATGATGCTAAAGTTCACATCATAGAGTTTTGTGGGAAGAGGTATAAAAAAAAATAAGGGGTTTTGGAAATGAACAGGGGGAGGATATGAGAATTGAAGGGGCTCTGAGACATAACGTGCCAATGCCTATGGAATTTCTGAGCACAGGGTGAAGGTTACTGATACGAGCATATTTATGCACCCTTGGTTCACTCATTTATTCAGAGCCAGACATTTTGCCAGATGTTGAAAGGACAAGGGCTGACAGTCAGGTCCAGCGATGAACACTCTAAGTCATGTATGTGGCAGGTGGTAAAACCTGGAGCATGAATTTACCTCTGAGTGGAAGGGTGTCTCAGGAAAGCCAGAGCTGAGTATTAGAGGTGGACTAGAATAATTTGACATTTACTTGCCCTCTTTCAAGGTATATGTGTTTCATAGATAATGAGACCGCCTGTCCTAGTGCCAGGTCCATAGAAAGCACTGAGGAAATATTAATAATTACCATCATGATTATATTGTACACCCCCCGCCCAGGCCTACACACATTCTTAGAATTTTGGATCTGGAAGGGGTTGAGAGTTGATCAAGTCTGATCTCTTTGTTTTCAGCTGCAAGGTGAGTGATTGGCACTCCTGTTGCCCAGCCAGAGGACTTCTGCAGTGGTCCTCAAACCTGAGTGTGCATAAGAAGCACATGGAGAGCTTGATAAAACATACTGCTGGACCCCGTCCCCAGAGGTTCTGATTATTCATTTGACTTGAGTGAGGTCTGAGAATTTATAACTCTAGAGGTCCAGGTGATGCCAGGGTTTCTGGGAACTCTGAAACTACCGCTCTGCAGCATGCAATCATTCACCTCTGTGGATGGTGCTTGCAAAGGGTTAATAAAACATCAGATGGCTGGCAGTTTTACAATGGATATTGATGAATTTGGCCTTGGAAGCAACTCACTGTAGTGAAGAAGGGCTACCCAGAGGAAAGGTCCAGAATTTTTCTACCAGCTTGGTGAGTGGTGAAAATGTTAGGAAGATCATGATTGAGGACAAAGCTATTTACTTGCCTGTGATCTCCCATATTTCTATATTGGCAACAGAGCAAAAGATAAAGTACCCAGCATTACCCAAAGTGACTCGGAAGTGATTAATACTCAGAGCTCTGGAGCAGAAAAGGTGGGCATGCAAGATGCAATTAAGATGATAAACAACTCTGAGAAGCAGTGTTTAGCAGCAAGCTGGGGTCACCAAGCTGATGAGGAGGACAACTACTGCCTGTCCCATGCTCTGCTGAGATTGCTTACAAGATATAGAGATGGGGTCCACGATTCTGCCAGGCTCATCAGGATAGAGAAGAAAGGCTATTTTCAAGATGTGGGTGTTTTTTTTGTGTGTCTCCCTAGTGAGACGGATGGAAGCTCCAGCAGTCGCCGATAACAATGATTCAGTGGGTGGTGGGTGGAAAAAGTGAGTGTGATTTGGCTTTAAATTCAGACTGTGCCGGGGTTGGCTAGTAATTGATAGAAGGAAATAAATGACCCGAAGTAGATACTCAGTTTGATTCATAAGTCATGTGTGAAATTCTCAGATGGCACAGGTAACACACACAGTGCCGGCACTATTGTGTGGGAGAGAATAATTTCTAGTGCCACTTTGCCTCTCCTTTCTGCGGCCCTTCTGCTCTGTAGATCCTCTGATCTTTCTCCAGGACCTGGTAGAAGCTCCTATGCACTGTAAAATTCTCTTTAGCAAACTATTTTTTTTAAAAAATAAATTAACTAGATTCTTACCAGATGGTGATTCAATGCATCTACTTAGGTCAATATCTTAACTTCAATAAATAACCTTGTAATGGTGGAAGAGAAGCAGAGAGGTGGATAAGGTAGTGCCAGATATGTTTAACCAACTGCCCACTCAACACTTCTGCTTGGCTAATATGCACCTCACTTTACTTGGCTAAATCTGATCTTTAATTCTGCCCATTGTCTCACCCTGGCATGACCTTCTCCTAGCCTTCGCCATTGCAACTCATCTGCAAGTTCTACCTTCAACATATATCCTTAATTTGACCACCTCTCACCTCTCACCTCCATGCTCCCACCTTAGCCCAGGTCACCAACATCTCTTGTTCAAACATGCCAGCCTCCCATGGGACTCCCTACTTCCACTCTCTCTCCCTACAGGCAATTGTGCACAGAGCAGCTAGAGCAATCTTTTTTAAAAAAGAAAATCAGATTATGTTGCTTCCACTGACCTCCACTCTCTGATGCCTTCTCCCAATAACTGGCCTAAAATCTGACATTTTTACCACACCTCTTGGGCCCTACCTGATCTGGCCCCTGCCCAGCTCTTTAACTCCACCTTCTTCTCTCTCTCACCTGATCATTCTGCTCTGGTCACATTGTCTTTTCCTGCTCTTTGAACACCCCTATCTCATTTCCAGCCCAGTGGCTTTGTGCTTCTTTTCTCCCTTGACAGGAATTCTTCTCTCTTAAATTTCTGTAGAGCTTACTCTCTCATTTCCTTTTTGTCTCTGCCAGATGGCAACCCTGCAGAGAACCTCCCTGACACCCTACTCACTCCCGATTCTCTACCTTTCTCCTTCCTTTTTTGCCTCACGGAATTGTGTATACTGGCTTGCCAGTGTATTTCTTGATTGTTTTTCCCTTAGAACATAAACATTTTGTGGGGAGCACCTTAGTCTTGTTCACAGCTATACCCCATAGAGAGAACAATGCCCAGCACATAGTAGGTATGCAGAAGTATTTGTCGGGGGAATGAGTGCTACTATTTAAGTGCCTGGTTAGTAGGTTCTTGTGGTGGCTGTATATGCACTGTCCTATTTGTGCAAGCTGCAACTCTGTGAGGCAGACACCTCTGTCACCATATTACATGGGAAGGAGTGAAAGCTCAGAGAGGCTATGTAACCTTTCCAGGATGACACAGCTGCAAAATGGAGCAAATGAGACCTGACCTTCAGTACTTCTGGGGTCCCATGGTAGATTAATGATGTTTTAGGGCAAATGGGCTCCCTGAATACATCTCTAGTGATGGTGTTGATAGTAATAACAGCTAGCACTTATCAAGTATCTAGTCAAGCTCTGTTTATTTTCTTCTTTACTCTTCCTAGCAGCCCTTTGAAGAAGGTATTTATTATTATTCCCATTTTGTAAAAAGAGGAAACAGAACGCACAAGGTCATTTGGCCAGTAAGTGGTGGAGGTAGGATTTGAAACCAGGTGATTGGACTCTAGAGTCCTCGCATGTAACCTCTGCTCCTCCCCGCCTGAAGTCACCCTCTCAGTGCTGTCTTCCCTGCCACAGGTCTCTGCACACCATTTCCCTCTCATTCCTCTGTACATCCCCCCATGAGAGATGTGACTTTGTCCATCTTGTTCTTTTCTGTATCTGAAGGATCTCGAAGAGTGTTGGGCACTGAGTGGAAAGTGATGTATATTGAATAAATGAAGGAAGCTGTAAAAATTTTCAATAGAAAAATTTTCTATCATCAAATTGTTTAAAATTTCATATTTGACCCAGTAAGTCTTTAACAAATGAAACTACTATAGATGCTTGATGTCAAAAAGAGTTGTCCTGTAAGTTTTTGACTATAAAACCATCAAACAGATGCTTATATTTATAAGAGGGAAAAGATTTTCCATCATTGGGAACTCTGTCACTTTGTTCTTTCTAGTACATTTTAGAGTCTGGAAAGGATGGAGCATTAGTGAGGGCCAATGGAGCAGATGCAGAGCTGGAACAAACTAAAGGAAGTGTTATGAATTTGCATATGGAAAGCATGTACAAATGTGTGTGTGTATATATACAAATGTCCATGAACAATGTTTGTACATAAGTGTGTGTGGTGTGTGTGTGTATTATCATTCAGGGTCTAATCAGGCAACAGAATTCACTTTGGTTATTTTAACAGGGAAAATTTACTATAAGGAATTGGTTAAACACTGTCGAAGGGCAGAAAAAGCAGAAAGGGAACATTGACGTACAACAGAGTTAGCACAGAGATAGTCATTGCAGGAAGCAGTTGGAACCTCTAGGGCTGGAAGAACAAAGGGTGGAGAGAGATTAGGGTTTATAGAACCTAGAAGCTTGGATGGGGTTCCCCCATGGGTGACAGACCTCTGAGGAGAGGACCCTGTCTGATTGGGGCTGATATCCAAAGAGCTTGGAGGAGGAGCCCCTGGAGCTAGGACTCAGGCCCCTGGAGAGGAGTCCTGCCCAGGAGGGTGAGGCCTCTGTTAGCCAGGTTCTAGAAGAGTAAAAGGAACCTGGCAATTGGAAGCATGACCAGAACTGACCTGTCGGTGCCCAAATGAAGGGCTGTTCCTGGGGTGGTGCAGACAGGAATAGTAGTAAGTCTCTTCCTTTTCTGGTCTTCTGGTCTTCATCCAGTACCTCTGACAGATGGAGCCTAATAGGGAGGCAGTTGGCAGAGGACAAATAGAATTTGCCAAGTTCTAGTCCTAGTGTCACTGAGTAAATTGTAGAAGGGAGTTTGGAGCTAAGAGACACTTAATGAACAAAGGCTCTTTACCATGGCAATTACCCTTGCATACCCTTTGCAGGAGAGTTAACACTTATTTGAACCTGGATTGTGCACCAAGATGCATACCACTAACCTAACTTGAAAGTTCTGAAAGTTCTACATCAAAGAATACCTTTCCCTACACCAGTCCTCATTAAGGTGTATCTATCTATTCTACACTCTCAACAACATGACAATGCTTATTCAATTAAATAACAGTAACATAGCTAACATTTGTTGATTACTGTGTTTCAACTACCCAATATTTATAAATATTATTCTCATTATACACTTTCAAATGGATAATATTTTAATCTCCAATTTATGGATGAGAAACTGAGGCACATAGGAATTATGCAATTGACCTGATTTTATAAGCTTATATATGGCCAATGTCTGGGACCTGTGCTCTTATCTTTTCTACATTAGTGTATCTAGTCATTTACTGACTAGATCTCTAGACTGGCAATTAGCTGACTTTGGTATTAAATGGAGTCGTGGTTATAGCAAATGTTGTAGAATCAGAAGAAACTGGTTGTAAGATTGAGCTACTCTTGTTGGCTGGTGGGATGGACAAACGGGTTAACTTTACTAAGCCTTAGTTTCCTAATCTCGAACATAAAGATAGTATTTGTCATATGTCAATTGTAATTGAAAAATTAAAAATAATAATAATAAAAAGAGATAGTGTTTGCCATTAAGATTATTTTTCAAGATTAAATGAGAAAATCTGTTAATCACTTAGTATCATTTATTACACACAAGTATTAAATTTAGAAATCCTTTGTACTTCAGTTTTAGTACCTGAAAAAGGTGGTATTTTGTGATTCACTCCTAATGTAGACTGCTAGTTGATTTTTGGAGCATTCTTTGGGCAGCTCCAGCCTCATATGCCTCTATGACTTTGGAGCAGCTAGAGGCTGAAGCCACCTCTGGAGGTAAGAGGGCAGCAGTGTGGGCAGAAGCAGTTGAAGGGCAGGCATTTGTGGCAGGTCAGATTTGTCAAGACTGGGTCAAGACAGCTAATGGCTCCACCATTCTTTGCTTGACATCTGGAAAGAAGTTTCATTGAATTTCCCACCCCATTTCCTACCTATGGTAGCTGAATGTTGATGTCTAAATTCCCAGAACTTGTGAATTCATTACCTAACAGCTAAAAGGACTGGCAGGTGTGATTAAGTTAAGGATCCTGACATGAAGACACTATTATCGTGGTTATCTGGATGGACCCAATATAATCACCAGACTCCTTATAAGAGGAGGCAGGAGATCAGAGGAGAAGAAAGCAATGTGGTGATGGAACCAGAGACTGGAGTGATGGGGCCACCTGGCAAAGAATGTTGCAGCCTCAAGAAGACAAAAGAGGCAAAGGAATGAATTCTCCCCCTGGAGACTTCAGAAAGAACCAGGCTTGCCAACACTTTGATTTTAGCTCCATAAGACTTATTTTGGACTTTCGACCTCTAGAACTGTAGAAGAATAAATTGGTGTTGTTTTAAGCCCCTAAGTTTTTGGTAATTGGTCATGGCAGCTACAGGAAATGAATACACTCCTCAACTGACTTAATTATTCCTTCTTTTTTACTATTTTCTTTGTATTTTGTTCCTATCTACATTACTGCACATTTCAGAACTTATTGTGTTTACTTGCTTATCTGTTTTCTTTATTGGATAGATAGACAAACTCGTTGAGGTAAAGGGCTCATCAGAATGGCTTCGTACATAACAGACAACACAAATGTAAGTGACCTGAATTAAAGTGGATGGACAGGAGTGTTTGCTGGTTACTTTCCCAAGATATCTTAGTCTGTGATTATCTACAGGACCTTCCTAAATTATTATCCCTAGTTTAAAAGCTTTAAAGATGGTTTCAAGAATTAAAAAAAGCTATACTCATGAACTTAGACCTAGGGAAACAATAACATCCTTGATCCCTTTGTATTTCACTGGCTGTGGTCAGCTTAAAGGTCAAAGCAATAGTTTTTCACTAATGGATCAAAACTATAAAGAAGGGCAGGAAAGAGAGAAAAATGTGCAGAGCTATTTAGAAGAGTGTTAAACCAAGTATAATTGAAGCAAGAGTGATCAGAATATGCAGCACCTGTTATTTTAAGGAAAATAAATTCATGAGATTCAGATTTCAGCATGACAGAGAAAAAAGGATGTTTTTCACATTCTCCACAAGATGTTCAGCAAGATAAATCTGTCAAGAAATGAGGGCAAAGGTTACATGGGAGCCAACGAAAAGTTATGGATGGAATTTATTTTGTTACACAGCATCATCTCAATTAAAATCTTACTGGGGGACTGTCATTTAGATTCTTGTCTTTCTAGAATCTTTTATATAGAACATTGACAGGGCTAATTTATTCAACGGGAGTACCTCTGAAATCTTCCCATTAGTTTTGTAGTCTGAGATAATAAATGCGTGAAATGTTCTATTGCCTCTATTTTGACAGGAGCTGTCTCAGATGTATGGAAAAACAAAGCAGTGAAACTCCTGGGATGTCCAGGGTTTGTGTTATTCTATTAGATGGTGCCACACCCAGGATTTTGTCCATGCTACACTGGGGTCACAAGGACCTGGAGACCAGACAAACACTCAGGCAATGGGCTAGTGGGAAAAGTGTGGCTTGGGGGAGTGTGACATAGACAAGTCATGCTCAAGCATGAGAGTTTATTTATGAGTGGGCTCATAAATAAACTTTTGTGGGGCATGGGGTGGGGATGGGGAGGAAACCCAGATTTATTTGTAATGTTTGCCCATTTCCATGGTGTAAATATTTTTACCATGGTTGATTTCGGCTGACTAGCAGAATTTCTGAAAATTTAATGACCTACCAACCCTTGCTAGCCAGTACAAACCAGCTCCAGCATACCATTGAGACAGAATGGTACTGTCCTGTCTGATAACAGAGGTCCCAACCCTGTGCCTTGGGGGTAGGGAGACTCAGAAGTATTGCAAAGATGCTGTGAATCCCTATGTATATATCTATGTTCTCAATCGATGTCTACTAAAGGTACAACGATTATCCGGTGGATATTTTATTGATATTTGGAAAAAAACTTATACTTAAAAAAGAGAACAAGAACTGGAAGGTAACAATGCAGACAATCAAATAATTTAAAACAAATTGTTTTTATTGATAATGGGCTATTTAAAACCTCTTCCCTAAACACTGGTGTACATGTATGTATGTATGTATATGCATGCTTGTAAATATGTATGTGTGTGTGTTTTATATGCTTATATGTTCTTGTGTAAGAGAGGGAGGAAGTGGGAGAAAGGGAGAAGAGAAGTGAAACAGGACTTGGCCATGAACATGTAGAAGGCCAAGAGCAGGAGAATGTTGGTAAGACACTAGGGAAAGAGCAAAAGGGAGAGACAAAAATTTGGGCTGAGGCCAGAGACCAAACAGAATTCAATGCCAGGACTGAGGAACTGTCAGTTTGCCCCACCTTTCTTGTGTTTCCAGCTCATTAGGGACCTTTAGGAATCTATATCAAGTCTCGATGTCCAGGAACAAGAAGGGAATGGAGGAGGCTCTGGGTGTGAACATCTTACTCATAGACAATAGAGCTAAAGGGACATTAGCAAGCTCCCAGCACCTGGTGTGCTTCAATTACTCTCTGGTGGAGAGACGTGGACTTAGCTCAGTAGCAGGCAGTCTCGGGGCAGAAAGGAGGGAATGGGGTGCTTTTTGCACCACTTGATCTCATTGCCTATGGTCTGTCCCCCCACGGAGACTGCCAGGCCTGCTACCCAGTGAAGTCGAGGATTAGGATGGCCAGAGGACCACTGCAAAGCTCAAACAATGACTCTCTTTTAAACAGCTCATCTCCATTGCTGCATCGCATTTCAATTTTACCCAACATTTCATTTGCAATTCTTGTCAGGTGGGATTGCAATAAATGAAAAAATGGCAGAAAATTGCTTCCTTAAATATTTTTATGTATTTATTTTTAGTATTTTGAAAATATTTCTTAAAAATCTAGTTTTAAATTCATTAAGTGAAAAGGGTATACTTAAACTATTTACATGAATGAAGGCAAATGAAAGGTTAGAAGAGAAATATTATTTCAATTTTACATTAAAACTGAATATCCTAATTCTGAGGAAAATTTTATAACAAATCAAGACATCCAGCATAGAACTAATCATCTCTTTTAAATCATAGAGAAATGTACAAAATGCTTACAAATGAATATAGCTTTAAACCAGCCTACTTCAGAATGCAATCACCTTAAGTATTGTCCTGTGGATTGATTAACAGAAAAGAACTGGTGGAGAATCTGTTCTCTGTCTGAACAGGACACCCATCACTGTTTAATTCTTTTTTTTTTAATTTCTCTTAAAATGATAAGCTTTGAAATACCAGATTTTGAATAAAAGTCTTCACATTAATTAGCATGGAGTTCTAATAATTTTATTATAACTTATTATTGGTCACAAAAGTAATTCACATTCATGGTAAAACAATTGTATAACATAAAAAATGAGAAACCCTTCTTTAAAAGATTGAAAGTAAAATCCTGTGGAATCTTAGCACCCTGAGTAAGTTACCAGACTAGAAGACTATTTCTAGTCTTCTTTTCACTTTTTGTAAAAAATAAAATTAGTGTCATAACACACATTGAGTTCTTTGTATTAGTTTTTCCTTAGTTAATTTTTAACATTTTCGCATGTTATTAAATACTTTTGAGAACCCTAATATTTAATGATGACATAAACTACTTAGCTCTTCCCCAATTCTTGACCATTTTTCGTTTAATATTTTGTAATTATGAAAATACTATGATGAATATTCTTGTACAAAGGTCTTTGAGTGACTCCTGGTTACTAGGATAAATTTTGAGAAGAATTGCTGGGTCAGATGGTATGAAAAGATTTAGGTCTTCTGATGTAGTGAATATGGCTCAGGTTTTTCTAGCATGTGGACACAAAGTCAGATCCACAGTCCTCAGTCTGCTTTAAGAGTTAAATGGCCTAAATAAGATATTTAACCCTACTGACCATGTGGAGGGCCCATGAAGATCAATACCACTTACTCAGCTCAAAAGTAGAGCAGCATCTGCAACTCTGTCGAACAAGGTTGCCCTGAAGTTCTCCAGCAGCTAGTCCTCCCAGGTTATTAAGAGACTCACCTGTTGCTCATCTGACCTGAGCTCTCGTACCTATTCAAGAAGTGGTCACAATTCACAAGCCAAGAGGAGGTCAGCTCAGTGGGCAAAGGGGCTGTAAATTGGAATGTGATTTATCTTTTACCAAACCTCATAGTTCATCTCCCTAACGGGGGCATGAGATAAATGTCTAGTACTCACGAAGACCACTTTGGGCATCCATAATGTTCCCCTATTCACCTGGCAGGTGTATGTGTTTCCTATGGCTGCTGAAACAAGTGACCATAAATTTACTGGCTAAAGACAACACAAATTTATCATCTTATAGTTCTGGAGGTTAGAAGTCCATCTGAAATTAGTCTCACTGGGTTAAGATCAAGGTGTCCAAAGGGCTGTATTCCTTCTGTAAACTCTAGGGCAAAATTCATTTCTTGCCTTTTTCAGCTGCTGGTGGCTGCTGTCATTCCTCAGCTCAGGGCTCCCTTTGTCTGTCTACAAAATGGGCAATGACAGGTTGAATCATTCTCACAATGTATCTCTGACATTCTCTTCTGTCTGTCACTTCTACTTTTAAGGACATTGTGATAACATTGGCCCCAGCTAATAATCCAAGATAATCTCTACATCTCAAAGTCATCTGAATAGCAGTCTTAATATCATCTGTACACTTAATTCCCATTTGCCATATAACCTAATGTATTCATAGGTTCTGGGGATTAGGATGTTGAAATCTTTCAGGGGAAGTCATGTTCTGAACACAGATGGGAGAAAAATAATTCTCTTTTCCTCCTCTATAATCTTAATTTACTGTTACTGTGGTATTTGTAGTTCTCAGAGTATAGCAGTTAAGGCCTCAGAATAGTCCTGCTTTCATTTTCCAGAGATCATTTCATTAATTTCCCCCTGGAGCCATAAGGGCTATGCCTCTGGCTTTTTGTTAAAGACACAAAATTTGGAATCAGATCAAGAAGCAGAAGTATCTCTTCTTCCAAAAGAGGTAAGCCCCTCTTTTCTAAGCACTGCATTTCTACCTAGTGTTCCATTATAGAATCTCCACCTCATTGTGTTCCTACTGAGGGGTTGTACTGCATGTATCCATTCCATTCCTCTTTCATATGGCTTCCTTGTCAGAATAAATCCATCGTGGGGTAGGATGTGCTCCTACTTCCTTTTGGCACCCTTTTTTCCTCTTTCAATGAGTCTGTGAAAATCACTTTCTAGCATAAAGTGGGCCTAACTTTTGGCTCTAACAGGTCATACAAGCTGTCCTTTATATTAGAAATTGCCTTAGGTTATTTCAACAGATTAGAAGTGATATCCTTTCAGCTTTTTTCCCCCTTTCTCCTAATCTCGTTTGTCACACAACATGCTTTCTCATCATTCCATAACCAAATTAATCACACCGGGAAAACAGAATACTCATGTGAGGGGCACCAGAACAGCAGAGAGCTCATAAAAGAAAGAAAACAGAAGGAAATCGTGCCCAGTCTGCCTGCCACACACAGACTGCACTCGGCCTCTGTAGATTATTGGTGGTCTGGAAAACATTAAAGATATGAGTTATTTCCCTATTTTTGACAGGTTTAATATTAGCATTTGGGTCCCAGTAACCTAAAAATGTCTGGATAGAAAGCTCAATGAACTCTGACCTCATAACTTAGTCTAAAACTTCTGGATTTTTAAGTGATCTGTATTTAGCCAATTATAGATCCCTTTGAGACTTGAAGTGTTCCAGGAAGTCCTATAGGTCTCAGGCCATGTCTAAAACAACTCATTATCAAATCAGAAAGAATAAGCAGGTTTGAATCATGCTGCTGTAATCTCCTTTGCAAACCTGTGTAGAATCCTAGCAGTATGATCTATTTAGGGTTTCTCAAATCCAAGGATAGGGGAGGGGGGTGGGGGCAGGGGCAGGGGCATCTGACCATCCTTAGATGCATTTGAATAATCAGTCACTGACTTTTGAAAGTGCCATGCTCAGCTGCTTGGGATCTATATATTTTTTGAAAAACTGAATACAACAAAGGGTTTTTTTTTTTTTTTTTTTTTGATAAGAATCTTTGCTTCTTAAATGAAACAACTCCTGGTTTCCAAGAAACTCCAGAACTCTAAGGGTCCTTTCCAGCTAAACACTAAAGAGGACACCTGAGGTTCCTTCCACTATAGACAAGAAGCCTGAAAAAGGGCTTGATAGGAAACAATTAGAACAGGGCAGCCCTGGCGCCTTTATTCCCCTTTCTTTCCTTGTCACAGGCGTAATGGTACAGCTTTGCGCTGTCAGTCAAAGCCGTTACCAGGCATTATTTTCTTATCATTTATACTCCTCTCTTCCCATCATGTCATTTTGTAGAGCCCTGTAATTACCCAGCGGTGTGCATCCAGGCTGTCAACAGGATCTTCTGAGTGAAATATAGCTAAATAAATTTCTGTAATGAAGAAGGACCAAAATCAAGGATGGGGCTAAACCAATCTCTTTTAAGGTTCTGGTCTGCCTCAGTTTCATCAGACTGCTTGCTTACTCATTGCCATGCTAATAAGACTTTGTTCCAAAAAGGGTGAGACCTTCACCTTGCAGTTCAAATCCAGCCCACTCTCTCAGGAACCCTGTGTTTATGTAAGATATGGAGACTAGCACTGAGAAGATGGAGGAGGCTTTTCTTTTGACTGGATGCTTATGAGAGGGCAAGTTGCCTAACTGCTTGTCATTCTTTCCTGTTTTAAAGCATTTAAAAGCTGATTTATGATTGTAGGTATCTCTGAGGGCTTAGACTTCTTTGCTGTCCTGAGGGGATTACCCCTTATTTCCTGTGTTAGGTAGAATGATGCCCCTCTCCCTCAATAGTTGTCCACATCCTAATCCCCGGAACCAGTGACTATGTTACTATTCATGGCAAAAGGGATTTTGTAAATGTCATTTAGGTTAAGGGCCTTGAGATGATCTTGGATCACCTAGATGGACCCAATGTAATCATTAGGGTTCTTATGGGGGGAAAGAGGGGCTGGAGAATCAGAGAAGGAGAAGCAGTGATAGGAGGAGAATTTAGAATGATGCACTTGCTGGCTGGGGGACAGGAGGCAACAAATATGAGAATATGAGGAACATAGAAGAGGCAAGAAAAAATTTTTCCCATAGAGCCTCCTGAAGGAGTACAATGTTTCTTGGTTTTAGCCCAGGAAAAACCATTTCAGAATTCAGACCTCCAGCACTGTAAGATCATAAATTTGTGTTGCTTTAGGGCACTAAGTTCATGGTAATTTGTAACAGTAGCAAGAGAAAACTAATACATTCCCCCAGTCAGAACATGTTTTAATTAGGCTTTTTTAGTGGCAAAGATTCAGTGCACCTCAAACAATGAGGTATTTATTCCAAGGAGACTTGCACTGAGAGGCCCACCTACTAGGAAAAGCAGGACCTGGAGGTGGCCCAGAAACCTCAGCAGGGGACCTGGTGGCTCTTGGCCTGACTTGGCTCCTTGGTGCATCTGTTTCTTTCTTCCAGTTGGTTCATTCTCCCCTGTAGTTTCTGTGTTCCATTCTTTATCCCGGGTTTCTGTTTCTTTTCAGTTCCTTCTCCCTCATAGCTTTGCCTAGAGAATGGTGAATCACGCTTGTTACTCTCCTCCAGAACATTCCCTCAGCTTCAAATTTCTGTTTTCTGCTCCCTTCTCTGAGAGGTATGTCTTTACCTGGACATGGCTGCCTCAAAGGGGCAGCAGGTGGAGGGGCAGCTGATAGTTGTGGAAGCCAAAATAGCATGAATATTACCCAAGAAGTTGCTTTTCTTTCTGAATCAAGACTGTAGAGATGACTTCATATGGAATCTGTCACTGACACACTGTAAGGAGCCTTGGAAGGCATCCAGATCAGACACCTTTCTCCTCCCTCCCTAGCTGACTCTCCAAGAAAGAACAAACATCCATTTCTGCCCCCAAGTAGCTGAGGTTTTGTAAAGCAGGTGCACGACAAGGCAATACTAGTTGTAGAGTCTGGTCAATGGCATAAAAGGCCAAATTAGGAAGAATAAAGGCCAAAGAACAAAACAAAGCCACAGATAATATCTGCTAAGCACCTACAATGTGCCAGGCACTTTTTTAGTCACTTGGACTACATCTGTGAACAAAATACCTCCTTCGTGGAAATGACATTTTAAGGAGAGGAAGATATATAATAAAAATATCCTGGTGAGGCTGGCCACTTGTTCAGTACCTAGTACTCAGCACCAGGAGGAAATTTGGACCAGCCTCTGGATAATCAGAGGAGCCAGGCAGCAGGTAATGGACAGGTAACCAGGCCTGGCAGGAGGTCAAGGTAGGTTTCAAGGAGAGCAATTATGGGAGTCTGGGGTGTGGTGGTACCACAAGTGCCATTCTAAGAACATCATATCACAGGTATTCTGGTGAGTATCAAGACAGCTGGGGGACTATGGTAAAGGAGACCTGGTGGTGATGATCAAAATTTGGAAATAAAAATTCTGCCTTCTATGAGCTGGTTGTAGTACTAGGAAGTTTATAAAGCATGGCTGTGTGGGAACAATGCAGATACAAGACTATAATTTGGGAGCTTGGTTTTAGAGCAATCAGACAAGAATCTCACCTGTGGTCAGAGTGGAATCAATAGCAAAACCCACTTAACAACAGGTCTCTGAGCTGCTGATTTCAGGCCCTCTTGATCCTTTCTCAGAGTCTGAAGTGGGGCAGAGCCTGGAGGCACAATTGCCAGGTTTGTAGGTCTGGTGGCCTCAGCTGTGCCAATAGGACAATGCAGAGCAGGAATGTAGGCTGGTGCCTCCAATCAGATCTGATCCCGGGTGTTACTTTCCTGTGTGAGCTGAGATCCACCTGTGTTTCTAGTTCTGCTTGCTAGAGGTCAAAATAGCACGTCTCAGTCTTCCTTACAACAGCCTTTCAATTATTTAAAGACCCCCATCAGAGTACCCTGGGTAGTGATTTTCAAAATTTTTTAGCAGAAGTAGCTTCCCTCCACTGCCCACCACTCCTTGATGTGAATCTTGTGCTACTGTCCAAGATGTAAAGCAGAAGAAAGTAGAGCTTTTCCTTTTGAACTTGGGATAGGGTCTGTGGTTCAACCCACCCCCTTTCTGTTCCCTATTTCTTGATAGCCCTTTGGGCATGTCTGTGAAATTATCAATGCAGTTCGCTTCCAAAATCTTCACTAATCTAGTTATGTTTCCCCAGGTAAACTGTTTTGTCAGTGTATGCTCAGTGACTGTAAGTATTCCGACCAGGACAGCCCAGACTATCACTTTCTCTGATCTGGAGTCCTGGAGGCAACCTGGGTACTTTCCTCTGATGTGTACGCCCACCCTGCCATCTACATTTCTGGTGCTCATTAGCTCATGTCATAAATACTTATTGAGTCCTAATTATGAGGCTTGATATTAAAACTTTTAAATTAAGGTCTGGGGCTAGAGATAAAAATAAAATGTAGTCTTCATCTGAAAGCCTTTGGGGAAGGTCGGAGAGAGGGAGAAAAAGGTGTGATGGAGGTTTATTTGGCTGCAATTTGGTAAATGCTGTATCAGAGGAATATAAAGGTGGAGGGGAGGAGCAGGTAATTCTTTCTGGGTGGATGGAGAAGACGTCCTCCTGACAAATTTGCTTAACTGGTTTCTCATCTAGCCCTGCATTCTAGTCTCTAACTGTGTGACCTGGGAGTTAGGAAATACATACCTCTACCCATCCACACCTCCATTTTCTCATTTAACATTAGGGAATGGGATCCGAATATTTCCAAGGTCCCTTCATGTTCCACCCCAGTTTCAATCATGGTTTTCCATAGTTTCTGATTTGGTACCCCCGACCTGGGGCTTAGAATGCATTTTTTTTTTTTGAAAAAATGCTGTTTCAGTAGTAATTAGGGGTATTTTGAGAAATGCACAACAGCATTTTAAAATGTGACAGTAACATTTCTCAGAAGAATGTTTATAGTTTTGGGGATAAACTTCTTAATTTTCCAGAATTTAGAAAAATCTCCCAAATCTCCAACTATAGCCGCAGACCACCTGTGTTTTGCATCTTCTATATCAAACTGAGATCCTTAAACCTGGCTACTAATTCTGGCCACACCCCTGCTCTTGTGTCCTGGATTAGTTTTGGTGTTTGCTTTCCTTCTGGCTTAAATCCCCACTCCACCCTTATTTCTTGTTTTTATCCTTTCAAACCTCCATCACTACCAAGTGTCCATACACTCTTAGTTCTGTGTGGGAAGTGGAACCTAGCGACTATTTGACACACCCTAGAGCTTGTCGTCTAGGCCAATGGATTTGGAACATAACCTCTTTGAAAGTCAAGGAACTTCTTATTAACTTTTCCTTATTTTCTAGTCATAATATATTTTTATTCTGGCCAGTTCACAGCTCACTTAGATCAAAATTAATGTAAAAAATATATATTTTTTTAAATCAAAAATGTATACTTTTTTTTAAGAGAATTCATTGTTTTGGTCTTCTGTTCACCTATATATTATTTCCTCTTCTTGATAAAGGTATCTCTTTTTCCTTAACATTGTAAATCTGTATTTCTCATCAGTTAAATGTCACGTGCCTTTTTTATTTTTAACAGATGCTTGAAAAGGTCAATTATTGTTTTTAATGCCCTATGACCCTGTTTCCCTCTACCTGTCCTCTTCAACATGACTTGTATCCCTCTGGGATGCAGCAGTTTCCAACTCTTACTCAAGAGATTTTTGAGACTTCTGGTCATTGGGCATTTGTTTTCCTGTGATTCCAAGCAGAGGTGTCCAAAGATTTTTTCTTTTACATTTATGAGTTTTGGGAACACAGTTTGTTTTCTTGGATTTCAAATTTCCCTTCAACTATATTAGCTTCCAATGTGGGAAATTTAACTGTTTCTATTAGCAGCTCCAGTTTCTATCTTAAAACCTCTCCTTTGTGCATGCCCTTTTGCATGTGGAGAAGTTAAGGTTTTTGAGAAGAGGCAAAGGGTGGACTTGCTCTTGAGTTCTCACCATGTTCCTTTTGATTATGTCTTTGTCTTTTAAGCTTTTTATTTTCGTCCATTTCAGAGGATTTTATGACCTTTGAATAACAACTAAAAGTGGAGTCAAAAATAATTTTCACAGCTTTTCTCACCATTTTCTTTCTCCGAATGGTAGCCTGAATATATCAATTTGTTATATTGACCATTGTTTTATAGAGATAAGCAAAAAATCCAAACTCAGAGATGGTCTGACTATGCTTGTCTAGAGCCAGACATAACATGCATTTATTTTCTAAAGGAATTAGAAATTCTTTGATGAGGTTGACATGGTTCCTTAGAGTCGAACAGTGCTCTGCTCCTGGCTCTATAAGCCTCGCCTTTTATTTGCTCTCTTCTTTCTTGTTTTGTTATTTTTAACATTAAATATGCTACTGGACTTTTAATGGCTTCCTTTTCTATCTCCAGATAACTTTTTCTCTTTTTTTTTTGCATCCTTTTCTACCCCTGAGAACTGTGAACATTTGATAATTAACTATGAGTTTAAGAGAGAGTATGTCTTGGGTACAAATTTTCCACTTTGCTCCTCTTCCTAGAGATAAGTGAACTGATTCCATCAACTTACTGCCTGACTATAGACTGTGCCCTTGTCTTCTCAATGCTCATTATTGCTATTTCACAGAGAGAAGAAAAACATTACTATAATGGTTTGGGCAGAGCCAGTCACATTGAAGAATAGGAAACTATTAATTGCTTACTTGTTCTACAGCATTAGGGATCAAATTAGATAACACAGTGGCAAGTATAGGCAGCTTTATAGAAGAGGTTATGGTATTATTAAAATATATCTATTATTGTAGTGTTATACATGTTTGCTACAACACATCTCTCTTTGTATGTATTTCTTCCCATTTTCCCTACATTTTAGGAGTCTGATACTCAACTTTATCTTGGATGGCTTTGAGCTGTGTTAGAAAGAACACAAAATTAGAGTTAGGAGACCCAAGTACTAATTCTGGCTCTTGAACTGTAATATGCCATATAAAAGCTAGATATTATAGCTACTATTAATAACAATAGCCAGCAGTTTATTGAGTGCCTACTGTGGGATAAACTTTTGTACATGCATTAGCTCATTTACTCCTCATAACACCCTTTAAGGTAATTGTTATTATTATTCTCATATAACAGGAGAGGAAACTTAGGTTTAGAAAGATTGAGTGACTCACCCAACATCGCACCTCTAAGTGACATTTGAACCCAGATTAGTATGATCCAAGAATGCCTACTTTTTATCATCATACCTCATATTTTTTTCTAGTATTAATGATAACTATAATAAAAACAAGAGAAATACATAAAGGTAAATGGTATATGATTATCTACTTTATCCCTCTAAAATTAGAAGAAACAATCATTTAAATTTGGAGCTAAAATTAATCTATACAGTCTCTTAGTCCAGCATCCTCAATTTACAACAGAAGAAACTAAAGGCCCCCAAAAGGAATTGCCTGCCTTTCCTAAGCTGACAGTAAACCTGAGTTGACCTCGGGGTTTACTAAACTCCAAAGGACCTTGAATGTATGTGAGCTCCATTTCCTGATCTCCTCTCATTCACTGAATGACCAATTTTCATATTGTCATATCTTTCAGAGAACACAGATTTCACACTTTAGATGAAGGCTATGGACTCACATGGTTTTAAGAAAAGAAATCACGCCTAGTCTGACAAGTTCTGCTTTCGACTCAGGTTCACTGGGTAGGATGACTTCCACTCTACCTTTGCAAGTTACAGTTTCCTAAGAGGAATAAACCCACTGCATATAGTCTCCCTTTATTGCCTTATTGGGCTTCTCGTGTTGCTCTGCCAGTTTCCACCACAATCTCCGTGTTGGGATCAACACTGACACTCGAGATACCGTAGTCCAATATATCAAAGGCCTTTGAATCATAAATCTTTGTATCAGATAGGATGCCATCTTCTACAAGGAACAGCAAAGGATCAGAAAATCCAGACCCAATGAGCTTAAACAATAAGGGATTTATTATCAAATAAACCGAGAGATCTAGAAGGAGGAACATTCTGATGATGGTCAGTTAAGAGGCTCCATGACATCATTAAGGACCCATGTTCTTTCCACTTCTCTGACTTTAGTGTACCACTTAGCTTCCTTCATAGTTTCAAAATAGCTACAATAGTTCCAAGCATCCCATCTCTACAGTGGCCAGTGTCTAGAGGCAGAAATGAAGACAATAATAAAGAAGCTGTTCCCAGGAATCACCCCCTTTCTGCTCACTGCCCAGAATAGGGTCATATGTCATTTCCTAAGTCTATCACTACTAAAAGAATGGAATTATCATGGTTGGCTTGAACTAATTAAGACTTACCACCATGGGGATTAATATATGTACCACTGAAGCGAGCACTCCATGAGGTTAAGATAGGGCCAGTCATCTCAGAGGTCTTGAAGAGGAATGTGGATTCCTGATGAACACTGGGGTTCTGATGGCAAGGAAGAAGGGCAAATAGTGACTGATTAGGCCTCTCGATATGCTACTATACTGAAATGATTTTTAAAAGTCAAGCATCCTTGTATTACATAATTTGTTATTTCTCTTTTCCTAATTATATCAAAAATCTCTGCCAGAAAATTAAGAAAATTTTGCTATTAAATTAAGAAGAAGATTATCAATGCTGACAAGGGTATATTGAAACACTGTTACTCATTACTTACAATACTATGACATTCAACCTTTGGAAAATCATTTGGCAATATGTATTGAGATGCAAAAAATTTTCGTGACATATAAGTCTGTTTCTGTTTAACTATTCTAAGGAATTATTCTAAACTGAAGGAAAAACCATCAGCATGAAGATATTAAGTGCAATATTATTTAGGGTAACAAAAATTTGGCAACAGCTATCGGGAAGTGCTATTGTACAGTAAACCCGCCTAGACTTGGAATAGGCAGACTGGTTTATAGACCTTGCTTTACTGCCTATTTGTGGTGGACCACTGAACTTCTCTGAACTTGTAACAGCAATCATATATTTGACTTAAGAGACTGTTTGAGGATTAAAGAAAATGCACACAGAGCTCTAGATACATAGTAGGCACACATAAGTGGTAACACACATACATACACACACATACACTTAAAAACATGAGAATCAAGGTTTCTACTTTATAAACTTATGTGGCCATTAAAATTTATACTAAGTAAGACTGCAAGCCAGCAGAGAAATCTGATTATACAATTATGGAATATGGAAAATCAAGATACAAAATTATTATTAAATTTTAAAAGAATTCTATACATTGAAAAAGAAAAACATGCCAACATGCTAATAGGGTTGTTAAGCTTAATAGAATGTTGGATAATTTTTCCTTAATTTTTTCCATATTCCGATATCGCACTTATAGTGGAAATAATTTTTAAAAAACAAATATGAGAAAAAATGGCATAGATGATAGAGGTTCTGTTCATCCCTCTAGTGACCAAATCAAAGGTGTGACAGAAACAAGGAGTAACAGCAAGGAAAAATCACCTGTGATCTAGATGGAAAAGCCATACAATAAGGGAGAAGTCCAAGAAAACACCCTGCAATGGCGGAAGGTAGGATGGAATGAGGATGCAGGGCTGCCAGGTCCAGAGCGGCGGAGTGAGATGCAAGCTGTGGCCGTGGTAGATGCCTCTTAAGGTGCCATGTCCCTGAGCGGCTTTTCGTGGTGATGGACCTGCTTGCTCTGAGCACCAGTGCTGATTCGGCTGTGCACAGGGGGCTCCTGGGGCTTACAGGGAGACACTGTTGGAGTGCAGGCCAAAAAGAGACTCACTAGGTACAGAAGTGTCAGCGGTATCCAATGTTCCCTGTTGAGCCCTTCTCCCTCCCAGTGTGCTGGACACAGCACTGTCATAGCTGTGACATCATCAGACTGGATAACAGAGGTTGCTCTACCCAAAAGATTCCCTGAAACCCCGACTACCCCAACTCACAGCCCTACCCAGGCCAATTTCAGGTGTTTCCTCAGCGAGTCAGATGCTCCTTGCTGAGACTCACACTGGTAGAGGCAGCCAGCCTCGGTTTCTGGTGTGGCCCTTTGAGGCAACTATAAGCACAGCATCTGTGGATTGCTTGCTGAATCTTAACAGGTGGCCTTGAATGGGCAGAGGCTTGGGCTAAATTTGACCTGCAGCTGAACCCTTCTCAGGACTGTGCCACTGGACACCTACTTCACAAATCCACACTAATAAGACCAGGAGACTTAGGAGCTTTTCTTAGTACATAGAAACAGACACAGAAAGACAGCCAAAATGGGAAGACAAAGAAGCAGAAGCCATATAAGAGAACAGAACAGAGATCCAGATATAATGGAGTCGAGTAATCTAACAGATGCAGAGTTCAAAACACTAGTTATAAAGATGCTCAATGAACTTTTCGAAAGAATAGAGAACTCCAACAAAGAGGTAAAAAAAGAGATGGAGATTATAAAAGGGAATCAGTCTGAAATGGAGAACACATTATCTGAGATGAGAGGTATATTAAATGGAATAAATAAAGGAATTAACAAAGTGAATAAAGAAGAGGATCACATGCCCTATTTAGAGGACAGGAAAGCCAATCAGGACACTCAATCAGAATGGCAAGAAAAAAGATGCCGATGCTATAAAAATAATTTAAGGGAGATATGGGACACTATTAAGGCTCCAAATATTCATCTGATCAGTGTAACAGACAAAAATCAAGATGTTTAACAGCTGTTTGAAGAAATAATGATTGAAAACTTTCCTAACTTGGTGAAGGAAATGGACATAAAACCCCAAGAAGCTCAGAGAATTCCAAAATTTAGGATCCAAAGAGGCCCACACCAAGACACATAATTAAAATGCTAAAGGTTAAATACAAAGAAAGAATATTAAAAGCAATAAGAAAAAAGTAAATAATTACATATAAGGAACACCCATGCAACTGGCAGCTGATTTCTCAAAAGAAACTATGCAGGACAGAAGGGCTTGGGAAAACATATTCAACAGGATGAAGACCCAGGATATACAACCAAGAATAATTTATCCAGCAAAGCTATCATTTAGAGTTGAAGGACAGATAAAGAGCTTCCCAGACAAAAGTAAAGGAATTTATCACTACCAAGCCAGAATTTCAGAAAATGTTGGCGAGACTTCTTTAAGAAGGAAAAAAAAAAAAAAATATCAAAAACAAAATAAAGAATAGTGCTACTTTCCCCAAATGTGGCAGAATGAGAGATGTCCCCAGATCCCCCCCCCTTGAAACAACAATAAGCTGAGCATCTATAACTCAAAATACAAACAAACAAACAAAACCCCCAAACTGCACACCAGCATGTCTGAACGTGTGATCTGCGCATAAGCTACCACAGGTGTGTCGGGCGTCGGGCGGTAGACTTGGAGCAATAAAGAAGCTGCCTCTTGCCACCTCTGGAACTCCCTGAAGGAGGAGGAGTGGGGGAAGAAGGAGCAGCAAGTAATGTGGTGAGTTTCCTGAACAACCCTGCCTAGGAAAGTGGTGAGCTCCCCAGGGCCGGCGGGTGGCAGGGCCCAGTCATCAAGGCAGAAAGCAGAGAAGTGGGATGGGAACACAGGGAAACAATAGTTGACTTTTGCCGGCTGTGTTTGCAAAACTGAGGCAGCTCTCAAGATCCAATGCAGAGGGCACCACCCCCCATACCCTCTGAGACCAATCACCTCCACGTCCCAGGGGGATCTGAGCAAACGTTGCTGAGACTGTCACTGACACTGACAGGGACTGAAACTGAGGGTAGTGAGAGTGATTAAATATCTACAAGAAAATTTAAAAAGCGTTATCGAAGCTTTATATAAAGCAAGGATCCAAGAGGCTTAGACACTGCCTACTGGAAACCAAAAGAAAAGTGCCTTCTTTGCAGTAGGCTAAAGAAAGACCTTTATATAACAAATATTTCTGGAAAAAGAGCAGAATACACTTCCATTAATGCCCAGGTGGAGAAATAGTCCATTAAACACCATTAACAACCAAAGTGACAAGGCATTTCAGAAAGAAAGAGAAAATCTCCAGAAAGTAATCTTACAGACATATAAATATTCAACTTATATGACAGAATTCAAGATGGTACTTCTGAAAAAACTCAATGAGATCCAAAACAAGTCATATCAACAACTTCAGGAATTGAAAAAACAACTAGATGAGTAGAGCAAGGATACTGAAACCCTCAAACAGAATAGAATAACTCTGAAGATAAAAAACACAGTGCAAGAGTTGAAAAATGAAATAGCAAGCTTAGGAAATAGAGTAGATCAAATGGGGGAAAGGATCAGTGATAACGAAGACAGAAATCTAGAAATTAATCAGAAGGAAGAAGAGAGAAACCGAAGAATGAAAAATAATGAAAGAGAAATTCAAGAACTGGCTGATACCATGAGGAGAAGAAAGAAGAGTAATGGGCATTCTCGAAGGCAAGGAAAAAGAACAGGGACTAGAAAGCATTTTTGGATAAATAGTTGATGAGACTTTTTCAAATCTAAGGAATGAGCTGGAACTTGGAATTCAAGAAGTCAACAGAACATCCAATTATCTCAACCCAAAAAGGCCCTCACCTAGACACATTTTATTAAAATTACCAAAAACCAATGACAAAGACAGAATTTTCAGGGAAGCCAAGAAGAAGCAAACAGTAATGTATAAAGGAAAACGCATTAGATTACCCTCAGATTTCTCAACACAAATCTTACAAGCCAGAAAGGAATGGAATCAAATATTTAAACTATTAAGTGAAAGGAACTACCAGCCAAGAATAAGCTCTTATCCAGCTAAGTTCTCCTTTAGATATGAAGGTTAAAATAAGACCTTTCCAAGCATACAAAAGTTGAGGAAATTCTCCACTATGAGGCCTGCACTACAGGAAATACTGAAAGGGGTCAGCTCACCTAAACAAAATGACAAAAAAAAAAAAAGTAATAAGGAGTAAAATGACTATCAGGCAAATAGAAACAGAGAAGTGCAACCCTTACTAAGAACAGGCCATTATAAGCTTAAATAATAATAAGAGAATTGTTATAACAAGATAGTAATGAATGTTCAGTATACATAGGGACAAATTGAGATCATAATGACTGAAAATGGGAGGATTCAAAGATCTGAATTCACAAAGGGGAATGGAGATAAGGCATGTGCAGAAGAAAATGGACGACTGTATATATATAACTATCCTTTGCATATTCATAATGGTAACCACACGCAAAGATTCAGAACTGAAGTATGTAACATAAAACAAGAAGAACTAGAGGTAAAACCCACAAAAACCAACCAAAATAAAGAAAACAAAAACACAAGGATAAGGAAGCGATGGAAACACCGAGCTATCAGAAAGCAAAAGACAAAATGGCTATAAGAAGACCTCAGATTTCCGTAATCACCTTAAATGTAAATGGACTTAACTCACCAATAAAAAGGCAGAGAGTTGCAGAATGGATCAGAAAACCAAACCCAACCATATGCTACCTCCAGGAGACACATCTCAGCTACAAAGACAAATATAGATTCAAAGTGAAAGGGTGCAAAATGACATTTCAAGCAAATGACATTGAAAGAAAAGTGAGAGTAGTGGTACTAATATCTGATGAAATAGACTTCAAAATCAAAAAAGTAAAGAAAGATACTGAGGGACACTTTATAATGATAAAGGGAATCATGCTTCAAGGAGAAAAAACACTTATTAGTATCTATGCTCTCAATCAAAGAGCCCAGAAATATGTAAAGCAATTACTGACAAAACTAAAGGGAGAAACAGACCAAAACACTATTGTAGTAGGAAATCAAAATACCCTGCTGTCGGGTATGGACAGATTATCCAAACAGAAAATCAATAAGGAAATAACATCCTTAAATGACACATTAGACCGACTGGTCATAATTGACATTTACAGGGCCTTCCATCCCAAAACAGCTGTTTATATATTCTTCTCTAGTGCACTTTGAACATTCTCAAGAATCGACCATACACTGGGACACAGAGATAGCCTCAACAAATATAAGAGGGTTGAAATCATACCAACCATATTCCCTGATCTAGAAACTAGAGATCAACTCCAGAAAGAAAGCAGGAAGAACCACAAATACATGGAGATTAAACAACATGCTACTGAAGAATAACTGGGTCAAAGAAGAAATAAAAAGAGAGATCAAGAGATACATAGAAACTAATAATAATGATAGTACAACATATCAAAACTTTTAGGACACAGCAAAAGTGGTCATAAGATGAAAGTTCATATCATTACAAGCCTACCTCCAAAAACAAGAAAAAGCCCAAATAAACAACGTAATGCTTCATCTTGAAAATCTAGAAAAGGAAGAACAAATGAAGTCTAAAGTCAGCAGAAGAAAAGAAATCATCAAAATTAGAGCAGAAATAAATGAAATTGAAAACAAAACAAAACAATAGAAAAAATAAATGCAACAAAGAGCTGGTTCTTTGAAAAGGTTAATAAAATCGACAAACCTCTGGCTAGACTCACTAAAGAAAAAAGAGAAAGGACACAAATAAACAAAATCAGGGATGAGAGAGGGAAAATTATGACTGATATCGCAGAAATATAAAGGATCATACAAGAATACTATGAAAAAGTATATAACACCAAATTTAATAAATTAGAAGAAATGGATCAGTACTTAGAAATACAACCTTCCTAGACTGAATCAAGAACTGAAAAATCTAAATAGACCGATCAGCAGTATGGAAATTGAAACAATCATCGAAAATCTACCAAAAAGTAAAAGTTCAGGACCAGATGGCTTCACCAGTGAATTCTACCAAACATTCAAAGATTTAATACCTAATTTCCTCAAACTCTTCCAAAAAATCGAAAAGGAGGCAATACTTCCCAACTCATTTTATGAGGCCAATATTATTCTGATGCCAAAACTTGATAAAGATAACACACAAAAAGGAAAACTACAGACTGATATCTCTCATGAACACAGATGCAAAAATCTTAAATAAGATACTAGCGAACCGAATACAACAACATATTAAAAAGATTATACACCACAATCAAGTGGGCTTCATCCCAGGGGCACAGGGATGGTTCAACATACACAAATCAATTAACGTGATACACCACATCAACAAATTAAAAAATAAGAATCATATGATCATATCAATAGATAGAGAAAAAGCCTTCGACAAGGTACAGCATCCATTTATGATCAAAACACTTTTCAAAATCAGTATAGAAGGAAAGTACCTTAACATAATTAAGGCCATATATGACAGACCCTCAACCAACAATATACTTAATGGTAAGAAACTAAGAACCTTCCCTCTAAGACCAGGAACAAGGCAAGGCTGTCCACTAGTGCCACTGTTATTCAATATAACATTAGAAGTCCTAGCAAGTGCAATAAGACAAGAGAAAGATATAAAAGGCATCCAAATAGGAAACAAAGAAGTCAAACTGTCACCATTTGCAGATGACATGATTCTCTATATAGAAAATCTTAAAGACTCCACAAGAGCACTACTAGAAACAATAAGCGAATACAGTAAAGTCTCTGGATAAAATCAATTAAAAAATCCATAGCATTTCTATACTCTAATAATGAAGTGTCAGAAAAATAAGTAGAAAAAATAATTCCTTTTGCAATTGTGACAAAAAGAATAAAATACCTAAGAATAAATTTAATGAAACATGTGAAATACCTATATAATGAAAACTTCAAGACCCTATTAAAAGAAATCAAAGAAGATGCAAAGAAATGGAAAGATATTCTGTGTTCTTGGATTGAAAGAATCAACGTAGTTAAAATGACCATATTACGTAAAGCATTATACAGATTTAATGCAATCCCCATCAAAATTCCATCAGCATTGTTTAAAGAAATAGAACAAAAAATCATCAGAATTTCTAAAGCCATCCTGAGAAAAAAGAATGAGTCTGGAGACATAACTCTGCCTGACTTCAAATTATATTACAATGTGACAGTAATCAAAATGGAATGGTATTGGGAGAAAAACAGACACATGGATCAGTGGAACAGAATGGAAAGTCTAGAAGTAAACTCATATTTATATGGGCAAATAATTTTTGACAAAAAATCCAAAAACATACAGTGGAGAAAGGAAAGCCTCTTCAATAAATGGTGCTGAGAAAACTGAAAAGCTACCTGCAAAGGAATGAAACTAGACTGTTGTCCATCACCACACACCAAAATTAACTCAAAATGGATTAAGGACCTGAATATAGGACCTGAAACAATTAAGTGCATAGAAGAAAACATAGGAACAAAACTCGAGGACCTTGGACTGAAAGAGGATTTTATAAATTTGACCTCAAAGGCAAGGGAAGTAAAAGCAAAAATGAATGAATGGGACTACATCAAACCTAAAAGCTTCTGCTCAGCAAAAGAAATCATCAATAAGGTAAAGAGACAACCATCCAAATGGGAGAATACATTTGCAAGCAAAGCCTCTGATAAGGGCACAATATTCAAAATATATAAAGAACTCATATAACTCAATAACAACTACAACAACAAACAAACAAACGATCCAATCAAAAAATGGGCAGAGGATCTAAACAGACACTTCTCCCCAAAGGACAAACAAATGGCCAACAAATATATGAAAAGATCCTCAACATTACTAGCTATCAGGAAAATGCAAATCAAGACCACAATGAAATACCATCTCACACCTGTTAGAATGGCTATAATCAACAGAACAAGTAATAACAAATGTTGGAGAGGATGCGGAGAAAAAGAAACCCTCATACACTGCTGGTGGTACTGCAGATTGGTAAAGCTGCTATGGGAAAGAGTATGGAGGTTCCTCAAAAAAGTAAGACTTGATCTATCATATGATCCAGCAATCTCTCTACTGAGTATTTACCCCAAAGACTTGAAAACCCATTTCTGAAAAGATATTTGCACACTGATGTTCATAGCAGCATTATTCACAGTGGCCAGGACATGGAAGCAACTGAAGTGTCCTGCGATAAATGATTGGCTAAAGAAGCTGTGGTACATATATACAATGGAATATTACTCAGCCATAAAAAGAGATAAAATACTGCCATTTGTGACAACATGGATGGACTGCAAGATAATCATGCTAAGCGAAATAAGCCAGACTGAAATAGTTGAAATTCACATAATATCACTTATATGTGGGACATAAACCTAAAAGCAACAAAGGAACAGGACAAACAAACGAAGACTCATGGACATGAACTATAGACTAGCGGTTACCAGAGGGTAGGGAGTAGGGAAGGATGGAATAGGTAGACGGTTAAAGGGGGTCAAATATAGAGGGTTAAGGGGAGGGTGAAGTGGGTAAAGGGGATCAAACATATGGTAGCTGAAGAAAACTGAACTTCGGGTGGTAAACACACAATAGAATATACAGATGTTAAATTTTAATATACACCTGAAAATTATATAATTGTATTAAGCAAAGTTACCCCAATAAACTTAATTAAAAAATAAAATAAAATACTTAAAAAAAAAGAGTGGTAACAACTATATTCCTATCAATAAGTACCATAAATGGAAAAGAATTAAGTGCTCCAACCAAAAGACAGAGTGGCTGAAAGGATAAGAAAATAAGACCCTGACATATGAAAAGGAAGGGGATGGAAAAAGATATTGCTTTGATGAATGTAGAAAGTATTTAAGTCAGACAGAGAAAAACAAACACTGTATGATTTCACTTATATGGAGAATATAAGGAATAAAAAGAACAAACTAATCAAAAACAGATTCGGAAATACTTTTTGTGACAATTTGGTGACGGATAGAGGGGAGGGGAGTTTGGAAGGCTGGAAGAATGGGTGAAGGGTTAAAGAAGTACTGATTAGTAGCTGATGGATGGTCATGGGAATGGGGAGCACGGCAGAGGGAATGTAGTTAGCATTAATATATTGGCTAGGTGGAGGGTCAGGGGAGGGAGGGAGCAATTTGGGGATCATTTCGCTACCTATATAGATGTCTAACCAATGTACTGTATACTTGAAACTAAGTAAAAATTTTTTAAAAACCCACAAACATATAAAAAGTTTAACTGGCTCTTTAATTTTTCCTTTTCCTTTTCTATGAACACATCTGAATAAAATTCTTCCACAGTTTCTGGGGTGATCTGTTCTAGATTTAAGCTTTGTTATCAATTTTCTGCATCAGTTGATACACTTTTGTATTTTTCTGGTGAACTTTTTTTCTGCCATTCCCTCTTTGCTAACTTGCTTTATGCACATGTTGCTTTATGACCTCATGTTGTTAGTGTAATTTTCCCTACCTGACATTCCTCTGTCAATATTTTCTGTAGGCTTCTCATTGGTTCTTCATACTGATTTTGTGTCTTAAATTGCCTTGCATTGTTTCTCATTCTCATCCAATTCTTCACGTTTTTCTCCCCCAATTGCCCACCAACTGTATGCATTTTGAAGGCTGAGAAGGACTTTCTGTCAGTTAATTACTTGGCTTACGTTCACCTGTTCTCTTTCTGTCTAAAAAATTACTTATCTCCACACACCCTTTGCAATAACATTGAAACATACTCAGATTGATGGGAAAGATGAAGAACAAGGTTAGAAAGCTAAGAACAAGGTCAAAATGCAGTTAATAACTAAGGGAAGCTGAGCAGTTTCAAGGTCATGCCACATAAAGTCTGGTTAGGTTACTGCATATTACTGTCATTGCTGAACATTGTCACCGAAAAGAGAATTTCAGCTGCTCCCATACTTAATGTGCTCAGCTGAGAATCAGAATCTGTGGCTAGAGCATCTGATGGGCTGCGCACCTAGGTCAGGTGTCTACTCACTCACTGCCGTGGGTGGGGAAAAGAGTGGGAGATGGGGCTGCCAAAACTCATACAAAGGAGGGTTTCCCACATGGGAAGAAAGTTCAGATCCTGGGCAGAATACAGATAGACAAAACTAGTGTCCTCTGCATTTCTTAGAATTCTACGTTTCATAAGCCCTGTGCTCTGATTTTATACTGTTATTCTATAGTATGGATACTTTTTTTTTTTTTTTAAGCAGAATTCACCTATGCTGTATTTTCTTTTTGCCTTTTCATGAGCAATTCTCTAGCTCTGGCATTGTATTATGAAGTACAATGATATCTTTCACATTCTTCTTCTTATAATGACCTTGCTTTGCAGAGTGTTTTATTTTATATCTCTCCGCAAAAGCAGCTTTTTCTGTAATGGCTTTCTCCATGAGGGGTTCTTAACAGGTGGATCTGTCTCCTTATCTGTTCCTACCCCCACCCCAACACACACACACCATACAGCCTGCATGTTAACTATTTTAACTGTTAACTGCGTGTTAACTATTTTTCCATGGTTGACCAAAATAAAGAGGTAAACTAGGGCAAGCTCAAAATTGCCCGAAAGATGAGGTTATTCAGGAATAGCAGAGGAATTGCAATTCAGGAAATGCAAACTGTAACAAGCTACATGTGAGTCCAAAGAGGGTTTTAGGTGGGCTGCATTTATAGGCAGGGACTGTGAAGAGGGGAGAGTTTAGTTAGAGTTTGTTAAAAGCAAAAATAAATGGAGACCAGTTCTGAAAATTCCCCTAAGAGACAAAACTAGTCCAGACATGCAAATGAAGCTCAATTTAGTTCATTTTGTGAAATCAGCCCAACCTAGGCTATTTCTTGTCTCTGGAAACCATAAGCAAAATTTCCCAAAGTTGATCTGAGTCAACCCCTGACCAACTCCCTATCATTAAAAAAAAAAACCAATATTATAGTTTTCTGTAAGTCAGGCATTTACAGCACATCAGTCTCTCAGTCTTTATGTTTCATTTTCCTGAGGACACATCTTAGATTTTCCATTTTATATCCTTCAGTTCGATTTTAAATTGAAACTCTTTTATACTATTAAACTATAAACTGCTTGATGGCAGATACTGTCTCTCATTGTTTTACTCTCAGCACCTAGTATAGGGCCTGGCACATATATGGCATTTAATAAATGCTAGCTGAATGAATGAATGCATGAATAAATGTCTCTTTCCTCTGCAACTTTTGTTCAGTGTCTTAAAGCAAACATATGTGCTACATTTTCTGTAACAATCAGTAGTGAAATTTTCTTATTTTCACTAATGAATACTTATTGTCTAACTAGGCATGCTTCATTTTGGGACCATTGTAAAACTTTATAATGCCTTCTTAAATCATAATGATTCATTGTCAAGCCACATCCCGATTTTGGTTCAGAAAAAAGATAATTCCTGTACTTACTATCACTATCAGAGTTATCACAAACTCCTCGAAATGCTATTTTTTTAAAAAAAGAAAGATAACTTTTTTTCTTTTTTGAGTATGAATATAAGGAAGTAGAGATTTTAGCATATGTCAAGGCCAGGTCCATTGTTGGGGTCAGGCTTCTCTGCTGACTGTCAGACAGCTTTCTGGCGTCCCCTTTCTGGGGCTGCCATTCAATTTCTGTTAAAAATTTAGTTGAGAAAAATCATGCCTGTTAGCTTTGCGCTGAAGAATGTGTACTATGGTCACTCCTCGGTCGGATAATTTTCCACCCTATCAGACCATCTTTATATAACAAAACTCACATCAACTCCTTTTACTATGCTAAAATGAAATGCTTGAGAAACAAAAGCTACATTCACACAAATTTTTAAAGCACCATATATTATTTTAACTAAAATATAAAGAATACATAAGAAGGAGATTCAATTATAATACAATGCTGTATGTATATTTCAATGAGAAGCATTAAATTCTGAGCACAACCACTCGAAAACTAAAACAGTCAGATGCTTCACTTGTTATTGTGAATGTGTGATAACTATCCATGCAAGTTGGTAGAGGTGTGTTGTATATGGAGTGGTGAATAACTTTTGGTTCAATTCCAAAGAAAATAGAGCTTCTTTTGGTTCATATAGTAGGTGCGTTCCTGGAAAACTGATAAGAATACTGTGCCAAAAAACATTTTGGGCTTGTAGGCAAAATGGAGTAAAGATCTATACTAAAAAAATTTTAAAATTTTCTCTTAATTTTTTTAAGATGAAAAATTTCACACATATAAAAGAGTTGAAAGAATAGCATAAAGGAATACTAGTATGCACCCTCTATTCAAATTCAACCACTTTTTCCACAGAATCATTTGAAAGTGGTTACAGATATAATTTATTTCAGTATGCAATGTCTAAGAATAAGAATGTTTTCTCATATATTCACAATACTGCTCTCATGACTAAAAAATTAACAGTAATTTTATAATTTCATCTAATTTCTAGTCAATATACAAAATTATCCAATTGACCCCCAAACATTGCTTTCATAACTGTGATTTTTAAAAATCAGGATCCAATCAACTTTCATCTATTGTATTTATTTATTATGTTTTACTAGTTTCTTTTGATCTACAACAATCATTCCACATTTTTTCCCCATGACATTGAAGAATCCAGACCAGTTGTCTTGTACCACATTCTGATTCCTGTAACTTCTTGATGTATCCATCATTAGTCTTTGAAAGCAACTTGGCTTTTCCCTTCTTAGAGTTGGGATTAGCCATTTTTCCAAAGACCTCTAATTTCTCTTAGTGGGGAATGTATTTAGAAATCAAAATCTGGGAACTAGGTGTGCTCATTGTTTTGAGGTGCCCCTTTTAGTAGACAGAGCTGGGGCTGTATAGATATTTTTATAATTGAGTTCATATGCTATTTCTAATTCTAATGAAATATTATAAGAATTTCCCTTTATTTTTATTTTATATTTGTATCCCTTATGCTGAAAATTTTGACATCTAATAACTTTATTTACTTATTTGCTTTATTCTACAATATATAAAAAGCACTTTAACAAATACAATACCAATAGTGCTGATAATAACTTCTGAATCAAGTTTAAGATTTTTTTGCAGTTTACTTTGTTCTCAGATTATATCCTTCCAAGAATGAATTGTCAGAGATAAGATCATTTGTTTTCATTTGTATTTAGTTTTAATTTTTTCTTTTGATTTTTTTTTTAAATAGTGAAACATAAACATGGTTTGAAAGTTAGAACGACATAGAAGTTATTCTTAGAGAAGTCTTGGCCCTATCCCTACCTACTTCACTCCATTTTTTCCCTCAACCTCCTATGAGTAATGATTTTTTATTTTTGGCTTATCCTTCTAGTGTTTCCTTTTCTTTCTTAATATAAAAAGGAAGCATACTATATGCTATTGATAGTATACATATCTTTAAGTCACTCCATGTCATTTCCTAATTCTTTTTCTTTATGGCTCTTGTGTCATATCTTAATTTTCTGACCAGTTCTCCATTTATGGACATTCGTATTGTTTCCAATCTTTTTTTTTTTTTTTTTTTTTTTACAACTAATGCCATAAAAAATAACTGTGCACATGTTTTTCTGTATTTGTGGAGGTGTAACTTGAGAGCAGTTTCCTAGAAGTAGGGTTGCTGGATCAACCATTTAGAGTTTTAGATATTGCCAAATTTTTCTCCATAGAATTTCTACCATTTTGCCTTCCCACCAATTTTGTGTGGGAGCATGTGATAAATTTTTCATCTATACGAACATCCAACATTATATTTTAAAAGCCGCGAGGGACGTAGGACAGTTCTTTATCATGCCCTGCCCGTTGAATGATGTCAGGAATCTCTGGGTTCTGCCCGCTAACTACCAGGAGCCACTTTTACTTTGTAACAGCCAAAAACCCCAGTTTCAATTTTCAAATGCCTAGCAAGAACCTTGATCCAGATTCCTCTAAAAATTACCCTGAAGATTAAGGAAACACATGGGCCATGTTAATTTTTTTTTTTTTCTTTCTGTATGGTTGCTTTTACTAAATGGCACTTGACATTCTTCTATTTGCCCACATGGAAAAACATGATGTGACATGGCCCTATGAAGCTGCTTGTTAGGATCTCTGTAGGGACGCTCTTGCTCCCAATAATCCACAGGATTCTTTTCTCAAAGATATTTGGGGAAAATGTCTCTCGTATCAATCTCAGGGCAAATTTTCTTTGCCTTGCCATTGTCCTCTGAACACAGGGAATCAAAAGCTTAACCTTGCTCTTTGGTTTGTACTTGATGCTAGACCATGACTAAACCAATCCGTGCTCCACTTCTAGCTCACGCACAAAATTTTATGATTTGCGTTTTGTGAATGAACCTCACCTCCAGGTTCATCTAATATTCCTACACTCTTAATTTCATTTTGTCATTTTCCTGACTTACCAATTTTAAAATCAGTGGGATTATATGATTTTCTAAGTTGCATTAAATAAATAAAATTAAGCACTACCCAACCCCCCCACCCCGGATTGTTGTTAGGATTTTGCAGTAGGAGAACTAGTCCATGCCTGGCCAAGAGGAGGAACTCAGTAAGTTTTTGTCCCTGCATTGTTTTTCCTCTCCCTCCTCCTTCCTACAGCACACCCCTCCCCACTCAGAGACCTGCTCTCTGTAACTTGAGACAACGTTCATGGACTCTCGGTCCCCTGCTTGCCTTTCCATGCAGGTCCCCAGACAAGCTTGCAAATGTGAGCAAAATAGATTAAATATGTGCTTCTGTGTTATGTAGGCCACACAGTATGTTACTTTCTCTGCAGTGCATCAGTGAAAAAATTTTTATCTTTTAGGAAATAGATAGTGTTCTTGTATCTGAAGATACTCAAATATGAGTTTATTGGTCAAGGTTCTTCAGAGAAACAGAACCAATAGGAGGTATGGACAAAGATAGAAAGAGATTTATTATAAGGAATTTTCAGGTGATTAGGGAGGCTGACAAGTCCCAAGATTTTCAGTTGGCAAGCTGGAGACCCAAGAGAGATAATGGTATAAGTTTCAATCTGAATGAAGGCTGGCAGGTTCAAGGCCCAGAAAAAGCCGATGTTTCAGTTCAAGTCCAAAGGCAGGAAAAAAGTGATGTCCCAGCTTAAGGGCAGTCAGACTGGAGGAGTTCCCGCTTAGTCAGCCTTTTTGTTCCATTCAGGCCGTCAAGTGATTGGACAAGGCCCATCGACATTAGGGAAGGCAATCTCCTTTGCTTGGTTTGCCAATTCAAATGTTAATCTCAGAAACACACTCCTAGACACACCCAGAATAATGTTTGACGGAATGTTTGGGCACCCTGCAACCCAGTCAAGATGACATGTAAAATTAACCATCACAGTGAGGATCTCTTTGGTGGGTCCAGAGTACAGCAACTGGAAACTTAGTGAAGAACCCCTTGCAGTTGGTTTATGGTAGCTGCCTTTCTTCATCCTTTTTTTTTGGGGGGGGGGGGCGCAGTGGGGAGAATTTTTATTTTAAATTGAAAACACTTAGATTCCGCCTGCTTCTCCTGCCTGGCTGGCATTTATTTTTTGCTTTGATGGCTTAGAACATTGCAGCCTCTGTTTAGCCACAACACAACTTGGTCAGCTTTGTTGTGTTCGTGATATATTCTGGGAATGTACACCCTTCTACTTTTCAGTTTGCTTGGTAATTTTACTGCAAAGCCAAGCCAGCAGTTTCCTGTCATTTTTTTATCCTTGAGATTTCTGTCCAAATACATCATTTATTACCTTGTTTCCAAGATGCATTTCACACTCTTCAATCTCATAAATCTGAAATCCTGGAAAATTTTCTTGCAGAGAGCCCCAGGAGCTCTTGCTAATGTTTCCACTGGATTTTCCCCTATACAGAGCACTCCAAGTAAAAAATGCTGTCTGCCTTAAAGGAGCATAGGGCCTCACTGGGGTGTTCAGGAGAGGGCAGGATCTTTGTATTCAAAAGCAAAACAACTGAATAACTGTTTTTATCATGTGAAAATAAAAACCGCTGCTGGTCTTGTTACCATCTCAGGCATTGATAAATTATGATTGTGGTACATTAGTAACTTCTATGAATTTTTAAGAACACATTATATGGTCTTGTGTTTGTTGAAGTGTAAAGTCCCTTTACCTAGCATTATGAACTATTTTTTAAAGGTAGAAAGGACATTGGAGTTTTTCTGGTAACTTATGTCACAGAGTTAAGTGACTTCTCAAGCCACATGGCTGGTTATATTTACCATATCGCTTGGTTTACAAATGGTGCACTGACAGTTGGAAGTTTCCAAAAAGAACCTCTCTTCCAGGCTTCCTTTCTTGCAGGCGTGCTTTGTCCTGGTGATCCTGAAGGGGCAGATTGGCATTGTCTTTTTGGGGGGCATTTTTAAAAGCCCAAGTAGGATTTGGGTATATTAAAGGCCAAATCATGACTTTCTGAAATGTAAACACTATATAAAGTTAAGTAAATAAATGAATAAACAAATAAATAAATATACATTGTATATACAATCCAAAGTAAAATTTGTTTGTTTGCAGATGAGGTGCCCTTGTAGCTAAAAGAATTCCTCTGAAATTGCATTGAAACCTGAGGCAAGAATTGAGTAAAACTAAGATCTGCTAATTGGCTTCAGTCCTGGAGACTTCAGTCCATTTTTGTTTTGATGGCATCAAGAGATAGTTATCAAATTGATGATTTAACCTCTCTCTCTTCCTTGGATGGGATGCTTGAATAGGGGATTGGGATTCTTATTTGTTTAGAGGAAGAGTTGTATATAGAACACGGCACAAGCTCAGAACTACCTTTCCTCCTGGTCTGTACGCTTAAAGATGTCTCTTTCCACAGTTACATGAGGACCTCAGGAGAGATAGCGCTTCACCTCTAGCAGTTGCCTGAGGAGGTCCAACCACTGCCTCTGCCTAGGCACACTGTGGACCTCTTAGATAACCTGTGAATACATATGTAAAAGGGTAGACTTTTGTGACCACTAGAAATAAGTTGGATGTACAGTCTAATAGAGGAGACTGTCAAGCCCATGTTCACATAGAATTTAGCTGACTCTCACCAACCTCGGCTTTTCTTTTTGAACTTGGGATTTTGTAATTTTCTTGTGATGTTTTTTTCCCATGTGCTTCAAGGTATTTTATTTTCAAGGAACATTCGATTCATTTATTTTCCAAAATAATGGGAGGAACCTGCCATGCAAACAATAAGAAAATGCTTTCTGAAAATGAATAATTTCTGTACTGTTTCTAGGACAACCAGGAGGATAAAATAAAATGATAACACAGCAGCTGGGAAAATGGAATTTGTATAATATTAGAAAGAACCAGTATATTTGAAAATTATAAGTTAAAAAACTTATATTCATAACTTGCAATCTTAATAATTCGAGTCACATTTAAATAAGTGTCTTGGACAATTTATTGTCAGTCAATATTGTCATGTGAGTATGAAACAGAATGCCATCTAAATAGAAAGTAAAGTCCGTTTTCAAGCTTAACTCAGTGTCTCCTGAGATAACAAGTTATGTCAGGCTTTATGTATAAGCTACTCTTCCTTTGTTTATTTATTCATTTATTTATTTTTAATTTAATGTTATTATTTTTGTTTTTTTTGTTTGTTTGTTTTGGGTTTGTTTTTTTTTTTAACACTGCAGCACCTGGTATTCCTAGGTGGTCTCCTATCTAAGTATTAAAGAAGCCCGACCTTGCTTAGCTTTGGAGATCAGACAAGATCTGGCATGTTCATGGTGGCATGGCCATAAGTGTGTTAGAGAATTGCGATATGCATAATACTTAAAATATCCTTCCTGAAGTATTTTCTGAAAGAGACATTGTTAATATTATTTTGCTAGCAGGATTCTTGAAACACATAAAAATAATAATTCAATGGCAAATGTTATAAAAGTTTACAGAGCGATTTTTTTGAAAACTAGTAAGTTATAACAGGCATAAAAATAGTAATGAGCATCAAATCATCACACTGTACACCTTAAACTTATACAATGTTATATATCAATTATGTCTCAGTAAAGCTGGCAAAAAAGTAGCAATCCATTATAAGTGAGCTGAATTCTTTCTTGAATTTAGAGACAAGTTTCACGCTGAAACTAAATATTATCTTTTATATGTATCTAGCTTATCAGACAAGCTTAACAGAATATAAGCAGGAAATAGCTTTTATTATTTTCCACATTTTTCTCTTCAAACTGGTTTCTTGACTTGTTCTTCCTTGATCCTGAGTATAATCTTGGGAGGGTTCATTTTTATAACAATAAAAAGTCTGCTGGTGACATTCAAGGGAAAAGTCGAGTCCTGTACAAAATCTCATTCAATTAATCAATCTCCTTTGCACCGGGGGCCTGGCCGAAGTTTGGCGGGGCGGGGTCGAAGGTGGGAAGAGGGCGTGGCCAGTTGCCCCATTTCCTCACCCTGCTCCTCATTCCCCACCCACCAGGCCTCTTCCAGGGCTGCAGGGTGGGGAAGGGAGATGAGGTAAGTGGCACAAAGGCTCTTGCTTGCCTGGTATAATTGTAGTATAACGTTGGCCTCTGGGTGGGACAGAATCTAAATGCTGAGTTTCCTTTCTTGGTGGACTCCTTAGTGGTTTTATTGGAGGTGCTCCCATGGCTAGCAACCTTTCACCTGCAGTGAGACTCCTTGCGGTGGGCAGTGCCTCCATTCAACAGGCGGCTCATGATGAGCTGCCTTCCTTCTCTGCTTTCTGCAGGCCCACACTCTCCTGTGGTCGGTCACCTGACCTCTCTAAGCACCCTCCTGGAGGGAGTTCTTCTCAAGGTGACCTAGCCTGGCTTCCTTCTGCAGCGTCTTTCTCTGCTCCATGGGATCTCAGGCATTTTGGGCTGTCCTGTTTGGAAAGACAGACCATTTCCATGGTACCGCCCCCTCACTCCCTTTACTCGAATCCCGAGGACTGAACGAGTTCTCAGAGTGGTTCATTTGAGATCTTTCATATCAGCAATTTACTCTGAAATGGCTCAGGAAAAATTTTTTTGTATTATAGTGGTAATTTTTCTGTACATTTGAAATTGTTTCAAAACTTAAAGAGAGCATATATATATAATACACATATAAATATTACTTTAAAAACATAATGAGGATATATGCCATATTATACAAAGCCTATAACCTGACCTTTTTACTTAATAATGTGTCATAAACATTACTATATTAATATATGAAATATGTATAATATTTTTTAAGCACATACAGTTCATTGTTGGTAGATACTATGATTTAATTGACCAAGCTTCTTGTACTTTTTGATAATTTATATTCTTTTAATATAATAAATTGTGCTACAATAAAAAATAGGTTTGGACAAAGATAACATTTGTTGCACATGATGAAATCCAGAGGTCTGGTTTCTCTGCAAATTCACTAAACTGTAAGGAAGCCCTTAGCCTGTTGTCAGTTACAGACTATTACTCCATGAAAGCTGGACAAGATTGATTTTTTCCCTGCTACAGAGTTCTTTCTGACTAGGCTCACTACCTTTGGAAGTAACATCTCAGTGTGAATTTCTCCCGCTTAAAAATCTAATACAAAATTCCTTTAAACAGTGTCAGAGTGCATTAGATCCAGAATATATTCACTGTGTCCACCATCAGAATGTCGCCAGTGCCCCTGGGTTATAATAAGAAGATAGAAATGCTGATGGACATGGGACATGGCTGGGCATTTAGCTTTCTTCTTTTCATGTGTTAAAGGGAAGCATCTTGATTTGCAAGGTCTTTTAAAAGATGTTGTTTAGTGTTTTAGTAGATTTCTATCAAACATCTGTATTCAATGACTGAGATGTTGGGCCCCAGTTATGTTGACGATTATAATAATGATACTCTACATTTATATGGTGGCTTTCATGTTTCAGAGCCTTTTACTTTTATTATCTAATCTGATCCTTACAAACTCTGGGAGGTGATCTGGGAAGAAATGATCATCCTCATTTCATTGGTGAAAGAAGCTAGAATGAGAATCAAACCGATGTCTAAAGTCACAATGCTAGGAAGAGGCATAGCTGGGACTGCTTAGGATCTCTGGCCATCTGTCCAATGTACCTGGGTACCCAGTGCGCCCCCACCCCAAAGGCTGCCCGGCCTCCATCTTTCCATCTGGTACTTCTGTTCACCTAGTTGTTTAACAAACTCCTCTTTTTTTTCTTTTTTCTATCGCACCTCCCACATCCTGTGTGTCATCACGTCCTGCCCATTCTGCTTCCAAAACATATCCCAAATCTGTTCTGTTCTTTCCATCTCCATCACGTACATCTGTGTCCAAGCCAGCATCACCCCTCACCTGAGCTATGGCTACGGCTGGCCACCTGGCCTCGCTTGCACTGTCCCATGGTTTATCCTTTACACAGCAACCAGGTGATAGTCTTCAAATGCACATCAAATTCAGCTCCTTCCATGCTCAGAACCCTTTAATTGCCCTTTGAATAAAATCTAAAAAGTCTTCACTCCAGCTGCTAATACACAAAGCCCCACATGACCTGGCCTCTGCCTGTCTCTGACCTTTCTCCCCACAGCTTATCCCTCACTTTCTCTCCTTATTCTTATACCTTCTCCACTCAATCTCTCTCTGTCTCCTACCACCTCCCACCTACTCAGTATGCCCCAACCAGGCTTACTGGCTCTGTTACTAGAACGTACCAAGGTCACGCCTGTTCTAGAGTCTTTCATGACCCAAAGCGCTCTGGCCCCAGTCCTTCCTCTGGCCCTTTCTTATAACCCAGGTCTCCTCTTGAAGACCACTTCTTAGGAGAAGCCCTCCCTGATTACTTCACCTGAAGGAGACCCTGTCACTCCATCATATTGCCCTTTTATTTACCTCATTATGGTCCTTACTTTGTTTATAGGTTTATCGTCTATCTGGAGTCACTAAATATAGTCTCGTTTATTTAACAAGCATTTGTATTCATTACTATGAAACTGGCATTGTTTATGTTTTAGTGATATTAACTGACTTAATCCTCATAATGATCCTTACATACTTTTGTCAGATGAGGAAATCAAGGCACAGAAACTTCCTCAAGGTCATCACCCAGCTTGTAAGGGGCAAAACCAAGATCTGAATCCAAGAAGTTAGGTTTGATAGTCCTTGCTATTGGATGGGATTCTTCTCACTTTATTTAATCCTGAATGCCCCTAATGTAGAACAGTGCCTGGCTCAGGTAGGCACTCAATACATATTTGTTGAGTTACTGAATGATTTCATAGTTTGTATGGAGACCCTGACACTGGATCTCCATGAGCTTGTCCTGGGCATACTCTACTATTTTTCTGATCCTTAGACTCTTGCTATTATTCAGGAACTGGACTATTTAACACTTTCTGAGATATTTCAGCATAACTTCATCTTCTGCCAGAGTAATATATGAAACTAAAGCTACCTGCTTGAAATCTACACAATGGCAACTAACGTTCACTTGGTGATTTTTAACTTCTATGGTATTTTTTCATTCATCTTCTCATTTAACAGTGGCCAAAGGAAAAATACCATGCTAAACCCCTTCAGGAGACTGGATGAGACCGAAGCTGTCACTCTCATTAGCTTAGTGGGTTAATGTAATAGTTTTTCACCTGCAGTTAAATCTAGATGAGAACAACCATGTGCTATAATTTGCCTGTGTCAGTAATGTCCCCAGGGAACATTTGGTAAGACTAATTTTGAGCTGGCAGAGTTAGATCTTACTGAGAATTTTCTGTTATGAGTAAAAAGAAAAAGCGTAAGAGGAGCTAGATCTATGGCAGGGCCAGGTCAAGCCAAATTTATCAAATAATGTTGTGTTTAAAAAAATCATGTCTCACCTTTATACATTTCTTCATTGTTTTCACAGCTCGCTCCCATCATTACACTGCCATCTACCAACTCTGTAGTATTTCTCGTAAGCCTGCCTTCTCCTAGTTAGCTTATACTCTAACCATTTATCGGTCCGTCCCTCCCCTTAAACCTTAACTTTTCTGTGTCTTATTACCTCATGGAGTCACTGAGTAACTAGTTCTGATAACAGTTATCTCCAGACTTCACATGAAAAATCACTTTCTACTTGATCACCAGAGTCCATGGTGCTTTCATTTTTGCATTATTGTCATAGTTTACCTCTTGGATTTTAAGCAACATGAAACTAGTCTAGTGCAATGTTAAGAGGATGAGCTTTGATGGCAAACTGCTTTAGTTAAAATTCTTGCTCTGCCACTTACTAGAAGTGTAAACTGTGGCAAAGCACTTCATCTTTCCGTGCAACTTATTTCTTCTTCTATAAAATGGGGATAATATTGCACTTGTCTTCTAGGATTGTTGTGCAGGTTATATTAGTGCATTGAAAGCATTCAGGACACTGCCCAGCTTAATGTAAGTGTTATATGTCAGTATCATTATTGTTGAAAACAATGACAGGTTTTGTACTCATCACAGCTTTTGCATACATAGCAGGCACTCAGTAAACGTGTTTTGGGTGATATCTTATTAGTTTTCTTCATTACAGTTCTTCGTGGATTACAATATTATTTATCTCAAATAATACTATACAATGAACTACTTAACAGACATTTAAATAAATTCATAAAAGAATAATATATTTTTTTGCAATAATAAAGTATAATGTGAAATGAATGATGTTTTTTTTTTTCTTTTTTGGTGAGAGAGATGAAATTGTTTGCATCTTTTAATCAGATGGTTCTGTCTAGTTAGGTACAACTGTATAGGTCAGCACCCACATCCAAATGTGACCCGCTATCTTGAATGTCATTAGGAATGGTGACGAGATAGTGACAAGTAGTTCAAGATGTTCAGATTAGAGATGGATCAAGAAGCGATGGAGGACTGATTCTAATTCTGTAGTCCAGCTTAGCTCAATTAAGTCAAACTAATATCAGTTGAGTAGCAGATTACCTACAGATATGAGAGTGTGAAATTAAATGTTTATTATTTTATCCACTGAGATGTTAGAGATGTTTGTTATGCAGAATTGTTATAGTAAAAACCTGTCTAATACAGACATAAGTACAGGAAGTAGGGTATTGCCTAAAATACATGGCAGTGGCTTTGAGCACAATCAGTACAGAGCAAGGAAACGATGGTGACCTATGTTATGTGGTGGCAAAACATGTACCTAATGGACTTGTGAGGAGGTTTTGAGGTAGAATGCTGCAAGGATGAACTGATTGTTACAAGTTGTGTGTGATAAAATACTGGGAAAAAAGTAAGAAATGAGATAAAGAACTGATTGACTTGCCAACAGAATAGAGAGGAAATATAGAGTGCTTCAAATTTTGGAACTTTCAGGTCTGAACAACAAAACTGTTTCTCATCTCCAACCAGTAAAAGAGAAAATTGAGAAGTTTTTTGAGTCTGAAAAACCTACTAAGACTCAGCCTCCAAGGGAAGACCAAATCAAACTTTTAAAAGATCACTGAAAGGATTATAGATGCCTAATAAAAATTTTTTCCAGTGGGGCACGATGGACCCATAGAAGCCTGATATGCCAAAGTAACTGTTAATAAGTATATTGAATGTTTCAAAAACAAATTGTGGGTATAAATTTTGCATTGCAAAGTTGTCTAGAATCAAATACAAAAAGCCAACACATCTTTTGAGCAAGGTATCTTTTAAACCTTATGCTGGTTTAAAAGAGACTATGACTTTGTAAGAAGATGTAAGAAGACCTTTGGGCCTCCAACTTTCTACAGGCAGAAAGCAGCTGAGAAAGCTGTTCAGCGGCCAGGAAGGTAGACAAACTCATCCTGGTTTGCTTTGAACTTTTGTGGTTTGGGGCCTGAAAATTGGGCAATCTAAGAAAACCCACAGTCCCAGAAAACTGGGACAGTTGCTCACCCTTTAAGGAGAGCATATTCTACAATGCTCTTTATGTAGCCAAGAAAGAAAATTTTAAAAGGAAGGAATTCCAGAGAGCTGGGTCAAGAGTCATGGAGAACAATGAATTTAGGACTTGTTCCCAGAGAGTAGAACCAAGTCTTACTTAAAGACTATTTCCTATTCCTTTAGGGAAGGGGGATCTGATGGGGTTTCAGAACTGCTGTGGGCCTCTGCTTGCATCTTTCCTTGACCTATTTTGCTTAAGAGCAATGGTTTCATTTGTTCTTTACTCTGTACCAGAAACTTTTCAGGCCCCATTTGGAATTCTCCTGGAGATCTGTTATGAACTAAATGATAAGCCCAGACAAACTACAAAATGAGGTTTATTTTAGTGATACAGAGTTACCAAGGGTCCTAGTTTTTCCTCTGCAGCAATAGGGAAATTTGTCAGGTGATACCTCAAGATAACAACCTGGAGCTGAAGGCTTGATTCCTCTTTGTTCCCTTCATACTTATGATTCACGAAAGAGAGCATTAGATCAAGCTGGAGAAATTTGGGAGCAATAGAGTGTGAATCATCTCTGTTTGAATTGTTTGCACCAGCCAGCTCTGAGGTGTCTGAATTACTTCGTGTGCACTCTGTGTAGAGTTTCTCTCGCTTACCCACAACTCTTGGTTTAATCTGCTGTGGTTAATGTGCTAAGTAGCTGACAGTGACTCTTTAAGATGCCGAGAACAACCAAGACAGGAAAAAATATTGGGATAGATTCCTCAAAAGGTGACTCTGTCTATGGCATACTGTTGACTCATTCAATCTATTTTTTAAAGTCCTAAAGAAAGGAATAGTGATATGGACATTTCATGTATCCAACAATACTGAAAGGTGTAGAAAGAAAGTTTTGGCATAACCAGGCCTTTTATTTATTTAATTTTTTAATTTTTTAATTTTTTCTTTATGGTGACATTGGTTGGTTAACAAAATCCAATACGTTTCGGCTGTACACTTTAACAGTAAGGCATAGTTATACTAACCAGGCCTTTAAGCTGGTCATATCACTAATAAAGATAAAACCAAATAAGATGTGGTGGAGACAATGCTATGATGTGACCAAAGCTCATTTTATTTTCTTCTTCCTGGGATCATAGAAATATGTACTTCTTGGCTTCTTTTGTCATTAAGTCAGGGCCATATGACTGGGTTTTGGACAATGCCTTAAGATCCCCTGTGTCTTCTTCCATCTCCTCCGTATTCTCTCTCCCCCTTCCAGAGCTACCTTCTGTGACAGCTACCTGCTACTTTTAAGATGACAGCACCACGAAATGGAAGGAGCTTGGAATGCCTGAGTTCTTGCTCGGAGAAGAGATTCCCAGCAGAGCTGTCTTGCCTGCACTGGACTAAGATGCATGAGGGGAATAAATCTGTGTCACATTCAGCCACACAGATTTGGGAATTGTTTGTTACACCTACTAGCATTGATTACCCTGACTACCACAAAAAGCCGAGAAAATGAAAACAGAGACTTCATCAGCTGGTTTTTCTCTTACCTCAGATTTGACAGCTAGTGTAACGTGACATCACTTCACCAGCATCGGGATTTGTCACAAATATGTAATTGACTGGCCTTGTAGCCCTTGGTTTGCAAGTGGGTGGTACAGGGAGTGAGGCAACACTAGGTTAAAGTGCATGTATTGAACATGCTTGTTCAAAGGACTTACCAAAATTGAGCAGCAGAGATCAAGAATATAAAAATATTGATGGAAAACAATGACAATGACAATAACATAGGTTCTTACACACTCTTCCAGGCTTTAGGACAACTCTTCACACCCAGCCCCTGGAACTGCTGCCTGAAATCTAGAGGCTCCGATGGATGACCAGGTTCTTTTCTTATTCTGCAAGGAAGAATTCAAAGGTAAAGCAAACAGCAAGCAGGAAAGCATAAGATTTATTAAAGCAAAAGTACACACTCAGGGTGAGGGAGAAAGCATGAGCATGTGAGTCGTGCCAAGATGGCTGGCTATGAATTTTTTGTTCTTTCTGAGGGCTGAGCCAGGGAAAATGTGATGCTGACATAGCCTTGTTTCCTCACAGTAGGTGGGGAGCTCAGTTTCCCACTTTTTCTTCCTTAGTTTCTGTAACTGGCATGGAGTCAGGTACATGATGGGAGCTGCAATATTTGCAATGTGAATGAGATTATAATGATGTAATTAGCTAAAGGTCATGCCTTAGCCAAAGATGGCATCTAGGCTGAAAAAGACCAGCTTTGGCTAAAATGGGGAGGTATGAAGAAAGGAAACATTTCCAGAGCCATATCCTGAAGGGGGAGGGGCTGCCCCTGCACTACCTGTTTTGCCTCAGGACAAACCCTCCTTTTCCTGTTACTGTTCTTTGTTGGTTCCCTCAAGACCCATTCACAAAGTATGATGCATTTACTTCTCTCTTGTCAGAAATAAACTTCAACATAGGAAAGTTAATGCAGGCCCTAATGGCATGCTGGGAGTTTAAATGAGCTTGAAAGTCTTGCTGAAGCAAATATTTAAAATGTGTCTTAAAGCCCTAATAAGGACTGTAACAAGCAAGGAAAACGAACCCGCTCCCCAAAACATTGACCTGTAAGTGTGTCTTTGTTGCTTAAATTAGGATTACAAGTTTCGGAGAGCTACAGTTTTATTAATGAGCTCTAAATGGAAGTGTTTATCTCAGGAGAAGTGCTATTTTTTTCTCTTGTCCCTGGTGACACATTAAACATACTAATTGATAGGAAGCTGATTTTTAGGAGACAGGAAAGCCCTGAGGCTTTTATCACATTGACAATTGTGGCTAGGGCCATTACAGGGCCTGCCAACTCAGAGCTGAAAGCAGGCTACTCTCATTTCACAGTGTCTCTGAAGTGCATGGTTCTATAGTACTTTGGTAGTTCACAAGCTCCTGAGAAACAGCTTCCCTCCTCTACTCGGCCTTATTACCAGTATGGAGACCTTTGTGGGCTCCGGCAAGCGCCTCTCTCCTTGACGTGTCATGAAAAATTTCTTATCGCTTTATTACACCACCTCTAATTTCATCAATTACAGAGATAGCATTTAGATGAAGATTAGGTAAACTCCTCTTCAAAAATGAGATAAACTGCAACACAGATGGAAAACAAAGGGTCTATCCTTAGTGCACACAGAGAACAGATCAATTGAAAATACCAAAGAAAAAAAAGAGAGAGAGAGAGAAGGATATGAAAATATGAAACACCAATGGCCAATGAATGTTGTTTATTAAACAAATTAACTTTACCAGTAAGTAAAGAAAATAAATGCAATGTAATATAAATGTCATGAAGAGAAATAGCCCCTTACGGCCAATTGAATTGGAAAATATTTTACTTTTTACAATAACACCTAGTGATATTGAGGGTATGGAAAAGCAGGCATTTTTCAAACACTGCTGACCATAGAGCAGAGTAAATTGGAGGACTATTTGGAAATATTTATCCAACGTCATAAAAATGTGACTACCCAATTTAACTCCTAGGAATTAAATCTAAGAAAATAAATCTGAGTATACATGAAGATTTATCTAAGGGATATTTATTGCACAATTATTTAAAATGATAGAATTGGAAAAGAATCAAAAACCCAACAATGGGGAATTGATAGAATAAATTATGGAACATTTGTATGATAAAATACAATATAGCAATTAAAACTGATATTCTAGAGGACCTAATGGTATGAGAAAATGTTTCAGATATTTATTAAGTGAAAATGGCAAGTTGCAAAACAATATTAGCCCAATTTAGGAAAGTAAAAAGAAAAAAATATATTTACATAGATCACAGATTGAAAGGATACACACCAAAATGTTAATGGTTATAATTTTAGTGTGATGGGGTTTCTCTCTGTATGCAGGTTAAGAGTTTCTGTATTTTTTAGTATTTCCACCGAGAGACATGCATTTCTTTAATAATAATAATTTTTTTTTTTTTTTTTTTAACACGAGGACTTCTCTGAGAAGAGAAGTTTCAGGTAGAAAGTCACTTGTATAGCCATTTGCACTAGCATGGCTGGCTTGTTTTTTGTCAGTTCCTAATTGAGAACTGTTTGATAGTTCAGAAAGAGAGTGAAGGAAATAAAGGAAGTCATTTTGGAGCTTGGGACATTTGGGAGGAAGTAGAAGAGATCCCAGAAGCTCCCGGGAACTGTGGACATAGGTGACAAGAGAGAAAGACCTACAGGTGGGAGAGAAACATAGATAAGATTGAGAAAGGCCAAAGACAACTTTACCTGCAGTAGATACGAAGGCTCTACCTTGTGAATTCATCTTTTAATGCCTCAGTCATCTACCCAATGACCATTGGGGGAAATGCAGGTGATGTTTCAACATTTTTTTTTAAAGTATCCATAAAGAATATGTATAACCTTGGGCTTCTACTTAACACAGGAATGTTTTGATATGCCTTTTTCTTTCTCTCAAGTCTTAATTTTTATAAAAGATTTATTAGGAACTGGAGATAATGAATAAGAGGAATAGTAAACTATTTCAGTTGGAAACAAAATGGAACCAATAGAAAAGGGTATTCCTTTTCTTTGCTATAGCAGATTGAGTTGCCAGCAAGTGGAGCAGATGAGTTGACTTGATAGAATCCTTTTCAGACTGGGGTGATTTCGTTTCTCAGACTTCCACTTCTCAATGCTCCAAAGTTATTCTATATGAAAGTCGCGTACAAAGTAAGTACTGGGGCATGACTAGACCCAGATTGCTGATAGTATATATGGTATATATCAACTATTAAAGCAATCATGTTCTTTACTAATTGGAAAATGATCTCTTTCAATATTCAAATAATAAAGAAAGAGTATAGACAAAGTAGATTGGTCAACAAGAATGGAGACAAATTGAAAACTCTGTTTCATATGGAACAATGAAAAAAACTGGGCCCTTTTGCCTAGAAAAAAAAATTGTTCTCTGGTAATTTAAAAGATGAGATGTGGTAGAAGGAATAGATTCACTCAGTTTGGTTTCAAAGAGCAGAAATGAGGACCAGAAGCTACTCAGAGGTGGATTGTGGTGAGGCTCAAAGGTGGCATGGTATGTAGGAGAACTTTCACAGTTCAAACTTGCTTCACAGACCTCCTTCTCAACTCTTCTTGACTTTTATAGCTGTGTTTATGGACAATAAACACACAAAAAGATGTTTAGTTTTATTAATGATTAGATAAATACCAGTTATGGCCACAATGAGATGCAAATTTATACACATTCGAATGATAAAAAAATTTAAAATCTGATGTCTCAAGTATTGGAGGGCATGTGAATCAACAGAATTTCTTTTAAAATTAAATTTATTGGGGGCAATATTGATAAGTAATACTATATACACCATTTCAAGTGTACAACTTTATAATACAATATCTGTATACTCTATTGCAGCAGTCCCCAAACTTTTTGGCACCAGGGATTGGTTTTCTTATGAGAGAATCTAATGCCTGATGATCTGAGGTTGAGCTCAGATGCTGGGGAGTAGCTGCAAATACAGATGAAACTTCATTGGCTCAACTGCCGCTCATTTCCTGCTCTGAGGCCTGGTTCCTAACAGGCTACCGACTGATACTGGGGGTTGGGGATCCCTGCTCTATTGTGTGCTCACCACCTGAAGTCTAGTCTTCTTCCATCACCTTATGTTTGACCCCCTTTACCCTCTTCATTCTCCCAGACTCCTCTAGAAGCCACCATATTGTTGTTTGTATCTATGAATTTGTCTGTTTATTTGTTGCTTTTTGTTTTATATCCCACATATAGGTTAAATCATATGGTTCTCATCCTTTTCTATCTGATTCATTTCACTTAGCATAATACTTTCAAGATCCATTTATGCTGTCTCAAATGGTAATATTTCATCTTTTCTTCAATGGCTAAATATACTTCATTGTGTGTGTGTGTGTGTGTGTGTGTGTGTGTGTGTGTGTGTATCTCACATCTTCTTTATCCAATCATCCATCAAAAGACACTTAGGTTGTTTCTATGTCTTGACTATTGTAAATAATGCTGCAATAAACATAGGGGTACATATACCTTTATGAATAAGTGTTTTCAAAATTTTCAGGTAGATACCCAGAAGAGGAATTTCTGAGTTACATTCCTAATTTGCTGAGTAGTCTCTATGCTGTTTTCCATAGTAACTGCACCAATTTACATTTCTATCAACAGTGTATGAGTTTCCTTTTCTCCACATCCTCTCCAACACTAGAGGGATTCAAACAGAATCAAGAAGTGCATTTGGAGGATGTTACTGGTATTTGAACTAGATGACCTTTAAGGCAGCTTCTAATTCAGGATATGAGTCCAAGTTCAACCCTTTTTCAGAGGGCAGTCAGAACAGAGTGCCCTTTATTTGATTGGGTGGCATTTTAAAGTCAACCCATCCCCACCCTCAAGCTCACAATTTTGTCATAAGTTAATAGTGTGCCCTATTGGTTTAGATTATAACACTAATTAGATAGCTGGCATATGGGTATTTATGAGCCTTGACAATAAGAGCCAAGAAATCACAAGGCCAAAAGCATTGTTTATCAGTTTCTCTCTTTTCCTAAAATCAAATCCTATATTCTCAGAGATAAAGATGAAATGTGGCTGCTATTCTTCATGTATGTATATATTTCTTAAGATAACAAGTACCTTTAACTGATCTTGACAGCTAGAGAACTATTCATTCTGGTTTCTTTTCCCCTCAGGTTTTACTTGGCACTTTTTTCAGATTCCAGGCTTCTCTGGATGAACTCGTGATTTGATTGTCTGACCAGGGAACATTACTTATTAAAAATAAATGCACAAAGAGCTTTGGAGATTGAAGTTTCATGTTTTATTTGTTGAAAAGAAAGAGGTCATACCAACTAATCAACTTCAACATACGTAAATGCAATTCCCAAGCCTCTGAATGCAGAGTTTAAAGGAGAGATTACAAAATCAACTCATTAACAAGTACTGAGGGATATTCCTAGGATGTCTGGATAAAGTTGGGTTCTACTGAATACAGACCTACCACCCAAGTGGCCCCAGTATGCTTATTGGTCCATTTAGGATGGGTCCTATAAGATGACAGATTTTTGGAATATTTTGCTATAGGAGCCAATATAGTTGAATTACATTTATTTAAGCAGTCTGTTTGTATAGCAAAATGAGAAGTGATTCTTTCTAAAGAATACTGTGACTTTCCATTATCTTTTTTGGTATCCTTTTCTCCTTCAACATGGTGTTAAGTGTTGGAGGAAAAGCATGGGGTTTTGAATTAAAAACATAACAAAAAATGGGCTTCATCCTAGCTCTGGACTTATTAATTTCATGACCTTGATAAGATATGTTGTAGCTCTGAAGTTTATTCATTTTTAAAATTGGAAGAACTATATCCATCTCTTTGAGTTGTGATAATTAAATGAAACTAGTTATTTATGTGTCTAGAATTTGGTTTGCTCTAGAAAGGATTTAAGTTAGCTTATAAGTAAGGCTCTATTAAACACACAGACACGCAAACATACATGTCACAAACAGATGCACACGACATACAGACAGACAATATACAAATACAGCATATTTGTATAAGATAAAAAGAGAACAAAGGTGGGAACATATGGTGATATGTTGGAATACAAATTTGGTTCTAATCTTTAAAGCAGTTAGCAAACATCTTTTTAGAAAAGGAAATCTAATCTATAGAACACTTTACAATATCCATAGTATTAAAAGGAACTCGTTATCCAAGAGAACTACCAAATATCTTTGGTTCCAAGATGACACAGGAAATTTTTCCATGTAAAGAAGACAATGCAATAATGAACTTCATAAGTTAGTTTGTTATATTGATTTTTAAAGACATTACACCAAAGTAAAATACAAGAAAAACAAAACGAAGCATGTAGAAATTGCCTAGACTGTGTTTGTAAGTATCTTGCACCTTGATAATCTGGCTTGCCCATCTGGGAGAATGAATAAACTGCATGTTTCAAAAAATTCTTCCTGAACGAAACAAGATGATGTATATCAGTCAGCCTCTAAACAACAGTGTTATAGAACTATGCACTGTAATTCTCCTGGTGCCCCTAGTACTCATCAGAAATCTAGGTTGTATCTAGACTGTAGACCTGTCATGATTACAAAGAAACTCTATAGATTCATCTCTGACAAAGTTAGCTTGTAAAGACTTATAGTATTATTTCTGTTAGGAATGTCTGCACTTTTAGCAAGCAACTCTTGGAAACTCCAAACTCCTAAAGGCCCAAGGTAATGAGTTTTTAATAGGAATGCTTTGCTCACCATGACAGAAGAAGTGTGAAGGGGGTATTTTTTTTCTGTCACTTTGTCATCTACAAAAAGGTCATTGACTTTGTTATATATAAAACTATTTTTCTAAAGAGAGATTCATATTCTAAAACTAATAAACATTTTTTTTTTAATTTCAAACTTTTAGGAAAGCTCTCCATTTTACAAGGCAAAAACTTTCATTAACTCTACATCATCCAAAGCAACTGTTGTTAATGGAATATTGTTACTAGTAAGTCCTAAATGATTTCAGGGTGATTTTGCCCTTAATAAATCTTACTCTGTTCCCAATAGCAACACATCATTCACAAGACCTGAAAGGAACAAGCTACTTTCAAATCGATTTTCCTTTTTGTAAAAAGCTCTTAACCATTCATTTTATTTGAAAATTTCTTCTAATTTTAAACTCATTATTTTGAAAAGAAATCAGTTTTAATCTCTATGCCAAGAGATAGGAAAATGCTCTGAAAATCAAATGGCTTTCAATGTCTCTCTCTCTCTCTCTCACTTTCTCTCTCTCTCTCTCTCTCTCTCTCTCTCTCTCTCTCTCTCTCTCACACACACACACACACACACACACACACACACACACACAATAACATACGAATTCTTCAAACTGGGAGTTGCTTTAGATTGCTACTTGGAAAGCTGATCAATACCCTCTGTGGGTATTGATCCATGATCATATAGTCAACCCACGAAGGAGTGGAGGCTGCCATCCTAACCAGTTTTATGGAAAGGAACACAATAAGCAAGACAGTGGAGTTACCATTTCACATTTTAGCCTCTGCACTCACAATGGCTTCAGATGATGGAGGTTACAAACTATTTACTGGCCACTCTCAAAATGCTTCTTATTTAAAAAAATATATATACTGATCAGTTTAGACTGGAAAAGCCTATGTTTTCAGCTGGAGTTCCTGAACATTAGCAATGGCAAAACAATACCATAAATTGGCTCCAAATAGCCTTCCAGATAAAGAAGAGTTTCTCAGGGGCTGGTATACTGTCTCTTTCAAGGAGGAATATTGTTTTTAACCAATTTGTTTTTATCCATTTTACCTGTAGAATCATTATTCACGAAAAGAGAGTGGATGTCACTAAGTAAAAGATTGCAAAATCATTAAGTAGAAACATTCATTCATTGACCAGATTCTTTTTGACTAATTCCCTGGAGCCTTGGCAAACATAGGATGAGTCCAGGAAAGGAGTGAGGTTGTGAGTGGTGATCTAATTAATGGCCAGTTAGGAAGCTGATGACGGTCCCAGATGGGAAGGGGGTTGCATTACTTGGGGTCCAATTAAGAGGCAGAAATCCCACAGTAATTTAAACAGGGGAAATTTAATGTAAAGAATTGAAAGCTATGAGAGAGTAACTATAAAGATGTAAAAGTCACTCTGAGAGTACCACAAGCCTAAAGGAAAGTATCCAAAGAAGAACAAATTTGGGAGGGTGCCCTTTCCCAAGCCTGAGGCTCAGACCTCATTGGAGCAGGTGTAGTTAAAATCCATCGAGTAGTGGAGAATTTTGCTGGCTTGCCAGTTCTAGAGCTTGTTCACAGGTGCCAGGCAAGTAGGAAAAAATCCTATGGGGATGCAGGTGAATTGGGCAGAGAGGTGATGTACCACTGCGAGCATAAGGCTTGATTTGCTTGGTGTCCATGTTAGGAAGATCAAGGGAAGGTGGTCCCTGGGTGCAGCCTGGGCTGCAAAGTCATTGGCAGATGTACAGATGGGCAGAACACCATCAGGTGTCCCCAGGCACATGACGCTCCAACAGACCATGCAATAAGAAGAGGTGAAGGAAAATATAGCAACCAGAACCAGAAAGAGAAACCTTTCTTCTACAGAATTCCTGCAGCATCTTCTACTGACAAAGCTTATGTCATGTTCACTGTTAAGGAGAAATGCTTACAGAGTCCAGTCCATTGTGGCAGAACAGGTACTGAAGGGTGAATTTGAAGCTGAGAGGCCATGCTTGGCTTATTTATGGTGAGCATTTTCCACAAGCAGCGAGAAGGTAGAAAGGAAGAGAGTAGGATGTCCCATCTACCACAGGAATTAGCCTTTGTGCTGAAATACAAATGCTGAAATTTGCAAGATGTGGTCTATGTGGATGATGAGCTAGGTAGTCAATAATTATGCTATACTTGGGCAAAATTGTGCAGCCAATCTGTACATTTAACTAATTACTTACTAAACAATTAATATTGTTCATAATAGCATAAATGAGTAGATTACACCCTGTATATTGTCATTGCCAAAAATATCAACTAACTCAGCCAAATCAGGGAAGAAGTCAGGTTGGTCGCTTGGGGTCAGTTAGAAGGAACAACGGGTGGATCTTTCAGTTTTCAGACAGCTAATAGAGAGTTGGTTAGACAGCGAACATTTGACAAACACTCAATAGGCCCCTGAGCTTTGGGAAGGTGGTAAGGGAGATGAAGGGGACACAGAAATGGCTCTGACAACTGGAATTAGAAAGATCTGAGAATCAGAAATAGTAGCTTTTATTGAGTCTTCCCTGCCTTCCTATTATCATGGCAAATTGAGACCACTCCAATGTGGGCCATTTGTAGAGTCTCCTTGACATTTGCCTCAGCCCAATTTCATCGGGATAGCAATGCTAAAGGGGATGGGAGTGGGCAGGGTGGGAGCTCAGACCTGGGTCCTCACATTTTTAGGGACTTGCAGGACCCTCACACTTCTGCATGTGGATTCAAGCTCTAGGTCTCCAGGGGCTGTTTCTGCTCTCCAGGAGCACTGAGAGCTGCTTGTTACTGCGCCACCAAGATATGTTCTAAATTGAAAACATTTCATATGTTCTAAATTTAAAATGTTCTTAAAATTAAAATAAATAGAAAAAGCCACCATGAGGGCTCACAATGAGAAAAGCCTGTGAGATAGTGCAGTTGCTTAGGCAGCAATGTGACTGCCTTTGTCTGGGAGCAGAGAAATAGCCAAATTCATCCTTCATTGATCATAATCGACCACAACTAATTTGTGAGAAAATAGGACATCTAGTGAATGTGGGTCTTTTCAGTTTTATAAACAGAAAAATTTATACCAAAATTATTAAAAAAGCGACAGATCCCAATAACTTAGGTTGGGTCTATAAGCTATAAAGTGACAGGAAGTTGTGGTAATCATTCGTTTAATATAATCAACTTAGGTAAATCATTTCAAATTACCATATTACTATATTACTATAATAATATTACCATATTATTATATAGTATATATATACACTATATATAGTATATAGATATATATACCAAATTATATATATATACCAAATTACCATATATATACAGTATATCTATATCTGTATTTGTACCTCTATCTATACCTGTACATCTATTATCTATCTATCTATCTATCTATCTATCTATCTATCGTCATCTCGCATTGCTCATTTAGACTATCCAAATAACTTCTGACTCTTCATAAAGCTTTACAATACAAAGAAGATATTATCTGATTATTTAAAAATGTTATTAAAATTTGGTTTAACCAGAGATTATTTAAAATGAATGGTTATGAATTTTAAAATGAATTTATTATTCAACCATTAATAGTTATCAGAAGGATGAAGACTGTCTTTGTGTGTGTGTGTGTGTGTGTGTATGTGTGTGTGTGTGTGACATTCTATGAAATGACTTTTGCAGTGACATTCCGTTGAATAACAGAGTGACCTGATTGATAATGGGACTTAGGGAGAACATGGGGGTGTTTTCTAAGTTAATTCCATTTAGAAGATAATTATGTTTAAGAGCCTCTGTTTTCAGATTTTATTAAACCCTGAGGGTTCTCTCAGAATTACTTGTCTGGAATCATCAATAAATAAGAATAAATGGTGATTCCATGACAAGCCTGAGTATTTGTCTCTAGGGACAAGAGGATCACGCACAAGTGTGCTCTGCTGTTGAACTACTGAGTGGGGTGGCGGCTGTGGAGACCCAGCTGGAGGATTCAAGAAGAATTAAGAAGGAAGTCTGTGAAGCAAGTTTGAACTGTCAAAGTTCTCCTATGTACCATGCTAACTTCGAGCCTCACCACAACCCTGGGAGGAAGTGAAAAGCAGGAAGGTCAAAAGATTTATATGCCCAAGGCCACACATCTGACATGTAACAGAGCTGGGACTGGTAACTCAATCTTTTAACTATAAATGCTGTGTTCTTTCTACTTCATCACATTGACTCATATCTGCCACGTTCCTACTCAAGTTTTAATTTTGTTTTAAATCCTCGGGTTAAGTGCATGGGAATTAATGGTGAATGGGTGGTGTACTTCATTTTATAAGGATAAATGTCTTCTTTCATTGCTAAATAATAGAGACTCTAGGTATTTTTTAAAAAGTATTTGCTAAAAATGCCTAAAGAGTTCTTTATAAATCAGAGTTAAATGTAATAGATTAAATATCAATAAGAAGGACATTTGATCAAGCGTCAGAGCCAAATAAGATTTAATAATATTTCTAAGACATTCTAATGAAATAAAAGAAACTTCATCTTGCTCTAAAACCCATGCAATATCAAAATTTAACCAAAATTCTTCCTTGAAAATAAATTTCCCCTGTCATGTACATGTGATGTATTTTGTTTGGGTTCTCATGGGATAGAGAGGAAATGGAGAAATAGAAGAGCATTTGTTTAATTCTTTTTAGCTGGTGTCCTTGCAAAGTAACAAGAACCAGTGGCTCTTTGAATGATATTATAAAACAGCATCCTATAAAATGAAAAATGCTGGTATGGATTGTAACTGGAAAGAATTCACCACTTTATTACACTAGGGGGTGATTTTTCAGCAACCAGGATAACAGTGATTGATATTGTCATACTGGGTGAGCAGAAAACTTAAAACCCTGATTCCACCAAAACCACCAACCAACAATCATTTAGAACACAGTATATTTACTTAGTCCTTCCTATACACCAAGACGTGCCAATCACTTTACACAGGGAACCCATTTACAACTCCAGAGCAATCCCATGAGGGAATTAATATTAGTTTTCCCCTTCCATACAGGAGACGGTGGAGGTTTAAAACTGGCCTATGATTTCATTTTCTGAAGCTGCTGGCCTATGATTTGATTTTTCTAGTTGATTCACTTTTTTATATCATACAGTCTTAACAACTAATCTCCAAGGATTTATTCTCTACTTTAAAAGCTAATTTGGAAAACGAGCTCACTTGATGAATTTTCTACCAGGGAGTAGAAGAATGATTATTGAATCTTAGAAAAATGGTAAATTTTTTCTGAAGGTCATTTTTTAGGAAGAAGGTAAGAAGGGTCATGAGATTGGATTATCAGCTCCTCTATGTCCCTGCAAAGACCTGTTGTTCTATGATTTCATAATGTTATATTCATAATTAAAATCTAGAGTGAAAGGTTCTTCCATTTTAGTGTAGTAAATCGATTCAGCGTTCTCTTGATGACTCCATATAAGGCTGGTTATGAGGAAAGTTTGATACAAAAGTTCTAGATACCTTTTACTGAGGAGTGACAGTCCGAAATAGGAAGTCCAGAACAGGCAGGAAGAGAGGTTGGGAGGTTCCCAGAAGCCAGAGATCTGACATGGAAATCAGGCAAAATTGAGTCAGCTGGTTCAGAATGGTAAACAAGAGGTAGAGCAGGGAAATTTTTTTAAATGACAAAAAGGAGGGACGGATTTATTTTCAGAGTTCCTGTAGCTTCACTTGAGAACAAAGAAGGAGCAGTTGTGGGTACTCAGACAGCCAAACACATGTTTTTTTTTTATTCCACATCTTTTTTTTTTTTTTTATTAGTTTCAAGTATACAGTACATTGGTTAGACATTTATATAGTTTATAAAACAATTCCCTGAACTGCTCCTTTTCTCCTCTGTAAACACATGGTTTTTAAAGCAAGTTCCTTATTACAATTATGTTCAACTAATGTGAAATCCTATTGCTTTTTATTTCATTGGCAATTTCATATTCCTCCTAAAATAGTAGTATGCTATAATTTTTTAAAAGTTGAAATGATTTAAATTTGTTTTGACATAAATTTTGAGGATTTCAGCATATCTTACTGTATATCTAGAGACATTCTGTAGGAAGCCTTAGAGCAATAGTTCTGATCAGTATTTTGCTCTTGGCAGTCATTAGCCAAACGTTATGAAGACTATTAACATTAGAAATTGTTTTGCTGCTCTAGATGAGGTGAGTTAAAGGCTTAAACATGATACCTATTCTTGCCATCCCCAAACCTCTCTGAGACTCTTGGGCTACCTTTTAGGAACCCTCAGAACTCTAAAAAGAGTAGTTTGAAAACTATTTCCTTGAAGAAAGAAAATCTATTTGTTGGTAGCTTCTGGAAAAAAAAGTCTGAGAAATTGTCTGTTACATTGCTCCTAGAAGTGTTGAAAATTGCCTCACATTTCATACACCCAAAGGTATAAAACATGCATGAGTATGGGTGAACTGTCTTTGCATCAATTTTAAGCTATTAAAGCAATTAATGATTAATGACTAGATTGGGGAAGATGCTCAGTCTATTCTGGAATCTCGAGCCCATCAGCCCCTCCTGAAAACAGCAGATTGTAAAAACATTCAGGAAGTATCTGGTTGCAGGTAGAGGACAGTTAGAAGGAAGAAATTTCTGGCATCAGTGATTTAATTTTAAGTTCAGACAGTAACCAAGTCTGATTAAAATGAAAAAAGGAGGAATTCAAATATACTTATACTTAATATCAGGATGAAAAGAAGAGTATCTTAGAAGTGGTTTTCTTTGAATATCCACATATTAGCCATATTTGCCTTGAATATCAAGGGTTTCAAAAATCTTGAGCTGGATTTGAGCTCGGTATACAATCTGGGAATGTGTAATTAATAACGTTTGTATGAGGCTGTATCAACATACAAAGTACAGAGGCTGTATCAACATACAAAGTATTTAATTTAGTAGTCAATTCACCAAAAAAATGAAAGTCTTGAAATGTCTATGCCTTTTTGAGACAGATAATTCACAGAGCAATCATAAATGGAAATGTTAACATACTTCTTTATATCATAGCCAAAATTGTAGGTGTTTGGGACCATTTAAGGAAACTCTTTTACTCTTAATCATTTAACTTGAAAATGGTTGGTGGTTCACTTTTGAATTCACATTCTTTAATAGCTTGCTTTCTCAGCCACATCAATAGTATTGGCAATACTTTCAAATCCATTGATGTGGCTATGTCAGAATTGATTTCTCTTATTTTGAATTTCTGCTTTCTTTCCAAAATTGTAACCAATACAGTAATATAATTTTAAGGCATTATTAATACTAGCCAATGATCCTATTACATACTATTATTACATACAGCAACATTTGAAAATCTCTAATTGTATCATCACCCCGATCACACACACACACAAAAAGGTTTTTTTAAAATTGTATTTAGCAAGTCTGGCCAGAGATTAGTTTTCTTTCTGAATAACTTAAAAACTCTCTGAGTTTCAGTTTTTTCATGGCTATAACATGAGGGTTAATAATATCTACCTTCTATAGTTATTATGAGGATTAAATGAAATAAGGCATATAAAAATGCCATAAACTCAAAGTACTATAAAGATGAATTGTGAGGATATAGGAACAGAAGCACAGGACATAAATTTGATTACAGCCACACGAAAAAGCTTTTTCAACTTTTGCCGTCACAGAGTCACCCTTGCATGGCTCAGGTTTAGATATCCTAATGAAATGTGTGTGAGATAGCTATGGTTTCCACTTCAGAATGTCGCTCTTATATCTTCTGCCAGCTCAGATGAGCAGCTTGGGAAAGTACTACAAATACCTAAAAACTAAAATGCAGTCCTAGACAAAGCATCCAAGGTTTTACAAGCTTTGTACAATAACTGTGTTCAGTTCTGACACAAATAGAGCAAGCCACGATTCAATTTCTTTTAACTCTTCCCTGAAGAAATACAATAAGTTATCTCGTGAGATTTTTATAAGTTGTCTGTCAGCCTTACTGTCTGTTTCTTTCCTTTTGTCTGGCAAAAACAATGTGTTAGTCCACAAAGCAAAAATCTATCATTGACTCAATGCCAAGAATTCTGGCTCCCAATGTTTAAGGTGTTTTTAAGTGACCATGGTACAATATGCAGGGCTTTTTAGGAAGATGAAGGTACAGAAATGGCATGAGGTAGAAACAGAACAAACCCGTTATAAATTTAGGTATCAAGTGTTTTAAAATTCCAATGAAATATTACTCAGCCATAAGAAGAGATGAAATACTGCCATTTGCAATGACATAGATGATCCTCAAGATAATCATGCTAAGAGAAATAAGCCTGACAGAAATAGTTGAAAATCACATGATATCACTTATATGTGGGATATAAACCCAGAAACAACAAATTAACAGGACAACCAAACAGAGACTCATGGACATGGACTATAGACTAGTGGTTACCAGACGGTAGGGTTACCAGATGGGAGAGGGAGAAGGTAGATAGGATAAAGGGGGTCAAATACGTTGTGACAGGAAGAAATCTAACTATGGGAGGTGAACATGCAGTGCAAATATATATACGCCTTACTGTTGAAGTGTACAGCTAAAACTTATTAGATTCCGTTAACCAATGTCACCATTAAATAAATAAGGAAGGAAGGAAGGAAGGAAGGAAACAAACAAACAAACAAATAAATAAATAAAATTCAAATTGCCATTTTAGGGTGACCATGATGATATTTCAAAAAGAATAAGTGACTAGGTTGACCAGCCACTTCCTGCCCGCTGTTGTCAACTCTGAACCTATGTTCCTGCCAGGAGAGCCTTCTTCTACCCTCTCTACCTGCCCAAATCCTACTCACACTTCAAGACCCAATTCTAGTTTCACCCACTAAGGCCACATGAACCTAGTATGACCTCTTGCTCCTTAGAATGCATATCATACTTACCTAAATTACCCAGGTGGCTCCGAATCATGTGCTATCTTTAATTGTTACTTTGCTTTTCATGTGTACATCTCTTAGTTGCTAACTAGGCCACATGCTTCTTGGGGGCTGGAACAGAATATGGCTTTCAAAGATCCATATGTATGGTATGTGTACAGTAAATAGCTTTTAAATTAAAATGGATTTGATTGACAGACTAGTTTCAAAGGTGGCTGAATAACATTTTCCAGCAGCTAAGCATGAAGTTCCAATCAGAATTCTGCCATTTGGGGTGTCAGACTATGGTCTAAATGTTTGACTTTGTCATTAGAATATAGGTCTCCCAAAGAGGACAGAAGCTGCTGTTAACTATCAGAAGGTTGAAGAAAGAGTTAATTTTCTTTGGTTTTAGAAAAGACATTAAGAGATAAACCTGTTTTGTGCATATATTGAAGGATTGCATTTCTAACTTCTATGTTCAGTGTCGAATTCCACTCTGGATTCGGACATAAATTGAATTTGGAAACCTCCAATGCAAAATTTTTTTTATTACTTTCACTCTGGTTCGTGAGGTAAGAATTAGGGGGCTACACATCAAACCCCAAATTGGTTTTCTGTGGGAAAAATGTTAAGAGTATTGTTTTTATTGAGTAACTTTGGAAGAGCTTTTAAATCGTCATCAGAATCTGTAAGAGACCTTTCAGTAAAGAAGATAGTCCTGCTGTGAAAGTGGTTGAATCAGAAGACCTTGATCTGAGCAGCCTCTTACCTTTCTTGCTATTCTCCAGTCCCATCTTACTTTTTGCTCTGTTTTCTAAAGAATTTCCAGTTTCCGTTTCAATCTAGTTTACTTGCATTTTGGAGTAATCGTGTAAATTTATTCAGTTCTCCAATTTGGGAACATTGGTTGATTTTTAATTTGTGTAGTTTGTGTGTGGTTTGGGAAGTCTCTTCTTGAAGCCATTTTTCTCATTTACTCTGAGTTTGAGAGTTGGAAGGGGTTGGTTTTAGAACCAACCCTGCATGATTCATGCAGCCTCTGCTTGTCAGGTATCCTGTGAGGTGTGAAAAAAAATCAGTAATTATATTTAGAATTACAAATCATTCCAAACCTAGAAAAGTTTCTAATAAACATAGCATTCCACAGGCATATAGAATGAGAGTCCGGAAGGGAGTGAAGTTCTTCAGGAATTAATTTTTTCTGGAACAATATTATTTTCCTAATTCATTCCTAAAATTTGATGCTCTATCTTATTCTTAAAATTTTCCAGGGAATAAAAATTGATTGCATCCTCTGGCCTTGCTTTAATGCTTGACAGCCCTTGAAATCAGAAAGTTATGTGAAACCTAAACTCTTGCTGTAATCTATGCCTGACCTCCCTTATTTTGTCTTAACTGGAACCTGGAATATCAATTACCACACATTAGATACAATCCATTTGTCGAGAGCTCTAGGAGTTTAGGAATTTTGGCATCGGCCATTTTGTCATTTGTCATTCGAAGTCATTCGAAGATGACTTTTTACTCATATCTTCTGAGCTAGACTGTATGGGCCACCTGCTCTGATCTGTTTTGTCTCCCGCTGTTCCCTGAATGCTACCATCTTGCTTGTTCCTCTGTTTGTGCTTTGTTCATGCCGGGTACCCTCCTGGTACACCCTGCTTCTCTATCTTACCACCATAACGTAAATGCTAGGAGGATATAAGCAGGGACCTTGTCTCTTTTGCTTGAAGCCGTATCATTAGGTGTATCTCAGGTATATCACTTACATGGTATGCCTAGAACAGTGTCAGGCACTCCATACACACTAGTTGAATAACATCAAATAATTAATATTCAAATTCTACCCAAATATCAAACCCTTTCTCCAAAAAAAGACAATAGCATAATCCTTCATTCAACACAATCCAAAGGATGTCAACAACATATCCAATAATGTGCTCCTATATTTGAACTCGCAGGTATATTCAGTTGTTCCCTCTTTGAAACCATAGGTTTCCTTAATGTTAAGAATGAGTTTCTTGCAGTTTCTGATGAAAATATTGGGTCTCGATAACATGTCAGGGTAATACCCCCCAGTTCCAGACCAAGTCAGAATAGGATAACAGATAATGTTTATTGAGGGTTTAATATGTTTATTTAACAAACACTCATATTGTGTGCCAGGAACTCTTCTAAGAGCTTTATGAATCTTAATTCTCTTAGGCCACATCTGGTAGTTTCTCTGCAGCATCTTTGCCATGGACATCTTTGCCCCAAACATTTGTTCTGCAACACTTTTCCCACAAACATTTTGTTGCTGCATTACTAATTAACAATAAAGAAATTTTGCCATAAAAAGGATAAAATAACTAGCTGACAGGCTTTTGTTTGTTTGTTTGTTTCATTTTTCCATTAACGAATCAATGTATTTAAACTAGTTATCAGTTTGGTTTTATTTTTCCATAGACAAAGTTCTCGCAGTTTCTCCCATTTTTATATTACATTTAAATCTTAGCTAGCTCTCATAATGGTTTAGACAGTGATGAGTAGACATGGTGGTGGTCTTAAAGTAGTTAGCATTTTTTCCAGATGATGATGATTTGCTTCAAGAATTGGTTTTTTACTTTGGAACACAGGACACCGTGAGGACAAAGAGAGGTTGAGGGCTCCTTTGAGGGCACAAGTCTAATCCACATTTCCCACAGAACAAAGACAAGTGTTTGGGTACAATCTACAAAATAAAATCAGTTATTTGCACAGGACTGCCATAAATCTATAACACATTTAAAATGTATTAAAAAATTTGTATTTTTCAATAAATTCTTTTAAGTTTTGTTATAATTTTTCTTGTTCCATTATGTCCTTTCAAATATTCTTCTTTTATTTGTCCTCATTTAATTTGTTTTTATGGCAGAATTGCCCTACCGCCAGTTAGTTATACAGAAAAAAGGTTGTAGCAAAGATGCTTATGGCTAAAGTACCCAGACCCCTCTTAAGCATTAGATACTATCATTATTCCTATTTTATAAGTAAGAATACCGAGGAACAGAGAGATTAAGTAACTTGCCCCTACTCACACAGCGAGTAGAGCCAGAATTCAAACTCAGGTAGTCTGACTCTGGAGCCTGGCCTTTAACCACTACACCATACTGTTACTTTCTAGGTTTATTGCTTGACTACAGGTTTATGTTCCTACCTCTGCTTTTTGTTGATGAAGACTCTTCATACCCTAGAATGCTACTCCTTTTATATACAAATACTGGTATAAACTGTGAAGACATCTCCCCTCCTTTCCTCCCTCCCTGCACATTCCAGAACACAGTACAGTGCTCTGTATATACTTTAATAAATATTTGTTAAATAAATAAATATGTTTAGAGAATTGCTCCTGTTCCTTTAAAGCTAACTGCATAAGAGTTTAAAAAGCTTAACCTACCTGTCACTTCTGAGATGGATTATAGAAAAGAAAAGTAAATAGTCTACTTCAGATGAGGGAACATAGATCCAGATGAATACTCTAAATCCCTTGAACCTAGAAACTAAGCAATTTTTACCATGTGAGGCCATTTTTCAGTGGTACAGTGACCAGTGTACAAAGATTGCATTTGGGAAGAAGGATGAGCCATAACATTAGAAGACAGTTTCCTCTGTGCTAGTTTTAATAACACAGTGAGGAATATTTTATGACTTTTTATGATAGTTCTTATCTGAGAATGTCCGTGGTAGGTTGAAGATGGCCACGAATTCTTTGCTACTCCTTCCTTCAGCAGCAGAGTCTAATTTTCCTTCTCTTCAATCTGGGCTGGAATTAAAGACTTTCTTGACCCATAGAATGTGGTGGAAGTGATGCTGCATGGCTTCCATGTCTAGGTCAGAAGAAGCCTTTCAATTTCCACCTGGGCCTCTGGGAACACTCACTCTTGGAATGCAGCTACCATACTGTGAGGAAATCCAAGCAGCCCTAGAGAGAGACCAACATGGAAGCCAAAAACCTCTGGATGAGAGCTGCTGTTGAGCTCTCAGCCTACAGCAGCACCAGCTTGCTAGTCATGTAAATAAATCATCTCAGCATGGCACCTCCAGCCCCACATGAGCCACCCATGCCGCTGTACATGAAGCAGAGATGCCTTATTCTGGCAGGGCCTTTCTAAAATCCTAACTTAAAAAAATTGTGAGCAAGATGCAGAGAACAAACTGGTGAATGCCAGGGGGAAAGGGATTTAGCGGGCTCAGTGAAAAAGGCGAAGGGAATGAAGAAGTACAAATTAGTAGTTACAAAACAGTCAAGGGGATGTAGAGTAGAGCATAGGGAATGTGGTCAATATTATTGTATTGGCCATGTGTAGTGCCAGATGTGTGCTAGAATAATCAGGGGGATCAGTTTATAAATTATATGAATGTCTAACTGTTATACTATATACCTAAAACTAAACTAAACTAAACCAAACTAATTGTGGTTTGAAGCCACAAGCTTAAAACACAGCAATAGTGAGAAACAGCTACAAATATAGCCCATCAAACAGCTTTTCACTTCATGTGTAGTTTTTCCCAAAACATATTCACTAGTTCTACCTACGTATTTGGTCTGCTTTCACCCCTCAAGTTGTGTAGTGCTTTGGAAAGAAACTCTTCATAGGTCAAAGCTCAAAACTATGTCAAAAGAAGGAGAAAAACCTATGGGTTTGTTACTCTAGGTTAAATTGTGAAGAAATAGAAATATGACAGTCTATCTTAAAAAATTCAATGCATAATCACATAATCCCATGATTTCTTTAAACTTTGATTTATAATATTAAAGAATCCAGACCTTTAAATAGATCAAGTAGTTAATCAATTATTTCAGAGGAACATTATGCAGAACAAGAATATCTTCCCATCTCTAACCCTCAAAGCCTATTATTAAGAGTTGATTCATTATGTTTATACGATCCTGTTTTAAATGCAAATATACTGGGAGATTTAACACAGTAACAGTTAATACAGCTCTCAATCATTCACAGCTTAGAATGAGTTAGAAAAATTCCAGTTCACTGTGTGAGCACAATGGGAAATGGAGTGACTCTTTCTGAGGGGCCACTAAGGCAGCAACACAGGGCACCTGGGAGACAGAGGAGAAAGTCTGGGATGCAGCAAAGTGTACAAAAAGTGAGGTGGGAAGTGTCTGAGAATTTCTCCTACTTTATGAGCTTCTTTAAGACTGACAAACCTTCTGAGACTTATAAGAACCTGTGATAAATACAGGCTTAGAAAGGGTTAAACAAGACAGCTGTGGGTACTTGGTTATTCCTTCCAATTAGTACCATTGTAAAGTCTCATAATATCCTGTTTCCTCTCAATTTCATCTCCTTTCTGGCCCCTTTCAAGTGGGAGGGTCCCTCTAGTGCTCTTTGAAATTGGATTTATTTGACCTCTGGTGACTGTTATTCTCAACTGAACAGGATATTCCTGTCTTTGCTCTCCCCACGTGGCCTCAAATGCTCCTGGCCTTATAGCTTGTCAGCTCATTATCAGAATATTTGCAGAATAGTCAGAAATCCTAAAAGAGATAGTTAACAGATATTTTCCTCAGGGTCTGCACAGGCTGTCTTCACACGCACTGGCTGGGGAAGCCTGTATCATAGACCAAGTCCTTTGAGGACACAAAAGGAAAATACCTAGTTATATTTACATAACATTTTAGATGATATATACATATATATGTATATATATGTATGTGTGTGTGTGTGTGTGTGTGTGTGTGTGTGTATTTCAAATACTTTCCTCATTGATTGTTTTATTTTCCATTATGGCTAATTAGTCATAAGGCAAAGATTATTCTAAAGAAAAAAGGGATGTTTTCCTCCGCCTCACTCTACCTCATATACTTCACACAGATATTTCTACAAACAGGGGCCTATTATATTGGTATGCATCTCTTTGAAAGAAGGGAGATGGGAAATCTGGAATTTGAGGTCACGTTTCTATCAAGAGTCATTTTTTTTAAAAAAAATTTTTGTCCAATCTTACTTACTATGGTAGAGACTACAAATATCTGAATTATCTTTAGGGCACACAATTAGAGCATATTCCCCATTTTATGGTATCTATGTGCAGCTATGTGCCTGATTCCTGCCAGTACAACCCCTTCTGCAGAGGACAAGTGTGTCACTTACAGGCTCAGGTATATGTTCCACTCTTTCATCTTTCCTATGCATCGCACGACTGGACAGAATTCAGGCAGAGTCACAAAGCTGGGTCTCTGAATGATTGCATGGAGCAAAGCTCTTCATTGACCACATTGGAATGTGACTTCACTGAGAAATTTTATATTGTTTAATCACATTGTTTATTTTAGCAATTAAATCAGTCTTGACTAATAATTGTTAACCTTTTCCCCTTCTCCTCATCTATTCTCCTTGGCTAAATGCTTGCATGATCCTCTATTGCTGAGGCTTTAATTCCTTAAGTCTCCAAATAACTAACTCACCGAAAATTATTTGGTTATAGCCCTATCAGGCTATAGTTTCTTACAAGGCAAGGCATATATACTTTTCATTTTTGTTTTATTGCTATCTATTATGCAGTAAGTTAAATAAATTAATGTATAAGGTGTTTTGAATAAGTATGCTACTAAGATAGATCCTTCTTGAGGTACTTATAAAATTGGGGAGACAAAATGTATACGTGTGTAAAGTAGTATATGGAAAATGATAACAATGTGTACAGAAAATTTTAGTGGTAGATCAGAGGATGGAGCTAATATACAGCTTAGTGTAGTTAGGGAAGTTTTTATTTCAAGGAGTAGAGGTGAGCTAAGCTTTTCAGGCAGGGCAGGTCCAATTCTAAGAAGTGGAGAAGATGGAAGAAACCATAGAAAAGAACAAAGAGTTAGCATCTCTAGAGTCATCCAGTGGCTCTTGAGGTACTTATAAAATTGGGGAACAATTAAATTAAATTAAAACCTAATTGTGCATCATTCTTCCAAAAGTGAGACCATAGGTCAGTTGATTCATCAGCAAGGTTATACTTCTCTTTACTCGACATACCATATTTTCATGTAAGTTTCGGGGACAATTCCTGATTTCTCCCTACATAGGTATACAATAAAAAGTTATTATTGATAGTTTTATTTATATTTTATACCAGGAGTCCCCAGCCCCTGGTCCATGGATCAGTAATAGTCTGTGGCCTGTTAGGAACCAGGCCGCACAGCAGGAGGTGAGCAGTGAGTCAACAAGTGAAACTTCTACTGTATTTGCCGCCACTCCCCAGCACTAGCATCACCACCTCAGCTGTACCTCAGATCATCAGGCATTAGATTCTCAAAGGAGCACCAGTCCCTGGTGCCAAAATGATTGGGGATTACTGTTCTACACAACATAATCTTTCCAATATATAATGTATCAGGGGAGTTTTACTTGACTTTCACCTCTATTCTGTCCACCTGTGAGTGATTTAAACTTACTGCAGTCTCACTGAAGATATTTTCTTCCATATTTTTTTCTCACGGATTACCATCCAATTTTCACAACACTTAATTTGTATATATACATTTATTTCAAAGAGCCCTCATCTATCTTACATAGGAAATGGAGCAAACTAAAAATATCTATTAGAACAAAGAGTGCAAATGCAAAAGATCTTGGCTGTCTATAACCAACAGAGGGCTGTTGGCTCATTATGAGAGAGGATGCTGGTGGTTCATCAGTTTTCAGATGAAGAATTCACTAGGAATGAAAATAAAGCCAGGTCACATTGATGTTTGCTCAGGAAAAAAAAATACATAAGGAGATGGATAGATAGGGGGTCAGTTATTGGAAAGGAGTGGAGGAAAAAGGATTCTAGAGGCTCCATATGGACTTAGGATGAATCATCTTTGAGAGCCTCCTCCATGTTCATTTTCAACTGGATCCACGGTTTTTCTATTTCAAGCATCCAAGTTCCCACCTTTTACCTTACCCAAAATCACTGAAGTGCTCTGGGTTTTGTTATGGGAGCTATAGTTCATACAGTGGTGATTGTGGGGCAGAAAAATAGAATAATGGAACATTAACATAAATACATGGTTGTGTAATTCTTTTTCATTTTTAATTTCATTCTCTAATGTACCCCCAAACTCAATACATTCTAGTCAAGACTTGCTCAGTCTCTACCTCTTTTGTCTCTTAGAGCACCTGTAGTTCCCACCATTCATGTGGCCCTCGGCTAAGTCTGACTGGTACTGAGGTTTACTTCATACAAGTGCTACTTCCTTCCTCTGTAATGGCTCATAGCCCTAGTAATTGCATCTATATGATGCAGCATAATTCCTACCCATTTCTCTTCCCAACAGTCTCTGAACTTCCTTGATGAGTGTGAGAGTTTTCCTATGACCTTCCCTTTCTAGTGAATGGGATTATGTCTAGAATATGCTAGATCTTCAATAAACATCTGACACTTGAACAACTGGAAGAGATGAATGAACAAATAAATTTCAGTTCCCTTGAGGTTAGGACTTGTGTTTCACCTCCTGTAGCACTGTCCCTTGAACAGAGTTTCAACTTGTTGAATGCTCTTTCAGCATGATGATCTCTGAAATAGGTATTTAGGAGAAGAGTTATCTGTTCTTTCCTTATTTCTTTATAAGTTGTGACCAAATTATTCCCCAAAAAGATTTAAAGTGATTGAACATTAGAATTAGTCTTACTTCTTAAATATCTTACCAATTTCAGGATGGCTGTTTTGAACTCTGAAGAGTCATCTGGGGTTTTATTGCCACTTTTATGAGCAAGACAGAAATCATCATCCCTTTAGCAATGGGATGTATCTTGGGTGTGGTGTTTGTATGATTTAGCCCAAGCACGTTGCATCTTGAATGGGACAACCTATCTACAAAGGAAGGGACACATGGTTAAAGGATGGTTTTTAACACATTCTATCACAAGTATGTATTTAAATGAATTCTAGAAAAAAAAATTAATGCATCCAAAAAGCTACTTACCAGTTTTAGACCCATTTAGCAGCACTTTGAACTTCATTTAAAACATCACATGGCCCTTAAAGGCAGAGGCAATACTTTTAAGCTATGTGTGCAGTGAATGTCTATAATCACTTTCAAATTTATGTTATTATAAGGTCAGATCTCCTCATACCCTAAAAGCTGGAGTTCAATTTAAATTAAACTAGTTTTTTTTTGATTCAGATCACAAGTGTTCTGAGTGGCAAGCTCACAACTTCCTGTTTTTACATTGACTAAAATATTCTTTCTCTCAATCTCACCCTTCCCCCATTCCTGTCTTTTTCTTTAGCTCAAGAAAATCATCAACTAATCAAATAATCACTGTGGAAACTCCCTGTGAGCTGCTATATTTTACTTTAAATGTCACCCACCCAGAACATCTTGTTGAGCACCAGCAGATGTGTTCTTTCTGGCTGACAGCCAGCCTCTGCTGGGCTAGCACTCCCAAGAGGACGTTTTCACCTCTATGAGTTTATCACATGAAGAATAGCTCTTTCCACTGAGTTCTCCTAATGATAGAAAGAAGCTTATCTTGCTTTATGCTTTAAATTGTCTGTGCTATGTGCTGAAGCCACATCTGCACACTAGTCTACAGGCAAAAGATGGGGCTTTGTGGTGTTTTATACCATATAAAAAATGATTTCAGTTTCTATCCTGATAGAATGTGTCCAGGGAACTCTGCGCACCCCTGGAAAGTGGATTCAAGTTCGATTTGACAACCTCCCCATTCCCTCTTCTGTTGTGACTATCCCTTCTTCTCATCGACTTAAGGTTCTCTCGACCCTTCTTGTTATAAGTTGAATTGTGTACTCCCCACCCCCCAAAAGCTATGCTGATGTCCTAACCCCCAGTATCACAGAATATGACCTTATTTGGAGACAGGATCTTAATGGAAGTGATGAAGTTAAAATGAAGTCATTAAGGTGGGCTGTAATCCAGAACGACTAGTGTCCTGATAGAGGGGGGAAATTTAGACACAGAGATAGACATGGCCAGAGAGATGACACTGAAAACACACAAGAACATAGCCATGCGACTGGAGTGATGCAGCTATAAGACAAGGAATGCCAGGAATTGTCAGCAAACACCAGATGTTAGAGAGAGCATGGTTCTGCGGACACCTTCCTGTGGTACTTCTGGCCTCAAGAACTGTGAAACAGTACATTTCTATTGTTTAAGTCATCCAGTTTTTAGTAACTTGTTACAGTAGTCCTAGCAAACTAATACTCCTCTCTGTCCACCATTCAAAATGCCCTCCCTACAGCTCTGGCAGTATTCCAGTATTCCAGCAATTCTTCCCCCTTTTGCCCTCTAACCATCAAAACTTGTCAGTCTTATGTCCCATTTTCCCATGGCCTTGAGTTCTTTGGAGTAATTGAGTAATAATGAGGCAACTGCCTTAGAACAAATGCATGCTAAAGCATGAGTGGCGGGCTGACGGGGTAATGGTACAGTCGCCAGGTTGCTTATAACAATTACCAGAGGTTTTCTAGAAAGAACACCTTACACTGATGTCTCTCAATCTAAAGTGCAAGGTTTCTCTGAGAATTTTTTTATCTTGTGTTTTCATTTATTATAACACAATCTAATAACATTTTATTAATTTTCTAATTATAAAATCAAAACTTTTATTTCTCCATGATTATACATTGAATGTAACTTATAGAAACAGTTTTTTATTTTTAATTTTTATTTTTTCCAGCTTTATTGAAGTGTAATTGATAAAAAAATTTGTTTATATTTAAAGTATACAATGTGATGATTTTTTAAAATCTTTATTAAAATAGACAGTTTCTTGTATTTACGTTGTACAATTCAATGAGTTTTTTTTTTTTTCAATTATAGTTGGCATAAAATAACATACCAGTTTCAGTTGTATAGCATAGTGATCAGAGATCCACATAACTTGCAAAGTAATCACCCCACTAAATCTAGTACCCCTCTTCCCCCTTACATATTTATTAGGTCCCTCAAGGCAATATCTTTCCATCCCCTTCCTTTTAGTCTGTGTGCATCTTTTAACCTGAAGTGAGTCTCTTGTAGTCAGCATATGTAGGGGTCTTGTTTTCTTATCCATTCAGCCACTCTATTTTTTAGTTGGAGCACTAAATTGTTTTCCATTTGAGGTACTTGTTGATAGGAATGTAATTTCCATTTTTATTCCTGTTTTTGATACCTGGTTTTTCTTCTTAAAGAAGTCCCTCCAACATGTAATACTGGCTTGGTGATGATAAATCCCTTTAGCTTGTTTTAGTCTGGGAAGCTCTTTATCTGTCCTTCAATTCTAAGTGATAGCTTTGCTAGATAAAGTATTCTTGGTTATAGATCCTGGGTTTTCATAGAGTTGAATATTTTGTGCCAACTCTTCTGTCCTGCATAGTTTCTTTTGGGAAATAAGCTGCCGGTCTTATGGGTGCTCCTTTGTAGGTAACTAACTACTTCTCTGTTGCTGCTTTTAAGATTCTCTCTTTGTTTTTAGCCTTTGGCATTTTAATTATGTGTGTCTTGATGTGGGCCTCTTTGGGTTCATGGTTTTTGGAACTCTGAGCATCCTGGGGTTTTATGTCTGTTTTTTTTTTTTTTTTTTTTCACCAGATGAGAGAAATTTTCCATTATTATTTCTTCAAATAGCTCTTCAATGTCTTGTTTTCCTTCAGGTACCCCTATGACGTGGATATTTTTACCTTCAATAGTATCCCATAGGCTTTTAAAATTATTATTATATTCTTGGCTTCTTTTTTCTTGCCATTCTGATTGAGTGCCCTTGGCTTTCTTATCCTCTATATAGGTCATTTGATCTTCTTCTTTATTCATTTTGTTAATTCCATTTAATATACTTCTTGTCTCAGATAATGTATTCTTAATTTCTGACTGATTCCCTTTTATAATTTCCATTTCCAGTTTTATGTTTGTTTGTTTGTTTTTTATCTTTGTTGAAGTTATTACTGAATTCATCTACACTTCCCATTAGTTCATTGAGCATCTTTATAATCAGTGTCTTGAACTCTCCATCTGTTAGATTGTTTGACTCCATTATTTCTGGATCTCTGTTCTGTTGTCTCATATGGTTTCTGCTTATTTGTCTTTCCATTTCAGCTGCCTTTTCATGTCTGTTTCTAAGTACTAAGCAAAGCTCTTCAATCTCCCAGTCTTATTGGTGTGGCTTTGTGTGGTAGTTGTCCAGTGGCATAGACCTTAGAGGGGTTCAGCTACAGGCCAAGTTTAGCTCCAGCCTGTGACCCTTCAGGATCACCTGTTAAGGTTCAGCAAGCAATCCATAGATGCTTTGCTTATAGTTGCCTCAAAAGGCCATACCAGAAACCGAGGCCAGCTGCCACCAGTGTGAGTGCAGGCACTGCTCAGCAAAGGGCACCTGACTAAACAAGGACACACCTGGATGTGGCTTAAGTGGGGCCACAAATAGGTAGAGGCGGAGTTTCAGGGACTCTTCTGGGCAGAGGGACCTCTGTTATCTAGCATCCATACACTGGAAGGGAGGAGGGCTCAACAGAGAAACAATGGATACCGCTGGCAGTTCTGTCTAGGATAGAGCCTTGCCTCTAGCCCTCACTCCAACAACTCAGTGTCCCCCTGTAAGCCCCTGGTGTCTCCCCAGAAGCTGACCCAGCACTGGTGTTCAGACTGAGTGAGTCTGTCAGAGCCAAAGTCCGCTGGCCCCTTTAAGAGGCTTCTGTCGCTGCCGCAGCCTCTGTCTCGCTCCACTGCTCAGGCCTGGGCGGCCTCGTGTCCTCACCCCATTCTACCTTCTACTGTTGCAGGATGATTTCTTAGATTTCTCCCTAGTTGTATGGCTTGTTCACCTAGATCCCAGATGATTTTTTCCTTGCTGTTTCCTCCTTGTTTCTGTCTCAGCTTTGATTTGGTCACTAGAGAGATGAACAGAGCCTCTATCATCTACATTTTTTTTCTCATTTATGATGTGAAGTTTTGAAGGACATACACACTGTTAAATGATTACCACAATCAAGCTGATTAACATATTCATCACTTCACATAGTTACTTTTGTGTGTGTGTAACAGGACACTTTGTTTTCAATCAATTTTTCTCAAAACTGCAGTTTGCAAGAGACTTTTTGTTTTCCTTTAAAAAGGGGCCAATTATTTCTCAACATTAAGAAACACTTCTAAATGAAAGGAATGCGAGGAGAATATGGGCTGCGAGGCCTTATGGCACTCTTCTATCTTACTACTTGCCTGTTCTGATACTGATGCCAAGTCAAATTTGCCAGCTCATTATTAGCCATTAAATGTACATATACATTTATTTGAGGTTTTAGAAAATAAAAAAAAGATTGTTCATCTATCTTACTGCCCCTTTAAACTACCTTTCTAAGTGACACTTTCTTTTCCCTACCGTTGCTCATAGAGCAAATATTCTGTGAGGTACTTTTAAAATCAATTATTCAGAGTCTTGGAGGGTGGAAGATGGAACAAAAGTTCCCTGGAGTATTTTGAAGTAAACATCAAATCATAAATGAAGAGCTCTTTATAAACAGCTGTAGGAGTAGGAGCAGGGATATAAGAGGATGGGCTGGATTCCAACTCCTGCCTAACCTTGAGGAAATTTACTTCCCAAGCATGAGTCTGATTTTACCTGCTGGGAAAGTTTTTGGGAACCCTTGCAGGTAACGCCCCTGTCTCTGAGTCTACTGAGAAGGTTCTCTGAAGCACACTTCATGTGTGTGTGTAAGAATTATCTTCTCCAGGTCTGGTTTCCACTCTGAGCATCACTGACCACTAATGAAGATGTGCTACATCTTCTAAGGGTTCAGAGAGGGAAAGGCCAGCCCAGAGTGGGAAGCAGAGGTGGACTAGGGTGGCCTTTGGTTTGCGGGAATCCCTCTCTAGGCCGCCTTCCCAAGGCCTGATTTTCAGCCCTTCCACAGCCCATCTAATGCAAAGGGCTTCAGCAGCTGCCTGGAGCAAGGTTCAGATGAGCAGGAAACAACTTGATAGGGTGTGAAAGCTTGACTCAAGATTTGTTTTTTGAAATGTAAGGACGAACAGAACAGTACGAGGTTTATCATTAGATCCCTTATTCTGTTTCCAAAGCAGACCAGACACTTCCTATGAATTAGGCCTCCAGAAAGGTCTTCTATGGGCCATAGTCCATTTTTGCTTTCTTCTCTTCTCATCACAAAAACAATGAAGCATGGAGGCCACCTTGGAAATGCCCTGTCTCTAGACCTTTAGAGGTAGAGAAAATTGACCAGGTCTCAACTGAAGGATGATCGATTATGTCATATTTTACCAATTATTGGAAAACCTATCTTAAACACACATACATGAAATCCCCATAATGTTTTATTAGAACCTAATACATACACATATTCCCATGTGTTTTTATATGATGATATGTTTCATCACAAGTATTAAGTTTTAATTAAACACTAATCTGTGGGCATAAAGTTTCAGTTAAGCAAGATGCATAAGTTTTGGAGATCTGCTGTACAACACTGTACCAATAGTGAACAATGGTGTACTTACATTTAAACATTTAAGAGAGTAGATCTCGTGTTAAGTGTCTTTACCACAAAAAAAAAAAAAAAGAAGAAGAAGAAAAAAGAAAAAAAAAAGGCATATCCAATTAAAAATAAGCTTTCTCCTCTCCTGGATCTTTAGGCTTCTGTTCAGAGGCAATCACTATATCCTTCCAAATATGTTTCTATCTATCAATAAAAATATACACGTATTAGTGAACATTTATGTGTTGTTTTTACACACACAGGAGAATACCATATCCAATGTTCGGGATCTTGCTTTATTCACTTAACAATGTATCTAAGAACTCTTTTCATGCCTATACAGAATGATTTAACTCATTTTTTTTATTTTTCCATATACATAATTATATATATGAAAAAAACACAGTAATTCTTATGCACACTGAGTTTTGATAAATACTAATCTGAGAAAATAACAAACTAAGTATCTCTTTGCAGATGTTCAAGTGATCAAACCATTCTATGTTTAGAATAACCCTCAAATTGCAAAGGAACAGGAGGATGAATAGAGAACTCAAAATGTTTCTGTCTGCCTGGAGGTTAACTTATTTTTAAAAGTTTTATATTATAGATACTGCAGTGAATATCTCATATATACATCTCTTTTCAGGTGTGCAAGCCGATTTGCCAGATATATTCTTAGTAGTGTAACTGTTAGATCAAAGTATAAGAATTTTTTATTTTGATACATATTGACAAATTACTCTCTAAAGAGAGCATGTCAATTTATATGCTCTGCCTCTGCATTCTTACTGGTGTTGTATATTTTCAAACTTTCTGATCTTTCGAATGAATAAGTGAACAAAAGTGTCTCAAATGGTTTTCTTGCTTCCAGTCTTGCTCCCTTCCATTTGCGATTCACCCTGAGACTGAGTGATCTTTCTCAAAAAGGTCTGATCCTGTAACTCAGCTGTGTAAACCTCTTCCATGACTTCCCACTGTCCCTGGAATTAAGTTCCATTTCCTTGACCGGCTCATGAGGTCCTTAGTGTTTGGGCCCTTGCTCAGGTCCACTGTCATACTCCATGTTTCAGCCATGCCAGACTACTCTGTCTTCCTCAGAGAGATCCTGCTCTCCCTCACCTCCATCTAGGCCACACTTCTGTGCTCCTGCTGCCTGAGGACACTCTCTCTTTCCTGTCCCTCCTGCTCTGGCTCACTCTTACTCATCATTCTGGGTTTAGCTTAGATGTAACACTCACTAAGCTGTAATGGGGACACCCTGGATGTTTCCACGGCCCCCTGTACTTCACTCTTTAAATGATGTAACATTTGGTACATACAAAATAATATATATTACATATACATAAGTTATGAGGCATAAATAAAAAAACAAACACCTGTGCACCTTCCAACCTACCTTAAGAATCAGATGGCTGCCAACACTGTAACATGTGTTGCTTACCTGTCCATCACTGCTTTCATCACACAGGGTGGTAATGGCCTCTGTATTTATCCCTATTTTCCACTATATTTTTACTCTTGGGGTTACAGGTCTGGGTATGACTTATGCATAATTATATCCCAGGGGCAAGCATAGGACCTGGTGAAGTGTAGGCACTTAACAATATTTTATAATTGAGTTTAATAATATCCAGAAAGGAGATACTTAAAAAAGAAAAATCAAGATTCCCAGAGAGTAGGTAAGTTATTAAGAACATACCATCAGTTCACTTTGTACTTTGGGTCATTTTTCCAGGTCAAGGACCTGTTCGTATAGCATGAACCTCCTTCTCTGGCTCTTTTTGTGAGGCTAGGTGCTGGGACATGTTTCTTCTCTCCCTTTGTCTCATTTTTTCTCTGTCTCGTTTTCTCTGTCTTGTTCTCTCTCTCTGTCTCTGTCTCTCTCTGTCTCTCCCTCTCTCTCTCCCCCCCCCATTACTATTGTTCATTTAAATTTTCAAAATATGTATTAGCAAGGTTGAACAGTTTCTGACTTACCAGCAATCTACCATAATGTTGTAATTGCAAAGGGAATGAGCTTACTCTTTCATGGTAATAAGCAGATTCAGTTATTGTCTAAAGCTAGAAATGTCATTCTTGAAGCTGTTTTTACAAATCAAATGCTACCACCTACTCGAATTAAAAAAGGAAACATATCACTCATGGAATTTGATCAAGATAATAAGAGTAACTCTAATTTAATGCAGGCCAACCATGTGCCAGGCACGCTGTAGACCTTATTGCTAATCTTCATTATAATCCTGCAAAGATAAGAATAGTTATTTCTATTTGCAGATGAGGGCATGGATATTCAGTGGATAAGGGATTAAATTAAAGCTGCTGAGGGTGGATGTGACAGAGCTGGAATTGGGATCCAAGTCTTCGGCTCCCTAAACCCAAACCCAATCTCTTTTCCCCTTATCACGCTGCATCTCAGACGATGGTATAACTAAAGAAACAGCACAAAGATATTTAAAAGTATTTTCCTTATTTTTTAAACTTGCCATAATCTATCATTAACAAAAAAAATCATTTATTGTTTTTGAATTATAATTTTTCCTACTTTTTACATGGCATTAAAATTTACTAAAAGTGGTAGAGAAGAGAAAACGGCTTTGCTTTTAGTAATTCTTGGTTTTGTGAACTCATTTGTTGATTCACTCATCTGACAAATATATGCATGCCCGTTGTATGCCAGGCACTGTCCCATGTGAGTAAAACAGACAAAAGTCTCTGCTTTGTGGAACTTACATTCTAATGAGAGGACACTGAAAAGATATGTAGTAATGTGTTAAATAGGAAACGCAAGATAAGAGGATGAGATGTGACAAGTCTGAATGTTTCTATATAAGCAGGGTTCTGATGGGAGCTTCCTGATAATGTAATATTTGAGTAGAAACCTCAATGAATGGAAGGAGAGAATCAATGAAGTTATTGGGGGTGAAAGGTGGAGAGAGAAGGATTCTCTGAGCAGGGTGTGCTTGGCTATGTGTACACACTTATGCCTAGTTTATAGAGTAAGTAAAGCTATAATGTTGATGTTTGCATTTTATAATAGATTCCCTTGCATTTTATAGAACTTATGGGTTGAAGATTTTACCTTAAGCCCTCAAAGTAACTAGTTTCTCTTCAGTCCAAGGCCCCCAATGGCTCCTAGCACTTCACTAAAAATGAAACTTAACATTTGCCTGCTTCTTGTTGACTCCGAATGAGTCAACCACCTACTTCTCTTTTAGCAAGGCTTGGAAGAGATGGAGTGAGGAGAGCTCTACTGTGACGACACCTCTGAGATACCAGCACATGTACTCACGTGGATGTTTATTGCTATTCTGCTTATTGTTATAAGCTTGGGAGTCAGGAGTACGCAGGACGATTGTGTTTATCAAGTAGAAAGATGTCATTCTCTGGTGTATCAGGGATAAAACTATTCAATGTATTCCTGTATTTCTAACCCTCTGAGCAAACTGGGGCACGTAGGACCAAATACCCTGTAAGGTGATCTAAACAGAAAGAAAAACTCCCAGGAGCTGTCTCTGTGGGTGGCCATTAAAGACAGAAGGCTGTCTAGGATCAAGCATCAATTGACCTGAAAGTAGCACCAGAGAAAGAAAGGGAGGATTTCCACACAGCATGTGTGGAGGGGAAGGGAGGGAAGCCAATGAGCGGGAAACAAAACAAACACATCTAATACCAAATTGCACAATTAAAGAAAAACAATTTACAGAGCCAATTAGAGAGTAAGTAAATTGCTTACTCTCTGGCAAATTGGTAAATGGAATTGGATGAGAAACAGTCAATCAAGAAGGATTATTAATGATAAGAACCATGACTTGAAGTGTAGCTGGACTGCAGCTTCAGAGTAGGCACAGAACTACAGAGGTCTGGTGAAGGTAGATGGAAACCACCTCCCAGGCATGTTCACAGTCATGTCTGCAAAAATAGAATTGGAACGATGAGAAAAATCTGAAGGGAAATAAACCACTTTCATATTCTGTCAACTCATGTGCATTGCTTCAATCTCACCTTACTAAACAAGTGTGACCAGTAGAAGATGAGTGGTGTTTTCTACTCAATTAATCATTAAGGTGCTCTTCCAAAAAAACCCATCTATCAATAAGATGTATTTGAAATGATGGTAGGAGATCATGGACTGTTAAACTGTGGAATGATGTGAACTTTCAGATTACTTTCAAGGTCTCAGAGGAGAACAAGTAAAACAGAATACTTCTAAAGACTTCAAGAGTTCTCATTTTGTTGAGTCAATCTCTCTCCCCTCTCTCTGTCTCTCTGTCTCTCTGTCTCTCTCTCTCTTCTGCTTTGCAACATCTTTAAAAACTAGTGAAAAAATTTGCACGGTTATGGATTCTCAAATCAAGTTCCTCTTGGGTTCTTAATCAGACTGAGTGAGAGAATCATATTAATAATAATCACCATGATAATAAAAGCAATTTCCAACATTTGCATAGGTCATTATGGTTCATACACCCCTTTCACTTATGTGGCCATATTTAATTTCCACAAGAATGCTTAGGTATGCATATCCCCATTTTACAGATGAGAAAGTTGACCTAGGCAGAATTTTTGGGTCTGCATTCTTTATTTTCCTATGCTTTCCTCTTTTCCCTGGCCAAAGAAGAGCACCAAACAGTAGCATTGATCCCCACTCTTTCTTCATTGGGACACTAAATGTCCTGTGCCATTAATTTATACTTTCCATATGTGGGAACTTCTTTATGACCCACAGGGGTTGGGAGACAAAGAAATTGCTCACTCGGTTATAAGCAAGAGCTGAACAACCCAGTTCTTTGCTGTCAGCCTCAACAAGCAATGGTAACAGAGGACCTATCAACTTGAAAAGTCAGCTATTCAGAAATCAGGGCCCTTGTTCCTAATGCAGAATCAGATGCTCGTGGGCACCAGCCCTGTGCTCTGTGCCCTGTGCTTCCTTCAGGACCCCTACCCTTTTCCTTTCACCAGAATACAAACCTTTTGAGCCAATGTATTCAGCAGGATGTTCTCGAAGACATTATGAGGCATTGGAATGATGAGGGTCCAATGGGGGAATTTTATAATCAAAGGAGCTTGGAAAATGCTCTTGAAGATTTATATGCACATTATTATATCAAAGTTTCTGAAAAATCCCACAGCAAAGAACTATTTTATTTTATTTATTTCTGTGGTTCTGAACCTCTTCCTTTCTATTACTCCTATTAATGTCTAGTGGAACATTCCTTTACCCATTACTGGGTTGTATAATTATGCAACACTCCAAAATATACCAGAGCACAGAATGTTCTGGAAATGCATAGCTTCCCGTACGTGGCTCAATATACAATAGGGACTATAGTTGTGGAAATTTTTAAGGTATTTTGTAATTCTTTAGGGGTAGACATGCACTATATATATAAAAGAATGAAACTATGACCAATTAAACAAACATGTTCATTTGACAATGGTATAGATCAGTGGTTCTGAATTTTTTTTTTTTTGCAATTAGAGTCACCAAAGGAGCTTTAAAAATTTGGTGTACAGGCTGCACTCAGACATATTAAATCAGAAACTGTGGTGGGGTAACCAGGAATTGGTATTTTAAAGTTTTCTAGGTGATTTCAATGTGTAAGTAACATTGATAACCAAAGGTATAAATGATAGTCCTAAAGCAAAGAACAAATGTGAGACTAAGAAGAATTTCTGGGGGCTTATTTTGGCCACTTGAAATATCTCCCTTCCTCTTAAGTTTATGAAATATCTCCCTTCCTCTTAAGAATAAGACAAATGCTAAAGACTTGGCTTATCAATTTACAAGTCTAACTTGTAAACGTGTTTCGAATATGCCTGTGATTAGCTTAATTATACACAAATAAATTTGGCTTATGTATATTGCAGAAAGCTGCAGATGTGAAGTTTTAATTATCACATCATGTGGCAATTTAGTTCAAGATGGACAAATACAGGCTATACTGAAAGACAGTAAAGAGTCGGCTTTTGAGGATACACAACACAATGGGCTTATAAACCAACTACTTAATTCAGAGTGTTAAATACGCTGCAGGAAATACTCCCCTTCAAAAACTACTTGTGTAAATATACAGATCATGGATACATAGTAGTTGAGGCTAAAACTCAGATTATTTTCATCACCTAAGATAGCCATGGGGAAAGAAGAGTCACTTAAGATGGGGGTAGATTCAGGAAATTCATGGAGTTCTGACCTCTCTATGAAGGGTAGACCTTAATGAGGCCATGTAGTGAATTCTGCATAGTCAGAAATAAAAGGAAGTAAAAATAATAATAGCTAGACTTTACTGAACACTTTCTACATGCTAGGGTGTATCCTATGTATTTTACCTATTACTTTATTTTAATTCTCTCTTATGAGGAAGGTAGTATTGTTATCTGCATTTTCCTGATGGAGAAACATGAGATTATATGAGCAAATGTATGCAAAGTGCTTGGCACTGTAGCTGGTACATGACCAACAGCCAATTGTGATAGCTCCTATTTTTGGATCATAGAATCATAGAGTGTTAGAGCTGGAAGAAACTTTAGAGACTTATTTTATTTCTTACAGAGAATTTACACAAATAAAACAAAACTGTAATAGTAGGGGAATTTAATATTTGGGGTCTGCCTGAGATTTGGCTGTGATCCAGTGTCAAGGGTGCTGGAAAAATCCCATTTATCAAATACTCCAAAGATAATGCTGCTTTGCCCACCCAGGACAGTTCTGAAAGGTGTCATGTTTAGAACTCTCTGCAGCATTGGCCTTTGCTTCCAACCCTTCCTCATCCCTGTTTCCAGCATATGCATTCATTTATTCAACAAATATTTATTGAGGACTTTTTATGGCCAGAATCTGCAGGCAAGAGTATATAGGAAATATGGAAATATATTCAAGAGTGTCCACCATATCATTTTCATGATGCAAAAGATGTCCTCATGAATAAAAAGAATCTAGCAGAATATCAATATAAATTCCCTGCTTAAAAAAAAAAAAGGTAGAGACTCCATTTAATCATTATTTAATTGAAACAAAAAACAGGAACTGAGCTACATTTTATTAAATTCATTAATTCTCCTGGAACTAATTGAAAAAGTTGTCAATAAATACCATCACTGGAACCTAATAGTTTACTTTTGTAGAGGTTCCAGGTAACGTCTGGGGTCTATCTGTATGGGATAAGCCTAGTTGCCTTAGCCTACAAGAATGAGTAACATGGGTATTCCAAGTTCAAAGGCAGAGTTTGTTGAGTGCATATCAACACTTAGATTGTAGGAATTTACTGCAGAATTAATAATGTTTACATGTAAATACTACACAAAACATGTTATTATGTATAGCAGGTCCCCAAATAACGTTTTTTTGTTCGACGTTGATTTGTTATAACATTGATAAGAAAAATAATAAATTCCTACCTGGGCCACTATCTGTGCAGAGTTTGAGTTCTCTCTATGTCTGCATGGGTTTTCTCAGGTACTGCAGCTTCCTTCCACATCTCAAAGATGTGCACATGAGGTGAATTGGCCTGTCTAAATTATCCCATATGAGCGAGTGTCAGTGTCCCAGTGATGGAAGGGCGTTCTGTCCAGGCTTGGGTTCTCCGCATACCCTGAGCTGCCAGGATAGAATCTGGCCACCTGTGACCCTGCAGTGGAATAAATGAGTTGGAAAATAATTACCTTACTTGTTTTTATTTATCTTTCCTAAATGAAAATATAGTTCACATTTATTTCAATGTTTAATATTAGAAACATTTTGGGTCTTTACTTAGAAATTCGATAATGTTTTCCTGATCAGAAATATGCCGTAAGGACTTAACTCTTGTTTATATCAATTAGCTTATGGTAAAATTGGTTTCATTATACATTGTTTTGCTTAAAGATGCAGTTTCCAAGAACCTATTGATGACCTTAAATGCGGATTTACTGTATAGTCAAAGCAATTTAGTAAAATAAAGCTATTCTACGTATTAAAAAATAAACTTTATGAGGGGACAAATGTAGATCCATTGCTATTACAATTTTTACTTTTTTTCTAATGACTATGATACACAAACTGATTTTTATGCTTCTGCTCAGTTTTGTTTTTGTAGGGAAAAAGCAAGGAGATTCAAGTTATCAAGGTGAAATGGGAGGAAACAGCCATTTAATTTGGTGCTCTAGGAAAAGATTTCTATAATCAATAACAAAATGTAATAGTGTCTGCTTCTAAAGATGGTGTCATGAAGATTATACTGCCTAATCTTTGTCTTGTAGTTTACAAATCGTTTCTACAATTTAGGCACATGCCACCAGGAAGAAACAGAGAACTACAGGCACTTAGATCAAGCTTCTAAGTGTTTCAGTTTTTCTGTGATTCAAGGTAATAGTCTCTGATTAATTCACTTTCCCTCTAAATGATAAGAATACATTTTTGAATTTTAAATAAATTACATAGAGTCTGAAATCTAAAAGTAAGCTATCTTTAAGCAAATTATCTACTGAAAAATAGAAACAGGATTTGGCAAATTTTTTCCATAAAGAGTCAGAAAGTAAATATTTTCGGTTTGGTGGGCCATGCAGTTTTTGTTGCAACTAGTCAGCTCTGCTGTTATAATGCGAAACCAGCCATAGTTGATATGTAAATGAACAAGTGTGGCTATATTGCAATAAAACTTTATTTACAAAATTAGGCAGTGGTTTGGATTTGGTCCATGGAGCATTATTTGCTGATCCCTCCCTTAAAATGAGTATCACAAATCCAATTGTCTACAGTGAAGCAGGTTGAGTGGGATCTGTGACAAATCAGGGAGCACATTTAATAGCTGACCCCACTCAGCTTCAGCAGAATGTGAGCCCGGTGTGACCAGATCTTTTGATTTTTCAAAAACAGTTGGACATCTAGATTTTTATGTGGTAGTTTCCGATTTTCAAAATTTGGCAATTAATTCAGACAACAACCACTTTGGGTACCCAGCAGATCAACTTGGCAAACTGCATTTGGCCCTGTTATGCACATTCTGTTGCAGAGCAATTTTTAAAAATTAATCAATATGTTTAAGACATAGGTGTAGAGAGTTCTACCATTATCCTTTTTATTCAATAAATTTGGCATGTAACGTTGTGTAAGTTCAAGGTGTACAGCGTGTTACTGTGATACATTTACATATTGTAATATGATTGCCAACGTAGTGATATTTATCACATGACATAATTATAGTACAGTATTATTGTCTATATTCATACTATACATTAGATCTTATGGATTATTTACTACTTGTTACCATTATTCTTAATATCAGTAGACACATAGCACTAATTAAGTGGTAGACTCTGTTATAAGCATTCTATACATATTAGCTTATGAATTTTCCTCATGACAACCTTGTAAGGTAGATGCTATGACTATTTCGTCTTGAAGAAATAAAAGTTGAGTAATTTGCCCTAGATCACACTGCTAACATGTGGCAGAGCTAGATTTGAACCTAGGCAACACGAAGCTCATAGTCTGCACAAGGAAACAACTATGTTATAACTGCCTCCCCCATGGGGCAACCATCCTCTTTTCGCCCTGCATTAAGCTTCAGTAATAGAGATAGAAGGTGACAGAAAGACTCTGTTCCTTTTAAATGGGCTCAAGGCTCCAGAGTCGATGTTCCTTTCCATCAAGTTATCTTTCTGTTCCAACTGTGGACTTGGTGGCTCTGAGGAAAAGTCATGTCTGAGAAGCTTTCTTCATCAGTCTGCTGTGAGGCAAGTGCCCCAGAAAATGTCAACTAAGAGGCTTGGGTCATTCCATTATTCTGTTTATATTTTATTATAATCATTTTTCCTCTGGAATTTGTATTAGCTCTTTATACCAGTATTTGGATTAATTATCCACCTTGCTTTTCTAATTTGTCCTAGCGAGCCCCAAGCAAATGAGTTCAGATACGTGTGGAAAGATTTTTTTTCTTAAAGTCATAGTACTGAAGTTAGGGAAAGGAAATTAAACAGAAATGAAAATTGTTTTCGAAAGAACAATAAAAATTTATATCTAAGTTTGACCAGCGGAAAGTACAGTTTTGGGAGTGAAGTGTAAATTTTTATTTTCTCTAGCAAACTTAAAAGAAATTGCAAATTAAGTACTTGTATCGCTTTTCTAAAATGCTGCTATAACTTTTACTGCTGATTTTTGAAGATTCTCTGTAAAGTAATTTCAGCTGCAAAGGAAAGGCAGGAGGCAAAACAAATTATAGTTCCTCTTTTTAAAAAAATGCAAATACTTCTGGGAGGCCAGTGGAGCTATCAGTCATACACAATTTAATATGCAATACTTTGTTCAGCAAGGTTTTCCTTCTAAGCCCAGGGAAGCTGGATTCTATTGGGAAAGGACAATAGTTTTAGAATTCTGGGGTCATGTGAAGCTTATGTCAAAAATGGTTGTGGTTTCATGATGGCAACAGGATTCTCCTAGAACTGCTCCAGTTTTAAAATTGAAAAATCCCATGTGCTGCTAGGAATCTTCTCAGTTCCAGGCAAACTGGGACATTTGGGGACCCTAAAATCTTTGGACAATATTCCTAATTTCCTGTCTGGCTCCCTGCTCCCACAGCTCTCCTCTTCTCATAGCTAAACCTTCTTAACCCCTACCAGCAGGTACGGCCCTCTCCCAGGCTCTGAATAACCTCCTTCTGTGTTTCCAAAGTTCTTTGGTCACAGAATCACCTGGGTGCTCGTAAAAACACAGCTGTTCAGGCTGCACTCCTGGAGATTCTTATTCAGAGGTTAGGGCAGGACCTGGGAATCTGTAAATTCACTGAGAATGCAGGGGAGAAGTTTGGGAAGCGCTGGTTAGCCCCCATTCTCAGGGATGATACAAGGACCTCCTGTCCAATAACCAGGAAACACAGCAGCAATCCTTGTGTGCTGCAGTCTGACTTGGACCTTGGCCCAGTGCTGGCAACAGGGTTTCCAGGTGGCTCCACACATACACTATCAGGGACTGTCTCTGAATCTCTGTCCAGAGGCTGACCTTTCCTGCTGGCTCACAGAGGTCTCTGGTACTTCCTGCCTTTCTCAATCTCTTAAATAGCTTTTTCTAGGAGTTGCTGTGTTCTGTCCCTGTGCTCTAACATCACCTGCCTTTCCAGAAGGTCACCTCTTGCCTGTCATCATCTTCTGTGCATAACTGCCAGTGAGACATCATTCCACTTCCACACGCAGGTGCAGTTGCCTCTCTGTGAATCTCCACATGTCCTGACCTCTTCCAGTTTCTCCCCTACACTGTGTTTAACTCTTTTGTATACAGATGTTTTAAGAGATTCAACAGCATGAGAAGAATGCAAAAGGCAGGGGATACTGTTGGAGGGTGTGAGCCCCTGAGCTGACTGCTGAGGTTGAATTCCAGCTGCGTGACCTTGGCTTTCAGTTTTTAATCTGTAAAATGGGGAAAATAACAGTACTGACTTCGTTTTGTTGACAGGGTTAAATGAGAAGGCATCTGGAAAGCATTGAGCACAGTGCCTTACACATATTGAACTCACTGTAAATGTTAGCTATTATCCTCATTGTTGTGATTACTTGTGCTACCACCATCATTATTGTTGCAATTATTATTTTTTATCAGGAAGTAGGAGAAGTAGAAGATAAAGGAGAAAGAGCTCCTTTATTTTTTTTTAAAGAATTGTCAAGGGCTTCCTCTGCACCTTGAAATTTTAAAGTAACATTCTCCCTCCTCTTCATCTCTTCATCCTGCTTCACCACACCAAAAGATTACAGCAACCATATTTTTTAAATTAACATCAGGATCTGGCCATTCAGTGGGAGGGAGTTAATATTGAAACCCTTCTAAAGATGCTGGCCATACTGTCATTGTACATTTGACCTTTGCTTGGGCTCTACAGTAAGATATAGTGGACGTAGGGAAGCTTTGGTGGTCTAGTCTATAAACCCAGCCTCATTTTGTATTGTGAAATCCTAGCAGCCAACTCATACCTGAATTTTAACAATATAACCCACTGCTAGGCAACCACTGTATCGTGTTTGCCCCAACTCAGTGCACTGGCGTACTCTTCAAAGGAAAATGCACTTACATGAGTCAATTTATCCTTCATTTCATATCAAAGAAAGCAAATCAGATTATTTTGCTCAGAGAATCATTATCAGAGGAACAATTTTGCCTTTCAGCCCCTACTCATTGATGAACAGGATTCATTTTATATTTAACACTAACATGAAAGGCGAGTCCCTGTACAGATGAAAGGAAGCCAATTGTTTCAGCAGAATACTTCAGAAGTGCACATTCATAGGCTGACACTGTGGCTGATTTTCCAAATTCTCCCCAGATATAAAAGTCTAGAGCAGGGCAAATGCCAACTGCACTGTCAATTCAAGAACCACTAAGTGCAACTGAAATGTGGTTTTTAGCAATATACATTCTTGAAGACAAATGTAGTCTTAGTCTTTTACATCTTAGGCTTTCCAAGAGAGGTAGAAGCATTCGAATGATAGGTTTTACAGATTTCACATCACAATCAATATTGCACGGGTGTTGCAAATTTAGAAGGGGTAAGCCCCACCCATTGTATGATTGATGTTTTTTGTTCGAAACTTTAAGGTAAATAAAGGAGATCAGGTGATTCTGCCTCCCTTGGGAACTCTCATGAACCACAATCTCGAAAACTTTTCACAAAAATGACAGACAGTATTATTTTAGTTCAAGATGTACTTTTCCAAGGGAGAAGTGAAAGCCTCTCAGAATCAGCAGTACAGACTCCATCAGTAATAATGCATGTGAGTGTCATTTATGATGTGACTGAATGCACTTGACCAGGCTTCACAGTGTGGGAATGAAGAGGTGCTCTCTTTGAGACAATGAGTCTCAGCTTCGTGGGGGTCCATGTTGCTCCTGAGAATTCTTTAAAAGCTCACTTCCATGGACACCTTATGTATTGTCTACTCAGACCACTTCCACACTTACTTCCTGTCCCTCCATCATTCTAACGGGAACCAGAGAGCTCTCAGCACTTTAGCATTGGAGGTATGTTAGCATAGTGTCCACAGCTAAACTGTAGACTCCTTGAGACTGGAGACTGTGTGCTGTCCTTCTTTGTCTCTCACAGCTCTTAAAACTTCAGTAAATGATGAAGATAACAAGGATAACGATAGTGATGATGAGGACACATTAGCAAAGTAGTAACTTACATTAATAGACTATCGAAATTGGTGCTGAGCTCTGAATATAGGTCTTCTCACCTCATCCTCACATGAACTCTTTGAGATACATATGAAGAAACTAAGGCTGGGAAAGATGAAATGGCTTATTAAGGTCACTGTACTGGGTTGCATACTGTACCCCCAAATTCATGTCCACTTTGAATCTGTGAATGTGACCTTATTTGAAAATAGAGTCTTTGAAGATTTAATTAATTCAGTTAAGATGAGGCTTTAGGGGAGGAAAATAATTTTTGCTCTACTCATCTAAGTTCTTGGCCAGGGCCCCTGTAACAAAAGGCAGATTAACAGGAGAAGAATAAACAGAAGTATATTAACATGTATTTCTCATGTCTACATAGAAGATACCAGAGGAAAATGAGTAACCCTCAGAGGTGGTTTAGAACTTAAGCTTAAATACCACCTGCAGCCAAAGACTGAAGAGAGAAAGGTGTGTAGGAGGCCAGTTATGGGAAGGTGACCAAGGAATTCTTTAGGGTGGGCCCTAAATCCAACGGCTGTTGTCCTTATAAAAGGAGGGAAATTTGGACACAGACACATAGAGGATCCACCCAGGAAAAAGGCCATGTGAAGACAGAAATAAACATTGGAGTTGTGCTGCTACCAACAGGAATGCAAGGGATTGCTGGCAACCATTAGAAGCTGGGAGAGAGACCTGGAAGGATCCTTCCCTCAGAGTCCCCAACGGAACCAATCCTGCTGACACCTCGATTTCAGACCTCTGGCCTCCAAAACTCTGAGAAAATAAATTTCCATTGTTTTAAGCCACCCAGTTTGTGGCAATTTGTTATGGCAGCCTTTGCAAACTAATACAGTCACTTAGGAGTCTAATAGATGCTTGACTGACACTGACCTGGGCAGTGACCTCAACTAATCTATAACTCAGCTCTCTCATCAGAGAGATCCGGATGGCGCTGACTGTTATGAGAATCCAATATAATAACCCTTTTGCCACAACATAATTTTTGGTACTCAGTATAATTTGTTGTTTGTGTTAAAGCACTTCACAAAGTACAGCAATACAAGTGCTCGGTATGTACAGAACACGTCTAGAAGCATCAACACAGATGTGGTGGTGGAGATTGTCTCTAGGGATGGGAAATGGTGGCTGGAGACAAGGGTGGGTGAGGACTTACTGTTCTCTGTATCCTTTTTGTACTATTGAATTAGGTACTTTATTCACACACTACCAGTTTTTAAAAGTAACATTTTTAAATCATAAAGAACTATGTGGCAGTTATTGTTCATGACTCACTTTCCTCTTCTTCCTCCTTCTGTTTCTCTTGCTTGATAAAGCAGAGTGTAAGCGGCACCAAGTCTCAATGAGCTGATGACCAAGGACGAGGAGAATCATTCCAGATTAAGTGTTCAGTATGTATTACTCCTATACCCGGCTTCTCCTTGCTTATGTGACGCTTCTTACTCGTATCTCTGTTTTTTGTGTAAAGGAAAGCAAGATGCATCCATTCTCCACAGAGTCAGAACCTCCACTCATTTGTCAAATAGCTCTCATGGTGACATGATGTCATGTGCCTAAGACAGCGCCTGCCCATGGCAAGTACTCAGATGAAATGCCCTGAAGTAGATAGATGGAGTTCTACCCCAATTCTTAATGAGTACAGGCTTCCTCCCTGCACTCAGCTGGCCTGGACCCCAGGCAGCTTTCCCCCGTGGCTTTGTAACCCCAGATGGAATGCGAGCATGTGGGAAGAGCAGCACCCGAAAATAATTTTACCCACCCCCAATCCCTCTTAGGCCCAGCCTTCAGAATCTATGAAATACCAAGCAATGTAATTGAATCAGGAATGAGTTGTGCCCATGGTGGGCCTGAAATGCCGAAGGCAGCACATTTAAGAAGAGTAAGGAGGAACGAAATCTATTTCCAGCAAGTTAAAGTGGAACTGTGCTTGCTTCGGCCTCCCCACCCCCTTTCCCACCTAGCCTTTCAGCAAGAAAATCATGACATTTTCCCCATCTCTCTAATATGCTGTAATGTGTGGCATTTGCAGTGGATAAAATTGCCATGCAGGAATTTGGGATGCTGGTCTCCGAGGAGGCAGATGTCCCAGGAGGAGGTCCGTGCAAAACCATAAGGAGGCCCGCCAGCATCTACCACCCAGACTGACTCCTGTCTGAATCTCCCTCGTGCTGGCATCTTAATGGACATGAACCACTAACTGTATTTTAACTCACAGAATTGTATGTTTTTCTGCTCTCTCCCTCTTCCTTAGCTATAATTTTTTTCCCAATATAACCATTTTAACTCAAAAGGAAATTTTAATAGGGAAGAAATCAAATCTTTACCTCACTGTGAAGCAAACAGGAGTAGGAGAGGTTTGAAAGTGTTCCCAATTAGAAGACAGAAAAAAAAAAAAAAAAAAAAAACATGACAAGCAGGCCACAGGGAAATGTTTTCCATTTATTCAGAAAGTCACCTAATAGAAAAACCAACCTGTCAGAAGTACCAAACGGGCATTGCTATGGATTTAGAACAAAGACTGCAGTTATAAACAGGAACACACACTTCTGTGGATCTGGGCTAGAAGGCTGATCTGTTTACTAAGGGCTCAGCACCTGGGAGCAGAGATGCCCAGCCATTTAGACTGTATTCAGCGTCACTTTCCTGCAATCTATTATTCTTGGGACACCTGTCTGCTGGAGATAAGAAAGAAGCTCAGGAAGGTGGAAGAATCAGTATGTTGCCTGGTTAGACCAGATATCAGGTTGGCTTTTCCTCACAAACGGAGCTGTGTGTATGACTTTACATTCCCAGTGTAATGATTGATAATATTATTTGCTTAGTACTAATATACATAGTACTACATATATTTAAAACCTTGTTGAATCTCCCTGCCATCCAGGAGCTAGTTAATATTGACATCTTCTTCACTTCATAGCTGAACTATTCTGAGGGTAAATAAACATCAGCTTACAATGATTAATATTTGGACCCGATCCTCTGGAATCTATGCTGGTTTACTAATCCAGGGGATTCTTTATCACAGGAATAGCATAAATCACTCATTTGTTCCAGAAACATTTACAGAGATTCTACTGTGTGCTGGGTTCTATAACTGGTTCAGGATGGTGGTAGAGGGGAAGGTGGGGGATACAAATATGAATAAAACACAAGCTCGGCCACCGGGAGCCCACCTTCTGCTGGAGAAGGCAGACACAGACAATGATGCGATGGTGGGGATGGCAGGGAAAGCTGTGTGGGATGCCCGAAGGTTCTCCTGATTTAGCCTGGTGGTAATGGCATTGGGAAAGGCTTCCTGAGCGAGGTAAGTTCGCGGGCAGAGCATTGGGGAAGAGCATACATGTGGTGGGTGAGGTGTGTGTGTGGTGTTTGTGTAGCATGTGAGGAATAGGCATGTGTGTGTGAGAGAGGTAAATACATGTGTGAAGTGTGTGTGTGTCTAGTATGTGTAATATGTGCATGTGTGTGTGTGCATGTGTGTCTTGGAGGTATATATGTGTGGAGGATGTGTATATAGCAGATGAAGTATAGATGTGCAAGTGAGTGATATGTGTTGTATATGTGTGTAAGGTAGGTATGAATTTGTGTGCAGTATATGAGGTATGTGTATGTGTATGTGTGTGTGTCTTTAAGGCGTATATGTGTGATATGTGTGTATGAGGTATAAATGGGTATGTGTTTGTGTGTGGTTACAAAGTGTGTGTGGTATGAGATGTATGTGTGTGTGAGGGGGTACATATGTGAAGTATGTGAGATTTACATGTCTCTCTAAGGTGTAAATGTGGGTTGTGTGTATGTGTATGATATATAGAGTGGTGTGTATTTGTGTTTTCATGAGATATGTGTGAAGTATATGTGTGTGAGGAGTTTTGTATGTGTAGTATGTGAATTGTGTTGATTTATGTGTGTGTCTCTGATGTGTGTGTGTGTGTGTGTGTGCGCGTGTGCATGTGTCTAGCAGTGGAGGATGTCTGTAGGCAGATTCACACAGCTAGTGTGAAGTAGAAGCAGGAAATGATGAGAGATAAGGGTGGAAGTTGCGAGCAGGGCCTAGACCACAGAGAAACAGACTGGGTTGTGACATCAATTTTCATGTGAAATACATGCTTGTGAAATATAAAAGGCTATTTTTTTTTTAATCTCTGATAACGACAGCCCTGAGTACCTGGAGGAAGACCATAAAGTAAGCTCTGAAAATGAGTAAAGAGCCTAGAGAGAGGGGTAAAGAGGACTGAGGGACATTTCACTTTTAGGTAGCCCAAGATTCTAAGGTCTGCTTCAGGGAGAGTGTGCTGAGCTGTCCTTCAGCAGAGAGAGCTCCTTGAAGCCCCAGGTGGTAGGCAGCAGGCAAGGTGGTCTTGGTGACAGTGTTTTGAGTTCAGATCCTGCTCCCTCCACCTACTGATCCAGTAATTTGTGGCAAGTAGGTTAATGTTTCTAAGCCTCTCTTTCCTCATTTACGAAGCGAAGGTAAATGAAGGCCTTGCAGGGATGTTCAGAGGATGACATGAACTCATCCTGTGCGTCCCTAGAGTCTTGCGGGCCCTCAGGACAGTCAGCTTTCTTTAGGCACTTAAATCAGGGCCATGGTATGATAACCTCTCTGATATAATCAATTAGAGATAGACTGATATAGAGGAAATCTGGCCCCAGGAAAATGAAGATGAATAAATTAATTGTTACTTAGAGAAAAGTCTAAATATCTTGGTTTGAATGTTTCTGTTTGTGTTTAGATTATTTTAGAGTAAACTAAATCTCAACTCTAGAGGTGCCATACATTATCTCCAGTGATCTCAATGAATGTTATAAATTTCGAAAAGAAACAAATTTTAATTAACTTTAATTTAAATATTTGCAGAAGTTTCAAGGGATGATAAGAGTTCAGTGGCACCTTCTAAACTTCAATCATTTAAAAGAGCAGTCAAGACCCATCTTGATCCCTTCCCCAAGTTTCAAACATGTTAGTTTAGGAATCACTATTCTGTAAGTTTTAAAGTAATGAGATTTGAGGTGTTTTATGCAGAAAACAAATGAGAATACCTTTCATTCTGTGAAGAAATATTTAGTATAGATTTTCCTTTAAAAATGGCATTTCTTGCAACTATTTCACTGATAAGTCACTTCAAAGGAAGAGAGTGAGCTATATTTTCTAGAAGAAGAGGCTGGAATTGGAATTTTGCCTTTTTTAAAAAAAGCCAATTTGAAAATGAGACTTTTATTCCCAGAGAAAGAATAGTTTGAGCATCTTAGACGAATTATAGCTTAGACCCAGTATAATTGCAAAGGTCATGCTTACTTTAGCTGCACTGCTTTAAGATGAAATGTGCATGGCAATTCATTTAATAGAGAATCAAACTGAGGTATGGGAAACAGTGTGGCATTTCAGCCTGGTCATCAAGCCCCTACTCTGGACAAAATTATAAATTAGATCAAGGATATCAAGAAGCTGTATTAGTTATCTACTGCTGCATAACAAATTATCCCCAAATTTAGTAGCTTAAAACAACAGATATTTATTATTTCATGTAATTTTTGAAGGTCAAGAATCTGGGAGCAGCTTAGCTGGATGGTTCTGGCCTGGAGCCTCTCATGAGATTGTAGTGGAATGTTGACATAAACCAGGGCTTCAGTCATCCTAAGGCTTGCCTGGGGCTGGAACACTGACTTCCAAACTCATTCAGGTGGCTGTTGGCTAGAGGCCTCATTTCCTTTCCACATGGCCCTATCCATAGGACTGCTCATGACCTGGCAGATTGCTTCCTCCAGGATGTAATGCGAGAGAGAGAGAGAGAGAGAGAGAGAGAGAGAGAGAGAGAGAGAGAGAGAGAGAGAGAGAGACCAAGAGAGAAGCCACAATGTCTTTTATAATCTAACCTTAGAAATGACACACCATGACTTCCTCTGTGTTTTATTGGTCACACAAACCAGCCCTAATATAATGTGTCCAGGGACTGCACAAGGGAATGAATACAGGAAGGTGGGGGTGTCAGTGCCGAGCTGATCAAGAAAGGAAGGCTTCGGTGGTGAGACTCCCAGTCGAAAGACTGCACAAGGAGCCGACATGATAATGAAATGGCAGGCACCAACTTTGTCGCTGGGAGTATGTGCTTCTGTGGGCTTTATATATGTCAGAAAACAATAGTGACATTCTGCCACACATGCGTAATAAACAAGAAGTTGAGTCATACTTGCATAAGTTAGGTGGAGGTGCCTTACTACATTAATGTAACATTTTAAATCTGGAGTCCTATCCCTAGCCGCGAGCCTGGATCACAGCCAGATCGAGGACCCACAGGGGATAATCTGCCTTTTGGGAACATAATGATTATGCTTACTGATGCTTGATTCCTTTCAAGACTAACTCAGACACTTATTACCTGAGTGGCCTTAGTTAAGTCACTTAAACTCCTTGTGTCTTCATTTGATCATTTATAGAAATGTTTGTACCCATTTCCAGTTAATATATGCCAAGTGCCTAGAACAATGCCTGGCACATTATAAGTACCATATAAGTGTGAGTGCTTATCATTGGTTTCTGGTCTTATATTTTAGTTCTTCCTCAACTCCTTAGTTATTCTGCCCTGCTCCCTCTTCTTCCCTTGTAGAAAACTTACTCTATAATGCCTCATTTATATTGATTGATAGCAGTGTTAAAGTATTACCCTCCATGGATATGTTTTCATATTAACTGAGAATAATGTCCTGAGCTTATAGGTGAAACTACCAATTGCACATTTAAGAAAGACTTGGAGAGGTGATTGAGATTTTCCTAATTCCCTGGAATTTCCTCTTTAAAAGCAATATACATATTGCCATATGTCCTAAGTGAATATAATTCTAGGAATTAATAATTTGCCATTAAAAGGTATTTCAAAATGTCTTAGAAAGACTAACACTGAAGTTTCTTACATCAGTGTAAACTGGAAGTGTGTGTGTGTATGTGTGTGTGTGTGTGTGTGTGTCAATGTATCTTTAACTGGAAATGTATGTAACATATATATTTATTTGTCCCTTTTAGAATGAATGCATGTACATCACAATCAATAACTTCTGTGCATTAAAGGATACAATAAACAGAGTGAAAAGGCAACCTATAGAATGAGAGAAAGATGCAGATCATATTTCCGATAAGTGGTTAATATCAAATACACAAAGAACTCTTATAATTCAATGATAACAACAACAACAAAAAATAAACGTTCCTCTTGAAAAATTAGCAAAAGACTTAAATAGACATTTCTCCAAAGAGGATATACAATGGCCAAAAAGTACATGAAAAGGTGCTCGACGTCACTAATCATTAAGGAAATTCAAATCAAATGCACAATGATAACATCTCACATCCATCAGGGTGGCTACTATTAAAAAAAAAAACAAAACAGAAAATAGCAAGGGATGATAAAGACATAGAGATATTGGAACACTTGTGCACTGTTGGTGGGAATGTAAAATGGTGCAGCCACTTTGGAAAGTAGCATGGAGGGTCCTCAAAAACTTAAAAATAAAAACTATCATATGATCTGCAAATTCCACTTCTGGGTATACACACAGAAGAATTGAAAGCAGGATCTCGAAGAGATATTTCTATACCCATGTTCATAGCAGTATTATTCATGACAGCCCAAAGGTAGAGCAACCTAAGTGTCCATCGATGAATGAATGGATAAACAAAATGTGGTATATGTACACACATGCACACGTGCGCGCGCACACACACACACACACACACACAATTGAATATTATTCAGTCTTAAAAAAAGAAGGTAATTCTGACACATGCTACAACATGGATGAAACATGAAGCCATTATGTTAAGTGAAACAAACCAGTCACAAAAAGACAAATACTGTCCTGTATGAGGTACTTGGAGTAGTCAAACTCATAAAGAAAAAAAGCAGAATGGTGGTTTCCCGATGCTTGGGGAAGGATAAATGGGGTGTTGTTTAGTTGGTACAGGGTTTTAATTTTATAAGATGAAAAAAGTTCTGGAAATTGTTTGTACAACAATGTGAATATACTTAACATTACTGACCTGTACACTTAAATTTTGTTATGATGGTAAATTTTATGTGTACTTTATCACGATACAAATAAAATTTTAAAAGAATACCTGATCAAGATAGATGGATTATCATGAGTTTAAATTAATATCAGTTTTCCAGAGTATATATACATATCTAGAAACAAAAATCTGATTTCATAAAAAAGACTATTTTCTAAATTGTTAATGACTACCAAAGCAGAATTTTAAAAATAATTAAAATTGAAATGGATATGTGAATATTTTGAATTCGAATTGTGAAAATATAGTATTTAGGGCAAAGGTAGAGAATCATTTTACTGAGAGCTACAGATGCACAGGGAAAATTAAAACGAATAAAGACTGTATAGCAATAAAAGTCAACCTAATTTTTTTAGGTAGATTTTTTTAAAGGAGAGCTATCAAATATTATTTGTGTCTAAATGAAGGCTAAGAAATAAGATTTCACCCAATGTGTGCAACTAAATAAATATATACTTTCACTAGGTCCCCATAATGACTAAAGATGGATTAAGAAAGAGAAAATAAAGAAGAAAAGCAGGGAGATCCTATTGAAGGCACATGACATAAGAGCAGAGGATCTGAGGGGCTAGTCGAACTGTTTTTCATATCTCTTATCCACATTCATAATCTAACCAGTACCCCAACTGCACACAATAAAGCCACTAAAAGTTCTGAATTCAAGTATTAGCTGCAAATACCTTATCTTTCTTGACCTGTTAGGTCCTTTGTGCCCACAGAACGACTGTCTAAAACTTAGAAGCAAGAACATTTCTCTCTCCTGCCCCACTTCCTATTTTAACTGCCATGAGCTAAGATAATTTAAAAATTTTATTTACTTATTTATTTTGCACCATAACCTATTGTTTCCTGGTCTCAGAATGGGAGCCAGTGACTTGATCAGTGGTTTGAAAAGTGATCTGGTTTCATGGCAGTGACTGTAATTACTTCAACATGCCTTGCTGAGGTGCCATTTGGTGACTTCTTAGACTTTCCAGGGAGAATGGCAGCTCTTGGTCCCATGACCATCCCAGAGGGCTTTCCCAGAGCAGGCTGGGTTGCTCCTATGATATTAATAAGGTCCCTGGGGCCTAGCTTTCCCAGGCTCCTGTTGGGAAGAGTAGAATTTTAAAAAATATGAGGCATTTTGGTTCTGAACCCCACCCCACCTGGTCTTTCCTGCCACATATAGGACTGAATAACCTTTGGAAATCACAAAGGAGCAATAATAAAACCACTGCCTTGTGTCCATGTGATGTTTATATGCACTATAGAGTAGTCATATCATTTTATATCATCATATATGATCTTATTTGAAAATAACAGCAACATAAGTGGGATAGGGTCAGTGTGATTTCTATTTTATGAATAAAGGTTGTGAAATAAATCATATAAAGAAAGACAAATATATGATTTTACTTATATGTGGAATCTAAAAAAAACAAAATAAATGAACAAATAAAGCAGAAACAAACTTATAGATTTAGAGAACAAATTGATGGTTGCCAGATGGGAGGGGGATTTAGGTGCTGGGTGAAAGAGTTGAAAGGATTAAGGAGTACAAATTGCCAGTAATAAAAATAGTCATAGAGATGTGAACTACAGCATAGGGAATATAGTCAGTAATATCGTAATAACTATGTATGATGTCATATGGTACTAAGCTTATTGGGGTGGTAACTTCATAAGTTATATTGTACATCTCAAATTAATATAATATTGTATGTCAAGTGTAATCGGAAAAAAAAAAAAAAAGACTGTGAAAAGAGACTCAAAGAGAGCCAGGAAAGTCAGCAACTTATCCAAGCCCACTCAGTGAGTTAGCTTCAGAGTAGGAGCTAGAACTCTGTTCTCTGGACTTGACAGCAAATTTAACAAGAAGCAGGAGCCTGAGAATTTTGCATCATTTTCCTGACCAATGTCAAAAGAGAGTGACAACGTGCATCAGAAAAGATTCGATATTATGAAAGGACCACTTGGCCAATAGACCCTAAGACCATTAGGCTTTAATTGTAACTGTTTTCCCTACTTCCACCCTGCATGAAACTGGATAAATGGTCTTTAATTGCTATACCAAATTTGAAGGATCCTATATTGTGCTAAGGAACCAATTGCCAAGATCTGAGCTGGGCCTTTTTACCCCTCAGCAGACATTGATTTCTGAGCGGCATCTCTCCTTTTTCTCCTAGTAGAGATTCCTTAGTTTTTCCTAGTAACTAGGAAATACTTGAATGGTTTATGGAGTATTTGGTGGTCAAGTGTGTCTCATAAATAGGGTTACCATATTTAGCAAATAAAAATACAGCATGTCCAGTTAAATTTGCATTTCAGATACTAAAAATAATTTTTTAGTAGGAGTATGTGCTAAGTTTTGTATTTTATCTGGCAGCTCCAATCAGAAATAGATTAAAACAGTATATTTTGGGTTGTTTGGCTGCAGCTGAGTTGTTATGGCAGCCATCTAATATTCTTCAGATTCTATATCTAGGGAATGCTTCTATTTTAAAAATATTTTTTTGTCTTCTTGACTCTAATAAGGCAGTCCTAAGTTTCAGATAATTAAATTGAAATAGAAACTCCAATCTCCTTGTGAATTCTGGTTCTAGCTTGTTAAAGATGGTCTCTTCTATATCTGAATTAATTAAATATTGAATTAGGAGAAACCTAGTTAATTCATCAAGAGAAATTTAATTTTGTTGTTGACTTAAAACACCTGAGTCCTTAAGCATGGCGCTCTAAATTCATCTAAGCTAAGATAAAAACTTACAGCAAAACAGGGGAAAATGACACTTCCAATTCGTGAGATTAAGAAATACAGAACTGTATGCTGTTTACACAATTAAATGAGGTGTATGTGATCATTGCTATGGTAACAAATCATATGGAGATATTTAGAGTAGGGTGAACTCAAAGGTTTGATTTAATATGGAATATTTAAAAAACTAACAAAATTGTGATATCTATAACAGATGATATGAAAGCTAATATATATCCAGAATGGTATAGCATGCCCTTAATATTGCTCATCTTTTGAACCCTGCATTTTTCTTAAAATATAAGGTTGAGAAAAGTGCAGAAGGATCCAGGGAGATTATAGGAAGTGTCCATAAGATTAGTAAATGGCTTTAAAGCCTGGTGTTTTATGTCAAGTGCAGTCGTCCAGTCTGGCTCAATTATACACATCTTCACAGCACTATGATTCATGTGAACAGCCATATTTTATTGCTTTGTGCCCAAATATAACCTTATATGCAACTAGAACTTCAACTTTGAGTCTACCTCTCTCCAAGTTGGGAAAGCATATTGGATATTTATTAACCACACTTCTGGGAAGTGAATCAATGAATCATTGCAGCCATAGAGATGGAGTGCTGTGACTGAGCCAACTTCACAATCACAGGGATTCATTGGTTCGTCAAGTCAATAAATATTCACTGAGGGTTCTCTAGGTGTCAGGCAGTATTCTAGACACTGGGATTTGTCATTTAAAAAACAAAAAACAACAAAAAAAATTTTTTTAAATCTCCTTCTAATAGGGAGATTATAGTCTAGTGAGGGAGTGATTAACAATCAAGACCATTCCTTCATTTATTCCACAAGCAAATAGTCACTGAGACTTTGCATGCCAGGTACCATTGTAGACATTGGGATATAGTAATAAATGAAAGAGACAAGATCTCTACTTTATGGAGCTTGCAATATAAAAGAAGAGCTAGACAATAAACTTAGTAAATTAGTAAATTATATGTTAGGAGGTGATAAGTGCTATGGTAAAAAATAGAACAGGGTAAAGGGAAATAGAGATTTTGGGGATGAGGAGTACAATTTTAGAGGGGTAGCCAGGAATAGCCAACTGACAAGGGGATGTTTGAGTAAAGACCAGAGGAAGTGAGGGAGGAAGCCATGAGCCATCCACGTGTAATCCAAGGCAAACCAATTATTATGTCTGTCTGGAACTTTTTAACCAAAGCCAACCAAACCCACTATATTTTCTCTGCTCTCAAAGCTGTAGAGAGGAAAGCCTGGAGCTGCTAAATCCATGCACCCTACTTCATGAGAAGATAATGATGGAGCACAGAGAAAGAGGAGACAAATGGAGGAGGGGTAATTGGGGGAGGAGCTAAAGACTTGGTTCACGCAGGCCCTAGGGCCACCTGTGCTCCTATCCTTTCAGCAGCTTGTTTATGTGAGATGTTTTCCTTCTTTTACTTAAGCTAACTCTAGTTGAATTGCTGTTGACTTACAAGCAAAGGGTGCAGCTACAGGGAAGGGGACCAACTGGCCACTCTGGAGCAGAGGACCAGGGGTACACTCAGCGTTTGCTAGAGGTAAGTCACCTAAAAGCACCTGTTCTCGAAGGCTGGTGCCTTGCACAGGAAAGCAGCCATACTCAGATGTCCTGTAAGAGTTGTGTTTCCTATATGTTTAATATTTATGGCTTGTAAATTTTCAAGAAAAAAAACATAAGTCGGGCTGCTAACTTTTTCTTTGATCAAATGAAGACATGAGAAAATAAATAAGTAAACTAGCTACCGACCACTTTCACCATCATTTCATGCAGGGTAGGGACCAAAATAAAGGATAGCATTGTGAGTGAAGTAAAATAGTGTTATAAAAGACATCTTTTAATTTCTACATTTCACAAAGGACTGGGGAAAGCTCCTCAGAGACCAGCCCCAGTGAACTGGCCTGTGTTCAGAACTACTGCTCTAGAGCACAAGGCCAGGTAATTCTTTCCAATCAGGTGACTTGTTTCATTAGACACTAAATTTCATGGGCAAAAGGGTTTTGTGGCTGGCCAAGAACTGCCTTGCCTTGGGGGGACAATAGAATATTGACCTTCTATGTTGGGGAGATAGAAGGAATATAAGATTTTGGTGGGTTACTTATTCCCCAAGGGCTGGCCTTTTAAGAGTTTGCTCAGCCCACTTGAAGAAGGCAGGCCAATCCTGATGAATTTTGTAAAATAATATCTAATAGCTATACTGGGCTACCTCCTTAGAATTTCTCTTTTGTCTACTATGGTCGTTTTTCTGAGCACCACATTGTGCTAGCCCAGATATTGGCAAAGATTTTCTGGAAGGGGCAAAATAGTAAATGTTTTAGGCTTTATAGGCCACACAATCTCTATTTCAACTACTTAACTCTATTGATATTGTGCAAAAGCAGCCATAGATGATATGTTAACAAATGGGCAGGGCTGTGTTCCCGTAAAATTCTAATTACAGAAATAGATGGAAGGCCACATTTGGCCCACAGATCATTTTGTCCTGACTTGTTCTTGAACTCTATTTCAAAACAATTTAACCCTTCTCTTTTTGTTGAAGATGCTGATTAAATTTGTTACCTTTACTCTGGGTAGAGAGAGCGAAGGCAAAGTTGTCGTACTCTAATAACCAAGAATCTAGGGCTTCCCTTGTAGCTTATTGCTAGGAACTTAGGCCACATTTATTCTCTATAAAAGAGAACCCCAGTCTTTTCATTCTGGTGGGTTTATCCTGTGAGATTTTTAAAAAAATTCTCAAACCAGAAAACAAATTCGATGTTCTTGTTATGGATTGAATTTATCCTCCTTCAAATTTGTGTGTTGAAGTCCTAATCTTCAGTGCCTCAGAACACAACCTTATTTGGAAATAGGACTGTTGCTGATGTGATTAATTAAGTTAAAATGAGGTGATACTGGAGTAGATTGGGCCCTTATCCAATATGACAGGTGTTCTTATTGAAGGAGGAAATTTGGACACAGATATGCACAGGAGAGTGCCATGTGAAGACTGGAGTTATGCAAACGCAAGCCAAGGAACTACCAGAAGCTCAGAGAGAGGCCTGGGGCAGATCCTCCTTTGATGCCTTCAGAGGAAGCATGGCCCTGCCAACACCTAGATTCTGGCTTCCAGCCTCCAGAATGGTGAGAGGATAACTGTCGGTGGCTTAAATCAGTTAATATGTGGTACTTTGTTATGGTAGCCCTAGGAAATGAAGACAGTTTCATAATGAAAAGGCGCGACCAATGCAGACCAATCATGGATCTTGCCCCTCACAATGAACATGGCAGTGACAAGATAGAAGGTTTTCTGAAGAGTGTGACCTAGGATGTAGATAAGAAAAGGGTTGTTGATGGCTTCCTGGGTTGATCCAGCTTTATGAGGATGTGCTGTTTGGGCCTCACTGGGAATTCATTCCTGAGAGCAAGGCCAGAGGCCAAGGCTCTTGGAATGGCCTGCCAGCCATGCAGGTGAGGTGGCACTAGGTTTCCCTTGGGAGAGCTCTGGGATGCAGTTTTAGCCTCTCTCTCATGTGCTCTGGTCACCTGGTTTTCATCAGTTCCTTTGCTCTGCTGGCTTGGGCCTTCTTCGTTAATCCTTAAGGAATTTTTGGTAGTATTTAAAATTTTCTAAGATCCACTGATACTAAGATACACAGATGTAGTCCAAAATGTGGTAGAGTGAACTTAAATGTGAGTCATACAATTAAATCTATTTTTAAAATCTAACAGATTTTTGGTTCTCAGCTGTATGCATACGTTTCTCACAAGAGCTTTCTGCCCAGATTATGGGAAGGAGAGGCTTGCTCAGATTTATTCTTCCTTTAAAGCATACCGGGAATACACCCTTCCATGGTGAAATTCTGCCCTTTCTTTAAGCCTCACTGGACAATTTCCTGGCAACCACCGGAATTCCAAACACCAATGACTATACTAAAATAAGAATACAAATGGCCTTCTGGATAGGTAAGCTGGTAGACCTGGTATAACATTGTCATTCTTTCATTCTGCCATGTTGACTAAAGTTCCAATACAGATCGTACTGTTCTCATCATCATTTTGTAAGCATTCCAAAGGGCATGACAAAAGGTTGTATTTGCCAATGTTTACACTGCCAGTTGTAAAAGAGGCAAATAGTTCAACAGACACTTGGCACTGATCATTGCAGACATCACCTCAACTGAACACAGTCTACTAGGATCTTCATAAAATGTTGTTCTGCCACAAGCTTGGCATCCTGGCCTTAGTCTTATCTTACTTTTTTTCAGTTTTCCCATCTCTCCCTCTGGTTTCACCCAGATGTCTGGCTCTGACACCTGCCTGTCTCAAGGCTTGACTTGGAAGTGCATAGACATGCCCATTAGCACTCTCCTGTCGATAAACTTTCTGTGCCCCTCAGTCCTGTCCTGGCTCTCCTTCACTAACAGCTCCCCTGATGTCTACCCTACTTAGACATCATTAATAGTACTTTATACTATGTTCTCATCTCTCCTTCCTCTCACCTTGTAAACTCTCCAACACCATGACCCATTTCTGTAAACATGTGTTCCTTGGTAGCTGTCAGAAAGGAGGAAGTATGGCAAGCTTAATGGAAATGACCAACACTGGCTTGGCAGTTGTGCTAGATGGCCTTCTGTGTGTGTGACTTCCTTTGGTCTATAAACTAAAAAGTCTGGCATAATTTGTATTGTTCATTAATAGAATATGAATCACTTCTTCCTTCTGTATTTTATTCATGGTTTTACCACAGTACATATCACAATGGAACTAAACTACTTATTCTCACGCCTGCCTTCCTTGTTAGAGAATGTCAATGACTTTGTTTTTTCCAAGAACTTAAATGTTTTTAACAGTCTTTGTGCCTTCTGGGTAAAAACTAAAAAAGTAGCATATTAAGGCTTTGAAGTCAAGTAAACATAGTCTTGAATCCCAGCTCTTCCTCTTATTAGTTGTATGGAGCTGTACAAGTTCAACTCTCTGTAGCTCAATATACTGATCTGTAAAATGAGACTACAATAGTATTTTCCTCAGAAGTCATTGTAAAAACTAAATCTGATAATGTACATAAAGGGTCTGGAATTTGGTGAGCTATCATTAGTGTTATTATCATCTTTCTGTTAGAAACTGACTCATAAATCAAGTTATGTGTACCCTAAAGTTCAGAGGGGAAATGGCCCCTTTTAATGTTCTTAACTATTTGGATTTGCCACTGGTTTAGTTACCCTGAAATTAATATTTTTTTTTATCATCTACGATTATTTCTAACTGTGTTAGTTACCATGATTAGAGAGAAATTTGAGACTGTGATCTCTATTTCTAAACACCGTAATCCATTTGGACAGAAGTTAGATGACGTTTTATTTGATGAAAGGCTAGACTCAGACTCAGGAAACCTGGGTTCTAATCTTAACTCTACCATTAAAAAATTATGTGATATTTAGCAAATTGTCATTGGCTTTGTATAGATTTTCTCAACTATAATATGAGGTGGTTGCACTATATATTCTTTAAAAAAATTTTCATGTATTCATATATTCATATAATAGATTAATCTGTTTTTGGCTATAATTTTGAACATCAGCAAAGTCCTCACAGAGAAGGTGACATTTCATTAAGGCCTCAAAAGGCTGCAAGGAAGCCAGCCAAGTGGCTACCTGGGGAAAACACCTTCTGGTAAATAGTAAAAATGTTGCAGGGAGAGCATACCTAGTATAGGATGAGGAATAGAGAGAAGATTAGTGTGGCCAGAGCAGATGAGGAAAGAGGAGAGGAGATAAAATCTAAGCAGTGATAGAGGGAGGCCAGATCCTGTAGGGTCTTGAGGTTATTATAAAGATTCTGACTTTTGCTCTCAGTGAAATGGCAGCCATTGATAGGTTGAACAGAGGAGTGATATGGTCTGACTTACATACTGAAAAGACCTCTCTGTCTATTGTGTAGAGAATAGTGTATGGGAGGTGAGCAGACAGAACTATATTCAAGATAAAATATAACAGTGGCTAGGTCTAGCGTTCAGGTAGTGGAGGTGTTAAGAAGAGTTAAAGTTTGCGATGCATTCTGAAGGTAGAGCTGATAGGTTTTGCTGTTGGATTGGGAATTAAGTGTGGAATAGAGATATGAGTCAAGGACAAATCAAGAGTTCTTGGCCGTGGCCTGAGCAACTGGATAGATGTAGGTGACATTGATTGAGATAAAATGAGTTTGTGAGGGGAAGATCAGGAGTTTGATTATAAGAAAGTAACATTTCAGATGTCCATTAAGCATCCATGTAGGTAGCTTGACATATGAGTCTGGAGTCTAGGGAGAGAGTTAAATCTGGAAGTTGTCAACTAATAGATGGTGTTTACAACTACAAGACTGGATACAAGCACCAAGGGAATGACGGTAGATAAAGAAGAAAAGAAGTCTGGGTCCTGGGGCCTCCAATGGTAAAGGGAAAAACTAGCAAAGGTTCACAAGAAATGGTGACCCATGAGGTATAATGAAACCCAGAAGAGTATGGTATCCTAGAAGTCATAAATACAAAATATTCCCAGGAACCTATAATTCTTGGACACAAAACAGTCTGCAGCTATCCACAGATTTGTACATAGGTGATTAGAATCTCTCATTGCCTGTAATTCCTGAGAGCTTAGGGAGGAGCTGGTATTTTTTTCAGGTGGGAGGGGGATCTCGGTAGAAGTTGTTTATGGACTTTTCTTCAACTTTTTCTAAGCAGGTTATATCTGGGATTGACAGACTGTGGTCCTTCAATGAGGTATGAGTCAGAGATCAGAATACATTTTGAGAAAAGGGAAAAAATTAATATTTCGGATAAAAATTTATCTCGACAACAAGCTACTAATTTTTATACCTGTGTCTCTTTACACACACTGTCAATTATTTCTTGATCAAAACATGCTACTGGATAATGACTAGGAGGGTTAGCTGTTCCCCACATTCTTTTGAAAAGCTAAGTTCTGAGTTATGAAAGTTATACCTCTTTGAAGGGCATTTGAAGATGAAAGTCAGACTCTCTCTCCCTCAGCAATGAATTATGTTGGCCTCTCTTATTATCCCCTCATTTTTAAGAAATGGAAACGCTTTCACAATGTTTAATGGGCTCTTCACATGTTATTTCACGCACCATTAACATAACAGGATAATAAAATTGATGTTTAAAATACTCTACTTATTCCATGTAAGGCATGAATATGCAGTGACTATGATTAACCCAAGACAGAAGAAGAGGGCAGGATCAAAGCCATCTGATGCAACACAAGAACAGTTCTGGAGCACAGGAAGTAGGTGCCCTGCCTGCCTGTTTGAGAGAAAATAATAGTCATAATAGCTATCATTTATGTTCTAAGTCCATCCCCTTATTCAGCCTTCACATAAATTGTATGAGGCAATATTGTCTCCATACTCTTGAAGAGGAACTTCACATTAACTAAATATCAACTAGATTGCTTGGATCCCCTGTCAGAAGAGGTGTGTTATGGACTAAATTGTATTTGCCCAAAATTCATAGATTGAAGTCCTAATCCCCAGCACCTTAGATTGTGACTGTTTTTGGAGGTACAGTTTGCAGAGCAACTTGGCCTTCCATCAGAAAACAAAAAAAAGATACTCAGGTAAAGAAAATGACTCTGAGGCTCTGTACATGGTCAGAGAGGTGACAGAGAAACTGCCTGGCAATATCCACTCTCTGTGAGGCTCTGCTCTGCTTCCTGCCCTTAGCTTCTGAGAGTGTCCCTGAATCCTTCCAACAAATCCTCTTTACTCTACCTAGTTTGAGTAGATTTCTCTTCTTTCCAACCAAACAATTGCTCAGTGAATCAGTCTCCAAGGCCATGCTCTTTCCTTTAGGTATAGTATGCCAGAGTCTTTCTAAACTAATCCCCAACAGCCCGGCAACATTCCTGAAAGTACAGGATCTCTTTTATTCAATACGGCAAATGTGTACTAGATACTATATTAGCCAGAGTTCTCCAGAGAAATGAAACTAGTAGATCAGGTCTTAAAGTCTAGGAGCGGTGAGGCTGGAGGAGGCAGGGAGACCTCTGGTAGACTATGGTGAGGTTTGGGGTTAAATATAATGGAAGCTTGAACTATGGTAATGGTGGTGGTCCTGGAAAGGAGGAGACATAGGCTAAAATCATGGCTGATAATCAACTCCACTAGTTACTAAGGGAGGAACCAGTGTGACTTTGGGGTTCTGAGATCAGACCAAATGAATAAGGGTGCCAGTCACAAACATGCACAACTGAGAAGAGAACTATCTGGTTCTGAAGGGAGGAAGGAGGTATATGTGGTTTTAGATATGCGCCTCACACAGTGCATTCTTACTCCTGTCTACCACGGTATGTTGCCCTGAGCTTCGCTCTCCCTCCCTTTATTTCAGTTCTTTCTTCACCAATATCATCACTATCAACCATCACACTCAGTCCTTTGATAATACACCAGGGCAGAAACAGGTTTTGTGCAGATTGAAGCTTATACAACTTGAGGGGAACTTTTTGATAAAATAACCCCACAAAATTGGAAATAGGGTCTTGGAAAGGGGCAGTGCAACTGAGGAGCCCTGAAGCTTGAGCTTTATATTTATATTATTTATATTATATCATTTCTGTTATTCATTCACCTAAACTCAAGTATATTTGGAGAACTCTGTTTTTCTCTTGAGGAGAGGCTCCCAAAAAGCAAGGTGGATGCTTCTTCAGGTTCATGGCTAATATTTTGATCCAATGCCCTACAGACTTCTGTGCTTAAAACCAGAACTTGAGGCAGGTTTTCAGACCTCTAAAGTCCTTGAATCTTACAAGAGGGCCATGGAATGGCTAGAAAAGGACTGCTGGACATAGGGAGCCAAAAGGAGGACACAGTGTGGGACTGATAACTGAAGACCAGTGGCAAAGGTGACAATGGCAATGAATGCCAATGGGGAAGACATTGATAAGGGGAGACAGAGGTGGAGGGGAAATTCAAAAATGGCAGAGAAACCTGGAAGTAATTGAGTTCACCTCAACTTGGACAAGATAATGTTTTCTGAAGTCAGGCAAAAAGTGAAACTTAAAACTATGATTTAATTCAGTTATAGGAATAAAAGACAGGTTCCATTTCTAGCTCATTCAGGTATAAGGCTTGTAGATTTGTATCTGCTCTGTATATCAAAACAACGATCACTTCTCATAGGCACCACTACTGGGTGGTGGTAAGTATGGTGCACTGAATTGCTATTTTTGCCCGAGGCTCTGGTTCTCTTACTGGATATTGTTCTGTGCTTTCTCAAATGGCTTGTTCACTGATTTTCCACATACTCTTTGAGTGCTTCCTCTGCTGAGCACCCAGTTGTGTTGCATGTTGAGGGGACAGATACATATCAGATAAGATTCTTTCTTTTAAGAGTTCACAATCTGAAAAGCTAAGACTAATTTTCATGAAAGAGGAGACAATACAAGACTAAAATATTAAAGAAAATAGACTAAATTTCATTGGAATCCAGTAAAGGATGATAAATACCAGCTGGAAAAATCTAAACCCTTGCAACTCAAAGTGTGGTCCCAGGACCAGTGGCAGCAGTGTGACTGGGAGGGAAATTGTTTGAAATGCAGAATCTCAGGCACTACTCAAGACCTACCGGATCAGAATCTACATTTTCACAAGTTCCTCAGTGTATTATATATACCGTAAAGTTTAAGAAGAACTACTTTAAGAGAGTTGGTTCGTGAGTCAAGCTTTAAAGAATGAGTAAGATTTATAGAAGCTTAATATTTATTAGTGTTAGATATCTTTAGGCCTAGTATTTCATTTCAGTCTTAATAAATGGAATCCTCACTCTAGCTTTGATAGAGAAAGCCCTTCTGATTAGTAAAAAGAAACCTGGATAAAGGGGGCGGGGGTAGTGGTATTCATGCAAAAATAAGATGAAATTGCAAAGTGTAAAAGTGTAAGGTCATCTGGAACAACTAGATATTAGATATGAATGCTGAAAATACAAGAATAAAACCTTACCTGCTTTTCTGAATGTAGACCCTTGTAGGAAAGTTTATATATGTAACCATCCTGCTCTGGGTTCAGTTCCTCCCTATATGCCCCCGGCACCCCTCAGGCTGTTGCCCCAGCTCTGGAGCTCAGAGAGAGTGTGTTTGTTACTGAGTAAGTTTGCATGTGGGGCCCTTAAGGGGAACGCCTCTGATTCCTTCAGGTCTGTCTCACTCAGCCATAATTTACACTGGTTTTTATAGCCAGAAGTTGTGGAGACTTCTCTTACTGGCACTGGAATACTGGCCTGGGGTTCCCAGTATGAAGCTGGGACCCCTCGCTCTTCTGAGAATACCTCTGTAGCTAAGACATTCCTCCCAATTCTCAACTGCCAACACTAGTGTGGGACCAGCCTGTTTCGCATCTCCAACCCTCTTACCCGTCTTGAGGTGACGTCTTCTGTGCGTCTCCAGTTGTAGGACTTCTGTTCAGCCAGACTTTAGGCAACTCCCCATGATGGCTATTCTGTGGTTTAGTTGTAATTTTGATGTAGTTAGAGGAGGCAAGTATAGTATTTATCTACTCCACCATCTTGACCTAATGATCTCAAATAATATCATTTCACTCACTATTTCATCAAAACGTTGCTGAAATGTTACAGGAACTTAACTCTTATTTATATCAATTAACTTGTGGTAAAGCTGGTTTCCCTTAAAGTGGCAAATCTATTGATGATAAATTAGGACTTACTGAACTTGAGAGTTTAAAAAGTTTTTCTTTTTGTAGATTTGTATCCTGTCACCTCTTGCATAGGTGTATTAGCTGCATTCAGTAATCCCAAAAGTATTCTCACTAGGATGTGTGTGTGTGTGTGTGTGTGTGTGTGTGTGTGTGTGTGTGTATGTATGTATAAAATTTCCTCTTGGAAACATCCACGCTTCTTAAATATAACCTTATTTCTTATTTCTCCTTCCTCTCCTCCCCCACCGCCACCCACTCCCCTTCTCTCACTTCTTACTTCCATTTGATCTCCCATTGTGGCTTCTTAAATCATCTTTACTACAGCCATACATGCTAAATAGTCTCCCATGCTGCAGTTGTTCTTTTCTGCCGAGATTGCCATTCCTTTTGCTTCTCTGAACCTCAAATGTCATGTGCCCAGCTGTCAGGAATTATCCCACATCTGTACCCCATAGCATTTCTTCTTACCTCTCTTATGCTTCACAGGACTTTCAAACCTGCAATACCGCTGTCTGTGTCTCTGTCTTGAATGTCTTGTTAGACTCTAAACTCCTTGAAAGCAAGGATTTTGCCTTATTTAGCTTTATATCCCCCACAAGATCTGGCAAGAACAGGTACTTAGCAAAGAGCAGGTGTTTAACAAATCACCGTTGAATAAATTAATAATGATAAAAATACAAGCAAAAGAGATCCCTGACAAATTAAAAAAAAAAAAAAACGTAGACATGAATGCTGTGAGGGGTAGGGTGTGGCTTGATATACTTTAGAACAGGGGTTCATCCGCAGGTGTTTTCTATAAAGAGCCATTACAGTAAATATTTTAGATTTGTGGGCCACACAATCTCTGTCCCAACTATTCGACTCTGCCATTAAATTGTGAAAGAAGCCACAGGCAATACGTAAATGATGGGTATGGTTGCGTCCAATAATACTTTGTTGATGGTTATTGAATTTTGAATTTAATATAATTTTCATATGCCATGAAATACTATTCTTTGTAAATTTTTTCACAGCCAGTTAACACTTAAAAAACTATCATTACCCTGCAGGCAGTAGAAAAATAAGATGGGTGGATTTGGCTTTCAGGACAGTTTGCTGACCCCTGATTTAGAATAATAATTAAAATGTTGCAATTAAAGATGATTCACACCGAAGTCTTTATGTTGGTCAAAAGGACAATGATTGAGTGCAATCATTTATGAATTTTTTTGCAACCAATTAAAATAATATAAAAATTATGTAGCAACATGGAAAATACTATGATAAATAGCAAGTTGAATAAAGCAGACTCAAAAATTATGTCTATTTTGATTATAACTATGTTGAATGAATCTTGAATAAACTATGTGCAAATTATGTATGCACGAAGATTGAAAAGGAAAATGAAAGCTGCTTGATTTGTATGAAGTTGGAACTGAGGGTAATTTGTTTTTATCTACATGTGAGTATAAAGCTTCCTTTTAATTCTCAGGTTCTGTGATGTCATTACCATGGATATGTATCTCAAATTGTTTCATGGGGTGAACTCCCTTTGCAGACAAAGAAGGAAGAGGACAAAATTTACATTGGTCACAGATCATGAGAGTTTTAAGGAGTGTTCTAGTTAATCATCACTGTAAAACAAACAACTTCACACTTACTGGCCTAAAACGACAATTATTTTATTATACTTACAGCTTCTGTGGGCCATAAACTCAATCAAGGCATGGAAGCTATTGTGTGTCTCTAACCTACAATGTCTGTGGCCTTACCTGGGGAGACCGGAATGCCTGCAAATGACTTGAATGGCTGAGGGCTGGAGGATCCACTGCTGAGATGGCTTCTTCACTTTCTACTTGGAGTCTGGGCAGGAATGATTCCAAAGATGGTGTAGTAGTTTCCTAAGGCTGCCATAATGAATTACCACAAACTAGGTCGTTTAAACAACACAAATGTACTGTGTCACAGTCCTGGAGGCTAGAAGTCTGAGGTTAAAGTATTAGTAGGACTGATTCCTTCTGAGGACCATGAAGGAAAATCTGTTCCAGGCTTCTTTCTTAGCTTTTGATGGGTTGCTGGCCATCTTTGGTGTACCTTGGCCTGTAGATGCATCACACCTATCTCTGCTTTCATATTTACATGGACTTCTCCTGTGGACCTATCTATCTCTGTGTACAAATTCCTTTTTATAAGAACATCAGTCCTATTGACCTCATCTTAACTGGATCATCTGCAAAGAACCAGTTTCCAAAAAAGATCATACTCATTGGTACTGGGGGTTGGGAAGTCAATATCTTTTAGGGGATGCAATTCAAACCACAACAGTTAGGCTCAGCTTGGACTGTCCACTACAGCACCTACAAATGGCCTGTTCACATGGTATGGAGCTGGGTTCTGAGAGGAGCATCCCTAAAGCAAGCCTTCCAGGTAGGTGAACCAGGTAGAAATTGCATGGCTTTTATGACCTAGCTTTGGAAGCCATACTCTATTGGCAGTCACAAGCTTGCCCAGACTCAAGAGAACAACATAGGCTTTACTTCCAGATTAGAGGAGTATCAAAGAATTTGCAGCCATTTTAAAAGCCACTGCAAATAGGGATTTTTAACCTAGGGATAATGGACCCATTGGGAATCCATGGATAGCTTCCAAAGGGTCTGAGAAACTGCAGAAGCTATGCAACCTGTTGTATTAGCTCAATTTCTTTTTTTCTGAGACATGAGACTGCAGTACTCATTCTATGTTCAAAAGGGTCTATGACCGAAAAAATAATTAGGAAGTACTGGAATATTGGGTCCATCTGCTGCTTCTAAACAGAAAAGGACACTCCCTTTCCCTAATTTAGAGAAAATGTTTTCCATCTCTGGCTTGGCATCAGAGCCAATCTTTCTCCTTCCCCAAGGCAACTTCTGCCATCTGCCAAATGGCATTGTTCTGTGACCCTTGTGTCCTTGAAGCTGTTTAGAAGCCTTAAAGGGAGGTTCCCAGTGATCCTAGGATGCTCTGGCTTCTAGGTGAACAGGGATGGATTGAAAGGAACCTGTCCTCCCACCCCCACCTATAACTAGGAGGCTCTATGATATCCCCCATTGGACAGCCAGTGTAGAGAGGCTCCTTCCAGAGTCATGTCCCCTTTCTGTTCTCCTTCCAACCTCATTTGTGCTTCTGCGCTATTTGTATATCTGCCTATCTCCTCTACTAGCTAAAAATCTCCTTTGGGAGCAAGTAACTGTCTTATTTCTCTTTATATTAAAAAATATTAAGTACTTGGTTTTACATGTGATAATGTTCAAAACAGTTGGTAATTTGAAAACATCAAAGCTGAGCTGCAGGAAGTTAGAACAGGTCCCCAGGGACTCTGCTGCCAGTTTTTGGCATGAGGGTGCTGGTTATACATGTTGTTAGAACATCGGGCCTCAAGGGTTTACCATTCTAGGAAGATCTCGTTTGGTGGAGGATATCAGCTGCAAACAGGAGCTACAGTGGGCCAAGATAAGAAAGAAATTTGAGAGTGGGCATTTGAGGAGTAAAATTTAGAGCTGATCTGGTTTCTAATCCTAGTTCTGTTACTGACAATCTGTGGGATACTGGCAAGGTGTTTCTATATGGCATAGTAGAACCTGAATCTTAGCTCTCCTATATGTTAGCTGTGAGAGAGGAAGCTGATGTACTGGGTAAATGTTTGTCCTCTAAAGGCCAGACTTCCTGGGTTTGTAAATTTTTTCGCAGCCAGTTAACACTTTAAAAACTATCATTAGCCGGCAGGCAGTAGAAAAATAAGGTGGGTGGATTGGGCTCTCAGGACATAGTTTGCCCACCCTTGATTTAGAACAATAATTGCAATTAAAGACAATTCACATCAAAGCTTTTATATTGGTCAAAAGGACAATGATTAAGTGCAATGATTTATGAAATTCTTGGCAGGCAATTAAAATAATATAAAAACATATGGAAAACACTACTATAAATAGCAAGTTGAATAAAGCAGACTCAAAAATTAGCTCCTCCTGTGATTGCCTGCAACCTTGGGCCTTAATAATCCCCTAGAATCCTCAGCTGCCTCATCTATAAAATACCAACTTCCTGAGCTCACCAGCCTCTACCAAGTGTTCTTCATGAGACAGGCACTGTTCTAAGTGCTTCACATTCTTCACCCCTTTCATCCTCAGAACAACCAATAGGTAGTATTTTTACCCCCATTTACAATGGTGAAACTGAAGCACAAGGAAGGGATAACCTGCCCACGGTAACACCCCTGTTAAAGGGCACAGATGGCATTGAACCAGGTTGTCTGGCGTGCTGAGTCTGTTCTTTTAACCGCTTCCTTACCACACAGCTTTCTAACAGATGAGCCTAAGTTGCTTAGCACATAGTAGGAGCTCAGCAAATAGTTGTTAGTACTAAGGATTGTTCTGAGTCTCACAGCCTCATCTTTAAGGCGGGGATGATACGATTTAATTCAGAGGCAGAGATGACACAGATAGAGCACTAAACTGTACACATGAGGTTGAGATGCCTAGGTGTGCTGTCTCTGGTGTTAGCTGCATGTCAAGTGGATGGGCCACTGGTCTTGATGACATAGATTTGGGGACCAGGACCTCTCAGTGAATACTAAGCCCATAGTGCTTGATGTTTTCTAGCTTGAATAGTGTTCTACTCAAAGCAGATACTCAAAAATATGGTTTATTAATTTCTCTATGAAGTAGAGAATCCCCACCACTCTTGTATAGACTACTTTGGGAGAAGGTACGACAGAAATGCTGGGGCAGAAATAATCATCAATCCTACTCCTGATTTCAGTCCTAACTCTGAGAAGAAACTCACTCCTCGCACAATGTATGAATCTCCCAGATACTCCTTACTGCGAGCTTCCATTTAATATGTGCAGTGGCTTCTGGCACCTCTTGTTAATGCATGGCAGCTGTTCTCTGTTCTTACGTCACCTATGCAGATCAATACTGTCTGTCTTTGACTTCTGGCTGCTACAGGCTGGAGATCATCATGTCTATTTACTTCCTGTCAGTAGTGCCATGCTAACTAGTGGGCTCAAAAATACATCTTGGCTGATTCACCTGCTGTTGATCCTGTTGGAGCTAAAGTCTAGCCGTGGTTATTTACCACCTTGATTTCTGACGCTGTGGTCAGACATTTATGTACCGTGATATTCTGGTCTTCTCACCTTCATTTTTCTTCAGATAAATACCCAGAAGTGGGATAACTGGGTCCGTCTCTGTCTCTTGTTACAGCCTTTGTTTTAAAGTCTATTCTGTCTGGTATAAGTATTGCTACCCCATATCGTTTGTTTGTTTGTTTCCATTTTTATGAAAAATCTTTTTCTATCCTTTTACTCTCAGTCTCTTTGTGTATTTTGATCAGAAATGAATCTCTCATAGGCAGCATATGTGCGAGTCTTGTTTTCCTTTCAATTTGGCCACCCTCCCTTTGGATTGGAACATTTAATTCTTTTACATTTGAAGTAATTGTTGATAAAAATGTAGTTATTCCTATTTTATTATTCATATCATTTACCTTTTTTCTTTATTCTTTTTTTTTTTTTCTTAAAGAAGTCCCTCTAACATTTCTTATAATACTGATTTGGTATTGAACTCTTGTAGCTTTGTCTTGTCTGGAGTATTCTTATTTGTCCTTTGATTCTAAATGATAGCTTTGCTGAGTAGAGTGATTTTGTTGTAGACCATTGGTTTTCATCATTTTGAATATTTCCTGCCAGTCTCTTCTGGTCCATTGAGAAATTAGCTGGCAGATTTATGAGTGCTCCCTTATAGGTAACTAATTGCTTTTTTCTTGCTGCTTTTAAGATTGTCTCTTTATCTTTAACCTTCGGCATTTTAATTATGATGTGTCTTGGTCTGGGCCTCTTTGGGTTCATATTGTTTAGGATTCTCTGCAATTCCTGGGCTTGTATGTCTATTTCATTCATTAAGTTAGGAAAATTTTTATTCATTTCTCAAAAGAGGATTTCTATTCCTTGCTCTCTCTCTTCTTCTCCTATGATGTGAATGTTGGTATGCTTGATGTTGTCCCAGAGGCCCCTTAAACTGTCCTCATTTTATTTGATTCTCATTTCTTGTTGCTGTTCTGGTTGGGTGTATTCTGCTACCTTATTTTCTAAATTGCTGATTCGATACTCCTCTTCGTCTAATCTACTGTTAATTCCTCCTATAGTAGTCTTCATTTTAGTTATTGTAGTCTTAATTTCTGACTGGTTCTTTTTTGTTTTCTAACTCCACTTTTATGTTGTCTATCTCTTTATGTTCTCACTGAGTTCATCTACTCTTCCCCTAAGTTCATTGAGCATCCTTATAACCAGTGTTTTGAACTCTGTATCTGGTAGATTGCTTGTCTTTAGTTCTTTCTCTGGAGATTTGTTCTGTTTTTTTTTTTTTCATTTCATTTGGAATATGTTTTTTTTTTCCTTTGTCTTTTCATTTTGGCTGTTCCTATGTTTGTTCCTATGTATTAGGTATAAAGTCTCCCAGTCTTAGGAGAGTGGCCTTAGTAGCTGTCCTGTGGGACCCAGTGACACAGTTTTCCCTGTTCACTTGAGCCGGGTGCTCTGGGTAAGTCCTTTATGTGGTTTGTGTGTGTCCTGTTATAGTCGAAACTTGGTTGCTGTTTGCTCATCGAATGGGAGGGATTGACCCTTTGGCTGATTGGTTGTGAGGACTGGCTTGTGAGGAGCTAACCCTTCAGAGCAGAATTGGCTTTAGTAGGGGTTTGGTGCCTGCCCAGTCTGCCCTTTGGGTGTGTCATCCTGATTGTAGCCTCAGGTAGTATTCCAGCTTTGGTGGAAGATGGCCACCAGCTGTGCTGGGCTCATCAAAAGGACAATGGATTGTGGCCATACTTTTATCTGGAAGAAAGCTGCCCTTCCAGCCTTTTGGGAAGTTCTTTGCTGGAGGCTAAGTTCAGCTGCTGCCTGTGCACTGCCTGGGGCCACCTGGCATGGGCCAACAAGCAATCTGCAAATGGCCACCACCCGTGCTGAGCCTCGAGGTGCCTTGAGAGGCCAAGCCGTGAACCGATGCCAGCCACTAGTAGTACCAGGTTTGGGGTGGCTCAGCAAGGGGTATGGGGCACGCCAAGGCCAAATGCTGCTTGTTTGAGTTTTGTGAACCTTTGTAAGATTTTAGGAAAGTCCTCAGCATAAGCCAAGACAAACCATTCTTATGGAAAAGCCACTTGCAGCTGCTTGGGTGGGCTCACAAATTGGAAGGGACAGGATTTCAAGGAATCATCTGGGCAGGGCAATCTGTGTTAGCCAGGTTGATAGAGACTCAGATATGGTGACTACTTGCATCTGCACACCAGGAGTGAGAAAGGTTCATCAAAAGAACAATGGATTGTGGCCATACTTTTCATCACAAGCTGCCCTTCCAGCCTTTGCCCTGAAGCCAGGCAATTCAATTCCTCCTGCATGGCCCTGGCACTTTTTGAGCAGCTGCCACAGCACTGGAGCCCAGAGGGAGTGAGTCCATGAGTGAGTAAGTTTGTATGCAGGACCTTTAAGAAGAATGTCTGTGATTCCTGCAGTCCTCTGTCTCACACAATTTCCATTGGTTTCACAAGCAGAGGGGACTTCTCATCCTGGCACTGGAAGCCTGAAATGGGAAGGGACCCTGAGTGTGGGGCTGGGACCCCTTGCTCCTCCAGGCTGTGGGAGGAGGAACCTCTGCAGCCAAGATATCCCTTCCAATTTTCAGCCTCCACGCATGTTTGTGTGACCAGCTCATTTAGCATCTCTACTCCTATCAGTCTTGAGGTTTCTTCTTACATATGTCCTCAGTTGTAGGACTTCTGTTCAGTCAGACCTCAGATGACTCCCAATGGTAGTGTTCTTTGTAGTGTAGTTGAAATTTTGATGTGGTTGTGAGAGGAGGAGAGCACAGAGCCTACCTACTATGCCATCTAGGCTGGAAGTCTCTCAACACATATTTCTTGAGTGCTTGCTTGGTATTTAAAAACGTATAGCATTTAAAAATGATATAAGCAGAGCACACAGTAGCTACTTAGTAAATGTTCATTAAACAAATGAATAAAATTATGAGTAAATGAATGAACTACCTTAACAAGTTAATAGATGTTTCATAAATACACAAAAGATCATAAAAACATAGCATATATTGAAAAGGAGATACAGGACATTCAAACAATGCATGTGTGGCTCTGCTCACGGCACATGGTTTCCTACTTCAAAAAGTGGAGGGAAGGAGGAATTATGGGCCAAGGAGTCCCTTCCTAGCAGTATCCCTCTTAGCCATGAGGAGCATTCACCTTGCAAATAGATTATATATATATATATATATATATATATATATATATATATATATATATATATAAAATAGGTAACAGAAGCTCCAAGGTCCTTTGGCATCCTTTAGCTTCTTGGCTTGCTTCCACTTCCTCCTAAAGCAACATTCAACCAAAGCCCAAGAGATAACAGTAAAAAGGAACAGGCAGTCATTTCTTGCAGGAAACTGATGAACACAGTTCACTGTGTGGAGGCCGCCATGCGTGCATCTCAGGACCACTCATCCGGGCATCCTGTGGTCCACATGTCTGTGTGCTTCCTGTCATGATGCTGGTGTGGGGCTGTTTTGATGTAACTAAGAGTAGGAATGCCTTGAATAAAACTGATATTTTCTTCTAAAGCCTATTCAAAACCTGTTTATTCCTCCTGGGAAAATCTAAATCTGATGCTAAAAATATACTCTGAGATTATTCAAAGGCTTCCCAAAAAACACTTGCAGAGAGGAACTGGCAGAAACGCACACAACTCTATGGGGCTGGCAGAATCTCACCTCTGAGCGAAATTTTGGGGTATGGGTTCCAGAAGAAAACAGCTTCTGAGAGAAGAATGTTTTATAGAGGAAGCACTAAGAAAATCTTTACAAATGCAATGCAAGTTTTGACACAGAAATCCATGCTTACAGCAGACCAGAGTCAATAGAAAGTCCCTGTAGATTTACACTAGGCTTGTAAAGAAGTAACTATTAAATGAGAAGGAAGAGTAAGTAGAGAGACCAAATGGAGTAAAAAAAAAAAGAGAGAGAGAGAGAGTAAGAGGAGAGTGATAAAAGAGAGAATGAGTGTTAGAAAGCAAGAGAAAATAAAATGGCAAAAAGAAAAGTTTGACTTCTGCCTTCCTTCAACTTTTTTTTTTTTTTTTTTAGCACAATACATGTATCTCTAAGAGGCAACTTCAACCTGAGGGATTGACTTCAAAAAGTAAGGATACTTCTATTGCTATTGACTCATATTATTCAATGCTATGCTTTTCTTGCTAAGTTATTGCTTATGACCAGGCAGAAAGAAACCTTGCTAATTACCACATGAGGATGGGATTGTTTGGCTAAAGGAAGAGCAAAATCTTTTGCCATAATGTCAATAATATTTACTCTGCACCATGCACTGTGGAACATTCTGTGCATGCATATGGCTGTTGGAAAGACCCAGTGCTCGCCTTCATGGTAATTCCTGGCTAGAGCAGATGACACACATACATTAAATGAACCATTGGAATTTTTAAAGAGAGAAGTATCATCTTAATATTTATATTTTACTAAGATTTCTCTGGGCTATGTTGTGGCTAATGCATTGGAAAAGGGCAGAGATGAACGCAGAGACACTGGTTACTGGTTAAGAGGCTGTTATAGTGGTTCAGGTAAGAGACGATGAATGGAAAGAGAGTAGTAAATAGAATTAAAAGATATTTGGGGGTAGAATTGGTATGGACTAAACGAGAACAGGGCAGGTGCATTACTCCCAATTTCAGACTTTACTAACTGGATAGAGGGATACAATTTACAGAAATACAGGGCATTAGGAGAGAAGTATTCTGTTAGAGAAACAATGAGTTCTTTTAGATACTGTTTCTTGTGTCTCATCCTATAATTTAGAGTCTAGACAGCAAAAACTACATTTTTCATACCCCCTTACAATTAAGTCTTCAAATGTATTTAGGTTCATCAATTAGGTACACTCATGTGAGTCTTGAATTCAGAATGGAGACAGCAGAACCTGAAGCATTCATCCTGCTGGTGCAAATTTAGCAGATATAAGAGAATCTGCATCCAGTGAGCTGGCCACAGCTGCTTGCCAGGTATATCAGAGATAAGTGCATATTTGGAACATCCACAATCTAATTCCTCAGCTTCCTGCTATGGCAAAGATAGCACTTCTAGAGGGTTAATTCTGCAGTGTTATTCTGAGTGTCTTTCCTGGACACCTTACCTAGAGCCTTCTCCAGTCTTTCCAACAATTTTTAAGGATGCAATTCCCTGTAGAAACCAATTTTTGCTTAAAATGTATTGAATGGCTTATGCAATCAGCAATGGAAGCTTAATAAATATAGAAACAGTGAATTTGTAGAATCTGCAAGACACCAGAGGTAAATATGTGAATGACATTCAGATACATGCGTATGGAGTTTAGGAGAGAAGACTGGGCTGCCAATTTGTGATTTATTAGCATACAGATTATAATGGGTAAGATCGTTCAGGGAGATATTGTCAAGAAAAAATTTGAAGAGTGATAAAAAGAGGAGCTACTTTGAAAATACCAGTTTTTAAAAGATGGTTAGAAATGTAAGTTGGCCATTGAAGGAAGATGGCTAAAAATTAGGGGGGAAATTAGAAGATGTCGGTGTCATAGAAGCAAGGTAGAAAATGGGTCTATAAGAATGGATCAATACGGCAAATTCTTCCTGGAGGTCAGGCATGTCTATTGAATCTGGTCTTTGGTGACGTTGGCAAGAACAGTTTTGATTACAGTGTTAGAAATAGGATTCAAATGAGAAAGACTTGGGAATAAGGGAAAGAAAAGAAAATAGATGCCATGGGGATAAGCAGTCTTTTAAAGAGGGTGATGCAGAATTGAGGGAGGGAAGGTTTTTTAAATCCTTAATCAGCCTAAGTCACCCCTCCATGATGAAGCATTAGTGAGATGTTATGTGAAATTGTATTTCATATTTTATTTAAACAATGGATCTTTTATGTTGGAGAAAGAAGCACATGTTTGATGGTGATGAGATGAAGTAAAGATAGGGCTGGGGGAGAGTGAAGACAAAAAAGAGGAAATACTTATGGACTTTAAAAGCTGTGACAATATAGAAGCGGGTAGGATCCTGATAGTGGGATGGTTTTAGACACAAGAAAGATGGAGCAAAAGGAGCAGGTGCATCAGGAGTTAGTTGTTGTGGCCAGGAAGTCCAGAATGTACGGTCTGATGGTATTTCTTCTCTTTGTGAAGTAATAGATGAAGTTCTCTTTTGGGGTTTGTGGGGGCTGAGGATTAGAAGGTCTGAATGATCAGCCTGTAGAATGGAAGAGCAAGCTCATTAGTTCGCCATCAGTGTCAGGAGCCTGCGTGGGTTTAATGATGAGGATTTGACAATGAGGTCAATCCATTCAAAATGTGAGATTGTTCCCAGTAGTACTCAGGCATCTGCTCACAGGCAAGGAGCACGTTGTCAGCTCCAGTTATCCAGGGCTGGGGTGTTTTCAGGTAGGGATGATGTAAGGACAATGGCAAAAGAAAATGACAGAAGAACAAACCAGGGTTCTCAATGGGGGAGGAGTGGTACTGGCTCGTCCTGGTGTCTATAGCAGGTAGAAGGTATTTTTGGTTGTCGCTATGTTGGGGCACTATTGGCATTTAGTGGGCAGGAGCCAGGGATGTTAAAAGTCCTGCAATGTGTGGGAGGGTACAATAAATCATTGTTCCCCTTCCACAGTTCTCCCATTGATAAACAAAGAAACCGAGGGACCATATAGACAGAGAGATAAAGACAAGAACAGATCTAGTTGGGAGAGACTGAACATGTAATCCTGTAGGATTAGCGGTGTGGTCAGAGAGTGGGACTTCTGAACCCCTGATTTCAGAGGTGTAACAGTTCCCCATGATGTGGCTTAAAGGGTGCATCGGTTACAGTCCTCTGCAAAGTAAATCCCAAGATGGAATTTGATGTGCAAGAGATTTATTGGGGTAACACTGAAAGATCAAGGAGAGGGGGTATAAAAGTAGGTAGGGAGAGCCTTCAGACCACAATGCAGGTCTGCCACTTGGGAAAGGAGAAAGGCAGGAAGGAGGATTGAGTAAGAGTAGCTTTGGAGAACAGTGGCCCTCGAGAAAGTCTCTGCCAGACTGATGGAGGTGCCTCAGAGCAAAGACTGCCCATCAGAGGAGTGCCCAAGAGGACAGGAATGGCCAATCTCTGCACCCCTGTATTGTCAGTCATGGCCTTGGCATGAATGCAGTAGATCTGAATATATAGCAGATGGAGGCTCTCCACCAAGCAGGTTCTCTTCAAGAGACTGCCGAGTAGTATACTTTGCCCCCAAACCTGGGCCACCACACAGGGGTGGCTGCCGTAGTGTCAGTAATATAAGCTCTAATAGAACAGGGACACACACACACACAACACACATTTGCTTTTTCTAATATTTTATCCCTAATGCCTTGGCACATATAAAGTTTCATTCAAAGTTTTCCAAATGAACTAATGAATTACTCACTAAATAATCTTAGGACTATTATTGTTCAATAGGGGTGGTGATAGATAGCTCCCATCTTGTAGGTCTTTGTGAAGATTCAGGGACCTTTCAGGAAGAAGGTTCGGCATGGAGTCTGGCCAATGGTATCTAATAAATGTTAACTATTACTAGTATGATTATTTCTTCTCATTATCTTTGCATAAAAAAACCTTTTATTGTATCAACAAACAGGAACGTGTTCAGACAGTTAAACTATGGGACCGTCTTTTACCTTCCACGTTAGACTCAGTGCTCCGAGAGCATGATGAATCCATGCTTCTCTTGCTTTGTCAATCTTCTTAGTAATTAAGATAATGTTCTAAATATAGTCATTAAGTCCATCGCACAGACAGAATAAAGATGAGGTGAGGGGACAGTCACCTAGCAGACATCAGTGGAGGCTCAGCCGAGTGGATTCTTGGGTAAGGGAGCAAGAATGTGCTGGTGTCATGGCTGTAGCTGGGTGGATCTCACCAATCGGAGATAAATATCACTCTGGAGCGATGTCTTCTCTGCCAGGAGGAGGAAGCAGCTTGCTTTTCCTGGGGAACAAAGACTGTGCTTGTGTTAATGTCTCTAGAGAGAAATGTGTTTGTACATTAGACTGGTAATTAAAGGCTCCCAGTAAACCAAGTCTCATTACTCAGCTGCCTAGATAGCGTCTGGCATGCTGTCAAGTGTCTGGTTGGCACAAGTCTGAGCCTGGATTTGTCCCACCCCTGGGGGAAGGGCTTGGGCTGGGGGTCCACGGGCCCTGTCTGCCAGGGCTCCCAGCATGGGTTCTCATTTTCGTTGCCTGATCGAAAACGAGCAGGTCCTCACACTTCTCAGGTTTCATCATTCTTTTTTTCCAAATATTTAAACAGGCTGTTAAGAACAGAACTATGTCAAATGCCTGATTCAGTGAATCTTACGATAATTAATTGTTGGGATCTCAATTGACATCATGTACCCCATGAGGTTAAAATCTCTCAGCCTTGAGGAAAGCTGTTGTCAGTCGTTCTTCACTAGGCTGCAGGAGAGTCTGTTAGAATCACAGTTCAGATAAGGTAACACCAATCAGGTTTTTCTGCACAAATGAGAGCCTGTGGTTTGTGCTTCACGAATATTTGGCTAATTAATCACTTTCACTAGGGCAGGAGAATAATAACGTTTTAGATTTGTAAAATGCTTTCTAGTCTGCAAAGCACTTTCCCTCATATCATCTAATTTGGTCTTTACTTTTGAGTATTGTTCTTTATCCAGATGAGGGACAGTATTAATATTAAAAGTCACAATCCCATGCAAAAGCCACAATGACTTTTGACTTTTATTGACATCTTTCTACGAACCTGGCACTGTTTCGCGTGCAGTACAGGTAGGGTGAACAGTGGAAATAGGAGAGCCAAAAAGAAGAAAAAAGATTATAAGTTTGCTTTGCCCAGAATGCATTTTATGTGCTAGCCAGGGGACTTAGGGTGACATTTTTGCATAGTTCCTTGCTACAAAAAACCTTGCTTCTTGTAACTAATTTTAATATTTTCCATCTTTCGTTCCATGGTTTTTGAGACACTCTATGATCTAGGTCCTTCTCTATATTATCCTGAATAAGCCAAATTACTCTAATTAATAACAGTTAATACTTATGGGGCATGCCTATGTGCCAGGCTCTGCTGTAAGCAAGTTCTAGGCATTCTCTCATTTAATCGTCATGACAACTCTATGAGGTGGGTAAAATTATTATCTTTGTTTTCAGATTAGAAAACTGAAGCATAAAGAGGTTAAGTGACATGCCCAGGAGCATTTAGCTAAGTAAGTAGAAGGCTGTGAATCTAAGCCAGGTGGTCTGGCTCAGCACTCATGTTCTTCATCACCACACTGGACTGTGTGGCTAATGGACCATGGTTTTCCTTTCAGTCAAGCTTGGACCCAACTTGAGAAACATGGTTTGTCAAGCCAAGTTGAAATCTCTTGGCTCTACATAGACATCAAGTGACTTCCTGAGGAAACCACTTCTCAATTGTCAATGTCCGAATTCATTGCTGTTTTCAGTATACTGTGTTGTCACTCCTAGTCTCAGCATTCAAAACATGGATACCAGAAAATGTCAGAAGAGGCAGTTGCCAACTTTGTTTTGTAATTAAGCTTCTGAGTGTTGGATAGTCACTAATTAAAATTTATTTTTCACTTTTCTCCATAGATATGCTTATTCCTCTTATCCAGGGGGGAAGAAGCTGTAATTTGCTTTTCCCTCCTGCCCTACCAGTTGGCCAGCTCTTCTTTGGACGTTAGTGTATTTAACTCCTGTGGGCAGAACCTACTTCCCACTCTCTTCTCTCTAGGTGCTGACTGCCTGCGCTCTCACTGCCCCATGTTCCCACAGGCTTAGACTTCCTGGGGGTGGGGGGGGGGGGCGCGGCGTTTGTTTGGGGTATTGGTCGACCCCGAAATGAGTCCAGGAGCCTGCTCCTGTTCTTCACGCAGCTGTTCTTCTCATCTGGACAATGGAATGAAATGCACTATCACAGCATGTCATACACAGGATGCTGGATGAATGTTCTCCTTTAGCCAGTAGAGCATGAGACATTTCTTACTTTGAGGAAAAGTTGCTCAGCCTAAGGCCTCTTGGTTTGCTCCTGTGAAAACGGAATTATTGGCTTGCAAAAGAAGTACATTCCTGAAATTATCCCCAAAAGAGCATCATTCACCATCTTGTAGGCTACATATTTCATCGTGCCCACGTGACTATCTCCCTAACTTTATTTTTAGGATTTAAAAAAATTTTTAATTACACCTTAGCACCAGTTTTTAAAACCTACCTAGATGTTCTGGAAAGGGCTTGTCTTTTATAAGAGACTGTTAGAATCACCAAGGGTAACCTCCACTGTCCTTGCAAACAGGACTGAAATAGCTGGCCACACTCACTTGTGGCCACTTTTGAAGTGCCTAGTAAGTTAGGCAGTAGGAACCTATTGGTGCCACACTCCACAAATGGTAAACGTTATTATATATTCATACATGATGTGGGGCTAAAGATAGAGCCTCTGTGAGACTTGAAATGTCACAATTGTTTACATGGTCCTCAGAAAATGATTCTGAAATCACGTGTACCTAGAGGAAGCACATTTCCTCTCCACCCGAAAACCTCCCAGTGTGTTTATAGGTGTGTGCACACACACACGCGCGTGCACATGTACATACACATCCACCCCTTGAGGTTATCAGAGCTCCAGAAAGTACCAAAACACTGCAATACACACAATTTTATTTAACCTAAAAAAAGACCACTTTTCAGCCATGGCTGCACAATACAATTGGGTTGCCCAGGATGGATCCCCAGAGGTTCTGATTTAATTGTTCTGGGGCAGGGTGGGGTGACCACTGTTCCTGTTTGTCCAGGACTGAGGGGGTCTCAGGATGTAGGACTCTGAATGCTAAAACAAAGAACATCTGGGAGTTCGGAACTAGTTGGTCACCCTCCGTGAAAACAGGTGTTCTTTGTGAGTGTCCCTCATGATTCTCACGTGCAGTTAGTGTTGAGAACCACTGGTGTAAACTCTTAAACTTTAATTCACACAGTGAAGAGAGATCACTTATGATGAAAAAAATATTTTTCTTCTGTAGAAGATTCTTTTTAAATCATCATCATCATCATCATCATCATCATCATCATCATCATCCTTGTAAATGAGAAGTCCTGGCCAAATGGCACCTTTTCTCCCGTGAGGGTGGCCATACCCAGGGAGCAGCTTGCCTTTTTTCTCCTCTGACTAGCTGAAATCCACACGCTGGGGAGGGGCTGTCAATGTGGGGAGGGGCTGCCAAGTTGATTATTTTATAATTTAAGAAGACTCTGCAGGAGATGTTTGCTCAGGAGCCCAGCATTCCAAACTGAGTCACCATAAGCTGGAGTCATCAGTCCTAACCAGCAGGAAATTCCAAGCAGAATTTCTTTCCAGTTGGCTTTCAAATGGCCTGTTTATATCCAACAAGCCTTATGAGGATTTGTTTATATCCCTCCCCCTGAGTTGCTGAGCTGGGAGTAAGAGAAGAGCATGCATATCTGGAAACTTCTAGAAGTACAGTGGTTCTCAACCTTGGTATCACATTCAATCACCTGAGAAACTTTCAAAAATCCAGATGCCCATGCCCATCCCCAGTCCAATTAATTCAGAATTTCAGGAGTAGGGACCTGGGCAGTCCTTTCTGAAAGCTTCCCCAGATGGTTGTAATGAAGGACCTGGGGTGAGAATCAATGCTTTAGAGCAATGGTTCTCAAAGTGTGGTCCTGGAATCAGTGGCATGAGCATCACCTGGGAACTCAATAGAAATGTAAATTCCCTGGCCCACCCTGTACCTACTGAGTCAGAAGCTCTGGGGATGGGCCCTAGCAATCAGTTTTAACAAGTCTTCTAGGTGAGTCTCACAGTAAAGTTTGAGGACTAGTTTAGATGACAAGGATGTATTTTTCCAAAAATTTGCTGAGATGCTTAAACTGTTAACTGTTGCCTCTAATTTTCTTGTCTGAAACAAACCAATTCTCTCTTTCTGGTGACTCCCAGTCATAAAGCAATGAGTCCTGGCTCACCTGGGATGAAAAAACACAACAGACACACCTGGGTCCCTACTGTTATTTATGAGTGGGAACCAACGAAGCAAAATAATCCTATGAAGCAACTGAGACAAATTATTTGATGTCCTATAATTAGCTCATCTGCTTTAGTATTGTTTTATAAGGTGCAGCTTTATAGTCTTTACTTATTGTTTCTTCATCTATCAAGCTTGGAGCTGCTAGAAAAAAACATGTTTCAAAGAGTTTTAATTAGAGAGATACTGGGTTGGAGTTCTTTAGGGAGATCTATGATATTGCAGGATGGGGTGTTTATCATGTAGAATTGAGAGCTGAGAGGCTAAATTCACTCTAAGCAAGCACAGTTGAGGTACCCACTAGAGGGTAAAGAAGTGGAGAGAAGGGTAAAGGTGGAGAGAAGAGGATGATCAGCAGTAATCTGAACCAAGAGAAATGAAAGCAAAGACAGCTTGTTCTGTAATCTGGAGAGTTTTTGAAATTTTAGGATCTCAGATCTTCTGCTCCAAGAGTTACTGAAAGGCACAAATGAGCTTTTTTTCTTTTTTTGAATTGCAGAAATTCAAAGGCTTCTTTGCTATTCCCCACCTCCTTATAATATATAGAACCAAATCACAGGAAAAGGCAGCTGACTTTGTACGTGCATTTATAAATTTTTTACAATTTGAGTATTCGGAGTGTTATTTTTTCTAAGTAAAAATCAAAGAATGTTAGGTGGAAAATTAACTCATAATTATACCTATTATGGATATTAATCCTCATCCAACACTCCGAAGTAAGTGTTATTGGCCCATTTCCCAAATTAGGAAACCGAAGGTCAGAGATGCTAAGCAAATAATTTACTCAGCTGTTAAATGACAGAGCTAAGATTCTAATTCAGGTCTGTTCAACTCTAAGACCTTTGCTTGCTTTCTTGGTCCAGAAAGATATTAACTGGGGCATAGGGTTGTGCAGCCAGCTGGCAGTTCTACATCTGGCAACAGCAAGGAGAGATTAGTCCAGAACTTTACTCCCATAGGAAGATGTTGTTGAGAGGCAATTCTCTACCGTGACATCTTGTGACAGTGTCTATCCCAGACTACGTTTTCTGGGATGTTTGTTTAACAAAGATGGAGGTCTCTCTAGGGCAGAGGGCAAATTTGTTTCCTGACTAGGATAAAAAAGATAACACCTCCCTCAAGGGCAAAGGTTGGGCAGGTTTGCAAGTGCCCCCCTATATGATCGGGGGTTTCGGCTTCAAGTTCCTCAGCTATGACACAGACCCATTGTGCACACAGATTCTGTAGAACTGATGTGGCCATGTGTCATAAAGTCCTTTATCTCTGACCCAGAATCTTGTGTCTTCTGCCAGCATATAAGCCATGTCAGGCTAATGCGTTACCTTGCAAGCAAGGTAAAACGTCAGAGCCTTGACAAGTCCTGATATTTAACACCTTAGTAAACACACATACCCCATATCGCACTCCTTCCCTCTCCCTCAGTGCTGAGTGAATGCAGCCAACTGACTGGAATTTACTTCTTAGAATCTTCCCACCATTCTCTTGCTTTCCATGCCTCTCTTGCTACAAACACTGAATCTGAACAGTGACTAGAATTGACAGATGGGAATTAGGAACCTAGTGTTGGTTGATGTTAATTTAAAAAAAAAAAAAAAAGGTCTTTGGTACATGTATGTACCAAATTGAAACTCCATTGTCATTGAAGCAGAGATTGAAAGTGACTTCAGTCATTTAGGCCACTTTCCACTTGATGTGGCAAACATTTTAAGAACCTCTTGTCATTAACGAGATGGAAGTTTATGCCTAAAAAGGAAAGTGAAAGTGACACACTGTCACCTACTTATGATTTCTTCCCTTTAGTTCCAGTCCTGTCCTCTGAAAACACACAGAGTAAGACATTAAGCTTGTTCCTACACCCCAAGTCTTTTTATTCCAGGTTAGACATTTTCCCATTCCTCAGCTCCTCCTCATCAGACACAGTGATCAGACTCCTTGCTATTCTAGTTATCCTCCTTTCAATAGGTTCCATCTTGTCTATCTTTGTGTACAAGTCCTTAAAGAAAAGTTATTCGGTTTTTAAATAGGTAATACAGTACAAAATTCAAAAGATATAAATACATTTCCTTCCCACTCAGCCACTAGCCACCACTTCCTTCCTTTGGCGACTTATTTATTTCTTGTCCTTTCCTCTAAATAGTCTCTATATATTTAATGTTCATTAGTGGGTCGAACATATAGGGTACAAAGAGGAAATAGCTTTACTTTTTTTTTTTGTCATTACTATCTTTAAACCCATTCAGAAGAAGTTTTTCTTCTTACTAGTATAACAGCTCAGATCCTCTAGGCATCAAAAGGTCTACTCTAGTTTAAGATGGATACTTTGGTCTTAAATTTAATACAATGCTTTTCTCTTCCCTCCAGCTCAGACTGAATCTTCAGACCGGATGGCAGGAGAGTAAGGCATCATTTGTTACTTCACTGGGAATCCTTTTCTTCTCTCTGCTCCTTCTGGTTCCCTCAGGATCAGGAGTGGTGGAGGGAGTGACTACAGGGGAAGAACAGAGTCTTATTGGTCATTGATACCCTCTGTGACCATGTGATATGCATCTATGTAAGGTCTCATACCAGAGCACGTAGTAGGTAGTCAATAATTATTGAATGAATGGATGAATAAACTCAGCAAATTAATTGCCCAGATTGGCAAAAGATGGGAGGAAGGACCAACAAAAAAATATGCACAGCTGTGTTCACTGCTGCAAGGTCTGGGGGTAGAAGTGATAAACACGTATGTTTAAGCTGTTGCTCTAACCCAACAATGACCTTTTAGAAAATGTAATATCCAGGACTGTGTTAACATAATAGTAGTGCAGAGGATAGTGGAACTCTGTATCAATACTCCTTATTTTGAACTTTATAGTTCTCCATCAGGTACTTTCATTTTGCACATAAACAATAGAAATTTTTTGGCCCAAAACCAGACTTTATGTTTACCCCTAATAAATTTTATCTTTTTAGTTTTTACCTATTGTTTCCCTCTCTTGAGATCTCTTTTAATACTTACCTATTATCCAATATATAATTGCCTCCTCCAAGATTTTTCATCTACAAATATAAAAAGGTTATCCATGAATTTATTCAGTGAGCTAATAAAAATAGTTGAACTACAAAGTCATTAGAAATCCTCCTTTACATTGATATATATTCACTTTGAAAGATAATAGCACTCTTTTTTTTTAGTATCAGTTAAGATTAAGTTCAGCTGCATACAAAAGAAGAAAATATATAAATAAATAAAAACGATAGTTTCATTCCTTCTCATGTAAACTTGAGAAGAGTCAGTACAGAGCTGATATATTAAGGACCTAAGGGTTTTCTTTCTTTCAGCTTCACCACATGTGGCTTCTAATCTTAAGACTACCTAATGGTTCAAGATAGCTACTAGAGCTCCAGCCATTCCATCCTTAATCCAGCCAAGAGGAAGAAGAAAGGACAGAGGCAAAAGAGGCACCTTTCTCTTGAATACATTGGGTATCTGTTACTAAGGAATATTGAGTTAATAAATGTTGGTTTGGGCAACTGGAAGTATCTTCCTATGTCAGGCTACATATTTCCCTTAACTGGAATCTAGCCAACATCTCTCTAGAAGGACATGAGAGAATTTTGTTAAGTCCCTTTTAGGTATTAAGGTTATCGTAACTACCTTGATCCTATGGTAATACCATTCTAGCAATCTTATCCAAAGTCTAATGCAATTAGTTAGACAAAATTATTTTCAATAAATCTATTCTTGTGTCTAATGATTATCATATTCATTTTTCCCTTGATTTTTCAAAACCCATAAGTTTAAAATCCATTCTAGAATTCTAGAGGACTAACCTCAACTTAAGTAGTTTTTAAATCTACTTGTCCTTCAGGAAATTAGTATGCACACCCATCTCTTCTATATGGAGCTGACTTCTTAAATTAAATCAACAAAAAGCTTATAATTACATTTGCAAATTTCCCCAGGTTCTTGGGCTATAATTTGTATCATTTGGGGTTCAAACAGAAACAGAACTACCAGAACAACACAGAATAAGAGATTCATTCTAGAGATTTGACTTGGGCATTTGTGTGTGTCGTCTTGCGTCTGGTACTGAAAGCTGAATTCTGCAGGGCAGTAAATCTGAATGGCAAGGTGGATAAAGAGTGGAAGAGAGGAGAGCCTGGGACTCACTTCTGTCTTTCACTGTCTCCACGTCTGGACTTACCCCTGCCCTGGCTGCAGGTCTGAGAGCTGAAGGAGCGGGAGTCTAGCTGCTTCTCACTGATGAACCAGCATACGAGGGACAAGGGGAAGCTGCTGTGAGGACCTGCTCCCACCTTTGTGAAAAGGATGCGACTGCTGCTTCCCTTTTACCTTGCAACTCTGATATGAAAAATCCCTTTGGCCCTCCCTTACCTAGAACCCTGTGGAGAAGGGGATTTTGGAAAATGTGCTCCAGTTAAACTATGTGGACATACAAATTTGAAAACCTCAACTGTTTTAAGACAGTTGAAGACTCTCTTCCTACCTTATGTATTTTTTTCTTAACGATTCTCATCTTATCCTTTCTACTTTGACTTTATTTCCTTTGGTAGAGAAAATAGAAAGTGAATAGATGGGGTTATTCTGCTTTCTCTCTGTTACTTGTTAGCGTTATACTGTATGTACCAAGCAGTGGGCTTCACTCTTCCTGTCCTTCCAGCTCTGATTATGGCTAAAATGTCCTCCCCGTCTTCCTTGGCACATCTCTGGAACCTCAGCTTTTCTGGAACACCTCATCAGAGGCTACTGGACAAGAACCACTGTCTCTCTGAATGAAACTCAGTGTTTCCTTTTTTGGGGGGAGTCTATGAAAAAAAATCTAGGATGGTGTGGTCTCATTGTCTCAAGGCTCTTCACATTTCTCTTACTTAAGAGTCAGAAATGAGTCTAATATGAGAATGCTCCTTCTTCAACAATGGGAGCACCACACTACAAAGGCCATTAAACAGATAGTCTTTCCCACCCTCCAAATATCCTCTTCTGGCTGCCTACTTCCTTTCTGTGACAATTGTTTCCCTTTCAGGCTGCCCTTTACACAATTTATTATAATCTCAACAAAACTGTATATGTATGTGTGTGTGGGCACTATGTGCACGTGTGTGTATGTAAGATAAAATTCACCTTGGTAAGGCAGCTCCTACTCAGTAGTTTGACTCCACCACCACTATCTCCCCGGGTGTGACTAATGTGAAGCAGAGCATGGGTATGGGCAGTAGGAAGTGGGAAGCAGAACTGGCCAAAGGCTCTGAAGAATCTGGGTGTTTCAAAGCAAACTGAGGCTGAATTGAGTCCCTAAGAGACACAGACACCTGGAGGGAGAGAGAGAGAGAGAGAGAGAGAGAGAGAGAGAGAGAGAGAGAGAGAGAGAGAGAGAGAGATTGATTGAGAGGGAGAGAGAGAGAGAAACGGAATGAGAATGCATGACAGTCCTTTGCTTTCCAGAACTCTGGGGTGAAGATCTCCCTGAGAACCTGAGTACAGATGTCTGGGTCAGGCAGGGCCCAGGAGAATCTACTCTGTGGAAGGTGAATTTGATTCTCGGGGTCTTCTTGCCTCCCTGCATTCCACCTAGACCTTCTTTCAGGAGATCTGAGATTCCCTTTTCCCTTCTCCCATCATAGAAAAGAGCCTAAAATTCACCTAAGGTATGTTTTCTTCTCCAGACCTTTAAATTTCAAGGTGTAGAGAGAAAAGACTCTTCTGGAAGGATTTCAGACATTCACACCAGGTTGGAGAGTTTTGGCATGTGATTGGGTCTTCCTGGATGTCTCCTTAATGACACTGATGCTAACTGCCCAAACCTCTTGGACTTTCATTCTTAATGAAAAATGAATTTCTAAAGAGATGAAATCTGCTTGGCATCTTTCTAGAGTCAATAGTTGTGACAAGACAGATGAAGCACTCTTTAGCTCTGATCTGTTGCTCGCCCTGACTTTAAAAGCCTCACCCACCCCCAAGACCCAGGGCTAGCTGCCCTTACTCACTGGAGTTTAGTCACTGGAGCTTGTGGGTCTGTGCCTGTGCCAAGCCCATCTTCCTCTCAACTGGGCCCTTTTCAGGTCCTCTTGGCTCTGAGGGAATGAGACCCTGATCACCAGACTTTTGCTCAATTAGTTGGACTTGACTGGGCTATTAGGTAAGATTTCTCACAAGGGCTTAATGAAGCTGGTTCAAAACTGATCTTGATTTTTTTTTTTTCTTAGAAAAAATCCTTGGAGGCTAAAGGAAAGGGAAGGAGGGTGGGAGCATGCTAAAGGAGGAGGGTTGAGGATATGGGATATAGTCTCTCTGAACTTTTTGTCTTCTTAAACTCGACAGCCAGGAGATACACTTCTGATCACCCATAAGAAGAGAAAGTTTGCACCCTTCTCTGAGATCCAGAAACCAAGTGTGGGGTAAGGTATGGCTAGGTATTTTGCAAACTAACCTGCTAAAATATCTGAAAATTAGAATTGCTAGAATTGAAGTCTATTCCAGAACTTCTCATGCATTAATGTACATAGTCATCATATGAAGATTTTGGTAAAATGAAGATTCTGGTTCAGTGGGTCTCGCTGAGTAGAGACCCAACATTCTGCATTTCCAGCAAACTTCCAGGGGATATTTATACTGCTGGTCTGCGAATCACATTATGAGTAGCAAGGATATATAACACCTGAAGAAGCTATAATTGCTAAGAGTGTCTATTTGGGCCATGGCCACTGTTATGGACTAAATGCTGTGTGTCCTCCACTCCCCTACCCCCATCCAAATATTGAAGTCCTAACCAGCAGTGTGGGTCCCTAAGCAAGTAATTAATTCTAAATGAGTCATAAGGGTGGGGTTCAGGTTCAATAGAATTAGTGTCCTCATAAGAAGAGACACTAGAGCTTTAACTGCTCACTCTTTTTTTTCTCCCTCTTTCTCTATTTCTTCCTTCCATTCCTCCCCTCCCAACTTGATCCCAGAAGAAAGACCATTTGAGGACATAGCAAGAAGGTGGCCTACAAGTCACGAAGAGCGCTCTCCCCTGAAAGTGATCATGCTGTCACCTTGGTTTTAGACTTTCTGCCTATGAAACTGTGAGGAAATGATGTCTGTTGTTTACGCCCCTCAGTGTATAGAGTTTTGTGTTGACATCCCGAGCAGACTAATACAGACACAATGGTACCTATCCCAAATGCTCTGACCCCATAACATTTAGGAGAACCAAAAAAACTCCCCTGTGCTCTAGAACCTGACAAGTGACAATTTCTAAGCCCAGATAGGTTGGCTGCTCTCCACACTGTACTTTACAATACCATTGCGCTCCAATTTACTTTTTCATTAAATCAGTGGATTTCGTCTTTGGCTGCACATTGAAATAATCTAAGAGCTTTAAAGAATACCCGTGCCTGGGCCCCACCCCCAAAGACTCTGATTTAATTGGTCTGAAAAGTGGCTTGGAAATCAGGATTTTTAAAAAGCTCCCCCAGGTGATTCTAAGGTCGAGCACCACTGCTCCAAGTCAACATTTAAGGGACAATAGGGGGGTTAAGGTCAGCATCTATTCTGTGTTGGAGGAAAGCGTACAGCTGTCTTTATGTGTGTGTAGGTATGAGAAGGGGTTGAAAACAGAAGCCTTCACTCCAGTGTCACAAAAGAACAAGATGTGGTCTCATTAAGTTTTTGCAAAAGTTCTGATCTACCATGGAGATCCTACCCCCTTTGTGATCAAACGTTAATGAATCTTCAAAGGTTGTGTTAAAGAATCCACCAGGCTGTAGAATAGGCCTTTTTAGTTAGGTGAGAACTAAGGCCGTGCAGGGTAACACCAAACCTTGATAAATAAAGATTTGGCAGAGTCAGCCTCCTGATCAACACGAATCTCATTTTCTGCTTCTTCTGCATAAGCCCAAATTTCTTCTAAAAGCACAGAGTTGCATTTACTATTTTGGTAGATAGTGCCTCCCGAGGGGTAAGTCTTTCTACTCTACTTCTCCTTGAAGTTCTCTAAGTTCCTTCTTCTACCTCAAGTCACCAGGGTCAGACAGCTCTCAAAGAGGAATTATGAACTGAGATGCTAAAAGGGAAACAAAAGCAAAAGAACGACCTCCTCTTCCTTCATTTATTTGTTTAATTTGTTGTGCTTACCTACTTATGTTGAGCCTCGCGGCTCCTATCACGTCACATTGTACTTCAGGGGTTCCTGGAATGGGGTTAAGCATTCTGGAGCTGGGCTACATTTTTATCCATAACCTGAGGAACAAGAGAACTCCAAAATCCTGGTGACTCAGTCTCCATCTACTTTTAGATTTTACTGATCCCACTCAGCAATCACAGATGCACAATGCTTGGCTTTACTGTGCTCGATGAAGCAGTATATCCAGGTAGTAGGCGTGTCTATGAGCTAGATTAAAGATCTGACAGATGCAAACATCTCTAATTGAGAGGTGCTTTATTTTGTACACGATGGGAACAGGAAATTGCATATCCTGCACCTGGTATAGAACAAACATTTAACATATTGTACCCCATTTAATTCTTACAGCAATCCTGTGAGAATAGATATTTTTATAATTTCATTTTACAGATGAGAGAACTGAGATTATGAGATGCTAAGTAATTTCTTTGCCCAAGGTCTTGGCAGTATTAGAACTGGGATTTATGGCTTGGCCATTACATTTCATTGCTCCTAGGAAAATTCTAATCATCTCTATTCTATGGGAGAAGAAATTAGTCTCTAGTTAACCTGCAGGAAGTTTCTAACAGGAACAGTTTACAGCTTGCTCAGCTGCCATACTTCTCTGTCCCTGGTCTTTGGTTTGTTTGTTTGTTTGTTTGTTTGTTTGTTTTCAAGACAGTCAAAAGCCTCATCATGGGTGGAAGGTATCTCACCTTTACGGATTCTGATAGGGTTGAGGGGTTAGTTCCTGGAATTTCCAGTCATTGCAGGGCTTTAGGATAGAGCCCTTCTTTGCCCTTATTCTTTTAAAGACCTTTTCAGGAAGTGGTTAATGAGACCTAAAATACAGGTGAAATTAGAGGACTTAAAAAAAAAAACTAATTTCTCTCTCTCTCTCTTCCAACAACAAAATATAAATGTGAACCCTTTTTCTTTTCCTTAAACTCACAGCACACTGTTATCAACCTCTGGTGCCAGCTTCGCAGTGATACATGTTAACACATGGATGGCTGGAGTTCTACAGTAGCTCATCATCATTTATATTTAAGAACATGATGAAAATGCTGCAGTATTTTTTTTTTTTTTTTTTAGGCAAGGTAACCCTTGGTTGACCTCACAGATTGCAAGGACCTTGTCATCTTACAATTCCTTATTTTTTTAATTTCTTTTTTTATGCCTGCACCCGGTCTTCCTAGGTGGTCTCCTGTTCAAGTACTAACCAGGCCCGACCCTGCTTAGCTTCCAAAATCGGAGGGGATTGGGCTTGTTCAAGGTGGCATGGCCGTAGACTAAAAATGCCACAGTCTTAAAACCACACTTCTTGAAGTAAGATGAGACCCGTTATCAATATAGAGGCCTCTGCAGCTCAATATCATCAAAAGATAATTGTCTTGGCTTAGCTTGTGGCTGGAATGGGTTTTATACTGGCTTCTCTGACTGGTCTCCTCTGCACTATTGTTTCTGCTATCTCTGTCACAAGGTCAGTGAAGATTTGGCTTGCAGTTTAAAGATAATAGTTCTGGATCAAGACAAATCTTGCCCTCATTTGCAATATGAGCTGTTCCACCAATGGAAGTAATTAATGCAATTTGTCCAAGAGTAGGTGAAGTTGGTACCCTCTATTTGAGAGACCCCACTAAGGCCTCAGATGCCTCAAAATACCTCTCCTTTTGTAGAAAATTATATAAATGGAGCCGGTTTAAAATGGAGTCAAAGCTGCCACCCTAGAGGAACTGCCTTGCATGTCTTATTCCTCAAATCTTTGGAATGTTAAAACAGGGTAAAATAACATTTGGACTGGGCCTAAAACAACGTTGTGTCCCAAATAACTGTTTGTAAGGATAACAAGAAAGCAGATGTTATGACTACCAGACTGATGACTACTGAACTGAAAATTAAAAACTTTGTTTAGAATTAACGTCACCGTGTTAGCTGTTCTGCACCCATAGAAATGCCTTCCTTCTATTGATGTTATTGTTTCGCTTCCTTTTATCATAAATACCCACTGCTTTTGTCTTCTAATCGGAACACTGGGGTTCTGCCTGAATCAGTGCATTCAGAATAGCTATTCTTTTTTTATCTTAAATAAATGCTTATTGCCTCTTACTCTGGTCTTTAATTTTAGCTTTACACTTTTATCTTTCTTTGGCTCATCTTGCCCCTCTTACCTGAGCTAAAATTACCATTTGCTTATTTATACAATAGATCTCAGATGTTCAGCTTCAGGATTTCACATTTTCTCCTAAATATAAAGATGAAAACATTATGTTGAGAGGCTCTGAGGATATCGTCAGAGTTTCTTCTATTAGTACACGTTATGTAATTAGATTAGGTATCATGACCTTGGATGGTGTCACAGGTTGAATTGTGTCTCTCAAAAAGATATGCTGAAGTCCTAATCCCCAGTATCTGTGAATGTGACCTTATTTGGGAATAAGGTCTTTGCGGATGCAGTCAAGTTAAGATGAGCTCATATGGGAGTAGGATGGGTACCAATCTAATATGACAGGTATCCTTATAAAAAAAGAAAAGACACAGAGACACATGGGTAGAGCATCATGTGATGACAGAGGCAGAGACTGAATGTGTCTGGATATGTCAACAAACCAAGGAAAGCCAAGAATTTCTGGCAATTGCAGAAGCTAAGAGAGACATGGAACAGATTCTTTCCTAGAGCCTTCAGAGATAGCATGGCTCTACAGACACTTCGATTTCAGACTTCTGGCTTTCAGAACTGTGAGAGAATAAATTTCTATTGTGTGAAGCCACCAGGATATAGTAATTTGTTAAGGCAATCCTAAGTAACCAATGCAGACAGGAAGGAGAAGCTGGCCCGAATGCAGAAGTAGTATCTCTAGAACTAGAAAGCAGGGCACCATCTTCCTTGATGCTGTTGGTTAGAGGCAGGAACCACCAACAGCTTTGTGTGGGTAACTTTTCAGGCTTGTGATTCATTCTCCCTGGGAGAAGTTCCGCCAGCCAGCCAAAGTTCTGCTAAGGCTCTGGAGTATCACCTTTGGGGGATCCTGAGATCACTGTGCAGAGCTGCACAGTTTACAAAAGATCAGGTGCTTGCACAGGTTCCTAAAGAAAGAGGAGATGGCCCAACTTTGTCTGTTGCACAGTTGTGCCTAAGGCCATTTTCCTAACAAGAAACAGAACGGGTCAATTCTTCTTCTTGCGGAGTCTTGTTCATTGACCAGTGCCTGTTCCTAGCCTATCTGATTTTGCACCACTATCTTTAGGGTTAATTTATATTCTTTATTCCGATATGTCTGTCTCAAACATTGCCTATCTCCGTGTTTATGACTTGCCACGAAGATTGTTCAGGGGACCAGTTTAGTTACATTTTGTCTACTAATTCCATTAGGTAGCCAATAAATATTAGTTAAGAGATTTTTACTTTTCATCCAGAAATGGATATCTTTTGAATTGAATGCTGTAATGACTTACCTAGAATTCCCCTTAGGACTGAGGCATTTATTCTTCAAGCTGTTGGGAATGTTGGTTGATGAGAGCCCACCAGGGAGGTCTCCCCAGGGATTGCCTTTGCCTGAAGCAAGTGCCTTGCTCAAAAGTTATTTAATGAGTGGTCCAGGCAAAAGTACAAAGGTCCATCCCCTTACCTCATTCAGATGTCTCTGCAGGATCATTCCGGCTCTAGAGCTCCCTGTAGATTGACTGAGGCCTCTGTTGCAGCTGTATGGTAGTGGGACTTCTAGTTCTGTTTCCCGCACCTTCATACAAGTCTTGTTCCTGTAAGCATCTCCTCCCCGCATCACCCTGCACACAAACCTAATAGTCTGTTTTCCAGGGAGCCTGATCTAACACATTCTTCAACTTCACAATATGTAGGGGAGAAATATATTAACCACCCTTATAGATGAAATATCTGAAATGCTTAGAGCTACATGCAGTGAAATGAAAAACTATCATGTCCCTGCATTATCTCCGTCATAATGGTTGGATCTTTAAGGTTCTACTCTTTCTCAGGAGCTCACGAGTTCTGAGCACAGCGCAGCTGTCAGTAAACATTCATTGAATACAATAAAGGTGACTTGGTCTTTTACTGAGCTAAATAGATCTCTCAATGAGTTTTTTTCTTTGTAATGAAGAGGAGGGTTTTTGGAAGGTATATTACTTTTCTAGGGCTGCCATAATAAAGTTTCATGAACTGAGTAACTTAAACAGTAATTTATGCCTCATAATCCTGGAGGCCAGAAATCTGAAATCAAGTTATCAGCAAGGCCACACCCCCTCTGAAAGCTCAAGGAAGGGATCAGTTTCATGGTTCTCTCTTAGCTTCTGGTGGTTTGCTGGCAATCGTTGGCATTCCTTGGTTTGTAGGCACATCCCCCTGATCTCTGCTTCATGTTCACGTGGTGTTCTCCCTGCGTGTGTTCTCTATGTCCAAACTTTCCCTATTTACAAGGACACCAGATATTGGATTAGGGAACTCCCCCTACTCTAGTATGACCTCTTCTAAACTAATTATATCTTCAAAGACTCTACTTCCAAATAAGTCACAATCTGAGGTACTAGGCGTTAGGATTTCAACATATAAATTTGGAGAAGACATAATTCAACCCATAACAGGGTTTTTCTATGACTTTTTTTGTGGGGTTTCTATTTTTTGGTTCTCCTGTGAACCCTGGATTTCCCACCATGCCCTGTTGGGGCTGCTGAGGGACCACGGCAAAGTCTCACATGCAACAGTTGGGTCTGAGTCACAGGTAGTCAGGTTCTAGTCATCTGAGGTACGGGAACATTAAAAAGCCCCACCTTAGCCGCTGAAGCCTGGCCGGATTGGGAACAAGTTCCGTGCATTTGGTTGGTGGATGCAAACACACAAGAGATGTCTAAAAAGTCGAACTTGTCACAGAGTAAAATGGTGGTTACCAGGAAATGGGGGCGGGGGAGGTGGGGGTGAAATTGATGTTGTTTAAGGGTGCAGATTTGTAACAAGTAGTAAGTAAGCCATAGAAATCCTATTGCCTAGGCACCGCCCAGGTCCCTATGATCTAAAGTGCAGCCCAGGTAGAGAACCAGTGCTGGGTGCTATCCTCCCATGGATGGCATCTGTGTTATAGGTAGTTCTTACCTGTACCACTAATTACAATTCCACTTTGTATGACTATAGAAAACTAAGTAATTTTCTATTTCAAAAGTTTTGATGAAGCTTCCTTTATCTTTTTCCTTAGCAAACAGTTTTATCTCACAGCTACTCAAGAACAGAAGACAAAGGAGAATGGCCTCTATAAAAGGTTGTTTATTCTCAGGGGTAATATTTAAAAATATGTCACAAGCAGGGACATTGACCAATTATTCCACTGGCAGAGGTAAGCAATCAGTTTGAGCCTCACTGGCAGAACATTAGTCCTTTTTATTCCTCCCCCACCTCGATTTAACCAGAGGACCAAAAGGAAGATCCATGGACAGAAAAGAAAGAAAACTCATAATTATTGCTCTTGGCTTATTTGGAGTAATAAGAGAAGCGAGGTTCCTAATGGACAAGGCCAGAGGTCCTAGTAAATATTTTGCCACCTCACCAGATAGGGGACAACAGATATGACCCCAAAACTTTAATATGAAAGCAAGATGAGACATGCTCCACCTTGAATTAATTTGCTCAAAGTTTTATCCCCAAAGATTATCATTTTTTTGTACTCTTCTAATGCTTTTGTGTATTTGTTGTTATGGGAAAACATGTACAAGCCTCACTTTTACCCTATAACAGAAACCAGAGAAGATTCACTGTTCTATTCTCTGGCATGACACACAAATAAAAGGATCAGGGTCCAGGTCTTTTATTTTATTTTATTTTATTAGCCTGGACCCTGGAAGCCAAAGGATGGACCTCACTGTCTTATCCTTCTCCATTACTGGTCAAGTTCTTTGACCTCTTGACTTTGTTTCTGGCTAAAAATTTCATTACTCTGTGAGCAGCTACAGAACTGCTCCATTGAGCAAATGTTGATTTAAACCTTTTAGGTCTCCTGACACTATTACGAAATCCAGTTCATCAAAGATGAAGTCGTTAAAAGAGAGAAATCTTTGTTTTTGTTTGTTTATTGTTCAAAGAGCATTTTATAGGACATTACAATATTTCCCTTCCACATGAACCAATCAGTGTATTGCCACTTTCACAAGCTAAAAGTGGATTTAGAAAGTTTTAGAAAGCATGCTTTAATACCCTATATCTGTTTTTCAATTTCCTGTTATGTTTATGAAGATCATTTATTGTACATTAATTTTGCTACAAAGTATTATTTACATTAAATAAAAGAACAAAAATTAATTTGGTCTGCATAGTGCTTTTCCTCTCATGATTCCAAATGACTTAAAATGAGTCATATATATATACAGACTTGTGTTGTCATTTTTTTCTTCCAGTTCTTTAAAAATGTTTTGATAAAGTAAAAACACACTTCCAACATTAAATATTCTGAAAACTTTAAAATCCAAAAACATAATATGTTAACATAATAAACAAAGACAATATTCAGTCCAAATAAACACATAGTACTCTTTATAAATTAAAGTGTTTTACATTGTGTTTGCACAACTAGTTTACTGCATTTTTTAATATTTCTGCTCCTTGAATGTATCTGCCAACTAAAGTTAATTCCCTTTTATGTTATTATCCCAAAGTTTTCTTTTTGTAGTTTTTAATTTGGTTTAATTTGGAGAAAGAACATTCATCGAAGATAGATTGAAAATAAAATAACATATTTTAGTAAAACTTGTATACATGCCACTCTATTTTATAATAAATGTTTCAGCAAATTTCCAGATACTTGCAATCTTTCTATTGCTTGTTAATGAGTTTATGCAAAGCAATAATACTTTGGTAAATAATTCATCATTCACTTGAAAACTTTTTGTTCCTTCTGAGTGTTTATAATAATGAATTTTTTAAATAGCTATTTTATTAAGAACAAATTCAAAAACAGTTTTGCTTATTTTGAGTTGCATATTGGTATATTGACTTGATGAGGATTTGCTTTCCCGGTTATTTTTTAAATTAAGAAAGTAATATTTGCTCATGTTTTTTAGACGTTTCAAACAGCTCTCCAATCATTCTTTTTTTATTAAAGTTAAAAAAGTTTTGAAATATAACCCATACAGAAAAATGCACAAATTATAAGTGTACAATTCAGTGAATTTTAAGTGAACACACCAATGAACCACCATGAAGATCAAGGTCAAAGATGTTACCGGCACTCCAAATTCCCCTTGTCTCCTTACCCCAATCCTTAGTCTCCCTTTTCCTCACCAATCACAACCATATCCTGACTTCTAACATTATAGATTAGTTTTTTCTGTTTTGTTCTTTATATAAATAGAATTATACTGTATGAACACTTTGTATCTAATTTCTTCATTGACCATGTTCTAAAAATGCATTTGTAGCATTGTGTGCTGTTAATTCCATCCATTATCATTGCTTTAATTTCATTGGTTGACTATGGCTACAAGTAGGCTATCTATTTTATTACTGATAGTTTGGTTGTTTCTAGTTTGGGGCCTGGGATGATTAATTTTATATGTCAACTTGAATGGGCCACGGGCTGCCTGGATATTTGGTGAAAAATTTTGGGTATTTCTATGAGTGTGTTTTGGATGAGATTAAGATTTAAATCAGTAGACTGAGTAAAGTAGATTGTCCTCTTAATGTTGGTGGGCCTTGACCAATCAGTTGAAGGCCTGAATAGAACAAAAAGGCTGACCTTCCCCTGAGTAAGAGAGAATTCCTCCTGCCTGACAGCTTCCAACTACACATCAGCTTTTTCCCGTTTTCAGACTCAAACCGAAACATCAACTTTTCTTGGGCCTCAAGCATTTTGGCCAGACTTTGGATTGGAACTACATTTTTGGCCCTCCTGGACCTCCAGCTTATCTGGAGCCAGAATCATCTAGTTGAGCCACTCCCAAATCTCCTGCCCACAGAAACCGTGAGAGATAATGATTGTTGTTATTTTAAGCCATTAAGTTCTGGGATGATTTGTTATCATACAGCAATAAGAAAATGGAATAATCAATTACTATAAAACCAGTTGGTATGTTTGGGTCCTTAAACAAAATGAATATAGTTCAATTTCTTTAAACTTGTCCTCAAAGCAAAATATTCTAATCACTTACTTCTTGCTTTCTATAACTACTCAAAAATTATGCCATATTTAAGATTGCCTTTATTGTCTAGACTCCAAATTATTCTCCCTCAGTATTTTAAAAACATTACTCCATTGTCTTCTGGTTTTTGGTGTTATTAGGTGAAGTCTGTTGCAAATTTTACACTTGTCCTTGGAGGTAACTTATTTTTTCCTCTTGAAAATGCTGAGATTTTTCATAAGCCCTAAGTTCTAAAATTTCCGCAGTTGTACATAAGTATAGCTGAATGTTATTTCGTTCAGATGGTTAGCATTAGCTAAGCTTTTTTAGTTTGAAGAGTAGTCTTTTTTATTTCCACATCAAAGCATTTTTCTTTATTATGTCTGATTATGTTCTCTCTTCCATTTTTTGTATAACTTTGTTTAGATAAACACTGAGCCTTTTGTTTCTGTTTTCACTGATTAATTTTTTTCTCTTATCCATATCGTTTTTTTCTTTTTATCTCCCCTTCTGGAAGATGTTCTTCATTTTATCAACCATGTCCCTAATTTGGTCTTTAAGTACATCCATTCCACTATTAGGCTCCTTCATTGAATTTTAAAAAAAGGGGGGGGTAATTATTTCAATATCCAATAATTCATTCTTATTTCTAATTTGTTCCCTTTGCCCCAATAGCAATCAGTACTTGTTTTAAGGATGTAATAACTTTTAAAATCTCTGTGAGGATAATTAGACGTTGTACAAGTTATCTTTTATTATTCTTTCTCTGTGTCCTCAAAGGCCACTCTGTCTTTATTGAAGTCTATATCTTGCCTCTTGTTGATTTTCCTTAAATGTCTGGTGATTCTTTGTTGACTATCCATATGTATGAAGAGCTATATTAATTAATATAGGTCAATTGAATGAATTTCACTAATGGGTATGTTTACTCATAAGGCCATTTTCTGAATGGGACAGCTAATTGTAGCTCTGTGGATGTATTTGCCCAGACAAGCTTCCATTTAGCCAGAAAGTTCAGAACCATCACGATTGCTGAAGGGGGAAGGGCTTTATCTGGGGATGGAATTCCACTTTGGAGTAGAGCTGGGATTTATATTTATTATGGAGGCTCTAAAGCCCTTCAAGGTAGACAATACCTCTGCCTCCACCCAAGCCCCTTCCGCTTCTCAGGAAGATTTTCTACTCTCTTCAGAAAGCAGTCTTTAATATTTCAGCTGAGAGTAAATAGCTGCTCTATATGTGGAATGGGGAGGGAGGGCCTAAGTGGCCCAGCTGTTGTGTGGTTTGTCTGTTCAGTGATTAACTCCCCTGATCTTTGCCCCAGGCCTCAAGCTGGAAGTCTCTCCTGGTGAGGAGGATCTTAGCTGAAGCTGAAGCCTTCTCATTTGCACGCTTTGACTTGCATATTACTCTGCTTTGGTATGTGATACAATCCCATCTGCCTTCTGACTCCCCAAAATTTATCTAAGTCATCCAATTTTCTGCTTTTTGTTTTTGGCATTCCGATAGACTTATTCATCCTTCATATATCTTTATCGACATTTCAATAGGATCTTGATAGAAAGGGTAGGTAAATGCATATACTTTGTCTGCCTTCTTGAACTAAAATTGTACTTATAGGCCTAAAAATATTTTATTTAATCAATAAAGCATTTTGATATTTCCCTAAAACAGAGAGAATATAATTATGTTAATTTTTCTTCTAATGAAAAATGACAGGTCAAAAAGTCAGAATTATCTTGTCCATTATCACCTTCCTAATGATTAGAGTAGCAAAGTTATTAAACATTCTTTCTTTGAGTCAGACAACCTAGGGTTGATTCTCAGGTACTCCACTTACTAAGTAACAATGTGCAATTGCTTAAACTCTCTGGGCCTCAGTTTTCTTATTGTAAATTAGGGATAATGATACCTTCCATGTAAGGGGTTATGAAGATTTGAGTACTTAGCATGGTGCCTGGTACTAATCTATTAATTGCAGCCAGCAGCAGCAACGGTTATAATCATAGCATTATCATCCCTGTCATGAGACATTCACCCTGTTTTTCTATCTCCTCTTAGATATTGTTGCTCTAATTAGTCAGAGTTATGAGACCTTTATGGGTTTGAATTTTGTTTGGATGACCTTCAATCCTGCTTCTGGTTTAATCTCCAGGTTGCAGGGAGTATTGTAAAGATAAGAGCGTAGAAATTAAATACAGGTGATGGAACAGCATGAACATAATAATAATGCCTTATGTTTTTATAGCAAAGGTTTTCCAGCATTTATCTCATTTATTCTTTCAAAACATTATGATGTATGTAGTTTAGGTATTTATTGGATATTTATTCAATACACTTTTTTTTTTTTTTTTTTTTTTTTTTTTTTTTTTTTAGCAAGTTACTTTTCTGTGCATCTTCTGTGGGGGACAGCAATAATTTTCCCAACTGACACAAGTTTTTCAAATGAGCCACTGAAAACAAATGTATTTCTTCGGACACTGGGGCCTTTGTTCTGAATGATATATATCCTTAGTTTTAGTAACTAAGACAGATGTGCTTTGGTAAGCATAGACTGAAAAACACTGTCTTACTCTAAGAGTTTAAACTTTTTGAACTTTTTTTGTTTAAATAGGGCAGGTGTACGTAGAACACTAATGAATAAAGTAGACAAAAGTGGGAGCCACCCTGGTTGAAGAGGGCTTAGGGACCTGAAGTTGCCTATTGGGCAACTCCCTTGCTTTCAGCAGCTGCCAGCATGGTGGCTGCGGGGCCACATCGCCATACCTCTAGAGCTCAGGGAACAGAGTCTGGAAACCATTGGCCTGACTTATTCCAAGCACGAGTATTCCAGTTGCTCTGAAAAAGCTACTATTTTAAGTGCCCTCTTTATGTACTCAGCCAATACCCTCAATAGTGTTAATCCTTCTAATAACCACGCCTGGAAGACATTTACCATCTCATTATTATAATAAGGAAACCAAAGTTCGAGGAGTTGAGTAATACAACATCTCACAGTTAAGAAACAGAGCATTTGGATTTTCACTCACGACTGGCTCCGGGTCTGTCTTTTTCCTGCCTCAAAAAGAATGAGAAATCTCTAAGCTCTTTTCTGGCAATAAAATTCTGTAAATTCAAGGCACTTTAAAAGAGAAGAGTATAAAACTAATCAAAACAATAATCACTGGGCCAGGTAGAGGAGGAACTCTAAGTACAAACAAAACAGAAAATTTGAGTGAAGTCAGGTTTCACCAGTCACTGGCTTTTTCTAAGTTTATTGTAGCAAAAAATGTCATGTTAGATGTTTCCCTCCCAAGTATTTTTGTTTGAGTTCATTTTTTTTCAATAGAAACACTCATTAATTACTCTCCAGCTCATGGCCATTGGGTCCTCTTTAGTTTAGTTTGTGGTTAATGACCTACTTTCAGAACTGCTTTGTCTGTTACTGAGTTTTCTGGACTCTCTCAAGGTGCAAGACACTGTACGAAGTGCCCAGAGGCATAATCCCTGCCCTTAAGACTCTCCTCATCAGGCCACAATGAGGGGGATTTGATGACCTGTAAAAGAACACACACTGTATACACCAGTGAGAAAAACACAGGTCATTACAGGAATGCAGAGGTGGGAGAGGTAACTGTACTCTGGTTCAGTGGAGAAAGGCTTTGTGGAGGGAGAGGAGCTTGAACTGAGCCTCTGGGACAGGAGGAGCTTTGAGTAAGAGAAGGAAGAGGTGAGGATAATTCCAAATGGGAAAACAGGCAAGCAGTAGACCACCTGGCTGGAGAAGAGGGCATGTGTCTGCTAGCACCTTTCCTTACTGGCAAGTGTGAAAGTACTTTCTGCTTACCCCATTTCACTAAGGGAATGTAGGCTCAGGAATAGTACTTCATTCCATATGAGCCGATCTTGAGTCTTTGGGGAAATAAAAAATTGTGTCTCACAAAAAGGGAGGAAAGGCTACTTCTATGTATTATGTTGTCCCTTGTGTCTGCACCTTGGGGCAGCAACTGTGTGGCTTAAAATCCTCCTGAAATAAAACTCCGGGGTTATATTAGTTTACCAGGACTGCCATAAAAATGTACCATAAACGGAGTGGATTAAACAACAGAAATTTATTTTCTCACAGTTCTGGAGACCAGAAGTCTAAAATCAACATGGTAGCATGGTCACACTCCCTCTAAAGCCTCTTGTGGAGAATCGTACCTCCTTCTTCCAGCTTATGGTGGCTTACTGGCAATCCTTGGCCTTCCTTCACTTGCAGCTACAACACTTCATTCTCTGCCTCCGTTGTCAAATGGTCATGTTTTCCATGTGCTTTTCAATTTACTTTTTTTTTAAGGATATCAGTCATAGTGGACTGAACTGCAATGATCCCCAATCTTTTCGGCACCAAGAACCAGTGCTCCTATGAGAATCTAATGCCTGATGATCTGAGGTGGATCCAAGGTGGCGATGCTAGTGCTGGAGAGTGGCTGCAAATGCAAATGAAGCTTCACTCACTCACCTCCTGTTGTGTGGCCTGGTTCCTAACAGGCCATGGACCAGAGCCAGTCAGTGGCCTGGGAGTTGGAGACCCCTGTGTTAGAGCTTCAACATATAAATTGGTGGGGGTGAGGGGAATTGATTTCAACCCATAGCAGCACTGGACACTGTTTAGCTTGGCTTTAATGGAACGATGATGCTGTTTATGTTATTAAAACCTGAAAATGTTTGGGCTTGGAGGAGAGCATCTTTCTACTATTTTCTGGACATCCTCTCTTCCCCTTTGAGAGGGTGGATATATCACCTGTTAGACAATAGGACTGTCTCAGTATTTGGCAGAAAGGGCCAACTCTCTTGCTGCTTATCAAAAAGCAAGAAGAATTCAGTTTCTTTGAGTTTGAAAGAAACTGATCCTTTGTTGGGGTGGGGGCTTTTCGTTATCCTGATAAATGACCTCCTCAGGTTATCTTAAGAGAAAATTGGTCTTCTTAGTGTCTCTCTATGTGTCCTTGGATCAGAGACGCTTTCAGTATCAAAATTTAGTTTGTTTCTCCTTTCTGTCTGCATAACTAACACTGTCCTTTAGAGACTTTTGGTGACTGGTCTGTTTCTTTTCCAGGAAGCTAAAGAAACTTTCACAAGCCGAAAGATGAGACAGAACCTGGAGAAACTGACTCTGTCTATTCAAATCATCCAAAGCAGTGGGACCTAGACTACAGCTCCTTGAAAAAAGTAGTGTCAAGTGGAACTAAAAGAATGCTTTCCTGACAAATCTCTTTGAAATTCTGGGGGTTGTGAGGAAATGAATGAAGCACAAAAGCTGGGAGAAGGTGAGGGAGGGAAAGGAGGAGGAGGAGTGGGACTCCGGGTGGCTAAGGGTACTTGTTTGGCAGTTCTCAAGCATGTCATTAATATGATGACCACAGAGCAAAGTAAAGACATATGTGGAGTCCAATTCCACATCATTTCAACCCCAAGAAGGGGCCCAGCCAAACAGGAAGAATCTGGAAAAGGGTACACAATATAATTTGTTGGAAAGAGAATGTTTGAAAGAGATTAGCTGCTACTTGGGTTTAGAGTAACAGACTTCTTCTAGCATATCCAATGACATAATTGGAAGCTAATTCAAGGTGAACTCTAAAGGCAAGTTACAAAACCAGCCCTGATGGAAAAGGTGTCTATAAAAAGACTCAGTGGGAGAACTATCCTGAACAACTGCAGGTATGTGTGTCCCTATCAAAAATCTCTGGCGAATAGAGAACCTCAGCTCACTTACAGCATATCATAAGAGCTTTCAGAATAATCAAGGAGGCTTTGGGGGAAGGTTGAATAATTGCTATGCAGAGACAAGCCGTGTGTCTCCTCACTTGGGCATTGAGGGGCTCAGGAATCTCGGTTCCCTATCCCCAACCAATTGGTATTTAGAATGCGGCAGGTCTTCATTGCTTGTCATATATAAAAAATCTGACTTCAATAAAAATAAAACAGAATGTACACAGAAAGACAACAGCAAGGAGACAAATCAGTAAAGAGTGGCATTTCACCTACAAACATAGATAACTATTGTCTTCATATTAAGACTGTATTAAGAATGAATAGCAAGGCAAATAGGACAAAATTAAAAGTCCAGAAAGAGACACAAGAATTTATGTAAGGTGTGATATAGGTGGTATTTCAAATATATGGGGAAAGTTGAACTTTTTTTTTTTAAAGACAGAAAATGCGTTATTCAGACTCGTCAGAGAAACAGACAGTTTGGGTCTGTAACAAAGCATCATGCTTTAAAGCGTAGGCCAGCAATTGTATATGAGAGTACGCAAATTAACTACATGCAAATTAACTCATCAGATCAGTTTTCAATCTTTAAAACAGAATAAGCTGTTCTGTAAGAGCAGCACCTTTGTGACATTTTATACTTTAGTATTCCTCTTTTCCTTCCTCACCCTCCCCTTCAACAAAATCATACCATCTTCCTCATAATCCTTCTCAAGGGCAGCCAAGTCCTCACGGTCCTCAGAAAACTCTCCTTCCTCTATGCCCTTACTCACATACCAGTGGACAAAGGCATAGATCAGGTCGAACTTGTGGTCCAGGTTAGCTCATGCCTCAGCAATAGCTGTGGTGTTGTCCAGCATCTACACAGCTCTGCTTTAGGTAGGTCTCCACCAAGAACCACAGTGGGAGACTGACAATGCCAACTTTGAAGCCAGTGGGGCACCAGTCCACAAACCGGATGGTATGCTTGGTCTTGATTGTGGCAATGACAGCATTGACATCTTTGGGAACCACACTGCCACGGTACAACAGGCAGCAAGCCATGTATTTACCATGTCAAGGATCACATTTCACCATCTGGTTGGCTGGCTCAAAGCATGCACTGGTGATCTCTGCTATGGAAAGCTATTCATGGTAGGCTTTCTCAAGAGAGATGAAGGGGGCATAGGTGGCCAGAGGGAAGCGGATGTGGGGCAAGGGTACCAGGTTGGTTTGGAATTCTGTCAGATCAACATTTAGGGCAAATCTGAGGGAAGTAGTGATGGAGGATATAATTTCACCTACCAACGTATTCAGGTTAGTATATGTTCAGTACTCAATATCAAGGTTTCTATGTCAGATGTTGTAGACAGCCTTGTCGAAGATACAATCAGAGTGCTCCAGGGTGGTGTGGGTAGTGAGGATGAAGTTGTAGGGCTCAATTGCATCTGTGGAAATCTGGAGGTCTGGGTCAATGGAGAACTCCATCTTGGACTTCTTGCCATAATCAACAGAGAGATGGTCCATTAGCAAGGAGGTGAAGCCAGAACTGATTCCCCCACCAAAGCTGTGGAAAACCAAGGCACCCTGAAGACCTGTGCACTAGGGGTTGGCCAGCTTCTGAATTTGCTCCAAGACAAGGTCAGTGACCTCCTTGCCAATGGAGTGGTGCCTGTGAGAAGAATTATTGGCAACATCTTCCTTGCTTATGTTGAGCCACTCAGGGTGGAAGACCTGGTGGTAGGTGCCAGTGCGAACTTCATCAGTACCATGGGTTTCAGGTCTACAACACTGCCTTTGGAACATACTTGTCAGTGCCTGTCTCACTAAAGAAGATGTTGAAGGAGTCGCCTCCCCCACAATGGTCTTATCATTTGCTTCTGGCCATGGGGCAGGATGCCATATTCTAGGCAGTAGAGCTCCCAGCAGGCATTGCTGATCTGGACACCAGCCTGGCCAATGTGGATGGAGATGCTCTCATGCATGGTTGCTGCTTTGCAGATGCCAAGCGGATGACTAAGAGGAAGAGAAAAGGTTGTTGCTTGAAAGTTGAACTTCTTAATAAAGGATGTTGGGACAATTGAAAAGCCATACACTACACAAAATACCAGCAAAAACTCCAAATAGGTTTGGTGGTCTCATCGGAAAAAAATGAACCCATTTATTTTTTCTGAGAAAACTTGCTTGGCTGAATTTCCGACCTAGGAGCTGGAAAGCCTTTCTGTGACTCGACATTCAGAAGAAATAAAGGAAAAGATTGACAAAAACATCTAAGTATAAATACAACCTTTTGAACGACAAAAGTCAAAAGACAGATAACAAACTGCCAGAAATATTTGCAACTTATTTAATAAGGGACTAAGCTTCCTAATAGTTAAAGCACTCTTAAAATAAGTAATCAACAACAACAAAAGAAAAACTGACAGAAAAATGTGCAAAATGCACAAACAGACAGTTCACAGGAAAAAAAAAAGGAAATGGCCTTTACATATATGAAAAAATCTTCAACTAGACTTATGAGACACTCAGATTAAAATTATACCGAGATATTTCTCCCCTATTGAACTGGTGAAAACTCCAAAAATTGAACAATACATTCTGTTGGCTACATTTGGAGCATCTGGCATTTCACATATTGCAGGTGGGAGTGCAAAATGGTACAGCTTCTGAGGAGAGGAACTTAACAACATGTGACAAAATCATATATGCATTTACTCTTTGACCCAGCTTCTTGGAAAACTCATAAAATACATCTTCACCAGTAGAAAACAAGTTTGCCCAAAGCCGTTAATTACAGAATTATCTGTAATAGCGAAGGACTGGAAATACAAATGTCCATCAGTGAGGACTTGGTTAATAAACCAGTAGTAAGGGACTAATACACTATGGGGTACTTGGAAGCTATATAAAAAGAATAAGGAAGAGTCTTATAGACACAACGTTCTCCAGGATACCTTGCTAAGCACAAAAAGGGCAACACAGTGATGTGCTATGCTATATTTGTATGCGAGATCAGAAGAAATTACTATAAATGTACATATATAAATATATTACTTATGCATTCAGGCATGTTCATATATATATACCCTCTGGTTCTTTTGTAAAAACACTACAAGGATATACCAGAGACTATGGTCACCTAATAACAGATGTGGGGAGGGGACTGGGGTATGGGGTCTAGAAATGGAAGTGAGATATCGCTTAGGAAGCCTTTATATTATTTTTGGATTTTGAACCATGAAAACATGTTATGCGGTGAAAAATAAAATTAAGCAAAAAAGAAAAGAAAATGAACATGTTAACTAAGTCATTAACAACCATCAGAGAGATTCTTGAGTTGAAATTTTCTCCATAAATGATAAATAACACATACCACCCCAGGCACTCAGCAATCTTTGGAAATATTAATAAATATGAAGAAAGAACACTCAGCCAAGTTGCCCAGTGACAGGCTCATAGCCAGCTCTAAAATTGCCTGAAAAATAGGACAGTAAAGACTACTGGCTCTGGAGACAGGCAGACTTGGGGTTAAATTGCTCCTTGCTACTTCCTGGGAGGTGAGTTTAAGAAAGCAGCTTCTAAGAGATTGTCAACAGATAAATAGATAAAGAAGTTTCAGTATGTGTGCACATACTCACACACATATGGAATATTATTCAGCCATGAGAAAAGAAAATTCTGCCATTTACAAGAAAATGAAAGAAACTTGAGGGGCATTATGCTAAGTGACAGACAGAGAAAGATAAATACTGTGTGACTTCGCTTATATCCAAATCTAAAAAAAAAACAAAAAAAAAAAACAAAAAAAACCTGGAGAGTAGAATGGTATTTATCAAGGGCTGGGGGGCGGGTGTGGGTGAGGGTGCGAGAAAGAAAGAGATGTTGTTTTAGGGTACAGACTTGCAACTAGTATATAAATAAGATATGAAGATTTAATGCACAGCATAGTGATTATTGTCAACAATACAGTTGTCCCTTGAACAACATGAGTCTGAATTGCTCAGGTCCACTTATATGCAGATGTTTTCCAATAAATATGTACAGAACTATAAATGTATTTTCTTTTCCTTATGATTTTCTTAATAACATTTCCTTTTCTCTAGCTTTTGTAAAAATACAGCATGTAATACATATAACATATAAAATATGAGTTAATTGACTGTTTATGTTATCAGTAAGGTTTCTGGTCAACAGTAGGCTATTCGTAGTTAAGTTTTCACGGGATAATAAATTATATGCAGCTTTTCTACTGCATGGTGGGGGTGATGTTCAAGAGTCAACTGTACTGTATTATGAACTTCAAAGTTGCTAAGAGACTAAATTTTAATTGTTCTCACACACACAGAAAGGTAATTATGTGACATGATAGAGTTGTTAGCCAACTGGTGATAATCATATTGCAATATATAAAGATATCAAATAAACATGTTGTACTCTTCAAAGTTGCATGATGGTCAATTATATCTCAGTTTAAACAAAAGAAAGAAGCGACTGGATCTTTCTGAGCCTGTTTTCTCACCTGTAAACTTGTGATAATACCTTTCACACTGGTGCTGTAGGGCTCAAGTGAAATATTGTACATTGTACTACCTGGCCTACAATAAATTAGTCCCATTCTCCTCTTTGTAGCAGGTGCTACAAATCTCAGGAACAAAACGTGACCATGAAGTCAGGAGGCACGTAGTCTAGGGACGAGAGAGACTCAGGAGGAAAGCACACTTTTCTTTATGGCATATCTAGCCGTTTAGGTTCCAGTTCTTCAGATTTTGCAAACACTGAAAACAGAAAGTTCTTGCAGAGAGCATTGAGAGGCATTTCCAGGACAGTGTGCTGTGAGGAGTGGGAGGCTCTGGGAACACTAGCTCAGAGATGTAGAAATTAAAGCCCTTCGCTTCTGGCTTCACTGTCTGCTTCTTCATTCCTCAGCACTTTGGTTTCCCTTCCTCTCTGGAATTTTCCAGGCAAGGCTGTAAAAGACCTTAGATTTCTTTGATTTCTTTTGAACTTTGACTAAGAAAAGTGATTCAGTATCTGCAACAGGGAAAGAAATGAGCTTTGAAAAGAGCCTGCAGGAGATTTTTAAATCTTTGAGATCAGCTTAGACGTGTTTTGGGACCAGATCTGGGATCATTTTTTCATTTATATAATTTAGTCTCAAGAAGAGGCAGAGCCACAGAAGTACCTTCCAGTTCTTGGGACTACCAACGGTATCTATAATTGAGAGATAAAGAATGGCCGTTGATGCCGACAGGAAACAAAGCAATCCCTGGTCTTGGTTCCAAAGTTGCTTCCACTAAAAACTGATCCTAGGTGGGACTACCAATTTCTGAGTCTGACAAATTAAGGAAAAATACTCTAATGTTTAGATAAATCAGTCTCGAAGCCAGATTCATTCATTCACTCATTCATTCATCAAATAAAGATGAATTAAGTACGTATAGCAGCAGCTTGCATTCTAGTTAGGGAAGAAAGAAACTGAGAAACCTAATTAAAGGTACTTGCCATGGCTGAGAGAAGAATTAAAATCAGGAGGGATTTTTGGTTCTTAGATTTACAAGGATTTAACAGTTGTCTCACATTACCACTCATTGTGCAGATAAAGAAGCTGAGGCCCAGAGCAGTCCTACTCAAAGCCATACAGCTCGTTAAGGGTAGGGTCACAAATAGGCTATGGGTTTCGAACTCCAGGTCCAGTGCTATCTCCATCACAACCTGCAGGTTCAGAGAACAGCTCTGAAGTGCGTGGGAGAGAGAAAAGCCAACTAAAAAAGTATGTATTATTTTGTATGGGAGAGAAGGTGAATCGATTACTTAATTTTCCTCCTTAAAATTCTGTAAGAAGAGAATTCTTTGAAAACAGATGCTGGGTGGGTGGGGACAATGTATTTAATTAATCATTTCATGATTCGCTCATAAATACGGGCTTCTTAGGATAACATCCATTAAAATCCTGAAGGAAGACTCTGGCTTGCTTTGCAGCACTAATGAAAGATGAGTCACCTTACTGTCTTGCATATTGGCTCCCTCTTCAAAATATGTCCCTTTGATAAAAAGACCTAGCTATCGTAGTTGAACTTGGATTCACTTGGTCTCTATGGCAACCAGAACGAATCCCCACAAGTCACAGGAAGAGGGCACTTGACATCTTGAAGCACAACAGACAGACCCTTTATATCACATCCATTCCTCTCACTGCTAGTAAAGGAGACACCATCAAACACGCATTCCTGAGCTGCCGAATAAAGACCTTTCTGCACCCAGCCTGTTCTTGAAGCTGCTGCCAAGTTCAAGAGACATTTATGGATATCACTACTTGTAAGTGACAACTTCAGATTGCTTTCTGACACTCTCCTCTACCACCCTGCACTCAAACAGAATTGGACTTGGTTATAATTTAGATATACCAGAAATTGGTTTGGCTCCAAATGAACAAAGGCTAAAACACTCCAGGTTTTATTCTTGTGCATAAAACAGCTGGAGGTAAGCCACCTCGTGCATCCACAGCTGCTCAACAGAGCCTTTGGGGAAATAAGGCTCCCTCCAGTAAACTGCTCCACCCTCCATTCCTCGTGTTGCAAAAGACATCACAACTCATTTCAGGTAGCAAGAGAAGGAAGAGATGATACAAAAGGTGTGTGCCAACTATCTTTCTACAAGGTTTTACCACAGTGGCTGCCCAACTTTTGAACTAACAGCTCACTGACCCACACTTATTTACTTTGTTACACCTGATTGCAGGGGAGGTAGCGCAATATAGTCTTGATTCCTGATAGCCTTGTGCCCTTTTAAAAAGCAGAAGTTCTATTATAAGGATGAAGGGGAGCCAGCAGTCTCTGGCACAGCCTGTAATCTAGGTAACTGAAGAGCTACATGAACCTTTCGATGCCTCTCAAACTGTAACTCAGTGTTGGTTTCTAGCTCTGGTCCACAAGCCCACTGATTTAAATGGCCTTCATATAATCATGGACCAGTGATTCTCGGTTACAATGTTGGTAGCGAGGTTCCTTCTTAGTGTAGAAGCAGTGGTGTAATGCAGTTATCAGGCAGAGGAGACTGGGAGCCTCAGTGGCAGGACTGGAACTCAGGGGCAGACATGTCCCCAGGTAGCTGTGTGTTCTGTCATCCCAGTGTCCCGAAGAGCAGCATGCTCGAGCCGGGTTCACCTGGACATGATGCGAAGCAGAGGAACGCCGCCCTTTGCCCTCTCTTCCCGTGAACACATTAACTGTTGGAGCCAGAGTCTGAGTGTTCAGGTCAGCTGTTGAGGGTGAGGCTGAAAAAACTGGGGACTCCAGGACCTGGAGGCTCGGGTGCATGAAGGCTGGACTCAGGTATAATATCTTCTCTGGGTTATTCATGAAACAATCCTGCTTGTCTTTCCCCAGGATTAGGGAGAGATATTTTCAGGCCGTCTGAGTTTACAGCTTCAGGGAGGAAAGGCCACAGTGGAACAATTATCATTTTTCAGCTTTCGAGGTTCAAAATAGACTTTTGAACTCCCAGCATAGCTTGTCAGAAAGGGCTTTTGTGTCTCCATGCCTGGCTTCTGGGTATTAAAAGCAAATGTTTCTGCCATAGCAACAGACACGGGGAAAATGCTTATCATAAGGACATAAGAGCCAATGTGCTCAGCTCTTAAGCACATTCTGTCTGGACAGGAAGGAGAGTCAGGGAGGAGATTAGAGAAGCAGTGATGAGGGCCTGCACCCCACTTGCTGCCCCTGCCTTTGGCCCAGTCTGGAAGGCGGGGTGCCATAGAACCCCAGTTTGGGCATTTTGTGCCCTGAATTTCTTTTGGGGCTCTGAATGATGGTAGGCACCGAAGTTGTCTCTCCTGTTCTTCTGTATTGTAGGAGAAGAGAATGACAGCGTGCGACGCCTAGAGAGTTGGGCCTGAGGTGGCCTTACATGAGCCCTCTGCAGACCTATGGGGTGCAGGGGCAGCAATGTTTTCTCGAAGGTCCTAGAGTAAAGGGTGCAATTGAGTGACAGAGGACTGGAGGGCGGTGCAGTAAGGACAAGAATATATAAGCAGCGTGTCCCCGGACCACTGGTAGGGATCAGCTGATCCACTTAATGCCACAGTTTTTCATAACCTTCACAGAATTTAGATCGCACCCCAAGGAGAGGGAAGGACAAGTTCTGAATTGACGGAGTTTAAAGAGTCGAAATGACTCAGAGAGCTCCGGATTGCCAAGTTTCCTTTTTTTGCTATCAGGCTTAAGACAAAAACTAAGTATAATTGTGCTTGAAAGAAAGAAAGAAAGAAAGAAAGAAAGAAAGAAAGAAAGAAAGAAAGAAAGAAAGAAAGAAAGAAAGAAAGAAAGAAAGAAAGAAAGAAAGAAAAAGGACCTCTCCATGTGTGGCACACCTCAGTTTATAGCCTGAGAAGTCTGAACTTGCTACAAAATTGTATGTCACCCAATTTATTAAAAAAATAAAAATAAAAATAAAAATTGAACTTTATTGTATATCACCTGAATGAAACAGTAAGAAAAAGAGGTCATTTCTGGGAGGGTCTCACATGAGTGAATAGAGTTACTAGTGGACAAATTTAATCAAATAGTATTTAAGCAGGTACTTTTATATATATTTGTGGTTAAACAGTTGGATAGAAACCTAATCAAACAAGGATCTCCCAAGGAGGAAATGATTGGCTTATCAAGGACTCCCTGAGGAGATTCAGCCCTGGACCTTCACCACCTTCCAGTTACCCCCAACCTCCCACTGGCTCATCTCTGAGGCAGACCATGCCGCGCTGCTCTGTTCAGCAGCACCCGCCACTTCACGCAATTTTACTCTGCCTCCTCCTTCACAGCGTCCTTGGGGAAGCTGGGCGCCGCTCTAGGGTAATTATGGGCAGAAACCCAGCGGGGAGTCTCAGCAGTGGTTCTTTCCATGTATGTTTTGGCACCTCATGCCTTCATTGAATTTCATTCTCTAGCTATAAAAATTTAAAAAGCTATCTGTAAATGCCTTCCGTGGAGGAAACCACTGAAGAGGCTCTTCCCTGGGCTGTGTGCTCCTGCTTCTGAGACACTCGGACTCGTTATATCACCTCATCAACCTCTATTTTCCTGGGACGTTCATACTTTCTGCACGGAAATGTAGGAATTAACATAAATCTCAGCACCTGGCACGTAGTGGGTGATCATTAGTGTTTTCTTCCTTTCTTGACATCTCTGCCGGAGTGGAGAACGGCTGAGTGTTTCCTTCGTCCTCAACTCCCACTGGAAGCTTTGAATAGAATTTATTATTTTGAGGCCATTCCCAAAACAGCTTATTCACACATCCCTTTTTGTTTTTAAGAGATCTGAATTTTTGGACTTCTCTTTAGTAGAAATACAGGGAAGTCTTGATTTTTCGCAGAAGGAAAAAATGATTTTCAGTCAGATAAGTGTGTCCAAGCTTATCGACATACAGAGCTCATTGTTTCTATTGCAAGTACTGAATTATGTTAAACAAATATCAGAACATTGCTTTTAACTTCCCAACAGATGCTAAAAATATCTGGATACTGTGGTTTCATTATCTGGAGCAGTGGTGAGGAGACTTTTTAAAAAATCTAGCTGAGGGGCGCTCAAAGTCAATCAAGGACTATTTTTAAAAAAATAGCAACTAAATGTAGTGGGCTTATACAAAGAAAGAGAAAAAATAGAAATCATTTTCTGTATTGGCTATTAAAATAAAAGATACAGAACATAAAACTCTTTTCAATGAATATGGTAAAATATAAAACCATACACTGTAAAATTTTGATTATCTGGAGCCCTTTAGAAAGGGTCTGATGGCTGACTTTTCTATGTAGCTCAGGATTTATATTTTCAAGCAATGATCTTTTAAGACTTTAAATGGAAAGCTTGCTAAAATAGATCACACTCTCCCATGCGTTCTTAAATAGAGTATAAAGAACACAATTTAACATCTTCCTGACTTGGGATCTCAATTAATTCTTATTAATATCAACTACAGTAGTCCCTCCTTATCTGTGGGGGATACATTCCAACACCTCCACTGGATGTCTGAAACTGTGATAATCTGAACCTTATATGTATTATGTTTTTCCTATATATACATACCTATGATAAAGTTTAATTTATAAATTAGGCGTGGTATGAGATTAACAATAACTAATAATAAAACAGAACAGTTATAACAATATGCTGTAATCAAAGTTATGTGAATGTAGTCTCTCAAAATCTTATTGTACTGTACTCACACTTCTTGTGATGATGTGAGATGATACAATACCTACTTGATGAGGTGAAGTGAGGTGAATGAAGTAGGCATTGTGGCATGGTGTAAGGCTACTATCAGGTTTAGTTCAATACAAGCAGTGTCTGTGATACCACAACAGTCAATGTGATAACCTAAAAGACTAAATGACTAATGGGTGGGAAAGTATACAGTACGGACAAAGATATGATCCAGCTCGCCAGTGGGATAACGTGAGACGGCACGAGATTTCAACCCATTACTCAGAATGGTATGCAGTTTAAAACTTATGAATTGGTTATTTCTGGAATTTTCCATTATCAGACCACAGTTGGCTGTGAGTAACCACAGAAAGTAAAACTGCAAAAAACGGGGGGATGCTGCATTATACGGTTCAGCGTTGATATAAAGATTCCCTCAAAATCAGTTTAGGTACGTGAGACTGTTTGCCTCTTTATTAGTCCCAGATCTCTGTGTGTTTGTCTCTATCTTCCCTTGCTACCCACTGCCACTTCTCACTTCTGTCATATGTTCATCTCTAGTGCCCTCTTTCTCCTTCCTTGTTTCTTTTAGTGATTGGTAAGTCAGATCTAAATTCGTTAAAGCTATTTGCAAGCCAGGAGCAAATGATTCTGAATGGAGTTTTAAGAAGAAGGTATATAAGCCTTAGTGATTGGACTTTATAATCCATATTTTATTTAAAGATTTGTTTTTATTTGTATAGTTTTTTTATTCTGCTGCTTCTTGATTATACCTTGTTATCAACTGATGTGCAATACATTGAAACTTTTCATAAACTATAAAGAGCTGTACAAATATAAGATCTTTAGAGATTTTTGTATAACCTGTATTTAGTCCATGCCAGTCAGCCATGCCCAGCCTTCTTAAGCCACAAACTGATTATACCTGTTTACGTGCTGGTGGACAAGTTATCACTATTACGTGACTGAGCAAATACAGTGAGACGGCACTGGTAGTGTAGGAAGAAATTGCACCTGGATTATGGATTTTATATTTAGAGTCATAGTTGGCCACAGATTGCTTTTTGCAACAAGCACAGTGGGACATCACCACCACCAGTCTGTCCCAGACATCAGGCTTGCCAGATGGTTGCCATGTGCTTCGAGGCAATGCTCTGTAATTTCCCTGTAGGCTGGTGGGGCCTGGGCACGTGGAGACTTCAGACCAGTTTCTTTTTTCCCCAAGCAGCCTCAATAGTTTATCCCAGTTTGCTGTACAAATATTATCATTGGCTATGTATGTCCCTACGTGAAAAATATGCTGAGAAGTACTGGTGTTGGGTAGCTACACAGGATCACCAGGGGCAATGTTCGAGGGTATGAACGACTTATGTTTCCCTCTGCCTGTTATCTCCTGGCATGCTTTGCTGAGAATGCATTCTTTGTTCTTATCACAGTAAACAGGGATATTAATGACCAGGTGGTCTAAGGGTTCACTCTCACCAAGCTGCTGACCCAGTCCTCTCTAAGACAATCCAGCTGGTCCTAATATGTGGGAGTTTTAAAAAAATTAAATTCATTCATTTAACATGTATTTGTTGAGCACAGACACTGTGATAAACTCTGGAAACACAAAGGTAGATAACACAGGACTCCTACCCCAATGAACCTGAGAGGGAGATGAGTGTGTATATGAATAATCACAACATGATGTGATGAAGAAAGGCCCCCACACAATACACAATTCTGGCCTTCATAAAGGGACATCTATTCTCTCCTTTATTCCTCAAACCTAACAAGAGATGAGCACATTGTAGCAACAGGACCCTCAATCTCAGTAAACTCCTCTTGGCAGGTTTGGGTTCCCGGGTCATAGTTCCATGTGATATAACTGTTTATTACGTGATTGAAGAATCACGGGTTCATTAAGTTGCTAATCCTGGCATCCTACCTGCAGGACGCAGGTCCAAGTCTCTAGAGACTCCCACAGTATCTAAAACATTTTACCACAGAGCAGGAGAGCAAGGTTAATGCCAGTTTCTGTCATACAGGAGTTGTAGATATGCAGTCCGAGAGAAAGCAGGGGACGGTAGAGCAGTTTTCCTCTGAACCAAACACATAAGGTGGGTTTATTATCTATGTTTTCCCTTTTACTGAAGCAGTTTGTTAAGCCTGAAATTTCCATTCTGAATTAAGTTGATATTTGTGTTGAGAAGTCCAAAATGGGACAGACTGACCCAATCAGGCTTAGTTTCTTTGTTTCTTTGTTTCTGTTTTTGTTTTTGTTTTAGTCAACCATTAGAATATTAACTTTTGACCTCCAAGAAGTCAAACAAGTTAACAAAACCATGTCCACTGATGGCACCCTTAATAACTCATTTTGAGCTTCAAAAGGAAATATGTTTACTTACACTTCGAAGATTGTGGTTTCCTTCTTCAATAAAATAATTTGAGATTTTGTTCAGATAAAACTTAAAAGGGCTTTGTCTTCGGAATACCTAAAATCTTTAGATTTTAGCTGGGGTTTATCCTTTGTATCTAATAATAATGATGACTAACATTAATTAAGTATTTTCCAGGGATGGTGACATGAATTAGCTCTTATTAATCTGAAATATAGGGCATTATTGGTGAGTCAAATTTTACATTGCTCTAGTGTTTCTCGCAAACATTTAATTGCATGATAAAAGATTCAAGATATACAAAAGAAAGAAAATAGGCTATTTCTTAATGCAGTATGTGGCATCCTTGCTTTCCTGGTGATTATCTTAAGTGCAAGATTACTTTTGTGAATATGATCATTACTCCTCTAAAACCAGGCATATTTAGAATTCATATGATCGAAGGACAGAAAGCTGTGCTTGTTATAAATTCAGATTCTACTTTGTACTTTATGGAACCCAATAATATACCATCATTGAATTCAGATCTCCCATGTTGAGAAAAATGTTACTTTGGCTAGAAGCAGTTTTCATGAGGCAAAGATTTTTAGATATCTTGAGCAAATTTTTGTGGGGTTTTTTTTGTGTGTCTGATACATCTGATATATAGGCACTCATGGGTTAATAAATATTCCATCCATTTAAGCAACTCAAGGGAGTTGGGTTGAAAATAGGAAGGGTCCTCAGAGGCCTAGACACAAGAAAGCAATTGCAGATCTCTGCTTTTCCTTCTTCCAGGGCAGCCAGCTCATCAGGCTTTGATCTCACTGGCCTCTTCTGCCTTCGAACTACACACCAAGTCATCTGTTGCTTCAGGGCCTTTGCACTTACTGTACCTTCCACCTGAAAGACTCTCCAGCCCCAGCTTTTTTAAAGCCTGATCATTCTCATTCTCCAAGTTTTGGCTCAAAAATCAAGATGCTTTTCCTGACTACTTTACCTACCTTATCTACCTTATCTAAAATAAGCACCCCCATTTTGGTTATCACATTTATTCGTATGTTTACTCATTTACTCTCTGACTCCCACACCTCCATGTAAGATCCATGACAGCAAGGCCTGGGTCCTTCTTGCTCACTGCTGTAACCCCACTGCCCAGTGCCATGCTCAGCACATAGTCGTTACTCAGTACACATTTATAGAGTGAATGAGTAAATTTGTTAGTAAATAAATGAAAACATTGAATGTAGTTATAAAAACAAAATGGTATATTATGAGATAGCACATAAGCCTTACTACATTTATATTGTCACTTCTGTGGGAAATGTGCCCCCTGAGAATGGAACTTGTGAGTGAGCAGGAGACTACATATAAGGGTGAAAATGGACTATGGCATCAAAAGTGGAAATGACAATACAGTGATATTAAATTTGCCTCTGAAGAAATATAAGGAAAGTCTGATGACTTTGAATAAACTTCAAGTCTGAAAAAACATTTCATCTATCAAAATCTTGCCAGTCATCACTGTTTCCCACTCCTGATAGGACTTCTCTTAAGAGAATAAAAATGAACACCCACATTCCTGATTGCATTTTGCTTCCTATGAAAACTGGGGGAGGACAAGCAGGGGAGCGAGAATATTGGGGAGATATTTAAAAGCTCCTTTTGGAGACCCCTAATTTCATGGTCTGTTTTAAGGAGGCAAATGCTATTTTAAGCCTTAGGCTTTTGAACCTAGAAAAACCTGCAGCTTACACAATAATTATTGGCTATCGGGAAACGAAGCAAACAAATATAGTGCTAATTTGATGAATAAAGGAAGGAGGATATTTATTACAACCAGCCCAGCGCTGCCTGCAGGCTGTGAGACATTGCTAGAATATAGACTTTTGGAGGAGGAAGAGATTGGAGGAGTCTGAAAGAAGAAAACAAATAATGCCCTCTGGTTCTGAGCCCCTCCCCAGGGACTGAGAGGCTGCGGTGCATGTCGGGGGATGGAGGGAAGGGACAGCAGATGCAGTTTGGGGGAATTCTGGGATCTGTACTTCTACCCTGTCTGTAAGAAGCCATTGAAATTCTCCAAGGCTTTCGAGCAGGAGAAGCACTGCTGCCCAGAGTTTAAAGTGGCCTTAACAGTGTGGGGAGAATGATGTTAGTGATGCTTAAAGATGTCAACATGAGGTTAAGTGGGCAGCCAACTCCCTGCCACTGAGATCCCTTCCCAGGTCTTGGGGAACACATTCTTGGGTTTCAGTATGGCCAACATAATCTCCAAAGAACCAACCACGTTTTCTTAGAAGTCCCGAATACCACTTGAATACCAAGTCCTGTTGAGATTCGGAGAAAGAAAAAGGCACTTTTGACTATGGGTCAGAAAAGGCTTCTGGAAAGAGCTGATGCTGAGGGATACTTAGGCCTCTGATGGGTGGCAAAGAAAGGCATTGGGGGGACGGGCAAAAGAGCAAGAGGAAAGATATAGAAGAAGCAACATAGGGTCAGTTGTTGGAGGCTGATGTGGTGACCTGTTATATTTGGTTGGGAGGAGAGATCACGAGGGACCATGGAGGAAGACAGAAATTTCACCAAGGAGACGAAAGGGAGTTAAAAACTAGAGACTGATGACAAAGGAAACACACCTGAAAAATATCACCCTTGCCAAAGGTCGATTACCTTTACCTTCTCCTGAATGAGGTATTCATTTATTTACCAACAGGTATTTACTGAATTCCAACTATGTTGCCAGGTACTCTCCTAGCTTTGTGGGTAAAGCAGGGACTACTACAGACCAAAATAAAAGTTCTGTCTTTCATGGAGTGTGTGTTCTAGTGGGGAAGATTAAGTAGAAGTAACAAAGTAAGCCCGAAGGTGATAAATACTATGGAAGAGATAGAGCCAGGCCAGGAAGTGAGGCATCGTGGAGAGTCTGTGACATGGGGGCATTTTTGTCTCATGCCTGCAGCAGACAACACTACTTGGTCACACTCATTCATTCATTAATTCTTTCGTTTGCTCATTTGCTTTTTCTTTTTTTTTGTCAAGGTACGGGAGCAGAGCTATAAACAAGATAAGCAAAATCCATCCCTGAGGGAGCTCATGGTTTAGTAAACAAGCAACAGATAGTTCTAAGCAGCGATCATAGTAATGGAGAAAAATAGCAGGACAAGGGGGTATGGAGTAATAGGGGTAGTGAAGAGATGGTTGAACAGAGACGGTATAAACCAATGGCCAATGGGTGAAGAGTATTTTAGAGGGGAGAAAAGCAGGAACAAATGCCCTGAGAGAGAGCTTCAAGTGTCACAGGACAGTGAGTTCATGGGTGATGATGTTTTTTCTTTCCTCTCCTCTTTTCTTATTTTCCTTTTCTTTTTTTAAACACATAATACTTCTCAGGACCTGCATAAACCAAGGCATCATCTCCTATAATTAGAGACATAGCACTACATCAAAAAAGAGATTGATGGGGTGTAGTTAGAGGAACCACTTCCATTTTCTCACCTACAAAATAGGAGTTGGGATCCATATATCCCAGTCTCTTGTTTGCATTCAGTGACCCTCTGCTTCATGGCGGAAGGGGCACCAACTTGAATGTTCTTCAATTGGGAAAGAAAGCGAGCTTCTGTTCCCTGGCTGGCTATCTCCACGCATTCTGGTTCCTGTCTAGGTCTGTGGCTGCAGGAAAAGGATTCCATTAGACCCCTTCAAGGACTGTACCATGAATTTGAAAGCTTTGCTGATGTACATGATGGTGGTCAATGAAGGTTTTCTGGATGCTTACCCAGTACCCAGTGGGAGGCACAGGTGTTCTGAGAGCTGGAAGCTGGTCCTAGGAGGTGACTTCTCAGTGAATACTGCAGGATCATATTGGTGATAGAAGGGGATCCCTGTATGGCCGTAGGAAACATTAGTGGGTTCAGTGTCATTAGTTTCCCCGAAAGCTGACTCTACACACCACCCTGCAGAGCTGGGTTCTAACCCAGGAGGCTGGTTTGCAGTGTTGGTGGGTGGTACCGCCTCATAGCCTCATCCAGGTGGGAAATGTAGCTTTTACTGATGAAGAAACTAAGGCTTGGGTGAATGGGGGGACTTGCCCAGGGTTAGGCAGTGGTGGTGCAGGGACTTAAACCCAGTTTTTCTGACTTATGAGAGAATTGTGAAGGAAATTAATTATGCTAAAGAGGAGTGAGAGGGATTCTAAACTTCTAAAGACAGCCTTGTTCCCAGCATTGCCCCTGGCAATGACTCACCATTTTGGGTATACATAAGAATTGCCTGGGAGCTTTTAAAATTACCAGTGACCAGGTCTTACCCCAGACCAATAAAAACAGAATCTCTGGAATGAGTCCAGGCATCGGTACTTTTTAAAATACTCCAGATGGTGCCAATGTGCATCCAAGGTGGAGAACCACTGTCTACCGGCAAGCTATTGAAAACAAAAACATGATAATTTTAGAAACTTTTTTTTTTAAAGTACTGATAATTTGCTACTTCTTTCTTCTCCAGTCAATTGAGAACAGTCATTTTTCAAGATAAGAACCAGGATTAAATGGGCATAAGAGCATGAGTAAAATTTAAAATAAATTACTAAGTGAGAAATATAAGTCATAAATTATATAAAAAGGGGAAGAGCTGGAAGAACTAAGGCAGAAAGCAAAGCCAAGATAATATAATAAGAAGAAGGTCACTTGGGAAGGCTCTGTGGGTCTGAATGCAAATGGAAGAAGGAAAGCTGGTGTGCAATTCCTGTCTTTTTTTGAAACTTCGGAGCGTTAAGTACCTGGGATACCTAAGGGATATCAGCTCTTACAAATGACTGGCAAGCTCCAGCCACAGGCCGCCAGTGCCTCCCAGGAAGGACAGTCTTCAAAGCGTGTCCAGGACTGATTGGTGAAGCTGTAAAGAGCAGTATAAATGCAGTAGCTCTATCCTCAGGCGCCCCTCAGCTCAGAGACCGGGTGTAGGGAAAAGTGTATCAGAATCTACGGGGGACAGAGAGAAGAGAGGGGCCTTACTCAGTTTGAAAAGCTCTGATAATTTAGACACATTCCTTCCCTCCCCCTTCCCTTGCTCTCCTCTGTCCTTCCTCTAAAAATTGCTATCCTCACAAGGACTCGGCTGTGTATCCAGGAACCCCAAAGGCTCCAAAAAATCAGAAACTTTGTGGTTAGCACATTGTTTGTACTTCCCAGGCAATTATGTGAATGAACAAACTGGTAAGAGTGGCAGATAGTGATTTCAAATCATCTTCACTCTGTGACTGACCGTAGTTTTGGTCATGGTTATCACCAAATCCAATTAAAGAGAGCAACATCATTGTCCTTTGGTTGACAAATGACAAATTCTCTGAGATTTGCTTCTGGTGGATTCCCAGCAAGGGAATGAATGAATGAAAGCTATGAATGAAGGAGTTTTGTGAACTTGAAATAGTTTATCAAATGGTGACTGTTTACTTGCTGTGTAGTTTCAGGATAATACAGCCTCTCTTAAGCACAATGCACTGAAGAGAGGAAGTCACTATGAAAAATTTATTTGTTTGAACTGGTGATTCTTCATCATCAATTAATTACCATAAATGACCTCCACGAAACTGCAGTTGAGCTGGGGCAAGACAGGTGCCTATTTGGATGAATTTTGTTCTCAGGTATTGGAAGTGTGATGTGTGTGTGATTCTCTACTTCGACCTATTTGACCTGCAAAAACCTTCTTGAGAAGACAGAGGAGTTTAGATTAAGAAGTGCTCATTACACTGTCTAAAGACCCTGTCTGGAAGTCTAGAAAACATAGTTACTATACGAACCTGGTTAAAAAGGAAATGTTGGCATGGAGGATCCTTCTCCTTTCTTGGTACAATTTCATTCACTCCTAAGTGGTGTCTTTTTCTGCTTTATAAAATGGTGGTGTAATAGGCCGAAAGGTAGTGTAATGGACCTCCCAAATTCATATGTTGAAACCTAACCTCCAAAAGGGATGATATTAAGAGGTAGGGCCTTTGAGAGGTAATTAAGATTAGATAAAGTCATGAGGTTCTAATAAGTGAGATTAATGCCCTTAATAAGAAGAGACACTGTGGTAACAAGGCCTGAGCTAATCACTTCCTAAGACAGTTGAAAGGTACTCACTTCCCCACCAACCAATCAAAATACGCTTTCCTTATATAGAAGGAACAAAGGGAAAGCCCGTTTGGGGCTCAGCCTTTGGATGTAAATCTGCTGAGCCAGTGCTGGCACCAATAAACATTATTTTCTGCTTATTGCCTTAGTGTCCCGTCTCTGTCTGAGTATCCTGCAACACAAGAGAGATTCTCTCTCTGCCGTGTAAGGAAATAACAAGATGTTGGCAGTCTGCACCCCAGAAGAGGGCCCTTAGCAGAACTGCTGGCACCCTGATCTCAGACTTCCAGCCTCCAGAACTTGTAAGAAACATATTTCTGTTGTTTACAAGCCCCCCCCACCGCCCAGTCTATAGTACTTTGTTACAGCATCTTAAACTAAAACAGGTATATTATAGAATGTTCTCAAAGCATTGACTGGAAAAACAGATACTATTATCGAAGTGTGGCTAAACAGATATCAACACTCTCAATGATTTACAGTGTTACCATCATTTCCTGAAAGAGGAATAAAAAGTTCCAAATTGGCAGATTGGCATAAATTGGCATAATGAGATATCTTTTTGATTGCCTAGGATAACAAATGGGTGCCTTTGATGTGAATGTCTGTAAATGTTCTTTCGACACCTGTGTGCACTTTCATAAAACAAATATTGTGGTGCCAGGCCCAGCAGAAATTGCCACAGACACAGAAATCCAAACAAACATTTAGCATAACAACTCTACCAATCTAATCATACTGTTTGCATTGAATCGTCTAAAATGAGATGAGCTCCCTCTTGCCTGCATGGAATTAGTCAAGCTCCTCTTTTGCATAATTTTATCTCCTGCAGATGCTTCCTTTGGGCCTAACCCACTTGTTGAAGCATGGCCAATGCTGTACACTCAGTAATGATACCTTGAATCTCTTAAAAATGAGACAAGTTTGGGAAAAGGAGAAATAGTTACGAGCCATTTGATTGGCAGCTGAGAGAAAAGTTAAGACACAAGATCAGGATTTGGGTATGTGACAGACCCTTGGGCTCATTGGAAGAGCACAGCAAGAAACATGATTATTGATTAGACATTCAGAATCTCTGCGGCTACCCAACCCGAAGTTAAGTGCAATCTGGCAGTCCCACTGATAGCTGCTAAATAATTCCAGCTGGAATTAAAGAAAAAGAGTATGAGTCAACAACCATTCCAGTAAAGTGTCAGATAGCAAACATTTTACACTTTGCAGGTCATATGATCTTATTACAACTACTCAGTTCTGCTGTTGTGGTGCAAAAGCAGCCATAGACTATACGTAAACAAATGAACATGGTTGTGTGCCAATAAAACTGTAAAAAAGCAGCCCACGCATCAGGTTTGGCTGATGGCTGTAGTTTGGCAAACCCCTCCTTACTCCCATTTATATTATTGAAAATGCTGTGAATAATGGAAGATGGATGAGTTCACCAGATTATAGAATACGAGTTTTAGAGGCAGCATAGGGTGGTTGTTAAGAACACAGACACCGAAGCCTGAATTCAGACTGCTTACTAACTAGATGACCTTGAGAAAATTATTAAACCACTCTATGCCTCGCTTTGTTTACCTATAAAATGAGGATAGTAATAAAACTTAGTGTTGTAGTTTGGGTATGTCCCAAAGCAGACCCTGAGAGAAGGACTTAGGTGCAGATAGTTTTTGAGAGGTGATCCCAGGAAGCATAAGTCAGGGCAAATTAAATAGTGAAGAATAGAAGCTCATGAAGGGGCATTAAAGGGTGAGTCATTCTCAAGAGCAAGGGAGGTATCGTGTAGGATGGGGAAACTAGGATGTTTACCATCAACGAGCAGTCCTCACTGCCAGTCCACATGGAACTGTCCACCGTGATTATAGGGGTGGCCAGGATGGACCAAGGGATCATGAGTGGGGCAATAGTGTCTGCCACACTACCTCTCAGGGTTCTTATAAAGCTGGCACTTAGAAAAAAATTTCTAGCCTTTAGCAAGTGCCATCTAAGTGATTGCCAGATAAAGAGTGAACATCTTTTGAAGCAGTAGGAAAGAATATTAGGCACAACAAAAATTAAATTCTTGAAAATATATGTCTCTAAAGACAGTACTGGTTGAAAATTTAAATAAATTCCACAATGGATTATGAAGGAACACTATGTTGGGAAGGAACACAAATGTTGGGAAGCAGGTAGGTAAGTTGTAGGCAGTGGCCTCTCCAACTTTGTAAACTTGTGAGTCAACACCATGTACTACATTAGCTGATAACAGTGATTCAGAGTACCCCTAGGAAGGCTGGGGACATGGGCTACTAAACAAAACCAACACCGTATTTAATGTATGCTGGCTGTAGTGTAACAGGGCAATTAGACCCAAATAACATGCTGTTTGCATACGTTGCTGTAATTTATATTTTTATACAGCTGAATAAAAGTTTTTCTCTTTTAACTTTGTTAGTCCTTCTCATTTTGTTAGTCTTTCCATCTAAAACTAGAAAAATATTGACCATTGTCCCTAATATGACTTAATCATCATAGCCCCTGTGTTTAAGGATGAAGGCCCTGAATCATATCCCATGTAATTTGAGCTTCCTTTGTTTACAATATACAACCTTCCAAACTCTCAATTCTATTCATTCTCATCCTGTCAGGTCTCTCTCACATGATTCTGTCCTTCCCCTCTCACTTCTCCATGGGGTTTTAAAGCATATTTACATATTCCATTACTCTTTTCCTGAGTGTTCTGCTGCTGATGGGCTCTGTCTGTGGAGGGGGCCACAGACTTACTACATTAGTCCCTCTTTATCTTCAGGGGAATTGTTCTAAGAACCTAATAGATGCCTGAAACCACAGATAGTACTGAACCCTATATATACTATGTTTTTTCCTATACATACATACTTTTTCACAAAAGGAAACATTTCACAGCTTCTCTTGGCATATCCAAATTGCCAGCATCACTATTGTGTTTTGAGGCCATTATTAAAACAAAGATCACTTGAACATAAGCACTGTGATGCCACGTCAGTCTATCTGATAACTGAGACAGCTACTAAGTGCCTAATGGGCAGGTAGTGCATACAGTGGACACTGATAAAGGAGATGATTCATGTCCTGGGTGAGATAGAGCTGAAAGGCATGAGATTTCATCACACTACTCAGAATGACATGCAATCTAAAACTTCTAAATTGTTTATTTCTAGAACTTCCCATTTAATATTTTCGAAACATGGTTGACAGTGGGCAACTGAAACTGAGGAAAGCAAAATCATGGATAAGGGAGCTACTATTCTATATCGTGGCACGTTGGAGAGAGGGATCTCTGATGGAGGGTACACAGGGGAGGATGAGGAGCATAGTGGGAATGAGCCCTGCACCTTTAGCATCTAGGGGTCAAGGTGGATGGAGGACAAAAGGTTGGTCTTAATGAGAAGTAGCACAATGAAAAGACAGTGCTCACACAAGGTGGTTCTTGTTTCCAAGATTCATCAGCAAAACCTGGGCAACAATCTTTGGCATGGATCAGAAGCTGTAAAAATCAACCTCTTCCAAGGACTAGAGGAATCATCTAGAGTGGAACAAGGATAAAATATACATGCCTCCTACGTAACCTCTTTATAACCTGCATCACAGGGCACCCACATTACTAAAGCAGAATAATCTTCAGAGACATTTCTAGAAAATGTCTCAGTCAAATGCTTTTGGCTGCAAGAAACAGAAACAAAACCAACTGCAAATGGCTTAAACTGTAAGGAAATTTAGTATTCCACAAAAGAAAGCACCCAAGACTGCTAAATTCGTTGGCTCAAAAAGTGGTCATCAAGAATCCAGACTATTCTTCCAACCTGGTTGTATTATCCTCATTCTCAGACTAGCTTTCCCATGGTTGAACATGACTGCTGCCTCTTTATACATCCTGCAGAGACACAAACACATCCAGAGAAAGATCATGTCTTCTGGGTTGTCTTTTTCAAGAGTGAAGAAACCCTTCCCTAAAGTCCCCCAGGAGATCTTCTCTCCCAACTTATTCGTCATGATGGACCATAAGCTTAGTATTAAACAACCCATGGGCAGGAGAAATAGGACCTTACTGGTGGCTTAGATGGTTTAGGCTTTGTCCCTAGACCTGGGGTTGGGATTCACGTGAGGGAGGAATAGATTCCAAACCAAATTTGATGCTCTGCCAGCGAGGAAGCAGGTGGAGTGAATGTTACCTGACAACCAATGGTATGATTTTAAAGATATCATGAAGGCCCACCTGATACTCTCTTACTTACCCCAACTCTTCCTACCTATATGAAGATAGCTAAAACTCCTTTAAATGACAAGGGACCTTTTATTTCACAATTTCAAATGAAAAGCACAAAAACATGACTATGGCTGGAAAAGGATTTGAATTGGATGATTTTCCCTTAAATTGGGAAGGTCTAGTATGCCATCTTTTCCTCTTTCGGAAGAGGAAGAATATTAGAAATCAGAAAGATAGTAGGTACCTGAAGGGTTGGCATAACTCTTTGCATACATATATATTATAGTATTTACCTTACATTGTGGTAAAGTACTTATATATCTCCCCAGCCACTCTCTGAGCCCATTATGGTCAGGAGACGACTATTTCTATTGTACCCTCAGCAAGCTGCACAGGCTGGCATGTATTTATCATCTGGCCAAGATGCTCATGTGCCTTGCTTGGTAGGAATTATGATGAAAAATGTTTAGCCCAGTTGTACATCCCAGACACAAGTCTGGCTCTTCCTGGTCTAAATGGTTCCACCTCAGGCTGAATAGGTCCCAGTTCTTGATGACATTTTTTAGTGTATTTTTCCAGATCTATTGACCCTTCTGCACACATATAGCTTCCCCTTAAGTTATGACCTCTTTCCTGCATTTTTTAGCCTCTCCATTCTTCTGATTTGTAAGTCCTCAACCAGCATCGAGTTTCCAAAGACACTTCTCTGCTTTATCTTTAACCAAATAACAGTCTACAGAATAGTTTAATATCTATTAACTATTAGTGTACCACTATGGTTTTTGCTTTTAGCTGACTTCCCCATTTCCTCTTATACTTTTTTTTATCATAGGTTCACATTTCCTGGTTTCCCCATCAACCGGCTCCTCTCCTGAGACCCATAGTCCCAATTGTTCTGTTTTTGCCAATCGCCACCTCATTTATTATAAAGGGGGATTCACCAAATTCACATTTCCATCAACATGCAAAAGAAAACCTATATGTCCACAAACACATAAGAGGCAGTTCTGGGGTCATAAACATCTCATGCAAATAGCCAGTTTGTGTGCACACCATCTCCCCTTGCCCCATTACCCCCTTCAGTGCATATAAACCAGCAGCTACAACATGCACAAATTCAGTAAGTGCTTGTAGATGCCCACCAAGTAGAAACCTAATGTTTTTTACCCTTCCATAGCTGATCCCATTTTGTACCCACGCAAAGGGATACTGATATTTATATAATTTTAAAGGGCTTATAAAGTTCACAAAGAAATCTGAGACCCAAATTAAGTCTGTGTCCTTAGTTCACCTCACTGTGAAAAAGTATTGCAAATTATTTGAAGTTAATTCCCATCTGGCCATCTCCACAATAGCTTATAACAGCAGGAGACATTAGAAAAATGAATTCCAGACAAGCCTTGTGATTTATTTGCTGTGTGAGTTAAGCCTTAATTTTCGATGTATGTTTGATTTTTCAAATAGATATCAGAAGAATTAACTAAATGTAACTGTTCCACTGCAAATGTTACAGACCAACTCAGGCTTCTCTGATTCTGCTGGTGGGTTCGTTGATTCATGAAATTGGGTTATATTTTGTAAATTTTATTTAATAGTGTAGATGTGTATTCTATATATGTTGTAGGATCTTTTTTTTTTTTACTCTATTGTGGAGATTGCTCTATAGCTTGTGAATCCTATTCCCAGGAGAATATACTTTCTATTCTGGAACCAAAGAGAGGAGTTAATCAGAGAGGGGTGTATAACATATTTAAAACATGAAAACCAGTGGTAAGAACATGAGTTTATGGGAGCACTTAGTATTAGTCCCTAAGGGAATAATTACAGCTAAACTTTAAAGCTGCTTAAGAACTGGCAGCATCATAGATTTTTATAATTATCCCTGTAGCTACACTGGATTAACCTAATGTAGTTCTGGGCATATAGCAGATTCAACAATAACCAACTTGTTGAATTTAGCTGAAACTTAAGAAGGCCCAAAGCTTAGCGCATATAAGAGGGGAAGAGCCTCTAACCTTTTTTCAGAAATAAACCTCAGTGCTATGTCTTCTATCCTCTTTAGATTTTGAAGTCCATTTTCCTAAAGTCAGTGCTTCAAGGGAAAAGGTGGGTTGGGGAAGAAGATTAGTAGCTCACATTTACTAGGAACTTACTATAGACCAAATACTACCATGATGCTTTACCAGGACATGAAAGAAATAAAGTGAAATTCTGGACCCGTGTGCTTTTAAGTACCTCTTTAACTATGAGAATAATTTCTAATATGCCTTATAGTATTTTAAAATATACTATAAGACATTTTAAATAAAGAGAAGTCATTTCAGTTTGTGTTACAGCTCTTATACTTAAAAACTCATAGTGAAACAATATTGAAGGATTTCAGTATGTCAATGAAATGAAGATTGTGGACACAGCCATACTGATACTGATTTATAAGGGAAAAAAATAATTGACCAAATTTTAGCACAGTTGTGGACATCCATCACAATGGTCTTGAAAATGACTTATTCCAGCCAGCCTGCCATTCTCCTTCGAGGCAAGAAGAAGCAGCATGCCCAAGGCAGATGAAAACTTACTCGTTCATTTCCCAAATATTTATTGAGTTTTATTAAATGTTATTCTCCGTGCTAAGCACAGAGGCTACAACAATGAATAAAACTAATTCACTTCTCCCAATTTGCTCCTATCTAGAAAGAAATGCAGCTATGCAGACAAGAAATATCATAGCAGTGTAAGGAACATTTAATCCAGTCTTAGGAAGAAAAGAGAGAAAAGAGGAAGGCATCTAAAGCAAAGACCTGAAGGAAGATTTAACAGGAAGCCAGGGACAGGGACAGGGGCAGGAACTGTGCAAAGGCTATCGACAGAGGAAGAAGCAAAAACCATGGTGGAGTCACATGGTGAGAAGGAATATTGATGCGGGCTTGCAGGCCACATTCCTGAGGGCAACGGGGCAATAGCCATGAATCCAAACAGTATAAATAATTGAAAAGAGTACCGAAAGAACTAGGACACTGAGCATATGACATGTGTCTCAAAAGGCTTGCGGCATGACTCTCACCATTTTAGGCTCACGACCTGCACTTGCACATAGTTGATTATGTTGAACAAATACAATACACACTGAACCTTAACATTTAATGGTGTGTTCACATGTATATAAGTGTAGGCCTATTTGCTATCGAGCCGTATGGTAATTGAGCTTAAATAACTATAATCAATAATACCTTCACAGAGTTACACCAATTTTCTCACTCTGTTAGCTCCTAAATACCTATTGTCATTGAAATATCATCAACTGTTCCTCATCTCATGCTCAAATGATTATTTGCAAATTAAAAGACAAAAATCCAATATCTTAGTTTCCAGAATCTGGGGTTCCTCTTATTACTTCACATACTCCAAATAACTTACATGTGAGTAAATCAAGCAAGCAAGGTACTGTAGGTTTAAACAACAGCAAGTAAATAGATTCTGAAACTATAATGCTTTTGGGATCAGCTTGCTTATAGTGAGAAAAACAAACAAACAAACAAACAACTACAGAGTGAGAGGCTTTTAAGAAAAGGCCACAGATCAGCCTGATGCATAAAAACAGGATGGCTTTTATAGACCTTTGGTTGTAGTCATGTTACATCAAGCTTTCTCTTCTTTGGTGAGTACTTTTACAGTAAAGTCCAGTTATATTTTAGCGATAGAATAAACTGCAGTTCATAACAATTATGAACAAAAATAATACATCAAAGGAAAGACAGTTGGTAAATCCTTTATTTCAAAGATTGTAATCTCAACAATTGCACATATGGAAGGAAAAATCTTTGTAATTTGCATATTGATTAATACATGTTTGAAAAGACTGATAGAGCTATTGTGAGACAAGCTGTGGATCAGCAGATGAACTAGTCCTAGAGGGACTGCAAAAGCACAGGGCCCAGGCCAGAGGCAGGACTGGCTTCGCCACTTCTTATTGTGGGTTTCATTGCTATCTTTCTGATGGGAGAGGAGAGTGGGATGCATAGTTAGCAGTAGAACAACACAGTACCTGTTCATTATGTCTGAGCGTTGCTTCAAGTTTGCTACGTGTCTCTCTACACATATGGCACGATAGTGTCCTCAAACTTCTTCATTTCTTTTGTTTCTTTCTAGCCTCTGGTGACCTGAAGTTACGTAATAGTAATACATGTCAGCAATAGAACATTTTCTTGTCTTTTTGAACACTTTTGCTCAAAGTGTGAATTATAGTCCAGCAACATTGCGTCACTTGAATGGTTGTTAGGAATGCAGAATCTCGCCCCCCCCCCAACCCCAGACCTAATGAATCAAAATCTGCATTTTAACAAGAAAATGGGTGGTTCCTATGCTGTAGATAAGGCTACTCTAAAAAAATCTGAAGCACTCTCTGTTGTCCCGCCAGCGGGACCGGTTATTTGGTGGGAGAACCGAGGAGAACCCAACCTAAAGAAAAGAGGGGTAACACGGACGAGAGAAAAGAGTGGAGGCAAGACAGTGTTCTGATCAAGCCTCAAATTTTATTCTGAGCAGCAGTTGCTTTTATACAGGAAATAAGAGAAAGGGGTAGGGCTGATTAGGGAAAGAGGAGTATATGGCATGATCTGATTGGCCAGCTGGTATCAGCGTCGTTCTGTCCTGCGGTTATTGGGCTTCCTGTTGCTTAGTTAGAAGGTGCTGAGTGACTTATGCAAAAAGAAGAGCAAGTTCTTTCTGGCTACGTGACCTTCCTGGTAATTTATAATGGCGGACCTCTAGTCTTAAGATGGCTCCTGACACTCTGTGACTTTAAGAAGCTGCTGTCATCCTCCAGAGTGGAGCCAGGAATGAAGTTTTTACGACCTTCACAGCACCGGGCACTGGCATGATGGAGCTTGGAGGAGAGAAGTGGGTCAAAAGCAGAAATCGGGGGAGAGGAATGTGAAGGGCCTTCCTGGAGCACACTGAGGCTGACTCTGAATGTACAGAGAAGTGACTCAATGAGATAAATTGTGTTTTGTTCCACTCTCTGTATTCTAAGTTTACCTGTAATCAGTCTCTTGCAGAAACGTGTTACCTATTATGTGCTATTATATGTTATTATGAGGCACAATGCTATCTTTCAAGATTTTTTAGGGTAACTTATCCTTGTTTAAAAATGGTAGTTTGGCCATAAGAGCCCATATTTTTCTGACTTCCACTGCTCCTTGATGTTGCAGGAACCAAGCCTCCTATGAAGGTTGCCCCAAAACTATATGGGGGAGTTTCTCAAGGGAGGTGCACATGTGCTCCCAAACCATTACTATAGGACATGTGTAGGACCTCATAGCCTCTCCTGGGTTGGTTGGGCCACTTTTGCTAGGGAGAGTTATCTATGTTGAGCATAGCTACTACTTCTGTTGAATTCCACTGTGCCTGGAAGTCCTATAGCCCATGTTGCCTGGATTCCTACTCCAGCATTGCTGGAGAACTGAAGCCCTTAAAGGGCTAGAGTTAGGTGAAGAGGGCATATACTCTGGGGGAGAGCTACCAAAGCGTCTCACTAGGATGTGTTACAGAATTTTCCATTTTAACCCCAAATCCCTTCCTCCCTAAGATTTAGGCCAGCTCCATTGGAGCTGGCCTGAGATCTCTCTTACATTGAGATTTTATAACTGTCAAGTTTATTAAGTTGAGTTCATGAGTTCTTTCCTTAGTGCTACATGCAAATAGACTTCTGATGGGCCCTCTCCACCAATCTCAAATGCTCAGACAATTCTTAATCCAAATGATGTTACAAAGCTAAAGCTGAAGCTGGAATTCTGACTATCTACAAACTATATTAGAGAGAATTCATGCCACAGCACAGATTCAGCTCTCTTAATTGAATTATTTTTAAGACGTGTTCAAATTTAAAAAAGGCATCAGGGAATTTCAAAGAGATTTCCATGGCTATTATAACAAGGAAGGCCACTTCTCACACTCAAGTCTTCTCTCTTCCTTGCAACGGATTCAAGGACTTGGTCTGCTTTTCTCTCCTCTTGGTGGTGGCAAGTGGCCACTCTGTCCCTTCGTGTTTTGTTTTTCCTAAGACTGACTGCCGTAAGATGTGTGAAGTATTTTCACTACAGCGTCTTTTCCATAGACATCTTTGCCACGAGCATTTTAACTGCAAACCTTTATGCCAAATAACAGATGGACCATAAGGCAATTTTGCTGTAAGAAAGATAAAATAACTGGTTGACCATTTTTTTTTTTTGGTTGGTTGGTTTGTTTCATGTCTCTATTGACGAATCAACTGCCTTTGTCCAACTTGATGCGTTTAAGTTAGTGGTCAGTTTGGTTTCATTTTTCTATTGACAAAGTTCCTGCAGTTTCTCCCATTTTTATATTATATATATATAAGTTTTAGCTAGCCCTCATAATGGTCTATACAATGATGAATAGACATGACAGTGGTCAAAGTAGTTAGCATTTCTTCTAGATGACGATGATTTGCCCAGAGTTGGTTTCTTTTAAACATGCTACACTGGAAAGAGAAAGAGAGGCCGAGGGGACTACTTGAACCCACACTTTCCATGGAAGGAAGACAAGTGTTTAAACACAATCCACAATATAAAATCAGTTATTTGTACAGTATTGCCATGAATCAACTCAAAGCTCAAATGTATTCAAATTATTTGTATTTTGTAATACAATCTTTTAAATTTTGTTATTTATTTTTTCACATTTCATTACGTCCTTTTTAATGTCCCTCTTTTATTTGTTCTGGTATTATCTTCTTTGTGTGTAGAAAAACCGTCTTATGGACAATTTAGTTATGTAGTGAAAATATGGTAAAAATGCTTGTGGCACAAAAACCTACAGCAAAAAATGCTATGGCAAAGGTACTCAGAACCACCAAAAGGGAAGTAGTTTCCACAAATATTCCTCCAAATTCTTGCTGTATCTGAAGACTAATGCACAGACCATAGACATTTTAAGAGTTTAATTGCTTTAGGAACAAGAACAGGGAAAATAAAATGTAAAAATATGAGAAAGTTTTAAGTTATACAATCTCTTAATTTTCTTACCATTTTACTCCCTAGATAATAGGAATAGTTATAATAACTTGGAATTAATGGACGCTTACTGTGTGCTAATTTCTCATGAGCATTATCTAAATTAAACATCGCAGATGAAGTAGGATCTATGATTATCCCCATTTCGCGGAGGAGAAAATCAAGGTGTCATAGTGATTAAAATCCTTGCCTAACATCGCACAACTGGTCAGTGGCAGATCCACAACTGAGTTGTTAGCCTTCATACTGCAATGCTTTTCTACTCTCTGTCTTCTAATTCACTTCTGAAACGGCATCTGGAAGCTCTAATCAATTTCTTACCCTGTTTCTGTTATGTTAGGGTTGATCTCAATAAAATGTTTCAACACCCACTCTCACCCCCAACAATTTCTAGCAGGAGATCTCTATTAGGAACAAATAGTAATGTTCCATGAGTTGTTGAGACATTTTTCATTTTTAAAAAAGAGTTTTATGTTATATTTGGAAAACACTATTAAACAAAGTTGGAAAGACTTCTTTTCCGATGGCAACTATTGTGTATGTATGTAATCACGAAAAACATGTTTTTAAAATTTTCTTCATGAACCCTTACTAATACTGTGCGTAGCACCAGTGACTAGCAAACCCACGCTTCTCAAACTTGAAGATACAGAGTAAGACCTAGGAGCTTGTTAAAATGAAGCCTCTTGTTCATTGGGTCTGTGATAGGGCCAAGAGTCTGCATTTTAGCAAGCTCCCGAGTAATGTTGATGCTGCTGGTCTGAGGACCACACTTTTAATAGTGAGCCATAGAATAGTTTGGTCAATGCTTCTTATAGAAGACATGCCAGCAAAAGGCTTATATCATGGAACCTCAAACCGGAGGTGCAACCAAGTCGGAATAACAAATGTTTCCTTGTCTCAAAGGGACACTTTGCATTTTCAAGGTCCTCAGCTGCTCCTCAGTTCTCCCTTTGGATAGGTCTCCACTGCACCCCAGTAAATGTTAAAATTGACTATATTTGTACCTGGGAGGCGAGCTGGAGCCGTGGCCAATATTTTCAGGGCAAGCCTCAAATAGGGTTAGTGAGTTAATGGCCTCGCTTATAAACTGGCTCCTGAATGGAACATAGTACAGCTTGGATGGCTGCCCCAGGCCATAGCCTTAGGCATATGTAGCTCTGCCTCATCTTCCTGAGGGTAGCCAGAGCGTCTTGAGAACCATCAAGTGGCTGCATCCTTTTCGACCCGGGCCCATTCAGTCCAAAGCAGATTTCCCTTCAGAACCAGCCACTAACACAATATGGTTTTAGGGACAATCACTTGATCCAATTCTCTCCCTTTCCTCCATTACTTTCCCTACTTATTTGCTGATCCTTCATGCAGGCCATAGAAGAATCGGATGAAGTACAATCTCTGGTTCAGCAAAATACCATTCTAAAAATGGAACATTCAAGTCTTTCTTCTATCTACACTGACATATGCGTTCTCACTCTGCTTTTGGGGAGACCCAATTTGGATCTGATTTCTCATCAGCAAACCTCAGCAATGAGTTCTGAGTAAGCTGGGAATGAAAGAGAACAAGTTAGCTCTAAACAGCTCTTAGTGATGGCAAAATCACTTAATTTCTTTGAGACTTACTACTTCATCTATTATAAAAGAATAGTGATCTCTACTTTGTAGGGTGGGAATATAGATGATTAAAGTATCTGGCACAGAGTGAACATCTTATCTAGCTGCTGTGGTTATGCTTTTTACCCTGACTACATTTTCAATGTCTTGTTTTGGCTAGACTCTACGAAGCTGCCCCAGGGGCCTCTTTACTATCAAGAGCATGTGAATTTCTGATGGCCTGGTGGACAATCTGAGTGTGACTTCGGTCAACCGTACTAATCACCAAAATCAATGGCTACTCTCTCATGCTTCCATGAGACCTTTTCTACCTGGAAAGAGAAGGCAACAAAGGAAACTGAAGGCCTAGCCCAGGGTACCTCTACTGACTTTCCTGTATCCTCTTCCCTATAGGTCATCTGTCCTCCTTAATTTGATTGTCTGGCTTTGGAATCTGGGGCCGCCACTACCCATTCCTTACGGCTGTCATCTGACCACCTACTTTCTTCTGGTCCAAGCACCCCCGACATAGCAGACACACACAGATACATACCACATACACACCATACTGACACACATGGACACTTCACACTTACACACTGGCACACACATGCACAGAGAATTGCCTTCCATCGGTACAGTTTCTTCTTACCAGTTAACCATGGGAATTTGAACGTAAGGTTTCAGAAAGTTCATAAATAACAGTAAAGTAGTTTTCTCCTGGTTTCAAATCCCAATTTCTAAATTTCACATCAGAACTTTAAAAAAAAATAATCAGTCTCACAATCAAATATAAAACAAATGTGCTTACTTAAAAGAGCTAGTTTCAAGCTACAAGGGGATTCGAGTGCATTGAGAATACTGTTACATTCTAGGCTGTTTTCTCCCCATATTTCTAGGGCTGCTCTTCCAACCTCTTCACCTTCTCTTTGGCTTCTGTTTTGCTTTGCCATTGGGCAGAGAAAACATAGTTATCTTACATATAATTAGCCTGTTTCCTCCATCATAGCCACAGAAGGGCAGAAGAAAACTAAAAGGAAAACAGAGTTTATCTCATCAAGTCATGCCACTCAGAATTTGGAGCCTTGAGTTTGAGATCCAGATTGTCTGTATACAGGCTGATAGATTTGGAAAATTTGCTTAATCTCTCTGAACCTTGCTATATTCATCCAGCAAAATGGGATAATAATATCTATTTGACAGGGTTTTTGTTAAGAAAAAATGAAATGTTTCTCTTTTTTTTTTAGAGTTTAATATCTAATTTATTTGGTGTTACAAAAATCGTGGTCTTCTCGTAATCAGAAATAAAACCAAAAACAGAAGAGAAAAATATTTGATCAAAAGAGACAATTAGATAAATGTCTGCTTGTAACCAGAAGTGTCTAAGGAAAAAAAAAATAATAAAGCATGATGCAGAAGGAATATAGAAAGAAAAAAGGAACTAAATTAACTTTCTTGATGATAATACTGGAAAGGAAAACTAAAGTCAGTTCTGTATTGATAATGGGAATTGAAAGAGGTAATGAATCTCAAAGAAAAAACATCCAAAACATTGAAATGGCTTTATAATTCCCTTAGATACTGACTCAAGATTAAGAACTAACACGGTAAGGAACATGGCTCATGTGAAAGCTTATCTTCAAAGTAAAAGCTCTGGATTAGATATCAAATGCAACACCCTTTTCACTAGCCTGCCTCTCTAGCACCAGGGCAAGCAACAGATCATGGGATTTCCTTGCTGAAACCAGATTGAGCCTGGTAACCCTTCACAACGCTTCCAAGCAGCCAAGCAGCCGTTACTCATTAACCCCTTTATTGCCCAAACTGGAACCTATTTGCTCTTAGTTTTGATGTTAAATAGCATGCCCTCCAGGGTTAGTTCTACATTCATATAACTAATAGGAGTATTTCATGAATATAACTTTGAAATGTTTCATTTGGAAAATTTTTACCTTTTTTTGAAAAATATAAATGCTGATAGGATTGATAGAAAGCACTTAAAATTTCAATACAGTCAAAGGTAAAGTCTCAATTAACACTTATGATCAGCATTATCAGTTCAAAGTTAATACCTACAGAAATCCTAAGGCATACTTTGTGAGCTAGTCTATTATTTGTAACACAGATTATAGAATGATGTATTTCCACATAATTAGGTCCATGGAAAACTTTTGAAATAGTGGAACATTACCAATATATTCAACTGATTAGGATACCCAAATGTATTAGATAATACATATTATACAAGCTAATATATTACTTTTATTTTTTTTTTGCTCTTTGCACAGAAATATTTCTTAAAGTAGTTGTTCTTGAATATTGCCTGATGCAGACGATACATTATTTGTGAAAGTCCTTTATTATCTCTAAGCCACTATGTGTACATAGTTTTTAAAAATTAGTTATATATTATATAAAATTAGTCATACATATGTAATTTCTCTAAGATTCAAAATCCACAGCCTCGTAATTGTTTATATTTTGTAAGACACAAAATAAATAAATGTATTTTTTTTCCCAACTAAAATTTTGCTATTTATAACTTGAATCTAAATGTCTCTGAAATGAGAGATTTTGGGATATGCTGCTAAGGACCATTGAATTCTTAAATATAATAAAATTCTTCTTAAAAATAACAAAACAAAACAAAAACAAAAAATCCTTAAACTAATGCAACTAGAAAAATTCTGCAGCTAAAAGTAATTCATGCTCCTAAAAGCTCTTCTAACAGTCAACTAACAAATTACATTAAACTAGAGGTAATTTGAATAAATGAAAAATTGCAAAAAGATCAGCACACTTCTAATCTTGGTTTTGGTAATTAGACTATTACTTGAACTCCATTTAATTGTAAGTAATTTTTTTTCTCCAAAGTTTAAGTATGAGCCCAAACATCTTTTTCTTTCGTTTTTGTTTTTTTCTTTTTGAGTATCTTGTGGAAATAAAATCAAAATGATATAAAGTTCACCCTGTCTGCCACCTCTGATCTTATGTTACAGTTTGATGGACAAGGCATACATTTCGTTTCTCAGTTCTAAAAATATTAGACCCTAATAGCCAGGAGTCAATTATAAATATTTAATTCGAATTCTAGGAGAAAACATCTCAATTTAGAATTGGTGATTTGGCTTTAAGGAGAAAACTGATGCTCAGCTGCTCCACTCTTGTTGACCCTATTTGCCCTCTACTTTGTTGGGGTTTCTACGGCTTTGTTAGGAGAAAAACACCCCTAGGTCCCTAGCCAGCTAAAAGATGAGACATGTTTCTATGACTTTTTTCTAGGACACCTATCTAGAAGGCTCATGGGGTGGGTCTTCTAATCAGTAAGCTAGCATTTACATGAAGTTAGAGTTCCTTGGTTGTAACAAAGAACTCATCTTCTCTACATTTAAGGATGGCTAGTTGGTCTTATTCCATCTTTCTATGCCAAGAGCAGAGATGTAACTCAATTAAAATTTTCATTTTATTTGAATTAGTGATCTTGTTCTTGACTCTGTACTCAGATACCTGAATATTAGACAGTAAATTTAGCTGAGAATATATACAGTCTTTTGCCATATTTATAACATATATTAGTAGACTTTGGAATGGGAAGACAAAAAGCTACAAGAATACAGGATCCATGCCCAGGAACCTAGAGAAAGTTGGAATTAAAAAGAATTTAGAGAGATGGGCTGAATATTATTAAATATATCTGATGTTTCCAAGTAAGGAAAAAATAGCTGCCTGGGAAATTGAGTTGGAGGGCAAGTTTTCAGGAATACTTTAGTCCCACTAACAGTGCACTCAGGTTTCACTAGAATCTAAGCATGGGTGCTTCTTATTTTCACCAATCTTTATTTCTATTCCAGTGATCCCCAAGACTACATGTTATATTATATTAAAACCACCTGTTGTTTCAACATTATGCTACATTCTTTTCGGTCGAGTTTTATTGAGAAATAATTGACATATAACATTTTGTAAACTTAAGATATACGAAGTGATGATTTGATATATGTATATATTACAAAATAATCTCCACAATAAGGTTAAACATCTATCACCTCACAAACTTACCCTTTGTGTGTATGTGGTAAGAACTCTTAAAATCTACTGTCTTAGCAAATTTCGGGTATACGATACAGTTTCTGTTAACTTTAGTCAAAATGCTGTACTTTAGATCCCCAGGACTTATTTATCTTATAACTCAGTTTGTGTTATGCTATATTTTCTATGATTTTTATAATATATGGATTTTTCAAGGTAGGTGAAAGATTTTTTGATGATTTCTTTGAAGATTTTTCAATATACAAAATAAAATTTTCTTGAAATAATAAAAGGCTAGAAATTAAATATTGAAATATACGTATGGCATAATAATGGTGCCATTTTTTGCACTGTGAAAGGAGATAAGGCATAGAATGTTGCTTCCAAAAGGGACTTCAGAGATCATCTCAACCTTCCTATTTTACAGGTGAGTTACTGAGGCCTGGTAAATGTTCATGACTTCCCAGAATCACATCTAGTTTTCCTGACAAGTCAATAATTTTTATGCACCATTATATCATATAATGATTGATAATATAAACATTATTTTTAATAAATTTAAATGAATTTGCTATAATTAACTTATTAAATTGTATAATTTGCTTTATATGCTTTGACAAGGACAAAAATTGAAAAATGCATTATTATACCAAGGCTCTTTTCTCTGCCAAGAAATCATACTTGATTTAATAGATCCTGAGCTGTTGGTTTTCTCCCATGTTCAAAGCAATAGGAAATGTCGTGCTGCTTAGAATAATAAAACAACTTTTTTGTTTTAGGAAAACAATTTATTTCAGAAGCTTACTAGAAACCTTTTCAAAACTGAGGTATTATCAGTATTAATAAACTGTTTTTGCTACAAAGTAAATATTTAGAATAAGAGATCATTGGATTTCCATTTCTCATTGCTATACAGTGTTGGGGATTCTGGAAAAATAAAATATGTGACTTTCTTCCTAAATCTAGAGATAAAATTTCATTTGCTGTTTTTATGAAAGAAAATTCATGAAAAGAGCTAGAGTCAAAACAATCGTAATCAAAAGCCTAACAGGGTTTGTTTGATTTAAAAAAAAAAAAAAAAACAACTAAGGCGCTGATTCTAAAATTAATTGGTAAATAGCAAAGGCCACAAGAGAAGCCTAAAGGAGAACAAAGTGGAAGGACTTGCACTACCAGACATCAACACTTAATGTAGAATGACCAAAGATAGTGTGGGATTGTTACCATAATAGACAACACAATAGAACGGAACAGAGTCCTGAAACAGGTCATGTGTTTACAGTCATTTGATTTTTGACAAAGCTGACACCACAGAAAAGTGGAGAAAGGATGATCTCTTCAATAAATGGTGCTGGGTCAACTGATGTCCACATGGAAAAAAACTGTGACTCCTACCGCCTGTCATAGACTAAAACCCATTTCAGGTAGTTTATTAACTAAAGTGAAAGTACAACAATAAAGTTTTTAGAAAATACTGTATATAGAGAGTTCTTAAATAGAATTCAAATATTATAACTATAAAAATAGATTAAGTTGGACTACATTAAAAATAAAAGCATATTTTCATCAAAAGATAACTGAGGGAGTGAAAAGGTGAATGAAAAAGTAGAAGATATGTGCTATATTTAGAACATACAGAATTCCTACAACTCAAGAAGGAAAAAATTAAACAACTGTGCATGCATATTCAGCTAGACACATTTCATTTTGAGACGGTTAATTTCTGCTCGGAGTCTTTTGCTCTCACTTTGGGCAGTTTGTGGCCGGTGCTTCCTACACCTAGGGTAACACCTGTTTCTGAATTTAAGCAATAGATTAAAAATAAAGAATGTAATAGCTCAGCAATAGTAAAGACAAAGAACTAGAACTTGTGTTACTTCGACTCTGTTATTCTATTTGATCACTTGGAGTTTTTATTTGTGTTTAAAATTTCAAACAATATAACAGGGCACAAACTGCAAGGTGTAATTTAGTTTTGTAAGTGCACAATTTACTTCACACATGAACTATTTTATTAAATATGAATAACATTTTTAAAATTTAAGTTTATTACTTTTTTAAAAAGTTATTTATGCTTACAGCACCTAGTCTTGCTAGGTGGTTTCCCATCCAAGTACTAACCAGGCCTGACCCTGCTTAGCTTCTGAGATCAGATACCAGGATTATTCAGGGTGGCATAGCCATAGACCATGAATGATGGCTCCACTGGGACATGAACTCAGGACCTTCTGCTTGCAAAGCAAACGTGTTAACCACTATGCTATGCAACCATGTTTGGTTTATTACTTTTAGTTGTTAGTTTTTTAAAAAACTAAAGACCAAATTGGAAAAATGTATTATTACCGGTAATTACGTAATTCCTTCCAAAACTAACCTCGTCACATAGGAAAAGTGTTATAGATGTCCAGGTGCCAAATAATCTACTAATAATTCCAATCAAAAGATATGGAAGAGCTCCCATCACAAAACTAGAAAATGTTATTGGGAGATTTTATAGATGCAGGAAAGTGGAGGGATATATTCTGTTGAAGAATTGAAAGACAATTATTGTAAATATATTAATTTTCCCTAAGTCATTTATTATAAAGTCAAGTCACAATCCCTCCAATCTTTTAATGGAACGTAAAAGACTATAAATAAATTTTAATACTTTAAAATTAAGAATGTGTGCTTAGCAAGTTTCTGTTAACAGAGTAAAGAGACTAAACATACGGTGAGGGAAGTACTTAAAATACATATAACTGACAACTAATTTATCCAGAATATATAAATTAAGAAACAAAATACTGAACAAAAGAGTCCAAAAAGGCAGACACAAAATAATGCACACTGCATGATTCCACTTATATGAGGTTCAAAAAATGGGTCAAATTTAAACTCTATCTTTATGAATGGATAAAGAAAATGGGGTTTATACATACAATGGAATATTAGTCAGACTTAAGTAGAATGAAATCCTGCCATTTGCAAAAACACAAATGAACCCGGAGGACATCATGCTAGTGAAATAATCCAGTCACTGAAGGACAAATACTGAATAATTTCACTTATATAAGGTATCTAAGATAGCCAAACTCTTAGAAGCAGAGAATACAATGGAGATTGCCAGGGGCTAGAGGGTGAGGGAAATGGGGAGTGATTGTTCAATTGGTATAGTTTAATTAATGCTAAACGAGTAAAATATAGAAAGCTGCTGCTGTACAACATAGATCTTATAGTTAACAATATATTATGCACTTAAAATTTATTAAGAGGGTAGATCACACATTCAGTGTTCTTACCACAAAAAAACAAAAACAAAAAACAAAAACAAAAAAAAAACAAGCCAACAAACAGAAACACAGGGACACATGGAAACTCTGGGAGGTGTTGCATATCTCTATTACCTTGATGGTGGTGATGATATCGCAGCGTTTGCACATGTCCAAATTCATCCAATTATACCCATTAAATATGTGCAGTTCTTTGTACATCAATTATACCTCAATAAAGCTGTTTTAAAAAACATGAAATTCTAGTTTTTTAGGGATGTTATCATATGTGGTAAACCATAAAGTAAAGAAGTCGAGATAGTGCATAGCTTTGCTGGGCATAAGGTGGGCGCCTGGGAGGCTGAGAACATTCTCTTCCAGGACCTATGTGGTGGTTACATGAGTGTGTGCTTCCTGATAATTTACATAAACCTCTGGTTTTTTGTGTTTTATTTCACAGTAAAAAAAAAAAAAACAAACAAAAAACAAAACAAAACAAAAAAACAGTTTTTAAGTTAATAGAAAATGATAAAAGGGAGAAAGTGAGTGAATCTAGACTTCTCTTTCAAGAAGTTTGGTTGAAGTTTCTGTCAGTCCCTTTAATAAATCAACCAGGACACACAAACTTGTGTCAATGTCCTATTGTAGGTTGGTTGGTTCAAATATGGTCTTTTTGGTAAACATCAATACCACAACAGTGAAAAATATTATCCCTACTATAATGAAGTGTTAAATAATAGATCATGTAACATCCTTTGACTATCACTTGCCAGCATCATACTCTGAATATGGAAATCCTCCAGATCAGGCTATTTTTCTTTCTTTGCTCCTCTTCAACTCTCTTGGTTTTTCTCTGCCCATGTTGGCTCATACTTTGTTTATTTTCTGTCTGGCCCCTTGGGTGAACTATGGTTTTAAGCTGTTTACCCAGTCTTTGGTCTGAGTCCCCTTCCAAATCATATTCTGTTTGTGGGCCCTGCTGTTGCTCTCCAGCTCAGGTGAGACTGTTTATACCACCCACCCAAAAGAGGTGCAGAAGCTGTGCCTATTGGAATTGAAGTCTTGCAACTGCAGAGATGCTTTAGATGTTCAGGTCCTAACATCGTATATGGGCCATGCATAGGATGCAAGCATTCTAGTCCCGTGGGTTAGATATCTTAGGCTCGATTAGGTGTTCTTTAAACCTATTAGCTCATAAAGTTAAAAAAATATATTTTATTTAAGGGAGGTATTTACCAATCAAGTTACATTGCTAGAGCATTTTGGAGATTTATTCTCATTTCCAGCAGTTGAATGTATACTTTAGTATTCATTACGTGTATGGTTTAATGTTATTATTTATGTTCTAGAAGGGTCAAGAAGAAGTATTATAAGCAATGACATCATCTAAAACTGTGCATGCTGTAATAGAAGCCAATATAAGTCATCTTCAATATTGCATATTCATTTTCAGTTCACTTTATTGGAAATCCTTACATTTTTTAATAAGTAAAAAATGGTATCTTTTTAATGCACAGATAGAATAACTTATTCCAGAACAGTGCTTTAAAATTCTGAAGTAGTTAATGTTGATGTTTTTATAAATAACAAAGCACCACAGTATTCTAGGTTGGTGGAACTCACTGTTCGATATTTCATTTTAACCTATTTTTTTAGGTTGACACCAGCTCTTTTTGTATAGTATAGGAAGAAAAATGAAATAATCTATCTCCTTGGAAAACTAAATATTTTAATCAGGTTTTAAAAGCATACAAGCCCCATAGCAATTGTAATGAATGATAAGTCCGTTCTCCAAGGATTTGGTATGGCAGAGTCATTTTTCATCTCTGTTATTTTTCTGTCAATTCTTTGGAAAACCAGTCTGCTGTCTTTTCATGTTATTATATGTGAGTTTCTTTTTTTCCTCAAAATTTCTGGGCAGTTGCTATAGCAAAATGAATGATGAATTTTTGCCTCATGTTCTTTTGCTCTTGAATTTTAAATGAGGAATCGCATGGTACTGCCTACACCTCTCACATTGACCACCACGTGCAAGAGAGTAAGGTCTTCTCAATACTTAGCCAATCTATTTATTCAGAAGAACAGTAATTTCATCAAGGAACATCAATTTTATCATTTCTACGACACATTTCTATTGGAAAGAAGAATAAACTTTAAAGCTAAATTTATATGACGTCTCACTGGGAGTCTCTGAGGTTGTCATTAGAAAGCTGCTGGCTGAACTTTAGTGCCTGCAGAATTGTTTGGCACACTCTGTGCTGATGAACGGCACGAGTAGAGTGAGGGCTCACATAGTGTTGGGATTAAGTCTGATTTACTGGGCTGGGAATTTTCTTCTTGTGCACTCAGGTTTCAAGTGAATTTGGGAGGAATAAACTGATGGCCCGGTCTATACTGGAGGACATTGGTCAAGTTGTTCTTCCTGAAGCATCACTCGGCGTTGCTGAGTAGAGAAAGGATCGCTTGTAAGGTTTGCTTGTCATCCTCCTGGTCTTCTGTACTGTGAAGGTTTGGGAGGCTGTCCAGAAATAGAGTGTAGGATCACCCCTGAGGGACATTATGGGGACAAATTCAAAGAATCATGTTCTACAACACAATTTAGGGTTAAATCAAATACAAACTTCAGTACAGACCTTTAGCGCATCTTCACGACTATATAACTGGTGTCCTCCCTCCAGGCTTCCCACTCCAGGGCATCAGCTTCCTAGAATATCAGTTCTGTCAGGCTTCTCCACTGCTCAGAAACTACCAGTGACTCCTCAGCACCTATATAGTGGTTCTCAGCTCTGGAGAGAAGTTTTAAACACCAGTGCCCAAACCACTTGAATCAGTGTTCTAGACTGAATGTGTGTCACCCATTAAATTCATATGTTGAAACACCAATGGAAATTGTATTAGGAGGAGGAGTCTTTGGGGGGGGGGTGATTGGGTCATGAGGGTGGAACCCTAATGATCAGGACTATTTTTTTAAAAAAAAAGAGACCCCAGAGAGCCCTCTTGTCCCTCTGCCATGTGAGGACACACAGAGAGAATAACCATCTATGAACCAGGAAGCTCTCATTAGACATCTAATTTGTTGTTTCCTTGAGTTTTGACTTCCAAGCCTCTAGAACTGGTTATTGTTGAATGAACTAAGACAATCAGCATCTCAGTGTTTTTTCATATCTCTTCATGTATTTTAATATGCAACAGGGTTGAGAATTACTGACCTACATGATTCAATTCAAACTCCTTAGTTTGATATTCAGAATCCTTCAGAATCTGGTCCTCATGTTCATCTAACAACTTATCTCAGTGGCCATGCAAGTACCTGGTGAAGCCCCACCTCTAGCTTTGGGTCATGAAAGCATACCCCTTAGAACGCTCCTCTCTCCTGTGTGTGCTGTCTGCCTGCTCTCCAAGTCCTTCACTGACACCCAACTCAAACCCACTCAAAGCCTCTAGCCTCCTTCCCTCTAAATTTTTAGTGCTTTGTTTTCTAAACATAAACTTTCTCCAATATGACTTTATGATGAAGTTTATGATTATATCATGTATTTACAATTGTATTATGATTGTGCTATTGTATTCTTATTTATTTTTGCTTATGTGTATGACTCGTTTTCTAAATACAAACTTTTTCAAATATAACTTTATAATAAAGTTTACGATTGCATTACATATTTATGATTATATTATGATTGTTTTACTATATTTTTATTTATCTTTGCCTATGTATGACTCCTTAACACAATTCTTGAACATTCTCTCAGGGCACAAGGTTTTACACATGGCTGTTCAGTGAATATTTGTTGAATAAAAAAGTCAATGAACACAATAACAACAATAGCAGCAACAATTTTTTTTTTTTAATTCCTGAAATCAATTGGAGGTAGGGAGAGTTTAAGGAAACAGTCAACAAATCAGGTCTGGTTTCTTAGTCCTGCTATCTCCAAAGGAATCTAGAACCATGACTAAGTCATGGTCAACCTCTGGGAATATGGCCATCAGAGTATTCTTTACAACTGATAATTTTGTTATATATACCTAGGGCAATAAATCATGTCGTACCAGTTTCTCAGATTGATTCACACAAATATCAAGATCGATAATGAGTATCTGGTTTTATTGTGGGGGTCTTGAGTTTCTGTTGCCATGGCTGGATGTATAGCAAGAAGTCACCCCTTCCCCTGCCCAAGACTAACAGGGGCTCCCTGTACAGAGACATACCACACATATTTCTAGATTTCACTGCTAGAGAGAGCATACCTGTATAGTCCAAGAAAGGAAATGACACAGAAGCTTGTGCCTGGTTTCTCTGGATTCCACTGATGCAAACTCTTTTCTTGCTGCTTTTGCTCTGTATCATTGCTGTAATAAACCTTAGCCATGAATATAAAATTTTAAATGAATTCTAACATGAGACATGAATGCAATGAACAATGAAAACGAAATGGCCATCAGACACATGTGTTGTCTGTTTCCCCATTCAGAATCGATGTATCTGTATTGGGATGCAGTTCCTGTAAGCTGTAAAACTCACTTTAACAAAGATGGGTCTGCTTGGGGAAATATTGAACATATATGATTAGAATAGAATTTAATGAATGCCTGAGTGTTTTGCACTTTGAATACCTCCTTTCTTACTTAGTTCCAGAGACACTTCTTAAAGACAAATTCTCATCAGATTGTTTGCCAAGCAGTCCTACTTCTCCATTGCCTGTTCTACTCACTCGGTGTGGTATAAACAGAACATTTCTCTACTCAGAAAAAAAAGATACTGCAATTTTATGCCACATCCTTCTTCAGAAGGCAAGTCAGACATACACCACCATGTGGATTACCTAACTGCATATGAAGATGATGGAGAATGGTTTTGATAAGAAAAGATGGAAATGAGTTTGACAGTGTCTACTGGTGAAGGCTAATGTCACTAGTAAAGGGAAAAGGCAAGGCAGCCATACTTTTGAATCTTTGCAACTATTTCCTGGATTCTGTTGACACTGTTCACACGTTTGATAGGGAGGATGTGACAGGAGTGGAAATGGAGCTGGTAATTGCTTAATTGGCATGACCTTTGGGAGTGGAAAGATGAGAGAGATGAAGGAGAGCAATTGTTATAAAATTTCATAGCCCTTTGCAAGCTCTTTCCTAGTGGTAATAATCAATAATCTTCATTTAAAAAAATTTAAAAACTTTTCTCCAAATTCCTCTGTTCTCTATATTTCAAGAAGCTGTGGCAGACATTTCTTCTTGAGGTTGACATTTTCATCAGAAGAGAAAGCCTGGGGACTTTGATAATAGCTAGTCACAAGAATCCTGGATAACCAGCCTGGGCTTTGTCCCTTTGGTTTTACTCTAATTAGATGATCACAGCCATCTCTCTTGACACGTCTGCAAGGGGCTGGAGATACTTGGCAACGAATCCATCAGTCATGCAGAGAACACAAATGGGCTGGGTCAAAGATGTAGCCAGAAGCCTTGCCTTTATTTCACATTGTTTATTTGGAAATTGGTCCACAGACTTGAGAAGGAGGCTATAAGACATTCTAAATATATACTATACATGAACCTTGCCATATTTTATTCCAGATTAAAAAATCCGACATTTGAGTTACTTGATAGTAATAACAATGAAATTTTAAGTAAACTCAGAAATACTAAGGAAAGTTATAAATAATAAATTTGAATAAGACAACATTATTTTGCTGTGCTAGAATAACTTTTTATTTAAAGGAAGTCTGTGATGAATATTTTTGTAATATAAGAAATCCTGTTTTTCTGCATTTTAAATTGTTTTATAATTTCTCTGAAAGTTGTATACATTAAGCATATTGTTAGATAAAAAATATTGAATTTCTTATTGTAGTTGTCCCTTTATCTATATTCTCTGAGATTTTTAAATCATGCTGATAGACCTGAATGAGTGCAAATCAGAGAAATTTTTTTGTACTTAGCTATAACGATATGGGGCTCAATTACACCACAGCAGTTCCCAGTGCAGGTAAGGCACAGATCGAAAGCCATCTGAGCATTCACATCAGAATTGTGAGGTGTGGAAAGCAGTTAGGTGCCTTTGCCAGACAAGCAGGCATGTAGCATTCATTGACTCTTATCTTTCATCTGTATCCTGTTCAACACAGGACTTAAGGTGTTTTAATTCAGAGCTCCAGGGTAGGGTATGCGAGATTGTTTCTTCACTGGGAGCTCTACTGGGGAGTATCAATTCTTTGACAGCCAATATACTTTTGGCTCTAAAGCCCACATTCGATAATTAGATTGACTCTGCAGAAATCCAGGAACAGGGCACACAAGTGCAAACTCAAACCTTGCACAGCTTGAGCTTTTCAAAGTAAACAGGCGATAATAACGGTGAATGAGCCAGCACTACGCTAAGGGTGTGACCTGCATTCCCTCCCTTAGCCCACAGAGCACCACTGTGGGCAGATATTACTGCTATCTCCTTGTTGGAAGTGAGGAAACTGAGGGCCTCTGGGGTTATACTACTTGACCACAGTCATAGCTCACAAGTGGCAGAGTCGGAATTTGAACCCAGGGGCTCCGGTTCCAGAGTCAGTGCTCTGAAATATGATAACCTCATCAGAGTTGCCACATTAGTTTAGCTTACTTAGCACTGAACTATTATTTCCTTTTGAAGCCCTTTTCAGCTTTCTGAGTCCTTTTCTAAATGCCTCTAAATGCCTCGGCTTGCTAAATATATATATTTATCCTAGCATCCTTCTAGAATGCATTGCAAAGGAATGGTAATAGTGCTGCTTATTTGTTTACCTGTTTTTTACCCCTGATTTTAGACAGTATTTTTAGTACTGATTCAGTCTTCATTTCCATCTGCCTTGAGGCAATGAGATGAAGAGAGAAAGAGAGTCCCCGCTGATCCCTGTCATAACTGATAAGCTCCACTGGGACAGAAAACCCTCTCTGGCTTCTCAAACCTCTGAATTAGGCTTTAAAAAGGGCACTGGGTTCCAAGTACAAACAGTAAATCTTCCTTCCAATTCCATTTTCGACCAAACAATTGTATAAATGTGGAACATGATGACGCCCAAACATAAATTTTATTCTCAATTTTGACCCCCTTGTGAGTATCCAGTCACAAAGAACCAAGTTTACCATTGTTACTTTTTGGTAATGAAGGGTGAACATAACATTTATGCGAAAAAAATTAAAAAAATAGCAACTAGTCTCTGAAAGCTTATTATGTGTCAATTACTAGGGATGTAAATATAGATGGGATACTTGACCCTCACAATGCAGTAGAGAAATCAAACAATAACTATGTAACACAACTTTAAGTGCAAAAAAAGTTCTCAAGAATCTTCCTCAGTTCTTCATTCTTTATTTTCTTCACTTTCTCCCTACTACTTGCCCCCCGCACCCCACATCGCCTTTATGTACTTGTATCTTTTGACTTACTGCTGGCTTTCCTGGGACACCCAGTGTGATTTCTTATGAAGACCTCAATTTTTCCACAGCAGCAAAGTTCCTGACATGTCTCAGCTTTATTTCACACAACAAAATTCAACTTTCTTGTGTTCTAGTTCCTCAAAATGGTTGCTAGGCTCCTCTAAAGATGTTACTTTCTAATAAAGGCTAAACAATTTTTTATATGTTAACAATCTTGACCCCTAGCAGCAAGATTAGGAGCAACAACTAACAAAGACAATACATTTTGAAACACATGAACATACAGTAAGAAGCTGGAATTTGTAAAACTGTCTGCTTGTGCTTTTTTAACATGGAATTTTCAATCATAGCACAATTTCCAATTTGAAATACTCACCACTTATCTGGGCCTTCTGGAGCCTTTGCTGATCTGCTATGGTTTCAGAGGAGAATTTTATTTTCCTTTGTAAAGGTTAATTTGTTAGTTGAAGCATCAGAAGCAAATTTAAATTTGTATTTAAATTTAGAATGATGTATTTTCAATGAAAAGTATATGACTGCTGTAGCTAGTCTAGCAGTGACTAGGGGACTAAAGATTTATATTAAAAGAATATTAGAAACATTACCTTCCCTATAATAGGAAAGGCTGATACGTTAGATAGACTTCATAATTTAAAATCTTTGTATGACAAAAGATTTCATAAACAAAATTACATGACAAACAACAGACCCAGAGAAAATACTTGCCACATATATAATCAAAGGATTAAGGCTCATGAGAAGCTCCTAACCCTCAATAAGCAAAGGACAAACAAACCTAATTCATATGGAAGGGTGGGGGAATAAAGACCACTCAAAAAAACAAAGGATGAATAACTCTGTGAAAAGAAGCTTAACCTAACTAATCAAAGATATGCAAGCTTTCTGCTTGTCAGATTGACAAGATTAATAAGATTAATGTTTAGCATTATTGTTGGCAAACAGAACTATCAGTTGTCAGTGTAAAGTGAGAGTCAACTGGCCTCACTTCTATTCAGAGCAGTTTGGCAACATTTAGCATAAGTTTCTTTTTGACTCAGCAACAATCTATCTGGCATAAAGACTTGCAAAAGTAGACAAAGCCTTAGGTTCAAATATTTTAATTGCAGCATTGTAATAATGAAGTCTTGGAAACAATCTCAAATTGGCTAGCAGAGTTATGGATAAATACATTAAGGTACAACCATGCCACATGTACAAAGCCGCTGAAAATGAGTGAGAGGTTCTCACATGGAAGGATGTCACTTTCTTTATTTTTTAAAGTTCCAGGGCAATATATACACTATTTACATTTTTGTAGATAACAACAAACAATATAATCATATATGTGGATGTATGTGTGGGGGTGTGTTCATAGAAAAATGCCTGGATGACCCAAACTGTTAAGCAGTGACCTCCAGGGAAAAGCCTGAGACTGAGTCAAGAGAGTATTTATAAGTTTCATGTTTTAAAAATTATTTTTCTTATTAACATACCTAAAAATAAAAGAAGGAAAGTTCTATAATATTCTTATAAAATGGTTGACCAAAGCACACTGACTCCATTATAGTGCTATTATGTACAAGTCATGTATCTAGAAGAATTCATGTATCTCTTCAAATGCCCCCACTGATGATGCACATTTACCCAAGTTTCCCACCGATTATTTAAAATTCTGGAAAGCCCACCACTTCAAAAGTCAGGGTATGTGAGTTCTAGTTTCTGTTCTAATATGATCTAGTTATCTATTCGTAGAACAGTCATTTCACTTCTCCAAATCTCCAAAAAAAAAAAAAAAAATGAAAATTGGGTGAGGCTTGTTGTTTTCTAACTCTACAGCCCAGGGCTCTTCTCCACACCAGCCTATCACCCTGTTTTTTTTTTTAGTCAAAACAGCTCTGTTTCTCTCAGTGTTATTTATTTACAAATTCACCAAAATTTTGTCTGATTTCTAAACGAAAGTCATTTGAAAACATCCAGAATAGATTCTTTTAAGGCTCCTTCGAGAACAAATACTTTCTGACTATGGAATCCACGCTCTGGTCAAGAGATGCAGACCTTTCAGTCAATTCTTAAATTACTCCAAATAAGAAGCTGCTGTTTTCCACAGATATCAGGCCAGGAGCACAGACCTTTTCATGGATGAGCTACTTGAATTTCAACTTGAAACAATTACAGAATGTCTCTGGCTTTGGGCCACTCTCATGATCAGTGGCTTTAAGGGTTACTTGGCAATAGGCTGAAGCATTATGTCTCTTTTTAAATGGCAGACATTACAACATGTTACAACTGTCTTTCACTTTGGAGGGAATATCTTGAATGTTGCACATCACTAAGCCCCTGGAGTTTTCACTGAGATTCACTGAGGTCTGAATTCCTCTGGCACATATATGTTTTACTACTTCATCCAGAGTACTTGATACTTTTTGCTCCATCAGCATGATCTAATCAATATAGTGGAAGAGTGATGTCCTGTGGAATGGTGAGGTGATCAGGGCCCCTACGAACTAGATTAAGGAAGTCATCAGCAAAGGTATATTGCTCCTGGATAAAAACAAACTGCATTGAGTAGTGTCTGCTTATTGATTAGTAAGAAAGTGCTTGCCTGATTGACTTCTGCACATCAAAATCCAGGGATTGTGTTAATTTTCTCCATAAAAACATCACATCTGTAACCGCAACTGCAACTGGAGCCACTACTTAATTAAGGTTCCTAAAGATCTAACTGTTTTCCCAGACCTCTAGCACTTCTGTGCAGGCCAAAGAGATGAGGCTAAATAAGGATATGACTGAAATCCATTCCTATGTACTTTCCTCGATGTGGACACTAATTCTTCAATTCCCCCTAAGATGTGGTATTGCTTTGTTCAAAACTTTGAAGAAGACTTCTGTCTAGTTCTTCTTTCCACAGTAAGTTCTCATTCTGTAAGTCAGAGAGTAAATGTGGGATCTTTTAACTTCCCAATTATGCATTCAGGAACTGGGGAAATAAATGCAGAGTGTGTACATAGAACCCACTGGGCTCACTGTGAGACAGATGCTGATCAAAACTCTGTTGATCACTAGAATCCGAAAACTCCTAATTTGACCTGTCCCCAAGGTTCCCAGAGAATTCCAGATCCCAAAATGCTTGTGGTGCCTATACTATACTGCTTCTGACCAAAGAACTCCTTTTACTGCAAGAAGAGAAAGAAGGAGCTCATAGGCATGTGATTCCACTCAAAGATGGTGCTCAGAACTGTCCCCAAATCCAGTATCCCTCTTTCCCCAGTGCATATGCACTCTGGTAAATGACTGTAAAACTCTTTAGGGAAAGCTAAGAGAGTGTATAATACATACATGTGGAAAGGTTGCAGGTTCTTTTTAAGGAAATACAGCCTCCAGTTCACTTAGGGGTTTAGAGTCTATGAACTGGCTCAGATAGGGAAATTCGGTGGGGAAATCTGAGTGTCCTCTGGTGAACAGTCACCAGACCTCAAGTTTCATCAGTTATACAAATCAAATTAGACCTTAGTAGGTTGCCCATCTATTTTAGTGCTAAAGATACCTGATCAATTATCCACCATGAAATATCCCTGAAGGTAAAACCACTTTGGTCACTGCTCTGGCCCTATCACCTGTTACAGTGACCACATCCACTTGGTCAACTTGTTTCTAGTCACTCTGGGATCTTTTTATCCCCACTGAAATTAGGAATCCCATTCCAATGTCCCTTCTTTATCCTCAGCCTCATTGTCAGAGCCAGCTTCATATCTAGAACACTAGCTGCAAAGGAGTCTGTGAAATGTCATTTTTAGTGTTCTAACTACTGTAATACAGGAAAAGTCTGAGAATGGATACTGAGTCCAACAGACAAGACCCTGCAAAGAAAGAAAAAACATTTTCTGTGAATTTGGACAAAAGACTGAACTTATGTTCATGAATAATATAGATCAATGGATTAGGAATGTGTGTGGGGTGTGTAAAGAAGCTTATCGAGTCTGAAGGAGTACAGAACATGTACTTTTGTAAAAATGACCTTTTAATAGCCCCAAATATAAGAGAACATATATGACCCCACAAAGCAGAGACCTACCAAATATGAACCTTGCAGTCAACAAACATCCTGTTTGCATAGAGTATTTAATGGTGTGAGGAAATGCTGAGTGAAGGGGGGTGTACAAGACTATATATGCATTATCAATTCATGCATATGTGCATGTATATATGCACATCTACTGTATACACATATGTGTACACATATATACTGAAAGAAAGCACCTAAACTGCTAACAATGCTAGTACTACAAATGACAGTTTTTTCCTTTCTTTAATTTTTTTGAAATTTTTGCAATTACTAGCATTATTTTAAAAGTTAACATTATTTTAATTGAAAATACTATACAATAAGAAAATAAAATAACTAATGAATGTATTCTGGTTAAAGTCTAAAAAAGGATGGTGTCATCATTATTCTAACTCTAGAATTTGTTTCCTAACATAACATAAAGAAGGAAACACCTTAAGAATTGGGCCCAAAGTCAGGGGAGAAGAGATGTGTCCCTAAAATCTTTAGTGTGAGCTTGATCTCTGAATCTCGTAAGTAAAGCTAAGCTCTGAACACTTAGCTTAATTTCACACTTGCTTTCAGCAATAGAACCCCCATTGTTTCTGAATGAAAACATAGATAAACTCCTAATATCCAAAACAAGCAAATGCGAAGTGCTTTATTTGAAACCAAACTCTCCAGGAAGATGTTTGAACTCTATGGAGATCCATTTGAAATCCACTTACCTAGTTCAATCTGCTACAGTCCAAATAAGAGATCTCCAGAGGAAAGAGGCTGACCTTCCTCCCCTAAAATCGAGGCTTGGATAAGAAAAGGCCCTGTGATGCTAAGCAGCAAGTCTAGGGCCAGGTGCCTCTTATCACCATTCAAGCCATGAAGTTGAAGGTAAGGAAGGAAATCATGTTCCAAAAGGACTGTGAAAGGGTGAAACCAAAGGTCAAAACCACATTGTTACCTTGAGGGAACAGAAGGCAGAACAAAACGCAAGGGCCAGAGAGAAAAAAAAAAATGGCATAGATGATAGAGGCATAGATGATAGATCCCTCTGGTGACCAAATTAAAGTTAGGATGAAAACAAGGAGCAGCAGTAAGGAAAAATTGCCTGGGATCTAGAGAAACAAGCCAAACAACTAGAGAGAAGTCCAAGAAAGCACCCTGCAATGGCAGAAGATAGGACGGGTGAGGACGTGGGGCTGCCCAGTCTCCAGCCGCTGAGTGAGTTGGAGGCTGCTGTAGTGACAGCTGCAGAAGCCTCTTAAAGGGGCCACATCCACAAGCGGATTTTCATGGTGAGGGACCTGCTCTCTCTGAGCACCGGTGCCAATTTGGCTGTGTGCAGGGGTCACTAGGGACTTAAAGAGAAATATTGTCAGGTGAGGGCTGCGGCAAGACTTGCTCTGTACAGAGTGCTGGCAGTATCCATTGTTCTCTGTTGAGCCCTCCCCCTCCCAGTGTGCAGACGTAGTGCTGCCGTAGCTATGATTTATCAAACTGGATAACAGAGGTCGCTCCGCCCAGAGGATTTCCTGAAACCCCGCCTCCCCCAACTTGCAGCCCCACCCACGCCACATCAGGTGTATCCTCAGCGAGTCAGGTGTTCTTTGCTGAGCAGTGCCCAGACTCACACAGGAGGCAGTGGCCTCAGTTTCTGGTGTGGCCCTTTGAGGCAACTATAAGCACAGCATCTGTGGGTTGCTTGCTGAATCTTAACAGATGGCCCCAGAGGGATAAAGGCTTGGGCTAAGTTTAGCCTGCAGCTGAACCTCTATTAGGACTGTGCCCACTGGACAGACACCTACTTCACAAATTCACACTCATAAGACTAGAAGACTTAGGAGCTTTTCTTAGTACATAGAAACAGACACAGAAAGGCAGCCAAAATGGGAAGACAAAGAAGCAGAAACCATATGAGAGAATAGAACAGAGATCCAGATATAATGGGGTCAAGTAATCTAATAGATACAGAGTTCAAAAACACTGGTTATAAAGATGCTCAATGAACTTTTGGGAAGTGTAAACAACTTCAGTGAGAACTTCAACAAAGACATAAAAAACATAAAAATAGACATGGAAATCATAAAAAGGAACCAGTCTGAAATGAAGAACACATTATCCGAGATGAGTAGCATATTAAATGGAACAAACAAAGTGAATAAAGAAGAGGATCAAATGCCCTATCTAGAGGACAGGAAAGCCAATCAGGACACCCAATCAGAATGGCAAGAAAAAAGATGCCAAGGTTATAAAAATAACTTAAGGAGGGTATAGGGCACTATTAAGGCTCCAAATATTCATCTGTTGTTGTAACTGAAGAAAATCAAGATGTTGAACAGCTGTTTGAAGAAATAATGATGGAAAACTTCCCTAACTTGGTGAAGGAAGTGGGCATAAAACCCCAAGAAGCTCAGAGAATTCCAAAAATCAGAGATCCAAAGAGGCCCACACCAAGACATATCATAATTAAAATGCCAAAATTTAACTACAAAGAAAGAATATTAAAAGCAGCAAGAGAAAAACAAATAATTACATATAAGGGAAAACTGGCAGCCGATTTCTCAAAAGAAATTATGCAGAACAGAAGGGTTTGGCAAAACATATTCAACAGGATGAAGACCCAGGATATACAACCAAGAATAATTTATCCAGCAAAGCTATCATTTAGAATGGAAGGACAGATAAAGAGCTTCCCAGACCAAAATAAGCTAAAAGAATTTATCACCACCAAACCAGTATTACAGGAAATGTTGAAGGAACTTCTTTAAAAAGAAAAAACATGTATCAAAAACAAGAATAAAGAATGGTATTAACTACATTCCTATCAATAAATACCTTAAATGGAAAAGAATTAAGTGCTCTAGCCAAAAGATAGAAAGGAAAGAAAACAAAATCCCTACATATGAAGGGGAAAAGGATGAAAAAATATATTGTTTTGATGGACCTAGAAGGTATTTAAGTCAGACAAAGATAAACACCACACGATTTCACTTATGTGAGGAATTTAAGGAATAAAAAGAAAAAAAAATCAAAAACAGACTCACAAATATAGTGGACAATTTGGTATCAGACGGAGGAGAAGGGGGTTTGAAGGGCTGGGAGAATGGGATGAAGGGCTAAAGCAGTTCAAATTAGTAGCTGCTAGATGGTCACAAGGATAGGGAGCACGGCATAGGGAATGCAGTTAGCATTAATACATTGGCTAGGTGGAGGGTCAGGGGAGGGAGGGTGCGATTGGGGGATCGTGTTATGAACTATATTAATGTCTAACTAATGTACTGTATACTTGAAGCTAAATTAAAAATAATAATAATAATAATGCAAACGCCAGTGGCAGTGACAGCCTACAAGTGTATTCCTAGTTGGTTTAGGGAGTTAGAATGGGGCAGACATGCAATATCTGAATGAAGGTCACCTGTACCTTAAGACAAAAAACCAGATGTCTCAACCGAGTAAGATGGCATGGCTAATACACACGCGCGCGTGCGCACACACACACACACACACACACACACACACACACTTGCTTGCAAGTCATCCACACAGACTTCATGCTCTCATATTGATCTTATTGGAATTGTCCTTAATCAGGTCCTCAGCAACAACACCACCAAGCTAGTGGATAATTTCATTCATTTTCCTACTCATCTCTTCTTAGCCCTTTCCTTTGGCCATCTCCTCAGAACTCAACTGCTCTCTCTCATTGCATTAATTAGCATCTAGCTGTGGTGATCAAATTTCAGTGTGCTTAAGAATCATCTGGGAAGCAGGATCAAAACCATGATACCGTGATTTGGGGCCCCATTCCCAGAGGATTTGGAGGAGGGGAGAGTGTCAATGTACACAGATAACCCTTGAATTACAATCTGAGAAGACTGAATAATACAATGATGATCCTTGTAGCTCCTAACTCAGATCTTTCTCCCAGGATCATGGCTGAAGATATCAACTGCCTAATTTATATGGACAAATCCTGTCATCTCAAGTTCATCATGCTCCTATCCACCAACCCTTAAATTTACTGTGTCCATTCCTACATGTCTATTGTGGTCCTGCTCCCTCCTGTGACAATGCTACAAGCTGGGCTAGGTTCTCTAGAATTGTGAGCTCACCCACTTCTTCTCATTGCTGGGATCTGCTATCTCTTTTCTCTCTCACTCATTTCTAATGGCTTAAGCTCATCCAAATATGGGAGGAGCCACTGGTTTTATAATGTTCTGCCTTCTCCAAATCTCTGTGTCCAATAATTGCAATGGCTGTTACCTGCTTCAATGGAGGGAAGGAAAAATATAGGAATACATATATATTTTCTTGCCCACATGATTTCCCATTTATTAAAGGTGATTTGGTAGTCAATTTTCATTGAAGTGTCAGGACTAATTAAGAGACAAGGAGTAAGAGCGATGAGTAGGTTTACTGTACAACCGGTTGTGCAAAGCTGAATATGGAGCAGTCTTATTCTTAAAACTCCTTCAGTCAATCCCACCTTCTCCTCTTCTGTTCAGGTCACATCTCCCTCCATGTGGCGATGGCTCTGGCTCCTCTTCAGCTTCGGCCCCTCCTCCCCACCCCCGCCCCTCTCCACATTTACACTCTGAAACTCAACTTCATAGGCATTGCTCCTGCAAAGCAGGTGAGCTGTTTGTTTTGTTTTGTTTTGTTTTTAACAATATCTGGAGAGCAACCTCCCAACTAAAATGGCCTATCAATGGATTTTTAAATATAGAGATGTTTCTTCCTCAAGAAAAAATAAATTGCTGCCAGGTCTTAAACCAACATATTTTTTTTTCTCCCTGTAGCATATCTTTTCTTGGTTCTTCTGCAATTACTTTAATATGAGCCACGGTCTGACCACAATAATATTTTTCAATTTCCTCCCTCTGGTCGGGGCAGTTGAGCAAAGTCAGTTATAATTAGGTGCTAATGAGGTCTGCCCAGGTTTAATCCCCCCAAGGACTAGTTAGACCTGGTAAGTGATGTAGTTTTTCCTCCTCCCTCCAGCTAGCATCTTGCCCTTGAAGATCATTTATTACAAGGCCATGAGGTGGGGATGGGGTGGAGAAGAGGAGGGTAGATATTTTTTCTCATTAACCCTAGAAACCATCTTTCACCGAGAGTTCTAGTTAGTGGATTCTATGATAATATTCAGATTTTATTGGTAAAATTAGGTTGATTCCTTGTGAAATCTCTTCTTGGAGAACACAAGAGGCTCCACCTATCCTGGCAATGGCTAGCACTTTCTGTTGATAGTAGCCTTGAAGTAATTATGTTTTCAATTTTTAAATTCAGAATCTGAGAACTTATGAGTGTCCTAAAGGATAGATCAATGGCACAACAGAGCATCTGCTTCATCTGAAAACAGGTTATGTAGGCATGTTTATTTTTAAAGAAAAAGACTTACTGAAAGTCGTTCAACAGTAGTCTAGCTGTGAGTAAAGACCGATAAGGGTCTAATGGGTATTTTCACAGGGAATGAATTAACTCTGGAAAAAAATTTATTGATGTGATTTATGGAAAACATTTTAAAGGTATTTATAAAATTTGGGAACTTATGCTTTTATAACCAAATGCAGAAATTAGCAATGTGATGTTTTTAATATCTCCAAAGGCACATCTAATAGTAATTTAATAATACTGAGTCAGACATCACTTGTAAAATTCTTAATCTTTTAGCAGGAAATGAAATGGGACATTTCTTGCATAGTTAATCTTTTTAGTAAACCTAGATAAGTTTTCTTTCCTCCTTTTTTTTGCGATAAAAGCCCTCTTCCTCAAATCCTGACAATTGCCCTGGCAACTCAGGTCCTCTGGCTATTGATAAGGGTCATCAGCCCATTGTTAAGCAGAAATAGTGTTAAACCAGCCAGGGCCCTGAGGGGGAAGACGATTTTAAGGCAAAGGTCTTTTCTACTCTTTAAGAAATATATTAAGCAAGCCTGCTTTCCATTACTTAATAAGAAAATCAATAATAGAAATTAATAGACATACGATTTAAATAATAAGTTTGTATCTTCTTTTCCTTATCTAGGGACTGAGGTGGCACTTCAGCAGAAAACCCAAGACCCCACCCTGACTGAAGCAGACAGGGAAAGAGCTCCATGAAACCCCTGTTGGCAGGAACAATGGCCGCTCTCAGCAGGAAGCAGATATGGAAGAAGAGACCTCCTGTCCTTCAACATCCATACTACTAATAAGGGGGTTCATGGCTCTTAGAAAAGAGTTAGACAGGAAAGTTAGGGGGTTTCAGGTAGGTCTACAAAGACACTGAGGTCATCCTATTCTAGAAGGGGTCCGCCCTAATCTGCCCACAATTAAGCAAGCCAGAAGGCATTTTTTTTTAACTCACAAAGAAACCAGTAGGCAGAGATTTAGGTACCAGTTTAAGTCAGTCACTTGCACCTGTTCAATGAAGACCCCAATGACCTTCAACTCACCTAAGCCTTATTATACCATATTATAATATGATGCATATGCCCAGAAGTTCATTAATATCATTATAACAGACTGAATCCTGGGAATGAACATGCACAGAAAGCAAGATGATGAATAGCTGAGTCCTGTCAATCTTAGTTGTCAATCAAGGAAGCCCATTCCTCTAAGAAAAGTAACCACACACAAGCAAAAAGGGATAAAAACCCCAAAGGCTTTGTTACCAGGCCTTTTGAGCCATGCTTCTCTTGCTCAGGCTCGCTTCCACTTCTGGATGTGTACTTTCCCTTCTAGTAAAACTTTTCTTTTCTACTGAATTTTGGTTCTTACTCAATTCTTTGTTCGAGACATCAAGAACCTGCACAATGCACTGGGAAAGGACCCCCACTCCGGTTTTAATACTAATTATTAGTTATTACTATTATCTAACAATAATACTTAATAGTAAATTTAGTTTTGTCATATATGTCAATACAAGAGGAGATGTGGCCTGCATATTTTGGTAAGGGTTTTCCTTAGTTTCAGAACTATCTGGGTGATTTTGAGGAACATTTTATCCAATAGGGGATCTCTAGTTTCAATTTCTGTTAGATGAGGGACATATTTCTAGATTTCTTCAGTTTTAATACTCTATGACCCCTTTGACCTGAAAGAGATCAAAAATTTTTTTCAGTAGGATTAGCCATACAGTCTTTTCCAATGAAGATCACATACACCTTTGTCTTTGGTGCCGTCCTTATGCTGGAGAAATTCAAAATTGTTCTAGCACTTTAACTAAGCTTTAAGCTTTTTGGATATGGATTCTTTTGACAAACTGATAGAAGCTATGAAACTTCTCTCAATTTGAGGAAAAAAAAGGAGAGGACGCTATACACAAATATATCAGATAGTACATATGATTTTAGAAGATCTGATGACCTATTGAAGCCAGTCAGTGGACTTTATAAAGAGCCACAGCCTCTAGTTTTTTAAACCCTGGACTGAATATTAACTTTCAGGTCCGTCCTTAGGAACTAAAACTTAAGAGAGATGTTGAATGAATTTAATAGAAAATAATATTGAAAAAAAGAGAGATCTTTTCCACTCTAACCTATATATTACATCACCACCAAATGAATCTTAAACATAGTGCAGTATGCATTTTTCTCTCTTCTGACCCTCTGTGGCCACCAGTGCCCCTTGAATCGAGAGGGCATTCCTCAGCCTGGCCTGCAGAGCCTCACCTACTCTCCTGCCTAAGACTCCCTAAAGTCCACTTCTGTCAAAATGGATCTGGGTTATTTCCCAGGGATTATTGCTTGGATTATTGCCTTCCTCCCTCGGTTTAACTGTTTGCATCTTTAGACTACATGCACCTAAGATCAAATATCACATCTTCAGTAAGCTTTCCCTGATCCTTTGTGTTGAATGTGATCAGGTCTTTTAAGTCCCATGGCACTTTATTATCACTCATTAACTTGGGACCTTAAAATGATAACTTGCAATGATGCATACTCATTGCCCTGTGCAAGTCACTCACTAAAGGTTGTTTAATAAATGAATGAATTGTAATGCTGAAAGTCTGACTGGATCAGAAGGAAAAAGACTGAGAAGCCATGAAGTAAAAACATATTGAACAGTTAGATATAAATGATCACCATTGGCCTAGGAGCCAAGATTCCAGTGTCATAGGCCCTGATCAACCACCTCCTTCCTGTGTCACCTCGAGTAAGCCATTTAATTTCTTAAACACTCAGTTTTTTTTGTGTGTAAATTAAATGAAAACTATTAAGCTATACATAATGTTAAATTTGATATCATTATATCATTCTTCATATGAAAATCAAGAAGTGAAAAAATAGATCGACTTCAATATAGCACACTTCAATAACAACGATTTCAACAACTTGACTTTTCTCAAGCTTCATAGACATTTATAAATTTAACTTAGAGTACAGTCAGTGTTTCACAATATGATGTTGATATGCCCCAACTTCCCTTTTCTGTGAGTTTTTTTTTTTTTTTACTCCAAGTATTTAATCTCAGATAACATCCATTACAAATCAGTTGGTCTAACCAAGTTTGATTGCAGGGGTCCTTATTGTGGAGTCCATGGACCACAGTTCTCTCAGGGTGCTACAGGAAGTTCTAAGAAGTCTCTGGAATTCTACACAAAATTGTATGAATCTGTGTTCAAAGAGGGAGTCTGGTCCAATCTTCAAAAGGACCACAAAAAGTTTAAGAATTACCATTGAAGTTTAATTAAACCTGGAAAACTCGCTGCATTCATACTTGCTTAACCCAGCGACAGAAACAGGACCCAAAGATGTATGAGAATGGAAATCAAGCTGGAAAGATGTTATGAGCTGTTCAGGAAAGCATTAAGAGGGCCTGATCCAGGGATGGTGATGGAAACAGAAAAAAAAGAATGAATGTGAGAGGCATCTGTTAGACATCCAGTCCCGCCCTCATGTGCTTTGTCATGGATGAATTTTCATGGATGAGGCATCCTCTCCTGTCACTGGGTATTTTTAGTTCGATCTGCAAGTTATCTGTCTTAGTTTCGGGGTTCCATTTTCCTTCTGGCCTTAGATCTTTCTGAAACTTATTACATAAATAATTTATCCCTAATTTTGGAAGGATGACTTGGGCTCCTGATATATAAGTGAGAAATAAAAGATATTTTTTTGAATGTGATTTGAGAGGCAGTATGGAGAAAAGAAGGATTGAGAAGAAACTGAGAGGGATGGGATTTCTGGGAGTGACAGAGAAGAGAGATGATCTAGCAAAAGAAACTTTGGAGAAAAGCAAAGATGTTAAAAAGAAAATATTTAAGAACGTTTGCTATATGGTATATACTAGAACCCTTTATATCACTTTCTGACTGATGCTTTAGTAAAATCACATCATTCAGATTTGCATAAACTCATGAATCTAGACCAATAGTTTTCAATCTTGGTTTACATTAAAGTCGCCCAAGTAACTTCTAATACATATCTAGGGTGTTGGCCCTATCCCAGATATTCGAATATATTTGGTCTCAAGTTGGGCCTTGGGATCATTCTTAAAAGTTCTCCAGGTGATCTAATGTGATTTTAAAACCAATGGTATAGGGTCTGGAACAATAGACTTCAATCCTCCTCTGATTTCTATCATCAGAAACAATATGGATGGCACTATTTCAGACCAATTAAATCTCTGGGCATTAGAGGGTTGTTTTTGTTTTTTATTTTAACTTTTTAAAATTTTCCAGGTGATTCTGATGTAACATGAAGTTGGAGAACCACTGGCTCTAGAAGAAAATTATACCAGGGCCTAAGCAGCAGGGTGAATCTTTTAGAAGCCATATGTACTGCTTCTTAATGGCACTAAACAACTAATTCTCCACACTTGGTGTCTCATTCTCAAAAGGTTTTTAGCAACATTTTATTACTATGCCAAGTAAATGCAAAAGATAGTAAGAGCCTACCGAACATTGACTCTACCCTTGGTATGAAAAAGGAGTAAGACATTAGGATAACACAGAGTGAAATCATGATGGTTATTGTTGTTCAAGAAGAAGGACTCCCATAACTCACCACACTGTAGCAGGGAACATTTTTCACTACTCAAGTATTTGGCGCTCAGATTTATACACAAGCTTACATACACACATATGCATGAATCCACACACATATAATTTCTTGGATATACTCACACACATATGTACACTTGTATAACTTCTTTCAGCTGATTCTGTATATTCTGCTCTTGTTCATAATATATAATAATCTTGTTACTACAATGATTTGATTATTCCAATTATTAGGGCAATAAAACAGGTTGCTGGCAAGCCATGAGACTTTTCAGTTAAAAAAATAAATGCTAGAATTTTGGGGTTTTTTTGGTGAAATTAGTTCCTTACTTACAGAGGACAGAATGCTAGTTACACTATAAACCTGCATTTTCTCACTCTGAAAGCTTCTGGCAAACCATGTGTTTAAGAAAGTGGCACTATGATTATCCTCATAGTACCTAAATTCTAATCACGAATTTTCAGTGCTGTAGTTTCTGTACGAAAAAGAAAACAGAAAGAAAGAAGATGAAGCAAGAGTCTAATGCTTAAAACTGAATAGAGCTGGTGAGAGCCTGTGGGCCATTTTAGAGAAAGGAAGATGATCTTTAATTATTCTAGAACAGTTCAGACTTAGCCCAAAGCCCAAGAGAGCAAAGTCACTGAGTTAAGATCAGGTTGATTACCAAAACGACCACCTACCAGGAAGTGCTTTTCTACTGACACATAAAACATAATGCTGCTGGGATTTGTTTAGTTTTGTTTTCACCATAAAAAAGTGATAAATTTTTGAAAATTGACTATGAATAAAACGGTAGGGTTTTATGCTCCATTTTTTAAAAGCACTGCTACATTGATTTAGTGATAAAAGTAAATTTGTTTACAGGACTAGTTACTTGCTTTTGCTTCTGTGAGTTAGGAGAGAGGACAATTCAATCAGCAAGTATTTATTGAATGGGCAGAGGAGAGAAGAGAAACCATCCAGCTGGAGACCTACAGGGTGAAAGGCGTGGAGGCAGGAGTGAGCGGAGCAGCATGGAAAGCAGTGTGACAGAAGACTCTAGTAAGATGTGGGTTAAAGTTCTGACTCCTCCAACAACTATGCAACCCTGGAGAAGTTATATAATCTCTGTGCCTTTTCTGCAAAATGGGGATACTAGCAGTATACCATTCATGGTGCTGGTGCTGTTAGGAGGATCAAATAAGTTAACACATGCAATAGCCCTCACTAAGTGTTAGCCTCTATTAGGCATCTTTGACTCATCCTTCTTCTACTTCCTGCATTCAGCTCATCACCAAGACTACGGATTCTACCTTCACAATATCTCTTACATCACCTCCACCTTTTAACTTACCACTGCAACTGTCAGGTTCAGGCAGGTTCCCACTATTTCTAATCTGAAATCCTGTAGCAACCTCCATATTGGCCTCCTCCTCCTCCATTCTGTACACTGAGACCAAAATAATCCTCAGAAACTGAAGATTACAGCCTTCCCTTGTGCAAAAACCTGTGAGTGCCCAGTGCCAATGGAATGATGCTCCTGGCACTGATGCTCTCCATCTTTAGGCCCCCAAAGCTTTCCAGCTCTGTCTCCCACTACTCTCTCAAACATCTTCTATACTTCAAACTTAAGCATGAGGCATATATCTGAACAAATGCGAGGTATGCTTCCCCACTGTCTCTTATTCTGCATGGACTACCTCTTGTTGTCCCTCCTCTTCTCTCTCCTCTACTTCCTCCCTACCACTCTATCTAAACATTTCTACTTCTTAAAATCATACCCATTCTTTATGTTGGAGCTTGAATGACACCTCATTTATGAAACAGCTTCCCTTCGTTTTGGTAAACAGATGCAATTTCTCATCCTTGCACCCTCATAGCACTTCCTAGATATTTCTCTAAAGTAATGTTCTCCCATGTGGTAGTTCTGTGTATTATGTAACCTTCTGTTTGCCATTGTGAGCTTTTTTAGGGCCTGGCACTGTGTCTCGTTCATCTTTGTCTGAAGTACCTAACCTCGATTATAGCACTTAGCCCATATTGAATTCAATATATGTTTATGGAATACAAGACATTCTTTGAAATTAAAAGTTGTTTGTTTCACAATTACCAATGTAAGTACAAAAAACAAAAATTGGTTAAAATGAGAGCCCAAAACTAAGAATTTGAGACTATATTTCCAGCCCTGAGCTGAGACCACTTGGCATGTGTATAACTATTGTGGAGGTAGTACTTTGTTGCCTCTTGAAGCACATGGAAAATATTCCTTAAGGAATTCTTTGCCTTTTGTTTTCCAAGCACCTAGGTTCCTAGGAGAGAGTAGACTATTCAATGATAGACACTCTGGTCTTCATGACATGTATATTTTCCATAGAAAATTAATAAGTTGGTGCTAAGGCTTGGTCTTATACTTGTATGCCCTACTCAAGGACATAAAAGAAAGGCCAAAACAAAAACAAATTTAAAAACAACATTTTTTAAGAGCCCAACTCTCCTTGTATTAAAACAAGTTTAAATGCTCCTTTGGGCCTCTAACTACTTCTGGAATTTCCAATTCACTCTAAGCTTTCATGCATCATCTCTTCTGCCCCCTCATGCTCTGCTTCAGGCCAGGGTTAAAGATCAAAGAAGAGAGCATGCAAATTTGGGCCTGAGGAAGGGAGGTGACTTAAAGCAATCTACTAACCACAGAAGAACTAGCCAGTGCCCTCTGTCCTCCATGCTATCTGTCTTTCCTTTACAAGCCTCTGTGTTCCTCCCAATCCTCCTTGCTCTCATCGAACCTACAATCCGTTTTATTCCTTTCTCGGCTTGGTTTGTCTCTGGTTGGGAGTCTTTGAATGTCAGCCTGTGAGTGTCTGTGTGCATCTGCCTCTGCTAATCTGTGATGCTATTAAAGTTGTTGGGATTGTATAGATCAATATGCAAATTTATGCAACAACTGACGTGTAATTTAGCATTTTACATTTGAGCCAAAAGTAAACTACTTACAATGATTTTATTTCCCCCAGAAACTTTTGATTATTGAAAAAAAAAAAATCTCTGCAGCTTGTCTTGTGTAGCCATTGCTTCTGTTGCTGTTTTAGCCGCCAGGAAAAGGCAGTCGGAGGGAATGTTACTGAAAGGACAAAACATCCTGGAACTGGCCTTAAAAAATAAACCATGAAAAAAAGGTGTGTAAACTGCTAGCATATGGAAGCCAAGAAGAGAAACTTTAAGCTGAAGACACTGAGCATAATCATTTTCAAATGGCACCATGTGAGCTGGGAAGTGTTTTGCTAACTAGTCCTTAGAGAATTGAATTCCACACTGGAGAAACAGGAATCGATAATCTTAAATGACCTGAAAAAGCAAATATGTGGCAACGCTCATACACGCCACAGAATTAATGAGCAAAGCAACTGAAGTTTGTATAAGGGTCTAAGTACTTATAAGAATAGATTTTTCATGAAAGTAAAATCCTGTTGTTCCCTATTTATTTTATTCTACAATAAATCAAGAGATTTAAAGGAGTTAAATATTTTGAAAACTTCATTGTTCAAAAATAAACAAAAAACTTTTTTTTTAGTTTCAATTTTCCCCTTACTGTTCAAGGAGAGTCAAGGTCATTTCTCACTGCTAGAACAGCTCTACTTTGCATGGATAGGAACTTAGGCTAATGATCCAGGGATTGTGTTTCTTTGTCAACTAGCTTCAAATTCATGATGTTTTAAAATATCCTCCAAGGAAGCCTCACTATCTAATCAAGATGCTCCAAGAAAGAAGAGACTTAGAGGTGCCTATCAGTGTAGAGGGAGGCTGCATGACCAGGAGCAGATGGTAAATGAGATAAGATGTGAGAAGATGTGAGAAGTGGCCTCTGCCCTGAACTTTACCTACAGAGATGTCTTGCCATGCAGTTGACTCTGTGACACATTCAATTTCTCTTCTCTGTCTCCTTTTCTCTCCTTACGTTCAGTTGGTTCTAGATTCTCATTTGTCAGAGGTTTTACAGCTACTACAATATGCCAGTTAGGATCCCTTTGGGTCACATGTAAAAAAAAAAAAAAAAAGCAAACTACAGAGCCTCAACCAAATCAGTCTTTACCAGCTAAATAATAAATTTAAGTGTTAGCAAGCCAGGACAGAGACTTGAAGTTACCTAGGGCCCAGGTGCCTAGTTTCTTGCTTCCCAGTGCTTGCCGTGTGCTTTTGTCCCAGGGGTTGCAGAATGGGTCCTCCATATGTGTACAGTCCAATCAGCAAGAAGGGGAAAGAGAAGAGGGGAAAAAGGCACACGCCAGCCAAGACTAGCCCTTTTTATCAGAGAAACAATAGTTTCCTTGAGGCTCCACTCTGCAGTCTTTAATTACGCCACCAAATATGGGTCACGTGGCCACTCCTAGCTGCAAGAGAACCTAAAGAGATAAGTAATTTTAATTGGGCATATTATCACCCTGAACAAATTTGCATTTCTCTCTCTATAAAAGAAGAAATGGATTTAGGTAAACAATTAATCAATCAGGAATATTTTGGGGTGCACTTATCATATACAAGGTGTTATATGAAATAGAAGTAAGACATTCATTTTCTTTATGTCATAAACACTAAGGGAGCTTTGGAAAAGGCAAGGATACTGTAGACTTGGCACTGTCTACAGTAGGAATCCACAAAGTCAAAAATATTCTCCGCATGAAAGTTGTTCAACATCATTATCACTAGGGAAATATTAAGTTAAAACAACAATGAGATACCACCTCATACTCACTAAGATGGCCATTATCCAAGAAATAGAAAACAAGTATCGGTGAAGATATGCCAAAATGGGAACTTTTGTACATTGCTAGTGAAGATGTAGGTGGTGTAATGCTGTGGAAATAACGTGGTTGTTTCTCAAAAGGTTAAAGATATAACCACTGTATGACTTAGCAATTTCACTCCTAAGCATAGACCCCAAAGAACTGAAAATAGGAATTCAAATAGATTCTTGTATAACAATGTTCATAGCAGCATTATTCAAAAAGTGAATACAGCCAAAAGGTGAAATATAGCCAAAAGGTGAAAACAACCCAAGCATCCGTCAATAGATGAATGGATAAATTAAATGTGATTTATCTATACAATGAGCTATTATTCTGCCATAAAAAAGAATGACATTCTGATACATAGAAGTACCTTGAAAACATTGTGCTAAATGAAGTAAGCCAGATGTGAAAGGACAAATATTGTATGATTCCACTTGTATAAAACATCTAGAAAATAAAAATTTATATAGACAGAAAGCAGATTAGAGGTTACCGGGGGCTGAGGGAATGTGGAATAGTAGTTATTGTTAGATGGTTACAAAGTTTCTATTTGTAGTGATGAAAAAGTTCTGGAAATAGGTAGTGCTGATGGTTGTACAATGTTGTGAATGTAATTAATGGCATTGAATGATATACTTAAAATGGTTAGAACGGCAATTTTTGTTATATATTAATAAAAATGTAACAATAACATTTTACAATAATACTAAGACATCTTTTTCATTTTCTCCTGCATGTACAGTGGCACTTCCCCAGGGTTCATGATGGCTAATGCCATCACTTCTCTGATAGCTAAGGACATGTATATTTGTCTAGTACTGTGTTTTAAAGTGTTCCGAGTCTTAATTTCCAAAAAATAAATATCAATATAACCCACATAACAAGGTATGTATATTGATTTAGGTTAGATTGAAATTAAGGGGGTAAAATTTCAATCAAACCCTGAAATCTGAGAGGGACTCAGGAAGGTGTAAAGGGGAGGATATTTCAGTCTAAAACAATCATCTGAATCTGTAGGCCCAACTTTTTTTTCGTACCAAACATACTAGACAATAATATTTGTAAGTGTGATGCTTTCCACCCTTTTTCCTTAAGAAAGTGTATGTAAATGCAAATGAGTGACAGTATCATGAGGATATACTTGAATTCTCTTTAGTTTTTTAAAAAATAAGTCCCTGATAAATATCAGTATTTGGAATATTACTTTATTGATTATGAAAATCAATAAAAAATAGTTGCTCTGGTCTCTTTCAATACCAAGGGGGCTGCATCTGGGACATGCTTTAGCTATAAAGTCAACTATACAGAAAGTGTTTTCCTTTCTAAATATTACCTCTCTGAGACTCAGTTTCTTCATCTGTCAAATGAGCAGAATAAACTCATTTCTGATGCTCCTTCAGGCTCTAAATTTTAAACTGGAGTGAATGTCATCCATCCTGAAATGGGGACAAAGGGCTAACGAGTAGTGCCTGCCCCTTGGTTGCCATTGCTAGGCAGGTACCTTTATAAGGCAGGGCTGGCTTCATGAACATGCAGCCTGTGCAGTCACATGGGGCCCCGTACTTGGTTCCATTCTCTGCTGCCACCATCTTGATATTCTAACAGTTCTTGAACAAGGTACCCTGAATTTTCCTTTTGTACTGAACCCTGCATATTACGTAGCTGGTCCTATAATAGTCCATTATATAAAACTCATTAAGAACCTGGATGCAGAGTAAGCTTATTTGGCCCCAATCCATGTTTACTAGCTGATTAATGTTTACAAATGATTTAACATCTCTAAACCTCAATTTCACCAAAATGTAAAGTGTTGTTGATGATGATGATGATTATATCATAGGGTTGTTGGAAGAATCAAATGAAGTAATATATTAAAAATATTTAGTGCAGAACTTGAAGTACAAGGAAGTATGCAATAAATATTAGCAATTAAAATTTGCTGTGTTTCATTGATTAAATTTTTTCTGCTACTATGTGCCGGACACTCACTGTCCTAAGCGCTTGCGATATGCCTATGAATAAAATAGACAAAGATTCTTGCCCTCACAGAGCTTATGTTTCTTAAGGGTGGGACAGGAGCTTGACAGTGAGCACAATCAATACAAGAGAATGTTATAGTAGGTTAGAAGGAGGTAAGAACTGTGGATGAAAGAACAAGCAAAGCAACATAAATAGGATAGGAGAGAGAGGAGGAATGGCAGGTTGCAGCATTAAATGGGGAGTGTTGGTGAAAAGATAAAATTCAAACAATTGCTTCAAGGAGATAAAGAAATGCAGTAAATGGATATCTGCAGGTAGAAAGTATTCCAGCGGATGGTTCCTGAGTAATGGGGGCAATACTTAAAGGGATAGCCTCCACTAAAGTTATGCCCTTTCCAACAAAAGTCAGAGAAGTCTAGAACCATCCACCAGTACTCCCTCTGCACTGCAGAGAGGAAATATTTTGTAACTGGCAATTGCTAAAACATTTTAGAGAGTTGGAGATTGCAAGCCAGACATTCGCATGAATTTATCTGACACCCAGTTAGTGAAATCTCTTCTTTCCTTAAAGTTTAACTTTGGAGAATAAAGACAGAGACAGAAAATTCTTGCAAATATTATTTCAGATAACAGTTTCATGGGAACTGACTGATATGAACAACTGGGCTGGGATGAATCTTGACAGAGCAGATAAGGAGAGAAGGCCAACCCCAGGACCAAGACAGAGGCATTGCTCTCAGCCACACCTGGGAAAGGCGCTCACCTTTTTCATGATGGAGGCTGGTAAGTAAACACCAGGACCACTCTGTATATGGTGGGTTTTGCATTGTAAACAATTCAGAAATTCTATGTAGTTAAAGAATGGGAATCTGATCTGCTCAGGGTATAATTAAGATCTGAAATAGATAACCTAAAGTGGCAATTGACTACCAAGATTATTGTATCTACGCTGGGCAGGATAAGCAAGCAACATCCTTTATAGAATGGGTCCTCAACAAGGTCTATTTCTATGTCAGAATGCCAAATGACAAGAATGGAAAGAGAGAAGGAAAAGGAAAAAAAGTCAGACAGAAGGGAAGAAGTAAGGATGGAAGGAGGACCACATACCATGTTGAATTACTATTTACACCATTTGATGCTTTTGTGTGGCCTCAGGGAAACCTCTAATTTTAAGATAAAAGAGATGTCCCGTGGGCAAATTGTCAATCTATGGACTGTTTAAAATATAACTTCAAACGCAAACTGTAATGAAATTGATTTTGGATCTTTTACTGAATAAGAGTAAAAAAAAAATGAAGTGACAGTGTTGGTTAATATTCTAAAAGCAATATCCTTATAACTAGGATAATCAGATGTTTGCAATAGAAATTTCAACCCAGCCTGATGAGTCAATCTCCACAGTAAAATCTCAATAATTTAAATCCCACTAATGCATGCAAGAACTCAGCTAAACTTTACCTTTGTACCATCTATTGGGAAACAGATTGCTTAGCAAATTAAATATGAATAAGGATTTAGATGGGCTACTTAACTTATCAAGAAAGCAAAATACTCCTTAGCAGCACTATTTGCCTTTAATAATACTAATTAGAGCATAAATTGAAAATTGCATTAGTATATATTACTGGCTTAAACTTCACTTATTTTAACACACAATATCGAGTGATTCAGATTGTACTTTATTTTAAAATAGTGAAATGTATGTCATTCTAGGCAGATTCTAGTTCTGGCTAAGGTCCATAGGAAAGAGAATCTGTTTAGTAAGGGTTGTCCCCAAGATCATATAAATCATAGACAGCTCTGTCTAGTAAATTCTCCTCAAGCAAACTTGCCACAAGAAAGAAGTCTCTGTTCTCCAATACGTCTTTGAAAATAACTTCCAAAAGGCTGATATGTGGCAACCGTCAAGCTCCCACCTAAATTCTGCTTCCCTGGACATCTGAACCTATTTTTAACCAGCTTTGCACATCTTTCACTAATAAATGATTTCTCCAGCTCAGTTTTCCTGAGCACAGTCCAAATGCAGGCATTTGTTCTTGTCATAAATCTGCTGTGTAGTTTGGTCTCCTCTGTGCGATATTGCTTACGACACATTCAGGCTTCTTCCCTCTACAGTGATACATGTGTGTGCCACAATCATTGACACAGCCTATTTGAGCCCAGCCCTGGGTTAATTACCTACCTGTCCTCAGAAGCTGGTTAACTCTTCTCACTAGTCTTTCATGCTGACTGTCCTAAATGGAGGCTACCTTCATGGCAATGATTAACAAGAAAGAACAAAGAGAAGGATATGGCTGGTACATCATTTTCTCTGGGAATTAAAGGAATGGGATGGTGGGTCCATAAGCTTAGTTGCCTCCTCAAATCTGTCAAAGATAATTGATCTGTATTATATCCTTCTGGAAAGTAATGGGAGAGCACTGGGTATTGAGCTTTATTTGTTCCCCGAAGCCTCTTCTCAAGACAAACAGATGCAAAGAAACACATCATAAACAAACAAAAAGGATGAAGACATGTCCACCAAAGGACATGTACAAGCATGTTCACAGCAGCACTCTTTGTAACAGCCTAAAACTGAGAACTACCCAAATGTTCATCAACACTTAAATGGATAAATTGTGCTATATTCCCAGAAAGGTGTCCCACATGCAGTATTGGCAAATTTAGCCCACAGTCATATCCGGCCACTTTTTGTTTTGTAATAAATATTTATGGGAACACACACACACACACACACACACACACACAACATAAGGAGCCACAACAACATCACTAATCATCATGGAAATGCAAATCAAAACCACAATGAGAGAACACCTCACACCCATTTAGATGGCTATTATTTAACAAACAAACAAACAAACAAAAACAGAAAATAGCAAGTACTGGTGAGGATGTCGAGAAATCAAAACCTTTGTACTTTGCTGGTGGGGATGTAAAATGGTACAACCACTATGGAAAACAGTATAGAGTGTCCTCAGAAAATTAAACATAGAATGATCATATGATCCATCAATTCCACTTCTGCACATATATTTGAATAAATTGAAGCAGGGACTCAGATATTTGCACATCTGTGTTCAAAGAAGCATTATTTGTAATACACAAGAAGAGGTAGAAACAACCGAGTGTCCATCAACAGATGAATGGATAAACAAAATGTGGTCTACATATATCATAGAATATTATTCAGTCTTAAAAACGAATGAGGGCTATCATGCTGCCCCGGCTAAAAATTTTAAAATTAAAAAAATAAAAACGAATGACACTCTAATACATGCTGCAACACAGATGAACTCTAAAGACATTATGCTAAGGGAAAAAAAGCCAGATACAAAAGGATAAGTATTATATGTTTCCTTTTATATGCGGTACCTAAGGTAGAATGGTGGTTGCCAGGGGTTGAGGAAACGGGTAATGAGAAAGTACTGTTTCATGGGTACAGAGTTTCAGTTTGGGATAATCAAAGGGGATCTATAGCTACAATCACATTAATGTACTTAATGATGCTAAATTCTACACTTTAAATGGTTAAAATCATAAATTTTATGTTATTTATATTTTACTGCAATAAAAAGAAAAAAAAAAACCATAAAGGCAAACATGAACAAAGGGGCAGAGAGGGCTTCAGTAAGATTCATTTCTTTTAAAATGGCAAAATTATAGTGAAAATGGCTTTGCCTATTTCTTACATTTAAAACTTAACTTGTCCTTCATTTTTACTGGCTGAAAAGTCTCTCGATGTATTTGTGGCATCAAATCATATCATAAAATCAGATAAGTATGTTTAAAAATTCAGAACATCAAAGGAAATTATGTAATTTCATGGCTAATCTAGATAATTTTTTGTTTGTTTTACTGGCAGAGTGCACATCAACTGTTTCCCCCGAGGAGGACAATGCAGCAATGAAATGTGGGGGCAGGGCGTCCATCCTTTTTATGCCAAGGTTACTGTTGGATAGAACCACTGCCAGAGGTACCACATGGGAGGATGTGCCAACATGGAACACTCTATTGCGGATGCCAATAGCAGGCAAGGAGAACAGAGCCATGACAGGGTCAAGGCGTACCTGGGCCACTATCCAGGCTTAGGCAAACACCCCTGGGATGAACTTGTTATTTTTAACATTATGCCCTGCCTTCTTCGTGACTGCCTTTTGTTAGCTTTAGAGAGGCCAGTCTGGTTGCCAAATTAAGTTTAAAATAAATTTATCTCTTATCCTCATTTTCTAAATATAATGAATGATTTCAAAAACAATGGAAAAAAACAATTCTTGTCAACAACTCCAGTCACTGAAAATCTCCATAGTGGCTTTAGTCAGAAAGAGAAAGCTTTCAAGTAAGGTGATGAATTTATTTTATGCATTTACCTAACTGTAACATTTACCTAACACAGGTCTAGAATGTGTTTTACTTGTTTGGAGAAACTGTAGTTCTAATCTATTGATATGAAACATGGAACATTTCATACATTGCCATGCACCTGTTTATGGCTATGTGAGTAACAGAGATAGAAAGTCCTTAAATTGTCACATTTGGGACCAGGAAACTAAGGGACTTTGAAAATACATTGGCATGGCAGTAATCTCATACAATGATCCCTATTGACACAATTATTTTTGGTGAGTGATGTTACTGTCCTTTATTAGATGTTGTCTCAAATTTTCATTAGAGATTTCAGCAAAGTTAAGTGATTTTTCATACTTGTGATATGCAACAGAATTTCACACTCAGCTTTCTGTCAACATTTAAATCAGCAACGGGGTAAGATTATTGCTTTCATTTTCATTTGGCTCTAGTTCAGGAATATTTTTGCTGTTTTTACAGAAATTTAAATGACCAACACTCTTCAAAAAGCAAAACTACTTCACAAAATGTGTTTTGTCTATTTCATTACTATAAAACAATGCTGAATAATGGTCACAAGGAACATACATTTGAAGTTTGGTTCTCTAAATAACGTTCATGCTTTAAAAAGATGTCTTCATTTTCACCTCCCTTCCTGGACCTTAAAAGTTTGCAAAAAAAATTTTAGGACAGAAATTATTAAGAGGTGTTCTGTTTCTGGCAATATTGTGGATAACTTACTTTAGACAACTTTCTCTCTGAAATGACTAAAATGCTGGATAAGGTTTTTAAAAATAATTGAAAATGTATTACTGAGTGGGCAATAAAGAAAGGTATCTACACAGAAGCCAAAGATAAGTGAAAGAAGAAATGTAGAGATGTAAGCAAGCACCTAAGTTGGCTTGCATTCTGGGGCCAGCAGGGGCCAGCAGGGGCCAGCCTTGGGGACTCGAATAAGATTCTACTTTGATAGCACCATTGGGTGCAGGGAGAAAAGACTAGGGCACACCCCAGGTGGGACTCTAATAAGAGACACTGCATAAAGCTGGGACGCCAAAGGACTACTCTCATTCTACAGGTCTACCAAAAATAAACCTGCCTCACCTTGTTGGGAGACAACAAGGAAAAATGCTGCTTCCAGCTTGGCTCAGGGTGGGAGGAAGAAAAATTCAACTCTAGACTTTTATATCCAAAGCTCTTTTGCAGATTTGCTGCTCAAATTCATCCTACTTACGTTGTACTACAAATTTCAAGCTGGTAAGTTATTTTAAATGTTATGGGTTGGTCATGCTCACCATAGCCTAGGAAAAGCCAAGACAAATACTCGCTGGATAAGCTAAAAGAGATTACCTATCAAACCTCGAAGAATTTCTACAAATAAAGAACGAAGTTAGAGTCACACACACCTAAACAAATACACACAAACGAATACACACACACACACACACACACACACACACACACACACACACAAATAAGCCACCATGTGGAACAGCTTCTGAGGACAAGTAAGCAATTAACCCAGAGCTTAGCTCAAATAGTTTGAGTCAATAAGCATGGCACACACATGTGATACTGAGTAACTTTAAAACATAGTAATGTCCGTATACCATCGTCAGAAATTCTGATTAATCAGACTGGGTTGTAGCCCAGGAATTGGGAAGTTCAGAAGCTCTCAAGATTGAGATGCTCTGCCCTAAACAACGACCTATGTGATAGTTAAATTTTACATGTCGATTTGACTGGATCATAGGATGCCCAGATATCGGTTAAACATTGTTTCTGGGTATGTCTGTGGATGATATTTCTGGGGAAAAAACAAAAAAAAACAAAAAACACTTGAATGAGTAGACTGAATAAAGTGCATTGCCCTCCACAACATGGGTGGACATCACCCAATCCACTGGGGCCTAAACAAAACAAAAAGGTAGAGGAAGGAAGGATTCTCTCTCTCTCTCTCTCTCTCTCTCTTCACCTCCCCTCTTCTCTCCTCTACTCTCCCCTCCCACCACCTGACTGCTGAGCTGGGACATCAAATTTCTGCCCTCAGCCTGGTTCTCAGGCCTTTGGACTCTGACTGGAATCACCATTGGCTCTCCGGCGTTCAGGCCTTCAATCCACACCATAGCCTTTTTGGGTTTCCAGCTTGAAGATGGCAGATCATGAGACTTCTCAACCTCCATAATCATGTGAGTCAATACTTCATAATAAATCAGTAGTATATTACTAATATACCCAGGCACTCTGCCGATGCTGACCCTGCTACCCCCACCTCCCTGGTGCTGGGAATCTGCTTAGATGGCAGCCGCTTCCCCTACCTCATCCTTGTTCCCACTCTAAGAGCTCCTGTAGACACAGTGGTTCCTCTCTTACTCTCACACATAATGGTTTCCTCCACTTGGAGGCCCTGGAACCTTTGAGATGTGCCCACGCCCTCATTTGGAAGATGGCGCCGTCTCAGGGAAGATGATTATCCTTACCCCATTCCTTCACCATCCTTCAACAAAAAGACTCTTGAGTTTCTTGATGAACCTGTGTTGAATGAGACTTCTTTTCTCTCAGATCATCAAACTTCACATGGGCATATGTCCTGGAAACATTTCCTACCCTCTCAGGTGTCCTCTTGGTAGGACGCAGAGACCAATTTCTAAGCTTTCTTGATTTCTCCTCCAACTCTTGCCTTTCTCTTTTTTTCTTACATAGCTGAGGGTAGAAAGCAAGGCAATCTTTTTCATCTATTCACATGCCTGTTCAAATATCTTTCGTCTTACAACGTGAAGGTCCCTTTAAACCTAGAAGCAAAGAAATTTACAAAGAAACAGAAAATATGTATTACATAGCCAAAGACATACAGGAGCCAGGCAGTTCACACTTGTCACCACCAGATCCAATGTGGTCACATGAACCTCCCTGTCACAATGCCCAAGCTAACATCTGGTAGCTTCAAATTACAAAGAAACTCTCCACATGTAACCCGAAATGCTTCTGAAGGCTCAAGCTGGAGAAGAAATGGATTCAATGGTCAAAGGAAAGAAAACATTCTCTCTTCCTTTCTTTTTACCGGGTTTTTTTTTTTTTTCACCTTACACACCCCATGCATGTATGAGGAAAACAAAAGGCATCACTTCCTAGAATCTCCTGGCCTTAAACTAACTAACTAACTAACTAACTAACTAACTAACTAACTAACTAACTAACTACATATTTTCAAAGATTCATGAGCTGATCACGACCTAAAGAAAATAACTTCAATTCTAAAAAACAAAACCGCTGTCCAAAGCTCCATTCTGTCACTACGTATTCCTGATGCTATATTTTAAATTAAAAACATGACATAAAATGTGGATGTATTAACAAAGATTAGCGAGGAGATAAAGCTTTGTGGTTATATTAAAACTTACTGCTTAGCATTATAGATTCTCATTCCTTTTACAGTCATCTTGGACTGTCAGGCTCTAATCAACAATGATGTGAATTCAGCTGTGAGTCAAAGATATTTTTATCATTTGTGTTCTTATATATATTCTGGTTTACTTGAGGCAAAGAATGATGTTGGTTAATTTCAGCTATGTCTACAAAGGGAAATGCTTTAGGCTGAACAATACAGTATGACTGAAAAAAAGTATATTTGTATTTTCTTTCCATATTCCAAGAATCCTGGGTATAAGGAAAGATGAAATATGAAAATATTTTGAAACAGATAAAATTTACAACTCTGTGAAATCTCTTGGGAGTCAAAATTCAACTCAGTAAAAACAGCAATTCTGGAATAAGTCTTTTCAGCAGAACCAAACAGATTTTTTTCAGGAAGTTTTGTTATCCTCACTTCTTACTGAAAAGCTGTGGGAAGTTATTAAGAGTAGGGTGAGAAGCAGTCTGCTAATAAACCTCTTGTTGACTCAGGGACTCACATATTGATAGCAACTAACAAAGTTAATGACATCTTCTGGGTTCGTGAAGGGTTCACCCCACTGTTACCGGAGAGATGAAGATTGTATTCTGTATTTTCATGACATTTGAGAAATGATTTGCTCATAAGCCTCTCCTTACTACAATGCATAAAGTGTTTTTTAAGTGTTCAATGTGAATATTTAATATTTTCACTGTAATGAGTGTTTATGTATCCATGTGCCTGAATCTGTCATTTTAGTGGTTATGATTTTGAATACCTCTCACACTGGACATGATCAAGAATTACTAACAAGTACCAGTGAAAAAACATTCTTCGTATTTATGAAGCTTTTTAGAGGTTCAAAGCTCACATACGTATGCTTCATCCCATACTGGGATGAAGAGGTCAGGGAGCAAGCTTGACAGCAAGCCTTTTCTGCAGAGAAAGTTACTCACGGCCCCATGCAAGGAGGAGATAGAAAACAAATGGAATGAACAGATCTAAGACAAGTAACATGAGTGTAAGAAGGAGGCATTTGGAAAACTGCCTTTGGAACAGAATAACCCTACTCATTGGTAGAATACAGCCTGATGAATGAAATAAACACAACCAATAATAATAATTTCTCCTTCACTACAGAATGCGCAACTGAGCTAGTGGCATTAGAAGTTCCTCCTCTCAGTATATCTGGGAGATATTACAGGTTAACAAATATTTACAAGGCATTTGGTAGTTTATGTTCACAAACACATTCTCATTTTTCCTCCTCCTTATGTGTGTGCATGGACTATTACTGCCCATTTTGAAGATGTCAAGACCGAGATCCAGGACTAACCCCGATCTATTGATACTACAGCATGTATTCTTCTGTTGCTAGGCTCTGAAGAAGGAAAGCAAATTATCTAAATTTAGGTAAACATTTAATATTGGCAAAGGAAGGGAGTGGACAAACAAAGGTCAACTTGTCTAGAAGCTTGCTTAGTTGAAGTATGTTCCATGGACCAAAAGCACCAGAGGCCTTGTTAGAAATGAATTTCAGGCCCCATCTCAGACCTGGTGGATCAGAATCTGAATTTTAACAAGTTCCCCAGGGAGATTTGAAAGCACACTGAAGTATGAAGGATGGTGCCCTGTCTGGGGTACTTGGACTACAGGAGATAGGAAGCAAGAGGCCAAGAGGCAGGATGGACCGCAGGCAAATGTGTGGGGAGACTTGGAGATTAGGAGATAGCAGGATGCTTTTCGGGAGTCAGTAATGTAAACGAGACAGTCTCACAGCCCAAACTAAGGTTTCGTATGTTAGCATCTGCCTCTGTGTCCAGGAAACTGTCTAGACTAATAAAACACACCATGGGCGATGGCTGTACATATTTTTGCTGGTGCAAGGTTGGTAGGTCAATTATTCAGAACTATTCTGGTCTGCACCTTTGCTCATGCAAAGTCTATTACCAGGACTGGATAAATTCTTGCAAATTGCCAGTTAAACTCCAGGCAATGTCTAAGGAGATTTATACATTTTCTTTTATCTCTTATGTTAAAGGAGAAGCAGGAGTATTTCCTCCTACAGAAGTGGTAACAGTTAAGACCAGGCTTCACCATTTCCCAAAGCAAGTCGAGTACACTTATGTCTCTTTTCAGGAAAACAAAAGTTATCCAGCCTGAAAAGTGTGCAAAGCTTAATACTTACCATGGAAATGAAGTCTTCCAAGAAAATTGGATGTTAATCATTGCTCTGTGAGCTGGCAGAGCAATCTGTTCAGGGAGGGACCCACCGTACACCAGAGAACCAGAAGCTACAGTCATCACTTCTGCTCAACTACCTTTTGTGAGTTCACTCAAGTAATAATGTTCCATTTTTATGCTTCTTGAAACACTCTGGAAAAGACAGATTTCTAAAAAAACAAAAACAAAAACAAAAAAAACATAATTTCCTCCCTCATTAAAAAAAAACAAAAACCTGTAACACGAGCAAGGCTTTTATTTCAACTTTTACAATACTATTTGCCTGTCTGTGCTTTGTCCTGAAAACTTATATGAAATCAAGATTTGGTTCTTTCATAATTTATGGCATGTGATGGTTTGGGCCCTTGAATTTTCTTTAGAAAATTAAAGTGATTATGCAGTTCAGTTCTACTGCATGGGGCAGAGTCTTTGTTTTTCTATGAAAGCTGAGGATTCAGACTTTTCCTGATAAAGTCAGGTACCTAAACACTGCAGTTTCAGAGCAAGGTCTGACAAAGAAATACAATCAAGTGTCGCATTTTTTTTTAACTATCTCTGTGAGAGAGGAGAATAAATAATAAAAAAAAAAGTTTGAATTATGACTCTACTTTAAAGAAATACAATTTTATTCCTTCCAAGCACATATAAACTCAAGCTAGGCTAATCAAGTGGTGTCTGATAAGGGTCCTTCAAGGACTTGCTTTAGCAAGAAACAAGAATGAAGTATAATTATCACAGTTCCCTGACTAATTAATATTCTTCAATACCACCAGCTTATTATTAGTTCACTAATACCCCTGGTTTATTCTAATTTTGTAACAATCCTACTTCTATAGGAGCAAACTTCCAAGGTTTATTCACTTTAGTAATTTTAAAATTCTCCATTTAATCTTTTCCACACTGTTAGTTTGCTTAATAAAGCATGATTTCAACCTTACCACTGTATATATAGCCAAGGTTTAGAGGGCATGTAAATATGAGATGGTACTGCAGCTAAATGCTCTTTAATTCTGATTTGATGAGGCCCTTCAGTTAAGTGTGGCTTAGTGCAGGAAAAAATGAAAAGACCTGGGTTGGAGACAAATTATTGACCCACTCTAATTTTATTTCTTCTTCAGTTTGGGATTGATACGTACCCCAAAAGACTGTGTTAGAATAAAATAAGTTTTAGTATGTATAACTGCTTTTCAAACAGAAAAGCACTATTCAAATGATGAGTTAATGAGGGCTGTTTTTGTTTGTTTGTTTGTTTTGTTTTGTTTTTGTTTTAATTTTATGTATGAAAAGACCTTATTCAGTCAGATTTTTCCCGGGGTGAATCACTTCTTGTGAGTAAGGAAGCCTTTTGGGAAGTCTTTTACCTTTTTCTGGCATTTAGCATGCTACCCTGTTTGCAAAGTATTGTCCTGGGGGTTTGGTAAACAAACTTCCTTCTGCTTGGGGATCCAAACTAAGGTTTGTCTCTTCCAAAAAGCTTACTGTAATTACGCCATCTCAGATGTTTCTCCTCCTCTAGTGATTAGATTAAATTCAACAATTATTGAAACCCCCCTTGGGAAAAGACTACTTGCTGGGCACTGGCGTAGAGAGTGAGGCGGTGGTAGGATCCCCGGTGGAGACTGGGCTAAAAGCAAGCTCTAACGGTGTGCTTGCCCGGTCCGTGGGAATTCACACTTTGTGGAAGGACACACACTTGACATTCACACCCCACAGGGCAAGTAGCAATGAGTAAAAAATAGAGATATCAAATGATGAGTACAGAGAAAGAGTTTAATTCTGGCTGGGGGTGTCTACAAAGGCTTCTAGAGGAGATGAGATTCTAGCAGAGTCTTGAAAAATGTATGAGATACAGGAAGAGGTTAGAATGGTAATTAAAGTCTCGTGAGCTCTGGGTGGATTGGGAGAACATATAGCAGACCGATGTAGAGTAGGATAAACTATTGAAGCAGGAAGAAATCTGTATTCCTAAACAGAAGTGTGCAAAATGTCACACTTTTTTTACAATGCTGAAATCAGCTTAATCTAAGCTCTGAGACTCTCTGCCGCCAAGCAGGTGGGAAATCCCATTGCAGCCATGATTGGCCGTCCTCCCTTTCCTAGGAGTACACAGGAGTATTGGTCCTTATAGGGTACACAGAAAATGGAGCAGGCACCTCTATGCTCTACTAAACAGAGTCAACAGTGAGGTCTTAAGTGTCAAAGCCTAAGTGAGCACGTGAATTCTTGCTACTTTTATTTGGAGCATAAGAAGCAGGGATCTTTGCCTTGGCTGGGCACCCATTGATCCATCCTGTCTGGGCCCACCAAGCAGCCACATATCTCTGAGGCCCCTGACCCTGCTGGGACCTTCCCTGATAAGCAGCCATTCCCAGGGTTTCTGTCACCTCTCTGCTTTGGAGAAGTGACCCTTTCCCTTCTGTTACCTTCAGAGGCGACCCTTTTATCCCTATCGTGCCTTGAGAACCCCCTAGGATAATTGTGTTAGTCTGTTAGGGCTACAATAAAACATGTCATCAACCGCATGGCTTCAACAACAAATATTTATTTTCTCACAGTTCTGGAGTCTGGGAAGTCCAAGATCAAGGTGCTGGCAGATTTGGTTCTTGGTGCGGGACTTTTTCCCGACTTATAGAAAGCCACCTTCTCACTGTGTCCTCACATGGCTTTTCCTCAGTGTGTGCACTTAGAGAGGGAGGTCTCCTGTCTCTTCCTGTCCTTATAAGGGCACAAATCTCATCACAAGGGTCCTACCCTTAGGACCGAATCAAAATCAAATCACCTCCCAGTAGCCTCACCTCCAAATGCCATCACATTGGGGCTTTGGAGCTTCAACATATGAATATTGGGGGGACGCGAACTTTCAGTCCATAATGATAATATATGGAATAAACTTCAGTAGTTTTTGCAAATGGCAGGAGCGCCGTTGGCTCTGCGCTAAAAGGAATAGCAAGAGCATAGCTCTCTGTTTAAAACGGGTATGGAAGAGTGGAAATACAGAGAACAAAACTCAAGGTAATTTCTCACTCACATGGTTATATTGGCTGTTATTTAACTATTTGGATCAATTTTTTGAACGTAGCTTAAAGCCAATAAATAGGTTAACATCTTTTTATTTTCTGTGGCACTTAGGTGAGTTGTATGATCATAGAAAGCACTTATGAATATTTATTGAGTGACAAGAAATGAAGACTACCCAGCATATTACCAAGGGCCAACCCTGCCTGGACAGGAGCCTGTGGCTTCTCCCGAATGCAACATTCCCAACCATTGTCCCAACGCACACGCACACACAAATACATGCCTCAAAGGACATATAAATAAATAAGGACTTCAAAGTCATAGAAGAGTTTCTTATTTTGTATGTTATTTCCTTTTAGTATTAAATTATGGAGGAATTTATACTTAATATCACACTGCACAAGGTTCTAATTTGCTGTGTGAACTTCATACCTGATAGAAAAGTTATCAGATATTACAGAAAGACCATGCTCCCTTGAAGCCACATTTCCAAAGGTCGATGTGGTTGGGAGCCAGGAGGAGCAGTAAATTAGATGTCTTTGTTATCATTATAATCAATCAAAGATATAAGATCCCTTTCTCTCTTATACAGATAAATAGATACACACGTAGGCTGACTAGAATCCTAAATAGAAGTTGTATGAATTTCCTATGACTATTGTAACAAATTACCAGAAAACTGTACTCTTTCTCCAAAACATGTTTTTGGAAGCCAGGTGTCTGAAATTAGTATCACTGGGCTAAAATCAAGGTGTCAGCAGGGCCCACTCCTTCTAGAGGCTCTAGGCTCGAGGCTCCATTCCTTGACTCTTAGCTTTTGGTGGCTCTGGCATTTTTTGGCTCATGGCTGCATCACTTCGATCCTCCAGATCAACATCTTCAGATTTCTCTCTACTCTGTCTTTTCATCACCTTCTCCTCTGTGTGCGTCAAATCTCCTTCCGCCTTCCCCTTATAAAGATATTCATGGCTGCGTTTAGAGCTTACCTGGATAATTCAAGATAATCTCTCCATCTCAAGATACTTAATCACATCTGCAAAGCCCCTTTTTTGCCATGTAAGATAACATTCACGGGTTCTGTGGATTAGGATATGAATATATCATAGGGGGCACTTTTCAGCTTACCATTAAGATATTCTTAGGACCAGAGGCCCCCTACTGTAATTATTAAAGGGACAATTATCCAGTGTGTAGACTATTTAGGCTTTTGCTTTTCTTCTCCGTTTTTCTCTGGCCTTTTTGGGGGTGGGGGTTGTGGGTGGGGGGTGGGGAGGTGCATTCCCCTAGCCGTTGGGACATGAAACTCAAAGAAGTCAATTTAACAATTACTAACTCTGGTAAAAGATTGATGAAGAGTTTCATTGATTGACTAAAATAAAAATAACATTACCTGAATTTGATTATTCTTTGCCCAACTGAGCTCAGATAATCAAGAAATCGATGATATATGAACAATCGAGAATCTAGAGTTAGATCAAATAAATTCTTCATTTTCTTTTCGTATTTTCTTTAGGCTTTTATTTGTCTAGTTTAGCAAATCGCAAATTAATGAGCCATGGAGAAGTAGATTGTGAAATATTGACCTTAGGAGCAGGTTCTGTTTCTGACTGTTTACTTTGGATTTGCTCTGACCAGTCACTGAACTTTGTCGTGGTAAGTTTGGAAAATGAAAAAAATAATTATAATTAGTTTTTTATATTGCATTAGGATTCTTTAAAGATAACAGATGTAATGGATTCAGATTCTTTTTACATAAAAGCTCATAAAATATTCTAAGTGCATTTGTCTTTCTGATGAAATATTTAAAACTGTGGGCCTAAATATTTGTAAATTTATTCATTCATTTATCTGCTTATTCAGCAATTATTTGCTTAGTACTGGTCATGTGTCTACCACTGTTCTGGTTTCTGGGTACCTTAAAAGCGTGAATGTGCCTTACAGTTCTCTTAAAGCATAGTTAAATACAAGGAGCATATAATTTAATTAATGTTAAGTTGGTATGTGCTAAGAAGGGTGGTAGAGAATCTGAGTCAATATTGGCCTTCACTTGTCTTTTTGAGTCTCAGGGAGCACTAGCAATGGTGTGCTGCAGATAGAAATGCCTCTTTCCAATTTCTTCCAGCCTGACCGCATCGGAAAATGGGCTCTAGGGCTGCCATACTCATACTCTAGGATGGAGACTGGGAGGCATGCCTTTGGAAGTTTTAAATTTATGTTTCAACAGCTGCATGTAAAATAAAGATCTGGTCAAGTAACCAATTAATTGAATCAATAAAGATAGCTAATCAAAATTATCATAATTGTGGAAAGGACTTTTTTGGTTTTTACCTAAATAATCCACCTTAACAGTCTATCTCATCAATCAAGTCAATAGCAATCATCATCAAATAAACAATTTAACTAAGCCTATGTAATTTACCTCTCTATAGACACACGTTTAGCATAGGTGTAGGGTCCCCTTTCTTCCCTACTTCCAACGTGACCCCACTTTGTATGCTTATAACTTTTATTATAAATAAATATCTTCTCTAATGATCAACTAATTTCTTTATTACATTATGGTCTATGTTAGGATGGTGAACTTTCTTAATCTCTTTGGTGTGCATTAAAAACAAGAAGCAAATAAATATAACTTTAAAAAAATGTAGAGAGCTAGCAATTGAAAACATATCTGGTAAGCGATGAAACTGGAATTTGAACCCAGGGTTGGTCATAACATTACACCATCCTGGTATTTAGAATGTCTGACCCAGAAAACAGAAATTCTCTCCTTCTGTTTAGAATGATTGTTTTTGTCAGGCAAAAGTGCTTCCTAATTCACTGTTTTCTTCTCTTTCTTTTAAAAAAAAGAATGTAAATATTTTATGTAACTCAGGTATGATTTTAAAGTAAACTAACAAAAATTCTAAAGCATCTCCTTGACATTGTACAATTCAAATATCCTATCTATGTTTTACCAAGAAGTAGGCTCTTCAGATGACCTGGCATGAAGGGTTATACTTTGCACTGATGTGACAGTGGGTGGGTGGGTGGGGGGTGGCAGGTAGGGCAGCAGGGAAGGTGCCAAGGACTCTGGGGTAGAGCAGAAATGAGTGGAAATTGGTTCTGGCCGTTGCTAGCTACATGACCAGGGCCAACAGATTTGCCCTTTCTGAACTGCCAATTTATTCACGTAAGATGAAGGTGGTGATAATCACAGTGATCACTGAGTTGGTGTAGCAGGTCCCATGAGAGTATGTCCTAATGTGCACAGTAAGCACTTGCTTAATGGGACTTGTTTGCATCCCGTTCCTTCTGTCCCTATCAGCCCTCCACACCTTGCCATGAGGAGAATTAAATAAAAGAGGGCTTTGCGTTTGACAGAAACTCTTTTTCTATCAATCCTATAATCTGTCTGTGGTTATCATGCATGGATTAATGTAGTGTAGGTTTTAGCTCTTCCTTTAATTATGAATTCCTTAAGGGCACAGATTTTGTCAAGCTCATCACCGTATGGTCACTGTCTTACAACTGAAAGTTGTTTCATAAGCATATGTTAAAAGAAAGTGAAAAAAAATAGATGCAGAATAGGAAGATTGTCTCTCTTTCAAATATGAGTATAGATGGAATTCACATTCATGCATTCATCTAATTATATTGAGTACTTATTATGTGAAAGATCCCCAAGCACTTCTTATTGACTATAATACACTTCAAATATACAGAAACCTTCTGTTGAGTCCATGAGGAAAAAGAAACCTAGCATTTTTAATGACTTATCTAAGGTAATTCAGCTATTTAAATGCCTTTCACTGAAACACTGCTGTATATCTATATATGTAACTTTTCTACCAGAACCCTCTCTTCTACTTAAGGAGTGGGGAAAAGCCCCAGTGAGCTTTATTTGAAATATTCATTTTTTTGAAGAACTCATTCTTAATTAGTATTGCCTTGAGGAAGGCAGAAAACTCTTCTTGTAGATGCAGTGTGAACAAAACCAATTCCATCTCTGTGTCCGAATTTCATCTTAGTTTTAAGTTTCTTTTTACCAACTTCACTGTCCTTAGCAAGCATGTCCAAGCTTTGTAGCTGATGATTATCCATGTTCCTTAAAATGTAGCCATAAATACTTTTGTTAGCAACAGCCAGAATGGCATGACAACTGAGATAAATATCAGACTGGTGATAGCATAGATTATAAGCAATCATCTACCACAAAATGTAGTGGCCCCTATCACCACTACATTCTTTGTCTCTCTGTTTTGTCAATCATTAGCACCTGAGTTATGCTGTTAAAAAAAGTATTGTAACAGGAGTCTGGTAGTGGGGAATAAGTTGCACAAACTGCTGGGCCGTCTGTCTGCTCTAGCCTAATCTTCCTGTAAATAAATTACCCTGCAATAAATTCTTCTATGCTGTATGGAGTGGTCTGATTCACCTCTTGGTCTGAAAATATGTTTCATTACGGTGGCCATTACACCTTTGCCTCACTGTCAGACACTCCTCCGTTATTTTTGTCACTCTGTTTACCACGTACCTTTAGTGTCTTCTGTGGAATCTTGCTTTGAGTCTCTCAACAGTCTGTTTACTCCAGACCATCTTTGCATTGGGTCCTCTGAGAGTATAACTCACTTGCTAGTGAAACTGCCCTTTTTTTCCAAATGATAAGTAGTAGTAACAACAACAACAACAATAATAAGGCTAACATTTACATAGCACTAACTATGTACTGGTCATTATTCTAAGCACTTTTCACTTAATAACTCACATTTACCTTCTGAGATCAGTATTATTATCTTCATTTTGCAAATAAGAAAACTAAGGTTAAGTAACTTGCTCAAAGCCCCATATCTGGTAAGTGATGAAGCTGGAATTTAACCCAGACAATTTACTAGAATAGTGCTTATAACAACCACACTTTGTGGTCACAAGCCACAATGAAAACAGTGGATCAGCTACACTCAGAGCTTAATCTGTATGCAGACAGGATCTGTATATTTAAGTAGGGAAGTCCTATGAACACTATCAAGACTCTGTATCATCTTGTTAACCTGTAAACCTAGAGGAAGTCCATATTTCAGCTGTACTGCCATCATGCCTAGTATCAGCTCTGTATTCAGGAACAGCCTAAGTTACTGCTATAATCTCTATTTGATGCTCAGGAAGTACCTGCAAAATATTAAGTCATTATTAAATACCGAAGGGAGAGAACAACATAGTTGTAACCAATAGACCTCCCTGTTATGAGAAAAGGAATTATTTTTTAATGTCAATGTTGTTTTTGTATATATCTTAGTATGCAACATAGTATGGTGCTATTCTCAAACCGAGCACATGTTTGCCGCACAAAACATTACTCATGGCCTCTTTATTTACACTGAATTATTGTAATTTAAGTTGGCTGCTGTTATAGTTTGATGTTCAACCACTTGCAGTCATGGTTAGCCAATATAAACTAAGAAGTTTGGAGTCAAAACGAAGATTCTTGTTTCCAGTATGTATGTAATACAGTGATTTGGTGTAGGAGTGTCAATTTGATTACTTCAATATCTGTTACCTAAATATCTCAAAAAGAAATAGAGTCTGTTTCAGTTTTATCTTGTAGACTGCTGTAAAACCAAATGAGATCATGTCTGTAAACTACTTTGAGCTCTTTGGTGGAAAATACATTATAAACATTGTGTCTTCTTATACATAATAACTTGTTGCTGATAAAGAACTCAAAATTACCTTACATGGAATGCAATTTGGAAATTAATGTCAGTCTCCTTTGCGCTTATTTTTGGAAATGACCAGTTTTCTAAGAAACGGAAAGTTCCAAGGGCCAGGGTAGATTGTTAGAATAAAGTTTTCCTTTATTTAAAGTTCTTTCCAAAACTAAATAAACAAACAAAACCAACCATGTGTGTGCACATACGCACATATGTGTGTAACCCTCACGGAACCAACCGGTCCCAGAAAATATTCCATCACTACATAATCGAGGAAGGTAAGGATTGCTATTACAACCTCTGTGTGGTTGTCGTTTCTGAACTATTTATTACATTGCAGTTCTGTCACACATATTAATATGTATCCTGCAGTCTAGTCTACATTTTGAAGATAAACTAATAACTAATCTGAGTGAAAATAATGTCACAAATATGTCACAACTTTCTAACCATATTAGATCCTGGTATATTAGAAATCGGCAGAGGTCAATTCTTGGCTCTCTGGGTTAATAACTGGGATCCAAAGTTATCCATGACCCTGGAGGTGATGTCATAGACAGGCGGCATGATGTCATGACTGAACTGGCAAGGCAGGTACCAAGAATTCACCAGAGCCTTCTGAGAGGCCACAGTCAAAGTGCAAAGGTCAGATGAGAACAAGAAGAGTGACCAAGCACCTGGCACATAGAGGCCTCTGTGGATTTAGCACACATTCTGTAGCCATTTCAACTGACTTCTATGCTTACCTGCTTGGGCAGAGGCTTTCACTGCTAAGCAACTTTTAGACTCCAGAAAACTCTGGCCAAATACTTCGGGCAAAGAGAAACAATTGTACAGCAATTAGAATCATAATTATTTACTTTACATGGCTGAATAAAACCTGAGACCAGAATTTAGTTCCACAGAAATAAGTTATTTCTTCCAGGATTTTCTAAATTCATGCCTCAATTGATTTCATTAAAACGGAGCAAAGTCATTCAACAGAACAGATATGGGGAATGGCTCTTATGAATGGAAAACTACCAACAGTAGTGTCTGACAGATGTTGATAACACAATGAGTCATTCCAAGGTCGGCCAAAGATCTGTGTGTCCAAGGGAGGTGGGGGTAGGTACTCAACATGAGGTCAGAGTAGCACAGGACTTGAGAGGGAGCCTGGCTAGCAGGAAAGATGATCGCTGTTCATTTCACAATTCAACATGGGGTTTAAAGTGTCAGGGTGGAGATGTCCCTGAAGAAGGCTGCATTTACTCTGCTTTTGGGCAAAGGTGGACTCTCTCATTTGAATTCTAAGGCTGAAAAAAAGAAAACAGACCTTAACCATACCATTCAAAATATTTCACCTTGTAGAATAAATGTATTTGATTGAACCATGTGAAACATTTAACTGTTTATCTTGCTCAAACTAATAATCCTGTTGAGTGTTGTTTTTTAATCAAATTGTTGTTGTTAATTTACATACTGTATTAATGAAAGACACAGAAAATAGTAAATGTAGACGCATCAGTTAGATGGTGTTTCTAACTCATCTGTAGAATGAGTCCACAAGTTGTTACCTCGACAAAGCCATGTAAAGAATCCAAATTTTAATCGAATGTAATTTTACATATCTTTAAGTGTTGTAAAGTCCTAACAATATAAAAGAATGCAAGAATCTATCAAGTTTCAAGACCTTTATAATAGCATTTCTTAGAATTCCATCCTATTCAAAGATGTAGAGTTACAAAGAGAGCAGTAGTTTGTGTATCTATGGGACTTGCTGGCTTGAGTAGGAGCTGCAGGCTTCTAGTGAGACAGAACAGGTCGTATTTAAGTTGAATCTAGGTTAAGGACAGGTGATTGCTCCCCTCTTAAACTTAATGAACCATTATATGAGATATGAGAGCAGTACAGAGAAAAGATCTTTGGGTACTTTAACTGGCTTTAAAGAATGAAGATTCTTTTCCATTGGGTTTTAGGGGGAAGGAAGGAATTCTAGGCAGAAACAAGCACATGCTCAAGTGCACAGGGACATAATTCAGCATGGCACATTTATGAAATGTCAACTAGCACTTGAGCAAACTTTGCACAGGAGAGAGCAACAGATAAGGCTACAATTTTAGTTAATAACCAACCTTAAGGCTAAAGTTATTTTAGAGGTGAAGGAATTTATGGAAGATTTTCAACTAGGACGTGCTCAAGTCAGATTTTCATTTAGAAAGATAAATCTGGTGACAGTCTGGGTGACAATCTGGGGGGAGAGGCAGAGCGACAAACAGCAATAGCTCATGAAAAAGAGGATGAGGCCCAAGCTAAGGCTGGTGGGGGGTGGGGAGATGCAATAAAATATTTGGGAGGTAAGATTAGCAGCTTTCAAACAATAGATGGCTAGTGCATTTAGCAAGGCAGAAAGTCAGGGTGGCCTGCCAGAGTTTTAGTTGTTAGTTTGTACTCATTACAGTATGCTAGACTAGTGTTTCTCAGATAGTTGTAGTGAAGAATGAGTTTTTTCTTTTTTATTTCCAATATGTGAAAAACAATTTGTGATCCCACTCACTGCACATAACTAATATGTTGCTTGTTCCATATGCTTCTCACCATGTGATTTTGTCAGTACTCAAACTGGTTACACTCTGTTCAACGAGATGAATCCATTCATCACATATTTAGATGCAACAGCAGTGTCGAATTGTTATAAAAGCCATTTAATGTTTACTTTCTCAAGTTTCTACACTTTTCTTCTTGTGGGCTAGTAATAAACTTTTCATAAATCAGCACTAGTTCATGGACTACACTTTGAGAAACTAGAGTACGATCAAAATAAATTTTAAATAGTCCTCAGATCTCAGTGGTCTAACACAATAAGAGTATGTTCCCTGTACATTGCCCACTTAACTGTCTGAGGTCCTCGTTGATGGCTGATTCTCCTCCACATGGTGACTCAGGGTCCCAGGCTCCTTTCATATTTCAGTCTACCATCCTCTAGGACCTCCTCTCGATGTAGATCATATCTGGCAAAAACAAACAAACAAACAAACAAACAAAAAACAAATAAAATAAACGGAAAGAGAATGAGTTGAAAACACTCATTTCTTAAAAACCGTGGCCCAAAATGGCACATATCACTTCCACTCACACCCCATGGGTTAAAACTCAGTCACATGGCCCCACTTAACTGCAAAGGAGGCTGGAAAATGTAGTCCAACAGTAAATTCAGAAAAAGGAGGAAGTGGATTTGAGGGGAACAGCCTGAAGACTCTGCCACATGACTACTCCAGATTATACTCACAATGACTGCTGACAAGCCTCTTAATTCCTTTCATAGAATGTGTTCAGTATGGGATTGTGGTGAGGCCAAAGACTTACTACTCAGAGGTGCTCAAGTCTTCCCCAAGTTCTGAGCTTCGACATACCTTATAGCTTTTTTGGATTATGGGCAGTTCAGATACAAGTGAAGGCATACTTATAACTTGTGCACAAGGCTTAAGTTTGTGCTCAATTAAATATGCAGGAGGTACCACATGGATATGCATGGTAACTCAGAGATAAAATCTAGTTCTCACTGAGCAGGGCTGAATGCTTTCTATATAAGCCCATAGATGTACAATTTTTATATCTATATATATGACTTTTACTTTTTGGCTTCATTCGGCCATCCTATGAGTCAAAAGCATATCTTTTAGTGTAGGTCCCATCGATTGTTCTTTCAGGACAGACTAGAGATTTCATAAGAGAAACAAGACCATTTCATTACAGCAAAAGCAGAGCCTCCCAAAATGTTCAACATGGTTTTAGACTTATTTGTCCTACGCTGACTAGATTGCCTTTTGGCTCATTAGTTTTAAGTGTTACAGCTAAATCATTCATGTTTCACAGAAAACTTAATGTGTCATTTAAAATGTCACCAAAATAAAGAAATGTAAAAATATCATGAATGTCTCTGTCTCTTCTTTATTCTTCTTCCCAATTTAACAACTAGTTTCCTTTATTGGCTTTCTATTTTCTCTACAATTTCTTAAAAAAAAAAAAAAATGGATTCAAGGCAAACGTGTTTAAGGATCACTGAGTTAAATTCCAGACACGCAAGAAAAATGTTGCCACCTGCTACCCCCAGAAATCACCTCCTCGTGCCTGTATGTGAGAAGCCATCAAATATTCCAGTATAATTGCTAAGAAGATGGTTGTCTCCTTTGGGAGTGTGGAATTGGAGTGTCTATCCCATGTTCTCTATTTGACAGTTCTGTGACCTGGACAAGTTACTGAATCTGAATCTCAGTTTCCTCTTCCATGAGATCTGGGCAGCCTCACAGAATGGTTGTCTCAACACGTAAAGCTCTTCAGACCGAGGCAGGCATGTAGCAAGCGCTTAATAAAACGTAACTCTACTACTGTGGTGGTGGTTCATTCCGACATGGACTTTAGAGTTTGAGCCCCATTCTACAATTTTAAACAAAAAGAGACACTGCTGCTCTCTTTCTTCTGGCTACTGTTCTGTGAAAGAGAAGGAAGAAAGCTGAATGTGGTTACTCCTTTGCTGTATGGCAGCACATATTCATTTCTTGTGCCTGCTATAATCATTAACTGGGTGGCTTAAAACAGCAGAAATTAATTTTTTCATAGCTTGAGATTCTAGAAGTTGAAATCAAGGTGTGGGCAGGGTTGGTTCCTACAAGAGACTCAGAGAAAATGCTTTTCTCCTACCTTTTGGTGATTGTGGGCAATCTTTGGTGTCCCTTGGTTTGTAGGAGCATCATTCTAATCTCTGTCTTCATTTTCACATGGCATTCTCCCCTGTGCATGTCTGTGTCTCTATTTTTCTCTTCTTTTAAGGACACCAGTCATTGGATTAGGGCTCACCCCAATCAAGTATGAACTCAAGCTAATTATACCTGCAAAGATCCTTTTCTAAAAAAGATCACACTCACCACTTCTGAGGATTAGGACTCTATTGTATCTTTTGGGGGACATCGTTCAAATCATAACATAGGATGGCAAAGAAACAGCCATTCTTTCTTTTTAGTGGTCAGTTTCCTTCAGTGCTCTGGAATACCTTCCACCATTTGCCTTAGCAAAGGCATAGCAGGAAAGAGGGAACATTTCCTGTGGAGAACCTGAGGTCAATTAACCTACACTAAGCATCACCCGGGCCATTTCCTCTAAAAGCAAAGCAGTGCCTGGCAGGATCTTGGGTGACAGCGTACTGCTTTCTTTTTCCTTGACAAGATTCAGAGAGGACCTAGTGTTGTCCACTGACCATTTCTACAACTTCTTCCCTTGATCCTCTGTCTTGACTGTTAGCATGAAAATAAAAGAGCATATCGAAATCCCTCCTACCTTGAGGACTAGTAGCACATGCACACAGAAAAATTTTTCCATGAAATATGCTATCTTCCTCCAACTCTGCCCCATTCAGATAGAGAGAAGTTGAAGGTGTTCATCAAATGGTGTCTTTATTAAAACCTGCTCAACTATCTGAGTTAACACTCTAGCTTTAGATCAAAGTGGGTAAGATTTCTTAGTTATGCTTGTCAACACCCATAGTTTAGTATATACTGCCACACCTCAATTATTTTATGTTCTTCTTGGTCTGTTAAATTCTTCTATGTCCGCCATGAAAAATAACATTTGGAAAGAAAGACATTCTTTAAAAATACCAAACGATTTGCATGCAAGATTAAGAATGCTTTTAAATCACTTAAAATAGCAAAATTGCTTTGAGAACATTTTTCAATTTTCAATTGCAAGCACATTACAAGATCTTGGAATGAAGACCAGGTGCCTGCAGGAGCTGTTTAAATTTTATCAAGATCAGCAATAATCCAAAAGCTTTGTTGACATGTATTAAGATATGTGAAAATAAGGGGGCTCACCCACCCAAATTTATCCTGTTGTTAAAATGATTTATCTTACAGATAATTAAAGGAAAGTAGACTATGATGTCTTGTTGAATGTAATTATTCAGCATTTCTTTGTAACTATAAGGGAAGAATAACAGGCATAGAGCACAGAATTCTTTGGAAGCAGCAGTGCACTTCTCTTTCCTGTACACATAGTCTTGGCTTCTTTTACCTTGCTCAGAATCATGTCCACATCAAAATACTTTGATCACATGAAGGTGTAATCAGTATCAATCGCTCAGCTCTCAGTTGGACAACAATATCAGATCTAAAGTACAAGTATGAAGTCAGTCCACAAAGGATTAAAACTGATAGGCAGTATAGCTGCAGGTCAATCTTGCTTCAAAGGTGAGACAAAGTCCAACAAAAGACCAACAAGCATGTGAAATCTTGTAAGTCACAATAGATACAGTATGAAAAAAAAAGTCAGAGCCAAAGCTTTGGTGGAAACTTGTTAACTATGACAATAAGAGGTAAGAGTTGGAAGAGTGTATTCCAAGAAGTTTCTTAAGTTAGTTTTTCTAACACTCAGAGATCTTTAAGATATCAATTTGGCTGACACACAAAGGTAGGTACCAATGTGAATTAAATCAAGAAAAGTAATTTTTATATCAATTGAAAATATAACAACTTTAACGTTCCTCAGATCAATAGGTATATTGTTTATGGATTATACCAAAATGAAATGTCCAAAGGAAGACTATTGAATTCATGCTATATTAGTTATAATGGAAGTCAAGCTATTATTGTGGTTGTTTTTGCATTTTAAAACTTACCCCCCCCCCCCAAAATGAGACCATGACTTTTGAAGAACAAATAATAAAACATCTAAAAGCACAGAATACCTCCCCATTTTAAAATATTGTTCTAAATTAGGAGACTGGAACTGTTTTCTTAAAGCTGAATTGCTTTCTCTCTTAGTCTAACATATTACTGAAATTTATGGCTTTATCTGAAGGTAGAATTGACTAAAATTTAGCATATGGAGAAACTAGGAGGATTTTTAAATAAGCATTTAAAAACTTGTAAAAGTCTAGACACTGAGAATTTGCTAAAGCAGATTTTTTGTTACAGTTAGGTAGTTAAATGGTAGCTACTGAAGGGGAAGCATGTAAATGTGACTTTTGATATTTTCTCAATTCGTCACTGAGTTCAAACTAACATGTGATATATAAGGATGAATTTTTTCCATTAATTTGACTCAGCATGAGAATGTTTCCATTGTAGTGCTGGGAAGGATGGAAGAATATCTTTCCTTGGCAGGCGTAAAATGCCAAATAATATCATCAGTCAAAATTTGTTGTGGTATAAATATATAGATCAAAGGAACTGTATGGCCATTTGTATTTTCTGCACTGTAAAAGGAAAATGACAGACTAGACGGCCATCTCTCTGACCTCCATCCCCACAGACGCTCTGCCAGACATTTGATTACGCACATGGTAAATTTGTTACCTAGGGGATGGCATCTTTCTGATATTCAGTGTTTCCCCCTTTCCTTTTGGCACCAGGACTCTGGAGTGCTGGTCAAAGGATCTGATCACACTGTGATGTTATTTCAACCAGAAGATGCTGAGGGTGTCCCAGCTAGAGGTTTTGTGACTTACCCTACCAGATGGTCATGTCATAATCTTCTCCAGCAAGGACTGAATGTTATCACAATGGCAAATCGAGAACAGTGATTGATCTAGTAATAACTGACAAGAAACTTTTCCCTTTATTCCAGTTACCGTTTATTCCAACATCTATAAATGTTAATTTCCTTAAATAAATTGGAAATCATTTGTTATGGGGAGCAGCAACAATGATAGAAAGGATTTTATTGAATTCTTTGGTTCCTGGTAAGGAAATCCAGTAAGAGGACACTCTTACTGTGGCCTGAAAGTTGACACTTTTACACTTGAAAAAGCAAAACTCTTCATGCTAATTTCAGTCTTACTACTGTCCCTAGATGAATATCAAGTTAATGAAGTATTTGTGATGAAATTTATTTGTTGGAAAAGTACCAGCCTGATTTGATGGATGTAGAAGAGGGGGTGGTGGGAGTGACCCAAACGTGGTACCAGAAGTTTATTTATGGAACAGACTGTGACTGTGTAATTACAGACTAATTTTCTCATTTTGGAGGTTGAGGCAGGAGTTGGTTCACCTGCTAAGCTGCTAAAGTTAGAGCTGCCCAGAGAGTAGGCTTGTAGTTACCAAGTACAACTGAACCACAAGCAAACTTGAGTGCTCCCCTATCCCTGCACTATTAGACTGCTAGCAAGGAGTGGAATAGAGATTCTGTTTCTCACTACTCCATGGGGGTGCTGAGTATACGAGGGGACCGGGGAGAGAAATATCCTCAAAGTCTGCAGGCACACCTCAGGGGACATACAGCACTCCTACAACCAGTCTCGCAGGTGCCTCACAATGGCTCAAGCTGGATGATTGCTCTGTCACATCTGTCTGCCACCAGGTTCTACTTATGGAGTCATCTGTTATTGAGAATCCCCAGGCACAAGTTTGTTAAGACTATATTACTACACACCAAAAACACCCGTCAGGTTTTAAGATAGCACTTACAACTATATTCAAACTGCTGCCCTAAATTCAAGCTGCATGGGCCAGCTGTATACGTTAGGCTCACCACCAGCTTCAGCTACCTCAGGATAGTCTGCCGACCAAAGGGAGGAAGTCTGTTACAAAATGGTATTTGTTTAAGAAAAATACAAACTTCCAAAGTCCCAGGATTCTTCTTCCAAAACACATAGTTAACATCAACGTTTTCAGAGTTTTGATAGCCATTTGGAAAATACCAGTTTCCATGGCAAGTGAAGGAAAGTATACTTTCTCTTGCTGTTTACTCTTGAGTATAATCCAAAAATAGCATCACAGACGAAGCCTGACCCACTTCAGTTTAAGAGGCATTAAGATCACTTTCTGATTAAAGCTGTGTTAATTCAGAATCTTCCAAACTATTGTATGCATAGGAGATAATTATGACCTGAATTCCTGAAGAAAGCAGTAGGATATCCTAGAGACAATTCGGGGAGTAGGAGCATGGGTTCTTCCCCTGACCCAAAATTAGTTGTGTGATCTTAGGCAAGCACTTTTAAATCTCTGGGTTTATTTTTGCCATCCACACAATGGAAAATTATGTCTGGGTCTCTTAAGATCAGATTCAGGCCTAAAACTCCAGGAATGTCGAACTGTGCTACAGTCTAGACAAACTGTTCAGCATTCATTTTCAAGTCTTATGCCTAAAAATTTATTTTCCAAGTTTCCTTTACTTGTCAAATCAATATTTGCACAGAACTTCCACAATGATATTTTACAGGGATAGTCACTCTTGCAGAAATGCAGAATTCTTGTGTTTCATCACATAACCTTTTTGTGTGTTTACATTGTGTTTTTTGCCAGGCTGTTTCTTCTTCCTTTTGTGATGTTCAATATTAAAATATTGTTAACACTTGTATCAGCCACAACTATGAACCAGGGTTGAGTTATCTTGCATGAGAAAAAGAGTTAATGTTACCCCTCTAGAGTGTTTTTACTCTCTTCTTGTCATAAATTTTAGATTTTACGACAGGGTAGTAGTAGGTAAACATTTTAACCAGTCATAGGAAACTAAAACACAAATGCACACATACATGCACATACATGGATATATGTATATGCATATACATACATGTATATATGTCTATAAAAGCTATGTTAATTTCTTCAGAAGTTAAAAGCAAATTACCAAACTCCACTTAAAAAATGTTCTAGAAATATTATCGGGCAAAATGTGATATTTATAAGAAGTTTAGTGGACAAAAATTCTAAAACCACAAGATATCATATTCCAATCAAGACTTTAAGATACTTTTCGTAAATCTCTCCTTGTACCATTCAGACCTTAGTAAACCAGCTTGACTCTACGGGTTCTACAACTTGGAAAATGACTTGGCTTAAATTTCCTAGAGATTCTGTCCTGAAAAGTCTCCCCATAGTCTCAATATTACATTGAGACCATGAAAGTGTCACATTTAAGAAGCTTGCTCGAAGCAAGTCTAGGTTTCAAAAACTAGAACTACCCTCCCCCAATCCTAAACTCCAGGCAGTTTTTAGAGATATGTGTGTGTGCTTGTGCGTTCGTGTGTGTGTGATCACATGTGTTTCTTTTTGGTTTAACCTAACAAATGTAGTGCATACCAACTATGTATTTACAATTCCAAATTACTTAAATAAGATTCAATAAAAATATTTTAACTTGTTTAGCACAGAGGTTATATAGCAGTCTTTCAGTTGTATTCAACGTCTGCTACGAGTCACATTTATTTTTAATATGAGTTGAATTTATTCACATGCTTATAAAATAGAACCATTTAAAACATTTATAGCAGTATTATTTATGCAATATACAAACATTTATGTAGCTCTTTGTGTATGCCAGGTCCTTTGCTGAGTACTGAGTACTCAAAAAGCAAAATCCTCCAAATAAAGACATTATACTAAAGGCTGTCACGAGACACCCTCTCATAGACACTGGCTTCATCTAGATTTTGCTTCTTTGCATTCCCTTCAAAAAATAGATCGTAAAATGTATAGAATCCAAGCAATGTGTGAAGTTCTAACCATATCTCCTTTCCTTGCCATGCTACTTTAAAAATTGCAAGCTGTGTTGATGTGCTAAAATGAGGTCAAAATTTATGCAGCAGGATTCCGACGTGCAAAAAAAACCCACTTTATTTTCTTTAATTGACCTTATCTTTCTCTTGAACTCTAAAGTGCTTCATTTTTTTTTCATGAAAAAGTGACAGATTATTCAAACATATTGTGCAGAAAAGAGGTAGGGTAGTAGGCCTTTAACTGTTTAGAAGGGCATGCTTGTAGCATCTGCCACTGGCTGGCATCTGAGAATTGGAATTTGGGGAGGTTTCTACCATTTCCAGCCTGATAAAAATGAATCATATGTCTCAACTGTTTATGCAAACAATACGGTTTATGTTGAATACTTGCTTTTCTTTGAGGAGTCTGAAATTTCGGTACTTGCCGGGCAGAGGTGCCTATGTGACCATTCTGCAATAAAAACCCTGGGCACCAAGTGTCTGATGAAATATCCCAGCAGAGATTATTGCACCTGGACTGTCACAACTCACTGCTGGATGTATAAAGGGTGTCACGTGTGACTCCCTGAGAAGAGGACCCCAGGCGCTTGTGTCTAGTTTCTCTGGACTTCACCCCACGGGCCTTTTCCCTTTGCCGATTGAGCCAGGTATCCTTTCACTGTGAGCAGTCTTAGCTGTGAGTACTAGAATCTGCTGAGTTCTGTGAGTCCTCTTAGTGAATCACCAAACCTGGGAGTGACCTTATGGGCCCCAACACATACAGAAGTACTGAGTATCTCTCACGGGGCAAGCACTTTTCTAGCAGCTGAGGATACAGCAGTGAGCAAAACAAAAGTAGCTGTGCCAACGGACTTGTTTTCGATTTGGAGGTGGAAGGAAGACCGGCAAATGGGGAAGACGTCAGACAATAAAAAATAAACTAGCAAATTATACAATGTGTTTGATGGTAAGAAGTACTATAGAGAACAATAATGAAGAAAAGGAGATATGAAATGAGTTTGGGGCTTGCCACCTTAAACATCGGAGTCATGAAGGTTTTAACTGCTGAAGGAGATAAGAAAGTGAATCACAGGACTATCTGGGGACACAGCTTTTTAAACAGTGACAACCGCTGATGCAAAAGCCCAGAGGCACAAGAGTGTTCAGTTCACTCCAGCGAGGAGGCCAGCGAGGCTTCAGGGAAGGAAGCAACAAGTAAGAGAGATAGGAAACGGGTTGGAGAATGCAGGGGACCAGACCAGGTAGGCCATTGCCAGATTTGTTTGTTTAATGAGAAAAGCATATTCTATAGCATGATACCTTTTATGTAACAAAGAAAATAAAAAATATGTAAGAATCTACTTATTTTTTGCAAAAATAAATATGGGAAAAATATACCAACAACGAATAATATTGGTTAGTATTGGAATGGGATGGAAGGGATGATGAGAGAGTAGTGCCACTTGTATGAGTATATTTTTTATATTGTTTTGGTATTTGAGCCATGTAAATATGTTACGTACTTCCCAAATAATAATAACACTAAAATCAACACAAATAGGAAAAATCTCTAAAAAGGAAAGCACACAGAAACAAATGAACCTAACTGCATTCAAAATTAATAGCAAACCGCCCTGGAGGAGAGCCAGCTCAAGGAACTTTTGAACATGAAATTTCAATTATATAGTTTCAGACTAAAGACAGAAAAAACCTAAACACATACTGAATTCTAGTTAGTAAGATTGTTTTTTCAGTGGAATGGCTGAGTAATTCTGAAACTCCTTCCAGTGAATTCTAGGTTTGAGCCTAGATTGACAGTGGGTGCCAGGTTTTTCACTATCAGAAATGGGAGTTAAAAATATGGAAAGGAGAAATTATAGAATGAATCTGTGGCATTGAATTGGAATTGGAAGTATCACTATAAACTCCTGATTTTTAAGATAGGTAGGTTAGATATGTGCATGAATAGATGGATGAATAGATGGATGGATGGATGAGAGAGCTACAGACAGAAATAAGCACGTGCATGGATTTGTCATGAATACTCTATGCTGTCCAGACGCTTTTCAAGACTAAAGGATTTATTACCGAAAATGCTGGAAATGTTGTTGACTAATAGCTCTCAGCTGTTAGCCCTCTGTAGAATTGCCTCCACCAAAGAGAGCTGCCTTGCCCAACTTCATGACCCCTTTTCCAGGCAGCGCATGTCCAATGAATGATCAATGCAGGAATATAAAGGCCTCAACCTCTCACCCCAACTCAGAACAACTCTGAAGGACTCGAGTATCAGAGTTGCATAGTCAGCTGAGGCCTTTGTAGAGACTGTATTAAATCCCATCTTCTCCCTTTGCCTAATCGTGCTTCCTTCCCTTTCATTCAATAGGAGTTCAACCCTAGAGTGCTCCCTAATAAACTTTCTGCTCACTAATGTCTTTCTCAGGATTTGATTCTCAACACATACACACAAAGACATGTCAGTAACGATGAACACATTTAGTGCCCATGTTAGTTTCCAGACGTTATTCTCCACTAAAAGGACCAAGGAGAGGTGCCTAATTCCAGGGCTGGAAAAGAGAAAATAAAAGATGAGCCTGAAACATCTCGCAAAAGGAGGAAGTGTTTATGCAAAGAAGAATGGGGCGATGTCGAGGACACAGGAAACAGCTTGAAGGGTTCTCACTAGCCAAATCTGGTACAATTTTAAAATCAAAATAATGATAATAACAAATTATGAGCCATTGAATGACATAAAAATCCACCAGTCTATACTGTTATATGTAAATAAGTGAAAAAATAAATAAATGAATGAAAATGAAAAGTTTTTCCTTACAATAAGATACCAACAAATAAATGTCGAAAGAATGATGAAATAAAAAATAATAATCATTTGACAAACCTCATAGTATGACTGATTCATACAAAACCATCAAGAGATGCTAAAAACTATTGGGTGAAGAATAGAATATCTACATAATCTCGTAATATCTCACTACAAGGAATTTATTGATCACAAAGTGAGAAATAGTATTTTACAGAGGGAAGCTGGGTAGATACCACCTTTACCAAGTGACCAATGTTAGCACAATAAATCAAAACTGACCTCCTGCCTCCGGATATAATGCATTGAGGACACAACATCATTTTAGTGGTATTCTTGCCAAAAATGCACAATCTTGATCTAATCTGAGAAAACATCAGACACACTCAATTGAGAAACAGTTTATAAAATAACTAGCCTGTACTTGTCAAAAATATCAAGGTCATAAAAGACAAAGACAGATTGAGGAACTATTCCAGACTGAAGGAGACTACGGAGATTTGCCAATGCGTAATCCCAGAGTGGACCTTGGACCGGATTCTTTTCTTCTGCTGTTTTATCTTATTTTTACTATAAAGCACATTATCGGGAAAATTGGTAGATGTTTGAATAAGGTTGGTTAATTAGCTTATAGTATTTTCAGTGTTCATTTCCTGAGTGTCATAAATTATACTGTGGTTATTTCAGAGAATGCCCTTGTTCTTAGGAAATACACACTGAAGTGTTTAAGGATAAGGGGGAATCATGTCTGCAATTTACTGTCAAGTAGTATAGAAAAATATTACGCACGGAAAAAGAATAATAAAGCAAATGTGGTAAAACGTTAACAGTTGGAGAATTGGGATGAATTGGAAGGGCATTCAGAATAATTCCTGTATAAAGAGTCTGTTGTACTATTCCTGCATTTCTAAAATTGTTTTTTTTTTTTTTTTTAAAAACTATGGGGCATCTTTTAAATATTCGACTTGATTACCTACAAAATTAAGGATATTGGCTATTAGGAAAAAGGAAGTGCTTAAGGCAAAATGTTTAAAAGTTTGAGAATGTATATGCACTAAGATGACAAATTTAACCAAGCTGGATCAGAAAATTAAATTAGCATGCTGGACTAAATTTTCAGTATTCCATTGTTGTATATAGATGCCGCTTCAGAATGTATGCCACATAGGCTATGGTGCACTATCAAAAATATTTTTAAATATTGTAATTAGAAAAGTAGAAGATAACTATAAGTACCAAATGATTACAACTAAAGTGACTTGCTATAGTTTTGAGATTGTTGAAATGTTTCTCCAACATTATCATAAAGATAAGTTAATGTTTTTATTTGTATGTAGTTTATATTTAAAGCTTTTTTACTTTAATATGACTAAGAAAAAGCAGAAATAATTTTAATATATATTTCCATTCAGTCACCACCTAGATATTTTAAGATAAGTAATACATTTAACAATTTATTTAAAGGAGAGAAGAAGATATCACTGGGATAAATATATAGTCATTATTTGAATATTTTAAGCAATTGTAATTAAAATTCAGTACTTTCTGTATATCAAATTCTTTCTGTCTCTGAAAGCTGCACTGAATTTTATTTTTTAACTTAGAAATAATTACATTAACTTGCTATACATTACCTTAACCAAGAGATCAAGGCTGGAGATAAGTCATGTTGATATCTCATTTCCCCTATAAATGATGCAATAAGAATGACATTTCATTTCTGTGCATCAAACTGAGATCAAGAGACATTTTACAAAATACTTGACCAGTATTCTTCAAAAATGTCAAGGTCTTGAAAACTGAGGAGAGTCTGAGAAACTGTCGCAGATCAGGGGTGACTAAGGATACGTGACAACTAAAGGTAATGAATGTGCTGTCTTCGAGGGGATCCTGGAAGAGAAAACAATAGTAGTAAAAAAGCTGGTGAAATTCAAAAAATGTGCACAGTTTCATTAATAGTAATGTAACAGTGTCAATTTCTTAGCTTTGACAGATGTACCACAGTTACGCAAGACATTAACACTAGGGGAAAATGGGTAAAGGGTATATGGAAACTCTCTGTACTATCTTTGCAAATTATTCTAAAAAGATTTATTTTGAAAATGATTTGATTAATATAAATCTATTCATAAAGTTGCTAAAATAGAATCTGTTTTGAAAGTTGAACATTTTAACTCAAAAAAGTATTCAATGTAGCACTACTATTTGTCAAATAGTCCAGAAAAAAAATGAATTTAGTTTGCTAAATACATTTTTGAACAAGGAGAACTTAGATTATATTAGCCCAAATGACATTCCATTTTCTACTTTCAAGACCAGAGGAGAAAAATTTTTGAAAGCTTTGGTTGGAAGTGGAGGGAACCAGATAATGAAATGACAGACATAAAATAACAATCAATGATGATTATATTCAATCTAAGAGTTTTGAAGAATATTAACTATTGAGAAATTGGATCGATGACCTGGAAAATAACCTCTGATTGAGAAGAAAAGGTCATGCTATTAGATTCTTTTTCACGAAGACAGGAAAGTAGAGTTTTTTAACGGTATGTATAGGTCATAAAGATAAAATGCTTTGCTTCCTTGCATTTGTATAACTTTGGATTATGTGTCAGCTCACTCTTTAGAAGACCTGTACAATGCACAATTTAAGTCACTATCAAGAAGGTGAAGATCAGAAAATGAATGACATCCTTTTACTGAAATAAAAGGACAAAATAGGAGAAGAAAATCCTGGGACCTGCATAATATTAAAGGATTATATAGTTTAAAAACTGCATTTACTCTTAAGATCAGTATTGCTAGTTCAAAGAAACCATTTGGCATTGGCCTGTTTGGCTTAACAAGTCCTTTTGTTCTTGTTTTTAAGTTAAAAATCTACCTAAGCCAAATAATGATGAAACTGCCAGCATAATAGTTTAGTGACTTTTTTACTAGTTGTATAGTAATACAAAATGCTGCATAAAAATAACTCTGATTCAGAGCTATAGTCCCACTGGATCATCTCCATTTATCTCAATTAAGTTATAGTGTCTATTCATGATCCGGAAGTGTTTTGCTGTTGTTTGACTACTGTATCACCTGCTCAGATTGTATGAATAGCCACGACCATACTGAATAAATTGTGGTCACCAAGGAGGATCTTGTCAACAGACCTACTTTCCAAGAGCCCAAGGCAGAAGATTAGTTTTACAGACACAATCAGTTCAATAAAATGATAAATCAAGTTCAAAAATCATGACAAAACGTAGCCCAGGTTAAATATTTTCTCACATATTCAATAAAAAAAAAAATGAAAGAAGAAATATAAATTTAAAACCAGTAAAATTAAACTCAAAATCAAATACAATAAGTAATTTGAATTTTGATAATGAAATTTTAGAATGTATACATTGGACAAAAGTGATTTTAATCATTTAAAGTAAGCCCCATTAAATATGAACATATTAGAGGCAGTTTCTTTTGTAGATAGTGGTAGAAAAATTTTTTTTTTAGGCGAGGCAACCCTTGGTTGACCTCACAGATTGCAGGGACCTTGTCAGTTTACAATTCCTTATTTTTTATTTTGTACACTTACAGCACCTGGTCTTCCAAGGTGGCCTCCCTTCCAAGGTGGCATGGCCGTAGACTAGCAGTAGGAAATTTTGAAAACGATTTTGTACATAATCTAACCTAACTGCCTCCTTTTGCCATTGAGGAAACTAAGGCCTAAAGAGTTGTAATAATAGCCAATAGTTACTATAAGCTTACTAAGTACCTTAGACATTATACAATTTCATTTAGTCCTTACCAAAATCAAATAAGTAAGCAAATTCCTCAAAGATTAGGAAACTTAGGCTAAGGGAGGTCAGTGGTTTTCACATAATCACATAGAAAGGGGCAAAGCTAGGGAGACTTAGGTCTATAACTATAGGAATAAGGAGCATGGTAAATTTTCTGGACATTTGTACGTGAGGCATGATTTTATTAAAAAGTTGTCTTTTTTTTTCATTTAACTGGAATTATTTTAATATTCTAAATTCTATTCAAAATTTAGTTTTCTCCAAATATCAGTTGAGAGTTTAAGGGTAAGGCACAGAGAGGGAGATGGAAAGATTGTGGTTTAACTGCTCAGTGTTAGGAAGAGGGGCATTAAGCCCCCTGGTGTCTAGAGAGATTTACTCTGCCCCAGAATAGCCAGCCCTGTTCTTGAAGTTCTTAAGAAGTAGGTACTGTGTGTTCACTTTTCTATGGGGGCAGGCTGGCTGCAATGAGTAGGAAAACTTGAGATTTTGGCCTTGCTTAGAAAAGAAATTAGAGCTTTGTTGGTGAATTCTACCAAACGTTTAGGGAAGAATTTACACCAATTCTACAAAAATTCTTCAAGAAAACACAAGAGAAGGGAACACTTCCCAATTCATTCTATGAGGCCAGCATTATTCTGATTCCAAAACCAAAGACATTACAAGGAAAGAAACTACAGACCAATATTCCTCATGAGTGTGGATGTAAAAAATCTTTTACATAATATTATAAAATCAAATTCAGCAATATGGAAAAGGAAATTAGGTCTGTTTTCTATCTGTTTAAATTTGTTTAATGTTTTTGGTAATATATTTCAAACATCATAACAAGTCTTGCTCATGCCTTGTTCAGTGTCATGAAATTCTTTCCTCTGAAAGGAAAGGTTGTACTTTTTCTTTGTGCAGGCCAGTGCAGGAAATGGCAGGGCTTCCTTTAAAGGCCATTGATGCTTCTATAGCAGTTACATGGAAATTTGGCAGGAAGGACCCCATATTCTATACGATTCTTAAAAGAAAACACACATGGATTATGATGATATCATTGCATAGCATGTTGTTTTATTGATTTTACATTATTTTATTTCCATTATGTCGTGTAGTTTAATCCTTTAAACTTTAAGAGAAACAGAAAATTAAGTATATCCCCTATTGTACATTAAGGAAAATACATCTGCTTTATATTTTGATAGTGCTTTCATTTATCTTATTCAATTCTTACATCAACCCAGTGTGTACAGTGGACCGGCAATACTCCAATTTACAGCTCTGAAAATTTGCCTTGGGTTGTGACTTTGATATGATTTGCAAGGTCAGCATTAAAACCCACACGAATATGCTTTTCTAGCCCATTGAGCTAAAGGTTGGTGATATTCATTGACCACATTTTTATTTTATCTTTTTGGATGTTGCATAAAGGACTTAGAATAAGAACTTACAGCAGATATCAGAAGTGGGAAACAGAAAATATTGGAGGCTGGTTAAAAATGTTTAACTTAGCTCATAAGCTTTTAGAGAAAGCATCATTTTATTTCTCTCTGGAAATATCTCCCACACTGTTATATTAAAATATATACTTTCCATATAGAAAGATATAGATACATATTTCTATAGGAAAAGCTCTTTGGCTTGATATAATTTATTCCTCAAGTTAAATTTGTTCCTTCCTTTGTATCTAATACTACATGTCAGTGTTCCTTTCAAGGGGGAACCTTGAAAGGTTCTGTCTTAATGTTTGTCTTGGTGATGCCAATAAGGTTCAAAAGATTTCCAGGTAATTAGAATGCATAGTGTTTAAAAAAATGAGAAACATGAGTTTAATAGAATTTAGAGACTACTAGAACTCCCTACTACATTTCCAGTAACCTACTTGTCTAAGTACAAATATCTGCTAAACATTATTTGAGGGAAATAATCTGAATAGTTAATTAATACTTGAATTGACAGAGTGGGTAGAATAATATTAACATTTATCCTTTGAAGTACAACTAATGGAGTTTCAGTCTATTCATAGTGGAGGTTCATATCAAAGTCTTTGTTTCTTTGGTTAATTTAAAATACCACATCAATATTTTAAAGAACTACAACATTTGACTTTTTGAAGTATTATTTTTAGAAAATAAAAGCAATGGTCACTCACAAAAAGTTCTGAAATAAAGAAAATTAGGTGGTTCTTTTTTAATATTTCTTTTTATAAATTCATACTAATCAAAACAATCACAACCGATGTTTGGCATCCTTCCTTCCAGGTATTTTCATGTACAGATTTGATGTATATTTTACATTCTAGTAATAGTAGTCCATTGGTTTTTAAACTTTAATTGGCAGTGAAGGGAGGAAGGAGAAGAGAAGCTATGGTGTGATCCTAATGGCTCTGCTGGCTCCATCAGCAACTAGAGCAGATCCTGCCTGCTCTCTATTCACTTCTTATATTATTTTTGTTGCGTATGGAGAATGCTGAGGCCTCCAGTGTTACTCATCCTCAGAAGCCTGCAGGAGAATCTTCCTGTTGGGTGAAATATGGAGACCAGGGCTGGGAGTACCTTGAAGGTAAGAACCTACGGGTTAGACTGGGCTGAGGTATTTGAAACCATCTATACAGGACTGGCTTACTACATGCCACTTGATGTTGCATACTTCTGCTACTTAGGTCAATGTGACATCTCTCTTTCCATTGCCACATGTGGGGAAGAAGAGCTGAAAACAGAAGCACGAGCAGGATAGTTGAGAGGCAGCAAAGTGATGTCATCAACTGACCAGAGTCTCATTGTTAAGTAAGGTAGAAAGGTCACTGAAAGCAGTAAGCAGGCCAAAGGAATTGCATAGTCTCAGCAGATGAAGGAGAAATGGTGAGCTGGGAACTCTTTTTGTCATCGAGGGTTAGTGTAGCTTTGAAAAACCTGCAACATGAAGGTTAGGCCAGTGAGGACTGGCCAACCCCTAACAAAATTGACTTTCAATCCATCTAGTTGGAATTTGATTGGGGTGTGGGGATGAGATGAGAGATGGGAAGAGTGTCACAGCTATTAAAGGCACATGCATCTCTTAGCCTTTTTGCCTTATGACCTCCACATAAGAGTTCAGGTCTGAAAGACCCTTACATAACAATTGAATTAAAAAACGGCAAAAATGTGTGAGCATCTTTGTGGAGAAGGTCTGGCTTTTAATAAATCTTTTATACTTCTCTGGAATGGGTGTGTTACATTGCACTGTCTTTGTTTTTACCTTTAAAATGATTATTCTCAAATTGAAGGATATTCTATAATAGCTATACTCCTCAAAATATCAATGTCCTAAAAGACAAAGAAAGACTAACTGTTCCAAGTCAAAGGAGGGTAAAGAGTGACAATTGAATGCAACACGTAATCCAGAGTTTTTCTGTTTCTATAAAGGACATTAATGGAACAATTGATCAAATATGAACAGAGTCTGGATGTTAGATAACAGTATTACATCAATGTTAATTCCTTTATGATAATTGTATATGATTCTTAAGGTAATGTCCTTATCTTTGAAGTATTGGGGTTGAAGGCAGCATCATTTTTGCAATTTACTCCCAAATAGTTCAGGAAAAGATTATATAAATAGAGATTAAACCTGATCAAATGTTAATATTTGAGGATTTTGGTGTAAAACTTATTGAAGTTCTTTGTACTATTCTTTCCCATAAGTCTAAAATTACATCAAATAAAAAATTTTAAATAATAAAAGACAACTTTTAAACTTTAAAAACGTTTAACCTGGTCTTATTAACATTACATAAATATTGCAAGGCACTACTGTAAATATGTAAGATAGTTTTAATTACTGATAATATGTTTCCCTTTCATGACATACACTAAAATTCTAATGGCAAGTTATAATTTTATATTTATAATAAGGGCAGAGCTAACTGGTCTTACTATACGAATATCACCAGAAGCAGCAAATCCCACCAGCCATCTACCAGCAGAAATTGTCCGCTAAGAGAACTAATTTGCATTGCAGGACATCAAATGGGTGACAAAGACGTGTAACACAGGTGAGCAATTTAAAGGAAGAACCTGATTTCACCGCTGTATATTTGAGTATCACTTTTCTTTTCCAAGTTTTTTTTGCCTATATTATCTTATTTTATATCTTGCAGTCACATACTATCTTAAACTTGCTATTTTTCAAACAAACATTTTCACAGCTAGATGGGATTTTTAAAAAGTATACACTTAAAGCGGATCGAAAACAACTACAATCTGAGAAAGACTATTATTGACTAAATCGGAGCAAGAAAATGGAGAGGAGAATTATGTTATTCTCAAAGCAACTAGAAATGTAAGTGTTGCTTAATCTTAATTTACCACAATCCTCAAACCTAACCCCTGCCTTGGGCAATCTCTCTACGATAAATCAAGATGTCTTTTAGTCCATGACAAAAACCCAAGCGGAATCTTATTTTCATCAGTATATATTTGCCCTAATCTATTATAGTGATGTTAATTATAACTTTGTATTATAAGTCTTTTCATATGAATCAGACCTCAAGATAAAGACATTTGGTGTTTGACAATTGTCTTCCTTACATTTACCATTGGTGGCCAGATTCTGAGATAAAAATGAAAAAAATTTTTTTAGCTTGTTGGCGGAAAAATAACAATGAATTTTAACTTTTGTTATTTTGAAAGGAAGGTAGGTTCAAATGTAAAGATTTCTAAGAGACAATTTGTCAATTATTTACATGCTTAATTCTACTGGTCTTTATCCTCAAAACCTGAGGAAAGTAAACAGTAATTTTTAACAATGAATAAAATTCCGATTCTGGTGCCACTCCTCTGCCTCACTTCCCCCTTACCTTGAAGCTCATCTCCTTTGCCCCCTGCAGCAGCCACACAGAAGCTTCAAAGGCTTTGGCTCTGGCGATTTCCTTTTTCAAGAAGGCTTTCCCCACAAATATCCATTCACAGCGTGCCGTCTATTCATCCGTTGCATCTTTTGGGTCTTGCTCCTGTAACTTTTTCCATGAGCCTTCTATGGCCAATTATCCAAAACTGCAAATCATACCCCACCACTAATCCCCATGCTTCCTGTCCCCCTCCTCTATTTCATCTTCTTGCTTAAGATTTACAGTTTACTTGCTTATCTTGTTTATGGTCTGTTTCTCTTCCTGGAATGTAAGTTTCATGAGTCAATTTTGCTCTGTGCTCTACCACCAGTGCCTAATACTTGTCTGGGATACCATTCCTTTATTATTGAATAAATTATTGAGTAAATACTAGAGACCAAATAAAGGTTTATAGCAATGAGAAATAGCAACGACAACAACAACAATAATAATAGCAATGAGCAAATTTACAAACTGCTTACTGCCAAAGCTATCAGTTCCACCTATTTTATTGCTGGTTTATTTGTCTTTAAATTTTACTTCTTGTAGTATGGACAAATAAGAGACTGTTCAAATTTCACAATAGTGAATGCCATTATGGAAAACGGTATGGAGATTCTTCAAAAAATTAGGAATAGACCTACAATATGATCTAGCTACTCCAAGAATATGAAAACATTAATTCAAAAAGATATGTGTATCCCTATATTCATTGCGGCATTATTTACAATAGTTAGTATATGGAACCAACCTAGGTGTCTGTTGGTGAATAAATGGGTATAAAAAATGTGAGATATATACATATATATCAGCCATAAATAAGAGTAATATCCTGTCATTTGTGAAAACATTAATGGACCTTTGCTACAGGACAGAGCAGCAAGGGAGAGATCCAGCCCTGAACTGAGAACAGAAGAGGGTCCTCTGAGGAGAGAGTGTAGAAAGAACTCAACACACACACCAACGTTAGAGGCCAAAGGAAAGTTTACCAGAAAAGGTGTAACACCCCACAGAGTGTGGTCTCTAAGAGGCAGGGAGTAAGAGGAACCAAGACAGATGTGGAAAGACAGTGAGTCGGGGGTCCGAGTGTTCAGGGAATAAAGTTTATGTGCCATTCTTTAGAGCCTGTCAGTTATAGTTTTAAAAAAACTTTGTTAACCCATTTCCTTTGATATAGACATTCAGTGAAGAAGGCGAATAGTATGTAGTGTGAAAAGGTAAGAACTTGTAGAGTGAAAAGCCTGTTGGCAGTTCTCAACCTTTAATCCATAGGTTTCCCATAGTTTTAGCCATAGGGAATGACTCTAGGTGCCTATTTCCTCTTCACAGGTGTGGGGAATGGGTTGTTAGTAATCCAGCAGAAATCTTCCTTTGTTCGGCAGGTGTCTCTGAATGTGGCTCCATTAACATTTTTAATTCTCTTGCCTCCTCCCTACATTACCTTGAAGGTATAATGTTAAGTGAAGTAGGTCAGAAAGAGAAAGACAAATACCTTTGGTTTTGCTATTATGTAGAATTTAAAAAAAGGAATGAGAAAAAAATTCACAGTAGTGATTTCTAAAGCAGACCCTCAGCTAAGTCAACACTTGCATTTCCTGCATGCCTATGTTAGAAAGAGTTTGACTCTGGCTAACAAGTTACTATGGTACTCAGGGAAAATGTGAATTAAACCTTAATCGATGAATTAAACCTTAATTAATAGTTCCTTCTCCAGATTAGCAATCATAGTTATATATATTTGATCTTATCTATTATATAGAAAATATATTGAGATGTGAAAGGGGTGTGGGAGTATATGACACTGCTACCTTCCGGAATGCTGTGGACTGAATTGTGTTCCCCTGTCACCTTTGGGGCCAATCAGAGTTTGGTGTCACCCCAACGGTAGAGGGGAGAGAGAAGGATAATGAGGAAGCAGACGTGTAGTTAGCGTTTTTCCTCAGTTCTTCCTCAAATGATGGCAGTAAAGAATAACAGGTCTTTGAGATTTAATAGTTTTATTTAAAATATATTTTAGAAAGAGAAAGAATGCCCCAAGGAGGCACATGGAGAAAGACAAAGTATGACCCAAGGAGGCCCATGGTCCCAGTGCTGTAACCAACACAAAAGGGCTAAAATGGCTACGAAAAGACAATAAGGCCACAAAAGGCCACCAAAAAAAGAGGAAGGCCCAGAAGGGCAAAACAAGACCCAGAAGTTGGACTATCTGCCTTATATTTGGGCCATGATGGGTGGTTCTAAAGGCATTCCTATGTAATTGGCAAGGGAGGTCATTTTAACTGATACCCGATTAACACTAGGTAATAACTTTTCCCTGTGCACATGTGCGTACCCAGAATTCCGTCTTTTATAATTAGATCCACGAACTTCCAGGCATAGTCATGACATTATAATGATGATATAATGAGGCTGAAGTTATGGGCAATGCTTTCCATGCGGGTTTAGGCCAGCAACTTTTAGGGCTTTGCGCTCTAGGATTTGAGGTAATTTATAACCCTTAAAGGGAGGTATTTCTGGGAAGCCCTTAAGGAAGGTCTTTAAGGGAAATTTCTATGATTACAGAGCTGGGCCCCTATTCCTTTGTTTCCCTGTCACTCATGTCTGACTAGCTACCTAACACTCCCAAATTTATATGTTGAAGCCCTAACATTCAATGTGATGGTATTTGGATGTAAGGCCTTTGGAGGCAAGTAGATTTAAATGAGATCATTAGGGTGGTGCCCTCATAATGGAATTAGTGTCCTTACAAAAAGAGACACCAGAAAGCTTGCTTCTCTCTCTCTCTTAACGGGTGAAGACAGAGGGAGTAGGTAGCCCTTTAAAGACAGGAAGAGAGATCTTGCCAGACTGATCATGCTGGCACCTTGCTCTTGGGCTTGCCAGCCTCCAGAGCTGTGAGAACAAATTTCCATCACTTAAGCCACCCAGTCTATGGTATTTTGTTATCACAGCTTGAGCAGACTAAGACACCGAACAAAATTAAAAACCAGATTCTCCAAGATGAGAAATAAGAAACAAACATACCATGTAGTGTAAGTAGCTGGACTTCTCGCCTTTCTCTAGAATAACTCATTATAATTACTATTATTGTCTCTACATTGGCCCCAGGGCAGGGGTTGGGGCTGGGGCAAAGGCTATTTACTTTAAAACTCAAACCCAAATGAGGTTCTGAGGCCATTCTCACCTTCACCTTTACAAAGATAAGACAGGACTGGCCTGTTTGGGTAAGTGTTTGCAATTTATTAAGGGTAACCAAGGGCAACTACACAAAAACTAGGTAGGTCAGTGCAAGATCCAATTTCCTCTCTGGGCTTTATAGTACTCGTGTGGGCCTAACTTCTGGAGGGCACCAGATTCATACCCACCCCTGAGGAGCACATGCTCAGTCTTTTCTTCACCTGGAAGTCTGGACCCAAGGAAGGGCAGAATCTCCTGCTTGTGTCAATCTGGGAAAGGCCCATAAACTCCATGTAATTATTGCTCTCTTCCTGGGTTCTGGGAACTGAAATGTCTGTTTTCCACATTTTGGAAGTTAGAGGGCTAAGGTCCAAGGTCTAAATCCATCACAGCGAGAAGGGAGAGGCAAGGCTACCTCCCCTCACCCTGAGATGCAGATGGCTACTTGACTGAGCTTTCCCAGGAATTCTAAACCATGGGAGAAAATAGGAGAAAGCAACTGGCAGAGTGCTGGGTCCTTACAACCACCGAGAGATTGTCAGGGAGAAAATAGACCTTTGTTAAGTCATTTTCAAACAATCATGATCTTCAAGAAGACAGCAGAGACAAAATGAACAACTGAAGGAGCGGTAAGATTTTCATATCAAGTGATATAAACTCTACACGTGTCAGTAACAATAAATAAACTGGGCAGAGATGATGTAATTGAAGTTGAGTGAAATGTCGTCTTATTCCAGAACACTTATAGTTTTATCTTGTTCTATCTCACTTATTAAAAGCTTGTGGTTTTTCTAACATATGTAGCTGATTTCATATACTTTTGGTATTTCTATAGCATTTCTAACAGTGTCTCGCTTTTGTCTGGAAGGTTGGTACTCTCTAATGTTGCACTGGTTTGGGAAATGGCCACCCCCATCAATTTCTATGTCATCCCCACCCACATAATACATCATGTTGGGCCGACTTTCCTTTACAAAAAGGCATGCTCAGACCCAGTGAGAGGGGCCCGGGAGAGGTGCCATTACAGGTCAGCTGGTTAGAACACCTACCAGTTAGAACAGGTTTGTGAGTTTGAGCCTCAGGCATATTGGGTCCTCTGTTCCGCTTCCAGTTGCATCCCCAGCATCAATCCAACCTTATTTGAGATTAGAATGATAGTGAATCCTGTTATGAGTGGATCAACACTGCATATCACCACACTTGAGAGGCAACCGAATCACATAGGCCTAATTATTTATCTTCTCCATAAGTAAAATATAGGTATCAAAATATTAAACAAAATATTTTTGTTGTTAAACAAAATGTGCCAAGTAGAAACGATCTCCCAGCTCTTAGCATCTCTCAACTAAATGATGCATGCCAAAGAAGTAAGCATATCACAAAATCTGACATTTCTGGGCATATGAGTAGTGAGAAGAAAAACAAACAGAGGAAAGGGTGGTATTTTAGAAAAGAAAAGAAGATAGCTAAGAAACAGTACTACTTGTAATTTTTTTTTTTGGTAGTGATCGTTCTTTTTGTTTATAATTTTCCTAATGTTTATAACACTATGTATAGATTTGAAACTCCCTACTTCAAGTGTCTCTTGTTCTCTTGAAACGTCTCCAAAAGTTTATGTGCTGTATTTGTTTATATCGCAATCAAAATGTAGAGCACATTGCATGCAAAGTACAAAAGTAAACCATCGATATGAACCAGTAATGCCTAATAAAATCACAGGTGCATTTTTCCCTTATACTTTTCAATCTTTTCCAAGTTGTCTACGTGAATATGAACTACCCTCATAAATATAAAAACATCACTTAAATTGTCTAATTAGGACTATGCCATTTGGTATTTTCCAAAGTTTATAATATGGGCAATACTTATGCTTTCTCCATCCTTTCTTTCACTCTTCAAACAGCTAGTTTTGGAAATGAGACACTCTGTTCTGATGGTAGGCCAGAATCAAATTAACCTACTCCTGAATTTCACAAGTCCAATATTTCAAATGAGAGATTTCAGCTCATTTGATGCATTCTAACACACTTGTGCTAAATGAAGTATTGTTTATGTGAATAATTAACGTGAATAATGTGTGAAAGCAAACGGACGGTTTTTTAGGCAGTGACAAAGTGTTCTTCCCTCCATGCTCCTACAAATGAACAATGAGAGGTAAAGAGAAGGGCCTTTTCTTTGACACAGCACAAGGTTTCTACAGTGGTATGTGCAGTTTTGAGAGAGAAATGAACAAGGAGAGGTATCTAGCCAGTCAGATGAGATCTCGTGCTCAATCAGAAGAAAAATTTCTCAGCCGACCATTACATTACATTCTGCAAATATTAGCTAGTGCTCAGTCTTTAGCCCTGTTATATGAGACCAAGAACAATTGTGATGCTCGGGTGTTTTTGAATAGCCAAGACTCCACTGGCTTAGCAGACTCTACTGCTTAGGTATGATTTCTATTTAACAAAATCTATCTTCATGCAGCTGATCCTTGTACTTCCCTGGTTTATTTTAATGTTATCTTTAAAAGGCGATAGGTTTTTGAGAGCAAAAGAAAGCAGACACTGATAAAATGTAGCACCTCTATGACTAATTCAGAACTGTTTCTGTCACAGCTTGATCAAATACCACCCCCAGGCCAGGGTGTCAGTCTCTTATTTTGGAGTTAGGCCCAGCTGGGGCTTGAAACTGGCTCCAGACTTTTAGTAGCATGACCAGATGGTGAGATCCTCTAGGAAGTAATTCTATTGTGGGCTTTCTAGTTCCTAACTGGGTCTTTGAGCATACTGTGCTTTCTCATCCAATCCAACAAACTCAGGCTTTTCATTCCTTAATTAACCAGTCTCTATCTCTACTCAAGGAAGAAATTAGGAAAGAGACAGACGGATGAGAGGTTGGTCTCATATTTCTGGTATAGTCTAGTAGAAGCTAGTATTTTTTTTTTTTCCTCAGTTATCAGGAGTTCTCTCCCCTCCCCAAATGCCATTTTCCTGTTTTTAACTTTCTTGCTTTGTTTTGTTTTAAGAAATTCTTTTCCTCTTCAGTCTTATCTCATAATTCTTAATTTCAAAAACAATTGAAATTTTTACCAACCATCCCATAGCAGGAACATAATTTAGGTTTGAATTAAAAATATGCCTGCCAAAATAAAATATAACTTATTTTTAAAGTCATTTTTTCACAAAATGAATATTTGTTTTTGAATTTTGCTTGTCTTTGTTGTTATTGTTATTATGTTTTTTACCTTGCCCAACCAATACTTCTCCCTTTCTATCTACTTCCATGCCTAGTCCTCACTGATTCTCTGAGCTCTCCCAAATTTGTGCCCTAAATTCCTTTTTGCTTCAGTTAGCCAACTTTTGGTTAGCTGACTTTGAGTTAGCCAGCTAAATATTAACCAATGTACCTCACCTCCATCTTTCCCTTCACTTCTCCCAAGTCCTAAAACTTCTAGTGATTAAGCATTGATTGGATAACAGTGATCTGAATGCTATCTCCCAGATAAATTTTCCAGATCAGTAAACTGGAATTAAAGGAATGGAAAACAAGGGTTTATATAAGATGGACTGTTTCAGCAGCACAATGTCATGAGGTGTATCTATAAGACACAAAGAAAGATGTGAGAGAGCGCAAATTCACTACAACACTGGAAGTCAGAACTTTGACTATTTCCGAGTTTACCCATAGTTGACTTTAGCAAAAGACTGTGGAAGGATCCTTTCCTGTACCCTTCTGCTCTGATATCCTTCGTACTTCTTCGGAAAAAAAAAAAAAAAAAAAAAAAGGCTACTGAGACAGAGGTAATAAGGACTCAGGAAAAGGGGTAAGGACAAACATCATCAGCAGGCAGTGACAGAGCTGACATTATACATCTCCCTGCATATATACGGGGTCGTTCAAATGCTTTTATGAACATTATCTCTGCTGTGTTTCACAGCAATACTGGGCTAAGAGGGGAGGAAGGCAAAACGGATATTGTGGTCTCCACTGTACTGTTGAGAACACTGAGCTTCAGAGAGATGAATTGTTTTCCAAAGGTTCAAGGCTGAAACTCACATCTGCTTTCTTAACCAAAGAGCTAGGCTAAGTATTGTCTTGGCAGAGAGGAACAAGTAGTAAGTCAGTCAAGAGTTGTAGATCTTTAATTATCAATAGCTACTACTGAGGTTATACCACCTGTTAGGTTCTGAGATGAATCCCTTACCTTTAAGATGGGGATAACATCTGGTTGCCTGAGAGAAGGGACCGGCAGCACAGCAGGTGCTCAATTAATGTTTAAAGAGTGAATGAGATAAGACATGAGATAGGATGAGAAACCGGAGAGAGGGACTTAATGCCTTGTAAAGTGTTTTGATTCAGCACAACAGGTAAATAGAAGCCTCTGGAGAGGATTCACACAGAAGCACTAGATCAAGCTCCCTGGCTTATTGGTCAACTGCAAAAACTTTTATACTCAGATTGGTTTTCAGCGACCAGGTCTGAAATGAAGAACAACCATTTCGGCTTCCAACGACCCACTGTGGCAAACCCCAGGGGAAATAGTTTTCTTTAGGCTCTGGCGTTGCTCCCTTTCCTTTTTACTTTCACCTCCTGAAATGTGTTTTTGGAGTGACCCGAGGCTTATGGAGAAAAGCGGCAGCTTGGAGTCATTTAATCACTGCAAAATTAAAGCCTGACAGAAATGCGTCCCTGCTTCGGAGCCCGGGGCGGTCGCTAGCTCGCTCGCTCGCTGGGAGCAGCGTCGCCCAGCGGGCAGAGGCAGCGGGTGTGTTCCGGACCTCCCTCCTCCCGCAGTCCTCGGCGCCGACAAGCTGCCTCCTCCCCAGGCGGCCCCGGGAACTCAGCCGAAGCTGGGAGGTGGGCCCGTGGTCGATCGGGCGCCTCTATTGGATGGCAGGGCAGTGAGGGCGGGGCGGACCCGCCGTGATTGGCGGGGACACCAGTCGGAGCGGGCGGGGCCGCTATATCAGAGGAGTGCCTGTCGCGGCGCAGGCAGTCGGGCTGCTGGAGTGCGGCGCCGCCGTGGAGACCGGGAGAGTCAGCCGGCGGGCTGGCAAGCGGGTGGTGGGAGGGCGCGGCGGCCGCAAGGCGCAGGACAAGGGTCTGCAGGGCGACAGCCTTTCAGGACCACCCTCGCCGAGACCTGGACTGGGTCTTATTGGTGGCAAGGCGGCATCCCCGTGCACACCAAAGAGGAGGCGGCTGTGGAGGCAGCGGCGGCCCCAGCCATGCTGTGCTATGTGACGAGGCCGGACGCGGTGCTGATGGAGGTGGAGGTGGAGGCGAAAGCCAACGGCGAGGACTGCCTCAACCAGGTGAGGACGAGGGACCAGGTGGGGACCCGGCCGGTCCCCATAGGCCGAGGGGCCTCTGAGCGGCGCCGGGTGCCTGCCGGGCGGCGCTGCGGCAGCGCTTGCGGGGAGTGCGCCCCAAGCGCCCGGTCCGCGCCCCCTACTACCAGTGGGCGTGGGGCGCGCGGCCCCCATCCTGGTGCGCCGGGAGCGCGTTGGGGACCGCAGAGGATGCGCACGGCGTCTGGCCACCCTGCTCCCCCTCCCCCAAGCCCGGCACTTTCCCAGAAGAAGGCGGCCCTGCACACCTGCCGCAGGTGTGTACAAGATGCCTCTTGTCGGGTCCCTGCGGGGGCCCGACCATGACACCAGCGCCCCGGGATGAGGTGATTGGAGGCGGTCGCAAGTCTCTCGGGTTGCTTGGCAGACAAGCCGTGCCCTTGTGTGTTGTTGCTGCTTCTCAAATGGATCATTCACCTGCATCTCCGGATTTGCAGGATACGAAAGGACCGTAGGTTTGGGGTCGTTTATTCATCGGTTGTCCTTAAGCACGAGTTTCTTTACGAGTGAAGAACAACCGTTCCAAACTGCATTTGTATGGCAGACAGTAGATTTGGCTCAAGTGAAACGCTATGCCCTCAACATCCCTAGACCCGAGATGTTTGGAAAACCTCTTGTAAAGCTTAACTGACACTTGTGGCATGTTTCTTCAAATTGTTTGTAATTTTGGAGTCCAGATGGTTAAAATTGTACAGATACTAAGCCGCCAAATCAGCTGTGTCGATTGTGAGGGTGGAGGAAATTCCGATGATTGGAAGAAGAAATTGCCTGAGAGTCTCCTCAGCCTTTCTGGAAGGCTACTTTTGAGGACTCCTTTTACTCTACTGTCATTGGCCATGTCCTTGGTGTTAAAGAAAGGACGAGCTTCTATACTTCACCTAGTAGTTTAGCATCACTGGAATCTTACATCTTTGTTCTTCCAGATTATGACAGACATTGAAGGCTGTTGTTGAACTTTGTAAAGAGTAGGCAGGAATATTAGACTCGGTGGAATCCTTGGGTTTGCTTTGACTATGTGGACCATTTGCTTATCTATGTTGCATTCGTTTTTGTTTTAGGTGTGCAGGCGATTGGGAATTATAGAAGTTGATTATTTTGGACTGCAGTTTATGGGTAGTAAAGGTGAAAGTTTATGGCTAAATCTGAGAAACCGGATCTCACAGCAGATGGATGGGCTAGCCCCTTACCGGCTTAAACTGAGAGTCAAGTTCTTCGTGGAGCCTCATCTCATCTTACAGGAGCAGACTAGGTAAAGTGATGCTAAAATTAAATAAAATGTCAAATAGACCTTTGGTTCCATTTAGAAGGGGTCCTTGCACCTTCCCAGAGAAGTTCACAGGCAAATTTGTTTTGATATAGAGTGAGTTGGTTCATAACTTAGAAGTTTTTCCATAGCACAGCCCTTTCATTGAAATGAAGAGGGAGCTATATAGTTGGCCTGGGGTATATTTTCCAACTCTTATTGTGATATTTCTTGTCTTTATAAACAATGGCAAAGCAAGGTTGAATTCTTACAAACACTTGAGATTAGTACCACAGTGGCAGAAAGACAGGGGAGGGGGGAGAAGACCCAACTGACTTCCTGATAGCAGCATCTAATGCCCGAGAGTAACCTCTGCCTCTTGGCAGTGTTATTGTAGGTCATTGTAGACTGTTCTAACAGAAAGCAGGAAACATTTCCTCTTGGGTTACTTAAACTTAGTCAACTTCTTCAGCCTAGTGTCAGATTACAATGTTTAGCCAAAGAGCTCTGACCAACTTATGCAGAATTTTAAAAGTTTTTAAGTTTCTCAAAAACTTGGTAAGAGAACTCTTTTAAGGCCAGTGTAACTGAATTCTAACCCACAGATATGTTACACATGACTGTTGAGTTTAGATTGTTGAATTTATCTCTTCTAAAAAACCACCAGTAGTAAGTAGACAACGGGAGCATGTAGTTTCCCCCTTTCAAACCAAACATGTTTTCTCCACTGGACTGACAATAATACTTTTCTCAAGGATGAGGAAACTAGTAAACTAGTGTTTAATATTTATTGCTGAAATGCAGGAGACCTAAATCTTATAGTGGCATGTCAAACAAAAAAAATTTGGTCTGAATTCTGTTTTTCATAACCTTTTGGCTTGAAAGTTTGCCATGCACATGAAAAATTTTGAGGAATGATGAGTTAGCAGTATCCTTTGTTTTTAATGTGTCATTCTTTTTTTTGTTTATGCAAGGACTGATAGAAAAATATTTTGAAATATTACTTATTTGAATTTGAAATGTCTGCTTTGCTTCATTACAGAGCTTTAAAGAGTGAGTGAAATGTTTCATTTTGTTTCTAAAGTTATTGGTATGTGGAATTTCTAGTGCTCCTGAACACATCTTGCAAAATATTCAAGTGATTGCATTTTTAAGGATGCTTTTTCTGTATATATTAATTAGAATGGGTTGGGATTTTTTTTACTTAAAGCTGATTTGTGAAAGCTTCCACTTTACATTTCAGTGTGATAACGGGCAGTCAAATAAGACACATATATATACATATGTGTATGTATATAAAACGATGTATTGGAATTTTCATTGTGTACTTTTAGAATGATTTTGCAATCATTTCAGGGCTTCCAGATGGAAATCTAGTTTGAGGACACAGACTTATTTTTTTAAATCTGTAGAAGCTTGAAAGAGCAAATACATCATTTAAACAATGGCTGTAGTTACAGTAGTATAATACATTTGTATAATGAGTGCTTACAGACTTTAAAATTTACTACTTAATGTTCTATACCTGTGCATTCTTGTATTCGAATTAATAACTATTATCAAATCCATTTTATTCATGTAAGAAATAGAGATATTTTATGAATTAGAATTGGAATCAGATTTTCTACTTTATCGATTCAATTGACTTTGGCTCTTGAGATTCATTGCTCGAAGAATATACATATGTAGTTAGACTAAGTAATTTTAATTGATCTTAGATCCTTTTGGTATCTTACTGAAAAATTAGTGTGATCTAAGCTTTTGACTTGCTTTTAAAATATTGGAGAATTTTACCTATTTTTGTGGAGTTGTCTGAAATACAGAATTTTAAGAAAATGCCGCCTAAAGTTTATATAGCGTTCCACCTTAATAACTAGATAATATGATTGGTAATTAACATTTCTACCTTTTAATTAGGATCAGAAGTTGTACTGGAAGTTACAATTAGCATTGTTTTTATGTGCATGATACTATGGAACAAGAATACTTATTTCCCCTAATGTTATGTTACCAAGATAAAGCCGGTTGATAAACTTTTTGATGTTTAATTATTCATTATAAAATATTTATGTAAAATGACATGAAAATAAAATAGCTTCATTTGTGCAGCGAGTAAACTCACCTTCACCAGTCCAATTATAAAAGGTTATTGTTTACCATCTCCAAGTCTAATCATAAGGGTATGTTTAGTATACTGAAAGTTCCTGAACAGTTTATTAAATGGTGCTGAAATATCCTGGCTGAGTTGTCCTCTGTGGACAATTAAAGTAGCCGGCCTAACTTGGGGCCATTTAATATATTAGTTCACATCGAATTAGGGAGGCTGCTATGAGAATGATGGCAGGAAGGCCTGTGTGTAATAGGAGGGTACTATGGTCAGAAGTCCAGCAATCTAGGTCCAGCTTGGCCACCAACTACCAGGGTATGCAGACTTCCAAGACTGAGCTAGCTCTTCATCTCAATTGAAAGCCCAGGTAAAGAGGTCTCTAGAATCTCTTCTAGCAATAGATTTTTTTTTCCTTTGCTTCTGTTTCCTCTGTATATGATTTCCCTCAATATTTTCCTAACCACATTTCTCAGAAGATGGAAAAAACATATCAAGTGTCTACTTAGATTGGTAGGAAGAGTTAATCTGGTTTCTGTTTTGGCCTAATTTTAGGTCTGGTTCTTCACCCAGGTGATTGTTTGCTCTTCAGTGGAAGTTTGGAAAGTACCTGGAAGTCATGTTTAAACTCAGCTGGCACTTTTCAGAGATAGAGGCAGCAGGTATTTTCAGCAGATGTTTGCCATGTTATGGATTAAAATTAAAAGTGATGTATTCTAGGAGTAGATCTGAAGTAATAATTTTTGAAATTCTTGCCTTTCAAAAGCTTTCAGTTATTTACAGCAACTCAGACCAGATTTTGTCAACATTTTCAGAACCAAAGATTAGAGAATTATATGCTTCATCTTCAGAGATGGTAATTATACCGTCCACTGCCAATAAAATCTTTCTCCTGACTTCCACATTTTAGTAGAGCACAATGGTCTTTGCTAGGGGCACTCCTGCTCCTGCTTAGTCTTGAACTCAAAGTTCATGGAAATGCTGTAATCCTGAATGTTGACTCTCACTAAGATTTGAATGATGTGAGCAGGAAGTTTTACGTGCCCCTGGTTAAACCTCACTGTTATTCAGACCTCAGCTCAGTCACCACTTCTCAGGAGAGCCATCCCTAGGACTGCTCGGGAGACCAACTCTCCCAAGACATCATGTAATTTTACTTTATGGCGTTTAATGAACATATAACACTGCCTTTACTGATGTGACAGTTTGTCAGCCACTGTAATAATCCAAATTCCATGAAACAGGGAACTAAGCCACATTGAATCTCCAACCTAGCAAGTGCCTAGTGCATAAATATTCATTGAATCAATGAGTTAGGAACTTGGAAATAAATAAAAATTGGGTTAACTGATGAGTACATTTTCTCACAGATATTGAAATGTTTGCCAGTTTGCTTTTATAAAATGAAAAGTTTGAGACTATCAAAGAAATCTCACCATTAAAAAATGTTTTGTAGTAATTTTTATCTAGTAAGAATTTGCTCAATGCTTAGCATTCTTTTGCTGCTTTCCTTTGTCCCTCCACCCCACCCCAGGCCATTTGTTTATTGTGGGGTTATTTATTCATTCATTCATTCATTCATTCATTTATTCGTTCATTTATGCATGCATGCATGCCCAAACACAAAATAGGCTCCTGGCAAGTCAAAAAGGTAAAAACATTCATATATTTTTGGCAGAGAAAGTATTAATTAAATTTCTGAATTCCAATATATCTATTAAGCTTTTCTTTTTGCTTAGATTATAGAATGTTTGTGTTATTATATTAGCCACAGATCTCTCATCTGGGCACCTTCAATGTTTTTTCCAATTTCTGATACTTATATATCTCCAAAGAACATTGGGGAATCAATTTTTATGTAATAAAAATGAACTTTTAATCTTGATCATATACTTATTTTTTATATTTGAATATTTAGATGGCACTTAGGGTCTGACTCAGGGTGACCGGTCGTATGCAGCTCCAGGGGTACCAGGTACATTCTGTGTCCTGGTCCCAGATCTCTCCCAGAATTAATAGCACTCTTACTAATCTGGATTGTTGAGAAAGGGTTTGTAGTTAACACTTCTAAACCAAAGGATTGTGTTGGTTGTTGTTTGCCTAGGACAGATATCTGTTGTGTGTAATCATATTCTAGAAGTGCAGATTTTATGCTTCCAAGTATTGTATTCTTCTGGTTTGGGTTGAAAACATTCCTCCCTCCCACCCCACCCCTCCCCCCACCCCGGCCATACACACTGCTATTTCCATAGCTTTTAACTGCTTTGGAGCCTGAAAATGAGCAAATTTATCAGAGATTCCTATTTTGCATTTTGGGCTTTGAGAAGGATTTCATGAAGCCTGTAAGGAGACCTGACTTGATAATTATTTGGCTGTGACAGGTTTTCTCAATTGCAAGCCTTCCATGAAGTGTAGATTTAATGGTTCATTTTAGGTATAGCTATTCATTTGAATTCTGAGCCTAGACCTAAGGGATTTTCACTAGTATTATTTTCTCAGCTTCTTACTATGAAAATTTTCAAACATATTGGTAAGTTGAAAATTTTTAGAGTGACCACCCAATAACCCCACCTAGATTCTACTATTAACAATTTACTTGCTTTATCACATTTTATCCTTTTATGGACCCCTGTGCACATCTATTACTCTGTCTTTTTGGTGCTCTTCAAAATTAGTTGTGTGTAAGTATACTTCCCCCTAAATACTTCAATATGTATATCATTAACTAGAACTCAATATTTATCTATGGTTTTTTAAATATAGAATCTGTATATGATAAAATGCATAAACACGAATCATACCATTTAATGGATTTTGACAACTGGATGTGTCTGGTCAAACAAGATCCTTATCAAGATTTAGAATATAACCATCACTCCAGAAAATTTGCTCCCGCCCTTCTGCAGCCAAACCCACCACCTTCCCCATCCCCATCCCCACCTGCCCGTTGCACGACCAGGGTTGAATTTTTTCCTGTATAGATTAATTATGTCTGCTCTACTTCATGTAGATGAAATCATGATGTGTATACACTTTCGTGTCTCTTATTTTGTTCATCATATGTTTTTTGAGATCTGTCATATTGTACATGTGAGTGGCTTGTTCCTATTTGTTTATCCATACTCCTGTTTTCCAGCTATTATGAATAAAGCTGCTGTGAACATTCAAGTACAAGTTTTTTTTTTTTTTTTGTAGACATGTGTTTTCATTTCTCTTGAGTAAATAAATACCTAAGACTGGAATAGCTGGGTCAAAGAAGAGGTAATCGTGTAGTTTTACAAGCAACTGCCAGACCTTTTCTCAAAGCACTTATACCATTCTGTACTCCCCCCAAGAATGTGTATGAGTCCAGTTCCTCTATATCCCTGCCAGCCTTCTGGTGGGTATATAGTGGTAGCATCCTGTGGTTTCAATTTGTGTGTTGCTATTGATTAATAATGCTAAATACTTTTTCATGGGCTTATTGGCCGTCTGTACATCTTTCATGAAGTGTCTATTCAAGTCATTCACCCATTTTTATTGAGTTGTCTTTATTTTTGAGCTGTAAGAATTCTCTACGTATACCAGTTCTTTGTCACATGTTGTGTAAATACTGAATTTTCTTTTGTGGCTTACCTGCTTCCTTGATGCCTTTTGGAGAAGTTTTTAATTTGGGTAAAGTTTAATTTATCTGTTTGTTTCTTTTATAAGTTTTACTGACTTCATCCTGAGACACCTTTTCTACCCCTATGAAAATACTCTCCTATGTTTCATTTTAAAAGCATTATGTTTATGGCTTTTATGTTTAGGCCTATGATCCATCTTGAACTGATTTTTGTTTCCCTGGAACTTAAGATGCAAAACAAAAAACTCTTACAGCAATTCTGTTTTGATTTGGTAGTTTATATATATAACCTGGCAGTCAGAGTTTTGTTTAAAGTAAACTATCGTGGTTAGTTAAGCGACTCATTGGTCTGAGGCAGGCATATACATGTTCTCAGTGGGTCTAACAAGGTGAGGGACAAAGTAGCCATTACTAACTACTAAATGGGTGGCTAGGTTCACACAGGTCTTTTAAGGGAGAAACAGAGTTCAATTTTTGGGACTGGGATGTTTTCAAAAATAGCTACTTAGCCATTTTAAAGATGTTTTAGGTTAGTTACTTAAATTTTGAGTTTAATAGTGCATGTGGATATAGTTATTTTACATTTGTGTCACAAAAAGCTCTTGAAAGTGATGTAACTAGGAAGGTACCCAGAGGGCAGTAATTGAAAGTAACCGTCTGTGATGAGTAGATAGACAACTACTGATAGGTTTGCAGAAAGTTCTGCTTTGATTATTAGATGATTTCTTGATGAGACAAGCCAGTGTTCAGAGGAGAGTTCTCACGATTACAATTCTTAAAAGATAAATGACATAATTCCTTATCATTATGGGAAGGAATTTTTAGATTTGAGGAAATTTGAAGTGCTTTGGAACCAAACTATATTAAGAATATGTGACTTTTTAAAAATTAAAACTTGGCGTATTATTTTTCACTCCATTTTTTTCAATCTTCCATAATGTCTATAATGCTACAGTAAGTATGAATTCATTTGTACCTATGAAGCAAAGATATGAGTTAACCAGAATGTTTCACTTTGGGCGCCAAAATGTGATTCATCTGTTGAAAATATTCATTTTCTTACTAACTGGGTAAAACTTGAATGATCATGAATTTCAAGGTGTGACCAGGAGAATGTTTAGAGAATGCACTTTGAGCTTATGTCTGCAGGACATTTGCTTAAGACGAACAAAATAGTTTTCTTTTCTCCAAAGACTTTCATTCTGTTTGTGATTCTAGCATGTAGCCTAAATGGAATTAGATATGTTAACCACTTTTGATCTTTAGTAAAAAAACAAAAACAATTCACTGCATGCATGACTTCTTTGACCACATCTGCCTGTTTTTGATAATATTGGTAACATTTCACCCACTCTGCAAAAGGACGGGGTGGGGGGTGAAAATCCATGAGCCAGACAATTACAGGCCAGATGGTTCGAGAGAAGACAATAGGAGAAAATATTTGATTTAAAACCATTCCTAACTGTTGAACCATCACTGGATTCCTTGTCGGAAATGTGTCTCTGTGCTCTGCCATCCTCCCTCTTGGAAAGAGCACATTAACTAGAGTCTGCCGGTGGCTCCTTTGCTGTCACCATTTCATTGTGTTGTTCTTCTAGAGAACATAAGTTGGTTCCCCAAAAGCCAATTTGTGGCCGTAGTTATTTTGTTGAATGTGTTCCTTCACACTAAAAGTTTCATCTGAAAAGGAGCAGTCAGCCACGTTCACCCTGTAACACCAGCATAGGATTTGGCACAGAGGCAAAGCACAACAAATATTTGACTTGAAATAAGAAGGTCGCTTTATAAGCATAAAACTGAAAAATGCTGGAAGGGCTCTGTCAGAAAGCTTATGTCAACAGAAAGGAGGAGGATTCTCCTGCTCCATAGGATATTGATTGCAGTCCAGCCTAGAATGTTAAGTATGTAGAAAAGGCCAATTGTCTCCTGTCCCCTTTTTTATTTCTGACTCACATGTGGGGAAAGGATCAACATTACTCCTGAGTTACTGACCACCTGTTAATATTTTGTTACTGCGGCTTTGCCTCTAATTTTGGCAGCTGTCTCTCCAGAAGTAGGCGTGGATAGTTTGGAAAAAGAAATTGGATCAATTTTGGAACTCTTTTGCAAGTTATGCTTACTCTTTAATAAAGCAGAAACGAGTCTCTAACTTGATAGGTGGGAAATACCTTAAAAGATAACTTTCACATAAGCAGTAATTAAATTGAGAAAACCGTTTGTGGTGATACTCTTCATAGTCTTTGAGCACATAATTTCTTTAATGTAAGCATATATCCAGATTTTCATTTCCTACTAACCCCCCATGAATATAGAGACAGAGGTATATTAACCAAGGTGAAGTTTACTGAATGGACATCAAAAAAGCATTTTTAGGGTTGACGCAGTGCTGTAACAGCAAGATTTTATGAGAGTGCTAGGCCTCAGTCCTCAGATAGCTATTTTAAAACAAGTTATTTTTCTGGTTATTGCTTTGCCCCAGTAGGGACCCCCTTCTCAGTTTAGTGGTATGTCAGAAACACTTTAAAGACTAGCAGATGTTTGGGTTAATAAAAACCATGCTTATCTTCTTTCATTTCTATTGTGCATTCTTACTGTGATTTCTTCGTAGAGGCTTTGAATAAAGGAAAGAAACTGCAGTATTTGGCAGAGTCCGATCATTTTAAACATTTCTTTATCATTATAGAAGGCACAAAACATTAAATTTAAATAGTTCTTCAGGGGATATTAATGGCTTTTGTCAGCCTGATATTTTGAGACTCCATAGAGCGCCTCCTTAAAGTTCTAGCCTTGTTTCTACCCTTTCTTACATTGCTCATGTTGTCCCTTTTACCTTGAACATCAAATACAGACTAGTCCGTAAATAAAAGCAGTGTTGAGGACTGGATTGAGGGTATCCATCTGCAGTGGGGAGCTGAAATTAGGAGCACTGTTAAGAGTAACACTCAGCTTTACCAATGGTCCTAACTCATTTGTTAATGGAAGGAATATTGTGGCATTTTAAGCATGTTTGATAGGCTATAACAAGTCATCGAAGGAAGGTTATGCCTATACATTTGCCAGAGACAAATTTTATAACTTAGGCCAATCTGTCTATGGTTTAGATGCTCTCTTGAGAATCTTCGGCAGTATGGATTGGCAGGCAACAATATCTGAAGTTTCCCAGGAGTTTTCTGAGTACAGCATACCTTTTAGTAAATGTAGAATATAGTATTGTATATGACTGAGACAGGTCAAATGGAATGAAACTAAAGCGGGAATGAATATAAACTAATTGCAGACAATATGCAGTTCCACTTATATTTATGGAACTCTTCAATAGTAGAGGCACTTTAGAAGTTAGAATATGTCAAATACCATAATATAGGAATAAATAGTTTGCATGTGATATAGACAAGAATGTAGCTAAATGAGGGGACAGAAAGAATGGCCATCAGGACAGAAGGAGCAATGAGAGTAGCCAGGAGGCATGAATGTGCTTGGTTTTTCCTGGAAGAGGAATTGTTCCTTCCCCCCAGGGCATGTGGCTGGAGGGAATGACAGGAAATGTGGCTAGAAAGTTGGGGCCAGAGGGTGGAGAGGCCTGGGTTCAGGCTGACATTGTGCTTCCTCGGAACAATGGGATCCCTTGAAGGATTTTGAGCAGAGAAATGGCAAGTACATACCAGAAGGAAGGAGCTTGGAAAGTACATCAGCACAGACGTTGGAAGAGAGTTAAGCTTAGAGGATGTTGTAAATTCTCTGACAGTTTAGAAATCCAAGTAGGACAGGGGAGGTAGAAGTAGGAAGAGTAGAATTGGATTTAAAGTGTTTTCAAGAGATAGAAAGAGATTAAGAGTCGAAAGTAAATCTGAGAGAAATAACAAACAAGACTATGCTTTTTGTTGGGAGAAAAAGTAGGTTTGGGAAGAAAGACACTGAGTTTGGTTTTGAATCAGCTAAAATTGAGATACTAAAAACATCCAAATACAGAAGTCTGCAGGCAGTTGGACATTTGGATATGATTCCTAGGAGAGAAGATGGGGCTAAGACTAGAGATTTGGGGGTCATTTGAGTAAAGATGAGGATCTTAAGATATCAATCATAGGTCAAGATAAAGTTTTTCTGATTAAGATTATTTCTTTTAAAAAGTTTTAATACAGACACTTGTGTATAATTATTTCACATTTTGTAACTTGAACGCTATTGAATTTGTCTTAGATTTGTTTTGTTTGGATTACACTTTTCATTCCAGAGAAACTTAGTCCTTAGACTTATTTTGCCTGGATACTCATGATAAAAAAGATTCTTTAATGTAAGCTTTTTCACGGTGGCTTTTTAAATGGCTATGTTTTCCTTTACTTAAAAGGGATTATGTAAATGCTAAGTAAGTAGGTTGGATTTGGTATCAAGGTAGTTGCCAGCATAACCTCATTCTTGCATTGCTTTGCAGGCATATCTTTTTCTTGCATATCAAGGAGGCCCTGCTGGCTGGCCATCTCCAGTGTTCCCCAGAGCAGGCAGTGGAACTCAGTGCCCTTCTGGCCCAGACCAAGTTTGGAGACTACAATCAGAACACTGCCAAGTACAGCTATGAGGAGCTGTGTGCAAAGGAACTCTCCAGCGCCGCCTTGAACAGGTAAGGCTGTGGTTAAGGTTAGTGTTTATACCTGTAGATCTAGCAAATTTAAAAGAATTTTCAGAAGAAAATTAATCTACGATATAGACAGATAATATGTGAGAGTAAGACTAGGCCATTTGCCCAATTTAACCAGTTATTTTCAAAAGATTCCTAGCCTTTTCTTTGAGAAACTTATAAACGTAACACATAATCCACACAAATAAATGTCCTTATGTGAAATGTTATATAACAAGAAGTTTTTAAATATCTGACCTTTTAAGAATGCAAGTCTCCTAAAATAAAAAGTCTATCATGTATGTTGGAATTTTCTTCATCCCAGCAAGGATCGAACCAAGAGACCTAACAGAAGCGTCTTAGTTATCTATTCCTCAGTAACAAGTTACCCTCAATTACTGGCTTAAAGCAGTAAACATTAGCTCACAGTTTTGTGGGTCAGGAATCTGATCCTGGCTTGCTGGGTTGTCAGGCTCAAGATGTCTCACGAGGCTGTTGTCAAGCTATTGGTGGAGTTCAGTCTCAACTGAAGGCTCAACTGAGGGAAGGATCTGCTTCCATCCAGGCTGACTCATGTGGCTTGTTGGCAGGCTTTATTCTCTCACCACATGGGCCTCTCCATGGAACTGTTTCATTATGTGGTACCAATCCAAGTTAGAGCAAGAGAGAACACCAGGATGGAAGTTAAAAGTCTTTCTAGGACTTAATTTCAGAAGTGAGTGACATCCCATCGCTTCTGCCATATTCTGTTCGTTAGAAGCAAGTGATTAATCCAGCCCGTGCTCAGGTGAAGGACATCACTAAGAGTGAGAGCACCAGGAGGTGGAGATCTTTAAGGCCTATGTTAGAGGCTACATGCCACAATAGATCAAATAAATGCTGCATTTTTCAGTCATAAAAAATCCAGTCAATACCTTACAATGCTATTGTAATGAAACTTATAAAAGCAAAAGTAGACAAATGTATGAGAGGTTCCTACATATAAATGAGAGATTTCCTGTAATTCTTCCAAATCACCCTCATGAAGCATCCCAAGTAGTTTTTTCTACTGAATATTTAATAGTCAATATCTTAGTATCTTAGACATATTTTATAATATGTTTGCTAAGTAAGTGAAACATGTTAATATGTAGCTTTAAGTTCTTGTGATTCATAAATGGTGGTGTCAGTATGACTCACTTTTGAAAATGATATAGATTTATCTCTAAAGACTGTATGATTTAATTATTCTGCATGTCTCTGTGCCTTTTTGGTGTCCTGCAGCATTGTTGCAAAGCATAAGGATTTGGAGGGGACCAGCCAGGCTTCAGCTGAATACCAAGTTTTGCAAATTGTGTCGGCAATGGAAAACTATGGCATAGAATGGCATTCTGTGAGGGACAGCGAAGGCCAGAAACTACTCATTGGGGTTGGACCTGAAGGAATCTCAATTTGTAAAGATGACTTCAGCCCAATTAATAGGTAACCCATGTCTTTAATATTTTTAGACCTAAGTATATGTATACCTTTGTAGTTCTGATCATGAAAATAGAATGGGATTTACTAAATAGTTACCTTTTAAGAATACAGTGTTTCATTTTGGTACATAACATACATTTTTTTGCAGGCTTGGATAACCATTTAATTATTTTTTAAACTAACTCAAACGTATTGATGTGGCAGGCTTAATATTTTTCAAATAAGTCGTTTGCTGCTAAAACAAATCTCATTTTCACCTGTACACACACACATACCCCCCAATAACTCACTTCAGCGCTTCTCTCCACTGATCCACAATTGCCTTGCAGTGTGCCTTTGTAACTGGAGAGCAAAATGCTCACTTAAGTGATAGCCCCAGACTGAATGTCTGATTTTATTGCTGAGTCATGAATACATGGGAATCTTACTAAGGTACATACATGGTGACAAATCTCTCCCCCTTGCTTACTTTTCTCTTTCTGTCTTTCAGGATAGCTTACCCTGTAGTGCAGATGGCCACCCAGTCAGGAAAGAATGTGTACCTGACCGTCACCAAGGAGTCTGGGAACAGCATCGTGCTCTTGTTTAAGATGATCAGCACCAGGGCAGCCAGCGGGCTCTACCGAGCAATCACGGAGACTCATGCTTTCTACAGGCATGTACTGCTGTTTATCTTGTTGCCATAGCATCTGTCCACAGCTCTAAGGTTTTCGGGTGACGGTGAGGCTCCTGTAGTCTCTGGTATCATTGTTTCAGTGAATCCTGTACAGAATTTAAGAAATTAGCTGCTTTCAAATGTTTCATTTCTACTGTGGCAGTGGAGCCCTTGTCAACGTCATCTTGCTTTTCCCACAGAAAGTGCGTACGTATGAGCTGCACAGACACCTTCCCCTGCTTATCTCCCCCAGCTCCTCACAGTACCTCCTCTCCCCGAGATGACTCGGGTGGTTTCACCTCTGCCCTTTCCCAGCAGGGTGGCCTAAGCCATCTTTCCTTGCAGGGGGAGCTGCTCTCCTGAATCCTCACTGCACCATAGGGATTTTTAAATAATTTTGATACTCTCATTTTAGAGGGTGCTTTAAAGTCGAGTTGTGGTTTCACTTGAATATTTGGAAAATTAAAGCTAAGAAATTTAATTGGCAGGCAACCTGAACCTTTTTTGCGTTAAAATAGTCACAGAAATTATGGAGCAGAATGGAAAATTTGTAGCAGTTTTTTTAAATGAAGCCAAGACTTCAAAGAACAATGTCCTTTTTCTTGCCACTAGTTGCTTTGGACTAGCTCATGCCTGTGCAGGTGGAGGGGCACATTCACTGTCCCCGAGCATTTATGGCTGCTCTAATCATTGAGATCTTTAACACATATAAAACGGGAAGAATTTACTTTCAAGAATAAAAACAAGAATATTAAATGTCTACCAACACAAGTATTCTTATTCATCGCAGCGTTTGAAAGTCTGAATCACAGGAATGCTGGGCTTGTGAGTATTGAGGTGGCTGTTCAATCTCTCCCTGTAGGTGTGATACAGTGACCAGTGCTGTCATGATGCAGTACAGCCGAGACTTGAAGGGCCACTTGGCATCTCTTTTTCTGAATGAAAACATTAACCTCGGCAAGAAGTATGTCTTCGATATTAAAAGAACATCAAAGGAGGTGTATGACCATGCCAGGAGGGCTCTGTACAATGCCGGCGTTGTGGACCTCGTCTCAAGAAGCGACCATAGTCCTCCAAACTCTCCTCTGAAGTCCTCAGAGAGCAGCATGAACTGCAGTAGCTGCGAGGGCCTCAGCTGCCAGCAGACCAGAGTGCTCCAGGAGAAGCTGCGTAAGCTGAAGGAAGCCATGCTGTGCATGGTGTGCTGTGAGGAGGAGATCAACTCGGCCTTCTGTCCTTGCGGCCACACCGTGTGCTGTGAGGGCTGTGCCGCCCAGCTCCAGGTGAGGAGGTGTCAGCTGGCCTGCTTTTCCATGGCAGCCTCACTTATCCCTCTAGTTCATAGCCAGTGAGTACCTGCTACGTGCCAGGTGTTGGTTCACTAATGCACAAACCAAGAAAGTCCACTTCTACTTGGAAAGGGCCTTTACATTTAGTTGCCCTTGGAAACGTTTTGGATTAAGCATTACTGTTTTCGACAATGTAATTACTGTAAAACTACAGACATGTTTCATTTTTCAAGTGTTGGAAGCAAGGCTCAGATTCACAAGGTAATGCACAGTTAGGGATTGAGCCGGAGACTTGAATCTAGGCCTCCTGAGGGCTGGTCCAGCATTTCTCCTTCCATTTCATGTTGCCTAACGTTTCCTGACCCTTAGGAGGATGGTCTTTATTATTGACTTAGAAGATTCGGTTATAGCTAACTCTCAATTATCCACAAGTAGGTCATTTACTCTGTGATTATTTATGATGAATTTCCTTTTATTACTTTATATGCCTCTAGAGGCCCCTTGGATTGGCTCTAACTTAACAAGTCAAATTTTAATGTTAACACAGAAAAATAAAAATAACTCATATGTAATATTTTTTCCTGCCTTGCACTGTACATTTCCTCTTAAAATAATTTTTTCAATTCGTTTTCTCTTCCCAGAACAGTTTGCTAAATTTCACTTTGGTTTTATGTAAAACTAGCCCTAAATAACATCTAGTCCTTCAGAAAGTGCTAATTTCAGAGCTATTTTTAGGGCTATATAACGAGCAAACAGGATGCCTATGTCCTTCTTAAGCATAGCTCATGCTACTATGGTACGTTATCTCCCCAGGAACCATCATAGGTTTGTCCTTTTCTGCCCACATAGTCTGACCCTCATGCCTAAGGCTCCCTTTGTGGCTGGGGAATGGGTGTGCTTGCTGGGAAGCCAACGGGGGTGTGGACCTGTGCCTCTGACTATAGGAGCAGAGCCATACTCTGGCCGTGTGGCATCGGCCCAGTCCTGCATCACTGCCTGAGGGGTCGTAATCTGCCCATGTAGGGACCACAGCCTCATCGCACAGTGAGATGTGTTTGGGAATCACTTTACTCGTGCCTCACTGAGAGTTTGATGGAAAACCTAATTAATTGCCTTCCGTTTATGCTTTTTCATAATATTCATTTTTAATTCCTTATAAAGTATAAACTTTCAAACCAGTGAGAAAATAAAGATCTCTACCAATTAAAAACTAAAAATAATTATGACTGCAACTTATTTAGAAAACAGAACGTAATGGGTTCTGCAGGTGAACACTGAAGACATCTCAAAGGTGTCCTGACAGGTGTTGTTGGCTTTTCTTTTCCAGTCATGTCCAGTCTGCCGGTCACGGGTAGAGCATGTCCAGCACGTCTACCTTCCAACCCACACCAGTCTTCTCAACCTAACTGTCATCTGATCTGTTGTGCACTTACTGGACAGGCCATGTTTCTGTGAACTGCCCTATTATTAACTATAAAATGATAGATTGTGGAGTAAAATAAATACTCCAACACCCATCTGCCATGCAACATTTAAAAAGGAAAAGGAAGAATAAAAAGAATACGATACTCCTCACCACCAAAACGTATGAGCAGCTCCAGTGGTGGGGACCAGGAAGACCTCGGGACACAGACACATTCCTCAGATTTTCATTCTTTTTGTGATCAAGTAACTGAATAGTAAAATCTCTGATGTCAGTTAAGTGACAACATAGCCAAAAAGTGGGTACCGGTACCTTTTAGGAAGCGATGTTGTAAGTCTCCTTAATGTATTTCAAGGTAAGTTTTCTACTTAAAAGCCAGTTTTGTAAGAATTAGTTTGAAGAATTTACTTGTTTTTTTTGTTTGTTTGTTTGGTTGGTTGGATTTTTTGTTTTGTTTTTGTTTTGTTGTTACTTTGGTCTCCGAGCTCTGAACATTTTTAACAGGAAGATTTTTCTTAAAGAAATAGTCGTCGTTTTAATGTCACTTCTGTTATTATAACTTGTTCAAGAATGATTGGGAGGCAAACATTTAAAAAATCAATTCTGTGGCTTTTAAAAAAAAGTTGACAGCAAAGTGGTCAGATTTAAACCAGTCTGGCTAGTAGAAAATAAATAACTCACCACGGGTAGCTTTCTGTTCCCTCCCCATCTCCTTACCCCCAGGCCTTTCAGTTATAAAATGCTACCAATTTGGTTAAAAGATTTCTGTGGAATAGTCAGCACTCCTTGGGCCTCTTAAGGTGGTGAAATATTTTAAGATCGAAAAGGGAGTATGTTCCTTAGATGAAGCGTCATGGTGTGCACAGGAGTGTGGTTCTTCAGTTCTCCCAAGCACTCGACTGCAGCTTCACCCAGCGGGGTTGCTTTCGCTTGAGCCATCAAGCATTTTACAGCCTTATTATAGGGATCTAGATCTTGTAAGCTGTTTATTTTTGGTAAGTGCTTAAGTATTAACTTTCAGTTGTCCCCTCTGTATGCCTTAGAGGGGTTTCAGGATTTTCGTTTCTATATTTTAAATCATGTTTTCCACTCCCACTTGGGCATTTTGGATGCTGGTCAGCTTGTGGGTTTTCTAGGATGTCGGGAAACCTAGATGACCTTATTGGGTGCAATACTAGCTAAGTTAAAGCTAGAAACCTACACTGTCACTTTACTGAGATTCCTGAGTATACTTTTCATATTGCCTTAATGTAGCAGTAATGTGTTTATGCATTTGTTTCTTTGCACAGACATTTTGTCAGATATTAAAACTCTACTTTTTTATGGCACATATTAGCATATAAGCCTTTATTCCAAGAGGTATTTATTTTTTCACTTGTAAAAAAATAATGTTTTCACATAAAGAACTCTGTTATATCCTAGAGGACTTCTGTCTTTTATATTCAGGATAATAAAGACTTTAAAGCAAACATGGGTGTTTGTATCATAGTTACTGTTATTTAAACCAGTTCAATAAGTCATTTTAAAAAGAGCATTGGTAACATCATAGTGGGTATCTAATTTGGTCCTATATGGAAAATTTGAAAATGTTTAAGATACTGACCCTAATTGAGGGGAACATTCATCCAGTTATTCTATGTTTTTTTGATTATAGGATTAGAATGTGTGTGAAAATAGGGTAATATATATATATATATAAACAGATGAAAAGTAAAAATTGAGGAAAGGACTGGAAGGTATTAGAGAAGAAAGGGAATGGCAAAGTTGTAAATTAATAATTTAAACCCAAGTGATGCTGCTAGTTAGCTGCCTGGTCAGAACAGATGGGTACCTGTCTAGGTCCTAGCAGTAATGGTCTCAGGGTACAGACTCTTGGACTATATTCTATAGCAGGAGTCTGGTACCGATCCACAACCTGTTAGAAACTGGGCCGCACAGCAGGAGGCGAGCGCCAGGGGAAAGAGTAAAGCTTCATCTGTATTTGTAGCTGCTTCCCAGCACTGGCATCACCGCCTCAGCTCCACCTCAGATCATCAGGCATTAGATCCTCACAGGAGCACCGGTCCCTGGTGCCAAAAAGGTTGGGATTCGCTATTCTATAGGACACAACTAGCCTTCTGCTGCTAGATCCTAACTGCTCTCTAAGTGTGACATCTCTGGACAATAGGAAATTTCCAGCTCCTTTATAATCTTTTAGGATCACTATCAAATATATATGTGGTCTGTTGTTGACCAGAACATCATTATGTCGCATGTGACTGTATTCCTATACCTATGTCAATCTTCATCGATTTCTGGAAATTACCTCATTTGTTCATTCAACACATTATTGAGCACCTACTAAGTTATTGAATGTTGGAAATTTAACAATGATTACAACATGAATGATACAGGATGCCTGTGTCATATACTTAGACTGTAACATACACTATTTTCTCTATATAGAGAAGTTAAATAACATTTAAAATCATAGAATATTAACACTAGAGGAAATCTTAAATGTGTTAGATTTTAAATGCTAGCCAGGTAGATGTGTGGATGGATGGATGGATGGATGGATGGATGGGTGGATGGATGGATGGGTGGGTGGATGACAGGACAACAAATGGATAAGATAACATGTTGTTCACCCCAATAGACCATGGACTTCTCAAACTCAGTGACTAACATGAAAACCACTATCTTACTAGGTGATATAATAGAACTATAAAGAAAATGCTGTGGAAGCCGAGAAGATGATGTTAATTCTGCTTATGGAATGAAGATAAGGGTGCTTGACAAAGGAGCTTTGAGCTGAGCGCTGATATTCTAGTTGGATTTTATCAGGGGGAAAAAAGTATAAGGCATGTGCAGGTCTTGAATGCAGTTTGGTGGGGCTGGATCATCCCCTGCTATCAACAAAGTGGTAACAAATTAGACTCACAAGCAGTGTGGTTAGAGTTACAGTCATTGGGGACCTTGAATTCCAAGTTTAATTTGAACTTGGTTCTCCCCTGCCAAAGGAACTTTGGGGACAGGAGAGAGGCAATCAGATCTGGTTTTTGCTCAGAGAATTCCTACCACAGAGGAAAGGATATATAAAAGCATGAAGAGAACAGAGACAGGAAACTCAATTTTGATCTATTGACATGAAAAGTATGAAACATTTAAAAACTTCAGAAGTGTCTACAGCCACGTCACCCTAAACAAGCCCGATCCTGTCTGATCTCAGAAGCTAAGCAGGGTCAGGCCTGGTTAGTACTTGGATGGGAGACCACCTAGGAAGACCAAGTGCTGTAGTCATAAAACATAAAAAATAAGGGATTGTAAGCTGACAAAGTTAGCTTGGGTTACTTCGCCTAAAAAAATAAAAACTTCAGAAGTACCATCAGTGATGCATAGAAGTAATATAAAAATTCTGCTTCTAGCTTGGAACAGATAGTCTTTAGTAGGGGGACAAACTGATGGGAGCAAGTCATGGGAGTAGGAAGGAAATTGAGTTTGGTTTTGGCCACGATGCATTTCAGATACATGGTAACTGGCAAACCTGGAGTCAGTTGAAAACGTGTTGGAACCTCCAGAGGATAATAAAGGTAAAGAAAAGCATTTGGTGACTGTCACGTTTAATTGGTATTTGAAAACACAACACTAAAGAAATCATCTATAGAAGAGCATTAAAGGGGGAAGAAAATAAAACTGAAGATGGAACCCTGAAATGACCTACATCTAAAGTGGACTGTGAGGCTATCAAGGAGTCTGAGAAAACAAAGGATTAAGAAAAATCAAGAGACTAAAAGCTAAGCCAGGAGACAACTTCAAATGGGCAGGTCGGCTATATCAAAGATTACAGCAGAGTCAAGGAGTGTGAGTACCAAGAAAGGGCCATACGTTGTAACAAGATTAGGAAGCCCTAGGTTCTAAGAAAGAGTGGGCGCATTATTAAAAGTGAGGGAGTACTACAAGGATGCCAGGTTATAGTGAGCTGAGTATAAATGTGAGACAGGATGTGGCAGTGATCAGTGAGAGTCAATGTGTTTGGGGTGAGGTACAGTAAATCAAGATGTTATAAGAAGAGGCAAGGTCAAGAGAAGCATTTCAGTTTTGTATTTTCAGTGGGATGGGCATGGAGGAGGGAGCCATGGAGAAGGCGATTCAAAAGATATAGCAGAGAATATACGGAGAGTCTGAACCTTTGGAACGCTAGGGAGACGGAAGCCTCAAGAGGCTGTTCTGCCAAAAGGCACAATTTATGGGACTTGAACAAAAGCATCCTTTAATTTTTTTTTTAGGTGTCATGAAAATTAGTGTCCAAGCTAGGAATGTTTTTCCCCATCCTACCCCAACCCAATGTGTCTACGCTATGTCCTGTCACAGATGGGAGCACCAACATAATGCTGGTGGATTCTGAGGTTGTCCTCTTAACCTGTGCCATTGAACACTGAGGATCAGAAGCCCCATGAGGACTACTGATGGGTAATATATGAACTCTTCCAAGGAAAACTTGAGAAAGAAATCCCCTGTAGAACAGATGTTTGGGCAAATTTCCAAACAGAAGCCTAGGGAAAGCATGTGCGAGTCACTGCGAGTATGCCTGAGGAAGATGGGGTGCAAAGGATACTCTCATGGTCAGCTAGGACGGCCAGGTTTTTAAAGTGGTTTTACTGAGCAATGGAAAAAGCAGCTTAGATGGAGTTTGAGCACAGTCAAAATTTAAGACAAAATGCAACCATTTTTGTCTCTCATTGCTCATCATATTTAGCGTCTTTTCACAGAAATCCTAAAACATTGCAAATTACTTTTATTCATATTTGCAGAGTTTCCTTGAAATGAGTTTGTTTAAAAACTGTAAGGTATTAAAGAGTTAGCCCTATGCATTTTAAAAACTATATCAGGACCACACAAATTACACAGATTTAACACATCAGCCACTTGCTTAAAGAAAAAATTCACTTCAACAAAAGCTAAACATCTGTTTTTCATAAAGCTTGAGCTGATGCTAAAAGAAAAAACTCATAGGCATGAGTATCAAGGAGTAATTCTGGTTGAGAAGGAAATTCCTATATGAATTTCTGAAACAAAAATATAAATAGTTCTAAGAAAAAAATAGTACATAAATGTATATACATATATTATGTGTGCATATATAGACATCTATTACATATACATGCAGATAATACATATATAATATATACGTATATATGTATTCTTGTAATTTTCCATTATAGACCCTGTTTATAAATATTTAGAGAATGTGAAGTCAGGAAACCACTGGATTGGGAGAATTGGGAAAGGCTTTCAGAAGTAGATAAGTTGTTCTTTATCTTGAAGTAAGTACAGTTTGGATTGTCAGGAAGAAAACAGCATGAGAATGTAGAAGAACCCACAGATGAGCAAAGTATATGAGAAAAGATAGAAAGTGAGGCAGTTTGTAAAGAAACTTGACTGTCTGCATAAAGGCTTTGAGTTTTATTTGACGAGTATGTAAAAGCTACAGTAAAGTCTTTCTTCATCTGTTGATTCACCCACTGTCATTCATTAAGTTGGGCATTGATTTACTTACCAGTGATTATTTATTAAGCATTTAGTATATATCAGGCTCTCTGTTAGGGCTGAAGCAGTGGTTCTCAACCAGTGACAATTTTCTACCCCAGGGGACATGGGGCAATGTCTGGAGACAGTTTTTAACTGTCCCACTGAGAGCAGGGTGCTCCTGGCATTTAATGAGCAAAAGCCAGGAATAGTGTTAACCATCCTACAATGCACAGGACAGCTCCCAATACAACATTTTCATCCCCAAGATGTCAGTATTTCTGCTGTTGAGAAACTCTGGGCTAGAGGGTACCAGATATCCAAGATTACATCCCTGCTCCCTCTGGATTGCCAGGGGCAGTAGACACTGTAAACTAATATTTCAGTCTACTAAGCTCCACAATGAAGCAGAAACTGGTTACTATGGAAGACCAGAAAAAGATACCACTAACTTTGCTTGGGGTTGAAAATTTTTCGGGAATAAAGTCACATTGGTGAAAAGTCCAAAGAGATGAGTAGAAGCTTCCCCCGGCAGGGTAGATGGATGGAAAGAGCATTCAAAATGCGGCTTATTGGGGACCAGCAGACAGTTTGGCGTGATGGAATACAGAGTATGTGGTAGGACGGGTTAGAGTGGAATGATGAGAGATGGAGGTGGGAGGTTCGGTTGGGGCCATATCTGGGAGGGTCCTACGGGCCCTGCTAATCTCTACCCCAGCCCCATGTGATACGAAGGTCAGCGTTCACACAGGTCATGAAAGGGAACTAGAAGAAGCTGTGTTCCACAATTCTTTTCGTGGCATTCTTGTCTGTAGATTTTATTTCTTCCTCTGGGCTCTAGTAAGCCTGTGTCCTCTGAGTTTTGAGTAAAGTTAATAGCAAAATAAAACCCTTGCTAATAATTTCCCCTAGAGATGAGAGCTGTCAGATAGTCATTCAGAATTTAAAAGCTCATCTCAATATTCTTTCAGATGAAGGAAATGGCAGATAAAATATAGCAGAGCTTATTAGTAACATCTTACCCAATTTTTCCCTAAATGGTTAGAACATGCCACCTTTCCCTGCTTTTTCCATCAGTGTTTCTGTTATTAAAGCTGTCTATTTTTCAGTTCTAAATCCTAGGAGGATTTTCCCTATGAATTTAACATGACTGGGGAAACTCGCCCCAGGGTAAAACTTTGCTGCAAATTATCTAACTGAGACTAGGCTTCTTAATAAAGAGACCAAAAATGAATCACAGCCTTTTTGTAGCTTCAAATGTGAAGTTGCCTTTCTCCTTCACCCTCAATTTCATGATTATGTCTAATGGAGATAGGCCAGCTTTGTAAAATGATTGCATGCAGTAAATATCCTTTTTGTTCAGAATTGGAGGCTGCTGCTGATACAAGTCAGGAGAGTATATGTGTGAGAGTTAAGGAGTAGAGGGGAGAGAGCAAGAGAGCAAAAAAAGAGAGTGTGTGTCAAGGCAAAGCTACCACATCTAAGCTTCTCAAAAGGCCATCCTATACATGCAGTTAAATGCTCATAGGTGTATGACACTCTTAGAGCCAGGCAGTGCTTTTTGAAATGACAGGTTATCTGTTCAAGCCCAGGTCCCTACAAATATATAACTATGACTTTCCTGGGTTTTAGTTATTACATAAGCTCTACCGAAAGCAAGTATAACTTACATAAATGAACCAATTATACTAGAAAAGGAAACTTAGAGCAGAATTATAAATCTTTTTTAGTGTCTCCTACACTGTTATTCTGTTATTTCCCCTCTTTGTACCCCTATAATCTAGTTTGTGGGAGCCATGAGTCTCACCTCCATTTCAGTAATTGATTCTAGAAAGCTTTTCGAGAACCCTTCATATTGTCCCTATGTTTGAAAGCTCTTTTTCCTTTTGAGAAGAAACCCTGCTTCCCCTCTTCCTGCCATTATTTAACCTAAATTTACTTATAGTACTGTTAAAAAAGAAACAAGAGGTCCCAAATGGAGTCACTTGTGCTAAGCTCTTTTTCTGCAAAGGAAGACTTAATTGTGGTTTCAGCCTTTCCTGGGAATGTGACCTTTAACTAGTCAATCTGGAATTACCTGGTCAGCATTAGTGAAGTAATTGGCCTAATAGTCCCCACCCTGCCCTCAAAGAAGATGACCTTGCCTGAAATAATCCACCCATTGCTAGAAACATTTTTTTGCTCCTTCTGCCTATAAAAGTCTTCCATTTTGTACAGCTTCTGAGAGCGTTTTTCTATCTGCTAGATGGGATGAAATTAGTCAGTTGAAATTTATTTTAAAAGAGTATTTAAGAATCTTTGGAAGGGACCCTTAGCACGGGTATTAATAAAGATCCAGCACTAGATGCTAGGCCATTCTAATGGCTTTACAGGAATTAACTCACTTCACCCTCACAACATGTCTATAAAGTAGGTACTCTTTTTTTATCAATTTTTAAAAAATTTATTTAAATTAGTTTCAAGTACACAGTACATTGGTTAGACATCTATATACCTCATAAAGCGATCCCCCCATTTGCTCTCTTAATCCTCTGGCCCTCCATCTAGCCATCATATTAATGCTAACTGCATTCCCTATGCCATGCTCGTCATCTCTGTGACCAACTATCAACTACTAATTTGTACTTCTTTAACCTTTCACTCTATTTTCTCAGCCCCCAACATCCCTCGCTCTGTTCGTCACCAAATTTTCCAGTATTTGTGAGTCTGTTTTTGATAAGTTTATTCTTCTTGTTCCTTAAATTCCACATGTAAGTGAAATCATATGGTATTTATCTTTCTCTATCTGACTTATTTCACTCAGCATAATAACCTCTAGGTCCAGCCATGTTGTTGCAAATGGTAGGATTTCATTTTTTTTTTTTTAATGGCTGAGTAACATTCCATTGTATATACAAACCATAACTTCTTTATCCAATTATCTGTTGACGGGCATTTAGGTTGCTTCTATATCTTGGCTATTGTAAATTGTGCTGCCATGAACATAGGAGTGCATAGATCTTTATGAATTATTGTTTTGGTTTTCTTTAGATAGATACCCAGAAATGCAATTGGTGGGTCAAAAGGTATATCCACTTTTAATTTTTTGAGAAACCTCCATACTGTTTTCCTTAGTTGCTGTATGAATTTGCAATCCCACCAACAATGTATGAGGGTTTCCTTTTCTCCTCATCCTCACCAACACTTGCTGTTTTTTGATTTATTGACAATAGCCATTCTGACAGGTATGAGGTGATAGCTCATCGTGGTTTTATTTGCATTTCTCTGATTAGTGACCTTGAGCATCTTTTCATATGTCTATTAGCCATCTGTATTTCTTCTCTGGAGAAGTATCTGTTCAGGTTTTCTGCCCATTTTTTAACTGGATTTTTTTTTTTTCTGTTGAGTTGTATAAGTTCTTTATATATTTTGGATATTAATCCCTTATCAGATGTATCATTAGTGAGTATCTTCTCCCAAACAGTTGTCTTTGTTTTGTTGATGGTTTCCTTTGCTGTGCAAAAACATTTTAGTTTGATGCAATACCATTTGTTTATTTTTTTCTTTTGTTTCTCTGAAGTAGGTACTCTTCATGACCTCATTTATAGATGAGGACCTGAAGCACAGAAAGATGAAGTAGCTTCTCAAGATCACAGAGATAGAGGTGGAACCAAGAGTCACACTGTGATATTGTGATTTATAATAAGAAATATATATTTGGTCTTAGTCCCTGTTTTGGCTAAGAGCTTCTGAAACTCCTGGAATGTCCTAAGAGATGAAAGTAATAAAGATGTCTTTTGTTATGTTAATGAGTAACTTTTGAACTGTACCTAAGGATGGGGCTGGTTGCCTGGTGAGCCAACCATTGATTAGAGAGTTGGAACTTTTAGTCCCCCAGCCTCTGAGTAGAGATGAGGGACTAGAGATTGAATCAATCAGCAGTAATTAATCATCATTTCTACGTAATGAAACCTCCATATAAACCTAAAGAGATGGGGTTTGGAGAACTTCTGGGTTGGTGAACACATGGAGGTGCTGGGAGAGTGGCAAGCTCAGAGAGCATAGAAGCTCCGCACCATTTCCCCATCCCTTGCCCTATTTATCTCTTCCCTTTGCTTGTCCCTGAGTTATATTCTTTTATAATAAGCTGGTAATCTAATAAGTAAAATGAGTCTTAGAGTTTTGTGAGCCAGCCACTCTAGTAAATTGATTGAACCTAGAGAGGAGGTTATGGGAACCTCTGGTTTACAGCCAGTATGTCAGAAGTGCAGGTCACAGCCTAGTCTTGGACTGGAGTCTGAAGTTGTGGGTGGGAGGGAAGTCTTGTAAGACTGAATCTGTGGAATCCGATGCTCTCTCTGGATAGATGGTGTCAGAATTGAGCTGAATTCTCAGACACTCAGCTGGTGTCTGAGAATTGCTTGGTGTTATATGGGAACTACTCCCCACCACACACACACACACACACACTCACGCACACACTGGAATTGGTACCAGAATCAATTTACAAATACAGGCCATTGGAGCTCTTAAGCTCCGCCCAGCCCTGCTTTAAAATTACACATGGCCTCAGATGGTTTCATGAAGAACATCTGAAGGGATACAATGGCAAATAAACTGTTTTGTTTGTTTTTGTTTTGTTTCTAGGGAGTGTGATTAACAGCCCAAATTCTCTTTAGGAGAGAGTCCCCTTGAGTTTGAGGATTGCAAGAATTCTCACTATGGTTCATATACTGCCCCTTCCAAGCAGCCTAATTCCACCTCATGAATCAATTTTACAATGTTGTTGTTGTTTTTTTTTTTAAAATTACTATGTGTTTTTCAGGGGGAAAAAAACTTAAACAAATAGTGACAAAGCATACAGGTAAAACCAAATGTATTAGGATTGGGAGATTTCCAACACTGTGTTTTTCACTGACTAAAAATGTCCTCAGAAATTACTGAAGGACTTAAGTCTTGGCAAAACTTTGCACTTTCAAAGTATCGATGTTAATACCCATTTCTTTGCCAGCCCTCTTCAAATGGCTTCAAATTTCAACTACTAACCCCTGGGGAGAGAAGAGCCTGGGCTGCTTAGTCTTTGAGTTGGAGGGGAGAATATATGTGCATCACATTTCTTTCTGTAACCAATACGGTAGACTCCCTAAAGACAGCTCTGTTCCAGGCCCACACCCACTGGGAAACAGGCCAAAATGCTAGAGCCAACTCCACACAGTATTTCTGACAAATAGATTCTTCACTCAAGATTTCGAGGAAAGATGGGGAAAGAGTCACATCAAACATACTGCTGGCAAAAATGTCTTAAACCCTTGTGCAAGCAACTGTTTCTCCTTTCCAGACACTATAAACATCGACAAAGGGAGCAGGCAGAAATGAGCCTAATAAACGTAGGGAATGAAAATGTGGAAGAAGAGAAAGGACAAAGGAACGGAAAATGCTCATCTTTAAACTTAGGTGAATCAAATATCTTTGTTGGCTCTGAGTTAGCGAAGAGGACTCAACTGGCGGATGATAGTAAATAAACTTATAAAATTGAGGTATTTGCTTCTTTTTAGGGCTCTATATTACTTGTGAACCATGAGGGTAAATTGCGATGTCAAGAGAGTGAAGATGGTGAAATTCATTTCTTTCCCTAACTTATCTGTTCATCTATGTGCAATTTATCAAGAGAAGGCAGAAGCCACACCTCTTACTACAGACATCCCTCATTTTGTTGTGCTTCGCTTTATCGCACTTCGCAGATGTTGCATCTTTTTAAAAATTGAAGGCTAGACCCTCCACTAATAAAAAGATTATGACTTGCTTCATTGCAATACTCGCTTTATTGCAGTGATTTGGAACTAAAACTGCATTATCTGAAAGATATGCTTATGTAAGCCTTCACTGAGGCTTGGTACAAGAAATCATTAAGAGTTATTGATAGGTCTCAGGTTTTCAGCTCCCCAGTTGCACTACTACAGCTATAAAAGGAAAGCTGTGAACCTGTCGGAGCCTTAATTTACCGCCCTTGAACTTGAATGGCAGTGCCTTGGGAAAGACCACATTTGAATGTAAATGTCTAGCTACATTTTAGTAATTCTGAAATCATCTGAGTAATAAGACAATGCCACCTGATTTTTAAGGGAAACCAAAGACTCTCCTTTTCTCAAAGCCACTAGGTGTCCGCCACCAGGGCCAACACTGCTCTAGGTGTCTCCTTGCACCTAGATACAGCGTCCAGCTGACACAAAGCTACCTGACGCATTGCCATGTATAAACATATCTGCTCAGAGCACTCACCACATAAAACACTCAGTAACTCCCCATTATATGCAAAACTCAAATAATACCCCTTAGCAGTCAAAATCCTCCATCACTTGGCCTCCACATCACTTTCAATACCAGGTTCCTGTTCCACCTGTAATCCCACTGTTGAGGGTGGAGTAAACCATTCAGCTCTTCTGAATGAGCTTTGCATCTCCTCTCCTCACTCCCGGACTTTTGCTGAAATGTTTCATAATGACTGGGAAGCTTTTCTTCCTTCTCTTCCTGCACTGCGGCTGTATTCATCTGGCCTAAACTTTCTTCGGGGTCCAGTTTAAATCTCACTACTTGCACAAATTCTTCCATTAATCTTCTCTTCTTTGTCAAAAATGGACTTCATCCTCCATTATAATCCAGAGCATTTGCACCAACGCACAGCATCAGAAGGTGTTTGCTCGTTTTTAATACTTATTCCTAGATTAGAGTAGTTACTGTATAGCACTTATCATTATCTATTACAGTATACATTGACTTATTTATTTCTTTACTGTCTGTCTCCCCCACCAGAAAGTACAGGGATTTTGTCTGCTTTGTTTATTGCTGTATCACGCTTGCCTAGAATAGTGACTAGCAAAGAGTAGGTACTAAATAAATATTTGGCGAATGATCCGTGGACATCTAGAGGTCTCAGGCTGTGCTGCTCAGAGTGATTGGCAAGGTGCTTTGCACGTACTTCTTGAATTTAACCAATGGAAGAACCAGCCACCTGGAACTGGCCCTGTATATCTCCTCTGCTTTGAAAAGAAGATTTGAACTTAACTGCAATTACTCAGCTCTAGTGCTGTGAGGCAGGCAGACATGATGGAGGGTGAGACCCTCACAGGAAAAGTCTAGGTTAAACTTTTATGGGCAACTCTAATTGCTAAATCTAGTTAGAAAGAGGAATCAGTTCAATTAAGAATGCTTATTGTAAAATAACCAAGTAAGAAGCTGCTGGGCAAAATTTTTCATTTCTCATTCACTCCAATCAGCTTCCTGAAAGAAGGTGGCAAGATAACAGGACTTAGCAAGTGTGTTTTATTGGGCCAAAAGCTATGTTCCCATGACTACAGAAACCAAAAAGGAAGGAAAACCTGGTCTTTGGCCACTAAGTTCCTTTGACATATGCTTGCGAGGGAGTTGCCTTGTCACCTCTCCTGAGTTCTTAAGGATTATCGCTGTGAAAGATCAGCCTCTCAGGCTTGAGTCTTTTGCCAATATGCTTCCAGTTTGGAGGGCTAATCCTCCTAATCCAGCAAAAGCACACCCGTTCCCCACTGAAGAAAGCAACAACAGAATTCACCTCTATTGCTGAAACACTTATATTGTCATTATTCATATGGTCTGAAAAAACTTTTCCCCTTAATATTGACAATTTTTAATGTGTTTATATCATCATCTTCTGCAGTACCTTAAGTGTCACAGGGCCTCCTTGTCTTTTTCTAAGAAAACCAACAAAAATATATTACAATAAATACAATGATATGAATATCCATAAAAATCACCAACATCAATTCCAACAGAATTGTTATTTGTAATAAAAATTTATATGCATGTCTGCATGCATGTGAAAGTGTATTTAGAAATAAAGTGGTAACTTTAGTGTCAGCTCGATCAAGATTTTAGGTAAGCTCTGTCACTTTGTAACAGTGTGAATTAGGGCAAGCTATATGAATTCTCTAAACTTTAATTTTCTCATCTGTAAAATAAGGGTAAAAATAATACCTGTCCACAGTTATTTTGTGGAGATTAAGTGAGATAATGCTTGTATACCACTTAGCACTGAACCTACAATATAGTAACCACTCCAGAAGTAATGAATGAATATATTGATAAACTACCAGACAACCTTCGAACTGCTCCAGACTTGCCACATCTCTAAGGTAATAGGACTTTTCTCATCCCCTAAACAATTAAGTCCTGAGACTACTGTTTACAACTGTACTGGTTACAACTTAAGGGGTACCATTCAAAGTTGATGCCCCAAGGATTTGTATGTTAACTATTGCAATTTTACCTTATATTACAATAATTTTCTAATAGACGAAAATAAGCATCATGAGGAAGGGGAGACTTTTTCTACTTTGCACAAAGGCACTATATGGGCAAGCGTTGGCCCTGGGCAGTAAAGCGCACATCGGCGCCAGCTCACTGGAAGAAAACAAGCCGGGTTAGATGAGTGTGGTTTCAGCCACAGCTGGGCTCATTCATGGGACTCTAAACACTGTAAGCATTGTTAAACAGGACTGAAAAGCTGCTCTCACGGGACAGTCTTTGGGTTTGTAAATGATACCGTGTTTGCTGTCCTTGTTATAGTCATTATTTTATTTTACTATATTATTTGCTGTGTCCAAACTCATCCCAGAGGCCACATTGGTGTCCTAAAATAGTCTGTCATCACCTGCCTGCTATAATCATAAGGAAAAGCAAACCCGCATTAGCACATTTGCCATCCGGGAGCCTACTGGTCCTCCTGAAATAAGGCCCTTTGCAGACTCAGCCCCCCTTTTTAGGTTGAAAACAGGTCCTGAATCTGGACAGAGGACCTGTACTAACCCAGCCAGCTGAGGGATGACAAGAAAATGGGCAAAATGAAGCAAGGGTTATGTGTCCTAATGAATAAAGTAAGCCATCAGGTCAATCACAGGGTAGCAGTAAGAGTTTGGGTAGCTACCCGGGAATGATAAACAGTTACCAGGACAAGACAGGTCATAGTTCCGGAGTCAGAGTCTCTTCCTTCTTCAAGTCCCCATAACATGCCATTTGCACCTCTTTATATTAGACTTAGATATTGCATGGTCATCCTCCCAGAAGTGTGTAAATGGCAAAGAGCACAGGGTAGAAGAACCATGACTCTCTCTCTTGCTTGTTTATGCCACAGTATTAAGTCATTGCTGATTGATCATAAATTCATCTGTCCACACTCATAATACACTTTTTTGTATCTTAATTGTAGTAGTGGTGGCTATACAACTCTACAAATATCTCAAAACCCACAGACCCATTCACCACAAAAAGTGAATATAATTATATGCAAAATTAAGAGGATGTGGCAGACACCATTGTTGCCTTCTCAATGGTCTTTTCCCAAACCTCGCTTCCTTACTAACAAAACCCTGATTCTATTCGGGCACCTATCTGTTTTAGGGGATGCTGGATCCTCCCAGTCTCTTAGAGATACAGCTTGATTAATCTAAGCTAACTAGTAATTCGATGCCTCTCTTCACTGACTTAAGAGTGACATTTGATAGAATGAGGGTCTGGGCGCTTCGGCTCAGATTTTTTTTCTCTCTTTAAAAAGGGGCCTCTTCTCTTCTGGCTTTTGGTATTGTGTGAGGATGTGATGCCTAGAGCTTGCACAGTGATCTTATGAAGATGAGGGGAGCTAACAAACATGTAGAGGATGGCAGAGCAGACAGACAAAAAGAATCTAGGTCATCCTGCCAGGGCTGAGCAGCTGAATTTACTGATCCTGGAGACCTAATCAACCCCTATCACCTCCTGACCATCTCCTATGGGAGGTAATACATTTTTCTTCTTATTGTTGGAGCTGGTTTATTTGGTTTTCCTATTACCTACAGCCAAAACCTTATGATTACTACACCGGCCCCATACTGTTAGAAATGGGTCAAGTGTCCTCCTGTAGGTCAATAACAAATACACAACAGGTGTCTGTTATACTATCGCCAAGATATATTATGTTTGTTTTGTTACAGAAATTGTTTCTTGATTGCAAGTTGGCTACCTGTGGAGCCACTTGTACCTAATTCAATGAATAAAAAATGCTAGAAACTTAAGCTGACAATACCTTTAAAGCTGTCGAAGTTTATCTTGCTGTGATTTTATGATAAGTTTCATTTTTCTCTTCTTTTTCTAGTTTCTTTCCTTCTGCATGCTGAATACTCCATTTTTAGCTCCTCATATGAGTAGTCTCTTGCTGAGTCTGCTCCCAATGGGGCCTCCTAATGACTTTTTGTTGTCTTCATCTGTCTAAAGCTTCATCTGTTTTTGGCATTTATCATCATCTGGAAATGACATATTCTTTCTTTCCTTTTTCTTGATCTTACATAAAATCAAGATTGTCCATTGAATGTTAAGAATCGATGTTAAGAAAACAACCTTTAAGTCCTCTGTACCTTTTTAAAAACCACTTTATTTATCACCTTAATGTGTTATTTTTATTTTTCATACTTTTCTCTTGATTGAAAATGCTTTTCCAGGTCATTGGAAGTCTCTCTATTCCTACTGAACTCTTTTTTCAAATTTGACATCTCTGTCCTTTATTAACTCAGGTTTCATTATCTCCTTATTAATCCAACAGAAAGGGCTCCTCCTCTATCCTTCCAGCCCCACAATTGTAAGATAAAAAATTATCTACCAATTGTGTCTCGCAGGCAATGTGCCAAGCAGGCAATATATCAAGTAGCCTACGTTGATCAGAACTCGAACTTCCCACATATCTCTCACCAAAATGCCTAGTGCTATAATTTATTGAGTGGATAGATGCTCAATAACTTAAATTGTTTTGAATTAAACCAAATTGAATTTGTATAGTCATTAATAGATGACAGGCAACATAAATTTTGGCGTTTTTGGAACACATGGAAAAGGACTTCAATACTTGCAGTATCTTGAGATCCCAATACCTACATTTAAGCAACTCAGGACCATCAAGAGCTAAATATTTATGATGTGGATTATCTGGTTCTAGTTCATTGCTTCACCTTCTACTTGCTGACACATCTGACACTTTTCATTCTAATTAAAATATCTAGCATGTATAGATTAATTTATTAGTCAAATACCGGGAGTTTGCCCCTAATGATAAAGGTTTGGGGATGTTAAGAGATTGTAACATCTAAGGTCTTCTTAACCTTCACAGAATGGAAAAGAGGATAGAATTTATGTGAAGATTCTTAAAATGGTCACTCAGTTTATTATTATTTTTGGTTGCAGTACGAAAACATATAGACTTTTTATATCTAATTTTTGTTTCTTCTATTATTAGTCCTCAGGTTTCACTTCTGGTGGCAGCCAGATTTCATTTCATTTATTTCTTATTTATTTATTCATTCATTCATTCATTCAACAGTTATGTATTGAGTGCCACCAGGGGGCAAGCACTGTTTGAGTGCTCCAGGTATAGATCCGTGAACAAAATGGAGAGAGGACTCTTGCCCCTTTGGACCTTCATTCTAGTGCAGAAGACACTGGAATGTAATAAATCCATAAACTCGGGAAGAGCTCAATTCTTTTTAGGCAAATAAGGCTGAGTAGGAAACTGCTAAAGGATGGCTGCTCTGAAGAGGTGCCATTTGAACTAAGGCCTTAATTTAAAAGGAGACTTCTTATTTCTGGACATTCTTTAGATATTTCCTTCCTTCATTTTCCAATACAAGTATCTTGCATCAAGAAATAGAAAGACTGGAGTCTAGAGATATGGCATTGGGAATGTCTCTTTACTTCTCTGGTCCTCTTTTTCTATGATAAAAAAAAGAGGCTGGATAACGAACACGATTCTTTGTAGCCCTAAAATTATAACACTTCAAAATAATAACTATAACAGTTATTATTAGACCTTTATAACATTATTATATTATAACTAATTGTAGTACTTGTATAATAATAAAAATTATTAAAACTTTATAATATTTAATGATGATGACATCAGAAAATTTTATTGTTAAGAAATTACTATCTGATTTTCCAAGAGTTAACAATTTTTTATTAATATAAAAAATCTAAGTGGTCGATATTCTTCTTTTAAAATGAATTTGCCTATTAGATCACTTTGTTCCATAAATTCTTTAAAGTTGGTACAATTCTAGCATTTCTATGAATTAGGAACATGATTCAGACATGCTGATAAGATGTACAACAACTGGTAACATATCATGGATCAGGTGTAGACTGTCGATAAATTAAACCAGAGTGGTGTCTAAAGGGTTCCGATCTAGTCTATTTCTTTCTCATTTCCTTTTAAGAAGTTAAAAGCTCAGGAATCTAAGGAGAAAGATAAGTGAAAAAATAAATATTGAACTCTCTTGAGGTGGCTGGATCTGACCAGAAAAGACAACCACTAAAATGTTCGTCGGTGCAAAGGAAGGAGGTAACAGTCTGGATATTTACTGACCTCTGGTGCTCATTTTACCTTTGGGAACTCCATGGACAAAAGCCGACAATTCTCACAACAGCGAGGGCTGCCTGATAAAAAGTCGAATCTCATTATTTCCTGGTTAACAATTCACATTTTAAAATGAAAAATCCAGACTCAAATGTAATCCTATCTTCAGGCTTGATGAGAAGTAAAATGCTATTTTAATCTAATACCTAAGTAAAGGAAGGAAAATCCTCTTCGGGGGTGGAAGATGTTCATGGCTCTGTTGTACTTCCTGTCTGTAAATGTGTGAAAGGAACTTTCAGGGGAAAATGTTCCCCAAAGCGGCCTTTTAAAATGTTAAGCCACTGCACTTTGGAAATGGAGATAAAGAGCTTTGTACTCCTAGCTATTTCTCTGTTGCTTTTTCCTGAGCTAAACCTCCTGTGTAATAGTTTCTTAGGTGAGCTTTGTTCTAAAGAGATGTTTCATGTTGCTGCTGTCTTGTCTCAGCAATCAAAGGCTCACTGAGTCAAATTTGGCCTTCAGGAAAAAATCCAGATAATGACTGCCTGTAATTATATGAATGTTTAAATAACAACTGGTTTTTAATTTAATTTAATGGGAATAAAACTTACCGCAACTTTACCCAGTGCCTTTCCTTGTGAATGGCCACTATGTCCTCTGGGTAACTTCAGAAGTTGGGAGCACTATCAGGAACATAGTAGGTGCTTTAAAAATATTTAACAGGTGAAATGAATAAGTGAATGCATGAATGCTAAATAAATGTGCTTGGTCTAATTCTAAAACAACTTTTTATTTCCTTTTAGAAATCCAGCCTTTTAGTCGGCTTTTCTTTGAGATGTTTATTTCAAAAAATATATTAATATTGAAGAGTAATTACAATAGAAAATTTTCAACAATTGTGCTTCTTTAATGTGGCCCCTTTTTCCCAGATAAATTGATGATATGTGGATCTCCAGAGAGACAGATGGAACAAAGCCAGATAAGACTTTTCAATAGCTTTTACCTCCATAAGCTGACTTGGATTCAGAGCAAGGCCACAGTTTTAGAGGCCTCGGGGTCCACGGTCCAGTGTCCATGCAGAATCTTTCCTACTGACTCTAAGCTTGTTTGGCAAAGCTTGAGGTCACAGTTTGCCCTTCCACTCTTTGAGGTAATGTACCCTCATCCTCACCCCTCAGCAATTTCAAAGGTTTATCTCGAATTCTATTTATCGATGGAAACTATACTTTGTCTTACCACTTAAAACAAAATGTTTTAACTATATTTTTTGAATTTCCTCCAGAAATACACTCTTCTGCACAGTTTCCCAGATCTGACTTAGATGCGCTTTCTGGAATTAGCCGAAAAAAAAAAAAAAAAAAAAAAAAAAACAACAGAGAACGTATAAGTAAACTATTCAATAACTTCAGCCAATGAATCATTGGACAAACCTCACAGGGCTGGGACTTGTTTGACCCAGGGGAGAGAGGACAGCTCTGGGAGTGCAGTTTCTAGGCCAAGACCCCAGGAGCTGACCACCATGGGGGGCTATGTGGAGGCAGGTGCCTTAGGCACCCACTGAGGGAAGAGAGAAAATACTTAACCCCCGAGGTATCTCTTCCCCATGTTTATTTGTTTATTCACCACTTAGCGGGGTTCTGGAGAAGCTGCAGAGTATGAAAAAGTGTACGGTGGAATACAGGTGTGGGAGTGCCCCCTTTTCTTCAGCCACGCTGTCCTTTCTATCCACTTCTCACCAATACAAAATGTCCAGGTACGAAATCTATTTGTGACTTCTTGCCTGGTCACAAGCAGCTTCCTCAGAGGACTAATGTGACATTTGTGCTACATAGACACACACACAAACACACACACACTATTATTTAAATTATGGAAAAATTTAACAAACAAAAGTCACAGAAATAATAAACAGTTACCTGTATGGCCACCACTAGGCACAAACAGATTTCACTAATTCACCTTAGATCTTTAATCTTATTCTTTTAAGAAATAAGATTTTATAGAGCTAGAGCCCTCCTTCAATTTAAGTTACCCCACGGCTATTCTCATTGTGGTTTCTTTTACAATTGCTTTAATATTAATTATAAGCAATTAGAAAGAAAGAATAGAAAATAATACAATGAACATCTATGTACCCACCATCAAGGTTATTTATTTAGCCTTATTTGCTTTAAATCTTGTTCTAACTTTTTTTTTTTTAATGCCTACTGCACCTGGTCTTCCTAGGTGGTCTCCCATCCAAGTACTAACAAGGCCCAACCCTGCTTAGCTTCCAAGATCAGACGGGATCGGGCTTGTTCAGGGTGGCATGGCCATAATCCATGGACTGTGTGTGGCTCCCCTGGGGCACAAACCCAGGACCTTCTCCATGTAAAGCTAACCACTACACTATGGAACCACATCCTTGTTCTAACTTTTTAATATGGAAATTTTCAGACATATACAAAAGTAGGAAGAATAGTGTAATGAGCTCATATATCTATCAACCAGCTTCAAAAATGATCAACTCATGATCCATCTTGTTTTATCTATGATATAATTATAGATCATATAGAGTCTATACCCCCATTCACTTCCATCCATCATATTATTTATCTATAAATACTTCAGCATGTATCTCTTAAAGACAAGAACTTAAAAACACATAGCTGCAATAGCATTATCATACTCAGATATAATGATTATTTACCAACGTGAGCTAATATCCAGAGTTCAAATTTCCAAACATCTTATTATAGAAATAAGTTTTTACAAATTTTGTTTTGAATCAGAATTTATATAAGATCTACATATTACTATTGATTTTGACACATCTTTTAGGTATCTTTTCATCTTTAAAAGTATCCTCTTTCTTTATTCTCTCCACCAATTCCTATCTCTTATAATTTATTTGCTGAAGAAACTAAATCATTTTTTTCCTGTAGAATTTCCCATAATGTGGATTTTTCTATGCATCCCAGTTGTGTTGTTTAACATATTCTTGTGTCTTCTGTATCTCCTATAAATCAGGTTTTCGATTTACAGTCTCCTTCGGATTCTGATTATTTCCATAGAGCAAGACCAACTTATTGGATGGAAGGGAGAGTAATTGCCCATTAGGAGGCAAATAATATCTGGTTGTCTCTTTCTGTGATGTTAATAACCCTGCTGCTCAATGCCTAGATCCATTAATTCATTCGGTGTTGCAATTATATTATATATTGTTCCTTCACATTTTCAGCTAGAATATTTCCATGAAGAGAAAATTTCTCGCATCTATTATTTGTAGCAGTTGTATAGTTCCTTAGGAATGGCAAGATAAATGCTTAACCAGTTTACAAAATAATATGTGTTTCCAATGATGATCAATTAGGTTTGTTTTGTTTGTTTATTTATCATTATAAACTTATGGATTTAATGTATTGAATGTGTTTCAACCCATTGCAATTATTGTCCTTTCTGATGATTAAATGGTCCCATCTTCGGCTCCTGATACATTAGATATGACTCTTTGAGACTTTCTTTGCTGGCTCATACAACAAGATGTTATGGGCTCCTCTTGTACCTTTACTATTCCATACAGAGAATCAGCCACTTTTACAAAGCGCACTGTAAGTGAGAAAACTAAAACTAGGAGCTAAACGTGCTCACTGATACTAGCTGGTCATTATTTCTAAGCTATTTTGGTAAACAAAGCTAAGATGTATATACTTGTATTAAGATGTAATATATCATGAATTTATGCTGATACTTCCCATTCAGATTCATGTCTAATCTCTTTGATCTTCATCTGGACTGCTTTTTTCCCACATGGAGAATCTTGGATCTCAAAATAGCAGGAATGCTAAAATTCAAATATAACTACTCATTTGCTTTATCTCAGAAAACATGCACAGCAGTTTCAGAATAATCATACCAACACTATCCCTAACAATGTGATAATTGAAAACAGTTTAAGAGAGTTTTGTTCGTTTGTGTGTTTTGAAAGATCTTAATTTTCTTAGGGTAGATTCAATTGAGAATGTATTATCAACCTCTTGTGTGCAAAATCACTAGAAATAATTTTCACCGTGTGATTTTCACCACCATCTGAATATACATTAAGACGTATTGTTTTCTCTTTATTTTCAATTCTTAGGGATTATTACTTTCAATTTAAAATTATTCAATAATTTCAGATTTTATAATTATGTAAAATCTATGGTTCCAAAGCCAAATAAATAAGGCAAATTAGTTCGGAGAAATTTAGCTTCTGATTTTCCACCTCCCTAATAAAATTGCCACTTTTTTTAATCTTTAGCCTTCCATTTCTTGTTGGTTTTTAAATACAAGGAGAATATGTGTATATATATGCACATATGCTTGTGCATGTGTATGTCCCATTTCTTAGCTAAAAAGTAAACATATTTTACTCCACCTTGGTTTTTTCATCTAAAAATATATCCTAAAAATCACTCCATATTGGCATTGAGAGGTGGTCCTCCATACTTCTCACAGCTGCAGAGTACTCTCTTATGTGGTGTACCTTAGTTTACTCACCAGTTTCCTAATGATCAAAATTTGGTTTGTTTCTAGTCTTTATGTTGAAAGTGGGCCAGTAATAACAAGCCTTATCTGTGTCTTTTTATGTTTTCCCAGGAATCTTTGGTGGGATTCTGAGATTGCTAGGTAATTTAAATGTAATTTTGCTAGATATTGACAAATTCCTCTTTATATGGTTTGTACCATTTTGTATCCCTACCAGCAATATATGAGGATGCTTGTTTCCCTACAGCTTTACCAATATAGTATATTGTCAAATTTTAGATTTTTGCTAATCTTTTTGAGAGAAATGGATCCTGGTGCAGTTTTGATGTGCATTTCTGTTTGAGGTGAGTTTGGGCAACATTTCAAATGATTAAAAGCCATTTTTATTTCTTTTTCAGTGAACTATTTTCTTTAGTAATTTTGTCCATAGTAGTGCTGTCCAATATAATTACAATAATGGAAACATTCTATACCTGCATTATCAATTCAGTGGCCACTAAGTGTGTGCTATCGAATATGTGAAATGTGGCTGTTGCAAATGAGGAACTGAATTTTTAATTGTTCACTTTTAATTAATCTAAATTTAAATAACCACATGTGACTAGTGGCAACTGTGTTGGATAGCCCAGTTGCACCAAGTTTTTAGTCAAGTCTCTCTTTTTAGAAGCTCTTTCTATATTAGGGGTATTAGTTCTACGAGAAAGAAAAGCAGCCCCTGACATTTGAGAGGTGGCTCGCCATGGCTGGAGGTTGCCTGGTACTTACAGCTAAACTTGGGTGTTCCTCTGTTGGATATAAACAATCTCATAGAGCACCAACATCAGACAAGGCTACTCTGCAACCATGATGAAGCAAGACAAAACAAAATAAAACAAACCATCGTTTGAGAATTTTTTCTAAGCACAGACAAAAACAAAGTTACTTTTATCAGCAGTGTTCACAGTGGCCAGGACATGGAAGCAACTGAAGTGTCCTACGATAGATGATTGGCTAAAGAAGCTGTGGTACATATATACAATGGAATATTAGCCATAAGAAGAGATGAAATGCTGCCATCTGCGACAACATGGATGGACTTTGAAATAATCATACTAAGTGAAATAAGCCAAACAGAAAAGGTTGAAAATTACGTGATATCACATATGTGGGATATAAACCTAAAAGCAACAAATGAACAGAACAAACAAACAGAAACTCATGGACATGGACAATGGACTAGTGGTTACCAGAAGGGAAGGGGGAGTGGGGAAGGGGAAAATAAAGAAATAATTTTTTTTTTAAAAAAAACAAGGTTACTTTGCAAACCACAAAAATACCACACGTTTCTATCACGCTAACATGAGTGACCGTGCTTTTCTATCAATTATGACTTTAGCTCCGATTCATTTTTCCCACATCGTAGATAAGGTTTGTTAAGATATTCAGTAATAGATTCGCTCCCTTTTTCTTGACAGCATCCACTCTAGAGTAAAGCCCCTCTTCCTTGAACTCTGCCCAAAGTTATCTAACCAAATCTCAGCTCCCATAACAAGTCCTTTTCAAAACCTTCTTCCTGAGTCCCATTATGGTGCGTCATGATGTGCGGTCTCTTTTGTTGCGACGTGCTTTAATATTAATTTGTTCATCTGTAGCTGTATTCTTCATGTTCTTTGATTAGAGGGCATTGATAATACTTTGTGATGTAAGTTGTTGATATTTTTTCCCCAAATTTGTCATTTTCCATTTTACTTTACTAAAGGTGTTTTTTTTTTTTACAATGCAAGTTTGTATTATTAAGTAATAAAAAAATTCTAGTTTCTTTAGATTCCAAATTATAATAAAAAAAAATTTTTCCACTCCCAGAGATAAAGGGATTCATTCAAATTTACTTCTAATAATGCCATAGTTTTTTGTTTGTTTGTTTGTTTGTTTGTTTGCCTTTGGATCATTGTTTCATTAAGGCCAGTTATACTATGTGAAAAAGACATATTTTTTTTCTATATGGTCATTCAATTATTCCAACAGCACTAATAAAAATCCAACTTTCCCTCTCTGATGTGAGATTCCACATTCATGGCATTCTACATTTACATATGTAATTATGTCTATTTCATTATTTTTCTTTTCCATTGGTCTATCTGTCCATTCATGAGCAATATCACACTGTTTTAATATAGAGGCTTCATTTATATATTACTTTTGGAAGGTTACCCCTGTCACTGCTCTGCATTTTGAGGGTTTCCTAACTACTCTTGCTTTTTTGCTCTTGTAGATGAATTTATAATCAAGTTGTTTTGCTCTAGGAAAAGTCCCTAAAATTAATTTTATTGAGATTCCTTACTTATTGGAAAGTTCCTAGTGTTAAAACATTAACTAAGATGTTGTCTTTTGCTGAAATGTACACACATTAAATTTATAAATTAACTTAGAGAAAACTGACATGTTTATAGTGTTGAGTCTTCCTACTCAAGAATATGGTATGTTTTTCTACTTGTTCAGGTCTTTTTTTTGTTTCTTCAGCAGCATTTTATAGTTGACTTCATAAAAGTTCTGAATGTTTAGGATCAGTCTTGTGTTCTTTTTTGTGTGTTTTAGTGTTTTTTGCTATCAAAAACAGTATCTTCTTTTCCATTATATCTTCTATGTGATTTTAATTAGTATATAAGAAGGTTATTGGTATTTATATGTTATATAATCTGTAACTCTATTACATTTTTATTGGTTCCTTGGAATTTACATATATGTAAAAACATGTCTCCTGCAGACAAAGAGATTTGCCTCTTGCTTTCCAAGTTTTGTCTTTCTAATTACTTTTTCTTTTTTGTCTAATTGTATTGGTTAGTACCTCCAGCTTAGTGTTAAATAGTAGTAAAAATAATAGGCATCCTTGCCTTGTTCCTTACTTATTGGAAAGTTCCTAGTGTTAAAACATTAACTAAGATGTTGTCTTTTGCTGAAATGTACACACACACACACACACACACACACACACAATCATATAAAGGAAGTAGTCACGAATTTATATTTTATTGAATGATTTTAACATGAATGAAAGTTAACTTATCAAATTTATTGAATGCCTTATATACCCTCTGTGGAGATGATTATGTGATCTTTCTCTTTAGCTCTCTTAATATGAAGAATTATATTATCAAACCTAATAATGAATTACCCTTGCTTTCTTAGAATAAATCCCACTTGCTTGAAATGTTGTTTTTAATAAGCTGCTAATATTAATATTACATTTTGATATTTTATTTAAAATTTAAAAAATAATATTCATAGTGATATTGGTCTAGAGTTTTTTTTTTGATGCAGTCTAGTATACTTTTTAGTATAGTCTTTTCTAACTTCAGTTCTGCTGGAGCATACGAAAACAGCACCAGGAAAGAGTATTAAAGATCAACCCAATTCCTGTCACAACTAAATTTAAAAATGGAAAAAAGCACGTTACTCTAGAAAAAGAAATCCAAATATTCTATTTAACAAGAAAAGAGAATTTATATACCATTCATGCTTGTGACTAAAATAATCTATTGCTAATGTTTAATTTTTTAACTCACCGCACATCTATAATTAGAAGCGAGTTTCATACACACCTTTCCTTTTAGCAGCTATTACCAAACATATTTCAATTTCTAAAAATACTTTTCTTCTGTAGCAGAGTAAACAGCAAAAGGTTCTTGAATGCAAAAAATAATAATTGTGAAGGGTGCAGGAGCAACACATGCCCAGAGTAAGTTTCTTGCTGAATAAAGGCTTTGAAGAGAGCTAAAGGAACAACTATCTGATGTTCAGAAGTTATGATGAAAAGTCTAAAGAACTCCCCTCAAAAAACCATAACCATGGGTAAAATATCAGTTGAATCCTAATCGAAGAACATTCTATAAAATTCCTGACCAGTACTCCCCAAAACTGTCAAGGTCCTAAAAACATGGAAACTGAGAAACTGTCACATCCAAGAGGTGCTTAAAGAGAAATAAAGAGTAAATGTAATGTGGTAACCTGGATGTGTTACTGGGAGGACATTAGGTAAAAAGTGAGAAAATAAGAATAAATTATAGACTTTAGTTAACAATAATATTGATTCATTAATTTTGAGAAATGAACCATACAAATGTAAGATTTTAAAATTAAATGTAAGATGTAATAACAGAAGAAAATGCATGTGAGATGTATGGACAATTTTTTCTGTAAACCTAAAACTATTCTAAAATTAAAAGTGTATTTTTTAAAGTTAAAGAAACTTAAAATGTAATATTGGTACATCTTTTCTCCAGATGTCGAAAATGTAAAATTAGGCCAATAGGGACATGAAAAGGTGCTCAGCATTACTAATCATCAGATGTAAATCAAAACCACAATGAGATATTGCCTCACACCTGTTAGAATGGCTAGCATCAAAAAGACAAGTTATAAGCATTGGCAAAGATGTGGAGAAAAGGAAATCCTTGTGCACTGTTGATGGGAACACAAATTGGTACAGCCATCATGGAAAACAGTAAGGCAGTTCCTCATAAAATTAAAAATAGAACTACCATATGATCCAGCAATTCCACTTCTGGGTATATATCCAAAGGAAATGAAAACAGAATATCAAAGATATATCTGCACTCCCATGTTCATTGCAGCATTATTCATAATAGCTAAAATATGGAAACAAGTATCTGTCAATGAATGAATGGGTAGAGAATATGGTGGGTGTGTGTGTGTGTGTGTGTGTGTGTGTGTGTGTATTCAGGAATTAAAAAAAAAAAAGAATGAAGTCCTGTTTTTGCAACAACACGAATGGACCTTAGGGACATCACGCTAAGTGAAATAAGCCAGAGAGAGAAAGACAAATCCTGCATGGTATCATGCAGTTTATGATGTGTAGAATCTTAAAACTAGAAACTATAGAAACAGAGAACAGATTGATGGCTGTTAATGGTGGACAGCAGTTGTGGTGGGTGTTGTATATGGGTGAAGGAGGTCAAAAGTTACACATTTCCCATCATAACATTAAGTCCTGAAGATGTAATGTACAGCATAGTGACTATAGTATACGTGTGCTCAATTTGGCAGCACATATACTAAAATTGGAACAATACAGAGAAGATTATCATGGCCCCTATGCAATGATGACACACATATTTTTGAAGCATTCTATGTTTTAAAAATAACTTTAGAATACAGAAATTAAAAGTCATAGGTAATTCACCTTTTAAAAAAATCAAGAAAACAATTTGCAACTACGTGAGACAATGGATGTTAACTAAACATATTGTAATCATTTTGTAATATATATATATATATATCTATTAAATTATTATGTGTTCCACCTTAAACTAACACAATGTTAGATGTTCATTATAGCTCAATAAAACCGGGGAAAGAATGTAGAATTATATTCTTAAATTCGCTATGAGTTTTTTAAACTACCCATGACTGTCAGCTCAGGAAACAGTTTTCTTTTTCATTTAGAAATATATTTAGGCTTGTTTAGATGAAGAATAGTGGTAGGTGGAATAAAATAGGGAAGTGGTTGGAAAAACAAATAAGATGCAGAAGCAGAGTCCCAGGAGGACAGACACACAGCCTTCCTTTATGAGTATTTGCTGGTCAGCAGCTTCTTTTCTTTACTCTGCTCCTTTCCTGTCTTTTATTCATATTTTCGTTTGAGGGACTTGATGAGTCAAGCCTGTAAATTAAGAAAGCAACAATACAATGAGGATTCTTCAGCTACTAGAAGTGAGTCTGTGGGAAGCTGCCTTCTGGTCAGTCTGTGATGGCTCCAAGTTATGACACATCGTCGGGCTCCTGTTTACCATTGGCTTGTTTTTCACAGCCTATCCCAGGAAACATTTCAATTCAACCATCAACACTGGTCTGTGGAATTTTGTAGACTATCCCTCAATTAGGTCTATGAGTAGGTGTCTCCCAAGAGCCTTAGTTTTTATTGTTCTGTTATTCTGCTTGTCCAAAAATAAAGATAAAACCCTCTTGTTCTTTTGTAAGTAGCTTAGAGTTATCACCCAGAAGATGTAACTGAATCTTCCTCAAGAAGATTCTTTGAAAAGATAAACAAAATTGACAAAACTTTAACAAGACTTATCAAGGAAAAAAGAGAGAAAACTCAAGTAAATAAAATCAGAAATGAAAGGGAGAAATAACTACAGATTCCACAGAAATACAAAGAATCATAAGAAAATAATATGAACAATTATACATCAACAAATTGGACAATCTAGAAGAAATGAATACATTCCCAGAAACATACACTCTCCCAAGACTAAGTCAAAAAGAAACAGAAAATCTGAACAGACCAATAACCACAATGAAATAGAATCAGTAATCAAAAATTTCCCCAAAAATAAAAGTCCTGGACTAAATGGCTTCACAGGCACATTCTACCAAACATTCAAAGAAGAATTATCACCTATTCTTGAAATTTAAAAATTTCAGGGAGAGGGAAGTCTCCCTAACTCCTTTTATAAGGCCACCATTACCTTGATTCCAAAACCAGACAAAGATATTACAAAAAAAGAAAACTATAGGCCAATACCTCTTAAGAACGTTAATGCAAAAATCCTCAACAAAATATTAGCAAACCAAATTCAGTAATACATTAAAAATATCACACACCATGATCAAGTTGGATTTATTCCTGGAATGCAAGATTGGTTCAATATCCTCAAATCAATTAATGTGACACGTCACATTAACAAATCAAAAGATAAAAACCATATGATCCTATCAATAGATGAAGAAAAAGTGTTTGCTAAATCCAGCATCCATTTATGATAAGAACTCTCAGCAAAATGGGAATAGAGGAAATATATCTCAACATATTAAAAGCCATATATCACAAACCCACGGCTAACATCATATTCAATGGAGAAAGGCTAAAAGCATTTTCCATAATATCAGGAACAAGACAAGGAGGCCTACTTTCACTACTCTTCTTCAACATTGTATTGTATTGTTAGCCACAGCAATAAGACAAGAAAGAGAAATAAAAGGCTTCTGGATTGAAAGGAAAAAGTAAAACTCTCGTTATTTGCTGATGACATACTATATATAGAGAATCCTAAAGATTCCACCAAAAAACTGTTAGAACTGATCAACAAATTTCGTAAAGTAGCAGGATAAGAAATTAATATTCAGAAGTCAGTGGCATTTTTATACACCAATGATGAACTTTCAGAAAGAGAAATTAAGAAAGTCTCATTTACAATTGCATCACAACAATAAAATACCTAGGAATCAAATTAACCAAGGAGGTAAAAGACCTGTTCTCAGAAAATTATGTCACTGAAAAAAGAAATTGAAGAAGATACAAATAAATGGAAGCATATACCATACTCATGGGTAGGAAGAATCAACATCATTAAAATGGCCATACTACCCAAAGCAATCTACAGATTCAATGCAATCTCTTATCAAAATATCAATGACATTTTCTAGAGAGCTAGAACAAATAATACTAAAATTTATATGGAATCATAAAAGACCCTGAATAGCCATGGCAATCTTGAGAAAGAAGAACAAAGTTGAAGGTATCACACTACCTGATATCAAACTATACTATAAGGCTATAGCAATCAAAACAGCATGGTAGTGGCATAAAAATAGATACGTTGATCAATGAAATGGAATAGAGATACCAGAAATAAATCCACACTTAAATGCTCACTTAATGTGTAACAAAGAAGGCCAGAATATACAATGAGGTAAAGACAATCTCTTCAATAAATGGTGCTGGGAAAACTGGACAGATACCTGTAAAAGAAAGAAAGAAAGAGAGAGGGAGAGAGAGAGAGAGAGAGAGAGAGAGAGAGAGAGAGAGAGAGAGAGAGAGAGAGAGAGAAAGGAAGGAAGGAAGGAAGGAAGGAAGGAAGGAAGGAAGGAAGGAAGGAAGGAAGGAAGGAAGGAAGAAAAGAAACTGGACCACCTTTTAACACTATTTACAAGAATAGACTCAAAATAGATTAAAGATTTAAATGAAAAAACTTAAACCATAAAACTTCTAGAGGAAAACATAGGCAGTAATCTCTTTGATATTGCTACTAGTAATTTCTTTTCAGACATATTTCCTCGGACATGGGAAACAAAAGAAAAAATAAACAAATGAGACTACATCAAACTAAAAAGTTTTTGCATAGCAAAGGAAACCATCAACAAAACAAAAAATGAAAACTAACAAAATTGGAGAAGATATTCTCTTATTATACATCTGATAAGAGGGTAATGTCCAAAATATATAAAGAACTCATACGGCTCAACAACAACAAAAAATGAACAATCCAATTTTAAAAATGAGCAGAAAACCTGAATAGATATTTCTCTAAAGATAACATATAGATGGCCAATAGACATATGAAAAGATGCTCAAGGTCACTAATCATCGGAGAAATGCAAATTAAAATCACAATGAGATACCACTTCACATCTGTCAAAATGGCCATCATCAACAAAGACTGTGGAGAAAGGTAACTCTCCTGCACTGTTGGTGGGATTGCAAATTGGTACAGCCACCATGGAAAACAGTCTGAAGGTTTCTCAAAAATTAAAAATGAGTATACCTTTTGACCCAGCATGGTACTGGCTGGGTCAAATTGCACTTCTGGATATTTATCCAAGAAAACCAAAACAATAATTCATAAAGATCTATGCACCCCTATGTTCATGGCAGCACAACTTACAATAGCCAAGATATGGAAGCAACCTAAATGCCCATCAACAAATGATTAGATAAAGAAGTTATGGTTCGTATATACAATGGAATATTACTCAACCATTAGAAAAAAATGAAATCCTACCATTTGCAATGACATGGATGGACCTAGAGTTGAGTGAAATACGCTGAGTGAAATAAGTCAGACAGAGAAAGATAAATACCATATGATTTCACTTATATGCAGAATTTAAGGAACAAAAAGAACAAACTAATCAAAAGCAAACTCACAAATATAGAAAACAATCTAGTGATGGCCAAAGGGGAGGAGGGTTGGGGGACTGGGAAAATGGGGTGAAAGGTTAAAGAAGTACCAATTAGTAGTTGATAGATGGTCACAGAGGATGGGGAGCATAGCACAGGGAATGTAGTTAGCATTAACGTAATGGCTAGGTGGAGAGCCAGAGTAGAGAAAAAGCAATTGGGGGATCATTTTATGAACTATATAAATGTCTAACCAATGCACTATATACCTGAAACTAATAATAAAGTAAAATAAAATAAAATAAAATAAAATAAACTCTGTGTCCCTCTTCTTTTCCCTTCCTTTCTCACCTGTCCCCTCAATCCCCACATGGTTTCATTAAAAAGCAATGGACTAGCATTATTGAGAAGGAAATGCTAAATTGTTTCCCAATTGGGGATTTGGGTCAGGTCGATGGTCTACACTCTCTGTTAATGACCTCATAGAACACTGACCTCAAACAATTAGGACAGTTCATTCAGTTGTTGTTATTGTTGTTTAAAAGGACCATTGTTTAAACATGCTAGTTTTCCTATCCCACTATAGACCTATTATCAGTTCAATTCTCTAAACTCTTGGGAGTTACATTTTCTCTTCCTCCTTAAGCAAGGTCTGGCCATTGAGGGCTTGAAGGAGGAGCTAAAAGAGGAGTTTTTCAGAGCACTTCGTAGAGCCTTTTGCTTAGCCCACTTTAAATTAGGTTTAGCTACATGTCCTCCAAAGAGCTCTGCCTGTAGACTTCAGTGCTCCCCCACAAAGAGACTTCGCTCTTCATCATCTTTCTCAACACCCATGGTCTCCACTCTCTTTTCCCACTGAGTTGTACTTAAGTTAAAGACTCTCGATCAAAGGAAAACAATAGCAGTTTAAGGACCTATCTCTATTGTTTTACTTCTAAAACAAAGGTCATCTCTTGAATTAGAATGGGAGAGAAACAGAAAGAAATGGAGGCTGGCTAATTTAAGGGAGTGGGCTCAGTGAGGAGGGTGATCCCTACCTAGGCCTGACATTATACTGCGGACTGCATGACCTTTGTGATCAAGACCCTCTCTGCAGGTGAAATGCAAACCCTTCAGATAGTGCAAAGATGAATGGTGTAAAGGCTCTAAAAACCTGTAATCAAATTCTTTCTCTGCCATTTATAACCATTCCTGCTTTGGAATGGTTATAAGCATCACATTTTTCATCTGTAAATAAGGAAATTGAAATATATACTTCATATGGTTATCAGATGAAAATGAGATAGCGTATTCAGTCTATATCAGTTATATGGAACCCAAACTTTCCTCTTTTTCCCCACCCCAAGCAGTAATAGACTAAACCATTTCTGAGTCAATAACATGAGTTAGTCTGCCATAGTTTTCCTAAGTATAGCAGAGCTGAAATAAAATAATTAATAGATTTTTTTCAAGGGGAAAGGCTAAAGAGATAAAACTACAGGATAGTTATTCCCTGGGTTGGGTTTATAGGGATTTTTAAAATAGGGGATGACAATAAAGGACTAGAATGTGTAAGAGCAGAGAGGAAGGCATAGAAGATAAGACAGGTGAACCCTCCCAAAGTAAACGTCTTCCGTACTGGCCATTTTGTCCCATACCAGTTCTGATTTCATGTCTACCTCACATCTACCTTTTTGGAGATCTTCAAAATTACATATGAGTAAGAAAAAAAAATACTCTGGTTGATATATTATTGCCATTTTCAAGATAATTTATGGTAGAGGTTTGAAAGCTTTTAGCAAATTTTCCTAGGCAAATAAATCTTTTCTATAACAAATGGCAACATCAAAATCTTATAGACTGAACTGGAACATCTATACCTGATTCCCTCTAGGGAAAAGAGTTATTCTTTCCAAAGGACCCAGCCTAACATTCTTGAGAATGTCACTCCATCCTGTGGAAATGTAAAGTTGTACCTCTTAGGCAACTATGGAGAAGAGAGAATTAACCTAAATTTATTTCCATAAAAGCAGAAATGCATTGGAATCCAGTTTTACTGAAGTGGTTGAAATATACCATTTAGTTTATATAGTCTCATTATAGCCGTAGATTGGTTTTCTGAAACGTCCATATTGAACCTATAACATATTGTATAGAATGGAGAGTTTGTCCACCCACCATTAGCAGAACCAAACACTAAAAACCAAGAATTGCAGTGGAGAAAGATTGGCTGTTTTATTATGAATCATGCCATCCAGGAGAACGGGAAGCTAGTGCGCAAAAGCCTGAACTCCCTGCTGGCATGTAGGTTATAGATTACATAAAGCAAAATCACAAGAAACTATGGATTAAGGGGTTAGGGTCGTCCTGGGAGCTGATTGGTCAGAGGCGAGGTATGGGTAATGAATCATTTCTTGGGATCTTGAGGACAATTCTGAGGTCCTTCCTGGAGCCCCTCTGTCTGGTCTCATGAAAAAGTAGATGAGATTGGTCCACCTTAGGGCTCAGGAACTGAAACATAACTCGGGTCAGGATGTTATTCTTAGTCAGGACCTTGAGACCATTAGCCACGTTTGGGATACTGTATCCTGCTGCCTCGAGGGCTGCTGATTATCCTGTGTTAAGGGCTAGCTCTCTGCTGGGTGGATATATAAAAAGAGGGGGATGATTTCTAGAGCTAGGATTTAAAAATAAATTTAACCAAAGTCATAAGGACTCCCAGTTTCAATATTCTCTACTTTTCCTGACCAGAAAAAAGAAATGATAAAACTAAATGCCTCTTAAGTACTTGATGTTCTTCATACAACAATATAAAATTGGATTGCTGTAAAGACCCCATTTTTCAGCTGAAAAGTCTTATGTCCAAAAATAATTTGCCCAAGGTCAATAGGTGAATAGGCAACTTAACCAGAAGTTCAATTCTAGTTCGTTAGTTCCAAAGTCCGTGCTCTTTTTATTGCAACGCCCTGTTTTGCTGTGACAACAAATGAACGTGTGAGAAAGTGCTTAGTAGGTATTCAGTAAATGTTAGTTTCTCTAAATCCTCCCTTTCCTTTTTCAAAACTTGTCATGCAGTTCATCATATTTGTTTCGGGTCCCATCAAAATTTAAGGGTCAGAGGTTCTGAGAACCTCCCCTGAAAGGGTACAGAGTTAGAGAAGGGCGAGGCATTTTCTGAGAATAATACACATACACACAAACATATGAACAATAAATAGAACACACACAGGATTCAGGTTTAAAAGCAAAATTGCAAAGTAAATTACATTTAATAGTTCTATATTAAAGAGAGAGACAAGTATTATAGGCATAAACTACATCTAATAGGTCTATATTAAAGTGGGGGACAAGTTTTATAGGCCCTTCAAAGAGGAAGTAGATGTAGTTAGAAAACTAAAATTATGGAGACGAAAATTGTTTGGGAGGAAGAAATAAAATCTGTAAGGGTTGTTATATTTATGAGCAGAAAACAGCAGCTTAAGCAGCAAATCCTGGCATAGTACTTTGCACATGGTAGGTGCTCAAAAAAAAATCTGTGAATCAGGTATTCAATTTGGCCATTCTATTGGTAGTCATGCATTGCCATGCATACAATTAATTTCACTATAGCTAAAAGGAACACATATTGCTGTGGTCTAATTAAATCGGCAATTAAGAATAACAGGTTGAACCTGTATAGTCAGTGTAGAGTGTTCCATGTCCTAATTTCTGAGGTGAACTAGAATCTTTTTCAAAATCTCTGGGCCAGGCCCTTCCTAGAAAATAATTTAAGACTCACTGAGTAGTGCTATTCAGAGACTGGTTACTTGCACCACCAAAGTAAGAGATAGATGTAAAAAATAATCTGTAGAAAGTCACAACATATCTAGGGCTTGTGTCTAGAAATTGGTGTCTTGGGACAGGCTGACCTACAGAAAGTCAGGTTTATTATATCTACTCCTTTCCTATATTAAAGTTGAAGAACAAATCGGGACACAAGTTTTTTGTGAACTACTAATGTCCTGTCTTTTGTAAAACTTTTTTTTTTTGAGCTTAAGAAATGCTTCTTAAACATTTTTTTTCTATTAATCTTTTTAAAAAGTATATTCTGAAAGAAATCTAACTTATATGCTATTTCCTCTACACATAAAACTGATGTCCAGTTAATGAAAGTTGATGACCAAATATTTTTCCATTAAAACAGAAAATTATATTTTGTTCACTGTAAACAGATTAAAACTTGGGTTTGAAATGTGTTGTCCTAAATATTCAAGTGGGATCTAAATTAAAATAAACATTTTGTAAACCTTGCTCTCAATCTTATTTTTGGCTTTCAGAGCTCCTTGACATGTGTAATACACCTTTTACTGAGAATTGAGGGGGTAGGAATGGTGATATTGAAACCACACACAAAAATGTCACTCTCATCTGAGTCCTTTCAATTAACTCTTTAAAAACCTTATAGAGTAATTTGAGGAATACATTTGCTCATTCCTTACCACCATTTAGAGGTCATTGAACAGCACTGCAAAAGAAAAGAAAAGAAAAGAAAAGAAAAGAAGAGAAAAAAGAAAAGAAAAAAGAAAAAAAAGAAATGTTATTAAAATGTCTGTAAAGTCCCAGACATATTATGGTTTTTCCATGTACCGTACTGAACTGACATTATGTTAGAACCCTTGGAGAAGCAGGTCAAGGAATGGGGAAGACCAGCTGGAAAAGACATTGCTCCAAGGATATTCCTGACAAGTTAAAGTTACCAGTTCCTGTAGCAGCACCTACATTTTGTAGATGCATGTTCAACATCCACTCCAGAGAGGAAGCAATCATACCATTGTCTTGTTTCCTGGTATAAAATGACATATGAAGCAACCTTATTATGGTTGTAGAATCCTACTGCATTATTCTTTGTACTCCAATCTTGGTCCATTATTGCTATATTTATGCAAGACCAGAAGTGAGTTAAAAGATGCAAATTTAATACAACTCTTATGATTTTATTTCCTTAAAAAAAAGAAGCCTTTCTTTTAATATGTAGGAAACAGATCAAAAGCTTTCCATTAAGACATCTAAGAGAAAGAAAGGGAATAAAAATAAGAGAGGGTCTTTTTTTCTTCTGCGTGCTACTTTAAAAAATGATGTCTCTGTGACTTTGCTCTTAGTAAGGGTCTCATTTGCACCTACACAGCATCAGCCTTAACTAAGGTTGCTGTTGACTCTGAACTCACCTTGGGTTTTCTCTGTGGAATACTGGCAAAAAAGCTAATTCTGAGCTACCATATACTAAGACCCTTTCCACAACCAATTAGACCTTCTGGTGAAGGTTCTGGAATAGAGGAGGTTTTTAGAATCTTTGGCCAATGTAGCAGGTTGTTATCTAGTTTATAGGGATCTCGCTAATCTGTAACCACTTAGCAAATGACCCTTAGGACCTTGCTGGAGACCAGGGGAGTCTGTGGGCACCTTTCTTGCTCTCTCCCTCTGGTCATCTCCAATTCACCAGTATCTCCCTACAAGGAGCTTATGCATACGTCTGGTGCCCCAGCTTTAGTGGTTTCTGCTCAAGGGATGTGCCTTGGATTGTCTGACTATAATAGACAATTGGGCTTACATTCATGAGTTCTACAGGACCATAGCAAATCACCCCTTACCCCACAATGGCTATATACTCAGGCCTAGCCCAAAGAAAGTAGGCAAAAATATCCATATTTAAGTTTCTCCCTGGAACGGGCCTAACTACATGCTTTCCCAGCTGCTGTTTGAAGGGCTGGATTCCAATTAACCTGTACCTGGGTGCTGACTGCAATCCTCGTCTTTGGGACACTGACATGTCTTCACATACCCTCAACTACTGGGAGTAACCAAGAACAAAGAAGGCAACTTAGACAATCACAAATGTTTGAGAGACAACTAAGAGTCAGCCTGATTGACAATGTTCATCTCCTATGTAATACCACCCTGTCAAGATTAAGAGAGGTAGTTGTTTTACCTAATTCACAAAAACAAACACAAAGAGCTAAGGAAAATAAATAAATATGCCCCAAACAAAACAAAAGTCCAGAAACAGACCTAAATGTAACAGAAATAAGTGATTTATCTGATTGAGAGTTCAAAATAATGATCATAAAGATGTTCACCAAGGTCAGAAGAACAATGCTTGAGCAAAGGGAGAGTTTTAACAAAAATATAGAAAATATTAAAAAGTGCTGAACAGAAATCACAGATTTGAAGAATATAATAACCGAAATGGAAAAATTCAATTGAGGGGTTTAACTTCAGATTAGATTATGCAGAAGAAAGGATCAGCAAACTCTATTACAGGGCAGTGGAATTTATCCAACTAGAGGAGCAAAAAAGGAAAAAGAATTTTAAAAAGTGAAGAAAGTTTAGGGACTTAGGGGATACCACAAAGCAAACCAATATATGTTGTCCCGCCTTATCCACAGAGGATAAATTCCAAGACCCCCAGTAGATGCCTAAAATCATAGATAGTATCCAACCCCATACATATCTATAATAAAGTTTAATTTATAAATTAGCTAGAGTAAGAGATTAATAATAATTAATTAATAATAAAATAGAACACCTATAACAATACACTGTAATAAAAATTATGCAAATATAGTCACTCATTTCAGGGATCCCTTGCTGAAGTCTCAATGCAACACATTACTGTCAGTTAGAAAATGTTTTCTGTTTATGTCTTCCACACACAAATTTAATGCTTTTTCCTTCTTAACTAAGCACTTATCACATATTATGGCCATAACTTCTGCAGTTTGAGGTATGACAGCAAAACTAACACAATTTTTTTTCTGTCTTCACAATTTCACAGATAGAAGATTTGTTCTTATTATAGATCTAACCGACCTCGGCATATGATTTCTTTTTCTTGCCTTATTAAATTGAGAAATGTCTCCTCACTTAAATGAAGCATTTTACAGCCCTTTTTTTTTTTTTTTTTTTTTTAGCATTTCTGAATTGCCAGCATCATTGCTCTTGCACATTGAGGCCATTCTTAAGTAAAATAAGGGTTACTTAAACACAAGCCCTGTGATGTTATGGCAGTTGATTGATATCGAAATGGCTACTAAGTGACAAATGGGTGGATAGTGTATATGGCACGGAGATTCTGGACAAAGGGATGATTTATGTTCAAGCAGGATGGAGTGGGATGATGTGAGATTTTATCACACTACTCAGAATAACACAAAATTTAAAATTGTTTATTAAATTGTTTATTTCGGGAATTTTCCACTTAATATTTTCCAACTGCAGTTGACTGTGGTAACTGAAACTACAGAAAGTAAAACCACTGATAAGAGAAGAATACTGTATGCATTATAGGGATCTAAGAAGGAGAAAAGAGAGAAAAAGAGGCAGAAAGCTTATTCAAATAAATGATGACTGAAAACTCTTCTAACCTGGATAAACAGGCATCCAGAAATCTAGAGAATTCCAAACAAGATTAACTTTAATAGATCCACACCAAGACATATTATATTTAAATTGCCAAAAGTTAAAAACAAGGAGAAAATCTTAAAAGCAGTAAGGGAAAAGTAACTTATTACACACAAGGGAACACCCATAAGACTATGAGGAGATTTTTCAGCAAAAACTTTGCAGGCCAAAACAGAGTGGCATGACATGTTCAGACTGCTAAAAGAAAACAAAACAAAACAAAACAAAAAACCCTGCCAACGCAGAATACTTTATCCAGTAAAGTTTTCCTTCAGAATGGAAGGAGAGATGGTTTTCCAGACAAGCAAAAGCTAAAGTTCATTATCATCACATCTCCCTTATAAGAAATGTTAAAGAGAGTTCTTCAAGAAGAAACCAAAAGACACTAATTAGTAACAGAAAGATATATCAAGGTATAAAAGTCACTGGTAAAGGTAAATACATAGTTAAATTCAGAATACTCTGATGTTGTAATGGTAAAGGGTAAGTCACTTATAACTCTAGCATGAAGGTTAAAAGAAAAAAAGGGCTGAAAATAACTTTAATGATAATAACTTGTTAATGGATACAGAGTATAAAAAGATGCATATTATGACATCAAAACTATAAAGTGGAGGGGGAGGGTGTACAAATCTAGAGCTTTGTATACATTAGAAGTTAAGTTGTTATAAGCTTAAAATAAACTATTATTAATATAAAATACTTTATAAAAATAAAATAAAATCAACAACCTTCAGAGGGCCAAATCATTACAGTGCCACCTAGTGGTCCAGCTTCTTGCCCAGAAGAGCCTACAGTGAGAAGAGCTGAGTGTAGCTATGCCCATGGGCTGCTTAGGAAGTGGGGGAGGGAGTGCATACAGATCTCCCTGTGTCTTCTGGATGCTCTATGTGGTATAATGAATGACTATTTGACAGCCAACATGATTTGAGTTTAGAGAGGAAAATTAACAGGTAGATTTCAAGAACCAATTTTCTTCCCAATTAGATAATTTCAAATAAACACCTACAGGTGGTTTTTATTACATGTAACTGGAAAGCATGCACTTTGCCACACTTTCCCACTTATTGTGTCTGGGATTATGATGGGACATCAAATGGTCTTCTGTGGTTAGAAGCTCTCTCTTTTTATATTGTTACCAGAGGAAAGTTGGTTTCAGGGATCTCAGAACATTTTATCTTTCCACTCAAGAAAAGTGTCTTCCACACAATGCACTTCTTTGAAGCATGAAGACAATACAATTCACTGAGACACTCTGTTAGTAATTAACTGTCTTCAGACCCATGGTGCTCAGATGGAAGTTCAGCATCCTTCTTTCACTTACAAGAAAACCATTTAAACCTCCTTCTATGAAAGCAGATAGAGTTACCAATGGAAAGATTTAGTATAGTTTAGAAACAGGAATGGAAAGTAACAGACAGTAGGTTTGAGGCATCTCTTTCAAACTAATTGAAATGAAAATGACAAAGAAAATGCAATGAGAGAGATTTGAACATATGATATGTTTGCAACAAACCCTCTTTCAGTAATACCCAAGATAACACGGAAAATATACAATGCAACATGAATGTCAATATCAAATGAGTCTGACTGAAAGAGAATTACATCAATTGAGTTGGAATCATGCAAAGGTGAGGGTCTTTGGTGGTTCTGAGACTAGACTAGGACGATAACAGAAATATCAGTGCTATGCAAAGAGATTCTCAGAGATGTCTCCTCAACCATGACTAATCCAACACAAACCTTAAAAGTCATGAGTTGAAGTGAGGGTACATTGCTTGACCTAAGGGAAACTTGGAAGCCTATAAGAGAAGCCTGAAGGGAGAAGGTAAGAGAGAATTAGACCCCAAATAATCCATTGCCCTAGTGCCAATTTCAAGACACATACCCTAACTAGAATGACTCCTTTGTATCCTTGAAGGGCTATCCCAGACTGTGTGTTTTTCATTAAGAAAACTACAATTCAGAATCTATTTAAATTACTCTGTGAAAGCTTAGGCCTGTGAACTAAAACTTACAGAGGCTTAGGTTTAGTAAAGTGATTCCAAACAGAAATGCTTGAGAAATTTGATTTCTTTTTCTTGTAGACTTGAGAGTAGGAGGAAGCAGAAATAAACACTCATTAAAAGTATATTGGACTTAATTATATGAAGACATAGTATTTCTCTAGGGTTTCAAATGGAGCATTTGTTTTTATGTGATGACGGTGATTGGTGGTCAGGATTATTACAACTAATTATAACCTCTTGTCGAAATTGTTAGGCAAAACATAAAGCATCAAACTGGTGGGCTCTGTAGTATAGCTTGTTCTAAGAAATTCTGTTTTTTCATTTTATACTCTCATAGTAATTTAAGCTGTACCAGTTCTCAGACACCCCTTTATAACATACAGCCAGAAATACTGTTTATATGCAAAAACAAACATACACTTTTAAGTGAGAGATCCAAGACAACTGCAGTGTTGCTTGACTGGAGACATTGTCTCTTGGCTCTTGTTCTGCTTGCTATAAGACACCGGTGAATACAGCTCTCTCCCAACACTGCCTCTTTTAGTGGTTATTTGTTAATGAGGCCCAGCTTTCATGTAGAATTTTAATTATATTTGATTTAGTTTATGCTAAACTCACATTAGTAAAACGACCTAGTAATATCACTGGGGAAGGAGGATGTACCTGGGGATACTGACATCTATGACCAAAAGTTCCTATATCACTGAAAAGACTGGATTTCTTGATGGTTTTCCATTTTAATATTTAACAGTCCTTTCTAAAATAATCGGTCTTCCCTTTCACCTCCCTACCACAAAACTGTGACAAGCCATAAGTTCTTTAAATTGAAAATTGATAAGAAAGAATAAGTCCTTGATTTAGAATTACACTTTTTCATCTTGATCCTGTCCTATATTTTCTGTAGCCAAAACTATATGCTTGGATAGTAATAGTGATCCAAAGAATTTCTCTGGTAGAACCTTCCCAACAGATCCTGATTTTTATAGAGTAAAATAGTATGGTCACTCTGTCCAGCTTTTTATTCTTTTACTGTTTTACACAAATTAAAATTAAATTGAAGTGAGTTGAAATGAATTGAATTGAAATGTTTAAAATGATGGCTGATTCATGCTCAGGAAACAAACATTTCTTTCTTTCTTTCTTTCTTTCTTTCTTTCTTTCTTTCTTTCTTTCTTTCTTTCTTTCTTCATTCATTCATGAAAGAAAATCTTGTCATCGTGAAGCTCATGGTCAAACAAATGTCTTTTAGAAAAGATCCCCAAGGGTGTAGTGGGGATGGAGAAAACATTTGGAAATCCAAAGAATATGGAGCCCAAACTTGCTAGGTAAGAATGACATGGTTAACCTTATCAAAGCAATAGAGAACACATTAAAACCAATGAAAAATTAAATCTAAAATTTAACAACTTGAAAATGTTTCTGTTTTATTTTGAGGGTTATATTTCTGTGCAATCAAAAGACTTCAAAAAAAAAAAAAAGGCCACATCAAAGGGCTCTTGGGGAAATGCTTAAAAATACTGAGGCTTTCGAAAGCAAAGTAAGTATTGCAGAATAGGCTGTTCATTTTGGTTTCCAATGGAATCATTTCCAGGAACACAGACCATCTGAGTTCATAAAACAAAAGCTTGAGTTCCAGAAGTATGGACTTTAAGCAGATTTTACTATTCAGTTCATAACATAAACTTGAAAGGAAACAAACAAGGCTCTCAACACAGCTTCAGGCTTTCCAGGGACACATCATTGGTGCTCAGAGGTCTGGGGTAGGAAACTGGAGTACTATAGCCAAAAGTAAAAGTGTACTGTGACATCATCCTGCAAAGGAATGAGCTAGCCCTCTGTCCTCAACCCTCCAGCTTGATTTGGGGCCTTTGGTAATATTTACTGAATCCTGGCACCATCAAAAACCTAAAGAAACAACTACTCATTTAGTATACATAGTAGAAAGAAAGATCAGATGGGAGACTTTGATACTCTGCTGATTTTCTCCTGCAGAATTTTCACAGCAGTCGAGATAACAGTGCTTTCCTTTTGCTCGGTGGAAGCAATGTCATTTTCTGCAGGTTTGAGGTATTTGTACAGTATGGAGAGGGGGAGGGATGTCCCTGCATTAACAATCTGAGGATATCTGGAAACTCAAATACAGAGACAAATTAAGCCCCAAAGTTCCAGGACATTTTGTCTTAGAATTTGGTAATAATTACTTAGGTAAAGAAATCTAAGCTGAACTTGTCTTATCCCAGGACACCAGTAAAATGAGCCAAAAATAAAAGCTCTTGGTTTGGATTAGTCACAGAGTGAATAAGAAGATCAACCACTGCCAAGTGTTGGTCATAATTTGGCAACAAATGTGATTAGGTTATTCTGAGAAATTGGGATGATTTGATGGATAAACTCCAGGGGTCAAGAACCACAAGAAAGAAGCTATATTCCTTCTGCTCAGCCAAATGTACTTGTTCTGCTTTCTTCTAAAACATTGTGCCTCTTTTCATCTCCATTTCCTTACTCTTGCTATCCCAAACACTTGAAATGTCCTCACGTAACACTTCTGCCTGTTAACACCCTACTCATACTTCATCATCCAGCTCACTCAAAAGCTATTTCCTTTATGAGTCCTTTCTAGCCTGCAGTTACTTCTCCTTCTTATGGGTTTTTAGAGCCTTTGTTTCTCAAGATGCTTAGATATTTTTTTTGCATATATATTATTAGTAAGCTTGTCTGATCCATTCTACTAGATTGTAAACTCTTGGAGAAAAAAAGGTGTGTGTATACGTATTACTAATGTATCTTAATAATAATGTATATTATTATCATTATCATTATTATTGCTATTCCCTTGCCTTCTATAGTCTTGGGACCACAATGGATGTCAAGATGTCAATGGATATTAATTCAATAAACTAAGCAGCAATGCCTGGCACAGGGAAAGACTCAGCTACAAAAGGGCTCCTTCGACTTTAAGAGTGTAATTTCCTGGAGACTACTTATATAATCTAGACATCGGAAGAATGTTGCTGCCCCTGCCACCTAGAGATCTGATAAACTTGTCTAAAGTCTAATGCTATGGCCTGATATAATCCAAAACCAACTCATGATTTCTGCAAATTCTTGCACCACGTTTCCTCCTGTGTCTCTCAACTTCAATGCTCTTGCCTCTAAGCCTGCTGCTCCCTCTGTTTTGTATCACCTTAAACAGCTTGCTAAGCCATCCTGTCTCTCATTTCAACAAAAAGTTCGACGAGAGCAAGCACCTCTGACTGTTTTGTAGACTTTATTCATATCACAACACAGGGGTGTTCAGGCAAGTTCAGGCTCTTCTACCACTCCCTGTTCTCCTCCCCTCACCATTCTGGAGTTATAAATAAATTCTTCCTCCTTTGCCTTACTTATATTGGCAACTATGCCCACACCAGCTCCCTTGTAGTTCTCACCTACTACTTCAAAAGACTTATTAAAGGATTTCTGACAGATTTATACAGTGCTTTGCAAGAAGAATTCTAGAGGACGTTTGTTCTATTCATTGCCTGACAACCTGCCATTGTATTGAACCATGATATAAGCAGCCCGGTCAGAGTCTTCTGGTTTTCCATATTCTTAGAAACAGACTAATCACTATTGTTCTTTTTTTTTTTTTTTAACTCCCTTCAGGCTTACTTGTTCCTAATTCTTAGATCCTAATTCCTTTGCCATTTATTTATTCATTCATCTGAGATACCTACTATGTGCCATGTACTTATTTTACAAGGACAAATAAGACAGATTTCTTTCCTTCAAGAACCAGGTTAACACTGAGCCTGACTTACCTATTTTCTCACCTGGTCCAAGAGAAATAGTTCTGGGTATTTCCTCTTACACCAAGAGGTAGCTCTCCTTTACTACAACTCAAGACTCAGTGATCAGGGTCAAAAATCCTATGCTTTTAGGAGACACTTGGGCAAACTGCAGCTTCAATATCTTGGTTTAGTAGAAGAAATTAGTAATAAAGTTAAACTTAAGACTAACTGAATATTAGGCCTAAAGAAATACTTGAAACCACCCAAAATGACAGCTGAAGTTAAAGAATAGGCTAATTTATTCAATCCTTTTAGAAAAGATAAGGATATTCTGCAAATAGGCTTTCTTTTATGACCTTTAAAGTGTTCCTATTAAGACCAAATATTTCCCTTCCTTGAATACACATATTTTCCTTTAAATATCCTTGAAATGTTTGATCAACATCTAAGGCTAAAACACCATGTACCTTCATTAGTTATTAAAAAAATGAGCCAAATATTTTTAAATGCTTATAATATTTTTAAACCATTGTACCAAGACCAAACTTCCTGAATTATAGAAATAAGAGAACAAGCTGTATTAAAAATAGAATGACTTTTGCTGGCACGGTAAGGAAAAGAATGGAAAGGAATTAATAGTTATTAAATATTTTCCAAGTATGCTCAATGAAGATGTGTATATATGTTCACCAAAAGAAATATAGCACAATTTATATAAACCCAAACTGGAAGCTACCCAAACACTCATGAAGAGTAGGGCGGACAAATTAATTGTCATATTTATTTAATGGTACACTGTAAAGAAATAAGAATTAACACATTATAACTCCAAGCATCAATATGGATGAGCCTCCCCCCCCCAAAAAAAAAAATCAGGCATGATAGAGTATAAATCCATTATTCCATTTACATACAGTTCAAAAACACGTAAAATTGAGAGGAGTCAGAAGGGTAGCTGTTAATGACCAGAAGGAGGCATGACTAATGCTTCTGGGAAGGTGATAATGTTCTATTTCTTGACCTGGGTGCTGATTTTATGGATAAGTTTTATTTTTAAAAATTTGTTGAGCTCTATACCTTGAATTTGTGCACCAAATTTTTGTTTCCAAGCAACTGTCACATGCATAAGATTTTTAATGCATGTTCTTAGAGAAAAACTATAAAGCTCATGTTCTAAATAAATTATTATACATCCACATATGAATATTATGCAGCCATGGTACTATACCAAATGATTTTAAGTGATTTTCATGAGATATTATTAAGTAAGAAAAGAAAGATGAAAAAAATTATATATATTATCCCATTTTGGTAAAGAAAATAGTAACCAAAACAAGAACAACAAGTGCATTATTATATATGTTAAATATTTAATACTAATAATATCTTCATGATATTGGTAGAATTATTATTCCTACTTGCACTGAAGAAGCAGAGGCAAGATTCAGTGATTCACTTGAGGTAACATTTCAATATAGAGTCACATAGAGAACTTCTTTTATTGAGTCATTAACCAAAACTCTTTGGAAAAGAATTCTTCTTAAGGTGCAGACAACTAATATTACCATCCAGTCAATGTTCAAACCTCTTTTCACAAGACCAATAATAGCTCGTAATATATAGTACTTACCTCCTGCACAGGTCAGGCACATTGTCTATATCCTGTAGATTAGTACCAAATTCTGTGCCTCATCTTCTCTAGCCAAGCCTACTGCTCCCGAGGAGCACCCATGAGCTTATCAATGGCTTAATGGAAATCACATGGCTCCGAAGTTGCCCAATCTGGGTTTGTATCAAGTCCCAGTCTCTTACCAGCCATGGGAACCCAAACAAGTTGTTTATCTTCCACAGAAAATTCTATAACAAGATCTTAATGGAGTTGTGAGGAATAAGTGAGATAAAGAATGTGAAGCAGAAGCATACCACTTGGCATCTGTGAGTGTTAATGACCTTTGGAATAAAGAATACCCTTCTTCCATCATAGTCCAGTATCATAAAAGTCCATTATGGTGGGGAAAAAATTCTGTCCTATTTAATTTGTAAACCTGTAGCATTATGGCTTTGTAACACAAAGATGGCTAAGTCCTGCAGATTTAATATTCATACTATTTTTTGAGTACTACTGTGGGTAGAAATTGTTATGTGGTCGATATACATTATCCCATTTAATCCTCCTGCCTCTAAAAAGCAGTCAGTGCTCATGTTGGCACTTAGCATTCATTCTAATCTCCTTCTGGTGAGCTTTCCTCTACTTCGGAGGCTGGAAAGTTAAAAACTACATTTTCCAGACTGCCTTGTGTCTGGGGTTCTGTCTGGGATTACAGATTCTCCAGTCAGATGAGATTTGAGAGATAGAAATGAGACAGAGGCCTTGCTCCTGATGTTTGCACTGGCAATAAGGTAGTGGAGGCATGTGCTTTTCACTGGCATCATCAGTGAAGGCCCCTGTGTCCAGTCATAGTTGCACAGTGTAACCAGGCAGGGCATGGGGCATTCATTTTACCAGTACCAATTGTAGCAGGCATAGTGAGAGAGAACAGTGGCCTCTTAACCATGGTGGCTTCCCAATTGTAAGGGCTCCCGAGTCATAAGAGTGGTAGAGCTCATGGTTTTCTGACTCTAGAAGAGGCATGAGCTCCCTTTGACTTGGTCCTGAGGCGTGACTTTTGGGAATCTGCTCCTTAGGCTTCTCAATGATTCTGTAAACCACTCACTATTTCTTCCCATGTAAATTTGCTAGCATTCTTTTCTCTGCAACTAAATCCTGACTGATACCGATAGTATTGTTATGGTTATTTTCCAAGTGAGGAAACTGAGGCCCAGAAAGCAAGGCAACTTGCTTGACTGATCGGCAGCCCAGGTGGACATATTTATACTCTCTGAGTGGGAACAATGACACATCAGCATTTCTCATGAGGCCATCTTCATAGAACTAAATTCCAAGAGTACTCAGCTCTTCTCGGTCTGGTTGTTTGACACATGTAAACTCCTCACCCTGAACTTCATTCTTACTGGGAACATGCAGGAAAAAACTGTCCTCAGTGGCAGAAATGATACTTATGACATGTCTGAAACACATGTCTGTATTTCAATAGTGTTTCCTTTCTGAGAACTTGTGTATCTTATAGTTAATGTGGAAACTGATCCATTTGTAAATAATTGTGCCTATATTAGCACTCTTGGTTCAGATTTCGGATATTTCAGATGAATTCTAATTATATTGAATTTTTGTTTCTTTTCATTTTATTCAGGTCAAACTCAGATCCTCTCTGCTCATTTACTCATTCATTCATTTAGTGAGTGTTGAGTACCTACAATATGCTAGTGTTTTAGGGTAATAAAAAGATAATAACCATGTTACCTACCTACCCTCTAGGAACTCAGACTTCTGAGAGAGATAGGCATACAGACATACAAAATAAAGTGTTCTACAATATTACTTACTAAGTTAGTGGACGACGAAACAATCAGCTCTGCCTGGAGGAATCAGAGAAGGAAGAACTTCCAGCCTAAACAGGAGTTCACTCAGCCGTCAAGGAAACTGCACTGGCAAAAATGCAAGAACCATTAAGGAGTATAGTGCTTTCTGCCTCATTAGAGCAAGCAGAGCAACTAAGAAGAAGCTTGAGTGATATCATGTTATTTTTAATAATGCAAAGCAGATTTACTTACATGTGCAACAATGAGGGTTAGTATGCTAGATAATAAGGAAGGCAAATGGAGAATATTTATATTTAAGTAGTCTACATTTAAGTAGCTGACTTTGGGACCTACTATAATGGGAAGATTTGCTATGTTGCCTTCGAAAGTTAAATATCTTCACTTGACCCTGCAGCAAGCTTTTCAAACAGGCCCTCCCCCTGGACCAGCGCTTTTACTTCCTTCTGGTGGCCAAGATGATATTCCAGAGACTGTGTTCTTCATTTGTTTGTCCATTAACTCTGCCACGCAGTCTAAGCGGTCAGTTTCATTCTTTTCAGAAGCCAGGATTTTTAGGTCTTACAGGACCTTGCTTAACAAGTTCTCCAACTGCAGAGCTAACTTTAAGGCCGTATGCCACTTCCCCCAGTTATCAACATCAGGCTTCTTAAACACTGGAAGGCAGATTCTATCCCTGCATTTTCTTAGACATTATAGGTCTAAGGGTTGTCGAATTTAAGTTGCCTATGGGATTGTCTTGGAAGAACTGTGCGGTGGGCAATTTATAAATAAGAGTACTGGTGTCAGGGGAGAATCAGGGCTTGCATTGTTTGTTTTCTTAATGCTTAGCTCAAATAATTACCTTCAAATGTTCCTGATTAAACAACACACTTCTCCATATGTTGATAATTAATTTGACTTTCGAGTAGCATCTCATGTACATACTTTTTGGTTTAGGCTTTTGAGCTTATTTAGAAAATTTTTTTAAATAATTAATTTTTTAAAACATTTTATTTTGAAATCATTTTAAACTTACAAAAGAATTTCAAGAATGGTATAAAGGACATCTCTGTACCCTTTCCCCAATTTACCAGTTTTCGCCAATTTTTAACATTTTGCCACATTTGAGGACTTGTGCATGTTTCTTCTCTCTTTCTCCACACACTCATGTTAATTTTTTTCTGAATTTGACAGCACTTTGCAGCCATCATGTCTTTTTACTTTTTTATTTTTATTTTTATTTTTTACTGAATACGTATTTTCTAAGAATAAAGCAGTTACTAAATTCAGGAAATTTAATATTGACATAATTTTAATGTACAATCTTATGCTGATTTTATCAGTTGTCTTAATAATACCTTGCAAAACAATTTTTGGTACATTATCCAGTCCAACAACACACTGATATTATTTAGAGGCTATAGGGAACCAAAACGTTATTCTGAAAACATTTGGTCGTCATAAATTAATTTATTTATAATGTAGACTTTACATAAATTTTATTCAAGGATAGACCAACCCATCCCCCTTAAAGAGGTCAGTCCAGTCTTGAAAGGACCTAGTCTGTGAAGGTAGATTTCCTTACTCATTCACTACAGTGTCAAGTTGCTCTTTCCAATAAAAAAAAAAAAAAATAGAGGGAAAGATTTGAAACCATCTGTTTGTTGTATGCCAGTGGCTTAAGAGGTGAAAGAAAACAAACTTGTTCCCACTTCTTTGTCAAAATCCTGGCATGCAGACCCTCTGTTTTCTCAATTAATTGTAGAATCTTGACTGATGAATGGGCATTCTTTAACCTGAGCTGACCATTTGGGATTTAAAATTAGCAATGTAATTATATTTACTGGACCACTGATTGAAGGGAAATTGTACTCGGCTGATGAATTTGCATATTCTGAAATGGGTCATGGTAGCAGATGGCCTTCTAAAAAGCAAAAAATAACTCTGGAGTTGGTTGCTCTTTCTCCTGGCTTCCATAATTGAACTCTGCTGCATGAGAGTGTGAATGATCAAATCAGGTCAGGGAAATGTGGCGTGTCAGGAAAGGTAATCAAGAAGAGCAATGAATTGTCAAAGAATAATATTTTGATCTTAAATCACCATATATTGAAATATGAATATAAAATTAATGCTGAGGGTTAAATCATAATTAACATTTGTTATTATGTGTTTAATCTCTTGGGAACTATTCTAGATACTTTACATGTATTGACTTGTTTAATCTGCACCATAAACCTGTGAGTGAAGATTAGCAAAATCTACATTTTACAAATGAGAAAACTGAGATTCAGAGAGTATATTCAATATGAACATTTTTCTCTTTCATCATATGAAATATTTAACTGAAGGCCAAGAAGATCTTATTTATATTAAGCTCAACAGGGTAATATTTAGATCATGTTTTCTGAATTGCATTTTTAATTAACACAAAACAAAACAAAACAGTGGGGTACCTTGAAGAAATGACTCATTCCGGGTCTGGTGCTGAAAATGTACAAGATGAGCCTAGAACATCTTGTCTTACCCAATAGCAAGAAATATATCAGAAATTATTGTAATTATGCCAAAAGGACTCAAGAGCTCTTACCGAGCCAAGAAGGACAAATATGAGCATCAATAAAGGCGATGACTAAAATGGATTTAAACACATAGAATATGTTTATTTAAACACATAGACTATTTCTAAATCCATCAATTTATAATAATAACAACAACAACAAAAAACCCCCACAGTTATATTCTTTAAAGGCTCTAGGGAACCAAGCACTATTTTAATAACTGGTCAGTACAGAAAACAAGTAAAACTTTTCCCCCCTGCTTTTTCTACATAAACTGTATCTCAGTGTAACCAAATATTTAAAGAGGGAAAGTTTCTTTTTATAGAAGTAATCTATCTAAGAAATGAAGAAGGATAATAGAAAGATCACAATTTGAAACTCCTAATGAGTTAGTGTTTCTAGGCAACAATCAACAATGGCTGATAAGATAAAAAAGAGACATTATATGCTTCTCTGTGGAAGTATTCACACGACCTACCTATATGATAGTCTTGCCAAAGAAACCAAACCAGAATCTGTTTAAGCTGCTGTATCTTACAGGAAATACAAAGGACAGAGGAACATGCTAAGTGACACCATGGAGGAACAATCCAGAACAGAGGAAAATCAGGACAAAAAGAACAGGTTTTTGTTGTTGTTGTTGTTGGTTTGTTTTAACAATAACAGGAGCAGAAGTGTAAGGAGAGAAAACCTTTACATTAAAAGAGACTTAAGAAATTATTGTCAATCAATGGTAATATATAGAGATTTTCGGATCCTATTTCAAACAAATTGTAAAACAAAGCACAACCAAAAAAACTAAAATCAGAACATTATGGACAATCATGAAAATAGGAACACTGATGATATTAAAGAATTATAGTTGGAGTTTTCAGAATATGATGATATAATTATGTTTAAAAAGGAGAGTCCTTGTCTTTAGCAGTACATACTGAAATATTGTAGAAGAAACCATATGATATCTTGGATTTACTTCAAAATAATTGTGAGTGGTTGAGGGAATCTGTGGTGATATATTGAAAAAAGATAAATAATAACAATTATTGATCTAGGTGATAAGTACATGGAATTCATTATACTATTCTTTCTCTTTCTGCATATGTTTGAAATATTTCATAGTAAAAGCATGTTTTTAAGGTGGCTCAAACACATAAAAATGAACATTTATTTGTGACGAACAGCCTAAATGTTTATCAGTGGTGAATGAACAAATAAAATGTGGTATATCTACACAATGGAATATTATACAGCAATGGAAAGGAATGAAGTAGTTATACAGGCCACAACATGGATGACCCTTGAATACACTATGCTAAGTGAAAGAAGCCAGTCACGAATGATGAGATATTGTATGATTCCATTTATATGAACTGTCCAGAATAGGCAAGTCCACAGAAGGAGAAAGAGCTGGGGTGAAGAGCGGGAATGAAAATGGAAATAGTATTTTTTTTGGCAATGAAACATTTTACATTGATTGTTGTGATGGATGCATGACTCTGTGAATATGCTAAAAATGATCAAATTGTATGCTTTAAGTGGGTGAGTTGTATTGTGTGTGAATGATATCTCAATAAAAATGTTTTCCAAAGTTTAACCTAAAGATTCTAGAGATAACTTCCATTTATAGAAAATACGAGGAGATAAAGGAACATGTTAAATGACACCAAGAAGTAAACAGGCAAATCCAGAATATAAACTATTCTACAAGACCACTGACCCAGTTTTTACAGAAGAAACAGGAAGAAATAGGAGACTTAAGAGGCATAATAATCAAATTCGATATGTAATCTTGCCTGAATCCTGATTAGGCCAAAGGAAGTGTAAAAATAATTTTTTGATATTAGGCACTGTTATTATGAACTTGAAAGTGGACAATATGGAAAAAGTTACTGTAAATTGTGTTGGGAGAGATAATGACATTAGGGTCTTTAGAAAAATATTCATAGTTTACAGAGGCATATTGATGTGTGTAGGGTGTTAGAATGCCTAGAATTTGATTAAAAACTTTTAGCCAATGAAAGAAAAGGGGAAAAAAGAAATAGATGAAACAAAAAGGCAAAAAAATTTTTAATTATTCTGGAATCTGGATATTCTATTCTTTCTTTCTTGTGTATGTTTGAAATGATACCCTAAAAAATAAAAAAGAAGAAGAAAAAGGAGGAAAAGAGAAATTATATACATACATCTGGCATTTTATATGTTGGAGACATTCTTTAAAACTTCTATTTTCCAATATTTTAAACTTTAACTTAATGTATTTATTTCTTAAAGTTACTTAAATACTTGAGATAGTTTTATTTAAATCTAATCAAACTTTCCTTCTTTAGAAAGAAAACAAAATACAACATAATTATAAATGTTGGCTTATCAGAGTTATGTATTTTATTGGGGGGGTGTTTTAAGTTTGTAGAAGAAAACAAGTATAAATCAAAGTTCTCTTAAAAGTTATTAGAAAAATTACCTAGACATGAATGAAATGATGGAATTTCTAAAGCAAACTAGAATTTTGAAGTTATAATGTTAATAATTGAATATTAATTCTCACAGAATAAAAACTAAGTGATCAGTTATGTGTATAAAAGCCATTCTTGAGGGCATTAAAAATTTGTATCAATGGTACTGTTTAAAGAATAACAATAAAATAAACACCATGCATCCACCCTTCCTCATATCTTTATATTATTGAATTGAATCTTTATAATTTTATTAGATTGGATGTAGCTTTGTACATGTTGAATGTACAAAGGCCAAAAGAATGATAACAGAAATGTATTTCTCTCTCCCTTGACAGCTTAAGCCATCTAGGCAGATCTGGTGGCTTCACGGTGTCAGGAACCAGAATCTGTGTCATTCTACTGTTCTCAATTCATGGCTCTTATTCCGTGCTCTCAAATGGTTTTTCCAGGTCTCACCATCATTTCAATATTCTTGGCAGGAGAAAGAAGGAAACACATCTCTGTTGTTTAAAGGGCATGACCTGGTGGTGGCAGTGATCACTTTCCCTCATGTCTTCTTCATTGTATCCTTTCTTCTGCTGGCCTTAGGTTTACCTATTATTGTTTTTCTAGCCTCTAGAGTTAAGCCTTAACATATTTATTTTCATTCTTTCTTGGTTTTTAATTAATAGATTTAGGTCTACCACTTAAATTCCTCCTTGGTTCTTAATATTTTCAGTGTAATAATTTGTTTAAATTAATATTTTTTTATTTCTAAAATTTTTAATTGACTCATATCTTCCTATTTTATTTATATTTGCCTGAGTTTTAGAAATATAACTTATTATTCTACTTCATGGATTTAATTTCTTTATCTCTCTGAGTGTTCCAAGCATAACTATTTTAAGGTCTTTTTAAGAATCTTCTTTACAAATTTATGCAGAATCGATTTATTTTCTGATTGTTAATTTCAAAAGCTGTTTTTGTTGCTGTTGTGTTGTTTGTTTGTTTTTTCATTGTTAAATTCCTTGGTATGTTTTGGAATTTTGATTTGTAGTCTAATTTTATGTGTGACCTTTTCCCCATATCGCTTTTTGGCTGACTCCTCCCTATCTAAAGGGTTTGCAAAGGCCTCCATCCTTCCTCATTACAAAGTCTGAATGGGCCAGTCCTGCCCTTTGATATGATTGGTGAAGTCACCGATGTAGGTGGAGACTGTGTTTATTCACTCCCCCAGGTATACAGGCAGAATTTTCAGTAGATTTTTCTCTTGAGTCAGAGAGCCCCAGCCTGATTTCAAGCAGTGAGCATACCCCATCCTCTCAATTTATGTGAAGTACTTTTAGTACTTTTTGCCACCCTTAAAGTTTTCATTTCTGCAGTGCAGTAGCCAGTGGCTTTACTTCCTGTATATTGTTATATGTTTCTGTTCTGCCTTGGTTTATGGAGATGAGTATCCCCATGAAGATGCTTGGCCTATAAAGAAGTTAGACTATGTAGGAAGACAATTTTGTGTATATGAAAATCTGTTTCCTCTATTTCCAGGGCACAAAACTTAATGAAAGTTTTAGCCTCTTTTGCAATTAGGTTTGACTGTGTAACTGAGTTATAGCTAAGAAATGTGGGCAGAAGTGATAACCGACATTTCTAGGCCTGTCTCAGAAAATCTCCTGTCTCATGCTCCCCACTCTCTTTTTCTCCTGGTCATTGGCTGAAAGTGATGGACTTTGAGATCTTAAGAAATGGAGGAGCCATGCAATGAAAGAAGCCTGGGTCCCTGAATTACCTGGTTGAAATTTACTTGAGTGAAAAATAAATTCTTATATTACACCACTGAGATTTCAGTTTGTTATAGCAGCTGGCATTTCCCTTAATAATGCACAATGTCATTCTAATTTGGTTTTTCGTTTATGTATTTTTAATTTTCTGTCTTCTTTTTCTATCTGACATATCAATGCAATGTATTTTGAGAAGAAGGGATATCTCAGGTAATCAATTTATAAGGGCATGTTGGCCAGATTTCTGATCATGATTTTTGAATAATCTCTACATAACATTTTCTATTCCTAAGACAAGTATCAATTATATATAAATGTGAAATCATGCTGTCATTGAAAACTCAGTAATGTTTCTGTGAATTTTATCTCTACAGCAACACACTGTACTTGCAGCAAGGCATAACCGTTATAAGCTCTTGATTCATTTGCTGTTATTTCAGGAAGCATCAAGTAACAGACTCCTCCACACAAATCTATCAGTTTCAAACTGCTTGACTAAAGACATGTCTTTGCCAACCTCTCTAATATGTATTATTGCTAGGCCCGTGGCTAGTTCTGTGTCAAACCCCCAAGGTACAGTTTGTATAAATATAGTAAGTACTTCCCATGCATATTTAATCAATTTACATGTAACCAAGCCATTCCATAGCAGGGCAGAGCTGCCTCTGTTTTATTAGGAATATAAAGAAGTCTGAGTCATCTTGACCAGTCACAGGCTAGTTTCTCCCTTGTGGCTTGAACATATGCCTGCTCTTCCTTTGACACATGGTGGCCTCTCAAGAGCATACTAAATATGTCATTGAAGATTTCTGTTTAGAGATGACAACAGAAGTAAATGCCTCTGCCTGTCAAATCTGATTCTGTCACAGAGCATCTCCTGCTGGGGTCTTTTGAATTTAGACTCTTTCCTCTCAACCATCCTCTCACATGTTTTCTTCAAATGGTTGTTAGCATCACTATTGCTTTCTAATTGCAATTTTTCAGACCATTTTACTCAGGGATCCTTGATTCCGTGGGTGCTGCTAAGATTAAAACAGGATAAACACCTACAAGAGGTTTCCTATCTTATCTTTGCATTTTTCTCAATGTATTTTATTTATTTTTACTTTTTTATTTCTTTTTCTTTTGAGTTCCCCACTGCTTTCCTTCCTAATTTTTTTTGACAATCCTTCATTTCATTATGTCAGTTACAAAGAAAGATCTTTCAAAATCCTCCTTAAAGCTCATCTCCCAGGAATGTAGCTGTAGATCACCATATTTGCTTCAGGGGGCTCTAACTGGGGTAGAAGTGCTCCAGGGAATTTATGCTTTTGGGTTCATGTGGAGGTTTCCGGAAAGAAGGCCCATAAATTGTATTAGAACCTCAAAGTCAACTGGGCCCAAGAAACTTAAGAACTATTATTATTGTGTAATTTGTTTTTTTCCTGCAACATCCAGGAAATGTTGAGGGATAAGGCTTTTAGGATCAGTTATTTTAGTTTACAATAAATCTTGTCTTTGGTGGATGCTTCTGTCAATCTCAACAGTAACAATGATAGATATTTGAATCAAAAGCCTTGAACTTTCATAAATTTGATAACAGAGGGGAAAAAATCAAGAGCAAGGTTAAAGACGTAAGACTAAATTGTAATTCCTGTTCTGCTTCAAATGCAATAAAAACTCTTAAATTTTAAATAAAGTGATGGGATTAGAGGACAGGACAAGTGCAATGGAGTAGGGAAGAACTATGTTTGGAAAGCTCAATTTGAATTATTTAAAAATTCTTATTACAAACTTAAAGTATAATTGCAATCATTTTATCACATACATTGTATAAATTAAAAATACAAGCGGTCACTAATAAAACAAAGTGAGAGAAGCTAATGAGAAATTACAATTTAAAATAGTGGTGTTAATTGGTCCTAAACCTTCAGTATGTTAATATGAAAGGTAATTTCCTTCTAAGAAACTTTGATTAAAGAAATCTTTTTAAGTCATAGGATTCTTCTGCTACTAATTTTTTGAAAGGTCACCCCACTTACTTTTACAATGGTTAATTCAAGTTCTCTGTGGAGTAGTAGTTTCATTTTCCATTTCAATGACTTTCTTGGGGTTTGGCCTTACCAAATGTTCTCATAGCTTTGTATTTTTGCTTATTCCCTCTGGGCATTTGTTACTGACCCCTCAAATCATCATTATAAAGCGTTAGATCATTTTTGGTGGTCTAGGGAGTAGATGGAGCTTGCGTCTTACTGATGACACATAAGCAGCTGTAGGCCAAGCCCACTCAGAGGCCAGATGTTTCTTCAGGGTCCACTGACTTGCTTGAAGCGCTCTGCAATCAACATTCCTTACTGTGAGCCCAGCTGGCTGCTTTCTCACCCTGTCTTCCCTTCACAAGCCTTACCTTACAGAGTTTTCTTCAGTAAATCTGCGAGGGAATCCCAGCAGTAATAGGAGCCCAAGATAACCATGTACAGAGAACAGAAAAGAAAATCTCCCCGCAAATCCCAGATTCTATTTTAACCACAGAGTTTGCTCCCTTTCACTGATCAGAGAGTTAATAGGACTTACTAACATATGGTAAAATGATTTTTATTATTTTTTCATTTTTTCTACAATATAGTTCAGTTGAGAAGCAACATCACTCAGAAATTCCTTAAAAAGGAAGAGAGACACAAGGCCAGTGAATCCATGAAATAGATAATCAGCCCCTGAATAATCAGGATCAGATTGTACAGTAAACAACTGTGCTCCCCCTACCCCCACGCGCACCCACCCCCATCTCCCTGGGAGCCAAAGGCAAGACCCAGCCAAAAACTCTCCCTGTTGGAGACCCAAGAAATTTCCTTCTGCGCTCAACTCGCCCTCCAACTCTACATGCATTCAGGACTACAAACAATTCCTTTTCAGCTTAGACATATCTTTTTTCACATTAAATGAATTTTCTGGACTTGAATGTGAATGTGACTCACTGACTCGGAGTTTACATAAGCACTGCTTCATATCTCTCTGAGTTTACGCCAGTGAACAGATTTTACATCTGCTGGCAGTGCCAGTCAGTGGCATTCAGAGACAGGGGCATTTGAAACCACATTTTTTGGCTCATTAAAGCCATTCTACCGATGTTGCTCCCCATGTCATTCAACCTATTTTCAAGCCGTTTTCTCAATGGTGCACTTCAGGGAGGTTGGGCATGGATTTTACTAAGAACTGGATCATGTCCATAAGCTTCATCAAAGCCAGTTTATTCTCAGGCTCTGGCAACCTTTGAATAGCTCTTCCACCTTTGCAGGCTCCCACACAAAGCCTTCTCTGCACAGTTTGCCCATGAACCAAGATGTTTATTTCGATTCGTTTCTAAAGTCATGGATGCCATAATGTTGCTTCTAATGAGGGACCAGGAGCTTCCACAAATATGTGCAAACCCAGAGATCTCTTTGGATATCTTCCTTGCCCTGGCCAATCAGAGAAGTGTTAGAAGCACAGAGTGCTTAAAAGCACCAGAGAAATAGGGCTGACTTAGAACTTTCCTCATTAATCAGGATGGCTTACAGAAAGTGTTGATTTCAAGCCTGAAAAGAAAATGGCTTTCTTGGTTGGTAGAATTAAAAAGCAGTGGTTTTCTTTTCTTTTCTGTTTCAGGCTGCAGTGGGTGGTGTGGTTGGTGGGAAGAAGCCTGGAAGTTTGTCCAGGTCATAGCTGCAGTTTTCTGTGTGAGTGAGTCCCAATCTCTTCCTTTGTGAGTTCCTCCATATATTCCTCTGGCTGAGGTCCTAAGGACATTAGCTCTGGTAGAAAGGGTTCCATGTTCAAAGCCCTTTCTCATTTTTTCCTGATGTCCCAACACCCCATCCAGGAACACTAGAGTAATCTGTCCAAGCACACTTTTGACTTGTGCTCTATTGAAAATACACCCTAAGAAGTGTATATCTCTTGATTTGGGTAATGGGCTGAATATTAAGAATTAACTGCATGATTAAAGGAGCTAGAATGTCTAATTCATTCTGTGATGACTGATAACAGACATTCACTTTTTCAGACACCTGAGATATGAAACTAAGGCTTTAGCCGGAGCAATTAGGCAAGAATGAAATAAGGAAATCCAGATTTAAAAGAAAGAAGTTAAACTATCTCTATTTTCAGATGAAATAAACTTGTATACAGAAAATCCCAAAATGGACAAACCAAAAATGAAATTAATAATTTCATTTATAATAACATTTAAAAAAATAAAATACTTAGAAATAAATTTAACCAAAAAGAAAAAAAAAGATAAAATCAACATTCTGAAAACTGCAACATTGTTGAAAGAAGTTAAATAAGACCTAGAAAGTGGAAAGATACTCATGTTCATGGACTAAAGGATGTAATAATGGTAAGATATCTGTACTCCCCAATTCAGTGCAATCCTTATCAAAATCCAAGCTGAGTTCTTTGCAGAAATTGCTAATCCTAAAATTCACATGGAAATTCAAGGGACCCAAAACAGTCAAAATAATCTTAAAAAAAAAAAATAACCAAGTTGGCAGAGTCACACTTCCCAACTTTAACACCTATTATAAAACTATGGTAATTAAGGCAGTGGGGTCCTGACATATGGGCAGACATATATCAATGGAATAGAATTGAGAGTCCAGAAATAAACTCTCATGTTTATTGTCAATTGGCATTCAACAAGGATTCCAAGACCATTCAATGGATAAAGAATAATCTTTCAACATATGATGCTGGGACAACAGATATACACATGCAAAAATACAAAGTTTTTTAAAAGAGTTTGAATCCCTACCTCATACCATATACAAACTAGAATGGATCAAAGACCTAAAATAATAGCTAAAACAGCAAAACTCTTAGAAGAAAACATAGGTGTAGAATTTTGTGACCTTGAGTTAGGCAATGATTTCTTGACTAGGACGCCAAAAGCCTAAGCAATTAAAAAAATAGCCAAACTAAGCAAAATTAATTTTAAAAATTCTTGTGCTCCAAAGGATACCATCAAGAAAGTGAAAAGACAAACTCACAGAATTGGAGAATTTTTTTTGGAAATCAAGTGACTGATAAAAGAATTGTATCTATAATATATAAAGAACTACTGTGATTCAACAATAAAAGTACAACTCAATTAAAAAAATGGATAAAAGATATGAAAAGACATTTCTCCAAAGATATACATATATTCAATAAGCACATGAAAATATGCTCAACATAATTAGCCATCAGGAAATGCAAACCAAAACCATAGTTAAATACCAGTTAATATCCACTAAGATGGCTATAATCAAAAACAAAGCAAAAATTGTGCACACACAAAATAACAAGTGTTGGCAATAAGATAGAAAACATTTGAACCCTCTTACATTGCTGGTTAGAGTGTAAAATGATACAGATGTTTTGGAAACAGTCTGGCAGTCCTCAAATGGTTAAACATAGAGTTAGTGTATGACCCAGCAACTTGACTCTCGGGTGTATACCCAAGGAAATGAAATCATATGTCCACATAAAAAGTTATACACCAATGTTCACAGCAACATTTCTCATAATGACCAAAAGGTGAAAATAATCCAAATGTCCATCAATGGATGCACTAGTCAGGGTTCTCCAGAGAACAAAATCGATTGGATATAGATAGATAGATAGATAGATAGATAGATAGATAGATAGATAGATAGATACAAGGAGCTTCATGGTAGGAATGGGTTCAGTTCACATGGTTATGGAGATGGAAAAGTCCCACAATCTACCCTCTGCAGGATGGAGAATCCAGGAAACCAGGAAATCTGGTGGTATAATTCGGTCTAGGGCTCAAGATCTGAGAGCTGAAAGTTCCACTGGTGTAAGTCCTGGAGTCTGAAGGTCCAAGAACCAGGAGCTCTAAAGTCTGAGAACAGGAGACGATGGACATCTCAGCTCAGGGAGAGAGAGAGAATCTGCCTTGTTCCACCTTTTGTTCTATTCTGGCCCTCAAAGCATTGGATGATGCCATCCACACTGGTAAGGACGGATCTCTTAACTCAGCCCACCTGTTCAAACATGAATCTCTTCTGGAAACACCTTCACAGATGCACCCAGAAATAATGTTTTACCAGCTATGTGACCATCCTTTAGCCCAGTCAAGTTGACATATAAAATTAACCATCACAATGAACAAATAGATAAACATAATATTGTATTTCCATATAATAGAATGTTTTTCAGCCATAAAAAGAAATGAAATACTGATACATGCTACAACATTGACGATTCTTGAAAACAATATACTGAATGAAAGTAGTCAGCACCAAAAAACAAACAAACAAACAAACAAAACACACATATTGTATGATTCCATTTACATAAAATATCCAGAATAGGCAGATCTATACAGACAGAAAGTAGATTATTGGTTGCCTAGGCTAGAAGGGACGAGCTAAGGGGATAGTGAGTGACGGCTAAAAAGTCTGGGGGATTTCTTTTTAAGGTAATAAAAATATTTGAAAACTGTAATGATCATAACTCTGTGAATATACTAAAAGCTATTGAATTATAAACTTTATATGGGTGAATGGTATTGTATATGAATTATATTTCAATGTAGCTGTTTGATAAAAGAAAGCAACAAGCAAACCAAAGCCAGAGTCTTTACTTTAAGGCCAAATACTAGATAGAGTCAATAAGCTATTCCATATTGGCTTGCATATTCAATGTTTTTGTAGGGTTTTCCTTTTCTTCAAAAAAGCTCTAGAAAAGGTGACTAGAAACCTAAGGGATTAAGCAGAGTGGTGGCAAAGGAAACACAATCAGCTTAGAAATCCAAAAGTTGGATCCTTTGGAGATCAGGGGGAAAGGAACAGGGGCCACTCTGGAGGACAATCATTTTTAAGCCAAGACTCCTCAAAGAGTAACTGGGAAAATGATGAGCTCCTGTTTTAAAATGGAATGGAAGTTTCCAGCAGAAAAACATCACGATACATTTATTATCTTCTAAAATCAGTCTGTTCTTGCAAGCTGTGAGGATGGGCCACTGGCTGACATTCAGACCTGCAAGTTTTAAGTTGAACCATATAAAGTTGGCATTTTGTAGGTCAAAAATGGCTGCATACCAGCAATTTCATATGGTTCAGTTTAACGCGTGCTGTGTTGATGAAGACAGAGGTGGGGATGCTGCTGCACTTGAGTCTCCCTGTATAGGGGCTTATCAGTTGATATGTCTAGCTTACTCTCTCTTGGTGGTTTGCACAAGATTCTAGTAGCTCCTTGCCATGGCAAAAAGCCCGCCACAAGTAAACACGCCTGCATGCTTACTCGTGTTCTCAGCCAGAATATCTGCAACATTTATAACACTAACAGATCTTTCTGGCATAGCTTGGCCTCCAAAAGATTAGCTCAACCTTGTTGAGAATGTATCTGTTTACAATTCCTCTGCCAATGTCCCACACAGGGTGATGAAATTTTTAATGCTGAAGGGCGCCTGCAGATCATCTACTCTATAGCCTCATATTACCATAAGGCAACTAAGGGTCAGACAGGTAAAGTTCAAGGATATTTTAAGACCTTTGTAGGCCCCATCCCACATCATATATCAAACATATTAAAATGAACTTAACTTTAAATTTAGTTTTTACTCTAAAAAGTTGACAAGATTTTCATTGTCTTGCTTTAAAAATCATTTGGCTATGAATAACACATCATTTATAATTAACAATGATTTCTCATCCATTATGGAGCCTACTTGGGAATTCTTATAAAGTGAGAAAAATTTAACACAACAAACTCTTTTGAAATTAATAGATTTTAAAAATATTTAAAATTGATGAATCAGGCATAATAGTACATTTTTTACAGACAAGGATTTTTCAGTTTTGCAATTTTCTCTTTTAAATTTGGGGGTGTGGTTTTTTTCTAGTTGCGAACAATTTTTAAGTTTCTTAAAAAGCTCTTGAGCCTGACTACTGCACTTCTCTCACATAATAAAGTGTCTGAGTTCTATATGTGACATGCATGTTGTTTGTACAAGATCAATGGTGACCACGTCTTATTTGAATATTCCTATTTTCCTCTATGCCTCAAAAAACCTCCTGGTTTGTGGAGAGAGTGGTCTTATTTTCAGCTTATAAAAGCCTAAGTTGATGTTTTCTGTTGTGTTTTGTTCTCAAGGCTCAGACTAGTAAGCATGGACAATAAATACTTGCTGGACCTCACTTCCTGTATGGTTCCCCAGCTCCCTGGAGATCTGAATCTCAAATAAACGTTTCTGTCAGGAGGCTGAGCTCCCAGCTGTGCAAATTGGTCACAGATGTAATTGCATTTGCCCTCTGCCCTGGAGGAAGGCACGCCTGTGGTTGGGGGTTTAGATGTCTCAGAATGAAAGACATTACTCCTGACTCTGGGTAATAAGCATGAAGCCCAAAATAAACTGCCACAGAGACAGGCCACAGTGTTGCCAGATGTATGAGACTGTTGCTAGCCAGACTCCAGGCTTGGACAGCCAGTTACCAAACTGGAACTGTTTCATTGGCCAATTGGGCACAGTCAAGAATCCAGCTTTTCCATTGGCTCTTCCCTTACTTGCAAACATGACTCCAGCCACCCTCGGCACCCTCCCTAATGCCCACAGGACCACTGTAAACAGCCCCAATTCCAAATTTCTTGAACAGTGGACAAAGACATCAAGGCTCCCCATGTTGCAACTGCTGGAATCTAATGAAAATAAATATAGAAACATGCAGCTGAACTTTGCCAAGTACCTCAAGATCCGAACACAGGTAGGTTTAATTGAAAATATTTCAGTAGTTCCTGGCACAGAAATTGAACACTAGTGATCTCAGCAGGAGGTTATAAAGCTGAGTTAGACCATCTCATTGGGCATTTGAAGCCTTGAACCTAGAAGGCTGTCTAGGATAGAGAGTCAGGGCCAGTCTGTATTTTGCTAGGATGGAAAGTGGGAAAAATGTTACCTGACAATCCCTAAAAACACTGCAAAATGATCTTCCATCGTGGTAATTCTCCCAGCTAAATTTCATGAACTGGGCAAGCAAGTCTTTGGTTCAGGAGCTGCTGGATAGCAAAACTTCAGGAGATCAAAGATTGGTTGAATGAACCTTTGAACAAAGTTCATGGAACTTTGCTATTTCTGGAGTTTTCACTCGCATTAGAGAACTGGCCAACAAATAAGTGCTCTAAGCACTGGGACAGAATTGGAGTGTCTTGTGCCATGTACTGTGAAGGGTCACAGCTGAGAGTTCAGACTCTGAAGTCAGGCTGGATGGCTTTGAATTCATGCATTACCATCTATTAGATACATGACTGAGATTTTATCTCCTCGATGCCTCAATTTCTTGATTTGCAAAATAGGATAATAAAAGTCTACACTTCATAGAGTTGCTTGGAGACTATATAAGATAATCTATGTAAAATGCTTTGAAAAGAATCTAGCACATAGGACAGAGAAAGAGAGAAAGAAGGAGAAAAAGAACAATAACCTTTCACCGACTGCTTATGCTTTTTATGTTCCATGCACTTTGTTTGCACTTTTATCTGTATATTTTTATTTAATGCTCACATCAGCACTGAGTAACAGGTACATTTATTAGCCTTATATAATGGAAGAAGAAATGGAGATTTAGCGAGATGACATAATTTGCCCAGTGTCACTCTGGCAGAATGGGGCAGAATCAGGATTCAAAGTTCTATCTGTTTGACTTTTGAACTGCAACTCTGTGATAATGCTGTCTATGCTCTCAGTCTTGCAATTGGGGTACAACTTTCTCTGGGAAAGAAATACACAGGCTGAATTCATTTAGGGAAATTCACTCTCAGCCTCTCAACGCCTTCGAGTTCTCTGAGAACATACCTGTGGTCAAGGCTTCCCTTTTCACACTGGCACTTTTCTCTCTTTACCTCTCCCACTGAAGTCTATGAAGGGGCATTGTGTTTGGGTATAAAAACTTCTCAAGGTCACCAAAGAGAGAGAGAGAGAGAGAGAGAGAGAGAGAGAGAGAGAGACAATATAAAGAACTGAATAGCTCAGTAATAAACGTTTGCAATTCAATTACCAATTCTCATTCAACAAAAGTGAAGGGGTATATAATGGATTTGTTAGATGATAAATAAATTACTAAAAGGAATTTTTGGTGAAAGATTAGGTATTCTTAGCATCTAATTCAGAGTTCAAGGAACTATGTAATTTGCTATAACAAGAATATAGGAATTCCCATTCAATTACTTATATAAGCTAGTTTTATCAGTGTGTACATTTAGTTATAAAAGAATAGAAATAGAATTGATGTTTAATCATGTCTCAGAGCTCTAAAAATAAATAATATTCATTTATAGATTAATGACTAATTAGAAGAAAATACTCCTTAAGAGATGAACTTTTAATGATATTTTACTTTTCATATGTAGTTAGCATTTTCAAAGTATATTAAACACATAGGTTGTTTTGATTATGTATAATAATACTAATTTAAATTAATAATAACTCAATCCATATTTGTTTTTAGCACCTTAACCTTTAATCACAGGAAGTTTTAAAAAAATTAATTTTACTTCTTTACTGAAAAATATAATAGGGTGATCAGTCAAAGAATTTGAGGTATAAAATGTATTATTACAATAGGATATAATTCCATGGGAAAGTGGAATTGAAATATGATTTCAAGGAGAAAAAGGAGCAATTTAAAATTTATGGTCATTAAAATAAGAACTTGTAATTTTTAAAAAGGTGATGATTAAATGAGTGATGTTAGAGTTTTATTTTTGAAATTTAATATTTATAATACACCAGACTGGACAATTTCATTTTTTGCAACAATTTTAAACTTATGATGAAAACTTTTAGATGTCATTCTAAAAAATGTTCAAGGGATTGAATAACATGTCAAAATTACTAAGATATATTTTAAAAAGTTCAATAGACTGATCTATTATATATTCTGTGTGTGTATATGTGTAATTATTCCACTGAGTCAACTTTTTAAGTCTATGGAAGTATAGAGGAAGTTGAGTCTTATTTTCTAGATTTTTTTTCTATGACAGTGATCCTCATTTTTTTTTTCTAGTGTTATGGACTGAACTGTGTCCCCCTAAAATTCGTATGTTGAAGCTCTAAATCCCAATGTGATGGTATTTGGAGATAAAGCCTTTAGGGAGGTAATTCAGGTTAAATGAGGTTATATGGGTGGAGCCCTAACTTGATAGGACTGATGCCCTTATATGAAGAAGAGATACCAGAAATATCTTTCCCCTCTCTTCCACGTGTATCCAGAGGAAAGGCCACATGAGGACACAGCAAGAAAACGGCCATCTATAAGACAGGAAGAGAATTCTCACCAGAAACCAGCCCTGTTAGCACCTTAGTCTGGGACTTCCAGCCTCCAGAATTGTGAGAAAATACATGTGTGTTGTTTAAACCACTCAATCTATGGTGTTTTGTTATAGTAGCTCTAGTAAACTAATATACCTGGTGAGAATCCTTTATCAGTGGTCCCCAATCTTTTTGTCACCAGGGATCAGTGCCCCTATGAGAATCTAATGCCTGATGATCTGAGTTGGAGCTAAGGCAGCGATGCTAGTGCTGGGGTGTGGCTGCAAATACAAATGAAGCTTAGCTTGCACACCTGCTGCTCACCTCCTGCTGTGTGGCCTGGTTCCTAACAGGCCACAAGCCAGTGCTGGTTTGTGGCCTGGGGATTGAAGACCCCTTCTCTAAATGATCACTTGGAAGGATAAATTGATAATGCAGGCTGCTGATGGATACAGGTGAGGCAGGATTATTAATTAAGCTTCAAGATCAAGGTTATCAACAGCCTGGTGGTCAGACTATTGATGAATATGCAATGACTCATATATCATAAGGTTTCTGCTAAAATGCAGTGGGCACTCAGAGAGCTTATGGCAGGAAAGTCGAAACTTTCCTGGAAGACATGAGCAATAACAGACAGGAATGCTTTAGGGATGAATTCAGACAGTATGAGCAACAGCTCAGTGGAGGAGAGGTTGTGACTGTGCCAGCAACAGTGAGTAGACCTGGTGGCCTGGGGCAAACTTTACCAGCTGAGAAGTAATGGACTCTGTCTCTAACCCAAGGTTTTACCAACACAGTTCAATTGAAGGGGACCCCAGTTGCTTTGTGCCTGAACACAGCTTGCTTCTCAATTGGATTAAAAGTCTATCAGGATAAGGAATCCTTGACAGATGCTCTTCTTCTACCTGCTGGAACTGCCCTTCCATCTTGGTATCGAGGTGATCACACCTTTCCATGATATTATCACCTCTGCATATTCTACTTTATTTCTATATCCTTTACAACGTTATAAATGGCTCCCCAGTATCTCAAACTTTACCCTGCAAATCCTTCATTCCTCAACTTCTTCAGCTGCTTTGTGGACATCACATAATATGTGAATATTATGAAAATCGCTGAATCGTACACTTCAAAATAGTGACTCTTATGTTATATAAATTATATGTCAAAAAATTAGACTATATTAAAAAAAATCATCCCTATGGAAAACATAACTCAGACAAAATTAAAGTACAGAATAATTACTGTTTTAGCTAGATTACATTTTAATGTTTAGATAACTTATGTAAAAAGGTTTTATTATATTTGTTTTAATGTAAAGAATTGGCAAATAATTGAATGAAAATAGTGAGAACATGGAAGAAATGAAAAGAATAAAAAGTGTTTCTATAGGAATGAGTCTATAAGGGGAAGAAGGATGGAACCTCTGGAGGGAGGATGTAAGGGAGCTGGGAGCGATATCTATCTGAGTGGAGAAAAAATGCTGGCCGGATGAGTAACGTTTCATGTTTTTGGATTAGAGTAAACAGGAAATTAATGTCAATTGCTTTCATTAACATTTGAACAAATTTTACACTGCTGTGCATGCCATTATAGCCAATTTTAAAGACTAAACCATATTGTTTGGGATAGGAGCTTGACATGGAATGATGAAGGAATTCTGAAAACATATGCTGATATTAGTTTTTATGGGCAGTGCTTGAATGAGCATTTTAATGTACTGAGAAATGTCTCTAGAGTGGATAAAGCCTGTACTTCTAGGGAAAGGATATTTTACCTCGATCGGGGGGTTCTCAAAGTCTTATGCTCTTCACCTAATTTGGAAGTTCCTGGACCTTCTATATTCTAAAGTGGAGTTCCTCCCAAAGCAATCATCATCACTTCCCCAAAGCTGCAACAGCTCGGAATTTTTGTTAAGGGGAAGAGTGATACCATCTCAAGAGCTTTTCTTTGTTTCTCCCCCATCAAACAGAAAGCATGTGGAGGCAAGTGGATACATTATAAAGTTGGAACTAAAAACCACATTTATGGTGTCATGATTATAATCCCCTAGTAAACACACACACACACAAAAGGCAAATGGGAATTTAATTCATCATGAAATAACAGAATTTTTTGAACTTAAAAGATCTAAAGAAACCTTACAGACAGATTGCCTTATTTCTGTTAAGTACAACTGAAACCCCTTGACATTATATACCAGATAAACATAAGAAAACTCTGAAGGAGGGAAAGAAGAAGGCAGACTGGCAAGAGGACTCAGGCCCAAAGGGCCAAGACAGGGATGAGTTCCCTGAGTTTTGTTTTTGTTTTTGTGGGGAGGTTTTTTGTTGTTATTTGCTTATATTTTTCGGCCTCATATATTCCAGGCTAGAGTTGAAGATGCCAGGAACACTGAAACTTCGACAGGCAAAGATAATAGAAGGCAAAACAAAAATCTGTCCTCCCTAGCCAAAGGACCAGGACACGGGCAGCCTAGCAAGAGAGAAAATATTTAGCTAATAAGTTCTCTACTGTAGCTGAACACCACAGAAAGATCTTAGTTCCATCCCACACATGCCCACAAAAGCAAAGTGGAGATCTTAGCCTTCCACTCTCATCAGACTGTAAGGAGGCACCCCAGCATGCCCCCAACACTGATAGGAATGGTGTCAGGGAAGGGGAAGGATGGGGCCAGGACTTTCATTACCACTAGGTAATAGCTCATCATCCTCCTCCCTGCCTCCCACTGTGTTAATGGAGATGATATGGTGAGCCTTCTACAACCCACTCCACAATGAGGGAGTGTTCTTCCCCCTTCCCAGTGAAGTGACATCAGAGGAGGCTTATTGGAGAGTCAGGCCTTTCACCACCACCCACATGTGATGAAGCCACCACACCCTAATCCCCCATTCTGTTAATCGAGGCCACATGGGAATCAATAATAGGGAGCTCCTGCTCCACCCAACCAGGAGGTATCAGGAGAGGCCTAATGAGGAGCTGGCACTCCCACCCCCACTCAGCACCATGAGAGTCAACCGAGGCTGAGTGGGCAACTTGAACTTCTCCCCTAACCTGGCAGTAACAAGGTAGTGTCCCAACCTTCCTAGTCAGAGCAGTGTCAGAAAGAAAAACAGCTAAAATGAAATGTCTAAATAAGATCCAAAGTCTCATATCATAATATCCAAAATGTTTGAATTAATAGAAAGCTATTCATTATACCAAAAATCAGGAAGATCTCAAACTGAAAAAGACAATTAATAGATGGCAATGCTAAGATAACAGATGGCAGAATTACCTGACAGCTTAAAGCAGCCGTCATTAAAACATTTCAGCAAGCAATTAAAATATGCTTTGAACAAATGGAAAAAATAAAAAGTATCAGTTAAGAAATAAAAGTCTCGGCAAAAAAGAAGAAAATTAATAAAGAACCAAATATAACCAAATAGATTTTTGGAAATAAAATATACAATAACCAAAATTTAAAAATCAATGGATGGACTCAACTGCAAAATGGAAGGTACATAGGAAAGAATCAGTGAACTGGAATATAGAACAATAAAATTATTTAATTTGAATAACAAAGAGAAAGTACTCTAAAGATGAAGAAGAGGAGGGAAGGGAGAAGGTGGCCTCGGGGATAATTTGAATAGCCCTGTAACTATTAAGAGAGTTCAATTTGTAATTTAAAAACTCCCAAAAATGAAATCTGCAGGCCCTGGTAGTTTTACTGGAGAATTCTACTAAACATTTAAAGAAGAATTAGCACCAATTCTACCCAATCTCTTCCAGATAGTAGAAGAGGAGGGATCGCTTACTTCCCAGTTCATTTTATAAAACAAGTATGACCCCGATAACAAAACCAAAGACATTACAAAAAGATAAAACTTCAGACCAATATCCCTCAAGAATATGGATGCAAAAACACTTAACAAAGTATAAAAAGAATTATATTCCATTAACAAGTGGGATTTATTCCAAGGATGCGTGTTTAATTCATTATTCAAAAATCAGTCATTAGCAGGTTGATGTATATAAAACACACACACACACACACACACACACAGTTTCATTAATTGATGCCAAAAAAAAAACATTTTAACAAAATTCGACATTCAATTGTGATAAAAATATTCCCCAAAATAGGAATACAGAACTTTCTCAACTTGATAAAAAGTTTAAAATCTACAAAAACTACAACTAACATCATACTTAATGGTGAAAGCCTGCTTTCTCCCTAAGATTTGGAACAAAAAAGTAGCTCTGCTCTGCTCTTATTACTCTTATTCAATGTAGTGGTAGAAGTTCTAGCCAGTGCAATAAGATAAAAAAAAAAAAAAAAAGGAAATAAAATGCATACAGTTTGGAAAGGAAAAATGAGTATTCCTATTTACAGGTGTCATCATTAGTTACATGGAAAATTTCTAAACATTTGGGGAAAAAAAACTTCCTAAATTATGTTCTATCTTTAAAAAAAGACTGTGGTATTGGTGAAGGATAGACATATAAATCAATGACACCAAATTTAAAAAAACAAAACAAAACGAAACAGAAATAGACTCACACAAATATGTCCAAGTGCTTTTTGACAAAGATGTAATAGGAATTCATTGTAAGAAAGCAGATGGTGCTGGAGCAATTGAATTTCCAGAGGCAAATGAACTGATACTTGATCTAAGTCTTACATCGTATACAAAAGTTAACTCAAAATGGATTTGGATTTAAATGTAAAACACAAAAATATAAAACTTTTAGATAAAAGACATCAGAGAAAGTCTTCAGGATCTAGGGCTAAACAGTATTTTTAGACTTGACACCAAAAACAAGATTCATAAAAGAAAAAATTGACAAATTGAACTTCATCAAAATTAAAGACTTTGTTCAGTGAAAGACCCTGTTAAGAAGATGAAAAGACACACTAGAGACTGGGAGAAAATATTAGCAAACCATATATTTGACAAAGGCTTTATATCTAAAATACATAACTTCAACAGGTAAAAAAAAAAAATGAACCGAATTTAAAAAAAGCAAAATAAAACAAAAGACCTGGACAGACTGGAAAAAGTTTATAGATAGCAAATAAGCACATAAAAATATGTTCAACATCATTAGCCATTAGAAAAATGCAAACTAAAACCAGAGGAGGGTCACTACGCACCCATCAGAATAACTAAAATAAAAGATAGTGACAACAGGAAATGCTGCTGCTGCTGCAGAGAAACCACTCACTCACACGTTGCAGGCGGGAATATAAAAGGGTTGTGTTGCTCTGGAAAACAGATCAGCAGTATTTTAAAAACAAAACAAAACAAAACAAACACGCAACTATCATATGACCCATAAATTTCACTCTTGGACATTTATTCCAAAGAAATGAAAACTTATGTTCAGGCACAGCCCTCTACACTAATGTTTTTAGTGGTTTTAAACATCTTACGAAAGAAATGTAAAAGGATGATAAAATTCTAATAGTCATTGGGCATTTAACATTAACTCTCTAATAGAAGGGTAGACTGGGGGATGGCTCTTAAGTTCTATTTCAATTCAAAAATATTATGATTTTATGATTTTCTTCTAGGCTTATGAGAGAATACAAAAGGCAAATGGCCCTGTCTTTCAAAAGTCCCACCTAAAAGGCCAGTACAGACAAGTTTGGAGATGGGGAAATCACCCGCACTGAAGCAGTCTATGGAAATGGGGCTAGAGATCATGGTGAATTGAGAGGAGTTAACCTGAAAATTCGCCATAATGCCCAGATTTGCAGGTGACACACGATATTTTTGTCAAGAAAAATGTACGGTGAAACGTTTAGTGAGTAGATTCTTCCTGGAACTGAAGAGGTTTGTGTTCTGGAAGTTGGAAGGGCTGGGCAGACTGGATGGAGACAGGCCATCAGAGTAGTGACACTGGATCATTCAAGGCCATTGGGCCACTATGAAGAGCTGTATTTCTGTTTTGCAGGATTCAATGGTGCTTGAGGGTCATTTTCCAAAATTTCTAACTCCCAGTTTTTTTGTGTGTTGAGAGTTTGTTCAAGTTTCTCAGAATGTGTGTGATGACAACTCTCCACCCATCGTCCTTTTAAATATTAATTATTTCTATCTAAAGGAATGAATCACAACTTACCTCTGCTTCTGAGACTTGCTTAATCTTGGCCTCATGTAGTTTCCATGCAGTGACTTCTAGAATGTTAGGGTGAGGGAGCAGGAGAACATCGCTGACCTACCTTTCCTTCCGTACAGTACTCAGTAGACCTATTTCACCCAAGTCTTTTCGATCCTTTTATTCCTAGTGAATATATGTATATATATTACCCTATATGTCTTCCCTACTTGTCTAGCTTTTTTTTTTTTTTTAAATCACACTATTATTCTGGTGCCTTTCTACTAAGGCAGACAACCAAAGCACAGCAGGGCACAAGCTCTTCTGAGTCCTTTTCTGGTCCTTGCATTTAGACTTCATCAATTTCCTCTTAATTAAGTTCCGTTGGAACGAGCCCCATCAACGACTAATATTTGTTAAGGATTGCAGAGAGCCATTATTTTACAAGGAGACAATCTCACCAGTGCCGCCACAAAATATTCCTAATGTGTGGTCACAACAACAAACACAGATTTGGGGATGCCAAGAACTGTAGATTCAAAAGCAAGTGTCAAAGTGCCCTCTAGTGGTGCATACAGCATACCGACCCACAGAATCCTTTCTCCAGAGCAAAGGGGGATGCACGCAAGTTGCAAAGATACAGGCCTCCTGGACGCTTGGCTATTTGAATTCTATTTTCAGTTTCCTCCAGACAGGATATGACACTTGAAGATTTAAGTTAATTAAAAAGAAGCTTCTGGCATCCAAGACCGGGTAGAATAATGAGTACCAAGAGGCTGTGTAAAATGAAATACCCTCCGTTGTATGCTAAGGATAAACATCTGGCATTTCTTGTCAGTCTGCTCAGAAAAATTGAGTTCTGGTAGCAGTTTTTCAGCTAGGAGTGACATAACTTGATTGTTTAATGATTTATCGCTTTATTATACACTGACCTAGAGGGAGCATCTTCACTAAGCCACTTCAGTTTGGTGACAAATAACCAACTATCTAGAATGAACAAGAAATATTCCTTTCTGAATTCTTTGAGAAACATAGAGCTTAATTTGGGGTATTCGAGTTCTTCTGGTAATAGGCAATAAGATTGTGCCATTTTCATTAATATCCTAAAAGCCAGGAATTTTTAATGTACTAATTGAGTTCTTACATAAGAGGCAGCACACTGTTCTGGGAGAAATACTGGTCTGAAGGAGATACAGACCACAGTATTGTCTCTGACAGTAACTAGGTAACTTTGGGCAAGTCCTTTAACATCTCTGGGCCTCAGTTTCCCTTTTAATAAATGAAAAATCTGTACTAATAATTTGTTACCCCTTTCAGCTCTAAAATAATCTAATTTATAAAAATCACTTGGCAGAGATGTATTTAAGTAACATGTTTGTTTGTGTGTGTGTGTATTTCTTGATCAACCCCAGGTTATTCTCTCCTGGCCCAGTCCTAAACAGAAATCAAGCTGAGGTAAGAGTAGGACCAACACTGGCAGGTTAGTCTAGAGAGCCTACTTTCTTCTCTCTGAATCTAGAAAATACAGGTGCTGGGGAGAGAGGAGATAAAGTGGTGAGTTACTTAAGTGAGGAAAAAAAGCCCGAGCTGAGTGGAGGTAGGAAACATCAAAGAGGAGAGAGAGGAATTTCCAGCTTGAGTATCAGGACCTAGAAAGGAAGGAACTCAAAAGGACAAGACCCTCGGGTTTGGACCCACGGACTCACCACCCACAGCAGCCAGTCCTGGGCACAGTAGTCTCTCCTGGGCGCAGTAGTCTCTCCTGAACAGACATGGGACATGGATGCCTTATGTGTTTTGGGGACAATAAGGGGACACTTCTTTGACCCCTTCTCCTGACTGCAGAAGAGTGAAGGAAAACAAATTGAATGTGTCCAGAGCTTTTGTGTGCAGGTGCACTTAGCAATATTAACAATGGAGATGGAGATGTGTGCACATCAGTTTTTATCAATCAATCATGTTTTAGAGGACTTTTCTATTTCCTTTTAAAATTGAAAAGTAGCTTTAGCTATATAATTAATTTCCATTCTTGATTAAAGTAATTATCTCCTAAGAATCTAAGGCTTCAGTGATCTCCGAGAATGCTTCCAGGTGTGAAATATAATTATTCTAAGGCTTTTCTAAGCTCAGGTTATTATGTTAGGCTTTAAATTAGGCTTAATTGTGCCAGAATTTTAGTACATGAAATATTATTTTAGATGGGTAGTTCACCATCGGATATTTGGAATTCCTTCTTTTATATAGCAGAGTAGTATGTAGTCAGGTTTATGCATTGTTTCTATATGAAGCTATCAGTTAGAGGTAGGGCAGATGTCACAAATTAATTTTAACAGTAATATAAATGTAATAAAAGAGTACATTCGATCAAATGTAGTAGATGCCACACAAATTAGAGGTAGTCTTAAATTTGATTAGACATAGAGGAAACAAGTACAAACAAAAATAAGTGAGAGTTTGTTTCATTACTAAAGAGAAACTGAATAAATATGCATATTTATAAATGTTCTAGTTTTTCAAGGAGGACTTCTTACAAAGTCAGATTTTTTTACTTGATGTTTTTATTTTTAAAGAGAGGTTGAAAGACTGCAGAGAAATCAATAAAACCCTTATGGTTAGATAAGGGGAGCTGTTTCCAGGGCAGCAAAAGGAGGAAGAAATGCTTTGGATTTGAAGGAGACAGCATTTGACTAATGCAACGAAAGAGGTGAAAGAAAACAGATTAGAGACTAGATCCTTGGCCAAACTAAGAATAGAAAATACGTTACTCAAATCTTTGTTGCTTCTCCATTTTGTGCTCCAAACTGCCCACTCCCAACTTCCAGCACCCAATCCCCTCCCAGCTCACAGGCCCTTCCTTCGAGTTTGCATTCCCTCTTTTTCCTCTAACTACATTTTAGCTCAGAAAAGAATTAGAGACACACAAAAAATTTTACTTCTCACAGAGTCTTTGACATTTTCACATGAGAAAAAGTCTCATGCTAGAGTTTCTCCAAGGACGACAACCACTTCTCAGGGTCTGGGAGGCAGGAAGGAGCCCAAGATAGGGGAAGAGTGAAATGCACATGTTTAATCTTTAACCCGTATACACATTTTTATACTACTCATTAATCCATCTGGTTAATCAATGGTTACAGCTAACCATTTATTAAATGCTATGTTCTAGGCAAAGTGATAAAGACTATATATACTTTATATTATTTAATTCTCTCAGTAAACCCCTTGGAATATGTATGTTTTCTGCATTTTTGTATGAGAAAACAGAGGCTCAGAACAGATGCAGAAGTTGTCTAGCATCCCACAGTTAACAAGTGGTAAAGCTGAGTCTCAAACCCAGGTGTGTCCTGTTGGCAGAATGACCTTGTAAATTGGGACTCATTAGTCAGATAAAGCCATGAGAGGAATTTCAAATTCGACTAGCTACCATTTCAATAACTAAGAGCAGCATGGTCATAAGAGGCATGAAGTTTATGAAAACATTTCAAGATTCCATTAAGTTAAAAGATCTTTAAAATTGGCCAGAAAAGACATTTAAAGGTCTTGAGAGAAAATCATTGAATCAAGGAATCAATCTGAATGGGAACTGTAGACTTCCATGGGTATACAGATATTCCTACAACACGGGGGCACACAAGGCTTCTTAATTGTCAAAATTTATGATAGAGACCTTAACCCAGACACAAATCAAGAGCAGCTCTCACCCCCTATGTTGGTATGGACAACCCTACAGAGAGAACTCTGTGTCTATGACTGAACTCTGTAGCCGTAACAGCCCCTTTCCTTAATTTCCTTTTCCCTTCTCTGTAAAGGGCTTTCTGCTTCTACTTGTGCTTCTTTGTGCAAATGGCTTGTAATGGCTGCATGTACTGAATTGCAAACCTTTCTTTTTCCTGAAAAAAATTCTTTTTTGATGACAAAATACTTAGTCGACTTTCTTTTGTGGTGGACACAGTCAACACTTTAAGTTCTCACTTCCCCGTTACAGACCATGAATACAGCTCAGCAGTTTCCATCACGGTCACCGACAACAATGCTGACAAGTCCTTGGCCAATATTGATGGTTGTTGTGCAACCTCAGGCAATTTGGGAAGCTATCCAAAATATTACATTGGAAAGTAGCCCCTGATATTGTATAGGATCTATAGTTTCCATAGGATTCAAGTGAATAAACGTATTTAGAAATCACTATTTAGAAGTAATTGAGAAGTTTAAATGTGTTAAAATATGTTAATTTGTGATGTTTAAAAGATATTAACTCGTGATGTTTAACACGTTTAAGAGTTGCAGTAGAAAGTAGAAAGAAGAAGTAAGAACGACCAACCAAAGCCTGTCCACTGCTGCATCCCTGCATCCAGCACCTACATCTGGCTGCTGTCCTCCAGCCGCCATCATCACCATGCCCTAGACAAAAACTGAAAGGGATGCTAAAGGAGATTAAGCCACAGTGAAGGATGAAGCACAGAGAAGATCTATAAGGTTATCTGCTAAACCTCACCTCCAAAGCCAGAGCCCAAGCCAAATTAAGCCAAAACAAAACAAAACAAAACAAAAACCTGTGAAGAAGGAAGAAAAGGTACTCTAAGGGGAAAATGGCAAAGCTGGTTCTGGCAAGGATGGGAAGAGCCCTGCAGAAGATGGAGCTGCCAGATTGGACCAGGCGCAGAAAGCTGAAGATGCTGGAGTCGCCAAGTAAAGTGTCACTTTTAATAACTGTACTTCTGATAACTGTATCATTTGAAATACTATTTTTATCAAGTTTTATAATAAAAATAAAATAAAATGTTCCTGAGAATCAAACACATAGTATTAATTAATGTTTTAAACTAAGTGAGAATCTGTAGATACATGGTATTTAGGTATTTTTAATTTTTAAGGATATATGATTTTGTAACTCCAACTTCAAATACATATTAGTATATCTGTTGGGATGAGGTTGTACAAAGTAGAAAAATAAAAAAAAAAATAACGACTTAAACAAGAAGTGAGCTTATTTCTCTCTTGCAGTCAAGAAGCCCAGAAACCATTCTGCCAGGACTGGGATGAGCGCCACAATGAGTGGCAGAGACTCTGGCTCCTTCTATCATGTTGCTGTGCTCTTTATTATTCCCAAGGTCACATAGGGAACAAGATAGCATCCATTACATTCAGATATCCAGAATGAACCAGGAAGGAGAGAGAACAGGGGCATGTCCCTTACCTTTAAGAAAGTTTCCTGGGGGTGAGGACTCCAACATATAAATTTGAGGGTGGGCACATAATGTAGTCTACAACAATACTTGTGGAAAGAACTTGGTCATAAGGCCACACTTAAGTACAAGAGAGGTTGGAAAATGTAGTCTGTTTTGTAGGAGATGATGTGCCCTGATAAAAATCAAATTCTCTATTACTATGGAAGAAAGGAAAAATATATGTTAGGGGATAAGTAATAGTTTTCATCATAATTACACTTGTAATTTTAAAGCGGAACACTTACCATGTTTATAGACAATGTTGGAACATTTAAGAAAACCTAAGGTTCACTACATTTATAAGGTTTGCCCTAGTATTGATAAGTATAGCACCTTTATCAAAGTAATTTAAGTACTGGGAAGGTTATATTTGTTAAGATAGAAAACTAAAATATTTTAATAAAATACATTAAATAGATGAGGATTAAATTTGTTGAAGGTTTTTTTGTTAGTAGGACTGAATATAACTCAAAGGCTTAATGAGGATATCAGCCCTCCACAATCAACAAAACTTCTGATCACATGGACTAAATATTCTAAGTCTCAGCTAATCAAATTATTAATGTTTTACTCTCCTGGACAATACCATAACCCCTTGGTAGATCCTCGTTATTCCTCTCCTAGGGAATAGTGACTAATAAAACCTTATATAAATTCGAAATACTTTGTCGATGAATACCACATTTCAAATGTTTGTTGAAAGTACTCCTTTTAGATAGCCTTTCTAAAGTTTGCTAACTTATGACTAAAAGGTCACCTGCTGGGCACCAGGGCCACATTTTCCTATCTGAAGAGCACCAGGCACTTTCTCCACTACTCGTAGAAAGGAAAAGCATGGAAGGGTATAGAATGCTTACTCATTTAAGAAAGCAGTTATCTTACCTGTTAACTGACATTCCCTACTGAAGGAGATTTAGTCCTGAAAAGATTCAGCAGAACTCAGGTAATCTGGAAATTAACCTATGGAAAAGTTTTCATGTTAGATTTCTAGGAATTGTTCAGTAGAGTGACATCTGACATTTTCTATTATTGTTTTAATTTTGGACTTTATTTTTCTATTATCTGATTGTACTTTATAGCATTCTTAACTGGCTTTGGGAATCCTATATTTGTATACCACTGAGTTAATGGATATTTATATTAATCCAAATGCCTCTGGAGAAATTGGAGCTCTGCACTAGGTTTGCATATAATTTAAACAAGGACACAGATAACATAAAAGATAAAATCTAACACATGAGTTAAAGGAGGATTTGAGGCAAAAAACTTTAAGAGCTGAATTTTAATATATTATCCTTTGCTAACTATGTGAAATTCAATATAACAAGGTATCTCCTTTATACCTTTACAGGAACATTTTAAAATTGACTAGCAGTGGGTCAGGACAACACTAATTGGAAGAATCATTTAGCTATATCTATTGCAAACCTTAGCATTATATGATATATTAACTTAGTAGGGAAATGTTATATTATATAAAATAAAGAAGACCCAATAGCTCGTAAAAAAGGGTAGGATGATTTTAAATATTTGTGAATGGAACTGGCTTTAGTAGAATTTATAAAATAATATTGAATAAAAATACTAAAATTACTAGAAAATGTTTAAATCGCTGCCTGATTTGGTTTGTTGAAACAGAAATCATACATCTATAATGCGAATCTTGTATGTATACTTATATTAGTCATTATTGAAGGCACAAAGGTAGTAAAATGTAACTCTTGTATATGTGTATCTAAATGGCCTGGTAAAATAGACTCCTGTCTCTCAATTGATTATCTCCAGCAAGAAAAGACTAGTTGCCTAGTAGCCAAAGGCCTCCACCTCCTAAGAAATAGAACTGTCAGCTGTTGGAATGCCAATGCCCTCACATTAAAAGAAGCTGAAACAACCGAACTAAACTGTCTACCAGGTCAGTCATTATAGAGCCATCTGAAATGGGTATCATAGATGATTCAGGAACAAAATAATTTGTTTGAACATCTTTTGTGGAATACATTCCAAAGACAAAAGAACTGCAGAACAATTCTTGAGCTTATTAGTCAGTAATTTTATTCTTTGTGTTATATTATTATTATTAAATTGATACAATTTAAGCTTCAAAAAGAGAATGACTGGTCGTGGTTCCGTAATGTAGCAGTTAGCTCATCTGTTTTACATGTAGAAGGTCCTGGGTTCACACCCCAGTGGAGCCACCAATGCTATGGGGTCCAGAATGGTGGGCAAAGTAAGAATTAGCAGAAATGTTAAAATTTGTAAAAAGCAAGTAAATAGAATGAAATTCATTTCATTGAGTGGCTATTGCTATATTGACTCATTTATTGTATTGATGAATACAGAAAGTAGACAATATCAATACTTCGATTAAAAAGAGTTTTCTGACTAAAAGAGAATATCAGTTGGCCAGCCTCACAGATTATAACCTTAAGTCAGTGAAAATCACATAAAAATACAAAATTTAGTTGTATATAATGTTCAATATCTAAAAGTACTCCATCATCTCCTTTTCAAGTATGAAAGAATGAAAGTTTCCATGAGGTGTGGAGGTCTTTAAACTTCGTAGAAATCATCAAGTTCAAGGTATCCAGGGTTACGGGAAACAAACATTTATTTATCTTAACTTTATCAATGAGGTGGCAAGTGGAGCTTCCTGCCTACTTCTAGAGTAGAGACAAAAATTAGGTCATGTGTATAATTTAAATCCAGGGACAGGGGTAAGTGATCACACCTCTCTTGTTATGAAATCTAAAAATAATAAGAACGTCAGCATAAGCAACATCCAAACCTGTAGAGAATTTTTATAAGTTTATTTGAGCCAAAATGACAATAATTGCCGGGAAGCAAAATCTCAATTGTCTGGAGAACAGTAGTTTTGCCAGTTATTTTATACATTAGAATGAAAGAAGACATAAGGAAGGTTGCATGAAATCCATTGTGGTGGTGAATTAAGAGGGCAGGGGAAAACAAAGTGGGGTAATCTCTGGGATTGGATAAAAAGAAAAATGGAGCAACACATACTTCTTTTACGTTGGCGGGTTACGGAATAGTTGACATTTACAGTATGTAGAGATGGCATGCAGGCAACAAGATAATAATAAGGAGCTCTGTGGTTTCATGCTCTGGTGGTCTGACAAGCTCAAGGGGGCCTGCTATGTGGCTATGTGTCAGGTTTATTGCACAGCCCTTTTTTCATTCACAAGAAGCAGCACGTTCCATTAGGGTCACAGATGAGAATTTAGGCAACCTTCAGGTATAAATCTCCTCAGTGAGAACATCAGTTAGCTGGGAGGGTAACTGTCTTCCTTAAATGAATGTTTTCAACATGGGGAAATTTAGAATTAAGCAGAGAAATGATTGAGAGAATCAGAACACTAGTGTCAGTACATTTGTGTTAAGAAAGTGTCTGCATATTTGGTATATTGCCTTTATGAAAGCCTTTTTACCATTGAAATGTGTATTAGTGCAGTTGACTTAGACGAATTTTTGTTTGTTTCTTTGTTTTAATGGGAAATTCCTTTAATCTGGAAATTCTCACGACCATTGTTTTTTGTCATTGATGACACTGACATTTTTATAGAATACAATCCCTCCCCCCCCCTCCAGTTCTGCTTTCATAAACAGAATCTTCCTCATTTGGGTTTTGATGCTTCCTCATGATTAAATCCAGGTTATGCATCCTTGCTGGAATACTGCATAGGCGATGCTGTGTCCTTCACAGGGCATCACATCTGGAGGCACATAATGTCCTCCACCCCTCACTGGTGATTTCATTTTCATCACTTAGTCAAAGTGCTGTCTCTCTCTCTCTCTCTCTCTCTCTCTCTCTCTCTCTCTCTCTCTCTCTCTCTCTATATATATATATATATATATATATATATATATTTTTTTTTTTTTTTTAACTTGCAACCTGTGAGGAGACACTTTAAGACAACGCAAACATACTACTCCTTATCAAATATTCTTCCTAATGTGGCATCCCTTGATGATTCTTGCCTGATCGGACCTTTACAATTAGACAAATGGTTTTAAGGCGTAATCTTCCTAAGTCATTCTCAGTATTGAAACATCTAAGAGAACTTTAGGTTTACTCCAGTGTATTGGATTTGTAACAATTACTTAGTACTCAGGAAGGTTTTTGTTTGGTAAATCATGTCAATGAAGACTTAAAAGGGAAAACCTCAGTTGATGCAGCTGCTAAAGACACTTCCCCAACAGAAAGATCACCCTCAACCTTGGTACTTTTGCTATTTCCTTATCCGGCCCCTACCTCCAGTTCACAAAATGGGACCTGCTATAGAAAAGGTTGCCTTCGCTCCAGCAGGCTCTTTCTTCCATCCGTTTACAAATTCTAACTACAAGCAGATGGGTTTTCATGGCTGCTGTGTCTCCTCGCTATCTAGGACAATGCAAATACTCGATGGCATGCTTGGGCAGAGAGGAAACAAGGGGACAGATCAAAAATGTTTGCTTGTTTCTGGCTTTTCTAATTTAGCAGCTTCTCCCTTGTTTGTGCCCAGCATAATTCAAAAAACAGTCCAACTACTACATAGCATCTAACTGTGTGATTGTCAGACTCACTTGGTCAAAACAATATCCCCATCTTGCAGATACACTCTTTTAGGCTTCCTTGGTCAAAAGAATATTCCCACGTCTTTGTTGTAATACTTCCAGTGCCTGTGTTTGGTTGGCCCCAGGCTTTCCCCTGCAGGAAAGCAATACTCTTACTACAGTAAAAATTGATCCAGAAATAGTGTTCTCACTAGGGGATTTTCTTGCTAGGAAATTTCTCTTAACTTTCTCTCATTCTAAGGGACACATTTTCCAATGTGTATGCAAACTTCATGCAACGTACACCATCCTCGGAGCTCTGGCAAGGTAGAAAGAAAGAAGTTAAGACTCCAAAACAAAGATTAAGTAAATTTGTTCTATGTGGCCTTCCAATGATCAGGATGAACAGGGAGGCATGATTCTTCTTACTGAAGGGCTCAAATACATGCAGTTGTCAGGAGATGAGCGTAAAGGCTTCATCTCATAGTCCAGATGTAAATGGAGTACCTGAAGGACACATTACTGTCATTATCAGAAATTTATTTCTCCTCTGAGTTCGTTTGAAGCATGGGTGTGGATGCCCTGACACATTCATTCCTGCCAGGACACTGACTCAGGGAAAAGTAACTGCCTCTCACCCAGCCTATCAGTTTTTTATAATTACCTACCATGGCTGTGTTCACTTTACCATCCCTGGGGATAGAGGCAACTCTTTGTGAGTCTGCTCCGTGATGCAAAATGGAGACCCAGAGACAATAAACCCCAATCACGTCATTACCACCACCCAAAAGAGGTGGGCCTGACTGCTCTGCAAATCACTTAGACAAGGCAAGTTTGATCGCCCTGTGGCAGCTTTAGTCTAGAAGATAGAAAAGGACAAGTCCATTCTATCCATGACTAACTAAGGAAAGTCTACAGTGAACACTGAAAGAACTGCACAGAAATATTGAATAAATAACTTCAGGACAACTAGCATAAACTGGAAAAGCTCTGAGCTAATACAGGGTAGAAATCACATTATCTCTACTTTGTAATTTGCTGCTAGGGACTAGGGTTAGGAAAGCAAGGCGACTAAGATGCAAAAGTTAGGGAGGCACTTATTCTCAGGGTCCTGTGTGCTGACCAACACAAATGCCCTCCTTCCCCACCTCTGTCTATTGCTTTCGAGATCTCTGTATTAGTTTGCTAAAGGTGCTATAACACAGTACTGCAAACTGGGTGGCTGAAAACAAATTTATTCTCTGCCAGTTCTGGAGGATGGAAGTTCAAAATCACAGTGTTGTCAGGGCTGGTTCTGTCTGAGGAGTCTGAGGAATAATCTGTTCCATGCTTTTCTTCCAGCTTCTGACAATAACTGGCAACGTTTGGTATTCTTTGGTTTGTAGATGTGTCACTCCAGTATCGACATCCATCTTTACCTGGCATTCCCCATTTGTGTCTCTATCTCTTCTTCCCATAATTTTACCAGCAAAATTGGATTAGGGCCTACTCAAACAGCCTCATCATAACCCAATTGCATCTGCAAAGACTTTATCTCCCCCAAAAATATCACACTCATAGGTCCTGGGGGTTAGAACTTTAAGATATCTTTTAGGGGACAATTAAAAGCAATTTCCAGGGCCAGCCCACATTCAAGGGGAAGGGAAAAAACAAGGGCATGGTTACCAAGAGGAGGGAGTCATGTGAGGATACCAGTGTAGGAGCCTATCATAGCCTCATAAAACATAGGTATAAATGCTCACACTTGTACACTCACAGAAATGGGAAATATAATGAGGAGATTGGCCCCTTTCCTCTTAATCGACAAACTCCACATTACACAGTCTAAAAAATAAAAGTTTAGCCAACAGAGAGATCCTTAAAGCTTTCATCTTCCAAGAAAATATTAGATTCTTTTATATATTTGAGATGTCTTGCTAGGCAAATATGGTGACCTCTTTCAAATGTATATTATTAGCACTCCTTTCAAACAGCCATTTTGAAATTTGCCACTTTGTGTCTAAAAGTTACACTTTGCCTTCATCTGCTGAAGCACACAGCATGTCTCATCTTCCCTGGAACCGCCCCTGCTGACCACAGGCGGAATTGAAAGAGCTCGTGGGTGCTCCCAGATATAGGAGAAAGCCTGTAATTTAGGTGATTAAGCAACTGGGGCATAAGAGTCCCGAGCTCCTCGCTGGTGAGCACTCTTCTCCTTTCTGTAATGCAAGTTTTAGAAATGGCAAAGTTTTAAAATTGTGAGTTATAGGACTTATTGTTTTTTTTTTTAATTGGCCTCTGCAAAATTTTTTTTTATTCGATATACTCAAAAATAGAATATAAGGTAAGTAAACTGAATTTAAAAACTTGAGATCATGTTTTATAATCTACAACTTTAAACCATTAAATGTTAAATTTGAAAACGAAAATAAATTTCTGAATAGTTACTTCGTGCACAAAAACACCCACAAATATGCCAAAATCGTAAAACTTATACTTAATATGTATCGCTCCCTCTCAGCTCTATCCTTAAAGTAATAGTTTGGTAAATTGTCCTATAGGTACTCGCCAGATATGAGTAAAAAGTAGTAATTATGAAGGATGTATGAAAGTGGAAATGCTCTTTTACATAATGTAAAGCAGAAACTGTTCATGAGGAGACCGTGTGGGGAGCTGGTTATAAACTTGGACTATAGAGTCCACATTTTCAGATTTTTGACTCTTCATCTACTCATTAATTGAGCAACATTGGATAAATCACTGAGCTCTCTATATTATAGTTACCATAACAGAGTACCACAAACCAGGTGGCTTGCAACAACAACAACAAAAATGTATTGTCTCACAGTTTTGGAGGCTAGAAGTTCAAAATCAAGTTGTCAGAAAGGTCATGAGTTCTTTGAAACCTGTGGAGAAATCCTTCCTGTTTCTTCCCATTTTCTTGCAGTCTGCTGGCAATCACTGGTATTCTTTGGCTATAGATGCATAACTAGCATCTTCCATCTTCACCTGGCATTCTCTTTAAGTCTCTGTCTTTACATGGCAGTCTCATATGGACTTCAGTTCTATTGAATTGGGTGGCCCGCCCCAGTCCCGTATGACCTTATCTTAACTAATTACACCTGCAATGAGCCTATTCCCAAATCAGGTCACATTCTGAGATGCTGGAGGTCACGATTTTAACATATGGATTCTTAGGGGACATAATTCAACTCATCACACTTTCTAAAGGAGGTTACTACCTAGCTCAAAAGACTGCACAAGATGAAATGCACAAGGCGTACTAGCTAGCAGAGAGTATATACGCAAGAAATGGTGATTAATGTAGAAATAGACCAATATGAAATTATTGAAGCTATAAAAATTACCAACTACAAAAGTAAAAATTAAAATAATTGTATCTCTGTGGAGGAAGTGTAAAAGATTCTTTTCTTTTAAAAATGATTCAGCATTATAATTATATTAGCTGTGTTTTATTTATTGTGAAAATGAGGTGCTGGCTAACATCAACAGAATGGCAACATGGAATTCATCAAAAAAAAAAAAAAAATCAAAAACTTGCCAGGCAAAAAAGTGAAAATGATACCCAAAAAGCAGTGGCATATGGTGCAAAGCTCTCTGCTTTGGTACTAAGCAAATAGTTACTTTCAACTTTTGATTTCTTAAAGGCTAATTATCTGGTCTGTGAATTACAGAAGACCTTCTGCTGCACTTAAAGCTTTTAGATTCTGCTTATTATAAGCAGCTCTGCCATCATCATTAAGGCATTTCTCACCAGGCGCCCACTGATCAAATGGAGAGGAGTGAAATCATTGAATTTTGAAATAGATGTGATTTTTTTGTCTGTGAATTTCCTGCATTTTGTTACCATGAGAAATTGTTAAAGGATGCTATGGACTAAATGTTTGTATCCCTTCCAAATTAATTAAGATGTTGAAGCCCTAACCCCCAAGTGATGGTCTATGGAGATGGGGTATTTGAAAGGCAATTAGGTTTAGCTAGGGTCTTGAGGGTACGAAGAGGAAGAGACCAGAGTTATCTCTTTTTGCTATGTGAGAATACCATGAGAAGGTGGCTGTCTGCAAGACAGGACGAGAACCCTTACCAGAAACCAAATCAGCTAGCACCTTGATTTTGGACTTTTAGCCTCCAGAACTGTGAGCAATAAATGTTTGTTGTTTAAGACACTTAGTCTCTGGTATTTTATTATCACAGTTTGAACAGATTAAGACAGATAGTAAAAGAATAAAGGATTCAATGGTAAACCAAGAAGAGACCTTAAAGTATATTTAATCTAGCTCTCAATTCAGAGATGATTAAATTTGAATCCCCAAAAGGTAAAGTGTTACAGTTTTCTAGAAAGCATGTTAGAAGTAAGGCCTACATCCTGAGAAAAAAGAACGAGACTAGAGGCATTACTCTGCCCGACTTCAAATTATACTACAAAGTGACAGTAATCAAAACAGCATGGTATTGGCAGAAAAATAGACACACAGACAAGTGGACTAGAATTGAGTCCAGAAATAAACTCATATTTATATGGGCAAATAATTTTTGACAAAAACGCCGAAAATATACAGTTGGAAAAAGGAAAGCCTCTTCAATAAGTGGTGCTGGGAAAACTGGAAAGCCACCTGCAAAAGAATGAAACTAGACTGTTGTCTATCATCACACACTAAAATTAACTCAAAATAAATTAAGGACCTGAATATAAGGCCTGAAACAATAAAATGTATAGAAAAAACATAGGAACAAAACTCAAGGACCTTGGACTTAAAGAGGATTTTATGAATTTGACCTCAAAGGCAAGAGAAGTAAAAGCAAAAATAAATGAATGGGACTACATCAAACTAAAAACTTCTGCTCAGCAAAAGAAGTCGTCAACAAGGTAAAGAGACAACCATCCAAATGGGAAAATATATTTGCAGGCAATGCCTCCGGTAAGAGCCTAATATCCAAAATATATAAAGAACTCATACAACTCAATAATAACAAAAAACAAACAAACAAACAAACAAACAATCCAATCAAAAAATGGGCAGAGGACCTGAACAGGCACTTCTCCCTAGAGGACGTACAAATGCCCAACAAATATATGAAAAGATGCTCAACATTGCTAGCTATTAAGGAAATGCAAGTCAAAACCACAATGAGATACCATCTTGCACCTGTTAGAATGGCTATAATCAACAGGACAAGTAATAACAAATATTGGAGTGGATATGGAAAATAGGAACCCTTATACTCTGCTGGCGGGACTGCAAATTGGTACAGACACTGTGGAAAGCGGTATGGAGGTTCCTCAAAAAACTAAGATTTGACCTACCATATGATCCAGCAATCCCTCTACTGAGTATTTACCCCAAAGACTTGAAAACTCATATTCGAAAAGATATTTGCATGCCGATGTTCATAGCAACATTATTCACAGTGGCCAGGATATGGACGCAACCAAAGAGTCCTACAATAGATGATTGGCTAAAGAGGCTGTGGTACATATATACAATGGAATATTACTCAGCCATTAGAAGAGATGATATACTGTCATTTGTGACAACATCGATAGACTCTGAGATAATCATACTAAGCAAAATAAGCCAGATAGAAAAGATTGAAAATCACATGGTATCACTTACATGTGGGATATAAATCTAAAAGCAACGAATGAACAGGATAAATGAACAGAGACTCATGGATATAGACAATGGACTAGTGGTTACCAGAAGGGAGTGGGTAGAGGGGAGAAGGAAAATAAAATAGTAAAATGTTAAAAAAAATTATATATATACACATATATACAGTATAAAAAATAAACTGGCATTTTTAAAAAAAAGTAAGGCCTAATAATCTAGATTTCTTAAAGCACACATCACCACTAAATTTTTAGTCCTTCTGATCCATATTTGTTGAATGTATAAAAGAATAAATAAGAATTTTAAATAAACGGTAGGATAGTGCATGAAATAGAGAAAAATCTATGCTCTCATGGGCTTAGGCAGTGAATTTTAATGTAGAATGCTTCATACTGGGGTACTTATACTTCTGGGTTATACAAAGGTATTCCAAGACATATGCAGGCCTCAAGTTTTTAAAATTTATTTACTTTAATTAGTTTCAAGTATACAGTACATTGGTTAGACATCTATATAGTTTGTAAAATAATACCCCCAATTGTTCCCTCTTTCCCCTGACCCTCCACCTAGCCAACATATTAATGCTAACCGCATTCCCTATACCATGCTCCCCATACCCATGATCATCTATTAGCTACTAATTTGTACTTCTTTAACCCTTCACCCCATTCTCCCAGCCCCCCAACCTCCCTTCCCTCTGTCCATCACCAAATTGTCACAAAAAAAAATATTTGTTTTTGATTAGTTTGTTCTTTTTATTCCTTAGATTCCACATATAAGTGGCATCATACAGTGTGCATCTTTCTCTGTCTGACTTATATACCTTCTAGGTCCATCAAACCAATATCTTTTTCCATCCCATTCCTTTTAGTTTGTGTGTGTCTTTTAATCTGAAGTGAGTCTTTTGTATTTTTTCTTCTTAAAGAAGTCCCTCCAACATTTCCTGTAATATGGCTTGGCGGTGATAAATTCCTTTAGCTTATTTTTGTCTGGGAAGCTCTTTATCTGTCTTTCCACTCTAAATGATAGCTTTGCTGGATAAATTATTCTTGGTTTTAGATCCTGGTTCTTCATCCTGTTAAATATGTTTTGTCAAGCCCTTATGTTCTGTATAGTTTCTTTTGAGAAATTAGCTGTCAGTCTTATGGGTTTTCCCTTATAAGTAATTATTTGTTTTTATCTTGCTGCTTTTAATATTCTTTCTTTGTATTTAACTTTTGGCATTTTAATTATGATGTCTTTGGATACTTGATTTTTGGAATTCTCTAAGCTTCTTGGGGTTTTACATCCATTTCCTTCACCAGGTTAGGGAAGTTTTCCATCATTATTTCTTCAAACAGCTGTTCAACATCTTGATTTTCTTCAGTTACACCAATCAGACAGATATTTGGACCCTTAATAGTGTCCCATATGCTCCTTAAATTATTTTTAAAGTCTTGCTGTTCTAATTGTATGTTCTTGACTTTCCCATCCTCTAGATAGGTATTTGATCCTCTTCTTTATTTACTTTGTTTATTCCTTTGTTTATTCCACTTAATATACTTCTCATCTCAGATAATGCGTTCTTCATTTCAGACTGGTTCTCTTTTATAATTTCTATTTCTATTTTTATGTTTTTTATCTCTTTGCTGAAGTTCTCTATACTTCCCAAAAGTTCATTGAGCATCTTTATAACCAGTGTTTTGAACTCTGTATCTGTTAAATTATTTGACTCCATTATATCTGGATCTCTGTTCTGTTCTCTCATATGGCTTCTGCTTCTTTATCTTCCTATTTTGGCTGCCTTTCCATGTCTTTTTCTATGTACTAAACAAAGCTCCTAAGTCTCCTGGTCTTGTTAGTGTGGATTTGTGAAGTAGGTGTCCAGCAGCACAGTTCAAAGAGGAGTTCAGCTGCAGGCCAAATTTAGGCCAAGCCTTTACCCCTCCAGGGCCACCTGTTAAGATTCAGCAAGCAATCCACAGATGCTGTGCTTATACTTGCCTCAAAAGGCCACACCAGAAACCGAGACTGCCTCCAGTGTGAGGCACTGCTCAGTAAAGGCAACCTGACTCACTGAGGGTATAGTATACTTGGATGTGGCTTGGGTGGGCTGTGAGTTGGGGGAGGCGGGGTTTCAGGGGATCCTCTGGGCAGAGCGACCTTTGTTATCCAGTTTGATGACCTCATGGCTCTGACAGCCCAGTGTCCAACGGCACTGGTAGTGGGGGAGGGCTCAACAGGGAACAATGGATACCACAAGTACTTCTGTATCGATTGAATCTCACCTCTGCCCTCACTCCAACAATGTCTCCCTGTAAGTCTCTGGTGACTCCTAATCGACACTGGTGCTCAGAGTGAGCAGGTCCATCACTGCTAAAATCCACTCGCAGACACGGCCCCTTTACGAGGCGTCTGCCGCTGCCTTCATCTCACTCAGCTTCTCAAGACCAGGTCGCCCCATAGCCTCACGCCGTCCTACCTTCTGCCGTTGCAGGGTGATTTCTTGGATTTCTCCCTATTTGTATGGCTTATTCCTCTGAATCTCAGGTGATGTTTCCTTATTCCTTGTTTCTGTCACAACTTTGATTTGGTCACCAGAGGGATGAATAGAGCCTCTATCATCTAAGCCATTCTTTTTCTCCCAGGCCTCAATTGTTTTAAGAGAGAATCAATTTCCTTCATTATGTTCAATCTCCATTCGCTCTTACCATAGGGTACACATCCTTTAGTAACTTTGGTTTCTACGTTTTTGTTTTCAAGAAAACTTTTAAAAGGCGTAATCAAGGTATCAGATGATGGATCACTATTATAAGTTAATATTTGTGATGGATCAGTGTTTATACATATGTGTGTGTGTGTGTGTGTGTGTGTGTATAGAGAGAGAGAGAGAAAGAGAATGATTTCTAAACCTAAGATTTAAAGCTAAATTTAATCAAAGTCATAAGGACCCTCTGTTTCAATATGAAAAAGAAATATACTTGTGCTGCATTAAGTATCTAAATATAATTCAATCCATCCAGACTGATAGTATCAATGAAAGGTGAACCTTTTGATGCTTGATAATTATTTATGTATGTAAGTTATTTAAGTTGTTTCGATCAATTATTTCTAATAAAAGTCAAACTTATAATTCGACCCAAAAGAAAATTTTAATGCTGAAGTCATTATGATCACAGGAAAAAAGAAAACATTAACTTTGATTTATATGTTTTTGTGGCAGAGAAGTGTGATGGGGTGATCAGGAAAAGCTTTTCATCCCAATGCAAATTCATTTCATCAAGCTTGAAATAGATTATATTAGGATCAATTCCTGAGGGGATTTGAAATAGAACTAGGAATTCAAGGACAAGAAAGGACAATATAAAATTTCAACTCTGAAAGTAGAATTTTTAATATACTTTTCATGCGAATGATGATGGGTTACAAGTAGTCATGGTGTTAGTTTTCATTTGATATGGCTTTAAAATGATATAACAGTTTCACTTAAAATAAGCTAGGAATTACAGCCTTTGCAACTACACTTAGGATTTAAAATTTTTGGTATCAATTAAAATTGTATAGAATAAATAATTTATAAAATTTTGGACGGTTGCTTGAAAAAAAAGTTGAAGGTGACAATTCTTCTCTTTGGAGTGGGGTTTCTAAACCTTGGCACTACTGACATTTGCAGGTCAAATAATTCTCTGTGGAGGGGGTGTCCTGTGCATTGTAAGGTGTTTAGTGAGTCTCTACCTACTAAATGCCACTAGCATCGTGCCTTACCATTTGTGACAACCACAAGTGTCTCTAGATATTACCAAACATCTCCGAGGGAAATAAAATTGTTTCCAGTTAAGAGCCACTGATCTGCAGGTATGTCTATGTCGCAAATACTTTTCTTGTCTTCCTACTTCCATTCTATTCAAAGTCGTAAATTGTCCAGAAAACATTGATAGTCACTTTAAAGTCCCCTCAACCCTATTTCTAGTCTCCTCTAAGCTTAAGAGAAGTGGCCAATAAATGACGATTTATACCGGGACCAGTTAATTAGTTCTTTTCCTGCTTGCCCCTGATAATGCGTGTATGTTTGTGACCTTTGATATAAACTGAATTTGCTTCTTGTGGGGAATGAGAAACTTGAGTTGGCACTACATAGGGCTGTTTCATGCCTACCTGCTTTATGTCTAATATTACATTAGCTACAAGAATACACACATACACAATAATCCAATATGTCGAGAAACAGAGAGATGTAAATTGCTTGAAGATCAGATCTTACTGATTCTTAACAAATGGAATATCTTGAGTAATAGGTAGGGGAAGAAAGACTTTTAAACCAGTAGAAGCAAAGGTAAAAACAGCTTGTTAAGGAAACTGGCTGAGGGTCAGAGAGCCAAGTAGAAAAAAGAAGAGTGGCAGTCATCTTGCTTTATACCTTCCGCAAGCTGCATGTAAAGTAGTTTGAGCTGAGCCATGAGGTCTTCCTTCATTAACAGAGGAGAAACAATTGCATTGCCTCTTAAATGCCTGCAGAAGCCAAATGCTAGGTAGATATTTAGCTCCCTTTTTGTGTGAGTTCAGGGCTATTTTTCCTGCAATCTTGTTTAACAACTGCAGCCCTACAATGTCAAGAAAAACACAGGGAAGAAAGTAAGCTCTTGGTTTGGAAAGTCTAGAGAAGCTAATTACTTAGATACCCAAAGGGTTATGTGAAGAGCCAAGAGACCAGATCTGATTTGAGTTTGCCCCCTCTTGTACTGGAAGAAAAAAAATCTGCTGCTTGGGGAGCCCAGAATAGTTCAGTGTTTGGTTTCTTACTGTGCTCTGCTTTCAGAAGAGGACCCCTCCTCTTTAAAAACTATAATGAATCAAAAGCAGGACAGGGGAGATGAGAACAGAGTGCTAAAATGCTCCCTCTTGCTTGCTTTCTCTCTTTTTTTCTTCTCCAAATTTTCATAACCTCAAAGGAATAAAAAGCAAATTAGTTATCGGCCTCACAATAGCTGTATGAAAAGCTTAACTCTTCCTACTGATGTCCCAGGCCAACTTGTCAGTGAAGGCAAGAATGCCTTCACTGGTATCCAGCTGATAGCAGACATTAGAAACTAGAGCAGATGGTACTATTGTCATCAAAACCATCGAAAACACTAAGAAATGCTTTCAAATGAGGAGAGTCCAGGTAAAAGACACAGCATTTAAGAAGAATGGATTAATGGAATAACCAATCAACTCAGCCAAAAGTTATCACCGAGAATCTTGACGTCTTTTTATTTGAACAGATTCTAAAATACTTTATATAGTTTACCAAACATGTACCCCATATTCAGAACATTTGTCATTCTGTTTGCTCTCTCACCAACACACACTTCTGCCTAAAATAGCTCTCTAGTGCTCCTGGGCCCTGTTACAAATCCCAGAGACTCATTCTAGAAGTAGAAATCAAACAGTCTGCTTTTTGTTTAAAGTTTTTTTGAGGCATTGGAGAATGATGTTATATGAATCAAATAAAGCAATAAATGCAAAATGAGATTGTCATCATCATCATAAACGCAGGTTTAATGAGGACAGAGACCTACAGGGGGTAAAAAAGGAGGACACTTTGATTTATGCCAGCTTCATATAAGTAATAATCAGTGAGATTTGGAGAAAAAGAAAAGCATATCTCAGGTGAGATGATCCCAAAGTCTATAACACTTAAATAAAAATCTCAAACCAAATGTCATGTAAAAAGGCTTTTTGATTCAATAGCTGGCTTTTGCATCATGCGAAAACCTCAGTGAAATACTGAAGGCGAAGATGCAGAATAATCTGAACCAGCTAAGCAATAATAATAATAACAAAAAAAATCAGGCTGTATGTTTAACATGCAGCAATAACTAGCAGGTAAGAAGTCATTCGAAAGTTGCAAATAAATGTCTGCAGAGGCCAGGCAAGTGAAATAAATATGTAACACAGGCTGAGGGTAATACAATAGCAGTTCGTGGGACCTGCCCAAATAAAAAACAAAGCACTGTGCTAGTTAAGCAAGACAAGCTAGGTTCAGGCAAGAAAGCAAGTTGACAACCCTTGTATGTAACACTGGCTCTTTCTTAGTCACTAGTCACTTTCTTTGTCACTTCTACCCTAAAACTGGTCCCTGAATGAAATCTTTGAGGACAGGTTGAGAATTTGTCCCATTTACAGAAACGGTTCAGTGACTCGAGTCAATAAATATTGACCTATAATTGAGTCTTCTACCCTGAATTGCACTGTGGTCCTCGTGTTTCCATCTTCGGGACAGTGACCATCCACTGTATCACATAATGGTCTCTTGACATGGACGCATAAGAGAAATGTCTTTTACATCTCCCTTTAATAATGGGGAAAAATTAAGACTTTGTTTTTTTACTTATGGACACTGGTTGCTCATTCTTTTCTATTTTATTCCCTAGAAATCTGAATGTCAAATTTGTAGACCTTTCCTAGCTTCTCATCAGAACAAGTGATATATTTCTGTGTGATATATTTACCCCTAGCTTTTATTATTGCTCTAATATGAGTTTCATTTCTCTTTAATTCTCTGATCTATTTATCCTTTGGAGCAGTTTTTTTTTAATTGTGTATATTATTTCACATCCACTGAGAATTGAGTATAAATTAACTATGTTGGACAGAAACTTCTAAAATCTGTATAGACCAATTCTCTATAAATGGTCATGCATTGTGACAATGTTTTTCCATACCTCAAAATGACACTGCTTTAGAGCTGGATAAGAATGAAATGTTCTATATTGATAAGATATATTTTTTAAAAAAGTAATTTACTGTATTTATTTTTCGGTGACATTTTTATTGTGGTAAAATACACACAACATGAAATTTACTGTTTTAACAATTTTAAGTGTACAATTGAGCAACATTGTGAACATTCACAGTATCATGCAACCATCAACATTATTCATCACCAGAGAATTTTCGTCACCTCAGAGAGAAACTCTGTACTCATTAACCATTACATAAGTAAAAAAGAAAAAAAAAATTAAGACCCTACATATTAGAATTCAAGAAACATTTCTAAATAACTCATGGATTAATAAAGAAATTATAATGGAAATTAGAAACTTCGAATTAGAAATGAATAAAACAAATTATCAATCAAAGCTTGTGAGGTGCAGATAAAGCAGTGCTTGCTGGGAATTTTTTTAACTTTCAAAGCATATATTAGAAAGACAAAATTAATGAGCTAAGCATCAATCACAAGAAGTCAGAAAAAGAACAAAATAAACCCAAAGAATTCGAAGGGAGGATTAATGGTAGTTTGGATACCCTCTTTCCTCACAGCTTTCATATCCTGACACCTCTCAAAATGCTAATTTACAAAAGACACAAAATCTTCTTGCATCCTCTGAGGTCTTAGTAAAGATATTCAGTACTATGGCTGATGGCAGAAGAAGGATGTCTGGGAAATGCATATAAAAAGTACAATGAGATTTCACTATGCATATTTCAAATTATTTTTAAAAATCTAATTCTCATAATAGAAGTGTTGATTAAAATATGGACCAATGTTAATCTCCATACATTGCTGGTGGGAGAGTCAATTTGTTTAACCTCTTTGAAAAATAGTTTGACATTATCCAAAAATATATAAATATATATTACTACAAATTCAATTTAGTTCAAGAAATCAAACTTGGTTCCATGTTCAGAAATAAAATTAATTATAATTTATCATCTTAACTGAAAAGAAGAGAAAAATCATATAAATCTCAACAAAACTAAAAAAAAGGGATTTGGTAAAACTGTATCCATTCAAGATAAAAACTCATAGCACACGGGAATACAATTTTCTTAATCCAATAATATGCACAAATATACACACACACACACACATACACACACACATGCACACGTATAAAGCATAATATTTAATGGTGATTTATTGAAGCTTCTCCCTGAGATCAGAAATAAGACAAGAATATCTACTTTCACCACTTTTATCCAACATTGCCCTGAAGTTCTTGGCCCAGATCCCTATTCAGGAAGAAAGGACTTATTACTGCCCTCCTCCTGGGAGTGCTGTTAGCAGACAACCTTCAGCCGTCAGCCAGCCCCCTTGGAAGATTACCTTGGCTGAAGAGAGACACCTTTCTCAAGGTCTCACTTCCTTCCAGGGAGGTCTACATCCAATAACTGATGAAGGTGGAGGCAAAAAGATTTTTCCTCTTGCCCCAGGTGTGGATATATCTGAAGGGTTATCTCAGTTTCAGAGCTTTCCATAACATTGGAGGTGGCCTCTGCTGAGACTGCGTCTCAGCTTAACTTCCCAATCTGGCTTCCTTTTCTTCCCTCATGATCTCCAGAGGACTCCTTAATAATTTTCTTGCATGCTCATCTTCAGCTCAGAGTCTGTTTTCAGGAAACTCAAGGTACAATTGAGTCACAGTGCAAGAAAAAAGGAAAGAAGGAAGAAAGGAAAGAAGGAAGAAAGGAGGGAAGGAAAGGTGGGAGAAAGGAGAATAGCAGGAAAGATATAAAGATGAAACAGGAAAAATAAAACTGTCAATATTTGAAGATCACATGACTGTAAATTCAAAACCATCTACAAAACAACTATTAGAATTAATAACTGAATTTAGCAGGTTCGCTGGATACAAAAATTAATTGTATTTCATTATCGGCAACAATTAGAAAATAAACTTAAAAATAAGCAAAACTAAATTAAACTGAATTGTTTGTGAACACAGACATTAATGATAAAACTATAAAGAAAAAAAGGAAATAATTTGCCATAAAAAATACTCAGGATAATATTTATATCTAGGAACAATGTAAAGGTATGTGGTGGAGGATTGGGAGTAGGAGGTTCTGAGTGTCTATAAATATTCTATTTCTTGGCGTGGGTATTTGTGCTATTTTAAACTGCATACTTAAGTTTTGAGCAGTTTTGACATAAACACCATATTTCACAATAAATTATCTTTGACTTAGTTTATTTTTGATTTTCTTAATCCTAGAAACTTTGATTTGGGAGTACAGTTATCCAGTGATGACAATACATTATAAAAAGTACATTCTCTATGATTATTGATTATTAGTTGGGACACAAAAGAAAGCAAAAGAGAGGACAATTTTAGGCCATTTCTGAGTCCTACCCATTCATGATCATTTTAGCTTAAACTAAATCTCATGGATCCCATGCAACATAATGTGGTAGAAAGAGCATTTAACCTTTACTGCCAGAAATTTGAGTTTGAATCCTGACACATTCCTTCCCCTTAATGAGCCTCAGTTTCTTAATCTATAAAATGGACACAATTATATCTTTATCAAAAGATAATTGATGTTAAATGTGAGGGATCTTTTTGTGTGTGTAGGAAAAAAAAAACCCTTCAAATTATTATATTGATTTTGTAATTAAATACAATTTATGAAAGTTATACAATGTTTTAAACCTTAAATTCTTTAACCTTAGATTAACCTTAGATAACCTTTAACTTTAGGTTCATAATCATATTATTCTAGTTATAAGCTTAGCAAATTTTACCATAAAGAAGTCTTTGAAAATGTTTAGTTTTACTTATAAATTTAATTACATTTATTTAAACATATTACATTGCATATTTAAATTTAATGTATTTAATTTCTTTTTAGTACTTCAATTGCTTGATTTAAAATCTTCCCATGTATTTAAATAATTTATAAATGTAATGAATTAAAATATAAATACGTTGACCCTTATGTTCTTGTGAATATTCCAACTCTGTATACGAACTTGAGAAGTTTATAGCTTAAATTGTATGGAAGAAAAAATAATTGTCTCTTTATCTTTCTGAATTCTTAGCTGAAGTTCCTATAATAAAAGACAGATTAACAAGGGAAAAACAAACAGAGGTTTATTAACATGGACACCTCATATATACATAAGTGCTACCCAGGGGAAAGTGAGTAACTCTCTGAGTAACTTAGAATTCAGGCTCACATACCATCTTAATAGAGAAGGAGGAGAGAGGGATAGGTCTTTTAGGGAAGAGTAAATCATTTTTAAAAGAGATTAATGGGCCCTTAGGAGAAGTGATGGGAGATACGATATTTTGTGGCAGTTTGTCTGGGTGTGATGTCGACTTCTAGTCTTGCTTCCTGTGATGAGTCAGTTTTCCCCGGTTGATCAAACTGCTGGGAAGGGAACTTATAACAACTGAATTCTTTTTGAAGGATCTTTCTTTAGGCAGTTAAGGGGAACTCAGAGAAAGCTTTTCCCTGTATTTGCTGTTTTTCAGGTGCCTACAGCTCAAAATCATTAATATGCTAAAGGGGCAATTTGGGGTGGCTTGTCCTGAACTCCCACAGTTATGTTTTGGGGTGGTGTGTTCTGCCACCCTTCAAAATTTAATTCAATTATTCAATTTCACATTTTAAACTGGAATCAATAGGTTGCTCCATTGCCCTAAAAGGCCAAATTCTCTTAAACACAACAAATACTTATAATACCAAATGTGTATAAATGCCTTAAAATAAAAATAATATTACTAATAATATATTCTTACATATCTGTGTATTTAATTCTAAATCTTTCTAGGGTAGAAAGATGCTTGTCTAATAAGGATACTAATGTCATCTCATGAAATTATCTGGCTACATTCCCACATATTCTAGCACTTGCCTTCTCAGCTTGCTAAGATATCATAAGAACCAGAGGCCGTAGCTAGGATATGCATGGATCCTCGTATGCAACCCTAAGGGAACACACTTAATCCCATGTCTAGCTGTTGGGTAGGGCCCATAACTCCAAGGGAAGATTAGAAGCCCAGATTTCTGGATGTGAGGCTAGAAGAATAGAATGTTTCTAGAGGCAAAATAGGTGGGCATCCAAGAATGGAATTGTTTATTATTAATATACATTAAGAGAGGGAAAGGAGAGAGAGGCAGAGCAGCAGATATCAAGAATGAATGTGCCAACCCAGTGGAAAGTCACAATCAACTGTCTAGTTTCTGGAACTGGGCCAGTTTCCACACCCGGAATCCACTGAGGGAGGGCTGTGTCCTGATGAGGAAGAGCAAGTGTACACAGTAGTGATGTCGCTGGGCCTCATCCAAACGGGCTTATGGCCATTTACTTGGGGAACAATACACTATGAAAAGTGGAATACCCAGCTTTTTCAAGGTCTGTTAGACCCAGGGTCTGAGCTGACAATGACACAGGTATCCATCATAACTCCCGGTTAGAGTGGGGGTCTTTAGGGATCAGCTACATCACACATTGGGTCCACTTGGGGCTATTCTCCCAGTTCCTGCAGGCACTTAACTCAAAGAACATATACTCCAAACTTTGCAAACATTAGGGAAATGAGTAAGAGGACAAAATAAGAAATAAAGACAAATAAGATTTTCATGTTAAGAAAAGATAAAACTAACAGTCTAAATAATAATGATATGGATGTAGGAAGGTGGTTTGATGGGTGAAGTTTGATAAGGACACATTGTATTTGGGAGAAAGATAATAAGACTGAATAATTTCAGACTGGTACAACGAATTATATTTATGTATGCATGTAAAATTTTTTAAATAAAAATGTCATAATTCTTAATAATCATATATTTTTAATGACTAATACTTTTATGTGGTCCAAATTGAAAGTGATATCAAAAGTTTCACTCCCTTCTTTCTTTTAATCTCCATCAGTTCCCAAACAGACTGTCTTATAGGTGACCATTTTTATTAGTGTTTTGTTTAGTTAAATTTTGTTTTAATATAACTTGATTTTATTATATTTTAGTAAGACATTTAATCTTCTTAGACTTATTGTCATTACTGATCTATATTGGATTTTAAAAATATTCTTGTTTTGTCTTTTTTGTTTGCTGTTTTTCTTTTTGTAAATATATAAAAATATGAATATATGTTCCTATTTTTCACTCCTTTATTTCTCAAAGATAGCATATTATACAGCTTGTTTTGCATTTGGCTGTTAACTTTATGTGTTAAAAATTTCCAGAACAATCACCAAAAATTAGAGATACAATTTGTAGCTTCCATACAAACAGAAAAAAACGAGGGAAATGGTGTCTAGAAAAAATTTTAACACAAAATGTTCAGGAAATGTAAAAGAAACAGAAAGGAAAAGATGAAGAAAAAGGACTATATATAAAAATCATAAAATAAAACAACAATAAAAACAATTCTAACATAGAGGAATAATAATAATGTATGTAAGTAGATTAAATAATTTATTGAAAGAAAAGTGAATCAGGTTGAATAAAAACAAAAAGAAACATAAACATAGTTGCACCCTACTTACAAAAAATACTTCTAAAACAAAACTATACAAAAGGTTAAAGGTAAAGGAATGATAAAAGACATTCCGATCTAAAGCGTATTAAAGAAAAGTGGAGTTAAGAATATGAATATTAGATGAAATAGAATATGAAGCAAAAAACTGTAATAGTAATCGAGAGTCTACATAATAATAGGAGAAATAAATTAAAACAGATAAACATGAATTTACAAAATCTAACAAAACATATAAAATAAGAACTAATAGAATTATAGTAAGAAATTAAGGCTTCAGTTCAATAAGTGAAAGCTCATGTGCAGAAGAGGAATTCTGACTCCACAGGCCACACTACCAACCATTATGCTTACCCACGCATGTGTGCGCACGCACACACACGCACACACACACACATACATGAATGCACACACATACACTCACATACTCTAACTGTTGGGGTGTGGCCATTATTTGACTTGGGCCACTGCTCTGGGAAGAATGGGAGGAGAAGAGGAAGACATATTTAAAGACAAAGTACATCTTTATCGACCCATTCAGAGTGAGGAGATGAAGCAGTCCCTGATCGTTCTGACTTGCAGAGGTGGTTCTCTGATTTTACTGTGAATGGGGACTGAGTATGAGAGGTCTTCACTCTGGTAGTTTTCCTGAGCAGCTCACCTTCTGGTGGTTTTTAATAAGCAAGGAAAATAAAGAATTGTGTAAATTTTCTGATTGAAATACAGCTATAAACCTGGAGACTTTGGCTTAAAAATCAGGAGAAAGAGGAGGATGGGAATTACTGAAACAAAAATATTCAATTATAAGTAAGTTTTGCAACCTAATCTTGGTGTTCTGAGCAAAATTACTATACATATTCTGGAGAGAATTAAAAATAACCAAAGAACGTTTCACCTTGCCATCTCTCTCAAATTTCTATTAATGTGATGATGATGATTGTATTTATTGGAAAATTATAGTTATAGACTAATGAATGTAGAAAATGTAGGTAAGAAATTGATAAAGTTAATTCATATGTCGGGACCTCTGTAATGGAGGCCTATCCAGTGGCCCCTTCCATGTCACAGATCAAAACCTAAGTCAATCTGCACTTTCAGGAAACACCTGACAAGGAAACCTAACACATACCAATCACAATCCTCCAACTCACCTTTAGCTAGGTTACCTGACCCTAGAAAATAGGATCTGCTAGCCTTACAAGGAAATCCCTGACCTCACCCATCATGCCCTGTTTCCACCTTACCTCTTGTTTTCTCTTGAATAAAGGACATAGAACTAAATTGTTTTAGTTTCATCATTTGACAGAATGATGGTAAAAGGTTTAATTCTGCATATCCACAGTAAATTGAATGATAAGCAAAATTATTCCTAGCCCATCTTAATAAAAATAATGTCATCCTTTGGAAAAGTTAAAAACTCAGCTAGCGCCGTGACTCCCTTTCTTTCCAAAGACACATCTAATCTCTTTCCAGATGTTTATTTTACCTTGGTTTTCATAGGTATTGTTTAATTGCTTTTAAAATGTATACTCTAAGTCTGTTTACTTGTGGGTACAAGGGCCTCTCTCCTTTCTGGATCCCCAAACAATTTCTGGGAAGGTATATGTTTATGTATGTGAGGGGGATAGGGGATATTGGGTATTTTTCAAATATCAAAGAGAAGCCATATGTTGATATAATAATAACTGAAGTGAAACAACCAGTCAACTTATGGTGGAGGGATGACCCCCTCATTTATTGCCTTATGGAGATTTTTTTAATTAGACAGCAAATAACATATTAAAAATACATTCACACATATGATTCTGCTTATATGATGTCTTTGAAATGAGTAAGTATGACTCCAAAAGGGTAGCGCATGGCAGATCTTTGTCGTGACGGAACAGTTTTGTACCTTGATGGCAGGGGTAAGGTTACACAAATCTACATGTGTAATAAAAAGCCATAGAAAATACACACACAATATTAGCGTCCAGGTTCTGATATCATTCTATAGTTATGTCGAAGGTAACCATTAGGGGAAACTGGCTGATGAGTGTATGGGAGTTCTCTCTACTATTTTTGTAACTTTCTGTGAATCTATAATTATTATAAAATAAAACATTACATACACATACACCCACAAGGAATGAAGACACTTAACATGACAAATAGGAGGACTTATATGTGCTTCCTGATATGATGTGATAAGAGGTAAAAGACTTAACTTGTATAGTGTTTTGTCAGAAATAACCTGAATCTAATGATGAGGAAACAGACAAATCCTGAACATGAAACATTCTACAAGAAGGCTTAGACGCCTCAAAAGATGTAACGCCAGGAAAGAGGACAGCAAAGACATAGAGGCTCTTCTAGATTAAGAGAGACTAAAGAAACATGATTAATGAACACAGTGCTTTAACCTTGATTAAGCCCTGAAGCAAAAAAGAAAAACAAACAAACAAACAAAAAAGCTCTGAAAGATATTTTGAGACAATTGGATAAATTTAATGTACTCATTATGTTAGATAAGATTATTAAATTAATTGTTTTTCTTAAGTGTGATAAAGGTATTTTGATTATGTAAAAAATGATCTTATCCTTGGGACTTGCATGCTATAATACTTAGGAATGAACTAGCATGGTGTCTGTAATCTATTTTTAAGTGGTTATTTATATATATGTGTATATATCCGTGTGTGTATGTTTTAGTTTTCTAGGGTTGTCATAACAAAATACCACATACAACATGGTATTAAACTACAGAAATTTATGTTCTCACAATCTGGATGCTAGACGTCCAAGGTTAAGGCATTCGCAGGGTTAGTTTCTTCTGAGGCCTCTTTTCTCAGCTTGCAGATAAATGTCTTCTCCTGTGTCTTTACATCGTCTTCCCTCTGTATGTGCCTGTGTCTGAATTTTCTCTTCTTATAAGGACACCAGTCCTATTGCATTAGGATCGACCCTAGTAACCTCATTTTAACTTTATTTCCTTTTCTAAGACCCTATCTCCAAATACAAGCATGTTCTGAGGTATCAGGAATTAGAGCTTCAACATGTGAATTTTAGGAGGGCACAATTCAGCTCATATCAATATATATTAGAGATTAATAAAATAAAATACCAAATGTTAAGTGGTGAATCTAAGTGAAGCTTACACAAGTGTTCCCTGCAATATTCTTCAACTTCTTGGTAGGTTTAAAATTTTTCAAAATAAAAAATATAAATAAATAAAAGAAACATTTTGAAAAGAACTAAGCTCGCCATAGACATTATTATTCAAAAATAGTTTTTTTTGAATAATTAGTCTCCCTCACTAAGGGAGAATGATCCTTTCCTATCCCATTGGTGGCAATCTTGGCCGCATGTGTCCTATTGATATAGGTAGCTCTAGATCAGACTTGATGACAGAAAAGGCAAAAACCAAAGCAAGTACTGTATGGTACTATAAATACTATATGATACCATTTATTGAAGCTTAACTGTAGATACATATGTAGTACAAGTACAAACACATGAACTTTAGAACAGTGGTTGCTTCTAGAAGGAATAGAGGGAGGGGAAGAAAGGTACACAATTTTTTTTTTCTTTAAAAAAAAATTCTCCCCCAGAGATGGCAAAATGTGAAGATTTATTAAAGTAAATAAGCACAGGTTTCCTCATAGGTCATATAAAATTGGCTCTTCAGTGGGTCAAAAATTGTTTAATAGCAACAATTTCATTCAGCTTGTTAATATTCTAAATATTTTCCTGCAATGCTGAAATATTTGTAATAAAAAAGAAAACTAATGGTAAGATATCAAATGAATGTAAGCAAACAATTAAATACAACTTAAGTACAATGACAATGTTCCTGCCTTCTTAAGAAAAGGTATTTTATCCCCACAAAGCACTGGCATCACAGAGAATAAGAAATTGCGGTGAGTCCTGCTTTCCAGCTCCCTGAGTGGAAGGGTGAAGCATGTCAGAATTCCTCAATGGAACAAAGTTGATGTTTTCTGACGCTCTCTTGCAGATAGTCATCTTAGCTAACCAAGAAATGCTGATTTTATGATAAAGAGAAATGTCAAGCAGCCCAAACAGTACCAGGCTAGTTTCTTTCTGGCTTGAAGAACTAGACTTTAGGATCCACCAGTGAGCTCTAAGAAAATGGATAGGGACCTGGGTAATCAGATGATATTCATGGTACTGCCCAAGATAGAAGTACGGTGGATCCTCATTATTCAAGATTCTGTGTTTGTGAATTTGCCTATTTGGTGAAATGTATTTGTAACCCTCAAATTAATTCTCATCACACTTTCTCAGTCATTTAGGGACATGGGCAGAAAGGAAAAAAAAAATCGAGTTGCCCAGCTCACAGGTTCTCAGCAGTGGTTAAATAAGGTGACGATCTATTTTCTGGTTTCAGTTCTCATATTATAAACAAGTGTCTTTTTATGGTTATTTAATGCCACATTTTTTCTATTTTCCCCCTGTAGTTTTGCTTTTTAACATGTTCCCAGGAGTAGTGCTGAAGTGCTATGTAGTGTCCCTAAGTGCGAGAAGGCTGTGATGTGCCTTATGGAGAAAATACGTATGTGAGTTCCATAAACTTCTTTCAAGAATAACTTATAGTGCTGTTGGCTGTGAATTCGATGTTAATGAATCAAATACATACACATGTATATGTATATGTATGTGTTAAATAAAGCATCTTTAAAGAGTAACAGAAATCAAACAAGCTTATATATTGATTGGTTGATGAAAATGTTGTGGCCAGAGGTTCATAAGAACTTAACTCTATTTCTCCTGGGGGTTAATAGTTTAGTATTTGGTAATTCAGTGTCCAAAGTAACTTTATAGGACAGAACTACTAAGAATAATGAGCATCGACTGTAATAAAAAAAAACTGCTTTGAGTGACAGACAAGATTCGAGTTTCAAATGCCAAGATATCCTGAGTTGGAAGTGATGGTGGACAGTGTCCATAGAGTTCTTGTGCAAGAATCATAACAGATATGACGCAGTGTGGATAGAACCTGGTTTCCTAACAAGCAGGACTCAAATTTGGTGTGGTAGAAGATGAGCAGAACTGTGCAGTCAACCATGGGGCTTCCTAGATAATATGCTATTCTGAGCCAACTCTTAGTTCAAAGATAGAGATGGCCCCAGAATAAGTCTGGCTATAAATAGCATCTCAGCTGGCTTTTTTTTTTTTTTTAATCCATAGTTAACAGAGAGGAAAGAAAAAGAAGTACTAGAATAATAATATAAAGAAATATTATTTTTTACCGTGACCATGTCTGCCACACCAGTAGATATAGAAATAGCAATACTGTGACCATGGAGAGAAAACATCTGTGATCCACAAGAACTCAAGATCAGTGATGAGTAGAAACTGGAAACCAGTGAAAGGAATCTGCCGTCTATTTCTTAAATCGTCTAGTTTAGCAATACTGAGTAGGAGCACAAGCACTGGCCCATACTGGATGCTTGGTAAATACTGGTAAGTGCTACTGTCCATTTTTCTTTTACCTCAATCTCATTTTAATAAAATACCTCTGTACCCTGGAGGCAGTGTGGCATACGGGTTAAGAGTCAGGTCCTGCAAGCTGAGAAATCTTTGCTGTCCAAATTCAAGCAAATTACGTAATTAATCTATAAGCCTTAATTTCCACATTTTAAGTTAGTTATAATAATAATAATAATATTTAATGCATAAGGTTGTTTGAGGATTAAACGAGATAACACACTCCAAACACTTCACGGGATGCCCAGAATACAGTAATTATTCAACAAATGCTACCTAATATTATCATAAGTTTTTATAACTATCACCGACTTTCTCATTTAAGAATATGATATCTGGCCTGCGTACAGCAGCTAGTCACATTTAAAGAACTTTATAGACAATAACTGTTAAAAATAGTTGTGCTTATTTGCTTCAATTTGGTCAAATAAGCTAAATAAAGCAGCTGGTAGGTTCAATGTTGGTCAAAAAGATTCCTAAAGGATGAAATACATGACTTTTTGTTTCTTTTATTTCCTTTCAAGAAATACATACTAAAATGTGACCTGTATTTGTTATATTTTGGTAACCTGATACCTTATAGTAAGGTACCTTTCCTGAACTACTGATGTGTAATTCGTTCTCTATTTATTTTAATTCTCTTATTTCAAACACATAGGAAAGCCTTTAATATTTCCTTACCTAGGGAGTTTTGCAGAGCTAAAAGTAAAAGCCCACAGCTCTTCCTGCCTTTTGTGAAAACTTAAGCACAATAAAGAGATCATATTGGGAAGAGGAGGTTATGAAGAAGAGATGGAAGAGGTGGGCAGTACTCAAGAGAAAACATAAGTGAGGTGAAGAAGGGAAATATTCTTCTAGACTCAGTAAAGAAGAGAGTGCTTTCTGTAAACCTGTCCCTCCCTATATCAGCACCTAGGAGACGTGGCACAAAGACCAAGGAGAAAACTCTGGATATAGGGTTCCCAGACCCAGCAAAACTCCTTTGCCCACAAGTGGTAAAGGAGCATCAGAGCCACAGGACCACAAGGGATCTGTGAGTTAAGACAATGGGACTACTGGTGTGGCAGACAAGGGTCACGAAGACAGCTTCCTCATCTTTTGTTACTGCAATACCTATGGATACCTGGTAAAAGCGAAGCCCCAGTGATTACTGGGAATGAATCCCTGCCCTCATCTCAGCAAGATGAGTGGCTAGAAACCAAATCCAAGTTATCTAAAAAAAAGTAAAGAAGGATGAATTTCCTACAAATGGAAGATGTGGCTTGAGATTTATAAGGATCACACAGCAAAAGGAGGAATAGAGAGGCTTCCTAAATGGGGATGGGAAGGAGAAATTATTACATATGGCATAGGATTAATTATATTACCTGAAAATATAATTATTTTGGCCTAAGTGTTATCGAATATTTCAAGGTGTTTGACTTCTTTTAAATAGTCTTCAGAAGTAGGAATTATAGGAAAATCAAGAAAAAGCAATGCTAAAGTAATCTGTCCACCACCTATGTGATGGTTTCTTTCACTGTAAACAAAATTTAGCTAAGAAATAGAGGGTCCATCTCAGTCAAAGATGCGAGAGAAAACATTTTCAATGAGCCATCCAACACCAGGTTAACACTTAAAAGGAATCTCTATATGAAATATTAATTTGGAGATTATTTTTTTCCCTTCCACATTATTCTCAACACTAAAAATTTTATTACTCTTTGTGTGTCATCATTAATTATGTCCTCACGGCAGTAGTTCATGTTAAAGTATCTCATATAGTCTCATTCAAATTATATGTGCAGATAATCTATGCTAGGCCAATCTCATCTATCTATCTATCTATCTATCTATCTATCTATCTATCTACCTACCTACCTACCTACCTATCTATTTATTTTAAATGTAAAATTTTACCCATCCCCCATCCATCTCTCTTTTGGCAACTATCTGCTTGTTCTTTATAGCTATGGGTTTGTTTCTGTTTTGTTTATACATTTGTTTTTTTTTTTTGGTTTTGTTTTTGATATATAAGTGAAATCATATATTTGTCTTTTTCCATCTGACTTATTTCACTTAGCATAATACCCTCTAGGTCTATCCATGTTGTTGCAAAGGCAAGATTACATTCTTTTTTATGGCTGAGTAACATTCTATTGTATAAGTGTACCACCTCTTCTTTATCCAGTCACCTATTGATGGACACCTAGATTTCTTCCAAATCTTGCCTATTTTAAGTAATGCGATGAACATAGGGATGCATATGTCTTTTTAAATTAGCATTTTTTGTTTTCTTCAAATAAATGTCCAGAAATGGAATTGCTGGGTCATATGGCAGATCTACTTTTAATTTTTTGAGGCATCTCCATACCTTTTTCCAGAGTGGCTGTGCCAATTTATGATCTCATCAAAGTGTACAGAGATTCCCTTTTTCCACATCCTTGCCAGCACTTGTTATTTGATGATTTATTGATGATAGCCATTCTGACAGGTGTGAGGTGATATCTCATGGTGGTTTTGATTTGCATTTCCCTGACGATTAGCGATGCAGAGCATCTTGTCATATGCTTGCCGGTTATCTATATATCTTCTTTGGAGAAATGTCTATTCAGGTCTTCTGCCCATTTTTTAATTGGACTATTTGATGGTTTATTTGTTTGTTTGTTTGTTGGTGTTAAGTTGTATGGGTTGTTTATATATTTTAAATATTAACCACTTACTAAATGTATCATTTCTAAATATTTTCTCCCATTCGATAGGTTGTCTTTTTGTTTTGTTGATGGTTTCTTTCACTGTGCAAATACATTGTAGTCCCGTTTGTTTAATTTTGTTGTTGCTTTTGTCCAAGAAGAAATATCCAAAAAAGATATTAAGATTAATGTCAAAGAGTTTATGGCCTGTTTTCTTCTAAAAATTTTATGATTTTGGGTCTTACATTTAAGTTTTTAATCCACTTTAGTTTATTTGCATATATGATGTAAGAAAGTGGTCTGATTTTATTTTTTTGCATGTATCTGTTCAGTTTTCCCAGCATCAATTATTGGAGAGACAGTCTTTACCCCATTGTATATCCTTGCTTCCTTTGTCATAGATTAGTTGACCACATTCTGGGCTCTCCAGTCTATTTCATTGATCTGTATATCTGTATTCATGCCAGTACCATACTGTTTTGATTATTGTAGCATTGTAGTTTAGTTTGACATCAGGGCGTGTGACACTTCCCACTTTTTACTTTCTCAGGTTTCTTTGACTATTTGGGATCTTTTATGGGTTCTTATAAATTTTAGCATTAGTTGTTTTAATTCTGATAAGAATATCATTGGTATTTTAATAGGGATTGCATTGAATCTATATATTGCTATAGGTAGTAAAGATATTTTAACAATATTAGTTCTTCCAATCTATGAGTATGGTATATATCCTTCCATTTATTTGTATCCTCTTCAATTTCTTCCTTCAGTGTCCTATAGTATTCAGAATATAGGTCTTTTACCTCTTTGGTTAAATTTGTTCCTAGGTATTTTATGTTTTTCGATGTAATTATAACTGGGATTTTAAAAACTTTCTCCTCTTGATTGTTCATTATTGATGTTTAAAAATGAAACAGACTTCTATATACTGATTTCGTATTCTGCACCTTTGTATTCAATTCTAATAGTTTTTTGGTGGGGGTCTTTAGGGTTTTCTGTATAAGTATCATGTCATCTGCAAATAATGTAAATTTTACTTCTTTCTGCTGACATTAAAGAGTTTCATAAAAAGAAATGAGAAAATTATGATCAATTTTGACTCATAATAACAACAACCTTAATAATCCCATCTTAAGTTTTATAATCTTTAGTGTCCTTTTAAAGGTAGAATCATACCCTGAAGGCAAATTCCCTCATTTTGATATTGTATTTAGTAGCCTAAATTCTATCATGTTGATATTGAGATGTTTAATTAAATAAGTTAATATGCACACATGTGCATACAAATTTCCCTGCCCCCAAAGAGAAACAAACAAAATTTATAGCTATTTTCTCTGCAAAAAGCAAATACAAAAGTGAAGCATTATTCTCAACATATTATTGATCAAGGGTTGAGAACTTAAGTGACTAAATATGTGCCAGGAGAGTTGGGTCACTGGTTTGACCATTAGAGACCATCTGCGTCGTCCAAGGACACAAAACTGACTATCTCTAGCAGGTGATGTTCCTCTAAAAGGATGATGGCCCAATCAGGACAGGTCTCCCAATTTTTAAAAATGCCTTAGCCATTCTGATTTTCAATATGAAAATTCTCAATTTTTAAATGTTGGCAACTAGCTAAAAAAATATTTAAAAGCACCCTATTAGCTAAAGCAAACACGTCTTTCATGGACTGTCAGCTTGTGATTTCTGCTATAGATTATATTAATGCCTTTGACAATTTAAAAATTTAGATGCAATGTGTTTCAAGAGCATGTGTGCATGCACATGTATAGGAGCGAAGATTGTAGTGTGTTTAAGAGTAAAGAAATGAAGGGGGGAGACAGATATTAGTGCTTTTTCTCTTATATTCTATGCCTTTCAGAATTTATATTTACCCCTGCTCTGTTTCTGCTTGGCCATAAATCAAAGGCTCCCTGAGAAGCCCAGCACATAAAAAGTTTTTTGGAATAAGGGGCTTGATGTGACCGCTCGCCTGGCCCCTGCGGAGTGTGGGTCAGTGACCTTTCAGTTTTTATACCAATCTCCAAAGCTCTTCATAAAAAAACACACCCTCCTAGAATCTTAACTCAAGAAACTCTAGATACTGTTATGGAGGTATGTCATCCTCCTCTAGGCAAAATTCTCTTTCCCTAGGAAATCAGAAGAGTCTTTTATCAGTACTTGATAACTTTGAGTTACAGGGTTGGGATTAGGGTGAAGCAAGTGAGGCATCTAGGATGCAAAATTTAAGGAGACTAGAATATTATTTGGCCATTGAAAGGAATGAAGTACTGATGCATGCTACACCATAGATGAACCTTGAAAACATTATGCTAAGTGAAAGAAGCCAGTCACAAAAGACTGCGTATTATATGATTCCATTTATATGAAATGTCCAGAATAGGAAAATCCATAGAAATAGAAAGTAAATTAGTAGTTGCCTAAGAAAGTGAACAAATTTGGAGTGGATGCTAATGGGTACTGGGTTTCTTTTTGGGCTGATGAAACGTTCTAAAATGGATTGTGATGATTGTCACACAACTGTGCAAATAGACTAAAAATCGTTGAATTGTATGCACGCTTTATAGACAGGTGAATTGTATGGTATGTGAACTATATCTCAATAAAGCCATTATGAAAATAAACAGACAATAGAGACATAGAATCCCTTAACTGGAAAGAGTTGCTTTTAACTCTGAAAAGAAACCATTTAAAGAGGCATGCCTTCTTATGTGATCCTAAGAGCACCACCTCCATGGTGCTTGGCTTGCCTAGCCCTGCAGAGTTATTTTAACCCTGGTTCAGAAGCAAATTGAACTAGTGTTATTTGAGTATCTACCATTGGTCCACCATTGGGTTCAATTTAATTTTTCTATTTTCCTACAAACCTACATTCACCGATTTACTCTGCAAAGACACACAGGCTTCATGCCAGATCTCAGCTATGATATACAAACAAGAACTTTGACCTTAGGAAATGCACAGCCTGGTGTGTGTGTGTTGGGGGGGGGGGTGGCTTAGCCTTTGTTTGTATGTCATAGATACCTTTGACCAATTCTCAGATTCTTTTTTTTAATCCTGCAAAAACAATCGAATGCAGTGACTTTATACACAATTTTCCAAAAACAATTTCCTAATTTCAAAATCAAATTCCAAAAACTTGACTAAAACTGCAAACCTGAGAATAATGTTTTAAATGCATAAAAAAACCCATAAGACTGCAAAAAAGAACTAATTATATTGAAATGCAGGTATTAGACTATAAATAAATTGTGCTGTAGTAATTTATTAAAATGCTTCTTTATTAATGAATTAAATGACAACACCTGATAGCTTTTTAAATAACTATCATACTTTTGAAGTAGAGATGAGGAATCTCAACAATTATGAAGAAGGGTAAAATTATTCGTGATTTCCATGATGACAAAGTCACAGGTACCATGATCTGTTGCCCATGTTCATAATTGTAGACAACACTAAATTTCATTGAGAAATTAGTGACAATAAAATACATAATATTTTTCCCATTCAAGTTCCCAGACCCCTGGAACCTAGGGACTTTCTCAGAGTTTGGAGCTAGAAGTTAAGACCTTCCCATATTGGGGAGACCACGTGACAGGCTGTAATAACAGAGCCTGAGGGAACCATGACATTAGAGTGAAGAGTCAGCTCTTGGTTACAGTGCTAATCTAGCTAATTCTATGACCTGGGCAAGCTTTCTGAGCCTGTTTCCTCAGGTGTGAAGAGGACATAATAATAGCAACCATCTCATAGTAGTATTGCTTTGTGAACGAGCTAAACAAACAAACAAAAGTTTAGTAAACTGTAACAATCACCTTTAAAAGGCTTTTGAATATCATTCAGTCATATTTACAAACTTAAACACTTTCACATATTTTAAACTATATAAATACAATCAATTAGAATTCCTTTTTAAATACTCAAGTTTTGCTTTTCTACTGTGGAGAAGGAACAAATTTTCCTTTACTTTCAAGGTTCTTCTCGCATGTCTAGTAATTAAATAGACATGAGGCAGATCAGCAAGAGAAAATAACCAAATTTAATACATATGTACATATGAAAGAGTCAGAGATAGGGAGCATGGATATATAAGACATCCTGCGCTAGGGATGAGGTAAGGTGCCTTGGGGGTCATTACAGGATAATAAGAAGAGCAATTCTCTGGTAAATAGAAGTTTGCCCTGCCCTAAAACTAAGTCAAAAGGTTACCTCTGATAATCTGTTATGGGCAAAGCCTCTCATTCAAATTCTTCTAGGTAGTTAAAAGGCTGAGGAGTGAAAAAAAGTTTTTTTAGAGCCTTCAGCTAAAGTTGCCTTTAGTTCCAAATAATCTGCATACCACAGAGGCACAATTTGGGGTGACTCTATTCTGGACCCCTATACTAGTCAAATGTGTTGCTTGGCTTTATCTAGGCACTTGTTAGAAATGCAAAACATCTAGCCCCACCGAAGACCTACTGAGGCATAATATGCATTTCAGAAGGTCCCCAGCAATTATTATGCATGGTAAAGCAGTGAACTCATGCACTAACTGAACTTTCCAAATTTATCAACTTTTATAAATACAGTATGTGAAACTTATGATCTCTTAAATGTGCTAACAATTTACATAAATTTAATACATTTCACTTTCTACTCAAATGTTTAAATCTTTTACTTAAGTATACATTTTGAATTAGCATTAGAAGGCTGTTCTGTTAATCCAATGGTATGAATTTTCTCGAATATTACAAATACACAAAATATCAGGTATGCACTAATTTTTTCTTATCCCCATATTAAATATTATAATTTTGAATTATCTCCAACTTTTTAATACTTAATTTTAATTACTTCTAGGTTTTGAGAAATGCTTACCTACTAAAAATAAACTATTATATCATCCCACATAATTTTACCTTTCTGGTTAATTCTATTAATTAGTTAAAGAACTAATCACCCCCAAACAAACAAATAAACAAAAAAAGAACTAATTCCAATTCTATGCATGCTCTTTCAGAAAAAGCGAAGCACATTTCTCAACTCATTTTATGAAGGCTCCATTACCCTGATAAAGACATCAAAAGAAAACTACAGACTAATGTTCCTTATGAACTTAGATGCAAAAATCCTTAAAAAAAACAGTAGCAAACTTACTTCCATTATAACCAAGTAGGTTAATTTTGGAGGTTACCTCCCCATGTAATTTTCGGCACCTCCCGTGGGACATAACAATGTTAATCTAATCCAGATTAGATTCTGGACATCTGGATGGCTTTGTCTGTCAGAACTTTTATATGAAGTCCTTGTACCGACAGATGACTTTTGTTGTTATTATTACTGTAATAAGAAGTACAGACTTTTATTGTTATTATTACTGTAATAAGAAGTACAGAAGGTGCAATGGACGTTTAAAGGAGTCTAGGTGTAGGAGTATCAGGGATTCATGGTGACTTTGCAAGAGTGTGGTTTTGTCCCTGACAAGACGGCAGGTTTGATGGAACATTCCAGAAGGAGAGCGAACAGAATGTGTAAAGTGAGCTTCTGTCTCTATTCCAATAGAAAGGAGTAGGCAAGAAACTAAGAGGAGAGGTACCATCCCTGGTAAATGAGCAAGGTCAACCTGAGGAAGCTTTTCCTTTACATGCTAACGGTAGCTATAGTGCCCCCACTTGCCCCTGTACTTTACCTTGGGCAGGTGCTTAACAAGTTTAATTTCTTTTCCCTTTTGGGAGAATAATTTTTAAATAACTACACTATATAGTAATTATATTTTCCTTTTATTTTGTTTTTAATTAGCAACTCAAGATCAGAATTAGATTCCTTCTCACTGCTTTGGAAATAAGCAGCACATCTGGCTGGTTTCCAACAGGTTGATAAGAGTCATAAATATGGTTACTTTCATTCTCTCCCTGGTAACTTTCATTTCCTTCCATGAAACTTTGAGAACTTCCTGTGGGGCAAAAATGATGAGAGCAAGTGGGATGGGCTAAGACCTTGAAAGCAAAGTTTGCCATTTTAAAATATGCCTCTTTGGGATATGGATCATTTTATACTAGTTTTTAAGAAACAAAAGACTCAGGAAAAACCTTTTACCTTCCTCCTAACAGCCTGAAAGAATTTAGAGGATCTGCTCCAGGAAAGGAGATACCATCATAGATAATTATAGTTTAATACAAACAGGTAGACAGGTAGGAACCAAGCAAGGCCTGTTTGATCAAAGCCATCTTTGTGTCCCATAGTTACAGACAGCCCAGCAAACATTTATTAATCCAACATTTACTTTTCCATTTCCACGTCAATTGCCTTCCTGTCCTTTCAAGTCCCAAACCACAACCCCAACTTCTCTTCAGTTCAAGATGACATGTAAGCCTTAACCATCTAATCTGTTTTAGGATCCTAGATTCTTATATGTACATATGCAATGAATTTGGTTATTTTCTCCTGTTAATCTATCTCATGTTAATTTGATTATTAGAACACCCAGAAGAATGTAAAAGGGTAGACGGAGATTTTTTTCCTCCCCACAACCTTTTTTTGAAGACATTTGTATTAAATGAATATTTTAATGTGTCTTTTTGGCCAGCCATATCAAATATGGGTTGATTAAGAATAGTTCCAGGCTGTAGACAACTGCAAATGGAAGAGTCCTGCCTTTGTGCAATTAGCAATCTAGTTTTAGCACATAAAGTATAATGCACATAATCTAACATGTGGCCCCAAATAAACACCTATTTACTAAGCAACTATAGAACATGTACTGTGTGTGTGCTCACGCATATATACATACAATTATTCTCACAAAGCCTGGGAGAGGATAGCATTAAATCTTTTTCTTCCCTTGTCTTTTGAGAAAAAACTGACCTTTAGAGAAATTAAGTGACACCCCCAGCTAGATAGTGGTGGGATCAGACTTTTGAAGTGAGGCAGAGAGAGGTCCCAGGACAAAAGCATCTTAAGTTTAGGTTGTAGTAAATTTTAAGGACTGAGAGATTTATATTTTTTACTGCAATCACGGGCAAGTTATTTCATGTATATGATCCTCATTTTCTTTAGCTGCAAGATGGCTCCTTCAATGGGTTGTTCTGAGAGTGAATGAGAAAACTCAGGCTAAGCACTAAAGTACATTCCTAATGTATAACAAGGGCTCCCTAAGATCAACAAGTGAATTAAAAATAAACTGACATCACAAGTAACCCTCAGATGGGACTCAGGTCCCTTAGAACCCAGGATCCGCGATGACTTGTAGACTTCACTGCTTTTATTAAAACCAACAACGAAACAAACCCCTGAAATCCAAAGGGGACCCAAAAACTGTTTCAAAAATCTCTTGACTACTAAAGAGATCTACCTGCCTACTCTTTTGCTTAACTCTCCCAGCTTCCTAAAGGTTTCTTATTTTTTTGGCAGGTAAAGTTCTGACTCAGCGCTTGGTGGGCACACTGGGCTTGAAATTAGAGAAAGGAGAAGCAAAACCTCTTACGGAGTGGCCTTTTCCCTTGGGTAAGGCTGTCGCATGCCAAGTCTCCTCCCTACGGGGGACCTCGGTGACAGACAAGATGGTGTGCATGCATTCCCTCCCTCCCCCCCCAATTTGGTAACCGAAAAGAGGCTGTAAACGAGTCTGGGAGGGAGGGGGTGCTTTTTTAAAAATGTCACACACGCGGACTTCTCAGCCACTGGTCTGCCTGTCCCTAAGCCGCCGGTCTTTCCCTTCCCCTTTCCAGCCACCAGGGTGGGGCGCGGCCACGGAGCCGGGGGCGGGCTGAGCGCCGCTGGGGGCGCCGGCGGCGTTAAGAGCACAGCGAGCGCGCCGGGCCGCCCGGGAGCACCGGCCTCCGCACCGCAGCCCCACCCCGCGCCGCCCCCCACGCCCCGCCGCACGCCGGCGGCCCCCCTCGTCCCGTCGCCCACGCCTTGCGCCCCGTCTGCCCCCGCCCCGTGCGCCGGCGCCGCAAGAACGAGCCGCCGGCTCCAGCCGCGCCGCCCCGCACCATGCCTCGCGTCGATGTGGACCTCAAGCTGGACTTCAAGGATGTCTTGCTCCGACCCAAGCGAAGCAGCCTCAAGAGCCGAGCAGAGGTGGGGCTCTTAGAAAGCCGCCTTGGGGGTGGGATATTTTTCAGGGTGGCGCGGGGGAGGTGGGTGAAAGGCAGTGGATTGTGTGGTAATAACCTCACCAGCTTTTCTGAGCTTGGGATGCTGACCCCCTTTGTTCTCTCCCTCTCCACCACCTGAGAAAGGGGAAAGCCAGCTGGGACCCTTCCAGGACAGGAGGTGTCTTTAAGGGGCCCAGCTGAGGCCTAAAATTCTAAATATGTCCGGTGTGGTGGGCCAAGGGAAGTGCACATTAGAAATAGACCACAGAAGAGCAAAGATAAAGTGGCCAACTGAAGAATGGGGAGGGTGGAGGGGGTGCATGTAAGGAGAAAAGGACGCAGTGGAGCCAGATCATAAAAGGAGAGGAAAAACAACAGAAGATTCTTGCAATTTTGTCAGTGTCTCTTAGTGCAGAGATCTGTTGCTGTTTTAGTACTAGATCCAGCAGTGGAATTTCTTTAAAATGTCTGAAGAACATGGAAACTCCAGAGCAGAAGTTCAGGGTTTACTTTCCATGTTTCAGTGGCCTTGCTTCCCAGGCTGGGAACCTGTGCCTGGTGGCACCCTCCTAATGGAGAGCCACAGTCCAGCCCATTTTTAGAGAAGCAGAAAGCACCAGGATGCAGTTGGGTTAGGGGGCAAACTGGAAGCCTGGCCAATTCTGTTGGCTCTGCCTTGATGTGATCAAAGCCTGGAGAACAGGTGGTGACTGGACTGGAAATAACCTCACTGTGGGGGCAGGGATGCCCCTACTGGTGAGGAGGAAGGTCAAACCTAGAAGGGTAAACTAGTTGCATAGAAAGGCAGAGTCCCTTAGAATGGTGTGTGCTGGTGACTGTGGCCTTACCTGGTCTGCTGAGAGCCAGCGAGGAAGGTGAAGAAAATAGACTGGGTCTGGAGGCTGAGGCCACAAGAGTAAACAGGAGGAGGCTGAGCCAGCACACCGTTCCTTACACCCAACTCCAAGGACCATAAATAAATCGGCGGACTGCCCATTGGTGTCCAGGCCCAACTGCAGTGCCTGGTGCTGCCAGCCAAGGGCTTGTTTGCATTAGAGAGGCCTCCTGCTTTAACCAAAGTGACGAGAACCAAGTCACTTTCTCAAGCAGGAGGGTCGATGGGCTGCAGCCAGAGAGGATGGGACAGGACAGGAGAGGTCTGGAACTGGCAAGACTGGAAGGATTAACTCTTATCACCCCAGCCTAGATCGGATGACTCTGTGCCTATCCTTCATCATGTCCTTTCGGGTGCTAGAGTCAGATAGAATCTTGGAAGAAAAATAAACTGTTTAGATGGCAGGCCTGGGCCTCCCAGATTATAAGCTGTGCTCATTACCTAAGGCCAGACTAAGATGTGGGGATTCTGGGCAGACTAATAATTTGGTGGCCCCAATATTCTATAAATATTTGTTCAAATTCACTTAGTAGAGAGAAAATTTTAATAAATACTATATGTTTAAAACAAAGATATATGTATTTCCTGAACCATGAAACATCTTGAGAAGGTAAAACATTTAGAATTTATGTAATAGAATGAATTACTTTTTCTCAAGGAATAGTATGATGTCATGCATTATTTGGTTTCATAATTTGGGCCGATTGAAACTATTATTGTCCCAACCTCTGATGGCACCTTGCAATCTACATGTACACATTGCAATGAGAACTCTGTGTCCTTGGGAAAGGTTCATATTTACACATTTGTGGGAGTTTGCCAGCCCCGTGCCTGGGAACCTGAGTTAACTGGCATTGCCTTTGCGATTGGTTCCTGTAATGGTTTAGCTCCTTGGTGCCTGAGGCTGCTTTCCGGCTGGCCACCCCTCCTAATCTGACTGCTTCAGCGGTGCTGAGGGATGTAGTGAGACCTAGATTTTAGGCTTCTAATCCCCTCTCAATGTTTTCTCAGTTTGCTTGTGGATGCCTGAAATTGTTTATGGGAAGCTTAAAACTTTTCACTGCATAATCAGATAGAAGTCAAATGTACACCCCCTGGGAGAACTCATACCCGAATGCAAAGCAGAAGCTGAATGGTAAAATGACCGGTAAACAATTTTGAACCAAACTGCAGAGCAGATCTGAGTGGAGCTAGGAGAGGAAACATATCCTTTGAGAGCATAGTCTGGCTAAAAAGGGAGAGTTTTGACTGTTGACAAGATTGACCACTGCAGCTCTTTTGCTATGAGTGGAGTTTGGTGCTGGATCATCAGGCAGCAGGAAATGGAGAGAAAGACAGAGTGATCTCCCACTCAGAAGGTCACATTCACAGGTATTGGTTATTAGGATTTCAGAATCTTTTGGGGGGACACAAATTAAACCATACAGCTTTGCTCTGTAAGGTTAGAGAGTTTGACTAGACTCATTGTTCATGAATGCCTCAGAATCATCTAGGGAGACGCTCTAAAAACATACATGTTGTCTCCACCACAAAAGTTCTGATTTATTAAGTTTGAGGCAACCCGAGCATGTATATTTTGGAAATCCTATGTTGATTGTGATGTGTGCGTGGATGCTCTGGACTGGCCACAGGAATCCTTTCCATTTGTGGAACCCTGTAGTTCCCTGGTAATGTGCAGCTGCTTGTGTTTCTCTGAATCTTGAGAACTGATGGCGACACTTCCAGGGGACAGAGCATGTCCAGAGTGCTGGGCTGGAACGCACCAAGCATTGCCCTGAAAAAGGCTTGGGGCCAAACAATATTATTCTTGCCCCTTAGCCAGACGTTAATTTATTCCAGTTTTTGAGCCACTAGGACTTCAATGGTGAAAGGCATCCTTCCTATACTTAGTCTTACGATCTACAAGTGAGACAGATAATAAATAATCTATTTAATAAGAGAATCGCTTTAATCAACATCATATTGGCAAAAGGAGCCCCTGTCCCCTTCTCACTGGACAGGGCCCTGTGGGCTGTACTATTCCTTCTAGGCGCTGTTCCAGGTACTCAAGATCCTGGATTTCCCTGTCCTTAATGACTTCCAGCTGATTCCAAGGCCTGCAAGGGTCTCTTTCCCAGGCATGTTTTCCCAAGGCTGTCCACATGCTGGTGCGCTTGCTTCTAACCCCAGACAGTGACCAGGTGGCGGCTGTTTGTGGGAACGGACGAGTGTGAGCAGACTAGGATATCCGTGTGTGCACACGAGGGTTTGGGAAGAGAAGGAGACTTGGACTGCGGGCCAGGGCTGGCTCCCCAAGACATTATGTTCTGGCTCCTTCCAGGTCATCAATGAAATTGTGTGTAAAGTAGGAGGATAGAACAGAATTTATGTAGTGGTTTGTTAGTTTGACTCGTAACACTAAAGTATTTAGAAATGTGGTAGGTGGGCCTCCAGTTTACTTTCAGGCCCTCTAATGTTGGGCTGTAAGGCTGACTTTAATGAAGGTGTGTTTGAAGTGCTGCAGAAATGTGTGTTTTTGAGGCGGAGTAGTTTTATTTATGTTCCCTTTCAGAGCTGCAGAGTGAGAATTTGGCGGTGCTGTATTTGGTACATTGACCAGCTGTGGAAGATGAAATGCCAAGTTTTGTTTCTGGGAGGCTGGAATATTTAAAATATTTATCTTTTTCAGTGAACAGCTGGTCTGGTTGTGTGTGTGTGTGTGTGTGTGTGTGTGTGTGTGTGTGTTGATGAAGTCAGGAAGACAATTTTATCATTCTTAGAATAAAAGATTGTGTAAAATCTACCATATGGAGAAGACTAGAAATGAGGGGAAGAGTTCATTGTCAAGGCTAACCTTTTCCATGAAGAGTTCTGTGTTTTGTGTACTGCCAAGGAAAACCCATTGTGAGCTCAGCAGAGCGCAGCAGCTCTCTCCATGCATCTTGGGAGGAGTGTAAGAGTAATTTGAGACGAAGGAATTCTGATTATTTTAAGCCTGGGAAGTCAAAACGCTTCAGGGCCAATTAGTAGCACGGAAGGTTGCAACAAATAGACCCCTTCAGTTATTTTTCAGAATTTAAATAGAACTTGCTTCACTGAAGTAGAACCAAAAATCATAATGAAGAAGTCAAGAAAGGGGTGACCTGTCTCGTATGCTCAGGCAATGACAGCATCTCATTTCCCCTCACTGATGGCTGTTTAAGGCTGATGCAGACATATTCATGATATCACTTGCCCAGGAAACCTGGTGGACAGGGAGCCCTGTGTGGAGAAACAAGAGACATGAAAAGGCTAAGAGGCTTGAGATGTCCGTCCCATGGTGTTTTATTTGACATGTTGGTTGCAAAGTGAAAGTTGTCTCAAATGAAAAATAATAAAAGAAGGAACTAGATAAACACTGGTAGGAAACGGTATTGCTAGTGTACTCATGAAGCCAGGATTAAGGTAGATAGGTCCAACTTATTTCAGATGCTTAAGATTCATACCCGTGTTTCTCTTGTGGGTTTTTTTCAGAGAAGCATCCACTTCCCGAATGATGTGGATCCATCAGGGTCCAGCCAAGGAAACAAACACGCTGACTGTTTAAAACAGGGAATTTAATGCAAGGCATCCTGACACTGCTGAGGTGCCAAATGAGAAAGCAAAGCGCCCCAGAGATGGTCTGCAGTGAGATACCACCTCTGAAAGGGAGGAGGTGGTGTTACTAGAGCCCAGGGACTGGGATCACTCTGTGAAAGCTGGAACCAAGACCACACTGTGGCAGAGGGATTCTGGGAGAACTACCCTGACTACATCCAGCACCCTGCACCCCCATCTTCCCCACTCTCCTTTAGTTTTCCTACCCAGTGACCCCATTGACTGAACCCAGCCAGAAACCAACCTGGGAAATGGAGCCCGCAGTGGGTGGCCTCCCTGTGATAAGAATGTAGCAGGGGAAGGACGAAGAATGGAACTGTGAGCATGCAGGCCTGGGATCTGCCCTGGGTCTGAGAAGTAATTTTGAGTACGCTAACTTGATGAGCACTTGGCCCTAGCACACACCTTTTGCTGAGCCCACCATTGTGACTTAGCTTTTCTGGATTCCTGATAGTTGAGTTAGTTATAAGTGCTCTGAAGTTGGAGTTACGATAGAATCAGAGGGTCATCCTTCTAGCTGTTTGCAGGTCGAAGGAACAAATGTTTATACTCATAGACATATGGCTGCTGTGTACTTCCCCCAGCTCTTTGAAAGATGCTCATAATTACAGAACAGCTGATAAGGTTGATAGGTTAAGGGATTAATGGTTTGTAGCTCACTGCAGGGCGAATTTGTAATGGAAGGTGAGAAAGGGAGGACTGGGGTTGGCAGGGAGGAGTGGAGTGGATTTTCTCAAAAGGGGAATGGTCCCTCCAGTGCTTAGAAGTGGAGAAAGAGAACATGTATGTGGGTGTGTAGGGCTGAGATGAAGCAGGCTGGGGACAGAAGGTGACAGGGGGTTGGGAGAGGCTATTAAGGGAGAGAACTTGTGATTTGGAGGCTGGGCTTGATGGCAGAACATCCACGGCTTTGTGCTGGCATTCGAGGATGTTAAGGAGCCAGGTTCAGCTTTTGTACCTGGATAACAGCCCATTACTTGGTTTTCTCAGGGATGCTCCTGTCTTTGGAACACCTGGCTCAGCACTAAGAGAATCCTGGGACCAAGGGATGTATACTTTCTTTGTGGTTTTTTTTTCACTTGCTTCAGACTCTAGAAATTCTGCACAAATCACACAAAGCAAAACATTTCTTTTCCCTTTTTGCCAATAGGTGGATCTCGAGCGTACCTTCACATTTCGAAATTCGAAGCAGACCTACTCAGGGATTCCCATCATTGTGGCCAACATGGACACCGTGGGGACATTTGAGATGGCAGTGGTGATGTCACAGGTAGGACGGTGGGCTTTTTGCCCTGTGCTGCTCACACTGGATGAGTTGTCAGAAGCCTACCCAGGACTTGTTCAGACAGAGGGAAGAGGAGAAGGGTCCTTTCATGAGGCCAAACTATTTAGTACTGAGTCTGATTATTGCCAGAGGCACTTCTTTTCTTCCCTCCTTTTCAATCAGAAAAGGTGAATGGAGTCTGGACTTTGCATTTAGTGAGATGGTCTAGATCTGCATCCATTTCTTCCCTGAAAATACCCGCGATAGTTTTGGGAAATAGAGATACAAAAGAAGTTGGACATTGTACCATATCGTAAGGTTAGTCAAGTGCCATATCATAGAAGAGGGACAGTGCCTTTATAATGAAGACAGGACTGCTTTGTATATGGTCTGTGGTATAGCATTTATTATATTTTATGTAGAAAACATTTATTGAGTACTGTGTGCTAAACACTGGATATAATGTATATAATGTTGTTAGCTCCAGATAGGTTCCTTTTACAGATGAAGAAACTGAGGCAGAGAGGGAAAGGAGAGGTAACTTGACCTAGGGCATGCAGCCATATAGAGGTAGAGCCAAGATATAAACACAAATTGTCTTCAGAATAAGGGATTCACCTCCTAATTTACACTGGCAGATCACAGTACAAGCTCAAGTTCCCTTTTAAGCCAATTACTGGTCTAATTGTCTATAAACGGAGTAGCTAGAATACTGGCCTTGAGAAAAATAAAGGAAAAGCCTTTCGTGGGCAGAACCTTTATTTTATGCAGCTGTGTCCCAGGTGCAATTTTCATCTTAGATGTGAGTGTTTGCTTCTGATGCACACAGGGTGTGTGCATCTATTTCCACTGATAGTCCTGCCAAGTGAAAAAAATAAATCCAATTAGTTAAAAGAGCTTCTCGCTGTGGGCAGCAAGACTAACCTCAGGAGGTGCCGAGAATTTTTGTTAGCCAGTGATTAGGAAGAAGATTTTCAAACTATGAGCTCAAAATAAAAATAATGGCATAGGAGGTGGTCTGTCTGACTCCATGATCAGTTTTATTATCTGTCATCCCTCAGTCCCCACTAAGCTTTGGGCCGGAGGCTAATAAATTAATTGCTAAAGGAATTTGTATTTTGTTTCCCCATCTTTTCCCTCCTCTGCTCCGTGATCAGCCATTGCTACTAATGAATTATGTATATGTGTAAAAAGTGGGTGGAATCAGGGAGCAATAAATAGCCCTGATTAATTCATATATCAGATTATGAGCCCATGAAAAATGTACAACTTATTATGCTCATCCCATTTTCATAGGAAAGACTCTCCATTAATGAGACAGTGTACACTGAAATAGCTATGTGTGGGTACTGTGAATTTTCTATTTTTAGGATCTACTGAGTTAGTACAAGTTTGTAAAGTCATAGAACTTTAGAGTGGAAAATCATAAGTGAGGAAATGAATCCAGGGGGATTAGGAGAGATGCCCTGACATAGGCTGAGCTTTGTAGTTAGATTTGAGTTTGATTTTGGCCATTGTCCCTTATTGGCCAAACAATTGTTAAATTTCTTAAATTTCACTTCTTAAGGTCCTTTTCTGTCTGCGAAGCTAATATTACTGTACAAAGTTGTTCTGAGAAGTGAATGAAATAAAGTATGCAGATTGCTTGCACCAAGTAGGTACTCAATAAATGCCCAATGGATAGTCTGATAGTCAAAGATTTAATATTATAATTTATATAATTCCCATCCTTAGGGATATCAACTCCTAAACAAGAAATGTTTAGGTTATGAACACAAGGAAAAGCTTTCAGGTATAAGCTGAGGTTCTCTGGGATTGCTTAAGCAGAAGTTTGCCTTGATGCAGTCCTTGTTACGGGTAGGGTTGTGTTGCCTTTGGCCTAATGCAGATGGTAGGCCCAGGCGGGGCTCAGAACTCTCCCTTATTCCCCCCACCCCTTCCTAAGTCCTGAATTCAGTGTTGTCTCATCAGATTAGAATGCATAACCCAGTTTTGTGATTTCACTGGTTATACCTTTGTCTGTTTTTGGCTCCTAGGAGCATATTCAAAGCTAATTAAATGTGACTGGCAGGAATACCTGATGCTTTTGTTTGTATTTTTGCTCCCGCCCCCACCACATGGAGAAAGAAGATGCACTTAGCTTCTCTTAATGTTCTGTTTTGCTTCCTAGCACTCCATGTTTACAGCAATTCATAAGCATTACACTATGGATGACTGGAAGCTCTTTGCTGCTAATCACCCAGAAAGCCTGCAGGTATGACGAGTACATTTGTTGCAGGGGGAAAAAAATCTTCAGGGTTGTCAAAAGGGTTTGAATCAGCAACAGATAGACACACAGAGTCTTGGGAGAGACCTGGGGAAAGGCAGTAGTGGTCCCCCAGCCCTTCGTCACTGCCAGGGGTTTGCTGAGAAAAGTTGTTCTGTATCCTGTTTTGAAAATACCAGGATTTACCCGAAGGAGTATCTGTTTTTCTTTCCCTTGAAAGGTGATGTGTTTTATCATGAGAGCTTGGGGAATACCCGTGTTTCCTGCCAGGGGTAGATCCAGTCTGAACATTCCTTTTGGCTGTAGAAAAAAACATCTAATTATGACACGTTGTTTTGGAGTTAAATAAACAATATGTCCACTAGGATAGGTGTAAGCAAAAGACGGAGTAACGAGTGTTGGCATGGATGTGGAGAAACTGGAACCCTCCTGTAGAATTGCTGGTGGGAGTGTAAAATGGTGTAGTTTCTTTGGAAACAGTTTGGTAGTTTCTCAAAAGGTTAAACATCAGAGTTACTATATGACCCATTCCTAGGTATAGACTCAACAGAAATAAAAACATATGTCTACATGAAAACTTATATACACATGTTCATAGCAGCTTTGTTCATAATAGCCAAAAGGTCAAAACAACCCAGATATCCATCAACTGATGAATGAACAAACAAAACTGGTATATGCATACAACAGAATATTATTAAACTATAAAAAGGAATGAAGTACTGATACATGCCACAACATGGATGAACCTTGAAATCATTTCAAGTGAAAAAGCCAGACATAAAGGTTACATGTGATTTTGTTTACATGAAATGTCAAAAATAGGTAAACCTATAGAGATAGAAAGTAGATTAGTGGTTGCCTAAGGCTGGGGGATGGGAGAGTTAGAGGGCGAGGGCTAAGAGCTATGAGAGTTACCTCATAAACATAAAAATGTTTTAAAACATAAAAATGTTTTAAAATTGTGTACCGCTTCAAATATACTAACACCATTGAATCACACACTCTAAACGGGTGAATTGTATGATGTGTGATTGTATCTCCATAAAGCTGTTAATTTTTTTATTTTTTTAAATGGGCAGTTTGAAAATAACAAAAAGCTCCAGTCTCACACAGCTCCCTTTCCTCCTGCCACATTCAGGTGGTTCTGCACCACGGCCAGCAGAGCCCTCTCTTTGTGTTAGAGATATTCTCCAAGGTCAGATTTTTTGTGATTGGAAAATGACTTTGTATTGTACTGCTTTTGAAATTGCACTGGCTTTTTATTTTATTTTATTTTATTTTTGGCCGTGCTTTAATTATGTGTGGATTTTGATTAGTGAGAGGGTGGTTTTGGAGATAAAATAATTCTGGCTTAGTAGCAAATCCTTCATTTTTACCATATTGTGTTCAAATGAACTGTTCTCGTTTTACCTTTTTCTTCTCTGTAAGAAGTTTGGGGAGCAATGAGTTTTCGGCAAGGTGTGGCTAATTGGAACTTCGGCTTTCATGACTGAATGTGGTCATTTGACTTACAGCCCACCAAATTAAAGGCTAATTGGAAAAGGCAAATGTTAAAAACACAGTTACACTGAATTTTGAACTTCCTATGCCAAACTTTAACAGAAATGAAGGAGAAAAAAAAGATAGCAAAGCTCCGTGGGAGGGAAATAATGTATGAATTGAGCCTGCAGTGGTCACACTGTCAACATAAGTGAAACTGGAGTAAACCCAGGAATCTGGAGTAAATATGTATCATGTTACCAGCTACATTGTTGTGATTTTTTGAGACTAACAGGAAATTAATATATGTCCCTTATCTATCGCTTATGGTTTAGATATATACGCTAATTATATTCTTATAATATTCTTATCAAAGGTGAGATGTTGGCTCTGGACACAATCCCATGGCCTAGTTTCACTAAGGCATAAATTACTAAAAACAGGTATTTTCCCAAAGAGCATTTGGGTGGGTTAGAAGGCACTGGTGCTTTGGAGGTTAGGGAGAGGGTGTCGTGAGGGGGGTGTGGTGTCTTCAGATGTAAACACATGCAGGTGCAGTTGGGAAAGAGCATTTCACGTTCCTTTGTTCTTATACCTCTGGACACTTTACCCTTTTCATAGGTACACTGAGATTGGCAGCTCTTTGTGTAGGTTATGGTTTGCATGTTATATTAGTTCTGTGTTGGGAGTAAAAATGAAAATAGGAAGTTTTATCAGAGGAGTTTTAGACATATATCTTTCCCTCCCACCTTCTGATCCCCAAAGTGAGAGGCTTGGGGTGACCACCACAGCTTTGGCATGAGGAGGCCTGAGTTGAGTGGCCTCCCCATTTTCTTCCTGTCTCTCTTGTCCAGGAAGAGGAGAATTCACACCAGCAGTTCTGCTATTCAGAGTTCCACAAAGAGAGCTTGAGGAAATTAAAAGCAAGAACAAGTTTTCCTGAATAGTTAATAATTTGTTTACTACAAAGATTCTGTGGCTGAGGTCCAGGGTTAAGGATATATTCAATTTAATGGTGGCAGAGACAGCAGAGGGAAAGTTTAGATAATTTAATGAATGGATAACCTTTAGCTATGTTGCTGCATATGTCTTGAGCAGGTCCACCTTGTGGACATTTGGTAAGGGTAACCTCAGAGGGTCACAGTACTATCCCCAGACAGGTGAATGGATGGAGGCAGGGTCTGACTTCTGAATATTACTCACTGGTCACATCTGACATCTCTTGTTTGTTTGTTTGTTGCTTGTTTGTTTATTTTTGGTACAGCACATAGCCGTGAGTTCTGGCAGTGGGAAGAATGATCTGGAAAAGATGAGCAGCATCCTGGAGGCTGTGCCGCAGGTTAAGTTTATTTGCCTGGATGTGGCCAATGGCTATTCAGAACATTTTGTGGAATTCGTGAAACTCGTCCGTGCCAAGTTTCCAGAACACACCATCATGGTAGGTACGGTGGGAAATTCTCTAAATGAGGAAGCAGAGAGAGAGGTATTCAGGGTGTCAGGGGGAGCTATAGTCTCTTGAGAGCTTTTGGTGTCTTCTTATTAGAAGAACAGTTAAGAATCATTAGGAAAAGGACAGACAGCCGTGGAAGATCTGAAAACTGGTTCCCTTGTAAAAAATATAAACTCCAGGTCAACATTATATGGCGTTGGCTTTTTATATCTGCCAAATTTCATCGAATGTTTTTTACCATATGATACCTTTAAACAAAGGTCTGCATCCCACCTTAACAAAGAACACATTTTTGAAAATGAAAACTGAGTTTTAGTTTGGGATTTAGTTTAACGTATTTATGCCATCCGTGCCCCACTCTTTGGCCAGTGTAAAATTCTGCTGTAAGAGTTGAAATCCACAATATGAACATTTCACAACAGTCAACTATTATTTACAAATCAGTTGGTGTGTTGTTTTATCTAGGATCTTCATTCTTGACCTTTCCTGTCTTTTTTGCATTTTCCTAATGATTAACATTTTTACTAGTTAGAACGTCTATTTGTTATTATTGGGCAATGCGGATTTTCAGGAAAAGGATCTAGAAGCTCTCAGGTTAAATTTGGGACTTTGGAAAATCTATATTATGTGTGTCTTTACTGGTCTTAATTAATACAGCAATTATAGGTGGGCCACCAGATAAGCTACCTAACTCTGCTTTGTTTAATTTTGAATCTCTCCTCACATTTCATCATTGTAAGAAAGTTAGGAGACAGAAATTATTTCTGTTGATGGAATTAAATCTTCTGTTTAGGATTTTCAAAATAAATATTTTTATGCTTTCCAATCACATGAGAAGAAAGGATCAAGACTGTCTCAAGGTCAACCAGCTGTACCATGTCAGAGTTGGGTTGGAGAGTGTTGCCCACATCATTTTTTAAAATAATAGTAACCACTTTTTGAGTGCCTACTATGATTCAGAAGATTTACACCTGTTTTTTCTCTTCTTCACAACATCTCTGTAAAGAGTAGCAACTGTCGTCTCAAACTTAACCACGGATGAGGAATCTCAAGCTCTTATTTCGTTCTTGCATTTTGAGATTTTCACAAGGTCACAGCAACATTAAGCAGCAGAGCTCGGATGTGAAGCCAGGTCCGGCTGAATGCAGAGTCCATGCCCTGCCCCTTTAGACTTGTTAACGTGCCCCATCCTTGTTAACTTCAGTGATAAAGCTCCTTTCTTTCAGTAGGTGATATGTGTGTGACCAGTTTCCCGCTTCCCAGTTCTGAGGTGGGGAAGTCGACTTTCTTTAGGCATGTGGTGGAGGGTGATGAAATGACACCCTTGTGACCTTACAGTGGGTAGTCATGTGGTCCCAACTTGCTCTTTTGCCCCCAGCCGTCTGTAGTAACTTTTTCTTATGAAAGAAGGAACAGAAAGCTGGACTCCCAGGAGGGCAGAAGCCCCGGCCCCTCAGCCGGGACCTGGCAGTCCTAAATAGTATTTGGCATTAAACATAAATTCTGTAGGAAGAAACATCTAGATGGTAGAAAGAGCATGGCAGATATTTGTTGACTAGGAGAGGAGTCCTTGGTTAATGCCTTCTGGAGAGTGGGAAATAAGGCAGGCCCACGGCGGCTGTTGACAGTCTCGTCTGACATGGTGAGATCTAGATCTGTCCGGGTCTTTCCAGTTCACCTCAGTGTTTTGGTTGTCCTGGAGACACAAGGGACTGATAACTTTGGGAAGCTGTGCGTTATATCTACTGGCATTACTGTGTGTAAGAGTTAATGAAGGTTTAGGAATCGGAAATTACATGGATTTAATGAGCCAACCTAGTGTCTCCACTTACTTTTTCTTTAGTAAGTCTTATATTAAATTGTGGAATGTGACCTACATACAGAAAAGTACATAAAATACGGATGTTTAGTGGTCATAAAATCGCAGCCCTTTAGTGCACCCACGTTCAGAAGCCCCACTCTGACTCTGGTGATTGTTTCTTTCCTTGTGTGTCTCTGCTTTCTCCATCCCTCGATACACTCCTAAAAAGCACCATTTAATTTTGCCTCTGCCTGACCCTCATATAAATGATGACCCTGCTGCATATCTTCTGTACCTTCTTTAGCTCAGTAGCCTGTTGCGATGCTCGCACATTGTTTTATGTAAGCTGCACAGTATTCCATTGTTCCTGGAACGAATCTTTCATACCATTTCCCAGATGCCTCGCTAGCCCTCATCCCCTCATCTACTTTGCTGCTGGTTGTAACACCATTAAAATCAACAACTTAATGTCCCCTGGAGTTGGGGTAGCCAAACGAGCTGAGCCACATGGGCAAAGTCATGTACCTTCTGAATCTCATTTTTCTTACCCGTAAAAAGGAGGTCGGGGATAATAATGGCTGGAGAATTATTGTGAGGGTCGGATGGGGCGATGTTTTATAAACAGTGTGGTTTACACAAATGGTTGTTTGTCAGTAGTGAGTACCACTGAGAACGTATGCTCTGAGAACTGTCAGAGATGGAAGGCTGATGGAGAAGACAGATGGGGAGTGGGAAGAATGGGGGTTGTTTGCTTTAGTTTTAAGAAGAGGGAAAAGACATGTACACACCATTTCTTTTAAAAAGCAAATATCAGAAATCCCTTGGAGCCCAATGACTTTCTGTTTGCATGCTCCAAACAGCTGGCCATGAGTTGTCACTCACAGTTGGCCCTACTGAGAGCCGAGGCCGGCTGTGTGTTGTGGACCCCAGGGAGCCTGTGTTCTACCCCTTGGGCAAAGACCAGGGACAGGGGGCAGTGCAGAACGGAAGCAGGCTGATAGGACAAGGGAAGGGGCCTTGTTGCCAGTGCAGGGGGTGTTGCTGTGGGGGCTGTGGCTGGGAGGGGGAGATTAGTACAGAGTTCCCACGGCCCTCTGGGCAGCCACCAACAACAAGTGTCTCTTCACAGCCTGCCGGCTGGTTCAGGTTAGTTGTCATTGTTCTTGTTGGTTTCCCCAGAAATGAACAGGAGAATTTGGCAAGGCAAGTGTTTATTCCTAAGCCATTCTCTGCCTGCACTGACCCCTGAAATCTGTGATTCATTTGGAAACCTCCAGTGCTCTTAGCGTCTTCAGTTTACAGAACTATAATTTCTCTTATGGCTTTGGAGGCATTGTAAGGATGCATTACCATTTGTCCAATGTTTTGGAACTGAAAGGTATATAATACGGGTGCTGAGTGTTATGATTGTTACAATGCCATGAACAGAAGGGGTGCTCAGAAATGTTCTTGGCAGAGTCTGGCTATTCCGGGTGTCTCTGTCGGGGGCGAGGCCTTGTCGCTGCCTTTGCCCAGTGCAGCCTGGATTTACAAACACACCCTTTTTTTTTTTCTTGCCTTTCACCTGGGGCAAGCCTTGCCCCATGGAGGGAGGGAGGAAGCAGGGAGTTTTAGAGAATATCTTTGGTAGAGAAGGGTCCCACAGTGGCAGTGGCTGACAGAAGAGTATGACAAGTTCTGTGGCCATTCGCCTGCTGACTTTCAGAGAAGAAAGAGAATAATATATTCTTGGGTACATTCCAGGCGCTGTGGGAAAAGGCACCAGCATGGATGAAGCACTTCTCTCTCTCAATAATAACGAATTCCTGAGTAAGGATAGGAGCACCCACATTTCTTAATGTGAAACTTAATCATAGGTCAAGGAATTTTCCAAAGATCACACAACCTGGGGTACAGAGCTAGGTGGCCTACCCCAAGGCCCAGTGAGATTCCTGTTAAATGATGCTGTTTACTATGTGATTGTTGTACAACAAGCCCGTGTGCCAGCTCAGGCTTGTTGGAATGTGGAAGATCCCGTGTTAGGTCTAAGAAATGATTTTGTCCTGGTGGCTTTTGGTGACCTGGTTCTGAGGAGATAGGTAAGTGACACCTAAGCGGTTCAGATTAGATTAGAGACCCAGTTCTGGGCCCCTGGGGAGTACTGTGTCAGCCACTGTCGGCCCATCCCAAGTGGCCATGGGCATGGCCTTGCCGTTTCTGTCCGTGGCCATTGGCCCAGTCATCTGCCTGCCTTTCTTTCTCCAGCAGTCATGGTCAGACAAGGTTCTGAGCCACAGGAGACACCTCCCATTCTGTACCTCTTCTCAGAGAGGTAGACATTCCCCAATGTTCCTTGCAGGTGTCGGCCGTGTGCACCCTTATCAGTCGAGCGTGCCTCACCTGAATGAGGTATTATTATGGCTGATAATACCTTTCTGGCTGTGTAACCCGGATTTTTTGTTTCCATTCTCTTTCTGGGACGGCCTCAGAGATTCAGGTGATGTTTGTCTCTGAGAGTCACATAGTAAACAGTTTTATATGTCATGGAAATGGTCATCGCCTTGTTAATGTCTTTATGTTCTGGTGCCCCAGGGTAGGTAGGGGGCCATTCCATGTGCTTGGCAGAAGACACTGGCATTAAGGTTTCATCATCTTATATCAGGAGTTGGCAGACCGTGGCCCATGGGACAAAACCAGTCTGCTGCTGCTCGCCAACTCCTACCTTATACCATTTTGTGGAAAGGATTTTTCTTGGCAAAAGGCCTCAGAAGAGCCAGTAAAATGTGGGTAGAGATGTTATTGTTTAACGGGTACAGAATTTCACTTTGGGATGACAAAAAAGTTTTGGAGCTGGATAGTAGTGATTATTGTATAACAATGTGCATGTACTTTATTATATAAAAATAGTTAAAATAGTAAATTTTATGTTATATTTATTTGACAACAATTGAAAGTTAAAAAAAGAAACAAAAGTCAGTAGAAGAGCAACCTACAGAAGTCACTCATAAGTGGAGGGACTAACATTTTACTGAGCCTCAACTGACAACCAGGTATGTGCTAGGAATTTATAAACTTCGTAAACCTTACAGCACGATTAGCCCCACTTTATAGCAAGATAAATGGAGACTCAGAGTCAAAATGATTTTCCTAAGATTACATTGGAAGTGGAAAGCCTATCATTCGACCCCACATCTTTCTGAACTATTTTGTCTTGGATGTTCAGGTCTAAAGGAAAGCTGGCAAAATTCGGGCAAAACAGTTTGGGTTTTGTTTTTTGTCCAGAAGACTTTTTTAAATGATGCAAAAGCACTAGACATGTTAATTTTGCCACTGTTATGTCTTCCTTGGGCCCTTACCCTTCTCTTTGACATGGAGGAGCAGTCATTGCTGGCAGAAAATGGGGGAGCCTGGACTGTGCTCAGCCTCCTTGGGAGAGGGTGCCCAATGGAAATCTCCGTTTGCTGTCTTTGTTGCCTAGAAGAGGGTTTGTAGATTCTGTTTTGTTGTGGTTTCTCAAGAAATGACTGTGCATGAGCTGCCCAAATGGCAGATGTGTTGCTCGGTGCAGTCCCATTGCGACAGTCCCTATTCACTGCACACAGTGGTGCTTCAGACCAAGATAAGCCAGCTTCTCACCAATCAGCCCTGAGCAACTCCCCCTACTCAGCACATCACAGCCAGGCCCCGAGCTGCCTGGGCATGGGCTGGGGCTTTCACTGGAGCCTGGCCAGTGAAGTCCTCCGTGCTTCTAAATTTTGACCCTACGTGGTTGTACCTGGTCCATCCATCAGGAGCTGACTTTAATTATTTAGTTTTGTGTAAAGCAGCCCCTTTGAAATGAAATGATTGGTGGTGAGTGCCAGACTGGGGGTGGGGGAGGGAGGCGCAGGGGAATCCACATTGAAAATGAAACTGTGGGGAGCTTAATTTTTTTCTTTTTAAATTTATTTTGAAAATTTTAATTTTAATCTTACTTTTAAATTTTTTTTTTTTTTTTAGCAGATCAACCAGTGAGGAAGAATGAGAGCTCTAAGTCTTGTTTCTCAGGTTCCTATTAAGTTCTTTCTTGGGTACAAAGTTCATACTGGTCGTTGTGCTTAAAAAAAAAAACGTGATAAAAGCAATGCAGTTTCTACTATAAAATGCAGAACATTTTAAAGAAAAACTTAAAAGTCAGATAATTCTTACATCTAGACATAATTTGTTGGCATATTGGTGTATGTTTTCATGTACATATGTACTTTTTTTTTTTTTTTTGGGAACAAAATAGAGATCCTACTATTTCCTTCTGTTTCCTCTAACATCTAACTGAAATCATGTAAGCATTTTCCCATGCCATTAAACTAAGGTTACAAACATCATTTGGATGGGAAGGTTTTGAATCCTTCCCATTTAGGGGTATTTATTTGCAGTTTTGCAGTGTTATAAATAACGTATCCTTGTAGTTAAATCCTTTGACCTCATTATGATTATTTCCTTCAGGGAGAGAATCCTAGACTTATTGGATCAAAGACTTATTAGATGTATTTTTGTATTTCCTTTGTACAAATTACTTTCTAGGAAAACCTGTACTAAAATAGACATTCCATGAGAAGAGATGGAGACTCTTTTTCTCTTTAGCATTTATTATTTATAGTCATTGGTAATTTGTTAAGTGAAAAATAGCAACTCACTGGTATCCTAATTTAAATTTGATTATTAGTGAGGTTGAACACTTTCCCTGTGTTTATTAGCCACTTTTTAAATTTCATTAGTTTTCTCATGTCCTTTGTTCATGGCAGTTATTCTGTAAGATGTTAGAATTGTAGATTTAGAAGAGGTTTGTAATGTTAGTAACCCTTTGTCATAATTACAGGTATTTTCCTCTCTAGCTTTTTTGCCTTTTAGTTTTGTTGATTGTAGGTATAAGTATGTGTTTATATGTACACAAGTTTTTATTTTCATGTAGACAGATCTGTCCTTATTTTTTTTTTTTTTCACTTTTTTGCTTATTACAGATATTCAGGGTTTTTTTCTAAATTGGCAGGGCAGCGGTGGGGAGGCAGTAAAACTTTTAGTTTAACTGTTTAATCTACCTGAAGCCTATTTTGGTGAAAAGTATGAGTGATAAACTGTACCTTGTTTCTAGAAGATCCCCTTTCTCAGCTCGGTCTATTGAAATACTGTTCCTTTCCTCACTGACTTGTAATGCCACCTTTATCATAGATTTTATTCTCATATGTTCTATCCCTCTTTCTTGCCCATCTGTAATTTTTGATTGTCAGATATCAGTTTGTATTAAAGCAGCTTTGAGCCCTCCTTATCTCCCTCTTCTGAGATCCTTCTATATGAAGTTAAAAGTCACTTTGTCTAGGTTAGAAAGGAAGAATTCCCTCTGGGAATTAATTAAGCGATTAATGCAAAAAAAAAAAAAAAGTAAAATGAGTAAGGATGCATTTCCCAAAATAAGACTTTGCACAGTTGTGAAAATTCAGTCAGGCATCTCGCCAGTCTCCTATGCACCAGCTGAAGAATCCACAGGGCAGTGAATTGTAATAAAAAGGGCTATTTTTGTGTTTCCAGACTCCTGTAGTGAAAGAACTTGTGCTATTTTCAATCCAGATGCATCCTCCTGGTTTTCAGATTCCGCCTCTTCCTGGCTTCTTTGTTTATTCTTAGAACCATAGGTTCGTGTTCTGAAAACAGAACATGGTCCAGTGCTATTGGTTCATAAGGGCTCATCTGTCCTTTCATATCTAGGTGGGAACCTCTGACCCTTGGATGGGATACCCAGGTATCTTGCCAACGGTGAAATGACCTATGGTTTCCTAATCCTGGTTTCTAGGGCTCCATAAAAGTTCTTAAGGGGTTTTACAATCTGTGAAGCATTTTATGTCCAACAATAAAGATTTTAATCAGCTGAGAGAGTGTTGCATTGCTTATTTTCTGTATTTTGGTTCTCCATAAAATTTTGTTTCGTCCATTGCTGAAATGTTCAAAAAGTCCCCACTGATATAGTCTCAGGTCTTAGAGTTCTGAAATCATAGAGTTCTCTACCTTCTCAGACTCTCAGCTCACCCAGATGTAGTCTCTAGGTGTCAGATTTTGTGCTCCTATTACATGAGATCCAACGTTTTCTCCACTACCCTTTTTTTTATGTTGTTGTTCCTTGACTGCTTGGTAGCTTTGCGACATGCTCATCCGTGTGTCCACGTGTGGAGTTCCTCACTCATTCATTTTTGTACCACTAAAAGTAGTTTATGATCACAAGCTATATTTTTTCTGTCTCAGGCAGGGAACGTGGTGACAGGAGAGATGGTAGAAGAGCTGATTCTTGCCGGAGCAGATATAATCAAAGTGGGAGTTGGACCAGGTAAGACTGGGAACACAGCAGAGGGCGAATGTGGGAAGGAAGGGAGTGTGTGGCTTGCGGGGACTGGAGATGGCCAGGAGGGAGCCCATGAATGGCCCATCCACAAGTTTAAAGCACGTTTCTTTTGGAACTATCATTGAGCTTCCAGAAGCAGCTCCTGATTAGAAGTATCATTGACCTGCTATCTGATGTCCCCAGGGAACTTCTAAATGAGCTCAGCTGTGGTTAGAATGTGAGGTCCAAATTTCAGAACATGACTGTGGAAGAGAAGAATGCAGATTTTGTTAATGGCCCAATACTCTCTGAAGATGAAGGTGAGGAGTGAAGAATCCATGAAGATAGTTAATGGACATGAATAACTCAAGTTCCTGTAACTGTTTGAGGGACCCCAAACATTTTAAATAGGCATGAAGCTGTGAGGCCACATTTGAACTTTATCCATGGCCCAGACAGTTAGCACCTTTGGCTCCTCACCTGATATCCACCTCCGATTTTGTGGTATCCTCTCTTCTAAGGACTTTCCTAAGGACCACCCATTGGCATCGTGAACAGAAGAACAAGGCGGAGCCTTTCTGTCCTTTTACAGGAGGTTCCATTTTCTCCTGGAGCCAGTGGTGTTCACCATCCCCTTTGGCCGTACATGAGCACAAGATTCCATGTTTTTAAATTCTTCTATGCCATGTTTTAAAATTCTTCCTTACATGTCTGTTATTAACCAGACACTAAAATGGGAGAGGAGGAAAGAAGATAGACATTTTCAGTTGGGAATAAAACAGCAAAGATTTAAAAAAATATTGCCCTCCCAAAAGACATTACCAAACAAGGAAGCAAAGCGAAAACTGACATGAGAAGAGTGTGGGAAAGCACAGCTGGGAGGCAGAAGGCGACATTGTGTTGTGACTTGCCCAGTTACTAGCCTTGAGGGAAAAGAATGTACTAGAAGGGACTATTATGGAAGAAGAGCCCTGTAGGCTTATCAAAGTACCTGAGCTTTCAGCACACAGGGAGATTTTCAAGATTGGGCCTTTTAAATTGCCACTCACCTAAGCCAGTTTGTAACACACTCTGAGCAAGAGAAAAGACAGCTCTGGTCATTACTGAAACGTTGAAGAAAGGATAAGGCCCAGTTCTTGCTTATAAGGAGCTCCTACTTAGGTTAGGCTGTAATAGACCAGGCTTTGTAATAGAATAGAATAGGCTAATAATAGACCAGGAAGACTCTTTTTTCCAAAGGCAGGGGCACTCACCAGTCACCTACTTAATCAGAAATCTGTGTTGAGTGCCTCATAGTTGCCATTGTGCTGGGTGGTTACTATATAGGACAAGAGGGTGTGTAAGCAATCTTCTTGGCTCTCGAGATGTTTTTGTAATCTTGAGCATTCCGCTGTGCTCATTTCCTTCATGCACATCCTCTGTGTATACATTTTGTTTCCCTCGAAGGTTTATTATCCTTCCAGTGTCATTGTGTGCCCCCCAGGATGTCTGTTTAGAACAGAGGTGACTGAAGCGAGTTAAGAGGCTTTCTCTGAGCCTGTTGTATTGGAGGCACTTCTTCAAATGGATTGGAGAAGGTATTGACATTACACAGTTAGAGTAAAAATTTCTAAATGACAGCATTAAAATAGGTTCATTATCAAGTAACTCCTGGGGACAGGAAAAAGCTTTACAAATGGGTTCCCCTCCCCTTCTGACTGGAAGAAAATATGTGCTCAGTTTTTCCTGGGTTCATCAGGGCCACTTCCATGCCTTGGCCCTGAGCTCCATAGAGCTCTGGGGTACTGCAGCCGAGGACCCTGCCTTCCCTTGCAGATCTGGCAGTTGAGTGGGAGAGAGGGAGAAAAGCCAGTTCTGAACTAGAACCAGAGGTTATCAGACTTTAATTCTGCCTCACGCTGTGCAGATCTGAGGCAGAAGGTGGGGAGAGAAGCTTATTGGCTCCAGGATAGTTAGCAACAAATGTAAGGCTTCTGCCCTGCAACAGGATTCTGCCCTGTCCTTCCCTGCTTAAGTCAGGCCTGGGAGTATGGACATGGTTCTCTGTGTGATCCTGTCCTTAAAGACCTCGGGGAGAAATCTGTGGGAAGCTGTGAAGCCACTGGTGGTGGCGGGGAGCAGGAGAGAACACAAAGGCTCTGAGTACCTCAACCCCAGGTCTGGCAGGTGGTGGAGGAGTTCACATCTAGCTTTTTTTTGTACTGGCCCCGGGGCACCCCACAATTGACACCACAGGACATCCAGGAGGTACTGAGTGGGGAAACAGTGGAGACAGGCATGTGGGTGACTCATTCATTCTTGAGCTCAGGCAGGCTTTCAGTGACTATTTATAGCATCTTGTTATGTGGGGGCTCTTTTCAACAATGAACAGCCGTAGACCTTACCATCCGGCAGAGAAAACAGATCCTTGGTTCTTACACAAATAATTATTTAAATGTGTCTTTTTGGAACGAGTGCTGTGACGAACAGCCTCCCTGAGGCAGTGACATTTAAGATGAAGCCTGAAAGATGAGAAAGGGTTTGCAAGACCAGAATTTGGTACGGAGGAGAGTGTTTGGACAGAGAGAACATCACGTACAGAGAATCCCTAAGGCGGGAAGAAACGTGCGTGCAGGAGGGACCGAAAGGTCAGTGTGGCTGGAGCAGGCTGAGTGAGAGGGAGAGAAGAGGAAGTGGAAGACGAGGGTGGGTGGACATTCAGGAGTTTGATGTAGGTGGTCTCAGAGCAGGGGTTCTCATTCGCTGGGAAGGGCAGGCAGTGTTGAGTGAGGGGCTGTGTGCTAGAGACGCTGGTGCTCCTGCCATGACTCAGCTTGGACCTAACTGGGCAATACTCTGCAGACGGTCAATCAGGGCTGGAGTCGACTGTGGGAAAGGCAGACGTCAGGAGGATGAAGGCATCTGTGTGGCTGGTGCGAGACTTGAAATGGAGGCTGACCTCCAGGGTCCATGCTGGATGGGGACGCTGGATGGGGACTCTGGACAGGGTTGGAGATAGACTGCGAGATCATGAAGAACAAGAGGCTGGAGCACATTGAGGGCAGAGTTGCGTGAGCTTGAGGTGTGGGCATAGGGGCCGTGCTCACTGCCTTTTCTCAAGGGCTTACTGCAGGCCAGGCCCCGGACCAAACGATTTTCATTTCTTATGCCGTTTATTTCTACCACAGCCCTGTGTGTTCTGCATTTGTATTTCCATTTCACGGGCGAGGCACTGAGATGTAGAGAAGTTAGTAATTTGAGAAAAGTTGAAGGTAAAGAAGGCTTGAGGCCCTGGGTGCAGTCTGAGAAGACCCTCGAAGTGTAGTGTGATTGTGTTGTAAATTGGAGGAAAGTGGAAAGGAATGAGGGGTTGAAGCACAGAGAATCAGTGCTTGGCCATATAGGGGGAGCCAGTGTCATAGGGGAGAGTGATAATGGCAGGATACGAAGTAGAGCAGGGCTCCCCAACCCCTGGGCCCCAGACTGGTACCGGTCTATGGCTTATTAGGACCTGGCCCGCACAGCAGGAGGTGAGCACTGGGCTAGCGAGTGAAGCTCCATCTGTATTTGCAGCCACTCCCCAGTGCTAGCATCACTGCCTCAGCTCCACCTCAGATCATCAGGCATTAGATTCTGGTACCAGCAAGTTTGGGGACCACTGGGGTAGAGTATGTTCTGGATGAGCAGGTGACAGTGATGAGGACCTGAAGCAATGCCTGGCCAGACGATGTGGTTGTAACCATCTCTATTGAACTACTGGGCAGCCCCTCCCTTCACACATTTCCTCAGCCATGGAAAGTTCACCCTCAGTAAATTGGGGCAGGGCTGTGTGATGGAGGTTCATTTTGTGTCATGTTCTATTCATTCATGACCATCTGTCTTTGGGGTCCACTTCTTTCTCCATCCAGGTTCCGTGTGCACCACCCGCACCAAGACGGGGGTGGGCTACCCCCAGTTAAGTGCTGTGATTGAGTGTGCTGACTCCGCCCATGGCCTGAAGGGGCACATCATTTCTGTAAGTCTTCGAGAGGGGCTGGGACTGTATCGGGAGCATATCAGGTTGCAAGGTCCTGCTTCCTGGTTGCCATTCACTCAGTAGAATCCTGTGTGCTTGGGAGCGAGTGAGCATTGCGGTTACCTTAGAGATACAGGCCTTGCTCCTGACTCCTGCAGTGAGTGAGGCAGGCACAGTAGGCAATAATAATTCTAGTCACTAACAACTTGAGGTGGTAGGGAGCATGATGGGGAATATGTGGGGAGCTTTGAGAAAATGAGAGGGCCACCTTGAACAGGGGTCTTAAACAAAAGAAATACACTGTCTCACAGTCCCAGAGGCCAGAAGTTAGAGATCAGGGTGTCAGCAGGGCCGTGAGGCCTTAGGGATGGCTCTGCTCCAGGCTTCTCAAAGTTCCTGGGCTTGTTGGCACCATAATTCCAATTTTCACATGGCGTCTTCCCTGTGTGTGTGTCTGTCTTTGAGTCCAAATTTTTCCATTTTATAAGATCATCAGTCATATTGGATTAGAGGCCTATCCTACTCCAAGATGACCTCATCTTAGCTAATCATATCTACAGCGATATCAGATGCTACCAATGGGTCACCAGTTACCGTAGTGAGAGCAGATTCGGTGGCATATTTGGAGCAGATGTTAGATTTTCTTGGGCCGAGAAATGTTTGGGGAGGAGGTAAGGAAAGGCAGAGACCATGACCTAACAACACTTTCATGAAGCTCCTGGAATAACAGCACCATAGTCCTCAGCCATTAAATATTAAGGATTAAATGAATGTCAAGTTGAAATCCTCGATTTACCTGTAATTCTACTCCACCTTATCATCATGACCGCCATTCAGACAGTTGAAGAAGATTACGTTTCTCCCCTTCTAGATGAGATTCTCAGAACATGTCAGATATAATTGGATGGACTTGGATAGAACTGTGGTTTCCACTTACATGGATGATACATGTATGTGTGTGTGTGTGTGTGTGTGTGTGTATTATTTTTTTACAAATTCTGAAGGAGGGGCATGTTTTTTAGTGGTCCTATAACAGTAGACTCATACCGAACATAATAACTTAAATCTTCAGACCTCTTCACTGTACAAATGCTAAGCCATGCTGCCACATTAAATAATTAATAGATTATTTTTTTAAAAGTCCAGATGTGGTAAATTAGATACCCCTCTGAGATGATATCTTGTTTCTTTTCGGCTCTGCATTTCAGCCTGTTGAAGTTTGATTTCTGGACCTGTTTTGAGGGTATAGATAATACTCTTTAAAAATCCATGCGTGCATATGATCTCATTTGAGCCTTACTGCAGTGTTTGAGTGCTGCAGCTGTTGCCTCACTGCATGTGACTTTGAGGTGACAACCGAAGCCCTTAACTCTCAGTCAAGTGCAGATTTCCTGCGCACCTTCCGATTCTTCATCCGATTTTTTCATCCGTCCATCCATACAGTCAGCAAGTACTGAGCATCTACTGTTGTGCTAGAAGCTGCAATAAATGACTGAAGATTGATTGCTGACAGAGTTCTAAGGCCCTGCATTCAATACTATTGTGCTAGAAGCTGGAATAAATGACTAAAGGTTGATTGATTGCTGATGGAATTCTAAGTCCCTCTATTCAATACCCTTTCCTTTAGCTTTTGCCCCATGAGCAAATTAACACCTATTTATTGAACAACTAGTGTATAGTAGGCGGACGTAAACGTAGCATTCTGTATTTGCTGAGTGAGGTGTCTCCAGACAGCACCATTCTCCAGTATGTCAGAGATTCTCCGGCGTTCACCGTAGCCTTGTCTTGGGCTGACTATGTGAGAACTGTGAGGGAAGCTTTTTAAAATAGACAAGGATAAATGGGGTCAAATATATGGTGACAGAAGGAAATTTAATGTTGGGTGGTAAACACACAATGCAATATATACACATGACATTAATAAATTATATATTGTATATTATTGAAGCCTATATATTAGGCGAGTGCCAAGGGAACAACTCTGAATTTGTCAGTTAGGGATGTTGACATTTCAGGCTTGTGGTACTGGTGCTCTGTGGTTCTTAATTTTCCATTCATGGTGAAAGATTTCGTAGGTGGGGTTAGAAGTTCAATTTGTAGTCAGAAGATCAAATGAAGTCCACAGACTTTTATGTTATCTGCATTCTTGACTTGAGCTCATTCCTTCTAACCAGCTGAGTGCCTTGGGGTTCAAAGCAGCGGTTACCTCACTTTCTTTGTCTAATAGTGTCCCAAGTAGTGTTCACTCATTTGCTAGCAGTCCTAAACCCGCTGGAAACCCTTCAGATGTTTTAGATCTTTCATTTTGCCCATTTTCCTTCCAGCTCTCTCATTTTACACTTTAGTTGCTAAATTAGCACGTCCATGTCAGTGAAGTTCAGAAGGAAGCCACAGCATTGAGTGTTCAGCAGGTGTTTATACCCAAGAGGCTGGACTTGAATTAGGTTTTTATTTATTGTGGTTCACATGGGCTTCTGAGAGGCACAGAACTGAAAAATCCAGGATATCCCCTGCAAAGGTGAAGATTAGCATGTGACCAGTCAATTTTGTCATCTGCTGGGTCACACAGAGGAGAGAATTTTAAAGGTGGAAACAGCTTTAGAAGAAGTAATGGCTGTTGTATATTGAGCATCTACTATCTGCCAGGCATAACACATATATAATCTTTAATCCTTTGAACAACCTAACAAGGTAGCTGTTATCTTTATTTGACAAGTGTATTTGTCAGGGTTCTCTAGAGAAACAAAACCAATAAGGGTGTGTGTGTGTGTGTGTGTATACAATTCTAGTCCGAGTCTGCAGGCTTGAGAACCAGAAAGAGCTGATGTTTCAAATGGAGTCAGAATGTAAGAAAAAGCCCATTTCCCAGTTCAAATGCAATCAGGAAAAATTGTCTCACTTGGGAAGGGTCAGCCTTTTTGTTCTCTTCAAGCCTTTAGTTGGTTAGATGGGGCCCACCCACATTAGGGAGGACAATATGCATTACTCAGTCTGCTGATTGAAATGTTAACCTAATCCACACACTCCAAAGAAACATCCATAATACTGTTTGACTAAGTATCTAGGCACCCTGTTACTCAGTCAAGTTGACATGTAAAGTTAACCATCACACCAAGTTAGGAAACTGAAGCTTTGAGACCTTAAGTAACTTGTTTGTACTGCTGGTAGGGGGCATAGCCATTACTCAAACCAAGGTCTGTCCATCTCCAGTGTTACACTCTTTCTCTTGCCCACCCCATTTAGAAAATGAGGAGACTCAGGGGATGAAGGGCTCGCTGAAATCACAAAGAATGCAGGTCTCCACATGACCTCACATCTACTCCTTTTCCTACCACATTGGTTGGGAGACTTCAGCTTTATCTCTTCTTTCCCCTTGGAGTCCTCAAGCATGTCTTTGGATGGGGAGCCAAAAATTAGCACCCGCTGAACTATTTGTGGAGGAGGGATTTGAATTGATAACTAAAATGATGTGGACTTCGTAGTGCTTCACAGGACCTAGAAGAAAATCCTGTGACTAGGATCATTATTGTCTCTTCTTTACTCAAGTCTAACATTTTAATCAGTGCATTTTATAAAGACTTAGGAAACGTGCCTATCAAGTTTGAGGAAGCCCAACATCACAAGGTGCCGTTAATAATAGAGGATAGTACTTGGATGGGAGACCGCCTGAGAATACTGGGTGCTGTATTCTTTATAAAATAACAAAAAACTAGAGGGTTGAGCTGATTCAAAACAGTCCCCAACCCCCTCCTTCTCTACACCCAGTCATTAGTGTACTTATCAGCTCACTAACCCTCGGCAAAGAAGTGAAGGTTGATCAGCAAATTTCTATAATTTCATTGATTTAATATAGAACTTCTGGAACAGCTAGCTAGATCATTATTTAAAAAGATCTAAACAAATTCTTTCAAATAATGTTTTAGGCTTGAGAAATTTCCCAACAAAAAAGGTTAGGCTAGAAAAAGTTAAAAAATGCAAACAAAAGTAAAGAAAATAAAGGTGACTAAAGAGCCATTATCTTAAGATAACCACTGCTAATGTTTCAATAGGTGTGCTTTAAACATTTTTGGAGTTTATTCCTAACTAGGGTTCTAAGCTTGTTTTTCCATTATTATAGATGTGTGACCTTTAGCAAGTCACTCTACCTTTCTGAGCCTCCATCATTCCCTATTCCCCACCTACAAAATTATCAACTTCAGGTTCTTGTGTTTGAATACAGAAATAAAGTTCGGAACAATTCCCTCTGCCTATCCAATGTTTGCTTTCACCACCCCTTATTTTTAGGGGTGAGCAAGTATTTTAGAGAAGTGGTATGCTGACAAGTCACAGATTGAATCACCACTCATGTGATATGATGATGTCTTTTCTACTAAAATATAACGTTAACACTCTTGAAAAACACAAGTAACGCTTTGAATATTTTTTAAAACCACCTTGCATCAGCTATAAATGTTTATGTACAAAAGTCTTTGTGTGTCTTAGCGTGCAGGGGATTACCCTACTACTCCGCCTCCTGAGAGCGTGAAAGGACGCTTTGAACAACTCTTGGAAATTACCTGTAAATGATAGTAGGGAGCAGATGCCTGTGCCCTACAGCATGACATAACATTGGGTTGCATTGGGTTAAATGTGCAGTCGGGCTTGTTTCGTCTGCATCGTCTGTTTCATAGATGCATACCCAAGCAAAGCAAGCAGGTGATACCATACGATTTCCTCTGCACAGTACATCACTAAATCCTTTTAACTGTGGACGTCTTGGTCCATTCTGGGAAGAGAAGAGTTCATTTTCTTGGGGTCCTGGTACCTCAGGTCTTCTGAGTCAGGCCTCATCACTGACCACAGTAATATGAAATTTAAGAACCCTACACGAGATACCCTAGCAGTCACAAGGCACGTACTCATAAGCAAGTGAGCAAGACTTAAGGGATATGTGTGTGTATGTATATGTATGTATGTGTATGTATGTTATGTGTATGTGTATGTGTTTAAAGTCACATATGTTAGGGACCTGTTTAAATGGGAGCATGAGTTTATTTAATCTTTGAGATTATATTTGAAACCCTATTATGTAGAACTGGTTTTGATAAAGAGATAAAGCACTTTATGAGTAGTTGGCAGGACAAGTGAAGGGCATGTGGGGGGTATATCTTTGAAAGAAAGTAAATATTCTCGAGCTTTGAAGCACTAACTAGATGTACAGAACCCCAGCCCTGTTTGTGTCTTCACCTAGAGGGATCTGGCCAGTTACTTTACATGGAGAGACTACCTCTGGAATAATCATTCATCTCTAGACTGTGGCCCTCTGGAGACCATTGAAGCTACATGCGAATAACACACTTAGTTGAGGAAATACTGGTAGTCAGTAAATATTCATAAATGGAAAAGATCGAGCTGTTACACCTGTGTTTTGATCAGAATTGCAAAGAAGTAACGGAGCAATATTGGAGTTCTAGACCCTGGAGCAACAGGCCTAAATAGCAGATAGAATAAAAAGGATTGAGTCACAGAGACCCCCACATCCTCAATTGGAGATGCTATTCATAAAGCGGTTCTAGTTCCACGTAGAGGCCCTGCGACTCCAGAGGTGCACACCCCTTCCTGCCAATTGTCAAGCCAGATAGTCTGGGAGGCCTGTGTTTTCTGTGTTCTTTGCAACTTTCTGGGCACTTCTCTCTGAGACCAGCACCAAATCTGGGCTCTGTCACATCTCTCCAGCCTTGAGGGCCGAGTCTCCCTGTCCAGCGTCTTTGCTTCCTTGCCTCTTCCTGTTGGATCTGGCTGCTACTGTAGGCCACCCTCACCACCCTTTGTCTCCTTGGACCTCACACAGGTCACATTGTGAATAGCAGGAAGGCTGGTCACTTTTTATCTTCGGTGTTTGTAAAGGAGCACAGTGGGCTTTGCATCCTAGAAACCTGGTGGTTCGTTGGTGTTTAAACATAACCCCCAGAGCAGAACCGTGCTGCGCAGCCCGAGATCACAGGCTGTCCTGCTAGGCATTCAGGTAGCCCTGGGTGGGTAGAGTGGGTGTCAGGAATGCATGTTTGATCCTAAGGTAACCGGGTATGTTACATGAAAGTAAATGAGAGATTCATGGAGTGGCTGGAAATATAAAGGAACTAACTCAGTGTCCTTTCTGGCTCTTAAAATAATTCATCTCTTGTATTAAATAAATCTCATCTCAGATCAGGCAGGTGGAGAGAGGTGACTACTGAATGAGAATGAACTAGGTATGTTGTGTAAAGCATGGGAGAACGATGAGGTCAGAGCCCCTCTTGCTCAGCAGCTTCCCAGGCAGTGGGAAGGGCCGGGAATGGGAGGTGCCCTGTTGGGGAAAACTCTTGGGCTTGGGCGCTGAGGGGTGCATACTTGGCTGGGAAGTAGGAGGCGAGTAATGCCTTGTAGTCACTCCAGGGGAAGGGGCAGCCTGGGTGAGCTCCCACTGACGTCCTCTGTGCTTTTTCCTCTTTGAAGGATGGAGGCTGCACATGTCCAGGAGATGTCGCCAAAGCCTTTGGTAAGGAGATGTGGAGCGAGGGGCGGGGCTCCCTGCAGCTGCCTGTTCACTGTGGGGTGGGAACTGGGAGTGGGGCGGGAACCAGAATGGGGAGGCGGACCCTGTCGCGATGTTCAGAGCCAGTCCCGAGTGCCCTCTCCCTGGATTTCTGACCCGATTGGCCCAAATCCTGGCATCAGTTTCATTCCGGTCGGCAGCTGAGCAGGCCAAGTACCCAGGGATTGATTTAGGGGTGACATCCTGAGAGTCAGGAACTGGTGAAGTCACAATGTGAAGGCTCAGGGCACCTGTCTGTGGAAAAGGACAGTGCCGGGTCCTAAGCACAGTAACTCAGCGAGGGTCTTTGGGGCCTCACTTGGGGAAATCCCGAAGGAGGGATGGCTTCCCTGCCAGTTTCTCATCAGAGGCCGAGGAGCCCATTCCCCACGAGGGGGCAGCACTGTCCTGTGAGCTAATGGGGCTGGTACCTCGGGCCCCAACCTGGGGTCCTGAGTTTTTCTGGGGAGAGCACTAGGAAGCTTAGCATGTCAGCATGCCGTGCCGTCCGTCCACTTAACCTTTGCAAACGCCATTCAGAAGTCAGAGCTGGCCGCACAGCTGGGACCTCCAAAGGGTGAAGTGAGAGCCGTGTGTGCTGGCAGGAGGCTGAAATGAAACTCCCACGGCCCCACCCTCCTTCCCTGATGCCAGGGCTGCATTCGCTGTTGATTTATTTTTTCTTTCTCAGTAGAGGGAAACTTTCTGTTTTAAGCATTCCTAAGGGATGCCAATGGCTCTTCCCCTTTAGTATTCAGCGATTCTGCCCGTGTGTTTCTTCATCACTGGTTCAGAGCTCATCCCATAGAATGTCTTAGGCCTAGGCACTAGCTCTACGTTTTTTTTGTTTTTGTTTTTTTTTTAACACTAATGGCGACAAAAGGAAACATGGGGCAGTGTTCTTAGCAGCTGGGTTTGTAGCAACCCTGGAGAATGTCCAAGGGACAAGGTCCTAAGAGGCAAGTGACAAGGTCAGGGTCCCACTCTCAGGGGCAGAGCAGGCAGAATGCAGGACTCTTGCTCTGCGAGTGCACTCACTTAGCTCTTATTAATGTAAGGATCGTCAGCCAAGGACACTTTTACTATCGATTTTTGAGCTGCATCTTTTTAATCCTGATCGGTGTTCCATCTCGGGGTCTTTGTGCTCCCTGCTGAGAGTGGGAGCTGAGCATACTCTAAAGCGACTGGCCTAAGGAAGGCGCCTCGTAGATGACAGATCTGGGTGCAGTTCCTGGCATCTCTTCCTTGTCCACTTTCCTTCCAGTAAGTGCAGCGAGGAGTGAGATTGAGAGAGAGGGACTGTGTCATGGAAGAGGCTGGTTAGGAAAGGACATGAGAGTGTTCAGAAATGAAAACAACTGGAAGCCACTTCAAAGCATTGTTTGAATGGATCTGTGCACTGTGTTCCTGCTGTTTATATCTGCTCCCAGGGTTGTGGTCACCAGGAGGCCTGGCTGGACACCAATTTTCTTCTGCTCCCTTCTAATCCTGGCAGGGGGGCCAGGGAGCCGGCATTTGTGTCAGGGATCCTGCAATGAAGGGTCTGCAAAGCTCGCTGTCAAGTGGAAAGGCCCTATTGTGCCTTTTTGCCTGGCTGCAGGCCAAGGGGCCAGCCCTGCAGAGCCTGCCTTTCTGTAATGTTCAGCAGAAGGGACTGTAATGCCTGACACACACCCGAAAGTCCTCATATTTAAATAACCAGATGGAAGAGGTCAAGGACCTCTTTTCAGGAGTTCCCGTATTTGCTCCTTGTTGTCCTTCATCCTAATTACTTAATACATATGAACCCCGATATCCTCGTATTCTGAGTATAAGCTGCCAGTAGGACTTACTCAGAGGAGCAGTTGTAGCAGTTTCTTACTTAATAGTCAGTCAGTGGAGAGCCTCTCTGCACAATTATCCGTGGACAGGATGGGGAATAGGGACTGTTTCTGTTTCTTTCATAAACACCTTTTGCTTTCTTGACAGCTAGTCATTCCACATCTCCTATGTGCCATGCACTCTGATAGACCCTGGGGACATAGCAGTGAACCAGCCCTCCAATTCCAGCTGTTCCCAGTCCTGTTCCAACACAGCTTACAAAGGCAACTTCAATACCTCAGTCTCTTCTGTCCCTGTCCTGGGAGTTTCATATGTGCGTGAAACACATATATATGCATACACATACACACACATATACACATACAGCATGCACATGTACAGTACAAGTTTCTCTCCTTCGTGCTTCATCTCTAGGAGATTTGGTCTGTTCCGAGGTCCAAACGGAGTGTGAGAATGCTGAGAGCCTAGGGTAGACCAGATGCCTGATGGGGATAGAGGCGGTATTAAGTATGAGATTAGACAACATGGCAGTCTAAGATGCAGTTCAATTCTTAATGTTTCTCTCATTCTCAGTGAGTTAGACCTCTGGAAGGTGGTATTAATAACCACTAAAGATTGTCCAGTATATTTGCCACCAAACCAGCTGGCTGTGTTTATTTTCTGAGTGTCCCCATCACCCTGTAAAGGGGACTTTCTTAACTTTTTTCAAAAGAGGAGAGGTTGAACTTTCTCTTGAAAACGAGGAGGACCGTGAGTTGGGGTGGCAGTTGGCTCTTTCTAGAGCTGATTTTTTTCTGAGCTCTTTTCTCCATTGCTTCCTTTTGTCCCCACCATTGGAGTTTAGGAGCCGGAGCAGATTTTGTCATGCTTGGCGGGATGTTTTCGGGCCATACTGAGTGTGCTGGAGAGGTGATCGAGAGGAATGGGCAGAAGCTCAAGCTCTTCTACGGCATGAGCTCCGAAACGGCGATGAAGAAGCACGCGGGAGGGGTAGCCGAATACAGGTAAGGGGCAGAGCCAGGGCTTTTCACCGGTGAGGACCCACGTTTCTCCAGCTTCTTATGGAAATGGGATGGAAGGAGGTCTTAAAACTGTCCATTCTGTTTATAGTAAAGTACTGTGGGAAGGAACTAGCAAACCTACTTTGCCTCTTTTTAAATAGCCATAATTTTTACCCAATCAGCATTTTCAGTGTTTGGGGCCATCAAAAGGCAGTGCAGAGCAGATGTGTTTTAGGATGGGTTGGGAATGTGCCCAGGGGTATGTGCAAGTAGGTGTGATTCCTGCTCAATGAGTCCTGGAGGTGACACTCCTTACTTCCAAGGGGTGGGCAGGAATATTACTGCCTTGTCTTTCTGATACAGCCTTTGCTGAACTATCCCAAGAACCTCTAGTTTCTCGCCTGGGGCGAGTTCAGGATGCAAGAATTGAGTTGAAGTATGGGTCTCCCATTGCATATGAAACAGGTGTGGCCTGGACCACCATACAGAGGTCAGGCCTTTCTTGAAGAATGCCACGTGTCACCTACTGTAGTTCACACAGGACTCTCACCTGCCTCTGGACTCTGACAGTTAACACAGGCAGCGTTTTTAGTCATTTAATTGTGTCACTCACTGCAGAAGGGATGCTCACTTCTGTCTCTCTCTCTTTTTTAAATCCATAATCCTAAAAGATAACCTGGTCTTTGTTTCTCTTCCATTTTAATTGTCTGCATGTGTGTTGTAAGTACCTTATGACAGAATATATGTACTACCTTGCCCTGCTCCAGGGAGTCTGCTCTTGCTTTTAGCTCTGATGACAAACTACACAAAGTGGACAGGGCAGAAGGTCTTGCATCCTCAGCAGGAAATCCGCTGTGTGTGGGCCAGCTGCCTTTCTCCAGGAAGCCTCAGGCACTGGGATAGAAAACAGTCCCTCCCTGGCTGACACCCTCCATTTCCTACCATTCATTCTACATCTAAAAGCTTATTTTGAGGACATGGGATTCAGATGAATTATATAAGCAAGGTCCAAACCAAGCTAGAAGTAAAAAAATAATCTGAGAGCTCCTCTGAGACTTACAGTCAGGTGGGTGGGCGGGCATGATGGCGTGCTACTATCCCAGAGCTCTGTTCATCAGTAGGGTGCTGGGCGGCTGATTTCAGTCCTCACGCTCTCCAGTCTTTTACTCTTTCAGGGGGAACCTCAATAAAAATGATGTAGTATGGGGCAGGCAAGGTGGGAAATAGGAGTAGGGGACTACATTTATGCCCCCTCCCTGGCAATGTCAGGCTGCAGAACAAGGGTGACACTTCTTCCCATGCAGCGTCAGAGGGTTTTCTGTCTCTCCCGTGGTAACCCATGGAGGAGGTTGCACTGTTTGCAGGGATGGGGTGGGATTACTGCCTCGCCGCTAACCTGGACGTCTGGCCAAGAAGCTCAGTGCTTTGCCAGCAACCATTGTCACCACCCCATGCCCCGTGGGGGATCTCCTGTGTTCTGGTACGGAATTGGAGCCATTGTGATTCAGCAGCAGCTAGATTCTTTGCCAGGAGTACATTTTTTGCCCTCTAGCTGTTGCATCTGTTTTGGGTTCTAATAAAAGCAGATAGAAAAGGCCAGACGAAGCTCTAACACAAACAGAAGCCAAGGGGCTAAAAGAAAGATCATCTGTAATTTCAGCAGGGTCTAGACATACCAGAAAATAAAATATTCAGGACTATGAAGACTCAGTTCTGGAAGCAGATTCGAATGTTAGACAAGGAAGGGAAATGCTGAAAGAATTAGAACCTTAATTCAAAGGCTGCCTAAGCCCTGAAGTCTGCATCCATATTCTCTCTGTCTCTCTTTCTTTGCTTGCCTCCCTCCCTCTCTCCTTCCCTCCCTTCTTTTTCCCTGGCAGTTTGCAGCCTCATCACCATTATCTCGGAAGGATGGTTCTCCTATTTGATATTATATTTAGTTAAGGCAGAGCTATTTATACTTCGCTAGTTCCTTCCCAGTCATTAACCATTTAGTTTTCACCCTTTCCATGGGAGACAGATCACAGAACCTTTTTACAGATGAGAAGACTTGAGCATCAACAATAAATGACTTGCAAAAGGTGCCATCACCAGTCAGCACATGAGCAATGATGAGAATCTGGATAATTTCCACTAAGCCCCAGGAAGACCCTAAGCTTTAAGAAAATGAAACGGCAGTCATTGCAAGAACATGTGTATAGATATTGACCTATAATCACAGAGTACAGTGACATGAGTCATCTTGTGTGTGACCAGTGACTTGCTTTATGTCATTGGTGCTCTAAGCCAGCCACTAGGCAAGCCCTTCGTTTAGTCAATGTTTTAAATAGCTAGATTTTACCTAAGGGTAGTCTTGCATGTGTAGATTTCAGTGTACAAGAGTTAATACCCTTTTGAAATTCTAGGTTTCTAATCAAAAAATGCCATTTTCCAGTTGAAGAGACCAACTAGAGAAAGTTCCAGAATTTGGTTGTTAGTTTCCAGATTTTCTGGCCCTGAGATGAGGGCTAGAATTTTACATAGATTCTTGTGTAGTCCTTTCAAAAGCAAGTCTGGACTGTATCTCCCTTTTCAGTAAGGGGACCTGACATGTAGAATCAGTGTTACTTGATGGCCTCGTGAAGACTGGGACAGTGGCTCAGCAAGGACAGTTAGACATTGCTTAGTGTTTGTGCCACATGCCAGACCTTCTGCATTTCTAACTATTCCTCTGAAAACGAACGATGCTAACCAAAGCCCGGATGCCTCTGGTGGCAAGAACTTCCTAGTGCTGCTACTCTGGTTCCCGGACAGTAGGTGTAAATGACGCGCAGGGAGTGAGCTGCGGGGGACATGCCCAGCAAAGGGCTCCCCAGAAAGAAAGGCCCTCAGAGGGGGGACGCTGTATCTTGCTGGCAGAAGTTCCCGCGTCACCTGGTAGAGGTAGAGGTGTTCATTTTATGGGTCATCCTCCTCTTCCTCTTGATTGTCCCCTTTGAAGACACTCAGTGTTGGATCAGAGAGCTGGCATGCAGAAGGGCGAAGCTCCAGGCCTTTTCTGTTGTCGATCGGGGAGGGCAAGTAGAAGGAGTGGTGGCAGGGGTTGTTCACTACTAACCCTCCAGGTCTGTTCTCCTTTCCCTTGGGCATTTTGGCTCTGGGTCAGTTGGAGGTTGGTGTGCAGATTAGGTGGGGTAGAAAAGTGGAGTTGGTGTCTGTTAGGGGCAGAGCGGAGGCATGCTGCTGAAATGTCATTGTGCAGGATGGTACAGGTCTGTGACTTCCTCCAGTGATGCTGACAAAGACTTTCCTTTTCCTGGTGCTCTGAGTGGCCAGAAGTGAGGTCATGCATTTTGGATGGGAGGAACGCATTCATCTGAGATGCTGGTGTGATCAGCTTGGCATTTGTAGCAGCGTGGGAGTGGGGTCAGGGTGGAGGCTGCTTAAGGTGCTAAAGCTGGGGATAATTCTGGCTGGGTCTTTAAGGAAAAAGAACCAGGTTGAAGAAACACTTTTCCTTTTCCTCCCAGAGCCTCCGAGGGCAAGACCGTGGAAGTGCCTTACAAAGGGGATGTAGAAAACACAATTCTGGATATTCTCGGGGGACTGAGGTCTACCTGTACCTATGTGGGGGCCGCCAAGCTCAAAGAGCTCAGCAAGAGGACGACGTTCATCCGAGTGACCCAGCAGCACAACACTGTATTCAGCTAACCTTGCAGATGAAGTGATGGCCCTGCTCATGGAAGCTTCCTCACACAGCTGCTTTCATCTCCTTCCTTCTGTCACATCAGAGCTTCCGGCTACTCCTGAATGGTGGAATGCTGCCTCCTCCTGCTGCCTGCAGGCTTTAGGGCTCCCCTAGTGCCTTTCGGGGGCCCGGAAGCAGGGCACTTAGAGGGTCAATGGTCAGAGCCCAGCTGCCCGGAACTCATAACCTCATTGTTAAAACTAACACTTGCACCTTTTTCTTTCTTTTTTTTAAAAAGAAAATGGTTTCACTTTAATATAATGCTGTTATCTTAAGACTTGCTTGAGTGCTGGAGTTTGCATTTCCAGGAACCAAGTTGTAGGGGAAGCTGAGGAGTTCCCACCTCCTTCCCAGACGTGCTAGTGGCAAGCCATTCTTGGCTCTAAGTCAAAGAAGGCATCTTGGGTTGGGAGGGGAGGGGACGTAAGGGGAGGGGAGGGATGGAGTGACAGGCCACAGTCAGAGTAACTGGCATCCCCTTCCTCCAGCTTCTGTTTGCTGGAAAAGAACAAAAGCAATTGACCGTACAAACTTGAAGAATTGATTTCCTGCAGACACAAGGTGCGGTGACGTGTTTCCACCGTCTTTGTTACACAGGCCTTTTGGGAACACGCCATCTGCCACTACCAGTTTGGCGCTCCTGGGAAGCTGTCCCGGTCCTTGTCCTGGTTTTTCATTTAGTTTTGTTTCCTCGATCTCTTCCCCTTCCCTTCTCAGTCCCAGCTGGTCAGGTTGGCCGCTCAAAGAGATTATGCATTATTTGGAAATTCCATAGGCTGTTTTATTGAAAGGTTATCCACCAAAAAATAAGCAGGTAGAATCCCACTGGGAAACAACACAAAACAGCAAAAACCTTGACCAGTGGCTTCCTAAGAGACATTGGTTTAAAATGTGAGTTAGACCTGTTCCCGCGTCATGGCGATTAATGCTTCGAAGGAAGAACCACATGGTGCTCTCCTGTATAATAATGGTCAGCTCATCAACTGGTTGGTTTTTTTCCTTGGAGAAGGTCCCATAGCCTTGGCAGGAAGGAGTACAGCAGTCGACCATGGCACTGGTTTAAATAATGAACATGGATGAATCAATGATGCCGGCCACTTTTGGAAGCACTGCTTGAGTAATAGGACTGGAAAGTGTATGCAGACCAGGATGTTTTCCTGTATTTACTTATAAAGCTTAAAGAAGCTGACATAGAATTAGATTTCCTTTCAAAAGGCAGGTGATGGCCCTGGAGTAGGGAAGGGCTACACGGTCCTACTGTTTGAGGGCAAATTAATGGCCTGATGTCCATGGTGACTGACACCAAATGAAGACTCCAACCAAACTTTCACACTCTGGAAATTGGAGGTCCATTTTCAGTCTTAGAAGTCTACAGCTGAAGATCCAGCAATTTTAACTAGGTTGTAGTATCTTTCCCCTCACATCCATTAAGAATAATTCTTATAGAAATATGAATGATTACACCTGTGAGATACGAGGGTCAAGAGGATAGTTAACACAGAGCAGGATGTGAGCTGTACTGGACACACCCCACCTTTTCTGTTTGCTGCCTGTGTGAGGTGTGAGCCCCATGTTTGTGTGGAAAATAGGGTTGACACTCAAGCCCTTAAGTTTTTTAGTTTTAAGAGGATTTCTTTTCTTTCTTTTTTTTTTTTTTAATTGCAAAATAAGAGGGAGAGAAGGACCTAAAGAAATCCACTTAAAATGTACCAGCAGTCAGTAGTAAGGGACTATTACCAAGGTTCCCTGGCTGGGCTCCTGAGCGGTCAAGGAGAAGGCTCCCGTCAGCCCAGTATGGCCTTTGGGCAGCCCTCTGCAATGACGTCTTCCTGTGTTGTCTTGTGCAAAGGCTTTGCCGACTAGTTCTTTGTTTCCACAAACTGAAGGCAGGTCCCTCGCTTATCCAGTTTTTAGGAGTGAAACCTGAGTTATTGAAAAAGCCATAAACTTGTCAGGATCAATTCGAAGCAAAGTCTTCACAAAAAAGCAGCACTTCTAAGGCTTCGTCAGCCCTTTTCCATGGCCAATTCATCTCTGTCTCCAGTAGGAATAGACTGGGGAGCGCCCACACTGGAGCAGCCCTCAGACCAGGTGTCATGCAGGACACACAGATCAAAGCGCAGCCCTGCTACCACTTTGCAGGCCCGCCCACGAAGCAGTGGATGGGAAGGAGAGCCAGTGACCTAACTGTGGTTCATCTCGGGCCCCTATTGCAGCATGTGAAGCAAAGGGGTTTCCTAATCAATGTGACCAGTTGAGGTAAGTCTCAGCAGCCATTGGACCCCAAACTTGTCAGAATCATTAGCATCTCATAGTGAAATGGGAAGGCAGCAGATTCAGACTGCTGCCCCAGACTTGCCCCCAGCACGCAGCATGTCCAGCCAGACTGCTCTGGAAGAGGAGGGGACATGACAGCTCTTCCTGTTTGGGCTACAGAGCTCACCTCACCACTGCTGGTTAGTGCATGTTCATTCACACACCAATATTCACAAGGTGTCAAGGCCTCAACTCTGAGAGGGGAGTCCTGGTGAGATGTCCTTAGACACCTGACAAGGAAGACAGTAAAAGGAAAGGAGTCACCTGTTCCTCCCTGGGGTTAAGTGAACTCCAGAGAGTCCTATTCTGCCTATGCAGGACCTGACAGCTGCAAGGACTTGAGAGCCACACACGTGATGGGAGTAGGGGAGGTCACTGAAAGTCATGAGCCCTTGAATAATTTCTGGGGCAACTACTACGTCACATCTTTCTGAGATGGCACACTGCAAACTTGGGGTGCAGTACTCTTGAGACAAACAGGCCCTTCTGCATGCTAGGTGATTCCCTGCTTGTTGAGTTTTAAATAGGCACGAACTACAGGAGAACTTTCTACCTTCAGACCACTTACAGGTTTGCAGCAAACTTGTATAGAATGTATCGATAATGCTACATAGGCCAACAAAGCTGCCAAATTTTGTTTAGAAATGAATATATCTTGTGAACAGTGATGTTCAGATAGGAGAAATAGACACAAACTGAACAAGGAAAGACATCAAATATTGAAATGTGCCTTTTACCTCAGAACCTCATCATGACCTTCCCTCTCCCCCCAAAAAATTAGTAAAAGGCAATGCTTTGTTACTCTCCCCTCACCCCAAACCTGCCCAGTGATCACAATGGGGGTAAATGAGAAATTCCCACCATTTTCTCGGTCTCGTCTTTCTTCGGGGACCTGACACAAGGCAAGGACACATTTGCAATTGGCACTGTTATTTTATTAGTACGAGTATACTGAAACAATAAACTTGTACTGGTATACAGACAATTTATTTAAAACAATTTTGTTCAAATTTTGAATCAAACATTGTTTTATTATAATAATGAAATAATTTCTACCTAGAAAACCTGCAAGCACCATCAAAGAAAGGGACCATAAAATTCAATAAACAGACTCGAGTGTATCCTACAAATAGACACACCACGATTAGAAAATAGAATATGAATTCTTCCATTTTTTTTTAATATTTGTTTTAAAAAAGCTAGTGCAAGTACAATATTTTACACTGGAATTACAGAGAGTATGCACGCATATGGAAAAAAGTTCTCCTGTCACAATAAAAGCTCTTAACTATGTAGGAACTTAATATTTTCTTTTTGATAAGGTGCAAAACATCACCCCTTCCCTAGTTCTCCTCTGTACTGGCCATGTCATTCTGATCGTGCCCTCAGTTCTGGTGTCTCTTTTCCCTTGGCCGGTGGGAGGCATACAATTGGAAGTTTGGTGGGTCATGAACTGACATTACAACATCCATGGGTACGAATCTCAGAGATGGCTCTGGGGCCAAGATCCCACTGGCTAGGAATGAGGACTCTGTCAACTACAAGCCACCATGAATACTAGCAGGGCTCTATTGGAACCTCCCTTCAGCTGACACTAATTTGGGTTTACAGGTGAGCAGTGATGCCTGGGGAGGAAGACACCTCCCCAGAAGGCCAAAAGGGCAGTATCCGCAGAACCGAATGCACAGGTATCTAGGTCAATGCTCACTGGCTAAAGACTTTACCCTGGACCAGGTAATGAGAGCAGGTAGCTCCTGTGAGAGCCAGACGAAACCCACACACCCGGCTTCTTGGTAACTGCTCTTCGCGGATGACAGCTCTAAGCTAGTGTCACTTCAGACCTGGGATTCCGGAGGACAGTATACTATCTCAGCAAAGATTACTGTAAACAGCGCTTCCAACGAGGCCTTTGGACTGGCCATGGAAAAGGAGACAGGCTCAGTGGCCACCCAGACAGCAAATGAACAAACTAAAGGGAAAGAAAACTTGGGCGAAGTCTCCAATTATCAGCAGTGGAAGACTTGAGTCCTTTCAGATAAGAAAAGTTACGGAAATTCTTAGAGACTTATTGTATAGATACTACATATTGGCCAAATGCACTTAATTTTAATACAGCTGAACAGTCTGTATGCAAGTCGAGAGGACACGAAAAACCGTAGCCGCTGTTCCCTTCCGCCATCGTACAGGTGAATGTCAGCTACCAGAAACATTGCATTTAACGGGAAGGGAGAAGCTGAGATTCTGAATTAAAGAACTGTAAGTGGGTTTGCTCAGTATCTCACGGCTGTCCAGTATCAGCTGTCTGGCTTGATTTTTGGACAGAACACGACTCTTCTGAGAAGTTGCCCCACATTTATTTCGGCCTCGATATCAAAGAAAAAATTAAAATAAAAGTAAAGTAAAATGAGGCATTTAAATTGAAACTCATGTTTTATCCCCCACCCCATTTAAATGAGGTGTGAGGGGAAAGAAGGCTGAACATTATTTTTTTTTGTCCTTGTAATGAGTCCTGTTTTATTGGTAGCTAGGATCCCTTGTTACAAACACTTCTTGTTCAAGATTATATTCTTTGGGTTTATTGGAACAGGAAGTGCTGAAAATGTCAAACATCATCTCTGAAGAAAAAGGAGTTGCAATGGCTTAAAAGTTTAAACTAAGAAGGGAGCTCAGAGAAGTATTTCAGCATAGGAATGAACAGTATTCTCAAAATGCAGAATACAGAGTTTCCCTCCCTCAGAAGAGGGCTCTATGTAACAAAAACATAAAGGAAGCATAGGTATAGTTTAAGAGCCTTTTACGTAGTAATTCTTCCAGGCCATAACCATACAAATCTCATCGTTTAGACATGACAAATTTCTATATACATAAAAACATGTAACTTTCAACCTTTATGCTTTTTTTTTTTTTTACAAACAAGGTATGAAACTCATTGTTTCAACAGATCCATATCTTTCAAACACTGAATGAATCATCTCGACATTCATTTTTCTTTTGTGCAATTTTTTTAAAACATTACCTGTACTCCTCAAAGTGAGTGCTTCAAAAAATTTTTTTCTTCAGCTTCTCAAATTAGGTGTACATTTTTTTTTTTTTTAAAGAAAATTCCAACAAGGTCTAGTGCTACAAGAAAAGATCCTATCAGTAAGGTAACATATTTGAAGCGAGGTCATCTATGTAGAAGAAATCTCGGCTCCAGAGTAGAGGTGTGCAAATTGTTTGGAGTTTCCCGATCAACAGAAACACAACACTGTCCATAGAAAAGAGAGGAAACCAACCCAACACAATAGCATATGCATGTGCTTTATAAAAAGTATATTCTCTGTATCTTTATTACTTGATGTTGTTTTAAATTCTCTATTTCAGAAATTCTGGGTTGAAAACACAAAAGTGGAAGCAAAGGCCTCTACTCCACTTTAAAAAATAAAAAAAAGCAAAATTCCCTTTTCTTTCATATCGCCACCGAAGAGGCTAGATTGGGCCATGGAGACTGCTGGCCCTTTTTTTCACCTGGAATCATCACAGATGACTAGGAAATAGGAAGTGCAAAGGGTTTTAGGAGAGAACAGGCCACAGCTTGTTGAGCTGTTTGCGGTTCATGACACAGTAGCCATGACAACTAAATACAGCTCAAAGAGCCTGGCCTTCCGTCCCAAGTGCTCTGCTTCTTCACCCAAATCTGAAATAGCATGGCATTAGTGTCTTCAAAAGCATTTGAGATTTTTCTATGAAAGAAATAGGTTTCCTTAGTAGTCACAGATGTTAAAGGGCATTGTCAGTTGTTTCCTTAAGAAACAAACAAACAAAAAATTCCAAAGCTACAACAACAAAAATAAATTTTGGCAACATATTTCAGTAAAGATCAAACTATGTGCAAAGAGTGGATTTTTATGATTACTAGGAGCTACTGTTCGTCGTGAACATGCAGCATTATATTGCAATCTATGCAGTATCTAAGGAGTAATCCACAAGATGCAGGAAATCCAAACATTCCTTGAAGTTGTACAACCCTACTCCAGAGCAGTCAAAGTGCTGCTTCTGAACGCATCAGTGTACCACACACACGCCAGCCCCGTCCCTGAGTAAGAGGTGTGAAAGTTTCCGCAGAGTTCCTTGTAGGGGAGCAGGAAGATGCTGCCACTTCCTGGCGGGGGAAAAAACCCAACACACTCACCTAACGGAAAACACATAGGGTCACAAATTCAACGTTAGAAATGAGATCGACAACAGCAACAACGATAAAAAAATCAAATCATCCCAAAGCAAACTGGGCGAGTTGGGGGAAAACAAAAAATTGACCGACGTAGAAAATTATCCTGAAAGTCCAAATGAAAATGCAATTTGAATTTCCATTTTAAAAGATTTGAGGTAAGTGGCACCCATCTCTTTATCTCCCCACCCCACCCCCAAAGTGGCCCAGACAAACTGAAATAATTCTTAAGTTAAACATTCTAAGGAACAGTCATTTTATATATTTAGAAATCCCTATAAAGAGAGGTTCTTGTTTGTTGGTTTCTTATTATTTATTTATTTTTCTTTTCACCCTGACTAATTTCTTGGTGATTGTGTTCCATTGTAAACGTAAAAGGCCTGCTGTTATTAGTTTTAAAATGGAAAACAGGAAAGAAAGAACTAAAGACAGCTGTCAGTAAATATTGCAAAGTGGACATAGTACAGAGGCACATGGCTGATCCTCGTAAGCTGCAGGGCACCGAAGAATTTCTATGCCTGTCATTGTTAGGTTTGCTACACAGGAGCGGTGACAAAGGCTGCTCTGGGAGCCTCGGGCTCGCCAATGTCTGCAAACAAGAGGAAGTTCCCTGTCCCCTGGATGTTCTTCCTATTTGAAGAGAAAGCTGCCACAGAGGAGTGGTGACCAGTGTTCGCAGGTGGCCCCCTCCGCAGCCACTGGCTGGCACGCTCAGAGTACAAGCACACACCGGGCCACACTTCCTGCCCAGGCTCAGAGGCACAGCTCAGAGTCTCAAGGACACAGACCTGAGGAGGGGCCTGCACACTTGCAGACAAGAGCGTGGAAAATGGGTTGATCCTGGCTATGTTGCTTCAGAGTGTACCTTAGAAATGACTCTGCCTCCTTCCTGTCCACATTCCACCGTCACTATTCCTTGTGGTGACAGGGGGAACTGCAGCTCGTCCCCTAGATCTCCTTTGCTTGCTCTTTCTGCAACATGGCGACCGACACCTGGGGCTCCTGAAGGCTCCCGCCCAGCACTCAGCATCCGCAGCAGGGGAGCTTGCAGCGGGAGGCTCTCCCATTCCTGGCTCCTTCCGTCCGAACAAGGAAAAAGCCGAAAGGGTGTGAGCTTTAACTAGAGCACACTGATTAGACTATTGGCACGGAAAATATTGCACATGCTAAAAAAGCAAGAGGATGAAATGGGACGACATTTAGAAAGAACCAATTCTCTTATAATTCCTATACCTGAAATATAAGCACGCAAATGATGATGATGTTCCTATTGCTCCAAATCATATATGTTTTCTCATTTTAGTGTTGGTGTTGTGGATCCAGTTAGTTTAATACTTGAAGTAAGCCAAAAGGTGGTGTGTGTTTTTCTGAGTCCACATGAGTGGCTGTAAATAGTGAGGACAAAGTCGATGTGGCAGCCCGGTATTCTTCTTACCAGCAAAGGTTATAAAACAAAAAGAAAAACAAAACCTAATAATTGCAAGTGCCCTGAGCAGAATACATGGAAGATTAAGCAAGTTCTCTGAACAGAAATGCTTTCTTTTTTTTTTTTTTTTTAAAAAAAAATACAGCACTAAATAAGCATTATGACTTTGAGAATGGGCTCACCCAGCTCTCTGCTAGCATGCTGAGAAGGTAATGAATTTTGAAGAAAGTCAAGGACTTGTTCTAGCTATTCTAAATCTATTCAAATGTTTTTGGTACATCCCAGAAAATGGTTAATAAAAATCATTAGTCCTATTGAGAACTAAGTGTGAAGGAATACTAGATAGCCAAAATGTGGGTTGTCATTAGAATTTCTTTTTAAATTTGTGAAATGGAAGAAGTACTATTTTCAGTGGTAGAAGAAAAATCAGATAAATATTTGTTCAGACTAGGTGCAGCCATTTCAAGTAAGAATATTTAAAAATTTTTCCCTACTTATAAAATTTTTTTTTTAAAGCACTTTAAGATGCAAACTCAAAATCACAAACAATATTTCAGATCTCTGGGAATGAAAGGTTTAAACTACGAAATACCCTTTCTGGGTTTGTACCAAACATTAAATCTTGATTTGATTTCAAATGGAAAAAAAAAGTTATTCTGAAAATAACATTAATAACAACAATAATAAAGTAATAGTTTTTTTTTTTTAAAAAAAAAACTTGCTCACATATACAAATGTCTTTATGGAAAACTCTCTCAATGAATCTGAAGAAAATTCTCAGAGTTGTCCTGCTAAGACCTGTTTTTTTGTGACAGATGCGGTAGAAAGACCAAAATTAATTTTGAAAGGAACATAACCTTATAAAACGGCCTAGGATTTAGGCAGGTTAGAAAGTAATTTTGCTACATTTATTTATGTTCGTTCAGTCCCCCAAACCTTTCCCACAATGTTATTGGATAAAAACTGCAGGAATATCACACAAATTATAAACTCAAGATGTGCAAATCGCAAGGTTCTTTAAAAGTTCATCTAAAAAAGGAAAACACTGGACAAAAATGAGTATTCTTTTTTTCCATCCCTTTTCTCTCAGTTTCTCTGCCAGCTCTGCATATGCCTTTAATTCTTTCTCAAACATCAAAGTGAAAAGTGCCTTCCTGTCAGGCTGTACTTGGTGGTCACTCATGGTCACATACTAGTTCATAATTCACATTCATCCTTTTAAACCACATTGAAACTTTCAATATCTTGAGGTGAGAAACTCTGCAGAGCTGAAATGTAGTTACAGTGTTGAAAAAAGAAAGCAACTTAGTTTTTTGTTTTTCTTCCCAAAGACTTTAAAGTGAGATACAGTACTTGTTGAATGATAGACCAAGATGCTTGGTAATAAAGTGTGAACAGCATTTTAAGTGCTTAGAGATAGTAATATATATGCTCATCTTCAAAATCTAATTCCTCACGTCGCACTGGAATCTGAAAAAAGTGGCACCCAAGTTGTCCATAGTCATGAACTATAAACAGTACTAGAGTTAAGAGACAAAAGATCTGCAAACCCAATGTGAAGAGCTTCTGCTGCTCTCTCAAGGGCAGTTTGCGTCTATTTCTTGGGAGCGAAGTCAATGCGATAACCTGATTGATATTCCTAACACTGCACAGAAACAAGACTGGGTGTTCACTCTCCCAGCCCCACTCGCCGCACCGCCCCCCGCGTGGAGCGTTGCGAGCAGGGGCCGCTATGCCCGCCAGGCACCCTGGAGACATCACTGCACTAGTGAAGCAGAAACGAAATCCCACGTGTGGCAGTTGCTCTTTAAAAAAAAAAAAAAAAAAATCAGTGCAGTCAGGCCCCATAGGGGGAAATATATATCTATATGATTAAAAGTTGCTTTTATTGTAAAATATGTTGGAGGAAAAAAATGTTCTTATACACGGTTAACTTTCCATCTGTTGTCTGTTGCCTTTCTAGGATGCCCTGTAGCTGGATTCCTGATATTTATTTCGCACGTGAGAACCTCCTGAGGACACGTCTCTGGACCTCCAGTCCCGTGCTGAGAGCAAGAGAAAGTGAGACAGAGGGAGGCAGAGAGAAAAAGCCCCTCACTCGCTGCAGCACCCCTGTAGCCCCACACGCACGCACCCTTGCAATTCCCTCCCCGCAGAACTTTCTCATCAAACTAGCTAGCAGAAGTCAGCGCCCAGTGGATGCTTCTGTGCTGCTAGAAAAGGCAGGCACTCTGAAGCCACATTCATTTCCACTAGGATGCCTGGTGCCTGGACTGGCCCGGCTCTGGCCCCTTGCCCGCCCACTGACAGACACTCGTGGAAAAAGCATATGCACCAGTCTCCTGCGCGACACCAGCTGTAACTCTAATGACAAGGTTATAACAGAAACCTAAAGGAAGAGGATAACATGTAAATACTGTGTTATTTAGCCTACAGTACAGTAATCTGGATACAAATGATAAGGGAGAGCCAAATTTCCTTTCCCCACACTGCCTCTACTTGCCTACATTAGACCGGCCTTCAATGCAAATCTTAACCTCCTGAGGAATTAGAGAAGGCTTAGGAAGAGTCAAGGGTGGCTCGTCTTCTGACTTCTCCAGTTTGCGGGTCTCCGGTGCCGACCACCTCCTCTTCCTTGTTGTTGTGGGCTTGCTGGGTTCTGTTTTGGTGAGCAAGGGCGTGGCAGGCAATCCTATTTTTTCTGGAAACTTCAGTTCGCCATTCTCAGAGAGCATCTGGGCACTTCCCTGATTGATTCCGTTTTCCTGCTCAGCATATCTGTGTCTACTGCCCGAGAGGATGTCTGTCTTTGAGGGCTTCAGCAGGACGCTGGCGGGATCCACGGGCTGGCCCTTTTTAACAGAGCCGTTCTTCAGGTTCTTGAGGGTCAGCGAGATGCAGACATCCCCAACGGAGAGTTTGGAACATGGCAAATCAAAGAGCTGGCTGGTTCTCTCTGGACAGCAGGATGACCAGCCCTGTCCAAACACAAAAAAAGGATACTCTACCAAAACTTCCACGCTGACCTGTGGAAACAGGAAGAGACAGGGAGAGGAAAGAGAGGGAAAACAAATGAAAACATTTTATTCTGGTTTTATTTCACCCATGCGTACAGAAGCTGAATGGAAAAAAAAAAAATAGGACTTAGTTCCAAAAACACACACAAATGAAGCTCTTAATTTTCTGCTGTACCTGTACTTACTATATACAGATGTTGGGCAGAAGCTGGGGGGAAAACTGCCCAGCATAAGAGTCCATTCAGTATTCAAATGATCAGTTTACTGAGTATCTACTCCATAGCTGGTCTCATTAAAACAAGTCAATCGACCCCCAAGGGTGACGGGGCATCTACTTAGTGCTCAGCACAGAGAAGGGCTTTGTGCGTGACTCATGCCCAAGATACGGTCTTGTGCTTTAACAGCTCCCTGGACAAATACACTTCCCGTGTTTGAAAGGGCTGACATGGATCAGAGTTATACTGTCTGTAAGCTCCACGAGGCAGGTACTAGGTATCTGGCACATGGTCGAAGCTTATTTTTTTTATCGGATAAATGAGTGTATACTCTAGGGACTTAAGGTGAGTAGAATCAGTGAATGCTGGAGTGAGCAAGGAGGGCTTTCCAAGGACCCTGAGGGAAGGGCAGGATTTCTCGAGAGGTTTAGGGGGAGGATATTGCTGGAAGAAGGTAAAAGGGACATACGGAGCTTGAGTACTTGGTCCAGCTACAGCATGAAGCCCCAGGCACTCAAGTCAATCTCTGCATTTGTCTGAAAAACAAATACTGAAACTGGGAGAAGCCTGGTATCCTTTCAATAGCTGTCATTTTCTCCATCCAGGTGCCATGATCTGTGCTAAGGAAATCAATTGAAAAAGTTAGTCCTGATCGCAAAGACGTTCACAATTAAGCGGGCAAAAAGGCACATGAACAATAACTGCCAATGTGGCGAGTAGGGGTATAATACTTCGTACGGTATTAAGTTGTAAGAGGGCAGAGGAGAGGCAGAGCCCCATTTGGAGAAGAGATAAGGAAGTCTTGAATGAGGATACGCTGTGCTCAGTATTAGAAAACAATGGGGTAAAAAGCAATGGAAGTGGAGTAGCCGTGTGATTGCATGGAAAAGATATCCTCAGAAATGATACGTGAATAAAGGCAATGAGATGGCGCAGAGAGATTTGCGAACTGTCCAGAAAAAGTCTTACTGTTGTCATTTAATTAGGTGGAAATGCACTTGAGGTTTTAATATTTTTTCATGGAAATTTAATTTCTTCAACTTTATGCTAGGTAGCAAAAAGAAAAAGAAAATAATGAAGTCATTTTAAAAAGTCAATTTTAGTAGAAGTAGTAGATTAGGTAATCTGGATCAACTCTCTTGCTGAGGACAGCGAAAAACTCTGAAAAACAAACAAACAAACAAACAAACAACACTCTAGACAAAATGTAAAAAATATTTCTTATGGCACTAGATGGAAGATAACATAGTAAAAAAAGAAATCCCTGGGTGAGGATCAGGAAAGGGTGATGGCCTGTAGTTCTTTGAGGGAACCTGCACATGCCCAAGTGGAGCCCTGAAAGCTGTTGTGAAACCAGCTGGGCTTTTGGTAATTTAAAGGGCATGAAGGTGGGGGGAGGGCATGGAATGGCCGTCAGGGTACACCACGGGAGGGCTGGTGCTCTCTAGCGAATCCACCCTTTTGGGCTGTTGATCCCAAAGTTCTCCAAAAGGTGGACCAGAAGTAGAAAGGCCCTCACAAGGTCTGAAGCTCAGATTTTAGTCATCTTAGTCCCTAAAATGAATTTAAGTCTTGAAATATTTCTATAATTTTTTAAATAAAAGACATTCAATTAAAAAGGGGTAGGTTCATGAGCAGACTAGATGACTTGAATAAAAACCAGAAACAACAGAAAATAGAAACAGACCCACATGGGTTTCTGATACAGTCATCAGATACGGACTTTAAAATGATTATGTTTACAATATTTAAGGAGATTAAAGACAAGCTTGAAGATTTTGGTAGAGAACTAGAATCTATTTTTAAAGGACTCTAGAAATTCTAGAAAAAAATATGTCTGCTAAAATAAAGAATGCAATGGATTTTCCAACAGAATGAATAAACATTGTTGAAATTAGTGAACTGCATTCTTTAATTAGAGCTTTAGAAGAAACTATATAGAATAAGAAGGCTAATACAGAAGAGAGGGTAAGAGACCTAGAAGACACATTGAGAAGATCTAACAGACACACAATTTGAATCCTGCAAGGAGGGGGAGAGAGACCATAGGGCAGAAGAAATACTTAAGGAGATAATGGCTAAAATTTTTCTGAAACTAATAAGAGACAATATAAGCCACAGATTCAAGAAGACCTAATCCCCAAGCAGGAAAAATAAAAAAAATGCTCATCTAGACAGGTCATAATTTAACTGCTATAAATCAAAGACAAGAAAAAAAAAATCTTAAAAGCACTCAGAAGGAAGTATACATTATCTCCAGATAAGCAACAATTAAACTCATAGTAGACTTCTCTATAAAAAGAATGGAAGCTCGAAGACAATGGAGTATCTTTAAAGTGCTAAAGAAAAAGAGCTGTCAACCAAGAATTCTATGTCAAGCAAAAAGATCCTTCAAGAATGAGGCAAGATAAAGACACCTTTCAGTCAAACAGTAATTGAGAGAATTCACCACCAACAGAACTACACTAAAGAAAATACTAAAGAATATTCTGTAGGTAGAGGAAAAATGAAATTAGATGGAAGTCTGCAGATGCAGAGAGGAAAGAAGAGCAATGAAAATGGCAGCTATAAGTGTAAATCAAAATAATATTGACTACATACAATATTAAAAATTTTCTGTTGAATTTTATACACAGGTACACACACAAACGCATAAATAATTAATATATCCCCCAAAACTTAAAAAGTAAATTTTGATGTAATTTACATAGATCGTGGCTTTCTCATTTAATCTACTTTATCTTTTTTGATAACTATAATTGGTCCAGTTCTAGACACACTTCTTGAATGATGTACTTTATTTGCTCCATGGAAGACATGTTTTTTTTTAAAGAAGGAACAACTACAGTGAATTTATATAAAAGCCTATTATTATAGTGTGTATGTGAACATAGACCCATATAAATATACATGTTATCTGGGGAAAATTTTCATCGTTCTGGACTATTTTAATAATGTAATGAGAGCTAAAATTTCTCGAGTGCCTACTATCTGTCAACATGCAGGCACAAACTTTACAAAAAGCATTTTGTTTAATGCTTACAATAAACTAGTGAAAAAAGCACTGCTGTTTTAATTTACAAATAAGAAACTATAGTTTCAGAGAGATTGAATCACTTGCCTAATGTCATAGCTATAAGATAGTGGAATTGAGATTTAATCCCAGTTTGGGCCTCCAAACCCATTTTCTTTTTCCTATGCTCCCGATCTCTGCCTCTGTGAATGAAGATATTAAAATATCACCAAAAGACATGATCTTGACATTCTCACTACCCTAACAGTGATGAATGTTACTTGGAATAAATAGGACCCAATGGCATGAGCTCATGGATTTGTTTCATGGTACAGAAAATTGTGAAATAGTGTCTGCTTTACATCTACTCTTACAATTCTAGTCTCCCCATGTAAGTATGTGGTGAGGCTGATATTCAATACAGAACTACATTTATATCACACACACATTTACATTTGCATGTACATATATACAATCATACTTATAAGTTACGGTATCAGATGGTGATGCCAAGTGGGAGAACCAACCTGGACCTGGCTCCATAAATCCTGTCCCAAATCTCCTAGGGCCATTAATATCACAAGCTGAGCAGAGGAACAAATCCTACATCCACTGGGGATTGTTTAGCTGTATTTTCAAGCCATAAAAACAAAGTCTTCAAGTGCAAATATCTCATAAGAATCTCTACCAGACTCACTGTTTGCTTATCCTTGCCTACCACCTGTCAGAGGTCATGTGATGTTCATAATACCAGAAGGCCCATTTGCAAACGCACTGGCCTCTTTTTTGGCTTTGCATGTTCCTACATAATTCCCTGATTTGGACAGTCTGTCTCCTTGCTGAAAGTCCAGCACCTACCAGTTTCTTGATGTGTAAGCCATATTGTATATACTCCTCAGAGCAGCCAATATTTCATGTTCTGGTAATAACATCTACTGTATACTCATACACAAATTTATCTGAAGACTTTTGCATCTTACCAGTATCTGCAGGCTCATTAAGAATAAACATCTTTGAGGCCTTTATAATAGGTAACATTACTGATTATCCCAAAGGCTATGATGTAAATGCATATGCTTCTCATTATATACAGCATAATGTTTTGGAGTGTTTTGAATGTCCTTCTTTACTCCTTCATCTCAAAACAGTAAAGACAGGTCCTAGAATGAACACCGTGAGGTGCTCTGTGGCTTGAGCAGCTTCCTAAAATTTCATGGAAGGAACATGATGAGGAGAGAGAATATTTAAAATATGCATTAAAAATAACTGATAATAATGGAATTTATTTTAACCTGGATAGGTTTGGGAAAATCTATTTCACTACTTCAAAGACTTGCCTTTGGTCCCTTCCTCCTGAATTCTGGCTTTGTCTCCTTCCAAAGGAGCTCTGCCATCCTGGGAAGAGATGCCACATGCGTCCTCATGTGTGTCTATGCAAATTAGGAGTGAAAGATTATTCAGGTCATCTGATCATTGTAAGCAAAGGACTGGATAGTGTAGGCCAAAAATTTTTTTCCTCCTCACGAGCTACTCTTGCTAATATTTATCCCTAGATATTTTCCTCCTCCATAAATATGTAGCCTGAATTATTTAGATAATATGCTTTTTGGGGGGTATGCATACATGTAAACTAAAATAAGTTTTTTCCCTTTCTTTAGTGAAAGTTAAACTTACTGCACATGTCTCACATAAGCACACTAAGGTATTCATAACAAATGTTTTTATTTCACAATTAGGTTTGTCAGAAGGACATAAACATCCTTAAAGGTTAACCGATCATTAACAGTTAATGAAGAAATAATGAGAGATTTTTCAGTGAGAACATATATGGTTAGGCTTGTGTGCTTGGAATTCTCTCAGAGAGGAGCCTTATCTACCTCAAAACATGCTGTCAATGCCGATGGGTACTGCTTTGGACATGAAACAGAGCTGGTGAGAGGTGATGACATGATGTTACTTTAAACTGGAGCACTGAGTCTGTGAAGTCCATGAATTCCCTGAATTTGAGAGCATGCAGGTCTCTCCTGTGGTGCCGAAACCTTCAAAATGTTATTGATCAGGTATTCTCACTCCAGGTTTTGCAGTGGTAATAAAGTTCGATAAGTAACCCTGAGTACCAACTAAATGTTACGAACTGCAGAAGAGTACCTATTGTTTAAAACCTGGTTCTTGACTCAATGGGGAGACAGAACATGCATGCAAAACAAGCAACTTCACAAGGGCATATTTGGATACTGGCCGCCATGTTATTTGATGATGTCCACTTGGATCTCTATTAGCAACTCAAATGTAACGTGTCCAGAATGGACCTGCTGGTACGCCCCTGACCACTGACGCCTCCTATGTTCTTATCATCTCCATGAGTAGCACCTCCATTCTTCCAGTGGTTTTGGCCAAGGGAACGGGAATCATATTTTACTTGGCTCTTTCTCATACCATACACACCAAATCACAAAGCAAAGCCTATCTGTTCTCTCTTCCAAATACATCCAGACTGAGACCATTTCTCATTGCCTCTACCACCACTGTCCTGGCCAATCCAGCTTCTCGCTGGGAGGAAAAATTGCCATGAACAAGTCCGGCGTGGTCTGCATGCTGCCCCCTACTCAGTGCACTGTAGTGACACTGGTCTCCTCCCTGGTCCTTTTGCTCCACTCACGCCTCTGGGTCTATGCCTCTGCTATTCCTGCGGCCTCCTTCCCTTCTCAGAGAGAGCTCCGCTGACCACCCTATTTAAAACAACACGCCCTCCCATTCACAGTTTCCCTACCCTCTCTATGCTGCTCTGTTGCTTCTCCATGCACCTATTATCTTTTGACGCATTATTTTTTTATTTATATATTTGTTTGTCTGTTTCGCCTCTTTCCCTGAACTCCCACAAGACTGTCTGCTCAAGAGGGCCGAGATATTGTCTGCTTTGCTCATCTTTCTATCCTCAGAGTCTAGGATACTTCTTGGCATGGAACAGGTGCTCAGTACAAATCTGAAAGAATAACTAGTCCCGTGTTTGCCTTCCATCTGTAAAAACACTGCATTGGTACAACTGGCCAACAAAGGTCAATGTTTAGATGCTGAGAGGCTCTGCCTGTCCTTGTTTCTTTTCACCAGCTAAGACTAAATTGGGTGTACAGTCCTCCCCAGGGAGAGAAGCAGCTTCTTCCCCGGGTCTGGGTCACCCCATACAGGCAGCTTCTTGGGCTGAGCCATAGCAGCCTCACTCAGATGCTGGGCTCATGATGACTTCATGGAATCATACTTCGGTTCCTTTCTCTCTACTCTTGAGGTTCCTTTTTGCTATTTCAGCTGTGCTAATAATCATTAATTCATTTTATAATCTCGTGGGGGGTCAGAAGGTCTCTGATTAAACCCCAATGAACATATATTCCTGAGGGCAGTGCCGTATAAAACCCCAGCATGTTACATAACTCCTGGCAGCTTAACAAAGCCCATTTTTGTATCCCATAAATATATCCTTTCCCAAATACTTTAAGCGGTCTGTAGGATGAAATGTGAGCATGAATAGTCTGTGTCCCTACATCAGCTTGAGGCCCCTCTGCCTTTCATCTCTGGATGCCTCGTAGCCAGTACTTCTCTTTTTAGGGGCAGATCACCTCTCATCCTCCTCTGCTGTTTCCTGCCCCGCACCTACTGCTGCAAACACACCCACTTGCTCACTACTGCTCCTGTGAGAAATGTGCCTACCCCTTCCTCTCCCAGTCCTCACCAAAACAACGCTTCTAAAATGATCACCTCCAACTACTATTCAGGGCGGAGGTACTGAGACAGTAAGGCAACATGTCTGGGCTGGTAATTATTTATTCAATGTCACTTTCTTGGTCTGGCTAATGAATGGCTTTTATGATCATTCTTGGCTCTACTGTGTGTAAGTTCAATAAAATTCTTTTAACTACTTTGTCAATAACTATTGTATCTAAACACTGTACACATATACACATATTTATGCTGTTTGATTGTATATTTCAATCTTAGATTGGTGCTATGTCTATACACACACATATGTACATATCAGCAAAAACAAGATATAAAGAAACAAAACGTCTGTTGTTTAAATTTGTCTCCCATTTCCTTAACAAGAATTCTTGTTTTCACAAATGTGAAGGGCATCTGTTTTACAAAACATTTTTGCTTGATACTATCCCAAATGTACCAATTCTGTTTGTATCCGAGAGCAATGACATCTCTCTGAAGCTGGGTTTCAGTGAAAATCTCGCTTTCAGTGAAATTATTAAGTTGGAAATTCCTAACTTCATCCGTGAGTGAAATTCTTGATCCTAATTTACCTGTAGAGAAAAGCCAATCTGCTTTCCTTGAAGATCAGTTTTCATGACTACATTCTCAACATCAAGAACAGCAGAAAACCCTGGAATAATGATGTAGGGGCTAAGCAAGAGATTCATCTACTCCAGTGTTTGGAAATCATTAATAAAAACAACCACAACTTTTTAGTCGAGTTACTCTAAGGATATCTGTGTTTTCTGATTAGGACATTTAATCATGTTCACACTAACTCTGACTCAATCCTTGCTGGAAATGTCTCGGGGAGGTTCAGTAAACCCACATCCTAGTGCAGAGACACCTCCAAACACAAATCCCAAGTGGCAAGTTGAGCTCCTCTCATACATTGTCAAGTGGCTCCCAGAACCTCCCCTGCAGGGAGGCCTGGTTAGGACCTGCTCTGCAAGCTCTCAGGGACACAGATTCCATCCCACTTGCCCTCCCCACTTGGGGGAGGTCTTAAAATGTGTGGTTTAAAGAACAACATTATTCAGAGATAAAAAGAAATAAGCTATTGAAGCCACAGAAAGACATGGAGGAGCTTTAAATGAATATTGCCAAGTGAAAGAGGCCAGTCTGAAAAGGCTATATACTGTCCGAGTCCAGCTCTGATACTCAGGAAAAGGCAGAATTATAGAGATGTCAAAAGATCAGTGGTTGCTAGGACTTTGGGGCTGCGTGTATGGGGTGGGGAGCAGGAACAGGTGAAGTGTATAGGATTTTTAGGGTGGTGAAACTATTTTGTATGACACTGTAATGCTAGATACATGGCATCACACATTTGTCAAAATTCACAGAAAGCATCTACGGCCATGCTACCCTGAACAAGCCCAATCTCGTCTGACCTTGGAAGCTAAGCAGGGTCAGGCCTGGTTAGTACTTGGATGGGGGACCACCTAGGAAGACCAGGTGCTGTAGGTGTAAAAATGAAAAAATAAGAGATTGTAAGCTGACAAGGTCCTTGCAATCTGTGAGGTCAACCAAGGGTTTCCTTGTCTTAAAAAAATAAAATGCACAGAAAGGACAAAGAGTAAACTCTAATGTAAACTGTGGACTTCAGTAAATAAGAACATATCATTATTGGCTCCTCATTTGTAACATATATACTACACGCATGCAAGATTTTAATAATGGGAAACTGGGAACTCTGTACTTTCTGTTTAATGTTTTTTGTAAACCTAAAACTACTTTAAACAATAAAGTTATGACAGTGGTCCAAGAAAATCTGCTTCAATAACACATGGAAGATCACCTAGTTGGGGGACTTATAATACAGAAGACCTAAAGGAGAGCATTTTTCTTCTTCATTTTTTCTTTTGGAGAGGTACACACACACGCACATGGTTTGACACTTTCTCCACTGGAGCCTTTCTTGCATTAGAACCAAGAAGAGGATTGTCACCAACCACAGGCCGCTTTGTGCACAGGGCAGCCGCTCTCTTTTTGGATACATTAGATTCATTTCTACTAGGTCCCACATGTGAAATGTTGGCACATTGGTTTGCCTTGGCTGCTAAGGGACTAAACAGGCTTATGCGCTGCTTGCATGAGGGCTCTGGCTATTTTTAGGTACCAGCTAATCCATTAAGTGCATAATGCTGCTACTGATGACTCACAGAACACAGCAGTCAAATTAAAAAATAGTGGAATGAAAAAAAAGCCATCAGTAAATGTTCAGTTAGCACATCATTATGATATGCTGTATGAGTGGACATGTGTACACACACGTACACACACATACACACACACACACACACGCACGCACGCATGCCAGGAAAGCCAAGAGAAGGAAATGGCACTGAATATTAAGCCGTCACCAAGGAGGTAAAGGGAAGCAGTCACTGCGGGAGGCTTTAGGAGGTGACAGACAACCCTAACATAAGGAGCTCGGCAGTTAGGAAAGAAGTAGTCCAGGAAAACTGCCACTCCAGAGTACTTTACAAATAAAACTTACTACAATTTACCAAAGAATTTTGTGTACTCTTCAGAAAAGTTGAGGCCTGGGGAGCATGAGACTGACGGATGGGGAGACAGCTCACAGATAAGAACATCGTTTGTCAGACAGAAGCCAAAGGCGCCACAGATGGGGTCATCCTAGGTGGGGCTCTCCTGGCGGGCACACAGGAAAGGCCTATGAGCCTGTCTCTGCCAGTCTTCTTACAGGTGTGGAGGGCTGGACCACCAATCCATCCCTCCCGTTCAGCTCATGCTCAGAGAAACACAGAATGCACGGTAGGGGTGATTCTGGGCCGTTCGTGGGAACATGCCGCAGGAATACAGGCAGAGTAAAAATGGCTTATTGTGCTCATTGGAAATTTTCAGCCTTCTTCCTAGGTTTTGCTAGACTGTCTCTCCTTCCATAAACTCCTTTTAGAGCATGAAGCCTTATATTTATTTTTCAGAAGCTAACTACTTCCTTTCTCAGGGCCAAAGTCACCTAAGTGAAGCAAGGAAGGGAAACTAACATTGTCGAGGTCCTACTACGTGCTATGTGTTGTGCTGGTTCTGTAGAATGCGTTTTCTATAATTATTACAACCACCCCCATTATTCCTGTTTCATAAGCCAGAATGGAAGGTTTAGGCATAATTTGCACAAATTATTTGTGCAGTAATTTGCAAGTGACTTGCAAAAGGCCTCAGTGCTACTGCTGCAGGAGAGACTCGGGCTTAGGTCTTTTTGGCTCCAGGCCTGCATTTTCCTACCATCTAACCTGCTTCCCATCCAAGCAGGTGACGCCCCATCCTCTTGAGTCAGTGTTCATGCTATTTATTGCTCTGGATTCTTTCTGGGACTCTCCACAGACTTCCCGACTCAAACCTGGAGAATGTTAAGTGGATCATATTTCAAAGTAAGGCCCAAAGCAGCAATGCTGCTGCTGTCCGTTGGTGACCTCAGCCAGAATCACCACGGCTGAGAGAGGACAGCATGAGGGAAGCAGAGACTTCTCCCGCCTGGGGTGTTGCCTGTCTTTCACCAGAAGAGGGAGAAGACTGCGGAGTGCCCGCAAAGAGGCTTCCTGTGGAGCATACAGTTGGAAGGGACAATGCCTGGACTTCTCCTTGCAGCTCCCACAGTACCTGGGTGGTGGAACTGGGGTGCAGAGAAATGCTGCACTGGGTATGGCAAAGCCACAGAGATGGTGATGAATATGGGAAAGTATTTTTCTCCTACACTGCCTCAGCTGGAGCTTCAGCCAGAAACACTGGAGGGATCTTTCCACAATAATAATTAGAAATTCAGTGCCTTAAAAATAATGGCTAAAGTAAAATTTTAAAAACCCTCCACTTTATACATACAGGCTGGCTTTAGTTCCCTCTAGGTCTACCTGCAGATCATGAGCATGAGGTCAGTAAAAGTTCCCTTCATGGCCCACCTTGGTTTTGGTAGTTGATGCTACTCAACTTGCCCTCACCAGGATGCCCACGGTAGGTTTTATGAGGTCGAGCTTCCCTGTGGTTCTCCTTCCATGTAGGATTTATGCCCAGGGTCATAATGCCATTTGCTGTGCAAAACCCAGCCCTTCTCCCACAATTTCCCTAATTAAATTCGTGGTCTTGCTAATTAAGTTAAATAATTTACACATTACTAATCTCCATGTGGGTACAAGTGTTAGTGATTTCTAACCAGTTGGGAAGACATGGACTGATTCTTCAGGCCAGGGGATAAAGCTCCTCGCAGTGACAGCGATTACAGAGGGAAGCACTCCATCCTTGGCATGTAAATTAAATCCAGATATTAGTTCTCTCTCTCTTCCCTTCTCCCCATCTCACCTTCTCTCTCTGATTCTCCACTGACTCTGCTCCCCGTCACTTGTGGCAAACACAGCTGGTGAAGTATTTTTGCTGGGATGATGTCAGCCTGTTTCTGATAGGCTTCTCGGTGAAGTGACAAATCATTGGTTGTGTGTGTGTTGGGTGGGGTGGGGGTGGCGGGCTTGCACTTTTTTTCTACCACAGCCCTCTCGCCATTCTTTGCAGAAGCCCTTGCCAGCAGGCAGCATGACCACACAGGGGCCATCCTTGCAGACCTGCAAACAGGCTGTGACAAATATTCTACCTTCTAATTTGCACCTTGGATATCAATGAAAAGACTAGTGGCCTGGCTACAGGAAGGAAAGGAGACTTGGCCTGGAAACCAATTTCTCTACCATTTAAGCATTCATTCTGCAAAGTATCAAAACACACAGAGGAGCTTCCTCTCTAAGACCTGCCAGGTCCATCTGAAACCTAAAGAAGCCTGTAAACTCTGGTCTGAGAGGAAGCCAGGGCCTTGGAGATGCAGCCCACGGGTAGAGCTGCTCTTTATTCTCAGGTGGAAATGGATGCTGGTAAGGAACCAGCAGCATTTCAAAAATCACAACTTTTCCATGCCTACCTCTGTGCACACTAACGCTTTAAGGAGTAAAAAAGGTACCATGAAAAACATGTTTACTTTTCATTCTTGTTTGTTTTCCATGGGGTCTGTTAAAAAACAGTTTTGCTAAAGAGAACATATTCTCTCTTTTTCTACTAGGACTCACCTCAATCTAGGTAGGAAGGTTGGAGCGAGCAGCAACTACAGATAGGTAGCGAGTTCTAAATAATGATGCCATTTTTAAAAAAAATACTGACTTTTGCTCTTTTTTTAAGTCAGAACTTTGAAAAATCTTGAGCCTTACCGAAGATGCTAAGCCTACAGTGACATCTCACCATGAAAATAAAAGCATCTGGGGCTAAGAGCTCTTGGCAATGCAGGGCCCCTGACGTGGCGCAAGGTCCCACATCAGCTCATGCACAGGCAGTTCTGGAAAACACTTTGGAAAATTGCCTCCCTCCCGCCCCATCTCACTTGATCTTTTAAAAATACGCTTAAAACAATTCAAATCATTAACGAGACTGTCTTCTTTGTTCATTTCTGTGATGGTCCCAACTATGTGCTAAGTCATGACCCTTCTCAACTCAAACCTGAAGGGGGCGCTGGCACATCCGAGCATTTCCCAGCCCCTGGTGGAAGTGTTTTCAGAGTGGGCCACACCGCCAGGGAAGGTCCTGCCTCGGGGCCAAGGTTGTCTCACTCAAGCAACCTGAGCAGTGAAGTTGCTGTTTCATACAAATGGGCTGTGGAATAAATGCATTCGGGAGATTTAAGAGATGAGAAAAGGGTGGATTGAAGGAGCCCGGAGAGAATTAATCATAGTTCCAGTTTTTGACATGACTCACTTTGGCTGCATCTGACCCTTGGGGTTCCTATTTTCCACAAGCCCAGGAGAATGCCTGGGACAGCCCTGACTTCTCGAATTGTTTTAACTATGTCTTTTATTTTCTATGTTCTGATGTTCTGACATCTGGGAGCTTTGCTGACTCTGGAGGGACTACCTTTTTCAGGGTTAGCTAATTCCTAGAGATGGCAACCAACTCTCCTGGGAGAGTGACCTTCATATGCAAATTACCCACCCACACCCTTAACCATGTCCTCTACCAGGGTCTCGGACTCCAGGCCATCATCTCTCTGCCCTAATCACCCCATGGCAGGTACCAGATAAGTAGGAACAGAGCCCACTGGAATTATTCAAACTAGCCAATCCTCAACCTGCCTACCCTGCCTCATCCATTCCTCCCCGCAGAAACCACGAGAAAGGTTCCTGCCCACATCGTCTTCTTACACCCTCTGCCTCCTGACACTGGTGCTTCCCCGCGTCACCCCACGACGTGTGTCCCCTCCTAGGACCTGATTATGATAGACCATGTTTTAATGGCTGTTGTCTCCTCACCTGTTCTAACTAATAAAACCTGCATTTTAAAACCCAGACGTTGGTATGGGATGTGGTGACGCTGGGCATCTCTCTAATGTCCTCAGCAGACCAGCACTGTCCTTTCCTGATGGGGAGAGGTGGTGTGGGGAAAGGCAGGATGCCCCCAGGAGGGCCTCAGACTCTGCGGCCTTTGTCAATCAGGTTCCCATCGGAACCACAGAACAAAATTATAACTTAAGCGATGATTTTCTTAAATTGTCCTGAAGATGGTACCTGACTAACCCCACTCCAGATGCGGAGAAGTTCGTTCACTCCAAACAGCGGATGTCGCAGGGCATCAGGGCTTAATTCCCTTAGAGAACTTGGCTGGGAAAGATTTGGAGGCTCAAGTCTAGGTATAAATGAAAACTTTAATTTTCCCCAGAGCATGAGTGAGTCTGCCTCCTGGAAGAAGCTCATTTTGCCAGGAAATAATGAAGGCGTGTGGTGAGGTGTTCTCACCCCGCCTGCGTGACCTGGGTGAACTTTACCTGTGCCCGGTGTTCCCCGACGGCGAACTGGACCACAGCAACGCCCGGGCTGTGGCTGTCCTCAATCCTCTCCACGGTGCTGGAGTCGATTTTCAGGTCATTGCTGATCTCTGCGCTCTGGATGAAGTCTTCCGTTTTCAAGTCCTCCACCTTCTTCAGCTCCCCGTTGGCCAACTGGATGATGGAGCCTTTCATGAAGTAGGGCGGCAGGGTGGGAGGTGCTGCCGCAGGCGAGGCCACGGACTGCACCACGGGCAGGTGGATCTGGGCCTGCACCATGGCTGGGTAGGCGGCCTGGGTGACCAGGGCCTCTGGGCTGAAGTTCTCGCTCTTGGGAAGGGCGGTGGTGACGAACGTGTGAGGCACTGCTGCAAACTGGGGCGCCGACGTGACTATCGCAGAGGCCGCTCCCGACCCCTCCACGTCAGCACTGCCGACCGGGATGAGCAGGGGCTGGGTTCCGGGGATGACCAGGTGCTGGGGCAGGCTGCCAGCGTATGTGATTGCTTGCTGCTGGCTGCTCAGGTAGCCGATGACAGGTGGCTGAGTCCCCGCGTAGAAGGCCGTGGCGGGCAGTCCAACTGGGAGTGGCTCTGAAGCACTATGTGTGGTCTGAATGACCGTGTGGGGTGACAGCGTGGCAACGGTGGCAGCCTTCACGCCTTCGGGGCCCAGAGCCTGTTGCGGTGAGAGCCCGTAGGATCGGTGCCCGGGCTTCCCTAAATGCAGGCCACTTTTGTCGTTGAGGGTGGAGGGGGAGGCCTCTCGGTGTGTGACCTGCTGCACTTCCAAGTCAGCTGTGGGCGTGCTGCTGTTGGGCAGGACCATCACAGAGGCCCGGACCCCAGACGAGTCCCGGCCCCCGTAGTCGGCGGGGCTGGGGTGGACGACCACGTGTCTGGACTCATACGGGTGAGGGGCTGACTTGCTGCTGGCCTTCGCCAGGCCCAGGTCTGCCGAGGTGGGAGCCCCGTACCTCCGCCCCTTCTCCATCTCCCCGTTGAGGATCTCCTTGGCCTGCATGGCCTGCTGCAGCCTGCTGCTCTCGGCTTTCTTGGTGGCTTCCCGAGTCACGAAGTGGCTGCCAGAGTCGGTGTATTGCACTACGACCTGGGGGGAGGGCCCCAGGGTGAGCGGGTGTGGGATCATCGTCTGGTGGGGGTGGAGGTGGACGGGGATGGCCGGAGGAGAGGCCGTGCGCCCGGCATTCTGCGGAGAGCTGGAAATGTGGACGTACTGGTTCTGCTGTGGGGGTGGTGGGGACCCTGGCGCCATGAGCCCCGGAGTCCTGCCTAAGTGCTGCTGCTGCTGCTGCTGCTGCTGCTGCTCAGCCTTGTGTCCCGAGGCTTGGCTCAGACTGCCCATGTTGGCCAGCAGAGTGGAATAGGCCTCCAGTTGAGAGCGCTGGGTTGGAGTGGTGGCTCCCGCGGCAGAGGCCACTGCACTGGTGACGGGACTGGCCGTTGGGGAGATCAGCTGTGATGGGATGAACCCTGCGTAGGGCCCACTGTACTGGGAGGACCCAATGAACTGGAAAGTGTGCGGCAGGTGAGCGTACTGCACGGGCGACACCGGAGTCCCTGACTGCGGGGGAGGGTACACCGTGGGCAGCGTGGTGGTCGCCGGGACAGACCTGGGCGCGCTGGGTGGGGAGTAGTCCAGCCCCGTGGACAGCGCTTTGTGTAAACCTATTCCCTGTTGTAAACCGAGCTCCACTGAAGTCCCTGCCGGGCCATGCCTCCCTCCCCCGTGGCCTCGGCCACCAGGGTTGCCTGGGAGCCATGCCACGCCCTCTGCCCTGTGGTTGTCGCTGGGCAGGACCGTGGCCTTCTCCTCGGAAGGCCGGCTGGTGGCGGGGATCTCGCGCTTCTTGGGAGGCAGGCATTCGTTGCTCCGCTCTTGGTTGGATTTCATTTTTCGCCGTCCCCCCTCCACGGTGACTGTTTCACTGTTTGGCTGGCTCTGATTTTAGTCTGATAAAAGGAAAGTCACATTTGATTTCTGTAGGGGATCCAGGCTCTTCATGAGGAATCATCTCCCCGTGGGTGCGATCCGCCAGCAGCAGCTCTGGAATCTGGGAAAAGAAAGGGCAGTGACGGGGGTAAGAGGAAAGGGAGAAGAAAGAGAAGGGGGGGCGGGGGGAAGAAATCGAGATATCAGCACCAGAGAAGAACATCCTCCACAGATTCAGACTAGGCTTCCGGTTTCAACTTTAATTCCGAAAACCCTATCCTAGCCCCAGCATTGAACAGGCAAGACAGCGCACCTCGGGAAGATTACTAAGACATCGAGCAAGTCAAAACTTAAAGCAGATACCTTTTTATGAAGTTAACCACTCCCCTAAGACTTGTTTCTCACAGCCTCTCTCCTTTTTTCTTTTCTTTTTAGAAGGCAGACAATGCGTTTTGTAAGTGTCCTTTTCAGAAATCCTGGTCCCATTCTTTGCCTCTTCCTTACCTTACTGGAAAATCGAATGAAGCCCACAGGGAGATGACATCAGTGAACGTCACCTGGGCCCTGCCCTCTGAGCCAGGCCCAGAGCCAGGCCCTGGGGAGGAGCAGGTTAGGAGTGAAAGCCCTGAACTGACTTAGCATGTTATCTCTGAATCCCTAACCATCAGACCCACTGCTCAAAAGATTCCACCTGACTCTACATCCACCCTGACTCTATGATTCTCTCTTCCCTAACACACACATACACACTCTCACATGCACACACACTAACCCCCCGCCCCCAAACACAAGCCAACTCGGCAGAGCCAGCCATAAATAATCCTGTTCTCTACAAGTTTCCAAAGAATTCCCAGTAGAGCCACTCACAGGGTAATGAAAAGCCAAAAGAAAACTGTGAGACAGTTAAAAATGAATACGGTTATAGTTTAAAAAAATGTAGATGTGTTGAAGTTTTCCCTAATGAAGGCTATACACCTACTTCATTCCGCCTTTTTCTTACTAAGTGGTCTTTGAATTTTCTCTTCATACCCCCCCCCGCCCCCCGTTTCTCCTTGGAAAGGGCCATTGCGCCAATCACCCTAGAGGTGAAACCACTTTCAAACCAATCAGACCTGTGTGTTTTCACCTGAACATACAAATAGTAAACCTGGAGCTGGTTCCTATGGACACATATCTCAGTTTCTCAGTAACCAGTGAATTTCGAGTCAGCCTGACAGAGTGGGCAAACAGATGCCCACCTGGCAAGAGGCAGAACATCAATAGAACCTACAGAAACCAGGCTAACAAGCAGGTGTAAGCGCCCCTATAGGCAGCAGCGGCAGACATGCGCATTGTCATGTGCTGTGATCCTGGGAAGCTGTGAGGTACAGCTGTGGGAAGTACAACCTAGGATCCGATTTTAAAACAAACGCAAGAAGTCATCTTGAGCATCTGATCTTTGCCTATCTGAAGCGACAACGAAATCTGTACTACGACACGGCCCCTTTTTTCTCTGTAGCTCCTCCACTCCCCTTCCAACACATTTATCCCACATCTCTCCTTCACGGTTTGCACTTCCCGACCTTAATCTGTAATTTTTTTTTTGGCCTATAATTTAGTGGCCTTTCTTGGTTTTGCTTCAACATCACTAACGAACACCATGATGAAAGGACATAAGAGAAAGTTCCACAGCTTTAATGACTGTGATCTGGTATATATTGAAGGCGGAGGTTTAAAAATTTGGTGCCTTAATATCAGAGGACATTTCGATAATTAGATATGACGAGGGATACTTTAAAAACTGGGAAAGAAACAAAAAAGAAAGTAAAAAGCTCTAAAATATTAATGCTTAAGAATTATCTGTGTCAAAGGACAAATGTCTTTTATTTACCTCCCGACCTACAGCCTTTATAAGTCCCAGGGTAATTGCGTTCTGTACAGCCTTCTCTTATAAGGAGTGCACCACATAACTTACACCCAGTACTTGTGAATCAATCATGACAACAGTGCTATTTTCACAACGGTGACAGAATAAAATTAAACTATAGACGCATCAACAGTTGCCCCTTTTCACTGCTTAAAAAGTACTGAGAATGATCTTTCACTTTTAGATTTCAAGAGTCATCCTTAAGAAAGAACTTTATAAGCTCCCACATTCCCACACCAACTAGCAAAGAAGTCGTGTAGATCTACTCAAAGCCAACCAATACGCCCCCTGCTGGCTCCATAGTAGCACTGATCTAATAAAACCCCACAGGATTTCATTAAGGATGTTCACGCAAGAGTGGTATGTCAGAATCTGAAATGAGAACATTTGCATACAGTAGGCCCAGCCAGTAAGGGAATAGGTTAATTAGCTCAAGGCAGCTCTAGGGAAGAAAAAGCAGCAGCGGAAAAGTCCTTTCAAAGCCAAGCAAAATGTCAAACACATTCAGAAAGAGGTCCATTAGCAATGCAAATGTAAAACTGCCCCTACGACTGAATGCACAATATACAAAACTAGAAAACCCCTCTGAAGGTACTTTTCAAAAGAACTCAGCTTTAGTAAATTTGAAAAAGAATGCTGACTTGATTCTTAGTGGTGCCTCGGTTTATTTACACTTTATTTGAGAGAGACTGGCTTAGCGGGCCCTAAAGATCTCTGTGGCTGATCTTCTGTTAATGGACCACTAAGACTAGGCCTGAACACACAAATTCAAATGTATTCTTTTGAAAAGTTATCCACTGATAAACATCTTTTCCAGATAATAATAATAATAATAATAATAATAATAATAATAATAATAATAAATCAAGGATACAAATATTGTAGAACTGGAGGGACCATGAGCCAGACTGATAAAAATTTCAACCCATCCTCTTCCTATATTTAGAAAGACCATCCCCCTATTTACCAGTGCAGCTTGGAGGAGATGAGACTCTAATTTTGGGGCATGCGCCCCTTCTCTGTGCTTCATTATCAATCTCTGTAGGCTGTATCTCCCAGCACCCAGAGACACCGTGAGGGTAGGGATTATGTCTTGCTATATTCTCAGTGAACCACCAGAGGGAGCCATAGTATGCCACCAGGTCCTTGGTACACCGGGTGATTTTTCATAGGATTGAAAAGGGAGAGGTAAATTATGAAGGTGGAAAAGTACAGTAGAAAAAAAAGAGAAGAAGAGACAAGGAAGAAGAGAAAAAAGTAAGAGTGAGAGTTTTGCCTTCGGGGTCTCCTTCTAGCTGCAGACAAAAGACCTCTGTGTCCCTAATTACCTTCTCAAGGTTGAAACACACCGAACGGCTCAGCGCCCGCCCCGCTCCGCCCCAGCGCCCGCCCCTCCTCCCCCCACCCCCGCCCCCCGGAAGTCCACCTTTGGATTTTCCTACCACAACAAAAAGATTTCTTCCAAACATATGGGGTCACACACAATTACATAAATACTAAGTAGTTATCAAAGTAGCACAGATGTAGATCATACTGTTTAAATATTATTAGAAAAGGGAAAGTGAAGAGGGACTTAATAGATGAATTAGGATAGATTTATTTAGGGTTTACTATATATGGTTTGCCTGATAATCACTATTCTGAATACATCCATCCTCAATATATTTACATCTACATTTGCATCTATCTCTCTGTCAGTATTTTAAAATTTAGCTCAGTGGCCTAAGGCCTTGCTATTCAAAGTGTGGTCCTCAGACCGGCAATACCAGCACTGTAGAAATGTAGAATCTCAAGTCCTACCCAGGCCTCCTGATTCAGAATCTGCATTTTAACAAGATCCCCAGGTGAGTCATATGCACAGCAAGGTTTCAGAAACTCAGGTAAGATTAAAATTTCTACTCATAAGTTCCTAAGCAGAGGAAACATCTCTAGCCTCTATCCACTGAGGTAGGTGCTGGGAATCCAAACGAGTTGCTACGTGTAAACAGAATTGATGGAGCCTTGGAGATAAGCAGTGAACATTTAGGTAGAACTAAGCCGTTTACTTTGGTGTCACCTAGATTAACACAGTTCTAAATAGTAGATGCTCCTTTTCTTATGGTTCTTTCTACCTTCAAGAAGTATAGGGAAACACACTTCACAAAGTCCATTATCACACATTTTATACATGACTCAATCCTCTTCAGAAAGAAAAACAAACTTTTAACAAAGGAAGTACCACACATCTTTTCTATAATTAAAAAATGTTTCCCCCATTACCATGGATTCAGACTATTTCAGAAGTGATAGGAAAACAAGATGCTTCTGTGCTGAGATATTTGGGAGCGTATCCCCAGACTCCAAGTCCTGTAAATAACAACCAACTGCTCTGAATAGAAGACACTCCTAGAACTTGAGACACATAGTCCTAAAAATGCATTCCCATGGAACGGCATGTGACTGGGTTGCTCTGTCGAGCTCATCCAATCCTGAGAGTTTCTCAGTTTGAGTGAAACCCATGACGGTCTGCCATGTATGCACAGCAGAGGCATGGTTCCAGTTTTAAAGAGAAAGAAATGCAGACTGGTGAGCTTGTGTCGGTTCTGGAAAAATCACATGACCATTTAGGAGACAGAACATCCGGACCTGATGGAAGAGGATTCTCTGAGTCCTGACATGCCAATCTCCTCTCTGTCCTGTTATACACAAAACTGAAAGATCCATGGGGTGTGCTGGCAGAAGGCACTGCATTTAGGTTAGATGTTAAAAATAAACCCAACTCCGACATCCTTGAGATTTCCAGGAAAAAGGTGGGTCGGATGATAGTATAATTAGACACTTTCACGGCTGACTGAACAGGCACGTCCCAAAGGAAGTGGATCACGCGTTCATTCATCACTTTCTTTGTTTCTAGTATGTACGGCGGACCTTAATTGTTTAATGTCTGTGTGGAGCAAATGGAATGCCAGAACTCTTATTTTTCGTTCTATTCTGGTCAACATTTTATTTGTGTTTTGGTTGCCATACTTAGAGGCAACAGAAGACTGGAAGGGATGCTTAATATATTATCGCAATCAAAAATTCAAATATATCCCCAGACCTGGGAGTGATGGCACAAAACCAAGAACATTAAGATTAATGAGAATAAAAGTAAATGGCTACTGATCTGGCTTTAGAATGTAGAATGGTTCAAATAGGAGAGCTTAGGGTTTTTTTTTTGTTTTTTTGTTTTTTTTTGTTTTTTGTATTTTGATTTTACAGTCAATATAGATCGACAGTTTAGTTTGGTGCCTAAAAAGCTGGAGTAATTATAATCTTCATTTTAAAAAAGCACAATGTTCAGAATAAGGAAATAATTACTGCAGCAATAAACAGCATTGTCAAAGTCAAAGCACTAAGGCAAGGGACACCGGCAAAATGAGGAATGTCCAGGGTGGAGCAATCCCGTTAGCGAGAGGTCTGGACACGAGGCAGGCAAGTAACAGCAGAGGCAACTGAAGATGTGCGGCCTGGGGAAGTACAGAAAAAGCTGGAGCGTGTGATCAGAAGTAATCACAACTGTTAAAAATGAGCTGGGCTGCCTGAGTGAGGTAGGGATCCCTGTGTCACCCCCGCTGTTGAAGGAGCATCTGGAGTCTCCAGCTGATGGTCTGAGGTAACTGCTGGTGATGACCCTTTCCTTGTTTCTTTTACATTTCCTACTTACTTCTACATATTTCCCATCACAGATATTCTGAGGCTGTAATTCCATCCTGTGTCAAGGGAGCTTGCTTCTAAGCCTAGCCTACTTTCCGATTTCCATTTTGGCTGTATCTTCAATGAGAACCGATTATTTGCTCTTCCTGCTGTGCCTAAGCATGGAGCTTCGCTGGGTAGGCCTCTGGGTCTAAAATAAGGTGGTTTCTGAAGGGGATGGAGGGCCCTATCCAGGTCCATTCAGGCAGGAAATCACCTGGGAGGTGAGCTAAAACCTGGGATGACTTTGCAAAATAGGCTGTTTGATATCCTCACCCCAACACACTCAGGTTTCTCTTCTCCACTTGGCACCCCTGTCATACAGGGTAAATGAGAAGAGAAATGGAATGACAGCTGGTAATCCATGCTAGAACCAAGTCCACACAAGTGCCTAAGGATATAAAGAATAGATAAATGTAAACCTTAACTTGTAGCATCTATCAGATGGGGTAGTGGATTAAATGGTGGCCCCTTAAAAGATACATCCATCTGGAACCTGTGAATGTGACTGTAATTTTAGAAAGGGAATGTAATTATGGATTTTGAGATGAGAACATCCAGAATCATCCACGTGGGCCCTAAATCCAATGACAAGTGTTGTTATAAGAGAAAGGCAAAGAAAGATTGGAGACACACAGTCAAGAACACCCTGTGAAGACAGAGGCAGAGAGAACAGAGTTATGTGGTCAAGGAATGCCTGAAGCCACCGGAAGCTGGAAGGGTCAAGGAAAGCGTCCCCACTACAGCCTTGGGAGGGAGTGCAGCCCTGTTGACACCTTAATTTCAGACTTCTGGTGTCCAAAACTGTAAGGAAGCAAGTTTCTTTTCTTTTCTTTTCTTTTTTAAATTGGGATATAATTGACACATGACAGTGTGTAGGTTTGAGAGGTACAATGTATTGAGTTGATAACATCCATATATTGCAATGTGACTACTTCAGCAGTGTCAGCTTACACTCTGATCCTGTCACATAGCTATAATTTCTTTTTTGTTGGGAATAATTAAGATCTAGTCTTAGCAATGTGAAGTTTAGAACATTTTTTGTTGACTATAATCACTGTGCCATGCATTAGATCTCCAGAACTTATTTGCCCACTAGTTGTTAAGTTTGTAACCCTTAAATACTTCTCCAACTGCCCCATCCCCAGCCCCTACCATTCTACTGTTTTTATAAGTTTAGCTTTTTATAGATTCCACATATAAATGATATCTTACAGCATCTGTCCTTCTCTGTCTGACTTATCTCATTTATCATAATGCCCAAGTTTCCACTGTTTTAAGCTACCAGATTTATGGTAATTTAAAGCATCAGTCCTAGGAAACAAATACAAATAGCTTCCATCTATCGATCATCTAATATATGCCAATAACTCTACTTAAACATCTCATTTACTCCTCAAAACAAACTCATGAGGTTTATATTTTTACCTCCATTTTTCGGAGGCTTGGCTGAGGCCTCACAGTCAGAGGGAGAACTAACTTTGGGAATCACTTTCTTGTTCTACCCACCCATGATGCAGAGTAGACTGGTGTATTGGGATCCACTATGGTGATGGCAGCCTAAGAACAATTATCCTTTTTATTTTATTTTATATTTTTTTTCATGTAGAAAAGTAACAGAATGCATACAGAGAAGAGAGGAGATGTTCAGGGAACCCTGGCACCATATCTAGCACCAATCACCGACCAATTGGCGTGGTGTTGCAGGCTGATTTGACTAAGGAAGAGAGTTGGGGATTTTTTACTCCAAAGGCAAGTGAGCCAGGGACCACCAGCACCATCCAGCACCAAGCTCAATGCTACCCATCCAGTTGTGATCCACCTTATAGTAGGGGTGAGACCCCAGAGACAGCATTCTGCACGTAGAGGACTGTGGACGCTAACGTGGTGTCTATAGAAGCTCTCTCTTTCTCTAGCTTTACAAAAAGCAAGTTCAAGTCTGCACTAAGGTGCAGGACTCCTTGGTCAGTGGCAGTGATTCACACCATAAAAGGCTTTCCTTTGAGCCAGGGCTTTGCTGGGAAGGTGGGGATGGGTTGCTACCAGCGACACTGGGATTTTAGTGGGAAGAGGGAAGAAAGGAGAAAACAGGTTCTACTCTTTATATTATTAGGACCATGAATAATAAGTTTTTGGGGTCCTGTTCATCTATAGATTTTTTTTTAGCAATGAAAATGGCGACTAAATTTACTACAATAATTAAAATATTTAAATCCACGCGAAAGAGCACAGTCTCATTTGGGTGCTTCCTGGCTCAATGGAGCTCTGAGTCCAGCGCATGAAACGGACTCGGAGTCATTCTGTTGATTGAGGGCCCTGAGGGAGATGCTGGAGGGGATTCCTCAAGACTCACAGCTGTGCTGGCGGTCCTTGCACTGAACTTCTCCGCTTGGCATGTAGCTAAACTTCTGTCTCCCTCATCCATAAATGGGGCTCTGTTATTTGCTGCTACTGTCAGCCAACGGAGAGACAGCCTCCATCAAGCCTTCGGTGAAGCTTTTCTTAGATTCTTGGCTTCTGCCATTACCGTTCCTAGTCAACACAATGACAGTGATACTGCTGTTTTGAGTGAGTTTTGCCACCCTTGGAAACACGAGATCTGTCACGTGGGTGGGGTGCATTGCATGGGGACATGGCGAAAGTCTGTGCACAGGACAGGCTTGCGTGTCAGGGCACGAAAGAGGAGGGGACAGGGCCGAGGCTGCAGCTGGGCTGTGCCGTCCCGGGAAGCTGGCTGGCTCACATGGAATGTCACCGCAGCATCCGGGTAGCCAGTGTCCTCTGGCAACCTGCCTGTGCTGGGATTCCTGGAAAGGCTCAAGACGGAAAAATAATCACTTGGAGGGATAACCATCTGAATTGAAACGGGTCCCAAATGAATTGTCCAACAGAGGTTGAGTTGGAGTTTTTCAAAAAGGCTGGAAATGCCTTTCTGTCAAGACCTTCCCTGGTTCAATGCATGAGCAAATACCTTTCTGCTTTAAAGTGTCAGGCACGCCAGATTAGCCACCCTGGGACGCCTGAACCTGTTTATCCACCACTGTGCCGAAGGCTGGGAACAGTTACACGGGCGCTTTCCTGCACACTGTGTTTAGTGGTTCTCGGCCCACTCTAAAGTGAGTTGTTCTAAGGACAGAGGTAGTTGGCCCCCTTCACTGTCTGTCTCATCCTTCAGACTGTTGTGACAAGGGGCAAAGAACTGGCCACAGTAACATAATTAGGATGGGGTTTGGAAAGCATTTTTGACTCTCAATTTAATGTTCTTAGCCCTACAGAGATAGATCTCGCTACAGAATTCAGTACGCATTCACGTCCATTGGCATAGTTTAAACATCAAGATAAAATGTTAATATCATTATCATTAATACTGATAATATAATATTATTACTACTTATAATAAGAAGGAGGACATGGAGAGTAATATAGTAGAAAGAACAGGCTATGGTGTAGGTAGAGTACAGATTCAAAACCTGGCTTTATCCCCCTAACTGCCTATGTAATTTTTTATTTTACTCAGAATTAAACATGTGTTCAGTTTAGGGAGGCATGTGTTTCAACAGTGTGTAATCTTGTAATTACTACCTCTGCCTATAAAATGGGGAGAAATTAATATGCACAGTGCCTGGCATAATGTACACACTCAATAAATAGTAGCTATCATAATTATAATTCAGCAAATGCTTCCTGGTGAATCCTCAGTTTTCGCCGACACTTATCTGTTACCAATCTTGCCTGGTTCCATGATCAAATCAATACAATGCCTCACATCTGTGATTTACACAAAAGAGAAAGTTATGGAGGTTTGGAAATTTATTTTCTTTCTTTGGCCAACAGATGGGATTACATTTATAATAATTTCCGACGCACAGGCCCCGTTCACACCAAAAAGCATGAAAGCAACTAACTCAGCATATGCAAACAGAGTGAACAGAAAGGTCAGAGGGTAAACTCAAGCTTGGCATTTCGCAGTGAGGGTTAAGTATAATGGATCCTTGTTCCACTCTGCCTGCTTTTACACAATATTTCTTGGATGAGTAATTCCCAAAAGGCATGGTGGGGAAAGGCAGAATCTTCTTTCCACATCCCACAGGGAAGGCTGCCAGCTGTCTACTTACACACACTCTCATATACTTTGCTACACATCACAAAGTAAAGGGCCAGCAGTAGCTTGAAGAGGCTTAGTTAGATTCTAAGGCCACCAGGGATCTCTGAGAGATTAGATGGCCCACATTTATAAACAGAGGCTGTGAAAATCTCCACCCAGTTAGAAAAATGCCTTTCTGGAACTGAGGCATTATGAGGGGGTCTTAAAGCATTTACTGCCCTTGTGTGGCCGGATGAAACAAAAGTTGAGACTAAGTCATTCCTCCAGGGCTGTATCACATTGGCTTGCCTTGTTTGGTGGTCTTACAGTCTCTGGGACACTGTACACCTTTTTAATCCTCTTGACCACAAAGGCCCTGAGAGCTCCTGGGACTCAATCTCCCCAGGGCAACCTGGGTATGACAGAAGTCACTGAGGCTTTCTGCGTGCAGGCTATGGTGATGCTTTACATACAAATAACAACCAGTGTATGATCATCTCACTGGAAAGGCAAGGATACCGAGGCTCAGCTTATAAGTGACTTGCCTAAGATTCCATGCTAATAAATGGCAGAAATAAAATGAAAATCTTGATTCGTCTAATTAAACAACCTGGGTTTTAGTTCTTAGATTATGCAGTAGACCTGCTAGTGTGTAGTGAGGATTAACCTTGAACAAAGGGAGGTCTGGCCTTTGCCTTTGGCTAAGGTGATCTCTAGACTTCTGGAATGTCCTGCCCATAGGAGTATGTCTGTTGGCCTGGGGGCTCTGGCCATTGGACAGTTTAACAATGTGACTTATGATAGGGGCTTTGGGCCATGTGGTATCAGTTCTAATCTCTGGGGAAATTAATGACTAAAGGTATTAGCTAGACCTTCAGGAGGTGCTGGTGACAAAAGGTCAGTCATGTGGGTGGTACGTGATTGAGCTCCCATGAAAAGGCTAGACCCCAAGAATCAGGAGAGTTTCACTGGCTGGCACTTCTCCACACGCAGTGTCGCACACTGTAGCCAGGAGGAAGTAATGCCATCTGCGATTCCATGAGGAGAAGGTGCCTGGGAGCTCCAGGTTTGAACTCTTCCAGAACCCTGCCCTATATGCCTCCTTCCTTGGCTCATTTTAATAATCTGAATCTTTTCTCTGTAGTAAACTGAAACCATGAGCATAACAGCTTTCAGTGAGTTTTGTGAGTCCTTTTAGTGAATTATCCAACCTGATGGTAGTTAAGGAAGCCCTCTAAACTTGCAACTGGTGTCAGAAGTGAGGGTAGTCTTGTGCAAACTGTTCTCACTTTGTAGCTGGCCCATAAACTTCTTATAGCTTGTGATGATTATATACTTAAAATAAAAAGATCAAGTAATAAACATAATTAATGAAATTCATCAGGGTTCAGGGATCAGAATGCATCATGAACCAAGGATTAGATCAATCCAAATCTATGCACCCCTAAACAATGGCAAGTGGACAGACAGATGAGTGGAACAGAAAGGGGGAGGAGAAATACTACCTGGTAGAATTTGATCTAGGCCTGGCCCCGGAAAGCTCCCCATGGCAATTACTCAGATGGCACACACATGTAAGAAGCATTGAGCGCAGCGGTTCAATGTTCTGAGCATACAGTTGAAAGTGCTGGAGCAATGAGGGCAGCCAGCTCATCAACTAACTTGGCGGTGTCTCCATATTCTCAGTCTGTTTAGTAGAGACGACTTACTAGAAATCTCCCATGGCTACTGGATCCTGACCAAATGGAGGGCTGGGCTCCATCACCTGGCTCTTCGGATTCTGGAGAAAGTACTTCCTTTAGGGCACAGAGGTAACTGCAAATGTGCCTAGGACAGTGCTGACTTCACTGTGTTTTTGGTCAGACTGAACAATGGGTATCTTGGCGACAGCAGCTCTGGGCTCAGAAACAAGAAAGCTCAATGCATTGGTCTCAGGACCACGCTCTCTTCACCTGCAGACTGACGTCAACCCTCACTGCACATTGGACACACCTGGGGAGCTTTTAAAAACAGTACTAATGTCTAGACTCTCCCAGACAAACCGAATCAAAATTCCTGAAGGTGGGGACCAGCACTAGGCCTCTAATGTGCAGCCAGAGGAGAGCACTCCTGGAATAATGACCTTTAAGTTCCCTGTTAACTCCAGCACTGCCCAGCGGAATGTCTTGAGATGTTTAAATATAGTCTCCAATCATTTCCCTCACTCCATCAACATAAAAATGGTGTTCTCACTTCCTTTTACTACTGCACTTTAAAAGTAAATTACATGTCCACAGTAAGACACCACTACACACCCAAAGAATGGCCATTACTTAAAAAAAAGAAAAAAAAAAAGGAAAATAACAAGTATTGGTGAGGATGTGAAGAAATTGGAACCCTTGTGCACTGCTGATAGAAATGTAAAACGGAGCACTACTGCAGAAAACTGTTTGGCAGTTCCTCAAAAAGTTAAATGTAGATTACCACATGATCTAACAATCCCACTTCTAGGTATATACCCAAAGGAATTAAAAGCAGGGACTCAAACAGGTACCATATGACAACATGCATAGCAACATTATTCACAGCAGCCAAAACGTGGTAATAACCTGAATGTCCATCGGCAGAGGAATGGATAAACAATATGTGGTATATCCACACAATTGGCTCTTACTCGGCTTTAAAAAATGAACGCAATTCAGATACATGCTATAAGATGCACGAATCATGAAACGTTAATGCTCAGTGAAAGGAGCCAGATGTAAAAGGACAAATATTGTATGATTCCACTCCTAGGAGGTACTTAAAATAGGCAAATTCACAGAGACAGAAAGTAGAACAGAGGTTATCAGGGGCTGCAGGGAGGGGCAATGGGAGTTACTGTTTAGTATGAATACAGAGTTACGGTTTGGGATGATGAAAAACCTCTGGAGATAAATACTGGTGATGATTACACAGTGATGTGAATGTACCTAAGCCAATGAAATGCACCCTTAAAAATCGTTAAAATGGTAAATTTTACATTATATACATTTTATCATAATAAAAAAAATTTAAATTATAAGTCATAATTTAAAAAGTTTGCAAACCAACTGCAATTCTGTTTTTAAACTTCACAGTGCTGCCTCCTATCCCAGTCCTACTTAAAGCTACATGGATCCCCGAAATATCTGCTGGAGTTAGCCTGCTTTCCATGGCTGGACTTCAGGACATCTTTAAACCCTTAAAATTGTATGCACTTTCCCTCATTCACAATGGCGAGCTTGAGCAATACAAAGTTAAGAAGCATCATTTTAAGGTAGTACCCAAAGTTCTCTATCCTGTCGTTGCTTACTCAAGACAGAGGGCTGGTTGGTGCCCCTGTCCTCATCCTCTGCCTTGTATTAAACTACTACATAGTGTCAGTCCCACCCTCTTAATCAGGGGCCAGCAAACTTTGGTGAAGGGCCACAGGTAAATAATTTCGGCTTTATAGGCCATGACTCAACTCTGCCACTGTAGCGTGAAAGCACCACAGATAAAATGGAAACACATGGGTGCAGTCGTGTCCTGTTCCAGTCCTCAAACACATGGCTTAAGGTCATAGGGCAGTGGTCCCCAACCTTTTTGGCACCAGGGACTGGTGCTCCTGTGAGAATCTAATGGCTGATGACCTGAGGTGGAGCTGAGGCGGTGATGCTAGTGCTGGGGAGCGGCTGCAAATACAGATGAAGCTTTGCTCACTCACTTGCTGCTCACCTCCTTCTGTGAGGCCCAGTTCCTAACAGGCCACGGACCAGCTATGTGCATCTCCTCTGTTCTGCATGAGCACTTCCCCCTCCCGCCACTGGCCCCTCCACAATGCACCTTATTGCCTGTTTTCTAATCCAGTGGGTCGCATATCTAGAATTCCCAGATGATGTAGACACTGCTGGTCCAGAAACCATACTTTAAGAATCACAGTTCTAAGCTCTCTCTCATGTCTCTCCTTAGTTGTCACTTAAGTCTCTCTCCACCCTCACCCTATATCCAAAACCTCCGTGCCCCTTAACATCCTGCTTTGTCTATGCACACACTGTCCTATAGCTGTCTGCTCAGCTATTCATTCAGTTTCCATGCACAGTGACACGAGCCACTCTCTCTCCATGCCTTTGCCCATAGTGGGTTTTTGATGGCTACTTTCTTTTGTAGTAATTCCTGAAACCCTGGCTAAGCCACTTAAGACCACTGCAGTCTTGCTCATCCCTTCCTTCTCGGAAGCTCACCAGAACTTACAGAATAACCACAGTCTTTCACTGTGTTCACTGTACTTTTTACTTGTTTTCACGTGTCTTCCTCATTAGATCGTAAACTCCCCATGCTGGGTATAGACTGAAATTTCATAGCCCCTTGGGATTTTAGGGCTGTTGTTCTTTCTTTGTTGGTTTACTGTTCTCATCCCAAGGCTGTCCATTGCAGTCTTTCTTAAAAATTGGCTACTAAAAGGCAAAGTGTTTCTGGATCTTCTTCTAGCTTTTTTGATGTAATGGTAGTGTTGGATCAAAAATGGAACTCACGGTGGAGGAAAATAAAATACGGTGTATTCGAAAAGCATCTGCACTTCGAGATTCTATTTCTAATACAAATTCTCCTGTGAGAATATCAACCCCGGATGCTTCCCGTAGCAGGAAGTCCAAGTACGCCACGTGAAATGTCGTTAAAGATGTATGCTATGCAAGAAGGCCTCTAAAAATCCACATCCAATTATCCAAAACTATGTCCAGATTGTCCTACCATCAATCCTAAGGAAATGCTTCTGGCAGTCTTTGGATTTACTGGAAGGAATATGTATTTACAAAGATAACAATTTTATTGAAACCAGACTAAATCAAGCATAGGAAGAATAGGGAGACAAGCTGTAAAAATCAGCCAAGATAAGAATTCTCTCTGAAATAAGCGTTTGTTTTAAAATGAGAGGTATGACTCATACTCAGTGAATGGGTGGCTGGGTTCTGATCCTCAAAAGATGAATGGTCCACTTTGAAAAGAGGAACACGTGGGAAACCTACTTTCCACCTACATTTATTTCCGCGTGAGGCTGCTACAGTGGAGCCCAAGAAGCCTGAGTCCTTTCCAATCGCCAGCAAAACGGACAATGGGATGACTTGCTACCTGCGGCTGTTTCCAATCAAAAAGCTGAGTAATTACTGCAGCTTCTCCTGGGGCTTGCAGGCGGCCCAGCGTGAAGCCGGTGGTGCACTGAAGGCCGTGAATGAGCTGCCAGAAACCCTACAGAATTTGGCTGCTACGTTGCTCCTCCTCCCCCTGGCTCAGCGTCATTAGCTTAATCAGGTATTCATTCAATAAAAAAAATTTTTTTACACTCTCCCTGGAAGAATGCCGACGCCCTCTGAATGAGCCACACTGTCAACTCAATAGCATTCAGCAGGAAATGTCAGGGCAGTTTTATATTCTTTTATTTAATTTAGGGTCTGGGAAGAGGGAATCCCCTGCTATGCAGTACTTCTTGGACACGCAGTGAAAGAGAGGTTGTCACGAAAAGCTGGTCAAAGAGAAGAAATGCTTTGCTGGTTCTTTGCATTTAGAAACCCACAACTCTTTCTAACATAATTCATACAGCAGGGAAATCAGCATATGGTTGACTCTGGTGTCACATGGACCTGAGCTAGACTTCTGGCTTTTGGCATCTGGTAATTGGTGACTCTAGGGGAAGTTACTCAACTTTCTAAGCTTTGCTTTCCTCTTTAAGAAAATCGAGGTCATAATAAGCCGAATCTCATGGGGTTGTGATGGTGCTGAATGGGACAATGCAGTCAGAGCCTTGCATCCCAGCTGGAGCCCTCAAGGAAGGCCACCTCTAGCAATGGACTGCTTTCAAGCATCAAATGATCTCCTCTTGTGGAGCTGAAGGCATAGGCTTGGGATCCTAACTGCTGAAGTGAGACTTCACCCAGCAGCTCTGCCTCAGTTTCCTTATCTCTAAGGTGAGAATAATACCAGGACTTCCCCAAGGCTTTTTGTGAGTTCACGCATTCAGAGAACTTTGTCCAGAGTCTGGCATGCTGCCAGACAATAAGTAGGTTGTTACAGTTATCTCTTGAGAAGGGCCCTCTTCCCTACCGCCTTCGCTTAGGTCATATTTTCAACTGTATTAAAATAAAACACACTTTCTCCCTTTGAGTTCTTTCCCAAGTTACTTCATGCATCATGTGCATCAGTCAATTCCAGAGAAGATATTAGGTGGAACAAGCTTTAATTAAAAGGTTGCTTTTGTCACCTCTGTTATTGAGGGATTTCAAGTCTTATCAGTTCAGAAAGTTTACTGAGTCTCGAAAACTATCCTCTTCTAGAAAATAATGCACGCTAGAGCAGTGGTATTTTTTTTTCTCCTAAACTGAACAAAAGCCTTGTCTGCAGAACAAACTGTCAATTACATTTGTATTCAAAAGTAAAATTCAAATACATTCATGTTTTAAATTTGGGTTTGTTGGTATTACTTGCTGTTTATTGCTACAGTATATATGGAAGCTTTCTGATTTATCTGAACACAGAGCACAGTACTTTCTTCAGACACAATTACTCATTACAGATTAAATCAATCTCTTTCCTATTTAATCTGTTTAGAATACCTCTGCCCTAAGTAGAATCTCTACAACATTGTAAATGCACAAAAAACGGCCAGCTCTTTTATTTAAGGCACTAATAGCAAATGAAGAGAACAAATAATGCTGCAGGAGGCATCAGAGGGCTGTCATCTAAGCAGGTAATAAAATGTTTAACAGACAAATGAAAATGCAACAACAGAAGTCAGTGCTCTGTTGACAACAAAGCTCATTTTCTTTACTATCACTGTGGCCTTGGGAGACACTTAAACCCTCTGAGCCTCAGTCTCCTTATCTGTAAAGTGTGAATGACAATAATAACATCTCCAAAAGATTGCTCCGAAACACTGTATGATGATGTATCTGAGAAAGTGCAGTGTTGATCACGAAAGATCTGAATATGTTTTCTTGCCTGAACGTTGGCCTCCTATCTCCAACAGCCTGCCAAGAATTTCTACATGGATGCTCCAACTCCCCCACTACTCTTAAACCGGTATCGACTCTGGTCCCATACTGGTGTCAATGGTTTTGGACCATTTCCCCAGACATAAAAGCAGAGCATCATTTTTGATGTCTCCCTGCCACTTAACTCCTATATTCAGTTACTCCCCTAATATTGTCAATCTTCCTTCAAAATGTTTCCGCCACTGGGGAAATAAGCCTCACACTTGTCCTTTCTTCCCATATCCACCTTGGAATAAGGCTTTTGGCTTTGCCCAAACAAAGAGCTAGGCAATCTATGTTATACCTGATAGGAATGCCTTTGTTTAGGACCAGGGCTTTGTGTCACAGCAAGCTACTGACCAAGCCTCTGCTTCCTTGTATTAAAATGGGGATAATATCTACTTTGCAGGGTTAGGGTGACCATTAAATGAGATAATGTATGTTAACGCTTAGCACAGTACCTAAGTACAGATCACACATACGATACTTATTAGCTAAAAACTGCTTCTCTTTTCAGTGGGAACTGTGTCAATGCTCTTTTCTTTTTCCTGCATGATTATTAAGAATGTGAAGGAAATGGTCAGAGTACTCTGAGAATTCTGTCAATGTGTTCGTTATTTTCATTATTTGCCACAAAGTATTTTCATTTTGAGTCCTGCTAGTATCCTCTAAGAAAGGTATTATTTTTCCTGATTGGTTTTAAAGAAGTTTTGCTTCATTCTCAAGTATGTAGGATCAATAAGTGCTCCTTATAATGTAATTCCAACAGAGTGAAGGGAAACTGGGCCTCATCTCAGTGTTTCGGCTGCTATTAATCAGCGTCCTTGATGTCATGATATACAGAGCCCAAGATGTGGGCAGAGGGCCACTCACTCCATTCCTGGTCTTTTACAGACTAGAGTTTTGATTGGGAAATTGAAGAAAAAGGCCTTTATTTCACTATAATTTCTTCAAACAGGCTAGTTAGGCTTTTCTTAAAACAAACAAAAATACAAATAAAGAGAGGCTTCCAAAGGAAAAACTGTGTTACTGTTAAGTAGAAACATGCACCCCTTCAATATTGAGATATTTTATTTCTGCTTGATACTCTTTATTTTTTTCATAAGGCCAAGTCTCAACACTTGCTATCTTTCTCTGTCCTATGATTTTGAAAAAAAATATATAGTTTGCTTCCATTTTGCTCCGTTTCATGGAATGGTGGATGGGGTGGTGAAAAACAGCAGTAAACCTGTGATTGGATCAGTCAGTAGCATTTCCAAGGTAAATGATAAAATGAACCCATTATAAACATATCTAGTGATATATACAAAGTGTTAGCTCCTGAGAACTTTGCAGAAAGTTCACAACGAGAGATCAGAAGGGACCAGCCAGGGAGGCGTCCACAAGCTGCGAACGGTCAGGCACGAGAATTGCTTTAGACGGCAGGGTTTTGTTTTCTGTTTCAAAGCTGATTTTAAACTGTGCTCAAGGACAGTGTGGCAGATTTTTTATTTAAACACATGGGTTTACAAGATCCCTCACACCAACTTCCAGGACCAGGTGACAGAGCAGCACGCCGGACTCCACTTCCTGATGAACAAACCTCAGTATGGTGGGAGACCTTTAGAGGAAATGACCACAGCCAGGCACACCCCAAAGGCTCGATTTGTGCTTCGACAGAAGCATGATGGCGAAGTTATAGTCAGACTTCAGCAACAGAAGAGGATAGTGGGCATGTCTACATGTGGGAGTCTATGAAAATACTCCACACAAAATAGATTACTTAGCAGGCAGAAAACAGGTCCTCTGATAGAAACGTGGCAGGGAAAAGAGCTCAGAGAACGGGGAGTTCTGCCGGTGGGTTGGTAATTTTAGAATGCTGTGAAACTCTCATTAAAAACAACTACAAACGCACTTGGCCATTATCTGAAAGAGTAAAAATAGCTTTGTCTATGAGAATAAAGAAATTAGAACTGTTATAAGCATTATGTTTCTAGATTACAATTATGTATGAGTACATTACAGTGAGGGTTCCCTGAATGAGGGATACCCAACCCCCGGGCTGCTGATGATACCGGTCAGTGGCCTGTTAGGAACTGGGCACACAGGAGGAGGTGAGCGGAGGGCAAGGAAGGGAAGCTTCATCTGTATTTGCAGCCGCTCCTCAGCGCTAGCATCACTGCCTCAGCTCCACCTCAGATCATCAGGCATTAGATTCTCATAGGAGCAAAGGTCTCTAGTGCAAAAAAGGTTGGGGATCACTGCCCGAAGTCGATTATCAGAAACACTTGTGCCTCTGTAAAAATACACATTTCTTGTAGTTTTCCAAAGCTCAGTAGCTCTGTGCTGGGGTGCCTGAACATATATTTTGTTAAAATTCCTCGGGTAATTCTAATTGGCAGTTAAGTTTCGGAACCTACTACACCAGACCCATAGTCCACAACCTTGGGAGCTCATTAGAATCACCTGGGGAGATTTAAAAAATCTTGCTGGTCAGGCCACACCCCAAACTAACCATGTTATAAAGCCTAGGGGTGGGAGGAGGCATCTAGAATTTCAGCTGTGGTTGAGAATCACCACACGACTCTAAGTTTCCTGAGAAAGAAACATGTTCATGTATCCGCCACACCGGGACCTAGGACAGTGCCTAAAATATTATATGCATTCCACAAAAAAAAAAAGCCAGGGGCATTTTATTTCTAAAGCCTACCAATTTCCAACTACAGAAAAACACAAATGAAATGCTGGGTTCCAAGCCAATCTATGAGCGTACTGAGTACGGAGCTCCAATTTTATCCATCGGTCCACATGAAATTTATTTTTATTGAGCCATGCTTTCCCCAGAAAACAAAATCTAGTATTTATTTTTTGAGATGTTTAAAGGATAGTTGAATTTCCTGTGATTTTGAGGGCGCAGAGAGCGGAGAGGAGCCCTGAGGAGCTCAGAGAGCAGCATTTTGATTAAGAGGAAAGGCTGACAGGTGCCTGATGTCATCTGGGCTGTCCCCCCAATTTGTGACAGGAACAAGAAATACTCATAAATATCGAGAGCCCAGTTCTCCAAGAGGCAGGAAGCTCAGTGGAGCAGCAGCCACATTACACAGCTTACATCTTACAACCAGGAGCACAGAGAGCTGAACTGAAACAGATCTAGAGACTCTGCCACAGGCCCCGCCAGCCACATGTGCCTGTGTCCTGTAACCTTTTGACTTTAGCACATCCCATGTCCCCCGATTCCACCGTGTGCATCTTTCCTCCTGCCTCTCTTGGTGGAGAGGCAATCACTTTAATTATGAAGGCCTCTGCTATGTATAGTGTTTAATTATCTCTAACTCCCTGCATAAATAGAAGAAAGGTCCGAGGCCTTTTCCTTTGCAGTGATCCAGGCTTGCTTCAGTTTGCTGAGGGCAGAATCCAGTCAAATCTGTTCTCTACAGATGTTCTTGTACTTATACATGACCTTGTGCATCAGGAGCGCTAAGTAATGGTAATTCAACTGTATGGAAAACTGCAGTGGTAATTCACTGCCACCTTCCATTTTCCTCAGTGCTAAGAACACCTAATCTTAGTGACAGGTGACTCATCTGCCACTTTCTTGGCGGGCTCTTCTAAGTTAAGAAACAAAGAAGAGCAGTTTCGGCCCCAATGGATGAGCCTAGTGGGGAAGAGAAGCCTCATCCATAAAAAAGGCATGACTTTCCCCTTTCTACTCCGTGAATCCTCACCCATCCCTTAGACTGGCAACATGAGCTGCGCCCTCTTGCCTTCTCCTGTAACCACTAAGACCCCTGGCTCTAACCACCACTGCTTACAGATGAAGGGCTCACTCTGGGCATGCCATTGACCAGGCTCATTCCTTCCTCGTGACCACTCTCCATTTCTCTGCCTCAGCTCTGAAGTCGTTAATACACCAAAATAAGTAATTGAGGCACGTTGCCTAGAATGTTCCTCTTGCTTATAACATCTGCGCTACTTAGCTACAGAAAATAAAAAAAATGCCTAGATTTCTTATCTCTGGACACATGGGGAACATCCAGGAAGTGATTCCCTCTTCCTCCTACGTCTTCTGCCCAAAGTGTGCAAAATACATTCAGTGTGCTTTGGACAAAAGAATTAGGAACTACCCATTACACAGGTCATGGATTTTCTACCTCTTGTCTGCTCATCCTATGACTTAGAAGGTTTGAGGTAAACATTTCTTTGACCTAATTTGGTCTTCGGTGGAAAAAAGTTTCCACTGCTCTTTCTCATTGAGTTTCAAAGCAAAGGTAAAATGAAACAGGGCTGCATTTATTTCTGAGCATAATCTCTTTGCTGTTGGCAATGCTCAGGGAATAGTAATGTATTTTGCCCTTCCGTGAATAAATTTTTCAGAATCTCTAGTCAGGGCTCAAATAATTTTGCAAGACCTCAGTTTCTCATTTTGTAAACTGCCAAGAATAGTGTGAAATGGTCTGAAATTAAAGAATTGTAAAGACAAACGAGATGATAACAAGAAAGTTGCCTGAAATTCCTTGGGAAAAACATGTAACTGAGGCAGACCACTCGAATGATCTGATTTTTTAAAATCCTAGAATACTAACTGCATAACAAGTTCTTTCAGACCAGGTTTCTGTTCTAAGAGTAACTCAAAAACAACGAGCTAATTTTCAAATTTGGCATATGTCAAACATTTTTAGGAAGATAAATCTTGAGCAAACAAAATTTTGATTGTATTCAGAAAACACTGAAAAAAACAGAAACCCTCATGTATTCGGCGTTGATATTCTGGAGGTCTAGACTGAGAGAGAAGAGATCATAGAATAAACCAATACAGAAGACTGTGCGTGATGGGAATATGGAGCGCAACACCAGCTCTTTTTATCTTTTTTCGTCAGCATTCTCGAATGCTGGTTTCACCCAAGTCCAAGAAACTGAAATCTATATGAATTTACATACACAAAAGTCAATATTTACTTATAGTTTTTCCATTCATAAAACACGATTTATTTTATAGGTAGAGAAACTGAGGCCCAGTGAAATGCTGGGCATTATTAAAGTCATATGGCCTTTGTAGTGTGTTTTAATCAGACTCAGAATCAGGACAAGAATTCGGTCTCTCCAATTCCTACTCCATCACACCATTCACTCTCTGCCTGCTTCCCTATCAGAAGGCTGCAGTCAGATGAGCTCAGGGCCTTAGGGTCTCGACTAGAGAAGTGGTGAAGAGCTGGAAGAGAGGTAAGAATTCGTAAAGCTTAGTGAATGACTGAATTAAGTTGAATTAAGCCAAAGGAATCAGTGATCAAGTGGGAATAAAAAGGATACAACTGCCATACGGCACTAAAATAGAAAGGACACCATCCTAGAGGAGAAGCTGATCATGTTTAAGAATCATTCAGTTTTACATGGCACTCATCTGGGAGGGAGGAGTGCAGACGAGAGAAGCAGGATTCTGGAAGCAGTACCATTACCCCAGGAGGGAAACCGAGACTGGAAGAGATACCCAAGGAGGGCAGTAAAAAGGAAGAGAAGCAAACACCTACCATTGGTTAAAGACAGGAAAAATAGTTAAGACCCTAACTATATTAAATGTAACAGAGAAACTGTGGAAGTCCTGAGCTGAAAAAGAACTAGACCACTGGTTCTCAGTCCATGCTGAACATCAGCAGCACTGACGAGTTTCTAAAAGATACGAGCCCAGACTTTGACTTAATGACCACTGGATTAAACTGTATGGCCACAGATGACTTCAAAGAGAACAGTTTTATAGTCCTACTTTAAAGTTGGGGAATGGATATACTAGGCGACATCTTAAATGTGTTCTCCAGTCTCTAGATTCAATGGATAAATTTGCATTATTGATGATCATATCTTAAATTTATGTATGGAAAATAATGTGCATGAATAACATATTCAGCATTGAAAATCTCATGCCTGCAATTACACTGGCTGAGCCTCCTACATCATTAAGCAAATGCTTGAATAAACAGATGGGCTTCGTACAAGTACCCTGAAAGCCAGAGAACATGATTATGTTCAATTCAAGGGAAGTAAACCTCTTGGAAAACATTGTTCCTGTGGTTCGCTTCCTCTTCAACTATTTTTTAAGCCTAGGGCTCATTCATGGGGGCCTTGTAGCAATCTTAAACCAATCCCAATCTAATGGTGACATATTTGGTGAGAGGTAATGCAAATCGTTACTAGTAACATGATGTAGCAAGTTTACATTTGAAGAGATGCAGTAGAGACCACATAAACGCAGACAACCCATCCTCCCACATACTTGGATCTGTCTTCTCCATCATTCCAACACATCATCTGAGTCCTTCCCTAAATTCAAAAACTGGATGCTAGATAGCTCCATCAATTTGTGATGGAATAACACCACAAGGTAAGAAGTTTGGATCCAGCAAGTGAAAATGTCTTTATTCTAGATAAATGGCCCCAGGGACAAGGTAGCAAGTAACTAGCAGCTTCTTTAATGTTGTCACACATTTATAACCTGCATTTAATTCATTTTAGGTAATTAAAATGCTCAATACTTAATATGTCTAGGCCCTTGTGGAAAGCAAGTAGTATAATACTCAAAGATGCAAACACCCTGAAAGGAAATAAGAATATGTTAGGAGGACGGCTCTGTATAGGAACATTAAATTCATGGCCAAGAGAGTAATAGTGATTATTATAAAACCAGGAGTAACAAGGGGGGAAGAAGAGAGAGGAGACAGAACTTAATGTTTCATTCAAGTTCTGTTTTGAAGCAGGATTCACAAAAGATACTGTACCATTTGGTATTAATTATTTTGGTTCGTGCACATGGCTAATTATTTCTACAGCATTTAAGATCTCTTTAAAACAAACATATTTTATACGTACACTCCCACCTTTAAAAATATGCCTTTTATCCCCTTTCCCAGAGCCTTGGGGAAATATCTGATGGACTGTCTTATGGGCAGTACTCTGGGAATAAATGTAGATTATATGCTAAAAATGTGGCTGGCCCCTAAAACTTGTATAAACAAACTAAGGAAAAGGACATTGCAGCATTTAGGGTATAAACAAAATGACTCTTAACTTTAACTTGCAGATTTCTTTTTTTATGTTCAGTAATAAATTCTACTCCCAGAAGATTGCACTGTCCTCCCCCTTCCCAAACTTCTCATCTTCCTCTATTCCCCTGGTTGTCTTAATGTTAGACCCACAGTTCAGTTGTCTGGCCTGACTCATTACGTGAATCATTATATTTGATTTTTCTGTGAGGCCATCCTAAAGTGAGAATCTTCTGATCTTAAATAAGCAGTTTCTATACTCTCGGAAATCATTTACTTAAAGTGTTTCACCTTTTTGAGACTGTGTGTACCCAGTTACAAGAAAGCAGTATCAGGCTGCATAATTAGCTGATAGATTTGGGAAACTCTAGCAGATTCCATGGATTCTTGTATCTGAATTACCTGGTCAGATGTGTGGCCTTAATTCCCTTTGATAAGTTGGTCTGGGCACATCTATAGACCTTCAGCACCTAGAACCCCATGGAACCGCTGAAGCTTGCTTCAAACCAACAGAAATCTGAGACAGCAGAGACCATTGTACCTACGACCCCATTAATCAGCTCATCATTATGTAGAAACATCAGGGGCAACGAGTTCTCCTCAGTGGATGGCATTGGTGGTCCCGATTTGGAGAGCCGTTGGTAACCATCTGGAGCTTTAAGCCCCTAAAGCGAGAAGCTAGTGCGCCTCTTGGCACTTCTGAAAAAGGCCAGGGGTGGCATCAGGAGACATTCCAGGGAAGTCCCCGGGTGTCCACTTGTTGGCACTGTCTTCACACACTTACTTACACTCTCATCCCGGTCCCGGTCTCCAATCCTGGCCTCGTCACCTTGGCCTCCATTACCACCATCACCCCTTCATTCCTGTCTGGTCTCTCTCCTATTGTTGCCTCTCCCCTCCTGAGTGAAACAAAAGGGCATGTTCCCATGGCTCTTCCTGCCAGCAGCGCCATGGAGACGCTGCTGCCATTTCTTTTTAAATGGAGGATGATGTTGGGGAGAGAAAAACTTTTGAAGTCTATGTGTAAGCTAAGATTTCAGATCTTTTTTGTCAGAATATAATGTCAAAATCTCGCTCTCAGTTGTACTGTATAAGGTACTCTATTCTTATAGATACTATACTCGGTTTATATACAGGTTTAAATTCTAGCACTTAATTTACTCCCCTATCTGCTCATTTAATAAACCTTTACTGAGTGCCTACTATGTATTAACAACAAGTAGAAATAAGAATAGCTAATATCTATAAAATACTTACTGAATGCTAGTGCTTTATATGGAACATCTCATTTAAGTAAGCACCCTTCTAGATGCCATTATAATATCTGATGGAATGAGATGATTCATAGGTACAAATATAGAGCTATATAATTTATATTTTGCAGTTTCTTTGTACCTCTATCTCCTTGTTTCTATTCCTACCCCTTTCTGCTTTTCTTATCTCCCTCACCATGTTACTTTACACTAACAGTTTTTCCAGAGAAATAGATGCTTATTAGATGTCAGTTGGCTATTCGTGGTTTTAGAAATACAAGTGGAGAGACATGGAAAACAGAATCTATCAACCTCTAGACTCTCAGTTCCCTGAAGTAAGCATATTTCTTCTTTTCCCCCCTAATGCCTTGGCACAGTGCAGACTTGTTACACAAATTAATTCCATGAAGAGCTGAGCATCATGTCTTGTAATAATCCTGAGCGCTTACGATATTTGCTGACTGGGCTTCTCTGGTGCCTGATGCTTCACTGAAGGACACAAAACAAAATCAGAGGTCAAGTTTCCACAAAGAGTAAACAAAGTGTGAGGTAGGACTTAAACCATGCTATAAATAAGCAAAAGTTGATTCTCCTTGACAGGAATTGATTTACTCAGCCCGGTCAGTCTAACCACAGAAGAAGGCAGTGTTCTCCACATAGAGAGTAAGTTCCTTATGGGATTTATAAAGTGGAGCAATACTGAGGGAGCGTGTTTCCACCCCCGCCGTTTAAAGCTAGCTGATTTTCACTGTATTCTCAAATTTCATCATTTCCTTTTTCTCCTCTCAGCCAGCTTTATTTCCACTCTGGTTGGTTTCTTGGATAGACCTGGGGTAGGAAGCAGAGTTAGGAATGAGTTGGTAGGCATTTCACTTCACTCCAGGTAAAGGGTGACGTGATTTAATTGGTGGGACTGCTGAGGTAACTACCAGAACCAGAGTTAACTGATAAATACTGGGGCCATGACATCTTGGGTTCTGACTTTAATTTTCAAGCTCAGAACTTAAAAATGTCCAGTTTACTAAGCTTGCTATCTAGAGTCTATTAAAGGTGGACTTTGAAAGATGACCCAAGAACTCCCTGGTATTTTAATTACTCTAACTACTGGCATTTGGGAGGCTGATAAAACTGAAGTCAGATTACACAGAGCACCTCATTTACAATAAATAACTCCCCAAGTCGAATCGCCTGTGTTTGATTAGAGTGAGGCACCATTTTTGAAATGATTTTATGCCAAAGTTGTAGATATATTTCGGTTGTTAGAAGAAAGCATGGTTTTCCCCTACTGTTCAAGGATACCTCTAATATTGCAGGGACTCAGGTGTCTAGCTCAATAGAAAGAGGAGGCATAAGCACGAAGACCACATTGCTCATTAATGTAATCTACTTACACCTGTTTATGCAACTAAAAAGCGACCTGTTCTTCAGATTATTCAACAAACACTGTATGGACCATGTAGAACATTAGGGCTGTGGAATATAATGTAGAAAGGACTCGGTGCCTTTCTACTTCAAAGAGCTTCCAATCAGAATGGGGGCAGAGGGGCAGGCTGGTGGTCACAGTCTGAATGTGCTTCCTCTCGTCTTGTCAGTGTGGTGGTGCTAAGCTAGAAGTATGCATGGGGTTGGATGAAAACACAGAGGGGTATCATCTCAATCAGCATTGATTAAAAAAAAAATAGTACGGCAAGGAGTATTAAAACTGTACAACTGATTTCGAAGTATTTCTTTTTCCTTCTGCTCTATATTATGGAAAAATCTAAATGACATTTGGGGGCCTAATGTCCCTAGGCCTTAGCCCGATCTGTTAGTGGAAGGAAATCACAACATACCCAAACAGAAACTCTCTTGAAAAATTATTTTACCTTTCATCTATTTTTTTCAATTCTAGGCAGTTCCTAACACAGACTACAGTCAAGAGTGCATTCAAACTTGCAAACTGTACAAGCAGAGTTTAGGTAAGATGACGGGAATCCTCCTGGGCCCAAACAACCTGGAATGACCTCATATTTAATAATTACATTTTCTTTCCCTTCCCTCCATCCTGCTACAGGAACTTCCTGCTGCTTCTCCCCATTTATGAAGAATTACTTCTGTCTGCATCTAGCCTTTAGTCATATCCACTTATATACCTGCCTGTGGTGGGTCCATTCAGAGTCCCCCAGATGTACAACCCCCATCTATTCCAATGTGAAAAAAAAAATCATTTTCTGCTTATTTATTTGTTCTCCTCATTCTGATCTCTTCTCAGCATCAGAAATTATGTTTATTTTTCTGGCTGAATCTAAATCAGACCAATAGCGACATTTGAAAACACAATCTCAGCTGTCTACCTTTTACTACCTATGAGGTCTTGTTGATACAGAAAAGGGACCTCTACGATGACGAGTTTTCATGACATGTCTGCCCGTTAAACAGAAAAAACAATAATAACAGTTCTAACACCACCTCCACCTTCCTGACCACTTGTCCTCCTGGAGGTTAGCCAGATGCTGGCGGTTTCCTAGGAAACGACATTATATCACACAGTAATACCACATTAATTCGGAACCCGCCATCTAGCTAAATTGTGGCTCTGGCACCCTATCAGCTGACCTCTTTGATACAATCAGGAGCAGAAACTGACTTGGAATATAACAAAAGGGACTCTTGGAATTTGTTGGCTGATGAAAAATCTCAGAGACACTTAAAAATATGTACGCATTAAATGAAAAGACCCGAACCTCCAAGCAAGCCACGTGCAACATATTCGCAAACATCCCATGGAGATGCTGGCCCAGAATAGAACAGTTCTGGTTTCAATTAGTTACTAAAACAGGGGACTTAAAAAAAAAATACAAATGTGTGATATTTTTTTTCTCTTTGACTCTCAAACACGATTCTATGCATGGAGCCCAAACCAGAGATGTAACTTTCGGTGATCTTTTTTTTTTTTCCCTCTCAGTTATCCTGGGAGAAACTTCTTTCCCTCCTCAGCCCCCAGACTTATCTCAACAGACAAGCTATGTAGCATAATACAACAATGCTGCAATTATTAGTGACCCCAAGTAACCTTAGCGGGTGCAGAAAGCTCTTATGGAAAGTACCCCTTTCCTAGTCACTCTTAATCATACGAAGTGTTGATAGTGTGGGGTAACACAGCGTATGCTGACACTTGAGAAGAGGGAGGGACAGGCTGAGTGACTATATTTATATTCATTATATTTATATTCATTTATATTCATTATGTTCATTATACTTTGCAGAAAAGATTTTTTTTTTTCCTGACACACACACAAATCAGTCTAAGGATTCTGATTTATGCCTAAAACATTATCTCAGGCCTAAATAAGGGGTAGGGTTAATGAAGGCATGTAGTTTAAGTTCTTTGATTTGTATACACTTGACATATATTCAGACTTGACTGCATAGGTCACATTTTCCCAGAAATAGGAGATTATGGCTTTTTGAGCTAAAAATTGTGGCTAATTGTTGCTTGCCCCAATATCCATTCTCCCCTTTTCCTGAGAAGTAGAAACCTTGATTTTGAATTGGACACACTGCTGTGTAGCTGAAAGTCTTATTCTTTATTTTCCCCTGCAGCTAGATGTGCTGAGACTAAATTCCGGCTGATGTGAAATAAACAACAATGTGGCACAGTACTTATTGCAAGTATCATTGAAAATGGGGCTAGGCCTTCTTCTCCCTTCCTTTATCCTGCTTTGTGGAATGCTAATGTAAAGGCTGGAGCTCAAGCAGCTATTTTGTATGTGAGAAATATATGAAAGGTGGCAGAACTGAAGGATAGGATCAGGCGCCTGACCCTGTATAGCTACTGTATCTGCCCTGGAATTCTACCTCCCAACCTTTTTGATGTGAGGGAAAAATAAATGTCTATTTGTTTTTTGTTTTTTTTTTGGATTTTACATTTTTTTTTTTTTTTTTTTTGTAATGACATGAAACTGTCCCTAATCCTCTAACAAATAGACAGACCTTAGAGGTCATAATAGACTTCATTTTACAGATAAGGAAACTAATGATTAAAGATCAACTTTGATAAATGTCTCAATCGGGGAAGTAGAGATGGCAAATTAATTATACTTCTGTTTAATCTTCTACTTCTAAAGATAGATGGAGATTCCATTTTATATGCCCATCAGTATCTGTTAAATGAATATGGTTTTATATTTCACATGTCTATGAATTTCTGAACCTCCGAGGTCTTCCAATTGACACATCTAATCCCAAATCACACATATTCAAGGAATAAGATATTTAACAATAAAAAAAATGTGAAGAGGCATAGTAATGAATAGACTTGAGGCCATTTTCTTTCCTGCTATGTTCATTAGCAGGCACATGTCTTAATCTGCAACTTACTCCATAAATCTAAAAAAACTATGTTAATTCGCACTGATGTTTTAGAAAGTGGTAAATGGAGATTTTCAAATTCAGAGAATAAGTCAGTGTCTGAAATGTTAAAAGGTATCTGTTCAATGAGTATACAAGGTAGCCAACACAGTATAGCCATAAAATACATCCCTAAACATTTTTAAAGAATAACCCTCAGAAACTAACAGGTATTACTAAACTGATAAAACTCACTTATCAAATCCAATTAATGAGGAAAAATATATGAACTGTTTCTTCCTTATTCACTCTGAGCTCTCATCCTATAATTTTCATGTCCAAAAATCACTCTATAGCCATTAAAATAGAAGGAAGCTTTCCCCCTCTGTTATAGTAAGTTCAAATTGTCTACCCAATCTAAAACTCCTCTGTTGTTGCTTTTTAATATTCAAAATGAAAATGCTAATAGAGGGGTGGACTATATATGGTTGCCATTATCTGCTTCACCTCCAGCAACATCTCTTCTCACCCATATGAATAAATAAACTCAGTCAACAGAGTTTCTTTTGCTCCCAAGTTAAAGCCCAAAAGTTTGGAAGGACAATGTACGTCCTTTCATATAAAAGGACTAAGCCATGGAACAGCAGTCATAATCTCGCACTGTGTGCTTAATTTTACTTACTTGGTGAATGTCCGCGGATGGGGTGAACCTCTAACATTTGCACACAAATACTGTTTCACTCTTGGTTTTTGAGCAATTATAGACATTTAAAGATGTGCAAAAAGGCATATGTCTTCAAAATTCCCCATGCTCCACAAACACCTCTGATAATCTCCAGCATCCGCTTAAATGCTAACTTATCTTAAAGATAAACTGCCCTTCTTTATTTCATTCCACCAGGACTGACCCCTTGACTTGAGACTCTTTGCTTTGGAAAATGAGTTTTCTCTACTTCTGCAAAGAATGATGGCTGTGTATAACGGTCTCTGAAATGCTAATGGAAACCAAAGAATCACCTGTCATGACCTATGAGGCCATTAATTAGGAAGAGTAATATTGATATTTACCTTCCGACTGTTCACGCTAGAGGGCACAGCAGAAAAAAAAAAAAAACATTTCTAAGGCTCCTGTGACCATCTGCATCTTACCTCTTTTGCCTTTTCAGGCAGGGAAATAATGCTACAGGCGATGATAATGTCGTGAATTGTCATTCAAAGCACTTTCACATGCATTATTATCGAAAGTGCTCCTCTTAGGAATTCTGCATGAGGTGGGTATTATGAATATTACAGGGTCTAGAAGAGAGAATTGATACAGAAGTTTAAATGATATGCTGAGTTACCGAGGCAGAGAACAGCATGGCTGCTGCTTCAGTGTCAAATTCACGATTAGCTCTTTCCACATTAACCCCCTCGATATGTTTTTAAAATGCAATTCTTTTTCTTTTGGGCCCACTCATTTCTTCACTAATAACAATCAGAGACCTGAAAGGTATAGGTCTATTAAAGAACAAAAGCTACTAAAACTAGTTTTCTATGGATTTTATAAAGTTTCAAGAGCAAACATTAAATAGTAAGTAATATAATGAAAGGAACTGGTAAGCAAAGAAGGTGTTAATAAAAGCTGAGACAACTCTGAGAGAATAACCGTTTTTTTCCCCCAGATGTTCAGATTATCACCAAAGCAAATATTTCAAATGTACAACAATTATTTTTTGTTTTTCTGATATAAAAATAAAATGTGGTCATATTTGGAAATACAGGAAACTTCAAAAATACGAAAATTGTTTACAATTCTACCAACCTGATATACCTGCTATTTACATTTTGCTTATTTTTGGCATATGTATGTAAAACATGTAATTTACATATAATAATTATATAATATATAGTGTGTATATATTTAAAGTTCACATCTATCTATAATGTTTATAAAATTAGAATTATTCTGAATATATATAATTTTAAATTCTTTCGCTAAACAGTGTATTGTAATTAGAATTATAGGATGGAATCAACTATTTTTTTAAACTAGTTAAATGAAGGATAAAACTAGAAAAAATTTTATACTACAGTTTATAACTAATAGTCAATTTCAAAAAAAAAAAACATTTGGCAAATGGTAGGTAATTTGGCATGTAAATTAATGGCATTAAATATTAACCACTAGCAAATACCGATTGAGTCCCAAGCAGCTGAAATCATGTTAGGAGCCAGGCCCAGGGATGTGGTGGTGGGTATGAGGGAGTCCCTGACATAGGAAGCTTACATTTTCGAGCCCCGAAAATAGGAAAAATACAATACATTTGAGTGAAGCTGGGCTCAATTTGCTTTCACACTAAGTAGAAAGAATGGTTTTACAAAGCAAATGAATAGTGTACGTAAGAATAGTATTTAATTTACTTATAAAAATAACCGATTATAAACAAATGTTTTGTTAATTAAAAATGAGTATTCAAACACTCTTATATATGCTTAAAATGAGCCAGTGCAGGAACTAAAAATGGTGTAGTTACATGCCTTTTATGTTTTTAACTTTCTTTAAGAATGTGAATGAATGAGGATTTATTGTTTCAAACTAAAAGGTATGATCTTTGCAGATGTTAGTATTTCTAATTCACAGTAGTCCCATTTCAGCTGGTTAAGTAAGAGGAAATGTGATAGCAAAAGATATGCAATATACTAATCTGTTCTTTAAAAATCCAATATTTATATTGAATTGATAGAAGTGTTTTAATTTGGTTTAATCCTAAGTGTCTAAAGAGGTCACAGAAATTTATACATTTCTTTAACCTTTTTCTCTACTGGAACATACGACATTGTAGAATTTCTGTAACATGACTATTTAATTTAATCCAGGGCAGACCAGAGTCAATAAGCCAGTTATCTCTGTCTAATGTTGTTGATATACATTTTAAAAAATCGCATTAAAAAAAAAAATCAACCAGTCAAGGCATTCTGCAAATCCGACCCACTTCTCTTTCATAAAACTGGGAGGAATCTTAGAAAAAAATAGAAAAATTGAACATCTGAATTCCACGAAGGAGAATGTGCTTTGGAAGAAAAGCTGGCATGAAGCCTGTACTCTCCTACGTCCCTGCCTTCACCAGACCCAGGGCCGGACTGATAAGAAAGAAGAGGAAAGGCAATTAAATGAAGCAGAAGATCTGGAGAGAAACAGAGGACCAAGAGAATGAAAAAAACGGTTGAGAGAAAACAGGAGAGAAGCTCACACGTGGGATAGATGGGTAAGCTATGGAGAAACTGCAAATGGTTAAAGCCCTCCGACACAGAAATGCAACATAACTCCATCCAGTCCAGTATACACCTAGCCCCAAACCTGTCAACTTGAAGTGGATTCCATTTGGTAATGGCTGGCAGTAACTATCATTTCTGAAATGCTGAGGGCCCATGTATGTAATCAATTGACTCCTTATGGTAGACACTTTGAGAAGGTGGCTGTGGTAGATAGAGAATGTAGGGACAAAGGTTTTCTGTGGCAGGAAGGAGGCATGTGATAAAAGGCTGAACAAGAGGCCCAAGTGGAGAGGGGCGCAGGGCTTTGAGGGCGTTCCGGTAACTCCTTCTGCAAAGAATTTCAGAGGGTGTTCTGGTCACGCTGCCTGAGGACATCTCTGTTCAGGCTCCTAGAGGTCTGCAACCACCAGTTGTATTTTTATATTGATTGCGCCTTCTATTTATAAATGATCTGGCCGCCATTTACAAATGATCTGAAGTTTCTTGTTTGTGTCTTAGTTTTTCAGTTTATACAATTTTTACTTATTTTCTATCTGTGTTGTGGACATGCTAATGTGGATGGGAAAAGGCAATTATTAGCAATTGCTGAGTGAAAGGTAAGTGGCAAACAGACCTTTTGATCTGTTCCACCCACAGTTCTTGGTAAAGGAATTCAGGCCACTCCACAGGGCGGTCTAGAAGTCATTTCTTTATCAGGTTAATGACATCACACCCAGAATAGACCTGTTTGTCCTCTCTAGGTCCATATGAACTTCATAGTATTTTTCCTTTTGTTGATAACCTGGTTACAGATCAATATATAATATCAATGTTTTTCTGTAATTAGGTACAACATTTTACATAAATCACCATGACATAAACCATGTGATAAATACACTGTGAAAATGGAGCAATCACTCAATAAACAAATTCCTTAGCTCACGTTATGTACATGGAACTGCACTAGAAGCTTTTAGGATGGGGTCAGAAAAAAAAAAAAAAAGACATTGTCCCTGGTAAAAAAGGAGCTTACAATCCAGTCAGAAAAACATAATGCTCACACATATCAAAACTAGAGACCAAGACCATATTTGGTTAAGCACCACATTGTAGAGTATGGCCAATTAGCAAGCTAGAGGATTTATTAAAAGTAATAGTAGCTTAACAACTTTTCTTACTATAAAATCATGAGTTCAAGCCTACTTAAACGTCATATCTGGTTTCCCACAACTGACCGTTAGTCTGAAAATGGTTTAGCACAACAGTAATCCTTTAATTTAACACTCTATAAATGCCTCCATAGTGAGTTCCCAGGGCCCCCTCTTGGACTCTGTGATGAGGACACCTAGCACGTTCTTCAATGCTCATTTTAATGAGTACCTCTGGACCTTAATGAAATATCATATGTCCAAGTGAGCATCGATTAGGGAGAAAATGTCTCAAAAGGTATAAATGATGATGCATCATCGATAGCAAGCTACTCCAGCTTAGCAGTATTGAAAGGACGCCTGTGAAGTTGGAGGTAAGTGTGTCTCAAAGATCAGCAGCTCCTACCTCTGTCTGACATGGAGGTAAGCTGGGCCTTGGGATAAAAGAAGTAAACCTCAGCACACAAGTATTACAGAAATATTGTGAAGGAAAAACTTGGGAAGAAGAGAAACACATCCGTTCAACATATAATACCTTTGATGAAATCTGCATGTTTTCTTACATATTTCCAAGGAAAAGAGGACACAGGAGCCCCTGGCGATGTCTAATTTCACAGAAATTCAGAAAGACTGACTGGCTTCGTGGCAGCAGTGAGCCCTGCTAACTCTGCTTCCGAAGACTGCTTGAGCTGGCAGAAAAAAGGCATCCGCTCCCCCGCATACCTGGCGACTTTGCAGAACTGCTGCAGAGGGAAGAGGATGAGAAAGGCAACTGGAGCCAAGACATTTGCCCCGCCCCCAGGAGAGAAAGCCTGAGTGTGCTTAGGCCCTATCACTACGTCAAAAGAACACCATGAGAAAGTTCCACGAAAGCCCCAGGATTACCAGCAAGGCCCCGGGATTTAGAAGCGATACATTATTGCCCAGGCTTGACTTCACTGATTCCCTGACTAAGCCGTGTTATACAGAAAACTCTTTTTCAAGCACAAATAGTTATACTTTAGGAATTACAGTCCTGTTACTTAGGGTCCAAAGCAAATATCTACAGGAAAGTGTCTCTGAGGAAACAGCCATCAACCACTCTGCAATTCCTGTACTGACTACAGATGTGAATGTGTATCTCTAGCCCATCAAATGCCCCTCTATGCCTGGTTACAAAACCAGGGGAATTTAAAAAATTCTCCCTTCCTCATTTTCTCACCTTGATGACCACAGCAGTTTCAGGGGACCTGGATGGAAGCCTTTATTAAATTTCAGAACTTGGGCAGCATGAACTCCTTGTGATTTATAAATGGATGCTGCGAAAATTCCACCGATAACAATGTTTGTATCTTTGTTTTTACCTATTTGTTGCCCTTCTGTGATAATAACTGAAGGCTTCTCTCTAACCCCAATTGAGCTGCTGTGCCCTGTTCTGATATGGGTTGACATCACCTGCGTTAGGCAAACATTGCTTTGAGAATCAAAATAACTCAAGTCACTTGCTTGGAAAAATATACTTCACTGTGAATGTACTCCATGGCTTCTGTGTTTCCTTCTGCCACAAGAAAAGAAGACTAAACAGGGAAAGAAAAAAAAAAAGCCTGATAAAAATGGACTCTCTGCCCAATTAGCTATAGATTTTCCAACAGGGCTTTACTTCAGACACTTGTGCAATTGAATGCAATCCATGAACCCTGGGCACTGGTATTTTTCTTACCCCACAGCATGGCTGCCTACAGGATGGCACATGGTACACTAATAGCACACTTATTATTAGATTTTCTGCATGGTTACATAAGCCTACGAAAGGGGAAAATGTAAATGATTCAGGAAGATATTCTTCATGTGGTTCTCATGAAATCTTTAATATCTTAAGACTTAGGAAGAACCCTCCTGGCAAGATACAATCAATTTTCATGCTTCATTAGGGAAAAAGTCCTTTCATTAATGTTAAGGAAATGGCTATAGGCAAAAGTAGAAAAAATTACACTCTGGACTGAACAAAACCCCAAGGCACTTTGGACTAAATCCTTCCTCCATGCCTACAGCATATCAGAAATGAAAAAGAAATGTCTGCTTGGGGTCTGTGGGATTATATTTTGACTAGTCTGTCTACCCACAGAATTTCATTTAACCCAGCAGAAGTCATTACCAGTTGGTGTCTTTAATGAATTTGAATGGACTATAGGTGAAAATGACCACAAGGACCTTCCCCACCCTCCAAACAGTGAAATGATATGAGGGAAACAGCTGGCATTGTGGGGGTGAGAACGTGCTAGAGGAGAGGAGAGGACCGAAGGGAGACCACGTACACGTCGAGTTTCTTCAAAGGTAAAAGTAAATCGAACCAATTTATTCCTTTCCTTTTAATTGAAAAACTATAGATTTTCAAGACAGTTTCCCTTCATTTCATAAAAACTAAGAGTATAAAAATAAATTTCTTGAGAATGCCATTTATATTATTTTTTTCTGGCACTTGATTAATGGTTGGCAAACCCCGAATTCACTTTTTTTTTTTTTTTTAAAGAACAAAATGTTGACATCAAACTTTACTTTTTGGTCTCAAAATAACCTGTCTTTAAAACTGTTCAATTTAAAAACGTTGTTATACTGTAGTTACATTTGCTCAAGGAAGTGACTGCACACAAGGAACTGCAGACATTCTTGAAAGGTGAGGAATACACAAAGAAATACTTGAAGGGACCTATCAATACAGTTTCAAAATTGTTCAATTCTTTTATTCATTCATTCATTCATTCACACAAGTGCTCCCATCAACTTATTTCCAGTATCCTCAAGAATTATACCAGAGAAATTCCCGCATATTTAAATAAAATCAAAACAAACAGCATTTATAATCACAAATAATAAAGAGCAACCTGTTTCTGCCAAAAGCCCAAAATAGATCAACCTCAAAGGAAGTAAGCTCGAAACCATACCACTGGACTCAACAAGGCACACCCTCAAAAGGCTTTTACAGACAAGTCAGCCTACTGGTCATGTGATCACATTCAATTCTCATCATCCCTCAAGTTCATCCCGATTGTAATCTAGGATTCTGTTCTTCCTCTTGGCAGAAATCTAAAAGCAAAGGACCTGCCTTTTGGTGTAAATTAAGTACAGAGTTTGAAAAGAGCTTCCTTCTTCCCTCTAATCACCGAGCACTTACTGGGGTCAGATGATACTGGCACCTGAGGGTCACCGATGAAAGGTGACAATCCCTGTTCTCCAGGAACCTATGGTCATGGAGAAGTCAAAACCAAACCAACCATCGCAGCACACTGTCATGAATGCTACTGCAGTGGAGGCGGGAGAACAGTGCTCTGAGAGTGGTGAGGCGGAAGACCATGCCCCTGCAGAAGCAGGCAGCGAGAATGTGGCACAGAGAAGACAGGAGGCAGCCGACTCGGACGGTGAGCAGTCACCAGAGAGAGCAGCATTTCGATAACTGGCAAGAACTGTGTATAAAAAATGATCACACAGAGAGTGCAGCGTGCTTGGGGAATGACGAGTGACTTTACTCGGTTAGATAAGGTGCAGCTTTGTTATAAGGAAACACCATCATAATTCACAGCACGTAAACGTAAAAGGATAAGCAATTTAGCTCAGTTTGAGAAATTTAAGCTTTAAGCACTTTCCGCCTACTGCGTGATGGGTAGATCAGCCTCTGTTCTGCCTAAAGGGCTTATCTCTGACCCCCTCTCACACACGTTCCTTGCTCATTGCAAACCATTTACGGTTACTCAGGCCACTCTCCTTCCCTCTGCCAAGACAGCCTTAGTCTTCCAAGCTCAGATCAAATTCTACCTCCTGCATATGTCTTACTTGCTTACTCCTGCTTAGAAACTCAAAACGCTTACTGCCCATACCTCTCCGCTGGCCTGCCCTAACTCAGGCAGTGCCTGTGTTATAACAGAAGCAATACTTTATATATTTACATCACTTTATCACTCACAAAGCTCACATATGGCATTTCGCTTAAATAGCCATAGGAATTCTTAAAGATTGCCATTAGGCCTAATTTTTCAGATCCATAACCTGAGGGTCAGATATGTTATAGAAAATTCCCAAGATCAGAGAATATGTAACTTGTGGAGCCAAAACTGGAGTCCAGATCTACTGAGTCTACGAGCAGTGCTCTCTCCATTATACCAGTGGAAACTCCTAAAGATTTACTAAATTATTAGGATGCTATTTGTTGGCATAAGTATACGTTTTATTATTATTATTTTTTATATGATAGAAGCTATTTAGAAGAATGCCCTACCATCAACTTCATTTCTTTGTGTCCTCCATGACACTTCAGAATAGTGCAGTGCGAGCACAGAGGGGCTTGTTCATTCATTTAGTCAGTCTATCAATGGCCATACACTGAACACCTGGCTAGTCACTGTGTAGGTGTTAGGGAAACACAGCCAAATAAAACGAGGTTGAGACTTCATGTCTCACTGGGTGACAGGCATGTGCAGAGGTCACTATAAGGCAGGGTAATAAAGGTCTCTAGAGTGGTATCCATGAGATTCTGGCAGGAGAGAAAAGGCAGCAGCAACTCACTCGGCCTACAAGTATACAGGCAGAAAGAATGGATCGTTTTTGAATATCTCCTCAAGATGGGTCTTGCAAGAATATGCTTAATAATTGTCTTAGGAAGTAAGAAAAAAAGGAGAAAGGAAAAACAAGAAAGAAGGAACAAAGGAAGGAAACACAGATGGACTAGCATGGACTGTGCACATCCACCTAGTGGGGAGTGGAATATTTCTGCTTCCCAAAGGTAGGCATCGGTTTGGCTGTGGCATTTTCAATAAGCTGGGATGTGTGCTTCTCTGACTTCGTTCAGGGTGCAATCCAGGTGTACATCAGTGATTCATTCATGAGCACCTCGGTATGTCCAGATTGTATGTACAGTGAGATAAAATGTTGGGGAAATGCATCAGGTTCACCTTTCTTAACATGGAGGCCAGGAGAAGGGGACAGACGCAGGGACCTTTATGATCCATGGCCAGGGAGACTCCATTTATCACCTGTTCTCAGACTTCCAGCGAGCATCTACTATATGGCAGGTAGACAATACTATGAAAAATTAAGCTTAATGACACTTAAATCTTATGAGGCCGGAGACACTTTGCCCTCACTCCAGATTTATTCAGAGGCCTGATTATCTATGGCCTAATATTTCTGCAGATCCCTGTGTCTGGATCTCTGTGTTTGGGCTCTTTCAGGAGGAGAGTAAGGGATTGGCATTCACGTGATATTTTTTAAAGGCTTCTTTACCTGAAAATGCCAGACACATTTCAGATGTCAACTCTAACGTGGTGCTCAGGGTGGGTGACGGATCCATGTGAGGGCTTTTAAGTGGGTGTAGAAATCTGTCTGGCTGATTGTTCTTTTCTGCACACGAGCATTGAAATGTTCACAGGCTTGTAAGCCATAAATAGCTCTTAGGGGAGTGTGAAGTTACATCTCAGACTTGAGAGAGCCCTGTTACCTGAAATCAATCAGTGTTGACACTCATCTCCCCTAAAAAAGGGACTCTGTTGAATGTAGGGCTGCTAGATTCAGCCTGATCCCCAGTTGTGAGGCACTGTTATGGGTTGAATTGCTCACCCCTCACCCCCAATTTATATGTGGAACTCCCAATCCCTAGTACCTCAGAACGGGACTGTTATTTGGAATTAGATTTGGTGCAGATGTAATTAGTTAAAACGAAGCCATATCAGAGTAGAGTGGGCTCTAATCCAATGTGGCTGATATCCTTATAAAGAAGGGAAACTGGGACACAGATACACACAGAGAAGATTGGAGTTATGCCGCCACAAGCCAAGAAACTACCCGAAGCTAAGAGAGAAGCCTGGAACAAATCTTTTCCTGGTGTCTTCAAAGGGAACATTGCTCTGCCAACACTTCGATTTTGGACTCCTAGTCACCAGGGCTGTGAGACAATGCATTTCTGTTATTCAAGCCACTCACTTTGTGGTGCTTTGTTACAGGCTCCCTGGAAACGTAATGTTGCCACATAACGCTGTTTGTGTGTGAAGAAGCGACTTCATTACCCAGTGACTGGAATTCAGTTAGCATGCAGTAGCAGCAACACCACTGAATTCCTCTCAACATATATGGTGCTCAGTCACTCAAACTACAGACTTCTTACTGAAAGCTGAAGACAGGTGCATTACCCAGTGATCTGAGCTGCCTCTCTTCTAGAACGGACAACTCTACCTGTCAGGTTATCCACACTGGGCATTACAACACACTCCACCATTTCTCAAATATGTACCAACTCTCCCAGTAATTTGAGAAGTTCCTGATATTTAGACAGATATGGAATTTTTTAAAGCATCTGACTTAAGAGCCACTGACATTTCTATACTTACAGCTTTAAAATATTAAGTTAAACAGAATGGAATACAGGTTCCACTAATTGGTAATTGGCTTTTATTAGTAATTTTACCCAGTGAAGAACTAGGAATTCCCTTGAAAGTTTTTGCTTTTTCTGGAAATAAGGTTAGGCACAGAAAATTAATAATGCAAAGAAGCTAGGGACAGAGTAGGGCAAGAGGACAGGGATGTTTAAACTTTTATTAAACTCCCAAAACTCTTTTAAAGTAGTTTTCTAATTTCCATTCCTCCACGACAATGAAGGCACTGACTGTCAATGTCTGTTACTGGAACCCAGGTAGAAGTGGAGGCTGTTTTTCCATGATTTGTGTCCCATCTAAAAGAAACATAACTTTAGGTCTTGGCCAAAGTTTTCTGAAGAGACATGGAAAGCAGGGACAAATGAGAGGGTTAGGTAGCAGGGAGCGTGTGGAAGCACTACGTGGCCCCATACACAGAAGGGCTTCCTAAAAAGCCTTTTACACCTCTCTGCCCCAAAGTCCCACTGCCTGTGGCAATTGCTCCTCATCTTGCCTCCCACCTCATCCTGTTCTGTTTTACAGGATCCACACTGCCTGTTCTCATGTCCTTCTCCCATTTTCCACTGCCTTTTTCTCTTGAGGAGAAATTTGGCCTAATCTCAGCTTCATCATTCATCTTTCTGACCTCACAACAAATAGGCTAAAGAAGCATGACCTAGTCCTCCTAGGACAGCGAGGGAGGGAGAGGGCTGCAAATGTTTATGATTTGTAATTTTTTTCTTTTATTCATGGTCCATTCTATAGCAATGTAGACAGAAAAGGGAGGACTTCTACTTAGGAATATTTTGTCATACCAGATTTGTTTCCCTGAGCTCTTTATGTCAATGAATGTACTTTTATTATATTTCCTTTTTTTTTAATCTATAAACTTGAGTCTTCTCTTAAAGGGAGAGGCAGTAGAGTTTAGTGCTCATAGTAAATGCCCAAAATATTTTATCCATTATTGATGATAATTAATATTGGATTATACCCAAATAGTTCACAACTTATTAAAACATAGTTCTTCAAATATAAGTTGCCTACACACACTTTCCTATTAATGGTCATTAGATCATTCCGCTAATAGCTTTGCCTAAACAATTTATTCATTTAACATCTATGTGCCAGGCATTCAGCTGGTAACTTAGAGAAAAAAAAATGGGTAAGATACTGCCATCCCTGCCCCAAATGGATGATGGGGCTGGGACAAAAGGGAATTAATTTCAGTTGAGGAACTCTTTTGGCCAATGAAGTAAGGCCAGTGTGCTAGCACATAAAGATTAACCTGTATTCAAAAAGGTTATGAACGCAATGTCAACTACAGAATACTTCATTTTACTGTCATAAAGTTGGGTCAATAAAAGAATTCTTCATTTAAAGGGAAAACCTGGGGCAACTTTGTTAATCTGTGAATAGAAAACTAACAAATACCAATTTGTACCAGCTATTTTCAAATAGTCATGCTAAGGTTACGTGAGGTGTGTGGAATGTATTCTCTCTGTACTCTGTCTTAAATTCTATTTTGTACATCCAGCTAATTCAAGGGACTCATGTAACCTACTGCAATTTATATAATAATACTTTGATACCACAGTTTGAATGACAAGATGATTCAGTTTCTTTTACTACCAGAAAGCTGTATCTATGCTCATTCTGACATACCTGCCTTTTCTTATTTCTCCATGTATCCATGACAGTGAACACGTGAACGCTTTCAAAAATACTCTTCCACTGATTGTTGGGGACATGAACCCCATATAAAGAGAATCTTGGTAAAGAAAAAAAAATCCAATCATGAGTGAGTCTCCAGAGGTTCTCTAGAAACAATGTGTAGCCTTCCTTGGAATGGTGTGACTACGAGATATGAGACAGGGCAATGGCACTGATGGCAAGGACTATGTGTGTGATATCTCTTTATATCCATTCCTACTTCAGTTTAGCCTTACGACTTCATCCATTTAGTGAGTAACTGTTCACTGACTGCCTACTCTGTACCAGATACACAGGATAGAAGATCCAAAAGCCTTAGTTCTCGTTCTCAAGGAGATCAGTACGTAGTGTGCAGACATGGTCAAGACATCAGACAGTAAATATCCTACACGACGAGTTTCATGGGCAGGAAGCACAGCATAGCTCAATGAGACAAGGAGGGAAAAGTCAGCATGGACTCTTTGGAGGTGACAGCAATGTTGAGTTTTGAAGAATACAAAGAAATTGCCATATATCAAACCAATAGATCTAGACAGAGGAGGGAGCATGTAGAATCAAACAAAGGAATAAGCCACATTTGACAAAGTACGGAGTGTCAGCAGGGAGAAAGGAGGTAAGTCGTGCTCTTCCCTACCCAACATGGCCCTGAAGGTTATGGAAAATCACTGAAGGGGTTAAACGGAGTCATTTCTATACTAAAACAGTTTCTCTGGTCACAGGGTGGAGGATGGTGGGAAGGGACCAAGCTCTATAGGCAGGGAGAGCAGTCGAGAGGATCTTGCCCCAGTGACACTGGGATGTCTGGCCGGGAACAGGGGCAGGGAGGATGGTGAAGAGAAGCCAGGTAGGAGAGAGATTGCACAGGCAGAATGCACACCGTGGGTACCGTACAGTCGGACGTGTGCATATGGAGGAGCGAGATGGGGCTTCTGGCTGGTGAGTGAGTGTCATTTCACACAAGGAATATAGGAGAAATAATGTAACAGCGTCTCTCTAACCCAGGGCTCTAGTTTCTCATTTTAGCTCCAAAATAAAGTAAAAAACCTTAAAGTTGGCATTGCAGGTTCTCTCCAATCCTCCCTCCCCTTCTTCCCCACACAGTAGGTACTCAGTACACATCGATTGATTTGGTAACTTGCGTAGACACACAAAAATGACTTTTTCCATCTTGACGACATATTAACATTTTCCAAATTACTACTTTGCCCTCATGAAAGAAGAAAAATAGTTTGTAACTTATTCAAAGGAGATAAGTGCAAACATTCCCCTGATAACATGCTAATCTCAAACACATTTTCCCTCCTGATACAGGGCTCCAGTCCATTCATCTGATTATCAACAACAACCATCCCTATCTTACTCTCTGTAGGGTCTCTGTCCTCTCCTTCACCCTGAAGGCTATTAATCTTCCACAAGATAAAGCACTTTTAGGTACAGACAGATGCCTGGGGTTCTAAGAGAACAAGCAGTATTCCTCACATGCAATGGCACATTCCAGGCTCGACAGCAGTCTGCGTTATTGCATTGTTATTATTTTTTTTTTTTTCTGGCAAAGAAGCCGCAATTCAGGAATCTATGCAAAAATAATTAAGTGAAGGTTGTTCCACAAAGTTCCCATCAATCATTCCTCTTTGCCATTCTGCCCTTCCTGAGATGACAACATGTCAGCTGCTCGTAAGGATATCTACATCAAGTTCTTCGTGTCGTTCCTGCTGCTGCTCTGTAGACTGCCGGGGAGTGGTGACAGCCCGTTAACCATGAAAAATGGGAGTTCAGGACTGGAGGTGGCTGAGAACATTTTAACATATTTGCAAAGGCACAGGAGAGTCAGAATAGTTACGCCGAGAACTTAAACATTCCCTTTCAGATCAGACTGAGCCCTCCACTTAAAACTTTTACGTAAAAGAAATAAAGAGAAATCTGTGATAAAACAACACGTGTGCATGGATGCTGTGCTCCTCCAGAAAGTCCAGAGAGCAGATGTGAGCTATTCTGACCTGCTGCACCAGGCCACCTGGGCTGAGTGTCTGACACTGACAGCAGGTCTCTGGTGAAGGAGAAATACCCTTTGCAAGGGGTGCAAAACTAAAAGAAATAAAGAACTGCACACTTCAGGACTATTGAGCAATCAGCATAACTCCCTAGACTGAAAGACTGAATGCCTCCAAATAGGAACAGATACCATCCCTTCTATCACTTTCACACAGATCTGTTTCCTTCTTTTCTTTGAGGACAAGGGCCATGTCTTAATTGTTAAAGTATAACATATCTAACAGCACCTGACATATAATGACAGATACTTAATAAAAGTTGGTTAAATAAATGCATCTAGAATAAGGGATCAAGCAAATTCCTGAATTCTTTAATTTCCAGGAAAGTACAGGCATTCAGAGAGAAAAAAGCAACTTAATAATAAATGGAGAGCCAAGATGTGAGTTCAGGTTCCTCTAATCCCAAGTCCACACACTTGACCACTAAACAACGATCCTGGTTTTCATGGTGGCCTATAACCCTGGTATGCACAGGAGAGCATGAAGAAGCTGGGGAGCTGGGCAGACCCTTGACCATGATGAGGTCTCCTTACTAAAGAACCTGCAGCCAAGGTGAAAGGGACTGTAGGTCCCCCTGCAGTGCAGTTAGCTGCAGTCCTGGGAAACATCTTATTAGCAGGAATGTGCTTTTGACTGACTTCTTGCCAAGGTCTCTGCTACCAAAATATAGAAATTTTCTGAGAGCAGTTCTTCACATAAAAACACATGAAATCTCTGGAAACAATGGAGGATTACAGCAGATTTTCCTTTGAGTAGCACTAGATAATGCAACCTCTGTAAGATGTATGAATCCTTTCAGGACCCAAGACCACAAGGAGGTAAACTTGGATTCAGGGAAATTCTGCTACTTCATATTAAATACATTAGAGCAGATCTGGAATGTATCTTTTAAAGGAAGTCTGATGTTGTCACCACTGGCATTTTATGGACCGTACCAGAAAGCTGGCATGATTCAATGGGATTAGGAAAAGGTGAGACACCGGAAGGGCCATGACCTTTCACCAAAACCCAGCTTGTAGAATGCTGCATGACCTCGAGTAATTTGGTATAGCTTATGGGTTACTAAACTTTTGTTATTCAAGATTATCTGTAATCTATAGCATCTATAGCTATTTCATAGGCTTGTTGTGAAGATAAAATGAAATATTAGTGTACATGCAAGTAAACTCTAGATATATGATGATAAGAATGATATCACCATCATTGGTTTTAAAAAACAGACAGGACAGGAGAATTTCTATTCTACCTTGTTTATACAGCCCATCTGACCAATGCTACCTTCATTTACTTAATTACCATTCATTATCCTTCTCTTTTCCTGAGCCCAATATGCCTGGATTAAAAAGGCATTAGCATCCCTTAAAAGCAAATATATAGAAAATTTCCACATAGACATGCATTCCCAGAAGCAACTGCAGGCGGAAAACTAAATGGCAGCCATTGCACACATTTATAGGAGACTGCTTTCCAGTTTCATTTGACTTCCTTCTGTCTTGAGAGCCCTAATTTTCTTGTCTCCTCTAGGTTGTAAAACTACTGAATGAAGGAGAGGCAGTAGTCTTGGTTTCTGAGCTTATTGGCAATCCTCTCACTACAAGCAGTACACAGCCGATAATAAGCTACCATTGTAACACAACTTCTGTTCATTTTTCTTCTGGACAGTAAGAAAACAACAGCAGCCAAGAGAAGAAGGTCAGTGGGAGGCATTAACTAAACATCCAGGAGTCCCATGACTAACATGTGCACTGCATTTGCTCTAGTCCAAGTGAGTGGGACCAGTCCATGGGGCTTATGGGTTAGTAGTGTGTCTACTATGCTGAAATTAATTGCTCAATCTGTCCCCACAAAAGGAGGTATCACTTGCAATAATGTCACTGACCTGGGATCAATACTAAGGAGTCCTTTATACACTCATGTTTTGTCAACCCTCTCACTGACTCATTGCACTAAGCCATGTTCTTGATATTCATTTGTCAACAGGCTTTCCTTGCTGCAAGATTATTACTTTGCCAACTCCTTATTTTACAGAAAAGGAAAGAGAGGCTTGTTCAAGGTTATGTAACTGTATATGTAATATCTGGCTCATCTGAGCTCTCTGGACTTTAGCAGCTGGTCCCAACTTGAAGACACTAGGTTCACCTTCATGTCAGTACTCTAATTATGAGATCCTTCCTTGATCCACAACCCCAAACTCTAGTTTTACTTCCCAAGAACTTCTGTAATTGGAAAGTCTTATCTTTGAACTCTGGTGTTCTCATTACTATGTCTTCAGTATCTGTTGCCCTATCGCCTTCCTAACTAATCGCTATTACTCTTCATGGCCTGGATCTTGGACTCCACTGGGACCTTTGTAATCATGTGTACACACACACACACACACACACACACACACACACACACCTTTGCATGATATGCATACAAGTAACTTCCTATCATGGACTGAACTGCTTTTTGGTTGCTTGATTTTATACTATATCCGTAACTGCCCAGCCCTCCAATAGATGAACTCTGGCCTTCCTTCCAAGTTTAGAACTTGGGCTGTTAGACAGACCCTTTGGGTATACCTTAGCTTCTCCACTTCCACTTATGCCATGATTAACCATGGTAGTGGCAGTAATCTATTGATGAAAAGCAAGATGACAGACTCAAGGCATCAAAAACAAAGACGGCATAGTGGAAAGCACACTAGACGGGAAGCAGGAAGGGTGGGATCCCGTTCTGGCTCTGCTCTGTAAAGTACCTCAGCTGTCAGATGGTGCTAATAATACATGTTTTGTCATCTACCTCCCAAAAACATTGTGAGGAACATAAAATAATTGTTATGAAGGTCATCTGAACACAAGAGAACACAATTCAGATTAGAACTATTACAGTTATGGATAATTGTCTTTCTTCAAAAAAGAAAATGTAGCAGCAGCAGCAACAGCAACAGCAGCAGCAGCATAATCATCACCATCAAAATTGGCACCATTCAATCAGAAATTCTTAAGCATGGCTGTCTATCAAAATTATCACCACACCTTGTAGTAAATACAGATTCTCAGACATCCCCAAATCACCTGTAGAACTTAAATTTTCTGGGTTGGTACAAAGGAAATGGTATTTAGAAAAATTCCTCAAAGGGTTCTGATCAATTAGGTTTGGGATTCACTTTTTTAAAATACCATGTTTCTCATAGAAGAAATTTAAGTAGAATTATGATTCATGAATTTGTTATCTGTTTCCCCTTGCAGAGAATATCAGTTTAACTGTAGGTTTTCTAACTGTAACTCTGAAGTCTAACAATTTTACTGGCAAAAGAGAGTTTTGGGGCAGCATGCTGGCTCTGGAAGGCATGAAAAGGAACGCTCTGGAAAAGCCATGTGTCCTATGAAACAGATTTTAACCTGTAGGCATGGTGGGAGGAGAGTGTGCATGGCTTTGGCTAACCACAGGGCCTTTACTGATGCCTCCACACCTCTCATCCCTTTCAGATTCTTTACTTCCCTGCCCTCGAGGCCCATTGCAGCCTCTGGTGGACTAGTGTTTCCTCTACCCAGCAATGTTGGGATTGATTCATTGAGTGAAAACTCAGCAGCCAGTCACCAGGATCACGACAAGCGTAGGATGAATTTAGTGGGAGGCAAAGAAAGGGAGAAGCAGAACTTAGTGGCAGAAAACTCTCCAATTCTTTCCTTAGTGATTAAGAACATGTTGGAAAGCTTCGTCTATGAGGTTGGCTGTAGAAATGATGCTAGCTAGCCATCATCAGTAACCCTGCTGCCTTCCTGTTTTCAGATGACTGCTGTCAGGCTACTCAATGTGGGGGAAATTTCAATGTTAACAGCAGAGATATGACATGTGGAGAGATGGCTAAGAGCAAAGACAGAAAACTCAGTCTCCCCAGCTGATACCCGCGGACACAGAAGCAAGCTAGTCTTAAAAAGTCCTCTTGAACTAAGCTTAGGAGCAGTTGCAAACTGAAACTGCCAGTCATAAAGTAAGTGTTTCTAAAATGGCCTAATTTCCTCCCTTCCTAGAATTCAGAATACCTGATGTGCTATTAATACTAATTTTATGCTTACTGATTTGTGGGACAATTTCCTGACCCATTCATTATTTCTAAAAGCACTAGTCAGTGGTTCTCAAAGTGTGGTCCTCAGGGCCAAGAGCATCATCGTCATCTGGAAACTTGTTAGAAATGCAAATTCTCAAGACTCACTTCAGACCTAGGTAATCAGAAACTTAGGTGGAGTCTGGGAACCTATGTCTTAACCAGTCCTCCAGTTGGTGCTGGCCCACTAGAAATCTGAGTGCCACTACCATAAGCAGTCACATGGCTCCCCTGAATGTAAACACGCCAAAAAGAAATAAGAACCATTTTTTTCAAGAATCTACAAGATTTTAAAATATTTTATCTGAGTGAATTCATAAGCAGAACAATAACATACTGACATTTTTTTTTTTTGCTCGAAGCCAATTTTTTTTTTTAGAATTACCAAAAGGTCATATATTTCTCCAACACAAAAACAGCATATAACTAACAGATGATCAGATAGGAGAATTATGGTAAGTGGTTTTATTTTCAAAAACATTACTACTACCACACTATTTGCCTGCAAAAAAATATGTCTACCAAATATATGATAGATGACCAGTATGTTTAAAAATCTGGGCCTCCAGCGTTATTGAATTAGCTCCTGCTCAGGAACACAAAATGCAATATTTGGATTGTATATGGGACTGAATTTTAAAATATGCTTTTTGGTAATTAAAGTATAATACATTTCCAATGTGAGATTCTAACATGGAATGCTCTCTTTTCCTGTAATCTCCCACCCTTCCTCCCCTACAACTTTAAGCTATGCTTGGCCCAAATGTCATGTGTCTATAAGTTTGTGCAGTCTTCTTCCTAACATCCTCAACAAGCTTCTTCAAGATGAGCCAAATGCCTGAAACACATCTAGGAATAAGTTAATAATTCAGTATCTGAAATATTGGTTTCATTGGCTTTTAGATCTCTTAATGATTTTGATTATAAACCATCAAGATTTATTACTTATTTAGATTTTTTTCCTATGTGTTCCTAGCTAGGCTTCTCAAATTCTCTGCAGCTGTAATGTAGCTGGTCAGACATGAGGCATCCATCATATTACCTTCTGATTAAGGAGGGAGGTACAGTTTATCTGCACGTCCCTTTCCAAGCACATACATCGTGAACTGTTCCCCAACAGCCATTTCCTCCTGGGCTGTTTAGGACATAGCCAAAGGAAAAACAAAAAAAACCCCCAAAAAACGGTTCTTCTTTTTTTGAGAATATTTTCTATATTCTTCTCTTAAGGACCACAAACATCCTATAAAATTCTGCTCTATTTAAGTCTTCGCTATCTTTAAAATAATTTAAAAAATGAAACTATTTCAAATACTAATCCTAATAACTAGATCTATAAACCATTCTCATAAACTAATACTCATTTTGTTAGCCAAAGGGGAAATACAGCAGAAAATCTGGGATCAAGCATAAATGGCTCATCCAAAGACCACAGAAAAAAATTCATCTATGGCTTCATTTTCCATGCTGGTTTTCCAGGATGGTCCTGAACTTGCTGATTCATGGTACAATTTTGTGTTTTAATGTAGCCAAAGAGAAACAGTGGCATGTTGGAGCCAACTTGTATAAGCCTGAGAGAGCTGACTGTTTAATCTGTGGGCCAAGTGTTAAACACAGCCATCATTAAAAACTAAATTATACAAACTTACAATTAAACAAATTACATTAGAAATTCATCACACTCTAGTTATTTCGCTCTATTTTATTATTATCTATATGGTTGAAGTTAATTACACCTACTTGCATAGCGGAAATACTACGGATGAGTTAGTGTGCGTGCCCTCCCAACCTCACGTTCGGTTATGTTGCGTTGACAGCGTGGAACTGCTCATGCAGGAGTGCTTACGTCACAGAAATCAGCAGAGGCAACAAATCAGAACCTCTGTTATCCCCAAGCAGGTAGCTAAGCTTTTACCAGCACACTATGGTATTCATTCCAGCTTTTCCTTGAGGGACTAGAACTAGAATTCTGAAGGAGAGAATTGCAGGACTAATAGACTTTCCATCACTGCATGTACAGGCACATACCAGCAAACCACATGCTGCCAAACCATTACTGGCCCAGAGTTTCCAATTAATCTCTCATTGATTTACTATTTCCATTATCTTCTAATGAAATTAGTCTGACTCGGAAATGAATTGCACATTAGTAACAACTCCCACAAGAATAACATCTGCAAGAAAAAACTGACCGGACATTTGTATAATCCTGCACAATGTTCACATGTTTTGAGGAATTATCTCATTAAGTCCTCATAATCACTGTTATGTTGAGTTTTATTATCTCCATATAACAGGTGAGGAACATGAGGGGAGGTGACCTGTCCAAGGTCACATACCTAGTAAGTTGCACAGTCAAAACTCAAACCCAAGAATCCAAGTCCAGTGCTCTTTAGACTCTACCACAGATTATTGCCTTTATGTTGATTTGTCCTGAAAATGGGAATTCTTTCAAATACCATTTGGGTTCTCTTTTCTCCTTCCTTTGATAAGCGGTGAAGCCAATGACAATGCGCTCATGTCCGCGTTTATGGATAATGACCCCCACGGCCCTGCTTCCTTCCTGACCACACACAGAAACCGTGTCTACACTGCTGCAATATCCTAGATAAGTCAGATCCAAAGTCACTTTAACTTGAATTCCTAAAGATGTTGTAGATATGTGGGCACATTGAGGAAGTGTTCTGTGCTTTGGATCTAAGTTATTCAAAACCAGGGGAAAGGTCTGCGGTATCTAATTTAAATCAAGTTAGAAATAAGTATAATAGCGAATAAAGAAGCCAAGTTCTTGCACTCGAGTGGTGAAAATAGATACATATGCATATACGTGTGTGTTTTCTGTTTTATGCACACATACACACTACATGGGGAGGACAAACACACGTGTACACATATACGTGCATATGCGTGCATATACATAAACCTACACACAGCTGTGTGTGTGTGTCTGTATGTGTTGCGTATAGTTTGTTTATCCCCACTTTAGGGAGCTATACAGCAGAAAAGAAAAAAAAAACTGTGCCCTTTATCAGATACGTACACATTTTATTCTTGCAATATGTCTAAAATGATTTTATGACTAAATCCTGGGAAAAATGTGAAGAATGCTTGGCTAGATGCATGCTCTTCCAGTAAAAACACAACAGTGCTTATTAACTGTAGCACTTGGAGAAGCCTTTTCAACATGATGTACATTTTTGTTTTAGCTTGAGACTACATCCTGTTTGGATCTAAGTTTTCTTTGGCTTTCAGGGAAAGTTTAACTGATTGGATAATATGGGCCTTCAGGCCCTCCAGTGCATGTTCACCACTAGAGGACAAATGAAGTGCTAGTCCATTAAACTGCCTCGGCCCTCAGACTCAAGCCGGGGTTAAAACCTTGAAATGTTTTCTCAACACATTAAGCAGAAATAACTATAACAACGGCAAAAAACAAACCCTTGTGTCCCCTTGTCAGGATTTTTCAGACTGTCAATTGACTGACCTTGTAGCTGGAAAGCATTTTAGAGGCTGTGTAAGAAAAGTTTAATGTGGCAGTGGATGGATACAAAGAAATTCTTAGAGGTCATTAGTGAACTACTAATACTGGTATCCTGAGAATAGATAATGGAGTTTTTATTTTATCTCACGATTTTGGTGGGGTTATTTATGGTGATGACTTAAAATGATGTTATTTAACCAACATTTTCTTGGAAAGAAATTTCCCTACTGTTCTACTAGAACTGTAAGTCAGTGGGGCCAAGGCACTGGTCTTTGCTGAGGACACTTTAAAATAATCAGCCTGTCACATTAAAAGCAAATACTTTCTCAGCATCTCTCAAGACTGAAATAGTGAAAAGTGTGTTGCCTTCTAAGTATATCAGAATTAAGTCATTTCTGCCTCATGGGTCCAGAAGACAGGAGGTAAATGTGTCTGAAGGGTGTCACCTAATTCTCCCTCTAACCCAGGGTCTTAGCTGGGGGGCAGTTTTGTCTCCCAAGGGACAGTAGGTGAAGTCTGGAGACATCTGTGTTTGTCATAAAATGGAAGTGGGTACCAGCATCCAGAGGGTATGCGCCAGGGATGCTGCTAAACATCCTACAATGCACAGGCCAGCTCCCCTCTCCCCCAACCTTCCACCCCCAACAAAGACATAACAGTGTTGCTGCTGAGATTCCATGCTCTAACAGGGGTGGGGGTTGGGGGGGGGGGCACAAACAAACAGCTGCAATGAATTTTCCATTAGCATTCTAATTGGTTTCCGGGTTTCCTGGGCACCCTCAATACCTTGTTTTCTAAATACTTGCTACTCATAGTGTGGTTCACAGACCACAGGCATTGGCATCACCAGAGAGCTTCTTAGAGATCCAGAACGTCGGGTCCCACCCAGACCAATAGAACCAGAAGGTGCATTTCAACAAGAAGGCAAGGTGACTCATATACATTTTATAGTTTGCGAAGCACTGTGTAAGCTTCCCTTTCATCTATCCTCCAATCCTTGTGCTCACTCAGCATTAACTCTTTCCACTCTGCCCTCTGATTAAGCAGATCTAGTAAAAAGCAGCTCTCCTTGCCCTTCGACCTTTCCTTAAATTGTTCCCTTCAGCCCAGGCTTCAGCCTTGGCTCACAGCAGAGACTACTGTTCATCCTATGGCCCTTTCGGATGGAGTTAGCTCATCCCCTACAGCCCTGTACAGGGCCTTTTCTCCTCATTCAAAAATCCTTTTTCTTCTGACTACGCAGTCAAGCCCAGATGACATGGTCATTCGCTTATATTTATTGCTTCAAAGTACCAGTTTTCAAGTCACTTTAAGCCTTTATAGATGTTCTGGGTACCTGGCTGATGGCATTTCTATTCAGCCTACCCTAACTGCTGAATTCTTCAGTGACCACATGGGTGGACATCTTACAGAAGAACTCCTGGTTTCTTCATTTTTTCTATAAGGAAGGGCAACTACCACACGCCCCGCCCCCGCATAGGCTTCAGAACATTCATTCATTCATCAAACATTTACAGTGCACCTTTTTTGTACCTGACTCTATGCTAAAGATATTAAGAATACCATATTGTACTTGTTCTCAAAGAGCTTATAGTCTAGAAGAGGATGGGGAAAGAAGTCTTTATTTTGGCATGAGAAAACTTCAAGAATTACAAGCCAGAGAAAGGCTCAAAGAAGGTCATGGTCTATTCTTGTTGGAATGGGATATTTTGACCATTTTTGTTGGCTAACACTGTAACCCAGTAGTTCCCACATGCTATTCTGAGAACCAGGGCCAACCCATGGAAACAAAGAAAAATAAAGACAATATAGTGAATTTGTCATAATGCTAAATTTCTATGATTTATATTGAGATTATATTATTCTCACTCTGGGGGTATTAAAATGTCCTTTCCTTTTTAAGAAGATTGGAAAAGTATTTTAAAGTGTCCTTATAACACTTTACAAAACAAAAATGAGACATGCAAATATTAGTTCCCATTAATTTTTAAAACTTATCCTTGAGACCTAGCAGCGGCTCTCAAGGTCTGCGTGAGGGGGGCATTTTTGAGGGAGGGGGTAAGCTCTTTACACAAAATAGAGAAATCGCCAATTGTTCTTGATAAAAATGGGAGGGCTGATGGAAATTATGAATACTTACATGCCTCTAAGACACCCCTTGATTACTATCACTAATGAAATAAAATATTTGGGAATGATTGTCTATATAGGGGTTTGAGAAGTTTTTCTCATCCCCTTTCCTGGAGGAGGTAGACTCAGGACCTTGGGGACAGTGGCGGAAATTTCAATGTGCTGAGTTAAGATGTTAAAAGCCCTTGAAACCACGTGGCCTTTTTTTTTTTTTTTTTTTTTGAGGGAGTGCTTTTCTTCTTTGGAATATTCATTCCTATTGGAACTCGTATACACGTTTTGGGCTGCTAAAAGGGAAAAGCCTCCATCCCAAGAAGGCCAAGGATGGTCAGCTTAGGTAACTTGTACTTCTGGCCTCAGAAAGAAAGCCTCCAATGGGTGCTCTTTTACTCAGATTTATCGTTTCACCTTTTCTCCTCATAAGGGTGGTTCTATGTTGATGGCAGAGACAGGAGGGTGAGCCTATGGTAAGGGCAGCAGAGGGGGCTAGATTTTAGTGGGGGCCGTGCCCGCAGTTCGCCTTCTGTTCCCAGATCACCTTGTGTTTTGACGAGAGAGATGTTACTGAATTTCCTAGCCCACTGCCCATTCTTCCTTCATCTCCCTTGCTGTCATCTCCTTGCTAAAGTGAATTCTGCCCTTGCACTACATCATTCCTCACTCTGGGTGCTTTCTCTGGGTTGCCTCATCCACTCCGAACTTGACTCCTCATTTCTGTACTGAGGTTTCCCACATCGCTGACCTTCAGATTCATATTCTCAGATTCTCACCAGCTTGTCCGTCTCGGAAAAGTCCAGAAATGTCCAAAACTGAGCTCAGTACCTTCTTCTCTCAGCATGCTTCATCTCCTTTATGTCTTATATTTTTATTAGTCATGTAGTATGCCATTTTGTAGAAAAATATCAGAAAGCAAAACAATTAGTTAAATCTAAAAAGAAATCTGGTAAGCAAAAAGATAAGTTTTGAAAAAAAGTTAAGTTGCTTAATATATATATTCATATCTTTCTATCAATTGTTGGATACATGAATGTAGTTTTCCTTCTGGATGAACATTCACATAGAAATTTGATTTTCTAACTATAATCTAATTTTGGCAGATATTCCCATAAAGTATCTCATTTCTGAGTGTCATTAGAGCCAGCATATTGATTAGAGAAGGAAAGAAGGAAAGAAATTCTTGGATGGAGCTCTAGGGTCAATGTGGACTTCTGAGCTCTCTCCCTCTACCATCTCTGCCAGATTCTGATAAAAGCATAAAAACTGAGGTAAAAAGAACCGGAAAGTAACGGCTAAGTTATCAGGACAATACGTTTGGTTAAACAGGAAGCTTATTTATGAACAGTGTACTTCTGTGAACAGGGGGTCATATTTCTCTTTTACTAGGCATGTGAAATACGTTGTCATTATTTGGACAGTTACTATCTCCCTAAGCCAAGCAGCTGGTGAGGATGTGGAGATTGCCCTGACAAGAGTTTAACACTGTAAATACCAGCATAAACTACTTATCCACCAACGAGACTGCTCTAGGATGTGACTTTTGGATTGTCACAAAGCTTTTAAGAGCGGAAACAGGAAGAGCTGTGGCCGAGACTTTTAGTTGGGCAGATGAGATGGTATAAAGAAAGGTTATATCACCAACAAAAACAACCTCTGCAGATTTCACCTCCAGTAGGAGGAGTGCCCACTGGTGGAAACGTTTTGAGTCTCTAGTTAAAAAGAAAAATAATCAATATTGACTTTTAACTGTTCAGTTCTCAGCAGTTGCAACAAAAGCACCATGTTTAAATCTCATGGTTGTAACTGAGTATTTCTCTCCCTTTAGAGCAGGGGTCCCCAACCTCCAGGCCAGGGCCGGGTAACCACCCATGGCCTGTTAGGAACTGGGCCGCACAGCAGGAGGTGAGAGGTGGGCAAGCGGGTGAAGCTTCGTCTGTATTTTTAGCCGCTCCCCAGCACTAGCATCATCGCCTCAGCTCCACCTCAGATCATCAGGCATTAGATTCTCAAAGGAGCACCAGTCCCCTAGGCCAAAAAGGTTGGAGACAGCTGCTTTAGAGGCAACAGCTCTGCCACAGTGATCATTTGATTCTAGGATCTCAGGCTGCTACATTTTCCCATTCACCAGTTGACCCCTGTGGTTGAAGAAACAAGGCCCTCCTTTGTTGCCATTTATTTGCTTCCAAGTCTAATACTTGCTGGTCGCTTATTGGCCTAGAATTCAGAGTACTCTCTATGCATATTACTGACTTTCCTCTTTCTTTTTGCTCACCCTTTATTGTAGTTTCATAAAACAGGGACAATATACATGGGCCAGCAAGATGTTATAGCTTTTCTAACTTGTTTATAAAAAATTAGAGACGGCTAGATTATAGCAATTTTCTGGTTAACAATATGCACACAACCCACAAGCCAATAACAACAGAAGAAAGACAGACAGAACATAAAACATTACTTATGAGATCCTTCCCACCGCCTAGGGTCAGGTCTACAATGCATGCAAGTCTTGGCTGGAACAAATTAGGAAAGTCATTTCTCCTTTCAAGTGAGAATCATTTACGTGGGCCCAGACCTCTCCTGTTCTCATTTATTCAACTTCCAGTTCTCAGTGACATTAAGCAGGAGGAGAGAACATCTGGTGGCAGTCTCGGCTCCTGCCCCACTCCGAGTTATTGCCTCATGACTGCAGAAAAAGCAAGAGGGCAGCGCTGCACGGTGAAAGTTGTGGCCTCAGAGTTCCTACACTTTTTACAGATTTATGAATGATAGGTATTCGTGCTCCCTCACATTGAATGACATCTTACCTCTACAAAAAAGTTGTACACAACCCCGAACCTCTGTCTTGCCAACCAAGGGAGGGAGGCTGTTTAGCCCAGTATGAATTCAAAGTTGTAGATAAAAACTCTTTACTAACTCTATTAAAACAGTATTTTGGATTTTGAATACCTTGATTGGCATATATGTGCATATGAGTATATATACACATACACGTACATACAAGCATATAAATATAAACAGAGAGAGAGAGAGAAAGGCTGGGACTCTAGCTTGAACGAGAAGTCGGCCAGATCACAAACCTAGCAGAACACATTCAGCTTGGGACATGCACCACTAACTGCCTTCCAGCCAGAATCATAAACACACAAGGCATTTAGTGTTGCCTCATATGGCAGAAGCAAGAGGATGGAGTCCCAGGGCCTTAGCTGCCCAGCTGAAACATCAGCCTTCTTCCATTTTCTAAAGAGGGGTGGTTGAAAAGCTCTTTAAGCTATACTTTTATTACGCTTCACATTTATTATAGTGTCCTTCTCAGTGCCATCCTGTGATCACATCTTCATCCTCTTCTGCCCCCCAAACTCTCTGTGTCTTAAAAGAAGCACAGGAATGGCCAGTCTATAGGTTCTGTGGACACACATGACTTTTCCAAGCTTTGAGGTAAGTGTAAAGAAAATAAACTCTCCCTGCCATAGTCAAAGGAATAACGATCTTTTTAAAAAGCTTAAAATAAATATGACAACATAGTGACACTGGAGGGAGCTCTAAACATCTAGTGATAGAAAAAAGCATGCTGGAATTATATACTTAAAACTAAACAGGGAAGTGAATGTTTTGTGGGATACATACTGCATTCTAGATTTGCTTATCAGTGGTCCATCCTTGATATGGATCCAGAGTAAGTGTGTGCGAGGGTGAGGGGAAGCAGGTGGAGCAAACTAAATTCTCCTTAACTTATGACTTCTTAGCCAAAAAGGGAGGCCAATTATTCTTGACTTCCACATGACCTCTGTAAAGCATACCATGGAAATCTTTTCTTGAGGAGTTCTTTTAAGCAAAGAATTTAAGAAACGGGAAAATAACTAAAGAAAGATCAGAGAAAGTGGATCTGTTGAAACTAGGCATGTTCTGCTTTCCCATTTTCCATTAGAAGGTGTTTTGAGAGGAATGTGAGAGCTCCAGTCCCCCGCCCCCAATGCCCCTTGTGATGGGCGGGTACCTGGCTCACATCTGCCCTCTGGTCCAGAGCCCACCTAGGCACAACAAGCTATGACCTGACAGGCCATGCTAGGGTTGGGACATTTCCATAAATCAACACAACAGGGTCTCTAGTTCTCAGCCTCCTGCCTGACTTTAAGGCACAAGCTCACAGGAGCAGGGCAGAGCCCGCCTAGTGCAGTCTTTTCCTTTCTTCCGGTTCACAGCCTCAGGTTGTTTTCCAGCCCCTAAGCTGTACAGACACATCTCCAAGCAGACAGTTTTCTCATCCATTTCCCATGAAATGCCAGTGTTTTGTTCTAGGAGCTCATCCTTCAGCCCTAGGGGTATAACTACAAGCAAGAGGCTGATGGTACAGGCCAGGCAGAGCGTCCAGCCTAGAACTCACTATGTTTTGAATTAATAATAATCACTTTTCCAGTCACCCGGTTTTAGGTTGTAGGAAATTTTCTTCCTCCTTTTAACGATATTTACAGAACACTTAAATCATTAATGCCACTGCACTAGACTTGGAAGATGACCTGGTATTTGTCTAATATCTCAGATGCAAGCCTTTCTCATTTGGGTCTCTCAGAATACCAAATGTGACCTGTCAGCAAGAATCGACATTCCAACCCCTTGCCTTGCCTTGGAGAGTAAGACTCTGATCCAGGCGTGACATGCATTTGTACCAGTGCTTCTCAGCACACGTGACAGAAGATAAATCTACTCTGGGTCAACAAGTATATTGCAGGCTCACAAAAGTTAATAGTCAACTTTTGATTAAAGACACAATCTTTACTCTTAATGAGACATCTATTTATATCATACCAATAAAAGCCAAAAAAAGTCCTAGCTGTATGCTCTAAATGACTATATACTGAGAGTTAGAAACTACGTGACATAGTTTTAAAATTAATTTTATTTATTTTAATTAGTTTTAAGTAAAACTATATAATATTTTGATTTTATCCTGGAATATCTTTATTTTTATCTGCAAGCCATCACCTTTCAATTCCATTTAATATCAGTTTGACACTGTTTCCCCAATATCCACTACGATGTCTTACACCTTGTTGATGGAAATTATCCCTGCTGTAATTTCAAGCGCTCTCAGGAAGCTAGGCACAGACATCAAACAGACTGGTAATGCAGGAAGCAATAAGACAATCTGTTTGTAAAAACTAGGTTTCATAAAATGATAGTGCTGGAAGAGAAGAGGTCTCGAGGATGAATTATTTCAACCTCTCCTTTTGGCGGCTGAAGCACCCAAGGGTCCTAGTTGCCATGATTGACTGAGGACACACTGGTTTTCAAGCACTACTCTTGCCTTCTACTCTTACCATCAATAACTTGCAGCACATTCTGTCCTTGATCTTGGCTAATATTTATGCAAACCATGTGCAAAGTACCGTAATGTCCTTTACAGAACACTCCTGAAAGCAGTGCTCAAATGAAGACATAATATTTACTTGAGGTGAAGAGGCAGAAGTTGCGGGAGGCACTAGAATTGGGGGCTGGGAAGGGAAGCTGAGCTTCAGGGCTTTGAATCTGCTCCCCACTTCTTCAGGAAACGACAGCATGTTAACCAGCATGGGAAGGAGCTTGCACCATGTGCTGTCCATTTTTGGAAGCAGCAGACTGTAAACATGTGTTTGGGATGTGTTTTCTTTTGCTTTAAATGCAGATGAGACTGATTGTTCAACGTGCAGTCTTGAAATCTACCCTGGTCCTCATAGCCTTGCCTTCTCTTCCCTTTCTTTTCTCCCTCTGCAGTTTTCCTTCATTAAATTAAAATGAGAGACACAGGAAGTAGAGTATTTGGAGGAATGGTGTGGTGATATAATTTTTGGATTCCTTTTCTTTCTAAATTAATTATATCAAAAACTCAAAACCTTTTTCAAGAATCTAAAGGAGATTCTAGCAAGCTCTATTTTGATTTATTCTCAGTCAACTAATAATGAGATGTCTCTATCTTCAAGGCAATGTAAAGATCGACCAGCTCAAATAGATCACACTCATATTTGAAGGCATTACTAGGTATTCGACTTCCATAATACCTGTAGTATGGAATCAGATTGGTAAAAGTTCGCAGCAGAGGGAAGTCAGAGGTCATCTATAAGGAAATCATGGTTCAGAAAGATGATGTGATGAACCCAAGGTCACGAAGGAAGTACAACGGTCCCCCACCAAGCCACAGTTTCACTTTCCGTGGTTTCAGTTACCACTGTCAACTGTGGTCTGAAAATATTAAATGGAAAATTCCAGATATTTAGAGAGAGGGAGAGACCACATTTACATAACTTTTATTTCAGTCTATCGTTACAACTGTTCTATTTTATTATTCGTTATTGTTGTTAATCTCTTACTGTGCCTAATTTATAAATTACTTTACATTGGTATGTATATATAGGAAAAAAGAGTACACATAGGGTTCAGTACTATCTGAAGTTTTAAGAATGCACTGGGGCCTTAGAATGTGTCCCGGTGGATAAGGGGGGACTGCTCTGGTAATAATGAGTGTCAACTAGGCTTGTGAGGCACTACTCTTATCCAAGAGTTTTAACTTCAGGTTAATGAAATTAGTACATGATTAAAAGGTTTTTTTTTTTTTTTTTTTGTTTTTAAATTTAAAGTTCTCCCCTAAGGCTACCACTTCATTATTCAAAATAATGTGAACAAAATGAATAGAGTAGAATACTGCTGGGCAGACCAACATCTAGGCGGACATTCAAATGGCAGTAACTTCTTTCTCTATGGCACACTGAGATCACTAAGAGCTGACCTTCTTCTGGTCAGTCTGTCCTCAGGAATACATTGACACATATTCTTCTAAAGTACCTGTACCACCCTTTGGATGCTGAAGATGGTTTCATTTATAATATCTTGTACACCTTTATGTCATTTCAATTAGATACTGAAAGGTACTCAGTAAAATCCACACTGTAGCTGAAGGAGCTGAAAAGCAAGGAAACTAAAATACTCAAGGGCACAATACTACTAGCTAGTTGTAGAATAAGGTTAGAAACCTATGCTCGGAAATCCCAGGTCAGTGGCTTTTCACCATTGGATCTGTGCAGCTGGAAGCCCAGTTGGAGGCTCCGGGCTGCACATCCACTGTGAATGTGGCCAAGTCTGGGTAAGTCTGGATGGCCATGAGGTAGATGGACAGACATTCTCTCTGTATAGAGGCCTATATGATGAGCCTCATGAGAGAAAAAGAAACTGGCTGACAATAAACCTTCCAAGGCTAAGACTGCCACATGGTATCTGAAGTTAAGTAATTCTTGAACTTTCTCAGAAGCATGCAGTTTAAGGAAAGGGATAAGAAAGAGGGGAAGAGCGGTGTCACTAGGGAGGGCTATACCACTGGGAGCATCTACCAATGCAGCCTCCTGGGACAGAGGGAAGGAAGGGATGGTGGGGTCATAAAGACTTACATGAGCCTGCCAAGGTTTGTGGAGTGGGGGAGGGGCACGTCTCCCTACCTCTACTTGGCAACAAAGTAAAAGAATGAGTAATCACCAACACTTCTGACATCAAAGCGCAGAAACAGGAGCTGATGAAACATTCTGGAAGGGTGTCTGGGGCCATACCAGACAGTGATGGAGGGAGGAGGAGGGGCGCCATGTACCAGGGAGGAGAGAGGTTGGGACCTGCTTAGGAGAGCCTTGATGTCCCAGGAACAGCCAAGAGAACACATATGTTGGGGGCGGTGAGGAGGATAAGAATTTGAAGAAAGTATTATATTACAGGTATCTTAATTAGCATTCCTCAAATGTTTCTTTAGTATGGTATAGCCTCCTGAAATTGGAGTTAGTGTCTCATTTGAATATACTGTCATAATTTTAAATAATGGCTTCACCAAATTCTGCTTTCACATTTGATCTCTTCCACTTCTAAATCCAGTTTTTTATTAAACATGTTAAGAGAAAAGCTGTTGTCTTATATTTTCCTTCACCAAATGGATACCCTAAAGAGGATGAGAATGAGGACTATGATGAGGTTGACGGTAATAAAAGTTAATGATAATTTAGGCCTTGTCATCTGATAGACACAAGTTAATGATGAATTTTGCCCTTTAATGTTCATAACAACCTTTATGGCTTTAATGTAAGGAAAATGAGGATAATGTGGTTAAATAACTTGTCCAGATTATCACAGCTAGTAGGTCGCTGTAGTAAAACAGGAACCCAGGTGTGTCTAATTCCAAAACCCAGTTCTTACCCTGACACCCGAAGTGTTAGGCACACACTAAGTGCTTAATAAATATTGGTGATGGAACAAATGAACAGGCTAAAACAATACATGGGTTCTAATGTTTAGCCAGTCAAATGACAGAATGAGCTTCATTCTTCACCTAACTTGGTGAAATACAGCAACATGATATAAACAGTCATTAGAATTGAACAATGCCACTGGATCAATATTTCCTGCCAAGGAATAGATGACTCTGACTTGCTTTGACATTTATTTTCTAAAACGAAGGAACTCAGTTTTGCCCCGACATTTACAAAGCAGCAAGAGATGGTGACAATGAGAACCTGCTCTGGTCTACAGAACTGCCCTTGCTTTCGTCTTCCATGTGCAAAGCATGACAAAAATGAAAGCCACAATGACAGCAGCAGCAACAACAACATGGTAATTGTAGTTGTTTTTGGTGTATTTACTTTTTAAGACTAATTAAGAATTGGATTTGCAGTTTATGTAACTTAAAAAGCTAGTTTATAGAGGCCTAAGGTTGTTTTTAGACTATTTTAAAATCTCTGAGTCATGCAGAACCTAGGCCCTTCCCAGCCTCTCCACATCACATGTCTCAGTCTGTGATTTTTCAAACTTTGAGTTTCATAGAAGTTCCACACAATCGTGTTCCCCCTGCTGGTCGTCTGTGGAAGCTATGTCTGGGGGAACACAATGAAGGTGGGTGAGAAGGGTATTGTTAAAAGCAAGGAACAGGTTTAGATTGGCTCTAAAGGGATTTGACATTTGGAATTAATCCTTCAAGAACTGAGCTTGGGTTCATGTTTTGTGCTGCAGAGGACAGGCATCAAATCGCCAAAAATGTATGAGGAGCTTTAACTAAATGGTAGCAGCGAAACAGAGAATGATGTAGGGTGCGGACTTGGGGAGACCTGGGTTCTAGTACTGCTTCACCCTCTTACTTTCTGTGACCTTGGGCAAGTCACACCCTATAGCCCCCTTCCTTCCCTTTATTATTACTTTCAATTTTGAAAGGCTGCGACTCCACTGTGTACTTGAGGTCTCTTTCCTGAAGGAATTTATAATCTAGTTGGTACTACAAGACCTACTATCATAAACCAATTAGAAAACGAACAACTACTAAAAGGCCTTTCATGGTGAAGAAGAACCTGAAATGGCCTTTGAAGAATATATCTGATTTACAAAAGTGAGGTACAGGAGGACATTCATCTCTAAGGCTCACACTGGGATTTCTGACTAAGACTCACTTCGTAGGCTCTGTCAGGCTTTTTCTGATGTAGCAACATTTTAGAGGTTATGATTCAACCAGCTGTTTGTCTAAACCTGTCTAAGGGGATGCCTTCTAACATATCACTCCCTGCTTTAAGAAAAGTTAATATGCACAAAGTTAAATATATAAAAGTGTAATCCTTTGCTTTACTAAATTGCTTTATTTTCTAATATCTTCACTATGAGTTTCTTTTAAGTTGAGAACCTCCGATGAACTACAAGTATGTTAGAATCATTCATATATCTACGCATATTATACACATCATCTGCGGAACAAAGTGAATTTGAATTGTGTTCTCTCATTGTAAGTAACAGTGTTTCTTTGGAATAAGAATGGTTAACGTCAAAGATGTAAAATTCTTAGAAGATAAAAGCCTAAATGATGCTTGCTGATATTGGCTACAGTCCAAGCTCTTGAAGAAAATGACGTATGCTGTGCATTAATCAATAATAATTATATATGACTAATTTTCATGACTTATAGACTCTAGGCTATGGCTATCTATTAATCTTCCTAATACTACATTCCACTTCAATACGGATATACAATGATAGATCTGTAATAAGTAATTATGCTAAAATGGAAAAATCAGAATGTTGTTCATAGGTAATGCTCAGTGAAAGCCCTTAATAACATGGTTCTTGTTACAACCTGGACAAAATTTACACACAGTCATAGCAACATCAACCTGGTATTTTCCTGTAAAGACAAGCAGGGATCTGTGAGCTCTCACCCAGATTCTTCTAGCCATCTTCTAGAAAGTTAAAAAAAAAAATCTTGCTGGCAGCATCAGGATTTAAGAAATCGGGGAGAGGGTAAGAATAGGAGGAAATGAGAGTGGGGATGAGGATCACATAAGAGGTTCAAGGACGATTAAACTCCTGCCTATAATCGACTTGGGAGAGAAATGAACGTCATCTTAGCGTGGATGTGCTGGCTTAGGGAAGGGCCTTGAGGTTCTAGTCATTCAAAGTCCTGGCTCAGATCTCATGCCTTCCTCTGATTTCCTCAGAAGAAGTAATTTCTTCACCCACTAACATCCAATATCACTTGATTTATAAGCTATGACATAATTTGTTTAACAGTTGTTCAAATATATGTCTTATTTCCCTTAGTAGACTGTCAGCTCCCTGAGGTTAACCTTTATGTTTTAATTCATTTCTCTAACGTCCAGTATCTTGCTCTAGGGAGCCACTCAATAAACATTAGTTAAATACAGGACTAAATGCATGAAATATAGATTTTGCTAAATCAAAGCAGTAAAAATGCTGTTGGAGCTTGTACACAAATTCTGAGATTTTATCATCTGATTAAATTTGTAAATGTTGATTTCTGAACTGTGAAGTACAGCATATGAACTCTGCCAACAGCAGAAAACTTTCTAAAAGTCTTCCCTTTGCTGTGTGTGATCCTAGGCACCCAGTCCAGAGCTTGCATTCAAAAAAATTAAAGTAAGAATTTGTGTTTGAAATAACTCAGATCCAAGATTTATACTACTTTAATTTTCCCTTTCTAATAAACAAAACAACAAAATAAAACTCTACCAAGTAGCTCAACCATATTCAAATATTTATATAATTCTATCCATGGCAACGGTCTCAATATTTCAGAAATTTAATTTCCAGGGTCCCCCACCTCAATAGACAATAGAAGGAAATGGGTCTCAATGTCACAAACTTCAGCACCTCTCAAGGAACTAATTAAATCTCCTAGGACTCCCTCACCCACACCCTAAGAAATCTGAAGGGTGTGCAAAATCCAAATGCAATTCAACACCATTATAATAAAAGCCTTTTACTTATATGAAGCTTCATCTTGAATTTCTTTGTCTCTTTCCCCCCACAGAGTAGCAAATTTCCAAATTCCCCAAATGTCATGAGTTTGGCAATGGGACAATGGCATCCCCAGTGAGTGCCCTGGTGAGAGAGCTTGCTCCTCTCTAGGCCACGCTGTGGGGCTGTTGTCTCTCTTGGGAGATTCAGGCATCAACAAAGTGGATGAGCACTGGTCACAGAGGGAAACTCAGGCTCTGAGGTGACAGTGGACTGCAACCCACATGGGGAGGCCCTGAACCCAGCCTTCTGACACCGAAGTGCTGCCCCGTGAAGAAAAGTTCTAGAGTTCTCTAGTCTTAGGATGGAGTGTTTTTTTGTCCAGTCACGAGACAAAAAGAGTTATCCCAAGCTCTACTCAAAGCACCCTGAAAACGAATAAAGGGGAAGGGAAACAGCACTTGCTAAATGCTTTGTTTAAATGTGTCAATCATTATGCTGCATGTTTTATAGTTAATCTTTACACAAGCATGCAACGTTCCAACGACTATTCCATTTAAAGACAAATGAAGTTCAAAAAAACTTCCTCAAAAATGACATAGCAGGATTCAAACTCAGGCCTGTCTGGTTCTCAAATCCATGTTCTCACCATACAGCACGTTGCCTTTCAAAACAAAAAACTTGTTTTTAGGTATACAAAATAGAGCTTGTCCATTCTGTAGAAGACGAGGCTCCTGACTCACCCTTTTTGTTACAAACTTGAGCTATAACATTCACTTAATTCTTAGATTGACCCTCTTCCACTGTGGGCTCATGTCCATGAAATAGGAACCAGGTAAAAGAAGTCTATCTAGCAGTTGTATTGTGTACAACAAATGTTTAATGAATGGATGAATTAATCTGAGTCAGCGGGTGAGAGAATCAATGAACAAACGCAACTGACAAGTCCATACTCGGATTAAAATGACAACCTTGGTCATTAAAGTAATGCATCTTGTTTGTTTGTTTGTTTGTTTGTTTAAAATCCATGTCCCATGGCATTTTGGTGTCTGGAGAAAAAGCCTTTGTGTGTGATGGCAGTCTGGCCTTTTTCACTGACACAGTAGCCCACCTGTGTGGGAGCCACCTAACTCTGGCTAAAGTCAAGATTTCCTCTGTAAGTATCTAGCTTCAGGAAATGGATATTAAAGAATTAGTTATTTGGGCAAACAAGAGTTACTTTACATTCCTATATGCATTTTAAAAGTGAAACATATTCCCAAAGTCAAAAGGTAAGGGTAATCAAACACCACTCTACTCTGGGTTTTAAAATGAATCACAGATTGTTTATAGAAGAGATGCTTAATTTGGGGGATAAAAATTGACCTGCTTTCTATTGCCTAAAGGAGCTAATTATAATGTGACCAGGCAGTTATTATATACTCAGATGTGTCCATAGGCCTTTAGATTTCCACAGCACAGATAATCTTGCTCCTGGCTATCACTTATACTAGGTGTTAGGTACTAGATACAGAAATGAATCTCTATCCTTCATCATCTTTCACTGTTCAGGGAATCCTGGTCAATTCCTTGGTATACTGTACACTAGACACATCTAACCAACCAAACTATCAGAGAATGAGGTCATATTGCTTATCATTCACTGTTAAAACCCATCCAACTCATTCTGGTATGATCCATGTAGCTACTAAGCCCTGGCCTTCACTCTCTCTCCACTCAGAATTCACTTTCAGCTATTATAAGGAAGCCAAAGATAAAACAGCTTCTGCATAATGAAACACTAATCCCCAGAGTGTGACGCCCACGACACAAATGAATGCTAGACAGAAGATAACCAAATGTCTAGACTTATTCAAACCTGTTTCTCATAGTTTAAACTTGTACTCACTGCTTCATCAGCTTATGGACCATAAACCGATTTAAAAACACACAAGAGAACAACAACAAAGAGCTAAACCCAGTAGAATCTCTTCACTTGGGCCTCTTTATTTGAGTTTATTTAGTTCGTGTTCCTTTACCTATCCAAATATAGTAATGCCTTCTTAAAGTGATACCAGCTTATTGAAAATCACACACAGTTTGAAGTCTCTGAAAGAGAGAATGGATTTTGTTCTTTTTCCTAAATATATTGGTAGACTGGAAATATTTCATAGTAAGTTTCTTTTTCTAGCTCCTTAAAATTAAATAAGATTGTATAATTTAAGGATCTGTGGATTTGTGTTTACCACAATGAACTGAAAATATCGCTATGTGGATTCTAGAATGATAAAGCAGCTGTAATTGGCTGAGCATATTACACCTCAGGCATTATACCTGGAGCCTCGAACCAACCTCACTTCATTTTTATAACACTTCTCCAAGGTACTCATTTTCCTAGCTATGATACCAATTGTGTCCTCTGGCGAATTACTTCATGACTTGATTACTCCAACAGGAGTAATAATATTTAAAACATCAAGGATTAAATAAAATAAAACTTGGCCAATTACTTAATATTAAGCAGTGAGACAAGTTTGTATATGCATATATAATTCTAATAATAATTCATAAATAATTCATTTTTCTTTTATGTTTTTGTTAAGGTACCTCTTGACACATAATTTCTAATAAATGTAAAAACTGAATTCAAATTTTGAAGGAAGTTAGAAATTGAGATCGGAGGCCTCACTGATTTGTACCCCAACGGGACAGACCAATTCATGTAGCGATTTCTTTAACATTTACCTTTCATTATGCACATAAATAAAATTCATTAAAAGTGACAATTTAAGCATATCACATCCCTTTCCCACCAAATATTTTTAATGTAGAATTTGAAGATCCAGAGGAATTATTTCGACATCCAAGTCCTAGTTTTACCTTGGCAGGTGGGACATATTGCTCAGTAGGAAGCAAGGGCAGGAGCAGCTGAGGAAAGGATCTGAGAGTGAATCCTGCCCACCGGTCCAGCTTTGGGAAAGAGCCGGGACACCATATGCGATAACTTTAATTTACCCTTTACTTGTTTAGCGAAGACAAGGTAAATTAAGTAGCATGTTTATTAATGGAAAACCTTAGTGACAGCCAAAGTAAATGCTTAAATCTCATTTGTTCTACTGTTATCTAGAGCTTTGCTGCTCCAAGTATGGAACAAAATGGGGTTCTGAGAATCCCACTCCTCTATATCTCTTCTGAAAGTAGGAATTAAGGCAGAAAAAAGGAGGGAAATTTTTAAATCATTTTTATTTTCCTCCTCTCAACTGAGTGAGGAGAATTATACACGGTGAGGGGGAAAGGGGCCAGTATATAAGTCAATAATATAAACAGGATTGTAGATAAAGTGTTTAATTTATTCACAAGAAAAAATATCAGGCTTTCTTTTATTTAGTATGCCTATAACAAATTGTTGTTATCTAGTTTCTATAAAGTAGTGTTTATGAATTGAAAAAAAATTTAGGCAATAATTTATATGGTTGTGAGTACCTGAAATAACACGATTTCTTAGAAGGATCCCATCATTTAGATTGTATTAATGTAAAATGACTTCCTCCCTCAAAATTTTATGGCCCAATTATTAATACTATATTATACGTCTACTTTCTTTGTACCTACCCTCTTTCTGTGTGGCGTTTTCTAGACAAAGCTTTTGCTATAACCATGGAGCATAAAACAGAGCAATCTGTAAAATATAAGAAAAAATAATGCCTACCTTACAGGGTTGTTGTGGGGATTTAATGAGACAACACATGAAAAGCACTTAGCAAAGTTTCGAATTAGATATTCCATAAATGTCAACTATAATTATTATTCCTGTCAGTATATAAACTTCTTTTTAAGAAGAAGATTTTTTTTTTCTAAAGAAATTTCCAGCTTAACTTGTACACCCTAAATTTTAAAGTAATTTCCCTACATACAGTGTCTCAGACCCCTCTGAATCCCACCTGATTTTCAATGTGCTTCTTTAATGGTTCCAATCTCTTTCTCCTTGGATTATGGCTATGTGTGTATATGCCTGAATTCCTCTGTTACATCTTTAGTTTCAGGAAAGCAGAAACCCTATTTAATTTATCATGGTATACTTAGTAGAATGTGGCTTAGTACCTTGCATAAAACAGGCTTTTAACAAGTGTTTACTGAATGAATAAATGAAGACATGAGGGAATAAAATGGCGAAATATATGGCGAAATAAATCCTGGGGCCTCCTGGGCACTTATCCTACCAATATTTTAATCTTTTTGTCAACTTCCCCTAAAATAAATGTTTAATGTTTTGTTCACAAACCCCAAATTATTAATTTTCTAGAATATAAATTTAAAAAGGAAAAAAAAAGTTGACTATTCAAAGGAAAAGGTCCACCTCATCTGGATTGACTTGTCACTAATATCAGTGGTTCCATCACGAGTTTGGTTCATGGATAACATTTCTGGGACTTTTGAAAGGCTTTCATCATGAAGGAAAGACAAACACCAATAATAATTTCTGAGTCATAGCTCTTAAGGAAAATCAGAATAAAAAAAGCATTTGTTTACATGTCTACCTTAACAAATAGAGGGAGTTAAAACTTTTTTATGGCCTATGCTGCTTTTCAGTTCATGAATACTATAACTAACAAGCAAATGATACCATTTTGGTTCGAAGAACAAATCCATGACTCTGTCCCTAAAAAGATTGATCATAAATTATCAACATCTCATACTTAAATGACATTGCCATTCCAGTTAACGGTACTCTCATACTGAGATCTAAGCCAAGTTATAAGTATATGTTCAGTAGAACAATATGGTCAAACTCCGTACAAACAGTATACCGAATAGTATACCAGCAAAGACAATCAATTTAAGTAAAATTACATTCAGTAACAATAATTTATATAAATGTGTACTTTTTGACAAGTTAGACTCTATTGTAGAAGGTCAGGACTACATAAGCCTAGCATGGAATAAATGATTAGTAGCAACTGGTTCGAGAATTCTAAGTTTGACCTTGTTATCAAGAAGAGACAAACCTGAGCCAAATGGGACCTCCGTGTTTAGAATATGATTCTGTAACTTTTCGCCTGCCAGTACCTTAATTTATCCTTTAAAGAATTGGTCCAAAAGTCAACTTCTCAGAAACCCTCTATATTAATTCCATCTTTAACCTTAGGGTTCTTGAGGTTAAAAACTATGTGCATGAATGAATGAGTGAACAACTGAATAAAGGGAAGGGAAGAAGCAGTGAGCTAGGGTGAGTAATGAGAGTGCAGGTCAGATTACTCTGGTCCAGCAGGAGATTGAAAAGTGAACACTGTTCTAGTGCTACAAAAAGATATTTGGAACATAACAGGTGCTTAAATGTTCATTAAATGAAAGAAGTAATAAATAATTCTTTTTGTTGAACTGTTTATGTTTAGAACATGTAGTTTCTCAAATTATTCTCTTTATCCAAGTAGATATTGCTCCCTTGTGCTATGATTTCCTTTCTCTAAATTACAAATCTCTGGTTCCTTGTGAAAAGTTCTGGCAATTGTACAGAAATGGATTTTTTTTTCCAGTTTTATTGAACATAATTGCCATACATTACTGTATAAGTTTAAGGCATACGACATGACAATTTGTATTTACATATACTGTGAAATGATTACCATGGTATGTTGAGCTAACATCCATATTCTTATATAGATATGATAAAAAGAAAATAATAAAACAATAAAAGAAAAAAATGTTCCTCCTTGTGATGAGAACTCAGGAATTTTTAACTGTCTTAACAACTTCCCTACAGTACATCACACAGCAGTGTTAGCTATAGTACTTAAATGAAAAACTGGGAGGCCATACGAAGGGCACTTCTTTACGAAGGCACATTAACTCGCCTGCTCCTATCCCCAGTACAGCACTATGGCTTTCGGAAATGTTTGGATTTGGAATAAAGTAGAAGGTGCAGAAATTGACTTCAATGCATGGCATAGCATATGTCAAACCAAAGGAAAAATAGAGAAGCATGGTTCACTCATGAGACTTGGACAGCCTGACCCTCCAATGCTCAGAATGCTAAAAATGTTAGGGATTAATAGTAACAATTTAGTGTAAATGAAGCAACAAATTTCTATTTGTTCCTTAGATATAAAGTATTAGCTTGATGTGATCTGGAATTTGGCTGTGTTCTAATTTCAGGAATTTCGAGGGATGGAATTTACCACATGTCATCTATGTGGGAACTTTGTCTGTTCCCAGCCTGGGACATGACCATTGATATAGCCACAGAGGCTTCACTGGTTAGCTTTCGCTGAACCAGCCCCTCCATTTCCTAGTTGTGATTTTGCTCATTATGTAACTACACTTCCTAAGCCCCCATTTACTTTTCTATTGAATGAGGACAATAAGAGTACATAAATCTCACAACTGTAATGAGCTTTTGAAGAGCTTATGCGTGGAGATGTTTTAGTGTAGTGGCTGGCACATAATAAATGCTCAATAAATGGCATGTATTATAATCATTAGCATTGTAAATAATAACCAAAGCCTATTCTTATGATAGTTGTATTACTATCTACTCATTTACCCAGTAATTATCTAATTATTATAAGTATTATTTTATAATCTTAAAAATAACATTTAAAATAAATGATTTCAAATGTCCAAACAACTGGTTATAAAAATGAATATTCTCTTCCACTGTCAGATTTCGTGGTGTGCATGAGAGAGGCCTAGGCCTCAGTGGTGACATTCTCAAAAGGTGCGAGGCCCAGGCTGGATAACGTTCTATATTTCCCTTTGGAAAAATAAGCAAATATGAAAATCAAGGGTGCAAAGGGAGCCTTGAAGGGAAAGATATGTGAGGGAAACAGGTGGATGTGTGTGGTGAGCAGCTGTCCAAGTCTGCCACTGAGATACTGGGGCAAGTGAGTTTCGGCTGAAGGGGAAAAGATGGTGACACATTGGAAGAAATCTTGGGGCTTTCTGCCAGCGTTTGGCAAAGTCCACTCCTCTACTCCAACCATCCCCACTCCCAGCGGAGGGCAGTGGGAGTGGGTGGGGGTGGTGACAGACAAGTAACTGCTCTACCTATTATTTACAGAATTTTTCAAGGGCAAGCCCTCAATCTTTAGCCCAGTTGGCCATGATCAGGAGGCATTTAGTTCTGGTACAGAGTGAGACAAGGACCAAGGATAGCTTGTGATGGTGGGGGGGGGGGGGCGGATAACTTTTTATACAGCCCACAAATGCTCGGCTGCAACATAAATGCACTCTTAAAATGATAGAGTGTCAGACGTTAATGCAAATTATGTAAACTCTCACTAAATGACTTGAATCAAACAGAAACGACAATAGCACCAAAGTTCTCCATAAACATGAGTTGGAATGCTCTACTCTGCATTTCACTTCTGTGGTATCAAGGGAGCTAGAGATATGGTGGTTTGACTTTCACTGTCTCTGGAGACCTTCATCAAAAGGAGCTATCTTGTGAAACTTTCCCAGGTCACCAACTTTCCAAAATGCTTCTGCAATCTGTATGACTTAAGAGGTTGAGGATAGGGGGTAGGGAGACATGATTCCAAACATTGTCATGTTTTTTTTTTTTATTTAAGGAAAGCTCAGCTATTAAACAAGACAGAGTATTAGGAAGACTGTCTTAGAAGCTATGCACAGAATGCATGGAGGCAGGCATCCATAAATGAGCTGTTACTCTGCCCCAAATGGGTGAAACTCAGACCCGAACAATCCATTTAGTAGTAACCCTGAAGCTGACTAATTTGTATTCACTGTGACAGTCCTTACTTTTGGACATGAAGTAATTACTAGAAAGTGAGAAAACAGACATTCCTTTTGGGAAGCTGGGAGATGGCTTTAGAGTCTAAGTTGCCATTAGGTAGAACGACCCATAAAAATAACTTAGGAGGCCATTACCTTACAACCAGCACATATAAAACCTAATAGTTACAGACTGTGCCTCTCTCATGTGTATTTTAATTAAAGATTTAAACTGCTAAGAGACAAAAACTGAAAACATGTACATAATCCATCAAAGTCTGCATAATTTCTCATTAGTTGCATAGCTGATTATCACCCTGTCTGACCCCGATTTACATGTGATATATGAACGTGTCCTGGCTTACGGCATAAAAACTGCTCTGGCTGGGTTATCAGAGCTCCTCTTTTTAATTCACACATGAAACCATTAGGTTCCCAGTTGGAATTCAGGAGAAGCCCATTAGGATAGGGACAGCTTTGTATTTATTTATTAGATTCATCCAACCTGAGTTGCCAGGGTAGCATGAGCTTTTTAACAACAGTTGTTTCTGGTCTTCCTGTTTTAGGTTTTTATCTAGCGTGCTGTGAGAAGACCTAAGTTCACATGCACTTAAGGTCGAGATTATTCAAACTAAAACAAATGCATCACATATCACCCACATATCGATCTGTGGTGTCATTTTAACAGTGGCACAGTTACATTTGCCCACACTTCTTAGATAAACAATGGCTGAAATACGTAAATTTTAAATAAGAGATTTGTATGACTCTGAGATTAGGAGATGGAAAGCAATGTATATGCTCAGACATTTTGGATTTGAGCACTTTTCTTTTGAATGGGCTTTTTCAAAAGTCTTTTGAATGTAAAAAGCTGCAGAGTTAAACAATGGGCTGCCTCCTACTTTCTAAGGTTATGTGCAGGCCCAAGAGTTGGGGCAGGTGCACACAAGTGGGGGGAGGGAATGGAGTATGAGCATCCACGGGTGCATGCACACACACATACACACACACACCTGCGTACTAGGCGGGCAGTGATTAAAACAGCCAAGGCTATGACAAAATAAAACCATCCACAGTTCAGTCTTAGATGGGAGACTTTTAAGCGGGAAATTAAGAAGGAAAACATGTAGTTTTGTCAAGACTGACCTTTAAGCCCATTTCATGGCCACTGCACATGTTTTTCTTCTAATATTCTAATCTCACACCTGTTGCAAAGACAGTGCTTAGATAGGATATTCATCTTCCCAAGTACATAAGGGTTTGTTTTTCGCCTCTGTGTGTGAAAAAAAATGGCTAAATCATATTCCTATTCATTCCAAGTTGGAGCAGAATTGCCTCGGCTTGCTGCCAAGAGTTATCCTTAGAGGGGACCACATGTTTTGAGGTTTCAGAGACAGTGGAGTAAAACTTTGCATCAAGAAACATCAGACACCTAAGTCCTTTAGCAACACAGTGAGTGAATGCTTCTGCCAACCAAGAGGCTTCAGCGGGCCCACAGCACAGCGTGAGTGAGCAAGAGGGAGGTGTGGGTAGTAGGTGTGGGCACGTGACATTGCTTACACCAAAGCAGAGGTCACACTTTCTCTCCTCTACCTACCTGGTGTCACAATAGCCCCTGCTCTCTCTCCTCTTCTGATACCTTCTAAAACCTTTGCTTTAAATGAATGGGAGCTCTGAGACAGCCAGATCTCACTTTGAGTGACACTCTTGCTTTTTGATTTGTGAAGTTCCACCCTTCTTGGAGAGAGACTCAGCAGAGAGCGAGGCAGGGTTCTGAGTCTCTCTGGCCCTGGCAATTCAGCATCAGCAAATCCTATTCCTACCTTTACAGTGAAATCTCCCTAACAAATGGAGGGGCAGCAGTAGTAAGAGGTCCTGCCAGTCGCCAGGCAAATCAACCATAAACCTGGAATCCAGCCAACCAGTCAGCCCTTTATCTCTCATTACAAAGACCCAGTTGCAAATCCTATCCTTTCAGGTGAGGAAAGGCTACACAAAACAGATGCATGACAACCAGGGGGCTCCATTATTCGCAGATTTTTATTTTTTTATTTTTTTACCTTTTTTTTTTAGATCTGTATTATTTCTGTCCTCTTCATTTTTATGACCTGCACCAATGTGGTCTAATTTTAGTTCTTTCACATTTTCAGTCAGAGAGAAACCAAGAATGTTAAAGGTTCACTACTGAAAAATACTTTATTTTCAGTGAAGAGCTTTAAAAACAGTATTGTCTTAGCAATTTTATAATACGGTATTATTGACTATGATCACTGTGCCATGCACTGATCTCCAGAACTGATTTACCTACTAGTTGCAAGTTCGTCCCCATAACATCTCTCCTGTTCTCTTACAGCCCAGCCCCTGGAAGCCACCATTCTACTCTCCTTGGATCTTTGTGAAGGGGGTAATTATATTGTAATACAGCAGCATATCAAAATTGATTCATACAAGGTGTTGACCTCGTACACCTTAAACTTACACAATCATGTATGTTAACTATATCTCAGTAAAAAGAATAATATTGTCAAATGACACTTGATCTGATTCAGGTAACAAATTTGAGTGGGACCTCTAAAATTCATTTTTAATTAGTGATATGGCTGGGGGAGGGGAGAAAATACTTGTAATTACATATCAATCTCTGAATTATATTTCACTTGTTAATCAACAAATTTGAAAACTAGAGTGCTGTCCCGAATCTGTTATTGTTCAAGTATGATCTCAACGATCCTGAAATTCTTCTACTCATTTTGCATCTGGCTATTTTTCACAAGCTCAGTTCAGCCATCTTTGCTGTCTTTTATAAAGCAAGATCTCATGACCTATCTATTATAAACTTTCATTATTCTAAAGATGCAAATGTTACAAGTGAAGGTATACCTTCTTTTCTCTTTAGTCACTCTCCTCTACAATAGTCACCGAAATAACTTAGATCCTGTCATCAATCCAACAACCAATCACCCTAAACTGGGTCCTCACTCAAGGCTGGGTCACAATGTTCTAGTGATTTAACCATAAGGAATGCTAGCTCCCAATATCCTGGATATCATGACTCAAAGAATTCTAACATGTCATATTAGTTTCGTGTGTTTATCTGGGATTAGGGTTCGAGGTGTTCTTTTAGGGTACAAGAGAATTTGCAGCTACTTGCTGCTGCTACAGCATTGCCAATCAGTTAGGTGGAAGCCAAGAGAGAAGGGAGGGCAATATAGGGTACACAGGGCTTAACCTGGTCCACGAACTCTCAAGGGTTAACCTGAGGAGGATGGGTCAGCTAGGAGACAGGTGAAGTTCTATGAGTGCACAGAAGTTAAATTAAGAGGTATTCAAATAAGTACACTGATCCTAGAGTAGCAAACTGGAGGCTTTTGGCATAAAACATCAATGCCACCCGATTATTATGATAACAAATAATGATGTTTTATGACTCATTTTTCTCTAAGAATGTGCATCCGAGTTGCTTGAAACATGAAGCTTGTGTGGACTAGATTTACAAGAGTGCTAACTCTGAAGGGATGTGCCTACACAACTTTGTAAGAACCCATTACATAAAGAAAGTCCTTTTAACATTTCAAAGCACTTTTATACTAACCTTGGCATAATATAATCCAGCAGGCAATCCTCTAAGATTGGCTTGGCTTATAAGGAGGTGTGATAATCCACATAAAATCAAGATCAGAGAGGTTAAATGGGTTGTCTAACTTAGACAGGAAGCAGGCAATCAAGCTCAGCCTGGAACTCAGGTTTTCTGACTTTCAGTCTCTTTTGTAATTGTTGCTACAATATGATTGCTCCTGTAAGCCAAATCAGAGCTATGGGTTCAAATGAAGACAGGAAAGAAGCACACAAGCGTGTATATGCAAATGTGTAGGAGTGGGCTGCACCCACAATCATTCGGTGACTGGAAACAATCCACACAGCTCAACTGGAAAATCACAACAAAGGAGAAGTTTTCTTGCCGGTGACTTTTCAACCCTGTTAGAATCTTTACTGACTTTACTGACTGTTCCTCTCTCTATATGACCTCGGCTGCACTGGTAAACCTTGGCTATTAAATACTAGTATTGAGCGTATGAATGGTGGTTTCTAGTACCCTAACAATCCATTTATAATGTGCCTGTTACGTATAAACTCAATCAGCCAAAAGCAGAGCAGTATCCTAGTTATTGGCTTTTTCCCCTCTAAAATGCTACCAAATACCAGATATTCTAATTCTTCTGTATTTTAAAGTGCTCAAATGTTTTTGACTCAGGGTTTCATGGACCAGATCTAAAGCAAGTGCTTTCTGCCTCAGGACTCCTCTGCACCCACAAACTTCTTGTTTGGAATAGGGGAACCTGCTTTATCTCACTGTGTTGAGTTTACCAAAAGTGGCCCGCCATGCACTTACATTCCTCACTCCAGTGAACTAGCTTAAAATGCTTTTGTGTAGAGGAGCATTTTAATAGTGTTTACCTCTTACCTTACTGTCTAGGAATGCTCCAAATATATTACACTGGAACATAAAGTCTAGTTATAGGTACAGGTTACTCAGCAGAGAACCACAGAAAAGCATCATTCACAAGCCTTAGATGCTGCAGATTCTCCATACCTTCTTAATCGTTCTTCAGATTTTTCTTGATCCTTCAAAACAGCAGATTTCAGATGATTTATAAAACATTTCCATTGTCAACTGGGTCCCTATAGCTTCAGCATGGACATTTATCTGGTAAATACCAAAGAGTTTATTATTAGATTTACTTCTTAGTTCTCGTGGTATCCATCCTACTTGTGTTACTCTTCAAAATTTAGGAATGAGAAGTCATTTGGGAGAAAGATGGTAGGACTGAGAACCCTGAAACATGGCTCAGTCCTTGGTCCCTCCCGGGCCCCATCATATGCTCCTTCACTCAATGACAAGTGTGGCTGCAGTATCAAAGTTAGTGGTCCACACCCCATAACTTATTTGCCAGTTGGAGTTGACCCTGTGTTCCAGAATGGAGAGAAAGTGTGTACCATCCCAGCATGATGACATTACAGTTAGACTTCAGAGCTAGCCTCAAGATGCTACAGACTGATATTAACCACTGTCTGCCGCAAGCATATGGGAAAAGACAGGCTGGAGCAGATCATAAGTAAAGACTCAGTGGCATATTTGCCCACAATACTGCTACAGTGGCATAGATTAGAGAGAGTGTGAGGCAAGGCATTCAACCGCTATTTTGCTCTGGATCATTTGGGCGTGGGGATGGGAGATTTGCAAACCTTGTGAGGACAGAAGGCAACATGGCTTCAAAGTTATGAGTAATGAGCCATTTGGGAGGAAAGAAGTTGATTCTGTCACTCATTCTGACAAGGCTTCTTAACAGAAAAGGAGAGGGCTGAGGGTAGGGGGCAGGTGGAGGCAGGGGGAGGCACAGAGAGAGGACAGAAGGGTGAAGCCAGTCAGGCAAATGAGAATGAGAAAGTGCAATTATAGACCTTATGGAGGAGCTGCTGGTAAGCTACCCTGGCCAAAGGAAAATGTTGATTGGACCAGTTTTTCGGAGGGAAACAGACAGCCCTTCTGCAAGCAGATGGATGACAAATCTCTGGGAGGAGGCTGTGTTGTTCATGTGCGAAATGGAATTAGCCAAAGAGTAAAAGCGCCAAGCCATGTATGTAAGCAGGAACCACCTGCCCTGCATGTGGTGGTAGGCCGGTGTATGTGCGTGTATGTGTGCGCACGTGTGCATGCGGCACGAGACATTGGAAGCAAAACCTCTAGCCGAAAACTCCAGGATTATTAAACCAAGTGGGTCTCCATCTGCACACCTCTCTCTCTCTTCCCTCCCCCCAGCACTTTCTTGCTGCTTTAGCTTTTCTCCACCTCCTATCTATATCTTGTCTTATGGAACTATGCAATTAAGAAACTGAAAATTTAAAAAATCAAATAAAGGCAAGGTTGCGATTAAGTGACCAGAAATAACCTGCAAGCAAAGGACAAAGTCAGAACAAGCCCTTCTACATTCCTACCTAAAGCTCTCCTCTCCCCATAAAGTCTATCCTCAACGACTGGATTTATTGGGGAGGAAAAACAGGAGGAATTTTTGTGAGCATGCATGATCTAGGTTCAGAAATGGAGATCCATGTGGTCTTCAGTGGGAACCATGGTTCTCTCCAAAATAGACAGAGTAGAATTCCTTACCAGGAATTCTCCTTTTTAGGTTAAGGTAAGACAGGTTTCTCAATCTCGGCACCACTGCCATTGTGTACTGGATAATCCTTTGTTGTGGGCATATGTCCTGTGCATTACAGATGTTTAAGAGCATCCCTGGTCTTTACCCAGTAGATCCAGGTAGCACCTCCTCAGTTGCGACTACAAAGAATGTCTCTAGGCATTGCAAAATGTCCCCTGGCGGGGGGGGGGGGGCGGGATCAGAACCACTGAGATAAACTTTATATAGTTAGCTGGTTCCAAATGGAAAACTACTTACTTGCTTCTTCCACGAAGGTTAAACACCCACACACACTCACACACACACACACTCACTAAACACAATCCCTCACACACAATATCATGAAGACTCTAAGAAAAGGTGGTCATACTGATTTCTCATACTGTCATTCACATGACTGTTGTAAATCCTTCTAAAGCTTGAGTAGAACATCAAGGGCTCCAATTTTAAAGTGACCTAAACTGCCTCCAGTGTTTAGGGCACTAAGTCCTAGAAGTTTGGATAGAAGCATCAAACGGGATACAACTCCCATTCTTTCATTCAGCTTCTGCAAAATAATGCTGCATACATATGCATGCCTTATAATCGGGCTCTGCTAACTGTTTTCACCCAAAAGAAAAAGCAGACACATAAAGAAGACTGAAAATGTATTCCACGGGGCTCTGCGGTTGTTTTGAAATACTCTGATCTCTCACAGATTTTCAGTGACTGGAGGGACGGGGCTGTGGGAGGGAAGGCTTGCTGCACTCTGAATTACTTAGCTGACTCAAATGAACAGGCTTTTATGTTGCTAAGTGCACCTGATACCGACTTTTCATGTTTATGGACTGGGTCTTTTCTACGTGCAAAGGATGAGGGCCTAAAGCATAAACGAGACGTGGCCTCTTTTCTCTGGTATACAGACACTACTAATAGCTAACATTTCTTAAATGCTTACACACTGTTGTAAGAGCTTTACATTCATTTAATCTTCAGAAATAATTTTGTGCGGTAGCTATTATTATTAAGCCAGGTTTGCAAATGGGGAAACTAGATACAGAGCGATTAAGAACTTACCTCAAATACAGTGGTAGTAAAGGGCAGAGGGCAGGAATTTGACCCTAGGCAGGCTCTCTCCAGTGCCTGCACATCCAGCCAGCACACTGGGTCACCCTTTCTGCTAAAACAGTTACAAAGTTAACTATGCTATCAAGCAGACCATGGTAAGTATTATGAATAACAAAAGAGTACAAGTAATAAAGGGATCTGGGAGCCCAAAGGAGGGAGAGGGTGGATGGCTCTGCAGTTAGAAGGGTGTATAGAGGGGCCGGGTGTGCGCTGGGAGGAGTTTGATGGGCTGGGTCAGAATGAGGAAACACGAATGGCAACGTGCAGGGAATGTTGGAATGATGATGGGAGCAGGAATTGGCTGGAACTCAGGCTACCGATGGGAAGTGACAGGAGGAAAGGCTGGGGAGGCTGACAGAGGCCACCTTAGTGATGGATCACTGCACCTATTCCTCTTACTACGCACTGGGAGCTGAGAGATTTCTGAGGTGAGGAGGGACACGTGGTGAGCTGTGGCTCTGGCATGTCACTCTTCCCAAGAACCTGAGATTAAACTGCCCTACTGCTTATTCCCCATAAAGAGATCTCTTCCAAGTTTTTTCAAGCTCCTTTTTCTTTACTGACTCAAGACCCCGGGCACTGCAAAATATGCAAAGAAATCTGACAGCAGGTGATAACAAGATGCTTAGAGCCCTTTTAGCATAAAAAACAATAGCATGGGAGTTACTCTTATAATAAAAGGACCTGTATTTCTACAGTTTCATTCTCATTTGATCCACGTAAGAACTGTGAGCAGGTATCACTGCCTCCCTCTAACAAATAGAGAAAGAAAGGCATGGGCAGCTAACTAATTCCTGTCCCAGAATCACAAGTTGAAATGGTGTGGGAACTGGGGCCCTATGATAGTACATTTTTAAGTACATGTACCCAAAAGGCTTCCCACTCAGGCAAAATCACAATGAGTTTCAGTATAAATAAAGCAACTAAATTCACCTGGAATGACATTATTTTTGTGGTGGGTGTTGAGACTGAGAATAGCATAAAATGTTGAAAGGAAAAAAATTTTGAAGTTCAGTGATAAGTTGCTTGGAACTGCAATCCCACATTTCTAGGACTAGCTTTTGGGGGGAATAGAACAGAAGGGGGACATCTGCCCTCTATTACATTTTAAGACGTAAGTCACCAAATCTCTCATATTTCCGATTCAGTTTTCCAGATGACAGCAATTATTGAATAAAGCTATGTAGTTTGTTCAACAAGCAAGGAAAAAAAAAAGAAGAGGAAGAAGAAGGAGGAGGAGGAAGAGGAGGAGGAGGAGGAGGAGGAGGAGGAGGAGGAGGAAGGAGGATAGAACAAAAAAGAAAAGGAACACCCTACCGTGACCACGAGTTATTAAAGCCCAGCCTGGGGTCCACAAAGCTGACAGTTATTATACGTAATTAGCACAAAGCAAGGCTGTGTATACACACTATCTCCAGACATGTTTTTGAAACAAGGGCTTTGCCTTTTACCACCAATAATTTGTCTTGTTGTATGTTGTTACTTCCACAGATGTTCCATAATTTTTTGCATATGGCTTAGCCAAAGAAAGCTTTTCCCCTTCCATTTTTGGGAAAGATGCAACTGCCTGTGTGAGGGAGAGGAGAATGTCTAGTTTTTACATAATTCTATGGTGATGATAGGGGTGGAGGTGGCTGGTGTGTGTGTGTGTGTGTGTGTGTGTGTGTGTGTGTGTGTGTGTGTGCGTGCGTGTAGTAACAAGATTCTCTACCCAAATCCTGCCAACCTTATTTTATCTAACTCTTTACTGAGTCATTCCTGTGGGAATTGGGAGTACTCTGTACATCTAAGGTTCATGGTATTTGCTGGAATAACACATTATCTAAAGCCTCTCTAAAAAGGGTTTGAATATTTACAGAAAAAAAAAAGAGGCGGGAGAGATGTGAATACATTTGAGTTTGGTTTTCTTCCCCCCCTTTCTTGGCAGTCTTTACAACTGAAAACAGCAGAGCCTTCTCATGTTTCTTTGACCTTCCTCAGCACGGTCCAGGATGCACATATACGGTATCAGAGAAAAGCTCTGCTCAATGCTGTCTCGGGAAGGAGGGTCTGTATGAATGTGGTTTATTTTGGGGGGTTGGAGGAAAGTAGGGTGAGAGTGCAGATATCAGAGAGAGGAGTAAGATGAAATACGAGCAGAGTGGGTTTTTACAATAGAGAAATACAACTGGCTGCAGGGATTGGGGAGCAAGGGCAGATTTAAAAATATACATCTTCTCTTTTATTGCGATACCACCGATTGAGAGAACATTCTGCTGGGGGGGATGTCTGCCAAGGACTTCTAATTCAGTTCGTTCCACCCACTTTAGTTTTAAACCCAAGTACAGATTTTATTCCTGGAATGTTATAGGATTGGTGTGGGCAGAAATGGGCAAATTTACTTCAGAGGTGTTTTATAACAACTTGGAAAAGACCCTCTAAAATTCTCCAAGTTCATTTCAGGGGTAAATTTTATTTCTGTTTTCTTCTTAAGAAAGCTACCTGATTTCTTTAAAAACTGTATTTTACAAAGGAAAACTTGATTATAACTTCGAAAGAATTTCAAAATAATGATACTGCCTATTAAGTATTTACTGTAAGCCAGGCGATTCGATAACAATTTGCATTCTCTCATTTAATGCTCACAACCACTTATGTGCTCATTTTTGGGTGAGAAACCAAGGTAAGGAGGGATGCCAGTGCTGAGTTCAAATCCAGGTCTTGACAACATCAAAATCTTTCTCAGTCACTATGCAATTATGCTTCCATGTATCAATGTCTGGCAATACATAGTATTAATTAAATATATATGGGACATGGCCATTAGGTTATTTATTATTCTTACAAAATAGTGGCAAAACCAGATTCCTTACGGTGCTTTTCTGATGAGAGATCTTGATGCAGTCAAAGGAGACTTACAAAATTTGTCTGGTCTCTGAATTTTTGGTGGTAGGTGTGGGGGTATCTAGACAGTTGCAGAATAGGTGGGTATTTATTTATTTTGAAATGTCAATGGCACTCATACCAAAAATTGCTCACCGTGCCCTGACAACATTAAAGACTGATAGACTGTCCCTCTCTACCCCCGACCTCCAAAAGTATTTACTTCAAAAATCGATTTCCTCTGTCACTATTTATTGCAGTATTTTGTTCAGCGGTTCCGAGAAACCACATGGAAAATCACAATGTTATACTTGTTAAATTGACCCTGCAGGGTTCTACCATTAGTACGTGCATCATCCCAAGAGGTAAAAAGGCAAGTATGCCAGGCTCATGCTGAGAATATCATCATGAAACCAACAAGGATATGCAAATCTGTCTGTTCTCTACCTCATTTGCATAGTTTTTCATTGGCTTTGTAGAACCTATATACTAAATGTCAATTTCCTTTTCTTTCCTAAAGCTTATTAGCTGTGTGTGATGTTTACAGCTCAAAAACCAAACAGTTTTAATAGGTAAAATGTTTAAACTATACAATTAAAAAGCATGTGAGGAAGAGAAGAAAGAGGTTATACATCAAACGCATAGAAATACTTGTGCTGTTAAAATGTACTCTCTGAGTTTGGAAGACGCAGAGGCTTCATGCATGTCTGTGCACGCCATAAGCACTACCACAAAATTTGCTTAACCTATTTTTTTTTGCAACAATCTAGTAAAAGCAGATTTGCTTATAAACTACGAAGGGCTTGAACCTAGTCACTGAGTACACATTTTTACTCACAACGAAATCTTAATGGAAGTCTGCCAATATCTGGGCTGACATTCAAACATTCTGAGTTTCTATGTATTCCAGTCTCTCAAAACTAATGTTTTTAAAGCTCTTTTGATATTTTCTGAGGCACTACAGAGCTCAATTCTCACCTCTCAGTCCAGAGTAATACATAGCAATAATATTCTGCTCTAAAGAAATGCAAAGAGGGCCTTTCATTGTGCAGCAATTAACTTATCTACAGCACCAATACAACAAATCCATGGTGGGTTTTGAATCAAATTATTTTCCTTTGTGCACCAGAGTTAGGAATTGGGTAAAAAAGGCAAGTTTGGAGAAACTTTGGTAATGTCTATAAATATTAAGAAAGAAATTACCCAGAGGCACTATCTTATAGACACACTTTATAGGATAAAGTATAGAATCTTTTGCATTTCATGTGGCAATTGAGCAAAGAACCTACTGCTATTAGTCACGAGCTCAACAGCTCTGCCAAGAGGTAACTGGTGAGCCTCACCTTTGGAATACTTCTTTACTGGCAACGTTAACACCATTCATTAGCTGATACCCCAAATTTCACGTGGATTGTAGGAGAAACAGCTAATCAAATTAAATTAAATTTTATAGTTGGCTTTAAGGGAAAAAAGTGCTGAATGTTCTTAGGAGATACTAGAGGTGGGCAAACCTGCAACTCCAAACAAAGACAGATGTCCTTTCAGGTTAAGAGCCTTTGTTTGCATCATGTGGAGCCCAGGTGAAGCTGTGATAAAACACCACTGGAAAGTTTCAATACCACTGAAGCTACAGGTACACTTCTAATGGAATTCAGCTGTATGGTTCCTTACTGTCAAACATAATCTGTCCTGTCTTAAATTTCTTCTTCTGTCTAATCATGATGGGCAGCAGGATGAAACAGGTTGCATTAAATGGCATGAAAGAGAACAAAAGTAAGAAAAGCACTGAAAATAAAGGCAGAAATGGTGATGCTAGAGCCATGGTCTGTACTCAGGTCTCGAAGGCTCCGTTGGTGAGTTATTTCCAAAGCTCAGAGAAGCCGCTAATTGACTCCATGCCTCTATTTCCTCATCTGCTAAACAAAGGTCACCATGCATCCTCTAACCTCGAAGGAATTTTGTAAAATTGAGAAGCTTACAAAAAGCACTGTGAACACGGATGCCAAACTATTATCTAATTCAATGTGCCCAAATCAGATGGAAACAAGTGAAACCCCAAATTAATTTGATACCATATGCTATGGGCTGCATTTTCCAAAAGCTTTTAATAATTGGCATTTATAATATTTGTGGGTTCATCCTTTTCTACGTACAGAAACATGTGCACACATCAAAACAGATCCAGTTAAATCTTAATTATCTGGTAGAGGATTATCCAAGATTCTTATTGTTTTACCCTCTGCCCGTTGCCCATTTTTTAGCCTTTCTGGCAGTTCCTCCGTGATCAAAAAAAAGGAAAGGGCATGCAAATCAATCAATCCCTTTCTTTATTCACAGCAATTTCAATGATGGGTGCTCCCTCAGCCTCCACTGGCATGGGTAAGTGAGAACATGCTATTTGTGCTCACAGCTGGATACAAACATTTATTGGGAAATGAAGTATTCACATAAATTAACCTAATCTCTCTTCACCTTTTAAAACTTTGCTTACTTAATGGAAATTTTTCTAAGATCTGTTTCATTTAGAGTTCTACATCTATGTGCCTCCCTTTTCAAATTAAGAATAATAAACAAAATATAACCTTTCTCTGATGACTAAGTATTAGAAATAACCATTTATTCATTATGGTGCTATATAACACAGCACAGCTTCCTATCTGCTTTTGAATATTCTTTTTTCTCCTTTGGTCTCAGCCAGTCATCTGATACATCATACTTTTTTTTTTTCATTCAAATACTTATGGTATCTCCTGTATGCCAGACACTATGTAAGGACCGAATAAGAAAATAACCAAGCATGGTCCATACTCTGACAGAGCTTACATTCTAGCTGGGGAGAAAAAAACAAAACTGCACAAATAAATAAGTTTATTTGTAAAAATAGGTCTTGAAGAAAAATATAGGGTGATGGGGAACAGGCGAAAGTGGTGTAAGAAGGTCAGGGAAGTAGGGGCTCATAGAGAGAGATGGTGGGACTAGAATGGTAGAAGGGGAGATGGAGAGGAGCGAGTAAATTCAAAAGATATTTAAGAGATGGGATCAGTGGGACTTGGTGACAAGACATGAGGCAGACAGAGAGAGAGAGAAATACTTCAAGAGTAAGCTTGAAGGGTCCTGTCTTGGGAAACTAGAGAGGGTTGATGGCTAAGATGGAGAACACTGGAGGAAGATGAGGTTTGGGCTATAACTGGCTTTGAGTGAAGATGACCTTATGATCCCAAATGGAGCTTCTACCTAGGCAGCTGCATATACAGGCCCAAGGTTGTGGAGGAATCTGGCCTGAAGATATAGGTGTAGGACCTTGTGTCCATCAAGAAGCTTCGAGTTGGGATGAGCTCATTTAGAGGAAAACCAAAGCTTGAGAAGAAAAGTGGACCAAGGACTAAGCCCTAAGGACCGCCAACATTTAGAGGTGTAGACAGCAGGTAGAGGACAAATTCCTGAAAACTGCATTGAGATGGACAGATCAGGAAGGCAGGATGGAAATCAAAAGACGATGGTACAAAGAAAGCCAACAGAAGAAAAGCTTTTATTTATTTACTTATTTATTTATTATTTAGGGGAGGCAACTCTTGGTTGACCTCACAGATTGCAAGGATTGTGTCAGCTTACGATCCATTATTTTTTATTTTTTACATCTACAGCATCCGATCTTCTTAGGTGGTCTCCCATCCAAGTACCAACCAGGCCTGACCCTGCTTAGGTTCCAAGATCAGATGGGATCAGGCTTGTTCAGGGTGGCATGGCCATAGACAAGAAGAGGTTCTAGGAAAAAGGGAGTGAGCAGCGCTGGCAAAGCTACTGAGAAATCCAGTAAGATGGCAACTATTACAAAAAGCACACAGAAGATCCAGTGACATGAATGACATGGAAATCACAGATGAGCTCCGCAGGAGAAAAGAGTGTGGACTGCAAGGGGTGAGCTAAGCTAAAGCCAGTCTCAAGTCATCTCCTCACAGAAATATGCGAGCATAGTACCTGAGGATGCAGGCTCTGGAGGCAAACTCTTAGGGCCTACTTTCTGGTTCTACCACTTAGTTATGAGATCTAAAGCACATTACTTAATTTGTCTATGGTTCAAATTTCTCATATAAAAGGAGAATAATAATGCTTACCTACTGTGTTGTTGGGAGACTAAATAAATGTAAACCATTGAGCACAGCGTCTGATGCTTAGTAGTTGCTCAATAAGCGCTAGCTTTTCATTATGATGATGATTACTGACACTCTCTTAACCGATTAAATTGATATTAATTGTGTATTTATCTGTCAGATATTGTACCAGACTCTAGGACAGAACAATCAATAGCAACAAAAAATAATTGTTTGTCTTCATGGAAATAAGCCAAAGTTTTATAATGAAATATTTTCTGTTAATGGTGATAAATGTGAAGGAGAAAGATAACGCAGAAAAGGAGGCTAGGACAGTGGTTTAGAAAACAATTTTTAGAAGTCTGCCCACCGAGGCCTCATAGAGACAGTGACATTTGAGCAAAAGCCTCAAGACACTGAAGAAGAAAGCAGTGTGGTGACACAAGTCATTTCAGGTTTAAGGAACTGAAGGTGCAAAGGTCCCGGCGTGGCATCCTCCAGGCATGTTAAAGGAAGAGCATAAAGGAGGGAACTGGTATGGCTGGGGCTGAGTACATGAGGGGAAGATAGTAGGAAATGAACCTAGAGGTGGGGATAGGGCTGATTACGATGTGCCCTTTAGGCCATGATAAGGTCTGTGGTTCTTATTCTGAATAAGCTGTGAGGCCATTGGAGGGTTTTGATCAGAAGAATGACAAGATCTGAACTGTGTTTTAACGTTTATTCTGGAGTCCGTGTTGAAGATATATTTTCTGGGAGCAAAGGCAGAGGCTGAGAGATCAGTTAGGAGGCTACTGAAATACTCCGGGCAAGAGATAATAGTGGTTTGGACCCGAGGGGTTATGTAGGAAAAAAAGAGAAAAGTCAAGGACAACATCATAGCTTTTGGCCTGAGCAACTGAAAGTGGAGAGCTATTATTTCCTAAGATGAGGAAGACAGTAGAAGGAGCAGATTAGGATGAAGCTCAAGAGTTTGCCCAAGTGGAGACAGTTACGAGGCAGTGGGATACCCCAGTCTGACAGCCAAAGGAGAGGCCTGGGATAGAGAAGTCGTCAGCTTTGAGACAGTTTTAAGAGGTCAACGAGGGAACAAGAGAGGTCTGAGGACGTAGCTCTGGGGCCATTTAATGTTTAGAAACATACGTTATTATTTTCCACTCTAACTATTCTGCTTGTTAATGAGTATATTGCTGCTGGTGGGAGTGCTGACTGGTGCCATCTCTGTGGAAGCCTATTTGGCCGTGGTCAAGATATATCAAATAGCAGACCCCAATGTAACATTTGTTTACATGTTATGGGCTGGGTGGCAAAATGCATGGCAGATTTCAGTCATCTTCACAAGATATTTATACTCTTTGCATGTGTCGTGCACTAAGTTGCTGAGCAGACAGCAAGTCAGCTGGGCTGCAGGAAGCAGAGAGGCCAGCAATGACTGGAAATTGATCGGACAATTGATAACCTATTTGGTACTCTTCTGCCAAATCCCTACAGAACTTACAAGACTCTGAATCATTTTGTTGTACTACTTTATAACAGGAAACAGATCATCAAAACTCTTTGGGTTTCTTCCTGTTCTTACCATAATTTCATTAACTTACAAAGTGTAGCTGTTCTCTTTTGTTCAAGCCCATATGAGGATATAATTTCTGTTCTTAAATGGATAAGCTGGCTCAGAATGGAGTAGAATTTGGTCATAACCAAGGAAGCTAGGTGGCAGAGTGTAACAGGAACTTCCTGCATTTGGAAATGCATTCCTCATAGAGACTCGGATGGGGAGGGGGTCCACACAAACTCTGGTTCTGCTACTAAGTGACCTCAAGAAGCAGCAGTATGCAAGGGGGAGAGGTGGTATCTCGCCAAGGACTCCTTAGAGGTCATGCTTAGAGGACCTGAAACCCAATGTCTGCCATCTGCAGAGCAAAGAGAGAAACCATGGATGATGTTGAAAGGCCTTTGGCAGAAATAAAAACTTATTTGTTTTTTCCTATCTAAAATATTACAGGTGTGACACATTATGGCTTACTGATACTGAACAGAACACAGAAAGTGTCAGCTGCTGGGTCAAGTTTCATATTTGTAAATAGGAAGGTAAAGACAATGTTCAATTAATCTTCCTTGTAGGCAGTCAATTTTAGTTAGAAATAAGACGTTTTCACAAGCCAACTGAAGAATACCAAGGTATTTTCTCTCTGCAGATTCTCATACTCAGAGTACATATAATCATGTGACTAGTCTATTTATTGTTTATATTGTCTGTTTTGCCCAAGAGTGATTTATACTTAAAAATTCAGTAAGGAGGATGTCATAAAAATATTATAAAATCGACTGAAATTTAATAACAGCACTTAGACAGGTGGGCTACCAAGGAACTCTTTAAAATAATAGAATGAAGAAAATAGGTTGGTAGTTATGCACATAAGCCCCTTTAGCCTGGTACATAGGAGGCACTCAATCAATGCTGAATGAAAGAATGACTCTGTGCGAGGAAAGAAGAAGCAATTCAACTTGCTATTCTGGAGTCCCTCGTGTAAGATGGGAATAAAGTCTAACGGAGTCATTAATGGAATTTAATAAGGAAAGCTTCCAAAAGAGGAAACTACAGTTCTTCTTTCATTACTGTATTTCTCAGATTCTCAGTGGATCTAAGTTTAAACTCTACAGGAAGCAGGAACCTTTGCCAAAAGGTGCCGAGGATAACATATACTACAAGTATGTTTGCTGATCCTGTCTTCAAGGCCCTTCGGCCTTGAAGAATTTGAAAAGGACAAGCAGGAAACACATATAATTCCTTTTATGCATTACTATATAGCTATTAAAAGCCAAGAAGAATGATGCAATTGTCAATGGCAATCTGGCAACCACATTTTAAAAGTTATAACAAGTCAGTTCTCAGAGATAGAGACTTTATAGTGTGAGAGGATGAGAAGGAGGTAAAGGGTGTACTTGTCCAGGTCATCGGAATGCATATCAGAAAACCTCAGGGCTTTTTCAACCATAGAGCTACCATTTATGAAAGTCCACAGTCCTAACTTATCCTAAGCTTGATATACGTTGTCTCTTTTGATGGATTAAGAGCTACTGACTTTATACTGTGTTAATTTAGGAATGATACATATGTAACAATTTCATTTCCTACATACTCACTTAAGAAAATTAACAAATATAGCTAGTTTTCTCTTTAAGAAGTAATAATTAGTGGCAGTATTTTGTTTTCCAAGCCACTTCGTAGTTTTCCTTAGTAAACTATTAACTAAAAATATAATTGAAACTAAACTTTTCACATTTGGAATCCAGAAGAGTGGCATTTAGCAGAAAAATCTTCTCGGGAACTGATAACACCATGAAAAAGTTAGAGTGAGAATTCAGGGAAGACCATGGTGCCAGTGTCAAATGCAGCATAGTTTTTAATCTCCCAGAATCCCTGTCCTCTTCTTTTTCCCCTACAACAACAACAACAATGACGACAACAACAAAAATAGAAAAACAAGATCGCAAAACCTATAACCCGTGGACAACAACAAAACGAAATTAGGTGGCCACGTAGCCCACGAGCCTGAAAACACTAATGGGTGTGGCCAAACCATCGGTTGCTATAGAGCCATGTGGAAGCAACACCAATGCAGAAAGGCAGTGAGCAACTAAAGGTTTAATGAAAGGAGTCCCCAGATCTCCAAAAGGTCCTCACCATAAGGTGAGCAGGTTGATGGGCTATTTCGATGACAGCAGCATAACTGGCCAAAAGTCCTACAGAGTCGAATTTGTACAGTGAGAGCAAGGGACTGCGGGAAACACTAGGTGGTATAGAGTCTATATACTCTCGAAACCAATACAACTAGGCTTCCTTCCACAACTGAACCACCCGGAGGAGAAACCTTTGAATGTAGCATCCACCTTGAGAATGACAGTAATAAAATCAAAGATATCGGAAGGGGCAGATAAAAGTAGAAGCAGAGGAGACAGAGTTAAGAAAGTATGGACCTTTTTACACCATTTCATGGAAACAACAGAAGAGGGAGCTGTAGAGCTTAGAAGCTAGAAGAGCTTTCTTTGCCCCTAAGAATACAGAAAAAATCATTTCACTTAAAAATAAGTAACAAAATAGGATTGTTATTAAATTCAATGCACAGTTATTATGAGAAAAAAGAGATAAAGATCAGCATAACATTTGTTACCATAGAGATATGCCCACAACATCAAAACTTTAATACTTCCAAAGAGTTAAAGAAAGTCGAGAAAATAAAAGAAAATATGAAGAAATAAATCTAATTGCAAAACTCAGAAATAATGCGACTGGAGTGAATTTGAAGCTAAAGGGAAAAAAAATTAAGAGAAGACTAATGAACAAGGAACACAAGAAAGAATACCTACACCAGAGAATGACCGAAGAGTATTAGAAAATGGAAAGGAAGAAAGTTTTAAAAATCAAAAATAAATGAAGAAAGAGAAAGAATGCAAGAGAAAGACTCTGAAAGAAAAAATAGGCAAAGAAAATCAAGCAAGACATTACAATAAGAGTCTTCAAAAAGCAAAGCTAAGCAATGAAACAGAACAAATACTTAAAATCATCACGCAAGTGCACTTTCCAGAAGTAGAAAAAGATTTCTAACTACATATTTAAAGGACACCATGTGCCTGGAAAAATTGGCCTTGAAAAAAAGACAAAAAATAAAATAAAATGTTTTGGACATTCAGGCAAAATGACCAAGCCACTTAAAAAAAAAAGACAGAAAATTAGAGAGTCATCAGACTTTTCAAGAGCCAGGCTTTGTGCTAGAAGTCAAAAGAATGACACTCAAGAAAGTCAACTAAGCTAAGACTTTTATATCCAGCCAAAATGATCTTTGAGCCAACAACGATCTGCTATTAGTATGCAAAGAACCAGGGACTACATACTGTTCCCATTAGCCCTTCCTTGCTAATCTACGAGGGAGAAACTTCAGGCAACCAGAATGACCAAAGAGGCACAGATACAAGGACTGGGGTGAGCATTACACATGTAATCAGCTGTAGGGGTCCACTACTCAAAGATGATTATAAAGGGACAATATTATGTATAATAGTTACATGCTCTGACAATGGAGAGACAGTATGAGGACAAAAAACATGGGAGGAGAATACAAAAGAAAAGAGAATAAGCTCATTGATATAGATTTAAGTGGGAGTAAAAGGATATTACTTTAAATCAAATGATGAGGCGAGGAGAGAAAAGAAAAGAAAGAATTACTGGGAATTTCAAAATTGCTCATAGTAGGGAACCCACAGACAATATTGAACTTAAATGTTGAACAAAAATAATTTTCTAAAAACCTCCTTTAAAAATCTCCATTAAAATAAAATAAATGAACTTAAATGTATATCCAGTCACTGGTGTAAACACACAAAGAGGAACCATTCCAAGTGACCCTAACATAATGTAACTATATATCCCTAGCCCAATGAACTAAAAACCAAAACAAAACCAAAGTTCGAAGTTTTCAGCAAGCATATTGCCGGGGTGTCATTGGCATTTTCATTCAGAAATTATAGTGAGTGTAGTGTGGGATAAAGAAAATGAGTAAACTGTGTCGGTGTGACTGAGGACTACAATTTTTAGCTTGGGAGACAGGAAACGCTGAGGTTAAGAAGAGCCTGATACATCAGTATAAACTCATGATGTATTTTACTTTAAATAATACTCACACACCACATATTTATGTGTTTCATATCCATGAAAGAGAGATTTCCTAGCTCTGGCTGCGCCCACGGAAAAGGCTGAGAAACGACAACAAACCCAGCTGTAATGAGTGAGTACCCCAGCAGCCCAGACTGCCGTCCTCAAACACCATTTCTCACTAAAAGGAACCAGGTTTCCTTGAGGAAAAACCTGATCCCAGGTCTGAGGCAGGACATGTCCCAGATGAGCCTGAAACATACTGTCATAGTAGAAAGCGAGGAAACTGTCAGAGACAACTAGTAGTGTATTAAAAGAACTTGGCAGCCAAGCTGAATAGGTTCCAGATCAATGGTCAAAGAGAAGGCCATTCCAGCACCAGTAAGGGCCATGGCTGTACTGATTGAAACACACCAGGTATGTTTAAACCCATTTGTTCAATGCAATACTTTTAAGAAATGGTGACTCGGGAGGACATTGCGAAAAAAACTTTATTTTGAAAATGGGTAAATAAAAGGAAAAATATTTACCCTGCTTTTTGTTTGAAACCTGAAGCACTGAGTAAACAAATGGTAGATGAGAGGAAGTTTCCCTTCATGAACAACGACTCCCACTAATAAATGAACAAAGAATAGAATTACACTACCACCATTTTGTAATCTCTAGTAAGTTTATGACTTTAGCCAAAAATATCATGGAAAAAGTAGATACTACTAACCATCACCTCCCGAGGGGAATACATGACTCAGTGCCAACCATGAGTGTGTCAGGCAAAGGAAGCGATGCCTCTAGAATGTCCTCAAGGTTCCTAAGGGATGCAGGAGACAGAGGAACATGCTTCGCAACATCACAGGGATGTAAGCATCAAAATCCAGATGGTGGGGAATTCTACTGGACAGATCGTCTGGTTTCTTCAACAGAAGAAAATGTAACAGAAAAAAGATGAAGATGGAACCAAGAGTTTAAAAGAGGCTTAAGAGACATAGATTTGCATCTGACTCAAGTAAACTATAAAAAAATTCTATAACATAACAAAAAGTTATTTATGAGACAATTAGGGAACTATAAACACTGATTAGATATTTGATGATATTAGGAATTATTGTTAAATATTTAGATATACTGATGTTACTGTGGTTTTGTATAAGAAGAATAATCCCAACTTTCTGTAGAAACACTGAAATATTTACAGATAGTATGATTGGAATTTACCTCAAAATAATCTGGGCACAGGGTAGGGTAGATGAAACTATGCTGACAGCTATTGAGTGGGATAATGGGGGCACATCTCTCTACTTTTGGACGTGTTTGATATTTTCTACAACAAAGTTAATGTTCCTTCAAGAAGTCAGCTATGTTTCTTAGATGTGATTTCCCACAGCTGTCACTTGGGCTACTTACTCAAATTTCCTTGCCCTACATCTGTCTACTTAGGGTACTTAATAAAGTTAAAAATCTGCCCAACCCTAGATTTTTGAATCAGAAATCCTGGGAGTGATGCCCAGAAACCTGCAGGTGAGTCTTCTGCACACTCTATTTTGCTTTAATTTTTTTGCAAGAAGTAAATTATTTCAAGGTTCAAAATGCTAAAAGAACCCTATGATAATCTAAAATATCCTTTGCACATTATTATTTAATTTCAATAAAATATTTCCTCCCTTTGTCATATATTAACAAGTGACTTTAAAAATGTATTATGAATGAAGGCATCAGGTCATACTTTCTTAAGTTTGCTGAGCACTTGGGGTTAATAAACTAGAGGAAAGAACCTAATATAACTTGGGTGAAGTCAGAGAAATGTGCCTCTTTTATGGGAAGCCAAGCTTTGTGATAGAATAGATAAGCATCTATGCATCAGTTCAACAACTATTTCTAGAGTCACGAGAGTTATTTTCCAAGAGGGTCCCTGAGATAAAGAACACACTTCTTTCTGAGGATGATATTTATCATTAGATTCCAGCAGTTTGCTGAATGACTTAGTTTCTTTCGTAAACAAACAAGTTTACTAGGATGGTGAACAATAAAAACCAGACATCAATAGCAAAATTTTGATAAAGTATAAGGAAGCAGAAAGGGACCAAGTCAGCACTTAAGAAGCTTTACTAAGGTGCTGATTACAGTCTTAGAAGCTTTGTATAGGAGCTCTAATTTAACCTTTATTGTGCATGTAGCTTTTATACTTAAAAAAAAAAAATCCCAGCCTGAAATTTGAAAATACTTACTTGTAAAGGTATAGGTACCCTATGTTCATTGTAGCATTATTCCAAATAGCCAAGACATGAAAATGACCTAAGTGTTTTTTGATCAATGATTAGATAAAGAAGATGTGGTACATATATACAATGGAATACTACTCAGCCACAAAGAAGATAAAATACTGTCATTTGAGACAACGTGGATGGATCTTGAGAGTATCATGCTAAGTGAAACAAGTCAGATGGAAAAGGACAAAAACCATATGATTTCACTCATGTAGGACATAAAGCAGAAAGCAACAAATGAACACACAAAACACACTCATAGACACAGACAATAATATGGTGATTTCCAGAGGGAAGGGAAGTGGGGGAAGAATGAAGAGGATAAAGGCAATCAAATATGTGATGATGAAAGGATGAAGAGAGAAAGGTAGTCAAATATATGGTGATAGAAGGGGACTAGACTTTGGGTGTGAGCACACAATAGAATATGCAGGTGATATATTACAGAATCACATACATGAAACTTACATAATGTTATTAACCAATGTTACCCCAATAAATTTAATTTAAAAACACAAAAATAAAACAACAAACAAAAACAATACCATTCTACCAAGGGGCTTCAGAGTATCTCATTTTTAAATTAAATTTCTCACTATTTAGTAACTTAATTTAAGAAAGCATTCCCTGTGTCAAACAGTAGAATAGCATGTAATACAGGGGGTTAGGTTCTAAAGTTCCCACCCAATGCAAAGTGTGTGGGGTCAAAATTACCCTTGAGATTTCAAGGTGTAAATCAGATCCTAATACTCCTCCACTCAAATCTTTCAGTGGCTTTCCACCACATTTATTGCAAAATGTACAATCTTCATCCTTATCAAGGCTTGGAAGGCCTCGCCTGATCTGATCCCAACTGTGTAACATCCCTCTTTATTTCCTACTCGCCTCCATGTTCTTTTTCATGTGCCTGATACAATCCTGTTCCTACCTACAATGCTTCTCTTCTTACAAATCACAAAACATGTTCCCTTCATCCAGGTCAAATGTCTCTCCTCGATCACCCTTTCTAAAGGAGCAATACTTCCTCTTTCTCCTGCCACTCAGATTCTTTTTATGTGACTTTACATTTCCTTCAGACTGTTCATCACAGCTGACATTATACCATAAATTCATGTTTTGTTTAATGAAAGGTAGAAACTTTGTCTACTGCTCCAACCTAGCACCTATAAGAGTCCTGGCACAAAAAAAAAGCACTCAATAAGTATTACTGAATGACCAATGATCCTCTAGGATTTTTCTATATTGTCAAGGATAACATAGAAGATTTTTGTTTATACCATCTTGTGCAATAATTATCTTGAGCACTAAAGTCTGAGAACCATGAACTAGACTGAGGCACAACAGGGAAGTCTATAGCAGATGTGTGTGTAGGATTCCAAACCATTGTACCTGGAACACCTCCAGTGGAGAGAATTCTAAAGCATTCTTGCTGACATAAAGTCTTTCCTTATCCAATTTCGATGGTTAAGTCTCTACATCTTTAATATTTAATTGATTCTGTTGTTGTTGTGAGGGCTAAAGGAGATGACAGCAGTACTCTTCAAAAGTAAGATTCATAATCACCCTGATAATTAAATGTAACTTCTATTGCAACAGGGTGGAGACTACTAATGGGCCAAAGCATACTGCGAGGTTTGTGCAGATCTCACAAGAAACTTTCTCCTGTCATCTTGGAGCATATATTTGCCATCCTTTAAATAGAAAGGTTGTAGCTTTACTCTCTACTCTTATTTTTTTTTTCTTTTTTAACATATAAACTTAAGGCCTCCCTATGTCCATTCACATGAAAATTCACAAGTAAGGCTCCTAGTATAGCACAGGTACATACCATTCAATTACTGGCTAATGCCAGACAACACAGCCCGAATTCTTGTCTTCAGTGGATGTTAATATGTGATAACACGCAAGTGTGTGTGGCATAAAATGGTGTAACACAATTTGTTGGCATTGAAGTGTCACGGGTAACTGGTAGTAAAATCTCAGTATGAAATTCAAAGTCAAAGATTAGAATCGCCATGCAAAACAAGGTAAATTGTGCCTTCTGAAGCTGAATAGACAGAGATGGGCCCTCAGGCTTATAGGTTTCTTCTTGTTTTCTAAGAGCATCAATGAGCATCTCATTAATGTTATAATTTGAAAAGTGTTTTCTGCCTCTAATAGAAGATTTAGATTAGCTGAGGAAGCTATCATTGGTTCCTCAGATTGCAGGGTTACAAATTAAAAAAATGCAAATTGTTTCATATTGTTAATGATTTCAACTTTGAAAGAAGCCATTTCTACTCTTTCTTTTGTTTTAAGTAAATACATTTTAATTGGATAAGTTTAAGTAAAAAAATATCCTGAGATTGCAAGTTAGCTGTTAAAAAATAAAATACTGTTATTATTTGCAACTCCTTATTTTAGGGAACCAGGATTTTTTCAATATTGTGCAACAATATTAAAAAAAAATCAACAACAACAAAGGGAATAAATTGGGAACTAAAGTTATAGAAGCCTGCAACTGTCATCTGTAACACTGATTTCACATTTCTGTGTTCATCACAAAGCCTCATTGTTCTTTTTGCTTGGTTTTATAATTCAGCATTATACAATGAAATCTAACCAACATACTAACAAAATTTTTATCATTTTTATATATTTTGGTTTCATGCAAGATCGTGTTTGAAAAAGGAGCTGATATGAAAAAAACTTGTAAATCATCAAAGGCAATGAATGATATTTGTACCTGTGGCTGTTTATTGCTGTAGTTTTGTAATGCCTAAATACGGAAAAGAAAAGAAAAAGAAAAAAAGAGTTCTTGTGGAACTTTTCCTCACACAATAGCAAATACTTGAATATAAGTAATATGATGATGATACATGTAATCTTCCTCTTCTTTTTCACATGTTTGTAGTCAAGTAGGCAAAGGGCTGGAGCAATCATTGATGTGACATGTGTTTACACATGTGGACCAGGGAAGAAGGATGGGGTAGAAGGAGTTTCACCCACTAGTGATAATGCCTTTCCCATCAAGTGCTCTCTGATTCAAGGGCAGGAATGTGCTGTGGCAGACGGGCGTTAGTTTATTACACAGAGGGATTTAGTGTCAAAGCCCGCATGCTTACTATTAGTGAGGCAACTCTGAGTTCACTCACTTCCATTTCCTCAAGCATCTGTTATCTGCCAGATGGCAATATTCTCTTAAGAGTCTTTCAAGATGCCTTTTTTTGTCTCATAAAAAATAACATGTAAAAGTCACCGGGCCCCTGAGTGTTCAATGAGTAGCTTCTGCTCTCTTCTTGGGGCCTTGTAGAATACTGACTAGTCTGCTCCAGCCATAGGGATCAAAGTTCTATGTCAGGAATGGACTTTCCAGGTGAGAAATGTGACCAACCCTGTTCCCAAGCGTCATGGAGGGGCCCTTCCAGAAATCCATCTGTGTGTCCTCACCCTAACCTTGTTAAGCCCCACATTAGTGGCCATCTGTGACCTGACCTGATCCGTGAGGTGAAAGAACACAGGAGGTAGGAGAGAAGAGGCTAAGAGAAAGGCAGTCTCCTCGAAGGGCCAAGGCCATGGAGAACAAAATGGCTGCTCCTCAATGATTACAAATCATGAATCATTAGGCCCTGGAAATTTTTTCTTTTGTTTAAATCGAAGTCAATCTTTTCTAAGTATTAAACAGGGCACCTTCTATCACATTTAAAAGCAAGCATTTGCCACTTCAGCTGAACAAATTATATAGGATTGAAAATAGTATAGCTGAAAGAAATGTGGAGTTTGTAATTAGAGTTCTCTCTCTCTCCCTCTTTCTCCTTTCTCAAAGCAAACAGGAACAAACTGAACTGAAACATGGTTGTTTAAAAGGCATAAAGGTTGTCATGCCCCTGTGTTCTATCTTTAGTCTTGCTTTCTTTGTCTTTCCAAGATACTGAAGATAAGTTTCCCCTATGTATAGAAAACATGAGCACACCCGGGGAGCAGCAGGGTCACTGTCTCAGCACCACTGGGACAGTCCTCTGCCTAGGGGATCAGACGTCAAGCCACGCATAGATTCCTCCTTTTTTCCCCACAACTCATGAGCTTGTAATGTGGCTCTTGAACAAGATGGATGCTTAAAATATCAAGGAGAGTTCTGCGAACAACATTCAATTGTATTCAGAAGGCTCGGAATTCGGTGAAATTGAAACAAGATGTTTCAGTGAACCAAGTACCAGAGTTAAGACTGTGAGCTTCTTGAGGAGCTTTACAGATATCCATTTCATGTTCCAATGATTGTGTGTCAATCTTTAGAGGTAAAATTAAATATTTCATTAAAAAAAAAAAACCCAGGAGTTTCTGAAATCTCTTTTGTGAATCAAAACCAGAGTAGAGACCAAGTGACTAAGAATTCAAATGAGACTCAAAAAAAAAAAAAAAAAAAAGTAAAGGTTGACAATTTTATTTTCCCTCTTGCTGGTGTGTGATTTTAAAGATATTCTGTCGCATCAAAGGATGGCATCAAATGTATTTAAAGTATCAACATAAACCTGCCTCTTCGCATCCTTCTTATTCTCATAGTACATTTTCTAATCGCATTTCATTCACCCCACTAAGTTTTATAATGGCATGTAGGTTAACATTTTTATCATTTTATCTTTTGAAAATGTTACAATTAATTCACATTAAAACTCTACTACTAATTCAGTACCTCGAGATTTAGAATTTTTTAAAGAGTCTCACTGGCATTCAGCGTAAGTCTACTTGTGGCTGGCTATGTTTTTAAAAAAAGGTTTGAGAACGTTTACCTCATGTAAGCTTTGTTAAATTTATTTTGTTGCCATCATTTGCATCAAATAACATGCTAACTGAAAGTGATTTAGTCTTTAAAGTGAATCTAGATTAAACTTTATTATGTTTGGTATAGATGAAAGTTTTTGAGACTGAATCAAAACTTAAAATCTCTGGATTCAAGTTCTGTTTTTGTCACATACTATGTGTGCAGTCTTATACAATAATTTAATTTTTATGAATATCAGTTCATCATTTATTAAAATGGAGGTAAAAAGAAATACTTGTCTTAAGAACTACCCAGAGGATTACGTCAGTATAAGTATAAACTGTACACAATCATGTCATTTTTATCATCATCATCATCATCATCATCTGTGCTTAAAAATAATTCAAATGAAAGAGCATAAGAAAGATCCAAATGGATCCCCTATTCTGGGACCACGGTACCTGGCACCATGCCACAGACTGTGCCTGTGTTGTGCCACTTGAAGTCACAGCAAGAACTCTACTGTCTCCATTTAAATGTATATCTGTTATACGAAAATACATTGTATTTCCAACTCTGGAGACGAAGGAACAGAGAGAGTTAAGTAACATGCTTAATGGATTTATTATACAGGTATTTTTCATGAATTAAATCGATATTTGTTGAGTACTTACTATGTACCAAGCACCCTTTTAGGTGTGAGGCTAGAGAAGTGACAAAACCTCTGCTATCGGCAGCGGAGGATGAATTGTCTTCTTTCGAATTCTAAATCATGGTTTTCTCCACTTCACATTATGCCAGTGTGTGCTGGGGTGGGTGGATGTTTCCACTCCCCTTCTTTCTCCATCTCCTCTTCCCCTCCCTTTCTCTCTCCTTCTCTTTCTCTCTGTGCACGACTCACACAGAAAGTAATAGCTGGGCAGCAGCGTTCAAGCTCCCCGCCAGGGGCACTGTAGTCTCAGGGTTCAAGGCTGCCCAAGGGCTGAGGTGATCAATACCTGACATACTTATAGACTATTTGTAACACACTGAGTTGGGAAACTGCATTTTCTATAGCATAGTCAATGATTCAGAAATTTCACTAATTTTTATTAGCTTCCGCATATGTTAATTATTATTGCATATATAGAGCACACGATTCCTAGTACTGTATACACAGGGGTTTATACTTTCTATCTCTCTTATTGCTATTGACTTAGTACTTTTAGTAGGTCAGTAAGAAAAAGTTAAAACAACTTTTGCAGTCATCAGGCAAAACTAAACAGGCATCAGAAATAACATTTTAAAAATAATGCTATCAAATCATTATAGCAGAGAGTAAAACTTAGGCATTAATGCAAAGTAACCAAGGAATTTTTTAAACTTAACACCAGTTCAGAATCAGAAATGGACCTAAATGCTGTGATCTATAGTATAAAAACTATAGGTTTCTACATTCTTGACTCTTGCTCTCGTCTTGGACGTTATAACACACAAGCAACCCGAATACATGAAGAGGTAGATCAGCTCATGTTCAGGCGGACTCAGGAGTGAACATCACTGCTACATATAGAAAGAATACAAATGGAAGTCAGAGGGTGTGGGAGAGAATATATAGAATGGTCCTCATGTGCTGAAAAATAGGCTTGAGGTCAGGAAAACATGTGCCGGGCACTAGGTTGGGAAGACTACATTTATCGGGTATGTATTGCATGGAGAACATGTTAGGAGGCAGATGGGTTTACCAAGCAAGGAGCATGCCTTCAAGTAAAACATGATCTAACAGAGCAGTGTGAGCCAATTTGATGTGAAAAAGAAATAATATCAACAATAGGACTGAGGAAAATGGCACTATTGGGAAACAAACAATCCAATTAAAATATGGGCAAAAGACCCGAATAGACACCTCGCTAAAGATCTATAGATGACAAATAAGCATATGAAAAGATGCTTCATATTGTATGTCATTGGGGCATCTCAAATGAAAGCAGCAATGAGATATTACTACGCGCCTATCAGAATGGTCAAAATCCAGGACATTGACAACACCAATTGCTGGTGAGGATGGGGAGCAACAGGTACTCTCATTCATTGCTGGTGGGAATGCAACACGTTGCAGCCACCTTGGAGGACAGTCATGCTGTATGGGTGCACCTACGTGATATTCCGGAAAAGGCAAAACTATGGTGACCGTGCAAAGATCAGGGGTTTGGGGCTAGATGGATGGAAGAATAGATGGAGCACAGGGGATTTTCCAGACTGTAAAACTATCCTGTCTGGAACTCTCATGGTGGACACATATCATTATACATTTGTCAAACCTATAAAATGTACACCAGAAAGAATGAACGCTGCTGTAAACTACGGGCTTCAATTAATAACGGTATGTCAATATAGTTCATCAATTATAACAAATGTACCACTCTAAAGCAAGGTGCTGATAAGAGGGTGATAAGAGGGGACATTGTAATTGTGGGGGTGCGGTAGGCAGGGCATATGAGGGCTCTCTGTACTTTCCAATCGATTTTTCTGTAAACCTAAAGCTGCTCTAAAAAATTAAAGTCTGTTCATTAAAAAAATAACAAAAAACAAAACTGCACTGTGAGCTGTTTTAGGTTTCCCTCCAGATGGCTCCAGATATTGGCTAGTGCCAAGTGGAATGAACCAGAGAAGATGCCATCAAGATGACTCCCAGCCAGCGTTTGAAAGACTAGAGGTGACTAGATTGTGGGTCAAGACCAAGAAGGGCACACAGTTTTCAGATGGAGATGGTGGCACGGGCAAGTTTTAGAGGTACAATGTACTAGAGAGAGTGGTCAGCAGAGTACCGCGCTTGAATGTTGCATTCGAGCAAAGGTCACAAGTTAGTAAATAACTGAAGGTAAAGATTGGAGATGCTGAACTGTGATCAGGAGTTTAAAATGTAATCTGGAAGGGCTCACTCCAGACAACTGGGAAGGGACATGATGGAATTGAAATGTTATACAAGAAGAGTCTCGGCTAGGTCCAGGCCATGCTAGAGACATGAGAGACAGAGACCCAACTAGGTAAGGTTACGAGTCAACAGCTCTGAGGAGAGGTGAACAGAAGGTACAGGCAATCAATGAGAAAGTAAAATTTCTAGGAAAAGACATGGTAAGCTGTTTTAAGGAAGCCAAGATCCAAGAGTAATAATTTTCAAAAGTCCTGAATGTGAGGAGGGATCCCAAGAGTGTAACTCTATCAAGTAGAGTTCCTAGATTTCTTCACATTTAAATCTGAACATAGTTAGGAGCAGGGCAAGAGGTCTGCAATGAATAGCAGCAGAAAAGAGCAAAAGAGAGAAAAGAGACCAGACACATACAATTAATTGGTGAAGTCGGAGAAGTTTTACTGTTATATCCATGCACCGGAAAACTCAGTACTCATAAAAATATTTTAAAGATCTGTACTTATTAACAAGGAAAGATGCTCACAATATATTGCAAAGTTAGAAAATAAGGTTCAGAAAAGTGTATCAATTACGATTCGATTTTTTAAAAGCTTCATGTATTTATTTATATATGTATGCATAGAAAATATTCTGGAAGGTAACGCACTCAAATGCTAATAATGGTGAACACCTGTGGGCAACAACATGGCAAACATTTATATTCCTACTATGTATTTTCCTAACTCTTCTTCAAGCCAAGGACGATTACTTGTAAAAGACTATTTTTTTTTTTTAAATAGGAGAGTTAACACTCTTTCCATCTCATAATTCAAGTTTCCGATAATGTTCTTGCGATGGGTAAAACAGCTGGTGCCTTACACAAAAGCGAATGCTCACATTAGGTCCATGTGGTGCAGCCTCTCATTACATGAAGTACTTCAACAGCCACATCCTGATGCATAAGGGCAAAAAGAATGAAAATTCCAAAGAACCGAAATTACAAGAAAAAAAAAAAAGAAAAGAAAAATAAGGAATGACAGAAGCAGCAAGAACAGCAGCAAAGGAAAATGCCTCAGGAAGAGAGGAGACAGACCGCTACACATCCCCAGCATTTATTTCCCTGCCTCTGTAGGTTTCTTGATTAGTCTTTTTAAAAAATTTTTATTGTGAAAAAAAAAAAATCCTAAGTAAAAATAACATTAAAATGCACAAGATATGCAGAAACACCCCATGATGCAAATTATTTATGAAGATAATGTAGTAGCATGACCAGGAATTAGCATGAATCGCAGTTACTCTATAATCAGAGAAACGCATAATCCGATCATCAATGTTGGATTTTAATGTTTGTTCTTACCCATCAAAACTATTGTTTTACCTACAGAGGAGGGAGTGGTAGTGGTGGTCCTTGGGGTGGAGAGGGGCAGTATAGAAAACAGGCAGCTCCGCAGAGCGTTTTTAAAGACAAATTATACCTACATCTGTCCTAAACTAACCATTTCAGCTTGAAATCTGCTACAGAAAGCACCTTTAATCAAAACCATCTGCTTGGAATTCTCCCTTTCTATGGGCATTAATTCACTAAAGCTACTTACTGTAGTCGATTATTTAGGCATATCGCTATTATCTTTCTTATAACTTTCATTTCTCTTGCATTAAAGTGGGAGTGTGAGAAAGACAGAAAAGGAAACAAAACAGTTGCTTTTAAACTTTACTGTCTGCTAACAACGCTGTCCAAAAGTTTAGTAGGATAAGAAGCTGAATTATTGCCTAAAAGAAGACTAACAGATTATCTATTATTCATGTGTTTATTCATGTGTTTCTTGTTTCTTAAAAAACGAGGATATGCTTTTGCTAAAGACATTTTATTTCTGTTTCAACTGAGGGACCACTTTTTGTTTCAACTTAGTGACCACTGAGTATTTTGACTCTGTTTACCTACCAAATAGGGAACTGTAGCAATAATCATAGAATAACAGTGGCAATAACAATATAAATCATCATACTTTGTCTCCTATTAGCCTCAACAGTAACATCACTTAGAATTAATAAACTCTGAGGCTAGAGTCTAAAGTAATAATTCAGTTAAAGACCAAAAAAATTCATTTATAAAATAATAACCATTACCTTTTAAAGGGGGAAATACTATCAAACTGTTATCAAAGTAACTTTTGTTTTCAAGGAAGTCACTGTGGAATTAATGAACAGTCACTGAAACCAGTAAGCGAGTGTATGTTACCCCTGGGCTATGAATTGTTAGCACACACTGAAGTACACCATTACAAATCAATTCAGAGCATATTAACAAATGAAGTCAAACCTCAATCTCCATTCTAAGGGGATTGCTGCAAATGTGCTAAGTGAATACGTGAATTTACAAAATATGCATGCCAGATATTGGAAATACTTAGATTTAGAGCAAGCAGAAGTTCCCAGTGTTGCCTGAGAATGTACTCTGACTCGTTCCTCAGCAGCAAGGGTGGGAAACAGTAAAGTATTTCTAATGCAGAAGTGACTTCTAGAAAGCAGAAGAGACATAGAGGGCCACCCCATTGTCTTACTTTTAAATTTACTTAGATCAATGCTGAATAATTACAGGAAAAAATGGGTAGATTTGTGATAGAAAATTATTTGAGATGTTTATCCACCTACTTAGCCCAAGTCTCCACACCTAAAACATAGAAAGGTAGATTTGAAAATTTCTAAAATCTTCCAAACTGTTCAGTGGACAGTGTTGCTCTTTGGCCACCCAAAACTTGTAGAAAGGCAGAATTTTAAGATTTGCTTGCAGATACAGAATGGGCCGCCATTAAATGCCTGATGAATGAAGGAATGAATGAATGGCTTACTTAGAGTTGTCTGTATCTGACATTTTACTAGGACTTGATAAACCAACAGGAATTATACAAGTGTCCTGGTCCTTAAGAAGTTTCTATTTTATCGGGTGTAGCAAATTATAAATAAGTAATTTTAATTTGGTGTGATATAAAAATAATACAAGGCTATGAATAAGGAACAGATGTAATAGGGAGCAAACCTTGAAGAACTGGGGAGAGGGGCAGAGAAAACTTCCAAGATAGGATCTGATTAACGAATTCACATCAAGGTGATAATATCTTATGGGTGGCTTCTGTCCCAGGGTCATTTGCATTTTAATAGAAAACAAGGGGAAGGTTTTGCTCAGTATTGGAAAACTGAACTGTTATTAGTGCCTTTCAGGTATTAGGTGAGAGAATGACAGAGAAGATACTTCAAATAACACTACTGGACTGAAAGTCTACCTAGTTGTCTCATTAAAAAGGCTCAAAAAAGGGAGGAGTGTGTCTTCCTCAAGCAGTCGTATCTAGCAAGGACGTAGAAGGGTCTTGAACAGATATATGCACACACACGTTCGCTGCTGCATTACTCACAACAGCAAAGATGTGGAAGCGACCCAAGTGTCATTGATGGATGAATGGATAAACAAAACACGCCACGTCCATACAATGGAATATTATTCAGCTTTAAAAGGGAAGGAAATTCTGACACATACTACATGAACCTTGAGGGCATTATGTTAAATGAAATAAACCAGTGATAACAGGACAAAAACTGTATGATTCCACTTATCTGAGGTAACTGGAGTAGTCAAATTCATAGAAACAGAAGGTAGAATGGTGCTTGCCAGGGGCTGGGAGGATGGGGCACCGGGAGTTAGTGTTTGAAGAATACAGAGCTGCAGTTTGGAAGACGAAAAGCATTCTGGAGATGAATGACAATGATGGTTTCACAACAATGCGAATGTACTTAATGCCACTGAACTGTACTTGTACAGCTGAATGGTTGAATACATTGAACTGAAATTCAGTGCTGTACACTGAACTTAAAAATGGTTAAGATGATAAATATTATCTTATATATTTTATCACAATTTAAAAAATTGGGGAAAAAAGAAAGTTGAAGTATATCGTAGCTTTGAAGTTTATATTCAAAGTTAATTAGATTATTATTTAGATTAAGTTAATAGTTATATGGAAAGTTATTGGATAGAAGGCAGAATGGGTAACATGCATTTATCAGGTGGACAGTGGCTTAGTTCCTAAGATGTTTTAAAAAATGATGCCTAAAAGAGTTTCCCCCACTACAGGAGCAGCTGAAATTAACACCATTAGAAAAACTCATCGTTGGGTCTCCACGCCCTTGTAAAATGCAATTATCCTGGTCAAGGTCACTATCAACTTAGGGTGTCTTTATCAGACTGTGTTTCTCTACAGGTCATCCAAGGTACATGAATTGATCTGAGGCCTTGGGAGAGGTGAAAGATTAGGCCTGAAAGGGGAGAAGAGGGAGATGAGGGGACAGGCAGAACTGCTGAAATCAAAGTGTCAGAATCTTCTCCTCGCCGCAAGTCTTCATACGAGCTTTGCTCTGCTTTCTCATTCTCACTCTCCCTTCTATTTCAAAGACTCCAGTCAATAGAAAAAAAAAATCACAACATAAAACTTGAAGAGTTTTATCAGAAGTGAAGCATGGCTTCTGCTAAACAATGTTCAACTGTGGCTACATATTTAATCACAGAAATCTGAGTTTTAGTTTCATAAACTGAAATATGGCTAGTAAATTTAAGATTGAGATGTAATAAGTAAATATATATGCCTTTGAGCTCTGCACTTCTGGGTTTGCTGCAATGAATAGTTTAGTTCTGAAGAATCCAGATCTGTGAATGATGTAATAGATGAGACAGATTGGCTCAGAGGGGCTTTAATATCAAGATAAGTGAAAATTATAGTTCACAGCCTATGCCTCTACTATAGAATAGGACTGGAAAGCCAGCTGAATGCAAGGCTGCCATGTTTTCTGTTGCTGGGCTGCTTTCAGTAGAGCATACCAAGGGGCCGTGTATGAGTGCATCTGTGAGAGAGAGGACTGTGGGGAAGAGAGATACTCTATTATCACATCAGGAGAGTTTGCATAAAAGAGAAGAGGAGGAGCTACAATATTCTGACTTGGAATAGCCTATCTTTCTTTATAAGATTCTCAGAACACTTGACAGGCATTACTTCAGTTGCCACACCATCTGTCAGACCTTAGATTACAATGAATGCCGCTGTATATTAATCAAGGAGGCCATTAAGTATAGTTTCTGAAAAAGCTCCACTTGTTGAGACTTCACTGTATTATTAAAATTTCTAAACAAGCAATTAACAAGAGGTACTTTTGACCGTGGTGTTGGCTTTCATTGTATACCTATGTCTCTTGTACATCGACATGGTTCCATTGCTTACAGTACCACAGAAAGCACAGGCAGGTAAGAAAAGGAACTTACAAAACCCAGTGAAATAACATACAGGTGGCAGAATACACACACCTGCATCTTCACCCCACTTCTAAAAATAAGAAGATTCTATTTTTTCCTCTATACTCTCTATATGTTGACTAGGTTGAGTATTTATAAAAAATACATTATTTTGATTACTATTTCATGCAAACCTTCATGTAAGGTCATGGGTTTGTACAGAAAGACCTGGATAGTTGGACATTCCTTTAGTCACGTATTCTGCTGAGCTCTCTCCTTCACCTGGAACTGGTTGTAGACTCTGAGCGAGAAGCAAGACCAGACTGAGCACAGCAAACCATATCTGCTTTCAGTATCAAATGCAATAAGTCAGTGTTTATGCGATGACCTGCCATTGAAGCAAATAAGCAGAATCAGGAATTCCAAAACATGCCATGTTTTCATTTCCATTTCGCATGATCATGAAGCTTGCCAAATTTGGGCATTTTAAATTATGAGATCCACTATCACAAATTTCTTTATCAGTCTTCCACATAATTGTTTAACTAATACTCTGATAAAAATGTCTAAAATACTTGCTGTTTCTCGGAGCAAACAAATGCCTTTAGCCTCTGACCCAGCTCTGAAGTTTCTCAAAACCTTTTCTGTCTTCGAAAATGAATCCCACTGAGGTAGCAGTGCCTGGTGATCACACCTGGCACACATGGGCGCTAAGCCACCAGCCCCAGACATGCAGTGGGAGCCTTGACTGAATTTAATGCTCACAAAGCACTCCTATCAGTGAGTAGAAAGTGAAGCGCTAATATGGTCAAGTGTCCATCTCACAGGAAGTGATTTATAAAAGGCTGTTAAAACTCCTTAAGTGGAGAAATTGCAGAGCTCTGAGTTACAATCGCGGCCTGTGTGCCCCCTGTGGAGTATGTTCTGGGGTCTTAGTTTTCCTTTTTGTCTTCCCCTATCCCCTCGATTTCCACTTATTCACAATCATATGGTTAGGGAAGGTGTCCCTCAAGGCAAAGAGGGCAGAAATCAGAGGTCCCTCCTGGCAGCCTGCACCACCCCATCTACACGCCTCAGTAATTTTTTACTAAAAAATTAGGAAGAAAACATGGCAAACTATTATCAACTTAATGCACATTTAAGTGTCCCCTTCCCCATCTTTCTCCATCTATAAAAGGTAGCTTTCAACATTTGAGTTATAACCCCGAGGCCTGAAAAGTACCCGGCTACTCCCACCCAATATCATGCAGTTTCAGTGACAACAAACTGGCTCCCAAACGTACTGGTGAAAACCACAAGTTCTCACTCTTGATGACTTGAATTAGTGAAATGAAACAGTCATTTCTATTTTAGTATTTTTAAAGAGTTATACTTAATAGCACAGTTAAAAGGCCAGTTCTTGAAATTAATGGGTGAGCACTGGCCTCATCCGAGGTCAGAGGAGAATATTTTAGGGAGCCCAAGAGTCCTTGCGACACACAGTCTACTTTGAGGTCAGAGGGAAATCTGCTGGAAAGAAAGGAGTCTTCGGCTGGGTGATACTGTAACGTTATCTACTGGGAGAAACACTCTGAGAGACTGTTTTCAATCAGCACCTCAGTCAGTATGTACTGAGAACTCCCGGGACATGGGAGTCTGAGAGGGGTCCACCGAGGAGTGATGGCCAGACCCAGCTCTCTCAAGTGTTCCGAGTCCTTCCGGTAGATTTTCACATGGATGGTGCCCATAACCTGAGGCTCTCTCTCTCTTCTGACATACCTCAAGGGTCCCCACCCTCTTTTCTGGTCATACTCTTTAGAAAGCACAAGTCAACTTGGAACCACCTCTCAGCTGTGGTAATTCTGTCCTTGGGACATCTCTTCGGAAATGTCCTGAACTGTCTAGGCTAACACATGCTTTTAGGATTTTGTCACCTAACCATGGTTCTATGTATCTTAACGATCATGTCAACATCCTGCTAAGATCTGTCGATGACTTTTCTGTCTTCAAGATAAACCCCAAACTTCTCAGCAGAGCGTACTGAAAAGACATTTCATGATCCTGGCCTTACCCGACACTTCTTGCCTGCTCTCTCTCCTCTGGCCACTCTGGCCTACTCGCAGTTTTCTAACATACCATGTTCTCCCTCACCTCTGAGCTCAGCACATGGTGTCCACCATGTGACTAAAGTCGGCATTTCTCCATGCCTTGAATCTGTGACTTGCTTATTTGGCCAAAGGGAAATTAGTAAACACCTTTGTAGCAGAGGTTGAAAAGCACTTGTGTGCTGGAGTTCGTCCTGTCCTGCTGCCCTTGGAAACCCTGAGATCGCAATATGAAGGAGTTCAGACTCATCTACTGGGAGATGAGCCACCACGTGGAGCAGGCACAAGGTGCTCCAGCTGAAGCTCCCCTCTCTTTCAGGCCGACTGGCCTTACAACACCTAGACATGTGAGTGAGGTCATCTGACACCAATCAGTGCCAGCCGAGCTGGCCAGACTAGAAAAGCCCACCACTAAATGTTGAGGGGGCTTGCTACACAGTATACGCCAACTGATACACTGACATTGTTTCCTGGTTGTCACCTTCTAGTCTCAGGATGATAGCTTTCCTGACCCCAGAAAATGCCATACTGCTTTGCATCCAGGGCATCCCGTGGGTTCCACTAAAAGAGCACTGGCCACAGTGTAAAGGAGTTGCCCGTTTTTTCAACTCTCTCCAGTGACTGAAAGCTCCTTTAGTTGTTGTGGATGCCTTACTTACAGCACCCTCTCTGTAAATATTTGCTGAAAGAAGACACAGGAATGTATTTACCTATCTTTTGGCTTTTTCTATCCTTAATTTCAAAGAATTAGACTAGATCATTTTTATCTATCACGACCTAGACATGCTAACCACATCAAAATGTGTTTTAATGTATTTCTTTTTTACAGTTCCACTCATATCAATAGACTTTGGGAATCTCCCTATTCTTTTTATATTCTTCTTATATCTTCTAAACTCATGTGCCTTTCAGTTTGACTAACACTAAAAAATTCACCTAAAATTCCAGGGCCCTCAGCATATGCACATGGATAATTCTGACAAATGTTGTCTCCTCCACCATCGTAATTACTCCACTATATATGTCAAAGAAGCAGAAGGCTTTAACAATACACACTAAATTCACTGTCAATGTAATGACATTGACAGTTCATGACAATTCATATTACAGAGAAAATGTCTCTACAAAGAGACTGGCAAGTTGCAATTGACAGTTAATGACAATTCATATTACAGAGGAAATAGCTCTACAAAGAGACTAGCAAGTTGCAACTGTTCACCTGTTGATTCTGGCAACACATCATGATAAACTTTTTTTGTGAAATTTATCATCCTAATAGCATTATCACTGCCATGGTTATTAGACAGAAATCACTGGGCTAAAATTTAACATACATATCATTCTCTCAACAATCCTGCAGGGTAGGTATAATCAGACCTATTTTACAGATGAGGTAAATAAGACTCAGAGAAGTTGGGCAATTTCCCCAAGGACACGCAGTTAATAAGTGGCAGAGCTGGGATTTGAATACAGAAGTGATTCCAAAAGCCTCCTAGATTTTAATACCTTTAAATCTGTTTCTATTAAGAGGAAGTGATAACTTTATTCCCTTGGAAGACAGGGAAATAGAGGTGCAGAGCTTGCTGGTGGTCTCAGATGGGCAGGAACGAAAAGCGAACCTAGGTGTCCACTCTTAGCTTGACGTTCCTGCTCCTGGACCAAGCCCGAAGCATCTCCATCTTCTCCTAAGTTATTAATATTTAGATTCACACCTACCACTGTGACTGACGACAACAAATGCAAGAGGGAGGGATAACAGGTTCTTTCTATTCTAGGTGTGCTTCCAATTACTGTATATATAGATAGGTTGTGACAAGTATGAAGCATGAAGTTCATGAGACCTAATTGGGCCATCATCTGCTTTACCAAATTTCTTTTAAAAAAGCAACTATCAAACCACGAAAAGGATTTTAGTCTTCTGACTTTAACATAATCCACATTAGCTACATTTATCATTTATATCAATATGAGAACTGTCTTCATTGCCTGTGCACCATGAGGAATGATGAATATTTACCATTACATATTGAATTATGAGTTACATAATGACTTTAAAAATAACTCTCCTTCTCTACAATATTGAAACTCACCTAATAGATATTTATTGTTCAAAGAACACACATTGTCTGCTACAATTTAAAAGCATTTCAACAACTTAAAATAATGACCTGTTGGGCACACAAGTCCAAAAAAACTGATTTTTTAAATATCATTTAAGAACTTCTTGAAAATATAGGATGTTCTGAAAGTACAAACAACTATCTTGTTCAAATATCATTCCTCTTAATTCCAGTCCCAGACCTTCAATAGTTATCCTTACTCCAAGTATGGAAGAAGGAATCGGTATTTGTTGAGTAAATAAAGTGTGTTGGAAATGTGCATTCATACCCTAAATGGCTTCCCCACCATGGGGACGCAGTTACATGCAGTTATCTCAGATAAGTATGGTCTTTCAGTGGAGCAAGTAACAATAGGTCTCTGAGAGAACAAAAATCCTTTTAGTAATGAAACTTAAGGTACTAATAGTATTTTATGCCATTTGTGGGTTTAAAATGTTCCAGGGGCTATCCATTCAACAGTTCCCCTTGTTCCCCATCTCCCAATAAGATTTGCAGGTAGATCTGCCTCTAGTTCTTTCTCTGTGAAAAATGACCTGACATTCCCATGCAAACACTGAAAGAAACACTCCTAGAAGAAAATGTCAGCCAAAGACAATGGCTAGGAGCTTCCACAATAAAGTGGCTATAGAATAAAGTCCTGAAGACATCCAATGTCGATTGACTGCCCAATTTTAGACTTAATCTAGGCAATGCCAACTAGGTTAGGGACTTTAAGATAGAATCCTCAGCCTTCCAATATTTTTGGATCCAAATCAGAAAAGGGGAGAAAAGTCATTTAGTGCCAATTTGATTTGACATAAAGGGAGGAGGAGAGTGATTAAAAAGAAGAGGGCATGGTAAACAGTGCTCCTTATAAATGCTGGGTTTATGGATTAATTAACAGAGCCCAGCAAGAAAGCTCTAGCTACACCGGACTGCTTTCCAGCCAGACCTGGCAACAGGAAAGGAAGCCAGCATCGACTGTAGTGGTGTTTCCCTTCATTCTCCCCCTTTCTTGACTTGATTTCTCCCAAACACCAACCCATGTCCCCAACTCCGAATGCCAACGCTGATAAACAACCCAAACGTCAACTCGATTCACAAGAAAAACTGATACCATCTAATGTTTCGAGATCCTCCTGACATCCTGGCCCGGCAGACCCCATGTGCTGCCTGAAATATCCATTAACCAGCCTGTTATTCTCCATATGATGCTATCTATACCACAGAGACCACATGGTCCACGATCCTTAGTAAGTGACACTCCTACAATACTGACATCATCTTCTAAGAGGCCTGCCGAGATGAAAAATCCTCTTTTAGCAAGGTGACTGCCAACTCCCTTCTGACCCACTGGAGGCCACCTTCTTCCACTGTCACTCCCTTGCTTGCCTTTAGGGGAGTGTTAGCCAGTAGGTTGCTAGGACAACTGGCATCATTACTGGGGCGCATAAATAGATCGCCAGCGGAGCTGGGAACCTGGGCTGCAAACTCTGATGACAGCAACAAGACACCAATTGGCAGTTAATCTGCTCCGCTAAAGGCGAGTGACAGACTAACATTATCCAGTAGATAGAGCTCACCTGACATACTATCCTGTAATCTCCAGTTGTACTTAATGTGCTGGTGACAGAGAAGGGGCAAGAAATTCATTTAAGATGAAGGTTAAATAGCTTTATTCTGAATTATGTGAGCTGATAGATATGCAGGAACCAACTGACATTTGTATATTTAATTCACCTGAATGTGGGGGGAGGCTGCTCATAAGCAGAAGCATGAAGGCCAGAAACAGGCAGAGCAACTGAGGATGCCAAAGGAAAAAGAAAAAATATCTGCTTGTGCAGGCAATAGCTGTCCCCTTTCTGAACAATAGCATTCTAATCTCATACCCCCTCTTCCTGGAGAACAAAGAAGAAAAGTCAAAGGAGCCTGGAAAACTAGGGTTTGCCATGGTAGAAGAAGAGAACAATCTCTGTGCCCAGTTTCCTTTGTTCTGCAAGGGTAAGCTTTACAATGCTTATAATGGGGAGCAACTCATAGGAGCCCCAGGCATTAAGACTGCCTGTCAAAGTCTTGGATTTTAGCCCTGGAGAAATTACAATTTTTCGGTTTTATGAAAGCTACAAAGATTTGAGAAGAAAAAAGCAAAATGAAATGAAGAGTAACCTAATGGAAATTTTAGAAAACGATTTTAGAGAGCGTGTTTTTGTTTCTAGATGTGTAGAGCACAGTGCCCTGATGTCTGTGAAGATGGCTTATGTACAGAATGAAACAGGTAACCCAGCTCAGTCCTGTACAGGGGTCCTAAGAAGCGAATTCCGCTGGCACTGTGGGCAAGTCCTATCCTAGTGCCAGACACTTGAAGCCGGAATGGAGATGTCACAAGATGTTGTATGATAGGGATACTAGGAAAGAAGTGAGATTTTAGAGGTGGAAGAAGGTCAGAGTCCAAAGAGAATCATGAAAGAACTTGCCTGAATTTTGGAAATAAAAAAACTCTAAAGGAGATTACCATTCATATCCCATTAATATTTCCATTTTAGAGGATTCCACTTAAGAAAGTTTGAGAATGTACACACAAATAGACAAATGATTGGAAAACTATCTTCCTCCAACATAGACTGCAAACAGCTAATTTTACTATCTCACCTAAAAAGTGCTTTATAGTTGTTGAAAATAACTTTTTCTGAATCACGTAATATACTTATTCAGGTGTCCGCAAAAGGTTAACAAAATCCTCAGGACATAAACAAGATAGATTACCTCTATCAATCTAAGGTTCCACCTAGTAGGATTTATTACAATGCTACCACTTGAAATTTAATATGAACATATGTTGGGAGAATGGTTAAGTGATTTTTCTGGTATTTAAACTGATTATTTTATAAAAGTGAAAAATTTGGAGAACTAAAAGAATTAGATTATATTTCTATTCTTTGTCTTTTTACATTAGTTCCAAGGAACAATTTATTTGCTGGTAAGACCAAACAGATTTTGTTTTGGCTTTATGACAAAACAATGTTATTTAGTTCCTATTTGGGCCTAACTTCTGTAAGAAAGCAAACGACAATCTTTTAAAGAAATAGTGAAAATAATTCGAACCTATGGTATGACATACTTTGTAAGAAGTGACACACGTCAGTAATATTTTTATAAAGATGATGGAACCTAACAACCTCTGAGGTGCCCGGAACTGTGGGACTTATTCGATCTCTATCTGGAAGAATTTTCAGTGGCTTAACACTTTCCTTCCGAGGCAGCACTACTACCCAGTCATCCTTGTCCTTCCTCTCATGTGCACACTGACTCTTGAACAGTGTGCACTTCAAAGAAACACCACTTGATAAATTCATTTTTAGTTTTGGGTGTGGTTTCTGTTCCAAGTTCAAGTTGAAAACACTACACTTACTAGGGTTGGGAGGTACCATTTCTTTAAGTGGGCCAGTTCTTGCTTCGACCTTTGCAGATAAATATGTAAAATAACCCTAAAAGAGGATGGCTCCCAGGTGCTATAAATGTTCATTCTAGGTTTTTGTAGGTGATCACACTGCATCATTTCTGATGGAAAGAAGTTTCTGACTCTGAGCCCTCATCTGCCCAGATGCAGAAGCAGTTAAAGAAAAGCCTAGTTTTATCCTCTAACCCTCCTTTGCCATCTCAAAGCACACACATGTATCAGGTTGAAATCCTACCTCTGCTTCAAGTCCTAATTGAGACGCTCAGCAGTCTTTGAAGTCTTCCCTGAAAACCTGTCTCTGAGAACTTTACCCACAATCCCCTTCGGAGCACCTGACTCACGCCCCGAGCACGACCTCCCACAGTGCTCTGTTAGTATCAGAGGACAGTAAATATAGACTACTCACCACTATAATCCTAATAGACTTGAGCACACCTTGACATGTAACAGCCTTTTAATAAATATTATTTATTTAGTGAATTCTAAACACAAGCAGAACATAAAAGCCTTTTACCTTGGCACTGCTCAGTTAGAAAGCAATCTGATTAAGCTGACCTTTTTCCCCACAGAACACGAATATCATAGAAGATACACAAACATCTTTCCTTCCACAATTTTGGGGTGTTCTGTATGTTTTCCTTCTCTCCGAGACGCTGAGAGGAGGAGGTTGAGCATTTGGGGATGATGATGCTGAGAGGAAAGGGTGTGCTTGGGATGTGCTAGATTTTGCCAACTGACTCAGGAAGCAGCTCTGACATCAACTCTCAGAAGCAGCAGCTTATACGAAGGCCCCACCAAAGGGGAAATGGCCAGGAATTAGTTAGACTGTTAATAAGAAGTCTAGGAAACAGAATGAAATAGGCGAAACAAAAAACCCTAGAGGACTTAAGGCTACACAAGACCTCCTAGAGTATTGCATGGAATATAGTCGATCAGAGCCCTTACAATATGCTGGCCAATTTACAGGCTATTATTAAGGGCCGGGAAGAAAACAAAACAAAACTGTTTTTCTTCATTTACCTAATAGTAAACTCTCCCCTTCTCTCCTGAGCCCTTTTTCTACCTCAGGTTTTTTTGTTTTTGTTTTTGTTTTTTGTTTTTGTTTTTGTTTTTTGATAGGGCTAGAGAATTTGGTATCACAGATGGCAAGTCTGAAAGGTACACAAATTGACAGACAGAGAGAAATTCCCAAATTACTCTTATTAGAGTGTATGTGTAGTTTTCTTACTCTGGAGACTAGAAATTCAGCTCCCATTTTTCAAAGTTTATGAAGACAGGATAATACTATGTAAATAAGCACAGAGGTGTTTATTTCAGTCTTTCCATCTATTCTTAGGAATATGTGACTCCTGTACTTAGATTAGTTATTCTGAAAAGGGGGTTGGTAAACACACAAAATTCAAGAAACCTTTATTATTGTGATCTGCAAAAGCAATGGAGAATGATACCATCCTAAGACTTTTGTGAACTTTCCCTTTCGCACTACAGAGACATTAGATGGACTTAATTTGTACTGACATACCATTTCTTTATTCCCAGTGTGTGTCATTCAAAAGGAAAGAAAATGAAAATGATGCTATTCAGTAAATGGTGAGTTTCTAGGTAGACTCGGCATTTCAAGCCTGGTTCCCACTTTGGGAATAAATGGAAACACAAATGGTGATAAAATGATATGATGACAAGACACAAAACCACCAAAACCACTACCTTTCACAGAATGCTAGGGCGGGCTGCTCACAAATAACCGATAAAGCAAACCACTCAAATGGAAAAGCAGAGGAAACATATACAGTGCAGAATTTTTTTTAAAAATTAGAAAATCCCCAGACTCTATTGATAGCTCTACAAATTTTTTTTTTTTTTTTTTTTTTTTACAAATTGTTTCCTTTCTCACATTTACTTAACACATCACAGACTTTTAACACCAACTTCTAAGGATTTAAGGGACCAGATTAGTCTCTCCATGCCACTCCCTGCCCAATTCTCATCGGAACCATGTTTATGTCCTTTTTACTAATGGCTTAGGCCCATACATGAGAAGCCCAGACATATATTTACTCTGTCCTTAGATAGTCACTCAACAAATATTTAAATATTTACTGAGTACTCACTATGGGCCAAGCAACATTTTAGGTGTTGTAGATTCACCAGGAAATCGCAACCATAATCATAATCATAATCATCCCTGTTTTCATGCAACTTACAGTCTAGTTGAGAGATGAATGATTAATGAATAAATATATAATACATAAAGTGCTTAAAAATAAAGTAGGCTAGAGGACACAGAGGGATGGGGTAGGTGCTATTTTATACAAGTCATGAAAGGCCACTTTGAAAAGGTAACTTGAGAAGTCCTATTTAATGAAGCAGAGAGGCTTAGGAAAGAAATATAAATCACCACCTCCTTGTTTTCATACTAGGCAATATTTGAGTATGAAGGTGGACAGTTTTTAAAAAATTAATTTCAAAGATGGCTTATATTTAATTTTCAAAAAGACCAATGGGTGTGAATCCTAAATGTGAATGACTAAAACTACATTCTTAGCACTCAAATAAATACCTCTGATTTGTCACATAGTGACTGCAAGTGTCCTGGGGGAAGGGTATCACGACAGTGACAGACATAATAAGTTTCTGTTTTTATCATAAGACTGTGCTAAACATTTTAAAAACAGTTATAAATGAAAGTTGTACCAAATCATTGACTTTTAGAATCCAACCAGAGTAAAATGAAGGTCCAATCTGCCTCATCCAAGACTGATTTTTTATGTAATATTAGCCACCGGGAGCCAGGAGAATCACCAGAACTTATTTAACTCAACTTTCTCATATTATTAATCATAAAATGGCCCCCCTGAAGCATCATGTATAAAAACCAGGTCTCCTGACTCTTAGGTCAGTTTTCATCGTCACACCTTTCTTGGATAATATACCACAGCTTAGAGCAGGTTTGAGACACTTTGAGGAGTGAAGTACATCTGCTAGAAAGACTGTGGCAGATTTGAGAGGCGGTTAATGAAACAAGTTGAGGAGTACTGCAGAGGTAATGAGTATGGAGTGCAGTCTGCAAGGACTGCTGAGGCTGGACACCACTAATTCAATGGCTGCTATGATTATTACTCAAATGTTCATGTACCCATAATCATAGCCCATCTATGTGCAAGCACACATTCTTTGAAAATCTCCTGTCTTCCCTATTGTACTGGCACAGGCTTTGGAGCATCCAGGACACCAAAGTAACGGGAAAATATAAACTCAGTATTGTAAAAATGCACCAAGATTACAAGAAGTTACTAATTTCAAAATTTACTAAGAAACCTAGGAAGTTTCCCTTCTTGCCCCACCACCCAAACAAATGCAATTTAGAAGATAAAGTGCTTAGCACTAAAACAGTTCATTAGAATTTAGTATATTTTTCCTCTCTCTCAACCTACTCTGTTTATAAAAGGATTTTAAAATTACTTTAAGTTGGCCATGTGGTATCTTACAGTTTACATTCAGAACGTCTTTGAAAACCTCACTCAATGTTTGAGGCTTGACATGGTTATCACATGAGCAGTTCAAAGCAATAGCTTAAAAAAAAAAAACCCACAAGATTCAAAACAAAAGCTATCCTGATTATAGTAACTGCACTGCTCATTTAAATGTAACCTGAAACCTAAAGCACTTTTCCATGACACTTGTTTCCTGGGATATAAATGCACTAGAAAAACATCACCAGAACTGTGTTCTAACATCGACTGGATTGGGAAAATAATTTGTAGTAAAACACACTGGTACTGTAACTCCCAAATCTAATGGTATCCAAAATTATTCTTTAATAGTGATAGAAACTTTGATAATAAGAGATATTTTTTATTAAGTATTAAAATACCTTACGCAATACTCTGCCCCTAATGAGGACCCCAAACCAAGATCTCAACTGATCGATAGACAAGTAATATGGATAGATCTATAGACTCACGAAATAACACTGCATGGGGTTTAGTGACTTGCCCAGTGTTGTGAACTTATTTGACCTTAACCATAGGATAAGGCATAAATTCAGATCACTTGATTCCAGGAGCTGCGTACTTTCCTCTAGAACCAGTGTGCTCATAGGTACAAAATGTAAACATATTAAAACACCAGTATGTCCTGTTATCCATACACTATGAAGCACTGGGAGATACTGAATTGAATAAGCTTATTTTTTATGACTATTTAACCTATCCATATTGATAAATATGAGTATTTTAATAAAAATTTTTAGAAAACCATGAAATACAAAAAAATCAGTGAAAATTTTTCTTTTCAATGTTAATGCTATTTCTCCCTGATATATGCCTCATATTACTGCAGCTTGCTTTTCAAAATCTTTTATGAAACCGGAAAAAAATAGGTAATAAACACCTGAAAAAGTTTATTGACTGAATTATTAAGAAGCTAAACATGCTTAGTCCTTTATATATAGACATATGTGTATATGCATACAAACAAGTATATGTATTTATGTCTATATAATATACACAGCGCGCGCGCGCGCACACACACACACACACACACACACACACACACACACACAAACCTAGTCGAGGTTGACTCCTCCTCTTCTAAAATTGAGGGCAATATGCTCCTAGGCCATCCTGGGTTTCCTATACCTGTATTCTTTCCTGGTCAAAACTCTTTTAAACTTTTTTGGTGACAGTTTATCAATGAGGTGAAATCTCCAGAAAGCAGAACTGGCCAAGCCCTTAAGTTTCATGACTGTTAAGTTCTTTGTAGCCCATACTGTCTCTTCAATTACTTGGTCCTAAAATTCCTCATGAAAGTTGACCATCGATTGCCCTGCAAAAACTACTTTACAATTCACAAAATCCCAACCCAGTCGCCTGATAAAAAAACAGTAAATCAGCATCTCTTTTGAATAAGAGAAGTGCCCAAAACAATTGACTATACTTGCACACTCAGATTTTTGAAAGCCAGAAGAACATTTCATTCCAGTCAAAAATTTCACATAAATAAAAATAACTGCCCGTGTCAATCCTGGTTGCTAATTTCAAGCCTGGAACTTTGATTCCTTACCCACCAACCTAAAAGAATTGTGAGGCTGCTCTAAACTTGATGCTATTTAACTGTGCCAGGAGAAGGGGCGTTCCTACAATGAAAGAATCACTGTATTCCACTTTTATTCCAGAAGGAGATAATGAGCAGTGCACCACAGAAGCTGAGAGAAAGGCAAGTTCACGGCAAATAAAAACAGAACCTTTCCCCTAAAAAAAGAAATTAATTGGATGATCACCTAGAGCTAACATGAACACCCCTTCATCACCCTGGCTCAGTTACAGCCTATGATTCACAACTCCTTGCCAGGCAAGCCACTGCAGACATTGCCCCTGCTAACTTACAACATTCACTGTGCGCTGCTCACGGGGAGCCCCAGCCTTCCTTCACCATGGAGACTTCTCACAGAAGCTGGAGTGCTCTTGGGCTCAGGCGTGTTCTTTCTTCCTTTCACAGAGAAGGGAGAAATACCTAGCATGGGAATAGAACAGAAGAAAAAGGAAAAGGTAAATGCATGATCGAATCACGTGTTATCTCAACAAACGAAGTTCACAATCAATTAGACTAATTGATCATTCACCGGAGACCATTTTCCAGTACTTTTTTGTAAAAAAGAAATTCAATATGTTAGTTCTTGCCCCAGGAGACACAGCAGTAAGGCAAGGCCAGCCTCCCCCACTCCTCTCCTCTGCCCTCTCCCCCCAATAAAGTTAAAGCTGAGATGCAAATTTGCAACACAGCCTCAAAACAAGCAACTTGATTTTACTCTCTGCAAAAAGGAGGGAGCTAGGACCTTTTGCCATTTTCATACCTCACTGGGTTGTTGGGAAGATCAATAAGATCACTCTTGCAAAGTACTCACAGTTCCTGAGAAGAAAGGCACTATGTAAACGCAAAGTATTATTAGTGGTCATAAGCCTGTTAACTGAGCTCTGAGCCAGAATATAAAAGCCAGCCTTGGCCAGCCACCAACAATCAACCACCTCTGGGGCACTCAAACATCCAAACATCTGCGAGGGCCACCATGCGAAGGTTTCTCCTTCCACGGAGGGGTTGAGAGAAGCAGAGGATGGGACACAGAGGCGTCTGGAATCTCAGGGAGAAGGAGAGTGAGGGCCTGGAGCAGGAAGAGAAGAGGAAGGGGGAGCGGAAGGTGAGGGAGAGAGGCATGTGCAGGCACATCATTACTTGGTCCAGGCCACATGGCTCCCTCAGATTGCTGGTTTGCAGTGTTTAGTGCACTAGAGGTCTGTGGGGCTGTGAAATTTTCCACTTGGCTGTCTGCCATCTCCACTCACCGAGGATAACACTAACACACAGAAGTGGTGCGCCAAGGACCTGCTGGAGAAGTAGATAATTTTTGTTGTCTGCTGCTTTTCAAGAAAAGACCTATTCACTGCCTAATCATTAATACTTTCCATACCTGGATTTAAATTTTTTTTTCCTCCTTGAAGACAGAGCCAGGAACAGCTTTTCCTGGGCCAATATTATCGAGTTATTTTGACTTGTGAATTCTTGAGGAGCATACTTGAGGTATGGGAGCTTACATGAGTGGCTTTGGAGATGACAAAAACCAGAATTTAAGTGCTATGCTAGAATCTTGTTTGTTTCCCAAATAAATCATCCACAAGGGCCAGTCATGTTTTCCTTTCAGAGTCACAAGCCCACGCTGAACAAAGGTGGGCTTGTGACAGTAGTAACACTGTGGGTAAAATATTTTTGAGGGGAAAAAAAAGGGGTTCCTTATTTCAAAAACAGGCAACAAGGAATAATGTCGAATCTTAGATTTAGAATTGGTAAAACAGTGACAAGTTTATCTCAAAATAAGGAACTGAAAAATGGAGAGAAAAAAATTAGGACAGAGGGAGAAAGAAAGTGCCCACTACTAATATAGTCAACCACAGCTTTTATAGTGAATACAGTTTACAAAGTGCTTTCTTATTAATTCATTTGCTTGAACAATTTTTTACTTGGTGCTTAGTATACCCACCAGGTTCTCTGTTCACAATGGTGGACAAAACAAAGATCATGCTTGTAAAGGAGCTCGTTGACTCAAGAGAGACAGAAATTAGAGAATTACAGTATACCGTTTTTAGAATGTGCATAAAATTTGAACATTGGGTGGGCATTATAAAAAAAAAATAAGCACCACGATTTCCGATCATAATAGGGGTACCTCATTTAGAGGAGAGGCTCAGAAAAGCTTTTCTTATAAAAGTACCATTTAAGCAGAGAAATGAAAGATGAGCAAAAGTTAGCCAGGCATCAAGTTTCCTGGGAAAAGAAACAGCTTATGCATTATATGCTGTGAACTAGGGATGTACAACTCATTTCTGTTAATTCATCTTTGTTTTTTTTCTTGGCCATTTCAACTGAGTCTTCTTGATCAAGAAATGAGCGACAGACTGTATGTTAACCAGTTATTGTGGTGTTCATTTTGCAATATATACATACATCTAATCATTATGTTGTACACCTGGAACTAATATAATGTTATATGTCAATTATACATCAATTTAAAAAAAAAGAAATGAGCAACAGAACTGTTCTTAATATCTTGGAATAAGAGGTAATTCTTCTTTCTGACGGCTGTGGGCATCAGAGCAACAGACATTTAGTGATTTCTGCTGGAGGAACACTAGTCAGTGCAGTTATTACCCTTGATGTGATGGCAAAGGCAAACTCTGGCTTCCTAATGCATCTCAAGTCACCCTGTCATCACAAGAAATAAAAGGAAGATCTCTGTTAACACCTGCATGCTACAGCTGGAGTTAAGAAAACCCTCCCCAAGAGGGCTAAAAACAGATCATATTACCTAAACATCTGAAAAAAATCTTAGTACTTTGCATTAGGTTCCAAATTTGCTGGCTTCCTCTTGAGTATCAGGATATCATTTTTTTTTTTTATTCCTCTTCCAGACTTCAATGGCATTTATGTCCACCTACAAGAGTATCCTGTGAACCTTCTGTCTTGTTTCTTGGTTGCTTATCTGTTTACTTACCCAAGTGAGAAGCATGATGAAAAGAAATAAAAAGCAATGGAAATGTTGTGTTCATCTGAAGTGTTTTCTTATTCCCTCTACTCCAGATTTAGTACGACTTAATTCTTCCACTAAGGAAAATGATTAATTTGCTTTCTTCATTCCGCAAAATAAGGGCATTCTGAGACAGGCTCATTCATGTTCTCTCCGTGAATGGAGTAAGTTTCAAAGTCTGTTTGAAACGAGTAAGCCGAACTTTCATTTGAGTCTCTTTCCATTTAAGACACCCATGATAAAATGTAATTTCTCCTACCAGTTTCTTTTATAAGCAAAAATAATAATACTTCAAGTTCAAAGTCTTGAAATACCAACCTTCTCTTTGACTTAATAATTTTGACAAACTAGAACATTCAGAAAGAAAGGAGAGGGCAAGAAAAAGGATTTCTTGAAGCCGAGTTGTCCAATATCCCGCCACCAGACCTAGGAAATTATTCCAGGCTGACAGTTTTATCCACTGACCAGAGAAGAAAACGACACAGTGCCAATTCCTCCTTCCCCTGACTGCCCACAGCACTTACAGCCTCTACCACACATTTTAACCCAAGGTCCTTTTCAATTAAGTATTCCCTTGCATTGTCTTTTTATACTCCACTGGATTTATTTAAGTCTTGAAGGCTTGAAAAGTTTATAAGCTCCTTGATGAAAGAAACCTTGCCATGCCCTTCTTTTGCAGCCTCATAATAGTGTCTAGTAGAAGAGCCTGAATTTAAATTAAATGATCCATATCCAAAACCTGTTCTACGACTTAACACATACTCCAAAGGAAGCACTACTCTGTGGTTATTTAAACCCTTCTCACCTTTCTCTGTTCTCTAGGGACTTGGAGCTCCTACGATGCCTACGATGAAAGCCCTCCATGAACTGGAGAACAATTAAGTTATAACTTAGCCTTCTTTCTTCAGTTCTGCCAATCCATTACGTTTTTAGTCATTAGTGGCTTCTGAACAGTTGCCATCTCCTTTCAAGGTTTACAACACTCTCCCCTCCCCATCCCAGGTCACCAGGAGCCAACCTATATCCTTGATTCTCACAACACTTCAAAAGCCAGGATTAAGAAAACCCTTGAGGAGTGTGGAGGGGAGACGTGTGTGCTCCGAGGCAGCAGCTCTCGAACTTGAACCACCGTCAGAAAAACCTAGAGGTCTTGTTAAACCATATTGTCCGTCCCATTCCCAGAATTTCTGATTCAGTAGGTGTGGAGTGGGTCCAGAGAACCTGCATTTCTAACAAGTTCCCAGGTGATGCCGATGCTGCTAGTCTGGGGACCACATTTTGAGAATCACTGCTCTAAGCATAAGTCTTTCTGTCTATTAGATAGCCAGACAGAGGCTAGGATCTTGAGTATATTTAATCATTATAAGATGGCTATATTGAAAAGAATGATACCTGTCTATTCCAAAGAGGTGACAGATGATGACCCCCAACGTCAACATCCCCCTCCCCGCCCCCTTCCCCCCAAAAAAGTCCACACATTTTAAAATCTGAGAAAACTTTCTGGTGGCTCTGTTTGGGGTCTGAGTCTGTTCTCCTCCTACTGGCTTCAGACCCTAATGGGATCTATTCCACCCTCCATCTCCCCTTCGATCTTTTTCCTTAACTAGAAACTTCTCACCTTACAAACATATCAGTCACTGCTAATCTGAAAGACCTTCCCCCCACACTGATACATTCCCAAAATGGCTGTCACCTTTTTCACCTTTACCAACAAACATGTTAACATGTAATATAAATTCAATGCTGTTATTTCAACAGGTTCATCTTAAACTCTTGGAGTTTGACTTTCACCACTTTTTTTAAAAAATAAACTTCCTTCTTTTCCTTTCAGAATGGCTTCCTGCCTTCCAAATGTAGTGGCCTTTTCCTGACTTCTTTTATAATATCTGATATAGTAATTCCTTCAATTCTCTCTCTTTTTTTTAATTTAGTATACTAGCAATTTTGCCTGAACAGCATTTTTCAGGAATGACCCCTTCCCCATTCTCTTTGTTATTTGGGCTGGGAAGACCTCAGGCCTTAGCTCCAACGATGGGCATATGCCCTAGGTCTGGAGAATAAGAATACATATCCCACTCACCATGATGACTGGTTTTGGGGATAGAGACATAACCAAAGCCATGACAATCAAAGGACTCTCTTGGACTGGCTGGGATTAAGAGGAACGAGGCACCCTCTCCTAGTGAGATCATGGAAGCATGGTCTATTAAGAGCTGTTTCACCATTCTGTGAGCACAGCCTACTTCGAGAATGAAGCTCTACAGCAGGAAGGAAAGCTGACAATGAAGTCCTCTGGATCCAGCCATGCTAAAATTTAGATTTATCCTTAGACGAATCTAGTTATGTTGTAAAAAGACAAAATTCCAAATTGCCCTGTCCTCATTATTCAATCAAATGCTAATCTGGGTGCTGTTGCCATGAAGGGATTTCGCAGATAAAATTAAGATCCTAAATCCATTGATCTTAAAATAGATTATCCGTGGTGGGCCTGACCTCATCAGGTGAGTCCTTTGGTGCGACAGCATGAGATTTAAAGCATGAGGACAGATGAGGTGGAAGGGTAACATCACTGGCAAGAAACTGGAGACAGACACCAGGAGCTGAGAGTGGTGCCTAGCCCGCATCCAGCAACAGAACCGGGATCTCAGTCCTACAACTACAAGGAAATAAATTCTGCCAATAACCATGTGAGCTTGGCAGAATACCATGAACCCCAGGTGAGAATGCAGTCTAGCTAAAACCCTATCAGCCTTATGAAACCCTGAATGAAGAATGCAGCTAAGCCATGGTTATACCTCTGCCCTGCAGAAACTGTGAGATAACATGGGGGTGGTTTTAAGCCACTAAACTTTTGGTAATTTGTTATGCAACAATAGAAAACTACATATATGATACAATCAATTCTAATTATTTGCTTAAACCACTTTGTTTTATTTGTCTCTTGCACGACAATATCATAATACTCTTGTTTTCTCTGAGACAGTATTATTCTGGTGTTCCTCACACCATTCTGCTGCTAGTTTTTGGCTTTTGTCCCTTCCTGTTATTCCTTTTAATCCTAGAGAATGTATTCCCCAAGGTTACAGGCTCAGTTCTCTTCTCTTTCTATAATAATTTCCTTTTATTGTGTATAGTTCTTAAATCGGTATCCTGAGGCCTGGCATCTCCTCGAACAAGCTGCTGGATATGTGTGATATAAATAAATTATGTCTATTTCAAAACTTCACATCTTTTTTTCCCCAAACCAGTCCTCCTCTTTTATTTCCGATTCATGGTAATGACATCATTGTCTTCTTTTTCTCCCACAGTCCATCAGTTGTCAAGTCCTATGAAGCCTGCAATCTATTCCCACACCTCCATTCTAGTTCAAACTCTATTCCTCTCACAGCAGCCTGCTAATTGGTCTTCTTGCCTTCAGTATTCTCCCTCCAAATCATCTTGAGTCATCTTTGCTGGAACAAACTTCTGAAGTAAGTTATATAATAAGACTTCTCCATGTCATACTGTTGTATTGGTTCCTACAGCTTGCTGAAAATCTTCTCAAATCTGACGTTTAAGACCTTCACAATCTGGCCCCAACATGCTTTTCCAACTTCGTTCCCTACTTCTCTCCTTATGCTTGTTGTACTAGCCAAACCGAGCTTCTCTCTTCATCTTTGAAAGCTCACATTTCTACTCCACGTGTCACAATTCAAGCCATACCTAACAAGACCTGCTCAAATCCTTTCTCCATCACTCCTCCCTTCATCCTCCTATGTTACAACTTTCTCAATCAGAAGTACTTCTTTTTTTTTTTTTTTAAGATGTGAGCTCCTATAGTATTTATTCCTTTTCCTTAAGATACTAATCGTTTTATTCTTTATCCTAAAATAGGCACCACTTCCCCAGGCAGACTATAGTAAACTCTGTGAAGACAGGGTTTGTGTGTCTTCTTTTTGTAAGCATAAGAGTGCTTTTGCTAATGGTAAACCCTTGATGAATACTGGCTGATTAAGTGACTAAGAATGTGGTATTTTACTTTCACTTTGACATGTGTGCAAGTCTCCTTACTCTGTGGTTATCAAATAGGAGAGTCCCTTTCTGGCGACTTGCAGGAAAATCATTACATAAGCCAATATGGAAATTGTTCAGTCAATCAATGAAATATTTATTCTGCAAGAGCCTCTTTTTCTAAACCAGGACTAAAGCCAACTCTGTATTTTCTTTCTGAGGGAGAAGGAGAAGCAGCCAGGACTGCTGGCAATGGGAGGGTTCAGAAATGCTTCCTCTGGATGAGCTACTCAGTCCAGAGGGGTGCAGAGCTTATCTCCACCCTGCTCTCAAAGAGAATGAATGTTAGTCTTGGGTGGCCAAAATTCCCTTCCCCAGGGAAGGCCATGGTAATACACAACTCTCCTGAAAGTAGAGGTACCCGGTCAGATTTCAAGAGCTGGAGCGAGTGAAGGGTGAGATGAAGCCTAAACCGAAAGTATCATGAAAATTATGATTTATTCATCATATCATGCAATCCCTCTTCGATCAACACTTGACGATTTGTGATTTATCCACTGTAAAATCTTTTTCCAAAATGGCAATTCTTGGGTATCAAGAATGCATTTGGAACATTTTCTACTGATATTATTAACTGGTTTGTGCTTAGGTAAAAAAAAAAAACACTAAAATTAGTATCTGCCTAAAGAACACATAATCACAAAGATGAATATGCTGAAAAATCCTATGATGAAACTTTTTGAAAATTATAATTCATGTTGAACCACACCGCTGTTTCCTATTATTAGCACGGCTTATCACATAAAGATAAGGCTTTATCCACACACACGTAGACTCGGCAGGTGTCTATACTTGTATGCAGGTTACATCTCCTTAATGATATAAGCAAAGTTTGCTAAGAAATATAATTATGCAGCCAGAGAAAAGTAAATCTACACATCAATAGTAAGATGAAAATATACATGAGAAATACCTAATCTGTATCGAATAGCTAGCTGTAGAATGACGTCTCTGAAAAATTATGATTTTAAAGACCAAGGTGGCATGTGCTCCTTATGCACAACCTTTTCCTGGCCTTATTTGTTTAATATTCTGCTCCCAGGGGGGTTGCTGAAGCCCAACAGAAGGTGCTGGGGCCCAGGAGACAGAAGAATGCAGATCGAGAAACAGGAGACCACACTGCAGCTGCACATCCCCTGGGTTATAGTCCCTCCCGGGCAGCTGTGAGTCATCATACACCTTCTCCCTGGAGGAGGGTTTTATTCTGCCTGCTCTAGAAGGGCGATGATTGGTTTAGGTGTTAAGAAAGTGTCTGGAAAAATGGGGACGGTGGGGACAGAGCCTGCACTTCATGCGTTGATCATTATGAAGTATTTATAAATCATGAGCTGTTCTGGTCCCTGAGCATTGTGAGGCTTTAAATTTCTTTCCGTCTCTGCTCTAATTGCTCTCCTCTTTATAACAAAAATGGTAAAAATTCAAAGAAAGAAATTTAAATATTTTCCTTTCCTTCTCTTTTTGCCATCATATTAGGAGTTAGATGATAGTATCCCCAAGTATTTTATTTGGCTTGACTTCACAAAATACTGATCAGTGAGTCAAAATAAAAAGACCAGATAGAATTTACAGACATCCCCAGACCATCCTTTTGGACAACTACAAGTAACTGAATTCACCGAAGGTACTCAAAGGAGAACTTTGGAAGCATCCTATCAAAGAGGTACGAGTGAGTAGCTGAAAGATGGTCACGGGGATGGGTAGTATGGCATAGGGAATGTAGTCAGCAGTAATACAATGGCTATGTGCAAAGCCAGATGGGTGATAGGGTAATCGAGTGCATCATTTCATAAACCATATAAATGTCCAACCATTGTACTGTATACTTGAAATTAACAATAAAATAAAATGCTAAAAAAAATGGTCACACTTCTTTTTTCATTTAATGAAATACTACCATGTAAAAGCATAGCTGCAACCAGGCACTCCAATAATGCTTTAGAAGTTATGATTAAAGGCTACTCAAAGATTTTTTAAAAACAGAATTATTTTCCAAAATTCAAATCAGCAACAGTTTTAACTACCCAAATTTTGCATAATGTTTGGACCAGCAGGCTTTCCATAATTATATTGAATCAACCTCATTTTTCTTCTTGTCTGTTTTATTTCATTAAAAGCCAAAAATAAAAACGACTCTACATTTTAACCTCTTTTTTCATACCATTCCAGGTAGCTGCTTCCTTGTTTAAATATTACAACTTTCTGATGCAATCAGAAAAAAAAATATTGCCAGACAAAGGCCCTATTGAAAACTTCTCTCTTTTCGAAGGAGGCTTAATAAAACTATTCTAGCTTAAAACTGAGATTTCAATAGTCTCAGCTGTAAACAACAAGTAACAGAAATACCACTTGGCATTAAGTCCAGGGATTACCTGTTGAAAAACCAAAGGCAGGTATACTTTGATGTGGGTTACTTGGTGCTGGGGAAGTACCAAGAAATACAATTATTCTTTTTCAATGAATGTGAGTGAAAGATTTGATACCTTATTTGGAGCAAAGATCCATTGTGGAGGGTGGGGAGAGCACAGGGGAGGGGTGCTGAGGGCAAGCACACGCACACATGCTCGCTTGAGCCACTTATGAGCAAGAGTTACAAGGAAGCACCTTTCTATTTGCTATAGTGTTTGAAACTCAAGAGAAATATCAACTAGTATCTTCTGAGCAAAAGACCCTAGGAAGGTACAGCCACAGTTTGCCTTCTGCCTTCAGAGTCCCGAAACTTAATTAAAATACCTGATAATCATGTTTCATTAAAAACCCCAAGAAATTTCTTTACATAAAGAGCATTCTAAAGTTTCCTACATTTCTTTAAAAATAAATATTTAAAACTCTTTAGAATTAGCAACAACTATTTATCACAGGGTTCTAGAACACACATTCTTGGGAAAAGACATACCCCCATTTCTGTTAGAAGGAAGAATAATAGGTTTCCTGCCCTCCTCCTTCATCTTTCAGGTTCAGGGGTTTATCCTAATATCACGGCTCAGAGGATTCTCACACTTACAACTCCTAACATATCAAAAGAGAAGAAAATTTCTAACTCCTTAATTGTTTTGTCGAATAAGCTCTCAAAAGTTCATTTTTGTTACCTTTTTCAGGCAAAATAAGAGGTCTTTTACAAAAATTCTATTGCTAAAACAATGGAATTCTCCTGGGAATGACTTCGTTATGGAAATGAAGTGACAGCTTCTTTTATCTAGCCAGGCAGAAAGTCTGCATTTATAAAAGGCATTCAGAACACTCAAGTGCTGTGTGTGGGAGGACATAAAATGCTATTTTTAATTCAGATTGCAGCATTCCTCCCATACAGGTCTTTCAGTATAATCATAATCATAATAATACTGATCTAAAAAATATATATATCCCATTTCTGCTGACCCCAGCAGAAAAAAAAATAAGAGGGAAAAACATTAAGAGAATGATGAATACAGCTTCCTTCTACTCTTGCCCGCTCCGCAGGCTCAGAGATGAATCTCCAAAGCTATCAGAGCTGACTATCTATTATCTAGAATTAAAAGCACTTAAGCTCTGCGAGTAACAGCATTACATCTTCTGACACAAATTTAGATTTTTGTACGTGTGACTTCCACTCCACTGAGTTTGTAGGAATCACCTGTGCCTGCCAGAAAATGCTATAGGAGTTCTTCAACCCGTTCCCAAAAGTTAACATTCTTTGGTGATGCTGTGATGGGGGAGTCTGTCCATCCATGTGGTAGGGCCACACTGGAAACAGATTTTTAACTTCAAAACCTGGAAGGCCCCTCTGGGAAGCCAGAGACACCCACACCTCCTTTTGAGCAAATGCAGAGCCTTCTGGGTCAGGTGTGAAATCTGCAGATGGAGGCTTTTCATGTCTGCAATGTTTCCACTGGCTCTTTTGGAGACCAAAGCCTGAGAAATGATGAATGGAAGTGTGGGTAAAGAAGTGGAGACTGGTGTAGATGACTCTGCAGAAGTATGACATTGGAGAAAAAAAAGGATAGGATGAGAATGAAATTACTACAAAGGAAAACTGATGGAATGATACCTTCTAGCAATGGTTAAGTGATTAGTTTAAGACCACGTGCAGAGGACTGGAGAAGAGATGATGTCAGAGAGATATGTATTTTTTAATTTAGGTAAAATTCATATGACATAAAATTCACCACTTTAATCATTTTGAACTATACAATCAGTGGCTCTCAGTACATTCACAATGTTGTGCAATCATCACCATTATCTCATTCTAGAAAATTTTCACCATCCCAAAAAGAAACCCCATAGGCACTCTCCACTCCCTCCTCCTCTCAGCTCTGAGCTGTCTCTATGAATTTGCCTATTTTGGACGCTGCATATAAATGGAGTCATACAACATGTGGCCTTTTGTGACTGGCTTCTTTCACTTTGTATACTGTTTTCAAGATTCATTCAAGTTGTAGCATGTATCACTACTTCATTCCTTTTTTGGCTAAATAACACTCCATTGTATGTATACACCATGTTATATTTACCCATTCATCAGCTGATGGACATTTGGGTTGTTTCTACTTTTAGGCTATTATGAAGAATGCTGCTATAAACATTCTTGCACATGTTTTTGTTTGAATGCCTGTCGTGGATTAAGGAGTGGAATTGCTGGGTCATTTTATGTGTGATTTTCTGAGGAACTGCCAAACTATCTTCCACAGTGGCTATATCATTTTACAGCAATATATGAAGGTTCCAATTGTTCCACATCCTTGCCAACAATTGTTATTTTTCTTTTTTCTTATTATTATGGCCATCTTAATGGGCATAAAGTGGTATCTCACTGTGGTTCTGATTTGCATTTCCTTATCACTACTGACGTTATCTTTTCAATGTGCTTATTGGACATTTGTATATCTTCTTTGGAGAAATGTCTATTCAAGTCCTTTGCCCATTTTAAAATTGAGTTGTTTGCCCTTTTTGTTGTTCAGTTCTAAAAGTTCTTTATATATTCTGGAAACTAGACTTTTATTAGATACATGATTTGCAAATATTTTCTTCCATTCTGTGGGCTGTATTTTGACTTTTTTGACATTGATTCACAAAAGTTTTTGATTTTTTTATAAAGTCTAAATTATTTTTCCCTTTGCCACTTGTGCTTTTAGAATCAGGTATAAGAATCCATTGCCAAATCCAAGGTCATGAAGATCTACTCCTATGTTTCAGTATTCTTCTAAGAGTTTTATAGTTTAGCTTTTACATTTAGGTCATTGATCCATTTTAGTTATTTTTTTGTATATGGTGTAAAGGGTCCAACTTCATTCTTTTGCACATGTCCCATTTCTCTTTCTATTTGTCCCAGCACCGTTTGTTAAAAAATGAGAGAATATTTGAATATGGAGTTATTTTAGTCTGTTCTCTAAAAAAGTAAAAACTGTGTTTTTTTGAAAAAATATATTCATCTTATTGAAAATTAATTTAATTAACTGAATTTTGGTTACAGTGAGTACAAGTGAATGAACTTTTTCCCTCATTCCACATTTTGAAGATGCAACACGTTTCAAGAAACAAGACCAATCAGGGCCATTACCCTGACCTTTCAGGGAAGTCAATCAATTCCAGGGTAGTGCTCTCGTAAGGACTTATTTCCAAATGCAACAAGTTTCTTGACATTTCTGGGGTTTTTGTATTATTTTAGTTCCAGTTGTTTCCCTGTCTGTTCCCTTGTACTGAACTGCTCCTCTCTTCAGACATCTAGAGATCCTAGTTCTCTTTGCCATCCTGATATCCACCTATTAATATAGGCTCTTTGGAGAGAACTTAATCTAATTCCGACTAAGACAGATGGAAGATACTTTTATTTTTGATTATTTAAGATACTTTTAGCATGATGTCTAAGTCCCTGTTTTGTTTAAACGAAAAGAATACAGTACAGGTGGTAGAATGCCAGGTATCATCCATCCAGCCATTGGAAGAACTGAATACTCAAATCCCCCTAAAGTGGCAGTTCTCAAATTTGGCGGCACATTGTGATTACCTGGGGAAGTTTCAAACATACTGAAGCCTGGGATTCACCTACAGAGATCCGCACTTAATTGGTCTTGGGTGCAGCCATGGTGGAGAGCCGGAGCCCTAAAGTCAGTCATCAGAGGTAGCTACTTACTCCTCCCCACCCTGAAGCAATGCTTGCCACCTTGCACCACATGCAGGCAGTTAGGGATGTACATTCATCTGCTTTTCGAAAGTATTATAATTTTAAATTAAAATGAATGAAAACTGAATTTCCTGTATTGGTTCTTGTTTAATCTTCCAAACTATCCTGTGAAAGGAGGTTTATTATTCCCACATGACCGAAGAGGAAATAAATTCTGAGCTATTAGGCAACAACCTGAGATCACAAAACTTGGAAGTAGCAGAGAACAGGTTTGAATATAATTCTTCCAACCCAAAGTATGTATCATTTATGCTGTCTCTCTCATTAATTTTAAAAGGGACAACAATTATAAGCGTGGTCATATTATTTGGTACCAAGACCCACTAGGGAAACAGCAATTTCACATCTTCCATCCAGCCCATCTTATGGATGGGCTAGGGGATATATACTCACTAAAGAGAATGGTGGGCACTGTTCCTGCCACTACTGTTCTTTCTCTGTTGTATGTATATATGTGTGTGTGTGTGTGTGACTATGTATGTGTGAGAGAGCATATGTCCATACAAGGGACGTGGGCCTCGTATATTTGAATTCAGGAAGATATGACACGACTCCAAGAATGTAGGGTTTTCAGAGATGGTAGGGGAGGAGTAATTCTTTCCAGCATGTGAGAAGACTGGCAATTGGCCAAGAGGCCATGAAATACCTTTACTGTGGTACAAATATAACAAACACTGAGGAAACTAACATTTCATTCGTGAATTTAGTCTAATGCGTATATATGATTATAAAGCTCAATCCATTGAAAACAGCAAGACCAAAGAACATCAGGCAAGAATTTCCAATATTTAAATATTCAGGTTCTCATAGCAGAAAAGGCAAAACTTCCATATAACATCATCTTGCCTGCCAAAGGATGAGCCATATTAACATGTCTTCATACAATAGTATAACAAAGTTAGAATTAATAAAAGATATTGGTAATGGTGGTAGAATCTGGGAAGTTAGTTTCAAATCATTTTTCTTCTTCTTTCTAATATGTGCAATCAAACATATGTGTAAGTTCATGCATGTTTATGTGTATGTACACACACACACCCCAGGCTTGAAGGAAAAATACATTTCAGTTCTAGCATTTCTCATAGACCTATTTTACTCACCCTTTAGAGAAGGGGCAATGGATTACAGTGCTATTACTCTACTATATAAGGAAACTAGGAGAATGTCTATGCAGTAGATTTGGAAGCTTGAAAGGAGTAAGAGTTTGCTGGAGTTTTTTTTTTTTTCTTTTTAAGCCAGTATCAGAAGTTGGTTGGGGAAGAAAAATTTTCACAAGTGGGAGTTCTACCTGCTTGTCTCCTAATTGTAGTGAATCTGTCAACTTTCTTTCCAGGATTTCAAGACTTTACTCTTCAAAATCATTCTCAGTGTACTCTGAATTGCTATACTTTTAAGCTAACTACTTCTCAAAGTGTTGTTTAAAAACTGACATCTTCAACCATATTTCAGGCTTAGAATATATCTAAATTTGCAAAGTCTCATTGGTTCTTATGAGAATGCTCCTTAAAAAAAAATACACTTGACAGCCGATCTCTTGAAAATGATTTGTGCAGAAATTGTGTTCAATTTACTTTATATCAAGGTATTTAGAAGAAAATGTGGTCTTCTTTGTAATAAGCTAAAAATAATGATATACTTTATCTTCAACTGAACATGTACATATGTTGTCTAAGCTGTTACATTTAAACAAATTGAAAAACAGTAGGATTCTGGCTATAGTCCATAAAGAAACAAAACTTGCCCAGAATATCATTTTAAGCATTAAAAAATACAATTAACTGTTATTTTCCACAAAGTTCAATCCTACATACAGATTCAGAGTTGTCAACGAGGTACAAGGCATCAAATTATAAAAGCTAATGTCTCAAAAACAGACAGAAAGCTCAGGAAGAAAATAATCATTGCAGTCCAATTTTACATAAAGAAAAAGAGTGAAGAGAAAAGTTAGTTTATATTTCTACAAGTTCCTTTTGAGTTTCTGGGCAATATGCTATTTAAATCGACCCTTATGGCAACAGTACATAAATCATGTCCCTAAAATAATTCCTACTGAACATTACATTGAATGCTTATCATATGCAAAGTGCTGCTAGGTAAAGTACAGGGTTCGGAAACGGCTAAAACATTTTGATCACTTTAAAAACAGAATACTGACCTTTAAAACACAAAACTAATTGCCATGCACGCTAACAATTTTTGGTGAGTCCTCATCACCAATAGCAGCGATTTTCAAATGGGGTGGTGTTTTTTTTTTTTAAGCTAGAACCCTGCCTTCAAATGAAACCTCACATTGAAACTTAAAAAATAAAACAAATAAAATTGAGGCTATTCATGTAGACCTATTGGTTCCTTTACCTCTCCGCCCATCACCACCAAGGATTTCTGAAGGCAAGTTCATGGAGGTCCGGGGTGGTGGTGGGGTGCTTTGAGGACTCCTCAGGCCACGAGAGGATGTGTCTGAGCTTCACTGGTCTGAGGAGTCTGCACTCCTTAACATGGTGTTTGGGACCCTCTATGCTTTACTTCTTTATTTCACAGCCTTAGAAGCACACCATCCACTGGCCCCATGACACATCATCAATTCGTCAGTAATGTAGTAAACTGCTAAAGTTCACTGCATGTACTAGGTACCATGTTGTTTGTTCCCAGGCTTTGTTCACATTGTCCTTCAGCAGGTGATCACTTCATGTCCCTCTCTGTTTGACGAGTGCCAAGACACGCCACAACTCTGCACAGTTAGATAGCATCTTAACTCCATATTTATGTTCATTTTTGCCCCACCATGCTGGGTGGTTCTTATTGTTCATGTAGCCTTCACCCAAATTAACTTTTGAGTAATTCAAGGATAGAAAGTATATTGTATTTATAGTTGTATCCCAGCTTTCAACACAGATCTTGGCACATAATAGGAGCTTAATAAATTTATTGAGAGAATGAATGAAGATGGATGGATGGATGGATGACATGGCTGATACATTTTCATCAAACTAGTGAAAAACATTTATATAAATATGTGTGTACATATAGGCACATACTTTTAAAAATGTGGTTAAACATATAAAACTTACTGTCTTAACCTTTTGTAAGTGTCTATCTAGTTCAATGGCATTAAGTCCATTTACACTGCTGTGCAACCATCACCACCATCCATGTCCAGAACTCTTTTCAATTTGCAAAACAGAAATTCTTGTACATACATACATTTAAAAAAACTCTTAGTAATGCACCTGAATTATTGAGGATGTGGAATACCCAGCTTCTTCACTTCCCTTTTGCCCCTCACCTGCTAAATATCTCATGCCTTTTCATCCACACTGGGGACGTTCCTTAGTGAGAAATGTGGTAAATGTGGTTGAGACATGTGGTCAATGAAACTCCCAGTTGCTTAGCTTAGCTCCTAGCTAGCAGTTTAGGTTGCTTGAAATAAATTTTCTGGACTGTATTCCTAAACCCTCATTGATTCCTATTAACATGTATTGGTAGGAGTCAGCTTTCACCCCAAGACTGTTTTGGCTTTACTGAAAGCATGACTTTAAAGGAGCAGATGCTTGGGTGTAAAAGAGCCTATTTATAACACACATAACATACACGTGATATCCACGTGATTTTCTTTTTCATATTTTAACATTTCTGAACCTACGACTTGTTTTATATATGATGAGTATATTAAAAGTAGTAGCCTTTCTTCCCCTCCCCCCAGGAAACTAATCATTAAATCTGTAATGCATCTTAAATTCAGTCAGTGGATCAGAGAAATTAGAGAAAGCTGATGCATATTTCAAATCTGTACAAAAGGATTTTAAAAAATGTTTGCATATGATAGCCACATTTTCAATCTTACATTTAGAGGAATATAAATCAAGGGAAAATGACTTGAAAGGAGGCTGGCAGTGGACAGCAGGCTACGCAGATGCCAGGCCAGGATCCAATGCTAACTGCTACCCTGTAAAAGTCTCTCCATTGCTCTGGCCTCAGATTCCTCGTGTGTAAATGACATGAGGTCCAGGGCCTTCTTCCTGGACCAACCTTTCATAGTTCTCTGACATTAGAGGCCTCATGGAAGAAAGAGGTAAGGCACCAGGCAGTCTACTTTGCATGGTCCAGCACTAGGTACGAGGAAGTGCCCAGCTCTTCCGTGTTCAGCTCTCCTACTCCCACTATTGTAGCTCTGGTTCTAATTTCCAACTTGGATCATTGTCACTGTTTCCTACTTCACAGCAGCTAATTACACACTCTTTCCAGGGAATGAGGACCTCTGAGCAAGGGGCCAAAACCCAGCTGGACACTATCTGAAATTCTCCCTCTCAGCTGTGGTAGGCCTAGATACCTAGAGGCATATGAAGTAGTCAATCAGTCCTTAACTGAAAGAAGGCACCACATTGGTAGTCCAGATATCAAGCTTTCTGATGAATCAGTATGCCCATCACGTGTCAAATTTAACCAGCCAGCACCAAACCGAGTCTTTGTTGGATCAAGAAATAAGTAAGCAGCATGAAAAAGGTCCCTATCAGATGTGCCTAGGGTGCTGGGTATCAGTACTATTTTTGAGTATTTTACCATTAGGTCAGGCTGGATATTCCAAACCTTAAAAAGTTAGTAAGGGAGGAACCCATGTAGGCTTTATATGAGAGGATACATGCACTGGCAGCTACTAAAATAGAAAGTTAAATACGGCAGTGAGATACTAAAATTTCCCTTCTAAAAAAAGGGGTTGGGGGTAATATGAACACAAGCCGGATTTGCTAAAAAAAAAAAAAAAAAAAAAAAAAAAAAGCAGTCTTTGTTACTTAACAAAACTGCAGTTGACTCTTTATAGAGACTTAAATTTCCAGAAATACTGTAATATAACGGACCCATGTATAGTGTCCCAAGGCCCCTATTCCATGCTCAGGAAGAACCAACAGTGTAAAGAAAGCAAATTAGGGTCTCAGTGATAACTTGATATGATTGAGAACACACACTATCATGCTTCTGTCTTTTAAATATTTAAGTCATCTTAGTGTTGCTTCATTTGCCAGACTAAAAGTTATAAAAATCTCTACTTTCTCAGAAACGCCTCCCATTCCCAGGAATGGTGAATGATGTTACAGCAAACAGCACACTGTCCCACTTCCTCCCATAAGAAATAATCCTCTTTTTCTGATTCTTGTTTTCACTTCGCCTGTGGGACAGTGCCCACTCCCAGGCTGAGAGCATCACGGTTTTGATAGAAAACTAACCGATAATCTTCACTTCAAGATTTACTATAAGCTGAGTTACACAGGAATGGAAGAACATCAAAAGCCCTGGGAATATGAGAAATATCTCTAAGGTGACCCAGAAATTTGGCACTTTGGCTAGTGACTTGTTTTCATTCATTCTCAGGCTGTGATTCACCATTTGTTTAACACAGAGCAGACAGTAGCATTTCGTGTTCATCATTTTATTAAGCACCGCATCAGATGAAGAAAGTGTTTTAAGGAAAATGGTCATTTGGGGCTAATAATTTTTCTCTACTATGATTTTATTTAATACTTTTACATGAACAAAACTTATGCCCCCATTATCTCCTCTCTTTTTTTATTTCCAAAAAATAAGACATTCGGACCACCAAGCAGTAAGTAGTTCAGAAAAAGATGATTTTCGTTTTAATTATCTCCTCACTCCATATTCAATGGTAGCGAAGACATTTAAATTCTCTGGGAAACAGAGAATCCATTTATATGCTGAGTTCGAAAACATGAATGTCTTGTTCAGAAGTGATAGGAGGATTGATGAGTTAATGTTGGTAAATCACTTTGCGATTCCTAGGTCAAAAATGTGAAATAAACATGATCATTATTGGTTTCAGTGGAGTCTCAATAATGAACTGTGGTCCAGTGGGGCCTAATTAGGATACAAAAGCTCATAACTTTGAGGCAAGAGGAAAAAAAATTTGCAGTACTTACTTTCACCTAATTCTCTTCTATGCTAAGAGAGTAAAGGGAATGTTCATAATTATTGTTTACATCATTTAACAGCATGTACTAGGTTGATATCGGTAAAAATAAACCAAAGGATATATGGATGTATAACTATGGAAGGATGGATGTCCAGACAAATGGACAGCTCACAACCAAATACATATATTCCTCCATGTTTATATTAAGGCTGCTTCTTTAGAAGGCTGTCTTTCTTATCTAAATTACCTCTGTAGAAACAGAGCATCATGTTTTGAGTCTTAGAATATAATAGATTTCATTACTGAATCAAATTTTTGAGGTTTTTGGTTAGAAACTTTCAAAATGGATTCGTCCAAGTTTTGAGATAATGAAAATCTTTTTGGTTTAATATTTGTCGCTAGTTTCCTTTGGTTGACAAACTGATAAAGATTTTTTTCCATTACATTCACACAGAAATTCTCTGAACTATAGAAGGTGCTTGGAATCAATAAATTTCATTAGCAGATTGAATGGAATAAAATGAATGAACAGATGGGTAAGAGGCATCACCCAATCATAGCTTTGCAAGGTCAGAAGGAACCTTGAAAGGTTTTGCATACCTCTAGGAAAGACTAAACTTCAAATATGTGGGACAAGTATCTTTCTTAAAATGGGCTCAAATGCTGTTTCACTGCTTGTCTTTTCCTGTATGGAAACTCTTCCTAACACTTAAGACTCTAAAATCAGGTTTATAATTTATCATGTAAGGCTGATATGAGGTAGGGTTTTCCCCAAAAGCATCCATCAGAAAAGACTGGGTTCCCTTAATTTCTGAGTCTTTATAAAGCTTATCATATCATGTGTTGCACTCTTAAAGATTTTATTTTATTCAATGAAGTACTCTTTATGAAAAACATTCTCTTGAAAACACCTCGAACAATGCTAGTTTTGCATGCTTGTAAGTCATCTAACAGAATTTTTTTATTTTGTTTTGTTTTAAGGGAGAAAATTAATTTAACTAGTGATTATTATTGGGAGTATGACTCTACAGTTGCAAACACTAGATGCCATAATATATATATATATTTTTAATGCTTTTAGCACCTAGTCTTCCTAGGTGGTCTCCCATCCAAGTAATAACCACGCCCGACCCTGCTTAGCTTCTGAGATCAGACATTGGGCTTATTCAGGATGGCATGGCCATAGACCATAATAAATTTTTAAAAGCATTTTAAAGATTGATTTTAAAAGCAACACAGTAAGTGATTAACTTGTACAGTTCATGAATACATACTCACAGGAAAAATAAAGAAAAAAAATTAATATTTTTCGTATCCGTATTGTTACAATAATGGTGCCCAATATATCATGCTTGCAGGAACTGTGGGACATATGATTTGTTTGGGCCACTAAGGTATTAAAATCGTAATCAAGAGATATAGGAATGGGTACTTGTAGTTGTCACACACGGATCCAAAACTATATCCTATTTATTCTCTATTTTTCTTGTGCTAATATTAGTCATGTTATCCGTCCTATTATTTCTTGTCTAGAAAATGACATCACTCCCCACTCTATCCTGTATATGTGTGCTAGATAATCTTCCTAAATTGCAGTTTCAATCAATTTACCTTTTCTTTTTTCAAAATTTCTTATTGCTGGTTCCTCTTTACTTCCTGAATTAAGGCCAGAGTTTTCATCCTAGACTGTCCAACCGTCCACAATATGACATCAACTTACCTTTCCAACTGTACCTCACACTTTCCCCATCACAGGCGAACAGGCTACTTCTTATTCCCAGATATACTCTGTTTTCCAGAATCTGCGCTTTTTCTGTGCTTTCGCCTTACCTACCCATTCCTGTTGCACACTAACCCAAACCTCAAGTCCAATTTCAAAATAACCTTCTCCATGAAAATTTTCCAGATTTTTAAAACAGAAGTGATCACTTCTATCTTTAACTCCCCGAAGCATGTTTTTTTTACTTTTATCACACATTTTATCACATTCTGTCTTATGCCATAATTACTTATATTCTTTTTCCAGTCTTTTCAGATCATAAGATTTCTTGAGGACACAGACTGTATCACCTATCTCTTTGTTACTCAAGTGTTTTGTTAATCAAAGTGTGGGCCTCTGACCAATGGCTCTGGCACCACCTGGGAGTTCCTTAGAAAAGCAGAACTTTGGGCCCCACCTCATACCTATAGAATCAGAACCTGCATCTTAACAAGACCCCTAGGTGATTCTTGATCAAGCTCGGGTAACCTTTCATTTGCTACTTAACTGGCTGGACTGACTAGGAAAGCAAAATGTCCAAAACAAAATATAATTGGCATGATTCCTTCAAAGATTATTATGAGTGAATAATGCTTTACTCTACAAAACTATATTAAAGCTATACAGACAGCAAAAGGTTAACTATATCAACCTCTGAGTGAAGAAAACAAATTCTACCTTGGCCAGCTGAAAATAGCTGAGAGGATTTTGTAGTTTTATGAAACTTATCTATTTATGAGTGTGGAGCCAGCAGAGGGCATGCCCACTATTGCCAAGAGTATAATTTTCCTTCTTTTATGAGTGGATTGGCTGTGCAAATATTTACATCAAAGTTTTGAAAAGTCTTCTGTCATTGACTTATAATACAGATATGCAGTAGATGTAAGATTTATTCTAATTTGATGCAGCAATAGCACTACTTTATCTGTTCTGTAACAAAGTTTTTGTTTTTTTTTTCCCTATGTGATAGATAAATCATAGTGAGGAAATACAGGCTTGTGTGACACATACTCAACTACTGTGAAGTAGGTGCTTTATTTAGTTAGGGATGAGAAATAGTGCAAATCAGGAAAGGCCCTCTTAAAGGGCACCATGCTGGCCACTAGAGGGCACTAACATGTGAATAAAATTATCCCGATTTTCATAATCCAAACAAAAAGTATTTTGCATGTGAATTAACAGGAAAGTGCTTCAATCTTATACTCCACTTAATAAATGAACAAGGAGCTAACAACTTCAGTGGTGTGGAATTATACCCAACACCCTTCATCTTTTAACACAATAGACATTCAAGTGAATAAGATTGAGTCTTAGCATATTGTAGGACTAGGGGATGACATAAGACATTGCTTTCAGGTTGCTTGATTTCCATTATTCAGAAGTCTAGGACCTTCCACGGTACCCTTCTCCCTCAGGACCACCCAAACAAAAAAGCAATCCTGAAACTTCTACCTTCTTGTTCAGACTGCTTACTAATGTTTTCAGAAGTTCAAATTGATAATGTATCTACTGCAAAAGTATCCTTCAGGGATGAGGAGAAAGAGAAGTGAAGTTGGGTAGGACTAGAGAAAACAGTATTCACTCTGAGGAGGATCAGTGGGGAGTGAGAATGGTCACACCTCAGGGCACCTCACTGCCTTCGTGGTTGTCCCACAACCACTGGAACCTTCCAGGCAGTGTGGCTTCCTTCTGCACCTCAGCTAGGAGGGTGAGACTAACCTCGCTCCCGCATCCTGCTTCTCACCAGGTCCCTCTAATCCTTGCACAGACTCAGGGGTTTAATTACCAGGCAGGCTGCTCTGAGGCGGCCAGGTGTTAGCTGGCAGCAGAATACACGAGAGCCTCCCCCTCCACTCAGCCTCGCCGCAATAAAGACGTCATTACTCTCAAAGACAGCTCCTCAGAAGTTCTGCCACCATGGCTGATACGAAAAGTTTTACCATGGAGTTTTCATATAGAGTCCTCTTTCCTCAGGAAGCACCATTTGTTTGAGTATCTGTAAATAACTCCTGCAGAAGACACAATTTGCTCGAATGTTTTAGAGCTATGGAATTTATTATGATCACAGAACCAGGAAATAGCTAAACCTGGAAACAGGAACATGTCGAATCACCTCCCCACTCTAAGAAACGCATCTTAAATGAAAAACAAAGTAATCACTTTGTTTAGTGTTCTTTCTCAATTAGGAAACTGTACTCTAAGGATGTCAGCATACATATTTTTCCAATACTAAGTTAAAAAAAAAAAACAATATTTCCAAAATCTAAACATTTAAAAGCACTCTTTAAAAATAAAAAGAAATAAGAACACAAGTCTTTTTTTTTTTTTTTTTTCCTGCCAATATGTCAAGAAGCAAAGAGGAATAGAATGGGCGGAGGAAAGCATATGGCCCTGCGATCTGCTTTCTCAGAGAGTTCTGCCCACAGGTTTTCAGACAGCAACAGCAACAGTCATGCCCTCCCTCCCATGCCCTGCCAGTCAGGGCCAAAGCCGAAAGCAGCAGCAACAGAGGAGTACACATTAAAATAGGGGCAGGGAGAGTGGCTTAGACCCTCTGCCCACCACCACTACCTAACCATAAACAAGCAACAAACATTTCTTTCTAGAAATTTGTTACTGGCTATGATCATATGTCCTCCTTGCACTCAGGTTTCTTTCGACCAAATATTACGTATCAAGATGTGGTTGAGAGGCCTCTGGGACTCACCACTGAAACACAGGCTTTGTAAGTAAAATATCTGTTAGGTATCTGTTCTTTTAGTGCCAGCACATTTCGAAAGTTCAGCCAATGGCTAGGGAAATGTTTGGGACATTCAGAATCCCCTCTCTGCCAACAGAACTAATCTCACATATGAATTTTTCAGTTCCTGTTGAGAGGACAGATTAAATACCGGCATCATGTTTATCTTCATTAAAGAGCGAACGTGCTTTCAAACAAAATCCGACAGGAGAGATTACTGTTCGTGCTAATGGAAAGTGATCAAAAGCCCAAGATGCTTTGGTTAGCTTACTCTGAAACCTGTTCCTGCTTTAGTTTCTATACAAAGTACATCAAAAGAATATAGATATCACTGGAGACTCAAAATGTTTAAAGTCTCTAGTACTAGTGAGAAACTACTTGAAACTATAGAAGATGTGGGAACAAAACGTTAAAGTGAACCTTCTCCCTGCAACATGACACATAACAATATGCAAATCGTTTAGACTTTCTTTTCAAACACACACCCCTCCCCCACCCAGAAAGGATAGAGCCTTCTAATCATCTTGTGATTTCAAAGGACTCTGACTTCAAATCAACCTAATAAACTGTGGTGATTTTACAGGCATGTAAGAAGGCTGGAAGTGATCAGGAATGTCACTTCCACACCCAGCTAGGTGCTCTGCCTCGGTACCTCTGAACAAGGGGTAAGGCAAGAAGAAAAAGGTAAAACATATGCTGAGCAAAGCACAGCAGCGAAATTTGAAATGTAAGCTGGAAGCACTACGTGTGAATCAATATGGAGAGTTCGCAGACAGAAAGAGCAGCTTTCAGAGATCAGCACTTGCTGTTCAGATGCCAGCTGGGGTGAGCAGGAGGGTCACCCACCAAGGGCAGAGTCAGAAGGGTCGAGGCCATTCGAGGGAAAGAAACAGTGACACTAAAGGTCTCCCACTTTATCGCACTTTCTGCGCCTTTGGCCATCACTCCTGCTTCCCAACCCCACATGGAAAGCAGAGAGGGCTGGACTTTAGTTCTCCTCTACCCCAAGAACATCTCTCCAGCTCCGGCCTGTACTCAGGGAAAAGAGATCTGGGGCTGATGGACTCCTGAACCCTGGGAGCTCAGGCATTCACTGCGATACCTTGGAGCAACGAGTTGCTATGTCAGGCGAACAACTTAAGCTTCTCTCATTAGACTGTCCGCTGTCACTAAAGATCGACACCTATGACAAGTGACATGACTAGCCCCAGAAATACAATGGGAATGCAATACGTGCTTCCTGTCTCCCACCTAACGGCATTCTTTCTCTTTTCTCTCAAGTCAAAACTGGCTCTCTCCTGTCAGACCAAAAAGACTGAGAAAGCAGTGTGCAGTGGCCTTGTGACGCTCAGAAAAATTGTCACCTTGCAAAAATTCGACCAACCAGCAAAACATTACCACTCATTTCCCAGAGCCATGGGGCACCAGTATGTAATAGCTAGGCAAGCCAGCGGGGGTGAGACTGCCCTCACAGCATGCACAGGGAGCCCTCTCTTAATAGGGGCTAGATATGACAACCACACATTTAATTTTATTTTTTGTGCCCACATTTAAACCATTTTATCTCCATGAGAAGGCCAGGATGGAAATGAAATTTCAGTCTGGACAATTTTGCTGCTAGTTTAAGATTTGCTCCTAAACATGGCGGAGAGGATAGGGGAAGGAAGAGATAGGTGGGAAGGTCTGGATCGAGACAATGCTGTTACTCGAAGTCAGCTCACCTTGGTTGAAGGCTATTCCCTCATTCTACCCGAGAGGTCTCAACTCACAGAACGACACTGTTACTAAAATAAGCTGAAAAATATATAGATCATAGGACACCATCAACAGCCAACAGGGCTCAAAAATGCCCTTATCTCCAACTCCTCCCTTTGTTCCTTATGTTCAAACAGTCACTGTTTTGAGCAACACTTTCTTTGTAGTGTCGCCCACATCTGTCCCTTTATAATGCCCCCACAGCAGTTTTCAACGTCTTTTCTCCTTCTGCCTACAATAACTTCCTAACCAAGGGCCCCATCTCTGGTTTTCTCCCCATCACCTCGTGAGCCATGAACACAGTTGTAAGTTAATCTCACTGAAACACAGTTGGTCACATCACCAACTTGCTGAAAAATCTCCAGTGATTATCAAGCCGCAGTGCAGGACCTTCTCTACAACGCCCTGTCCACATTTGTACAGTGACAGGCACAGCCCTCAGACCTTTCTCTCTCCACCGCTGCCACCCAAAACCAGAAATAAACAAGTACCATTTTCTAGGATTTGTTAGGCCTGTGATCAGGGGTCTTCCTTGCATTCAGGTTTCTTTTGACTAAATATTACATAGCAAGATGCGGTTGAGAGGCCCAGTTCTTTGGTCTGACACGTGTGATATGACTCCAACCTACTTTTCCAAAGTAATATTCCACTGTCTCTCTATGAACTCTCCACTCTCCCTGTTGGCTCACACACAGAGCCTCCAACTTATTTTTCACATTCAGCTGTTAGGCTTTGCTCAGCATGTTTTGCTCATGTCTGGAATCCTTTCTCCATAGATCTGGAGTAGATGCTGCCTGGTCACCAAGACCCCAGGGTATGAGACAGCAGGTGAAAATCTAAGAGAACCTGATCCAGGAAAAAGGTTGCACAGTTCAGTGACATACACCTGGGTTGGAATCACAGCGGCACGCTGGACAGGTTATCTTCTCCTTGATTAAGCTTCTTAAGTTTTACATGAGGATAGTACTCTACCTCGTTCAGAAGGAACAAGGCTAGAAAGCCAGACTGGCACCGGATAACACAAGAAGCGGGAAGTCAAGCTGAGGTCTGCTGGACAGTGACGTGGCTAGTACAGGGCTGAAGTCTGGAGGGCTGGGACTTTCACATGAGCTTAACCACCAATTAAACTCGACCTAATCTGTCCATATCTTTATAACTTTTCCATTCACCATCATTTATTAATGTGAGCTACGTTATTATTTCTTATTAATGCTTTTTAAATGTTAGTAAATATCTTTGAGCTGGACCTAATTTTTCCATGTCAGGGCTTTGGGGCTGCCATGCACATTACTGCAATAAACACTATCAGGCATAAGTGACAACTCATTCCTCTGTTCACTCATGCTTTCACCCTTCAAATATTCACTGAGCACTACTGTGTGCTGGGTGGGAGAAAATCAGCAATGAGAGAGAGGACTGGAATGATAGGAGCTGTATAAAAGGCTACATGCAATGTCTAAGACATAGCAGGTGACAGGGGTCCCTCCCAGGACAAAGCTTTGAAGCATTTAATTGCTAGTGCAGTTCTCCAGTTTTTCTCTCTTCCCCTGTGAGCATGAAGGAGGTAGGTTAGAAAGACCAAAGCAGTCTGCATCCCAGAGCTATGCACAGTGGACAGTAGTTGTGGAGAGACAGCAGATCCACAGCAGACACTGTATGAGTGAGAAACAAACTTTTATTTTTTTAATCTCCCTGAGTATTTAGGGTTGACTCTTTCTATAACATAAGCCCATTCTATCTTGACTAACATAATAGCTTTCATTTTCTCAAATAATCACCATTTGGCAATTAATCATGATACTAATGCTTTGTGGCAGGGCTCATATTTACCGCCCTTTATTTCTTTTAACTTAACTTTACTTATAATCATGCCTTGCCCCTTCAACTAGTCTAGAGTCTCTTGAATACAGGCTTATAATCATAGGGCTCCTCTCTTCACCCTCTATTTCACACCCCCTACCTCCCATTTCCCCCCAAATTTAGAAGTGAGCCTTGCACACAGCCACTATTAACTCAAAACTGATGATATAGTATTTTCCCATTAGGAAATAATTCCGAAAATATAATGACAGTTATTTATTTTCATTAACTGATACCGCTTTGCTGGCATGGATAGTTAGGAATTAAGTGCAATAACTATAAAAAGACTTTAGGGGTTTATCTGTGGACGAAACTTCAGTCATGACCTCAGGATTCTATGCCAACCATGGGTAATCACATGTTGGCTTGGTGACCATTTCTTACTCACTTATATGTGTTGCTCTCAATGTCTGTGGCCCTATTTAGTGATATGGGTCTGGGCTTCTAGGAGTCTCATTCATTCATCTGTTCATTTATACAATCATTTTCTGAGAATTAGCAGAGAATAACAGTTATGGAATCAGACCAGCTGTGAGACCAAAAGCCAGTCACTTAATCTCCTTATGCCCCAAGTTTCCATACCTGTAAAGGGAGAGTTAAAAATGTATCTTGTAAAGTCGTTGTGATAATTTTACAAGTTAATGTATGTAAGATACTTACAAAGCTACTTTAAGTACAGTTGACCCTTGAACAAAACTGTTTTTGAACTGTTTGAGTCCACTTATACATACATTTTTTAAAATAAATATTGTAAATGTATTTTTTCTTCTTTATGAATTTCTTAACAACATTTTCTTTTCTCTAGCTTACTTTATTGTAAGGATAGAGTATATAATACACATACCATACAAAATCTGTGTTAATGAACTGTTTATGTTATTGGTAAGGCTTCCAGTCAACAGTAGGGTATTAGTAGTTAAGCTTTCGGGGAGTCAAAAGTTATACATAAGTTTTCGACTGCATTGGGGGGGTCGATGTCTCTATCTCCTGAATAGTTCAGGGCTCAATTGTACTAATATACAGCAATACCAGGTATGTTGTAAGTACTTAGACTGCTAATATTACTGTTATCTGAGCACCTACTACATGGCAGATATTAGAGAAACAAGAATGACTAAGAAGCTGCCCAATTCCGAAAGAGTTTACAATCTCATAAGGGTGATAAATATACAAGCAAATAAGTGAATTGAAGTGTTACAGAGCCACAGTCTGAAAGAAAGAGAAAATACACAGAAGACGCAGACATGTACACACAGACGCATGTTCACACACACACGTGCACGACTACTGGCAACTGGTGAGTTACAAACAAGAAGGTGCTCCTTCTCTTTGGGAAGGGAAGCCAGAAGAGTCTTCAGGGAGAATGTCATAGCCAAACTGAGTCTTAAGCTATGACTAGGTGCTTGCCAGGAGGAATGGCAATTGCCAGGATGTCCAGGCCATTAAAGAGTGTGAGAAGAAGCATAAAACAATACTTATTCATTTACTCATTCAATAAATATTTATCAAATGCCACCTATGTGCTTGGCACAGTTTTAAGTACCAGGACACAGCAATAAGTGATACTGATGAGGTTTTTGCTTTCACTGAGCTAACATTCTAATAGAGGAGACTAACAATAAACCAGTAAACAAATAAATAAAGCAAAGACCTAAGAAGAAAACAGTGGGTGAGACGGCTAGAGTGAGACTGGTGAGTAGTTTGCCCGACCAGAGTATAGAGAGTGAGAGATGGAAGAAGAGCCAGAGGGAAACACCAAGCCCCACCCTCTGCTTCCTATGCAGAGGACTTTCCCTAACCTCTCCTGGCCTCTTAATCCATCCTCCTTTCCTTTCCCAGGATGTAGAGTGAACTGCAGGCTGGAAGCTTGAGGCAGCATGATGGCCCAGCCACCCCCCTTGGCTAACATTAACTCCACTGGGTACAGCTAATCTACTGCTGGGCAGAGTTAGAATTTTAAGCACTGGGAGGTAGGGGAGGGGTGTTTTGGTCTCTTTCTCCTTCCTTCTTCACACAGTGACTCACTTGCAAACTCAAAACTTTCCTGCAGGTAAACTATTATCTGGCGCAGACTGAGGAATAGAGTGGTGGGAAGCCTGTTTTTGCTCTCAACCTAAGATATAATTTCTAACTTGGTAAACTGCTATCAGTCAAAAAGATGCATGTTGGCCTCTATCTACCTTATGACGCTTGTCTTATTTCTCAGTTGGCTCAGAATTCTGGAAGGGAAGAGAACTCTTAAGATAAAAGTTTTTTATACAATAAAGCCTTCCTTCCCCCAACAGAGACCTCAAAACTAAATTAGGAACCACTATCCTAATCTATCAAACCTGTCACCTTAATGAAAAATCCTTCAAATCTCTTAAGAGCTCCAAAGACTGCTAGGTGTTCGACTGAAAAGTCTGGCCCAAATAGTATATTAAGGTGAAATTCAATAGAAGTAGCAAACCTTGTAGGGTGGGGTAGGAAAAAGAATGGTTTCAGTGCCAGCGTAAAACTCTGGGTACAAAGTTCATGGTCGGTAGCCACAAAGAGGAAGATGAGGAAATGTGAAGTCTTTAGATATTCTTACCTTGTGATTTCATATCTACATGTTTTTTAAAAACATGCTAGAAAAAGAATTTCTTGAATTTATCTTTTCGCTGAAGAATTTAAAAGCATTTTCGATATATTTACACACTTGTTCCACGCCTTCATTACGAGATAGGGTAGGACTATAATTTTATCATGAAGAAACATTGATGGCATGGTTACTATCTACAGGGCTGAGTTCTGAGCATTAGAGAAAAAAAAAAAAAGAAGAAGAAGAATGAGACAGATGGTTCCTGACCCCTGAAGGCCTTACCCCACACCTAGAACAACTGCTCAGGCTCCCAATACATAATATTTAAAAAAAAAAAAAATCCAAGACGAGTGTCAAATAGATGACAAAGACTTTTAAAAATCCTTCGGTTCATGTGGGAAAAACACCTGTTGAAATCAAGAGTGATTACGATAGTTTTACGGATTTTATAGATGAGAAAACATCAGAAAAATATTCAAATCTCAACTACACACACTGGAGCAACTACACTTAGAAACTGCGCCTCTGGTAGAAGCTCCCAGAAGATGTGTAATGTGTGTCGTACTTCTTTGTGCAGCCCTGCGGTGCCTGGAGTTGCACTCTAAACTGGTAGGTGTCTCCTGAATCAGTGTAACACACTTAAGGGGCACCCTGTTTCCTAATTTCACACTGCTCCATTTCACTGCTCATATTCCAGCCAGGAGAGCTGACCACGCTATATAGGGAACGCTCTGCCCACTGTGCCATTTTCACAGAGCTGCTCTGCCACAGGGATGATGAAAAGCACAGACTCTCCACCTACTCTCATTCGCTAAGGCCCTGCCAGCTCTGCTGGCACGCTCTGAGGCCTGCAGAATTTTACTACAGACAGTGCCTTCTCTCTCATCAAGTCCCAAGGCTTGATGGGGACAGGAGGCAAGTGTTGATAGCAGGATAGATTACAAAGTCTGCATTCTCTGCAGGAGAAGGAAGGCAGGCCAGGATAAGGTGGGAAATAAAAGGAGGCACCAGGGCTATGCTCATCCTGCCCAGGCAACACTGGCTACCACAGTCATTATATTTTTTCTGGCTGCACAGACATGTTGCTATGGAACTGATACATGCCACTGCTACCTGGCCTCCAGCAAATAAAACCTCAGTGCTGGCCACAGCCTTTTCCTAGAATTCCCTTAAAGGGATACTATCGATGGTGAGCATAGTTCCAGCTAAATAACAACAGCAGTATTGTTCCAGGGTCCAGCCCCGTGGCATACCATGAAATGGAGTGCAGGGACTTTTGTTTTATGAAGTACACATGTGCGTGGTACGTGGCCCTACATGGTATCAACCCAACGTGCAGGACCAGTCTCGGAGCTGCTTTTAAGTAAGAAACTCATGGTTTCAGTTTATGTTTAGCTACCCCTCTTCCCCCACCAACTGGTAAAAGCAAACAGCTCATCCTACTTTGGGTAATGATTTGATGCCTCCTGACTGTCAACTTCAAATGACTTATGACCCCAGCAGATAACCAACAAGTAGCCACAAGTGGTCAGCATCAATTCAGGTGGTAGCAATTTACCCCTTTATCATTTCTAGCCTCACTCAAAGTAGGCAAAGAATCTGGTACTTCCCCACTGGCCCTTATTTGGTCTCTGTTTTATTCTTATTGACCTCCGGATTCCACAGAGACCTTTATTTTCCCCCAGAGAGTGGCAGATCTCAACAACCCACGTCATCCTGTGCTGTGCTCTGGGGATAAACCTTCTGGGCTTTTCTGGGATGAGATGGGGAAATGAAAACCCTCAAGTTCACAGTTCCATTGAATGCACATTCACGCATACCAAGCATCTAGGGACAGGAGAGATCAATATTAGAGTAACAAGCAGGTGATCTTTCAGTGAAGCAGTAATCCTCGTTCTCATTTCCATTCAGGACACTGGTGGAAAGCTGACTATCTCTGTACTCTGATAAGGAGACACGTCAAGTCCCTTAAAAATGACTCCAATTATGGTAGAAAAGAAGCTTCCATTTGTTGATAAAGTTATTAACTTAATGAGTAGGATAAAATAATGGTCACAGGCTCTTAGGACTATACTTCAACCAATCTCTAGATGAGATAAAATGTTTTGGAAATAAGTACACTCAGCTAATCAGCCTAAATGAACACAATCCAGAGCCATGTCTAGCATACATACCCTTGAAAAAAACCACACACAAATCCACCTTCTGGGATTCCAAAGGAGAACTGTATTCTCACACTTTCCATTATACCCACAACTGAATTCTCATGTAAAAAACGGGGTAACTATTTTTTCTTTTTAAATAAAGAAATGTTCTTCTGAAAGTCTTTATGACAGCAGGCCAAATTCCTACTGCACAATAAGAAACCCGTTAAGCATTACTTTGCGGGTGCAGACAGCCGTGAGTGGGGGCTTGCAGGTCTGCAGCTGGCCAGTGCACACCTGCAGGTGCACCCTGGCTTCTAGCGGCAACGCAGATGTATCACCGAGTCTCAGCACATGATGTGGCATTGCAAATGCAGTGGTTTGGTAAGGATGCAAAGGAAAATCTGCCCTCTCAGATGAGGTGCATAACAGAGGTGCCCTGGGTACATCTGCTCCACTCACCTCTCTTGGTAGTAGCCAAGTATAAGTCCTAGAAAGTTAAACAGCTAAACAGCATCATTCCTAACACTTGCTTTCGAGAGATGTTATCATTAGTTTGTTGGTATTGCATCAGGTCCAACCACTTAGAACTCTGTATCTTCAGAAGGAATTGAGATTCAAAAGATCGTTCTGTGTGGGGGCAGCAGGGGATGCAGGGATGAAGAGACCACGCACCTGAGAATCAAATGCCTGTCTCATAATTTCCAGCTCTGCTGCTATCTGAGAAGCCCCCAGACCGGGGATGTGAAACCTTCTGGGCCTCAGCTCCTGTCTGTACACAGGGGCTTTGGCAGATGAGCTCCAAGGTCCCATCTAGTGCTCACGTCCTGTTACTCTGTTATGGCATTCATGAAACATGTTCATGCATGATGCATGCATCATGTGAACAAAATAAGTGGTTTCTCCTTGCCCATGACCGTGTTTCTGGGCATCAGTTCCTGAAAAAAAGAAACTTCTTCTGTCATCCTCTCTGCAAACTTGGCAAGGTAACAACAGCGAAGGTAACAACTCATAAGAGGCAACACATGTGACCAGCAAAAAGAAACGGCAGAAAAATACAAGAGGGAAACCTTCCCCTCTGACGGGAGGAGATGTGATGAGTAGAAAGAACATCTTGGTTCTAAGTGGGAGAGAACTTCTAGAGAATTTGTGCTATCAAGCTCTTTTTCTTAGGGTATCACAGTAATTGGATGAAATTTTGATGTAGGTAAAGATATATAAAGGAAGCCAAGGATCACTTACCCTATGAAAACAGCAGATTGGTTTCTCTGGACCCAAAAAACGAATTAATTTCTTTGGAAAACTGGAAAAGAAAAAGATTTAAACAACATTAAATCCATTCCATAAACCAGCACAGGTACTCAGGCCTGGAGATTATGAGAAATGCTAGCACCTGGGACTTTGGCACTTACTAGGTGCACAGTAAATGTCTGAAGAATGGTGGATGTAGAACGGTGTGGCTGAATACCTGAATTTTTTAAAAGAGCTTTGAACAATCAATATGTAGAAAACAATCATATGCATGAGTCCTTTATCATGAGATATGTGAACCTTATGACAAAGAAACGTATATTATGGTGCCTGAGAAATCATTTTTAGGTGGATCATTCCAAATGTCACATCTGCACTGCCATCATGGGACTAACTGAAGCTGTCTCAATAAGTCACCACAGTACCCCGTTACTGCACTGCGCCCCTTCCCGAATTGTACACTCACAACCCCATTCACACCCTACTGAAGTCAATGACCCCACAGGGATCTGTAATTGAGCTCAGATGGGAATGCAGACTTGGCAGAGAGGTGCTGGGGTCCACATATCAGGCCGACTGAGTAATCCCGTGAGGAAGCCACGGTGTCTGAGATAAAGTGTGGGAAAGAACCGAGATGATGTGAATGTTGGAAAAGGAAGCCTGAAAGACAAAGGGAGATAAGGGAGTGACAGCAACAGACCGTGTAATCGACATCACATAAGGAACTAAGCTCAAGATCCAAGTTTTTAAAAATTTCCAGAGACTGTTTTAATGACGCCTTTGCAGGTTAAGGAGAGGATATAAAGCAAAGTTAGGTTAGCTCCTGAAACAGGCAATTTTCACATGATCCCAGAGCATTTGGGATTAAGTCTAAGAGCTGTAAGAAGGCTGCTGCTTTTTCCTCCCTTTCTCTAAAAGGAAGAGAGCTCTGGTCACTAGGGCAGGATGGAGTGTCTCCTCTTCAGGACGTCCATTGGAGGCAGATTCCCAGACTCAGGTTCTGAGAATCCAAAGGGCATGCCTCAGTCTCAGAAAGAAGTCACCAGCTTTACTGTCGGCCTGTGCTAGGAGAGGCGAGATTCTGCTCTTGAGAAGTTTATTCTCTAATTGAAAACACTATGGGGAAATAACACAAGCACTGAAAGACAGTATATGCTGCTACGATCTCTGAGCACCTCCTTTTAAAAGCAACACTTTATAATTCACTCACATACATTAACCTTTTCATCCTAACGGCAGGCGAGATGTCTACACTAAGAATCACAAAGACCACAAAGCTGATACCGAGGAAGACCTGACTCTGAATCTCAGCTCGGTCACATATCGGCTGTGTGATTCAAGTTATATAAACTCTCTGAACCTTTTCCTCATTTGCATAATGGCAATAATAATACTCACTTCATATAATGTCTCAAGTTCTTAGTGCAGGGTTTAGGAGATAGAAGAGACAATAAAAAGAAAAAGCTTTAATGCCATAAGGCATGACATGTCTACATATTTGTAACACTAGAGAAGGGATACACAGGAAAGAATTTTATAATTTCATAATTTATCAAAATGTCAGTACTTCTATTCTTTTTCCTCAACCCACAATATTAGGTGAGACAAATGAGAAAAGTAAAACTGTCCACTGTGAACAGTTAGATAATATAGATGGTGTGTGGGGAGGGACCTGAATAATATAAATCAAGAAAAGTCCCACTAATAAAAAAATTTTGGCTTACATGGTTCCAGGCTCTCTCCTTGCTCAAGCACACAGAGGATGTTATACATATACTTAAACAGGTAAAATTATAAACATACATACAATTTATTCATGACATAGTATGATAGAATTCATATTGTTTTGTGGTCTGATAATATTTTACTTGTTATATTGTAAACCTCTTTTGATATCAATACATCTATCCCTAACATAATTCTTAAGGACTGTGAGAATATTGCATTGAAGGAAGGAACCACTAAATATGTATTTGTTAAATTTACAGAATCTACCAAAGTGTCCCATATTTATGAGAAATGATTACACATGAGGTAGCATGTGGTTCTTTTTATTCTACTTTTTTGTCAAGATTGAAAAAAAAGGCAGATTGTATAAATATAAGAAGTGTTAACATCAAAGATTGCTTCCGGTTTGAATGGGAGTAGCTCAGAAGAATACCAATTAGCACTTATACACAGGGAATAAAATCACAAATAACAATATTCAGTGAGTTTCCAATACACTGAAAGGGGACAAAATTTCAAAGGCTAGGGCTAGTGATGAGTGGAGATGCCCATTTCAAGTATGGAATCTCAAAACTGAAGTTAAAGAAGTATCCCATCATCAGTCTGATAATGGTGGATGTATGCATGATACAGAGAAAGGTAAACAAAAAACAAAACCCTTGAGTGACCCTAAAAATTATAATCACAATATATAAACTTCAAAAGCTGGGGGAAAAGAACAAACAATTTACCACGTTTAAAGATATCAAGAATTGGAATGTTGGTGCAGTCTCAATATTTCTAATCAAATTTCCTTCTCAAAGAGAATGGTTGGTTTGATAGAACATATGTAAAACAGTTTGCTTGAGTTGCATAGCACATCCTTATCCTCAATTGAGAAAACTGTGGCATACCTATAAATGTGAATAGCAACATTTCAGGAAAACACCACTTTTGCAGGGAGGACTGGGGAGTGAATGTATCCTCACAATCGGCAAAGAGTGTGGAGCTAATTCCTCCTCCAGTTATGAATGTTCCTGACTCTAAGTATTGCCAACACTGCTCCTACAAGCAGGCAGGAGGTGGAGGATTGGCAGGAAGCAGTAAAGAAAGAAAGACAGGACATACTGTGGCAGCAGAAAAATGCCAAACTAGACACCAGCCCAAAAATCCTGGAGGGATCAAAAGTGGAGAAACAAAGTAATATAGAGTTTGATTTATGAAACCCCAGAATCCACAGTGAATAAACAAGTGATACCTCTTTGCATGCTACCTCCCAACAAAAGGTCACTAAAAGTACCTCCCTTATCCAGCTTATGCCATTTTTAGGGAAAGAAACAATATGTGGTGGAGGTCACACTCTTTGACCATGTGAAATAGGATCACCAGTAGGAGATAAGAACACAGGCCTTCCATTTTAGCATTAGATGGAATCAGACAAAGCGTCTCTTCGACAACCCACACTAGGGACTTTACTTCACACAGAATATGGACTGAACTACTCTTAATGGATCTCTTTTGATGGTACAATTCAGGAGCTAGTAAGATGTTCCCAGATCTAACAATGAACTGCTTATAGGAATAGAACTTTTGCTTTGCTGAACTCTCTCTTATGGTCAGTACTTTCTCCATGAGACAGAACCAGAGAGTCAAGCTGTGTTGTGTGCTATATAACATTTCTTTTATTCAGTCAAACCTAAATAATACACATTCTTCAATTACTGTCAAAGGGACCTTTGTATCTTTCAATGGTATACATTGGATGGCTCAGAACACATTCTGCATAGCAGAACTAACCATTGAAAATTGTGGTTTAGATTCTAAAATCCTCACCCAATTGTGTCTCTGATAAACATGACCTACCCAGAAAAACTGTGCTGATATATATTCCACACTTACAATATATTTTTGATCTATAGACTTTTTAAAATTTTACCTCGCCGTTGTATAATGTCATCCTGAGTAAATGACAGATTCCTTAATATTAACTACTACCATTGACTGACCAGTTAATTTGTGCCAAGTTTTTATCTGTGGTCTGTAATCCTCACAAAATCTCTGTAAAATAGGTTCTATTAACCCCATTGTACAGATGAGGAAAACAAAGTTCATGACAAGTAACCTGTCCAAGGTCACATACACAATGGGTGACAAAGCAAGAGTTCAAAGCGAGGTTTGTCTAGGTTTCATGGCCAGAGAGAAAAGAGATGAGCTTCTTGGCAACATGCGCGTGGATTTTTACATGAAAACCACACTACGTAGCATTCTGTCACACACACAAAAACAAGCACTTGCTTTTTCTCAAAAAGCAGATGTTTCTTTTTCAGGTCATTTTTTGGGAGCAGCAAGAACGAAGTTATCCATGACATTCAGTGGTAAGCTGTGCTTTAGCTGTCCAACAGGTGCTAGACAAGCATTCTTCAGGCAGAACAGCAGGACCAAAGTGCTGACAGTTGCAGCGACACAAAATGTAGCCTTGGCAAGTCAGTCTAACAATTACTTAGCATCATTCTGATTATGAGCCACAAGCATGCAATCAACAGCATAGAGACGATCTTAAATGATCTCCATCAGCATTTTACTTTAGTTATCAAAGCATGGCAGATGAAACACACTCTCATCTGACCTAAACATAATGTTAGTGACCCAAACATAAAGAATGTGCAGGAATAATGATGGCACGAGAACAATGGCTTTGCTGGGGGTCACTGGTTATACAGGAGATGCATTTTATTTCATCAATTTTTTCATTTATTACCTCAGAGTAGATAAATACTGTTAATGTGTTTTTCATCTGATAAATTTATCTATAGTCTAACTCGATTTAAAGATTTAAGGAAGTTTACAAATTCCCCTGACTTAATATTGTATATTGTACATTTCTCTAAAAAAAGCAATTTTCATATTCCATCATGAATTTTTGCAGGCTGCATCTCCCCATTAAACTGTGGCCCAGCTTCAAAAGCATCGTATTTATATCATTTATCTCTGTATTCCCAACACCTAGCTTAGCCCGTGGCATATATATAGTAGATATTCAAAATATGCAGAAATGCATGAATTCTCGTTGGACCATTGATAAAAAGGCATGCTTACTGAGCGCATGAATGACCCTAAGTTGTTCTGAGAAGTCACTCGTACTTCAAACAGCAAAATATGAATTCTAAAACCTGTCTATATAAAGTGAAATGATGATTGTAAATATATACCATGAAATTCAGTAGAGATCTTTTCTTAAGGAATAAAAACATACGAATATAAAAATAAGGAAATACTGCTCTCATATCAACTGAAGAAACTCCTTTACAAAGGAATTCTAACCAGACTCTATTTTGAACATTAAAGCCTATGACTTGAGGGGGAGATAGTATTTGGGTGTGGCTTCCAAGGAAAATTATTAAAATCCCTATCCGTTGGGGAACCAGATATGGAAGAGAAATGCTAATTATTTGATTATAGGAATATAAAGAGTTCAACTTTTGCAAAAAGAAAAGGAAAAAGGCAACAAAGTTTTCAATATATTGGCACTCTTACTACCAATGCCTATCACTTCACTAATAAATTTCAGTTTGAGTGGTATGATTCTAAGAAATGGCAGTAAGGCTCTATTTTGCCGTTAGATAAATACTGTATCTGCAGCAAAATGTGACATCTCTCCAGATTCATCTATTATTGGAATCCTATTTAGATTGTACAAAATGATTACCTTGCCACTCTATGGAAGAAAACATATTCAGGTAGATTTCACTCCTGGCTTTATAATTGTGTGTGTGTGTGTGTGTGTGTGTGTGTGTGTGTGTGTGTGTGTGTGTAGGATTTCTAGTGATCTCGAAGGCATTACATATAATGTTTTAAAGTCCATGTTTAATATTCTTGAATTGCCAAACACATTATATAAATTTCTCAAAGACAGTGTCTATATGCTTTAACAAGTCTCCTAGCAGTTAGCATATTTATTGTGTGAATGGTCAAAAGGTTGAACAGAAGGCAGAGCAAAACCAGCAAACCAACAGTGTCTCAAAATTCCAAAAGTGGCATCACTGCTTTAGCAAAGCTGTACCTCTGACTTGGAGGGAGGGGGAAGAGAAGCAGGATGCTATTTTTAGAGTGAAAGGCAGCAAGTTTTTTGTGCTCTACACTTCAGGGCCATGTCCCTGCAGTATAACTCCTCTCACTGCAGCTAAAGATCAGAGCTACCTCACCAAAGTTCAGTATAAACAGGAAATATCACAGAGGAAAGAAAATTAGATACTGTGACTTTTAAAAATGCTGCCTGCGTTAGAAACATTTCAGTCACATCTGGCAGCAGCATCGGTGATGCTAGATGCAGAAGCTATTGCCCCAATCAAATAACTAAGGCTTGAAAAACACAGTTCTGGAAACAAACTTAGAGTTCAGTAAGTACTTAAAAGCCATAATATCTTATATCTACTTGAGCTTTATAGTTTTCAAAGTGCTCAAGTATAGCGTGGCTAGTCAGCAGTTAAAATCACTATATTCCATATATGGTTCTAAAAACGGTATCTCTTAAATGTCTAGAATAGCCAGGGGTTAGTAAACTTTTTCAGTAAAGGTCTAGCTGGCAAATATTTTAGGCATTTTCACTTAGTACTGCCATCATAGCACAAAAGCAACCATGACAATACTATACAAATAAATATGGCTGAGTGCCAATAAAACTTTATTTATAAAAACGGGTGGGGGTGGGATATAGCCTATGGGACAGAGTTTGTTAATCCTTGGACTAGAATATCATTATACAGTTGCCCTTGAACAATATGAGCTCGAACCGCACAGGTCCACTTATATGTGGATTTTTTTTCAATAAATACACACAGTACTGTAAATGTATGTATTTATTGAAATAAATTACAATATCACACAGTATCCAAAAGCAGCGAATAGCTTATTTCTGCAGCATCTGTCCACCATTAAATTTATTTTTAATAAGCAGCAAGGGAAGATCTTTCAATGTCATGTGGAGTTTTCCAGCATGGGAAATCCCTATACATTCATCTCTGCATACCTACATGCAAAGGCTGCCCCACAGAACCCAAGATAAATGTTCAATAGACTCTTGAAGTAGTTCATTGTTTATACAAGCAAGAAGACACGTGTACAACAACAAAAACACACCACCTGATTAAAAATGGGCAAAGGCTTCAAAGAAGATATACTAATACCCAATAAGCACATGAAAAAATGCTTACCATCACTAATCATTAGAGAAATGCAAACCAAAGCACAATGAAATACTGCTTCACATCCCTTAGGGTGGTTATTATAAACAACAACAATATTAAAACAAACGAAAACCAGAAAATAACATGTGTTGGATAGGATGTGGAGAAAACAAAACTCTTGTATATTGCTGGTGGGAATGTAAAATGGTACAGCCGCTGCAGAAAACAGTAAAGTGATCCCTCAAAATATTAAAAAAAAGACTTACTATATGATCATCCAACAATTCTACTTCTGGGTCTACACCCAAAAGAACTGAAAGTATAGACTTAAAGAGATATTTGTATATCCATGATCATAGCAGGATAATTCACAGTTGCCAAATGGGGAAGCCACCCAAGTGTGAGTAAACAAAATATGGTATATACATATGTGGAATATTATTTAGCCCTAAAAAGGAAGGAAATTCTGACACATGCTACAACATGGATGAACCTGGAGGATATTATGTTAAGTGAAATAATCCAGTCACAAAAGGACAAATATAAGATAATTCCACTTATATGAGGAACCAAAGAGTAGTTAAATTCATGGAGCCAGAAAGTAGAATGGTGCTTGCCAGGGGCTGTGGAAAAGGGAGAAAGAGAAATTATTGTTTAATAGGTATAAAGTTTCAGCTTGGAAGATGAAAAACATTCTAGAGATAGATGGTGGTGATGGCTGTACAATGATAGGAATGTACTGAATGTCAGTGAATTGTGTACGCTTAAAAAGAGTAAATTTTATGTTATATATATTTTACAATCTTTGTTTTTAAAGATGAGACTTGTGATCATTTGGCTCCCTAAGGGAGCTGCTCAGATGATCGGTTTGGACCAGGAAGGAAAAAACTCAGGGTAAGGATATATACCAAAATTTTAGGCAGTTAAAGCCAGTGGTGTGCAGGGAAATGTTTAATCACCAGCTGGAAGGGAGAGAGGAGCCCTGCTTTGTAGCATTTGCAGGTTTCTGTAGTGTAAACACTCCCACCATGGCCGATTTCAAGCTAGCAACATGATGCCAACTTGTTCTCAAAATTCCTGAAAATTTAACAATTGGCTCATGAGAGCCTGTACAAGCTGGCTCCAACGCGCCACTGGGGAAGCCCATTTCCCTCATCCCACCAAGATCAATAAACTCAGTTTTATATTCAAAATAAACCCCCAAAGCTAAAGTCCTTTGTTAATTTCAGGCCTCTTACCTACTAAAAGTTATCTATTCACACTTCCACATCTTTCCTTCTAGTCCCATCTGGAATAAACCTATCTTGAGTCCAATCTTAAATAAGAAGCTCTCTCCAAATGCTCCTAGATCGCATTTGCCTTTCTTCCTTCTGAATGTTACAGCACTTACAGATTATTGTCCCCTTACTGGATTCTAGTGGGTTGGATTCCATGAGGGCAGGGAAAGTTCTCACAGAGCTAAGTGCAGCACAGAGTTTTACCTGGACTGAGTTGAATGCAATCTGCTGACCTGACTGGCCAGACTGAATTCTGTCCAGTCAGCTCCAGTGAATGAGGCTCATAAGCTAGGACCACAGGAGAGACTGAGGAGGATGTGCAGTATGCAGCTTTCACGAGGGAGCCCACTACTGTACATGCCAAATTTCCATGAAAGGGAGGCAGGGAACTAATATTTGTTGAGCATAAAATTTCTACAAGTCCCAGTGCCCAGATCCCATTCCCCAATAAAAGGAAGCAAGGCTCCTTGGAGAAATGGCTGATGCTAAGATTGGGGCAGGGCACGTTCAACATAAGCACGAACAAAATGCTCAAACAAACTAACAAACGAAAACCTAAGGATGGGGGGCCTATCAATAGGAAAGGGGAGACAACATTCCTAACATTCCTGAAAGGACCACCAATGGCTGAAACTGGAACAATCTAAGCAATAATAATAATAATGATGATAATAATTAACATAGTGCTACATTATAATCTAAAGTATAAAATAAATATCCGTGAGTTCATACTGATATATAAAGAAATGACTGGACGAATAAATGGGGAGAACAGATAAACCTTCTTATGCAGAATTCTGAGTATAATTCACATAGATATACCATCCTCAAGGAGGCGGATCAAAGCTCCCCGCTCCTTAGGTGTGGGTTCCCTCCAGAGAGAGCAGTATGGAGTTACAGAGGCTGTGTGTATGAAAGGGGTAACTGTTTAACCCTGGAGACACCTGACAAACACTACCTCAGACTGCTGACCAAGGTTAACACCAACGATGATAAGTCACACTGATAAGATGTATCCTTGATATAAATGACGTGCTGAAAATGGCAATTTACCAATATTGAGGAGTACTGGTCATTTTGTAGCATGTCCCTCAACTGGAGTTTTTCTAACTGTAACAAAAACATAGGAAAAACCCCACTTGAGGGACATTCCACAAAATAACTGATCAGCATTCCTCAGAATTGTCAAGGTCATCAAAAACAAGTCTGAGAAATCGTCACAATTTAGAGGAACTTAAGGAGGCATGATGGCTACATGCAATGGAATATCCTGGATGGAATCCTGGAGCAAAAAAAGAACATCGGGTAAAAACTAAGGAAATCTAACTAAAATTAATTTTAAAAAAATCTTCTACGTACCCTATTAAGTGACTTACAATATTTTATTTTCTTTAATCCCTATAATGCTGACAAATGGTTTAATTCCCATTTTACAGATGAGGATAATAAAATAGAACTATTTTGTCCAAGATAACAAGAGTTGGTAATTGGTGGAATTCAATTTGAAACTTGCTGAATTGTTCTAAGAGCTTTAGAAGTTTTAACTCATACTCTTAACTCTAGTCTTTACAACAACGCAATAAAGCGAGTAGCCCTATTATTATTTCCCTTCCAGACAAGGAAACAGAAGCACAGAGAGGCTAGGTAAGTTACTGAGTGTTGCACAGCTGGTTAAGTGGCAGAATGAGAACTTGAATTTACAAGGGACTGAATTGCTGAGGACCAAAAACAGTGCAACTGAGTCCTCCACTAAGAACTTGCCCTACAGCACCAATTTCACACTGCACTGGTGAAATAACCAATAACATTAACAATAAGAAACATTATAGAGTGCTAACTATGTGCCAGTCACTGTTCAAACTACTTAACAAATAATAACTCATTTAGCCCTCTCAACAACCCAATAAGATAGGTTCTATTATTTTCCCTATTATAGAGATAGGAACGCAGAGGCACAAGGAGGTTGAATGAGGTCGGTGTATGGATGCTAACTGTACAACTCCTTCAACTTCTCTATGTTCAAAATTGTTCATAATAAAATGTTGGGAGAAAAGTCTCATGTGAACAATTCTGCATGGTCATCACAAAAGGTTTCTCAGGAACTGTTTATTTGACCCAAGTATATGTTTATCTGATGACTTTTTGGCATCTCAACTGAAAGAAAAATAAACTTTGCTGATTTCTGCTTTTAACCTTTTATATAGAAAACTCCCCCAACTCTCTAGCGGTGAGAGACAGCACTTTTGCCTATGTGCTGCAATTAGGCTGTTAAGTAACAGACATGAGGCCAATGTTTATTAATTAGCAAAAAGCCATATAGGATATGAGCTCTAGACTCTGCAGACCTTTATATTCCACACGGACCATCCAGTCATTTTTGTGGCTTGGATGGATTTCAACACCTGTAGTTATCACAGACCAAAAATACATTATTATTGTGCCAGTCAATAAACACCTTAGTTAATTAGTGCATTTGTAAGACGTCTATTTCTTTTAGGACCTTTTTGTTTGTTTGTTTGTTTAATGTAAAGTTTTTTCTTGAAATAGGAGTTAAATGATTTAGGTAAATGTGCCTCTACTGATTCCAACATCAGATTGGTATTATCTTTTATCAAAGTTAAAATCTCTTCCAGATTATTTTAGGTATGCACCATCCTCAGTTTAGACGCCTGACAAATTCATTAGCACTAACAAATGTTAATGCTGTTGAGAGCATTTCTCTGCTATTCTACCCTGCAAACCAATGGCCTCACCAACCGCCACAGGAAAACGGATTCTATTGCCAAGTGATGCCACCAAAGGTAAGAGCCAGCTGTGCTTACCCTCGGAGAAGGGCTCTCGTGCATGAGAAGCTGTGCATTATTGGAAATGATGTTCTAGTCAGAATACAACCATTGTACAGGCAAACGACAACAACAACAAAGACATCTGGGCGGAAGGAAAAAGTCTCACTTCTCAGGAGTGATGTGTACAGTCTCCCAACCTGATCATGGTGAGCTTAATGGCAATTTGCCAGAAACTCTTTGAAATAATTAAATTCCTTCTACTGGCACAAAAAAAATATGCCCACTAGGAGCAGGAATTCTCTTTTTCTCTGTGCCCCCAACACTTTGACTTCCCTATAAGTGATCAGGGCACCAACTCTGGAGGCAAACTTGGGTTTGAGTGACTTTGGACAAATGGTTCAACCTCGTTGCTCTCAGATACAAAACTTGCATAATAATGGTTATAAAGATTAAAGGGTTAATGTAAAAAAGTGCTTATGTAAAAAAGCGCTGAAACCATTATCAACACAGTAAATACTATATGGGCATTTGCCGATTGCTACCCAATGAATCCCAAATACCTGCTCTACCTGACCCTCTCCCACAGCCCTTCACCTGTCACCCACTCGAAGTCTGTTCATTTCAGACTTGCACCTCTTCTGATATGATAGGGCCCAGTCAGTGACAGCGGGGATGCTGGCAGACAGAGACTCTTATTTCCAAGGTCAAAGCATATATCCAAATTAAATATATAAGCAGCTATACAGTCCACTTCTCTTTTTTCAACAAGGGTTTTTCACATGCAGATTTTATCATCATGCTTACTTCCTCTCTTGTATTAAAAATCTTTTCATCTTCAGCTCTGTCCCACCCCACTGTTGAATTTTAAAAAAGGAAAGAAAAGCAAACCAGCTAGCTAGCTCAGAGGCCTAAGTATTTTGCTCTGAACTTCACACTGATAATATTATACACTGTCATGGCAGTTTAAAAGAGAATTGGAATCTAGTGAGAAAAGATAAGAGAGGAGCACAGATAATAGAACTCTTGAACATCAGCCCCAACAGTCTACCCAAAGCCTGGGGGGGGAGGCTGCAAAGCTTATTAATATAGACTGCTTCTCACCAAGGGGCAGGCAATTCGCTTGCAGTCATTTCTTCAAAACTATTAGTCACCCTCACACCAATTTACTTTTAAACAAGGACATTCTGTAACCAGGGATCCACCTATATAGCTTAGTCATCTGATAGGCCTCAAGGTCACAGACTTGAGTAACGCGATGAGAATTACCTCATTCACCCACTATAGAACCGTTATATCACCAATCGATACAGGAGGCCTCTGCACATCATCAACAAAGTCTTCTCGGGGGAGCATCCTGCATTCATCAGAAACAAATCACACCCTGAAAGGCAGATGACACGTGGAACACAGAAAGATCCTTTCTGCAAAGCAATGCCTTTGTTTGATCTGATAGGAGTGCCAATCCAACCTCAAAAAAAAAAAAAAAAAAAAAAGACAAGACAAAGAAGAGAATCCATGCAACAGAAACGGAGCACTGTTAGGCTCTCTTTCTTTGCCATGATGTTTTCCTGGCCTTTCCTATCAAACACAGGATGCATCTCCTGGGAGCTCACAAAGCAGGAGGGAAGGTAAATTGAAGTACAATTACCAGGGATTGCTGTGCTAAAGACCAAACATGGCACACCTGACACCTCCACTAAGAACTTGCCCTACAGCACGAATTTCACACTGCATTGGTGAGATAATCAATAACAATAACAATAATAAACGCTAGAGAGTGGTTACTATGTACTGGTCATTGTTCTAGATAATTTACAAATATTAACTCATTTAGCCCTCCCAACAATCCAATGAACTAGGTTATATTATTATGCCCATCGTACAGGTGGGAACACTGAGGCACAGGAGGTTGGCATGGTGCCTTACATCACACTGTTTTGTGGCTGGAGCTGGGATTTAAATCCAACTGTTATGTTCTAGAGTCACTATATTAAATTGTCTAATTAACAACAGCAACGGCAACAAGTCACCTTTGTGGTATTTTGCACATGCTTTATCCCTCTTCTTGGAATAATTTTCCCACATATTTACCACAAATTTCTCTCCCAACAGAGCCTGCCACAGGGGAGGTGTTCAATACATGTTTGAGGAATGAAGCCATGAATAATTGATTCTAATTAAATGTTCAATTACTCTGTGAGACAGACTGAGAACATACAATCAACTTTGTTTCCAGATAAGGAAAATGAGGTTCAGGGAAATCAAATGACATGTCTAAGGTCATACTGCTTTAAATACAAACTCTTCCATGCCTTTCACATTTTTAAAAATTGTGGAGCACTTCTGAAAAAAAAAAAAAAAAAACCAAAATCTTTTATAGAACCTCAGAATATAAAAGAGATGAAGAAAGAGCTGCTCTGGTGGAAGAGGTGAGTCCAGACCACAGGCCCAGGCCTCTCTAGAGCTGGCAGAGCCCTACAGATGGAGAACCACTGTCACACCATGAGGCTCCATCAGAACCCTCACCTCAGAGCAAAGCAGAGTGCAGAGGAGACTCTGCTCAAAGTCTCCCAAAACTGAGAGAGGGCAACCAAGCATGTTCCTCAAGTTCCACAGGCCTGCTGACCCCTCAGAGGAGGTACGGGATAGCATTCCTTCTTCGTAACCATCAGGGCTCTTGTTTCTCTCCCTCTCTACAGGGGTGGGGCTCAGAGATACCAGTTCTTAGTCTCCTTTTTCATGCGTCTCTTTCTGTTCCCTTCTTTGGAGCCCTACTTTTTCTGTTCCTTTTTCAGCGCTGGGGGTTTCCCCTACTGATAATTAGAAAGGGAGTAACCTCCTGTGACCTAATTTTTTATGGCCAAATGCTCAACAGAACAGGAGAGGTCAAAGTGTGTTCAGGGCTTTCTAAGCTGCTTCCTAGGACTGGACACCTTTGGTCAAATCTGCGATTCTTCCAAGTGGCAGATTTCATTCCACAGGGAGAGGGAGCAATTTTGCCAGAGCAATAGCGCAGTTGGACCGGCATACTGTCATGCTGAATCTCAGCCGGCAGAAGGCCCTGAGTATTTCAGAATGTCAGAGCTGAGGGCACCTCCAAGAGCCTTCCGTCTAGCCTCCCCATTCAAAGAACAGGGAAGTTTCATCCCCAAAGCGGGGCTTGGTCAAAGTCACACAAGTGACATGGCTGAAACTAGGGACTTCTGACCTCCTGGCCATGAGTACCCAATACTCTAAGGAAAGAAGGTAAGGTGTGAACGGCAGAATGAACCAAAAGGACTTTCTCCCCATGCCAAATGACATGAGACAATAAAATGTTCAGGTTCTGACTAAAATCACACGTGCAACTATGTAAAATCATCTCTTAAGACCTTCTGAAGAAAAAAAATCCACCACCTGGAATTACCTGAAGGCTTGTCAAGTGCTTTAAGGCCCTATAATGCAAGGTACAATATTGAGACATTTTTTAAAAGGATAATCTTTTCCTCCCTGCCCAGAGTGCTCTGGAACATTCAGTGGGTGAGTGGGGGAGAGACAGGACATGCACCCAGTCTTCCAGTGGGCTCCTGCTTCTGCTGGAATGTGAGACAACCACGCGATCATTAGCATTTCCAATTTGCATTCACTCCAGATGAGATTTCATCACTGCATCATATTTATTCATTCCTTAATATAAACCTAAATTGCTCTCTTCAAATAGCAGAGAGCACTATGCTTCAGTAAGGGGAAAGAGATGATCATGGTAAAAGATGTGCGGCATTTTCATCTTTCTCCCTCCCTTGCACTGAGCCTTTTTCTGGCTCCACCCAGGACTCAGAAAACATGCCCCTGTCTTTAGTTTTTCATATCGGAAGCTCTTGGAGGGAAAATATGGTAGCCCTCAACACTCTCAAATATCGTGGGAGCCCCTAGGAGGTCCTGTTCTAGGTGGGACCGAGTGCCTTTGCAGCAGACTAACACAGCTCGTGAGTAGAAAAACAAAGTCTATGGTCTTTTTTAAAAAGGCTACAACCATGCCTCTCAACCTGGAAACGTTCGCTAGGAAGCAAAGAACAAATTCTTTATGGAAAGTGAGGCTTTAAAGCACAGCATGTCCACAAATGATCTTTGGGAATGGCGGGATATGATTTCAGAAATGAAGGAGGTGCCAAGCCCCGGGGGCCACGGCAGTTTCTGCACCTTCCTTCCCACCATGGCCACACCTATTCTGTAGGGGAAGAGGATGTCACCAGAGCATCACTTACCCTGGTGAAAAGTAATTTACGGTGGCTTTTCCTGTGAAAGGAAAATTGATATCATCATCTAGAAGTTGATATGCAAAAATACCGTTTCTAATTGTTTTCACTTTGGGATAAGATACATTTTCTTTTTTTCTCCACTGTATATATTTTAAAATAGTAAAAATCTTAAATGAAAATCTTTTATCGGCTTGCACATATGCTAACGGAAAGTTACATAAGAGTCTTTACAGGAAAGCTTCCTAAAAGAAAAAGAATTATCCATTATCTATAAATTAAAATCCTGAATGTGCCTCAAACCAGGGCATATGTGACAAATTTTCTCCAGTAATTCTGTTTTCATGTGTCCTAATTACTATGATTTCAGCTATTTTCTAAAGAGAGAGTTCAAGCATGGTCAGAGCTCAGAGGAATTTAGATGTTTTCAAGCATCTTACTACTTGAGTGCTTTTACAGCTTCACGCTCAAGTTAAAGATGCCCACTTAAAAATTCACTCTAACTTCTAGGTTGGGGCCAGAAGCCAATGACTTCCCACAGGGTCACTGAAGATGCTGTTTGCTGGTTAGACTTGTCCTGGTGGTGCTTTTAATGCAGAAGCCCCTAATACCCGTGCTGTGGACCAGTACCAGTTCATGGCCTGTTAGGAACTGGGCCACATAGCAGGAGATGAACAAAGCTTCATCTGTATTTGCAGCCACACCCCAGCACTAGCATGGCCACCTCAGCTCCACCTCAGATCATCAAGCATTAAATTCTCACAGGATCACCAGTCCCTGATGCCAAAAAGTTTGTGATTGCTGCTTTAAGGTCTTGGGTCAACGGTAAAAGAGAACATCGCTCTTGAGCCTGACTCAATTATGGCATGTGAAAGCATAAGAAAATATAACATTTTTATCAACATTTCCTTTTCACTTTAAGTCTGAAACATTCAAAATAGTTAGAGAAACATTAGAGTATTGGATTATGAGTTAGAAAATTGCAGTCTTGGGTCTGCCATCAACTTGCCGATGGGCCCGAGAAAGTCACAGAACTTCTCTGGGACTTATTTTCTGAATGAGTCAAACAAGGGAGTTAAGGGGTTTCTACAGTCCTTTGCATTCTCCAAGCTTCTGCTTCCACACTCCTCATTTTTCCCTTTGCCAGCAGGGACTGCGTGCGTTAGAAGGTTGTATGTTTGACCCCAGAGGAATGTGACAACGGCCTTCCTTGCATTGTTCCCACAGTAACCAGAGCCAGCTGTCCAGGCAGGCTGGCCAAGTTATGGCACATGATAGCAAACAACTGGGGACTCTGCTTAGAAAGAGGACTCCACCTCCAGGCTTCCCCACCTCCTAGGGCCTTTGTCTGCAGATCGGCACACCCCTGGGAACACAAGAAGGGATCTGTGATCTTCACTGAATAAACTCGAGGGTTTAAAATCTGGAGTGTAGCCACAATCTTTCAGACTCTCCCTGACCTCAGCTAGCAGATCCAGGTATGTGTCTCCTTCTACAGATCTGTGAACCTGCTTCTGGGATGCTAAGGTCAGTGTCATCTAGAGACAGCAAGTGTTTTCCAAGCATATTACATGTTCTGACACTAAGGAAAAGATAACAGGAATCAAGAGAGAGTGAAAATCTAAGATGAGATTTTCATCTGAAAATCTTGGAGTGAGCCAAGAGTTGTAAACACCAAGTTCTGAGCAGACCCAACAATGAAGGGTTTCCTTTTTGCCTGCAGCCCGAATCTAAGATACTAATAAGGGAGAATCACTGGAAAGCATTACCATTATTTTTAGCTTTTCTAAGGGAGGGAGGAGTTTTTGAAAGGGCAAAATGGAAAGGAATTTAGGGCAAGGGTGTGTGTAGTGGAGGGAGAAGATTAGGAAAAATGGGGCCAGATAAGCAGCTTCTTCCTCCTTTCTTGATAGATGGCTACAGCCCAAATAACAACAAGGACTTCAGGTCCAGATATCTGAAGACAAAGAAGTTATTGGAAAGAAATCACTTTTCTATTAGCATAGCAAATATGCACTTTATGTTGTGGGATGTATTACCTTCCAAACATAGCAGATGAGGCCACTCATAGAAGCTTTCTTGGAAAAGAGTTTGATAACTCTTTGGATTTAAATGCTGTTTTAACTTTCATAGACCCCAATGAAATACTGTCTTTGGATCTATACAGGTCGTAAACGTTCCAGATTAATAGGTGACGAATGAATTCCTCTTAAATGATCTTACAGTTTTAAAATAGCAAGGTGGAGTCCAGTGGCTTCTGAGGAGATCATCATATGGACCAAGAACACAATGTTTTGAAGGAGGATTTATTTTTTATTCTTCTTCTTTCTTTCTTTTTTTTTTTTTCTTTTTTGGCACTCGATAGTAAAAAGTTTCCTTAATGAGCTGCAAAAGCCAAGGCATGTATTCCTCAATTCAGGAGCCTAGTAATTGCTGGAACCACAAGCTCAAATGCCATCTAGTTCAAACGGAGGCTTATAAAACCCAAACCACTTCATCACAACCTATTTGTCTGCTAGAATTTTTAAAGCAAGTTTGCAAAATATTCAAGTAATCAACCTTGTGGCATGACTGACACAGGCCAGGAGCTAACAAAGGAACACTAGAATTAGTTTCTCAATTCCAAAATAGGACCTCCAGGAGTTTGTGCTTTAGGAGACGAGTCACTGTGTTTTGTTTAATGGAACTAAATTTGTGCCCATTTAAATCGTGAGCAGGTGGCACTTGGTAGCAAAGAAAGTCCTGAAAATATTCACATTTAGTGAATACAGTTGTATGTATAATTAGCTGAGATTTATTTTAAAGTACTCTAATCTTTTGTGCTCTTTTCTACAATTCAAACTGCTGAGGAATAGCGAGCAGCTTTTGAATTTATTATGAAAGCACAGCCATTGTATTGTCTGTTAAAAAATAAAAAACGGAAAAGATGTCTAAAAGTGTCTAATAGTATAAATATAGTAGGATCAGACCAAAGGAAAGAGCTTGCTTGCTTCCAGAGGAATGAGTTTGTTGTAGGGGAGAAATGAGTGAGCTAAACGATAGTGTCTAGTAGGAGAGGAGATGGGAAGAATCAAAGGTACACATTTTAGAGGCATAAACTTTTTTCTTAAATTTTTTATGGAAAATTTCAAACATGTACAAAAGACTTGCAATAGAATACTAGCTGTTCATCACCCAGCATCAATAATGATCAACTCATAGCCGATCTTATGTCTTCAAGCAAATCCAAGAAATATAATTTAATCCCTAAATATATCAGTATGAAGCATAGAATTTTTAAGGTCCCTCATTTTTCCAAGGTCCTGAGAAGTCACATGCCCCAGGGCCATGCTGTCAGACAGTGATGCTGGAATCCTGGTCCTCTCACTTGAGGCTGAGCACGCCCTCCTCGACACCCACCCCTGCAACCAAAATAGCATTAGCACAGAACACAAGCATTACACTGGCTGGAAATCAGAAAATCCTGAATTTTCGTTTCAGCTTTGCCATTTTTCTGAGCCTTAATTGTCCCAACTATTAAGTACAGACATGAAATTGCCACTCTGAGATACAATTACTTATGACATAATTAATACAAAAATAGTTGACTTTTACCTTATAACAGGTATTTTTAATGTACTTTCATAGAGTTTGGGAGAAGGCGTAGACACTACAAAGTTTAGAAAACTGTGAGGTGTGGTCTCCTATGTTAAGGAGTTGGGGGTATAGATAATTATCATGTAATTGTACCCTGAGAGCATTTCCATGATGAGTTTATTTTTCACATATAAAGTACAACCCAATATTTCAACATGTTAAAGTGAACGGTTCTATGAAAACAAATATGTCATATAATGTAAATCAACATTTCCCAAAGAGGAAAGAAGTGGGCCCTCTCCCTGGGAAAGTTTAGTATCTTTCAAAGTATAGGCAAGCCCAAAAATGTGAAGAGAAAAAAGGAACATTTTCTTCTCTTTGCCATGGACTTGCCACATACCTAACTGAAGCAGACTTATACTAGAACACCAAACATTCTCAAGAAAGTGTCCAAGCCTGGGAAAATAATAACCAGATGGAGGGTTTTGTCTACGTGAGAGAAATATACAGCTCAATTACACCCTTTTACTTTCTCAAACACACATAACTAACTGTACAGTGTTAGAGGAGATTATGGGACTGAGGTAGTTAGAACATTTAAGAAACCCCACTCGAAGTCATCCCCAAAACTTGAGACTAGGCTTTAAATGTACTTGTTTTCAAAAGCCAAACCACAGGAAGGAAATCTTGTCATTTTTAACATACTCTGGCAACAAATGCATACCATGTGTCACCTCACCATAAAACCCAAACTGTGAGCCAAGTGTCATAGACAAACAGTTGGAGATGGGAAAACGGCCTACCGGCCTGTATTAGTTTCCTGGGGCTGCCATAGCAAATTACCACAGACTGGGTGGCTTAAACAGCAGAAATGTATTGTCTCACAGTTCTGGGGGCTAGAAGTCCAAGACCAGGGTGTTAGCAGAGAGGGCTGTGAGGGAAAGATCTGTTCCACGCCTCCTAGTTTCTGGTGGTTTGGCAGCAATCTTTGGCCTTCATTGGCTTGTGGAAGCTTAACTTCAGTCATAACATGACATGCTCCCAGCATCTCTGTCTTGGTGTCCAAATTTCCTCTTTTCATAAGGACACCAGTCATTTTGGATTGGGGCTCATCTTAACTTGATCTGCAAAGACTCTATTTACAAATAAGGTCACATTCACAAATAGTGGGGGTTAGGACTTCAACATCTTTTGAGGGGACACAATTCAACAAATAACGCTGCCTCGAATCCCCCTAACTTAAGAGAGGTAAGTGAGGGAACCCAAGCCCGCTCCCATAGCAGTTCTGGTGGTCCACAGTATGTGGCACCTATCCCCTTGGTTGTCCACTGGTACTTACAGGGGACATTCAAGAACAGGCACACCACGCCTAGGGATATACCCTAGGAAATTATCCGTTGGCTTCATTGTGATATCAGGAGCCATTTACAGTGCCTTCCCTCCTGCGCCCATTCTCAGCTCTAGCTATGTGGCTACCATACAATCTACATGTTAACTTGGCCCCTTTTAACCTCTGGATAGGAGGGAAGTCAATCACAGTCTTCTGTCAATTTTGCTTCCTCTTCTACATATTCAACCCAACTTTGTTCCTCTTCCTTTTATTTCTTATACATTTGGGGCAAGCTGAGAGGTATCTCAGAAAATGAAATCGAAATATATTTTGACCTATTTCTATGGCCGGCATAATTATTAGACCATGAGAAAAAGCACAATAATTATTATTGAATATACTCTTTTGCAGTTTCAAAGATGTCTTTCAAGCATGACAGATGCAGAATATAATTTATTCAATAACTCTAATAGATAGCAAATATGTCATTATTCCCAATTTATAGAGGAGGAAACTAAAGCTTAAAAAGATTAAGTAATTCAGCAACAGAAACACAGCTAGTTAATCATAGAGCCAAAAAATGAATGTATTTCTTCTGGCACCAGGTTCTATATTTTTATAAAACACAGAATGTGACATAGTCTATATTAAATTATAGAAAAGGACTGAAAGTTTTTTCTTGACTATAAGCAATGTAGTAGCAATAATAAAATTTTATGTTTACATTTCACATTCTAAAAAATTTTTTTAAACATTTCGACTTTAAGTTTTATTTATCCATATGAAACTGGGTGAGTTGTTCTTAGGCCCATTTTATAGATGATAAATTAAATTAGAGGTTATATAATTTGCCTAAACAAACCAGTAAGTTGACAGTTGAAGCTGGACCAAGAACCCATACATTCTAATTCAAAACATGGTATGACCTTAAAAAGAGACTAATTCAATACAACATCCTTGGAGACACATAAAACTAGAAAGAAAATAATATAAATTAAGGATAAAAAAATTAGATAAATTCCATATATTTTACTGCAGGAAGAAGTGTTACACTGTGATAGAGGCCAATCTAGATGACCTTTGATGTCTCTTATGATGCATAAAAGGCTATGCTAAGAAAGTCACACAAGACTCATTACTGGTAAAGGTGGAGAATATACTTTCTAGTTCATTACAGACCCCAAGATTCCCTTTGGTCTTTCATAACCCAAATTCATGAGAGAAGACTTCCAGAAGAAGTAGAATCTGAGCTAACTCTAGAAGATTAAACAGCTTTAGAAAAGAAAGGTAACAAACACACATGTTCAAAAAAGGTCCACAGACCACTGTGGTTAGAGGTGCGTGTCTAGGGAGGTGACAGTGGAAGATAAGGTGGGGGAGGAAGGTGGAGGTCATGTTATAGAGGGCCTAAAGGCCTTGCTGAGTAACTGAGATGATTCTGTAGACTCTGAATGGTATTCAGAGGTTTTGAGCAGGAGAATGACCTCATCAGATGCACCCTGTCTATTGCCACTAAGTGAATGACTGTCAAATCAACAAGTTCAGCCCTGACTTCTCTTTCAAGATTCACATACGTTTATCAGAATGCCTCCTGCGAATTTCCACATGGTTGTCCTGTCGGCACTTCCAGCTGAGCTTTTTAGATCTCTACAGCCTCTTATAGATCTAATGGTCTGTGATTCTAGCAAAAGTTTCAGGTCGAAAAAAATTGACATTTCTCTTGGGGAGACTGAAAATAAACATGGATCAAAGAGGTCGTATTCAAGAGGCAGAGCAAAAAGAGTAATGTCTTTAAGTTGAAAAAAAAAAATCCATGCTAATCATTTCTGACTGTGCCCAGGTTCTTAACTACATATCATATCTGAGCACATACAGGAACGTGCACATGTGCGTATATAGTGGGAGTACTGAGGAGGTATTGCTAAAGCACTCTCCAAGGACGCATGCTCAAAATGACAAGCCAGGTTGGCTTTCTTGCAACTCATGACTGCTACCTTGCACCTGGAGAGGTTGGCTATAGAAGCAACAATTAAAGTACAGAAAAAGACTCCTGAATTGCTAAATATTTTAAGCATTCCATGTCACCGAACCCAAAATAACTCATGCTCATCTCTCTAACCAATTCTCTCTATTTCTAATAAGCAAGTAGCCCTTGAATTCTTATGAGGCTATATAGTAAGATGTTTTCCCCAAAGACAGGTTGAAGAACCTCTAAGATACCCTTTAACAGGAGTTAATATGTTTTCCTGTTAAACTTTCCCTCTGCTTCTTTAAAAGAAACAATATTGTGAAAACCCTTACTTTAGCAGAGGAGAACTGGCACATTAATTCATGCAATGTATTTTGAATAAGTGCAGTTCATAAGGTAGAGAAATTTCTCTTTTTTTTTTTTCTGGACATAGCTTCCAAAAGCAAAAATTAAGAGTGTGAGTGGGTTGTTGCTGCACTCCCTAAATTTGTAAAAGATACACTTTTCACAAGCCTCACCCCATTGTCCCATTTCCAACATTCATCTTGGCTGTGACAGAAACCACTGTTCTCTATAATCCAGCCTTGACTGGAGGATCTGGTCAGAATGTTGTCACCTTTATGTCTCTACCTGCTGGTCCACACCAGTGCTGTTCACCTGCACTCTAAGCTTCCACGTCTGCTGAACTTGCACTCGTGCTAAGCACAGCACCTTGATCGTATACTGAATTCTCACTGAAAACAACTTGGCCTGGACTCCATTGTCTAACAGTATGGCTATGTGTATTCTGGACGATAATATTAAATCATTAAAACCACAGAGAACAAAATGGCTTCAACTACAGGAATGTTGCCTAAGAACAACTGTCCATATATCATGACATATAGATCAGATTCTACCTTCTTTTCTTCAGGCCATTAACATCTAGGATTTGTGATTCTTGGCCAGTTGGCGGTGCAAGACATGCAGTAAATGAAACTGTAGTTTGAGTCTAATAATATACCTGACCCTACTGACTTGAACTACAGTAGCCAAGCATACATTCCAAATATCGTATGACTCAAAGGCTATTTTGATGGTCTTATTAAAAATCCATAACAAATCCATCATAAAATCCACAATACTCTAATTGTTTCCTTATAAATACTATCACCCCAAAACTCGTTAAAGTATATCTTACTCCTCTTTCTGTTTAGGAAACCCTAGATCTTCATGATAGTCTTCCCTGGCCTCCCGAGTGAGGGTCACGTGTCATCCTGATGCTTCCACAACATTCTGTATTTCCCTCGAATACTACTTGTCTCATGCTACTTGTATTAAAATTGACGAGTTACTTTTTTTTTTTACCTACTATAGTATAATACTCATAAAGGAGACCATGGGGTAGCAAACATTTCCCTTCTGTCCACATTAGTACCTTCAGTACTCAGCACCCTACTTGGCACACAGTGGAACTTCAAAAAATACTAGTTGACTAACTGACTGACTGATAATAAACCCATGGCTCTGAATAACTGCTCTCTACTCATCTACACCATGATAGATTCAACTGTCTCTTTCTTCATTCAGTACTGACTGGGCCCTCAATGGCTCACAGCCACAGTTACTGCAGTAACCATCTTAACTAGGAAGGAGAGTCTCATCACCCCAAAATGAGACAATGAGCTTTCTCTGTTTGAAGTAATCAGAAGCTAAAAGCTTTCATAGCTTTCTCCTTTGACAAAGCCAGGAGGCTTGAAAGAATCTTAAAACAGGGAAAGCTTTGAAAGAGAGTATAGGTAAAGCCAAAAGCATTTTGCGCTGGGAACAATTATCCCTCTGCACATAAACGATTTCTTTGGGAGAGGGTAGCACTGTGAGTTAAAATTTTCATTGAGTTCTAGGTTAGTGCCCCTTAAGTAAGAAGATATCTTTTATGAAACCAATGCTCACACAGTAAATTATAAATAGATTAGGGTATGTGTATGCCATGAGTCACAATAATTTAAGATAATTTAATCAAGGGTCAAAAATAATTTGACAGAAAATGGTCAAACTCACATGAGAATAATCTATTATTAATAGTAAAACAAGTGAATCATAGAAAAGATGACCCTGGCAAAACAATAGCTGGTGTTTAAGTCTATAGAGAAGTTTTTCCCTGAAAACCCACTATGCGCTTGGCACTTGTCCAGAATTTGTGGGGATTATGGAAGGAAGCATTGCCATAGTTCTGGGCTTGTTCCTCCCACCACTCTCTGTGCCACACCCCATAGACACTGCCACCATGTTTCCAAAATGCAAATGCAATCGTGCTCTCCCTGTCTACAGCCACCACTATTATAACCATATTCCAAGCACGACGAACAAGACCCTGCCCAATCTCAGGCCTGCCAGCCTCTTCTGTCTCACAACTCTCTATTTCATAGCCTAGGACTCAGCCATATTCTCTTAACTCACACTTCCCTGGGTTTAAGACTCCTTGACTCCTCCTTCAAGCCTGGGCCTTTGAAAATGCTGTCCTTCTCTTCATGGAAGCACTTCTCTTGCACATTTTGTCAGCTTAGTCTTCATAGCTCATCTCTCTGAGAAGTCTTTTCTATAAACACTACTTCATCTCTAACTCTAATGTAATACTCTTTACAAGTTTTCCCTGCACCCTCTGCATATCAGGCTCATGGCACTCGATGCATGGAATTCTTCCTTCCTTCCCTCTGTCCTGCTTCCTCTGGTCCATCCATGAACACAGTTACTGAGAAACTGTTCTCTGCAAGGACCTGTGCTAGGTGCTTTGTGGGCCACATCTCTAATAAATGCACACAAAATCTCTGAATTGTAGGCATGACTTACAGATGAGAAACTAAGCTCAGAAAGATTCAGTAATTTGGTCACATTCACATAGGCGGTAAGTGGCAGAGCCAGGTGCTTCTGCTTCAAGACTTTGCTCTTTCCTCCTCAACACACCACCTGACAAGACTTGCCTGAGATGTCTCCCCAGAGTCCAGTGGTTCCTGCAATGTGAAAATCACATGCAGCTGGTGCAAGCCAGAGTTGTGTGTGTCCAGAATCAGCCAGGGGGACGGGGGAGGGTCACATCCTTGCTTCTCAGGCTTTCTCTTTCGTATTTATCATATAGATGACTGTGTAGTGAGTCTCAAACCCCACCCATCGGTTTCTACCATTGCTGAAGTCGGCCTAAATTCCTTTTGTTTTTAACCACAAGGCACCAATTCTGTATGTTAGATGTTTCCAACAAGCATCAAAGCCTCAATTGTTACTGTCTTTTGTTTTGTTTTTAGTTCTGCTAATGCAAGGGACAGCCTGTCCTAGTATTTATTAGTAAAGTAAAGTCAAGTTCGGGGTTAGCACATAAAATACCTCTCTGGTTTCTTTGCAAGAGATCAAAACACTTTTTTTATGGCAACATCAAAAAGAATCAGCATGTAAACATGTTTCAATGGGCATTCTTTTCCCCTTCAGTGATTTCTCTATATTTGTAACTCTTTTAGTCTCTTTTGCTTACAAATGGTAAAAAATTTCACTATTTCTTCTAAGCCTTTTCTGAGAGGCTATCCTATTTGCTGACAATTTAGTGTTTTGTGCTATTCTTTTAGTAATAATATTCTGGGAAAAAATAATACCCTAGAAATATTTATCACATGACTCGATCCTGGGGCACAGTGAGGAAAGCAATATATATTTTACTCCTTTCTTTTCATCCTTTTTCTCCCTCTTTTTTTCCTTTCCTCTTTTAGCAAAAGCCTTTACTTAATCCTCATAGTGTTACACATTCCTATAGCTTCTTAGTCTCTTCACTTGCTTGGCAAAAGAAAAATGGCACGAGATTAAAGTCTAGTTGCTGCCTTCTTCCTTCATAGCATGGACTTTCTACTAACAAACTCCCATCAGTGACGGTGAGGAAAATCAGTCTACTACTTTAGCACTGCAGAATTGGTGGAATATGCTTTATCTCTCTGCAAACGATTCTGTCATATCCAACATTCCAAAATGCTTTCTGCTCATGATTGAACCCCGTAAGAGCAAATGGACATTAAATATGCTCAATCCCAAAGGTGGCCTCACTGTAAATGGGAAAACATGAGAAGCGCTCATTAAAGTTAAAACTTACACAAAGCTGTCCATCGTCATCTGTGTTATTTAACACTGTTGTGGTGAAATTAAGCAATTTAATATTATATAATATTATATAAGAGAAAGAAACAAGGGGTATAAAAATTGGAAAAGAGGCAGTAAAATTATCATCATTTGCATATACTATGACTGCAATTCTGAGTGAGTCAGCTGAACGACTATTTAAGACAATCAGAGAATTCTGTAAGGTGATTAACAAAAGTAATATGCAAAAGTCAATGGCTTTCCTAAATGACAATCAGTAAAAATACATCCTATTTTTTAACAGCAATAAAAATATAAAATACCTAGAGATAAATGTGATGAGAAACATGCAATATTTATGAAAAGAAAACTTTTAAACACTATTGAAAGACAGAGAAAAAGATATGAACTGGAAAACTCTGTGTTGTCCCTGAATAGGAAGTCACTGTCAAGTAAGAGAATAATTCTTCCCAAATTAATTTATAAACTCGATACATTGTCAAGAAATACCATTAGGAAGCTAATCGTGAAGTTCATATGGAAAAATAAATAGGAGAGACTAGCCATAAAAGTGATGCAAAAGTAAATAAGGAAAGATTAGCATACCAGATATTAAAAATATCATAAAGCTCCAGAAATTAAATCAGTATGCACTAGCATATAAATAAAAAGTGAGATCAGTAGAAAAGAAATAAACCCAAATACATACTGAATTCAGTGTATGATAAAGTTGACATTGCAATTTAGTGGGAGAAAGAAGAACTTTCAATAACAGAATGGCCTCCTGGAAAAAATTAAGTTAGATCCCTAGTTCACATTCCATACCAAGATAAATTCAAGTGACTAAATATTTAAATGTAAAAAAAAAAAAAAAAAGAAAACATAAAAATACTAGGAAGAACCATGAAAGCATGATGCTAAGTGGAAGAACCCAGTCATATCAGACCATGTACTGTATGATTCCTTTTATGTGAAATATCCAGTATAGGCAAATCCATAGAGAAAGAAAGCTTATTAGTGGTTACCAAGGGGCTGTGGGATCGAGGGAATGGTGAGTGGCTGTAAATCGGGGTATAGGGTTTCTTTTGGGATGATGAAAATATTCTGAAATTAGATTGTGGCAATGGCTGTACAACTCTGTAAATATACTAAAACCACTAAACTGTACATATTAAAAGGGTGAATTTTCTGGTATGTGAATTATATCTCAATAAAGCTATGATTTAAAAAGTACTAAGCAAAAATATAAGATAATTTTTTAAACATTTAAGTTTAAGTGGAGAAGGTATAAGTATGTGAGAAAGTTAAAAGCAAAAAAAAAAAAAAAACCAATATATAAGACCACATAATTTTAAAAACAAATTTACCATGAAAGAAATAAAAGAAACCAAAAGTAAACAAAAAAAATTTGTGTGTGTTTTTTAAAATTTATTGATTTTAATTTGTTTCAAGTATACAGTACATTGGTTAGACATTTATAGCATTTATAAAATGATTCTCCTAATTGCTCCTTCTCTCCTTTGATTTTCCACCTAGCCAATATATTAATGCTAACTGCATTCCCTATTCCATGCTCTCTAGCCCTGTAACCATTTATCAACTACTAATTTGTACTACTTTAACCCTTCACCCCATTTTCCCACCCTCGCAACCTCCTCTCCCCTCTGTCACCAAATCGTCCACTATATTTGTGAGTCTGTTTTTGATTATAAACAAAAAAAATTTTAAAAATACAAGACAAAAGGACTAATTTTCTTGAGCTTCTAAGTGCTCCTAAAAATCAATTCACTAGAAAGAGCAAAAACCCAATAAAAAAAGGGCAATGAAAGTGAATATACATTTCTTAGAAAGAAAATAAAAATGGCCTTTAACATGTCAAATGATATCCAATCATCACTGTTATAAGCAAAATTCATATTAATCAAGCTACTAAAAGATAGCAGTCTTCACCTCTTAGGTTGGCCAAGATGATGAAGTTTAACAGCACTGTCGGTCAGCACAGGCACTCACGCACAGTGTTAATGGGAGCATGCATTAGTACAAGTGCCAAATCACAGGACAATTTGGCAAGGTTGACCAAAATTAAAACTGCACATTCCTTTTGATCCAACAATTCCACTTTAGTAATTTCTCCTCCAGAGATCCTCCTGACATATAAAATGCTATTCATAGAAAGTAATTCACTGAAGCATCGTTCACAGAAGCAAATGGCTAGAAACAACCAAAAGTCCATAATCATGGGACTGAATAAATTATGGCAAAACCATGTAATGTAATACCATTTAGATACTAAGAAGAATAGACCTGCCTTCTATGTTCTAACAAGAAAGGCTTTCCAGGATATAAGGTTAGGTGAAAGGACAGAACAGTGTGGATAGTGTAAACATTATGTTTAAAAAAAAAAAAACATATTTTTGCTTAATATTTATAAAATAACCCTAAACAAACCCTAAAGAAAATGATAACGGAGCTTGCCTCTATGAGCTAACTGGTGTGACTCAGGAGCAGAAATAAGAGACTAATTTTTCCTTATTCATTTATTGCACCTTTTGTACTTTCAGTGATTTAAACCAAATTAGTTAATTCTTTTAGTTAAAAGAAAACAAAAACAAATATAGCAGAGACACTGAAATATGAAATGAACAAAATATGTGGTCTAATTTTGGGTAGCTTTTTGGTTATTTTTAATACGGAAATATTTTAAACCCCTCACAAGTGAATAGCCAAGGGACTGACTCAACTTTTGCAAAATAGATGCATTCAGCTAAGCTTTCTAAACACGGGCCTTTGCTAAGAACACCACCCTCTCCTACACACACGCGCACGCGCATACACACACTCACACCTCCAGAGTGGGCAGGACTACCTCCAAGATCAAGTGGATAATTCAATCTTCATAAGTCTTTCAAATTTGGCTTCTGCTACAGCTGTGCCAACTACATAGATTTGTTTAGATTTATCCTCAGGACACAAAGAAATAGACCAATTTTGCCTATTTCTACTTACCTGAACTGTCACACCTCCTATTGGCCATCAGTTAAATTTGGAACAAAATAGCTGTAAAAATGTCCTGATCAATACTGTAGTGAATTAATCAGACATTCCCTTAAGAGTTTATTCTAGGTTGGGGAAGGCGGTGAGGTTGAAAGGTGTAAAGACAGAAGAGAAGAGACCTCCTTGTGAGTCTGGCTCCTCTCCAACCACCTTCTAGAGGAGTCCTGGGTGATCAGGCAGAACAAACTGATCAGCAGTGATGGGTCATCAAAAGTAAAGGATCGCGGACTCTCAAAAGGTTTCATTTGAACCCTCTCACAGAAATTATAGCACATCTATGTGTTTGTCACCTCTTCAGTCAAGCAGAACTTTTTGGAGTCTGGTGAAGGCACAAATCTATCATTACAAAAGAGCTGGCAAGGCTTACTTTTCCCCCTTTATGACCTTCCTAGTCATTATGGCCCACTTTCTATTGTCCACCTGACAGATGGCTGAAATTCACAGGTAATCCCCAACTTGGTTTTTGTCAAAAATTTCAACCTCCTCTCTTCTCGTATACAACAAAATAACATCTTTCAGGGTCCCATCTCCCATGTTCACAGAGAAGAGAATGGGAGCGAGTATCTGGTGTGGTTTTACAAAACATAGATAAACTGCAGGAAAAAAATCAAAAGAATTTTAGGAAACATTCTACAAAACTCAGGTGTCCTACTCAACTAGTCTCTGAAGTCTCCTCTGAATTCCTGATGCCTTGGACATCTGCTATGTAGTACATCTGATACCAGCGATCAGACCCACTTGTACATCTAAGGCTATTGGATGGGAAATGCACAGAATTGAAGGGAAAAGGAGTGGTAGAAAGATTGATGTCTAGGTTCATCAAGATTTCCCAAAAGCAAGAGGAATAAATGTTCCTCGATAGAAAGTGGGAGATTGTAAATTTTGAAGAGACTAGAAGAGTTTAGAATAGGTCCCATGGGAAATGTGATAATGCGTCTACTTTGGAAGAAGTTAACAATGACCTGTCTCAAACTGAATAGCAAGAATCCACATTAGAACCCATAAATTGAGTTTAAGGACCTCTGAGTAGCTGTGTTAAGTGGTGGAGATCACCCAAGGTTGGTGTTTGGAAGGGGCTGTATAACACTCAACTCACTGGAAAGCACAGTGAAATTTAAAAACTAGGAGACCTGGTCTGGGTAGGGAGACAGTGAACTTGCAGGATGTAGACAGGCCAAGGCTCATGGTGAGGGATGGCTACGTTCAGCAGAAGGAAGAAAACAAAGGGGGCCAGGAGGCTGTGACCAGAGTGGGCAACTGCAGAGTTGTTGAGATTTAGGAAGGTCCAAAGGATGTTGGTTCAAGCTGACAAAGAGATCGTAGATGTGGCAGTGTTTGTGAGTAGCTGAAGTGAAGGAGAGATGTAGTCTTAAGGTAAGGAGACTGACCACCTGGAGGGCAGAGAGTTAGAAGAGTCACGTTGACTGAGTACCAGCCAGTGCCAGGCTTCCATGATGCCACCTCACTCAGAGAGGGAAACAGTTCATAATCATTTCATCAAGAGGGGACACAAATGCCTGCTTCAGGTCCAAGGGCATATGATAAAGACTCTTTGAACCATGCTCCTTACTTTTCACAATCAAATCAGAGGAAGGCTCATGAATAAAAAAAGAATCGTCTGAGAGATGAACAGGTGCATGACCTGGGTCATATTATTATGTGGGAGGGAACAGAGAGCACTGTGATTAAGAGTAAGACAAAGGTGGGTTCGAATCCCCACTCCTCCAGCTTCCCAGCTGAATGACTCCAAGCTTTGTGGAGTTTCTCTAAACCTCAGCCATCACATCTATAAAGTGAGGCTTCTCTGAGAAATGCTGAAACACATCCATGACATGCAGAGGAGAGTCTGGTCATTAGTGATGTAGTTAAAATTAACTGATGTTCTTACTCTCTGCATTCTCAAGTAAAATTATTTTTAGGAGAGTGAGATAGGTAAGAAGAGAGTAGTGAAACAAACTAGTGTATGAAAAGGAAAATTGTTTACTCTCATAATTTATAACTGCTTAAAAGCTACACAGAGAAATGAGAAAATGTCACAGAAAAGCCTATACAGGAATGTTCATAGCAATATTACTCATAATATCGAAAAAAGTAGAAACAACTCAAATATCCATCAACTCATGAAGGGATAAACAAAGTGTAAATATCCATACAATGAAATATCATTCAGTCGTAGCATGGAATCAGTACTCATACATGCTACACTGTGGATGGGCCTTGAAAACATTATACTAAGTGAAAGAAACCAGGCACAAATGTCCACATATTGCATGGTTCCATTCATATGAAGTGTCTAGAATAGTCAAATCTAGACATAGAGAAAAGAGTTAGTGGTTGCCAGAAACTGAGGGTGAAGGGTCGGGAGAAAATGGGAAGTGACTGCTAATGAGTATGAACAGGATTTCTTTTAGGGGTGGTAAAATATTCTAAAATTTATTGTGGTGATATTTGCACAACCCTGTGAATATATAAAGCACTGACTGTACATTTTTTTAAAAATTAGCTGTACGGTCCTTAATGATTCCTGCTTCCGATCTCCTGAATAAAGAACATTCATCTTCCCTGAGTGAGAGGTCTTGATGGGCTGAGCATATGAATGTAGAATTCCAGCAGTTCCTCTACTTATGAATATCAGAAGATACTGATCTTCTTCCTCTGGAGACATTCTCCAGTGGGTGCCAGGGAGTTTATTTCTCTTCTCCTTTCTATCAGCTTCTTTTTGTCTTAGTTACTGCAGTCTGTTTCCCCACAAGCACAGTGGTTAAAAATCAATCTCTGCTTGATCTTCACAGACAAAAGCTATAAATTGGATGGCCTTTCATATCCAGTTTAAAGCTTATGAAAAATACTGCAGAGGTGCCCTGAAGCATCGGTTTTTGGTTTCTCCGCACCATGAGGACTGGATACCTAAAAGCAATGCTTCCTCCAAACTACTCAAGAGACAACATCGTTTCTTTAGAGAACAAATTACAAGGAAAAAATATTAAAAGTCATTCCTCACGGCCCATTTAATGTTTGATTTATCTGACAAACTGCCAATAATTGCCTAAAAATGAACCTCATAATATTATTGGTTCCAGAAAATCTACCTTTCCATAAAGGTCAATAGTACTTTTAAGAGAATACTAAAGTTAAAAAAAATGCCAATTTATTCATTTGCAAAAATATAAATAACGAATACTACTACTAATAATTATTATTATTTCCACATAACTCTGAAGGTCTGACTGATGCTGGCTTTTGATCACCAAAAAAAAAAAAAAATAGAAAAGAAAAAAAAGAAAACTGCCTTTACTGTTTGAACATTCCAGGAATCAAACATAAAAGAATTTCTCAAAGGATTTCTATATAAACCATTTTAATACATAGGGTTAATAAAGTCTCTTTAAATGTTAATAAAACCTTTTCATTTTTTTCAGCTCAAATATTCAACACAGAAGACACAAAACAAATGATAAAGCATCATGTTTTGCAATAGGTTACTCTGGTCAATGGCATGTCAGCTATAAAATATAAACTTCTACTGAGGCAAGCACATTCAAGACTGTAAAGCAGCCCACTGGGCCCAATCTCCACAAAGGGGTGCCAACCTTGTTTGGTGTGTATAATCTACAAATGAATCTAAACGCTATCAGAGTGGGTAACTGCATGACTCTAGCTGGCATGGGGGTGGTGGAGGTCTCTAGAAAGAGAGAAAAAAAGATTTTTCATGACATTGGAACTTAAGAGCAGATTATATTAGATTTAAGTTGAATAACAAGAATAAAGCTTTTGTGAATCTCTAGATATCTAGAAATCTGTAAACTTGAACTAGTCATAGAGCATAAATCTATTAAACAATGGTTTATATTCTACACACAACATTTCATGTTTTTGGCCTCTAGATACAAGAAGTATAGTGCCCTATTCTCCTTTTGCTTGGATGAGGTTAAAAATTCAGATGGTAACATGTTTCTAGTGGGGTCTTAAAGAGGTAGCTTTAACAGTTCCCCCTTGATTAATGATTTCTGTTGGCATTTTAGAACTCTGTATTCCCCCTAAATACTCTCTTGCAGTATTGGAGTAACTTCTAACTACTCTTGGAACATTATAAGCAGTGTACTTATGGGAAAATATAAATTGTCTTTTATATGTTTTGACAGTTGACGGTCATTACGAACCGGAGAATATTTAATTATAATGCCTCACTTTTATACAGTGCTCTACAGTTCATAAAATGCTTTCTTTCACACCCATGTAGGCTTCTTTGTATTCAACCACAGTTTCACAGTTCAATTTCTATAAAACTCTTTCAAAGATATTAGTCAATTACTGAACAGGTGATCTGGAATCCATGCAAACAATTTTGAGGAAAGTGACTACAGACTGCGGATGGCAAAAAGACCAAGACACCGCAATTATTCCCGAAGTTTTGATAGTTTTTTTTTTTTAAGCCATAGAAAGATAGAACAAAATACATAAATTTAAAACCAAAAGGAAATGTTTCTTGCACGGGCTGCAGTACCATTTTAAACAGAAAGGAAAGATCATTAAATATGACTACTACTCATTTAATTTTAACTACACTAGTACCAAAATCTGAGTCTGCAAGTGTAAATCAGAATAACAGCTGAACTGAAACAGTTTCTTACCATTGCAGGGTACATATGCAAGGGGGGAACAAAGTATTCTTTTTAATATGGAAACACATCACCCTGACAATCTATGATAAGCTTGCATAGTCCTAGGCATTCTATTTCTACCTCCTAACAGAACAGCATCGGTAACATTTGTGATCAGAGTCTATCAGCTGCTCTGCTAACAGCAGAAATTTTTACTTGTGCATATGCATAGTTAGTTCCCTAAGGAGAGTCTCTAAGACCAGGGTCTCACCTTTTTGCTTTACAATATGAAGGCTGCAAGAACATTTTAAGTGCACACATTACATATATGCAGACTTAAAATAAACAAGGTATGTAATCTGCATATTGGCTCCATGGAGGAAATAACTGATTCATGAGATATTTGTAAAAGCCAATACAAAATCCATAAATTACGTCTCTGTGTCGACAAACTATAAAATGCTCAGAACTTTTATGTTAACATGGTATTTAGCTTCAATGTGTTGGATTTTTCCCTTACACGTGTGGAACACACACAAAATAGAATTATAAACTTCAGAGTTCTTTAACCTTTACAAACCAACACAGTAATTACATTGCAAGTTTATCTGACAACCCAGAGTAATATGAGAAAAGAATTTTTTTTCCCTCACTTTTGTTAAAGAGTTTTCATTTTTTTCCCCCACAATTTATAGACTGCCTGCTCAAAAGATTTTCATAGCCATGGATCCTACTAAAGATAAATTGGGAGATAAAATAAAATCGCCATTCCTATTCAAAAGAATATTTGAAGCACCTCCAAAGGAAATGTTTCTCCAAACATAAAGAGGGTATTAAATTTTAAGAGCGAGGCTATCATCAAAATGAAGGCAGAAAAGAGTAAACATAAATTAACTTGACAAGCCCATACTGATAAAGCACAGATAAATGTTATCTCTGTGTGACATGCCCGGGACAGAGAGTACTCAATTTACAAAGGAACTGTGTACATGCAGTTCATTTCCAAGTTAGTGTTTGGAACTCCAAACTCATTTTCTCTGAGAAACAATGTTATGAATACGGCTTGGTTTTGCAGGAACCAAACAAGAGCTAATAGACAAATTCTAGTACTGACAGCTCTCAAGCAAGTTGTCTCTGGGTGAAGCAGGGAACAACAGATGTGAAAATCAGGAAGTGGGGAAAGGGGAAAGGGGGAGGGAAGAATGTTTCTTCTTCCTTACCTGAAACTTTCAGAGTTTTTTCTAGCATCTGCCTGCTTCTCTATATGCTCTCCCACCTCACCCCCACCTAAGTTCTTTATCCCAACCCCTGCAATATGATTTTATACAGTTATCCCTCGACTCCTCTCCCATGGTGCAGGTGGGATGACATCAAATTCATGAAGGTATCCAGTTGTGACAGAGGCTGGTTAGTGTTCAACAAACCTATCCCCACCGACATACAGGTTGACGTTTCCCAGCTTTACTTATGTTAGGTATGTCCATGTAACTAAATTTAGTCAAAGGGAACATGAAAAAGAATGATGTATGCCACTTCCATTAACAAACCTCCGGTGATATTATTCACTCTCTTTCCTCTCCCCAACTGCTGGGCAAATTGCTGCAGAAGTTCCTGAAGGTCTCCCAGGGACCCTAGTGAATGGCTGAGCTGTGAGATGGGAGGATGCTCACTCTGGGAATCACCATCCCGTGGATACCTCCACCCACACTGTGGAACACCCAAAGTTAACTATAACGAAAAAGAGCTTCTATTGCATTCCACTCTCGAGAGATGGGGTTGTTTCTTACTGCAACATTCTTGTCCTCCGTGCTATTACCTCTTTGTTGCTTTTCAGCAAAGGTCCTTCATGTTCACCTACCCTGAATAACCTAGTTGGTTGGTGTCCAAACTAAATGGCCTATACCACTGAGATTTTATAATGCTCTAGTTTTTCTAGCTCCCCCATTTCCTTCACTATGGTCAGTATATTTAACACGGAAAAGCCCTCTTATTCCTCTTAATGTACTTGGGGAACTGGGTAAATAAACTTGTGAAATCATTAACTAAGCTATTAGGGCTCTGGGTATTTCAGGGCCTCATGTACAGAGTCAAGTGCAAGATTTTTGGGCAGTCATTTTTCTCCTTTATATGAAGACTTTTTCCTATTATTTCCAGGTTTCATTAGTAGGTTAGGGTTGTAGGAGTATGTATTCTGGGTAAGAAAACTAGGATCGTATAATTTTTATGACAAAATTCACAGAAGTGACATCATTTGAATTTTGCTAAAAGCAACTTGCTCACTTCATTCTCCCATTCATCTGTCCATCTGTCATCCATCCATCCATCATCCATCCATCCATCCATCCATCCATCCATCCATCCAGTTTATTTTTAAGGGAAAGCAAAGAAGAGAGACTAAATAAGGGAAGATGAGATTGAAGAAGGGAAGGAATTTGTAACCATTTGCATTTCCTGCTCTGTAAATATCTCCCTTATTTCATTCTTGAGTTGTAATAGGGTGCAATAAAAAACTTCAAATTAAGATATAACTTTTAAACAGATTTTGTCTAATCCTAAAATTTGGCTTTCTACACTCATTCCTTCCACAGCAATTTTCTGGTACTTTCCACTCTCATTTCTTTGTTGCATCTCTGAAAGGTCCATTAGGTTAATCATGCACTTCCTATACGATATCATAAGAAATAAAAGAATTAACCTGTTTGATACATGTGTACTATCTCTTTGACAAATCACAGCCTGATATGTTTCCCAATCTTTACGAAGCTCTGTTGAAGTTTATGCCTGCCTTCACCTTGCAAATTTTTAAAAAGTAAGTTCAAAATGGTTCCTTCATTTCAGCATATCGCTTCCACTTATGCCACCAAAAGAAAACAAAAGTACCCATTTTAGTAAATGCATTATACTCAAAAGCATCAGGCCCTCTGAGAAGGGAGAAAAATTGATTGGCTTATGTGGGACTGTGGAAAGAACCACTGGACATAGTAAGTATTTTAAATGGAATGAACAGTTTTGAAATACGTTCCCTATGAAAAAACACTGAAGTCAATATATTAGTCATAAAGGACATAAAAAGATTCTTTATCCTTCCAGTTTGAACATATGTGTTTCCACAGCAGGCCCATAAAGGGGGTCTAGTGGTCACTTCATAGAGTGTTCTGCCATTGCCAATTTATACTCTACAAAAGATGTTAATTTCTTTTTACATTCTGCACAAAACATCCATGCATATTATGAAACACACTGCTATTTAAACCACATTTTAAATACATTATAGGCAAGTCATATTTCATGAAGAGTTATGTTAAGAAGATTAAGTTTACAGGCTTCAAAAGTTATACACAATGCTTAGTTCTGGACTAAACACAGAACCACCACAATTTCATGTATTTAAGAATATCAAGCAACTTGCATTTACAGTTAACCATAAAAGGGGCTAACTTTCTCTTTAGTTGCCTATTGTCTATAAAATGTTTATTTATCTTAATCACTGATATCAAAGAAGGGGGTAACATCAAAAACAAAATACGAACAACTCAATTAAAAAAACGGGCAGAGGATCTAAACTGCCATTTTTTCAAAGAAGATATACAAATGGGCTAACAGACAAATGAAAAAAATGTTCAACATTACTACATTATTAGAGAAATGCACTTCAAAACCACAATGAGATATCACCTCACATCTGTTAGACTGGTTATTATGGGGGGGGGGGGGACACGTGTTGGAGAGGATGTGAAAAAAAGGGAATCCATGTGCACTGTTGGCTGCTGGCGGGAACGTAAATTGATGCGGGCACTATGAAAACAGTACGGAGATTCCTCCAATAATTAAGAATAGAACTACCGTAAATCCAGCTATTCCAGTTCTGGGTATTTATCTTAAGAATACAAAAACAGTAATTCAAAAAGATATATGTACTCCTATGTTCATTGCAGAATTACTTACAACAGCCAAGATATGAAAACAGCCTAAGTGTCCATCTATGGATAAATGGATAAAGATGATGTAATGTATATACAATGGAATACTACTCAGCCATAAAAAATGAAATCTTGTATTATGAAATATAGATAAAGTATCTTGAGAGTTCAGAGACAGACAGATGGTTTTTACCTAGTTCTGAAAAAAAAATACAGATGGACCTTAAAGTTATTATGCTGAGTGAAATAAATCAGATGGAGAAAGACAAATACTGTATGATTTCACTCATATATGGACTCTAAAAGCAAAACGAACAAAAAAACAAAAGCAAACCTATAGATACAGAGAACAGATTGGTGGTTACCAGAAGGAAACAGGGTTGGGGGAGTCCAAATGAGGTGAAGGGGGTCAGTTGTGCGGTGAAAAATGGTGACTAGACTTTTGGTGGTGATCTCTTTGTAATGTATATCGATGAATAGCTGAAAGTGATATAATGTTATATACCAATTTTACCTCAATTAGAAAGAAAAGAAGGGATAAGAACTCAATTGTTAAGAAACAACTTAAAATGTTGACAGATAGAAATGGAGACCTTCAAAGAAGATATAGTTCATATATACAATGGAATATTACTCGTCTATAAGAACAGATGAAATACTGCCATATATGACATGGATGGATCTTGAGATGATCACGCTAAGCAAAACAAACTTGACAGAAAAAGTTAAAAACCACATGATATCACTTACACATGGGCTATAAACCTAAAAGCAACAAACAAACATGACAAACAAACAGAGATTCATGGACATGGACAATAGATTAGTGGTTACCAGAGGGTGGGGGAAGGGGAAAGGTAGATGGGGTAAAAGGGGTCAAATATGTGGTGACAGAAAAATCTAACTATGGGAGGTGAACTCACAATGCAACATATATTTGACATATTGTTGAATTGTACATGTGAAACTTATTGGATTTTGTTAATCAATGTCACCCCCCCAAAAAAATAAATAAATGCATGCATGCACACATACATACATATAAATAAATATGAATAAATAAATTAATAAGTGTAATTAGGGGAAAAAAGGACCGTTAGTATATACATCCAATTGCTGTCAGCAATAATCACATGTGTAAGTTCAAATGTGCACAAGGTGAATACACTACACCCACTCTTCTGCCCCTACCCTGATGTTACCCAAACCTCGATACTAACTCCAATTGTACAGTTATAATTGCCGATAAAGACGTTACCAACGTCTTACAGAGATAAAAAAAAAAAAATACTATCAAATTTGAACTAAAGGTAGAAATTTGGGAAATAACTAACGAAATAAGGGGAATAAAGGTTACAGAAACTCTTTCCTAAATAACAAAGAGAGAGAGACAAGTGCAAGAGAAGAGAATAACATAGCAAACCTGCCCAGAAAAGCATGAATTATGGGTATGACCAATGAGCAACATTATATAAAACAAGTCAAAAAGACAGTACCTGAAGATTAGGAGCGTGAAACTTAAGCACAGATACCTATTTTTTCTATTTCTTTCTTTATAACGTTTATTGTGCTTTTATGATATTTTAATTTTCATGTTTGGGACCTTTGGGATCCATGGACCTCTATAGCTTAGCATCCTTAAAAAACTGTTTGCTTTTCCTAAGTAGAATGGTAGAATGGTGATTCCAGAGAGGGTTTTTTTTTTTTTTTTTTTTTTTTTGGTGTGTATGTGAGTAGGGTTCAAATAGTAGGCTTGACATCTTTATCAAGCAGAGAGAAATGCTAACTTGAAAAATACTCTTAACACTATTCATGGCTGCTGTCAGAAACAGAGCAACCTCCTCCCTTCTTTTCATCTGAAGGACAGGGACCCCTTAGGCGGGTCTGCCCTGGTCATCTATAAACTCATGCAGTACAGCTTAAACCATGGGTTTTCCTGCTCCATGTTTCACTGTAGACAGATATTCTGTTTGTACTCTTTTTAATCCTCCTTCTTTACCTCGAATATATAACCTTCCACATAGGCACTATATCTGCTGAATGAATGGTTTCAATTATGAACACCAGCTTCACCTCTCTTGTAAGCTTGACCCAGGAATCATCTTTGATTCCTTGTTCTTCATGCCCCACATCTATCAATCACTAAATTCTATGATTCTACCTCTTTGAATGCTTTTATATATGTTGCCTCCTCTTCCTTTTCTGACTCCCCTACCCTCTCATTTGAGACCTCAAATGAATAGGCTCTCATTAGCTATTTCTAACCCCTAACTCACCTACCTCTATCTTCCCCAACTCCAGCCACCCTGGATACACTGTCGCCGATTTCACATACGTACCATTTCACCAAGCTTGGGTGAGTGGAATGGGGATACGACTAAGCTCTGAGCTTCAAGAGCTTATAACTATCATACATCACATTAGCTTCAAACTCCTCTGCCTGGTCTTAATGACTCTACTTCCTGTCTTCTCCACAGCTGTCCAACACTCTTTCATACTGATCTTCAGCACACATCACTCATCCAGCCTCTCCATCATATCCCACACAGGCATCTGCAATCCTTCCTCCTGCCTTTGTCCCTATTGTCCCAGCACCTAGAACGACCTCTCAGTTTGCCCCACCCATCATCTCTGCACCTCCTTTCAAGGGACAAATCAGATTTTTCTTCTCACATGAAACTCTTCCTGAACACTCCAATCATCAGCCATCTCTCATTCCCTCAGCACATCCTCCACCCAAAGTTGCCCCTACCATCGTAAATTCTTAGTTATATACTGTCAGGTATTGCTCTACAATGGCTTCTTGTGGACAAAGTGCCCTCAACTAGACTTTATGAAAGATAATTTTAGGTCTACAGAGAGTTGCAACAATAGTACAGAGTTCCTTTGTACCCTTCATCCAGTTTCCCCTTATGTTAACACCTTATACAACCAAAGAACAATGATCAAAACTAGAAAATTAACTTTGGTCGGTACTACTAATGAAACTATAGAATTTGTTAGGATTTCGCCTGGTTTTCCTCTAATGCCCTTTTTCTGTTTTAAGATCCAATCTAGGATTTCATGTTGCATTTAGCTGTCATGTCTCTCCAGACTGTGGCAATTCCTTGGTCCTTTCTTATCTTTAAAGACCTTGACATTTTTGAAGGTTACTGGTCATTTGTTTTCTAGAAAGTCCTTTGATTTGGGTTTGTCTGATATCTTCTCTTGATGAGATTATACGTTATTGGGGAGGCTACCACAGAGGTATGGTGTCCTTAGTGTTTCACATGATGGGGCACATGCTGTCAACCTGTATCATTAGTGATGCTAATCTTTTTTTTTTTTTTTTTTTTTTTTAAGGTGTGCAGAACCTGGTCTTCCCAAGTGGTCTCCCATCCAAGAACTAACCAGGACCAACCCTGCTTATCTTCTGAGATCAGATGGGATCTGGCACGTTCAGGGTTCAGGGTGGCATGGCCATAGTGATGCTAATCTGAATTACTTAGTTAAGGTGGTGTCTGCCAAGACTTTACAGGTACTGTTACACTTTTCTCTTTGTAATTACTACACATTTGAGAGGGAGATAATTTGAAACTCTACAAACATCCCGTTCCTGCTTAAACTTCTGTCCACTAATTCTAGCATCCATCAGTGGAACTTTCCTGTGCCAATTACTACTATGGGCGCTAATAACGCTTTTCTATTTCTTTTATTTATTTGTTTGTTTGTTTGTTTGTTTTTATGTATTTATTTGAATTCCTCTGTAAAGAAGTTGTCTATTTGGTCTCATTTATTTATTTTTCAGTTATTTATTTATATCAGTATGGACCCACAAATATTTATTTTATTTTGAGGGTTATAATCCAACATTTATTTCATTACTTAAGTTGTTCTAATCCTTAGCTAGATTTATATCGTCTCAGAATAGATATGACCATGTCTCATATTTCTTATACATTGTCCCTCATGTCTAAGACAATGATAAGCACATGGTAGGTGTCTGACTGATTCATTAATTCATTCACTCATTCATTCATTCACTCAACAAAATATGTTTAGGGCCTTGTCTTAGGTGCTAGACTTACAACAAATAAAAAAATTCCCTTTTTTCAAATGATTTATAGTCTAGTTAATAGAGACTCGTGTTTGTGTACAAATCCCTGACAAAAGCATTTGGAGAGTAAACTGATGGCTCAAATAAGAATGCAGTAAACTCTGCTTGGAGAAAAGGGGGTAAGCAGAAAATACTTTCTTCATAAAAATAGTATTGTTTCCCCTTTTACTCCACTGCTCACTCCATAAAAATAAGTGGGCATATAAAATATCTAGAGACAAATACTATCATACAGTCAGCAGGAACAACCTGCCTCTGCATCTTCTAAAATAATTCCTAATATCAAACCTCAAAGGCATACTTATTAGGAAGATTTAATATAGTAAACATAGACTCTTTCTGTAGTGACTCTGGGCTTTATTAGGAATCGGAAACAGCTAAGGTAAAAAAAAAAAAAATCTGAGAAGCCACTTGTCTTAATCCAGTTTTCACATTTGATTTCATAGTTTTATTCCTTCACAGAGAATAATGAAGAATGAATAAGAAGCACCATCAATCAAAGAAAGACTCTCTAAGTTTCTTAATTCAATTTTCTTGTACTGACCCTACTGAATTTTCTAAACAAAGCTGTTCTTTTTTCCATGTGATAGTTCAGCCCTGCAAATGTCCTCAGGAATAATAAACAAATTTTCTGCCACAAATTAGATTCTACAACATTCTTTATCCAAAGCATTTTGAATTCCAAGCAAGCAGAGACGAATCTAAAGTACACTGTTGTATCACAAGAACTGCAGACAATGGAGAATTTATATTTTTTTGACAATTATTGACAGTTAAGCCTGTTAATATTTAACTCCTACTATTGTTCTAACCATTGAATCAGCAAACTCTTTCCTGCACACACAATGTTACAACATGTGCTTTAATTAAATTAGTAAAAGCTGCCGAAAGGAATTTTACTTTCACTGTTTCATGTCACCCTTTCTAATTAGTGTCAATGTGTCTTTTCCATGTTAGGGTGTATACAACAGATGCACATATGTGTTGTGTCTGTGAATATCGATACAAATGCATACACATTCATGAATGCACACACAAAGATGCTCATTGCATAGACTCATCCTCATGCTAGTACTCATTAGCGAATATAGCCTGTTTCACTCCTCAGAGTGCTTGTGAATACACACTAATAGCATATAATTCAGTTAATTTCCTTTCGTTAACTTTTGTAGGAGATTAAGATAAAAAGCTGAAAAAAAAAAGAAAGCCAAGTAGACACTTCATGAAGTCTGTGATTAAGAGACAGACACTAATGAGACAGATGGGCTGCTGTGTAAAAGGAAGTTGAATGCACCAGCCCACACTTTGTAAAGATTTACTGTGCCTCACCGTTTCCATTTCAAGTCTTCATCAGTTAGCATCTGACTTATTTTACTCTTGTTCTCAGCCCACAGACCCCCGCCTACTTCTGCCCAAACTTCCCAAAATGAGGATTATTAAATGAAAGAAGATGGCATTCTTTTTCTTTAGTCTGTTATTCAAGGTTTACTCAGAGGCAATATTTACTATAAAATCATGTGGTTTATAGCTCAACAGAGAGTAGATAACTCTGTTACAGAGCTCGCTAGAAATTTTTAGAAAAATCTCAGAAACATAGGAGAATTTCTGGGCCAGAAAACTGAGGTGCAAAAAATAATAATAATAATAATTCATGTATTTTTAAAATTTTACTCAATAGATTTCTTCTCTATATGATTAGTCTTCTAAGTTATTCTCATGGGTGCTCACTGTCTATAATAACTTCTCCATACGAGAAGAACGGTACATATTTACAGAAACAACATGTAGAGAGCTTTACAGTTCACGAAAGTGTTTAATGCATTACCTTGCTAAATCATCGCAATACCCGTTAGATATAATTATCTCTATCTTATGGATTTTTTTTGAAAATGCTCAGATTTTAAGTGATTTCTTTAAGGCCAAAAAGCTAATAATTTATACGGCTAAAACTTAAAACCAAATCTCGTTTTGTTTTGTTTTTTTTTTGGTATCATTCTGATACCAAATCTCATTTTTTTTCATTGATACAAATTATATTTAATTTGCCTTGAATTTTTTTTTTGTTCCATTTTATAGCAGTGGACTACATGAACTCTGTTCATTACCTAAAGATTTTATGTGCTTGTAAATGAAACTAATCCTTAATCTCTATATTTCTTCTTAAAGCTCCCTCTTTTCTAGTTAAACAAAATGCCTGGATTCTTTTAGCATCTGCTTCCTTTATTTCCTGGAATCTCCCTTTTGAGAGAGCTGATGTCCTATTATCTGACAATCTGATTATTTCTAATGGTGTTGGCAAATCTTTTCTTTCCTTTTATTTTTAAATTATTGTCACACACATTGCTCAGTATTTTTGAATTTTATCCACTACTACTTCCATGTCCTTATTTTAATATTTATCATCATAGTTACTCCCACTCTAGAAAACCTTAAGGATTTTTTTTCTTCAACTGCATTTGTCTACCAGGCACATTTCTTGAATCTCCCTTCCTGGTCATTTTTATTTACTGAGATCCTTGAATTAAACAGAAGGACTGTCTGCCAGTTCACCCTTCCTAAGCCATTTAAAAGGTGCCTTAACATAATGACTTTTGAGCATAGTACATTCTGATGTCATAAATACCAAACCATGATATTATCCTATGCAGGGGGCAAAAGGGGGAGTGCCTCAAAGAATACAGATCTATTTAAGTGCCAACACAGCCTGATAATTAGACCACTGAGAAAAGAGAGAGAAAAAAAGTCACAAGATTATAGCTCAATGAGACATCAGACAAGCCTCCCTCCCCTCTTCTGAGCCTGTGTAGGAGATTCTGACTGTGGTCACTACAGAGCTTCTGGGGCTGAAGTCCACACTGTCTAAACAGGAGAGATAATCAGACTGGGGTATATCATCCTCCTTTCTTGTTGCCCGATTCCACTCTCCCTGCTGTTTTAATTAGATTATTTTGGTATCTGCTATTTCTGTCTTACTCCTTTCCCCAAACTGTCATATAAGTACTGCAGCTTAACTATTACACTGTTGCCAAATTTCACTCTAGAGATGGCTGTATTTCAGCGGCAAGTGAAGTGATGCTTCCCTCTGTGTCATCTGAACACCAGCTTAAGGGGTTAAGCATCTGGAAGGGAGTTGCCTTTGTGCAGAAAAGGAGTGTTTCATTTTGTTTGATCATCATCATTGGAGGAGCAGACCCATCTGAGCATGAAAGAGACAACAAACCAAAAATCACTCAATGTATATACTCAAATGCATGGGGAGAATATAAACAGTGACTGGGACTTTTCACAGGTTCTTTTCCACAGGCACTTCAAAGCCTTAAAACATCAAGGAGGTAAGATGATGATCGTTTTTAGAAGTAAAAGAAGCCTCAGAGAGTAATCCGCTCATGTTATAGATATAAAACTTGGAGGCACAGAGTAAGTTAGTACCTTGTTCAAAGCCCTCCTGATCCCCAAGACCAAGGGTGTCCCACGTGAACCTGGGTTCAGCCAGAGATGTACTCAGAGGATCACATCTCTGCAAGTGGGACCAAACACAGCCCCAGCTTCTAGAGCATGCAATATCAGCACTTGTTTAGTTTGGTTACATTTTTGTTGTTGTTGTTTTAAATACTCGAAAAAATCTCCATCAGAAAAAAAAATGTGAAGTAGAGGGAGACATAGCATAGCAGAAGTAGTAACAGCAAAAGGCTTATTGTGCATTAATTACGTGCCAGACCAGGCAATGTTCTAAAAAATTAAATGTATATAATCCTCACAGGGATCTGCTGTCCTCACATTAAAGAAAAAAATGAAGGGTAGAGAACAAAAAATATTTCTGAAGAGAAAACAGGAGGAACAGAATATAACTGTCAAGTCATAGAAATTACCTTCTCAAATTTTTCTAAAACATTTAGTGAAAACCTAAATATATATCAATGATATATTTCTCACTTAATCTAAAGAGATATTCCTTCTAGGTCCTTCTTGGCATATAGGGGCACGAGTCTGTTATTTCTTGCTAACTCAAAAAACTACATTAGTCCCAAGAAGTTCTGTATATTATTTCTAGATCTCATAATGATAATGGTTATTTTGACAATCAATGAACAATCAATGATTCATTATTTGAGCTCTGGTAAAGTGAAAGTCACTACTGACATGGAGGAGGTCTTGAGCGAGGGGGAATGGGGACTAAATGATCTTCATGTTTCCGCCTGCCTCAAAATACTAAACATCAAAAGCTATAATATCTTACATTCTAGAATTTAAAAAGTATATTTAAATGTTCCATCTCATTTGATAAACATTAATAGAAAAAAAGATGGTAATTTGAAAAGTACCCCAGAATACCGACATTTTGCTATTTCCATCTCTAGTCCTTACTCGCACTTCGAACAGTTCCGTTTGCCAGAGCAGCATTAATGTACTACAGAGGAGGGGAATCTCTGCGGCATCCTGCTTTAGGGTCTGAACACTGAAAGACGAAATGGCTGAGTTTGGTATCAACCATTTTCTAATGCACTTTACTCCTTCTAGTGACAAAATATTCTACCTTATTTCAGAGAAGGTAAAAAATATATATATATATATATATATATATATATATATATATATATGAATGTTTGAATACTGACACAGTAAATCATATTATTTATCAGACTTACAAAGAATAAAATGCTTTATACGGAAGTCTGGTAAATTATTTCAGAAGCTAATATACTCCAAAATAGACTTGCAAAGCTATGCCTACAAATAAAATGCTACATACTCTTAAGTCTTTGCCTCTGTATTTTTCTTTTTTGCACACACACACAAAAAAATGACATTAAGTGTCTCAGAATAATACCTTCCTCTGAACTGGCTATGAATTATAGAGGCTACCTTCAGACTGAAGGAACTGGAGTGGAAAAGGGAAGAACACATTTATGCTGAAAGATAATGCTTGAGGAGATTTCTATTTTAAATATTTAATTAATATCAATAAGGTTTCCTTCACGATGGAAATGTGCATTGCAAAACCCAGAATGCACAGTGTGTGTGTGTGGTTGGGTGGGCTGGGCAGGGCAGTGGGATGGACTACTACTGGGTTTGCCCAAGAAAGGAAAAGGGAAGAACAAAATAGAGGGAAAAAAGGGTTCCCTTGATGATGGTAAATCCAAAGCCAAAACTGTAGCCTTTATCAAACCTATGTTGAAGGCCAAAGGAGATAAAAGAAATCTCTGAGTGGATTTTATTATTTTGGGACCATCAAAGCACCCAGGAATGGATGGAGGAAGGTAAGAAAGAGGCCAAGATGTGACAAGTGGACAGACTATTTTGATCTGGAACTTAAATCTGTTTAAAGTTAAATAAATAATGTTAATGATACTTATACAAATTAATTATATAATAAATCTCACTCTCTAATGTGAATGATGGTAAATAAGGTAAGAAATGGGATACAGTTCATCAAAGTTGGAGTAAGGTTAATGTGTTCTGGTGAAGCCACCACCCCAATCCTTCGTTTGGGTGGTGGTTGAAAGAAAAAGTACTACCATATACCATAATTAATCCACTCTTCTAACATGTCGATATAGTCATACAGTAAAACATATTCATTTCACAATTTCTTAAAAATATGGATTGTCAATAGCATACATTATTTAGATTTCCTGAATTGAGACATCAATAGTGTCATGATTTTAACTGGCCCTGACAGTTGTGCATTCAAGCAGTTTGAGAGTTGACTTCTCTCCTCACCTTCTTCATTTCCCAATCTGGTCCTGCTGTCAACAGTCACAACCTCACTGCCAGTCCCTGACTATTCTCTGGCTCTTCCTGCCTTAAACCTTCCAACAGATCATTTTCCATTGGTTTCTCCAGTTTCTCATTTCAGATGCATGCTTGTTGCCTCCTTTTAGAATAGTCCAGTTCTGTTCCCCTATTCACCCAAACCAGGTTATGATGCTGTCAATTGTACCTCCCTTAAAAATGCAAACTTCATATCTATCTTGTTCTATTCCATGTCTCCAAAGCTTAGAACTGTACCAGTTCTACTGTACACAGTAGCGTCCAAAAGAGATCTTTGCCAAATAAATAAATGCGTGATGGATGACTGAATCAGATTATGATGTAAAGAAAGACACTCTCAATTCAAAGGTTGTGCTTTCGCTCTGTACTGGCAAAGTCCTAAGGCACCCAAAAGGCCCTATGGGACTCAATGAATTGAGTTTTCAACACTGATTTGGCCTGGTCTCGCAGAACAGTTTCTTATACGATTACGAAAATGGTTTGGTTATAGAGACCACCAAAAATGGCTAGACTGCTAGAGCACAAACTTGAAGCCACAGCACACTGAAATATGGTGAAATACTTCCCACTCTTCTACCTCCCTAAAGACATTCATTCTGGTAAGCCCTTGCTAATCATGTCTGCATGTCTGCACACCAGCCAGCAATTCACAGCAAGAGAACCGTTTCTTCCTCTCTGTTTGAATCCCTATTGATTCTGCAGCTTAGGAGGAATCTAAGTGCTTTCCAAATACCAAATGTTCCATATGGTAGTGTTATTACTATTCTCACTACTGCGACGTTCAGCCTTTCTACCTACACTCGCAAGGTGCCTCACTGGAATTTGGCAGAATGTTATGAACTCCTTTCCTGACCTATATTTGCTGACACATTTGTTGTCCTCTCTCCCTTTATGAATTTATCAATTCTGTCGAAATAACATATGTAAGTGTATAAATACAAGTTTTATTTTTTTATTCATCCTCATAATCATTCAGAGGAGAATAATTTATGACCTGTTAAAGAGTAATTCTTAAGCTAAACTGTCTTAAGCAGGAATTCAGATGTTCCTCTTTTACTGAAAAATACAAAGCTGTTCAAATTAGACAAGATATGTGAGCCAAAATGAATGCAGCATCTACATACATAAGATTTGCAGAGTATCCAGTGAAAAGCAGTAGCTAAAGCCAGACAAGTCATCTTGCATTTGTCTTCTTAGTTCCAAATAATTCTTTGACCTTTTTTCAATCTTATGATTCAGCTAAGGTTTCAGGGACTTACAGCTCCACACTTTTCCCTTGTGCATCTAGGTAGGATAAAGTAAACAATACCTGAGAGCTAGGGGTCTCTCATTCTATCTTCTCTTTCATTTACTGAATGAAAGGAAGCTTATTTAGTAATGGAGGGAAGAGATGTGAATAGTAAGGCAGCTCACATATGGAGCTGGACAGTTAGAGACTTTTCATGTGCAGCTCAAAGAGGCCAGTAACCTTGCCTTATCCCAGGTCCCTCAGGAGGAGCAAGGCAGTGCAAGGTTGGGACCTGGCTCTGTTCTCACATGAGGACTGCTCCCAGGGTCCCCACTGGCCAGGGGACAACACACTTCCATGGTAAATAGGTCTCTGACTTACAGACTTCAATTAGGCAGTTTCTCCAGGACTAGAATTACTCCATTAATCCTAATTAATGTGAATGATGGTGGATAAGGTAAGAAATGGGGTAAAGTTTGTCAAAGTTGGAGTAAGGTAAACGTGTTCTGAAATACATTAAATGTTTTTTGGATACCAGAGGAAGATGAAAAGAAGGAGAAAGGAGAAAAATTTTACAAAATTGAAATTATACTATAGTTAGAGCCATACTTTGCTGGTTTTACTTCCATCATGACCATTTTCTCATATCGCTAGATATTCTGTTAAAATAGGATTTATAACAATTTTTCAACATTTCACATATATTTCTGTGCAACAACACCCTATGAGATGGGTACTATTATTGTCTAAATTTTATAAACTTAGGCATCGAGAGGTAAGGTAACTTTCCTGACCTTGTACCTCAAGAAAATAGCTGGAATCTGAGCCCAGCCAATCTGGAGACCAAAGTCTTATCTACTGTGATCTATAGCCTCTGATAAATATGGTGCTATCATAATTATATTTAATCATGCTCCCGATTTTGGACAGGTGTGTGTGTATGTATGTGTGTGTGTGTGTGTGTGTATATACATACATACACACATGTATATATATCCATACACACATATGTATATGTACACACATACCTATGTGTATATATACATATATGTATATACATACATATACAAATATTTTAATTAATGAGCAGTATAACTTCAGATCCATGTTTTAATGAGGGCTATTTATTAAATACCTTTTTATTCTTGTTAAAGAAAGAAAAACTATGTTTTCCATCAAAAAAGTATCACTGTCCAGTGATCTCATGGTTGTCTAATAATACTTGGCCACAAAAGAGGAAAAACTTAAAATTTCCTAGGACCTTTCCATGCCTTCTTGATTTAATATAATTTCTCAAATGTCAAAAACTATTATGTTTCCAACATGCTACTATCTACAGCAGGAAGTTTCTTGAAAATAGTATGATTTACAAATAAACACCCTCGCCACCCCTTCTCCCCTCCAAAAAAAACCCAGCACATGGAGACGCCATTTCTCATCATCAATTGGCAAAGACTCTTTGTTTTCAAAATTCTCAGCACTGGTAAAATGGTATAAAAGTAGGTACTCTCATGCACTGTCTCTGGAAATACAAACTGGTATAACTTTATTAGAAAATAATTTGGCAACAAGTAGCAAAAATCTTAAAACTTGAAAACACTTAAATTCAGCAATTTACCGCTAAGGAAGTATCCTTATGAAAGCCATTAATAATGGCAACTAATATAAAGCTATAAGAACATTCTTGGTAACATATAAGCAAAGAAATTAGAAGCAATTTAAATGCCAAACTAGAAGGGATCGATCAAATGTATTTTAGGAGGTGCACTGAATGGTATCTATATGATCATAAATTATAAAATCATAAATTATAAAAATAATGTTGCAGATAAATATCTATTGCTATGAAAAGATGTTCATTATCTCACTAAGAGGAACAAAAAGGTTATATGATAGTATAAACCATATTGTTCCCTACCTTCACCTGGTGGTAATAGTCTCTCTAGTTTGAATTTGTTAATACCCTTGTCAGAATCATCCCTTTTTTTTTAATCAACATCTTGTCATCCATCTTAATCAGTGATCTCAAAATAAATAGAAGTTATTTTCTTTCCCATAAAAAAAAGCAAGTTTCCATTTTTATAACAGAAAGAGAAAGAATAAATAGATGGGGAATACGTGAATCTATACATGTAGGTTTATGTTGTATGCTTGTGTTTGTTTTTGTATGTATGAGATTAGATATGTATACATCCCTATCACTCCTTTGAAGACTTTATACTTAAATGATAATCATTTGGGGTAATGGATTTTAGAGATATTTACCTGTACCATGTGCTTTCATCACAATGGAGAAACATAAGCAGTGAGCTCCTTCCCAGCAGATCTTTTCACACAGATTTTGCTTGCGCAGAAAGGGTGGCAGTAGAAAACGCAATGTAAAATGCCTAGACCTGTAATTATAAAAACAATATCCCCACTGAGTTAGGCAGCTTGCTTTCGCCTTCATTCACCTTAGCTGAAGCCACAGAAAAAAAGAAACACATTTGCATAACATTACATACACACACACACCCCAGGGTGAGAGGGATCCAGCCAGAGCTGGCTTCCCATCCCATCTTCTGACCTTAGGGACATCATCATCGAAATATTCCTGTCTCCACCCCCTCCTTCTCTGCCTAATGATTCCAAAATGTCAGAGAGATGAAAAATAGTTCTCCGGAAAATTTCAGAAACATTACTGAATTTGATGCTCTCTAAGAGTTCTTCTTAGCCACAGAGTAAAGCAAATTCAGTTTATGTATTTACCATAACCACTTGACTTTCATTTTCATAACTGTGTGCCTCTCTGTTGATGGCTCAAGTAAAGCACGGTGTCATTAATATTCAAGGTCACCACTAACATTTATTGAGCACTTACTATGTGCTTGGTATTGTGTTCATGCTTTACATACATTACCCTACTCCGTTGAACCCTGTGAGGCAGCTAGTAATCATTGTTATCTCTGTAACTGACAAGAAGAGTCAGACAGCTAGAAGGTATTAAAGCCAATATTTAAGCCAATATTGTTCAGAGGGCATGCTCATATTTCCAGTACTATGCCATCTCTCCAAAATTTATCTTGCTATCAACACTCCCGTACTTATTATTAAAACGTTAAGAATCAAATGAATATCACCTTTTTTTTCCCCAGAGTTGAAATGTCACCTGTCTTAGCATTAGTCTTTTTTGATTTGACTGTCCTTTGATTTTAATTCCAAAGCTAAATTAAAATCAACATGTTCATATTTCAATCAAGAGTAAATTTATCATTATTTTAGTAAACTAAAAATGCCAACCAATCCCAAATCCAGATGCCAACACACTAAGGAAAAACCTAAACTCTGAGTCCTACCTAAATGAATACATTTTATTAGGAGATATATAATAATATCAAGAGCCATATGTGGATTCCTAATTTAAGATATGGAAATAAAGGGAGGAATTTCTATACATTATAACTACTGTGTAAAAAACAATAAACATTGTTACCTATATACAAATTCTACACACTATATGTCTTAGAATCACTGCAATATAAAATGGAGGTGAGCTGATCAAGAAACCAACAAAGTTATTTATGGGTTAACATTAATTTCCTTTTGTACATGTGTATATATGTAGATATTTATGTACATTATTCTGAGTATGGCTTAGTGCATGCATGGTCCTTTTATTAGCATAGCTTGCCATTGAACTTAGAATCTTAACACAGCCCCTAGGCCCAGTATGGTCCAGCCATTCTTTTCTAGCCTGTGTTCCAGCTTTTCTGTCTTACTTTAAATTCCTTAAAAGCACCTTGCTCTCCTAGGCCTCAGGGCCTTTGCACATGATCTCCTTATTGCCAACATTTATCCCCAAATCATCTACCTTCTTCATCAAATTTCCTTGTATCATTATCTCCTTCAGCTCTCAGTTCAGTCCTGTTCTTAGGGAAGCCTTTCTGGACCTCCTAGGCCTGGTCACTGCTTCCTACTGCATGTTTTTATAGACTCGCTCTCCCTTGTTATACTGGCCACTTTTATAATTTTACACTTTTTCATTAGATTCATTAACGCTTGTTTCTCCCACCACTTAGTAAGCTCTAGGAAGGCAGAACCTTGAACACTCTTGTCTACCATTTTATCCTCCATATTCAACACAATGCTTGGCACATTATGATCACACAAAAAAACTATAGTGAATGAATAAATGAGGGAGAAAAGGAAGAAGGGAAGAAGTACAACCCCTATCATAGCTTAGGTCTGCAATCAAGGCTCCTTGTGACCTGACCCCACCCAGGTGTGTCACTCCTCCAGCTGCACGTGATGCTCAGCACCTCTAAATCCCTGTAACTCCCTAACCACCCCTGCCTTGTTCCTGCTCATCTCCACACGCTGCTCTATTTTGTTCCCTTTGCACGCCATCTCTTCAAACTCAAACTCATTCTTTAAGTCTCAGCATTAGAGCTGCTTTTCTGTTAAGATCTCTCTAATACCTTCTGGGAAGCTGAGGCCCTTTTTTTCCATTTTTCTATAACACCCTCTACCTATCCCCATTAAAGCAATTATCATATTTGCTTATACTTGTGTCTTAAGCAAGTCCATCTCTCCCAATACATCCTAAGTCCCTTAAAGTAGCAGTCCCCAACATTTCTGGCACCAGGTACCGGTGCTCCTATGAGAATTGATAATGCCTGATGACCTGAGGTGGAGATGAGGCAGTGATGCTACCTCTGGGAAGTGGCTGCAAATGCAAATGAAGCTTCATTGGCTCACCCACCACTCGCCTCCTGCTATGCGGCCCAGTTCCTAACAGGCCATGGACTGGTACCAGGACCCTTGTTATCTATCATACACACATATATATTTCAAATGTGCAAAGCTTTTAGAGTCGACTAAACTATATTATTATTTTGTATTAGTATATTTTAATTATTATTAAATGTTGTAAGGTATGATGGTTATAAACTCATCTGTAAAATGGGTGTAACACCTACCTGACAGAACAGTTGGGAAAATTAAATAATGTAGAAGTAAAATGTTTAGCAGAGTTCAGCATACTGGAAGGACCTATAAAAATTATGTAATCGATATCACTATCAACATTATCGTTAGGATAAGCATGTTGAATTTATAATTTATGCTTCAACTTTAACAGTTTTATTTGACATTTTTTCCTAATAAAACATTAATTAGCATTAGCGTCTTCATAAAGCCATAAAAACGGTTAGAGAGGAACTCAGCAAACCAAGAATAAAGGAGAGTCTTATTCACTACAGCTGAAGGGCAAATTATTGTTTCAGTAATCTGCCATTTATGTGTAGAGGTACAAAAACAGAAAATATATATTTCTGTTCAAAAATTATCTATAAAATCTAAATGACAGAAAACAACAAATATCATCAATCAAATACCATAAACATTTAACTGAAATAATTGTAAATGCTTATTGTAAATTATTTCTTTTACTAGAAAAAAGCAAGACAGAGATACACATTCCTTTCTTTTAATTACTGGACAAAATAATATGAATTGATAAATAAATATTATGTATTTGTCTGAAGAATATGCCTTAAAATGTTTAAAGTAATAGCAAACACATTTCACATGTCGTCTATCAGATATTAGTCTGATTTAGATGCTGGCCTGATTTAGAATTGTTGAAATTTAATGAAACAGACTATGCACAGAGAGAAAAAGAAGTAAGACAATTTTCAACAGTCTTTTGGGAAAAATTAATGTTAAGAATAAATTGTTACAAGTGCCACAGTTGAGCAGAATGAACTGGTAGCAATTTATTCTACAAAGCAAACTCATAATTTGGTCCTATATTGCCCTTTTTTACATATTGGCTGAATTTAAAAAACGACTACTAAAGTAGTTCATATACTCTGTGCTATTGAAATATAAGGTACTATCATTACTGCATTTTGAGATTTCTAGTCTCAATTCATCTTTACCTCTCTGATAAGTGATAAAACCCAAAGCAAGTCAGATTTCTAATTAGAGCTTAACCATTTTCTGAGAAGTATTATGGAGGAGAAATATTACAAAAATGCTGAATTTTTAAATTCTAATTGTTTTACTACTAAACTATTACACTACTTTTAAATTTTATATTTCTATTCATTGGCCACAACCATGGACCAGTTTAACATAATGCAAATACACTGTTTTTGCAATGTATTAAGATGGAAAGGTAAAAGAGAAAAATTTAGCAAAAAAAAGTTCTTTATTTACTTAATTTTAATCTGAATTTACTATTAATCTCATTATCATGATGCTTATATTTGTATCATAAAATCTGGTAAAATCTTACAAATATAAGGCTAAATTCCTCTTTATGTTGATCCCTCAATCTAAAATGTTCTTTTTACTCATTCAAATGTTACATTTCCTTTATGATTCAGCTCAAATGTCACTGCCTCTGAGACATGTTCCACATATATTGTATTGGTCCTGCTATGTAATGATCTGTTTCCCTCTCTAGACTCTGAGATTTTTAGAGTCACTGACCAGGTTTCTGCATTTTTCATAACAACCTATGCAGTTCTTGCACATAAAATATGCTCAGAAAATACTGGTTCAATATGTCAATGAATACACACAGTCTAATACTCGGTAAAATTGCCACTCTTAAGACTAAGGTGAAAATGTCATTAATTGTAATCTAAAGTTAAAGGTTAAAGTAAAAAACAAATATTTCCATTTTTAGTGAAATGAAACTCTTAGCATTTTCACTTCCAGATGCATCAGCATTACATAAAAGATGTTGAAACTATTTTAGAAAATAGACACGCTGCACATTTTCCTGTCTGAGAATTAGTCTGAAAAGTAGCAAGCTACACAAGGGCCTCTGGGTGTTCTCATGACAAACATTCAGTTAGATATTGATTCCACACACTCATTTAATGGAACTCTAGACCAAGACTGAATCTCCACAACGCCAGCATGTCACGCATTATTCTATTCATCTGCTTAAGAATAAGCTGATAATTCCCAGGAGAGGTCTGCCTTCCCCTGCCAGTACTGGCCAGCACTTCGGTGATGATGAATCTTAGTGGCAGAGAACTTCAGTACTCAAAGAAATACACCAGTGTTGGCTTACGTTTTCCACTTTTATTGTAATTGTTATTCCCACATGGACCAATTTCTCACATATCCGCTTTTCATTTTTCAAAACTAGACCTTTGAGTCCCTGACAACTTGCCTGGCTGTCTAACATATTACATCATCATACACATGCCAAATCCTACCTCACTCAAAAGGCCATATTTTGCTCAGAAAAGAACAGTGGGCAGTAAAAGAGCAAGTTTCTCATAATAACCTATCCAAGCTGATCATCCACATTTGGAACTATTAGTCACCGTTGAGACAATAAATATTAATTTTCCAAGAGGTCACCAAGCCTTACCTCCCCAGTTCGCTCTCTCCATGCCTCATGCTTTTCTAGTCATTCATTAGGAAGAGGAACATGGAGGGCTTCTGTGTCTTCTATCTCATTCCACTCAGCAGTTATTGTCGGCCTCACCCTATATCCTCAGCCACCCAAACGACCCCAGGGATTTCCCTGTCAGACCACACCTTCTAAAAATGTCAAGACATTGGGGACTATGAAAAGGGACTATGATATGAAATAGGCAGAATGTGGGAGCAACAAGGCAAAATTCTTTTATGTTCTCACCTTAAAAATACCTGTATTTTTAAAATGTAATGAACAACACGGTGACTATAGTTAACACTATTGTATGATATACATAAAAGTTGATAAGAGTGTAAATCCTGAGTTCTCACCACAGGAAAAAAATTTTTTTCTTCTTTCTTTTTTCTTTTTTGTACCTACATGAAATGATGCATGTTAGCTAAACTTATTGTGATAATCATTTCATGATATATATAAGTCAAATCATGATGCTGTATACCCTAAACTTATACAGTGCTATATAACACTTTTATTTCAATAAAGCTGGAATTTTTTTAATCCAAAAATGTGCATTCTTATTATGTAAAATTTGAAATATAAAAGAATGCATGCAACATATATATAATCTATGAAGCATAACAATAAAATAAATACCTGTAAACCTGCCATCTTATTTAAGATATTACTGGTATTGATGTATTTACCTATGTGCTACTTCCTTACACTCTCCTCCTGCTCTTCTTCAGAGGTAACCACAATCCTAAATTTTGTATGTATTACTCCCTAGAATATATAATTTAGTTTTGCTTGATTCTGATCTTTATAAATAAGTCTATCACATTCTATGAAGTCTTCTGTGGCTAGTTTTTTTTCACATATGTTGTTTCTAAGATTTAGCTATGTCGTTGTAAGCAGCTATAGTTTGTTCATTTTCACTGGTGTATAATATTCCAATTTGTGAATTTTTTAATGTTGTTCAACTGATACGTTTCAAATTATTTAGCTTCTAGTGGTATTTTTTTTTCTATTAGAAACAATGCTGTTCCCATTAAAAATAATCCAGATATGCAAAGTTTCTTTTAGGAATGGATTGGCTGGTCACAGGGTACATGAATATTCACTCTTACATAATCCTGCCAAATTGTTTTTCAAAATAGCTATGCCAATCTTCACCAACTGTGTACCCAATCATTTTTTACAGCATTAAGTTGTTTTAAAATCAAGAAGATCTATTTGACCTAAGGTAGTATTTTTATTGTATAGGCTAAAGCAATAAATAGCCATAAAGAAATATACATTCTGTACCTCTCTCTCATATTGGTGTTTTATACTTTGTTCATCATTAAACATAACAAATGAGAGTAACTTCCTAAGATATGTTTATTTCCCCACCGTCAAATCTAACAACTTAGATTGAACTGAGGATAAATAAGTTGAAGTCTCTACATGGCTTTATTTCCTAATCATAAATTCTTAAGCAAGGTGGCTACCAAAGATGTCAAAGAAAGCTTTAGAATACGTTAGGTCCCAAGAACCAAAATTGCCCGCTTGGAACAGGAAGTCATATACAAACTTAAAATACACAAAACTATGGCAAATGAAAGGAATTCTTTATGTCCTTCAATATTAGAGAGAAACAGAGGAATAGATAACTAAAATAGATGAAGAAACGCCTTATAGTTTTTATTTTAGAATAACAAAATTAAAAAAAAAAAAACTTTTTAATGAGATTTTTACAGGCTTAGGCTTAGAGGAAAAGGCTTCTTCCTTCTCCAAAATCAAAGGTCAGAGTTTGAGGCTATTATACCTTTGGTCCTGGCTCGAAGTTTGAGCTCTAAATTAGACAGTTCTACATCTTTCCCCCCACATGTACCTAAGGGTCTAAATGAAGAGTTAGCAAATAAAGAACCTGAGGAGAGACAAATACAATAAACTGAATTTCCTATTGCTAGCATGGCAATAAGCAGCAGGAGGACACCACAGCAGACACTGAAATCAATAGGGAGAGGAACTAGCTAGCCTACCTTCTCTAACTGAACAGAGACTAGCTCGAAGGTTTGTGAAACAGTTAATCTGGACCAGTATTGTCATCAACAGTTTCGACTTTCTTCCACACTGCCATTTATTAGCAGTAGTAACCACTATCTGAATCTTCTCACATTCTTTCTCCACTCTGGCCTCTTTCTTACCCTAACAACCAGGCAATATTTGAAAAGCAGGCAGTGAGGGAAGAAAGAAGAATTGAAAGTCTTCACCCTAACAATGGATGTCTCTGTAAAACCAGGTGTGATAAAAAGTAAAACAAATAAGTATATGCTATTAGTGCCTGTTAAGTACCTATCCAAGATTTTTTTGATGTCTATCAGTGAGGTCTTATGCTTCTTCTTAGATTCTCACACTGTTTTAATTAAGTAGGGCTAAAGGGCCTAATTTAAATCACACTGGTGATAACTTCTCTTTTTAGTTTAGTAAGCTGGAACCTAGGCAGGCAGTGTTAGGAGAGTGAACCTTTCCTTCTGGGTCAAAAAAGCTCTCCAAATGCTGTTTATTTTCTAAATGTGATAAATAAAGCAACCTTATTTTGATATTTAGTATCAGGAGCCATTTGCCCACAAACAGAATGGGGAAAAATGAGTGTGCTCGTAACCTCAGGTGAAGCTCCGGATTGTGAGAAAGCTTTCAAGATCAGCAAAATTATTAAAATCGTCTTTTAAAGGATCCCTTTGTAACATCGATATGTAAAGATCCAATTAAAATATAGTCATTTCCCACAACTACAAAAAGCTTTTCTTTAAAATGACTTTGTAGTCCTACATGTGTCTGGTTTTTTATTCAGCGACTAGATTACCTTTTCAGAATACTGTACTTCATTGTAAATGCTTCATGAGGGACTAATTAGTCCTCCCCCTATCCCTTTAAACTCCTATGGGAAATGAGGTCAGAACCCACTTCCATCCCCAAAGCACCCGGTGGAGATTGCATGAAACACTACAGCCACACAAAGGCAAGTCTTTTCTCAAGGCAAAACAGGGATGAGGATAAATCTTCAGCTAGGGTATCCTCTCCACTATCAGGAACACAGTACAAAAAAGCTAAACATTTATTATAAGATCTTGCGAAGGAGCTGTTCCAACAAGCTGGACCACCCACCCACACGTTCGCCTAGGCTCCTCCTCTCCTGTTCTTACTGCCGCGCGGCCCGCCTTTCCGCTCCCTGATTGGCTATGCCCCAGGCTATGGCCACACCTCCAGGGCACCGGGTGGAGTAGAGAGCGCACGCCGCTGCACCCACCCGCATCCTCCTCCTGCCGCACCTGCATCCCAGCACCCACAGGGGAGCGCTACCGCTCTGGGACGCGAGCCCGCAGCGGCTTTGTGGCAGCCTGCCAGTGGCTGAGTTCCTACTCCTTTCTACAAGAGGCATGGTGAGCAAATTAGAGGTTATAAACACCTCCGGTGGAAGGAGGAAAATTCCTTTGGGCTTTGTAAGGGAACTTCGTCAGCGGCGACTGTCTCCAAGGTATAAGACGGATGTGCTCACCCACGCCCCTCAGCCCTGCCGGGCATATGTGGACCGCACCTTTTAAAGCTGGTCACAATTGTGGCAGCGCTGCAGGAAAATGTTTTTTGGGGAAGAATCGCTCTCATGTTTAAGGACATTGCTGGTCCCCTGATAAGGAGCATAACACTATTTCCAATATAAAGGAAAGCATATTCCCAAATGTAGTGCTGTCAAATCCACTGTGCGAGAGAAGGCTGGAAGTAAAATATCTGGGCTCCCAACATGGGTTAAAATTTTATTAGGAAAGCAAGAAATCACACATCTCTGGTGAGGGACAGCAAAGAAAAGCAGCTGGGTTCTAAACTGTGCTGGAAATAGAAGCAAGCAGTCTAGGAGTAAGTAAAAGAAGCAGAATCAATTAAAAATGATGCGTTGATGCCTGTTACATAGCTTGTCACGCCTTGCAGGGGCTAGTTGCCAATATGGTATGGTTTTAAGATCACAGGCCTCCAAAGCCTCACTGATACTCAAAACTCTATTATTAGTCTTCTTCGCTTTAAAGATTCTCTCTTTAATTTTCAGAATAAGATGCTACTATGAAAGTGGAATATCAGATAGCCAACAAAAAGGGAAAGAAGGAAGGAAGGAAGGAAGGAAGGACGGAAGGAAGGAAAGAAGGAAGGAAGGAAGGGAGACGCAGAACGAAAAGAGGTTTTGAATCTAAGATGAGTATTAATCCTACCTTTAGTACCATCCAGCTCTATGACATTGGAGAGGTTATTTATTGGCTTGACTCTTAAGTTCATCATCTATGTTTCAGAAGGTTGGTACAAAGCTTTAGTTCAATTATATATATAAAACTATATGGAGCCCAGAGCACATAATTTGTAGACACTCAGACACTAGTTTTTCTTCTCCTTTTTTACAGAGCAGGTCATGATAGGGGAACAGGTGAGGATAACATGAAAACACTGGCTTCCTCGTGTGGAAACAATGAAAAGGTCAGCAAAGATGGGGATGGGGTGTGGCAGAAGAAAAGGGTACCAGGGGCCTGGTGACAGAATCTGTTTCACAAATGTGGTGAGGTGAGCTCTGCAAGTTGATATTTATTTGCACTGTTGACTGGCTGGCATGACTGTGAACTTAGAAACTGGCCTCCGCCGAAGGGCCAGGCCTCACCGCCCCTCTCAAGGCTCTCCCTGGCTTGGTGTCCAGCTGGGGAGACAAGGCATTGGGGTACAGCTGAACAGCAGTACTACAGGGTCACCTGCAAGGGAATGGGAGCAGGTGAAGTTGGCTGACCAGGTGGCTGGCAATCCAACCTGAAGAGACAAAGTACAGCTTCTAAATGGCTGAAGACCAATGATGTCAATCAGACATCATTGGGGCTAGAGACCTTCCTACTGACTTACCAAGGACTGGTCCTACACCAAGGTGTGTAGCCAAAGATGGTTTTCTTTTCCTTGCATCAGCACCTCCATACTCAGGGATCAGCTGTTACCTCACCCTAGAAAGCCTACCATCACTGTCTTCCAAAACATGAACCAAGCAATGATGCCAATTGCTCAGGTGAATGGATCCAACAAAAAGGGCTAAAAATGGTAGGAGAGGAGGGGTTCTAGAGCAAGATGATGCATAAATATATTTTTTACTTTCAAAATCCAAAGGCCACTATGCAGGACATAAACCCTCCAAAAATGTCCTCCTATAACTGTTACCCACAATCCAAGCTTATTATAACTGAGTAGGATGGAGAGATGTATTTTTAATAATAAGCAGCCAACACAAGTAACAGTGACATTATTTAGGCACATTAATAGGTCAAGACACAAGCCCTTCTGTTTCCACAGCAATATGCAGAATACATTTTGGAGAGCACTAATCTGACAGTGTTTACTATTATAGTATTACTGGAGTATGACTTAAGTCAATTCGCCTCTCTCTAGCCTCCTGGTATACTTTTGGGCCACTCCCTCCTTCCTTCTTATGCTGAGCTATGTGCACAAAGAATGCAGCACATTTTTAATATATGTCTGAGCAAAACCACAATGGAGGGTAAACAAAAGCATCCTACAGTGCTTCCCAAAGCCAAAGGAATTGATTTTAGAGTATACACATCACTGATTATATTCCATCAGTACAGATAATTAAAAGTTGACTATATAATAATATTAAACGGGAGGCACAACTTTTTGAAAATTTCTCTCTGGTATTAGCTATGCAGAAACACTGACTGAATGTTCAATGCTAATCAAATTCATCTCTTCTTTAGAGCAGTGTATAATAAATGGGGAGCCTAAAAGGAATGCTTTGAAGAGACTGCTTCACTATTGTCTGATTATTCTAAATTTAAAACTCCAACAAAAGAAAGGATTATTCTTCTCGAGGTTCAAGATTCACGAGGATTTGGTAATGAAATTCCTTAAGGAGAGCAAATAAAAAAATTGCTATCTACAAGCTGCCAGTGTTTTATGTCTGTATAGTGTTTTTAAATCAAAGTCACCATTCATTCAACAACAAATGTTTGTTTGAATAAATGAATGAAAGAAAAGTCCTCAAAATACTTTACCAGTTTAATCACCTATAAGTTATGAATCAGGCAGCAACTTTAATCATCCCCAAGTGCACAGGCTGAGACGAGCTAAATGTCAGCTCTCACCAAGCAGGCCAAAGCCGGACCTGGAAACTGAAGTCATGTCCTTTGATTCTTAGAAAATGGCCCAGCTGTTAGAGCCTGTTGCTTAGCTCCCTTGCTGCAAACTCTCAATACAATCTGGAATGCATGTTATCTAGGCCAGGTGAGGTAAGATTAAGGAAGCAAAACAAAGCTGGGTTTGTTCCTGAAATTATACAGGTAGTCCAAAAAAGAAAAAAAGAAAAAAAAGAAAATCCCCATCAAAATGCAAAAACCAAAAATAAAATTCTTAATATTAACGTCATTGCTCTAATGAGGCACATAGAGCAAATTACTCAGTGCCAGAAATGACATTACACCAAGGGCAAGAAAAAATGTGCCTGCAGGATACTGGATGAGAGGTGGAGCCCAGGGCTCCCCAAGGGGCTTCGAGTTTATTCTTCCAGCAACGCTGCTAACACCCAACTTTTTCCATTCTGACCTTCTAACAGGATACAATCCAAGAACCAGCTAGACATTTAAAATCTGTTTCAATAACAGAGGAGAAATACAACTAGAAGATTTTTTGCAAGTGGAATCATTTTGCAAGTAGAAAATTCCCATGCATTTCGGAGTAAGGGTTCTCAAAACATAAATCTTAAAAGTTTTCAAAATCCATGCCAAGGGAATTAAGGGAAATGATATCACCCCCCACACTTTGTGACCTAAGCATAAGCAAAGTACCTGCCCTAACATATATTTTTCTGATACCAGAGGAAGGTAAAGCAGAGCTGTCTTGACCCAAATTGTAAAGTAGTTAGTCTATAGGATCCTTTCCCCTTCTGACCCCAAGGTACCCCAAACCCCCCGCCACCAGCAGCCCCACCAAGACTCCAGGGGTTTCTGCTCTCTTCCACCTCTACCCTCTCAACATTAACACCAGTGAAATATTTTTTTTTTTGTTTCAATCGAATATACTTCGGTCTTTGTTTTGCCCCCTAATAAATATTTGTCCTTTAAACTGTTCATTTTTAAATTGAAGAATTAAAAGATTTACTTGCCTTTAAATTCTAATGTCAGCCAACAACCAACATTTTGAATTGAGAGACAGGGTAAGTTAAGTCTCTATTTTTAAAAGCTTATTTTGCTTCATCTTAAGCCTGCCATAAAGATGGAAATACGAGTTGGGTTCATACTCCACTATCATTGTAACTGTCACTATCACATAACTGTAACTAAGTTTTAGTTATGCATTTGTAAAGTAGGCATTATTATAATATACTATAACATGATATAACAATAATTTTGAGATAATGAATATAAAGTGGCTGGCACATTGCTAACTTAAAAACTACACTACCCTCAGAAAGGACGCAGTAGTTCTAGTGTAGGTAACTGCAGCTCAGGTTGACCCAGCCACACGGCTAAAGGTCAGTTAGCTAGAATCAATGGGAACTGGAGGAGCCTGATCCTTATCAGTTTCTAGGAGCTTGTGGCCTCAGGCCATGGAGCTGGGCGCCCCCTACAGGCAGATGTGGGGTTATTCCTCCCAGTTAACCTTTCTCCTTTTCCCTGGCTCTTTTCTTCCTGTCTGAGTGCATCTAAGCCTTCCTTCCCCACACCTCTCCTCCACTGACTCAATTACCATGCAGCACAATATCAATTATGTAAGTGACATTTTATGACAACACTAAATTCTGTTTTATATGTTCAGGCTTCTTATTTTGTGATGCATATAACTGCAGAGTTTGGAAGCCAGAATGGACCTTAGAGACATCCCTTACTCTAACTCTTTCATTTCACAGATGTATTAAGAGGCTTAGAGAGGGTATGACTTTCCCAAGGCCACAGAGAACTAGTTTAGAGCAGAGCTGGGGATATAACAGGCTGCCTGTGATCCCTGCACTGCTCCAAGGCTACCCTTAAAATCCCATGCACTTAGAAAATGCTGCAAAGACACAATCGCTTCCTCTTGTGCTGCAAGACAACTTGCTCACAGTTCAGAATTGTTCAAGGAGCATAGAAACAGGTATGATGCTTAGGGGAAGGGGAAAGCTCAGGGATAAAGATGCTGGAACTCTATCTAGGATAGGCAACTTTTGGATGATATGATCTTCAGAAAAACTTGCAGACTCCCTGTAAGAAAATCAATATAAGAGTCAATGTGATACAACAGAAAAAAATGTAGATTATCAAGTAAGAGACCCCAGGGTGATCCTCAAAGCTCACTAACTATGTGGCCCTAGGAGAAGTTATAGAAACTTTCCAAGCCTATATTCTTTTAACCATAAAATGATGATATTGATTCAAAGAATTGTAGGATTAAGTGAAATTATACATTAAGAACACGTAGCACAGCACATATGCTTAACCAGTAATCAATCAATATTTCTTTACTACAGAACCTTGCACAGTGCCATAAAGAAAGCCTCATCTTTAACATACGTGGTGGGTACCTGACTAGTAAAATGTATTTCCAAGCCCATGTATGTGTTATTTCAGGGATAACCTTGGAAAGCATGTCCCAAAGTGTCAGTGTTACATTCTGATATAATTTCAAAATAGAATGTTAGTGTCTATAGTGGGAAATCTAAGGAAGAATTGAAAGAGCCAAGAATACTTCTGTCTGACATTTCACACACATGGAAATGCACTCATCTGCCTCAGGCAACCATGGTCAGTTGTGAGGAAACACCTCTTGCTTTACATCAAAATGTGTTCTTAGAAAACAAAGATATCATAGGTCAAGGAAATTCCCAAATCATTCCTCTTTGACCCCTGATAATGGCTTCTTATTTTTCACATGCAAAATATGCATCTAAGAAACTGATCACAAATCCTAATGTGGTCAACCACAAGAATTCGGCTCACAACATATCCATTGGGTAGCCAGAGTTGGTTTGCGATGCCCAAGGCTAAAGAGGAGAAGGAAACTGTCCCCTCTGCAGATAAATGCCACTCAACCTGTGGTGAGCCCACAGGACTGTACATTTGTCTTCTTACCACATCTTCTCCCCCTATTTAATTTTATCAGTAAATGAGAGATTAAAGTCTCATAGGGAAAGAAATCAGGAGTTTATGTCTTATGCCACAGACAGATCTCCAGCCAAAAATACTGTGTGCACAGTGACATTTCAGTAGGAGCTGCTGATTCTGCCTGCAAGCCTGAGCATTAGTCCAGATCTGTTCCATACAACCTCAGCTACCCTCCTGTTCTAGACCTGTCTGTGCCCTGGATGTCACGGCAAGCAGCACACACATGCGCACGCACATGCACGTGCACGCCCACACTCCAAGGTCTCTCTTTTTCAGACTCACCTTGTTGACAATAACTGAAGTTGGACCAGTGAGAGGTGAGAAAATGCTAGTCAATAAATGAAGGTCTTCTGGACCCATTAAGCCCCTGGCCCACTCTCTGCCCGTGTACACTTAACTTCTACTTTGTTGTTTCTGACTACTCCATGTTTAGATGTGGAGAGGACTATATTTTCACTCTCATTCAGACATGTGACACTATTGTTCTTTGTTTCCTTAAAATGGCGTTCTTGCTCTCCCTAGTAGAAGGGCCTGCAAAGATCACTGAAGCTTCTGGGATGAAGCAATCAGCCACTAGGCTGAAAAAATAGAACCCAGCTGCCAAACACCACCAGGAAAAGTGCAAAGGGTGAAATGGGCACTACTCTGAATCACAGACATTATTACAGGCAAAGTGAATGGTTGCTATGCGGGTATTCTTCTGTACCTAATTGGACCACGCAGTATGACACTCCTGGGGACCATTACAGAGATACAGGTGTAGCTTACTATATACAAAAGCTGCGTGTCTAACAATTTATGTGTAAGCTTAACTTTTATAAATTACTTTTTGTGCTGAGCATCCTGGGGGAGTTCATTATTTCAGAGACTGCCATAAATGCTTTGTAAAATTCACAGTCATTTCCGTTTGTGTTTCAGAAATTTAGATCTTTGAATATCAGATTTTTTTTTGAAGAAGTCTCTCTCCCGACCCTACTCTGTCTGCCTTTAGAGCATATCACCAATCTCAACATCAGTAACAAAAGAATGTAAATGTATGGGAAAATATGTACCAGTGATGGAAAATAGAGAAGGGCGTCAGACACATGCCATCATCATTAAGTCATTTTTACTAGATAGACCATAGAAAACATAACATAAAAGGCTGATCCACTCTTGATTCTCCTTCTTGAAAAAGTGGTGCAACATTGTGAGAAGAAAATGAGATGAGATCCAGAAAGAAAACTAGTAAGTAATAGCCCTAAACTAGAGGAGCGAAAGTTGGAGGTGAGGGCTGGTTAGGAAACAAAGACACTCTCTGGGCTCCTGTTCACGGGCATTCAAAAGGCACAAAACCAGGAGACTCAAGCATGAGCACTGCCATGTCTAAGGTTATCCAGTAGGCTGTGGGATGTCTCCCTACGTAGCAGGGTTCAGAAGACTTCAGTCACCATTACACGGGGGGGGCTTGGACTAAAGCTAAGGTGAGGGAGAAATCCCGGATTAGAAAATGGTTTCACATACAGTGGCTTCACCCAACACAAAGCCAAAACCATGCAGAGAATACCAACATGACTGCCCAGGGCTCCGGCTCCCTCACAGTCTATACAGATCATGGAACACATACCTGGCTTGGTAAATTTTTAAGAACCAAGCCTCTAGCTTCAGATTAAGAGAAGGAGTTTAATCTTTTCCAGAAGGTACACAGGGACTATCTGAGAGCAAATTCTAGGCCAGGCCAAACCTTTCACTATTTAATTAGGAGTGAATCAAATATTTGCAACATTGAGTCTATGAAGATTTGGTGGCAAAATAACATAAAACATCCAAGAAATAAAAGAGGAAGATAATTTTGAAAAAGATTTAGTATTGGAAATAGAAATAAGTTTCAGACATGATTATGCTTACAAAAACAAAATATATGTAAAGTGAGTGAAACTATAAAGAAACTTGACTGAATAACCAAAAAAAAAATCCAATATTTTTTAGTTATCAGTTTTCAAAAATATTATTCGAAGCTATGATAGGACCAAAGAAAAGACCACATTCTAGGAAAGCAAATCAGTGATGTGAAGAACAAACTGAAAATGTACCAAAACGTGGAGAGAGCAAAAGGCTGATCATAATGGGTATTAAAGACAAAACAGGAAACCAAGATATAGATATTCGTGCTTCCTGAAGTAATCAGAACAAATACCACAGAAATAATTATTAAAGATATCATGTAAGAAAACTTCTGAACTAAAGAAATACCCGATTCCCAAACCAAAAAAGAAAAAAAAGTTCACTCCGTACAAGAAATTAAATACTGACACACACAAATATACATATATATATATATATATAAATTAAAATTGTCATTTATTAACCTTCCAGTAAAACTTCTGAATTTTGAGGTCAAAATATGAAAATCATTAGCATCAAATGAGGAAGGAAATAATATAGGTGCCAGGGCACTAAGATGAGAGAAAAATCATTCTGGTATCTGACAACAGAAGAATAAAACAAACTAGCTCTGATGGCAAAGGGTTGTGCTACAGAAATTTTAAGCTAATCAAGTTTTTATTGAGGTATAAGAGCTAAAAAATGAAAAAGGCATTCTTGAATACAAAGGATCAATAAGATAATGTACTTCATAAAAACATTTCTGACGATGTTCTCTACCAAAAAATTCATTAAAAAATAATAAAGAATAAAGGGTTATTGTGCTTTAAAGTAGTTTATATAATCTGTAATCAAACCATATAATTAACTAACAACTGAATATAGTTAAAAAACAGAATAGAGGTTATCTAGGTCGATCTTCTAAGAAAATTTGCCTAAGATTAAAAAATAACAATAAATTAGATCAAAATATCTACATACGTATCTTTTAAAAGGAAAGAAGACTCGCAAAAGAGAAGAGAAATGCATTAACCTCATCCTACATAAGAAGGAGGTATGGTTAGTAAGCTTATTGATTTTATTTGCACAGAAATATAATCTTTATTTTTCAAATTTAAGAAAACTAGATAAACATAATAGATTACTTGAAAATTGTTAGAGAATAAATCATATCACACAAAATGGAAAATGATGGAAACATCAAAGAATCATAAAAGGAAAAAAATTAAAAATGACAAAAATTAGAACAAGTATATCAACACTGAAGATAGGTATTAATTCTCTTTTAAGAAGCAAAAGAATCTCAGGTGAAGTCATAAATTAGGAATGACCTCCATGCTATTTTCAAGAAACCCATAAAAGTTAAAAGAAAAAGGACTAAGGCATACAGGCAAAAAGGAATGAAGAATACATTGGAAAGCAAGAGTGACAATGTTAATATAAAATCAGAATGAAATTATTTAAAGCATTAAACAGAAATGTCATTTATAATGACAAAGGGTACATTCGAAAGAAAAGTTAAACTGAATGTGCCAAGATAACAATAACATGGAAATATATAAAGGAAAATAAGCAGAGACTGAGAGAAACGCAATACTGTTGTTGAAGTCTACCTTGCTGCTTTTAGTTCTTGAAAAAGTAAGCAGATAAAAATTTAATAAGGATATAGAGAAGTAGGGTAAAATAATAAATAATGCTGATCTGATGACTAGATAAAACTGATAATTAGAGCATGCATCTTCTATACAGGGACTCATGGGACATTAACAAAAACTAATCATGTATTGAGACATCAAAGAAACTTGAGTACATCTCAATATTCTGTGACCACAATGCAATGAAACTCCACATTAATAAACAAAAGCAGAAACAATTCAAATAAACTTGTACATTTTAAAAACATTCTTCTAAATAGGTATAGAGTATAAGAGATACATAATTATGCAATTGCAGATAGAAGCAAAGCTAAGAAAAGCATTATGTAGAAAATGTAGGGAATCTACACTCAGAGGCAAACGCCTTAATATTTTCATCGTTTAGAAAAACTTAAAAGAGCAATCAATTTGAGAAATTAGAAAAGGGAAATAAACCCAGTGAAAGCAAAATAAAGGTAGAACACACAAAAATAATGACAGAAATAAATTGAAAATTTTAAATAGGAAATATTTCAAAAAGTGGTCCTTACAAATAGCCAAAAATAAAATATCTTTACTGACAGCTAATCTAATGTTCCAAAGAAAAAACAACAGAACCAAATTAAAAATGAGAAGTAGGATAAAATTAAAAATATTGAGGACATTTTGAATTTCAAGAATAGGTAACATTGACTATGTTAATAAAATTTAAAATATAGAAATAGCAAATTTTCTAGAAAAATAAAAATATTTAATATTAAGTAAATATATTGATCAGAAAAATTACTGTAGAAAAATATTGTGTTCGCAGTGGAAGGCTTTCATAATAAAACGACAACAATAAAGGATATGAATCAAATGATTTGGGGAACAAGTAATTTCAAATCTTCCAGGAATGGTTGTGATACATAAAATTACACTATCAATTCATAACATCACTGGTTCAATAGAAATATATCATTCATTATTGGAGATGCTGAAAAGACACTTTATTAACAATTCTATGGAAAATGGTATTGAAAATTAGAACAGGCTACTTCTTATTTGCCACATTAAAGGATATTTGCCACAAACTAATAGTCAATAAATATCATATTAAAAGTTAAAAACAAGAGTCCATAATTAAATTCAGGAGTAAAGTCAAATGTACCTGTTCTACCATTATCATTTAACATAGCACTGAGATATTCTAGAAGAAATGAAAGTTAGAAACATTAAAATGCAGGACACAGTATTTTCATTATTAGAAATGTTATTTTTGCCTATTTAGAACATCTAAGGGAATTAGCCGAAAGACTATAACTTACTGAAGCTGATAAGATGGCCAGTTATTAGAAGATACACATGTGTACATAGACACACACAAATATTTATATATGTATACAGTTTTTTTCTATAAATCAGCAATAAGCTGAAAATATAAACTAAATAAAAATTAAATGCACAATTATAACCACCATTGTAAAATCTCTAAGAAAAACTTAGCAAGAACTACTAAAATCCTACAAAATCAGACAATACAAAGGGACAATGAGTCATGAATAAAACTATGTACATGGATCAAAAATTGCAAGAGTGTAACGAATTCATTTCTCTCAAGATTAATATGTAATCTATGACAATTAAAATTTAGTTTGAAAAGATGTTTTAAAATCTGACCAAATCAGTCTTACATTCACATGGAAGAATAAATGATTAGGCTAAAAACAGCCAAGAAGTTTTGTATAAAGAAAATAACATAGAAAAATCTAAGATTGCTTATGTTAAAAATTATTAAAACTGTGTAGAACCCAAATAAAAATGCAAAACCACAAAGAATAAGAGAACAAAATACAAAGCTCAGAAGTATACTCATGTTCATAAAAATATTTAATACATAATAAAGGTGATGCGAGAAAAGGGTATTAAATAAATGGCGTGAGAACAACTTATGTGCTGTTTGGCAAAAGTTCATTTCTTCTCATGCCTGAGATCATGTATCAAAATAAACTCTAAATATAAACTACGAGATAATAAAAGAACTATAAAAAATTATAGGCAAATGAATATCTATCTGATCCTAGTGAATGGAAGGATTTTCTAGGTATAAAAGCAAATACACACACACACATATGTATGTATATATAATTAACATTTGACTACACAAACATATTGAATATTTGTACATCAAAATGATCATGAATAAAATTCAAAGGAAAATATCAAAATGAGAAAAATCTTCGTAATATCATTGACAAAGAGTTAACATCCTTAACTCAAAATGAACATATAAAAATTATATGAGTAAAAAGTACGTGATAAATGACAAAATAAGACAAAATAAGCAAAGAATAATAGTCAATTTGAAAAGAAATATGAAAAAACAGAAAAAATAGAAAAAAAGGTTCAATATCACTGAAAGCCACACATCCCTGAAAAATTAAAATAATATTATTTTTAAATTATCAAATTGGCAAGGTTTTTGTTTATTTCTGTATTTTAATTACAGTACTTTGTGTTGTCCAAGAATGCAGACATATGGACATTCTTTCTCATGGCTGATGAGTGCTAACATATAGTACTTTAAAAATATATATCAAAAATCTTAGAAAAGCTCTTATTTGAGCCAACAGTTCTGGTTCTAGCATTTATCCTAAGTAAACAGTCAGAGATATCCAAAGAAAGATACATGTTCAAGGAAATCTAGCACAGCATTACTAACAATAGCAAAAAGTCTGGAGAATTAAATGTTTGACACATTATATTACTTATGTAAATTATAATATCTATAGAAGTTAAACTATATAGGCAATAAAATTATGCTCTGTGGGATTGAAAATGCCATGGCAACATGTTCACAATAGGACCAGAGATAAAAGCAGCTCACAAACAGTACAATTGGTGTGATCCCAGTTAAAAAATATATACGACTAGCAACGCTAAAAATATTCATGGTTATCTTGTGGGTAATTTGTCCTTTATTCTCTTCTGTGTTTCCAGTTTTCTAAATGACTATACACCATTTATGTGATCAGGGTGGAGGAGGCTCTGAGGTCAGACTGCTTAGATTCAAATCATAGCTCTGTCACTTCAATCTCTGCAACTTGAGCAAATTATTTATCCTCTCTGAGCCTCAACTTCCTCATCTGTGAAATGGGTCTAATAACAGTAACTACTTCACTGGGTTGCTGTGACAACTAAATTTTACAATGTATGGAAAGCACTTAGTATAGTACCTGGCCCACAGTAAGTGTTCAATAAATATTACTATTATTCTGACTTTAAAACAATATCTCCCCTCCCTCCCTCCCCCCCAAAAAAAAAACTTTTAGAATAGAAAAATGTGGGCTTATTCCTATGACAGAGGAAAAGTAGTTTATAAAGGTTGTAGATACAAAATGTTAAATATTCACATTCATTCCTTTTCTCCTCCCTCTCCCTCTGCCGTCTTTTCTCTCTATCCCCACTTACCTGCGCGAGCGCGCGCGCGCACACACACACACACACACACACACACACACACACACCAAGGTGCCCTAGGATCCTGAGAATTTTAGGCAACAATTAATATGCAGCCTTAACAAAGATTATTTGAGCTCTGCCAACTGTTCACCGTGGTCAACTAAGGTCAAAAGAGGCTTTGATCTAGAACAGAGGCTGCCGATAATCAACTGGCCAATGTCTGGTCCAAGAAAAGGCTTTTACCTTCCATGGCATGTATGGCTTTACAGCTGGATAAGCAAAGTGTTGAGCTAGGGAAGGAGCACCAGAAGTCAGAGTATCCTAGTTCTAGGACCCTAAACCACTCCACTCACCAGCCGTGCATGTAAGACTACACTCTCCTCACCAAAAGAGAACTCTCCAGGGTCCCATCATGATCTGAGGCTCTATTAAAAAGGGTGACAATCTCAGCTTCTAACATTAGTTGTTTTATTTTTAACTTCAAAGCTGGCCCATGTGTCCCAAAACAAGCCAAAGAAAATTAAAAGAATAAATAAAGCATTCCAGGCATCCATAATATTTATTTCATTTTCCCTATCTATGTTATTTCAGTAAATTTAGCAGTGTAGAAAGTGACAAATGAGTGCAGATTACAAGGCAGCACATATTCAGGACGAGGTCATTAGATGCCATCAGAAATGGTCTAATGACACATGCGTTTAGGCAATAACGCAGCTCAGTGGGTTATCTATAAATCCTTCCCACTTGAAGTCTTGTCTGCTGGCTCTCACACACCCGCTGTGGTCTTTGAGCCTAGAAAACTGCATTGCACTAAACATGGTGTGGGGTATTAGCTGAAAGCAATTGCGCCAAAAAAGAAAAAAAAAATGCTGAATCTGAAATGTAGGGAAAATCTTTGCATGTGCAAAACAAGAATAGTCCTAAAAGGAGACATAATTATTTGTTATAAAGGTACATTCACAGAATCAAACAATTGATTTGATCATCTGAAAAGGAAAGATGTTCTATGCAAAAAAGAAAAAAAAGACATCAGAATCAGGGACAGATGATAGAAAGCAGAAAAATGGAGCAGTTGGGACAGGCTTTGGTGTCAGGCACTCTTGCTCTGAATTCCAGCCACTATCACTCACCAGCTGGATGAATAAGGGTGAGTAGTTTAAGCTCTCTGAGCCTCCATTTTTTTCAGTCCATAGAATGGCAGTAATATTATCTATCTCAAAGAGGTACCAGGTTGATTCAGTTATTTGTTCACTCAATGTGTAATTTTTGAGCTTCTAGATTGCCAGCCCAGTGTCAAACGCTGATCTACAAAGCCAGAGAAGCAGGTATGGCCTCCAATTCTATGGACTTCAAGTTTCTCTTAGGTTTTAGTGGAAGAAGAGAGATAAACCAATATATGTAAGAGCAACACGGAAAAGTAAACCTGTTAAAGGGGTGGAAAGTGACAGTGGTATTATTTAAGGGTTAACTCTTAGCTGCAGTGACATTTGAGCGGAGACCTGAATCAAGTGAGAAAATGAGTCATGAGGCTACACAGGTGGAAGAAATCAAACAGATGAACCAGTAAGGCAAAGACCCTGAGGCAAGAATAGGGTTACATTCAATGGGATATTCCTAAAGAGATTATTATTAGCTCGGGCACAAAAACATGTGCCCAGACGATGATGATGATGATGATGATGATGATGATGATGATGATGATGATGATGATGATGGTGGTGGTCTTGTAATGATAACCAAACAAGCAGAGTACAAGAGATGTGGAAAAAGGCACAGCCCATGTTAACTAAAGTAATGAAGTGACAAAATTAGTATTGAACACAGGAAGTACTTACTGATTAGGATCCTAGCTAATTTTCATTTATTAAAAATTACAGCTCTATTTTTAGGTATAGCCTTCAATCTAACATCATTCAAGAAAAGCTTCTCTCTGAAAATTCTATTTCAGGACTGTAAGTTTTTTTAAATAAAAATATCCTGCATACATATTTTGTTTTTTACCCAGCCATCTTCTTTTGGGTTTTAGCCTGCTAGTAATGTGTATGTAGTATTTTGAAGAGTTACTATGCAGGGTACTTAGAAATTTCATAGGAGCATTTAAACGGCAGAAATAGCTGGTAGCTTTCATTTCCACATATACTCTCAGGACGGAAGGAAAAAAGTTTTAATAGATGTCTTTCTAGGCGTTCAGCCTTTTCTTAACTGTATCAGGATAAAATTCTAATTTATTTTTTACTATGAATATTTTTGAAATGTTATTAATGGAATCATTCATATTATATAAAATTGTTGCAACGTACATTTTTTTGTGGAGTATCAGGTTGTCAAGATTAATCTGTATTGGTCTGTATAGTTTTAGCTCATTCATTTTCACTGTTGCACAGTATTCTATTATTTGATTACATCACATTGCTTATCCATTCTATTTTAATAAATATTTGGATGGGTTAGGTTTATTTTTTAAACCATTATTAAGTAAAGCTGTAATGGATGGCATACATGCTTCATGGTACATGTATATAGAAGTTTTTCTAAGGAATAAACTTAGAAGGAAAACTGCCGAGTCATAGGGTATACACATTCATACTTACTGGATAATGCCTAACTGTTTTCCTAAATGTTTGTACCAAGTAACACTCCCACCAGCAGTATATAAGCATGAAATGCCATTTTTCTAACTTAAACCAAAATATCCTTTTTGGCACTGGAATTCCAGATTTCAAATAACTCAAGCGCCAGTTCCATCTATAGTCTCAGTCAATTCAAAACTGGTCTTTGAACAAATCCAGACTTCAAGAAATTTCAGTTCTGTTCAATTTCTGGCTAACTCATCACAATCAACTTTGCAAGCAAATAATACCCTCACAAGAACAATAATAAATAATCACATATTGCTGGCGCCAGGAAGCAAAATGAAGATGTTTCAATTAAAGCAAACATGCTTGCAAAAATATTTTGGTTATCTAAATTAATCTGAATCAAACTAAGCATAACCTAGATATTTTCCTCTAACTTTCTGGTCCCTTTATTTCAAGACATTTTTATAACTGGACTTGCCAGATAAAAGGCATGTGTGCATTTTCGAAAACTAAGAAAAAAATATTGAACTTAGTTATGAATATATTAACTGTAGAATTGTATGCTTAAAGAGCATACAATTTTATGATATGTGAATTACATCTCAATAAAGCTGTAATTAAAAGTGTATCTACTAAGTGAAATAAGCCAGTCACAGAAAGAAAAATACAGTATGATTCCACCTTTAAGAAGTATCTAGAGTAGTCAAAGTCATGGAGACAGATAGTGGAATGGTGCTTGTCAGGGGCTGGGGAAAGGAGAGAACAGGCAGACATTGTTTAATGGGTACAGAGGTTAAGTATTGCAAGATGAAAGAGTTCTGGAGATGGATCATACTGATGGTTGCACAGCAATGTGAATTCACTTAATGCCACCAAACTGTACACTGAAAAAAATGGTTAAGGTGGTAGTGAATTTTATGTTTTATGTATTTTACCACAATAAGATGGATGACTGATGACAGACAGATGATAGCTAGATAGCTAGCTAGCTAGCTAGATAGATAGATAGATAGCTAGATAGCTAGATAGCTAGCTAGATAGCTAGATAGATAGATAGCTAGATAGATAGATAGCTAGATAGATAGATAAAGATAGAGATAGTGATATATTGAAAGCAGAGGTGGCTGTGTTTTGTTTCAGTATTAGGTCATGCCCAAGAAAAGAGAAGAGTTGTTTTTCATAAAGTCACACAGACTGTGCACTATAGACTAAGCACTGCATCACATTTTTTATTTTTATAAGCAATACCAAATTTCAGTGTGCAAGTGCTACAACAGCATATACTGTGAGTGAGAAGAAGATAAAAAATCATGAAAGTCTAAAGTTACCGCTCACATTGCAACCTTGACACAAAGACTCTGCAAAAACAAGGGCTTAAATTTAACAGAATATGCCACTATTCAGAAAATGCTACTACCATATGCCGGAGGGGACTGAGTCACACTTGCAGTTTAACTTTAACTCCTGAATTTTTTGACTTCTGTATGTTTAAATTGTCATCACACAGTAGCTTCAACCATTGTTTTTACTACTGATCACTTAATGCATCTCATCATTTGACATAATCTCTACCATGAAATGCTTGTTTTCGAACATCCTGATGTTCGAAGGATACTTTTTAGAATGTTAAATAATAAATACTGTCAAAGATTACTGGAAATGAAAAAACAGCCAAGGCTCTTTTGATGCCATCTTTATGCCTAGAACAACCTTCCCACTCCCACTCCCACATCGCTCAAGTGAGCTACATCTTTTCCGTCTTTCAAACTTCACCTTAATTCACTTCTCTATGATTCTATAATGAAGGAAGCTGTGACTGCAGCAGAAGTGGAGAAGAGAGTACTATCTCCCCCGGGACAAGAAATGAGTGTTAATTTATGTCCTTAGGTCCCAAAAAGGTAAATTACACAGATTACATTTTTTTCATGTATGTTTATGCAATAACCTGTATTTGTTTTTCCATCTTTACTCAAAATCTTCCATAGCCTCTGAGGCAGGGATGACTGGCCTCCTCCAAGGCTGGAGGGCTTAGGGATGGCATTACCTATCATTTACAAAGTGCTGAGTCAGGTAGACGATGTGTGGCTCATGACGTTCCTGCTCAGAAGCCCAGTTTTTCTGGAGTGGCAAGGAATTTATCTTGCTCGGAGAGCAAGTAATAGATAACTTTTCAATCAGCACACATTTATTCAGCAAATATTTACCGAAGACCTACCAAGACCTACCTGGCACTATGCCAGGCATTAGAGACAAAAATATGATTAAAATGTGGTCTCAGAAGAGAGACAGATGGGGTTCAGTATAGAACTTTTTTGTCATGGAGACATCAGAACGCTACTAGATAGAAAAAGAGCAACTTTCCCCTCTTCAAAAAAAAAGACACTAAGCACACATAAGTAATCCAGTTACTGAGTGAGCATTCTGGTCATCAGAGAACATATTTGAAATGAACATCATGACATCTCCCGAAGCCTTCCTCTCCAGAACAAAGGTGCCAAGCATTCTAGACATATGAATGCTCCAACACCCACTGAGAGGCAAATGACCAGCTGACCACAATATGAACTTACCACCACAGAAGATATGAATAAAAAAAGAGTGGCTTTGACTTTACTATAAGATCTAGACATGGCACTTGTACATCCTCTTTCATGACAGTCTTCACAAATTCCTTTTTAATTTAATGTCTGCCTTCCCTGACAGATTCTCATCTCAAAAAAGGCAGAGCGTGAGTCTTTCTTGTGTGTAGTTTTCCCCAGGGACTAGCACAGTGCCTGGCACATAGTGAGCAATTAAAAACATTTACAATATTAGCATTTTAAATTAGCTGGCTGTATATTATAGTAAAATTAACATCTAAAAAGCCGGCTGAAATGTTCCTTTAAAGACTGGGTAATGATATCATCTATAATCAATCAATTAATAAATTCAATTAGTGAATCAAATTAATTTACAGCTACTATCATGAGTTAAATTGTTTCTGCCATCACCCTCAATTTATAGGCTGATGTCCTAACCCCAAGTTCCTCGGAATATGAGTACAATTGAGGGATAGGATCTTCAAAGAAGTGGTAAAGATAAAATGAGGTCAAATGGTTGGGGCCTAAGTCCAAATTAACTACTGTCCTTATAAGAAGAGGAGAACAGGACACACACACACACACACACACACACACACACAGGGATGACCATGTGAGGACACAGAGAAGACAGCCATCTACAAGCCGAACAGAGAGACCTCAGAGGAAACCAGTCCTGCTGCCACCTCGATTTCAGAATTATTTTCTCCCAAACTGTGAGAAGATAAATTTCTGTTGTTTAAGCGCCACCCCCGCTCCCCGCTCCCAGTCAGTGGTACTTTGTTAAGGCAGTCCTAGCAAATGATTACAAATACAAAACTCCTCCTATATAGCCCTGTAAATGGTCATTTTGGAAAGACAATATGAAGCAGCAAAAAGAGTGCTAAAAAGCAAACAACAAAAAGAATCAGAACCCCGTATATCTACTTCTGGTTCCAGTCTGACCTCTTGGTCAAGCCATTCTTACTTCTTTAGGTCTGTTACTTCCTTTGAAAATAGGAGTTTAGATTGCACAAACGCTAAGTTTCAGATGACCAAGAACTGTATGATGTCATGTAGAGCTCAGTGCTGCCTTCTAAGATATGATGGAAATGACAGTGTAGATGAAAAAAGGGTTCTATGGAAAGTAGCCTCACAGGGTGATCTGATCATAAACTCCTCACTGACCAGGTCATGGTGGGCAGTCATACCCCAGGCGTATAACTTCTTTAAGAAAAGGTTTCTCTTTGCCTTAACTGAGTTCTCTCCATTGTTTATGTGCATCTAGATTAACACACTTTTGAAATAAGCCATAATTATTCTCAAGAGATCACATAATCATGTTAACTATCCTGTAATCCAATCCCCGCCTTGCTTTCTCCCACCTTCATGTAATCTTGCTTACCTTCCCTCCTTAATTGCAAATGCATGAAAGAAACTGCAAACTGTTAGTCTCCGAAGCACTTATCTCAGTCTGTTGAGATCTTGCTTCCAGGTGTTTCCCGTTTTCGGCTCAAATAAATTTTTATAAAAATTCTCTACAGGGTTGGATGTTCTTACATCGACAATAGTCAGGTAGCTCTGGTTTTCCTTCCCTACATTCAACCATTACAGGAGGCACCTCAAACACTTCCCATCTGCTTTCTGGACCATTTTCTCAACATCATCCAACATCACTCCAAGTATAAGATCCTCTCTTAGCAAGTCCCCTACCACAGAGGGCCATCTACTGCAACTCAGCTCTGCTGGACCAGCCCAGCACCTGGGAGAGATCAACCCATGGGCTGCAGGTGGACGCAAGGTGAAGAAACAAGAACACGTTGAAGAACAGCTCCGCACATTGTGTAATTTTAGTGTACTGCAATCACAAAGAGCTGCTCATTCTGATCAAAGATGTTAATGAGCCTTGCAAACAGAAACTACCACAACAGAACAATAGACAACTTAATTAACTTTTTTCTCCAGCAATATTAGCACTAATGATTACAAAATCTTTGACAGCAGTACAAGATAAAGAATCACACACCCTTGGTGCAACCTCTGTAGAGAGACACACTGGACTGTCTGTTTAGCATCTGTTTTTCTGGAAATTGCTTATCCATACAGGTGGGAACAGTCCTGCTCATACGACATAACCAAAATCCCAAATACATTGTGGGTTGTTGGATTTTGATTTGTTTGTTTTTCTTTCTCAGCACCTAAGGCCCAGCTGCCACCCTTCCCTAAAATCCATCATGTCCTTACTAAAATTCCCATTTCTTTGATGGTGCCTCTGATGAGTTTTCCTTACTGGCAAGAAAAAGAATGCTAATTAATAAAACCATATTACAAAAACAAAGAGAAAAGCAGTAAGATTTTCTTTAAAATAAAAATCTAAATTAAAAAAAAAAACATATTACCAATGTTACCTGCTTAGAGCCTTTATGTACAACTTCCCTAGAAGAAAGGGCAATTTAAAAAAATGCAGAAAATATATTAGATATTGTTAAAGTTAAGATGAGAATGCTTCCGGAGAAAGTGCCCACTGTGTTCTTCCTGTCACAGAAGTCATGTCCACAACGACAAAATCACAGAGCTAGAATGGGTCTTAGAACTAACTCCTTTTACCACAACAGCCTCCTTCCAACCATGGGCATTTCCTCATGTTCTAATTTATTAATTCATTCAACAGGTATTTGAACACCTCTGTATTTTGCGACTCCCTTGCAAGAGGTCAGAAGCAAACAGGAGAAAACCACACATGCTTTCAAAAAAGACTTTCTTCTAATGGAGGACACAGCCATATTATTGTTAAGCTAAAGTTGTGAGGTCAGTTTAAAGAATCAGTCTTATCCCTCAGCAATACATCTCACATACAGGCCTGACTGGGTGGAGGACAGTGTGGGCCAAATGGATGAACGAATGCATGCTTAAGTTCCTAATAGGTTGGTATTCGTTAGGGTATTTGTTAGAGAAATGCTAACAGAAGCAATCACTTCAATGAAGGCGATACAGGAGCATAAAGGTATAGAGAACCTACTTCTACAAGTACCATGCCTACCAGAGCAGTATTAAAAATGAGCTTCTAAAGGTAGTAAACTAACATTTGAAGAATTCATGAAATCATAAACACTAGAATATAAAAAGATAATGATACTTGTTAGAAGATATTAAGACATGGCAATAAAAGGAATCTGTTCATAGAATGAGTCTAAGTACAAAATGGTCAGATTGATACGTATAACTGTGGCTATTAATAGAAATAATATTAGAGAGTTTTCATTATGTAAATGGCTTATATGTCTGACAGAAATGTATCTAGTAGTAATTTACATTTTTGCTATAGTAGAAATTTCAAGGATTTTTCTCACCAAAAATGAGAGACTCTTTCATTGGTATATCATAGCTTTTATAATCACAATAAAAGAGATCACCCATGCTCTGAGTTGCTCGTATATGATAACGGTAACAATTAGCTACTTTTATGTGCCAGGCACTGTGCTGACTGTTCCATGTGCAGCAGTCCTCTAAGGCATGATTATTTTCCTATTTTATCATTTAGAGAATGGTGGCTTGGAGCAACTTGCCCAGAGTCTCACAGCTAACAAGTAATGGAGGCTGGATTTGAATTCCTATCTCTCTGGCCCCACGCTCATGCTTCCTCCCACTGGTTTGAATACCAAATGGTCCAAACTCTGGCTTTTTCATGACCGTATATTTCCAGAGGGTATACCCAATGACCTTATAAGTAGAAATGGGTCTAGAAAGATGGGCACTTCTGGTCACTTCTGTTCACTATCTGTTCCCACTCCAATGAGATGCTTGGATATTGGTGCCACACTCTGGTCAGCTACTGATGTGGCACAAAGCAATAAAGTCACAGAGGTGTCATAAGTCAAAACCTCATTATCACTCCAAAGCTAAATCATCACAGCCCCCCCCCCCATCTGTCCCATTCCATTAATCTCTAAAGTCAACTGGATACCCTCCTCACCACTCCTCATTCAGATCTTTGGTTTCATGATTCACATTTCTATAGAAATTTCCCTGGTTTAGTTCTCAATTATTAAAACCAGTGTTCTGAAATCCAAAGGTGATTGTAAAACCCTCACGTTAGCCACAAACAGCTTTGTTTCAGATACCTCTACTTATTTCCCCAATCATCCTTTCAGGAATTTTTCAGTTTACCATGGAAAAACTGAAAATCAAGCATCAGAAGGAAAGGAGAAGAAACCTCAAAAATAACCCAATCATGCTTGAAAATAGTGTGAGTTTAATGTCACACAGAGTTGGTTTAGAATCCTTTTATGTTCAGTGACATGATAGCTATTCATCTTATTACTTAACTTTGTCGGGCATCATATATAAAACAAAAAGCAATAATGCTCATCTCCTGGGGTTGTTATGAGGTTTAAAATGGAGGATACAGGTGATTCTAATGGGGTGCCCAGCACGGCTGATCCTTTACCATTCTCTTTATTGACAAGCAGTGAATTGTGTGCTCCATTTCTTCCCTCTATTTGCCGCTCTTTTCTTTGCTGCCTGCTTACATAACCCCAAGCCGCTGGCCCAGGTTCCACAGACTGGAGGAATCCTTCCTGGGGCAGTGGGAGAGGCACTGAGTCAGTCTTGCCACCCACCCCCTGAGGGTGACCCTGCAAAGTGCTCATCTGTCAATACCTCCACACAGAGCTATGAAGATTTCACGTGGCAACATGCACAAGAGCTGGTTAGATTTAAACATGAAGTAAATGCTAGGTAACACTAAGATTGCCATGAGACTGGCGGGCAGAGGAAAGATACTGAGTCTTCGCTTTCCAAAGTTCAGATCGGAATACCTATATGCAAGAGTTGTGTTAATGACCACAACCACTTAAGCTTCCTGGGAGCCATGCAACAAAGCAGAACAAGACCAGATGATGAAGCCCACGGAGGAGCGCCTGGGGAGACAGTAAGGGTCCCACAGCAAGAGGTGGCCCCCAACAGAGCTGTGTTCACAGTGCTCCAAAAAAGCAGGAGGGCTTAAAAAAAAAAAAAAAAAAAAAAAAACCAAAAAACAAAAACAAGAATTTCCATATCATTGTTAGAGTTTCACAAACACCAATCTACAAGAAACTAGAACATGTGAAATTGCTAGACATTTTGAAGTTTAAAGGAAAAGCATATTTTTAAAGTGGAAAATAGATGAGAAATGTAAGTACGCCAATTACTTATTTTTAGAATCTCTTATTGATATATAGTCATCTTGTTATAAAGAAACATTTAAAAAGAGGCACATATAGCTTGCTAACTTGGCTACTTCATGAGATTTTCTTGTTGGACAGATTCAGAGATTTAAGGCACTGTCATAAATCTTTTCCAAACAAGGAGGATTATAAACAAATTAATTAGTTAATTAATTAATTAATTAATTAGACAAATAAACCAGCCATTGACAAGTCTGGAAAAATCCCTCCCAATGCTTTTTTTTCCCCAGTGCTGGAGCAGGGGCGGGGGAGGGGGAACTCTTGAAACAAATATGAACTACTACACTGACGAGTCCTCATTTTAATGTGGTTTTTCTCAAACACCCACAAACCCAGGTCATCCCAGTTTGCTCCAGATCTTGCCCAAGTTTAAATTTCTTCCTCGATGTTTACCTTAATCTGTAGCCCTTAATGGGCTGCCACGGCGTATGTATGTTTGCCAACAGATGCTGCTACGCTCCCATCCCCGAGAGGCACCTGCCTCAACAGAGTGTGTAATGTGGCTGCCAGGGCAAGACAGACGTGTTGGAATAGGCAAATATCCCAAGCTGTCAAGGGGGGTTGAAGCAAATAACTTCTGAGCAGCTTCAACTGACTAGAGACCTAAGACTCAGAGCTAATTAATGGAAACTGAAGCAAAGATGGTGACAGCTCAAAGCCAGGGTGTGAAGTTCAAGTCATTTGGTGAAGAGAATCCGAAGAGAAATCTCCTAAAGGCAGGACATTAATGCCTGTACCTTATTCTCTTTGCAGCCTAACACATTTCTGTTAGAAACATGTCTTCACACTCTGGAGTAATTTTATAAGGTGTTGACCTGCTACTAATTACAGCAATGCCTACACTACAGCTAACAAAATAACTCATCACTCATTTGATTCTGATTACCTAGCTGCCATGATACGAAGGGATGCTCTTCACTCCAATTGAACAATAATATTTGTCATCCACCTTCTTTATGCTCAATCCTCACAAGCAATCATCTTCAGCCTGAAATGTCCTTTCACCCCCACTTAGTACAATCATGACTCTTTCTTTCTAGAAAACACAGCTAAAATCATTTTATTCCTTAATCGCATCTAAACTAACCCTGTCTAGTTCTAGCATCCACACGACCAATTGACTTAGCACTTATTTAGCACTAATTGATTTCTCTACAGTAAAAAAGTTAATCTCACACATGTTAGTGTATGTAAAGTGCTTATTAGCATAGTACTGGGTACATGGGAAGCACCCGAAAAATGTCTGCTGCTTTCATTAGCATTACTATTACCACTACCACTCTGTTCCTTGCACTTCTATTCGCATCGGTCTCCCCTACTTGATTACTAACTCTTGAGAGAAGGCTTGCACGTTGCAGAAACTGAAGAAGTGACAGAAGTTACTTCTGTCAGTGTTAACTGAACAACTAAGTAGCAAATCGACAAGGACTCAGGTATTTCAGACTCAGCCTACAGTGCTGATTGCAAAAGATCATCCACATGTATGAGTTTTGGCAAAAACATACACAATATTATCTGACCCTTTAAGTAGGATAATGGCAGGAAAAATAAATACCTCTAAATCTGCAGAGAAATGAATTTCAACAAGGCTTCAAGATGAAAATGAAAATTTACTGTGGCCCAGGAGCATCTCCAGAAGAATCTTAAAGCTATGACTGAAGGAAGGGTGAGAAGGTTCAAGGTGATTAGGCAACGAAGCCAGCATAGCACTGAGCGCAAATACGAATCTAAGCCAACTGTGCTGGGGAAAGGGCAAGGAGCACAGGCCATGCAAGGGAAATATGGCTCCTTGAAAGGTGTTTTTCGGGTGCAAGTTAGTTATCCCAGAGCTAAACTCTAACCTCAAAGCAGTATTCAGTATTCCCCAAAATGTCACTTGCCCATGGAGTGAGACACAACTGAATTTACACTGGGAATATTTTCGACTTGTTTTCCAGACCACTATCTACATAGTTGCCTCCCTTCCACCTGTTCCAATTCTATTCTTACCATTTTCATTTCCCATGTAAGTCTGATGTCTTTTAACCCTCAGATGTAGAATTTCCTAGGTGAAGGGAACCTCCAAGAATTATCCAGGCCACTGCCCTCCTCTTACAGAGAAGGAAACTGTTCCAGAGAGGTTAGTAACTTTCCAAAGGTCACAAAATTAGAGGCATAGCAGAACTGCTATGATGTTCCACAGGCAGGAACATGATCCTGCCTGCTGGCTTGCAGCCCTCTCAGTCCTTCACTGTGGCTGCTAAGTCACGAAGATTCGAGTTTTGCTGTCAAGCAGCACATTGGAACAGGCTTCCTTGTTTGGGGTAGGACAATACACTGAGCTGTCTTCTATTCTGTGGTTACTCTGCTGGGCATCATGCACAGGGACCTTCTGCCTACACCAACTGTCATTCACATTTAGTCTGATATTACAGCTCCCTAAGATTTTTGACTAATAAGAAAGTTAAATGGCTAATAAATATCGTGAATTATTTCAAAACCTTTTTATAGACAAATACTTTATTTTTTTTAATGAATTTTATTTTCTCAAGATCTTTTCCTTTTAAGTCAGGGGTCCCCAACAATGGTCCCTGGCCTGTTAGGAACCAGGCCGCATAGCTGGAGGTGAGCAGTGGGCCAGCAAGCTAAACTTCTGTATTTGCAGCCGCTCACCAGCACTAGCATCACCGCCTCAGCTCCACCTCAGACCAGCAGGCATTAGATTCTCATAGGAGCACCGGTCCCTGGTGCCAAAAAGGTTGGGGACCGCTGTTTTAAGCCATAGCAGTGCCATTACAGCAGGAAATGTTATATCTTGAATGCCAGGTGCATTTTAAAAAATAATCTAAATTAAATTAGCTTTTACACCTAACAATAGACTGGGAACAATAAAATGACTCTTTGGAAAAGGAAGAAAGAAACTAATTTAGCACACTAGAAACTAACTGCTATTTCTTAAATCAAAGTGATTGTAACAAGTGACTTCTTGGCAAGGAAAATTATTTCAAATAACCACATCGAGCCAGGAAAAAATGTTTCACGAAACAGCCATTAAATTAATTTTTTCTTTAGGTAGTATAGGGACAAGATAAGAAGCTATATAGTTCAATTCTACTCCACTCCTCAGATATTCTGATACACTGTTCACTGCTTTAGGCCATTGGGGGGGGGGAGGTTCCCAGAAACGTGTGAATCATAATTATTAGTCATCAGTTTGGGAAATTTAGGACATAGTCACTATCAGTTAAACATATTATTATTTACTAAATGTCCAAGATATAAATTTCCTTGGAAACAACTAGTGAAGGCACTAAAGGCTCTGCATATCCCCTAATTTTCCTATTTTGTGGGCTGGTAGATTTTGTGATATTTCACATAATAGTATGAAGGAGACATATATTTAATGAACATAGGCATAGGCAGTCCTAATCAGGGGTGAATCCAGTCCAGAGAGTATGAGGGTGGGTCTTTAAAGAAGAGTTCACAAAGTTATCAACATAAAATTAGACACCAGGCCTTAGAAGGGGCCTATGCAAGTGAGAGGCTTTGAAGCTGAAGCGTCACTAGCTTTGAGACAAGTGTGCCTGGTCCATAAAACATTCATGTGTATGCATGCATCACGAGAGTGGGAATACCTGTACATGGCCAAGATCTACGTATTTCCACACAGTCCTCTTCAACACCAAGCATATTGTAAATACTCTCATACACATTTTTGCTGAGTCCAGATGGCTAGATAGAAATTTTATACGTTATGTTTCAGATTAAATGAATTCCAGTAGGTGGCTTTACTACCTTGTCAGGAATATCTGTCATCCACAGTAATTTATTAGATAGCGATGCCCAATCTGTGGAAAGCCACCTAATGGTTCCTAAGAGAATATCTCAGATCAGTGTCACAGTGCAATTAAACTCAGTGGTTATAAAGAAATGTGGATGATGTGAGGAGGGACAGTGCTGAGTGGTCTAGCTAGCGCAGGGCCCCCAGAATCAATGAGCTGAGATTTGGGTTCAGTCAAAGCTGGGGAACGGGCCATTTACAGTACACAATGTTTTGCTTCTGTCCCACGTCTGAATCCAGCACAGGGAGAATGCTCCAGTACATCTTAATTATGGCAAGAGAAAACAAGAAGAGAGAAAAATCTCTGAGCACCTTAACTTTAAATCAACCCACATAGCCTTCCGCCAGAAGAAAAAGATGTACCTTGAAAGAAGATTCAAGAATCACTGGCTTCTGGGATTTGACGCAAATCTCTACCTTAACACAGCAGAAAATCATTACTGTCCCATTAACTTCAGAAAGTAGATTAGACCTTTCTGCTTTTTCTCTCTTAAGGCTCTTGGATCTCCACGGTGCTAGCGAAGTGCAGCTTGGACCAGTAGCAGCAAGCGTTAGAATAAAAATCTGAAAATAACACTTTCACTCTGACACGCCAACTCACTATTTTTAATTGTGGCTCGTTAAAATTGTAAATAGGAGAATTATGTTCACCTCTACTACAGTTCCGCTGCTGCAGTAAAATCATCAAGCTTCTGCTTCCGTGCCGAAAGGAATACTTCTGCTTTGCATGATATCACCACAAATGGAGAGCTATGATTCACTAATTTTCCAACAGCAGCCATCACATGTTTCTACTCGCTGTTGGACAGAGGCAGGTAGACAGAATGATTCATTTAAAAATCAACGGAAAGAAGGGTAAAACACAAGTCAGTCAAAAGATGGTATCTGAAAAATTCTAAATCCTTCTAGGAGGCATTCCAGAAGTGCAAGCCCGCTTGCAGAATTTCTACAAAGAATTCAGGCCGAACAGACGCTATTAACCAAAGCGAGAAAGAATCGGCTCCAAAGAGGAACGTGAAACTACCCATCAGAAGTCTGGCTTTTGTCTTACAAGTGTTATTTTCTTCAGTTACTAATAAGGAAAATTTTCTATCTTCCATTTAGCCATATCCTATAGGACCTTGTTTCTTAAATTAGAAAGAGAATTATATCTTATTAACAACTATAGGTACAACAAAGTATTGAAAATAAATACCTTACACATAAAAAAATAAAAGTATATTTGAAACACTGTGTTAAAAAATAAATTAAGGGCCATACACAAAAGGACAAATGTTGTATGATTTCAGGTATATGTGGTACCATAAAGGTAGAAAGTGGAGTTGAGGTTTCTTGGGAGAGGGAGGAATGAGGAGTTAGTGCTTAGTAGGTACAGAGTTTTTGTTTGGGATGATGAAAAAGCTCTGGAAACGGATAGTGGTGATGGTTGCACAATATCGTAAATGTACTTAATACCACTAAATTGTACACTTAAAAAGGTTAAGGTGGTAAATTTTACATTATATATATGCTACAGTTAAAATATCCATATTTAAAAATCAAATTAAGGATATTTTTAAAGTGGGTGCTGGACTGATGGATGACTGGGTCCCCAAGACAAGGGGGTTGCTATTGGCTCATTGACTCCTCTAAGTGGATGAGGGCAGTGCCAAGTGAGGAAAAGAGTGAGACCAATGTGGGTGCTTACCAGGAAAAGAGAGAACACCATGCTCATTCCTGCAAAACGAGTACAACTGCAGGTGAGATAAGCCTCTGAAAACTGGCACGAGCAGAGGTGCCAAATTATGTACAAGTTTTGATTAAAATGCATTAAGCAGGTCAGCTTTTTTGGAGAATCTAATTGCAAATCAATTTCAGTGAGCATATAACCCCTCCAAAATTTGTCAAGTTAACAAACACAGATTTGGGTTGAACTTACATAATATGTGCTTGTAGGTTCACTAGCCATGACCTTTGATAGTTGGAATTAAACTTCCCCTTTCACTAAATGTCATTCCAAATTCCAGGCAGCATGTGGAAGCAAAAGCTGCTCTGCCTGTTGCTAAGTGTTTTTCAGTACAATAAATTTCAATCAGATGGAAGAAGCAAAGTGCTTACCTTAAATATCTAGGGTTCTTTCAATGGACTTACTCCCAAACTCTATTTTACTGTGAAGAGCATCTTCTCTCTGCATGCCCACCCAACACAGGATGTCAGGCGCTTACAAGTGGCTAATTTGATGGGCTCTTAGAAATGGCCACCTGCCAGCAGTGTCATTTAGAAAGATGTTGGTCCTGAGGCGAGCTGAAAATAATTTCTTACCCATCAACCTCTACAAAGTAGATTAGGTCCTTTTGGGGCTTTAGTTTCTCTGAAAGCAATAGAGTGCTAACGAAGTGGTCTTAAACCAGTGGAAGAGAACAACCCTCGTGGAGATTGGAATTCAGAAGTTGCTCGGTACAAGTAGAGGGTGATGGCAGATTATAGGCTAGGGCTCAGGAAGTGCAGGGTTTGAATCCTAACATTATTCCGATAAAACGTGTGATATTCTTCAGCACTAATATAACCTAACCCATTATAATAACATAATTTGAATGTAAAAGTCATACTCCTTAAGATTTGTGTGTGTGGCGTGAGGATCAGATGAGATAAAACATGTACAGGCACAAAAGAATTAGTTTAACTATTATTAGATTGATTAATTTCCTCTTTAAAAGGAAAAATGTACAAAAAGTGTCTCCCAAGTTGTGTGGAGGGAAGCTTTTAAAATAGAATCCATGTATTATGGAGCATCTACCTCACTGGAGGTCCAGTGCTGCTCTCTGTGGGAAACACAAGTCTTTAATTTGGGGGAACTCAGAGCCTAACAGAGCAGATAAGTAAATCGCTGCTAAGTCTGATCATAACCCCTCCTCCCATTCCAAACCTTCAATGGCTCTCCACTACTTAAGAAAAAAATTCCAACCCTCAGTATGGGGCTAATCAATTGTTTTCATCTATAAAACAGGGATAACTGTTAAAAGGAGTTGTGATCAGAGCTAATTTATCTAAAGCACCAATCATGGAACCTGGTGTAAGGTAGCTACTCAAATAATAGTTCATATTAATTATTATTATCATTATTATTAAAATGACCTATCTTTTGTTCCAATCTCCCATTATTCCACCTCACAGACCTTTCACTGGACCCAAACTGGTCCACAGCATTCCTCAAACACACACTACCCTCTCCCTTTGTTCACTGTTCTCTGGTCTGGGATGCCTTATTCCCATCTCTGCCAGTTGGGATCCTAGCCATAGTTCAAGCTCAAGCTCAAAATACCTCCTCCATGTCCCCACCACTCCCGAACTGGACCAAACACCTCACTCCTTCGTGTTTCCACAGCATGTTCTCACCTTCCCTAGTGGAGTTCACCCACATGTTTCACCTTTCCTGAGTATAAAATCATAAATTCAATTTGAAAGAAGGCACTAAGAATAAAGGTTGGAAAAATTTTATTATGAACTGAGCAACTGTCTAAGTGAATACCACAAAAGTGACATGATAATAACAGCTAACATTTTTGAAAGCTTTACGTACATTAACTCATTTCGTTTTTACAACTCTGAAAGATGCTCTTTTATTTTTCCCTATGATTTCATAGGTGGATAAACAGGGACCAAAATAAGTTAAGTAACTTGCTCAACATTACACAGCTATTAAGTGGCAGATTTGTATTGAGGCAAAAGGAAGTTTGCCTCAAGCGCCTATGCTCTTAAACACCATATTATTTTGTAGTTTCCCCAACAGCATATTAGCAATTTATTATGTACAACTAAAAAAAAAAAAATCTATGATGACTGTAATTAGTTTTCTCAGGGCTGGATTTGAAAATTTGGATATCCATCGAGGTATCCTGTTCTGAATTTAGATCCTTAAAGTTTCATGAAGAGTTATATCTTCTGCTTTGCAGCCTTCCTAATTGAGGATCCTATGCTTACAGACACTTCTGCTTGTACTAACCAACACTAGACAGCCTTAGCTAGGCTACAGCCACAATATCACCACAGGGACCCATGTATATGGTCTGCAGAGGGCAGTTCAAGATAAGCACCTACTACATACAGAAGCACCTGAAGCTGTAATGAAAATTGCAATAGTCTATTGCCTTCTTGGGTTTTTGTCACTAGGTATTTAGGATGCATTCAAGTACTAGATCTCATAAAAGAGCAATTCAACAGTTGGTACCTCCTGGTAAACAAACTGTGGCAATAACCGGAAAAGACTGAAGCCCAGTGGATGGTGCAGCAGAGAATAACTAAAGATAAACTGTGAGTCTGCATTCATTCGCCTGAGCCATAGCCGATTTCTCAACGGACCTTCTAAACGGCCAAAAGGGTCAGGCTTTTAAATGAATGCAATGCTCAGGACCGATAAATAAGAAATTGAGCAAAGGTTCTCCACTATGAAAAGATCAACGTATATGAAATGCTGAAAAGTGATGTGGTATGTCAAGTTTTGATGACAGTAGTCATGTTGGTGATTGGCCAATTTGTTAATTTGTTAATCTAATGATGGAGCAACTTTTATCATGATTTTATAGGCAAGAAAACTAAAGGTTGGGTAAGAATATCACGTGAAAAACGTGGCAATCTCAAATTGAAATTCTCTATTCCAAATTAGTGACTCAAACTAAAAAAATTAATGGGAAAAATTTATATATGAGATAATATATAATATTAAACAATATTTCTTTGATATCAAAATATTGCTTAAAAAGATGTATAAAAATAAAAAAAATAAAAAGATGTATAATATGCCTCACACATTGATCACGATAAAAATCCTATTCTGAGTTCCTTGTTTACAAGTGCAAATGATAATTTTTTTTAGTGGCATTTTTATCATGTGATATTAAAACATCTTACTCCTCCCTTTGAAAAGGAACTTTTAAGGATGCCAAATTAATTTTGGAGATGACTTCATTTTACTTAAGCCAAGATATTTTTTTCTCCTTTGCTATTTTAACTAAATAGAATTCTTAGAAATTAAAAAATAGTAACAAGTATATTCCTAGAGTAGAATAGCCTTTCAGAATTGAAAATGTTGCATCAATCCTTTAATGTTATCCAGTCTTGGCTTTTTAAATTCCCTTAAGAAAAAAAATACCACATATTCATATTATGTTGCCAGCACTGGATGTGTCATTTCTTTGGATTTCTGATTTGGCTGATATGATTTTTCATGACATAAGACAGTTTAAAAAGCAATTTCTAGTTACTTCACAAATGTGACTACTGAGAAACCAATGTGATTCTACCTGATGTTAGAATTTTTTAATACTAAAGATTCATTCTATTAGTTTAGTTGGCCTGACGCTGAATCCAACTACTTTTATAAAAATCATTTAATCAAAAAACATGTACTTTTCGCAATTTTTATGACACAGTAATTAACACTGAGCTTATCTGAAAAAATGTAAATCTTACTTGAAAGATTACTTGTATATTTCAAAATGAGTTCTTTCCTTTCTTCTTACCCTCCAAAAATATTCCCTAAGCTATTTTATATGCAGAAATGGGCTTAATATTTGAAACACTAGGTTTAAAATAAACCAATCTCCACCCTCATGAGCCTTCCACAAAGGTGTCTACATAAACAAAAAATTTCAATACACAGTGCTAACAAGAAGAGGAGACATTAGGCCTCAATGAATGAGGAAATTTACCTTGTAGAGAAACAGAATTTTATGCAGAAGAATCAACATGTAGAAAGGCATTGTTATAAAAAAAAATAGTAGGTTCAGAAAGGAAAGATGTGTTGTGTGGAGAGACAGAAGGGATGGGAGATGAGATTTAAATGGTAAACTGATAATAAATTCCTCGGGGTCTTGATGGCATGGAATGAAGTTTACATGTTACCTTGTAGGGAAAGGAAAGCTAACAAAATCCTTTCAATTTTTCCTTTCACTTCATGGTATTCATTCATTACTATGGAGAATACCATAGTATTTATAAAGAAAAAAGTACCAATCACTCTAATGCTACAAACATCTTCATTTTTGTTTTATTTACTTCTAATCTTTGTTGACAGGCATACATTTTCATCATTACTTTGTAATCAATGTATAGACACAAATTTGAAGTATGAATTTTATACTTAACATGGTATTAGAGAAACCTTTTCATACTTCCACATGCTATCAAGGGTTTTCAGAAATGGGAATAATTCAACTAGACCTTTTCTTTAGGAAGGTAATTCCCAACATAGTAGGATGAATGGAATACAGAATGAAAGACTTAAGGCAAGTGGCCTCTTTTGGAAGATGCTGCAGTGGTCCAGGTAAGTGGTGCTAATGGTCTGAAACAGAACAAAGGCAAGGGGATGAAAGAAAAGTGAGTAGAATATAAAGTATTTAAGAGGTAAAACTACAGCTTGTGATCAAGGGAACAAGTATAGGAAGGGGAGATGGTGTCCAGCATCAGTGACTGGCTAGCTGATGATCCTGTATCTCTAACAAGAAACCTGTAAATGGAGGCAGGATATTGACAGGTGTAGATTTAGCTTCAAGTCGAAGACACCTATATGATATCCAGCTGGAGCCATTTGGGAGGAAGTTGGAAGCCAATAATCTTAAACTTGGAAGAGAAAGAGAGCAATTTTAGTCATTAGAGCAGAGTTGATAATGATGCCATGATGTGATAATGCCTTCAGCGAGAGCATGTGCAGCAACGAACACTGGTGAGTTTCTTTCAGTTTTCACTCCAACAGTGAGCAAATGTGGCAGTTTAATTCTAATTTCTTTTGATGCACAGCAAACACGTCTCTTCAAAGCTCTGAAAATTGTCACCGAGGAAGGGTACCTTCCAAGTAAATCAATATCTGTTTTGATGATGCCTAATATAAGACAATGCACTGCATTTCCTGAGCCGGTGTGGTTTTACTCACAGTTAAACCAAACCACACAGCTCCTCTGAAGAACTGATGCAATTATTAGCCTGTGATAGTATCAGCAAGAAGAGTGAGTTATAACACATTTCACAGAAGGCATGCTTGGTACTGCTTTACAGAATGCTGGGCTTAGGTACATGATAGATATCTAACTCCTCTGAGCTAGAAAGCACTTAAGGAGCTTTCTAATGATGGTCTCCAGGAGGGCACTGGGCTGGCTCTTTTCATATTTAATCTGCCTTCCAAAAGCAATGCCTCTGATGTAGGTGGCCATTTGGAAATCTGGCAGTTCTCAAGGATGCCTCAAGGTAAACAACACAAGTGGCAGAGTTTCTAACCAGACAAATGCTCTTTTAGAACCAACCAGTTTTTCTCTTTTTCCAACCACGGACAGCTACTTGTAAAGAAATAACCCATGCGCTGCTAAATGCCTTCAAAACAGCAATGTCAGCATCTGGGATTTTGCTAAAATCGCATGCGTTATAATTTCTTTAGTTTTGTCCCAAGTTATTGGTCTACCTTAAAGCCTTTCACAAAAAGACTCAAAGACAGTAATGTCAACAACTGCACATTTCTCTCTATTGGTCTACCTTAAAGCCTTTAACAAAGACTCAAAGAGTGTAATGTCAACAACTGCACATTTCTCTTCCATAGTTGACGGCCTCCCCCCCACCCCCGCATGCATCACAAAAGCAGCCCTCACCCCCACTCGCCCCACTGGAAGAAAGCTATGCAGAGGAAACTCTAGTCAGGTTTCCAAAAAGCATGTGTTAGAAAACCTTTTTTGCCTTTAATTCTGCTTTGGGAACTGAACCGTGCTGTTTTTCCTTCCCTTAGCTAAGCATATTTTGAGAAAAAACCCATTCCCAATCTACTCAGTTACACCTTTCTGCTACCTCTCATCATCAAAATTCAATGCAGACTACTCAGGAGATGCCTTCCTGTGCATGAATGTGCCTTTTAACACAACCTTAATTCAGGACTGGCACAACTTCTCTAAGTAAAACTATGATGAAGCAAGAGTCAAAAAAAAAAAAAAAAGTTGCAGAAAAGTTTGAATGCATTTGTCATAGTTACCTTAACAAGCTAATATATTTCCAATTATCCTACTTGTTTACTTATAGGCTGGCTGGGCTTCCATAAGTTCTTCTGTTTGATTTCCAACTTGAACTAGATGTCGTATCTGCTACCAGGGCTGCACCCACCAGCAAGGGCATTCAACAGTTACACCGGAAGCAACAACACCCTGCATCATCCAAGGCCAGGCCTGCCCTTGCTGGAGCAAGCAGAGGAGGGGAAAAGGGGGACAACTGTCATCACTGCAGTCTGTTAACATCAGATTCAAATCCCAAATCTTCCACTGTCACTGTAGGTTCTTTGACGAGTGTTCACTGCAGTTTAACTTTATCCCTTTCAGCAATGGGACTGCACTCCTGCCACCAGAATTGATAACCTGTGAGCCCTGACAGCTGGAAGAAATATCATTCACAATAAAAAGCCAAGGGCAGCAGGTGTGGCTTTGGGAGCCAAGGTCAGAGTGCCTAGGTAACCACAGCACTGCTCTCATCATCAGATCTTTCTCCCATTCTGTCGCTCCAGACCAGCTCCCTATATCTGCTGTTCCTGCTATTATCAGCCTTAGGCAGGGGCTATGCCATTACTAGGGACAGTCAGCTAGTGGTTAAAGAAAAATCCATAAAAAGGTTTCCAGAAGTGTCTCGTACCTGGAGAACATTATACATATAAACAGAATAGGTTTTCTAAGGGTTTGGAGACTATATTGACTTCACATCCTGAAAAGGGAAGGCAATTGAAGAGTGAATGCAACCATCATGGTTTGATGCTGCTTAGATCAACAAACAAATATTTCCTGGGCACCTATGATGTGCTCAGACCTAGAATTTATGCTGCTGGTGAGAAGGCAAAGAGGAAAATGAAAAAGTAGACTCATACAGACAGTTGTTCACAAACCTCAGTGTGCAAAAGACTTATCTGCGGTGAGTTTCTTCGACTCGACATCCCCAGAAATTCTGACTCATTGAGCCTACTGTTGCTGATTCTGCAACTTTATTACATGCATCCAGTCGATTCTGATCAGGAGGTCCTGGGGCTAGACCACCTTTGAGAGCACTGGGCTATGATCTGATTCCTGCCCTGAAGCAGTTTACAACCCAGATCTAGTGATGGCAACCACTCATAAAGCAATGTGTAGCCATATATTCTTTTATGATGCAGTCTCTATATGTTATAGGAGTTCATAAAGAGAGATGGACAGTAAAGTCCTGAGCAATCAGGGAAAACTTCGCAACCATGAGCCAGGCTTAGTGGTCAGGCAGGAATTGGATAGAAGAAGACAGCCCCATGCAATCCTCTTAACCAAACCTTCTGATTCAATGTGACAAGTAGGCCACAGCCTATGGCATAAATGAAGATAAAGACATGGGACAGAAGATTGCCACCAAAATGGTAAAGAGGCTTCATATACTGATTGCAGGGAGGACAGTGTCCCCAGAGGAATCATAAAACTGGCAATTTCAGATAACACTGTTTGCATTTTTACTTTGCCACATTCATGTGGTTTCCTGCACTTCATAATTTAACATTTGTAAGACAAAAAAAAAATGCTGTTATGAAACTCAAATAATGCACCACTCTGAGGCAGACGGCAGCTGCTAACAAGAGTGACATCTGAGCATTTCAAGTCTCATTTACAGCTCTTAAACATCTTAAAGGGATATTTAGTAAGAAAGGAAAATAAATTCTGATCAATGTAAAACAAGGTTTGGGGCTCTGCAGCATTTAAAGACTAGCTGGTAACACATAACACAGTGAGAACAAACACAAAAAGAGTTAAATCCCCAACAGAAAAAGGAAAAACCAGTAATTCAAAAAAAGCCTATCTCGTGTATTCGAATATTATACTCATATAACACTGTTCCATGTTTTCTTTAATGCTACAAGGAATAAATTATTAACCGTGGACAATGCAAGGCCTGCTTGACCAAAGGGCTGGTTCACAGGATCGATGCCAGCAGGGAGAAGGGATCCTAGGTGCCTGACCCTTTTTACCACACTAATTGATCCAATGAGCCGCTCTGCAAATGATGACTCGCCAAGGGCACACAATAAATTCCGTTAAGCAAGAATCAAAGGGTATACTTATTTAATTAATTTAACTAGACCAGACCGCTGAATTTTAAATTTACATAAGACTGTGGCAACCATCGAGGCATGTCCTCTCGTTTTTACAGGTGACTCATTCCAAGAGGACAAGTAAGTTGTCTGAGGTCACCAAGATAGGTGGGCAGAACTGGGCTTCCATCTGAGGCCTCTGTTTCCAAGAAATACAATGACCAAGGCTGATAAAACTTTCTTGGAAGTCCACATTATTTTGGTGTATACCAAAACTGTCATTCAAGGCACTGTATTTACTTAAAAGGTACTTAATAAACATTTGTTGAACAGGACTTGGAAACTCTCAATGCCAACACCTTTGCCCATTCCAATACTTCACTACAAGGTCACAAACTTGCCATCAGATCGATTGCTTTTACGAGGAATACCTAATGCTCTCAGATAAAATGGAATATCTAGAAATGTAGTTTGTTGTTTGTGTGTTTTGTTTGTTTTTTCTTTCTTTTTGAGGGGGAGGTTCTTTTTCTAAGGACAAATGCATTCTACTCAGATCCTACTATTCTGCACATTTCAGAAATAAACACAGTAAATTCAGTTGCTTTCTGGGCTCTCCAACACTAAAATGTTTTCTTAAATATCCTGTTGCTTGGGTTATAGAGAAATAGCCATGCACTTAAACAAGATTCCTGGAACACCAAATAAATTATGACTGATGAAATTTAAAGCTAATGAATTTCAAGTCCTTCAGATGACTTACCCAAAAAGATTTGTGTTTCAAGACAATTCGTGTAGGCTGAAGTTTACGCTTTCTCTCTTGCTCATTGTCCGTAGCAATACTACTTTTGAGGCCTCAAAATAAACTCTTTCATTTCGCTCCAAGATACTGCAGTAAGACAAAACAAAACACCAAGTCAGAATGAAAATGCCAATTCAAGCAGTTAGTTGATATTAAGGGGGAAATCCCTGGTTTTTCTCAGATGTATATTTTATAACCTCAGACAAGCATGTTAATTACCAGAATGAAGCTATCGCACAACTGATCTACATATGGTGCCCTAAAATACTGGATGTGGTGGGGAAGGAAGAAACAAAGCACTTGCTGGTTAGATGCTGCATCTTGAAAATTCTGATATATACCAGTAGGAACATGTTCGCAAAATTTCAGGTTTACTAACTGAAATAACTAAACATAGAAGAATCCATTACATTTAAATAATTAAAGATACTGAAATACAGGTTATTGAGTGTAGAAAGTAAAGAAAGTTTATTTCTAATTAAAACGCATGTGATTCTGCCCATCAAAATCAAACTGACTGAACTAATATGAATATTTTAAATAAAAGGTTACTGGTATCGAACAACAAAAAATAAAGTATAAGAGAGGAAACTTTCCATTTTGCACTACCAACAGGTAATCGAACTTTCTGTCTGACTCGATAAATCCTGACAATGACCTTCTCCACCCAAGTTAGAAAGCAGCATTTACTTACCACACTGAATATGAAATGAATGGTTAAAATATGCATGCCTCTTTACCCCCACTCAAAGCAGCTGATAAAAGCCTACACATTAGAACTGTATGTGACAAGGTCGCTCTGAAAAGTTCTCTCCTGCCTGTTGAGCTTAAAACCCTCGCTTGTCACAGGGTGCTGTTCTAGCTTCTTCTGGTGCTTAGTCAAATCCACCCCACTATTTGTTTCCTGACAACGGCCATTTGAGAGGCTGGAAACAGTCTCCAAAAGATGTTTGCAATTTTTTTTTTTAGCCTTTTATGAGCTCTTCCTCACCTATTTTGAAACCCAACTGGGAAGCTGTCACCTAGTTCTCTAACTACATGACCGCTTCCTACTTGTAATTCTAAAATCTGCCTGTATCTCCAAAAGTTCTAAGGCAATCACTAAAGATCTTGTCATCAAATAACCTAGTTGTAAGAAAGAGCATACTTTTATGCTTCACTAGGTTGTTGGGTGAATAATCAATTCCTTGAAAGCCTTCTAAAGTGACTACTTTATAGAATACTCAGTGTTTTTAAAAAGGATTTTGGGGAGAGTTGCATACATCTGTGGTTAAATTCATGTAGCACTTAAAACGTTTGAGGAGAAAGCTGCTCTTGGTTAATGTTTAAACAAGTGTGTTGAGATTAAGACCATTATATTTTCAGTCTGGCTGAAAGAGAGACTGCCTGAAAATGGCAGGCTTTTTTCTTTCCTTGACGCCATCAATACCCACCGCAAGTGGGGTGTGACAATTTTATTAGTTTTCTGAGTACTTTTCATGAAAATCAGCTCCCACTCAAATGTGTAACAGTAACATATCGAAACAAATCAACATAAGCCAGTAAGTCTAAAGCATAACAAACTTTTTAGTTGAGGGTTTTGGTAAAAACAAAATTTAGAGGAGGAGGATTTAAGCAAACCCACTGTGAGTTACTGGCTGGTATCAATCATCTTTTACTAAAAGTAAATTACTGCATTTTTCTTATACCAACTTTATATATATCATGATAGCAAAATTCTTCCACAAGTGAAGCTGCTGGCTCAGAGAGACTGACGGACCTCTGGAAGTCACACAGCAAGTTCATTTGTGCCTTGTCTAATGGGATTTAATCACTCATGCCTATTGACTCTTAACTGACAATAAGGTTGTTGAATGTAACGTGATGTGGTATTGGTTCAAAAAGTTTACCAGAAGCGCAATACTTTCTCATGGTATTGAGAACTCTTTCTCTCTCTCTTTGTTTTGTTTTTGCCCTAAAGAAAGAAATTCATTTTTGAATTATACTCTTGTTACAAAGTAGAGCAAAATCTGTCTCGGAGAGGCAGAATGGCTCCATTATTAGCTCAGGGTCCTTCACTGGGTGCCAAAGTCTGATGTCCAAGAGCAAGGCTTTTACTATTTGTAGAGGAGAAAGAAATTAAAAAAGGAATCATCTAAATGACAAGACTTTCCATTCTTATCTCTGTAAAAGTGAAGGAGTTGGAAGTGATTCATTTTGTGATTTATAGCCAACCTTCAATTACACATAGTTCCACAAGAATGAGACCGTTTTAATCAAAAGAAAACCACCGAAAATTCTACACACATCCTTATAAGCAAGAATTTCAGCATACTTCTCTCCCTCAGCAAACTTTTCACCAGTGCTACTAATAACCAACAAAACAACCTGCCTTAGGTTTAATTTCCTTTGCCTACCCATTCTTGTCTGCCAGTTGAAGTTATAAATAGATATAAGACCAAAAGTCCAGGAAGGAGAAAAAAAGAACAGGGGCCTAGAGCACTCACAGGTATGCCCAGAACACTGAAAGTTGCTATATAAACATGGATTTCATTCCAGATGATATCCTTACATGGTTTTAAATTTTTATAAGTACTTTTGTGATAATTTTCTGAATAGTTACAAGCAGCAGCAAAGTATATTATATTGACATAAGTCAGAAACGATGGCCTAAAAAACATGAGAATTTTTGTTAGTCTTAGTTTTATAGCTAACCGAATTTGTAAATTTAAGTCACAATCTTCTAAGTAGAATTAGTTTCTTATCTATCAAATAAAGGGACATAAGTAAATATTGTCCATAATTAATTCACAATTATAATTCAAGCTGTTTTTATATATTTGAGTATACCATATCAAATAAAATCTACAAAAACACCATTGTAACTTATATTCTGTATTAGGTATATCTTTATTCTAAAACTCAACAATAGGAGAAGACTAACAGATTCATGGCGGAATATCACCTCAGTGGGGAACGGGTGTTCTTTTCAATAAATAATGTGAGGAAAATTAGCTCTTCATTTGGGAAAAGTCAGATCCCTATCTTACACTATTCAGAAAATAAATTCTAGACAAATTAAACATATAAATATGCTTACACAGATAGATATAGTATTTATTATACTACATATGTACATTATTTTATATAAAATACAGAAAAATAATTTTATAATCATGAAAGGCCTTGTAGGCCATTGTAAAGACTTTGGCTTTTTACTCTAAGTAAAATGAGAAGACTCTAGAGAATGTTAAATGGAGTAGCATTCGGATATACCTTATGATTTAAGGGATCAGTCTGTCTGTTGTATGAAGAATATACAGTAAGGGCTAAGGTTGAAAACAGAGAGTCCATTAGGCACTGCAAAAATTCAAGTGAGACACCCGATTGGTGGACTAAAGTGGTGACATTAGGGGAGAACGTTGTGAGAAGTGGTGAGATTCTGGATATAACTTGAAGGTCAAGTTGACAAACGGTATAAGAGAAAGAAAAGCATCAAGAAGTATCCTTCCAAGCTTTTGACACAATCATCTCTAAAAATGGAGTTGCCATTCACCAAGATGGAAAAGATTATGGGAGAAGCAAATGTCAGGGAGCTCCATTTCTCCATGTTAGGTTTAAGATACTCATTCCACATCCTAGTGAGATACCAAATAGACAGTTGGATACAAAAGTTTGCATTCATGGACATGTGGAAAGCAGTTATTAGTTAAAACATGAGTTACTGTCACAGGCAGCCTCCAAGATGGTCCCCAGTGTTCCCAACTCTTGGTATTCATGCCCTTGAATAGTCAGTCTTCTCCCCTTGATTTTTGACTGGATTTCATGACTCTCATCTGGCAAACAGAGTGTAACAAAGGTAATGGGGTGTCATTTCTAAGACTGGGTTACCAAAAGACTGTGGCTTCCATCTTGGGTGCTCTTTTTTATTTTCTCCTGGATTACTCACTCTGACGGGAGCCAACTGCCAAGTTGTGAGGCTATCCTATGAGGGCCCCACATCGCCTGCTAGCATCTGTGTAAGTGAACCTGGTCACCCTTCAGGTGAATTTACACCCTAAGGGCTTGACTGCAACCTCACAAAAGGCCTTGAGCTAGAAACAACCATCTAAGATGCTCCCTGATTCTTACTTATAGAAACTATGGGATGATAAATATTTCTTGTTTCAAGCCAACAAGTTTTAGGGTAATTTTGTACACATCAATAGATAACTAATACAGTGATGAACTCCAAGCACTGTTATAGGAGTTTTATGTGACTTTTTATAGTTGGGGAAACTGAGTCAAAAAGAATTACATCACTGTCAATACCACACATGTGGGAGAGGTGGGAATAAACTCAGGCCACTTGACTCCAGAGCTTAAGCTCTTAATGATTCCATGACAAAACCCCTCTAGAATAACATTTTCTCCCACTGCAGATGTGCATACCTGAAATTTGACTTTCCACTAACATCATATACTTTATACAAACAATGGTCCATATGCATCTTCACCAAACTTCTTAGCCTGCCATGTAGCTCTACAATTCTTCTATTTTTGATATCCCAAATATACTACAATCTATATTCAACTGTCAAAGAAGATGGAAAGGTGGCCTCTTGCGGTTTGAAGAGTAACCTCATTCTGGTTCTTTAATTTCAGTCTTACTCTGGCTGATTTAACTATAAGAGAATTTCCAGCACAGTTTGTAAGTGCTCTAATACATATTCCTGTAGACTGAATGTCCCTTTACACATGTAAAGAGTTCTCCCTAAAATTACTCAGTGGTGAAAAAAATAACAAGGTATTAAATAAGATAGCCACATGCTTGATTTTTTTAAGAATAAGAGAAAATAAATTTTCATTTGCAATAGAAAGTTACTAAGGATTCAAACAATATTGTTTTAAAGTAGGAACTGGCAAGACCAAAATATAAAAAATAAAAGCTTTTGAACTACATAAAACACAACGACTATTGTCCCTTGAATTATTATAACAAATTAAGACTTCTCTATTCCTTCCCTGACAGACACATGAAATAAAGAAAGAGAAAGAAAGGATCTCTGCGCTTTTGCCTTGATACAAATTCAGAATGGCAGTCAGAAAGGAATCTGGTGCTGGGTATTTTATCATCTTATGTTTTAGGCAGAAAATGCCTATGGAGTAGCAGTCAGGAACATGTTCTTCATCTATTCTGTGGAATACTTTTGTTTTAACTGTTAGAGTTGTGCCCACAACCAATAGAAACCAAAGAACTGGAAAGGAAGAAACACACACACACACACACACACACACACATCCACTGCCCTTTATAAATCTTTCTGTTACAAAAAGCAACTGTTTTATAGAATCATGATGATGCCTCACCAAAGGTATTTTTTTGCCATTTAAAAATACCAAACAGTAGTAATAGCTCCTCAGCTAGACTGCAAGGACTTAACCTGCAATTTGGGCAATTTGTGTTGGGATGGGATCACTTTGTTTTATGACACAAGGAGCAGATGCTACTCATTAACACACAAAAATATCTAAAACAGAGTTTTAAAAACATTTGAGTCTGGAAACATAAGTAAAAACAGCTTTCAAGATTATAAGCAAAATAATATAATACGATGAAGTATGAGTAGTTTTCTTTTTAAAAAGAGTCAGTCAGATTAGCTGGTAGACTTTCATGGGCCATCCCCTAAATTAAAATATGGATTTGAAGAAAAGTATCTGCTAAATCTTGCTTTTTATTTTGGAAAAATGGGGTGAGGGAGGCATATATCATGTATTTGACAGTGTGTTCAATGGGATGCTATAGTCCATTGTAGAACATTATGTTACACTAAAGATAAAAGGAGGGCAAAAAAGGTTGACATAAATTTGGGAAACAATTTTGAGAGACCGTGGTATAGTAATATGTATTATAAATCTCTAAGAGGGAAGAAAACATGCATTTTGGTTTAAAATATATTTTTCCAGAATAAAGAAGCAACCAGTAAACATGCATTGACCAGAATGCACCCTAGCAAACAATATACTAGGCCAGTGGTTTCCAAACTTTTTGATCTCAAGTCCTCTTTACACTCCTAAAAATATATTGAGGACCCCAAAATCTTTGACTAATTCGATATTTAACAATACTCATAGTATTAGAAATTGAAACTGAGAGAATTAAAAATATATATGTATTAATTCATTTAGTACAAGTAATAATATGCCCGTGGCATGTTACATAAAAGAACATATCTTTATGACAAAATAACTACGTTTTGAAAACAAAAAAGTAAGTGTGAAGAATGACACTGATTTAAATTTTCACATCTCTTTAATATCAGGCTTAAAAGAATACAGTTCAATTCTCACATGTGTCTCTGAATTCAATTTGCTGTGCTATGTTGTTTGGTTGAAGTATAGAGAGAAAACTCAGCCTTCATTTTCAGCTAATTGTAGAAATTTTCCTTTCATATCACACCCAAACCTAACAAGTGGTAGTTTCTTAAAGGACAGTGGCAACATGGAATCAGAAACATACCAATAAACTACTTGTAGCCTTTTATATTAAAATTCATTGATTTATCTTGCACTCTGGATGGATCTTTTACCATGTATAATTTTGTAACACGAAGGCATAGGTCATCTGGAAAATAATATTAGTTCACTGAATTATGCAGATCTTCCAAATGAAGACACATTACATTACACCATTATCACATGTCATGTACCCTTTGAAAAACTCCACTGTACACTTGCGAGAGAATAGGAATGAAACTGGTAAATAATGTCTTAGTAATGTTATAAAAATAGTTGACTTCGCAGACCCCCGTCACCTGTCCAACAAGGTCTTGGGGTGTTCAAAGTGAGAAATGCTAACCAAGCAGACCTTCTAAGCTCTACAGATGCCACTCAAAACTGAGTTTCCATCTTGTCCTTGGCCCCTGCAAGTCTAGCCAGCCCTAGCTCTCTAGCAACCTCTGGGTTCAACCCAGTAAGGGCTGTTTACCCAGGCTGACGTGGCCATGATAGAAACCACGAGGGGACCAGAGGACAGGGTTAGCCATGAAGAAAACATTTGTTTATTTGGACTTCTACCAGGTAAAAATCTGTGAAAGGTATGCGTTTTAGACTTCTTTAGCAAACGCTTTCTTCCAATCTAGGCTTTACTAATCTAGTAAGAATTTGTTTTTTTAACTAAAGACAAAGGATTTTTTTTTTTTTTTAACTAAAGACAATGAACTTTTTAAGTACCCGGGAAGAGATTCAGAAAGATTTTTTTTTTTATGAAACCAGTTAACGAAGCAACTATCTAGTTATAAATCATTATCTGTTTAAGAACTAAAAAGAACTACTGAACAACATTGGTTATCTTTGGGTGTTAATGTACACATGCAATAATAATAATAGCTAGTATTTGAGTGTTAAGCCTTCAGATTACATTATCTCCTTAAGCCTTACAATCATCCTAGGTGGTAGACACCTTCATTATCCTACTTTTAACAAACAAAAAATGGAGGTAGATGGAGCTAAATAACATACTCGGAGAACTAAATAACCGACAGATTCAGGACTCCAACTTTTATCTGTCTGACACCAAAGAGTCTCTCTTAATGATTTATATGCTGCCTTATTCCCAACAGTTTACTGAACTTCAGCAATCCTGTTTCGCCCTCTGGCAGTTATAGAAGTCCCCCCTCAGCTTCAGAGAACACGTATGTTCCAAAACCTCTAGTGGAGGTCTGAAACCATGGACAGTACCTAACCCTATATATACCATGTTTTTCCTATAAACACATACCTTTAATAAGGTTAATTTATAAATTAGGCACAGTAAGAGATTAACAATAACTAGCAATAAAATAGAACAATTAAAATAATATAGTGTAATAAAAGTTACGTGAATGCGAATGTGGTCTCTCTCTCTCTCTCTCTCTCTGAAAATACTGTACTGTACTCACCCTTCTACAGCAATTATGTGAGATGATAAAATGCTAAAACTTATTCCTGACTCTGCGTAACCACCTCTTACTTTAAATGGCTTGGTGGCACTCATTTCAGGGGATCCCTTGATAAAGTCTTCATGTTGGCTTAATGCCGTTGCCCCACATTGCTGTCAGACAGAACACATTTTTTGTTCATGTCTTCCACCCACGAGTTGAATGCCCTTTTCATCTTAACTAAGCACTTGAATTGCACTATGGCCCTAAGTTTCGCAGTCCAAGGTACAAGAGCAAAATCAGTATGAAGATTTCTTTCTTTCTTCACACTTTTAAAGGTAGAAGATTCATTCTTACTGTAAGTCAGCAATCTCGGCATACAATTTTTTTTCTTTTTTAAGTTGAGAACATCCACCTTTTCACTTTAAAGGAAGCACTTAATGGTTTCTCTTTGGCATTTCCGAATTGCCGGCATCACTATTCTTGCACTTTGGGGCCATTATGAAGTAAAAAAAAGGTTACATGAGCACAAGAATTGATGCACCAAGACAGTTGATCTCATAACCAAAATGACTACTAGTGACTAATAGGTAAGAGTGTCTACGGCATGGAGAGTCTGGTCAAAGAGATGGACAGGACAAGACAACAGATTTCATCATGCTACTCAGAACTATGTGCAATTTAAAATTTATGGATTGTTCATTTCTGTAATTTTCCATTTAATATTTTCCAACCATGGTCAACCCTGAGCACTGACATTACAGAAAGTGAAACCGTGGATGAGGGGGGACTACTATATTCCAAAAATCATGAAATATCCTCTCATTTCCTTATTTCAAAGTGAGGTGCTACTCGATGAATTAGTTCAGAGCCCACCCTAATATATGTAGATGCAGAAAGATGCTTTTCCCTTCCCAAAACAGACTGGTTATCACATGAAAAAGAAGTCTCACTCAAAAATCATATATGCTGGATGCTGCGAAGTCCAATTTTTCGATTCTTAAAAGGTCATGAGGTAGGGGCACTGGTAATGACCCAAGGTGCCCTCAAGTCCATATTCTCTCCTTTTTCCTCTGAAAGCACATGTATGAAACAAGGGCAGTAAGAACATGTGTCATCTATAAGGCACCCAAGGAAGGCAAGGAAGTGGTATTATCTTTAGCTCCCTCAGGTCAGATTGTTCACTGTACACCTCTGACCCCCTGCCCATCATTTCTCTCACCTTGATGGCTTTCCTTCTGCTAATCTAGAATCATTCAAAATCTAATGAATATCTTTCTAGATTCATCTTAATCATTTTCCAACACCCAACTCAAGACATCTGTCCTTGTAGAACTACTCCAGCTCTCCCTTTCTTCAAAGAGCTTGTGGGAGAGACTCCCAACAACGTGGGTTTACTTGTGAACTCCCCAACTGGGGGCAATGTTGCTTCATTTGCGTGAGTCTTGTCTTTCATAGTAGATGGCGAGTGTTCTCAAGACCTTCTGGAGAATCTCTCACAGCACTTTCCACAGTGCCGAATACAAAATACCACGGTTGCTCCTAATTTTCTTTAATTGGGTGAAGACTAAAGAACACAGGGATGCATTTTCATGTTGATTTTATTTTTAAACATCTTTCCCTTCGGTCCTAAGATTAAACAAAATTATCAGTGTAATTCAATGAGAAGTTTTTAATATTGTTTAAGAGAATAGTAGTCTATACTGCAATCTGTCATGTTCACTGGGAAGTTCCATGCCAGTTACTTGTGACACTCTCAGAATAGAAAGAATTAGGTTCCTCCTAATGTGAACTGATTTTAGAAGAAAGTGGGATAGTATACCAACTCTCAACCAAAAAAAATATGAATTTGGAGTGTACCCTGAAATCCACTGATTACATTATGCCTTATTTAAATGCTCAGCCATTTTTAATGCCATTCTTTACCTGCAGTCCCACATCCTATTGAAATGCTCTGTGTATCTCTGTTTTCAACATAAATGGCACGAACTTACATGGAGTTTTCTAATAAATATTAAAAAGCCTGTGGGCACAGACTATAGGATACATGAGAATTCAGCTCATTCTCTTGGCACCATAATTATTTTCTGAAAAACTGTGCTACATACTTTGTATAAAATGGTACAATCTAATATCAAGTGATAACAACAGTCTTTCTGTACTATGTCAAACTCATGAGACATTTTGTTCTCCTCCAAAACTCCCCTCTCTCTAAGAGAAACCAAATAACTTGGAGGCTTGTGTATTAGCAGGAGACATGATTAGAAGTGGATCTATTTGTTTTTGTTAGTTGGTTGATTTGTTTGTTTGTTTATTTGTTTGTTTGTTTTTACCATGCCAAATTTCTGTACAGAAGTTAAGAATGGAAAACCACTGTAATGGCTCATATTAATTACTGTGACAGACTCTCTAACTTGAAATGTTAGTTTCCCACTTGTAAATTCCACCACTGGATTTACAGAGTCATGCAAATTTTGGCCTTCCTCTGAAACTTAACAGCCGGACCTTAATCTTCTTTGCATATATCATTCTTGGTGGAAATTTTCAACAACCACAAAGGTGGGGAAAAGGGTGTGTCACGTATTGACACACCCTTAGTCATATTTCCTGATGTTGCCATTTTAGTATATTTTAAATATTTACTTACGGCAACATTTAAGTAATTATAGTTTATGAAGCACTGTTCTCTTTTTCTATCTTGGCAGACCTGCTCAGTGTGCTGCACCACAAAAGAAAGTTCTCTGAATCACTGTCATGACTTAGTGAAGGGCTGAAGATCTTATTTGGTGAATGTCAACTTCTCCCATTGTTCTTAAAATCTGAAGTGAGCAATCTTAGGCTGGCAACGTTTTGAAAACTGCTTTTCATGTTATACACAACTTCTCCCTTCTGTCTCCATCCACTTTCACATTGGTGTTGCCCACACCCCCCCTCTTCTTACTTGTGAGCATCTGATACTCTAGACCGCTCAAGTGAAGCTGAAGGTGCCACAAACTAAAAGACTCAGACAAGAAAGGGTAAGCTAAATTATCAAGGTAAACAGTGAAGCAATGTTGGGTGATAAGAGACTCTGGGGTCCCATTGCTGTTATGGATCCAGTAAGTCTATTCCTGATACCGTGACATCACTGAGTCATCCAAACTGGAAATATCTGAATCAACATCTCTGCCTTCCCCCTTATTCCACAAGTGAACTGGTTCTAAATCCTATCAATTCTACTTCCTGGTTATACTACTTGAATCCCTCCCTTTCTACCCAACATTACTGCCTCTGCTCTTACCCACCACTCTTGCCTTCCCACCAGGTTTCCAACTGCTCTCATGGTCCTCCAATCAATTCTCCAGATTGCCACCAAACCAGCCTCTAGAAAACACAGATCTGATAACTATATTTCCTAAACTAAAAAAGCCATAGACAAATTACAGTATAACCTTCAAACTATCACTGAAGAAGAAGGGGGGATGTGAAAAACATCGGTAAGTCACACTTTGAGATCCCATTACCTTTCCCCTTTCGTCGTGAAAGGGCAAGAAAGAAGAGAGCTGGAGAAAATAGATGTGGAGAATCTGCAGAGGGCCAAGAAACAACATTTCATTCACAGATTTCTTTTAGGGTTTACTTGGCTCAACTGTATTTTGGGTCAGTTTAAAAAAAAAAACTTAATATGACTTTTAATCATTAAAAATAATCCTAGAAGCATGTCCTGTTATGCACTGCCAAGTTGCCTTGATGCATTTCATTATTGCTTGAAAGGCCACATATTAAAAACACTACTTGAAGTCAAGCAAAAGAAAATAAAATGATTTCGGGTATTTTTTAAAGCAGTTGCTAAAACAGAAACAAATGTTATTTTTAATCTCTGGCTCACTGTAAACTGACAAGATATGAATATGAATTTTACCAAGTAATGTATAATAACTGCTCATACTCACCATAACCACATACCAACAACTCAATGTTTTATTTCTCTTGGACGTGACATGTGGAACGTATCGTCTAGATGACAAACCATCCTCATTCAAGTAGATTTACTTTAATTTTTGTTATCGTGACATCATTAACATAAGAAGCTTAGTACATAACTATTCTTAAATTTGGTTTTAAATTTCTAAACAAGTGAGAAACAATATCTGAAAAATTGTAAGCTGATGACCCGATTCTCTAAATGCTAGTCAATTCGCCAACACACTTATTGAATATGTGCTTTGGAAAGAAATTCTGCCAGACGCTTGTCTGGAGTAAAAAGTATCTGATATGGATCATGTCCTCAGAAAGTTAATTCTCCATCTGGGAAGACAGCAAATGGCACAACTTCTTTGCAATAAAGTAAGAAAATAAGAGAAGAGCTTCAGCATGTCAGAAGAGGAAGCCGGTTTACGTAGGGGAGGTTGTCAGGGAAGATTCCATACAGAAAGTGGGCTTACGGTCTAGACAGATAAGAATTCTGAACTCTAAGTTTCTATTCCCAAAATGAAAGCCCCAGGAAAAGAGCGAACAAATTGATTCATTTCTGGAGTTAGCAATTATTGAGCAACTGTATGTTGTTATGTATGCGTTAAGAAATTCATCAATGTTATCTCTAAGCTTCCAAGCAAATTTGTAATGACAGTCTGGGAGAGCTGATATGAAAAGGCCTTAAGAGTCACTGACATTTCCAAGAGTCATTAGTTCTTGAATATGAGTAAGCCCAAATCGTATTTACATCAACAACAATTAATCATGCAGAGAAGTCTTAACAAGAACAATCGAGGGTCAAAATCATTATTTTTAAAATAAATATGGCTTAATACAACAGAGGTTAGTAGATGCCAAAAGCAAATCGCATTCCCCTGAATGTAACTAAAATGACCCAAACGTCAAGAACTTCATATACTTATTTATCTTGTCTCTAACATCAGTATTATGAGATGGTTTCATTTTACACTAAATTATTAAAATGTGTATTTCCTTTAAAATAATTATTCACGTTTTGCTTCTCAAAGTGTGAACCAAGAAACTTTTATGAGGCATTACAGAAGAGTGTCCATTAAAAATACACCCCTTAAGTCCCACTCCTACTTAGGCTCTTGAGGCCCAGGAATCTGGATTTCCTACAAGCCTTCCCCTCACCACCAAGTGAGTACTAGTTGCACATGCCAGTTTTCAAACCTCTTGTCTGAAGTTTCCTCCCCCACCTTTTCCCTCGTTTTCCCTTCTATTAGAATGTGTCTTTGTCAATTTTAACAAATACTTTTCAAAATCCTCCAAGTATTTTTCAGTGTCACACTACATTCACTAAAAGAAAAATCCCCTCTAAAACACTGGAATTGTACTACTGGAAAGGGGGTCATTTCAAATAGTTTTTATAACCCTTCTTTTTCTATACTATCTAGCTCAAGTCAATTAAATGTGTTGGTAAATGCTCTGAGTTGTATAGTAGGCAGAATAATGCCCACTCACACCCCAAAGATGTCCACATCCTAATCCTCATAACCTATGAATGTTACCTCCCATGGAAAAAAAAGGACTTCACAGACATGATTTAATTAAGACTCTTGAGATGGGAAATCTGTACAGGTGCGCCCAATGTAACCAAAGCGTCCTTAAGAGTGGAAGAGGAAGGCACAAAAACAGAATCCAAGGGAGATGCAACGTTGCTGACTCTGAAGATGGAGGAAGGGGGTCACAAGCCACAGAATGCAAGAGGCCTGTAGCAACTGGAAAAGGCAATGATATGGATTCTCCCCTGGAGTTTCCATAAGGAATGCAGCCCTGCTGACACCTTGATTTCAGCATGGCGAGACCTGTGTTGGACTTATGACTCACCAAACTACAGGATAATAAATTTGAGTTGGTTTTAGCCACCATGTTTGTGGTAATTTGCTACAGCAGCACTAGAAAACGAAGACAGGTTCTATGAAGAAAAGAAAAAAAAAATACTCAGGTCACGTTTAACACAATGGCCCTGTGGCCCTGTGGCGCACAAGCTTTTCGGTCCTCCCAAACACATAAAGACAGAGTACCAAATATTCATTTGGATTCAAATGGGACATAGCTCAAATAGTTAATTTTCAAACAAAGTAGACACTTCGTTTATCTCTCTATCTCCTTATTCTGCTCTTCCCACTCAGACCCGCAGCTTACCTCTCACCTGCCACCCAGACAGGCGGGTTTATCACTTTGGAAACCACAAAAAAAGAGGATCTAAGTAAGTCAGGGTTTCTCAACTCAAGTACTATTGACATTTTGGACCAGATAATTCTTTTGTTATGGGGACTGTTCTTTGCATTGTGGGACACTTAGTGCATCTCTGGTCTCTATCCACTATATGCCAATACTGCTAAGCCCCTCTCCAAGTTGTGAAAGCCAATAATGTCTCCAGACATTGTCAAATATCCTCTGCAGAGGTACAAAATGACCCCCGACTGAGGTCCACTGACCTAAGGCACATGTCAATTTACCTAGCGGTCTCTCGCTCTCTCCATCAGTTCCTCCTATAGAGAGAAAAGCCTCCAACATATGTGTATATATGCTTTTACATTGCATCTGGTCTCATTCAAACTAGTTTCTCATGAATTCAGTCTGTTTGGCATTTTAAAACAGCTCTAAGTCAAAACTCAACCACAGGGTTTAATGGCCCCGCTATACTTATTCTCAGCCACAGGCAACGGAAACACAGCCTTTCCCAATGACCCACAACTCAACCCTGCCAACAAGCTCACAATCCATTCTGTCACTGTAAAGGCTAAAAACGCCAAAGCTTGCTATTTGACTGTTACCAAGAACTTTCTTCAAAGCTCTCTGCAACCTTCTTACCTAGACATCATTAATAAAAATGCTTTCAATCAGGTTTAACACAGCGTAGACCAAATATGCAATTGATCGACTTAAAGCTTGTCTCTGATAACAGAATAGCTGTTTTGGAAGCATATACTGGGTCAAAGCCACTGTCCAGTAATAAGAAATCAGCCTATTAGAGAAACAGATCCTTTCCTCAACGAGTTCTAAGAACATGATTTAAACAAAGATGTTAAATGACCCTTTTTCATGGAGTTCTTAATTCTGCTCAGGCTTTTCATTTTAATTTCAAAACAACAAAATAGTAAATGGAAACAAGGCTCCAATTCTTACTGAAATCTTAAACAAAACTAGAGCTTCCAAGACTAGATGTTAAATTCACAGGATCACAATTCACCTCATCGAAAGCTACAGACAAACTGAGCCCTAGATGTCTACATGGGGGAGGCTGCCTGGAGAGTAGTGATTTTACAGAACGTTCTTCCAGGAATATTAACATGCACATTCCTGGTACCTGGAGGTAACCAACGGCTTTTTAACAAATTAACCTTTATAGATTAATCCTTCGTCAACCACCTCCATATTAATTCTAAGAGTTTAGAGTTTTGTGTTTTCTCTCAGAGGCTTTTCTCTAAGTGCATGATAGTCTCACAAAGTCTGAAACCTAACTTAGATTGTCACATAACTCTGACAATTTAAGGGCCAAGGTCCACCTTACTCATTATGAATTCTGCTCCCTTTCCCTCTTTCAGATATTTTACAATTAAATGCAGGGGAAGGAGTCATTATGTAATGACACCGGCCTCATGGCACTCAGATCTGGAAGCCACAGACACCTGTTTTCTCTTACCTTTCAGGAAAGTGTTACACATTTTTTTATTTGTTTTGAAGATATGAAATTCAAGCATTTATGACAGGTACACATGAAGGGGGAAGGGATATGGAAAGGGTTTTCAGGGGAAGGTGGAGAACCTTATATGCTATTTAAAATTGGGGTGCAGGGCACTGCCAGGGAATAAGGTAAGGGGTAGGGGCAGGGAGAAAAGAAACTTGGATATCATTATACACTGTCTCCAACATGTAAAAATTCCCAATTCAGAAGTGTTGCATTATAAATGAAAACATCAAGAGAAGTAACAGCATGGAGCTTGTATCTCCAACCCTGCTACGCTCATCGGGCTCATTATTACACCACCACAGCAGTTAAAGTAGCAAGTGTGGATGAGTTTACAATCTGATGAAAATAGGTATACAAGCTAAGATTTCTGAAAGATGATTTACTAACCTACACTCGCCTTTTTTATATGGTTAGTTGAGAACAGCAAAATGCTCTTAAATGGATCGAGCTATAGGTTTTAAGTCCTTGCCAGATTTAATATCTTGTAACCATAACTTTTTACTTTTAAAAGTCACTCAACTATACAACAAATAATGTATGAAGTAGCTCCTTACTTTCAAAACTACAATTACCAGCATATGTAACCAACTCTTGTTGGTCTTAGCACCGGTTTTATATATCCTTTTAGCTGTTAGGGAAATTGAAACATCCTATTTCTTCATTCAATATTTGCTGAATGCCTACTTTGTGCTAGGCCCTAAGGATACATATGAATAAAATATGGTCCTTGTACTCTCCATCTAGTGGTGGGATAATAAACAGACAATGGCAAAGAGTATGCCTGGACTATAAAAGAATAAAGCAGCACAGTGGAAGAACGGGTATTTTTTCCTATAAAAATATAAAGCTGGGTTTCCTACCCTGATTCCCAACTCACAAATTATGTTTTCTGTTGTGGATTGCTCGTGTTGACCAAAAAATTTCAGTATGATTCTTTTGGGTTGAAAACATGTCCATAACAGATTTAATTATACAAGATCGGCCTGTCCTCTGGAACATTCAGCTGACAGAGAAAAGTTTTATGCCAGCATCAATAATTGATTTTCTTCTATTCCATCGTGAGATCTGGAATAGCGTATTCATTTTCTCCTGTGTTCACTGCACCCTCTACAACATTCTGTAACACTTCAGATCTGAGCTCTTTATCTCATTGTGCTATTTTATTTTCACTTATTAGCTATGAATTTTTTAAAAGATCAATGAATAATGTCTCAATGGCCACAGTAAACAAAGCACCATGGTAAATGTAAAAAGGAACAAGAGTTTGTCCTTGTCCTTAAAGAAGCTTTCCAACCTTAGTCTGGGAGACAAACATGTAAACAAACAATACCGTGTGAATCAAGGGGAATGTGGATGAGTGCTGGGAGATGACAAGCAAGGAACTCAGCAGGCAGAGGGCTCCAAGCTGGAACACAGGTATTAATTATGTGTGCACTGGGGGAAGGGAATCTTCTATTTTTAAATTCCCCTCCCCAGAGTGAGTGCTGTTTGAAAATCCCTCTCAGATAAGGGGACAAGGAGGTACATAAAAGCTTAGCCGTGTTGTTTTTAAAAGTCAAATATGCTGCCGCGTTTGATAGGTAATACTTAAATCAAATTAATTTTTGGCCCTTGGCCGATTTTCTGTCCATACTCTCATCATTAGGTCTGAAGTCATTTTTAGTAGCTTTTCCACAAAGTCTAGAGATACAAAACCTGTATACTAAGATTTTTCTCCAAATCCTGTTTATCCATTTATTTATATCCTGCTTCATTCATGCCAGTGAAGGCTGACATGTTTGAGCAATAATTTGTTGAGGGTTATTCTTCGGGTAGATTCAACATGAATATTTGTCCTTTCAAGCAGCTAATTCCTTTTAAAAAGCCATATATATATTATATATATATAAATATATATATATACCTACATTTTTTTTTCACCAGATGACTAATTGTGAACATAAGCAAAACATAATTGATGAAATTCAGATATAACTGTTGGTGATTTTCTATAACTGGTCTTAATTCATCCATCAATCAGTTCACCCTATTTTCTATATTTATAGTGCACTTTAAATTGTTTGAAATTTAAAAAATTAAATGGTTGTCTGAAAGCAGTGCATGATGAACTAAAATGATATATATTTTTTATAACATTTATCCATGGCTATTGGCCTAAAAAAGACCTGCTACTTGAGCCAAAATGCTGTTCGTTTATTTCTAAATTCTGGTAATAACTTTAGATGTGTCTTTCACCTGCCATTTAATTTTACCGATGGCAAAATTTTTAAAATATTTTATCATTGGATTAAATTATTTTAATTTTGCCAGTTAAAAATGATAGTAAAGGTTGAGGGGCTAATGTCACATGGCAACAATGTAGGTTAAATTACTCTCCTATGACAGAGATAGGAATGAAATGTGTACTATGCCAATGTCTAAGTTACTTGTAGGATTTTCACCAACATTCTTCACAAGCTGACTTCTTGGGTATCTATTTTAATTTACTTTGATTTGATAAAATGTATGTTTATATCACATAAGTTTTAACCAACTACTAAACGTCTTCGATTATTTAGGTAACTCTTATTTTCAAATGCTTACTAACAATGCTTTATACTCTATCAGTCATTATCGTTTACATTTTTTCTTATAGTAGAAGGTGGCTTTTAAACCAAAATGTTACTTTCTCATCTATAGATGGTTTAATATGTTCTGCTGCACGGAGAAACTGGCTGTCTTTTGGCTGGTGTGCTTTTCCAGGTAAAAATGGGAAAGCAAAGATAGAAAGTCAAGTGGGACCACAGGATAGGGACTTCAGGTAGCACTTTATGGAACACTTTTATTTATTTATTTTTTTTCTAAGAGAGCTGAATATCTGGCATACTAGTAATTTTGTGATTTGAATATAAGCAGACACCACTATTTTAATCTCACGCACACACACACAAAAAATATCTCTGGAAGCTAATCTACCAAAGGAAGGGAGGGAGGGAAGAAAGGAAAGAAATAAAGGTAGAAATGTGTGGAGGGAGGGGGGAGGGAGGGAGGGAGGGAGGGAGGGAGGCAAGGAAGAAAAAACAGTACAGAGTCAGTTTTTACGTGGAAAGTTCAGTTTGAAATTTTAGCAAGTGTACATAATCCAAATTAACTTTGAAAATCATTTAACTTTCCCAAAAGACACTGTAAACATGATTTTATATCTACAATTATATTTACAGCAATTTTTATGTATGCTGAAGCCCAGGAACTCCCAAGTTAGATTTCAGGAAGAACTCGCTGGAGGTTTACATACAAATGTCTGAGCGTTCAAACAATTCCTCTCTTAAAATAAGTATTTTATCCCTGGAATTAAATGGAAGATGTAGATGAAGTGTTAGTGCTTTCCAGTAGATTTTACTTCATTCTATTGTAATATTAAGCTTTAATTTTAATAAATTTATTGTCATAGTTAAAGAAATTATGGCTCACATCTTAAGTTATCAATGTAGTGATATTGAGTCACTTTAAAATAATTTATTCAAAAATATTTAATCTGGTTGCTATTTAAAATAATGGAAGCACATAACCAAATAAATGCCAAAAACTTTTCAAAGCCCAATATATGCCTCTTTTTTTTTTCTTGGTTTCTACTGTTTTGGAATATTTTACCATGATCTCCCATATCCAATACAGATAATAAAACTCTACCAGACTGTATAAATATTAAATACGTATGGGAGGATGCTGCCCTGGCTCCCTGCTCTGTACCCAACTTTTCTGATGAGAGCAACCACATAACTGGCCTGTTGAGGAGGGTCAGGGTGCAGAGCTGCAGGCAGCCTTTGGACGAGGTGATGACCTTAACATCTACTACTTTAAAGAGCCCCAAAAAGTCTCCTCGGCCCCCAAACAATCTCCTTCTACCCTTCTCTTTCTTACCATTCCCTAATCCACAATGTCCTGAGTTCCAAAACAAATTGTCATCCATTGTACTTCCCAGCTTCTTTTTCTAAAACATACAGTCCTCTGGAAAATCTAATAAATTAAGATATGAACATCGCAATATGAAATACGTTCATCAGATTCTTCAAGAAAAGAGGAGCCCGGGGCAGTTCCAACATGGATCAGAGGCGGGATGTCACCCAAAAGAGAAAGTGAGAGACAACAGAGTCCCATAAGGCATGGAAAACTGGTTACTGTCCTATGCCTCAACCGCTTAAAATTTAAAGTGAAACAAATAATATTGATGGGTGTTATTCATTGTTATACATAAGGAACCTGCTGGCTGCATACTGTAAAAAAGCTAGGAAGAAGGCCACGTGAGGACTCTTCTTTTTTTTCTCCTTTATTAATTAGCATACACCTTAAAAAACAATTCATTTCATTATTTTAGAAAACACCGCTTTCCATCATCAACTATTTCTTCAGAAATTGTCTTAAGTATTACATCAATGACAGGTTAGCTTCTAGACATTAAATAATATCACCAAAATTTTTTAAAAATTAAATGAATAGTCAAGTTGGCAGACAGAAAATATATGAGAGAAAGATGAATAGGGGAAGAGCTGTAGAATTTAGGGGATACCTAATGAACTCCAAAGGAAAGGAGACATGACAATGATAACTGTTATTACTCCTCCTCTTCTGGACCATGCTCCAAGTAGACATCTGTTTTTTTGTTTGTTTTTGTTTGTTTGTTTGTTTGGTCGGGTATACTTAGTCCATGCTGGAAGTCTCTACCTCTGTGCCTATCAGCAGGACATTTTGGAAGGAAAGGTGCCCCTTCAAATAAGAGAACAAGAATCTGTGTCAATCAACAATGCACCAAGGTAAGCCCTGCTGTTCTGCTCACACAGTCTCCTCTGTAATTCTATCCTAAGCAACCAGGGCTAGGGTGATGCCACAAGAGACACGTGAGACAGGCTGCCTCTCCAAAGCTGTCACAGTCAGTAGCAGTTAGAGGAAAGGAAAAAAGTTGTAACACGTGTAACATCCACATTAAGGAATACTAAATCAGAACCAATTAGGACGACCACTTGGCACTCCAGGCTCATGCATATGAAAACAGATCCGCCATCAATGAGCAATAATGCATGGGATTTGTGGGAATGCTTTAACGTCAATACATCAAAGATGCTGCTGCACACCTCCGTCTTTTCAATTCCCATTAGCTCACCCTTGTCTGGATGAAAAGCGCTCAGTGAATCCATTGCTTATGTTGAACTGTTTATATATTTTTCAAGTCCTGATTAGGCCATTAGTCACTGAGCATATTGCACAGTAAACTAGAGCAACTGCAATTATGCAACTTCCCAGGAACATACAGAGAGCATTTACAGTGAGAACACATTGCCAGCAATATGTGCAATGGAGATTATTTGTCAGCAATTTTAGGAACTGTGCACTTAAATGCCAAACGAAATATATGCGTGGCAGATAACAGAAGTTAGGGTGAGAAAACATGAACAATGGAAGTAGCAATGTCTACTATTCGAACTAAGGCAGAACTGTGTAAATGAAAGCTACCCTTTGCAACAAAGAACTCACCATGAACCAGTTCCCAATGTCATCTTTATCCCCTTTACAGTAAAGTCCGTAACAGCCTTGATATAATGCAGCAATCAAAGGTAAAAAAAACGTGAACGGAATCTTGAACTCATCTTTGGTTAACAACTTGTTCTTCAGAGCGCCCCTTCTCCCATACTCCTGTCAACATCTGTATCTGAACTGTCCTCCTTTCTGCTATTTGTTCTCATTTTTCATTTTCAAGATCAGCAAAAAACTTAATTTTATATATATAAGGCTTTCTCACTCAAACTAATACAGAACATTTCTCGAAGAAAAAGAAAGACACACAGGAGAGTGGCATTTGATTTCATTTACCTGATGCTGAACCACTTTCACACTTTGCCTGGGATAAACCAATGACAAATATTAATGAAGTTTTTTTTTTTTTCAAGAAAATTTGCAAGTGATCGGCAACTTGAACTCTCCCAGCAGAGAAATGGGAAATAATGGACATGAGAAATGGGTCAACGCTTCTACATTTACTGTACAAGTAATAGCATAAGTAAGAACCTTCCTAACAGTGTTTTATAGTATTTTTCATGGCAAGACTGTTACTCTCTGGTCTGCTAATCCTTGCTTTCCTGCTTCTATTCATATACTTTATATGTATTTATTCGTTGAGTTATATATTTTAGCTGAACTTGGAATGACAGTTATTTTTAAGAGGCTGCCAACATGGGTCAGGAGGAACCTCAAAAACCTGGCTCACAGTGGCTCTGGCATAAGGAGTCTTGACAGCCAAAACCAACCAGAAAGTTGATGAGATCCAGGTTTCCAAAACACTAGAGAAAAGGCATCTTTTGCTTTCTTTCATATGGCATTTCAAAAATAAAATAAAATAAACACAAAAGGCTATTTACCAAAGAGGACTCCATATTTTATAATGCAACCAACCACTTCCTTGTGCGTTCAGAGTGCAAATCTAGATGTCCGTATGTCAGTCTAGCTTCAAGAGAGATACTGCTTTCTTCACCTTAAACTGGGGCAAGGTATGGAAGAGACATGGTGCCCAATGGACCAGCACATCAGAAGCATCCAACATGGCTGCTTTCTGAATTAACAGCCCTGAGTTTCTCCACTGGCAGCCTTCCAAAACTAATTGTGGCTGTTAGGATAAAGAGGGCAGTTTCTCAGCTTCAATGCCCATAAGGCTATTTTAACTTTGCACCTCAGTTAGTTATCCTGCAGGAACTTTTGACATAGAGCCCTCCTTAATATTCACAAGGCAGAGATGTTCAGAAGGAAAGTTTCTCACTCCTCATTAGGAAGTTGAAGACCCGAGTCCTTTGTCCTCCATATTTTGGAGATTAAATTCAAGGTGTTTGGGGGCTACCTGAGAGCATTTATGACAGATAGACTCCTGGATTTAGGATGGGGACAAACAAACTTTTCACATGAGTCCTTAAAAACAGACAGCATTCTGTTTGAATTTTTGAACCCCATTCTAGTACAAACATGCCTGGTGCCTAGTACCAGAGAGTTTCCTTCTCGGCAAAAGTAATGGAATCCCTTGCCATTTTGGGATTCCAGTGACTTTTCCTCCCTGCTCCCTGTTTCCTTTCTCCTGAGGTATTATCTGTGCCTGGGCTGCAGGAGTAGGGGTTGTGCATCTAGTTGCCAAGGAGCTGTAAGCAACTCTGGCAGGGACATGGTTCGTGCCACACATCTCCTCCTGGCCCCTCTGTGGTCTTGCATGATGACAGAAAATAGCCACTTTTGTCATCGTCTGTCTGTTACTCAAACACAGACCACAGGGCTGACAAATCTACCCCACAGTTGATAGCTTGAAGGCATAGGGACATCTAGAAGTCATTCTCAACTCAGGAGATTTTTTTCACTGTTATCTCTTAGGTTCATCAATGGGGAAATGACACAGAGAAATAACCTTTCTTAGCTCTCCTCTCTATTCCCTTGGAAAGATCTTAGGCTTGTCTGACACAAGCAAGCAGTAGCCCTCAGAGATAATCGAATTCATACCCCCTTCTCCATTCCTATTTTAAAGTTTCTCTTATTGGATTGCTTCTTACTGACCAAGGACAACTTTTTATAGAAATTGAAATACAGGAGTTGGAAGTGTCTTAAAGATCATTTGATGAGTTGCGCCGCGAACTGAAACCATAGTTATAATATACAGATCCCTGGGCCTCATCCGATGCACCATGCAAGTTGTTGGCTCATTCATTAAAGGCTGGTGGGAGACCTAGAGCTTTCCAGAGGTTCCTGAAGCCACATCTGAAAACCACTGGTGTAATCAAATTTCCTCATTTTCTTAGAGCCCAGAGAAGTTAAATTAGTTGCCAAAGGCCCCACAACAGTTAATGACTGGCCTAAGACTTCAACACAGTTCCTGGTGTGCTAGACCAGTGACATTTCTTTACTTGTCCTTCCTAAGTATTTAGTATTCAGTAAAACCTTAATCATTTAGTTTCTTTAATAAAGATAACATATTCTTAATGAATATATAATTCAATGTCTTTGAGCTTATTATATAACCTATAAATTTTTAGAGTCTCATATGCAAATTAAGTGTCACCTTTCTGAAATCAGGAGTGTTTTCTTAAAGGATCACGGATTCCTCATGAATTCACCATCATATTTTAAAGGTGACAGAGACTTCCCAGGATACAAATCAGAAGCACAATGAATGAAATTTTCTTTAGGAAAATCAAAAAAATAGTCAATGAACTAACATATTTGTTCACTTCTACAAGCACGCATACACAACACACACACACACACACACACACACACACACACACACCCTTCAACTTTTGGCTCCAGAGATTATTTATTACGCAAAAAAGAATTTAAATGCTTTCACTGTTATGTCAGGTGAATGTATAAGTGCATTGTAAGTTTCGTTTACTTTGGTACTCCATTTTGATCATTAGTGCCATTTATATATTAACTTGTAATACAGACTGAGAGTAAAATAATAAAACTGCATTTTGCTAAACTATTCTCCAACAAAGCCTTTGCAGAATGAGAATGGCACCCCACCACACTATCCCCCACCCCCCTTATTCAGAATGAGTGGGGCAGGGAGCACTGGGTTTTCCCTTTTCTGGCGAGGAACAATTGAATGAGTAACTGGTGCGGGCACCAAAGGTAGTCCCCCCGCCCACAGACCCAGAGGCATCTTGCACATTTTGAAAGGAATGCACAATACTGCTCTGCTACACCCACACCACACACAAAAACCACCACTTTTATATAGAATCTAGCAGTACTCTCTGTTAGAAGCTGAAAAAGAGAATACTGGTTTTTGTTCATAGTGAGATGTATCAAGGAATTATACTTTGTTAAATCTAATGTATATAGCTAAGATAAAATGTTTACAGGTGATAAAGTTCAAACTCACATCGAAACGAATCAGTAAACAGAGGAATCAGTCATTACTATTCGCTGTTAAAAGGTGAAACATTCTTCAAGCATTATAAAGTCCTGAAATAAAAACATAATTTCATAAAGTAAAAAGGTATTTTCTTTTCCAATAAATTCTTTTCAGAAAGCATTGGTTTAGCTGTACCAGTATATTTATTTGCTATCTCTGTTATATACAAACTTTAATAATGGAATATTTCCAGGAATAAAAATTATGATAATTCATATAATTTTATATAAATTTTAAATATTTCTGATGATTTAAAGAAAATTGTAATACAGAATTTCCTTAATTGACTTTCTGTGTTTTTAAATAATTTTTCATACATGCATGCAAATTCACAAAAATGCAAATTAAAAAAAATTACTCAAAATATATTGACTTTTAACTTTTTGATACTATATCTTAAAGGGCATATTGGCACATTATCAGTAATACTACATTACACAGATTGTATATAATCACCCTAAAATATATAACACAGAGTCCCAATTTAAAAGTCTCCTTCTGAACTTCCAACCTTATACTTTTCTGAAGTAGTATATATCCAGGGGCATGAAAAACAGGCCATTTCAAATCTGGTAACACACAATGAATTAGTGAATTATCTTAATAGTTCTTGTCCTAATTAAGCCAATAAGAAAGGCATCCATCCAATATTCCAACAGATAGCCAGAGTTTTTGGTTATGTAATTAATCACCTCACAGGCGTCCACCTCAAAGGCATGGGACACAACAAGTTTATGAGGATTATGCTGAAAAGAAATGTTACATAAGAGGAATTACTCAGGATAGGCTGACTGCCCCCAAAACAAAGATTCTTGGCCACTAGAGTCACTCAACAGTATACTCTAGGTTACAAACAGAAAAGATTAAATAATATATTCATATTGGGAGCCAATTTTTCTATCAACAATAAGGAGAAAAACTTTCGAGCATTTCAGGGCAAGATTTTTTTAGGCTATACAAATACGACCTCTCCAGACTTTTTTTTTTTTTAAAAAAAAGAGTTTATTTGAAGACATAAATAAAATCAATCAAATAAACAAGAAATATTTACTGAGACCCTTCTGTATGGCTAGGATTATGTTTCTATCTAAGTTCCACGAATTTTCAGGTTACTCAAAAAATTACTCAACTTTATAAAGTATTTCAATAAATAATGTAGTCTTCCAAAATGTGCATGGGGCTGTAATTCCATCTAGTTTCTATGATGACACTATAAACCTTGGATGGAATTACAGTCCTAATGTGAACAATCAGAGTGTGCTACTCCGCATGCTTGGGGAATCCACGATGAACTCAACTTCTAAAATAATACCCACGAAGCCATTGGCATGTAATTACAACCAGGAAGCCAAGCTATCTGCAGGCTAGTACATGAGCAATGTTCAGCTGAAAGTACCACTCTCCTTACTGTAGCAAAAATTAGTTTAATACATCTGAAAAATCTCTTTCTCTCCAAAATTAACTTTGTACTTTTGTGATGAGTACATATCCACAAGGGTCTGCTTCATCGATGTGTTATATTTTGGTGATGTTGTACGAGACTGTCTGGATACTACCTGTGAAACCTTAAAATCTTCTAAAATCACCTCCACACACTAAAATTGTAAACTCTAAAAAGCACAATATACAATGAAATAGGGAAAAAATCATGCATGAAAGCCCTACAAAATTACTGGCGTTTCTTCTAATTCTTTGAGACTAGCCTGACCTTTATTAGCATAAACAAAGCAAAGTGCCCTGTGTCTGGAAGAGGAAAAAAAAAAACAAAGATTTATCTAGAAAGATTAAACTCAGGGTTGTAAAAAAATGAAACAAACCCAGAATTTCCCTGGGAAAAAAAAAGACAATGACACTATGAATCAGCATTTTTTTCCCCAAGCAGCCTGGAATAAAAGAAGGAACACACATACACACTCATGAGTGGTGCAATCACAAGCACCATGAGGAATGAAGACAAAGGTATTTACAAATTTAATTACATATATTTGTATTTGGGACACACATGGCTTCCTTGATCTTTTCACACCTTTATCATACCTAACTTTATTTGATACTTACAGAAGTCACCACAGCTCTATAAAATCAGCATTGCTATAACAACCAGAAAGCTAAAAAAAAAAAAAAAAAAAATCCTCTGCCAGGAATCCTCACCAAACACAAAATATAAGGAATAAAGAATTTGTACTCTCAAATGGCCATTTTTAACTCCATCATACTTCTAATAGCAAAGGTATGTGACATTCTCATGAAAACCCGGCTCATCGAAGGACCTCTTATAGATTATGTGCCACTGGGTTCCTGCATCACTAAATTCAGAATTTACTAATTACATTAGATCCTAAGTTTACTTCCAAGCTCCTGGGATTTGTGTATACTGAAGCACAGTGGTCACCTAAACTAAAGAGTAGCAAAGTAGGAGATAGTAGACAAAAACAGTATTGATAAATTTCCATGAATATGAGACATATGATTTAGCAATTTAGCATCTTTATTCAAAAAACTTCTTGTTTAAAACAACAACAACTAAAAGACTAACATAATAGCCATCTCTGGGGGGCTCCATATCTCCCTATAACTTGAGAAAACACACTTGGCACAAGTAAATAAAGAAATAAGTCTGAAATAACTCTGAAGTTACAGAAAGAATAAGCAGAGATAGAGTTCTAAGTTCACCTCCAGAGGCAAGTTGGTACTAGAATATCAACTGAGTTTTTACAGTTCAAGGCTACCCTGGTTGAAGTCCTCTATCTCAAGGACAGGCCAAACTCCCAACTTTGGCCTCCTCCCAAGAGCATCACCTAAATTCAGATTAATAAATAAGTACCTGCTTAACACTGAACGCTGAATAATTTTTGACACATTATAACATCCTGATGTACAGCCAGCTCGACTCAACAATTTATAACAGCAAGCCAAAAATATGAGGGTAATAGAGAAGAGAGGGAATTCTTTATATGTGTTTTCCAAAAAATATTCTTGGTGACATTCAATCTGCTTTCCTCCTGCTCAATGCCAAATGGGGCTATGTAAAAAGCAATGCCATTCTAAAACTACCACTAAACTACTTCAAAAAATCAAATTTAATATTTTGAGATTCCCATTAATAAGATCTCTGGCAACCACGAAAAGCTGGTTAGATGACTCTCATTTTTCTAGGTGCTTAACTGCAAACAAACATGAAAATAGATATGCTTGGTGATAGGAATGGAGAGAGAGAGAGAGAGAGAGAGAGAGAGAGAGAGAGAGAGAGAGAGAGAGTGTGTGTGTGTGTGTGTGTGTGTGTTTAAACACACTACCTTTCCTTATGTATCAGGAATTTCCTTTCTGGCACATTTTAGAGCAAATCGAGACAATATTTACTCTTTGGGACAGATTTGTGAATCAGGCAGTGCTACAGGACTGTGAGCATTGAGCCTGCGTTAAGTGACAAGAAAACAAGTTTACTACCTGGTGTTGTTCTATTCCAGACGGAAAAGAAGATGAATTTTATTAGCAGTTAAAAAGTTTTTTTGATAAATTCCTCATTGTCTCCTTATTTGAACTTTTTTTCCACTACAGGAGAGGGAGATGAAACAAACAAACAAATTAACTAACAAAGGGACTATTCAGGATTCCTTAGGGAACATGGAGGAATCCAGTTATTTTTTTAAAGTATTATTTGTGCTCTGATTTGATAAACTTTAGGAGGAAGAGGATGACCCTGATTGAGTTTGACCATGATCTTCAGTGCTCATCCCTATCAGCAACATGACTTTCTCCAGTCTATATAGCTCAGTACTGTTATGCCTCCACTGAGAAACTAGATACATGAAGAACATTTATTTATTCACATTACCAAAGATATTAACTCCAGAGATATCCTGAATGTTTTACAGCTCTCTAGCAGTCCCACTTTCTTCACAGGTAATTAACCTCTTGATGGGCTTAGAGCAGCAGCAGTGTTAGAAGACACAATACATCAATGATAAGTTATAAAACAGGAGAGAAGATAATTGGAAAAAGATTTCCAAGCTCATTGGAAAATATATTTGCAATTACTGAGAAAGAGTACACTCAACTTTTCAGGGACATATGAATCACAGAATTGTTGCATTGGCAAGGGCCTTAGAAAATCATTCAACTTTTGATACTTGTAATAAGAAAATGGAGATACAAAGAGGGAGAGTGACTTGCCCAGACGTATTCAACTCAATACAAATTTTGTGTGTGCTGCCTAAAGTGAGACAGGACAGCATGGCGTGGCTCATTCTTTCCCATGCAGTCTCCTTTGTAAATCATGCTGGTGCAGGCCTCCTGCCTTTAGCTCACCAGATTACACTTTAGGGAAGAACTAGGAAATAACAACTAAGCTCTGAAAACTGAAAGCAAGACAAAGGAAAACGGAGCGATAAGAAGGAAGACAATAGGAAAAGTCAACGACAATTTGTTTTAGCGCTTGCAAACACTACTCGTGTCTTTCATTACATTTAAGTGAGTGATGAAATGATGTGATACCTCGCGTATTCTGTAGTAATGAGGACAATTTGGGGCCGAAATTTCATTGTAGGTGTCACGGAAATATTCCTTTGGAACCAGGTCCCAAATCATCATTTGCTCCTTTCATCACTGTCAGCATTAGGTATAGTGGCAAAGCTGCCTAAGGGTAGGGACCTTCAGTGCCTTGTTCTCCATTATATTCCCTACACCTAGGGAATAAATACATGGCACCAAGTGAGTACTCCATAAAATTTACCTAAAGAATAAATAGAAACTCCTAGGAAGAATGAAGAATAAATATGCAAAGTTCAAAAATACATACACGGTATTATCATCTGTAAGTCGAAAATGAACACCTATTTAAAAATTAAAAGAATGTTAAAAGAGGGATTTTTTTTGTATTAATAAAAAAGGTGAGGTACGTTAAAAATGTAAAGCACCTATTACGCAAGCAGTAACCATCATCACATCTATTATGTAGGTACCTTAGTTAAGTGGCCACTGTATTTTCTAGTGAGCTCAATCTATTTTAGATAATTGACCTGTTTGCAACCACTAAAATCAACATTTTTCTCTCTGCTTTTAAATTTAAACTTCTACCTTACCAGCTGTATCACAGCCACAAACTATATGACAAATAATTTGGTTAATGTCTTTGGGTTCTCAGACAGCTGGCTAGCTCTCTGATAAAATAATCTTATAAATCAAATACCAGTAGGTGGAATAGTGCTAACAAACGTAATTATAAAATTTTCCTATTTAAAAACTCAAGAAAGTCAATTAGATCCAATTAATACACACAAATTTGCACAACAGGAAGTAAATACGAATAGCTTATCCTTGAAAAACTTTTAATATGGTTTTGGCCATTGTGAACGCAGAATAATTATAATAATAGCAACAACCACTTTAAAAATAGAGGCTATGGAGTAATCACTGTGTAAAGTGCTTTACATATATCTCATTTCATTCTTACAAAGACATGAGATGTTCCCTATTTTTGCTTTAGAAATGAGAAAACTGAGACTCAATGGCTAAGTGAGGTGCCTAAGATCTCAATTTGGCAGGTCTAGGTTTGAAACCTCAGTCAAAATGATCCCAGACCTGATACACATACAGAGACCTTTATAAACAGCAAAACAGCTACAAACACATCTCTTGATTTACTTAACATCAGTGTTATCTGTACACTGAGCAGCATGTGACATAATGGTAGAGCCTAGGCTTTGCAGCCAAAGCTCCTAGGTCCAAATTTCAGCTCTGCCACTCTCGAGCTGCATGCCCTAACCTCTCTGTGCCTCTGTGTCCTCATCTCTAAACATGGTAGTCATAATGGGACCAAGAAAACCGATACCTACCAACTCATAGGGTTGTTGTGAAGATTAAATGAGTTAGTACACAAAGGAAATACAGTTTGCAGTAAAAAACATTACCATGTGCAAATGCTTAGTATCTTTTGGAATGCTAAAAAGAACATTAAATTTGGAGGCAAGGGGCCTCGGGTATATGACCCGATCGAAGATACTTAAACTTTCTGAGCTTCATTTTCCTTATCTGCAAAAATGGAATACCAGCTGCCTTGCTTCTTCCCCAAGACTGTCATAAGAAACAAGTAATAGAAGACAAGGTATGTGACAGCACTTTGGAAACTAAAAAGTACAGAATATTACCACATCCATGTGAATAATTACCATTGACTTTTAGCCTCTCAAAACCAAAGAGGTCATCTTTATTATATTCTCTACTGCCTGAAAATTTAACATTAAGCATCAGATCCAGTCTTGACACTGGACTGCTATAATAATAGAACAAATCTCCGGTCATTCAGGACTCGATCAAACGAACTCTATTAACTACCTCCTTCTGCACACCCACCGTGAGAAAGTAATTGATGTTCAACATGACCCCAAAGCTCTCCAAGACTCTGAAGTACCTTCAGGGAAAGATTAAATTATGTTCAGCCTAGTTTATTATGAAGTGTATTTAATTATACTCAAATTCTTTGAAAATTGGTGACCTAGGAAAAGTAGAGAGACTAAGTCTCAGGTTCTCTGGTAACTGGAAGCTTCTCCTCACCGTCCCACCCCCAATCACCCTTTATTAAAGTTTATCATAAAATACAGCCCATCCTGGGGTAGGAAAAATTGGGAATCCAGCACAATAATTATAAAAGCCAAAGAATTTGGCTCTGCGTAATCCTCAGGGACCACTAATGTGCAGAAATAGTAAAGTCGAAATCTTGAAACAATGAAAAATTTAAACTACACAAGAGCCCTACATATTTCAAGTATGATTTTGGTTGCTAATGGATTTAAACATTTGAACAAGGAATAGCAAATATACCATTAAATATCTTATTATTAGTACTTAGAAGTGTAAAAACAGATAAATAATAGTGAATATTATGTTCCTTAGAGTGGAAAATAACATTTTGTTTGTTAGTTAAGCTTTGTCCCCTGTTTTAAAGAAATTATGTGTATGCTAATAAGGAACATAATATGTAAAAGAAAAAAGTTACACTGTATTAGGGTTGTAAAAGTATCACTACTTGCCTTTCTGAAAATTATTTCAATGCTGTTATATTACCTTCTCCAATGAAAAACGGGGAACAAATGTGTGTCTTAAGTGCCACATTTCAATGTTAGGAGAAAAATAAGTGGTCGTCTATTATAACCTTCTCTTCAGTATATGGCTTCCCCTGGAGAACTCCTGAGAAGGGGGTCCTCCCACCTCTGCTTGAACATCTTGGGTGACAGAGGTTTCATTATTTTGTCAGTCAGCTTGTTCTATTTTTAAGCAGATGTGATGTTAGAACATCCTTCCTCAAGTGGAGTGTAATTCTCTTTACCTTTTACTTCCCCCCTTTTCTTAGCTCTTAGCTGGGCCCTCTGGAACCACTTCGGTCAGTGATTTCACTTCCCATCAGGCCCTTTTCTAGTCCCACTCATTTTATCAGTTAAATAATGACCTGTTTCTACTCACATTTTTCAGTATTATCCTATAAATCGCATTGGCCATTCCTCATAATCATGTACTACCAGCTGAAGGGGCTCTCGGGCACCAAGGCTCTGTGGAGACTGATTGCAAAGTCCTAGGGACATTATGGCACTTGTGGACTTTCTCAGGACCCAGCTATAAGACACACTGTTTGTATAAGAAATATATTCTGAGTTCCAAAGGTCAGACTTAGAACCCATCTGGAAAGAATCTATTATAAATCACTGCTTCTACTTTGGGGGAAATATGTTCACATTAAAAAAAAAAAAAAAAAACACGAGGTATAATTTATCACTCCGTATTTTTACCTATCTCATGAGTCAAGTATTTTGGTGCATGCATAAAAAATCCACAGTTCCTCCTCCCTCCGTTAAAAGAAGCTGCCTAGAAGCAGAAGTGACAGAGCTAGCAAACCTGTACTATTCAGATGACCATCTCTCCTCTGCTTCCCGGGATTTCTCTAAATCACAGATCTCCAAGGTATCTCCATCTAAGTACCCCAACACACCAGCCATGTGGAGTAAGAGCAGAGCCCTGAGCCCAGTCTGGGCCTGAGCTTGCTTCTGAAGCTCCCAGTCTATACCTAAGAGGTGTAGTAAATAATGAATTTCTATAAAATGTCTTATCAAGCTTCATCTTGAATCATGAATGGTCCAAGCAGAAAAGTGACCATATGTATTTTTATTATTTTATCCAATGTCCATTTAGAATGTTACTAAACTTTTTCAATGTAATGCGTACTGACAGCCCTGACTTTTATATTAATGTCTTATTTAACCTTGCACGGTCCTCCTCAAATCTCTCAGCTCCCACCACCCAGAACCTGGCTATGACTGCCTTGGGCCAAACTGAGCAGGTGGGGAGAGCAAGAGGTTAGAATTAAAATGTACAATACAGCCTAGTAATTTTATAAGCTTGGCTATCCAGTTTCCCTTACATTTACAATAGATCAGATATAGGCAAATGAGAGTAGCAATAAGACATGACAATAAGAAAAGTGGATAAGACAGAAGCCATGGCATCAAGAAGAATTATGAGCTTCTAGGGCATCATGACTCTTCTATATCAGTGTAATAACTTTAGAGAAATGACTATTAATCTCCAAGAAAAAAGTTAAATTATGTTCACTATACTGTACTCTATTTAGGAAACTTTATACCATATTTTATAATAATTTCTGCCTGAAAATGTTGAGGGTTTTTTTTTTTTATTCCCCTAACAATGTCAGTGTTTGATGTCTTTAAATGTTCTGAGTAAATATACTATCTGGAATTAGTTAATTCCAGGAGTAAACAAAATTAAATACTGAAATATTTACTAGAGAACTTTGAAGTAAGGACAAAGTGAATAATCATTAAGGAACTCTAAAGAATTATGATTTTGTATGTTTTTTGTGGAGGAATTTTTCAAGCAAAGAAATAAATTTACTTTCTGACCTATTGGTCAAAGGTCCAGCTTTCATAAAGCCATAGGCTTAGATGGACCAAGAGAGTTTTGAAACCTCTCTAAAAGGAATAGTGGAAAAGAGTTTTCTCTTCTCATTTTTAAGAGAAAGGTAGTTCTGACCCTAAAAGCTAAGAGAAAAAAAAAAAAGACTAGGGACTTTTTAATGCAATTATTTCTCAACTCTTTTCTCTCTTAAACATCCTTGCTATATGGACAGGATATTTCCATTGGTAAGAGTTTTAAGGAAATTCTGGCAAGGTGCATTTACTCCTCTGAGACACTGCACTGGAGTGCCACCAACCCTGCCGTATTAAAATGGAAACAGCCCAGCAAGGCAGGGAACAGGGAGACTCCGGACTAACATACCTACCCGTGCATTTTCTTTTAAGTGGATTTCAATAACAGCACATACATTAGGTAATTTTGCTTCAGACTATAAATCGGGAAAATTCTTCAGCATATCATTAGTATGTTATCAAGTATTAAGGACAAACTAATTCTCAGTACAGGTTAGTCTGTTGTTACCAAACTTAAAATCTCCACTTTTTTAAACATTTGTTGACGTTTTCCCCCTTGGACTTCCCTAAGGCCCTTCTCGAGCTCTCTATGCCTTCAAATCCAGTTATTGAGATGTTGTTTAGAAAAGGGCTGTTTATTCATCTCTTTAAGAGCACTTCTTCCATTCTCTTTTTGAACTAAAAGTTGTTTTTATTAGCTTTTCTAGATTTTAAACCACTTCTTTTGTGCGCACAGACTCTGGAAAGTTAAGCCTAATTTTTTCCTTTTTTAAAATTCTTTTTTCTGGGTTTTTTTTCCCTACAGTTGCGCACACTCCCTACCCCTTTCCCTCCCCCCCCCCCCGCCCCACATACACACAATCACACATTCTCCAAATATATCATAAAAGAGACAAAACTCTCACTGGGCATAATCCTCAAATGTGTTCAAGTTACTCCTGTGATGCTGCTCTCTCTAGCTAAATGACCATACTGCCTTCCCAAAGCAACTGAACTTTTATTTCTGCTGAATTTTTAAAATACTTCTAACAAGCCCAAACATGGACTGAGCAACATAAAATAAGTCTCTTCAGAGCACCTAAGTAGAAATAAATAAGCAAATCCAGATAGCCAATCGGTACTGTTCTCATCCATAAACAGCCATACGCCTTCTCCACTGGTGGAAAGAGACCCATCAGGTTCTGGAAAGCTTGGCCCAAGGAACAGAACGAGGTCCCTTCCTGGGTCTGTACTGCCACTCTGCAGACACAGCTCACCCACAAGGCTTTCCCATTGCTAGAAGCACCAGAAGAGAGAATTTGCCTATTCCAACCAACCTTTCCCAAGCCACAGCAAAAAAATAACGCAACAGAGGTGAGTGACAAGGGGGAAAAAAAGTGGCCAAGAGTTCAACCTCTCAGTGATTAACTTTTCACCTCCTGTATCGCAAATTGACTGTGATCATTATTTATTTGAGCAGAGCCTAGGACCTTCAAGTCTAAACACATCACATGAGTGGCTGTCACTGAAGGACTTCACTGTATTAACATGTGAGAAAGCTAGAACAAAAATTTGTTTGAGCTGCCTAAAGACTAGCCACTCCTTCTCTCTCCCACTCTGACTCCCAGCACCTAGGAGGTGATGCTTCATTGTTCTTAGTCTATACTTAACACAACATTGGGCTTGTTACCCAAATAAACCTTTTCCTAAAGAGGATTAAAACACCTACATAGCTATGGCACTCTTGCATTGATCTTTAAAAACTGTTCGGCAGATGTATACATACTTTCCATGGTATACGGTAATGATGTTTAGCTTAGGAAGTTTTTTGGCCTTCTTGAAATATGAGAACAATTGAGTTGAAATGATAAATTTTCAAGACCAACCATTTAAAAAGTAATCTTAATAATAAAAGAGGATTGTAACTGAAGCTAAAAAGCTGTGCCCCATGAAGACAAAAACACAAAACCAGGAGTCTCTGGAGAGCAGGTGTTTCCAGCTTCAGCCCTTATACAAACAGGCTGTGCATTAAGGGTTGGTCATGTCGTTTCACTAGGCCTCAGATTGCTCACCTGTAAAATCAAAACATTAGGTTAGATTTAAGCCCTGTCAGCTCAAAAATTCTGATTCTATGATTGTCCTTTCAATTCAATAAAGTAAAATATGCTGCTTAATACTCCCTGCTTTTTTCAATGAAGCTAATTTTTTTAAAGGTAGAAAAGCTCAAATATGTCAAGAAAATATAACCAGAAAAAATTTTTTAATTAACTTTCTGCAACACAAAGCCTGTCTAGACATTAATATCTGATCTTTACTTCAAAAAAAAAAGTCCCATTTTGGTTTTCTGTTAGGCAATGTTCAGTTCATAACTAGACAAGAAATATTATATGCCTGTTAAAAATTCATCAGTATTTGCTGTTATGTTGTATTCAAGGTTTCGGTAGCTCCACAGCAGTAAGAAACTTCTCTATTACTCACTATTAAACTGCATTTAAAAGACCAACAAAACAGCTCAGAAATAAGCAAGCAAAATCTGTCTGAAACTGTTACAAGTTACAAGCTAATCTCAGATTCTGTGACCTTACCACCCAACGTTTTACAAATTGAGTAACTATTTCCCTGTCAGTTACTACTAACATGACAAAAATAAAAATGAAAGGGGAACGGGACACTTAGTTAGGAGTAGGTGAGGATTAGAAAGGAGGAGAACAATGTGTGTAACAGAATTCAGAGGCAGATTCCAAGCCGGCTTCCGGGAGGGCTGAAGTCAGAAACATGGAGATGCGGCTGCCATTTGTTTATTTTACCTTTGGCTCCTTAAAAAGAAGTCTAAAAACTGTTTGTGGGTCATAGTAAAGAGAGTTCTAAAGCATAATGTGACTTTCAGGGAAAGCTAAGCCAGACCACACTGTGTGAGCCAGCAGGGCAGATACTGAAAGGTGATAAGAAGAAAAAGAAAAGAGGCACTTGTTTTTATTAACATAAGACCTCACCAACTTCCTTAGACTTCCCCAAGCGAAATGTCAGCCTCGCATGATTTTGAATAAGAATCACCATTTGCCCCTTAGACGAAAAACATTCAGAATTCAGTATTTGACCACATAGATTTTGCTCATCAACATTTAAAAAAAAAAAAAAAAAGTAAAATGCCCAGTAGGCAGCAACACAGTACAATTTAAAAAATAAAATTCTCAATCTGCTCAGGATAAAACATGGTACTTAAAATAAACTGAATGACACCTAAAATGATCTGCTGAATGAAAAGAAAAGCTATTCAGAGTCAAAAAATAAATTATTATTAAGTAATGGAGGCTTACTCTGTATTCTCACTCTCCTCTTTAAATACATTTTTTTGAAATACAAGTGGCAGGCAGTTCACGCATCTCAGCTTCCCTAATTATACAAACTCCAGGGTCTTTCCTTGACTTTCCTTAAGGCGGTTCCCCCCTGTTAGTCAAGCTGGTAATTTACACAGGCTCTTGGGAACAAGGTGCTCAACCCCTTAAGAATGAGTGCTGGCAAAGACTTGGAATGTTACATCTCTGTATCTGGGGTACAGATGAAAAAATACTCCTGTTCTGCCTTTATGGTTATGTTTCTGCTGGATGTACATCCTGCTGTGTTCTTGAAGGCCTCCCCACGTCCATTCCTGGCTGACAATGTGATCAAAGGAGGGCAGGAGAAGAGGGCCAAGTTTAACCTTACCAGGAGATCAGATTGTCTGGTGCCTGCCGAGCAAAAAATCCGAGATACCAGCTGAATCCTGGCCATTTACAGAGCGGCACAAAACTAGTCCTGTTCCTTTTACTGCTGCAGTTGCCATGGCCGACCCAAACAAAAAACCCCAGCTCCCTCATCCTACAGCTTCCTAACCGTCTCCCACAGACTCCAATGTGGGTAGAAGGTGAAAACTGCTCACTGACAAGAATTTAGAAGCTGGAAAGGATTGAAAGGCGACCTAACAGGCAGATCAGCCCTGAGAGTATAAAGTGGTTCTGCAGGCATTCTGCTGTTAGCTGCAAGGCTCTCCTTCCCTGAGTTTTCACCTAATTTGTAAGTGAAAAACAGATCTTAAGAAGGAAAAGAAACTAGCTAAAACCCCAACTTGGGAAAATGACTAATCACCTTTAAACTTTGGTTTCACTGCAATCAGCAAAACAAATGGAAAAAAAAAAAAAAAAGGCAGCAACATCCTGACTATAGTAATATCTGAACAGAGGCAAGACAGGAGTGAAGGCCAGTGTCTAGGCCATGAACTATAAGTGCCAGGACTAGCACAAATGTTGTGATTTTCTTATTTAAAACAAATTCCTGTTTGAAGACACCATTAAAAAAATGCAGACACAGAAACCACATAAAGAAAGAAAAAAAAGAAAGACTATCCTAAAAATAAACCACTGGTGAATTTTTTATAATACATTTTGAAACTAAAGACAGTCAAGTGCATGGGGCTCAGAGGATGGAGCACCTAGACTCTGAACACAGCTCGGCCACTGTCCAACTGAGCAAGTCATTGACCCTTCCAGCCATTTGTTTCTTCATTTAAAGGGCGGGAGTAGGGAATAGTGGGGAAGTGAACTATCACTTAACTCTTCCAACTCTAAAATTCTCTTTATAACCTCATTGTACAGTATTGCAACTAGGTTTGAACAAACTTATATGAATAAGACATAGAGACTAACATCTTAATTCTAACAGTGGTGATGCTGGGCCTTAGGGTGCTACTTCTCCCAATTTGCTTAATTTGGGAAATTTGTGCCTAAAATAGAAATTGCAACTATAGGATAGTGGTGACATATAACATTGTGAATCTACTTAAAGTTACTGAATCACACATTAAAAATGGTTAAAATGGCAATTTTATGCTATGTATATTTTACCACAATTAAAAAATAATTAAATCTATATAAGGGGGGGACAGAACTGAGAAGGAGCCCACATTGTTCGTACGAAAGTTTTAGAGTTCACAATAAAAAACATGGAGTTTAGTTTTCATTTCCTATCTAATTTGGTCTCTAGTATCTGCTAAACACAGTTTCCCCTTCTACTCAGGTTTGAGAAAGATGGCTTTTTTGCTCTTTCACAGAGCAGTTCCTTAACTCCCTTAGCCTCTTTCTCCCCTTCCCCACAAAAACTGGCTGTCAGTCTACAGAATCAGTCAAGTGCTACAAATCAATAATAAAAGCTCCTGTGAGGCACTCCCCCTAAGAATCTGTACAGATCAAAATCTCAAGTGCTTACTTGCCTAGGGACTGCTATAATGTGAGGTGTTGCTTCTTTTTAAAGAATAAAAAACAGATGCTCTAACTTGATGAAAGCAAATGTCCTTTCAACACATCTCTTCTCTAGCACTTGAAACTCTTACCAACAAGAAGTGCTTCCCACACTCGGTTCGGTAGTTTCTGCACTTTTTATTTTTTCTTTGAACTTGCAGTGCAATGTGATTCTACACCTGGGGTAAAATGACTCCTTAGGGTGAGCCTTCTAAGGATGTCCCAAACCAGGGCGTGCAGGCAGAGAGAGCTGCTTGAATCCAAGCGTGACACCGGTGGATACTGTCTCCCTACGTCAGAGCAAAAGTAATTCAATTCTTTCTGATAATCTTTACATGAAGTCTCGAAGTTACACACACAGGCTTAGTCATTTCCAAACTCTGCACAAATATATACCTAAGAACATTTCTGCCTTGCTCTCTAAGTACTCTAGTATGAGCTAAGTAAGGGGGAGGGGGAGGCAGTGCAGAAGTGAATGGAGAGGTGTAATCTTAGCCCTACTGGTACTCTGGAAGCCCCATAACCTCCCTAGGCCTCTTCTCTCATCTGTGAAATGCATAGAAAAAAAATAATAATCCTAAAATCTTGACAAGCTGAAGCACTCATGAGTCTATGTGATATGTACATGACACAACTGACCACAGCAATTTACATAGTGAGCCAAAATCAAGGTAGTGAGCTCATGCTGGGGCTAGAGGGATCGAGGGAAAGTAGGGACCAGCTGGTGAGTAATTAAATTCATGTCTCTGGATTCTAGATCTACCTAAAGCAATTATTAACTCTACTGTTTTGCCTGGCCCCATATTATGTTCTGGGAAGATACCTAAGGAAGTCTGGACCTGAGTGAGGCAACTGTAAAAGGCAGAGACTGAAACTGATTCATGGAACAGAATAAAATCAAGTAACTTAAATGTCTAGTTCAATTATTTCATTTAGTAAACAGGCAGGTGGCATAGGCCCCTCCTGAGGTTTAGCCCTGTTTATCCAAGTGTATGTCAGACCTCTGCTGGAGTCCCCACTCAGTTCTTCTGTTGGTCCCCCAACTTAGTGCTGTCATGTCTACTCAGTTACCTAAACCAGAACTCCTCCCTCTCATTCACTTCCAATGTCTAATTAGTCATCACGTCCTCTAGATCCTGCCTCATTAGCATCTCTCTAGTCTGCCCACTCTTTCCATTCTGTCACTTTCACGACCATCACAAGCTCCTGAAAACAAAGGGCCAGTCTACCCTGATCCACACAGGATCCCCAGCACACAGACCGGTGATTAGCACAGGGTTAGGTACTCTATGGTTGTTGAGTAACACTCCCCTGATGCCTGAATTTCTATACCTTTCCTCTCTGCCTGCCCCCATCCACCACCCAGCCCCTCATCCTGCCCAATGCAGAACACTTGAAAATGAGATTACTAAAACACATGCCTGAGTTTTCACCCTTCAGCTTAAAGTCCTTCAAAGGATCCACATCCCATTATAGATACAACTCAAATTTCCAGGTTTGGCGCACAGGCCGCTCCTAATCTAGTCTTCGAACCTCTCCAGTGCTGTCAGGCCTGTCTCACTTGGGTCCTACTGATCTGCCTGTTGCCTTTTCAACCCACTCATATACCATTATGCCCTTTTTTTTGGCCTTTCTTTGCACATGCTCTCTAGATGACTTGGCACATCCTTGTCTAAACCACTCCTAAGTCTAAAGATTAGTCTGAAGGACACATTCTGAAAATCTTCTCTGACTCCCTTTCCCCCACCTACCCCCGTCAATCTGATTTAGATGCCTCTTTTCTGTGGTTCTGTAACACACAGGTATCAAAAAGCTTACTTAATACAGAATAATAGTTGAATGTGTTGTCCATTCCAAGCACCAGAAGCCAAAGACCATATCTTATCTGACGCTTTAACCTCAAAACATAGAGCAGAATTTGACATATAAGAGGTATTCAAGACATATTTGTTGAATTAATGAAGAATGGAAAGAGGCACTAAGAGAGAGAAGGAGGGAAGAAGGAAAGGGAAAGAGGAGAGGGAGGGGATGAGAGAGGGAGAGGGAAGGAGAGCAAGGGAGGGATAGAGGAAAGAAGGAAAGGAGGGAGGGAGAGAGAGAGATCAAAAGAAAGAAGCCCTGAAAGGATTAAGTGCTTTTCAAAATTTTAGTAAGCCAGTTCTTGTCAAAACTGGGGTAAGAATCCAGGCTTCCTAATTCTCTCTGATGGATCTTCTTCCTCCAGATCCATCCTATAAATGTTTTTTCAAAGATCTCTTTCTCACTCTATCACCTCCTGCTAGAAGACTTCCTATAGTTTTACTAACTACTCTCAAATCCCTATCTCCTATCAGCTCTAGACATATATCTAAGATTTTGATTTTGATCTGTCCCATTGGCAATTCACATTTAAAATAACAAGGAATAAAATCATTAACATTTCCCCTTGCCCCCAAACACACTCACACAAACCAACCTCTTAATTTACCTGTGGGCATTTGTACAGTCACCTGGGACAGCAATGTAGTAGTTAGCATTCAGCTTTTTAAGATTATCACTTCTAACCAGGTTATAGGCCGTGTAGTTTCCATGTTTTACCTCATTTAACACTGCCAACAGAACACTGATAAGAAATCATGTAACTGGAATTTGGAAGGGACTGCAGGAATAAAAAGAAGCACCATCAACTTATTTTCCTCTCACACTCCTCAAGTATAAACATACCAAGACCTACTGGTTACTCTACCATTCCTTCCACTCTGACTGCCACTAACCCACCTATCTTGGACCCTCCTAAACTCTCCTGAAATGTTTGTTGCAATAGACCCCCTAGATGGTATCTCAGTCTCCAAAACCAGCCCACCTCCCCCCACCACCAATCATTCTATCCCTCACTTTGCCAGAAGAAAGAACATTCTAAAAGTACAAGTCGCTTCCGGTTCCAAACAAGATGGGGAGATTGCACAGGCTGGAAGGTGATGCATCTCAGAGTTATGCCTCATTAACCAATATAAGTATTCAAGTAAATTCTTGAAGGAAAAAAGAAGGTTAAGTTTCAGGAAGGGGAAAATTGGGGAAAATAAAAGACTGAGACAGGAGAGACCCAGTGGTTATGAGGTAGGGAGTGACTTCAGGAACAATGAAGTTATTGGTAAGTCTTAGAGAAAACTAAGTTGACGCTAAGATAAAAAGGTAAGTACTATAAGAATAAAATAAAATGTATTCTTTTAAAATCAGCAAAAGAAAATTCAATCTATCCTAAGGAAGGGGAAAAGGTGGTCGTAAAAAAAAAAAGCGGCAAAAAGAAACGGCAGTAGAAAACATTAAACAAGGCTAAAAAGTCTTAATAAAAATAATTATAATAAGTATAATTGGGTGTGAAGTCGCTAATCAAATTAACAAACTAGTATTGCAGTTAAACTACACATAGCATGTAGGGGAAAAAAAAAACAGTAACCCATTTAAAATGGAAGTATAATAACACAGTTGAAAATAGGGATTAAAAAAAATAACATATGAACAAAAATAAAGACAAAATCCAGGCTCACACTTTTAATGTCAGACAAACAAAATGTATGGTAAAAAGCATTAGAAATGACCGTGAGGGATATTATATACTGGAAAAAGAAAGAACATATGTGCATCTAACAAAATGGACTCAAAATATTTAAAGTAATAACTATCAATAAATCAGAAATCAAAAAACGTAGTTAGCAAACAAGAAAAAAAAGGGAAGCTTAAAAATTCCCCATATTTCTGGGAATTAAAATACTTACTAGTGAATAACCCTGGAGAAAATGAAATGGAAATCACAAAACACTGAGTTAGTAACAATAAAAGTATTGTATATCAAAATTTGTGCTGTGCAGCTAAAACATGAGGATTCACCTTGAGTCCTTGGCCGATTGAACAGCCTACAGCTGTTGTGGCCAGATCCCTATCAGTAGACTGTAAATAAGGAGAATTACCAGAGTTAAAGATCCATTTCATAATAAAATTAAAGGGCATATTCATTAAGAAGATATTACAATCCTAATAAGAGAAAAGAAACATTTCAAATCAGTGATCTAGAAAAAGGAGAGCAAATTAAACCCCAAGGACGAACAAAGAAGGAAATAATAAAGAGAAGAAATCAATGAAACAGAAACAAGCAAACCGTTCATTCTTTGAAAAGATTAATAAAATTCATAAAACTCCTAGCAAGACTAATTACAAAAACAAGATGAGGAAACAAAATAACCAACATTAGAAATGAAAAAGGGAATATCACTCCAGATCCTATCAACACTAAACATAAGAAAATATTATAAACAACTTTATGCCAATAAATTTGACAACTTAGATGAAATGAACGATTTCTGTATTTCAAGAAAATATAACTTACTAAAAACATAACCAAGAATAAACACACAAAAAAACTGAATAGTCAACAATCTGTTAAGAAATTGAATTGATTATCAAAATCCTGGGCACACTGGTGCTTAAAACTGTTCTTTCTCCTGACTGCAGTGGTAGTTAGGTGATTCCACACATGTGTTAAAACTCATATAATTAGAAACACACACACACACACACACACACACACACACACACACAAAAGGACATTTTACTGTATGGCGATATTTTTAACTGAATAATTTTTAGAACTTTGCACAAAGAAAACTCCAGGCCCAAATAGTTTCGCTATTCAATTTCACCAACTATTTTAAAAATAAATAAAATCTTACAAAAATTCTTTCAGAAAATAATGTAGACAGAAACATTCCACCACACAATTTACGAGAACAGTAAAATACCAACATCAAAATCTCGTAAATACTATACAAGTAAAGAAACATAGACAAATATTCTTAAAGAACACAGTTGCAAAAATACTAAACAAAATATTAGCCAAAACCCCAGCACTAACTGAAAAGAATAACACATAATGATAAGTTGTTCTCGTCCCAGGAACTCAAGGTTGTTTTAACATTTAAAATAAAATTCATTTACCAGATAGAGAAGAAAAACTACATAACATCATATTAAAGGCAGAAAAGAACCACATAAAATTCAATGTCCTATTGCTGATAAAAAAATAAAATAAAATAAAATAAACATCTCTCAAAAAGTTAACAATAAAAGGAAACTTCCACAACTCAATATGAGTTAAAAAGCTTACAGTTAATATCATACTTAATGGTGAAAAAGTAAATTATTTCCCCTTAATATAAAGAGCAAGGCATGGTTATCTAATCTTGACAATAAGTCCATAAGATACATGGTCAATGTACAAAAATCAATTGTATTTCCTTATTTAAAAAAATTAAATTTATTATAGTATCAAGAAACATAAAACAGTTAAATTTTACAAAAGACATGCAATGCCTCTGTACCAAAACAGGGAATTAATATTGAGAGAAATTAATACATAACATAACAAAGAGATAGGCTATGTTTTTGGACTGAAAGTTTCAAAAATTGTTAATATGTTAATTTTCCCTAAATTATCTCTCAACTCAACGCAATCCCAACAAAATTCTAAGTTTTTTTTTTCATTACAAGCCAATTCTATAATTTATATGGAACTCTAAAGAAGCTAGAATACCCAAAACAATCTTGATAAAGAATAACAAAGTTACCTCTAACTCATGCTACCTGACTTATCATAAAGTTATTTTTAATTTTATGGTATTGACATGAGTATAGCATGCAGATCAATGAAATGGAATAGACAGTTTTGAAACAGAACATAAACAGTCAATTGTTTCTGACAGACACTAGGGTCATTTGATGATGAAAAAGTCTTTTCAATAATTGTTATATACATTTAAAAATATGAAAAAAATTTAACCTTAACCCCTACCTCATACCATATATTAAAATTAATTTGACATGAGTCATAGACTTAAATGTTAAGGCTAAACTAAAATGCTTCTGGAAGAAAACATAGAAGAATATCAAAATAACCAGAGGGTAGACAAAATTTTTATAAAAACAAAAAAAATTTGTCTTAAAAAATGACAAATTTGACTTCACTTAAATTTAAAACTGCGTATCCAAAAACACAGTTACAAAAGTGAAAAGTTAAGCCAGAACACTGAGGAAAATTTTGAAATACATATAACTAACGACGAACTTATATTCAGAATATATAAAGAACTCTCACACATCGAAGAAAGGCATCCAATTTTTTAAATGATCAAAGGCCTTGAACAGACATTACACAAAAAAAGATATACAAATGGCCAGTAAGCACATAAAAAAAGATGCTCAACATCATTACTCATCAGGAAATGCAATTTAAACCATGTGATACTACTTCATTTAACCACTAGCATAGCTAAAATTAAAAAAGAATGAGAACACCAAATGTTGGTGAGGATGTAGAGTGACTGGAACTGTCATACACTCGTGAAAGAAGTGTAAAATATTACAACCACTTTAGAAAACAGGCCATTTCTTATAAAATTAACACACCTACCATATGTCCTAGTAATTCCACTCCAAAGAGAAATGAAAATATATGTCCACAAACAGACTTGCACAGGAGTGTTTATGGATGCTTCATAACAGTCAAAACATGGAAACAACCTAAATGTCCAAGAACAAGTGGATAGATAAACTAGATATGTGTGTGTGTGTCTTTGTGAATGCATGTGTATATACAGAGTAGAATATCGGTCAGTGTTTAAAAAATTATTAAGTATTGATACATGCAACAATGTGGGTGAATCTGAAAAATATGTTGAACAAAAAAGGCAGATACAAAAAAGTACACACTGAATGATTCCAGGTTTATGAAGTTCAAGAACAGATAAAACTCATCTGTTGTGAAAGAAATCAAAGCAGTGGTTGAACATAGGGGAAATGGAAACTGACAAGAATGAGAAACATTCTCTTTTGGGTGATGGAAGTATCCTATATCTTGATGAGGCTGCTGACTACACAGACATACCCATTTATTAACTCATTGAACTATATGTTTAAGATTATGCACTTACTGTACATAAATTCTTCCTGAATAAAAATGAATTAATAGTTAAACGAAAGAAATGCTTTCCATCTGGAACATCTGCTAGGGGATACCATGTGAGCAAATTGACTTAGCCATATTCTTTGTAAAGAAACAGTGAAGAGAGACATGCTTCAGTGAAAAAGCCATGCAAGGGAGACAGTAAGTGAGAAAAGCCAAAGGCAGAGGAAGAACAGTGGTCTGGCAGAGTGAGAAGAGAAATAGAGAAGACTGAGTCAGAAGGGGAAGGTATAAGCCAAACAGGAAGACACAAGTGAACTGAACTTAAGAAGTAGAAAATCAGAGATATACAACTGTATTTCAAAGTAATCCAGCTACCACATTAAACCTAAAAAGAAGGGAAGGCAGTTTTATTTGGAAATTGTCCTGTTCTTCACTCATCTCTGTTAATAAAATTGAAAGCAAGGAGAGGAGAATTAAGTGAAGGTATGAACCTTAACACAGCCATTCATTTATTCATTTACTTCTCTCTCTCTCTCTCTCTCTCTCTCTCTCTCTCTCTCTCTCTCTCTCTCTCTTTCTCTCTCTCCCTCCCTCCCTCCCTCCATCCCTCTCTTCTTCCCTCTCTCTCTTTCTCTATGCAACCACCTGCAATAGAATGCCCTTCCACAGTTAACATCCTGCCAATGACATCTGATCATTGATAAACATCACCAGGTAAAGGCAGTGAGCCATTTATACATACATTTATGCATACATGCTAGGATAATGAGATTCACAATCTATTCATTCCCTTAGTAAGTGAATGAAACTATGATGACACGTCTCTCTGAGGGAGTATCCTCATTAACCAAAGCCCAAGCTGGCCTCAGGAACCAGAGATAACATTTCTCCTTCCACTTGAATTAATACAAGCAGGAGATGACTCACGCAAACAGTTGATGAAGCAATTAAGCCAACTATCCCTTGCTTACTCATCCCCTCCAGTAAAAGAATCACGTAGAAGTATTAACCCTGGCTGAAAAAGCAGGAAGCATGTGAGCAAATTAAACTACACCATACGATGGAGTAATAAGGGACAAGCAGGAGGGTTCTTGCCCAAACTCTCTGAATCTAGAGGGACTGCTACATGATTAAGTTTCAAATAAGATCACGCTAACCAGCGCTGCCTCCTCTATTTCAATTCACCAATGCTAGATTTACAGGAATAGCTTCCCCAGACATTCCTACAAAATTAGCTTACTCACTGAATTTTTTAAAAGGAGAGCAGAGAGCCAGAAGACATCACTGACCTCTAGTGCACATACATGTGTGACTAAGTATCTCTGAATTCAAGCTGATACCGTGTAGTAATGATGTGTCAATTTAGGCTACTTGTGTGAGAAATGCTTAATCCAAAAGCCACTTCTTCTTTCTACTGGCCGAGGTATCAAGAAAGAATATTATCCCAAATATTCAGGAGGAAGAAAGAATCTTAGGCAACATCTAGTTCAGGAAGGGTGGTGAATAGTACATTCAACTGGATGCTTTTTCACAATGCACAGTGTTTTCCCACCTGCCTCCTACTCACCTTCGCCCTTAAAGTGTGGTCCCTGGGAAAGTAGCATCAGTACCATGGGGGAATTTGTTAAAATGCAAATTCTCAGTCCCTGTCTTATTAAATCAGAAAACCTGGCGGTGGGGCCCAAGAATCTGTGGTTTCATAAGCCCTCTAGGGGATTCTGATGCCTGGTCAGTTTGAGAACCACTGCCCTAGGGTATGTACCTCTGCCCCACTGCTTCTGAACCCCAAATCTCTCAGGTATGTTGGACGGACAAAGTTAAGGTTCAATTGCTTTAGTTTTACAGCAGTGGAGTCCAGAGAGCTTATGTCACTTGCCCATAACCACGCTCCTGAAGAGTGGCCAAGAAGCCAGCATTAAAAACAACTCTCATATGTATGGCATTTTATAATCTGTTCAAAACGGACTTCCAAAATAACCCTGTGAAGGAGTCAGAACTACCCCTGTTTTCACAGACGAAGAAGCTGGGTTCAGGAAGGTTAATGACTTAGTCAAGTCTATTACAAAACTCAGTAACAGAGCTGCGACCAGACCCCCGCCCCACCATTTCTTGATTTCCGGATCGGTGTTCCTGCTGCTCACAGTTAGGGCTTGGCACCTCTACAGTGTAGGCCCATGCATGTGTGCAAGCGCCCACATGTGTGAGAACTCACAGACTGAGAAACGATGGTAAATAACAGGAATCACATGTCTAGCCCAGACTCCAATTTAACATTAAAAATAATGTAAAAGTCAAATTTTGACTGGCCCCATCAGCACGAACTACTGCTACTATCATTTCTCACTTCCGCCCACCTTGATGCACTAGCCCCCAGATCACTGGATTCTGAAGAGCACCATCTGACAGAAATGACATGCATACTCACTACCACTAGCATTTGTAAAGAGCTACTCAAAAGAGACAGTGATGGCAGATTCTCCTAAGGCTTTCCGAGCCATTCCTTTTGTTGTTTTCCTTTTTAGAGCTTTTAAAAATACATATATTCATTTCAGGAAACACTGAAATGACAAAGAAGGAAATAAAAATCTCTCAGATGACACTTAATGTCATCTAATCCTAGCCATGTAAATATTTAATAACATGTAATTACTTAATTTTTTAAAATTTGGAATATGCCACAAACTGTTCTATATATATCCTTTGAAAGCTATTATGCGTATAGGCTTAAGTGCACAACTATTTAAATCATAATGAAATAAGATACTTATATTCTAATTCTAGTTTTAACATGTTCCACAGAGGAATTAATTCATTAATTCATTAAAGTAATAAAAAAAAAAATTTACCCCAGGTGAATTCTTATCTAGATAAATTCTCGGAATTAAGAGCCATGAGACTTGCCAGATATGTGACATCATTCAGTGCCAAGAAAGCACAGAAGATTTCTCTAAACTCCCATCTCTGCCTGGCCCACAACTTTGGGCATGAAAAGAGGGAGGGTCCTTTCATTCCTCACATCATTACCTAAAGTGGACATATACTCACTCTCCCATACTCTCCAGACCCTTAATCCAAGCCCCTATTATTTCTCACTTGTATAACCAGAAGTCTTACAACTCTCCCTTTTGAACTCATCCTCCGCACTGGATCAGATGTTAAGATATATCTGCATACGCCACTAAAAATAATGAAAACAGCTTGCACACATTATTGAGCACATCTCATGTGCTGGGCACCATGCTACATGCTTTTCATACATTTTTATATCTTTATAACAATCTTAAGAGGCAAATGTTATTATTTTACTAATAAGAGTAAAGACAGAGATAAACACTCTGGGTTAGAGAGGTTAAATGATTTACCCAAAGTCATACAGCTTTAAGATTTGGTGTAGCTTGACTCTGGAACCTATACCATATGTTAACTCAAAAAATGTCATGACTATCTGCCACCAACAGCAGTAGTTTTCAATATTATTTTCAATCAAAATTTTTACAGACTTAGGGCAATAGGTATTTTACTCTTAGTATCCATTGATCAAGAAAATATACAATGATCGAAAAGATACTATTAATTTAGTAACACTTTAATAAATTTTTGGTTAACAAATCACAATATCATCCAGCTACATGTATTTGGAAGAAAGTTCCTGTTTCTGTGTTATTAATTACTACAATTATTAGTGATATTAATTATTAAGTCTACAGACAATGCTTAACATGCATGTGGATGTGTAGGCCTTCCCTTACAAGAAGTGTATTTTCTCATGTGTTCTGGAATCTATCTACAGGGTAGAAACCCCCAGCATTTAAGCTAAAGTCTTTAGTATGAAATGCCATGGGCTCCACAATTTGGCCCCAACCTACCTTTCCCACTGTGTTTCCTGTCGCACTCTCATCACACAGTCTATGTTCCACCTCTAGCTGTGGAAGCCAGGTCTTCCCAGACTACTGGACTTCACACCTAGAGGGCCCCAAGCCATTTCAATTGAAGTTCTCTGACGGAAGCACTCTGTCTTCTTTGAGACACAGCTCAATATCTCCAACTCTGTGAAGCCACTCCTGACAACGCTACTACCCCCTCAAGGCTGAATCAACACATCCTTCCTTTATATGATCACAGTCTTCTGTGAACAGTCTTATCATGACATTTAACACATTTCAAAATAAAAGAATATGCAAATATCTGACTACTCCTCTCAGCCAAACCTCTGGGAGGGAGGGGTGGTATTTATTCATCAGCGTCCCTAGCCCTTATCTTCATTCCTCACATTTGGTAGGGGACTGTTCCTAAGATTAATGAATATCAATGCCGATCTGGCTGGTGATTTTACCTGGGGAAGTCAATTTGGCTTCCTATCATTAAAGAAGTTTTATTTCAGTATGTTGTAATGGCTGATCATCTCTAAACCATAAAACTCACTATGTCCCTCCTCCAAAAGTAGTAGGCAAGTATCCTTTCACACCAGGAATTAGAAGATCTGAGTTCGGGTTCTGGCTCTCCCACTAACCAGCTCTGTGACCTTTACACAAGTCACATTCTTCTGATCTTCCATCTGCCCAGTGAATGTGGGAAGAGGGTTTACTCTTAGTTCTCACTTACTACAATTCTATGACTTACAAATTCTACAGGCCAGGGTTGGCAAACATTTTCTGTTAAAGATCCAATAGTAAGTTTTTAGGACTCTGTTATTCTACATTCCCTTTTGTAACTACTTTGTTCTGTGGTTGCAGTGTGAAAGCACCCATAGACATTACATAAACGAATGGATAAGGCTTTGTTCCAATAAAGCTTTATTTACAAAAAAAAAAAAAAAAAAACCAGGCAGGAAGACAGACTTGGCCTTCAGGCCATGGTTTGCCTACTTCAGTGCTTGATCTGAAGGTGTAACTTGTGAGATGGCTATCCAAAAGTCTCCAAGGGACTAATAAAGAGTACAATGAGGAATACAGAGATGTATACCACCACTCCCTCACCGGGAATTTAGAAATGGGAGAAAGCAATTGCCTAGTCAGAGGTTTACGGTAAGGGCAAGATTTAGTGGATTACGACACACAAATACAAAGTCAAATGAAAAAGCTAAGTACCATCACCACCACCTCCAGTCCTGGCCAGTACCTGATGAATTTTATTCATATATTTAAGAAAAGGCTGTGTCGTCAAAAGGCAGCATGGCCTGGCTCAGCCAAGGAAGTGTAGTCACCAAAGTTAAAGTAGGCAGTGTCGAGGCTGCCAGGGGAAGGCAGTGGCTTCATTGGCAAGGCTACCCGAGTGAGAGGACCACAGCATTGACAAATGTTTCTGGTTCTACTAGAAAAATCATCCTCTTCCTGAGATGAACAGAGCAGAGGGTTGCATTAGCTTGGTGCCACTGAACAGTAATGCATTCTATTGCCTTGTTCTGATTCTTTGCTCACCAAGCAACCAGGGGACTCCGCATAAGACATTTCTTCAGGAAATATGCGCACTATGACTACTACTGCTACCTGCAGCCAGACAGTAGCAATTTCTCAAGGTAAATCAATATAGTAGCTGCCAGTTATGATTTACATCTCCATGTGGCTTGACACAGGGAGAAAACATGCTGATCACATGGGCCTGAAATGTTAGTGATGCTTTTCACTATCAATTAATATGCTGGCATAATGGTGCCCACCCAGACTCATGTGCTACAAAGCTCTCTGACTCAGCATGGCAAGCCGTGGACACAGACCTGAAGCCATCTCTGGTCTGAGGGACTGAGGATGGTAAGTATGCGGAGACCACCCAGCCCTCTGTGACAGCAGGGGTATCACACCGCTTCCAGCTCCGCTCACTTTCAATGGATTTCCACAGCACTTATTAGGACAAAGAAGCCAAAGAACTCAATGATTCAGGGCAAAGTTTATGTCTGCATTCCTACGCATGTATAGAATGGAAACTGGCAGCAGATTTAAGTTAAGTAATCTAAAACCAGAGCAAAGTAAGAACACACCCAATAACCCATAGTCCCAATTAGTGACTAGCACAGCTGCCATAATAAGGTGAAGGGGTCAACAACGTCCAGAAAATGCTAGCTCTTTTGCCTTATTAAGCTGTAAAACAAAGCCTCAGTACTGAAGTTGGAAAAGTTTTAGTCACAACTATATGACAATGAATTTCGCCTATTTTTATGCCTCAGGTAAAATGAAAGGCAGGGCACCAGAAGGTCAGTGACCACTTCTTAAGTCACGCCAGGATATGCAAGGCCAAACACCTCCAAACCAAGAAGGAAAAGCAGGGATAACTGTAAAGGAACAAGAGGATTAAGCACCTACTTTCCTATTAGCTGTGACATGACCCATCTTCCTCCTTCTGTTCTAGACCTTCTAACCTACAGGTCAAGTTCATGAAGAACAGGAGTAAGTGAGCCACTAGTTCCCAAGGAAAACACTTATTTCACATTTGCGAGGTGTTTTGCTGGAAATGCTGTGTTAGGTTGTACAATCCAACTAGTAATTAAATAATATATGCTCATTGATAAATTATCAAAATTTAAGCCAACAGTTACAGCAGAGACCATCTGAACTACCAAGGATTTTAACATTGCGGTTTTAGTAAGAAAGAACACTTCTCCCCTGCTGTTTAGTCTTCAACTAGTTTTGTTCTTGATGATAATATTCTCATGTGTGTGTATAATACAGACACAAAGATGATCACACACTTTTGTGACCAGTTATTCACTTGGAATGTCCAAGTAGGACTATCATAAGTGCAGATAGGCAACAAGATAAAATTGTCCCTTTCTAAGTATTTCTACCCATCCTAATTTTGGAGGTGGCTTTGTTTCCCTGGCCACTATATTTCTTGGGGACTGCGTGTTAACTTCCCATCACAGCACAGTGCCTTGCACACAATGGATACTAGATAAACAAACATTTGTTAGATGGATTATTTCACAATATCAATTTTAATTAAGAGCAATCCAACCTTTCAAGTCAATTTATGACAAAAGCAAAATGCTACATAACAGGAAATTTTAATGCTCTATAGTTCTCTATCTTTTTATATAGAAACTATTAAGTAGTTCTACATCAAAAACTCCCCAGGACATTGTAAACATGTATATTTGCCCATATCCCTCAAAAAACAGGATGAAAGAACAACTTTACTTCATTTGTGCAAATTGAAAAATTACCTTCTGAATTCATGCTAAATGGCTAAATGCAGCAGCAGACTGTCAAAAACTTTCAAGCAAAATAATTAATGATTGGAGCATTAAAACTAAAAATGAATGTAGGTTAACAGATGAACATGGCTTTAAGAAAAAGCATATCATCTAAAACTAGAAAAATCAGACGGTGAATCTCCCAGTGAATCTGTTGAGCTTAGAATGAAATATTTCACAGAAAACAATGATATTAATGAAATAATGATATTAATGAAATAAATTAACCACACAATGGCCTTTGTGACAGCCCATGATAAGTAACCAGGTTATCACACATGCCCTCCCTTATTCGGGCCCTACCATAAATGTCAGGAGTTGGGACAAGAGATTAAAACTGATAGTCATCAGCTCTATGATTTTCATTCTAATGAGCTATAGTCTCCACTTCATAAAAAAAATAAAAATAAAAATAAAATAAAAATAAAAATAAAACCTCTCCCTAGATAGGGGTGTGTTTATACTACCCATCTTTAGGCTTACAAAGCTCAAGTTCACATATACATTGAGATGAAGATTTATACATCTAAATTAATGTCCAACATCTCCATTTCTCACAGCTACCATGCCCGAAGCAGAACTCTGGATGTCATCACCACTGTCCTGGCATGATCCTACACCAGTCTTCCACTTCCCAGTAAAGGCCACCACTGTCCTAGATTTTCCTCTTTTGCTCCTTCCTTACTTCTAATCCATCGGTAAGGCCCATCTGTTCCCCTGTGACACAGAATTGAAATTCACCCATTTCTCTTTGTGTCCATCCCCGCCATATCTCATCGGGATTATTGCAATAGCATCCCTAACAGTCTCCCTAACAGTCTCCCTGGTTGATTCTTCATCAACCTACAACCATTCTCCCATAGCACTAAAGCCGCCTTTCCAAAACATAGTAGATGCTATCATTCCTTCTGCTTAAACATCCCCCATGGTTCCTGTACTAGGTTGAATGGTGGGCCCCCAAAAAAGATGTGTTCACGTCCTGAAATCTGTGAATGTGGCCTTGTATGGAAAAAGAGTTTTGCAGATGTAATTAACAAACATCTCAAGATGAAATCATCCTAAATTACCCTGGTTGGCCCTAAATACAGCAACCAGTGTCCTGATAAGAGACAGAAGAGGACAAAACACAGACATGAAGAGAAAGCCATGTGAAAACAGAGGCAGAGACCAGAGTGATACTTCTACAAGCCAAGGAATTCCTGGAGTCACCAGAAGTTGGAAGAGGCAAGCAAAGATTTTCCCCTGGAGCTTTTGGATGCCGTGTGGCCCTGTTGACACATCAATTTCATAATTCTGCCCTCTGGAACTGTGAGAGAACAAATTTCTGTCGTTTTAGACACCAAGTTTGTTGTAATTTGTTAGGGCAGCCATAGAAAACTGACACAGTGTCTTTATCACATTTAGAATAAAATCCAAGTCCTTCTACTTCCAGATACAAATGCTCTTTCTGACCTCAGAACTTTTGTTCGGCCAGTCTTCCTACCAGCAATGCTCTTCTCTAATTCTCATCTCACCTCCACCACTCCAATCTCCCACTGCTGGCTTCTTCACAGTACAGGGGTCTCTGTACAAATGTCACATTTCAAAAAAGGCTTTCCCTGACCTCCCCAGATAAGGTTGCCACCACCATCACTTACCCTAACATACCCTGCTGCTCTATTTTTTAGCTGGAAATCCAGACTACACTTGTGGATTTACTCAAGGTTTGTCTCCCTATGAGAAGGTAAACTCTCTGAGGGCAGGACTCACACTGCACGTATTCCCTGTTATATCCCCAGTGTACCCGCTATGCCTGGCACAAAGGAGACAGTCAAATACCTGGCTATGAAAGAATGATTAAATTATTTTTCTTTTCTTCTGCTAAATTATACCAGCCTGACTTAAAATGCCATCAAGAGATACTGGCTCCAGATTTTCTCTGTTATAAAGCAAACATGCTACTATTATTCTTGAGAATATTGAAGGGTTATAACCATTCTCTCACTCTTTACTATTTAAACTCGATTGAGATGCGGCTTTTCTACTTTTATTATTTGGGTCAAGATAAAGCATAGTGTAAAGGTGAGGCCCAGATCATGTTTCAACCAGCCATGTGACCTTAGGTAAACAATTGCTCTCTTTGAGCCTGTAGAAAGGAATGCTAAAACTTGTTGTGTCTATATCTACAGAACTGCTATGAGAACTAATTGAGGTAATTTATTCAACAAAATATTTCTTCAGATATTGTGCAAACCAGATATTGTGCCAGCACAGTGATACAGCTAAAACCCAGACAAGATATGTCTGCCCTTTTCAAGCATACGACAAAGAATACAGTTTTGCAAATTATAAAGCATTGAGCAAATGTAAAAATATATGAGATTTGTGCTTAAAACACCAATATAGCCAGCTCCCCATTTCCAAACCATTCAAGTTTTCCCGCTCTGCATATTCTTAATACAAATGTAAACCAAAATTCTCTAAAGAATTCTCTAAAGAAGGTATTAGAGTCTTCATTCAATCATTCACACATTTCCCAAATGCTCCTCATTTGTCTCATGCTGAGCAACTTCTAATACAGAAAAAAATCAGGAGCTACCATGAAAAATGTTACGGCATCTAGTCATCTAAAAATGTGGATGCTACAAACCCTAAGACATTATTTTTTCATTATTTCAAAACAAATTGTGCTTTAAATATGTACCAGGTATGTCTGCAATGCCAACTTAACACAGTTCATGTGTGGCCACGTCATGGTCATTTTTAATCAAATAAAAAAGATAGCACACAACTTGTTTTCTGTAACTCAGCCTTAACACCCTATCCTCGAAGATATCCATCTCTTTCTCGCAATTCTAAATTAGTGGTTCTTATTGACCTTTTGAGGGACAGAAAATTCTTTGAGGATCTCATAAAAGCTACAGCCCTCTCCCTCAAAAACACACATAGACCTATAATGTCAAACTGTAATACAGTTACTGGGGAGCTATGGGAAATTCCGAAAAAGTTCAGTGATCAGAAATGAAGAATTCCCAACTGCCTTACTATGTGGTCAGCACAGCCTCCTTACCTGATCACCCACATGTGTTGCTCTCCCCTCCTTCTGGCCAGCCTACAAATTAGGCACCACAGTCAGTTCTGTCTTCTTACAAGCTACGAAGCATTAGCTGAGATTAAGGAAATGAATGTTTAGCCAGGAGGTAAGGACCCCAAGCACAAGCTACGCAGTTTTCTCGTTAAGGCAGCAGCCGGGGCTGTGAACCAGCCACAGGAGGCACAGTTCTCAAACAGGGTCTCCCAAGGCCAGAAAGGGCCCAGAGTTCAACAAACAGGAATGACTAGAAATTGTGGAAGAAAATGGAACGTTGAACTTCTAATATTACTAAAATGCCCTGTTCTTTTTTAAATTCCGAATGTACTTACATACCTGATAATGTATGAAGTTGCAGGGGGAAAAATGTATTTAAATGCATAAAAGCCAAAAGAAAGTCTAATTACAAACAAGTTTTTGTTCAACAAAACTGATTCTGTACATTGAGCCATATAACTATTGCTTTTCTTGGCTATGTGTATGCGGGTGTTGATCCACAGTAAATAATGAAAAAAAAATCCAAAATAACAGGAAAAATATAAAATTATACAGAAAAAAAATGTCAAATTATAAAGTCTCCAAGTCATTACAGAAACTAAACCTGATGCTGTATCAGCTTTACCAAACACTATTAATATTTTTCTACAATAAAAATTAAGGTGTTTTAAGCTCTATAATGTGTCTAATTTACTAAAACTGAACATAAATTGTTTCTTCCCTTGCTCTGTGTATGCAATATAAAAATACTAGTTTCCTACTCTGCTCCAAAAGATCTCTTATATTGAGGGATGGGGTTTTTTTTAAGTAAAAAAATAAAATAAAAACAACACACAACTATATAAGATTTTTCTTCCAAAGAAGGTACAAACATTTTTACCTAAGAAGTTTGAATGTTCATAGTAATGCATTAAAGTTGTCTTTAAATAATGTTGGTATGCTACATCTAAAATATTTAAGGCTATGTCCATATAAACATTTATGTGAGCTTCTTAGAAATAAATTCTATTAAGGATTAAATAAGTCAGTGCTATGATTTATAAATTATTTCAACTAAAAATTCTAAACTTTGAATTCTTTAAAGTTATTTTTCAAAAGAAGAGGGCATTCCTTTAAGAGAAAGAGTGATATATCATCTTTCTTTTCTACCTTAATATCTCAGGTGTGCCATTTCTTGGGACATTTTAACTTTATAAAAAATTTCCCCTTTTGTGATCTTTTAAAAGGTAATCTATCTTTATGCAGTTAAAATGAGTTCAATCAGCTAGCCAGCTTACACATAATTTATTACTACACATCAACTACAAAAAGTAAGCTTCAATTATTACCTAATCCTAAAAGGAGGACCTAAAAGAAAAACTCAAATACAATCTTTTATAGATAAAATAAAATTGTGTTGTGCATCATCCTTTATTTAAACCTTTTATTTTTAAATCTAGCAATTTTCTCTGTGTAGGCTAAATTTCTTTAAGCTTTTCTGGACAAATTCCCTGCATTCAACAGAATAAGTTCCAATGTTTAATCAGGAAAAAAAAGCTCTGGAGCATTACAATAATTATACAATTTTAACTTCTAAGTATATAGTTTTTAAAAATTAATAACACAGTGTACTTCCTTGCTTAGAAGGAAATTTAAATTACAAAGAATCTAACCTTCAAAATTCCTAAACCTGAGAGCCATTAGAAAATAGCCCAGGAGCTAAGTAGCCTCACTAAATATTTACCACACTATAATGTTTCTATAATATGAAAGTTCCTGACTATTATGTAATTTCATACCCACGGTCATTTTTACTCCACTGTCTTTTAGCATAAAACTAAAGCATGTCGATTCCGGTACAAATCATAAAAGAGACTATGAGGAAAGTTCAAAGTAACCTCGAGCATGGTGACTTCATGTTCAAAAGATTTTTCTCATGTTAATAACATTGAAATCTTTGCCTGTCTGACTCACATGCCTCAGACTGGAAGTTTAGTCACATCAGCTATTCCAGTCAGGTGAGGAAAAAACTTCATTGTCCTTAGCACAAAGTGAAAGGGCAATCTCTTTCAACTATATATGGGCAAATTGCACAAGAAACTGACATAGGTGAGGAGGAGAAAAAGTTGCTAGCCCTAATTCCTCAGTAGGAATCCGGAGAAAATTCATGAAATTTCAGCAAGTTCTTTTGGTGTCTTTTTGATTAATGGGAATTCCAAAGCCCCAAGCCTTTCAGATTCAAAGTTTTCTTCCAAATATGTATGGTAACAAAGGAGCTGGAATATCTTTCATGACAATGGCCTCTGACCAAATCAAGCATTCATCACTGGGAGACTATCCAGTTCACTCCATTCACCACAACCAGAGCAAGCAACCCCATGAGTAGGGTGAAACGAACCATTGGAGCTGACTATTTACGACCTCACTCTGATATAAAAATTCCAATGGGACAACTGCTGGGACCCACCGGGATTGTACATGGACGTATAGTAAGTAGTCAGGCAGCATTTTGTCTTAGGGCAGTGCTGATTCAGGTCTTTCTCATAAAGTTCTGGGACCATGTGCTACTCCCAGTTCCGCCAGAAAAAGATAAGTGGAGAAATTCAGACCAAACCAACAAGTGCAACTCATTTCAGTAAGTCAAACCTGTTAACTAAATTATAGTCTATTTAGAGAAGGAAGGTTAAGCGATGCAAATGATTACTTATTAAAGTTTTGAAGAATAAAAGTGGCTACTTAGTTTTACACCACGATCCCTTGGATAATTAAAATGAAAAGCACATTCATTTCTTCTTGCTTTAAATGATGTCTTGTATGTATCTACTGGACATTGGTCGTCTTCTTTAGAGCCTTAGTGTGAAAGCCAACTTTTCTGTTTATTAAGCGTTCCAGAATTGCTATTTATTACTCCACTACTGCATGTTTTCATTCCAGAGGCGTGTGATTGTTAATTTGTTATTGCGAGTTTCTTAAGGAGTCAAAACATCCAGAGAAAAGCATGAACTACATACAGCAGTAATGGCTAGAAAATGTCTCAACAACATGGAAATGACTCACAGCCTAAAGATATGGAGGCCTAAGAAACATTCTCTCCTTTGAATCATTGTAAATTGGTTTGGATGAAACAAAAGCTCAGTCTAGTTTTCAAATCAGAAACCAAGTTCAGAAAAGAAAAATCTTAGTTGAACTATCCTGTGAAAAATAGTTTTGAACTATTTTTCTTCCTTTCTCTCATCAGTGAGGTCAACTGTCACTTGCACTCGGCGTACATCTTTGGCTAGTAGCTACTCCCACATTCTCTCCTCCAACAGTATTTATAAGACCCAGGTAAAGGAGAGAATCATCTCTGTACAAATTAACTACAATTACTCCAACATTTTTCTGCACCATTTTTAAAAAGAGGAAAAAAGCATCAAAGAGAAGCCTAAGTATTTTTCAGGGAAAAGACTCAATAAATACAGACCTTTTCGATCAATTCAGATCCAAGTACACAAGAAGCAAATCCACATGGGCAGGAAGGATTGGCAAATATTTGCTAAATAAAGGCAGCTGATATTTCTCTACCCTCTTGATCCCTTGTCCTCCAAGTCCCCCTCCCCACAATACCCACATACATTATCCTTTCAGTCACAACATGAAACTCAATCACTAGATTAAGATGAAACACTAGGAAGGAACTTCTTAACACTCCATGAACTATAAAAAGTTAGAAGGCTTTCCACTAATATTAAGAGAGGTTTTAATGTATATCTTAGTGTCATTGCTAAAACACCAGAAAACATCTAATTTTGCAGAACTTGTCTTTAAGGATGAAGCCAATTATCATTTTAAATGCAAATTACTAAGACCTCTTGAACCTGATTATGTATGACATAAAATAATTTCTTAACAGGGTCCTATTTCAAGTGAATCTCCCAAGAGATCAAGCCATATGGAGCCTCATTAGACAGTGACACACTCCCTCCTAGGTCTGAACTAGTATGACAAATAATATTCCAAAAGCTATTTTTTTCAGAAAGTGATAATAGTTTTAAAAATATTGGTTTATTACTAAAAATTCTTCTCTATTATGAAGGCACAACTGTGATGTTATAATATGTACAAAGACGGTTATAAACATAAATAAGCAACCAGATTCTACTCCATATCTCCATCTCTCTTTCCTTCCCTCCCTCCTTCTCTCCTTCCCTACTAAATTCAGATAAGTGAGTTTGAAATCTGTCATTAATTATTTAAAATTTCCAAATATCAGTAAGATCATAAATAGATGCCTTCGAAATGATAAAGGAACAATCAACTTTGAATCCAGATATAGATATTAGGAAAGAGGAATAAATAAAATGTACAAGTGAAACTTTCTGAAAATTTCCACCACCATATATATCAATTCTCCTAACATACATATATATATATATATATATCAATTCTCCTTACATATATATATATATCACACAAACACACATATATATATACAAATATACATAGTCAGTAAATTGGGTTCAGAGAATATACTTAATATGAATAAGAAAACAAGTCCAAGTTACAAACTTTTAAAAAGAAGAAATGTAGTTTTAAGTCTCTTACGTACTTATGAAAAAACTTCGAAATATAAATTACTTAATGAATAGACTATGAAAGCTTATATATTTATATTATATAATTACATATAATAAATAATATAAAATATATGCAAATAGGAATTTCTTAAGTGCTTTCTTATATACTTTCCTTATGTACTCTTAATATTTGCTAATCTGTGATGTTATTTATAATACTTTTTAGCATAGCAAATCTTTCTCAATAGGCAAATTACTAATATAAACTCAGATATGAACATGAATTCAGACTATGAAAGGATCAAAATTAAAATTTCTGTCCACTGGAAGTGAAAAATGTATCATATATACCATTTCCTCCATTCACCAAGCAGAGTGCACTGGGCACAAAAACAACCTCAGCCATAACTGAGCAACTTGAGACCGTACATCTGTTCACTGGCTGCACACACATTTATTCACCATATACTACTCTAAAATGAGGAAGCTGCAAAGGAAAATTTAGAGATCAATTAATCTAGACCCTTATTTTACCTGAGAATTTCTGAGGATTCTAGAGAACAAATGCCTTGAGCATGATGAGTTTTATCAAAGAAGGGAGAGCAGGTCCCTACCCTCCCTGCTCCTTGCTTTTTCTGCCTCAGTGCCCTGGATGCTGACAGGCAGCAAAGGCCTCACTCACCTGAAGGCTAACTGGAAGTCAAGACACTGAGGAGCAAACAAAACAATAAATGACATGATAAAATGAGTTGTGTGGACAAGTACACGAGAATGGAGGGCAGTGGGAGGCAGATTAGTTTGGGCTGAAATAGAAGGGCAAGTCTTTCTGTCCTAGAGAAGGGGAAGCTCATGCTGGACATTCATGGTGGTCGGAAATAAACACTAAACACACAGGCAAAGTCTGAGACCAAGGTTAGACACTGGGCTTTGTCCATACTCTCTACAACCCTAGGTCTCCCTCTCAGCAACCCCACGACCACCATTTCCCATATGCCTGATACCTGGCTCTACATGTTACACAAATAAATTACAAAACTCCAAAGGAGAACGGTAACATAATAATAGTAGGTAAAAAGCAAATAGCATTTACTAGGTGCCAAGTGCTCTTGTAGGTGTCTTGCATATATATTTATTTATTTAATCCTCACACTGATTCTACTTTTCGGATAAAGAAACTGAGGCACAGAGGTTTAGTGACTTGGCCAAGCTAGGAAATGGCAGGCCTCATATTCAAATCAGAAGAGATACCAAAATTATGGTAACTGAGCACATAGGCATAACTTTCCAACAAGTGTGGATAACAGCTTCAGAATAGCTTGGCTATCACCCATCACCCAGCTTTTACTTCTTCTGGTTCTCCTTCTGACAATTCTGTCCTAATTGCTAAGGATTCTTAAGTTCGCTGTGACACCTCCAGGGCTACTTCTAAAAACTTCTGTCTGAGAGCTGTTCCAAATGGATGGTTCTTTAGGTATCTCAGCAATCTAAACACAGTGGGCATTCGAGAAATCCTAAGACAAGCCCTTCTACAGAGTGATGGCTGCCATCTGGCAACTGAGAACGAATTCTGAAAACACTCCCCCTAGCTGTACAAAGTATCTGGTCACCGAGTTTATCTGAACCAAGATTAAAAGTTGGGACCTCTGCCTATTCTCTCTCACACCCTTATTCTCCCAAGGTGTATATTTATATTTTTTGCAAAGCTGCCAAAGGGAAACATCAAAAGAAGCTTCCTTGTGGGGTGAGCCGTAAGTGAATTTAACGGCTAGATGGAGAGGGCAAAGAGAACGTGAGTCATAGGTTGTGTGTTAAATCCATCAGTTTGCTCTGAAATGTTTTCTCCTTTAATCTCGGAGCTATTGCCTTTCTATTCACCACAAAACTCCACCTGAGACTCTAAGTTGGGCTCTCACTAATACTGAAAGCTCCTAATTTTTCATTCAGATTTAGGCATTTCAAGTTATCGTGCCTGTGTCCTTTTTACAACAATATAACTTCAATGAAGCAATAACTGCAATGGCTTGACAAGGGAGAAGTGGTTTAGCACCGTTTTTGCAATCTAGCGATCTAAGCCTCAGGGAGGTCTCTGAGTTGGAGGACCTATCAGCAGTTGGTTTACTGAGATCTCACAGCCTCATTCGACCATATGGAGCTCCTGCCGCCACCAACTAAAAAGCCCCTCCTTTTGATTAATCGCATTGGTCATATTTTATTTTCTTTTGTGGATTGTGGTCCTCCCAACTGAGCCTCCCAAATGATATATTAGGAAAGGGAAACAGGCCTTTTGAACATAAGTCACATGGGGTACTTAAGAACCAAGAGCTTAGCAGTGTGTTTCAAACACTAGGGGCTCAATAAACGTTGATTACTTTTCTTCCTTCCTCTCCAAGTGAATGAAAACCCATTTACATCATCTCAGGGGCAGCAACAAACTAAAAAGAAATAAAGTTTTTAAATGAAGAGAATATCCTTTAAAACAATAAAATTAAATATCTGTGTATGTTAAATGATTAATTTAAATTTGTTACTATTTGATTGCAATTTCAGTTACAACATTCTAAATAAAAGTCCCTTTACAGCCAGAACTTACCTAAAAGGACATATGAACACAAAGCTTTCCAAAGTTAAAGGGTTAAAACAACTTTTTTAAAATTCTAAATAGTAAGAGTACTACAAGAACACCTCCTATCTTCCATAGGAGCCATAAGTACCAAGACTTTTTATTAATAGTACTCTACATGAGGCTTGCGTTCATGTCCACTGCTTTTTTTCTAATAAATTTGTCATTCAAGTTCTCTTTTTGTTGGGAACTTCAGTTATTGCCTTCCCACTGGCTATACCTAACCACACATATCTTTCAAAAGCTAATTGAAGCATAGAGAAGTTAGCATGATTTATTCAAGGTCAAATCTCAAGTCAGTGGAAAAGCCATAAATATAGCCTCTCTGCAGCTGAGAGTTCTGGGTGCTGGGCCATACTGCAGGGTAAAGTTTTAACTTTTGACTGTTGTTTTCAAAATTCCCTTGGGTATTTAAAAGCAGCTCATGTTGACAAGATGGAAGGAAGAAGCTTTTAACAAATTTCATTAACATTGCACAATTCACATTCCTGGCCCTATCACACATGCCAATTAGTTTTTAGTATATGTATTTAAAAGTTCCTTAAGGACACTATATAACTGACTCAAATACATATATGAAAGGGAGAGGGTTTACCAGTCTAAGATATACCCTGTGTTTTTCCCATGTAATGCAGCTGAATCACTATGCACAGTAAGCAATTTGTGCAAAAAGAAATGCTCTGCATTTAAGAGCTACACTAAACTGCTTTACGCCCCATTCTAAGACTCCTGTGAACAGTGAGTGCCTGGAAAGGGTGTAGAGAAGACTCAGGGAATGCATGATGCATTCACGGGAAAAACATCACAAGTACAGAGCTGCACTGAGAAATGAGGGCACCGGAGCTGTCATTTAAAAAAAAAAAAAAAAAATTCACAAGCATGTGCAGATTAAACAGATAACAAGAGGGTTTTTTTTTTCTTTTTATTTAAAGGGAGATCATTCTTCTTGATTTCAGAACCTTAAAACACACACACACACACACACACACACACACACACACACACACACACACATAATGGCCAAGGCTGGGAAGTTTTGACCCCTTGTAAAGACAGCCTTGAACCTAATTGTCTTAAAACCAGGAGAAGAAACCTTATGCCAAGAAGCTGTTTTACTTTGCTTTCTGCTACCACACTCAAAGACGACTTGCTTAAACAAAATGAGTTTTTTTCTTGATATCTCTATATCATGAAAAAACTTATTTGCCATCTAATTTTTATCTAATCGTGCTAGATGTTTTTTGTCTGTCTCTTTCTCCTGTCTGCCCCCACCCCACCTACACTGGCATTCTCTGTGGTCAAAGAATCTGTTTCAGTATTAGTGTTCAATATAACAAATGTCAAGTAAACACTCTACACATTTCCTGTGCTATTTAAAGCATCCTAAGCAATTATTTGCTCTAAAGTATTAAAATGTAAATTTTCTTAGCTGATGCCAATTCCTATAGTAATAGCTGTCACAGAACAGTACTTAGAAGATTCAAATGCAGCTTTTAAATCAGCTACACTCTGAGGCTACATTTGCCAAGATTTTTCTAGTTCTATATTTTTACAGCATGTTTTTGAGACAATGTATAAAACTGTAACAAAGTGTCATATGTAGCTCTTTTTTTCATACTTGAAACTTATTAATAGGCACATTGGTATCTTTCAATGTAGATTTTTCTCTAAGCAAAAAGATAAGAGATAGAAGATAAAGATCGACAGACACATACTTACACTTCAACCTCATTATTAAACTGCTTATTATTACAGACCAAAATCATGATCTTTGGAAATATCACTATATTAGATAACGCTCCAAATTATACAGTTGGTTCATAAAAGGTTCTCCTAATACTAGCTCTGTAAAGGGTACATACTACATTACACACACAAACCCATGCAGTGCTAGAAAAACGTTTATAAAATATATACATATATAAGCGTGTATGGGAAAATGACTACATACAGATATATGCATGTGTCTTTATCAGCACTTTTATGTCTGGCTAGATGTGGTTCTTTTTTAATCTTTTAAAATTCATTACATATTTTTGTAATTCCATGGGAATAACTTAAAAGTAACAGTTTTAAATCTGTAGTAGCTAAGACCGCATTAAATTGCCACCTCCTCCTACAGAATTGTATGTTCCTAGGGAAAATTTTCAGGCAACAGAGTACAATATACAAACAAAATACAAAAAACTCCTTGCTTATTTTTTTAAATGTAGTTAATGATTAGAATATATTTTCCAGCTGATGAAAGAATTCTATTAATCTTACCAGGCCAGACCCTGGTAAGGTACTATACCAGGTATTACTACTTGCTGAAAGACTGCATTAAAGCATTAAAGGACAAGTTATATTATCTTAACATGTTCCACACAGTGGGTTTGTGTTATAAAGTGGCCTCACATGGGTTACCAAAAATGTCTCACTATCTTAAGAGTCACATTATTAAGGAACCACATGTCCACAGGACTAATATTTGTGAATTATGACCCAACAAGCTTTTGAGAGCCCTGTCAGTATAGTCATATTAAATCACCCCCTTGGGTGGTGTGCTTGTTACAGTCCCGCCACAGAAGCCTTGATTGGGAGGGAATGGGGGTTGTGAGTGCACTGAACCATAACCTCATCAAGAATTCCCAACACTGGTCATGGCACTTAGGCCTGACGTCGCAGCAGAGAACGCTCTCCCCAACCTTTTTATGCAGGTTCTGTCTCAGTTCCTCTTTATGGTCCACGATGGCAAGAAAAAGGGAGAAGAAGCAAGAGAGATGACGAAGCAGAGGAGAGACGAGAAAAAGGAAGGGAAACAAAATAATCATCTGGCCGGGGTGCATTTCTGTGCGCTTTTGTTAAAAATATTTTAAAACATCATTTTTCTTTAGTGGTTACATCTAAGGTAGGAAGAACAGTGACAAGATGGGGGAGGGCCCCATTTAGAGGACATCAAATTCATGGTCATTCTTAAACCTGGGTGCAAAGTTACTTGAGTGCTCACTGAATCTTTTAGTCTTTTAATTTACTTTAGTTTTTAGACTGTGCTTTTGTATATACTCAATATTTAATATTTACAGAAACAATTTTGCAAGTCCCACAATGGCATGGTGGTAAGCAGTAAAGTATAATCAGTTGAGAGAGGAGGGTCTGAAGTTAAAATGATATGAGTTAAATCCCAGTCCTGCAACTTACTAGTTCTGTGACCTTGGGCAAGCAACTAACCCAGTTACCTTATCTGTAAATTGGAGATAATAGCTACCTATCTAGTTTTACTGTGATGATTAAGTGATTAGCACATTGACTGACACATCCTAAATCCTCAATATGCCAGCCAGTTATTGTTATTACTAAAATAGGTTCTCTGCACAATGAGCTTTCTTGAATGTGTACATTGTTCCTTGTGTTTCTGAACATGAATCCAGTAAAAAAATATTTGTCAACTGAATGATTTATGGAATAAAGATATTAACAATTGAATGCAGGGGTTTTGTTTTTGTTTTTTTTAACGGAATTCCACATGCTGTTGTTGAGAAGATGCCCAAATGAATGAGAGAAAAAAAATTAACAGTCCCACAAGAAAAATGTGAAGAACCTGAGTATTCAGAAAAGCCTAATTAATATTAACAATGTTAGCTGTCTCATACAAAAAAACAATCAAACCAGCATTAACTTTATAAAGTTTAAAGACATCTACCATTCACCTTGATGTGTATTCAGGGTTCACAAAAAATGTTAAATCCTAATATCTTACACTGAGAAAGAATAACAATTAGCCAAGTCCATTTATATCTTTTTAAAAGCTGCCTCCCCACACATCACCCACTGAAGTAATACTGAAAAGGAAAGCAAAGATTAATTTGTTTGAAGCCACAGACAACAACTTATTCAACTTTATTGTTCCCTCCTAGCATAATGCCTTGCACATAAGGTTTATAAGAAGTGAACAAAATTTAGTTGAATGTAAAATGAGCAAGTTGGACAAAAAGATGTATATGGTCCCTTACGCTTCATGAATGACAAATAGCCTACATGATGAGACTATCACTGACTGTATTTGATTTCCATAGCTAAACTCAAGAATTCATTACTATAATAATAATAAAATGTATTAAAGATATTAATTCTTCCTTAATTTCAATTAATGTGAATAAGGTCAATTCACAGATCTTAACTTCAGTGTTTAATTCTATTTTCATAGTATTAAAAATATACCTAAACTCTAAGTTTCTAGAAGCATCAAGAAACTGGAGACTGTGAGAAATAAGTATGTTTTGGAACCAAAGGAATAAAATTTCCTTTTTTTAACCTTTTATAATTACTGATCTCCCTTTGGTGTATTTATGGAGCATTAGTTGTCATTTAACACAATGACTCTCTTGGGAGAAAAGAAAATCAACCTAAATAAACAAGATTTTTCCAGGGATAAAAAGAGATAGTTGCAATAGAAAAATGCCATAGGGAAATAATCTTTATATTACAAAGCAATTAAAACTTTATAAACAAAAAATATATTTTTAAAGTCATATCATAGCTGCAGAACTGGCCACAACTGAACATATTTGATGAGCTACAGATTACTGGTAAGAACAAAGGAAAATCCACATTGAAGGATTAAATGTCTCTCAAAATCAGTTACTCCCAGGTCTGCAGTTATGTCATAAAATGTTTTGAGTTTGATATATATTCCAGGCATAAATACCCTTTCCAGAGAGCAGAAACTCCTAATTCTGGATTGAAAGAGATTCATCAGCATTTCATGTGCCTAAGAACAAATCCTAAAAGTCAGGAGCAGAGGTTATTTGTACATAGGCAATCAAAAGACATAAAGATTTCAACGTCAAAATGTTACGCTCTTTAATTTTCTGAGGCGCATACAAAGAGAAAGATTTTCATTAAAGAGAAAGGCAAAAGCAAAACTATTCCTCCTTCACAGAAACTGATAAATAAAGAATGTATGCACAAAACACCTGGATTCGCTTTCCTGTTTCCTTGCCAGTGACTTTTTTAAAATATAAGATTAGCTAACAGTAAACAAACCTTCAGAGCAATGAATTACACGCAGACAGATACACTCTCACACAAAAGAGAGCAAAGCCGATGCTATTTAAATATCACGAAATATTTTCCTAACCATGCACAGATGGAAGTACAGACTTTTTTGCCAACTGCCTGGTTCAGAAACTTTGCTCTATTTTTAATTATTTGGTTCAGAGGACCCGTTTGTGATTAACTTCTGTGTTGGATGGCAAAGCAAGTAAAGCCCTGACCCACAGCAAAGAACACTGAGAGAAGCTTAATTATTTTTAGAAGAGCTAGCATAATGTTGTAAACCATGTGTAGGGACAACTAATTTGTCAAAGACCTGTCGATGGCTGTTGCACTTTGAAGTCTACAGAGCATCAATAAAACAGAAAAATCCAGGTGATCTTTAGAAAATGGCACCAAAATAAAGCTAATGACAAATTTTTGTCTTTGAGAAATAACGACTGAGTAAGAAATGGATAGGAAGAAATTAATAGTGCTGTAAGGACTAATCTCATTAGTACTAGAAGTCTCAGTTTTTATTAGAATCAGTGAATGGAATGCCAAGGCTTTAAACACAGGAAATGGACTCAGATGCAAGGAGAAGTTTGTCAGGAAACTCAAACCATAGAATTCAGAATTACACACCAGAACTGCTGAGCAAGATAAAATCCCAGAAGAGAAGTAGAAAGAAAAACAACGGTCTAGCAATAAGAAAAGATAGTCAAGGTAAGAGTGAGCAGGCTGGAACAGTTTTATGTTTTTTGGAGCCATGTATTTTTATTTTAAAGAAAAAGCTGTTTCCAAAAAGAAACAATAAGCCCAAGTAGCACATTAGTATAAACACAGGGGAAAAAATAAATAAATATAAGACATCCAGTTAAAAATCTTGAAGAATGAGACTAAAATCTAACAGACCTTTATTCCCAGAGAAGCTTTCTTTTTGATCAATGCCTCTAAAATTTTAAGACGTTCTAGGTTTAAGACTTTGACATACCTGGAAAACCCCAGATTCTACTGAACCACAGGCCAAAGAAAGCCAAAATGTTTCAGGAGTAATAGCTATTGATAAAAATCAACTCTGCAATGACCCCAGGACCAATGCCAGAATGATATGGGAATTAAAAAGACAAAACAAACACCTAATTTCTCACTGGGAAACGCAGAAATGGGTAATAGAAATAGAACACACTTTGCATGGGGGGGTCTTAATTCTGAAGTTCAGCTTCTTAAACCACTACCTGGTTATACTAGCTTTTGACTGGGTTGACTGATATGACAAGACCCTAAGAAGAACACATCCATATCTGTGGGCACTTGAGAAATTTCAATAATTAGAAGCAATTTGGGGAGCCATCATGGAGAAGAAAGATGGTAATCTGTCGACTATTATATATAGTCATATTCCTCCTTCTCTACTATGAAAATAGATGAAGTATGTGTATGGTTACATGTGCTTGCAAGGGACTAGAATTAAACTTTTTTTTTTTTTTAACAAAAAAAAAGCACATCTATGACTGAATTATTTGTAGTTGCAAATGGTTTCACAATACCAACTTAGAATTATCACTATGGGCCACAGGCTATGGCTTAGAAATGTTTTTATTTCATTTAGAAATATTTCTATTTGTTGTCACAAGAGCCACTGTGATGAGATGGGATTCGACCTGTGTCTTTGTCCATAAAACAATCCAATAAGATATGGAAACATGAATTCAATTTTCTTTAAGTCAAGGAAAGCAAAAATATGGTTGTTGAAACAAGAACTGCTTTCTGTGAGATCTTCTAGTTAAATGAAAGCTATTCAGCTTGAATCAATTGCTGTATCCATTCTCCAATACACAGCAGATTTATACTTCAGAAGGTTTTTGACAGAGAACAAAATGTTACTGAAATATCTTTTCCATTCCTTTTGTCCTACATAACATTCCATGGGCTGAACTCCCAACAAGGGGCATATATTTGTCAGATTCTGTTTGCACTTGTTCTATTCTGGTTTGTCTTTGTTGCAAATTTTCAGTTTGACCCTTTCCTGACAAAAATTAATAAACACCTTTTGGTTGTATTACAACTTGTAATACAAAAAAAAAAAATTTACATTTTTATTCCGTACCATCGTTAAGTACCTGTTCTTTTGAAAATAAGCCCAATACTTAAAATCAATGACAGAGCATTTTTTATAACTACTTATGTAAACACTAGAAATCCAAGGAGAAAATTGTTCTAATCCAACAATCCACACATTCCTACCCAAAAGCAATCACTTGAGTATTTAAAAACTAGATCTGTGGCAAGAGACAGGCGAGAACTAGCTTGAACAAGTCTGAGCAAGATGAATTTATCCTCCACTGCCTCTACTCCAGGTCATCCCAGGACTATGCCTGTGGGCAAATGCCAAGATGGAAAGAATGGATTGGTGCCTGTTTTCTAGCATATCTGTGTAAAGACTCAACAAGGGCCCAAGAGGGAGTTGCTGCTCTGAAAGAGACAAAAGGTGTGTAACTGCAAGCTGATCAAGTAGAACATTCAACACTGTCTTGGCCATATAATGACTAAGCCTGAGCCAGCTCAAAATCAGTCAGAAACAGATTTCAGACAATGTGAAAGCTAAAACACTGGTTCTCAGGGATGATGTCCAAGAGGAGATTTCTGAAGCTGGGTGTCATCCTTTAGGGTGGCCCAGAATAAAATGGTGACGCATTATGCCTCCCGGCGAGTTCATATATACTTTGAACGGCAAAGACACCAAGTCCCGTGGACTTCCAACGAAGATCTTGGGGCAAGAAGAGATGTCCACCAGCACTCTCTGTGACCTGTTAGAGAGAAACATTCTTAGCTACTCCATCACCAAGCAAAACTCCCCCGCCAGACTGAATTGCCTTGACTCCTAGGAAAAAGGTGTAAAGAGATTGGGGAACAGGGGCAGGGGGAATGCCTAAAAGAGAGACGACCTTTTGTCTCATTTGCAGTATCACTAATAGGCTTCAGTAAAGTCTAGAAGTGAATCAAATTCTAAGTATTTCTGAAACTAACAGCAAGATTGTCAGCCACTAAATTACTTCTGCAAAGAAAGAAAGGCTTCATAGCAATTATACTACCTGCTTCTGGCATCAAGAGACAAACGGTGTTTTTACTAAAAGATAAATCGCTAGATGTTGTAGGACAGTAGATACTTGTCATGGAAGCCACTCAGTGTCCTGCACTCGCTCCCTCCAGCCCAGGTAGCATAAATCAGATTCACAGGCGGCTGGATGAGCTTCCTCTATCCTTTCTGTAACATCTAACAACAAGACAGTATGGACCCACAGATAAGGAAATGATCTGACTGTCAAATCTTCCCATCCACACAGGAAAAGACTTCTCCGACAAGATGGCATCAGATTTCAAGATTCCATATATGAGATCAATTGGCTTCCCTGATGTTTTTAACCTTGTTAACACTGGTGTGTTAAAGGAAATACAGTTCCAGAAGCTCAACTTGAAAGGTGCAGTGGCTGCAAAAGGAAAAACACTCTCTACCTATCCATCAAGTTTAGGCTTAGGCACTACAAAAACATCTAATGTCTAAATTTATAATGAAAAGTTTGAAAAGATAATGAGTATTATAATGCTATTGCATTTCTTCACCTTTCTAGCTCTATCTCAGAATTGCTCTAGTGCACCAATTCAATTAAGCAAAGGAATCTTTTCGGTCTACAAATTCAGAGACTCAACTACATCGTTTCTGGGGGATCTTGGCAGTACAAGATGATGGAGAAGGGAGCAGAACTGCAGGCCAGAAAGCCATGGTTACAGCCCAGGCCACATGTGTTCAAGCCACCAGAATCTAGCAAATCAGTCAACCTCGTAGGTTCTGAAAAATGAGAAGGATACTCTCTGCCCAAGGAGTCATGACTATCCAGAGAAACACTTTATCCATGGCACTCTGAATTCAGCTAAGATAGACCCATGACACACTAGCCACTACTGCTATGTGGTTTTTAATTTTTTTATGTGGTATTTACTAAATCAGAGGCACAGACTGCAAAGGATCCCCAAGAGAAAGGGTAGTTTTGACTAGTCCTACAAGAGAAACAGGAAAACACAGGACTTTCATCCCAGTGAAGTCTTTGAAGACCCTACACATTTAAAACGGGAAAGTTAAAAAATATTTTTTTTTTTTTAAAGAAATCATTTCCTGAGACTTCGGGGCAAAGAGTAAAAAGTGCACCATTTAGAGAAAGAAACTCTGAAATTAGTCATCTAATGTTCTCCACACAGAACAGCTAGTGTTTATTCATTTCCATTTATTAACCATGCTCTCTCCAGGACTTAAGGACGATTTGAACTATGACTTCCAGAGTTTTATTTGGAGAAGACTCATATACTACTGGCAAGATCCATGATTCAGGGTCATATTCCAAAACATTTTTCTTCATTTAAACATTGTTTCTTACGCACATTGGCCTATTCTAATCTCTAGGATGACTGAAATGGATCTAAAGCTTGCTGAGGGGTAAAAAATAAAAGTACTCTTCCCTCCTTTTGCGTCTGTTTACACAGACTGTTAAAATAGTACTGTTCATAAGATAAAAGTAAGACGAAATAAAAGACAATCTGTTCTTCTGAAGAGTCGGGAAAGGCACAAAGGATTACAGACACTTCGACAGAATAGGAAAGCCAAAATAAAACACCAAAATTTGGGTTCAGATATTATCACTGTATTTCCCTCAAACTCAACAGACAGCAAGGTTTTACAGAAGGAGATTTTAAAATAAATTAACAGATCATCTTTTCTCCTATCAATAAAATAAATAAATTTGCCGTATGGGCCTGTGATGACTTATGAAAGAAAAAAAAAAAACTGTGAATCTTATGAATGGTGTCAGATCAGGCACCAGAGGCAGTGGCCAGAAGGAAACACTCTTTTCCCAGCACCTTATATAAGGCTGTCTCCCCAGAAAAGCTATAAGTCAGGGTCCTATTTCTCAGTGGTCTAGGCTGCGGTGACAAAGGTGGTTCCAGAAGTGAACTGGAAATGGAGCCTTGGAAAGAGGAAGAGTGATCAAAACAAAATTCATCCAGTCTTTTCTGCCCTTCCTGGAACTTGCCAGAACAGAGTGAGGCAGAAAGGGCTTTGGGGCACTTCCCCACAGGGTGCTGCTGAAGACACTGGGCCCAGGCCTCAGTTTCTAATGTCAGGCTCCCTTTTCCATACTTGTCAAAACTTCTTTCAGGAGCATATGGTCCTTCACATCAATGAAAGCGAATGAACACCCTCTACCTGGCAAAGGTATTCTCACCTACCACCAACAAGGCAACTTCTATACAAACTCATATGCAAGAGAGAGGAGGTAAATGGCCAACTGGCCAGCTCACTCTAAGGGTCGAACTGCCCTCCCACCCCTTCGGTCTCATCCTTCACCGGGGAGGTTATGCAGAGAATTTCAGGGTTCCCTTCTTCCCTTTGAATGGTACCCCCCTCCATGTGATGCTTTACCTCAGCTTGACCAACCCTGCACAAAAGTCCAGAACTACTCTCTCACAGATAAAACGATCTCCTCGGGGTAACGATCTTACCGGACACGTTCATCTGAGTTGGACAGCGGTCATAAGAGTGCTTAAGGCCAGAGAACATACATGAGGGAGGTGAACCTCAATCTCACTCAATCACACAAAGCAAGCACAACACAGGACAGAGAACCCCAAAAGTGGGCAGGGGAGACTCAACAGGTAGGAAACTAGCCCAGTGTGAGTAAAGGTTAAGGAAAGGCGTGGAGAGCAGATGGGAGGGGAAGAGGAAAGGGGGGCCCCTGACAATAGAAAGTACTGGGGTTTCAATAGGGAACAGTTCCCAAGGGGAGCAGTGGGCAGATGAGAATGAGGACTGTTCTCAGTGAAGCCGAGCTGCTGGCCAGCCTCGCACAGAATGTGAACTGCAGTAATCTCACGTCTTCCTTCCAGGTTGGTCCTGGGTACAGTCGCAGAAGGAAAGAGAAACAGATCATCAAAATGAGACAAAATCAGACTGGGGAAATAGCTGAAGCAAATACGACTTTCAAAAAGGATATCTAGAACACATAAAGAATTCATTAACACAGATGAGAAATTATCGAGACCCCCATTTGCTAACTGTGTAAAAGAAAATTAGTAAATAAACATATAGGGAAAAGATCTATCTCTGAGAAGGATCAAAGAAATGTACATTTTAAAACCAAAAAGCCTATTCAATTAGCCAAAAAATAGTAAGGCCCACTATCGATCAGGTTGTAGTAAGACACATTCATCAGTAACTATAAATCGGTACCGGCCTTCTAGAAAGCAATTCGGATCAAGCCTCCCTATAGTACTAACAGCCTTCTGATGCGACTGTATCCTAAGTTAGCACGTAAGTGTACAAAGATTTCACCACAGCTTTATAATAGTAAACAACTAAAAACAACTCAAATGTCCAAAAACAATACAAAATTTAAATTAAGAATAATCCTTGTAAATGATAATTGTTAAGTCTGAGTTGCAAATGAGAATGTTTGCTAAATGAAAAAGGCAAAAGAGAAAAAAGTTATATGTTAAATTGTCAAGAACTAGAAGACCACATATGAAAGTGAACATGAAATGATAGAAACAAAGGGAACTTTTGCTTTTAAAAGTTTTTCTTTTATTCTTGTAATGTATACGCAACAGATGTTTAAAATGTAGTATTTCTATCAATCATGGAATAGTGAACACCCTCTTCTGTGGAGCAGATCAACCTGCGGGCAGAACATCATGGGCAGATCAGTGGAGGGTATTTAGGCCTTCCCAAGTTTCAAAAGTCAATCTGAGATTCAAACGGTACCCAAGAGGGGCTCCGAGGTACTTCTTGTACCCAGAATACTCCCATAAATATAGCTCTTTCTTTTGTTCTTCTCTCCCCCTCCCCACCACACTGGCTCTTCAGTACTATGTCTTCCCCTGCTGTACTTTCTTTTTTAAAAAATTGTGTATTGAGATGCTACCATGTGTAATATTTATAGTGAATGCTCAATTCATCCTTCCAACAATCTGGTAGGATACATGCTATCATCCCCATTTTACAGATGAAATTCAGGATCACAGATTTAAGAAATGTGGCCTGCGTCATAACTCAAGACCAGAGCCAGAATTCAAACCTCAATCTCCCTGTATTAACCATCATAAATACTGCCTCTTGTCTTCCTTTCTGCTTACGAATCAAAACAAAACACTCTTAAATGCTACCACTTCTGTTTACACTAACAGCCTGAAGAGATTATTCAAATTGCAATAAATCAAGAAATAGTATAGACTGCTTATAAATTAACCAGTAAGACAAGGTAATGCTGCACACACTAACTGCAAAAGTTGAGGCAGGAAAAAAAGGAAATTATCTCAAGACAAACCTGCACCTTCTTCAGTAAATCCAAATGACATCAAAAGGATTTCTACTTGAGTATTAAAAGTAGACTATCACCCTTGAAACTACTGCAAAGAAGGGCAGAGCTTCTGCACCTTCCTTGCAAAAAATTACTCCTCAGCTAGCTGAAAGATTCCTTCCAGTTATAACACATGCATTCCAGAAATGGATGTTGTATGGGGCATGGTAGTAAGAACAATAAAGAGGAGCAGAGGAAGTATTAAGGTACAAAAGTTATATAGATGGGGTGATAAATGATTTTAGGCACCACTTACGACTTACTCTATAAATAATGACACAATAATAGCTAAAATGTAAATTCTAATTAAATACAAAGCCTAACAAAGTCAAACAACAGCAAATGATGTTTGACAGAGCAAAGGTCTTGGGGGAGCTAAGAGGAAGAATTACAATCAAATCTATTCATGGAACTCTACTATGTTAGATAGAATGGGCCTGGGAGATTATTCGTTTCAACTACTTTTTTTCTTTGTAGGTGGGGAAACTGAGGCCCAACAAGGTAGAGTGAGTGGCCCACGTCACCATGCAGCAGAGCAGGAAACAGAAACTCAGCTTCCAAATTACCAATCCAACAACTTTCCAGTATACCACACTCACTCTGCAGTGTACTGGAAAGTCACTCCATTCTAAATCATATTTTTAAATTAGCATTAAACATTCTATAAATATTAAATTTTTTAAAAATAATTTTCAAATGCACAGGAGCACATTTTAAAAAGAAGTCTGGTTTTGATTTCCTTTGGAAAGCGGTACACTGCTCAGTGTTTAGCCTAGTATTGAGTGAAATATTAACAGGTCATATAATGGTTTCAGTGTTCCTTCGGTAAAGCTACACAGAATTCGAAAACCATATCCCCCAGGCCTACAGGAGTTTCTGGAGCACACATTAAACTCAACGCTCTGCTCAACAAGCCCATCACTGTTAAGTAACTCATCAGAAAATAAAGAGGGAATTACCAAAGGGGAATTGCCAAGCAATTAGTTCTCTGAAGCAGATGACATACAACTGTTGTAGGGAGGAGCTTCCCGGTTAGTCATATGCTACAGTCAGAGCCTCCTAATCTGTAAATAAAAATGCATTACATATGATTACAGCTGGGATGGAGGCTGGGGCTGCCAGGCTAGGGCATGGGGAGAATCCCAAGTCTTCTGTTCTGTGTGTCTATAAAGCAAGAGATGTTGCCTTGGAAGACCTTTTTTTTTTTTTTTTTTTAATCCTCAGTAATTTTCATTCAACGTAAGAAAAACGAACTGGCCTTTCCTAAACTGGCTAAGAGCAAAGTGATCTTTCCTCTCCATCCTTCTGACATGAGTCGGTTAAGATTCACTCACCGGTCCAGTGAAGGAGAGAAAATGAGAGACTGGGAGGGACAGGGACTGGAGGGTATAGCAGACCTGAGCTTTCTGATGGCCGGCCACATGACTAAAGCGTGACCTCCTTTCGCTGCACGTTTTGTCCTTAGAGCTTGCATTCGGCACCACCCCACTGCCTATCAAACTGGAGAGATAAATAGTTTCTATCTGCCAAATCTTGCAAGCTGAGCAATGGCCCAGTGAAGCTCTTTGAAGAGTCAAAAGTTCAACATCTCACTGGGACTCCTGATGCCAAACAACATTTGGAGCCCAAACACAGATAAGCATACTGCCATTGTCATCCTTTTCTTCAATTAATAATTATTGAAAATACGTAGAAATCTCGGGAAGGTATGAGGAAGAGTGAAAGAAAGGGAGAAAATGCCACGAAGACAGCCTGTATGACTCTGAACAGACAGGCTTGCATCAAAAAGGGAGGCTCATCGCCTCTGAGTCCCTCTCTGATCCTGACCTCTGAGAGTATGATGCACTTTGTTATGGTTCTTTAAATACTATGGTTCTTTAAATATTACACCTTGCCTTCTGGACTCAACTGTAAGCTTCTTATGGACAGGGCTCAGGCCTAAATGCATGTTGGCAACTAAGAGTATAGGCTGGGATCTAAGCATGACTTTACTACTTTAAGAGCTGGTCAAGCTTGGGAAAGTTACTCATTCTCTCTGTGCCTCGATTTCCTTGTCTGTGAAATGGAGATAACAACAGTGCCTACCTCAAAGGACCACAATGAGGATTAAATGAGTTAATGCACAGTGAGTGTAATCTACTGATCATCTCTAAATTTCCTATAGGGTCTACCTGGCATAATGCCTCTCACACATTAGATTCTTATTAAATATTTGCAGACAGAATGATCTGCCCCTGGAGTTGTTGTCTCCATCTCTCTCATTCCTATCCTAACTTTCTTGTCTTTTATGAAAGATAGGTAAGTCACTGCCTCATTCATAGCTATTTGGGGGACTACAGATAGCCCATCTAAACAATGCAAGTCAAAATAAAAAACTTAAACTGTCCTCAAATTTCCTCTAATTATATTAAAACAGACTGCCCACTAACAGCAACATAAAGAGATAATTTCCAGACTCACCCTTCATTCTGAACCATGTAGTCTTAAGATCTTTCCCTCCAGTCAATGCTCACTAATTCTAGATTTCTTTATTTCCTATAAAGTATAAATGGGAAGCCAAATGGTTCAGAAAGCTGTGCCTAGTGTATATGTGTGTATATGTGTGTCACATTTTTAAAAGTTCACATAAAAGCCGCCAGAAAAGCCTCTAAAGTTATAAAACACACTCATATTAATGTGATTTATCAAAGTACTGTAAATGAATTGTCACAGAAATGAACAATTGCTCCAGGGTCAAGTAGATGGCACAATGTGATTTATGCATATCACCCAAGATGAATAAACCAAAGGTGGAAAAGATCAAAGGAAATGGTGGAATTGTTAACATGTACAGGGATTCACTGAAAATCGTAATAAAACTTTAGAGGAAAATAGAGGGATCGTTTGTTTCAATGAAAAGAGATACTGCATGTGCTGAATTTCAAAAGCAGCATTCATTTTCATATACACACATATTAGGTTTAGCTAAAATTAGCTCACGTTCCTATTTTTTTAAAGGTCTTAAAGGAATAAAGGTTTCGACACGATTTCATTGAGCTGAGTTTCCAAGGTGCCTGAGCTTCCAGGGCAGACTCCCATTACCCACCTATGCATCATCTCCACTTCTCCACCCACCCTTCCTCCACCCAAGGTCTGAAAGAGGAAGCATACAAAGGCTGTGCCACATTGCAGCTCCTCTCCGCTGCCTCTTACCTTCTCCCTATGTATTTTACACCAACTAATGCCATCCCTGAAATAACAATTATCCCCTCCTGCCTGTCATAATTTCTGCCAGGCATAAGAACCCAAAGCTGAATTTCAAAAATCGCTTTTATGCCAATGACTCCTCCAAACTTATCTCCAGACCTGACCTCTCAGCAATTTTATTCCCACAGTCTCTACTGTCAGCCAGACTCCAGCAACTCAGGTGTCCTCCAGTACCTGTGCCTCTGCCAAAATGGCCTTGTCAGTTACATATTCTGAACTTGCTTATTATATCCAGGCCACTTCAATGGTCTTCCTCCTGCTCTATCCATCTCTTCCCACAGAAATGCTAACCAGCCTTCAGAATTGAACTCAAATGATCCCTCCTCCTCAGTCTCTCCTCATCATCCTACTCAGCATCATTCTTCTGAATTGCTTCTCTGTTAGAATGTACCCTGGTAAGTACAACCCACCCCATTTCGCTTTGCTTTAGTTATTTCGGAGCATTTCTTCTTTCCCCTACCTGACCACGAGGAATACAGTATAACCTCTTTCTGGTAGCTCTTACTTTCATGCCCACAGCATTATGTAGTAGTTTCAAAAGTACACACTGAATAAATGAATTTTCATAGAGTGACTGACATTTCTTTACACAGAGAGCGACTGTGAACAAGTTAGGTCATAACTTTGCTATAGCTATATCATTACCTAGAAAATAACTAGAACCAGAAATAATTGTAACCTAGGTTTTAATTTCTTAAAAAAAAAAAAAACGTAATTAATATAACAGAGTACAACATGAATTATACTATTTCCCTGCCCACGTTTAGCCATCAATTGTGAAGACTGTAATAAGGGCATTATTTATGCAAAATGTTTAAATAATGGTTATAAGCTTCCTTTAAATGCAATCACAGAAAATGTCAGCTGCTTAAAATTCAAGGTGACTCTGCACTACTTTGTCAGTAATACAATACGAGTATTCTTAAGACACTTAATATATGATAAAAGCCTCGGTCTTGTCTCAATAAGCTTGCATATACTGACCAAAAGATATGATTTTTTGACGCCTATATTTTCACAGTAAAACTCTCTTATAAACACCCACAGGTTTAAAAAAATTTGATAATGTATTAACCACATATGCAATTGAAGTACTTCCGTAAAAACTTAAACGTGAGGATTTTCTGCCTAGCATGTAACTAACTGTTAAAATAGGTAACATCCCTAAGGATAAAGTAGCAGTAAGGCATTCAGCTGATACCTATAGACCTTAAGAGGCTTACCTTCGCATATAACTCCAGGGTTATCCTATTTCCTTTCAAAGAACACCTTCCTAACATAGCCCAGTTCCATATTTCACAAGGATGTAATGTTTATGATAATTTTCTCCCTCCTCTGTACTCCTCCCTTCCCATCCCTAAATGAGACTTCTCTGAGTATCCTTTCTGGGGCATATTACTTCAGTCACTCGGGTTTTTGTTTTGGTTTGTTTTTACTCAAATCACAAATAACTTCCTCTATGCATGCAACTCATCAGTTCATCTTACAACAATATGAAAACAATACATATGCATCCTCTCACAGTAAGAGAGCTGGACTAACACAAAATTCATAAAAATAAACAAAAGCTTCATTTACTTTGCAGAACTACAAATGCCTACAAAGACCAAGATACAGGTATATTTACTTATTCCAAGCCCTGTAAGGTCCAGAAGTAACCATCAAGAAACAACATTAAAATAACCCTATCAAGGAATAAGTTACTTGATCACAATGATACTTATGTTTGTGGATCACAAACCATACGCAGGCACTATTCTATGCAGTATATGTATATTATTTCATTTCATCCTCACAGCAGCCCTAAGAGAAAGTTCTAATATTATCTCCATTTTCTACACAAAGAAAATGAGAAACTCAAAGGTTACAGGATGGCCTATGGTCACAATGGCAGCTCTAGATGTGAACTCAGACAGGCTGGTCCCTGAGCCCCATGCTCTTGTCTCAGATGCCACAGAATTTTTAAGTAACTTAAAAACTGGATCTTAGGTATAAAGAGGGAGCTCTTTATTTAAAGAATTCTGGTGAATCATTTTCAAAATGAACATTTTGGTAAAGCATATATCCACCTCTTAACAAATTAGTTGAAAATCCTGACTTTTGCATGTGAGGTTTAATAGAAAGTAGACTTCGTGTCTCACCAAATAAGGAAATAGAACATGACGCAAGAATAGCTGTCTGGATACCACCCAATCCAGCAGTTCCCAAAACTACAGAGCATCAAGATGATTCCAAGAGACCATTAGGGTTCATTTCAATTAGAAAGTCTAGGGTGGAGTCCCAGATTCTATTTTTTTAAGCTCTCCAGGTGATTCCGTTGCCCAGCCAGTCTCAGGAAACCTCTAAACTCCTCTAATTCTACAGCTTCCAGCAGGACTGCTCCCAAGGCAAACAGAAAGAGGCGATCTATTTCACATGGTTGCATACACCAGTGTTCCCAAACCCTTTACTGCCCCAACTTCTGTCTAACTTCCATCTCTCCTGACTTGATTCAGGCAGTATCCTCTTGTTCTCTCTTCAACAGAGAACCATGAGTCATCAACCCTGCATACACCCGTGTCTGCATGACTCTCCAGACCAGAAACATTTACTGTACATGAGGAAATCAGGAAGTTGTAAAATCCAAACAGACACAGAAATTCAAGATTCAACAAATACTGATTGCCACTGAACAAACAGGTCTCTGTCTCCCTACACATGTGTCATTCTACAACAAAAACCTAAAACATGAAAACTGTGACTTAAGATAACTGGTAGCAAAACATTTCATCGCATTAAGTAAAGGTGACAATTAAAATGACCAGGCTCAAGCCCAAGAGGTAATAATTAAGCATCGCAAAGTCAAATGTTGACTCCATCAACCATATAAATTAAACCAAGAAGAGATACTTCAATGCAGGTTTTAGAAAAACCTCTTGTCAATTTCTCAATTTCCCACACAATAGTTTGCAAAGACAATGACATTAAACAGTCCACAAAGTGCTAAAGCATGGCTAGTAGGTGATTTTTTCCAGGTCAGACTTATCCTCAGATGAAAACTAGAGAACGTCGCAAAGCTCTCACCTGATAGGTGATGCACTTCCCTGTAGTGGCCGTGGAGGAAGAGACTGCTGTACAAGGATGACAAACAAATCTGCAGTTTGAATGGACCACACTGGTGACTTGCTTCACGATGCTCCTGCAATGGGCCAGGGAGTGCAAGAGAGGGAATCAAAATGAAAAACAGAACAAAGTGCTTTAAAAAATAATTCCACTTCAAATGTCTATACCCTGAAATCTTAACTTTCAGAACATTAAATTTTGCTTTTCGTTTCATGAGAATTACAGATACCAGCCAGCTCAAAATGCAGGTCTGGTTTTACTCAACAGGGCTCGGAGGGAGGCCAACACACAAAAAGGTCATCCCTTCAATCAAATTAAGAGGTTGGTCTCCTGATTTGAGCCAGCTACTGTCATTCTTCTCTCTAATGATTCTAACAAATCATCTGATCAACACATGCTGGTAATCACAGGAATATCAGGTGAAAATGGGCATGGACTGAATAGTAATTGAGCCAAAGTCTAATTTTAAATTGGCATATATTACTATCAACATGCAACTTGAGGGACGATCATGAAAGAGCACAGTTATTAGCACACCAGTCTAATGAGATAGAAAAAAATATCATATTCACTAAACTTTCCACTAAACTTTAAATTATATAATTATTGAATGTGTATGTATGTCATTTTAATTTTGCCACAATGCTTTACACATGGTTAAGTGAAAATTATCCACTGTATGATGAATGAGTGAATTGTGAATGGATGAATGAGAGAGTGAATGAATCTTCCATATACCTTTCCATCAGGGAGCTTGGTGCTTGTAGTTTTTGTGAGGTAAAGACCTATGCATAGAAATGGAAGAAGTTGAGGACTTTATCTGCTAACATAGTTTCAGCCCCATCTATTAAAATTGTATTTTTAAATGCTGGCAATTCTCAATTGTCCACACTAAGTAGAATCAGTATCGTAGTTATTATAAAATATCCTCAAACTAGTCATCACTGGACTGATTTTCAGTCTTTGATTACTGTAGCTGATCTGCATATTTGTTTAGGCTGATTTTAAATTTAGTTTGGGCATCCTAAGCCCATGCCAGGTAACAGTAGGAAGGAACAGGCCCAGGATTATATTGGGTGTCAGAAAGAAACTATTCTGGAGCTATGAATATGATCTCCAATGTGAATAATCTGTAAACAGGTTAAGTGAGCCAATTATCCTTGGGTACATGGCAACACATCTCAGTAGTCATGATTATTTTCATCCATACACACTCACTATTTTTAAGAGCACAACCCAGCTGGAAAGGAAAATCATTTCAATTGCTTTCCAACACTTTTCAAAGTAATGAATAGTGGCCAACGTATTCTTACTTCTAACTAATCCATTCACCAAGTATTTATTTAAACATCTATTGCAGTCTGCGACTGATAATCAAAAGAAGTTGGTTTTCTAGTCTCTGAATTTCCCATGTGGAATCTCTGAGTACAGAGAAAAAAGGTAAGCTGTTCTGATGATGATGTCTTCGAAGACACTATCCCTCTGCTAAAAAGCTTGTTGAGTTACAAATTTAAATGGTGGCCAAGTTAAACAGAAGTTCACAAAATTCTATTTACTCTTACATAGTATTTGTTTTAAGAGGAGGAGTCTTCATTTTTATCTAGTAATATCAAATGAAGCATCAAAATACAGAATAATCATTTTCAAACAAGGTGTAGGTACCATGGATTTGCAGACAGCACTTGCTTTATGAGCTAACAATTGAAAGGGTGTTTACCTGTATAATGATGTGTGTGCACACAATCCTATTTACATATCACCTGGCAGATAAGGTTTTATAGAGTCCAAATTACAGTCTCCTGCTATTCTGAAGTGCAGAGAACAGTCAAACATGATGCAAATGCTGTAAAATATTAATTTACTCTCGCATTGCTATGCCTACTTATTTCAAAAGTATTTGTGTTGCTACACCAGAGTAATTAAGAGAGTTAACATAACTTGCTGTTTTCCATCATAGGAAAGAAACAAGGCAGAGTGAATTTGCTGGAAAAAAATGCAACCAATATATAAGAAAATAACCTATGAACTGTTTTATACAATATATACACTAAAAAATAAAATCTTTAATATTTAAAAAGCACAGAAGAGCAATAAAACATAATACTATTAAGAGAGGAAGATTACTAAGAAAAATGGCCTAAATAATACTGATGTGCTAGTCAATAAAGAGGAGATAACTTATAAATAATATAAATACAGGGGACATAAATACTTCAAGGAGAGTAAGCTAAAGCAAAGGGTGCATTAAAAGAAAATTTGCCACACGTAGTGACAAAAAATATACTTTTTCTTTAAATATTAGAAGCATAAACTCTTCTAGTTTAGCAGCTAGGACATTATCATTAAAAACTTCTGCTAAATGACTCCCTCAAAACATCACATTATAGAGCACCCAAGTAGAAAAAAAAAAGTTCCTCTTAGCCTGAATCGAAACACCATAATCAGGAAAACTTCTGCTTCCTTAAGTCTCAAATTCTGATTACACTACAATGAATTTTCTGAAAATTACTTTTCAGAAAATTTCGGGTAGCATCTAATTTTTGCTTACGTTGTGGCAATTATCATTGTACTTTCGTTATTCCACAAATGGGATGCATTAAAAGTTATAGAAAAATCAATGAAACATTTCTGCTAACATCAAATATGTCAAAGAAAATATAATGCTTCTTGCTTTTTTTTGTCCGTAAAGTTATAAACATGTTTTAGTACACTTGTGATGGTAATATATAGTGCAAATATTTACCATACATTAGCCTGAAAAGTTCAGTTTATAAGAATTATAAGTTTTAAGGATTTATATATTTTTTAAAAGCTTGATCTAGTTACAACTCTTTCAGCCAACATTTAAAAATAGTCTCTAAAATTAGCACTCAGTATACTCATTATTATATCATCTCCTAAAGACTTTTTGAATGAGTATTTCATTAAACTGAATTAAAAGAAACTAAAATTTGAACAGCATAATTGATGGCTACAAACTTCATTCTTAAAAACAGGGCAATCAGTCCTATATACAAAGTCTTGAAACAGAAATTATTCTCTCTATTGGGATTTCTATGACATTATTTTCAATGCTTTTAACGAAATGAGGGCCTACTTTGACAACTTTGCAAGTATGACCAGAACTAAATCTGTTCTTTGAAGCAGTTAAACTGCACATATCCAAATCTCTCACAAAAGCCAATCAAATTATCCTTACTCTGAAAACATAAAGCAATAGAAATCAAACTCTCTCCCCCCTAAAAATGATGTTTTGTCAGACTCCACTATCCCTTTACATATGCAAGAATTTAAGCTCTTCAGAGTCTAAACTATGTGTTACTTTCAGACAGCAATAGTTTAAATAATTAACATTCACGCCTACATTTACTAAATTTCAGGGTTTTAGTAAAATGTTTATTGACTGACTTCTAATAGGAAACAAAATGAGCCGGTATCACAATTTGTTAGTCATCAGAAACTGTCATTGAAGGTAAGTGCCAAAGTAAAATCCACTTGACATTTCAGAATGGAAAAAAAAATAAAGGCACATTATACAAAAGGAATGTGAGTCCTTAAACTCCGTATGACAACAAAAACAGGAATCACAGAAATGTGTTCACTATTACTTTAATAATCTCCTAGGGCTGGCCTTTCCCAGGACTCACAGACAACTGAGCAAGGTATGTTGAAACGCAGGGCCATCTACAGGTATTTGACATGTAATCTTATGGCTAAAGAGTTTTTCTTGAATCTTTCTCTACAAGTAAAAAACAATTCAAAGGCCCGTCATTTCTGCTTACCAAACCCTCTTAAAATGAAATCCAGAAAGAAAGATATTAACTTGTAGTTTCCAATAAAGTACGTTTTTCATACTAATTTTAGCATAAATTTGGGAACTTAAAAATAAATGTTCATATTTTATTGCAAGTAAAACGGTTTTCTGTATGTTGCAAAATACCATCCAGGACCTCCAAGGTGTTGCATAAAACTTACACTTCTGTGCCTTATTTTATATCCTTGCTTCCCATCTATTTACCTCCTAGAAATAATAGCTCATTTTAACCACTGAAAGCTTGATCTGAGAGGACCACAATCAAGTTACTAATCATATAAACTCACTAGGAGAAATTTTAACTGCACCTCCAACCTCGGATGGAGTAAGTAGCTCTCTTAATCCTAGCCCCAGGGGGGAAAAAAAGGATTGACCAATTTAGTTACTGGACTGTAAAACTGTAAACCCACTGGCAGGGTCACAACTAAATCAAGACGTCATTATTCTCAATTATTTTTACCTTCAAATATCAGGGTTACTAAAATACTTCTCTTTATTTGGATTGCCTGAGCAACACAGAGCTTCCACAACCAAAAATATTTTTCTTTTTCTTTTTTTTTTTTTTGCAACAGTATTATTTTTCTTTGCTAAATAGGCTTAATAAGGAGGTGCCCTAATGCAAAGAGTTGACTAATGCACTCTAAATTATTAAATGCTCATTAAATTATATCCCAAAATAGAACACAAGTTGTTTATTGTGCAAAAGTACCACACATTATCAGCCTCCCAGCTACAGGCCTATATCATCTTTCTCCTGAGACAAAAACGTTTTAACTTAGTACCACAGATGTAAAGGCCAAAAGATCCAAATGAAGAATGAATACAGTCAGAATGGCTGCCTACTGTCAGTCCCATTTTGGGGCATTATGATGGCTGTGAAGTTTTTAAAATGTGACAATGAGCTATCCTTCCCAAATAAATTACTTCTGCTGAATAAACTCTCTAGAAAACCAGTCATGACTACTAGCAACGTAGGTTAAAGGATGTGCACTTTCACACTTTGAAAGGGTTAAGTGCCTGCAAGGCCAAGGGCACCAGACAGCAAAAGAAATGTTGTTTTAGTCAGCTCTGAAAGGTTTCTAACAAGTACCAAATACTTGTTGATCTGTTCACAATGAACACCGGCAGGATTGTCAGGCTCCTTTGACTGTCTGGGGAGAGGCATTTACATACTGCACCCAGTAAGAACTGCTTGTTGATCTTTATAAGAGTAGAAAGAAGCCTCATTCAGTGTCTCCTGTCCAAATGACTAAAAGGAGATGCAATTGAAATAGTGAAGTCTCTCATCTGTCTTAGGCAAGACAAATACTGACCATAAAACACTTGGAGTAGTCCAGGCTCAAAACAAACCCACCTGAATGGACTGAGGAACACTGTCTGTTGCCATGGCAGCCTGATCTAATTACATGAGTGATCTGGGCTAGAGTAAGTAAGTGCAGGGAGAACCTACACCACTGACCAGTACCTATAAGAGGAGAAAGGGAAACAGGAGGTTCTGGAGAGACTTCGACCTCTGCTTTATGTAGAAGGGGGCATTCAAGCCCATTTGTCTGTGGAGCTGTTAAAATACTGACTGATGCATGCACAGTTAAAGGGCAGTCAGAGGAGATTAAATGCCACAGTATTAGCAGTTATGGTGCAATCCCTTTCCAAGAGTTCATGTGCAGGATTTTCTCCTCCTCTCTCCAGTGGTTTCCCCAGGCATAAGCTTCATTCCAAAACAAAAGCTCAAGTATCAAACTACCATCAGCCATCAAATAAACCACAAGGTGGGCTTAACAGGGGCTTCTAGGAACTGCAGGGCTCCTCAGAAACCCAAACAGAAATGGCTTAGCTAAGAGTGTTGAAAAGTAACTAGCTGCGCCTAAAAATAACCATCAAGTAACTACCCTCTGCGCTGAGCAATATGTAACGATGATGTTTAAATATTAAGAGCAGCCTGCATTATAAAACACAAATGTCATTGAGCTACGACTACTAGATTGCCAAAGGAGAATTTATTTGCATACACGCATTCCCGTGCATGCACTAAGGATGTGCAGGGAGTATGCCACTCCAAGGCATTTGATTCGTGGCTGTAATGGGGTCTTCTAATTTTGCTAATTGTATCCTGTGGATCTTACAGGGAACCGAAGGATCTCTTCGGGTACAGAACCAGTTTGGAGGAGTCCCTACTGCACAGCATACGGTAAACAAAATAAAAATAGCTTGCCGTTCTCGTTAGCCACATCGCGCATTATATAACCAGCTTCCGACTGGTTTTTTTTTTTTTTTTTTTTTTTTGCCCTTACTACTCTTCAGCAATTTCCCAATCTTCCTAAGTATTTATATTACCCTTATCTGTAGGATTATATACTGAGAGCAAAACACAACTGAGCCGCCACGGGACTAAGCCGAACCGCACAGTCTTTAGGAACTGATTTTTTTGTTTTCTGGCAGGATCTCCACCACCACCCTACTTCCACCCCCCACCAAGGTTCTTGCTCAATCTCTCTAGAAAACCTGGATTGTTTCATCGCTTCCAGTCAGCTCCCTACGTGGTCTGAAATAAAATGAAAGCGCAAGCCACGGAGTTTGAGCAGGCGGCCTGCGGGCGGGGAAGCTGAGCAAGGGTCCGGGGCTGCAGTCACCCGAGTGGCCTCAGAGGGCCCCCTCCCCATCGCGACAGCTTCTGTCGGCGCTCTCCCGCCTCCCCCCCCCCCACCCCGCCGCGCGCACACACGCGCGCACACACACACGCACACACACACGCGCGCGCGCAAGCTCACTCACTCACACTCCCGCCGCGCTCCGCCGCCGCCTCACCTCTCGCTCCGCCCGCCCGGCCCCTTCCCTGCCCCCAGCGGGGCCGGCCTGGGCGCTGCTCTGGGACCACGTAGGAGGCGGCGGCGGCGGCGGCGGCCGCGGGAGTGGCAGCGTCTCTGGCCCGACCCGGAGTGAACGAGCAGCGGGGCTCCGGGGCGCATCCCAATCGCCGCAGCGCCTCCTCCTCCGCCGCCGCCGCCTCCTCCTACCCCTGCTCCTGGCTTCATTCACCCTCCCAGCAGCCGCGCAGCCGTTCACTCCCGGCGCAGGCAAGGCAGCGCTTGTCGCTGCTCCTCTGCTCCTGCCGCGGGCGGGGGCGCCGGCCCGGGCTGGGGCGCTCGCGGGCTCCCGGCTCCGGGCGGCGGCGGCGGCGGCTGCTGCACAGGATCAGGAAGCGGCCGTACCAACAGGGCGGCGGAGGCAGCAGAGCCAGGGCAGTCACCCCCACTCCCACTGCGCTCCCGGTACCAAGCGACCCAGCGCCCACCCCTCTGCGCCCCCGGCCGGGCCGCGCGCAGAGTCCCAGCGCCGCCGCTGGTGCTGACCCCTCTCGGTCCGCATGCCCGGCGAGGCCGGCCTCCGCAGGGAGACCCCCTCCCTGGGGCTCCCGAGGCCAGGTAGCCACCCGCGGGGTAGCCCTGCCCTCATTCAGACACACTCGCTCTCGTCGCCCTCTTTGGGGAGAGGGGTGAAGAGAAGGTGGCGGAAGGAGGGGGCAGCGCGACCCCTGGCTACCGCCACCTCCCTTTACGCCACCTCCAGGGAAAAGGACATGGCTCTCCGCACTCGCAGCGGGACAAGCAGCCGCCCGAGCCCGGCGCCGCGGCCGCTCTTCCCGCCCGCGCCCCCAGCCCGGGCGCGCCCCCTCGCCCGGCGGGCACCCACCCGGTAGCCCCCCTAGCGGCCGTCCCTGCGCCCAGAGCAGGGTGTCGGCCACACACACACACGCGCGCGCGCGCGCACGCACACACACACACACACACACACACACACACACCACAACATGCCGCGTCGATTTCCTCCGTTCCTCTTCCAGCTGTTTTCCATGTCGCCGGTTGGGATTTGGGGTTTGTTTGCTGGTTGTTGCTTTAGCCCCTCTCAGGAGAGCGGGGGTACGGGGGATCTTAATCTAAATCAGGGGAGAAGGGGATGGGGGAGGGGGGAGAGACAGAATCAGAGGAGAAAAAAAATCGCCACTTACTGTAAAGTGTAAATGGATCTGGGGTGGCGTGGGGAAGGGGGGGCAGAGGGAGAGAAACAGTGTCTTGCGGCCGTTGTAGCTCTGGCTGCTGCTCCACGGGGCTTGTTTTGGATTCCCCTGCAGTGAAACAGGTCCTGTACGGCTCCGCCACTGTAGTAGAAATGATGTCTGCGGTATACTCTGCTCTCTCCTCCTCCTCCTCCCCCCGCTCCGCTCCGTTCCCTCCTCCCTCTGCCCTCCCTCCCTCCCTCCCTCCCTCGCGCTCTCTCGCGCTCGCTCGCTCGCTCCAGTATGTAAATGTGTAATAGAAGCCAAATATGGAGCAGTTGGCTGCCGCCGCCGCAGCTCAAGGATCCGACCAGGAAGGGGGGTAGAGGGGGGACACCCTCCCGCGGGCGGCAGGGCAAGCGGCTTGGAGCCCTGCGAGCGCACGGCAGGCGGCCAGCCCTCGCCCTTAACCCTTCAGTGCTCGTGGCCCGTGCTTGGCGGCCTTCGGGTATACCGGCGCGTTTCTCCAAGACTGGCTCGGGATCAGGGGGCGGGGAGCGGGAGGGAAGACACTGCCAGAGGGGGGCAGTTCTGCAAGGTTTGGATTGGGGCAGGGAGCTGAGGCGATGAGGTAATTGTAGCGGTGACCGGTCGGTCCTCGCGCGCCTCCCCGGGTCCCTGCACCTAGTTGGAGGGGACAGAGCAACAGCAGGGTGCAACTCAGGCACGCTGGAGGATTCTCCGGCTCAGAGCCAGTGAAATACCCCAGGGGGGAGGGGAGGCGGGCTAGTTCTCATCCCTACGTGCCCTTCGTCCCGGGCGTGCGGAAAAGCGTCCAAGAGGGCTGACTGTGATCATCACGCATGTTAACCCTCAAATCCGTTTAGCTTCGGCATTCCGGAACCCAGACCATCGGGCCGTGAGGAGTGCTTTTGCATGCAACTCTAGAAAGTTTTAAGGGTCCCCCGACTGCATGTGCACCCACACCTTTACTGCCTGTAAAGCTGATGACCTCCTTGACCTCCTTTCTCTTTCTGCAGGTCTGGAAATCTGCTGTGGGTATCGAACTACCCAGCTCTAGCCTTGGTAGACGACCCGCGCACTCCTCTCGCAGCTAATTCGAGATCATTAATTTAATCGGAAATGAGGTAACCAGTGTAGGAGATAAAGCAAACCGAGCATTAAATGGCAGTTCTTGTGAATTCGCGCTGAAGAACTTCCTCTGGACTCAATTTTTTAGTGTGATACTCAACTCTTCCCCACCCCCGCGCGCGCGCGTACCACCGCCAGGTGTTAGCTGGATGGGAAAGGGACCTTTTTTCGAGGGATGCTCCTTGCCAACAGGTGTGGCACCTGGAGGAAGAGAAGTCAAACCCATGCTAAAGGGAGCTCAGGGCGGCGTTCCCCTTGCTGCACATAATTCTGGAAGACCAGTAGGTGTCGGGGCAGCATTTGACCTCCTTCAGGTGCTTAGAACGCGGTGTCAAGAAACATGATCTCTCCACGTAAGTTTCTGGAAGCCACTACTTTTGACTGTAGGCTGTATTTGAGAAACCTTTTGGCTAAGTTTACTTATGACCTAACGGTTAGTCACCAACCGAAGCAGCATACAGAATCACCAAGAGAAATGTGTCAGCTTTTCAACAACTAAATTGTAGGGACGTGCTACAGAAATAAAAAAATAAGCATGCTAACTAGGAAGGTGTAGAGCCCTGGAAATAATTCTATTCTCACATTTTGAAATGCCATGTACATATACATGGCTACTTAAATAGTACTACTACTGTTTACTCTTTCTCGTTTCTACAGCTTCCCCCTACCCCCACCCCCATTTAAAAATTAGTGATTGTTAAAATTTAAACCCTGGGTTGGTCTCAAGTGACATTGTTGGTCTCATTACAGCCTCTAGTGGACAGTTAAAATCAGTTTCCTAAAAAGGCTCTGCCTGGTGTTATGTTCCTTGACAAGTATTATCAAGGTGAAGGTTAATATCTCAGACATAACCGGGTAATATCTCTTCCCCCTACTTAGCTGAGCTGGCTTCTGAAAGAAGCAGAAGCTGTTGGCTCTGCACGGGAAAGACGTATTTGTGCTGCAGGTATTATTATTACTGGCCTGAGAATAAACAGAGCTTCTGCTATTCATTTTGGTTTCAGACAGCTTTCATAAAAACCGAACTCATCTAAAATATTTTTATAACAGAAAATGTTGGTTGCCATGTTTTTGGCTTAACTGAGATGTTTTTATTCCAACGTCTAATCTGCAGACTGTCCAATCTACCTCCACTCTATTTTTAGATATCTTACATTTAGAGAATTTGAGGTAAAAAAAAAAAAAAAAGCTATTTTAATATTACATTGACACAAGCAGTTAATTTATTTTAACAACCTTAAACAAATTAAAACTCATAATTCAGATTAGAGTTAGTCAATTAATTTAAATGTTCCCTCAAGGAGCTAAATATGCGTATTACCCAAACAGTAAGAACAATTAATAAGAAATGTGTCATTTACTTTCTTAACCATTAAGACTAAAGTCATAAACTGCTATTAAAATCTGTAACTATTTCTTCCTGCAAGGTCCAGTGAACATAAACAATTGATGATACAGTTTCATTACCTTTAGTACTGAAATGTTTTATTTTCAGATGGCAAAATAGTAAATGTGCAATCACAAATAACTGGTACTGATTCTTTAAAAACAATACTCTTTGTGCAAATAAAAACTCAATGAAAGAAGAACAGAGTTTTCAAGAAGCTAATAGACAAATGTATAGTACTGTAGTCCTGTTCATAAAACTGATACTATATTTGTACAAACATAAGTCAAACTTTGAAATTAAAGGAAATTGAGAAATAAGGCCGACTGAGCCTTATTCCTAATTTGTGTTCTGCATTACTTAAACACCATAGAAAATCATTTTCACTCTTTCTATTTTACTGTTTTGGTAGTATCTACTTTTGAAAGGTCTAAAACAAGCTATCGAATATATCATTACATCTAGCTTCTTAAGGCGTAGTCTTCAGAACAGCAGCAGCAGCATTTGGGAGTTTTTTAGACATTCAGAATGAGAGTTCCAACCCAGACTTCCCGAATCAGAATCTACCTTTAAACCAACCCCTCGGTTATTCCTCAGCACATTAGAGTATTAAAAATACTGTTTGTACTCAGGGCTCTGTCTACATGAATTTGGCCCCAGATGTACAACTTAATTCTTTGATTTATTCCCTTTTTATTCCCTCCCTCTTTTATTAATTTGCACTTTTTAATGAAACATTATTACATTTTATGCTTTGATCAAATAGTACTGCATTTCCGAAGAGCTCTGATATATGCATAAATCTACATTAGCATTGCCAAGAGAACACTCTGTGAGGAATGTGCTGGGGTCTTGAATGCAAAGGTTTTTTCTTCTCGGCAGCAGAGGGAGCAAAAGAGTACTTAATAAAAAAGTGTACAGGCTGTCCAAATTGTAAGGGATTTTAAATTGTAGTATATGTTTTCATTGGAACTAGCCTCTTATATAGTTCAACACAAAATAAAAACAAGCAAACACAAACAGTTTACCGGGTTATAACAACTGAATAGTGCACAGATTGGAAGTTAAATAGAAATTAGATGTACTTATTTAGAGTTTTAGGCTTGAATCCTTAAAAGAAAGTGGACCTCAAAGGTCATACTTGGAAAAGAAGCCTTAGCTTTTCTCCAGTCAAAAATAAAAATAATGATCATTTCACAATATATGTAAATCAAACCATCCTGCTGTTTGCTTAAACTTATAGAGCGATGTATGCCAATTATTTCTTAATAAAACTGGGAAAAATAAAGATACAGTGCAGAATAAGGAAACTTGAAGAGTAACTCCTGCTTATCTAAAAACGTTGAGGTCATTAAACCCAACACTATAGCAGATAAATTTATTTCATTTGAACTCAAATATGTTGGTGAAAGAATGCACTTTTCACCATGTTTACTTTCGCAGTAATTGTAGGGGTTTATTATTAATGTTTGTTGCGGTGAGGACGTATATTTTATTATATCTATGTAGCATTTTATACCTCTCAGAGCCTTTGAATTGCATCTTCAAACGCTCCTGTGAGGTAGATAAGACATGGAAAAGCCAAGCCTCAAAAAAGTTTTGAACTGGCTTGTGCTTTCATAGCACTGGGTCATTTGATTGTTATACTAATCTGTTAAGGTGTTCAGAGAGGAGGGAAATCAGAGATTAAAGATCCAGCAGCATGTTTTTTAGAGATTAAAAGGTTATTTAAAGTTACTAGACAGTGGATATTTAATGAGCGAGTATTTAAATGAGAGACTTATGAATAGAGACTATCTTAATTCTTAAGTTTCTTTTTATGTATTTATCACTTATTTACCAACAGCCTTTATGATTTTATGCATTTATCACTTATTTACCAGCATTTGTTGAACATCTACCATGACTAGGCCCTGAGAATACAAAGATGAGCAAGACATATCTGTCCGCAAAGAATTCACAGCAAAACAACTTATCTTTTGAAAAATGTTCATTTTTACTATGATGAAACATAAAGATTCACAGTTGTCTGATCCAGCACCTCTAAGAATCATTATATCAATCAGATTTCCAAATAGGAGAATCAAGAGTAAATTTAAGTGGTAAACATTTAATTTTTAAAATCTTTTTTAAAATTGTTCAAAAGAATTTCCTCCTACATGAAAGAAGGTTTGCCAAGTTTCTGTCTGGAGCAATTTGTTATGGCTGTGTAATAAATCCCAGAAAGTTTGAATTTTTAATGAAACACTGACAGACCTTTAACCATGCTGTAATAAGGAGGGTGTTATCCTACATGTCATTTAAAAATCTGAGCAAATCATAGCAGGCTTGCAAAACAAATATACTTTCCTTAGACTATACTCCAAAATAAAGCTGGAGAGACAAGAAAAGTAAAATTAACTAAAAACAAAAGTGAAAACCACTCACACAATAGACTCTGAGGTCAGCTCACCACACCCAAACTAAAGTCACTGGGCTCTGAGCGTGGCACAGGGACTCTTAAAGGATATATGCTTCTGAATCATCTTTCTTGACCCTCCACCAAACTGTAGCAGGGCAGGCTTCTGGGTAATGGAAATGACATCACCAATAGGCAAAAATAAAATTAAAATCGTCGTACTTAAACATCTGCCAACAGTTTATGAGTTAACAGTATACACATTGGGCAATTTTAAATAAGATTCTGCCTACAATTAAAAACAAAAACAAGTGCTTTAGTATAGGTCTGTACTGTCCATTGTGGCCATTAAGCACTTGAAATGTGGTTAGTCCAAATTGAGTTGTGTTGTAAGTGTATTATATACATCAGATTTTAAAGATTTAGTGCGCTCACTCACGTATATATATATCTCAATAATTTTTACATTGATTAAATGTTGGAATCAAAATATTTTTTATATATTAGGTTAAATAAAATATATTGTTAAAATTAATTTTACCTGTTTTTGCTTCTCATTGCGGCTACTATAAAATTCAATATTACATGTGTGGAAGGGTTGCATATTATATTTTTAATGAACAGTACTGCTATAGATAATAAGGGTGAAGAGATGCAGGAATGAGTTCTAAAAACCCACACAATTGGAAACCTTAGAATCCTAGCGAGGCTCTCTGCAGTACTGCAGTAGATAACTTAGTAACTTTTCTACTTTCCTTAGGTTTTCCCCTTACAATGTATGACATGGACCTTTTTCTTTGTAAAAACTATCTCTGAGAGGGAGCTATTTATCAGTGAAGGCATCATCTCACTGGTAAATCAGTTATTGGCTTGCAAAACAAAAATTCGTTCAGTTCCTTCTGTGACTCAGTCTTTTTTGGGGGCGATCTCAGGTATTTTGCCACCCTGGGAAAGCTGATGAAAAACTTAACAATCTGTTTTAGAAAGCCCAAGCAGTCTAGAGTTATAGCTGGTTTTGCTGCTTGAGGCTGAATGGTTTGGGATTGATATCCTCTAGTGATAGATGCCTTTGGACATTGATAATAAAAATTATATAATTGCCACTTAGCTAGAAAACAAATTAAGGCCACCAAAGGAAATCTGTTTTTTAAAAACAAAAACAAAACAAAAACTTGCTAGTACAATAGGACACATCAAAAAGAAATTATTTTTAACCATTATTATTTATTTTACAAGTAAGACCTAAATACATTTTCATAAATGTAACTGTGACCAAGATTGAATGTAATGCAATGGCCCATGAAGTATCAGAATTTATGGTCTTAATTATCTAAAGAACATGGCTCTTCGTACATGAAAACAGACAACATTTTAAGTCTTAGAATGAATGAGTTGAATTTTGCTTAGTATTGGCCAGAAGCATTTGGAAATCTATTAAAAGCATTTCATTAACAACTTGGCATTTTGCTTCCTCAAAAGAAATACTTTTTCCAAATTAAAATCAAAGCCCAAAGCCACCATTGCTTGAACTTAAGGTAGTGGTTGTTGATGTATTGCATATGTAAAACTTAGGGTTCCTTCAAAATCAGATCACGAATAACAACAGGCTAAAAAAAAAATCGAATTATTACAGAAGGAGAGAAATGAAGTTCTTTGTTATTCTAACTTCATGACATTAAAACATCATATAGCTATAAGCTCTCAGTTACTCTATTTTTCTTGAGTCAATATCAGCCTGGAGAAGCAGAATCAAAAGAGGGTCAGAGTTTAAGGAAACTATTTTATGAGGAATTTACCAAGTTTACCCCAAAGAGAAAGAGTTGGAGAAAAACGCACTGGCAAAATTTGCTTTTGGACATAAATAACTAGAGTTCACCAAGGAAACTGCCCGAGTCATGATTTCAGTGTGGATTGTCAGGCAGTTTGATATTTGCAGAACTGCTCTTTATCAGGCCTCTCCAAGTATAACTCTGCTGCAAGACTTGGGGGAGCTCTCAAGACTGATTTGCTCTGTGTCTGTGGCACAGACATGCAATGATAGCTACTGTCACAGATGCTTTCTGACAGAACAGAGTAATAGCACTCAGACTTAAATTGTAAATTACAAACAATCCTTTTTTAAGTACAAAATGAATGCACAGAATGGAAGACCCCGTCAGTTAAAATGAGAGTAAATCAAGTAGAGATAAATTGTTCACTCATACTGTTATAGCCAAATTTTGATCTTGCTAACTGTATCATCATGGGAGATCTCTTCTTTGTCAGATATAAAGAGAAATTAATACACTGTGATTCTAATAAACATGCCAGGCATCTAATGCTTCTCCTCTGAAAGCCAATCAAATTGCATGATCTGTTTCCCAACCCCTCCCCCTACCTCTAGTTTAAAAGTTGTAGCTTAAATATCAATAGTAAGAACATGTGACCCTATCGCTCCCAGAGCTAGCTTTTTCTGCAGTCAATTTCATAATTACAACTCTCCGCCTCTCAGCTCAGCACTTCCTTCCCCCTCACTGTCCTCTCACCCCCACCCTTAGCAATGAATCATTGTGCATTTAAAGAGAGTTAGATGACCTGGTGTGAACTTTACTGGCATCCTGTACATTCTTATGCCAAAAATGGGGAGTTGCTCTATGACAGAAACCTAGCCAGATCCTGATGCAGATCTCAGAGGCAACAAGCTTGGGTGCTTATCTGGGAAGATCAGCAAGGAGTTAATTTTCCTAGATCACGGTGGTGATTCAGAATTGCATATCTCAGTTCATGATCAGGTTTTCAAGAACCCATTTCAGCTCTCTGTACACAAAAGAATATATCAGAGAAAAAATGTTGGCAGATCTCCTTATGCAATCCGGGCGGAGGAATTTATACCACATTTAGCCCTTTCCTTTGATTTCATCAGATCAGGCTGAGGGTAGGGTTTCCATATTTGTGCTTTGGCAATGTGTCCAATAATTATGTCCCCCCTATATATTCTCCTAGTGTTCTTCCAGGTTATCATGTGTTTATTTGTGCATTTATTAAAACCAGAAACATTTTGTCCCCTTCATTATTTTAATACTGTGTTTGAATAATACAGAGTGGCCTTTGAAGATTTTTCACCCTACTTAAGGAGGTAAAGGGTATATGCTTTCTCTCTATAGGGGAAGCCCCTTCTCTTCCCCAAACCCCTTCTTTCCATGGTGATTTTATTCTCATACTCTGAGATCCAGCTCAAACATCAACACTTCTGTGAAGGCTTTCCTGATTATCACAAGAGTTGTGTCTCTGCCCAATGTGTGAGTCAGAGAAGTGCTATTTTCTTATTCTTTTTATTTATACAATATTTTTTTTTAAGTCTGACAGAAAAAAAAATCAAGGCCATAAGCACAGATGGAGAGTATCCTAACTGAGGGAGTATCTTATCTGAATACTTCCTGTTACTCCCAAACCCATTTGACCTCTGCTTACAATTTCAACATGTAACTGTTTTCCTTTGTTTATTGCTCCACGTATGTGACTGTCCGCATTGGTCAGTTCTTCATGTGAGTTCTCATTGCCCTCTGTGGTAGGTTGAATTTTGTCCCCGCAAAGGATATGCTAAAGTCCTAACTCCGGTGTCTGTGAGTGTGACTTTATATGGAAATAGAGTATTTGCAGGTGTAATTAGTTAACATCAGGTCTTCCTGGATTAGGGGGGCCCTAAATCCAATATGATCTCTGTCTTCATAAGAGAAGACACAGAGACACAGAGGAAACATAGAGAAGACAGGGACAGAGATTGGTGTTATGCTGCCACAAGTCAAGGAAAACGAAGAATTGCCAGCAACCACCAGAAGCTAGAAGAGGCAAGAAAGGATTCAGTGGGAGCAAAGGCCTGCTGACACCTTGATTTTGGACTTCTAGCCTCCAGAACTGTGAAAGCATAAATTTCTCTTGTTTTAAGCCTCCCAGTTAGTTGTAATTAGTTATAGCAGCCCTAAGAAACTATTATACCATCTTCATGAGATCTATGATTAAAGGGCTGTTGTATTCTTCTTTCTTATCTTCATTTATATATATGGCCCTATCTTTTTCCTCTATAAATACACATAGGTAATCAGTTCTGGATATAAGCTTGGTCTTTTCCCCATGACAACACTAATAAATAAAAGATCCAATGGAGTAAGAAAGTCAGCAAGAGAGTTCTAGAACCACCTCCCCATCATTCCATAAACATCTGACTTGTGGCCCCAGTCACAGAGGTTACTAGAGGTCAGAGCCTTGGACTCCTGCTCTCCTCAGCTCTAAGGTCTTTTGCAGGCCTCCTCAGCTCCCTCTGCTGGAGTCCAGACTGCACCAGCAGCTTTCCTCTTAAGTGGTATTTCAGTGTGTGGGGTATGAGTGAAGAAAAGACTAAAAAACTAAATTAATTGTTTGGCATTGAGAAAATATAACCAAAAAATTTATTTTTTTAATAACTGTTCATTGGAGTATTATGAAAGTGTGCGAGAGAACCTCAGTCTTTCTGATTCTCATCTTTCCAAAGAATAATTGGAAGGAAGTTCATTTGTTGCAGGAGGTTTTCCTTAGGAGATAGAAGGAGGTCTTACGCTCAAGCCCAGAATCCTGAGGTATGTATCGTTTAGGGTCCTCATGAGATGTATAATACTGTTTTTGCATACAAATCTCAGTAAATGACAACACTGTTCTTCCAACAAACTATTCAGGCCAAAAAGCATCTTGACTTTTTTACATACTACATTCAATCTGCCCCAAAATCCAGCCAGCTCCACCTTCAAAATATATCCAGAATCTGACCATGTCTCACCATTTGCACTACTACTACTGGAGCTAAACCAGCAACATCCCTCATCAGGATTATTTCACTAGCCTTCTAAATTGTCTTTCTGCTTCGACCATTACCAGCCCACACCACAGTCAATCGTCTGCATCAGGTGATGCCACAACACTGCTCAAAAACATCCAAGGGCTCTATTTCACTTAAGAGTCAAAGTCAAAATTCTCCTCTGCCTTACAAGGCCCCACACAATCAGAATGCCCTCAATCTTTCAGATCCATCTCCTATAACTCATCTTCCTGCTTCCGTAGCTCCAGCCTCATTGTCCTTATTGCTTTTTCTCAAACAAGACAAATGCTCTCTTGCCTCAGGACCTTTCTGATTGCTGGTCCCTCTGCTTGAAATGCTCTTCTTTGGGCTCACTCCCTAACCTTCTTTGGTCTTTTTTCTAAAAAAAAAACAACCTCCCAGTGAAGCCTGCTGTGACAACTGTTCTTAAAACTGTGAAGAATTTTTCTGATCCACATGCCCTGCTCTATTATTTCATAAATGTATCACCTTAGAATGTTCTGTGCTATTTCATTTTTTGTTTGTTTATTGTCAAAAAAGTCTTTACCCAAGTACCAGAACAGTCCTTGGCTCATGATGGATACCTAATAAAGAGTCATCTATTATTAAATGAATTAATGAATAATATTTTTCAGGACCTGCTATGTGCAAAGCCTTTTACAAGCCCCAATTCAATGATTATTTCATTAGAAGCTAATCCAAAACAAATTCATCTTGTTCATGCTATGAAATGTATTCTATTTACCTGATTTTTGACTTAATTACATCTGGGATAACTCTCAAATTTGAGTCAGAATGAGCTGAATCGCTCATTCAAACTCAGATTTGTGAAGAACTTTTTTAAAAAATTGAAAACAGGAATTAAAGAGAAAGTGTGAAACTGACAGTAAGTTTTGAGAAAAATAAAAAGTAACACAGCAACAGCATCTAATAATCATAATTTTTAAAAGCTTCCATTGATAAAGCTCATATTCTATGTCAGGCAACATGATAAGAGCTTTATAGATGTCATCTCATCTAATCCCCACAAGTGTATAGTGAGGTAAATATCATGATCCCTGTTTCTTAGGTGATTAAATTGAGACTTGGAGTTCAAAGGACCTGCCCAAGGTCCAAGGTGACCCAGCACTGGTTTCAAGGTGAAGTTATTCACCTACACAGTCTGAGATCACAGTCTGAGACCTTTTAACAAGTCATTACCTGAATGAAATAGGTTAGTTAGAGTAAAAATACTGCATTACAATAGTTTGGCTATGACATCATTTTTAATACTAATCTCTATTTTATTATCAAGTGACTAATGCATATAGCTAACTAATTAAAGCTAAAGATTCTTATTGACAATTGAATGTTCCTATATAAAATGAATGGCTTCAGATCTACCTAACAGGTTTCTCAACTAACAAAACTATACTCCAGCTTATGATTTTACCCATGCTACTACGTGGCTGGAAATGACTCTCACCTGAAGTGTATGATCTCATTCCTAGGACTCTTTCTTATTAGATATTTTGGCTCCTACCTGGCATATCCCATCATGGTTAGGACCAAGGAGATGGTAAAAGAGCCAACATAAATTCTCAAACCTAATTTAAGGACTTAACTTCCTTTCAGTTAGCCTGTGCTTGACATCTCTTGTTCTACCCTAGAGCTTCCCAGAGTCCACTGTGACCAGCACTCAAGTATAGGATCTGAAAGTAATCTGGCTACAAAAAAAAAAGTATAAAACACTACAAGCTCTTCACAGACCCACTGCAATTTATGTTTAAAGAAAATGATCCTTGAAGCTGAAATACTTCCAGAGTCCAATGGTCTGAGAAAGTGAAGGAGGAGGAAAAAAAAAAAAAAAAAGACATGTATTCCATTAAGATGTAAAAAGAGAACTCTGTTCTCTGAGGATGGAAGGAAGTAAGAATGCCTTATTTGTGGCTGCAGGAGAGGAAAAGAAAAGAGTCCCGCAAGGAAACTACCAACAGATGGTAAATACATTTTTAATTCTTCTGTCATACTGTGTGGACTTGTGCACATTTGTCCTGCTGTGTTAGGCTCCCGAAATAGCTAGCCATGGAATTGCAGAACAGTTCTGCTACAATTTGAAATTTAGGAAACCATGCTGGCTGACAAAACAGGAAGGGCTCATAGTAGGATAGAGTGGATTTGCTCCCAGTTTGCAGCTCCTCAATGTAGCATTCACTGTAGTTCTTAGTGCAGGGAAATTCTTTCACATGTCAGGTCTCATTGATGATGTTGTAAATCATGCTACTTCAAATTGTTGACATTATCCATATAATAATTCTTAAAGGTTAAAAAGAGTGTTGATCCATTTATTTATGTATCCTAAGTCCTTCAGGGAGCATCAAAAACATATATGGCAGCCTGGAATTCTAAACCAAGTATTTCTTGCACCTTTTGTTTTGGCATAATGTTCCCAGAGCACATCATGGGAATTTCAATGTGGGAGAAAGAACCAAGTATAATAGCAGGTTGCTGTGAAAGGAACATAAGGAGATAAGATGCTAAAGTACATTCGGTTGACTCTGAATCTGAGAGGTGACCTGAGACTGATACCAGGAATTAATTAGGTTCCCAACCCCAACACCGTCTCTTAGTCCATCAGCAAGAAAGAAAAAGTATTGATGAATCTAACTGAGTGTGGAATAATGAGAAAAGGGTGGTCTAGTACTTGGTCAGAGTCTAGAAATATAACTTATGCAATACCATATTACTAGAACTGGAAGGATCCTTGTAGAATCAAGTTCAATTTTTTTCAACTTTCTACACAGGAATCTGGGCCAAAGAGTTACAGGAATCTGACAAAAATTATACAACGAGTTGGTGACAAATTCAGTACTGGACACAAGACTTCTATTTCTCAATGTTTGTTCTACTTTAGCACCCACAGAAAGTGGGCATTTCTGTGACAAGCAAAATCTAATTCTAGAAGACCTATCTAATGGTATCCTCATTCTTGGGTTCGTTTAAAGAAGATGATGGAATGCCTGCTAGCCTCTGAATGTTTGAAAAATTAGTTGATGTTTTTTATAGATAAGTTTTCAAGCTAAAATATGTTTGTTAATTTCTGCCTTAAACTCCTGTGAACTGTGTGTAGAGTATATAGCTACCACACGATTTGGCAAAGCTGGGATTCTCTTTTCATAAAATAGCAGGGAAGATTGGTAGATAGGGATTTAAAAACATTGATAGAAGAGAACAGGGAGCTTTGTACAATAACTCCCCACCCCAATGCCTTCCTGATCTAAGACTTTCTCCTAGCTTCAGTTAGAGAGACGGGTAGATGAGAAGAAGGGATTTCCATCTTCTTAGTAAATGAAAAGATATAAAAACACTTCAGTATTGATTAATTTGATTAAATCTTGATTTTGCATAGTTTTAAGTTTCTACAGGACTAACTGTATTCTTGTTCAAAATGACTTGTACATTCATAGATAATTTTTCTGATGGGTACATATATAGCTCAATAATAAAAATTATTCTCAATCAGCTATTTAAGAAATGTTATTTTTTCCAGTTTTTTAAAAGAAAGTTAATTGTTAAAGCTCCTCAATAGCTAGTTTAGCTATAAGATCTCCTACATTTTGCAATTCTACTTAGCATTTTGATTTATCATTTTTGCACATGATTTCAGCAATGTTTTGTCTTACTTTTGTGGTAGAAAATTACTTGTTATGTTTAAACATGGCATTCTTTGTTTTGAGAATCAATTTGACCATTTTGAATACTCTTGCTAAATTTACTGGCTATATCACAATCTAGTTACAGATCTCTGGTTGGGGAGGATGGAATTATTTAAGTGAATTATTTTGAGGAGAGCAGTAATGAAGGCACACTTTACGTTATTTCATTCCTGAGATCTAAATTTGATTATCAAGTTAATATCACTAGGGACATTTGAAGCTTTAATAATTACATCTCAAGGTCTAAAGAAAAAAAAAGGAAGAAAAATTACATTTACTACATATTCACACACAGCCTTTCAAAGAGTTACTATCTGAGAGCCTGTTTGGCTGCTTTACAAAATCGATTGATACTAAGATTTGTTCTAAGAATTCAAACTCAGTTGACACTTTGTCCTTTAAAAAACTCCAAAGGTAGATGTAAGCGATTGTTTTGTATAGAAGGGCTTAGCATTGCTTATTTGAAAGAGTTAATAACATAAGCTATTGATTTTACCTTTCCTTTTGGAGACGAGTTTTAGGATATTTATCCCCTGGAAAGTTTTTAGGCTATGATTCATACTAAAAGGACCCTGTTCCAATATGAACCAACACAACTTTGAAGCTGTCACTGCTTCTAAGTCGACGGCTCTCCCAGAGGCCAGATGCCAGTTTTATGCTTGGACTCTCATGATCCTCTGAAATAAATCAACTTTCTAGTAAAATCCTGTGACAGCTCAGTTTTATATAGAAGTATGCAACCTGGGAATGTGCTACTGTTTAGCATTTTAGATGGACAAGAAGAGAATGAAAACAACCACTACCACTGAAAGACAGTTCCAAGGGGAGCCATTATTACAGAAATCAGGGATGGCTCTCTCTCTCTAAAGCCTCTCTGACCTAAAAGCTTATTAATTGTGTAGAAACAATAAAAATACAAATGGTTGGAAAATTTTCTAACCTCAGTGTGATATAGGTCAACACATTCTGTGAGTTGAAGAGTATTAATCAGGTCAGCTCTCTCAGGTCAATATTTCTTCCTTGTGGCAAGAAAAGAAAAAACGAATGAATTATTGCTACACATAACAATACAGATGAATCTCACAATATTAGAAAATAAAAAATGCTAGACACAAAATAATGTATACTGTACTGTTCCATTTGTATAAAGTTCAAAAACTAAGAACCAAGTAAAATAGTTTACCTTTGATGAGGAGGGAGAAGATTGTGATTAGAAGGAACCATGAAGATGGCTTCCAGAGTGCTAGAATGTTCTATTTCCTAACCTGGATGGTGAATACAGAGGTGTCCTCACTTGGTGACAATACATTAAGCTACATAGCTGTGATCTGTGTGCTTTTTCCATACGAATAATTTACTTCGATTTAAAAGTTTAAAAATAATATCTCCATTGGGAAAGACAATTTTAAGAAACACTAGAGTAGCATTTTGCCTAATTAAACCAATAGCTATTTATTATAGAGAAAAAAGAAAATTCAGATTAGCTGAAGAAAAAATTTACATAAAACTTTAACATAGGTCAATGGGAACTCTCATTTGCTACTACAGGAGTTTTTACTGTTACTGTTGTTCTTGGATAGTTGTTTAACTTTAAATATCTATTAAAGTTAAAGATATGCAGATTTGGTGACCCAGATTTCTACCCCTGGGTATATCCAATAGAAATATATGAATGTGAGCATCAGAAGAAGAGCTACTCTGTTCATAATAGCCCCAAACTGAAAACAAGCCAAACTGTCCATCAACAGTAGGGTGGGTAAATAAACTCTATCCAGCCTTGGAATACCATACAGCACTGAAAATGAATGAACCACAATACCCTCAGCAACATGGATAAAATTAAGAAACTTGTTGTTAAGAGATAGAAGCCAGAGGCATAATATTGTATGCTCTCATTTACTTAAAGTTCAAAATAACTGGAAAAGATATAGTATTTAGAGATATAAACTTAGGTGATAAAATTAAAGAAAAAAAGATTATCCTAAAATAGCAGGGGTGACCTCTTGGGGAAGAGGTGGGTTGTGATTGGCAAAGAGTGAATAGAGGACTTCTGGATCATTTTCTATTTCTAGACCTGAGTAGTGGTCATGTAAGTGTACGCTTTATAAAAATGTATTAAATTATACTTTCATATATCATTCTTTTTCCCAAATGTATATTTCACAATGAAAAGGATATAAAAAAATCACATGAAACCCGATCACTAAGAGATAGTTATCAATTTAACACATTGACGTATATACTACCAGACCTTCTTTACTGCATTATACATATTTTCTCCACATTGCTTTGTTGTTTTGAATTTTTTTTTCTTTAATGATATGATCTTCCAGAAAAATTCTTTCTTGGATTTTTTATTTCCACTTAATTTTAACTATGAGAAAATATCATATAAGCTTTAGGCCTCTCTGGAAGCCTAAAGCCATAGAGTGGCTTTCAGGAAATTAGGTTGCTTTAACCTAAGCTACATTGATGCATAAACCAATCTGCAGAATTTTGCCATAGCTCATGGGAGACTTTCCTTCTCTGTTAATAATGCTGCTACTTCAAAAGAGAAAAGCCTCTTTCCACCTCTTTAGAGTGCTATCTTTTCAAAAGGAAAGGCCAGGCAATGAAAGAGAAAAAGCCTGTTGGGGAGTGGTCAGGAAGCTTGAAGTGGGAGAGGGGACCATCCTAAAACTTATTATGATATGAGTCATGCTGAGCCCATGTTGAGCCTGGTCTGGGCAACATTATGATCTAGGGTTTTTTGTGCTTTTTTTCCCCTTCAAACCTCAGAGGAGTTCCATTGCTTTGTCTTGCCCCCGAAGCAGTACAAATGTTCCTCTCTCTGTCTGGAACACACTTCTCTTCCCCTTTTCCCTGTCTCCAAGCACCCTCCATTTGTTCTTCACCTCTTTCATCTTCTTAACTATTGCATGGTCCAAGAAACCTTCCATGATATCTAAGCCAGGGTGGTGACCCCAGAAGAACTCCATGGCTTCCTGGAATTACCACATCACAGCATCTGTCACCCTATTTCGAAATTACCTATTTTCTTGTCTACAAACACTCTGCTAATCCATAAACTTCATGCATGCAAGGACACTGTCTGTTTCATTATCATAACTACAGGCCTTAGTGCATATTGACACTCAACAAATATAGTCATTGAATGAATGAAAAACAGCTGTGAAATGAGATGAAACATGGGGAGAGGGGTTGTGATGTAAACTTTGCTTTCCAAACCCCTTTCACCTATTGAGCGCAAATAGCTCGGATAATCCAGTCGCTCCAACATGAAATGGTACAAAATTCTAAAATCTACAACTTCTTGTTTCTGCTCAGTAGTAATAGCAGTTTGCATTTGTAGAGTTTGATATTATGTTAAGCAGTTTCACATATTATCCTGTATAATTCCAACAATTGATCCTCCAAGGTGAAGTGGGAAGCTATTTATATCACCATTTTGCAGACTGAAAAACTGAGAGAGTTTAATTAACTAGCCCCATATTACATGATGAGCTTTTAGTGTAAGCAGGAATTAGTGACCCCTTAGTGAAGGAAATGGAAACACATTCAATGTATACTATAGACAGATATGCTTTCAGGAAATGGGAACATTAAATATGTGACTCCATTCTGATTTGTTAAAAATCTTTTGGTAGATATTTCCTTCTTTAAAGCTTTTATTTTTAGCTTTAATTTTTTTTGAGGGGGGGGAGTGGAAGGGGGCGAGGCAATCCTTGGTTGACCTCACAAAGTGCAAGGACCTTGTCGGTTTACAAACCCTTATTTTTTATTTTTTTCCACCTACAGCACCTGGTCTTCCTAGGTGGTCTCCATCCAAGTACTAACCAGTCCTGAACCTGCTTAGCTTCTGAGATCAGAAGAGATGCAGCTTGTTCAGGGTAGCATGGCTGTAGACTTTAGCTTTACTTTTAATCACAAAACTTTTACATACTTGGTGTAGAAAATCAGAAGAGCACAAATAAATTAAAATTGCTCATGATCACATTAAATAGAGCCATTTAGTGTTACACCATTTTAGTAACTCTGATTATGTATTAAGTCTTTCACTCTCGTGGAATGAAAACTCCTTTTCCTCATTCTATTCTTTTTCTCTTTTCCACACTCTATTCTTTATCTCAAAAATTTTCTTGGCCATTTGCTCTTTTATTCAAATTTTAGAATTAGGTTTCACTACAACTTCATTGGGATTTTTATTGGATTTTCATTATTTTTATAGATTACTGTGAGTAAAATTCAAAATTTTACTATATTGGTTCCTCTCTTTCATAAACACACTCTATTTCTCCATTACTTTGTCTTTTCAATGTCTTTTTAAAAATATGGACTGCTTCAGGAATTTGAGCATCTTCTTTGTGCAAGGGCTGTGATAGTCTTCTCTGTATTGTTCCAATTTTTGTATCTGTGCTACCAAAGTGAACACTTGGATGTTTAACTGTTGGGATCTATCAGGAAGGATTGGTAAGAGGTAACATGTTATTTACATTATTTGTGAGACAGTAACTGAAAAAGACATTAATCTGGACTGTGTATCTATCAAATGTAAAAGCATTTAATTGTGTACTAACAATCAGAAAAATGGCTTTGGTTTTTGCTATCTTTTCCCTTTTTTATCTGAATGAAAGCTCTTTTTCCGTTGGTGGTCTTGACAGAAGAAATGCTGTAGGAGAGAAGAGTTGGGAGGAAAAGAAAAGGAAGAGGAAGAGGAAAAGGACAAGGAAAAGCTAAAGGGGAAAGGGGAAGGAGAGAAGGTGATCAGCTCTGATGATGAGGAGGGCCAGGGAGGAAGGACACGTTGATTGGGCAGGTGAAATGGGTGGAGAGTAGTGTGATTGGGGAAAGGGAATGACGGCAAGTTTGGATTCTCAGAGTTTAGCTGCTCTAGAAAATCAGCAGCATGGCTTAGGATCTTGTTAGAAATTCAGAATGTATTGGCTCCAGATCAAACCTACCCAATCAGAATCTGCATATTAACTAATTCTTATGCACATTGAAGTTCCAGAAGCTCTTAGTCGTTCCCAACCAGTCGGAGCCAGTCCTGGTGGTGTTATCAGCCTTAGACCTATTAATAGATGAAACTGGTTTGGTTGCCTAGAGACCTGAATATCGGGTTCCTGCAGGAGGCTCTTAGTCTCAGTGTTCTCTTACCACTTTGGCTAAAGCCTTGGGACTCCATTTGGCCTCAGTTTCTCTGTTAAGCATTTCAGTTCTCTGCAGGGGTTAGATTCCTGCCCTGGACCCCAGCTAACTCAGCTCAGGTCCTGATGCTCTGCCAAACTCTTGCTCTCCTCCCCTTAGCTTGGGAAGTAGATGTGATTTCCTACTCCCTTCTCAGCTTCTGGCTGAGGACCTGCACTGACTGAATTGATCATCTGGAATCATGCCATATTTTGAGTATTATCACCTGGATTTTTTCCAGAACTGTGTTCTGTTGGCAGATAGGACTCATTCATATATCCAAATAGCCTGGCCCAATCTCAGTTAGTCATGCCCTTTGACCACTGTACAGCGGCCTGCCTGGTTGTCTCCTGGGGATGGGCCAGTTTCTGAACACAGGCTCTGTTCCCTCTGGATCCTGGTCTCTTCCCCTTTCCAATAGCCTGTGCTGATGTCGTCCCAGCCCGCCCTGCAAAAGTCTCCTACAATAAAGGAGGAGGCAGCAGAGACCCTTCTCTCTCTTAACATCTCCTGGCTCCATGGACCTGCTTCTGAGTGGACCTTGAAATTCCAAATACTGCCTTGTAACCCTTTATGTAAAAAGAATTTTAAAAGTCCTGAAGACTATTGAGTACAAATGGGCTAAGTGGTTTTACATAACTTACACATTTGGCCTTTTTCCAAGGTGGAAAAAATCTTTTTTGTTGCTTGGCTTATTTTATAAAAACAGGCCAATTTATACAGAAGCTCAATAATTTCTCTGGTTACAATTCAACCATTTCTCTTTAACTGATGGTATTATACCTCCTACCATGTTCAGTTTATGGTGGAACATTATACAAAGTATATCACACCTGCTACTATTTTTTAGGCCAGTGCAAAATGGCATGAAGTTCAAAATCATCAGTTATGGAGGCCCATTTTGAAATACACATTTTCTCCATTAATTAATAAGTACTGACTATATCTTTAAGACTGTCGCATCATTTCTATTCCTAAGAACTATTCTTATAGTGATAAAAAAGAAGAAGAAGAAAAAGAAGAAGGAAAAAAAAGAAAGAAAACAGAAAGCAGTGTGGCAGCACCCACAGTAGCTAAGTAATGGTGTGGGTGTTGTTTCATTATTTACACACTTTCACAAGAATTCAAATGTCTTACAAAAGAAAATACAATACAAATTGCAATAAAGACGCAGAAAAACATAAAGAAAACAATTATCCAAAGGAAGATTTAAATTTGGCATAAATTGCACAGAAAGAATGGATCAGCTTCCACAGACTCCATTTGCACATACAAAGGAAGGCACATGGTGGTGTTTGCCACATTCAAAAAAAGAAGTTACAAGGAAAATAGAGGTAAAAGTAGTAATAAAAAAAAGTCTACAATCATTTTGAATAAGAAATACATGTTATTTAACAAAGTCACTCCAAGTTTCTAAAATTGCTTGCCACTATCATTGAATTAGCAGGGATGGGTAAGTATATGATTTTCCAAAGGCACTCTTGGCCAAGCAAAATCAAAGTTCCTAGGAAGAAGTTACTCAAGACCAGAAAGAGTATATAGGTAGGAAATAGAACACATATAAGCATTAACTATTCATTGTACCTTTCTAAAGTTCCAAATTTTCTCAAGATAGACTTTAGTTGAAATATCATGAAGAAATTGTATTTGAAGTTTACATAAAAAACAACAACAACAACAACTTTGATGGATATCATGAAAGTTCTCCTTTAGTTGCTTTCAGTGTTATGCTTGCTGTTATGTCATGTTGAGCAAGGTTTCCACCAACCATTTGAACCAGTAAAGGGGGGAAATAGTCCCCGGAAAATTTCCTAAAATGCTGCAGAAGTTTAAAATTGATAATTATATACAGCAACACATCACTAATAATACTATTATAACTTTAATATGTGTAGTTATAGTCAAAACACTCAAAATTGTGTCATTTGTCTTCCTTGTATCTCTTTTGTTTCCATCAGTCATATGGCAAAATCAACAAATACTCCATCATCCCGCTGAGGATTCAGCTGTGGAAAAAGCATCCATTCACTCATCTCTATGGTAGCTATTATTAGCTTGCTTTGATTCTCTCATACAATACATACCCATGCTTATTCCTCTATGAATATGACTATTGCTATGCAATGCACTCCAGGGAAACCCAGGGGTCCCTATTTTCACAGGCCTTCCCAAAATTAATGTTATCCCTCTATTTTTTAAAACATTATTTGGAGGAAAAACCTCTAACATAATATTTGTATTGATACTAAACCTTTCTACAGAAAATTTTACAGTACTAGGTTGTATAGTGTGTGTTGCAAAATCCATGTTCACACAGAACCTGTGAATACAATTTTATTTGGAAATAGGGTCTTTGTAGATATAATTAAGTCATGATGATGTCTTACTGGATTAGGGTGAACCCTGAATACAATGACTGTTGTTTTTATAATAAGGCTGTGCAGAGATGCTGACAGGGAGATTATCTTGTGAAGACAGAGGCAAAAATTGAAGTGAGGCAACTACAAGTCAAGGAATGCAAAGGATTGCCAATAACCATCAGAAGAAGAAGTTCACCTAGATGGGTGACTACATGAACGGAAAAGCTGGAGTTGGTTCCAGATTCCTAAGGAAGAGTAAGTGATCAGCCAGCCATATTAAGATGTACTCTGTCTATAGGGAAATGCAGGTGAGAGAAGCCCTACCTTAGAGTGTCTCCAAAGAACTCATACAACACTAACAAGAGAGGCAAATCTGAATACTCATCGAGGCCAGAGAACTCTGATAGTAAATCTTCACAAGACTACTAGAAAAATAAGAACTTGCCTGCTCTCCTTTCCTCATCTTCCTCCCAGTATTCTGACCTCAGAAAACTGTGAAATCACCTTCAGAAAGCTGAAAGGGGCAGAGTTGGGGAAAAAGGAGATACGACAGGCTGCTTTCCTAACCAACTGTAGGCATCCATGGAGGCTGAGCTGGGAAGGGAAGAAGGTTAACTGTTGATGTTTTTACCATGACATGGATCTATACACGTTAAAGATTGACCAAAGAATATATTATCGAGAAGTGACCAGAAGAATAAAAATTTGCTCTAAGTTTCATCCAAGAGCAGAGAAAGTGCTAACTCTATGGAGTAGATCTGAAATGTTGTTTTATGACTGATTATATCCGATGAGTCATGCTTGTTCTATGTAGTACTTATAGAACCATTTCTAAATGCAATTGAATAGAGGAGTTCTTAGTGCCTGCTCAATAAATGTTGAATTAATAAAGAAATGAATGGATAGCAAAAAGAAAGCGTGATTGGCTAGGCCCTGGGTTATCCCCATATTCTTTTCTGGTAGAGTAAGAAATATCCCAAGTTTGTAATTTCTGAGAAATACCAACCAGATATTTACGGTCTTCTTACATGGAATTACAGAACCTTAGCATTAGAAGAAAATAGGAGGTGATTTAGGGCAATCTCTTCATTTTCCAGGTGAAAGCCCAAAGAGTTGAAATAATCTGATTCTAGTAATCTTTTTCAGTAGTGTCGGTGCCAGGCCTGGGAACACTGATAGCTGACTCATTGCTAGCAACATGCTTTGTTTTCTGGGCTTCTCGCTAGCTTGGCTGTGTCTGAGTGATCACTTACATTCTTTTTATTAGTTTTCTGATCAATAAAAAGAGAAGTTTCATGAAATTTCCTTCATCTAATAAACAAACATGAAGTATCTACTTGTGCTTAGAACTGCACCATAAAATTGAAACACAGAGAGGAGTAAGAACCAGTGACCGCCCTCAAAGAGCTTTTAGCCAAGTGAGGAAGACAGAGAAGTAAAAAACTGTGACAAAGTGGATTCGGTGCTATGCTAGAAATAAACACAATGAGTTGTGCAGACACTGAAGAAAAGCACCCAGTTTAACCTAAGAGTCATGGAGGGCTTGTTAGAAGAGGTAACATCTAAGTTGAGTCTTGAGAATGTGCAAATTTTAGTAAGCATCGTATATTCAGCAAACTCTAAGTATTGTACTGTGGTGGTATCATCTTTTCTTTTTCTCATTTGTTTGTTTATTTATTTTTATGGTGACATTGGTTAACAAAATCCAGTAAGTTTCAGCTAGACACTTTAACGGTAAGGCATATATATGTTTACACTGTGTACTCATCTCCCATAGTTAGATTTCTTTCTGTCACAACATATTTGACCCCTTTTACCCTGTCTACCTTCCCCCGCCCTACCCTCTGGTAACCACTAGTCTATAGTCCATGTCCATGAGTCTCTGTTTGTTTTTCCTGTTCTTTTGTTGCTTTTAGGTTTCTATACCACATATAAGTGATATCATGTTGTTTTCAACTATTTCTGTCTGTCTTATTTTGCTTAGTATGATTATCTCAAGGTTCATCCATGTTGTCGTAAATGGCAGTATTTCATCTCTTCTTATGGCTGAGTAATATTCCATTGTATAATATACCATAGCTTCTTTAGTAAATCATCTATCATAGGACACTTCAGTTGTTTCCATGTCCCAGCCACTACGAATACTGCTGCTATAAACGTCAGTGTGCAAATAACTTTTCTAATACGGGTTTTCAAGTCTTTGGGTAAATACCCAGTAGAAGGATTGCTGGATCACATGGTAGATCAATTCTTGGTTTTTTGAGACAGCTCCGTATTGTTTTCCATAGTGGCGGTACCAAAATGCAGTCCTACCAGCAGTGTATGAAGGTTCTTTTTTCTCCTCAACCTCTGTAATATTTGTTATTATTTGTCCTGTTGATTATAGCTATTCCTACAAGTGTGAGATGGTGTCTCATTGTGGTTTTGACTTGCATTTCCCTAATAGCAAGCGATGTTGAGCGTCTTTTCAAATATTTGTTGGCCATTCGTATGTCCTCTAGGGAGAAGTGTCTATTCAGGTCTTCTGCTCATTTTTTGACTGGATCGTTTGTTTTTGTGTTGTTATTGAGTCGTATGAGTTCTTTGTATATTTTGGATAGGCCCTTATCAGAGGCATTGCTTGAAAATATATTTTCCCATTCAGATGGTTGTCTTTTTACTTTGTTACTGGTTTCTTTTGCGGAGCAGAAATGTTTTAGTTTGATGTAGTTCCATTCATTTATTTTAGTCTTTACTTCCCTTGCCTTTGAGGTCAAATTCATAAAACTCTCATTAAGTTCAAGGTCCTTGAGTTTAAGTCCTATGTTTTCTTCCATGCATTTTATTGTTTCAGATTTTATATTTAGGTCCTTAATCTATTTCGAGTTAATTTTGGTGTGTGGTGATAGACAACAGTCTAAGTTTCATTCTTTTGCAGGTGGCTTTCCAGTTTTGCAACACCATTTATTGAAGAGGCTTTCCTTTCTCCATTGTGTGTTTTTGGCATTTTTGTCAAAAATCATTTGTCCATATAAACATTGGTTTACTTCTGGACTCTTGATTCTGTTTCACAGTTTTTCTGACAATATCATGCTGTTTTGATTACTGTTGCTTTGTAGTATAATTTGAAGTCAGGCAGAGTGATGCCTCCAGCCTTGTTCTTTTTTCTCAGAATGGCTTTGGCAATTCATGGTCTTTTGTGCTTCCATACAAATCTGATAATTTTTAATTCTATTTCTTTAAAAAATGCTGATGGGATTTTGATGGGGATTGCATTAAATCTGTCTAATGCTTTAGATAATACGGTCATTTTAATTATGTTGATTCTTCCAATCCAAGAGCACAGAAAATCTTTCCATTTCTTTGTATCTTCTTTGATTTCTTTTAATAGGGTCTTATAGTTTTCATTATATAGGTCCTTCACATACTTCATTAGATTTATTCCTAGGTATTTTATTCTTTTTGTTGCAATTACAAAAGGAATTATTTTTTCCACTTTTTTTCCTGCCACTTCAGTATTAGAGTACAGGAATGCTATGGATTTTTGAACATTGATTTTGTATCCAGAAACTTTACTGTATTTGCTTATTATTTCTAGTAGTGTTCTTGTGGAGTCTTTAGGGTTTTCTATATAGAGAATCATGTCATCCGCAAATAGTGACAACTTGACTTCTTCATTTTCTATTTGGGTGCCTTTTATATTTTTCTCTTGTATGGCAGTACTATTGAGTATAAGTGGAGGAGGAAGATAAGCAGGAGCCCAAATATGAAGGGATTTCTGTCCTATATTAAAGTGTAAAAACTTCACAGAAAGTTTATCAGAAACTATTGAAATAATCTAGGCAAGAAAAAATGGCAGTAGAGATGGACAAGGCAGAAGAATTTCAGGAACAATGTTCTGTGGACTGCATTGTATACTCCTCTCCCTCCATTCACATATTGAAGCCTTAATGCCCAGTGTAATGGTATTTGGAGGAGGTAGAGTTTGGGGGAGATAATTAGGTTTAGATGAAGTCATGCGGGTGGGGCCTACACAATGGGATTAGTTCCCTTATAAGAAGAGACACTAAAGTTTACACTCTCACCATGTGAGAACACAATAAGAAGGCAGTCCTCTACAAGCCTACAAGAAAGTCCTCGCCAGATACTGATCATACTGATACTTTGATTTTGGACTCCTAACCTTAAGAACTGTTAGAAAATAAATATGTTTAAGCCACCCAGTCTGTGGTATTTTGTTATGGCAGCTAGAGCTGACTTATACATAGTAGAAGTGGAATGAAGGATGTGGCAATATAGTAATTATAGGGAATAAAGAGAGTGAACAGTCAAGGGGTGGATAAGTGTTCAGATTTAGTGTGTAAAGAGAGAAGAGAACTAGGCCTAAAACAGAGAACATAGAGAGACCAAAGAGAGATTAAGGGAAAGCGGAAGAAGCCAAGAAAAAGAAATTTTTTCACAAAGAAGATATTGTTCAATTGTATAAAAACAATAATGATGTCAAGCAAGATAAGGTTGAAAGATGTCTGCTGGCTTCAGTAATAAATGCCTTTGAAGAATTGTTTAAACATGGTGAGGGCAAAAATTAGATGGCAGTTGGTTGAGGAGAGAATAGGATGTGAGGAAGTATAGACAGCTAGTATAGAAAGCACATTTAAGAATCCCGGCTTTGAGGTGGAGAAGTAATGAGAAGCGAAGCAAGAGGGATTTATTATTATTATTGTTGTTGTTGTTGTTGTTGTCATTGTTGTTTTGGTGACATTGGTTGATGAAATCCAATAAGTTTCAAGTGTACAATTCAACAGTAAATTTTATTTATATATATATATATATATACACATACACACATACATATATACATATATGTATATATATGTGTATGTATGTATGTATGCATGTACACACACACACACATATTGCATTGTGTGTTCACTGTCCATAGTTAGATTTCTTTCTGTCACCATATATTTGACCCCTTTTACCCCATCTATCTCCCCCTTCCCTTACCTTCTGGTAACCACTAGTCTACTGTCCCTGTCCAGGAGTCTCTGTTTGTTTGTCATGTTTTTTTGTTGCTTTTAGATTTATATCCCACATATCATGTGGTTTTCAACTTTTTCTGTCTGGTTTATTTTGCTTAGAATGATTATCTCAAGATCCATCCATGTTGTTGCAAATAGCAATATGTCATCTCTTCTTATAGCTGAGGAATATTCCACTGCATATATGTAACACATCTTCTTTATCCAATCATCTGTTGTAGGACACTTCAGTTGCTTCCATGTCCCTGCCACCATGAATAATGCTGCTATGAACATCACTGTGCACATATCTTTTCAGATATATAAAAAATGGGCAGAGGACATGAACAAACACTTCTCCCAAGAAGGCATACAAATGGCCAAGAAACATGAAGAGATTCTCAATATCGCTAGCTATTAAGGAAATGCACATAAAAACCACAATGATATACCATCTCATACCTGTTATAATGGCTATTATCAACAGGACAAGTAATAACAAATGTTGGAGAGGATGTGGAGAAAAAGGAACACTCATATACTGCTGGTAGAACTATAGATTAGTACAGCTACTATGGAAAACAATATGGAGTTTCCTCAAAATACTAAGAATTGTCTACCATATGGTCCAGCAATCCCTTTACTAGGTATTTACTCCAAACACTTGAAGAGGGATTTTTTTAATGATGACAGACAAGCTTTTAGGAGGGATAATATATTGAAGAATAACTAGAAGAGAGGCAATAATTGATGAGTAAGGTTACTGTGTGAGCAGGCCACGATGGGCTACATAAGTCCAACTCAGGTACTGGCTTTCAAAGGAGGAATTTCATCCTTGATCATGGAAATGAATGAGTACTGATGTGTACAAGATTGTAGGTGTAGAGTCAATCCTACGTGATGGCTTCTATTTTCTCTATGAAGTAGTAGATGAGAGTGAGATAGGTAGGAAGATGTTAGGAAAAGAGATTGGAGGAAGAGGCTTCAGTGAGGAATGAAAGAGAGAGACAAAGCACTGACCATAAACACAGAATAATAGCCAATAGTGTGGGGCAATTGGAAACTATAACATGGAATTTTGGCTTATCAATTTCTTCCACAGTGCAATTTTTCTCCTTAATACTGAGCTGCTTAAATGAGAAGGAGGCAGGGAGTTAGGTTTTTATAAAGTTTGGATTTTGCCAGTGGATGAGAATGAAGAACAATGGGAATAAATTTGAAGATTATGGCAAAAGAGTGGTTGAAGTGTCTACTTAGATAGGGATGGAACTGAATGTGGGAACAGGGTCATAGATTAAAAGAATGTTAAATAACTATCAGGAAGGCAGTAAAAAGCATAGAAGAAATAAAGAGAATAAATAGAACACAAAAATAGAACAACAGACTTAAATTCAAGTATATCAGTAATTACATTATATAAATGGTCTCAATAAAGATTACAAGAGAAGATTTAAAAATGACCAAACTACATGCTGTCTACAAGAAATTCACATCAAATATAACCATAGCCAGGCTGAAAGTAAAAAGAGTGAAAAAAATATATTGTGGAAATGTTAATCAAAAGAAAGTAGAGGTGGCTCTATTAACATTATATAATGTAGACTTCGGAACAAAGAAAACCACATAAGACAGAGAGAAACATATAGAAATTCTAAATGTCTATGTACCACAAAAAATAGAGATGAAAAATATCTGAAGCAAAAATGGATACAAATGAAAAGAGAAATAGACATTTCCATGATAATATTTTGAAACTTCAATCACCTCTCTCAGCAACAGATACAACACTATAGAACTCAACAATACCGTTAACAAAAAGATCTGATTAGCATTTCTAGAACACTCCGTCCAATAATAACATTCTTTTGACTATCGACATAAACCATATCCTGGGCCATGAAACAAACCTCAACAAATCTAAAAGAACTGAAATCATACAGAGTATATTCTCTGATCATACCAGAATCAAATTAGAAATCAATAACCAAAAGATAATAGAAAAAATAATAGAAAAATCTCCTAACGCTTGGAAACAAAATATCACAATTCTAAATAATTCAGGGGCAAAAGAGAAAAACTCAAGAGAACTTACTACATTTGAACTGAATGAAAATTACAATACAAAATAGCAAAATTGTGGGATGTTGATTAAAAACAGACATTTATAGCATCGAATGTATATATTAGAAAAATGAAAATGTTGTAAATCAATAACTAAGACTTTACCTCAAGAATACAGAAAAAGAAGAGCAAAACAAACCCAAAGCAAGCAGAATAAAAGAAATAATGAAGATAAGAGGATCAATGAAATTGAACGCAGAAAAACAAAGAGAAAATCAATGTTACAAAGATCTGATTCAAAAAATGATCAGTAAAATTGACAAACTTCTAGCAAGACTGATAAAGAAAAAAAGGAAAGAAGACACAAATTATCAATATCAGCAATAAAATAAAAGATATTGCTACATAACTTGAAGACATTAAAAGAATAATATGGAAATTCTATAAAAACTTCACACACATATATTTGGCAATGCAGATTCATGGACCAGCTTCTCAAAAAACACAAACTACTACAACTCGCCAAATGTGAAATGGATCATTTGAATAATCCTAACACCATTAAGGAAATTGATTTATAATTTAAAAATTCCTCCAAAATAAATCTCCCAAATAAAATACTTTCACTAGAAAATTCTACTAAAGATTTAAAGAAGAATTGATATCAATTCTACACAATATTTTACAGAAAAAGAGGAGTGATCACTTCCAAATTCATTTTATGAAGAAAGTAGCATCCTCATACCAAACTAGACAAAGACAGTACCAAATAAGAAAACTGCAGACAATATTTCTCATGAATATTGATAAAAGATCTTTAAGAAAACGTTAGCAAATAGAATTCAGCAATACATACAAAGAATTATACACCACAGCTAAGTAGAGTTTAGTCCAGTGATGCAAGTCAGATTCAATATTTGAAAATCAATCAATGTAAACCATCATAGTAATAGACTAGAAAACCCAGAAATAGACCCACACACTTGCCCAATTAATTTTTGACAATGATGCAAAAGTGAGTCAATGGAGGAATGATACCACGTTCCTTTTCTCCTCCTCCTCCTCCTCCTCCTCCTCCTCCACTTCTTCCTCCTCCTCTCCCTCACCCCTTCCCCTCCTCTTCCTCTTCTTCTTCTCTTTTTTACTTTCTTTTTCTTTTTCTTTTTTCTTTTTTTTTTTTTTTGTAATGATAGCATTTTCAACCAATAGTGCTGGAGCAATTGGACATTTATAGATAAAACGTTGAACTTTGACCTTATACAATAATTAACTCAAAATGGATCACAAGCTTTAATATAAAACATAAGCCTACATACTTTCAGCACAAAAAATTAAGAAAATATCTTTGGAATTTAGGACTGAGCAAAGAATTCTTAGACTTAATACCAAAAGTGTGATCCATAAAAAAAATTTTTGATAAATTAGATTTCATCAGAATTAAATTTTTTGCTCCGTGAAAGACCCCATTAGGAAGATAAAAAAGACAAGCCACCGACTGTGAGAAAATACTTGTAAACCACATATTTGGAAACCACTAGTCTGATAAAGGACTAGTATCTAGAACATAGAAAGAATTCTAAAACTTCAACAGTAAAAAACCCAAACAATCCCATCAGAAAATGACAAAAGGCATGAAAAGACATTTCACCAAAGAGGAAATACAGATGGTAAATAAGCACATAAAAAGATGTTCAACATTGTTAGCCATTAGGAAAGTGCAAATTAAAACCATGAAATATCACTACACACCTAACAGAATGACTAAAATAGAAAATAGCGACAACACCAAATATGAGGTTGGAGAAATTAGGTTACCTGTACATTGCTGGTGAGCATGTAACCCCAAATAGTATAGCCACTCTTAAAAACAGTTTGCAGTTACTTCGAAAAATAAATATGCAACTACCATAATTATTCATCCTAGAAAATATGAAAGATTATGTTCACACGAAAATCTGTACATGAAGTTTATGTAACTTTATTTACAATAGTCAAGAACTGAAAGCAACTTGGGTGTTCTTCAAAGGGTGAGTAGTTAAGCAAACTGTGGTACATCCATACCAAGGAATACTATTCAGCAATAAGAAGAACGAACTATTGACATGGGCAACAACTTGGATGAATGTCTAGAAAATTATGCTGAGTTAAAAAAAAAAAAAAACACAACAACAGCAATTCCAAGAGGTTATATACTGAATGATTCCATTTATATAACATACCCGAAATGATAAAATTATAGAAGTAGAGAATTGATTAGTGGTTGCTAAGGTCAAGGAGAGGGTGAAGGTGGGAGAGAAACCTGTGTGGCTATAAAAGGCCATGTGAAAGATCTTGTGGTGATGGAAATATTCTATATCTTGACTGTATCAATGTTAATATCCTGGTTGTGATAGGGCTCTATTGCTTTGCAAGATGTTTAGAGTGCACTGGATAAAGGGTACATGGAATCTCTGTATTATTTCTTACAACTGCATGTAAATCTTTAATTATTTCAAAATAAAAATAATTAATTTTAAAAGGTTAGGGATTGGATAGATCACCCCAACAAACATCAAATCAGTAGGATTATGGCAGGACTTGGGGCCGAGCCAGAAGCACTGCCTCAGATTCATGTGTCACACACCTTTTGCCACTGCCTCCGAGTTACCTCTGCTTTCCAAATTGGGTTGGGGCGCTGAGTCCAAGAGTGAGTTCTCTTAAAGACCTGCAGTCACCTTGACCCTCTGCCCCAGGGAAACATCTCCTGGTCTAAGGTCCTTTGTATTCTCCATATTATCTGGATCTCTCAAAGGCCCCAGGTTAGGGACAAAGAGGTCATTATGGCTAAAAATTTCAGCCAAGAGTCATGAGCTTTAGGAGTTGGTGCCATCGCATCTTCCTCAAAAGCCAGGCTGGATTAGCTGCACTTTCGTGGTCACCAGTGTGTACAGTAGACCAGTCTTGCCATGTTCCAGAAGAGGTCCAACAACAGTCCAAAGGACCCTCCTCTTCTGTCATGAGAACCTGATATGCCTTCCATAAGACGGTGTTTTCTTGTAGAGTCTGAGTCAGGCCACACCAATAAGAAGTTGAAATCTGAATTGCCAGTGTTTAAAATGCAGGGCAACTGAACTGGAAGAGACTGAAACATTATTATTATAAAAGTCCAGGTTGTTCTTACTGTCCAGTAGGGTGAGATAGATGGCTTATGAGGTCACTTACAAGGAAACAATGGAGCTTCCTTCACTATGCATGCCTTTGTGATGAGCGAGTACTCTTGCCACCCTACGGCATTCCTAACCACACATGCTATAACAAATACCTCGTTTTTCAATCTTATACCTTCATCATTAGGTCCCCACCATCAGCAAAAAGAATCACTAAATTGGCAGAGTTCTTCCACCACTGATTCCTACTCTTGACCAGACCAGTGCCTTAGTTTTCTTATTTGTAAAACGAGAGACAGGCGTTTGAAAATTTTCTGAGAATTCTTTAAGTTCTTATAATTTCTGACCCTAAGTGACATCCTTATCTTCTAGCACTGCCTTGCAAAATTGTCATTGTAGCAAATTAAAAACCAAGGTATATTAACCAGAATTCATCTTAGGGCAAAAAATAAAGTCTTTAAAGAAAAGAACATACCCATGGGTCATTTTGTTGGGAAAAATAGGCCCCAATCCACAGTCTAAAGGAATAAAGCAGACTAAAATAGGATGACTCACTGTGTTTAATAAAATGAAGGAAATTCGGGGGTTTTTTGGGGGCGGGGTTGGGGAGGGAGGAGAAGAGAAGAGGAAGAGAAGCAGCAGAAAGAGAGAATGAGTGAACAAAAAGGTGGGGCACCTGAAAGATTTTTAAGACCAGGATGACTAATGTTCACTTGTAAGATGTGTATGTTGCTAGGCTATACCTCCCTCTCTCTTCAGCACCTTTAGTATAACTGCCTCTTAGAAAGGCTTTGTGGAAGTGGTTTTTAGTGGAAATCAAGGAAAGAGGTGGAGTTTCAGCAGAGAGACTAAACGATGGTGACAGACGTAGAGTGGAGCAGAAGAGTTGATGAGAACGTGGCGAGGAGGGCGCAGGATTTTCCAGGGGTCCTGGAGTGGGGTTCAGGCCAGTCTGATCTACATTGTAACACCAGAGAGAGCCCAGCTGACTCCTTGCTTACATATGCTTCCCCCTTCACCATCTTCTCTACAAAACCTTTGCTGAAACTTTTCAAATGATGATCTGCCCACTGCTCCACATTTTTACCAACTTTGGTAAGACACTGACCATAGTCTGCTCTGATTTATATGCTATATAAATTATATCAGCTATTTGTATATCTGCCTTGCATAGTTCACTGGCTGGATTCAACCCTCTTTAGGGACTCTGGCCTCATAGTGCCAAACATAGTAAGTGCTCAATAGTAATTTATTGAATGGAATTTGCTTTTTCGCCTGCCTTCTCTATTCTCCTGGGCACTGTTATTTGGAATGAGTCACCCTGTTGAGACACAGCAAATAATAATAAGGACAATGAATGTGAATATAAAAGGTATTTCTTATCAAAAAAAAATTTCCAGAGTACTTGCTAGTAGGACATCATATATATGTGATTAGGATGGAGTGGGAGAGTACTGAACCACTAGTTCCTTAATCACATTTTCAATTGATAAGAATCCACATGGAATATACATTCATCTCCCATGTAAAATTGTACAGATGTTTCAGAGAAAACTGCAGGAAAAGTCTTTAACCTTGTGACTTCCATTATTTTGTACTAAAAGGCTTAAAGCATAATGTGAGCTTTTTTTAGATGCTAAGTTCCATGTGAGTAGTGTGTTGTTGATTTCATATTAATGCAGGGTGCTAGCAGCACTCAGAACAGAATCTGGAGAAAAAAAATCACTTTCTTGTAGCTCTGATACCTGGTGACCAGGCTTTAGCTTACTTTCTACTCTCTCTTAGATTAAATAAGTATCCTTCCCATGATGATACAGTACAGATCTTTGCAACATGTAGACCTGTTCTCCCCACTGATGATCATGGAACTAAAAAGAACTCCTTGCTAAACCATAGCTTTGCTACCAGCAAATATGAAGTCCTTATTAAGCATTAATTGATATTTGTACTCCATTACTTGAATGAGACCTTGCAATGTTAATATGTTTTTCTTATTTCCTATGTGTCGTGTATAGCTTCCTGCCTTCCCTTATGCATATTCCTGGGAGCTAGAGATCAGGAGATATTGTTCTTCTGTAACCCAGTGAAAATTCGACAACACTATACAGTCTGCCTACTAATGAACTTCTTTGCATGGAAGACATAAAGAAAAATCTAATCATAGTCATTTCCCCAAACACATTTCAGGTTTGTCACCTATTTCTTTGGAAGGCTTTGCAAAATTTGTACCCCAGATATTAAATGAGAATCATTTCCTTCCTGATCATGGTGTTTTATCTGAATGGAAGCCTTCCCTTAGAAGTGACGTGATATTCTGTCCCAAGGCCTGCTCCTGCTCAATCGTTATTATCTCTAACAACATTTTTTTTTTCTTACATATCTGTCTTATTTCCTTTTACTACCACTTAATTCAATGTGGTTCTTTCAATAGGTAATGTGCAGGACAGAGAGGAAGAAAGAGAAGAAGGGAGAGTGACCAAGCAAGCCGGACTACCTGGATCCCAGGGGAAACTGCAGCCAGCCCCTTGCTAACTCCTTAAAATTTTGAAAAACTTTCATCCTAGGGCTTGGTCTCCACCACCCTCCCCTCTCCCACCTTCACCCCCCAAAATGTTTGCATCTTTTTTACCTGGTTGTCATCAAGTTCTAGGCACAACCACCTCCATTTAGCTTTCTAAATTAAAACTTGCTGCCAGGGTGGGGCTGTGTGAGTGATCCCACTGACATAAAATTGTGGGCTCTGTTGTAGCCTCTGTTCTTACATCTGCCAGCCAGAAGGCCCAAGGAGTTAGAGTGAAGAAAGGGGTGGATGGTTTGCCAAGGATGATGTAAGGCCCATATCCTGAGCATAGCCAGCAATGGTTGTATGTTGAACTCATGTTCTAATTCTATCATTTTTCCTCTCTTACTTCTCATTTCTCCATGTAATTTGTCCACCAAACAAGGAGGAGAGGGGCAGTACCAACAATGCTGAGTCCGTATTGCATGGAAGAGATTCTATACACTTGAGATTCCATACACTTCAGAACAGGTAAAAAATTTGCTCATTTTTCCCTATTCAAAAGCCCTTAGAGTACTTTTTTTTTTTTTTTTTTTGGCCAACATTTGCCAATGTGCTACCAACTGTGAATTTATGTGAAGAATCATGTATTGTATTTTGAGGCAATAATTCCATATTTAATATTTTGGCAGGTCTTTCAGGAGAGTTTCTCTAGTTTTCAGTTGATTGTATTCCATAAACCAAGGTTTGAAAAAGACAAGAATGTGGGTGAAACTGAAGGTAGTAGGTTTCACAGGAGTCCTTAGCAATTGACTTCAGGGTGCAAATTCATGGGGGAAAAAAGTCATTACAGTTTAATAAAATCCAAATAAACAAAGAAAGAAGTACTCTAAGCAGCAGGTCAAAACTGTTAAATGTGTATAATTTTAAATGGAGTTTTCAGATAAATACCGAATATTCCATTTTCTGCTCAAATATAAGTTAAAATAAAATTTCTCCCTTCCTATTTGATAACAGCCTAAGCTGATTCAACAAAGATAAATTATCTTGCTTGTAAGTATCCTGATGTAAAAGTTGTGAAACCAGCTCCTATTATCTTCATATGTGCATAAACAAATATTTCATCTTAAGAAGAATCTTATCAGATGGCGAACACTTGGAATTTACCTTTTCTGAATTCAAGGTAGCTGCTTTGGAAAACGAAGTTATTTTAAAGGGTATTTACAAGTGCAGATAATTTCCCTGGATTCAAAGCTGGCTACCTTTTTTAGCAGGCAGTCCTAAAAGAGGGGAGGGATTATCTAGAGTCATCACTTAAGTGGTTTAGGTAATGTAATCCGCAATATTTCTGCCCCATTCCTCCTGGTTTCTCCCTTTCCGACGCCCCAGACACAGCCACGTTGGTTTTAAAAGCCAGGTACTCAGAGAAAAATGAACCTAGGTGGAAGGGAGGTGTAGCCAAGGCTCCACGTGGCAGCCAAAGTATAGGCCAAGGTAAAACCTTCTGATCTGTGACTCATCTTTGAGTCTGGTGCTACCCCTGGTTTTGCTCTGCAAAGGGCATTCCCTGGCTGCAGCTGAGAGCTAAGGCAGAACCTCGCGGTCCTGTTTATTACCACATCAGCTGTTTGCAGCAGGGAGAGACAGCTAGAGTCCTGCTCTGATTTGCTGCCTTTCTCTGATGTAATAGCCTGCCCAGCCAATCAATAGCCTGCACTCTAAGAGCATAAAGATGAATTGTAACAGCCAAGACCCTGGAAATAAAAAAAAAAAAAAAATAAAAAAAAAGAGCAACCATCCCCAAAACAAAACCATACGCACGGCTTCTGGAGGGGCCCTGGGAGAGCCTGCTCTCTTCTTCCGGAAGCCCTCTGGACAGGGCTGTTTGCACCTCAACTCCCTGGCACACAGCCAAGTTCGCACCATTTTTCAAAGTAGGTCATTCCAAGAAATCTCAGCAGAAGAGGGATACGCTGTCAGCAACAGTCCTCAGAGTCTGTGAGGAGGCCCAGACTTTGCAGTAGAGGGGAGGTGGCTACTGCGAGGTGCTTGCTTGCCAGACAGGCTTGCTTTTAAGCAAATTCAATCTCTTGGCCGTTTACAATTGGTCAGAGACTAACTATTCTGGTCGAAACTCCAGCAGGATTTAAATGCGAACCTGAATGAAAATTCACTATCAGAAGGATGATGTCATCTTGATTCAGCTCTTTGTTCTTGGTGTTGAGAAAATTCATTGTTATTTGTGAGGCTAGTGAGTTATTTCTAAGAAGGCATCCTGGTATCCCCAAGGAGAATGTAAGTAAAAATAGATACAGGAAAATTTTTTTTCTAAATAACATTGAGGAAATGCATATAGAGCAAATGAATGTATGATTAAAAACATAAACCTCATACATGTTCTTAAAAACATAGAACTCATATATAGTTTTTCATTTACACTGATAAAAATGTAAACTCCATTTTCTTGATTAATGACATGCATAGACGTGTGTCAAATATTGTTTGAAAGGTATGTGTTGTCTTTAAATGTAATCTACCTTCAGATATCACTTAGAAGTTACTTTGCTATGGTGTTTCCTCAGCCTGCAATACCCTTCCTTTTCTCTTCTGGCAAAACCTACCCACCTTTAAGCCTCTTCTTAAATTCTTCCTCTTTAGGAAACCTCTGGCTCCTGATTCTCAGTGATTATTTCTGTTCAGAACCCCTGCAGCAATAAATGTAGCCGATAGCACACAACTAGGAATAGCTTATATATGATGTGGCTGCTCTCTAATTGTTTATTACACCATAACTCCTGGAAAGCCAGTGCCAGTGTCTTGTATTTCAATGGTATATCACTTGTACTTAGCACACATATTGCTCTAAGGACAATGGGAGAAATTAAGGGGAGGTGGAAGGAAGGAAACTAACATTTATTGACTGCCTAGTAGGTACTAGCTGCTGCACCAAGATTTTTATTGATTTTTTTTTTTTTTTGCATTTAGAACTCATAAAGCCCTAGAATGGAAGATTTGCTTTCCACCATTTTAAAGATAAGGAAGCAGAGGCTTAGAATAGTTCATAACTTAGCCAAGATCCAACAGCCAATAAGTGGAGGAACTAAGATGCAACCACTGCTATCCAACTCTGCTTTTTCTACTACTCCCTGATTCTCAGTCTTGGCTAATCAGTATTTAGACATTTTAGATGCCCAGGCCCCACCCCTGAAGATTTTGATTCAGATTTCTAAACCCAGGAGAGCAGGGGGCGATTATTTCCTTAAGTGTCATGTTGCTAGTAATGCCTTGCATATAGTAGCAGTCAGTGCATATTTGTTAAATATGTGAATTCAATCCATCTAGAGCAGTGGTTCTCAGGACTGGCTATAGATTAAACTACCTGAAGAGGGTAATTAAGCAATGCCTCTCTCTAGGCCTCAGCTCCAGAGATTCTGATGCAATTGGTCTGGGGTGTAGCTGCCTGGCAGGCATCCTGGTTTTCAAAAGCTCCCCAGGTGATTCACAAGTGCAGATCAGGCTGAGAACCATTGGGCTAGAGTGAGGTCACAGCATTCGCAGACTTTTAAAAGCTCCACAGGTAATTTGGATTTGCAGCCAGGGCTGAGAACTGCCGCCTACACATCATGCTGCCTCTCTCTGGGTTTTATAAATGGGAAAGCATTACTTTCTAAAAATAATTCTGTCAACAAGTATGGGCGTGCTCACCCATGCACAGCAGTGTACCATTTGAGGTACATTATGGAAGAAACAATGGGGCCTGCTGTCACCTCATTTCTAACCTATAACCAGTTCAATGCTAACTTGTTCCTTGATTTTTGTCTGTCATGGACTAGCTGGAGAATGATTTATGAAACTGATGGATCGAGAGTCTTGTCTTGCAGATGGAAAAAAGAGAATGAATATCTTGTCTACTGAGCTAAGGGATAACTTTTAACCTGTATGAGCTTCAATAATAAATTTGTAGGAATGTCCATGCACTGATGTGCATTGCATATTATCACTGATGAAGAAATGGGGGAAAGTGGAGGAAAATATTAAAATGCACAGCTTTCTGCAAGTTGAGAGACTGATGAGAGGAGAAAAAAAGGACTATTCTTACATGTGAACCCAACACATGTTTAGTAATGCCTTCTCTAATAATCTGGAAATTAAGGAAAATTAGGTACCATGTGTTTATGTTGTTAGCTTTAAACATTTCCTAAAATGCGTTGTCTACAACATATCAGAAAACAATTTAATATTGGGGCAAAATCTTATTACTTGGTGTAATAAGCCCAACCAAACGTGATGCATTAAACATTAGTGTTAAAGTCATATTGCCATTATATAATTATTATGAGCACATATTCAACAGTCACTGTTAAGAAACAAGCAATGGGAACACTTCAAAGAGCAAATTATTTTACATTTGGGGAAAACAACTTTTTATATGCACCATGAAATTTGTATGCAGTTAATAATAGGTGACATTTATTGAGCACTTAACTCTGGGTCTGGCAGTCTTTGACATCCTTTTAATTTATTCACGTTCAATCTTCACAACAAAGCAGTGAAATAGGTACTATTATAATTTCTTTACAGATAAGAAAACCGAGGCACTGAGGGGCTGAGTAATTTACCCAAGGACCCATAGCTAGTAAGTAGTAAGTAAACCAGGGTTCAAATTCAGACAGTCTGATTTCATTGCTGATTTTAACCAGTACACATGAGAAATTATGTTTTTATCTATGCTGATGTTATGTGGTTATTTTAAGAAATTTTATCCTTTTCATTTTATGTGACCTGACATGTGGTAATCAGAGAAAACAGATTTCTGGAAGGAAAGCAAGCATCGTTTTGTCCCAAATTCAATGCCACACTTCCACCCTTAGTTTCTACTACTAACACAGTTTCTAAAACACCTTTATCACAAAATTAAAATGTAGTTCAACAAATATGTTAAGCACCAATTCTGTTTAAATTTACCATGCAGCCCTTTTCTTCAAGAATATTTTAGAAATGCTGACAGATCCTGGCATCTCCATTTAAAATTCTTCTGTAACTTTTCTCTCTACATATGGGTTCCAAATCTCCAACCCAACCTTGAAGATCTGGCATGAATTCGATGGTCCCCATTTTCCAGCTCCATGTTCCTCCCCTCTCCCCATGGGAGTAAGTTTCAACCACATTGGGCTTCTCTTGGAGTCTTCGATGCTCCAAAGCCTTTCCAAGGTCAGGGGCTCCACATGCAGTGTTCCGATCATCTTGCACACATCTTTCTCTGCCCCCTTTTGCATCTGGAAACCCCTTTGTATATCCTAGATCTCAGCTCAGGTATCTTTTTCTCAGGGAAGTCTTCCCTGATGAGCAGGGACCAGCTCCCAGCCCTCTGCTAAAACCTCTCATAGCATCTTCTACTTTTCATTCATGGAACTTACCCACCTACTGCGATATTTATTTGCGTAGTCATTTGTTAGATGTTTGTCTCCCACCAGCTTGTAAAGTCCCATTAGGAGGGAAGAGAGTGTGTATTACTCTATCCTCTGCATTACACCCTGTACTCTATCACATAGTAGATCCAAATATTTGTTTTCAGATATATTCTTCCTTTTAAAGGTCATCTGTTCCTTTGGTCCCAGGGGTGGTGATGATTCTGCCGTAACCAGTCCCGGAGTTCTGCTCTATCCCTTGTTCTTCCTCCATACCCTGCTTACACCTCCTCAAATTATTCTAAAGTTATTATGTCACTTGTTTCCTGCAAAGACTCTGACTAATACAGGTAAGAAGAATTAGATGGGCCAAAAAGAAAAAAAAGAATTAGTTGTTCAGATAAATACATAGAGAGAATTGAATACTCCTTTAAAAAAAGTAGTTTATAATTCTGTCTAAATTTCTAAACATCGCAGTGACTAAGCATTTACCTGAAAATTAAACATATATTTGAAGAGTGAACCAATACTAAGTCAGATTATAGCATAGTAAGAGATGAAAAGCACAGTTCAGTTCTTGTGAAACGGGCTCCAAGTGAAGCTTGACCAGGATGGGGCATCCGGATGCCCAAGTGCATCCTGGCTCCCACTACAATGTGCCTGGGTATCAGGAGAGGGGCTTTTAAAAAATCGTTGCGTAAATACATTTTATTTATTTATTTTTGCTTAGGGTGGAAATTTATTTTTTCACAGTTCCCAGAAATCTAGAAATCTGAAATCAAGGTGTAGACCGGGCCATGCTCCCTTGGAAGGCTCTAGGGAAGAGTCCTTCCTGTCTCTTCCAGTGCTGCTTTGGCCTGCCTTGGCTTGTAGCAGCCTCACTTAAGTCTCTGCCTCCACTGTCACATGGCCTTCTCCCGCTCCAGGTGTGTTTATGTTTCTCCAAATCCCTCTCTCCTTATAAAGACACCAGTCATTGGATTAAATAATACTAATCCAGTATGACCTCATCTTAATTGGATTACATCTACAAAGACCTTATATGGGAATTCACATTCATAGATATTGGGGATTAGGACTTGAACATATCCTTCTGGGGGATGAAATTCAACCCATGACACTTGTTATTTGTATGAAACCAATTATTTTCCTCCTTTCTCTTTCTCCTATTTTATATAAAGAATGTTGGTGGTGATTTTAATCTTCTCTCACTCTCTCTCTGTCTCTCTCTCTTTTTTTAAAAAAAATTGTTAATCTAGCCACAGCTCTATCAGTTTTGTTGGTCATTGTTAGCTTTATAATTTAGTTTTGAAATTGAAAAATATGCAGGTCGAACTGTGGCTGAACTAGAAGCGGAATTAATCTTTCTTAGATGTGGATATGGTGACAGATGGAGTTTTGAGCCTTCTCTTTTTGTAAAGAGGGTGAGTATGCATGATGTGTCCAGTATACTTATTATACTACAGTTTAAGTCTGGTAATGGTGAGACTAGTGCTGAGTTGCCAAAAGAATAGACTATCCTGGTTATTTGTAGGAGACTGACAGGAGATTGTCTGAAAAAAGGAAAAGTACTATTTTTTTTTTTTATTTCTTGCTTCTGAGGGAGCTTCTGGAAGCTTTTGGGTTCCTACTCAGACAGGGCAGTTCCAGCAACTGCAGTGGCCTGGAGCTCTGACTTGGGCAGTGATAGTCACAACAATAGGTAACTTTGGGTTCCTCGTCTCTTGCATCTTCAAGGTGAGAATGGGCCCCTGGCTGACTTCATGTACTTCTTCTCTAATGCTATTCCACCCTATTCCTTCCTTTGTGTAGACCTGAGTTTCTGTCCTATATAATTTTTCTTCTTTCTGAAGCATATCTTTTAATATTTCTATAAGGCAGGTCTATCTGTGACACATTTTCTCAATTATTATTTGTCTGAGAAAATCTTTCAAATGAGCATTTCATTGAGTAAGGGTACAGAATTCTAGGTTAGTGGATTTTCTTTCAATACTTTCACCCCACTCTTCTCTTGCTTGCATGGTTTCTGAAGAGACACTTGATGTAATTCTTGCTTTTGCTCTTCTGTAGGTAAGATGAGTTTTTTAAATCTCCCACTTCTTTCAAGCTTTTCCCTTTGTTTTTGGGTTTATTCAGTTTGACTATGATGTGCATAGGTATAGATTTTTGAGTATTCATCTTATTTGGTGTTCTCTAAGCTTCCTGGATCTCTGGTTTGTTTTCTGTCATTAATTTTGGAAAATTCTCAGTCATTATTTCTTCATATATTTCCTCTATTACATTCTCTCTTCTCCTCTGGTAATTGTCCCTCAGTTCTTGAATAATCTGTTCTGTCCTTTTCATTCTCTTTCTCTATGCATTTCAACTTTGGAAGTTTTTATTGACATGTCTCAAGGAGGGAAGAAAGTGTTCTATGGTCCTATCATTAGCCTGAGTTCAATATTTTCCTTTCCCCATGTCGAAAGCTACAAGCAGCTAAGGTTGTATAATTCCCTTCTCCTAGGTTGGTTATGTTCTGGTAAAACCCAAGTCAGTTATACTTGGTTAAACAATTTCTCCCAGAGTCAGGCTTTACCAAGAATAGAACACTCTGGGCATATTTCAAAATGTTTACTTTTTTCTCTCTCCCTTTCAGGAGAAGGAGACAATTTTTTGCCCATCTTCGCAGTGGGACACAGTAGGGCTCCTGGAGGCAAAATTTAGGAAAGTGTGTAGGCCCCTCTAAAACTAGTCTCCTAAAAGTTTTTAATTCTCTAGCTAGAAACACTGAGCCTCTAGTAATTTGTCAATTATAGTTTAAAGTGTCTCTATAGATCCTGGCTACAGCTGTGGGTTTCTGCTCTAATGTAAGCTGTGATTCTCTGTATATGCCTGTCTGTCTCATCAGTTTTAGGGGGCAGCAGTTTGGGTGGCCTCAATTCTCTGATGGATCTAAGATGAGTCATTGAATTTCAGTTGTTCAGCTTTTTTTCTGAAGACAGGAGCAATGACTTCCAACCTCTTTATAGGTTGAACTGGAAACTGGAAATTCAAATATAACTTTTTAAAGTTTATTTTAGAAAATCTAAAGAAAATTAAATTGGAAAATTATTAAATAGAAAATAAAAATCAACAATAACTCCACTACCCAGAGATAACTAATCACTGTTAAATTATGAATGTATATTCTTTCTATTTCCAGAATGTATATATATGTATGTGTAAAATAATTTTAATGGAAGTATGCCATGGTATACATAGTTTCATAATCTTATTTACCCACAAACAATATGTTATATATTTCCCTGTGTCAGTAAGCGTTCTTACATTTAAGCACTTGATAAATTGCAAATATCATAAAATGTTTGGTCATATGAGCATATCTTTATTTATTTTGCTTATTTAATTGGGGATAACAGATAACATAGCAGAGAGGTTAAGATTATATTTTTTGGAATTAGATTACCTGGCTCAAACCTTAGTCCTCCTTACTAGCTACGTGACCTTGGGCAAATTATTTAACCCCACTGAGCCTCAGTTTTCTCACCCATTAAATAGGGACAATAAGAACACCTATCTCTTAATTGTTATGAGGATTAAGAATAATAATAAAGAAAGGTTATGAAGCACATACAACAAGCATTTATTCAAGTATTTATTACATTTTGTTGACAAAATTAGTTTTAAAATAATCTATTTGGTATCTTGTTTGGGTGTAAAAATGCAAAATATTTTAATGCATGTTACAATGTATTTGCCCTGCAGTAATTTTTCTGGGGGCAAGAGAACAGTATTAGTGTATGAAGCTGGCTTGCCAGCTTTGGTTGCTTCTCCCTATTTTATAATACAAGGATAATTGCAATATCCTATCCTATACTATAAGCTCTTCATCTACTTAATGAAAAACTTGGCCCTGAATATTGTGCTAAACAAAAGATGTCAGAGGTCTGAAGGTACATACCTTCCACATAAAAACATCAGTAGTGTGGTGAAGAAAGGCTGGGTCTTTTATAGTTGAAATACAATTTCAGCGATCAAATTCAACTCTATTGTGATATTATTTCATTATTTCCATTCTAAGGTTAATAACAATGTCTTATGCAAACAAACAACCATGCAAAACTTGCTAAACTAAAAAACAAACACACACAAAAAAACAAAAAGACACACACAAAGCAAACAATAACTTCAAACTCTCTCAGAATCACTTTTTCTCAAAAGCTAATGGTTTCTTTGGGTCATTTTAATTTTCGTATATCATTGATTTCTTGCTGTCATGTAAAGTCTACAAGACATTAAGAATTCTTTCATTTGTAGGTTTTATTTATTGGGTCCTTCTGATTACCCAAGTGGGACTTGGCTGGAGTTCACTCATCTTTTGTAAACACTGCTTTTCAGTGTCTGTCAGTATAAAAGCGGTAAGGATCCCCTGGGTCCCACTGGTCTAACCAAAAACCTGAGTCTTTTGTTCATGGCCCCCTCTCTGTCACCTCCCACATCTCATTAGCTGCCAAGTTCTTGTGAGAATTTTTTTTTCTGGAATGTTTTCCCAAATTCATCCCTCCTTGGCACAGGACCTCATCACTTACCACTTGGCCTATTATAATAGTCTCTGGGCCATTCTTCTGGCCGCCAGATTTTTTTGTGTTCAAAATCTCTCTCCTCAACATTTTGACCTCCCCAAAATGCTAATATGATCGTGGAACTCTCTTGGTTAAAGATGAAGACCAAATGCTATCGTGTATCATCCAAAGCCCACTCACATTCCTAGTCATGTTTCCAGCCACAACTTATGGCAATTCTTCCTTTTCCTGACTCACTCTCCTCCTAATCTCCTGCTTCCCAGACTACCCTGCCCTATGCTCCAGCCCAACTTGTCCTTCTCTACTTCATCCTTCAAGGCCTGATTCATATGCCACCTCCTCCGGGAAGACTTCTTTCTCCTTTTCCTTTTTTGGAAGAATTAATTGCTCCGTGCTTCATGCTTCCTCAGTGGGCTTCGCACAAGATATTCCACTTGGTACCATGTTATACAGCAGATGTGCATGCGCTATATCCCCTGCTGAGTCGGAGCTCTGAGGCAGAGACCACACTGCCTTCATGTTGGTAACTCCTTTTCCCCTCCAAAACTCAAGTAAATAGTATGTATTCAGTAAAGCTTTTTGAATAATTTGTATTCATCCAAACCCAGTTTGAGATGCTCTGTATTCTTGAAAATAAACTTAGAACTAATTTTGTAATTTAATGTTGGTTTTTGTTGTTATAGTCAATAGTTTCTGGGATTTTCAGTGATTGAAAATTTTATTTCACTGGATCAGGGTCTAACTATTGCAAGGTCTTCTTACTTGCCTGCAGACATCAACTTTTTTGCTTGAGAGCTACAGATATTCACATTAAAGAAAATAAACCCTGAGCCGGAAGGTCCCTAGAGGCAAGTTGGTTCAATACTCTCATCTTGCAGTTGAGGAAACTGAGACCCGGCCTATGCTTTTGGAAAAAGTGAATGAAGGAGGAAAAGAGAAAAGAGATCTCATTCAAATTCAGAATACCTTTCATTAAATCAGAAATTTAAGAAACAAAATCTGTAGTTGAGATTTTGGCTAATTCAAAGTAGTCTTTTACCCAGTTAAGTCAAATTAAGGAATTATAGTTGTAGCCGATTTTTTTTAAACTTCTGCAATTTTTATTAGAAAGTACTTACTACAAATGTTGAGATGAACATAGATCCTAATGTCTTTATTCACCACCTACCATCCGAAGTAAGGTGCCCCCAAACTTAAAAATATCAGTTAGACAACACTAAAAACCCATACATTGCTACTTGAGTCAACTGTAGGAGTCACTTAAGAAAGAAGACCCAAAAAACCATCAAGACCACTCGAAGTAACTTGTTTATAATTTCAGAGACATGTGACTAAAATGTGATTTTACTAAGCCAATCAGTTGTATTGTACTGTAGAGAACGACTTGCTTAGAGCCTTGAAAAGTGAAAATTAGAGGGTAAGAATTGGATTTATCCAGTATTATCCAAGCACTGAGACACTGAATCTGAGATTCATGAGCATCATGATCACTAGAGAGGGGTACCCTATGGTAAAGCAAGGACAGTTCATTCACCATACTTTCCCATGGCCAAACAGGGTATCTCTAAGGCAATCCAGCCACCCCTTTTTGCTTGATTCTGTCCTCCCCAAACAACCTTCTGGTTCCAAATGACTTTTGTGATATTGGGAGGAGCGTATCTAGATGATGAACTTGAAATTTTCAGCCACAAGAAAGATATAGCTTTGATTACAAACTTTAAGATTAATTTTATGGTTTGTGATCGGTTGCTTGCCAGTGTATCATGAATGGGTTATAGGAGATCCAAGAAAATTGATCTCCTCAGCCATTGTCAATTTTAAGGGCAGGTGGAGGGTGGGGAGATGGGAGTGGTGAGGGATGGGGTGGGGAGGGGTTGGTGACCAAGCTCTTTGAACTAGCACTTCTAGTCTAAGCACCGTATCAGTGCTTCCCGGTATCCTCATACAAATACTGTTTGTGATATGTTGTGATGGAACAAAAGGTTGAGAAGCACTGGTAATCAATCTTAACACACAAGAGAAAGAGAAGTAGCAACTTCCCATAGTTTGTCTCCTGGCCACAGCAATCCCTGAAGGAGCTAGGCAGATGGCTCTGTTTTTCTCTTGAATTCCTATTGGCCCAAGGCCCAAAACTCTAGGTTGGGCCTTTATACTGCTACCTCCTACTGCAATGGTGTCTGTGTTTAGCTTAGTTTTCCAACATTATTAATTAAACCACTACTCCCAGGGAAGAGAAAGCTGTGGAAGCCAAATCATTTTTCCCACTAGGAACCACAGATTTGAGTCTCTCAACTTTGTAGAAGGACCTGTGGTACATCACATGCCAAGAAAGACTGGGCACATTTGTTCCTCAGCACATGTACCAAAGACCACGAGACAAAGTGATTTCAGTGTCTGCCTCTCAAGTATTAGCTTCTGTTTTTTTGTTTGTTTATTTTCTGTTTGTTTGTTTTTATAACATTTCTCAAAAAAAATAGGATTGAGTAAATAAAAAATAAATACCTCCTGGGTACTGAAATATGTTATGCAAATTCTACAATGCTTTTATTAGACAGAATAAATGTCTGTGGCTGAGGGATCCAGGTTTGTTCCAACAGCTAAAGAGGCCTGGAAAAAAAGCCACCTTCTGGGCAAAAATTAGACTATGACCAACCACATAGAAAATTGTCCTTTTTAAAGGGTTCACTTTTAATTTTTTTTAGCTCTCCATAAATAGAGCTTTATGAGGAAAATTTCCAGAAGCCTTTAATGAAATTACAGGAACAAATTAGAATCATATAACCTAACATTGGATAATCATTAAACGTGAAAAAGATATCTTTATTTTTTTAGGGAATTTTCTTTTGTCATTTTCTAATTTGGTTTATGTATCCACATTATCTATCTATACTAAATGCTATAAGTATTTTATTTTATATGCAATTTACTAAATGTATAGTATACTGTTTTATGTATAGCGTAGAATTATATCAATGATTTTCTTTTTGAATACTATCAAGATTAACTACTTATTGCTACCTTCACTGTTTTAGCCCAGAGTAGAAACATATCTATTCACGCACAGATAACCTTATCTCCAAAGTAGCAGAAGGATTTACTCAATATTATATATAACTATTTAGAACAATCTGAAATTAGACATCGCAGGAAAAAAGATTACAAAGTCTCAGTATTTTTACCACATTTCGGGGCTCATAGATGCAGAACTATAATAAATTCAGGAAAAAGGGAAGGAAAAGCATTGAGATTATAAAAGGGATAATGCAGTTGGCATAATTAAAAGACCACTGTGACTGAAGAAGTTAACCATGTCACTTTCAAGTCTTAAGATCTCCATTTATTAAATGTGTGACTTTGGACATCTTATTAAAGCTCTCTGAGCACCATTTTCCTCTTGACTAATATACTATTGAGATAATAATTCCCTCTTATCTCATAAAGTTATTAGGAAACTCAAATAGATAAATGTTATACTTTTAAACCATGACTGGAATGTATTATTTAACTTTAAAAAAAAAAAAAAGCACTCTACTGTTTATTGAGCTTTTTCTAAGTGTCAGACATTGTACCAGGTGCTTTGCATACTTTTGTTCCTCACAACATATAAGAGGACAAAACTGTTGCTCATATTTCCCAAGCCCTTTTTTGACCTTCCTATCCTGGTTATCCAGTCTCAATCCTTAGATCTCAGCTCTGGTGTTGCTGGGGTTGTTGTGAAGAAACACTAGGCTCCTTGCGCTTGACTTTATCTTCTCTGTAGCACTGTACACTAGCAGCTTGTCATAGCCGCAGGGTGAAAAAGTTGAGCTAATCTTTCACTTTTTCTTCCAGTCTTCTAAAATGTGCCAGACAATGAAAATAGACAGTGAACATTTTGTTAAAACAAAGTGAAACCTGAAACGATGACACAATCCTCCAAGGTAGTGACCTGTCATGTGGGTGCCCTTAGATTTTGTCTTATACCACCTGGCCCTCTCTGCAGGTGTGTCCCTTTCCCATAACTGCCCTTTCTTTTTGCAGAGCCTGCTCTTAAGCTATCAGTGCAGGGCTTGGTTTTAGATCGCGCTCGGAACTATGTTCTAGTAGCCAACTCAGAATATGAGACAGAGTTTGTTCTTGGTGTTCTCCTGTCCACATTAATAAGATCAAAGGGAAATTGATCTGGAACCCACTTTGAGTTCTTCCAAATGGTAAGTTTGCTTCCAGACAGTGCATTTAGCAGGAGTGAAAAAAAAAAACAAAAACTGAACATAAACATCACAGCACCACAGAAGGTCCTGTGACCTTATTTCTTTTGGGATTCCTCAGGACTTGAAATGATTTTGCCTGCCTTAGATTTTCACAGGAATTTTTTCTCTTCCTGAATCTCCTACTGAAATTAGTGGCCTTTGGAGAGTTATGGTGCTATTTATAGGCAAATACTGACCATCCATAAGCACGAATATGGACTGTGGCTTGATTCTTATTTCAAAAGTTTAGATGAATTTTTAAAAAGCCATTATCAAATTCCTTAAAGAGTTCAGGGGCCTTTATTTTGAAGGGGCCATCTACTGGTTGTAAGCTGATCCTCAAAAGCAGACAGCTTTCAGCAAACCTGAAATGCCCTCAGTGTATCACCAAGTCAGAAAATGTTAATTCCCACTCACAAGATGAGTAACCCTATTAAAGACACAGAGCTGTGTCTCAGAAGAGGCAATGTGGTGGGCTTTCTTTTGAAAAGGGGGTGGACACTGGACATTTGGCATTTGGGATCCTAAGAAAGTAATTTCAAAAAGGATACACACTTCCTCATATCTCTGCTGCTTCCCTTATAAATGCCCTTTGCCCCAGATTTTCCAACATATACCTTTGTGTGGACTGAAAACTTCTACTGATTCAACAAGGAAACAAGTATTCATTCATTCATTTATTCATTTACTCATTCACTCATTTTATTGAGGACTTATTGAGGTGAGAGCCCTGAGCTTGGAGCTATGGACGTGAGATGATGATGGAGAATAAATTGCTGGTGGAGCCTCAATCATCCTGTTGTCACTGATCAGGTGCCTTTCCTATTCTGATTCTTGGCTGAGCTTCTTTTCAGCACGTATTGGCCAAATCTTTTCTGTGTCCTTTCTTTCCCAGCACACATCCCTGGGACAGTAGAAGTTGCTGGGTAGAATTTGTACTTCTACCCTGAACTTGCCCTTGCTCCCTACGAATATCAGTCTAGTCAACACAGAGGTCACCGAAGGTAACCCCAATCAATCCAGTGAACTACGTGCTCACAGCCCCCTGGCTTTTGACCCAGGAACAAAAGGTCTGGACGTCAACTAAAGTTCGCGTGGGCCTGTATCCATACACAAGCTAGTAGGTCATTCAACTTTGTTTGTTTTTCCTCCTAGCTAGCCAGAGATTGCAGGCATTCAACTCAGCCCAGATGCCAACTTCACTGTGTTCAGAGTGAAGGAGTGGCAAGTGAGAGGTCTCTATGTGCTTACCAACACTTGCTCCTGAAAGGCCACAAGCCAAGTCCTCAGCATTCCTATGGATTTTAATTGCAGTTGGAGGGCCTGCCACCCTTAGGAATGCAGAGTCCATAAATCTGAAATTGTGGTAGATAGGCCTGAAATTTACATTTGCAATATCTGTAAAGATATCCTCTAGATCCGTCCATATTGTTGCAGATGGCAAGATTTCATTCTTTTTTGTGTGTGTATTTTTGTTTATGGCTAAGTAATATTTCATTTTATATGCACCACCTCTTCCTTATCCATTCATCTATAAATATCCAGGTTGCCTCTATATCTTGGCTATTGTAAATAATGCTGCAATGAATGAATAGATTCATGTATCTCTTTTAAAGCACTGTTTTGGGTTGGTTCAGATAAATACCCAGAAGTGGAATTACTGGATGTTCTTTATATGTTGTTATAGCCTTTTTTAAAAGTCTATTTTGCTACCAAGTATTGCTTTTTTCCTCTTTTCCATTTTCATGAAATATCTTTTTCTATCTCTTTACTTTTAGTCTCCATATGTCTTTCAATCTGAAATGAGTCTCTTATAGTCAGCATATATAAAGGTCTTGTTTTCTAATCCATTTATCCACCTTATCTTTTGATTAAAACATTTTATTTATTTATATTTAAAGTAATTATTGATAGAAATATAGTTGTTGCCATTTTATTATTCATATTTTTGATCTTCTTTTCTTTCTCCTTCTTCAAGAAGTACCTCTAAGATTTTTTTTGGTAATAATGGTTTGCGGTTAATGAACTCCTTTAGCTTTTTCTCATCTGGGAAGCTCTTTATCTATCCTTCTATTTTGAATGATAGTTTTGCTGAGTAAAGTAATCTTGGTTGTAGGTCCTTGCTTTTCATCACTTTGACTATTTCTTGCCAATCTCTTTTGGCCTGCGAAGTTTCTGTTGAGAAATAGGCTGACAGTCTTCTGGGAGCTCCCTCGTAGGTAACTAACTGCTTTGCTCTTGCTGCTTTTAAGATTCTCTCTTTGTCTTTAACCTTTGGTATTTTAACTACAATGTGTCTTAGTATAGGCTTCTTGGAGTACATCTTGCTTGGAGCTCTCTGCACTTTTTGGGCTTGTATGTCTATTTCCTTCTATAGGTTAGGAAAGTTTTCCAACATTATATCTTCGAATGGGTTTTCAATTCTTTGCTCTCTCTTCTTCTTCTGTTCACCCCTATGATGTAAGTGTTGGTACTCTTGATGTTAGCCCAGAGGCCCCTTAAACTATCCTTATTTTTTGGAATTCTTTTTTCTATTTAGTCGTTCTGGTTGGGTGTTTTCTGCTACTTTATCTTTCAGATCATTGATTTGATCTTTTGCTTCATCTATTCTGTTGATTCCCTCTAATGTATTCTTCATTTCAGTTATTGTATTCTTCCTTTGCAACTGGTTCTTTTTGTTTTCTATTTTTATTTTTATGTTTTCTATTTCTTTGTTAAAGTTCTCACTGAGTTCCTATACTCTTCCCCTAAGTTTACTGAGTATCCTTGTAACCAGTGTTTTGAACTCTGCATCTGGTAGATTGTCTCCATTTTGTTGAGTTCTTTCCCTGGAGCTTTGTTCTGTTCTTTTACTTGGGACATGTATTTTTGTCTCCCCATTTTAGCTTCTTTCCTGTGTTTTTTTTTCTATGCATTAGGTAGAGCTCCCATGTCTCCCAGTCTTAGTAGAGTGGTTTCATGTAGTAGGTGTCCTGTGGGGCCCAGTAGTGCAGTCTTCCTAGTCACCTGAGCATAGTGCTCCAGGTGTGTTCCCTGTGTGGATTGTGTGTGCCACTGTGCCACCTATTGTAGTTGAGCCTTGATTGCTGTTTGCTCGTCAGTGAGAAGGATTGACCCTCAGACTGATTGGTTGTGAAGACTGGCTGTGACTACAGTGGAGGAGCTGTTGTGCAGGAGCTGACCCTAAGGAGCAGGATTCACTTTAACAAGGATTTGGTGCCTGCTGTGTCTGCCCTTTGGATGTGTCATTTGTGGAGGTGGTTGCAGGTTGTTCTGGTGTGGTCTGAAGCTGACTACCATGTGCGTTGATTCTGAGGCTTTTTGGGAGGGGCTCTGGTACAGGCCAAGAACAGCCATTGCCTGTGCTTTTCTGGGTGTCACTTGGTGTAAGTTACTATTTGATCAGCAGATGGTTGCCACTTGTATTGAACTTGGAGTTGACTGAGAGAATTAAGGCCAGTTGCTGCTAATGCCAGGCTTTGGTCACTCAGCAAGAGATGTAGGGCACACTGAGGCCAGATGCTGCTTATTTGGGGTTTGTGAACATTTGAGAGGTTTTAGGAAAGTCCATAGCATGAGCCAAGTTGGGCCATTTGTATGGAAAAGCCACTGTAAGCAGCTTGAGTTGGCCCACAGGTTGGGTGGGATGGAGTCTCAGAAAATCACCAGGGCAGGGTGATCAGTATTAGCCAGGTTGATGGAGACTCAGACATGGTGTCTGCTTGTGTCTATACACTGTGGGAAGGGCTCAAGAAAAGAACAATAGACACTGCCAGTATTTCTATCTGGGAGAAAGCTGCCCCTTTAGCCCTTGCCTAAAGCCAGACTACTCAGTTCCTCCCTGTATGTTCCTGATGCTCCTCAAGTAGCTGCTCTAGCTCTGGAGCTTGGAGGAAGTGAGTCTGTCAGTGAGTAACTCTAAGTGTAGGCCTCTTCAGGGCATTGTCTGTGACTCCAGTCACCCTCTGTCTCACTCAACCATAATTTCTGCTGGTTTTTACAACCAAATTTTATTGTTGTTCTGTAGATTAGTTGTAATTTGGATATGGTTGTGAAAGGAGGCAAGTACAGCATTTACCTATTCCTCCTTCTTGACTGGAAACCCAAGATCCCTCAGTCTTAATTACTTGTTCTAGTAAGCTTCAGAAAGTGCCTCTTCTTTCCTGTTTGAACACTTGGATATTTCCTAGCTTCCAGAAGATGCCTTGATTCCCAAAGCATTCAAAATATTGTTACCTCCTGTAGGTGTGGAAACCACCAGGCAAGAGAGGGGAAAGAGAAAGAAGGAAGTTAAATAAAGGTGGGAAGGAAGCAGGAAGCACTGCCTCTCTGACTCCTTCTTTCCTAGGCATCAACTGTTATTCAGAACAGGGCAGAGCCGCCCTTAACAATTACTTCAACAAGAGGTAGTTGCTGGTCTAGAAATAACAAAGCTAATGTTTATTGAGTGCTTATTAAATAGACCACGTGCTGAGCATCATTCTTTTTCATCCTCATATCAATCACAGAAGTCAGTAATATTACAATTTCCATTTTGTAGATAAGGAACCCAAAGCATAACAAGGAGAAGTCACTTGCTTAAGCTCACAGGTTAATGAGTCTATGTAACTCCAGAGGCAACTCATCACTGAATGGCCTCTCCTGAGAGCCTACGCAGGGGAACAGGAACAATGCATGAAAACCTTCAGGTCTCACACTCCTTAGGCATGGGGTTTCCCAACAATAAGAGATGCCCAACCATGATTGACACATCTGAGTCCATAATGGACGATCAGACATTGCTTTATAAGTGTAGGATTGTTCAAATATCTGTCACATTTTCACTCTTTTTTTTTTGTGACATAACATTTATTTGCTAGAGAGCCTGAACCCTGTGAATGGACATGGTGTATCATTTCCAGAAATTCTTTTATCATGTCTGCTGGCAGAACTTAGAAGTTTGCATTTCACAGTCTGCATAAGTGTGCCAAAGTCCAATGTTTAAACCAAAATTATAAAAAACCTTATCCCTTTGTAGTTTTTATTCATTCATTCAGAAATAATCAGAATGTGAGCAGCAAATTTGTGCAAGGCATAATGCTGAGTAGTAGAATATAGAGGTGGACGTGAGGGGTTTGGTGCCCTTCTCGTGGAGCTTATAGTCTTAGACTGGGGTTGGTGAACTCTAGCTTTGGTCTAAATCTGGCCTGCCGCCTGTTTTTGTAAATAAAGTTTTGTTGGAACACAGCCATGCTCCTTCATTTATATATTACATATGGCTGCTTTTTCACGACACCAGCATGGTGGAGTAGTTGTGACAGAGAATGGATGGCTGGCAAAGTCTAAAGTGTTTACTATCTGGTCTTTTACAGAAAATTTGCCAACCACTGTTCTAGAATACCATTTATTTTTCAAGCCTGCACATTTTTCTTTTGGATAGAATACGTATTTATCTCCAAACTGGTCATCTATTAGGATTTTTTACTAGCAAAGTGGCTTTCTATGAAGAAGAATAGCCACCACTAGAGAACTCAGCCATGCTGAGAAAAATATAAAATTATAATAATAAAGTAACCATTGATATTTACTGAGTGTTTGTTACTTGCCAGGCAGCATTCTAAGCATTGCACATGTATTAACTCAATTAGTTCTAACAGTAACACTATGTACGAAGCACTGTTATTATCCCCATTTTACAGATGAGGACTGGTTAAGAAACCTGGCCAAAGTTCAGGGCTAGAAGGAGTAGTGCTGGGATTTAAGCACTGGCAACCTACCACAAACTCTTCTTGCTACTCTACATTAGAAGAGGCAGCATACCCCTGGAAGTGGCAGGACTGTGCTGGCCTGGTGACTGCTGGGCCTATTTTTAGCCCTAAGAAAATCCTCTCTCTCTTGCTTTCTATACTCAGACACACTCTGTGATTGGGCTGGGTGGGGGGTGGGGAGTGGGTAGCGGGGGAGGGTGGGGGGGCGGTATGGAATTGCTTTACCATGCTCAGAGCTTCATTGTAATTAAAGTGCTTCTCAAATGTGGATGTCTCATGCCTCTGCTAATGCTGATGCGTGGAGGATGCTTTGAAACTCAGTGAAAAAAAAAAATAGAAGCATCGATTCATTTCAACACAAAGAGAAAATAGCAAGAAACAAGGAGCCCCTTTATAGTATATTTCTGTATCATTTTCTTAGGGATTCCTGTGACCCTAACTGGTATGCTCTTCCTTTCTCCTCTGACATCCCCTGAATTCCGTCTCCCCATCCCCAGAATATTCTTGTCTCCCACTCCAACAAGGTTCTTTCTAAAGTGGAGAGGCCACTCCTGGGATTATTAATGAATAATATCAGGACCACAAAAATCACAACAGGGGAACATCCATGTCTGAGTAGGGGACGGCAGTTTACTGAGTTCAGGAATCATTTATAACAAAGTAGCGAAGTCTATATTCCATATACATCTTCACAGTCATTATGAAGTCATAACACTGAGATTACCCAAACTTTCTTTATGAACATGATGTTAGTTGGTGATCATCTGGGATCTTTTGCTCATACAATGGTTTCCATAAAGAATCATCAGTATTATTCACAGGAACTTGTAGAGATGTAGCCGGACATAAAAATGTGTAGAGAATCTTCTTTGTGTATCCCATGCAATGGGGCAATTGGAAATAGGATATAGCCTTGACTTATAGGAGAAATCAGAACCACTCCCAAGTACTCCCGTGTCAGGGAAGTTTATGTTGCCATAGCTCCACAGTGCCTTCTAAACAGGGGTATTTGCACCACTAACCCTAGCACCCAAAGCCTCTGTGTCACAGTTATACAGTGGGACACCCATCAAATGAGTTTTCAAGTTATTCCTGATTTCAGACTTCAGCCTGAGTTCTGTCTTAACCCTGATGTAACCATAAGTTTAACAAGCAAATGTATATACTCTTTAAAATATGTATGGAATTGCAATAAATAAATAGATGGATGGATAGATAGATAGATAGATAGATAGATAGATAGATAGATAGATGTAACAAGCTATTCACTCCATAGAATTATGCACTGCAGTTCCCACTGCTCTGTAAAATCTTTGGGAGGCTTGAGTTTCATACGCAACTACTACTAGCACGGCATTCCTAGAACATTTAAACAGCCTGTCTCTATAGAATTAGCTAGACCGCCAGCATTGGAGAAGTTAGGATGTAATTGTGTCTTCCATAAAATGAAGTTCTGTTCTAAGGAGAAAATGTGGCCAAGATGCCAGATATGCTTTTCTTTTTCTTTGTATCTTGGCCCCCTCATGACAAGACACATTCCAAGCCACCTTTTTGCTCATGTTTCTTTCTTTCATAAAATGACTTTATTCTCTCAGAGCTCACTAGTAACTATCACAATAAAAATAAAGATTTCCTGTATCTTCAAGATTTTATTTGGGACACACTCTGGGTCTCTTGCATAACCTCCTTGAAAAGAAGTTTTGCAAAACGTAACGATCTTGTCATCTGCTTTTCTTTTTTTAGCTCAAAATAATCAAATTAACAGGTAGAAAAGTTTCAAGCATTCTAGTTTAAAGTTGTGCCAAATTGATTTAAAGTTAACATATTTTTGAAAGGGTTATCTAATTAAATTTCGAATGGCTCTTACTAATGCTTAGCCATATCTCTGATCCCAGCTACTCTGTCAGTCTTTAAGAAGCTAAGGAGACAGTTAATAAGAAGGTAAAGGAAAAAAAATAGAAGGGAAAGAGAATTAGGAAATGGATTGTGCCCATTTGCGTGGTGTCTTTACTATAACAGTCATTTTATATCAGTCTCTCAAAAAAATACACTCGGAAGAAATAGAGGGCCATCCCCAATTTTATCTCCTCATATCATAGCTATCATGCAGTGCTTCCATGCGCAGTTCGCTTCGAGCATTGTGCAACTCAAAGGGGGACTATTCCTATCATAATCTATGTGTATGGACCTGACCACTGACGTTTCTTCTCTGGCACTAAACTGTGGCTCTCTGCGTTCCCTCCCTAGCTGTGTACTCAGTCCTCAAAGTGGATCCTTATTTAGCCACTTTAGCTTTCATCCCAGTCTGGCACGGTCAGCTTCCTGAGGGTGCATCTACACAATCAACTCTTCTACTAGGTTTACTCCATTGTGAAGACAGAAACTTGGATACCTGCTCTGCTCCTGGCCATAACTAGTGACTTCTCAGTGCAACCCTGACTCCTAGACACGATTCTGCTTCTTGGGTCATCAAGGAATCCATTGCTTATGTTTTTATTTCCAGTTAAGGCTTTATCCCCAGGTCCCAGGTTTTTCTGTCAGCCTTGTCTGGGCCTTCCCAGAGTTTCTGATTTGGGTGGCCGTGGGGGGAGGGAGGAATACTTGCAGATATAACCAGTTCCCAGGTGAGGCGGTGCCGATCTGTATGTACAGGATCCCACTGAGAGAACCAGCACCTTTATGGAGGGATGGGTTGGTGAAGGAGAGGCAGAGTCAGTGATTCCCTGGCCCACTTCAAAATCCCTGGTCCGTGACCTAGGAACTCTGACCAATGTGAAGACCCAGCTGTTCTCCCACAAGCTGACAGATAGGAAGTAGGCTGGACAAGAGGATTCTGTCTCCTTTAGCATCTTCTTCCTAGTCCTGATCTCAGTATTGCCCTTCCTCTTATCCACTTTACTCCAGGCCTCTGCCATTCTTCTGACCTCTGGGTCATTGCATGTCCAAGGCGCTCCCTCTGACCTAAATGAGTCTTTCTTTGGGTTATGTGCTATCCTTCCTAGACCTAACCAACACCTCCTTTCAGATCCTCATAACTTGGTGCCCCTGATGCAGGAGGCATGTCAATCTTTTGACTCTGTCCCTTGGCTTCTTGCCCTGTACTGTTTATTAAAAATATTCACCAGCTTCCTTTATATGTCCCTTTGGAGACCAGCCTAAGAAACAGATCATTTCTGCTTCAAATATCCATATTCTTAATGGCTCACTCACTAGATTTCTGATTTTGGTCTGAAAGATACCTGTTTTTCAGTCCATTTGCTGAGCATAGCTGATTAACATACTGAATTTATTCACTCATTTGCCAAACATTTATTGAATAACTAATGTGTGACTAACCATATCCTAGATTTAAAGATAAGGAGAGAAATAAGACACATTCCCTTCCCTTAAGGAGTAGTAGGGGAGATAGGCTTGTAATACCAATTCCTGTTCAGCGTGGTGAGTACAAAAATAGAATCATGTGCCAGATATAGTGGCATAATATCAGGGTGGGAGGGTGCAACTAATCTCTGAGCCCCAGCTGAGGCTGTCAAGTCCTCCATTTCCCTGGGACTTGGGCTTGTACATGTCTAATCATTACTGTTTGACAATACAAGATGAGTTAATATATACAGGACTGATAGCACAGACAAGAAGGCAGAGAATTATTCTCTCACAGCAGTGTGCTGTGCAGTGGTGATAGAAAGTGCTTGTTGGAAGGGTTTCAAATGGAATATTAAATGTTAAGAGAAAGGGGGGATAAGTGTGAAATGAGTGGAGGAATCTCGAGGTTAAGTGGCACACTCACGGAGCTGGGTTTGGAAGTGGAAGAGGAGAGAGTTGAGAAGAGAAAGAGTGCTTAGCTCTGATGGGAACATCTCGAGTAAAGGAAGAGCTTAGAAGTGGTAAACTAGAATCACCTTAAGTTAGCTAAGGGCCTGTACCCACCATGTGGTTTCATCTTAGACTGCTATGTAATTTCTACTGTAACTTGCATGAGAAAATGTAGTGCTAGGAAACCCTGGAGCTGGCCTCCAGCTACAGGAACATGACCCTCAGTGTGGTCACCAACTCCGCAGAGGGCGCCAGCATCTAACAGCACCTTAGTTAGTTGAAGGGAATGTTAAAAACAAACAAAATCATTCTTTAAAGGGTTACTGTGGGAAAAAATGCCAAGTGCCCAGGAAGGAAGGAAGAGCTGGCTTGAGAGGTAGATGTTGAAACCACTGAATGGTGAAAATCAAGCAAAATTCTGAGATGCATGAACACTAAAGCAGAGAGATGCGAATGACTCACAAAGCAATCCTTTCATTACTTTCAACAATTTGCTGATCCTTTCCGGGATGCAAGGTGCTTCATTCTATGCTGTGGATGTGACTAAGTACAATCTTTTGTAAATAGAATCCTTTAAAAATATGTCTAGGAGAGTTGCTATTTAAAGGCAAAAGATAGCCAATCTTTATTTAAAAGGAAGACTTCTCTGGCAAAATGACTAAGCATATCCTAATTTACCTGTTCCTAATGACTGAATTAAAAGTATATATATATATTTAAAGAGCGGCGCAATCCTTTAGCAAAATTGTTCTGTGGATAAAATCTTTCCTGAGTACTTCTTAGCTTCTCTAGCTTCCTGAGAGAACTCTAGAGCCTCATGGGCTTCCTGGCTGCCTGGAGTAATGATTTTTTGAGGACTCTGACCAGTTTTATTCTTACCCACTCTCACTAGTCCCACTCCAGACAGACCTTTTTGATCTGTACATTCTTATGAAAAAAGCCATTCTGCATCTCATTCCCCAAATATGCTACTCTTTGCAAATGTGATGAGGGTTAGTAGTTTAATCCTTAGGGGAACTTCTGGTAAGGGATTTCAAGGAAGTGGTACTTTAACCCAAAAGAATATTTCTAATGGTCTTATGAAATTGGAGAAGGTATTTTTGGCTAAAAGTTTTTCTAATAATCCTCGAACACCCCATCCGATAGCTCCCCCACACTGGACATGAGTTGAGCAAATTCTATGCAAATGTATTACATCTACTCTAAGCATCACCGTGAGAGAGGTTCAGAGGAAAGCAACAACAGCCCTTTGTACTGGAAACATAATTTAGGAGAAAAAGTTAAAAGAATTGGGACTCTTCATGGTGGGGAAGACAATGCTAGAGAAAGATTAGTAGCAGCTTAAAGTATATTTAGCACAGTGCTATCCAATGGAAATATATGTGAGCTGCATAAATAATTTAAAATTTCCTAGCCACCACATTAAACAGAGTAGAAAGAGACAGGTCAAACTAATTTTAATATATTTTATTTTGTCCAATATATCTGAAGTGTTTCAATATGTAATCAATATAAAATTATTTTAGTGAGATATTTTATATTCTTCACGCTAAGTGTTGGAAACCCAGCGTGTTTTATAATCAGGCATTTCAATTTGGACAGCCACATCTCCTGTGGTCACATGTGGCTAAGGGGCTATGTAATGGACAGTGCAGGTTTAGATCTGGAATGAAGCAACTGGTGAAGTGTCCTGAGTGGCTGTTCTGAGTATCTGTGAGGAGGAAACAATAAGGAATTGAAGTTGAGCAGGTGAAGGTGGCTGTAAAATGTGGAAACCTGGGTACTACCACGTTAGAGGTTTGATTTAATTAGTCTGAGGTTAGACCTGGGCATTAGTATTTTTTTAAAAGCTCCCCAAGTAACTCTAATGTAGCCAGGGCTGAAACCCACTGGGCTAAAGGAAGAATTTTCACGAAGTGAGAGAAATTACACATTAAAATGAAAGCTTTAGGGAGATTCCATCATCTTGTGTCCAAATTTAATAACTAGAAGGAAACTTAATATCATGGAGTCTAACTCTCATTTTACAGATGATAAAAGGCCAGCATCGGATATTACTGTTTGGTGCTTATTGATGGCTTTGTTTGCTTGTTTATTTGTTAATGTCCTCAATACGTCCCTCTACCCTTTACTTTTTAACCTAGAAGAGATTTCAAACACATTTCTGTTTGGGTTGAATTTGGGGGATATCTGCTAATGATTTGCAAAGCCCCACCCAGTTTTGAGTAGCATGGGCTGTCTTCTCATAGGCCACATCTAGGTACTTTTACTTTGGATGGTGCCATTGGGTACATGGGAGAGGAACTATGATCTCTGCCAGGCCTTTATCCTTATCACTGCTCGTGGGAGGGTCTCTGTCCATTCCCTATGTGCCATCCTCCTCCTCATTGCTCTGAGGCAGAGAAGGGTTTGGGCCTTTGGGTATGGTTTATGACCCACATTTTCAAGGCCATGCATTTTCACAAGTTCTTGCTAACAGAGCCGGCAATTTCTGCCAACAAATTAAATATTTAGAAATAAGAAGACATACTCTGCTGCCAAATAAGAGCAGTTTTAATGAAAGTCAATCTGGGATCCAAAGTGTTGAACAAAATCCTGTGTGTAGTTGATGCATAAATGTCATAATGTAGAGAGACCTGAGTAATAAAATGCTGCAGCCCCCACAAGGAGTTGCAGGATCTGTGCTGAAAATCAACTTTGTCAGGAGCTGAGATAACACCTTTCTCACTTAAGATACCCAGACTCCTTCAATACCTCTTTTATACAACAGTAAATTCTCTCTTGCTCCCTCTTGTTTCTAAAAGTGGGTCACTCTTCAGTGCTTGCCTTTCAGTTTCTGGGAAATGTCTACTGTCTTCTATCTTCGTGTTTAGCAGCTCAGGCGACAGAGATTCACCACTTAGGTCATCAAAAGAGTAAGCTGAAATTTTGTCTTTGCTTCTTAAGGCTTTGAAACTGATTTGTATGGAACCAGATTTGTACCAGAAAGGAATAGCTTCTTTTTTAGCTTATTATTCTCTGGTTCTAACTGGTTAATAAACTAAGATTCTTAAGAATCTTCTCCAAATTCTTTTAAAACCCCCAAACCCACAGAAGTGGCTGCTCCTCCCCCTTTCCTAGGATCCTAGGGGTGGCTCACTGGTGATGAATGTTGGAACCCCAGAACAGAACAAATTGGTCTCACAAGCAGCGAGTGGCAGCCTTTCTGAATACAGCTGCTTTCTTCAGTAGAAAGCTAAAAATAGCCCGATCATTGCAGGCTGGTTTCACTTTAAACCTTCTGCCACATCTATTTGCCTGTTTCATTCAGGGTTTCTGCTTGTCTATGACACCGTGATACTATTTCAGATGAAGAGTGCATTGAAGAACTGTTTCCTTTCCCTCCCCCATGTTCACTCCAGATGTCCCCAACTGTCCAATCGTGTTTCATATTAGGGGAATTCACGGGAATCTTCCAGCATCCTTGCCATCCCCATCTGCTTCACTCATTTTTGGAAAAATAAACATTATCCACATTGTGAGCAAGAATCTACAATTATTAGAGTTTTTTTTTTTCAAGAAAATGCTTATTACATGTGTAATTTTCTATGGATAGCTCATGAAATGTTGAGTACAACTACCCTTTTCAGCTGATGCAGGATTTTACTAGATTTTCTACTCATATTTAGTTTAAGGAGATTTGTTTTTTCGCCCGGAGCTAACCAACTCTGTGGCCTCTGGCAAAGCAGTTACCTTTTCAGCTCTAAAAGTGATATGGCAACGCATTGTGGGAGGCAGTTGATGTGAGTAGGTCAGTCTATGGGAATCTGGGACCATGTTTGCTAGTCCCTGCCCTTCCCCATCTTGCCTCCCTAAGGAAGTTGGTTTTGCATTGTGTGAGGAGGTGGCACCATGATTACAGCAAGGTTTGGTTCCTTGTGTGGTTGAGAGTAGTCTGGCGCTTACCCTTCCCCCTCTCGGCATCCAGCGTGTTGAGCAACAAAATGTAAAAGAGGAAAATATTGGGGGAAGAACAAAAGAAATTAACCTGCTGCGTTATACAATCCATTTACAGAAGGTATACTCATGAAACATGTTTGCAAATCCATAACAAGAATCATTTATAATTAAAATATGAAAAATAAGCCTAACCTTAAATCCGATCACACTGTATATACACTTGTATATACAAAAGTATGGTTTTAATGGCTTTAATAGAACTGAAAATCCTAAAGATGAGAGCTAATGTTGCTATGGAAACTTTTACATGTCTTGACTGCAGAACTCTTAGTTTAAATTTGCAAACTTAGTATCACATTAGCTTTTTTTACACTGGATTTCTGGTTGGTCTTTTAAGAAGATAAAAGGAGAAAAAATACCTGTCATACTAGTACTTCATATTACACTCATAGCCAAAGGAGAGGGTGGTTTATGATCATTTGACACGTTTTTTTTTTCTCTGCACAAGGAAACCTCCACAAAAGAGCTTATATAAGGGCAACACAGGGTAAAGATTTTATAGTCAAGTATGATTATTCAGTTCCAAAATTTTCAAAATTCTATTCATTTCCTTTTCTCATAGGATTAGATGTCCGAAGTATGAATCGCTAGACAGTGGGTTCATGGATTTTAAATTAGAAATTTTACAGAGCTCAAAGCATTATACAGAGTGAAAAAAATCTCTGGAGCCCAGCACTCAAAGACATGGCGATGCCCGAAGCCTGTGCTCGTCCACTGCCACCGCGCCTGCGCCCAGAAATGCTGCCCTCTATACGTAAAAGCAGTGTGAAAAGAATGCTGTTTGAATCGTGCAGTAATAATTTGGAAGACCAGAGTGTCCCTGTCTCCACTCTTTCTCCACTCTCTCCGCCTGTACCCGTGGGGGTTTATTGGTGGAGGGTTTGGCAAACTGGAAACGTCATAGACTTTAGAATCAAGCAGGCCTGGTTATAAAGTGCACTCTACCATGCGGCCTATTATTTTAACTTCTCTGAGCTCTAGCGTTCTCACTGAATGGAGATAATAATACTCATGTCACACGGAGAGTGTTAGAAATGGTTGCAATCATATATACAAAATACTGAATGCTTTACCTAAAACCCAGCAGGTTCTCAATAAATAATGGTTTCCTGGAGTTTAAAGTGTGTTTTTTTCAGAGTTTTGGAGATAGAAAGAGTTTTGGAGATAGAAAGGGGCAAACTCACCCAAGTTGCATCTATGGAGTCCTTGTGAAGTGAAAGTAAACTCCTCTTCCTCGCCCCCCTCCATTACGTTTTTTGATTGTTTTTATCTAAATTATGCAGATAATCTATTTACTCTGAAACTCATTTCCTTGTGCTATGATGACCTTATCTTGTTTCCTAGTATATTACCATCCATCTCTGCTGGAACTATAAAAATAAGGCCTGGCATAATTAGTACTTATTAGATGCAGTGATGAGATGTCGGGAGGACAGGGAACATATAATTTGGGAGGATGGTGGACTCTATTTTAAAAATTTAAAAAATATATGAATATGAAATTAGGTTCATGGCTTAGGAAAGGCCTATGTAAGTATGGCTCCCTGAAGCTGAAGTTCCATGAGTTTCACAGTAAGTCTCTCTTTATTTGGAGAAATGAACATGATCATAAGAACTGCTAATGAATCATCACCTGCCTTTACATGACCTGGTACTGTGTTTTCAGCATGTTTTGGTCCTATGACAATTCACTTTAGATTTGTTACTTGAGAGGGAGGCTTACAATGAGAAACCATTATACCCACAAAGTATGTGCAGATATGGGATGGACAATCATGAGCTGGTAGAATGTCATAGAAAAAATTCAGAATCTGGCATTTATCAATAACCTATGTATTCATTTGCTAAGGATGCCATAACAAAATATCACAGACTGGGTGGTTTAAGCAGCAGAAATTTATTTCTTACTGTTCTAGAAACTGGGAAATCTAAGATCAAGGTGATAACCAATTTCATTTCTGGTGGGAGCCCTCTTCCTGGCTTGTAGGTGGTGGCCTTCTCATTGTGTCCCCACATGCTTTTTCTTCTGTAAATTCTGAGAGAGAGAGAGAGAGAGAGAAGTCTTTCTTATAAAGCCACCAATTCTATCCCATCCCTATGACCTCATTTAACTTTAATTACCTCATAAGAACCCTATTTCCAAATACAATCGCACTGACGGTTAGAGATTCCCACATGATGGTGGGAAGGACACAATTGAGTCCAGAAGACCTATGAGGCTTACTTCTGGCTTCACCTCTGGCTCTTATTTGAGGACTCACCTCTTTAGGCTTCAATCCACTCATCAGATATGGGAATAATATTAAAGCAAGCTGAGGCAGAATAATTACCTCCAGGAAGTAGAACCAAAATGGTGCCCAGAATGGAGCATCTTCCAAGCAGAGGGGTGTTGAAAGGAGATACCAGGCAGGTCCCGGCAAATGATCTTGGTGGCTCTTGATAAACTCTGCTTCCTTTCCTTTCCTGTTGTCTTTTATATTTTTCTACTTTTTCTCCCTTCCTTCCTGTTTTCCTTTTCATCCATTTCCCCTCAATTTTAAATGGTATAGTCAGACACAGTGGTTCTTGGCCCTTTTTAGTGAGGATTATCTACTCTAGATTTTCCCAAAATGAAAGGGTTAACTTATGGGTTAGGAGCAAGTAAGCAGACAGGATAGAATAGAAAAGAGATTGTGGTGGTGGGAGGTTGGGTGGAGTCAAGTTTAAGACACAAAAAATGACTGTTACCCTACCCCGCAGCAAGGAGGAAATAAGAATGACAGTGTGAGAATGAAGTGGTAGGTTCTAACACAGAGCAAGAAATACCCCAGGTGATAACTCTAGGTCTCAATCTTCTCATTAAAAAAAAATTATATTAATTAATTAATTAAATTTAATTTTAAAAAACAGAAAAGAAGGAAGAAAAAAAAAAGATACTGGAGTAAAAAATCCCCAGGGGACCTTTAATCTCTACTATTTCACACCTATGTGCCTCTTTCTACCTTACATTACTGGGAAATGGCATTAATAAATAAAACTCTTTGTGTGCCTTGTAAGAAAATCATTATGTAAATTTCAAGTATTATTCAAATTATTTCTAATGAGGTTCAGGGGGAAAAACAAGTAACAACCAAAACTCTTTAATAAAGTGTTCTAAAAAGAAAAAAGAATTATCGCCCACTTCTGCACTTCCTGCTTTTGGCAGGGACTAGAAGTGGAAATCTGAAAACACTGTGAGACAGTCTGTTCTCATGGTATTTCTAGCTGAGAACAGGAAGGAGGGGAAATCTCATATGAGTGAGAGAGCCTGTTTTTCAGTGATTAGCAGGCCAAAGAAGTTTCACTGGGCAATCAAGCTTGACAGCACCTCTAAAAGTTTTACCTTATTTTGGTCAGCTGAGCAGATCTTGCCAGAAGCACCACCACAATCATAGAGACAACTGTCTCTCATCACTATGACTTAGTGGAAACTCTCCCTGAAGATGGATATCAGGTGCTGGAGACCCAGGCATAAGCAATGTGGCCCTTACCCTTCTGGAGCATATAACAAAGTTGGAAAGATAAGATATCTAGCAATGAAAAATAATTATAATTCTAAGCAACATATGCTGGATGCTAACTTAGCCTTGCAGACAATGCTAGGAAAAAGCTGTCCACATGCTTCAGAAAATGTGTTATTAGCTTGCATTTGCTCTCTACTTCACCAATGGGCTCTCATCACTCATCCTTGGCATATTCTGCATCTTTAGGCAAAAAAAAAAAAAAAAAAAAGAAAGAAAGAAAGAAAGAAAGAAAGAAAAAGAAAGAAACAGAAAAAGAAAAAGTTTCTTAATTCCTTTAACTTTTGCCCATCTCAAGTCACAACAGAGACTGCTCTGTGTGTGATAATGAGTCACTGAGGCTGAATCATGTTAACAATAAGCATTTAATTATTAATGCATATTAATTGGCTGGGCATGCTGAAACCAGAAAAATCCCAAAGTCTAGACTAGTTGCACTGTCCCTAATTACCTGCCAGAGGATTATATGCACTTGTGTCTGTCTAAGGCAACAGACATTCCAGGAAACGCCCTTGGTTGCCATGACTCCAGTTGTATCTCATAAATCTCCTAAGGCCTGCGTCAATGGCAGGTTTACACACAGAGCCACTCCACGGCTCAGGTGGAGTGGTGACGATTCCCTCCTTCCCCCAGCCCCAGCGAAGAACATAGGAATCCTCCATGTGAGAGCAATTGTCTCATTAACTGAGTGGAAATTTTCCTTGAAAAAGTTAAAAAAAAGATTTGATTTTCCTTTTGAAATAATGTAATGATGAGGTTTATATTCTGAACAAGGTTTTATTGAAATGATTCCCATTACCATGTTTAACTAACTATTTAAACCTAGGTGATATGACTATACTGTGAATCAGAAAATGCTTATGAAAGCATATGTAAATTAGACAGATACAGTTGGAAACCATAGTGTTGCATTTACTCTTGTGTTTTAACCTAAGTGACTGCTTTGTACACTACACCAGGTGAGAGGGTAGAGTGAGGTCTTCAGCAGTGGCATGGAATTCAGAATTTCCCCCGGTTAATTTTGTCTGGATCTTTGAGAAAATGTAGGATTGTTTCATGATTTTTTATATATTTCCTGTTGGGAATGTAAAAACGAAATAGAGACAGACTCATGCATCAATGGGCATACGATCCAATGAGTACAGTAAGCAGATACCCAAATAACACAAAGTGGGTAAGAAGACATGAGGAACTCTACAGGATGGGAGTTAAGTGTAGAATATGGTCACCTTCGACATTTCAAATGAGAATGATGGTATTAGGTAAACCTTTTTTAAAATAATATTTTTTGATTACATGTTTATTGTAGGAAATTTATAAAATAAAGACACAAAGATGAAAGTAAAAGTCGCCCCTAATGTCATCAGTGATAACCGCTGTAAAATATTGCTGTGTATCATTTTAGTCATTTTTCTAGGCATACCTAGGCATTTTACAAAACAACAGTAGGGACAGTTCTTTTTCATTTAACAATAATCTGTGAAATATACTGTGATTATTTTCCTGCAAGAGTCCATGTCCTCTACACTGGTTTCATAATGTCTTGTCCTATGGACACACCATGCATTATTTATCTCCTAGAATAGGACATTAAGGTCATTTTTCAGTGTTTCATTAGTACGAACAATGCTGTGCTGAATTTCTTTGTATATAAATGTCTGTGTACCTTGCTGATTATTTCCTTAGGATTAATTCCTAGAAGTAGAGTTGCCAAATTATAGGTATGGAAATCCAAGCCCAGGAAGGAGCATGGCTAATGTTGCAATTACAAAACTGGCAAGATGGAAAGTTGGCCCATGTATTCCAGCCACACTTTGGTTGTTGTTTCCTCTATATTGTATAAACATTGATCCTAGAGATAAAAAATGGTCATCCTGGGCCTGCCAGTAGAAAGTTTTCCTGGATTTACGTGCCATTTTATCAACACTAGCAACTTCACTCTGAATTTGGCTAACACAACTTGTTTTGTCTGCCTTTAAAATGCATGAACAGATACTTGCTTACCTTAAATTTACTGTCATTTGATTCTTTACTGCATTATTATTTCGCAAGGTCAAAAATATCACAATTCTAGTTGATATGTGATCAAAGTCAAGAGCAAACAGTAAGTTTGATAATACACCCAGTGTCAAAAAAAAAAAGTTTTATTTTAGCTATATACTTGATGTATTAATTTTAAAAAGTGCTTACAATTTCCACCAGAGCCCTCCATGTTAGTGGTTACATTTAGGGTGACAACATTAGTAGACTATAGGCTAAGGACAGTGTTATTTTCACAAATATACTGGAAGATGTGTCTGAAATGAGGTGGCCAAAGGCATCTTACTCATAATATTTTAGAGGTCTGTTTTCAGAATTGTCAGTTTATGAGACCCATAGTAATTCTGTATATCCACTTTAGGGTTTCAGGGCTCTCGTTTGCTCATTTGTTTGGTCAGTCACTCATACAGACAGTTATTAAACAGCTATTGTTTGAGTGCCTATTCTGTACCTGAAACATGACCCAGCTGGTGCTCTCAAAAGCTCATAGTTTTGTGCGGAAACAGATAAGTAAAAAAACTTTTATAAGACAGTGTCTTAAGTATTAGGGAAGGGATAAAATGTGCTTTTGGCTCCCTTTCTCTTTTTTTCCTCTTTTTCCCCTTTGCTTTACTTCTGTTGAGTCTTCCACCCCTTGCCTCTCCCCTTCCCCACATCAGCAGTTTCCAGGAAGGACCTGGATTGCCAGAGTGTGGCTGAGAGGTTCTGCCGAGCTAGGTGGAGCAAGCCAGGGGGCCTAGGGAGCACAAGCTGCAGCAGGCTCCCTGATGCAGCCCCACCCCCAACATTTGCGGAGCCCAGGGCCAGAGCACAAATGAAGGTCCCTTACCATCTGTGGAAATATACAAAAGTTGTAAATCAAGTTAATAAGCTGTTAATTAAAATATAACTTCAGATGAACAAAATTAAAAAATATGTGTAAAACTGTGTTTTCATATGATAGAAAGTTGGAAGACTATCAAGCAATTGGATTTAAATATTATTGCTCATATATGGGTGTTCTGTTGTTGGATTGGCTATGGGGTTTGGAAAAGTATGAAAAGATACATATACTCCTGGGGAAAATGGTGATTGTCTCTGAGGATTGAGGACTGATGGTATGAAGAGGGGTTCTGTACTGACTTTAAAAAGGCAAATTTTTAAAGACGTGTTGAGATTATGGGTAATTTTGTTTTATTTTTCTCTTCTTTTCTCTATTTTTCAAATTTCTAAAATAAGATGTTGCCTATGTAATTTGGGAAAAAAATTAAAAAGAAAGAAAAGTCAAGACTAGAAAATCATTCTAGGATTGGAAAGTGTCACGTTAAGGTGAATTTATGGAAAAAGGTTGTGTTTCAATTTTTAGGCCTATATGATTTAAGTAATTAGCTCGAGTTAATCCCAGAAACAACAAACAATTTTCTTAAAGAGGCCATGTGGGAATTAAAGAAATGCCCAAACAATAAAAAAAAAAAAAATGGCAAATTGAAAATCTATATTTAAAAAAGAGACCATGTTCAGCCATAGAACTTACGGCCTGAATTTTCTGGGGATATTATTTTTACAACTAATCAAACATTTTTCGATGGCCTCAGACATTTCAGAATCTGAATTATTTCTACAATAAGGTGTTACATGTATTCAGTGAATTCAGCTTTTCAAAGTACTTCATAGCAATCCTCTCATTTTATCATTACAATAACCCTGTGAGGTAGAGAAGATGTTATCCCCATTTTCCAGGCAAAGAAAATGAAGCTCAAAAAAGTTGAGACTGGGACCACATGTCACAACTAATTTCTGGTGGAACAAGGACCAGAGCAGAGTATAGGTCTCTTGAATCTGAGTCCAGTTCCTCTGCCACTACTATTGATAAACTTACGCAATGAATTTTCTGAAATGTAAACTTCTTTTGCAGAAATTTTTATAAATTTTCCCACTGTTGATTTTTTTTTTAAATGCAACTTATCTTTAAAGGCAGCCAAAATTTTTTTGTAAGCTACTGAAGAATACTCAGCACCTTTTAAAGAGATGCCTGACTCCCTGTAAGTAATTCCACAAATGAGGATCTTTATAGAAAGTGCTAATTAGTGTTAAGTATCTTTAGAGACGCCTTCTAGGCTAATGTCCAAGGATACACTGCGTGGGAGAGGAAATTATAATAACCTTCCCCTCAGGGACTCAGCTGATTTTCTCTGATGATGAGAGACCATACGATTATTTTACTCAGTGCTTAAAATATGCATAAGTACTATGTTGTATCGTTGCAAGATAAATAGTATCTCATTTACTTAGTCTATTTCTTCAATGGGATTATTTTGTTATAGCCTACCTTTTACCCAGACTCTAGAAAAAGTACACTTTGAAAAGATAATTTGAGTGAAATGGGTAAAGGGAGGTCAAAAGATACTAAGTTCCAGTTATAAAATAAGTCATGGGGATGTAAGGTACAGCATGGTGACTATAATTAATAATATTATATTGCATATTTGAAAGTTACATAAAAGACTTTATCATAAGAAAAAAAGTATAACTATGTACAGTGACAGATGTTAACTAAACTTACTGTAGTGATCATTTTGCAACATATACGAATAGTGAATCAGTATGTTGTATACTTGAAACTAATATAATGTCATATGTCAATTATACCCCAATAAAAAATTCATAGTGGTTTTAAAAGTTAAATCTATGGTACTATTAAAAATATTTTGATTTTATAATATATGCTTTTGTAAATTAATATTTTTAATTTTATAATTTCGTAGTTCAAAATATTTATAACTAATAGTTATTCATCATGACTTTAGTGAGCAGTATATAGAGTAAAAGTCAAAAGAATGACTACCCACTCCCATACAACACCATACAGGCCAACAGTTAAAATTAAAATTCTTTTTCACTGGAAAAAAATTACTACACGAAACCAGAAAACTCATATGGATTATTTTATTTTATTTTATTTTACCTTAAAATCTTAAAGCAAATCTGGAACAAACAGTCCTCTTTTTTCAGAATTTGAAGGTAAGTAATGAAGTTCCTGTGTAATGGAACCAGTGTTTCTGCTCTACTAGGAAGAGGCCTGTGCTTGATCCAACCATCAGATAGATCACAGGGCTGTATTATAGTTAATAAAACTGAGCAATTTAGAGAATAAAAGCTGTAATTTCAGTCCCATAAAAAAGTCTTGAAAGTCTTTAATGATTCCATAGACCACCTTGGTTTTAAAGTCCAAAGACTCTTTAGTCATGGCAAAATCATGGGTTATCGGGAACCAGTGTGCTTGCTGGCATTGCTGCTTCAGGAGGTGGTGATGCATGTCCCCAAGTGTAATGTAAAACCCAACTCTCCATGTCAAATCACTGTCCAAGTGCCTCTTGTACTTTCAAATTCAACTTACTGTCTGTTACTACCTCTCTAATCCATGGTCTTAAGGTTGCTGTTGAGTCATAACGAAGAGGAAAGCCAGTCACAGAAGAACAAGCACTGATTGATTCCACTTATACAAGGTTTCTAAAATAGTCAGAGCAACACAGAGCAGAACAGTGCTTGCCAGGTGTAAGGAAGAGGTAGAAAGAAGGAGCTGATAATCAATGGGTTTCGTTGAGGAGGGGAAAACTCTTTGGAGCTTTTATGGCTGCACTAATAACAAAATTAATATAAAATCAGATTAACAGGAGAAAAACCAATTTAATACATGCACATGGGATATCATAAATGATACTCAGAGAAATGATGAACCAGCCCAGCTTTTTATACTTTTTAGACAAAGAAACAATAAATTTGTGAAAAGTGGGCAAGACAAAGAAACTTAGATTTAGGTGTTCATTAGTGAGGAATCTAAGCAAAATTTGGATTTGTGTAATTTAGTTAATTAGTAAAAAGGTAACAAGATTTATCTATACAAGCTTCTTGGCCCTAGATTCCTTAACTCTAGTGATAAGGGTGTCTTTCTCAGGCATCCTGGAGAAAGGAGGGCACTTGTCACAGGGAAAATTTATTTCCTGCATTTGAGACAAAGGAAGGTTAGTGTGCCTGCCAGCTGCTTGTCAAATAGCTTTAATTCAAAGTAATCAATATGCCATTGTGGGATATCTTGGGGTGGCCTGCACTGGGACCTGACAGCATAAAATTTCAGTTATACAACGTGAATAAGTTCGGGAAATGTACTGTACAGCATAAGGCCTATAGCTAACAGTTCAGGATTGTATACTTAAAAATTTTTCAAGAGAGTAGATCTCCATTGAGTATTCTTATCATAATACAATTAAACTTTTTTTAAAAGGAAGAGGAAGCAGAACAAATAGCAAAACTGTCAGGAAGAGAAGTAATGAAAGGAATACCAAACACCTCTTTGTGGAAGTAAGGAAGAACATCCAAGGCAGGTTGTACATACCACTTGGTCGCTGCCTGAATTGTAGTGACTCCATTCAGAGAGCTGGAGTCGCTTGACTCAAGTCACCAAGGTGACTGATATACTCCTCCTGCACACAGACCTTTGCTTGCCTTTGTTTACAGTGCTTGGCAAGAGAAAGGGCATCTTGCATTACTACTTAGAAACAGCCAATTTTACAGTTTGCGTGGTGGCCCCAGGATTGGGCATTGATTGGGCACTTACTTGGAGGAAGAGGAAGATAAAAGATCGAGAGAAGCTCGCATCCTTGTAACCCTACTAATGACCTCAATACTATCTCCTTGACTTTTCTTCTTAACACTATCTATTTGACCCTTCTTGTGCTCCCTGATGGAGATATCCTGAAATGTACATGGCATTTCTGCTTGTCTGTCGGAAGGTGAACAGCATCTTAACTATTACAATAGTTAATATTCTGCCTCTGACAGAATAGAGATAAGAAAAAAATTAGAAAACATAGATACCAGGCCTCTCTCTTCCTAGGACAGAATTCAACAGTTACATAGGTAAATACATTTTATTACTATATATTTATTCTATTCATATCCTTATAATAATTGACTCATGAATATATTTAATCTGTCCTTTTGGAGAAATTAGCAGACTTCTCTTATAAAGGGAGTGCCTGCATCTTCTATTCAATGATTTCATACCAACTTTGACCACAGTAGCAAAATAATTATAGTAGAAAGCTGCCAGCAAATCTTAGCATTTAAAGTATAGGGTCATAATTAAATTAAAACTGTTCAGAATATGAGAAGGTTAACTTTCCACTGCCCCTAGCATGTGTGTGACACCAGAGAAATATTAGTACATTTGTTATTTTAAGTGGGCACTGGCAATTCAGAAAGCTAAAAGCAGCTATATCTCAGTCTTTTAAAGTTTTCTTAGCCAGTGACTTATGTTTTACCTTTTGGGTGATTGCAACCTGACTTTTAGCCGAGCAAACAATAAACTAAGAGCATAAGGAAAATCAGTCCCTCTCAATTTTATAGTTAATAAAATTTTTAAATTTCCATAAATATAAATCTCTGAGCTCTTTAAAAATCTAATAATGTCAGGAGTTACTCTTCTGAGCAGGCTGTAAACCTAAGCAGAGTTATTTTGGCATAACAGATAAAGTTTGCAGGGAGATTTAAACACGAGCATAGCTCATAACTGTCAACAAGAGACACAAAGTCTTATTCCCATAATCAGAACATCTGACTTTCAGGTGTTGAAGTTGAGTGGGAAGCTGGTCCATCTACCAGGATTGCCTGACAACCTAGAACACCCTTTAAAGACCAGCAACCTTGCTACATCTGTACAGAGGTCCAGCTCTCTTTATCTCAGTGTTCTGGAATTTCCAGGAAGCTGGCAGTCCACACTTAATTGGGAGGTGAGGGTGAGAAGTGTGAGAGTCCAGCGTGGAACCTTGAAGCTAACACTGCCAAATCTTAGAGCCAAAGATTTTACCTGGGCAGAGAGGGCTAGGACAGAAACACAGTACGGTGGGGGCACCTGATGGCTTGGTGGAGAGGGGTTTTGTTCTCCTCCTCAACCGCCCCATATGAATAAGTAAGCAGTGTGAAAATACAGCATCGGGATTAGTTTCCCACCCCTCTTCACCAGATTATCTCTCAGCTTCACCCACAAAGACATTTTGTGGTTAATAGTAAACACTGACTTATACCAAGTTATTGGCAGATGTCCCAGACTTTGACCTCCACCTAGAATTTCCCAATGGCATATGGTAATAGAATAAGCCAGTCTGAGTAGTATGGTACATGTGTATTAGGCTAAATCTAATTTTAAATTATGAATCCATTTGAGCTATGCAGCTCACATTATGGAGAATGGAGAATTGAGCATTGCATATGTAGAGACTCAATAAAATTTGTTATGTAAATGAATCATGAGTTCATAAATGCTATATGCAACAGTGGTGAATTCAATACTCACAACCCTTCACAGAGCTTCCAGGCTATGGGGGGAGAAGAAAAGAGGTAATTCTAAAGAATTCTGTGACAGAAAACAACAAAAACAAAAAGACTTTGTGATGCTATAGGATCGGACCAGAGGGACTCCTGACTCAGGGGTGTGTAACTGGGAGGGCTTCCAGGAGGAAGCGCTATCAAAGTAGGATCCTGAAGGATGTGCAGGTGTTGGCTATGAAAATGGTTGAGGAAAGGGAAGAATATTGCAGAGAGAGGAGAGCCCATGCTCAGAGGCACCAGGAAAGCCATGCAAGACACAATCGGTCATGTAGGGCCTTAAAGAATCTGTGACGTTTGGGCTTTATCCTAAGAACGAAGGGGCCCACTGAAGGATTTAAATATATCAGTGATATGAACAGAAAAGTCATTCTCCATCTGGAGTTCTTTTCATATTGATACTCTTCACTTAATGTTTTGCAAATGGGGATGACTGTAACTGGATGCACTGTCTTTTTATGAGAGTATAGTGTTGGCATTACTATGTAATGCATATTGTCATGTTTTAAATGACTATGAGGCATATAAAATAATAATAATAACATTATTATTATTATTATAAATAACAGCAAACATTTATATCAAGCTTATAGAATATCAGAAATAGTGCTAAACTTTTTGTAAATTATCTGACTTAATTCCTTTGAAAAGTAATCTTCACCAGAATGATTAATTGATTGATCCAATTCACTAAAACCTTATACTCATGAACTAGGCCATTAGAGACTACACATGTCACACATGCATCATAACTCAGTTTGTGTGTGTGTAGAAACTGAAGACCAGCTTATCCTCTTGCTGAAGGGTTATTTTCCATATTCCAGTGCAATGGTTAAAGAAACTTTGAAATAAATCCTATTGGTGTCTCCATTTTATGGATTGAAGGAGTTCAGGATTAGATTTAAATCACATGCTTAGCTCACATAGGAGGCAAATAGTAGGGTCAGTATTGCAGTGCTGGTTTTTAGAGAAACTTCAAATTCAACCCAATTAGTCAGAAATAGTGATAATCAATAACTTAGACTTAGTGACATTGGAATGTCTTCATTTTAATGAAGAGTAGTATGGAAAAGATGAACTGAAACTATAAAGAAAGTAATAAGATTAGCTTTGTAACAAGGGTAGAAGATTGTAAACCATGGGATAAAATCATGAGTTTCCCAGTACCATTGGGCTGAGGATAGGATCTGGACGATTTGGCCAGTGGCATATTTGACCTACTTAATAATACCAAGCACAACCCGGGATTCGATCATAGTGAAACAAAGTTGCTTCTCCAGTACATTTTACCAGCCTTAATTATGTTTTCCTGGTGCATGTTCCTACTCTGGAAATCAGGAATCACTAATCTCACGTGTGATGGTTGCTTTAGAGGAAGGAAACAGTGTGCTCTTGCTAATTGCCTGCTTATTGGGCTGACATTTCTAAACCCACACAGCCCATAGCTTTCTGTTCAAGAATATTTTAGTGCAGCTAAATGAGCATATAACTGTTGATATACCAAATAAAAAGGTTGACTCACGTTACCCTGGAACCCATGCTGTATTCTTAGATGGTGTCACCTTACTGAACTTGGGCAACCTTAAAAATAATCTGCCTCTTCCTGGATCCTCCTGAGCTGCTCCATCCTGTCCCTCCAAAACCTAGAGGCCTGCTAAATGCTAACAACCAAAAAAGAGATGCTGTCATGTGGGAATAGTAAGCATGATAAGCTAAAGAAAGCAGAGAGATTTCTTGAGAATAATTGAATTTAATGTCTTATTCATAGAACAGACTTGAACTGGAAGGGAAGACGAAATTGATTTTTATGTGGCTTACTGGCTGTGCCTGCAGGAACCAAGCTCTCCTGCTCATGCAGCAGTTGTGATCATGGATCATCGTGCTGTGTCGGTTGCTCAGCTTCTCCTCCTGTGACAGTCCTCACTCTCCCCTCTTCAGCTCTGGTTGTAGCACAGGCCACAAATAAATTGCTAACATTTAAGTGCATCTGTTGCAAAGACAGAAGCACAGAGGACACTGGGGAAATTTCAAACCAAATTTTAGGACTGAGCTCATAAAAGCATGCACCATCTGTGGAATTTTGCTCATATGCATCACTATAATGGGGTGGGGAGGGGGCAATAGAGAAGGAAAAAAGAGAGAGATAAAGGATTGCATAGTAACTGGATTTAAAACCAAAGTCTCTCTTCTCAGATCAGTTCACAGGTGGCGTTTGGGCCAGGGAGAATCCCAAATACCTTTTCTCACACTGAGAGGTCTGGCCTGTGTACTTAACTTTACAAATATGTTACCTCAAATTCACTGTGCGCTTGTCTAAACACAGCCCCCTACCCCTAACCCAATATGTTACTGACCCTGTGCAAGATTCAAGACTTTCCATCTTTCTTCCTGCTGGTTTGCTGGGGCTGAATCTAGCGCTTTCCCTCCCAACACCCCTGTGGCAAAACAAAACAAAAAACAAAAACAAAAACAAAAAAACCCAGATCATTTTCTGATAAGCACTTTACATTTCTATAGTGCAGGAAAAGGGAAGTTCCTTCAGAACCTCTTTATAGATGAGCACTCTCATTGTCTAACAAGCTTTTCATTGTTTGTGATTTTCATTTCCCTCCACAGTTCAGGGCACTTCGGAGAAAAATTTCTATTCAGCACTTTTCCACTCATAATTCAAGAAAAAAGAGTCATGCAGTATAATAAGAATAATTAGCTCTGACTGAAAATAAAGAACTTGGCACCACCAGCCCCTCCACTGCACACAGTATCCATTTATCGTTTTTGTGTACTCTCTGTCAAGGCTAATTAATACTTCTGTAATTACTAACCTGTTGAAAGAACAAAGGAAAATGCAATGCAGTACTTCAATAAATAACACTGTTTCTTCCACTACCATCTCAATAAAACTCTTTTAGAACTAAATCGGGCCCCACACTCTTACAGTTAAAATCTGCTGTTGTTTGTCCTCAAGAGTATGACCAGCTATTATAGGAATGATTTTTCATGTGATGTCGAGAAGTGGGGGTTGAATTTCTTTAATTTAGATTCTTGTAAAATAAAGATAGCTAGGAGCGACGGTACCGTGCTAAATAAGGTTCAACATTTATGCATACATTTCCTTTTCATTAATTCATTAACCTTAGCTCAGTGTTGGGACAAGCACTGTGTAAATGACCATATGCTTCCTCTATTATGCATCTTAATACAGACCAACGGACATTTGTCCCCTCTTTCAAAGAAGAGATACTGCTGATTATGCCAAACCTAAGTGGAGAAATGTGTAGACAAATATATTTCACTGGCCCCCACTGAAAGAGAATTCCAGTGCCTCAGAAATAACAGGTTTGCACGGAAAAGAGTGTCCATACCAGACACACGGGTTAGTTAGATATATTTATTCTTCAACCCAAATGGCTTTCCTCCCTTCCTCTCTTATTAAAATATAAAAATGAGAAATCTTGTTAAAGAGATTGTTAAATCATTGTCACTAATTTCTAAAGATGTCACTGCTATAGAGGCCTCTGGAGCCTCAAGGTAAGGTTTGACTCAAGAGTGATGGATCCTACTGAGAATTCCGGGGGCCTTTACTGCAGTTGGGGAAAGTAAAGGAACAGGGTAAGCTTCCTTCCAAGTCATCTGGAAGGCTGGAGAATTATCCTTATAAACCTAATTAACAAATTGGTTGAGTGACCTGACATAAGCATCTATGGTCACAGAGTCAGTGTGGTGAGAGAACAGAGAAGGAGATTATTTACTATAAAACGGATTTACCCTCAAGTTGCAAATCTTATAGATTATGAGCTAAGGTTTGACTAAAAAGGTGGGGACTGTCCTGGCCCAAAAGAGGGCTTGAGTATTCAGGTATTATGAGAAAAGTTTGAGTAAATGGATACTTATCCTATTGGTAATATAAAAGTGAAGTGAAATATTTAGAAATTGGTTTCTAAATTTCTAAATATTTAGAAGTGACTCCCAAAATGGCGCAGTTTCTAGAGGAAAAGGGTCCAGAGAAGGAAATAAGGACAGAGCAGGTGGCCCTGGTATCCAAAAAGGAAAGTAATTGCCTTATCTGCCACATTCAGGTGTACCCTCGGCTCCAGTCCAGTGATAAAAATTTCTTGCAATGGGGCCAACTGGAGGGGGCCTCTTCAGTCCCATGCAACCATTTGGAAGCCTGTGACTGGCTCTGAATCAGGGGTCCTTTGACTCAAGGGGGAGAGGGTAGCTCAATGACTTAGCTACTGACACTTGCAGCAAGCAGATTTGGGAAGCTTTTCCTTGTTGGGACACTCTTTGGCCCAGTGGCCAGGTCAGCAGCAGATGATGCACTTTGTTGAGTTCTTTCCTGTTGAGAGAGGCTTACTCTTGGACTTGGGCTGTGATTGGCTTTGAAAGGCCACTAGTACCTGGGCAATCCCAGCTTCTGTCCTTTCCTTCTTGTGAGCCTGGCCTCTAACACCTGGTCCAGTAAGTTCTGAGAGTGTAGATGGTGGGACTAATTTGGGAGGAAGCAGAGTGGCTGTAAGGTAATAGTGATGTAGAACAGAGTAAATTCCAAACGTAGGAGAAACTCAAACCTAGCACTAAGAGAAGAAGGTTCTTGGTGGAGTATAAGAAAGAATTCAAAGGTACACTAAAGTTTAAGTCAAAAGGAAAGTTCATCAGAAAATAGGCAACACTCCATAAGGTGTGCTGTCCTCTCAGAGGTAGAGAGTGAGAGAGCCTAAGAGAGACTCAGAGGGACAGAGATAATAGAGAGAGACAGAGAGAAGGCCCTGAGAAGGACTGAAAAACACTGAGAGAGACTCTGAATGTTTGGGGAATTTAGTTTATAGACTTATCCATTTTCTGGTTACAGGAATATGTCATAGCTTCTGGTTCATTGTTTGGAGGAAAATATGGAGACTCATAAGAAATTAGTTTAATTCAAGACAATTGTACTCAGCTGTTGATTTAAAACACAGAAGATTATTTTGATGAAGCCCAGAATTTTTGTTTTCTACTCAGAAAACTTTTTCATAGTATCAGTAGCAGTCCGAAGTTTTAAGAAACATCGTCTTATTCAGCAGAGAGAAAAAACACAACTCTAATTTTGTATTAGTTTACTTTTGATATTTAAGTTTCAGCTTGACTATATATAAAATTTCCCTTCCCACACTAATGGCAGTTAAAAAGTAAGCAAAGCAGTAATTCATGTGCTCTTGACAGTTTTATAGAGGCCGAGGAAAGATGGGGTTAGGGTACAGCTTCTAAGTCCAGCCACTTGTATTTTAAAAGTGCCCCTTTTTTCTTTAGTTAACCTCAGCCTTATGCAGTAGTGTCTGCATTTACATTTCTGGCTATCTGCAGGACCTTGAAAGTTGCTGAGAGTTAGAAAAAAGTTTCTAATGATAAGTAAAAAAAAAAAAAGCCATTAGCAATTTTAAATTGGTAAACTTAGGCTATAATTACAGAAGAAATAAAAATGAGTGCACATAATAAAGTGGGAAAACTTAGAAAGTAAAAAGAGTGGCTTCAGAGAAAGCCTGCATCTAGAGTGGTAGATTTTCCCAGGGGAAAATGGCACTGTGAGTGCCCAAAGATAAGTTGGCAGTGGCCACGTGTCTGAAACAAAGGAGGTAGGGGAGGGAAAGAGAAGAAATGTATCTCTGTCATGAGAGACTATGCAATGTGACTTTATGGCATGAGATAGCCACCCATTCTGGCTTTGGGGAAGGGCAATTTTGTGGCCCTTTGGCAGAGAGATTCCTTTCCATTGAGGGAAATGCTGCTCCCTCTGGCATGGGAGAGGAACTTAGGACCACAGGTGAAGAAATTAGGGAGGAGGATGGAGTTGTGAGAAAGGGAGACCCGCATCCCAATGAGAGGGGAGAATGAGAGGAGAGATGAAAGAGCCTCTAGCCAAGAGAAGTTTTCGGTGAGGCCTAGGGCTCACCGAAAGAAAAATCTGAGTCACGGGCACCAGAACCTGTTACCACTGGGATGATGTGAAATCTGGCATCGTTCCAGCAGCGTGGGGGAGGATGATGGTGCTGTGTGTTGTTTACCAGTTCTTTCTCACCAACACAGCAAAGAATTACAGTTTGGCGAGATTTAGAAAAAGTAAGATTTATTGAAAGTACATTTTAAAAGGAGACAGGCCACACTAAAGAAGGCTACAGCCCTGTGGAATTTGGGAGGTGAAGAGATAAGACAGAGTACGCCCCAAGGGAGGAATGGGTTTTCGGCAAGGAGAGCTGTAGCAACGCAGAAGTGGGAAGGTGTGTTTATAATGGGGTCATGACGGGAGATCCTAGATGATCCTCCTAGATGATCCGAATGTGAGATTACCTTGACTGACAGTTGCCTCCTGTGCATGTGCATACCCAGAATTCAGTCTGTTATGATTAGATTCATGAACTTTCAGGCATAGTCATGATATTATAATGGTAGCATAATGAGGCCAAGGTTGTGGACTGGTTAGGGTAGTACTTTCTGTGCATGCATTTGTGGCTGTTTAGCCAGCAGCTATTACGGCCTGAGTGCTCTAGGATTTGGGATTATAATCCTAAAAGGGAGGTGTTTCTGGGAGATTTTTAAGGAAGGTCTTCAAGAGAGATTTCTGGGGTTACAGAACTGTGCCTTTGCTCCTGTCACTCATGCCTGACTACCTACCTAACAAGGAGGTATAGAGAACACGAAGGGTTCAACAACTGAGATGTCATTCTGACTTCCAGGAAGAGAATAAAAGAGGATTTTTGTCAAGATACTCAAATGGACTATTTATAAGAAGAAGCAATGACCACCAGGAGTTAGCACTGATTTGCTAAAAGCAAATCACGTCAGACAAAATTGATTCTTTTTATTGACAATGTATCAGGCTTGCAGATAAGGAAATAAGCTAGACTTTGAACCTTCATTCTTAGTCTGTATTTGGACCTTCATTAAGGAGCTCACAAAATCACTCATAATAATCTTGTTGAGGAGTTGGCAGATGATTAGCTGAATATTAGTACTAGGCATTATTATTAGTTATTACAATCAAGTTAGAACAACAGGAAATATTTAGACAGAAGAAGAAAACAGGGCAATAAAGAATTGGGCAATATATACGAAACAATAGAAAAAAAAATATTTTTTGTCCAGACAAAAAGATCTTTAAATATGTATGTCATTTTATGCGGAAGGGTGATTGGACTTCTGTATGGCACCAATGAGTAACATTTGGACCACACTGGGAAGAGTGACAGAGACCCAGATTTTTGTTCAACCATCAGAGCTATCTAAAGATGGAGTAGTTTACCTCAGAAGGCTCAGTGAATACCTCATTACTTAATGCATAAGCCATAAAATGAATTTAAGGACCAGATGGATAATCAACCAAAATGACTTTGAAAGTGGCTACTTCACAACTGAACAGAATTATACAGTTTGCAGCATCTTCACATATCTCTTGTCTTAAATCCCTTCCAGGCAACCTGGCCCAGAAAGTTTTAGGTGAAGGGGTTGAGCACACATTGAACTGGTCTAGGCCAGGGCTCCTGAGTATGGATTAGAAAGAAGCCAAACACTATATTTTGGATGAAAGCCATTTCAGGAAGCTTCAATGTATTTTGGAAAAGATTATATTGAAAGAGGAGGTAAAGGAGCAATGAGGACCTCTTTAGAAGCAAAGTCTGCAACTCGTATCCTCATTTTTCAGAAGATGAACCTGAGGCTCAAAGAGATGATATTAAATGTCTGAAGCCATACAACAAGCATAAAGCAGAGTCAGGCACACAACACAGGTCTTCTGACTCCAGTGGACTACATCACACTGAGAACGCAAATAGCAGATCGATAGTTAACAGAGATCAATGTATCTTGCCACCCTGGTATCCTCTTGCCCTGATTTCTATAATTCCTGCAGCTGTAGATAACTGTAAAACCTTCTGAGTTTCCCCATGAATCCACTTGTAGACCTGCCTGTTGCATATAGTTTTGAGGTAGAATTTGTCATGCTACCAGATCTTTTTTTAGACACTTGTCTCCAAATCATATTAGATGGACATTCATTTGCCCTTGTTTTAATTACAGACTGAAAGAAATCATCCCAGCCTCTGAGGAGTTGAACATTTGTAACTACTCATTTGCAATTAGACAACTTAGAGTTATTGGCCCAAAAGTAAGATGAGTTCTTAATCAGTCTGCAGTCAGAGCCCAAAGTGGAGGCTGGGCCCAACTGCTTAGAAGTGTTTTGACTTACTCATTCACCTGGATACCAGTGTAATTATTTTGGAAAGAAAACCCTCCCTCACATTTACATTTACAGCTTTAAAAGCTTGCAATTTGCTAAATCATTTTTTGGGGTTAATCAATGTTACCATTAAGAAACCACTGCTTTTCCTTTTAAAATGATATTTTAAAAACTGGTAAAGACATAGCTACATATAATAGATAAATAAAAAGCTATGAATATGTAAAGAGGCCGAACTAATCATTTTTAGGCATAAATTATTTCAAAGAACCCAAATTACTGTGCGATAATGAGAAGAGTGTCTTTCACTTTACAACCATTGTTAAGTAGGGCACCACACTTTTTGGAACACAAGTCTTTGCTTTCCAAAGTCCATTGAGGCTTGTAGTGAGTTAGGAGAATAAGGAAGGAATTTGGGGGTAAAGTTTTACTCTCACCTTAGTTGAGCATTATTAAGAGCTGTCAGAGGAGTAGAGGCTTATAAGGAGGGGTTCTAAATCTTAATTCCTGGGGCTTTTGTTGTGACTATTTTATGGGGGGCATTTGGAATTTTTAGAGGACTTTTATTGTCTAATTTGTCTAGTGTGAGTAATTATGCAATGAGGAAGGTAATTTTGAAAACCTTGTAGAACAAAAGAAATAATAGCGTTCAGTTTAAACCAGACTCTCAGAATAGCATGTTGAACTACCTTGTTTATCTTTCTTGAACCTGCCTCTACCTCCCTTCTCTCTTCCCCTTCCATTAATCTCACTCAATAGTCATGTTCCATCTCAATATCTAATTCACTCTATTATGTATCTTATTGTCTCATATTTCACTATCTAATTGAGGGAATCTATGAGAATATCTCCTTGTTACTTTATACTATATATTGTGGGAGATATAAAAATTTGTTGGACGTAGTTCTCATTTAGTTTGGAAGAGTATACCTGTATAACAATTGAGACAATCAGACAATTTAAAGACAAGCAATGGTAAATTTATGGCACTTGGTACAAATAATTAGAGCTACATAAATTCAGAAAAAAAACCTCTTTGGGCTTAGGCAGTCACGGAAGCCTTCTCAAAGATGAGAATTGAATTGAGTAATCCATGGTGGCTTGGGTCCATATAGAAAACAAGTCCACAAAACTATACTTGAGTGGCTTACATACAAGTGTTACTCATCTGCAGCCATTTAACTGCAAAATGGCTCATTCTAACTGCTATACGCTTTAGTTTATTTGTGAGTACTCAACATACTTTCTTATTTCTCTATGCCCCAGTACACCTAACTGGACCTGTTTATATATTACTGTGCTATAATTATTTTTGGATTCAAGATAGGAAGCCAGTTTTAGGTGAGCCAAGGCAAGGTACAAACAATAATGGAAAGGTTAGCATGGAGGCCATTTATGTGAAAACAGTTGAGCTGTCAGGAGCACAGGAATGTCTGAAATCAAAACAAAGGTAATAAATATTAGATAATAGATTGAAACTAGATGGGTCATGGCATTAACAGTCATGTAGACATGAGTTTCTGGGCATATGGACACCTTAATACTAATTCTGTCTTCCACAGACTGTCTCGTGGACTTTATGCTGGACCAGAACTATGGCAAAAATTGGATAGGCTAGACTCGAAAACAGGAAGTAATTACTTAGTAGAGAAAGTAATGAGATTATGCTGGTGTAGTAAAGCATATGGGGCAAAACATAAAGGCTAATCTTCATACTCAACGTGCTTTGGAGGGCCTCAACTAGTGTAAGGTTTACCCAGCTCAATTCCAGATAGAGCAAGAAATTATGTGATATTTTTAAAAATTGGTTATGGGTAAAAGTGGTCATATTGGTCCTGAAATACACTAACTGGAGCTCTTAGGGCACGAATCAACAGCCCAGGAATACCAAATACCTGCAAGAAATTCCTGGTCGATTTTTCACGTACATCTAACGGCACCATTCATCTTCTCAGTGTAGACAAACCTGATGATTTTCAATGAAAGTGCTCATGTAAAACCTTTAAAAACTAAGACCTGCATGTTCTTCATGAAAATGTAAGAGTCCCTGACATTTAGGGTAACAGAAGGAGTTGCTCTGATATTCTTTTCTAAATTTACAAGATTTGGCTAAAACCCCAAGCGTCTGTCCTATCACAGTGGAGTATTAGTCACTCTTTAAAAGATTTAGCGTACTCGGGTATGTGAGTATGTTAAATGCCATGAACTGTGTGACTGGTGGGAAGATCCATCCCCCAGATTCAAGCTCAAGCAATTTTTAATTTTTTAAAATTATTGATTATATGAAGTAATTTAGCTGAGAACTAACCATTCAAATCCTTTGTGAGAGGAAGAACAGAGTAACAGAAGGGAATCATAGAGCATTCATTACAGTTGAAATGGTCTTTTAAAGATTGTCTAGTGTAGCATTCTCAAAAGGTTTTCCCACTAATTCTTAAGGATGATGACATATTTCTAGGAGAAGGATTCTGAGATCAAATGATTTGTGGGCCATCAAGTTAAGCAAAGCCAAATCAGTTTCTTTGCTGTAGGACTTCTTAGAACCTATCATAGGCTAATATGCTCTATGAATCAAGAGGGCTACAAGCTTATTTGACTGAGACTTTTTTCATTTTGTGGACATGGTGTTATAAGAAATGTTGATTTATTTTCTTTTCATGAAAGAAAGCAAGAGTGATAGAGGGCTTTACTTAAAGTTACAAAACTACCTATATACAAATAGCTATAAAATAATTTACTTGAATGATGGACCATGATGGTGGAATAGCACTGCATGAAAAATAGGAGAAGGAAAGGATGGTGGCCATTTTTGAGGCAATCGATTGCTATATATTTGAGTCGCATTTGGCAAAGAGGCATAGAGACAGAGGAAACATCCCTACACTGACCAGACTGGATCAGTATATATGATCTATCGGACCATGCAGCACACTCAGGCAAGGCCACAACTCCTAAGTACCAGAGAAATGCACCATTGGTCATCTTCATATTAACTATCATTCACATGGATATTTTGTCCTTAAGAGTAGAACTGGATGAGTTTCCAGGGGGAGTGCGTGAACATTTAAATTGGCTTATAAATCTTCTGGGAAATAACACAGCGTATATTAGTAACACATTCTTTGTTTTTAAATTCGCACTGGAACATTTTTCCAAGCATATCTGGAAAAATACTTTTAGAGAGGGACTTACTTTCCATTAATAATTTTAAGAGGAAAAGCTTATAGTAGGATTTGTGACCCACAGATCCCAAAGTGTTACATAAATAATACAAGAAACTGCAAAATGATCTTATGTAAAGTCACTTCACAAGATGCATGTTTAATTAGCACCTACTAATAAAACAGATGCATGTGAAATTATTTAGGGTGACATGTACTATTCTGAACAATACGATATCAGCTTAGGATGCTAAGGGCATGCAACATAACCTGTTTTTAAATGAGCGTTCTATCACCAAACAAAACAAGAGACAGCTTGTGTTTTATATATTTCTGTAGAACATCATTATTCAACAATAAATGCAAAAATAAATTACAAAAAAATAAACTTTAAGCAGGAACAAATTTAAAGGCATAGGTTTTTTTCAAATTTAGCTGTTCAAGGATTTTATGTGAAAACTAAGAGGTAAATCAATTCCATACCAGTTATTTTAAAGGCAAAGCTTTAGTACTTTCCTTTTAACTTGACCACATTATTTCAATGTAGTATAAGAACTACTTTTGAAGAATAGCCCAGGGCATTTATAAAAATATGACTCTCAAATTCAGAACTTATTTTGGCTTTGTAAAAGCTCAAAAAGTAAGCTTTCTTTTAGTTAAAATAGGTTATCTTTCTCTACACACACACACACACACACACACACACACACACACAGAGTCAAAGAAATAAATGGCAAATCAGATGGTGAAAAAAAAAGCATAGAGAATATACAGCAGACTGCCCTTAGGACTGTCCTGGGAACTTCTGAAGGATTGCTTAAAAACTCCTTGTTAATAGCTATGACATTTATGATTAGAACAGCTGTCAAAGGCGGTCTCGAATGGGGGAAAACCCCCACAGAATCTTGAGATATAAATATGGAAAGGTCAAAGGGAAGCTCCTCCCACTTGCCTTGAGACCATCCAGGGTGGTGACTGTGATTTATTATGAATATCTGACCCTCATATCTTTTTGATTTTAGGACCAGCTGTGTTGCCTCTTTCTCACCCAGCAACTGGCTCTTCCTATAGCCCCATTTTCTTGCCCTTTCAACCTACCCCTGCCCTTGTAAGTCACTGCTGAGCTGCCACGGGTCTTACTGTGTAACATCAGAGTGTGACCCTAAAATAAATTTACTGCTAAGCTAAAATGGGTGAAAGAATCTGAAACTTACTCTGACCCGTAAGAACTATGGATTCAGAAATCAATAATGAATTTGTTCCCTTCTTTCTCCATGTAAAATTCAGAAAATACTTTGGGCACTTGATGTATTCAAGATGCTGAACTGGGCAATACTATGTGAAATAGGCCTGTTCTTAAGGAGGTTACAATCTAGTAAACATCACAATGAGAATTTTTTTCGGAGAATGAGAATGAGGATGGAGGTAGAACAAGAACTTATAGATGTGTAATTCCCACCCTAGCAAGGCAGGCTATACCTTTGAAGTTAATGAAGTACATAAAATCCTGGCCTAATTGGAGAGGTGTATGTTGTTGCAGCTCTCCAACTGGTTTCACGCCTTCTCATTATATTTTTGATTAAATATTTCCAAGGTAGTTGTCAGTACCATACACTGCAATGCTGTTATGCACTCACATCTGATGCGGTAGAAATGATTTATTTGTGCCATCATAGCAAAAAGGATTGAAAATACTGTATTTAGATAAATTGAAGTTTTATCTACAACATGAATATATTTTAAATGCAAAAACCTCACTATTAAAAGGAATATAGTGATGTTTCATAAACTGAAAAATACTTTTGAAATGTATATATTAACTTCATAAATTCTCTGGCTTAAAGTGTGTATTTGATTCTCGAAAAGAAAGACATACCTATGCATATTTCCTAAGTGAAAAATTCTAACGTTGACTTAAGCCTTTGAATCTCAAATTCCATATACTTTATATATGACCCTCATTTTCTTTCAGCTTCACTTTTCACACTTATTTCACCTGTTTTATTTTTCTTCTTATAAGTTTTCATGTAAGGTATCTTAAATCCTTTCTGTAACTAAATGAGGTATTAATAAATACAATATAGCTATATGTTTTCTTTCTCTCTATGACGCAGCGTATCCTAATGTTCATATGTCAGATCTAGTTTAGAGACAGAAGAACCTTATTTGATTCCATGGTACCATTAAAAACATTCACTAACTGGACATTGGTAAAACCTTGTTTTGTTTATAATTTATTAACAGTCACTTTCTGTTAAGAACGAGTACCTTTTGTGGCCTTAAAAAGCAGGACAAATGTTTTTGCTCTAGGAGACACGATTAACTTGTTATGTCTGAAGGGTGTTTCTGATATAACTTTTGCATATGAATTTTAAAAATCCAGGCTGCCAGCTCTTTAGCCTCCCTGAGCATCAGAGGCCGAGAAAACAACATTTTTAAACCTTTTATGTATCAACAGAATAAAATATTTTGAAGACACACTCGTCACATATGGCTATCCCAGAATATCACAATCCATGAATATGAGTGTTATTGTTTTTTGTTCTGCAAGAAAGCTTCACACGCTCTTTCACAGATATGCCAAGTATAGCTTGATTCATAATAGATTCATAATAGATGCTGAAAGATGGATACATGAACTGACTGCAAAGTAGTTACCCACGTTTTATTTGCTGTTGACAAAGCTAGCAGCAGTTTCTTTGCCTTGGAGTGGAAATAGGAAAATTTAACTATTGGTCTGAAAAGCAAGTTAGAGGAGAGTAGGAAACCGAATCTAACTGTGTGACAAGGTGACTTCACTATTCTTTACCTCAGTGAGTCCTCCAGGAAGTACTTTAAAAAAATAATTTCTCTCCACTAGAATGTGAATGGTAAAGAAGAAATCAGTGGTAAAAATCCTTTACTATGCTTTGAGGAAAGATATGATAAGATATAACTATCCTAAAGCCAATATTGTATGCTTTTTGTTTTGTTTTGTTTTGTTTTGCTTTGCTTTTGAAATACAGAAAACCCAAGGAATCACAAAACCTGAGTTCTGGTTGCCACTCTCCCATTGACTGTCTGTATGACCTTGGACTTCAGATTGTCCATATGATTCATTCAGTCCACCAGCATTTATTAGAATGTTCGAGGCACCATTCTGGATATGAGATAGAGCTTCTGTTCTTTTGGCACTTGTAGTCACTAGACTATGAAAGAGAGAAAGTATGTATAAAAACAGAATATAGAGTGGTAGGACTAAGCACTATGAGAGTTTCGAAGTTTGAATTAAACCGTTTGTAAGGTCTTTCTTAGATTCATGATGCTATGAGGGCTAGGGTACTTCTGGGAGCCTTGTAATTATTCTAGTTTAAAATTAGGGCTTCTGGATTTGGGGTTATGGGTTTCCTGGTAAGAAATTCTTAACCTCTTTGCTTTGCTCCTTCTCTGTAGTAGATAATTAGTGAATGAGTAGACTGTGGTTACCCATCCCCTCCCTAAAGGATGTAAAGTGATGGGAGGTCTCTGAGGAACTGTATCTCTAGCCACTTCTCAGAAAGGCTCCCAAGGACTGAGGAGACCCATCATCTCTGCTCACAGCAATGGCCAACAGTAAGGATTAGTGATGGTTCTGACCAGGGTAACTATACAGGGGCAGATTCCAGATGGAGAACTCCATGTGCATTTTTTTCTTTAACTCTTTACGGTTATTGCTTCTGTTGACCACCCCAAAGTCTGCCTGTGAACAAAGCCAAGGTTAGAAAAAAGAACACAAACTATGGAATTAAACAGATTGGAGTTTAAATTCTAGGTCCATTACTTACACGTTGTGTGAACTTGGGCAAGTTATTTCGCCTCTTTGAGCCTCAATCTCTACACTTATAAACTGAGAATAATACCTTATACTGTATACTTCGATAGCATATGCAAAAGACCTAGTAAAATTCTTGGCAAAGAAAATGTTTAAGAAACGCTGTCTCACTCTCTTCTTCCCAGAATCCCTTATTAGTTGGTCAACCAGAAATTATTGACCACCATCAGGAGTCAGGGGAGGAAGCTACGAGCAAGTTCCCTTGAGGACGACTCTGGTAGCTGTTCTGGTGCTGCCCACCTCTTTTTAAGATTTAGGTCTTCTGAAGAACCATTAGAACATCCTGAGAGCTGCAATTGCAAAGCATACCTGGGTAACATCTCATGGTGTTCCAATTCCTTCTGCATCCTCTGCTTTTTTTCCTTCTTTCTATTCCTAATGTATTAAGAAACTCTTTCCAAGTCTTCTTTATAGCGCCTTCCCCCCAGAGGAGATATGAACATGCATATAGATCACCTCCCAGAAGTTTTGAGAGAGACCCCACATTAACAACATTAGATGATCTTGACTTGGCTTACATTTGTATATGAAATGCTATAATTATGGTAACAGTTTCATTCAAGAGAAAAATATAAGATAAATATGATTTAAAATATTTAGCTGGATTCAGTGAAGACTAAATTTAATAAGTTATTAAAGAATATTTTAAGAACATCTTCAACCTGTGAGCTTCATGTAAAAATATTGGAAGAAAAATCAAAACAAAAGAAATATGGAAATTATAAAATACTTCTTTATAGTTCATAGTCCTACTATGCTATAATGTTTTTGTTTCCTTAATGCATTGATAAGACAGCAAAATCATCTGTCTAATAGTATTTGTTTGCAATGAAAATGACACTTTGCTAGAGCAACAGGAAAACAAAATCACATTTTAGTTAGGAAAAAAATTTCTAAATTTACAATTATCTTGTGGTCTGTCCCACTCAGAAATGTCAGGTGAGGTAAGAATAACTATCCATGTCCCACTCAAGAATCCTGAGGGCAAGAAGGAGAAAATAAATAAGGCAATGGAACAGAAGAAATGAATGAGGCCCACAAGAAACTGAAGTCTAGTGAGCTAACCTCTGCTAATCTTTTTCAAATGCTCTTCCCTTATGACTTACTCATGGATCAGAAAGAAATAAACCATAGCACCTCTGTAATTTTTTCTAAGTCATCAATTGCCATAAAAACTGGCATAATGGCAAATTTTGTTCTCTCCTATCTTCAGCATCTTTTCTAACAGACTTCTAAAGATGTTCGATTCAGATTGCGTTAAAACATAGGTGACTGGTAATCTGCTCTCTCGTCTCATAAAAACTTATGACAGGGAGCCTGAAACCCTACTCATGCCTGTTTGGAATTTGCAAGAATGAGTGTCCTGGGAAGAAACCTCTAAAATAGGGGTACTTATGCTCTCAGGGGGTAATAGTAATCTTGGGAGATATTAGTACCTGATGGCATCAATAAATTGAATGGTGTTTGTCTTGTTAATATTATTCAAAGTTTTGGTACACAGAATATTTTAATACAAACTTGGAGGGGTAGAGCCGCGCGCGCGCGTGTGTGTGTGTGTGTGCGCGCACGCGCGTGTGGGTGTGCGCGCGCACGCGCACGACAGAGAGCAAGAGTGAGAGCAAGAGAACGACAGCAAAAGGTAAAAAAGGAAACAAAAAATGTACCTGCTTGAAGCTCTGACCCCAGAGCCTAAGATATATTTTTTTACTCTCCTTTGCCATTACAAGATAATTCAGTAGAAATATTTAAAAACCACTTTCCTAAACAATATAATTTTCTTTTCTCCACCATACTAGCGTTCTAATGTACCCTCGAACACCAAGCTCATTGCAATATTTATAAGTGGAGAGTTGTTGCTGAGTTGTTATAATTTTGAAGAGCAGCTCGGTAAAGATGAGTTTTCTAAGATGTGTGGGGGAGTAGAAAGGGGAGAAGAATGTGAAATGATGGAGGGAAGTGTTCGTCTGAGAGGTGGGAACAAACACTGACCTCCTCACATCCTTAGAGTGAATAATTACATTTCCACTTCTCTGGGAAGAACTTTTGAGGTAAGGGCTGGTATTTTTCAATTCTAGGAAATTAAATTAACGCCACAATTTTAAAACTTCATAGAAACCACTGCAGTGAGTAGAAGATGGAAAGGGGTGATGGGGAGACTTTTATTCCCTTGATTGATCTGTTCTTTGCTTTGGCTCTTAACTGGGTCACTGTACTAGCAGGGGGCCTTCAGCTTCAAACTGTGTTTTTTCACTGTTTCTAGTCATTTTATGGAAGGAGAAACCTTCCTCTTTAATGAAGGCTCCCAACTACTTGTTATCTGGAAGAAATCTTAGTTAGAATTGGGTCATCCTTAGAAAGAATCTGAAGGAAATGTAAGTAGGAGGAGGGAAGGACTTCTTGAAAGGAGGTCGAATCACACTGGTAAAAGTCACAGTGGAGATGAGCTGTTTCTTAGAATCACTCTCTGCTTCCTAACACAACTATCATCATGCTAGTTTCAGCCACTGTCATAGTGATTCCTGCAACAACACCATTCATTTCATCCATTTATACCAGAAACTTTGATTGACTGCCTGTACATGTTGACATGCATGCTGGAGATACAAAGATGAATGGATTCTTTTTTAAGAAAGTTCATGTCTAGAGAGTAACCAACACATAAATAATCATAAGATCATTTTTAAAAGTAGTGACAGATACAGACTCAGGGCATCATGGGAGCTCCAAAAATGGTCACCGAACTGTGTTGGTAGTGATCATCATGAATGTTTGAGATGGATACTTCCAGGAAAAGATGATGGAGGAGAACATCCTGGCTCCTGTCTACTTCTTCAAATTCATCTAATTCCACTCTTTTCCGACTCACTGTGCTCTAGCCTCTCTGGCTTCTTCTTCTTTGTTGTTGTTGTTGTTGTTGTTCTTCGAACGTGCTATGCTCTTTCTTGGCTTAGAGCTGTTTCTTTTACTCTTGCTATTTCCTCTGCCAGAGTGCTCCTCCTCTTGTCCTGGCTTGTTCCTTCTCATTCTTTATTCATATCCAGCAGCACCTCCTTAGAGAGGCCTTTCCTGACCACCTCAGCTAGTGTTCTGTGTTAGTCAGATAGGTTACGCCTTTTAATACATGTAATACACTCCAAAGACCTTCCATGATTTGATCCAGCTTTATTCCTCCAACCTTATTTCTCACTATTCTTTTATCTTTTGATGTTCCTCATGTGACTTTCTATCACCTTTTCTCTGATACTCCCTTGTTAGTAATGTTTTTACCTGATGTATCATCCTTCTTTTCCCCCAAGTGCTAGTTACATTTTATATCACCCATACAACTTTCCGCAATCACTCCAGCCCAGTCAGCATTCCCTTCCATGAATCTCTTTTTTGCATTGTAATATTTAATTAGCTATGATAGACATAGTTATACTTTCCTATATTATTGTTTCATGATTTGTGCCATAATTCTGCCTCACTGACAGTATTTTAATCTCCTGGAGTACAGAGACTACTCACAGAATTTTGACCTCTGTCATCATTCATTCATTCATTTTACAAAATTTACTGTGCATCTGACAAGCCAAAATCAGAGGTTTTATCTGCTCTGTCACCCTGTCCTCAGTTGTGCTTCTGAAAGTGACAGATACTGGAGATGCAAAATTACATAAGACATTCTTTTTTTTTTTTTTTTTGAGACACGCAGCCTTATGGGGAAAATGGGTAATTGTGGAACCAAAATTAGGGAGGTATTTCCTTTATATTAATATTTAGTAAGTATGTGTCCCAGTTGCAAAAAAGTGTACAGTGGGTCACATTTCCACTTGTCACTCTTGATGGTCTCTCATATAATCCATTGCTTAGAAAGAAACCTGTTTTAAATTCTAGCTAATGACTCTGTTTACATTTCTGGCATGTTTTAAAGCTTTCAAAGGAAACTAAAATTTCAGTTATACTAAAGGAAAATGCATTACAACCATGTGTTACAAGTTTATGATCAAGAAGATAAATCCCTAGATTCACATGGGTCTTATTGAAGCCACAGAAAACAAGTTGTTTGCTATTTATTTATTAAGTGTTAGCCACTGGCTGTGTGGAAATAATGGCCTGAGGATCATTTTTGGTCCTGCTGAATTATTCGAGGCAACCTGTGCTCTGAAGGGAAGCAGAACAGCCAGTGACTCCTCTTTTCCCTTTTTTTCCAGACTGGCTTTCCTATGCTTTTATGGTTGCTAGTTTCGATGTATTGTATTGTGCTTTCTGGAAGGGCAAAGAGGAAACCTGGGTAGTAAGATGACCTGTAGAAATCCTACAAGGGGATGGGATGGTCCAGTTTCCTCAATAAAGTCATCTTGTATCAGTTATTAAATGTTACCATGGTCATCCAACACTTTTATACTATGAGTCTATATAGATGCCCTTCTGTTCTGGGCAATCATAGTGAATCATGGTTCAAAAAAGGATATACATATATATAAATACAGTGCATTTATTTATTCAGTTATTTTAAAGAGTAAAAAATAAGAGGAAGATAGATGAGTGAATTCCACCTTCATTTCATTAGGAGTTTCTGTCTCCTCCGATAGGCCTTTGATAAACATAAAATGTCTCTATCCCTTCATTCTTTCATCTCTATTTTACCTAGCACCTTCTACAGTAGACTCCAAGGGATGGTTAGAGGGAGAAGGAAGAAATTTGGTGGCCTAGACAATTTCTAACATGGACATTGAGAGCTAAAATTGTCAGCTAGGTGTCTTAGCTTTTCTTTCTCCCTCTTTCTTTTATCATTCCCAATTCGACAACCTTGTGTGTGTCTCACTCCCCCAATATTATTGACTTACTGCCGATCCAAGGCAGATGTCTCCAAGCCTTTACTCTCATGTACTTCATGACACACATGTAACAGGGATAGTTACTGCTCACTAAAATTTCCATGTACTTCCTGTATTCCCAGCCTCCTTTGAGTTTGATTGTGGCCACATACTAATTCTGACCAATGGATTGGAAACCGAAGTGATAGGCAAAACTTCTGGGATAAGGCTGTTAAGAGCTCTATGTCTCTTTTATCCCTTTCTTTTATTGGATGACACATACTCCAAATGATTGACGAAGCTTCAGTAGGAAACTATATCAGATTTTATGTAAGCAAGAAACAAGCCTTTGTTGTATTCGGTCTCTGAGACATAGGGATTTCTCTATTGCTGCATTCAGTTTAATTATTCCAATAAATCCCATGACTAAAAACTATCTCAGGCTTTATGTGTTTCAAAATTTATTTTAAAATACTACTTTTTGAAAGCACATTTAAAGGACTTTAAAAATGTAAAGCCAGTCAGCAATAATTACTACACAGTCACAGCAGCAGCATAATTATGTCTTGCAACATCTATGGATTCATCCAGTTATTGCACTCCTTTCTGAATGCCCTTCACCATTGTTCCTGTTTGAAAAGGATTATTTGCAATCTGGCAAGATTCTCCTATAAACCTATGGGGCAAGTTTCGCATGTTTCAGTAAACATACAATATTTTTTGGTACTAGCTTCATATTATATTATACCTCTTAACTCTTTTTTTCTCTCCTAAATTAATTTCTACCTTTCTGACTTAGGGCTAACCAGGTAAGATAAGAAAGACAGAAGGAGAATCAGGAAGAGTATTTCTGGAGGAGAGTGGTAGAGAGGATGGCTCATTCATGAATTTTAGGTACATATGAGATATCTAAGAATTGTACCTCTTAACTCTATTGAAGCCAGTTATACAAGCCTCTATGATATATTGTATGACCCGCTCTGTCAAAATTTCTTCTATAATAACACATATTAGGGATTAAAAACCCTTAGATGTTACATATGGATAAAAATGCAGCAGTGTTTGTGGTGTCCCATATGCAACTAACCTATAGCGTGAAGTCCACATGCATCACATCATGCTTTTATTCCAGCCTGTCCCAAACTCTTCGGTCCCAATACTATCAGGATCAGAAAACTGAACTTCTATTACTACTGCTTTTCCCCAAATTTTTGCTCATGTTGTCCTCTCTAACGTTAACACCCTCCTTCTTTTGTCCTTTTACATTCCGTATTCTCTCTCTTTGTTCAACGGTCCTGTTCTATCTACATTTTAAGATCCAGCTCAGCCTCCTCTTCAAAACTTCCTAACTTTCTCATCGACGCCCAGAGTATCCTCTGCACAGCAAGTATCTAAGTACACTTCAGTGGCTTTTAGTATATTGATGGATATGTGCAACCATCACCATCATCAATTTTAGACAAGAAAAACTCCTACCCTTTAGCTATCACTCCATCTATATTACTATCTCATCCCTCCAGCCACAAGGAATATTAATCTATTTTCTGTCTCTATGGATTTGCTTCTCCTTGACAGTTTATGTAAATGAAGCAACATAATATTGTGAATAGCTTCCTTCATTTAGCATAATTTTTTCAAGTTTCATTTATGTCATAGCACAGATCAATATTTCATGCCTTTTTATTGTTGAATAATATTTCCTTGTACCAAAATACAATATTTTGTTTATCCATTCATCGATTGATAGACATTTGGGTCTTTTCTACTTTTTCACTATTATATATAATGCTGCTATCTATATTCATGTACAAGTTTTTGTGTTGACATATGTTTTTAATTCTCTTAGGAGTAGAATTGCTGGGTCATATAGTAACTATCTTTGACCATTCGAGTAACTGCAAGACTATTTTCCAAAGTGGCTGAACCATCAGCAGTGTATAGAGAGTTCTGATTTCTTCACATCCTTCCTACTACTTGTTACTCTTACTATTGGAGTCTAGCCATCTTAGCGAGTGTGAAATGATTTGCATTTTTCTGATGACTAATCATATTGAGCATATTTTCATGAGTTTGTTGGTCATTTGGATATCTTCTTTAGAAAAATGTCTGTTCAGATACTTTGCCTATTTTTTAATTAGGTTATTTGTCTTTTTATTACTGAGTTATAAAACTTCTTTAAAATTTCTAGATAAAAGTCCCTTATGAGATATATGATTTGCAAATATTTTCTCCCATTTTTTGGATTGTCTTTTCACTTTCTTGATAGTATCCTATGAAACACAGAAGTTTTGAATTTTTAAGAAATACAATTTTTCTATGTTTAATTTTGTTGCTTTTGCTTTTGGTGTTGTATTTAAGAATCTAATGTTGCATCCAAGGTCATGAAGATTTACTACTATGTTTTCTTGTAAGCCTTTTATAATTTTAGTCCTTACATTCAGTTTTTGATCCATTTTGACTTAAAGTTGCATATGGCATGAAGTAAGAGTCTGACTTCATTCTTTTATCTGTGGATATCCAATTGTCACAGCACCATTTGCTGAAAAATTATTCTTTCCTCTTTAAATTATCTTGTCACTCTTATTGGGAATTGATTGACTATAACTACAAAGGTTTAATTCTGTATTCTCAATTCTATTACAATAATTCACATTTCTACCCTTACAACAATACTACTGTCTTCATTACTGTTGTTTTAGAGTGAGTTTTGTAATTGGGCAATGTGAGTCCCCTAACTTTGTTCCTTTTCAATACTGTTTTGGCTATTCTGAGTCACTTGCCTTTCCATATGAATTTTAAAATCAACTTGTCAATTTCTACATAGAAACCAGCTGAGATTCTGGTAGAGATTGCATTGAATATTGTAGATCAATTTGGGGACCATTGCCATCTTGATATTATATTTTCCTATCCATGAACATGGGATATTTTTTTTCCATTTATTTAGATCTTCTTTAATTTCTGTAAACATACTTTATAATTTTTAAAGTACAAGTTTTGCACTTTCTTTGTTAAAAATTTTCCTAAGCAGTTTATTTTTATGCTATTATATATTGAATTGTTTTCTGAATTTTATTTTAGTATTGTTCATTGCAAGTATATAGAAATATAATTGATTTTTGTATACCGATCTTGTGTCCTGCAAGGTTTTTGCTTGTGGGTTTCTGCTTTAGTAGGCTTTGATTCTCTGTACCCACCAATTTGGGGGCAGTGGTTTTTCTTGTGACTTTACTTCTCTGACAGATCTAAGAAGATTTGTTGATTTTTTTCAGTTGCTCAAATTTTTTTTTTTAGGACAGTGATGACATCAAAGCTTCTTATATGCTGGACCAGAACCGGAAGTTCTGTTGAGTGTTTTTATCATGAAAAAGTGTTGGATTGTGTCAAATGTTTTTTCTGCATCTATTGAGATGATCACGTGGGTTTGGTTTTTTATTCTATTAACATGGTACATTACATTAACTGAATTTGGGATGTTAAACTGACCTTGCACTCCTGGGATAAATTCTACTTTGTCATGGTGTATTCTTTTCATATGTTACTGGATTTTGTTTGCTAGTGTTTAAGAATTCTTGAGTCAATAGCTACAAAATATATTGATCTCTAGTTTTCTTATGATGTCTTTGTCTAGTTTTGGTATGAGGGTAATACTTCTCTAGTAGAATGAGTTGGGAAGTGTTGCCTTCTCTTTAAGTAGTCACAAAGAATTGATGTTTACTTTTCTTTAAATGTGTATAGTATTAAGAGTATTATTTTTTTATAGGCCTATTCAGATTATTAATTTTTTTCTTGATTCAGTTTTGATAGTTCGTGTCTTTCTAGGATTTTTTCTATTTTATCTAAGTGATCTGATTTATTATCATACAGTTTTTCATAGTAATCCTTTATAGTTCCTCTTTTTCTGTAACATTGGTAGTAATGTCCCCTCTTTCTGATTCTGGTAATTTGTCTTCTCTATTTCTTGGTCAGCCTAACTAAGAATTTGTCAGTTTTATCTTCTCAAACATCCAGCATTTGTTTCCATTGATTTTCTCCATAGTTTTTCTATTTCATCAATTTCTTCTTTAATCTTTATTACTTTCTTACTTCTACTCGCTTTAGGTTTAGTTTGTTCTTCTTTTTCCAATGCCGTTAGGTGGAAGTTTAGCTTATTAATTTGAGAGAATCTTTGTTAATATAGGCATTTCACCTATAAGCACTGCTCTAGCTAAGTCCCTTAAGTTTTGATATGCTGCGTCTTCATTTTCATTTGTCTCACTGTATTTTCTAATTTACCTTTGATTTCTTTTTGACTCATTTTTTTGTTTAAAAGTGTATTCTTTAATTTCCACATATTTGGGAATGTTCTAGATTTCCTTTGTATTATTTCAATCTTTGAAAATTTATTGACTTGCTTTGTGGCCTAAGATATGAGAGATACTGTAGAATTATCTGTGTGCACTTGAGGAAATGTATTTTTCCATTTTAAAATAAAATGTTCTGTATATGTCTGTTACCTCTTGTTGGTTTATAGTGTTATTCATGTCTTTTATCTCCTTATTGATCTTCTACTTAGTTGTTCTATCCATTATTGAAAGTGGGGTATTAAAGTTTTCAACTATTATTGTAGAAGTGTATATTACTCCCTTCAATTCTGTCAATGTTTGCTTCATTTATTTGGGGTTCTGTGGTGACATAGTTACATGTTATAATTGTTATATCTTCTTGATAAATTGACATTTTTACTATTATATAATATTCTTTTTTGGCTCTTGTAACAATTTTTTTTTTTTTACTCAAAGTCTATTTTGTCTGATATTAGTATAACCACCCAGTTCTCTTTTGGTTATTTTTTTAATGGAATATCTTTTTCTTTTTTTTTTTTGAACTTTCAAATTTTTAATGCTAACCCACAATAAAACATAGACTTGTATGCAGCAATCCAGACATACACACACATACATATATAATTTGAACAAATGCATACAAATGAAATTAAAAATTTCACAAAACAATACTTACTCATATTACATGCAATGCTCTATGACTTTTGTGGGTTTTACAATATTTATTTATTTTTATTTATTTATTGTTATTTATTTATTTTAATTAAGTTTATTGGGGTAACATTGGTTAATACGATTATATAATTTTTAGGTGTACATTGTAATTTGACATCTGTATATTCTGTTGTGCGTTTACCACCCAAAGTCCAGTTTCCAGTACCTTTTTCTATTTTTCATTTTCAATTTATTTGTATCTTTGAATTTCAATTGTGTTTTCTGTAGATTACATATTATTATACATTGTATTTTCACCCAAGCTTTCAATCTCTGCCTTGGGATTAGATTGTTTAGTTCATTGACACTGAACGTTTTAATCTGCCTTTTCACTATTTGTTTTCTATATTTCTCATATCTTTTTATTCTTTCATTTCTTCTTTACCACTTTCTTTTGTATTAAGTTAATATTTTCTAATGTAGCATTTCATTCCTCTAATGGTTCTTTTACTATACCCTTTGAGTTATTCCCTTGTGATTCCTCTAGGTTTACTATGCATATCTTAATTTATCAGAATCAGCTTCAGATTTATACTAACTTAATTCCAGTGAGATATAGAAATATTACTCTTATATAGCTCTTTTCCTTCCCCCCCTTTTTTGTGGTATTATTGTTATGCATATTACATTCTTAAATGTTACAAACCCAACAATACATTGGTATGATTACTTTATATATAATTTTATATCTTTTAAATAAGTTAAAATAAAGGAAAGCAATTATATAACTATAGTTTTTAAAATATTATCTTTTTTATTTATTATTTCTGAATCTCTTTATTTGTTCTTGTGAATTCAAATTACCCTCTGGAGTCATTTCCTTACCCAATACAGCTTTGTTTCTACCTACCTTTGTGCTTTCATTGGCAAAGATGTTAAATTTCTATATGTTATAGGACCAACAATATATTATATACACATTATATATAAGTCAAAAATTGCTTTTTAAATTAGTAGAGAGAAAAAAGGAGAAGACAATTACATTTGTATTCTCTTTTATAATTCCATAATTACATTTACTGATGTTCTTTGTTTATTTGTGTAGATTCAAATTACCATTTAAGATTACTTGCTTTTAGAAAAAAGAATTTCCTTTATTATTAAATAAATACTAAATTTCCTATAATATTTTGTATTAAACATTTCTCTCAGTTTTTGTTTATCTGGGAGTTTGTTTCTACTCATTTTTGAAAGAAAGCTTTGCTAGATACGAGATTTTTGGTTGACACTTTTTTTTTTCTTTGAGCACTTTGAATATATTATCTCACAACCACAGGCCTCTGTTGTTTTTGATAAGAAGTTAATTATTAATTCTATTAAGGTTCCCTTGTAAGCAACAAGCCATTTTTCTCTTGCTTCTTTCAAGAGTTCTCCTTGTCTTTGATTTTCAGCATTTTCACTATAATGTGCCTGTGAACTTCTTTGCATTTAGCCTACATGGAGTTCATTGAGCTTCCTGGATGTATAGGTGAATGTGTTTTAATAAATCTAGGAAGTTTAGGGACATTATTTCTGCAGATTTTTTTTGTCTTTTTTCCTTTTTATCTCTAGTACTGTTATTGCATGTATATTGGTGCACTTAATGTTGTCCTGCATTTCTCAAAGGCTCTGTTCATTTCTTCTCCCTTTTCCTCCTCTGTTCTTTGAATTAGATATTCTCTATGGATCTATCTATCTAAGTTTGCGGTTTCTTTCTTCTGCCAGTTCAAATCTACTGTTGAGTTCCTCTAGTAAGATTTTCATTTGTTGTTGTACTTTCAGCTTACATAATTTGTTTGGTTCTTTCTTGTCATATCTATTACTAATATTCTCTATTTGATGTGACATTGTCATCAACTCTTCTTTGACTTCTTTAATTGTGATTCGCTTTAATTCTTTGAACATATTTATAATGGTTAGTTTGAAGTCTTTGCTAAATCCAGCATTCTGTTTCTCTCACAAGAAATTTCTGTTGTCTACTTATTTTTCCAGTGTAGGATTTATACTTTCCTGTTTCTTTACATGTGTTATAATTTTTATGGAAATTGGACTTTTTAGATAATATATCGTAACAACTCTGGATTGCTCTTGTCATCTCCCGGGCTTGTATTTCTTATCTATTTGTTTAGTGATAGCTGGATGATTTTAGTGAAGCCTATTATTCCCTTTTTCCTCTAATGTTAAGACTCTTATGTTGTTCTTACCAGAATTCAGCCTTGGATAAGCCCATAGTCACCCTGAAATGACAGTGGTTTCAACACAGTGGTAGGACTTTCGTTAGCCCTATCTTTTCCTAATCACACACAGCTGTTAAACTCTACCAATTTCCAGGGTTTTTCCCCTAGTTCTTTTCAGAAAACTTACTGGCCTGGAGTTTACCCTATAGTTCTAATGAACCTACCAATCTCCTCTCAACTGTCTTTCCCCACAAATACATTGTTTTTGAGATAGTTCTTGAGCTTAAACTTTTTCATACTCTGTTGCAAATAAAGTCAGTTCCTTTAGGAAGATATTTGGAGCTCTCTGCTTTATGGCATGCTTCTCCATCTGATGAGAATCTCTGGGCTGGAAGTGGGGACAATGGCGTGCTTTACAATCTGTGACACCTCACTCATTTTTGGAGTTTAGTACTCAGTAGAGAGAGGAGGATTCTATAGCCTCAGGTCTTTTTAGCTTGGCATAGATCCATGACCATACAAGTTGGTACAGGGTTATCAGGGACCTAGTATCCTCAGCAGCACTGTACCTAAGGTAGAGCCTCCTCCTACAAGTGCAGGCTCTTGGCTACATTCACCACTTAACCTCAGCAATAGGTAGCTCTGAAGAGGATGATAAATGTGACAACACCCTCTGACTGGGATCTGAGGGTAGAGGGATCCTTGCGTTCTTAGTTGCCCCTGTTTGGAGAGTAGTTTCCATCTCACTGAGCTTAGAGGAAGAAGGAGAGAATGTTATTGGTTCAGATATCACAGATTCTGATTGTTCTTACTGCACTTAGCAGATTTTCTGGAATAAGTGTTTCTTGATTTGCTGTACACCCTTAGAACATTTTCAGAGATTTTAAATGGTGGTTTTGTTTTCATTTTGTGTTTCAAAATAATTTAAGCAGTTTCCATAGAGAGCAGGTTCATGGAGCTCTTTATGCTGTCAAGACAGAAACAGTATCCACTTTATTTGTTTTGTGTCCTTAGCCCCAGCCAAGAATTTGGCACATAATGCATCTTACAATGTAGATTGGGCAAATTAATTTAATAGATGGATGGGTGGATGAGTGACAGTAATCATATGATGGTTAATTTTATTTGTCAACTTGATTGGGCCATGAGGCACACAAATATTTGGTCAAACACATTTCTGTGTGTGTTTATGAGCATGTTTCTGGATGAGATTGACATTTTAAGCAGTAAACTAAGTAAAGCAGATTGCCCTATTTAATGTGGGTGGACCTCATTCAATCAGCTGAAGGCCTGCATAGAACAAAAAAGCTGACCATCTCTCAAGTAAGAGGGAATTCCTCTTGCCTCACCACCTTTGAGCTGAAAAACTGTTCTTTTTCTTGCTTTTAAACTCAAACTGAAACATCGATTCTTCTGGGTCTTGAGATTATCAGTCTTCAGACTAAAATTATACTATTAGATCTCCTGGTTTTTAGGCCTTCAGATTCAAACTAGAACTACAATGTTGGCTTGCTGACTGAAGATATTAGGACTTGTCAGTCCTCATAATTACATGAGCCAATTTCTTATAATAAATCAATCTCTCTCTCTCTCTCTCTCTCTCTCTCTCTCTCTCTCTCTCTCTCTCATCTATAATCTCTCTATCATATGTTGCCTATTGGTTCTGTTTCCCTGGAGAAGGCTGACTAATACAGGAAAAAACATGCCAAGAACTAACATTCTTGACATATTTTGATATGTCAAGATTAACATTCTTGGCATGTGTGGAATTTCATGACATAGTCTTTTTTGGTTATCATAGTACTAAAAGTAGCAGCTTCACTATATTCATTGTCTCCCTTTGATCACTGAGTTAGGATATCTAAACATTTTCTATTTCTCTTTAAAAATGCCCCTTTTAAAATCAATTACTCCTTTATTATCCAAATTAAATCACTGATAATCATATCCACTATTATTTATTTGAAGTATTAACTTCAAAGCATGTGAAGTATAAAAATATACATAATGTAGACAGCTATCATGGGAATAACATACTGTTTTCTGAACCTGAGTTTTTGAGAGTTAAACTCAAAAAGATTTCTTTTTAAAATAAATCTTCCCTATGCTTTTGAGAAATTATAATAAAATAGCAGTAGAGAGAGTGGCATTTTTATATTATATATCTCAGTAAATGAAAGTCTCAGCTGAATAATTTCTAATCTGCATTAGCATGTCTCTCTCTCTCTCTCACACACACACACACATACACACACACACACACACTTTATTCATACAGATTTTATTATCTGATCCTACAGAGATCTTGTTTAGAGTACACAAAACTTCCGTGGAGGGTTTCCCATTTAAAGCAAAGACCCATATCATCAATACTCTAGTGCAATGCTCTAGAAAGATGCAAAGCCTACAGCTGATTTTCATCATGAAAGATTGTATGGCATTTATCTGCTAACCAGCCTCAATTCAAACTCGTCAGTACAGCTAAGCCAAGAACTGGGAACTGGCTTCTGAGAATATCAGGGAAACAAGAGCCTTTGCTCAACCATCTATTTTTTGCCCAGTTTTAACACTGAAGGGCTTAGGAAGTGAACTGACAACATTTTCAACATGAAGCTTATTTAATGTTTCTGTGTTGCTACAATTAAGCATTTCAGAAGCATATGTGCTGCCTTTCAGCTCAAACCCAATCGTCCGCTCTGACAGGTCACAGACAAAAACCAGGATAATGACATTCTATCTTGATCACAGGATCCAGACAAACCAGTCTGGTGTAGATCAGAAAAGAAAACAACCACCCAAATGCTGATTTAATTTCTTTTTCCTCAAATATTGAATTCATATTGAAATGGAGCATACCAAGTGTGAATTTTGCTAAGAATAGCACTCAGTGTTATATGAAATTTGCAAAAGTTTCTCCAGGTAATTGCAAAGTCCTAACATATAGACCATGTTCATTTCATTTTCTATATGTTCAGATCTTAGCTTGTATGTTATCTCATCTATCTAGACAAACTGAAGAGGATAGCTGAAGAGATTGTCTAGGTATTAAGAAATTTGAGGAAAAATAACATTCAAAGAATCAAATTATTGTTTGGGTGATGTAAACTATTTTGACTAAGCACACAATCTCAATTAGCTTGAGCATCTTCTCAATTTTCTTTTGTCTTTTTGTGTAGTTACCATTTAAAGTTATCAATAATCTAGTTTGCATAGTTTCATTTAAGATATGACTTTTTATTTGGAGCCATAGTTTAAAAGAAAATCATGCTTTCTCAAGCATTACAGTTTAATAATTTCTTCCTGTTGCCCACACTTAACCCCTATTTGATAACTTTCCTGGGGATGGAAGCTTGGAGAACATGACAATTAAATACCTACTTTTAATTTCTGGTTATCTCTTCTGTCCTGAACCTCTGTCTGTCTCTATCAAATGGTTCTATATGAAGCAAAACTCTTGAAGCACCTTTTGGTAGGCTAAATAATGGCCCCCAAATGTGTCCACTTTCTAACCCTTGTGACTATGTTCCCTTTCACGGTAAAAGGAACTTCACAGATGTGGTTCAGTTAAGGCTCTTGAGATGAGTAGATTATTTTGGATTATCCGGTGGGTCCACTGCAATCTCAGAGTCTTTATAAGATGGAGTAAAAGGGATCAGAGTCAGAGGACATATAATGATGAAAGTAGAGGTAGGAGTGAAGCGAGGCTATGAATCAAGGGACCCAAGCAGCCTCTAAAAGCTAGGATAATCGAGGAAACAGATTCTCCACTAGAGCCTTCAGAAGGAACACAGCCCTGCTTAATTACTGCAGACTTCTGATCTCAAGACTTGTAAGATAATTAATTTGTGTTGTTTCAAGGTTCCAAGCTTGTGATAATTTCTTATATCAGCAAGAGGAAAGTACACACTCTTTCCTCATTTTAGCTCTAGAGAAAGAATAAGATTATTAAGTTGTCACTCCTTGCTGTCTTTCCCTTGATTCTTCAGAGTTCTTAAATTGGGTTAGAATGACAACTGGCCTCCTAAAATTGTATGTGCAATTTTATTTTATGTGCACTTTTCTAGAAAAGAAATCCATAGATTTCATCAGATTAGCAAAGCAATCTATGATCTTAAAATTAAGTGTAACTCTTTTTATTTATTTATTTTACCATATGATTTTTTTTTATTTTTTAAAATTTATTTATTTAAATTAGTTTCAAGTATACAGTACATTGGTTAGACATCTATATAGTTCATAAAACAATACCCCCATTTGCTCCCTCTCTCCCCAGCCTTCCACTTAGCCATCGTATTAATGCTTCCCATCCCCATGACCAACTATCAACTACTAATTTGTACTTCTTTAACCCGTCAACCCATTCTCCCAGTCCCCCAACCCCCTCACTTTTGTCTGTCACTAGATTGTCCACTATATTTTTGAGTCTGGTTTTGATTAGTCTGTTGTTTTTGTTCCCTAGATTTCACATATAAGTGAAATCATATGGTATTTTTTTTTCTCTGTCTGACTTATTTCACTCAGCATAATAACCTCTAGGTCCATCCAAGTCATTGCAAATGGTAGGATTTCATTTTTTTTAATGGCTGAGTAATATTCTATTGTACATATGAATCATAATTCCTTTATCTAATCATCTTTTGATGGGCATTTAGGTTGCTTCCATATCTTGGTTATTGCAAATTGTGCTGCCATGAAATTGGAGTGCATAGATCTTTACAAATTATTGTTTGGGTTTTCTTTGGATAAATACTGGGAACTGAAATTGTTGGGTCAAACGTTCTATCCATTTTTAATTTTTTTGAGAAACCTCCATACTGTTTTCCATAGCAGCTATACCAATTTGCAATTCCCCCAATAATGTATGAGGGTTCCATTTTCTCTGCATCCTCACTAACACTTGTCGTTTTTTTATTTATTGATGATAGCCATTCTGACAGGTGTGAGGTGATATCTCATTGTGGTTTTAATTTGCATTTCTCTGATGGTTAGCGACCTTGAGCATCTTTTTATATGTCTATTAGCCATCTGTATTTCCTCTTTGGAGAAGTATCTGTTCAGGTCTTCTGCCATTTTTTAATTTGATTGTTTGCTTTTTTGTTGTTGAGATGTATAAGTTCTTTATATATTTTGTATATTAACCTCTTATCAGATGTATCATTAGAGAATATCTTCTCCCAGTTGGTTGTCTTTCCCAAAGCAATCTATAGATTCAATGCAATCCCTATCAAAATAACAATGAGGTTTTTCAGACAGCTAGAACAAATAATCCTAAAATTTATATGGAGCCATAAAAAACCCCGAATAGCCACAGCAATCTTGAGCAAGAAGAACAAAGTTGGAGGTATCACACTACTTGATGTCAAACTATACTACAAGTGTACAGTAATCAAAACAGCATGGTACCGGCATAAAAACAGATACATTGTAGAGAGCTCAGAAATAAATCCATGCCTATATGCTCACTTAAGATATGACAAGGGAGGTAAGAATATGCAATGGGGTAAAGACAGTCTCTTCAATAAATGGTGCTTGGAAAAATTGGACAGATACATGGCAAAAAAAAAAAGCTAGACCACCTTCTTACACTGTATACAAGAATAGACTCAAAATGGATTAAACACTTAAGACCCAAAACCACAAAACTTCTAGAAGAAAACATAAGCAGTAAACTCTCTGATATTACTAACAGGAATTTCTTTTCAGATATATCTCCTCAGGCAAGGGAAACAAAAGAAAAAATGTGTCTACATCAAACTAAAAAGTTTTTGTACAGCAAAGGAAACCATCAATAAATGTTACTCTTGATTGGGCATTTCCAACTTCACATCTTAGCCCCAAGTAGGCTGTAGGTGGAGTAAAAAAAAAAGAGTGGGAAAGAGAACTTAAAATTTCTTTGTCGCTTCATTCGTGGTCTTTTCTCCACTCCTAGAGATGAGACTGGTTCAGCTGCGTTCTAAGATGGTGCTTCCCTGTATTCCTCCAGTGCTGCTCTTGTTTCTTATACATGCCGAACCCTATTCCTCAGAAGGAGGCCCTAGCTCCCCATGATTTCACTGAGCATGGGGCTGGGTGATTCTGCTGTGCCCCCTCACTGCTCTGCAACATGTGGTGGTAGTGGTGGTGGTGGTGATGTGTACAAGGGTGTCAAAATGGATATAGCTTTGCTCAATTATTCTATATGATCCTTGGTTGCTGTCTTGGCTATTACATGCCCTCTAAGGGCATCTCTGTGATGTGTAGGCTTTTTCCATGTCTGTAAAGATGTGGGCAGGTAGCAGAACAAAGGGTTTCTACTGTCTAGACCTAAAATGATATATTACTAGCATAATCTCATACACAAAGTGGGAGGAACAAGTCATTCTGAAATAGAAACAAGGTATTACCTGAAAAGAATAATACTTTTACTGTCAGTATAAAGCAAAGCAGAGACGAAGCTTCTAGTATTCATTGTGTAGCAGTTGTTACTTTGGCTATGAGGAATGTAATTCTATTTTATTGTGATTCTTTGGTGCCTGCCAGGACATAAAGGCTTTGCTCACTTTAAATTTGCTACACCTTAAAGTAGTGATATGTGAGGAAATTGCTATCTTATTGGTGTCAGACAGCCATTTCTCCCTAAAATACTTAACTGTTATTCCATATTTAATAAATGCCCACTGGGTATTGGGCAATGTCCAAGATCCATGGACAATCTCTCCACATACATACGCATGTGCCAAGCCACATTGGCAATTGGCACTGCACTATGCTTCTCTGACCACTGTGGATGGCATTCTTCTGAAACAAAGAGTGTCAACAACAACTCAGCTATAGATTTCTTCCAAGAAAGCTGTAAAAGAAACTCAATGTATTTTGTTTGCTTAAAAGCAAATTATGAAAGAACTCATAACAATGACTTGACAGTACATGCAAAAACATTACAGTTGCCAAGGACTTTCTCATCGACTCTGTCATTGATTCTTGCCATATTTTGAGGTATCCAGGGCAGATGTAATTATCTTCTTCCCAAGGACATGGGTCTCTGAAAGGTTAAGGGACTTGTCCAAGGAGAACACACCACCAAATGGAAGAGCCGTGACCAAAATCCAGCTATTCCGATTCTGATTTCACTGATTCCCCAACCCCCTACCCCTGTCAATTCCCCAAATATCACAGTGTCTCTCATCAACTAAGAAGCTTCTTAGTAGAAATTATGAAATCTTGCATTTTAATTCTGTTTTCTTCATATAATGAGAGAACCTAGAGAAAAATCATTTAAATTGTCATTTCTATCAGTAAAAGATTTATCCACATAATTTTTATGTATACATCAGTAACTATTTACTGAAGTTTTGGAATACATAAGGCAACTGGGTAAAAGCCCAGTTAAATAGAATTAAAATTCTCTTTGGCTGTGAATATCTTTGAAAATAGTAACATTTTCTAAAATAAAGTTTTGTCATTAGGCATTAATTTGATTTAAACATTTAGAATCACCTTTAGTTTTGTAGTATCTGTGTGTGTGCATCTGTGTGTGTGTGTAAAATCACTGAGTTCCCTAGAGCCCCAAAGAACATGAATAAACATATGGACTGTTCTCTTACACCTACCCCACAAGTCTGAGTATTGAGGATTTATATAGTTAGAGACTATGTGGTGTAAATATGTATAAATTTATATTGTGTTAATTTATGGCATGCAGTACAGAAGGCTGTTTGCAAGTTGCAATGTACTTCTTCCCACGTTTTTGCTGAAATATTCATCTCTGGGTTTGTTCCCCACGTTTCCTTTGTCTCCCCACAGATGTTTAGGCAGCTTGTTTTCAAGGGAGAGAATGTGTCTTGGAAGTATGTTTACTGAATGCAATTTAGGTAAAGAATACACTATCTCTTTTAGGATTTGGCTGAAGGAAACTCACCTTTTCCTTTCTGTCCTATTCACTTCTATTTCAAAAACAATTAATTGCTCCAGAGCAGCTACCCTCTGAGTGGCTCCTATTCCCTGACCTGATATCCTGAAGGTCCAAAGGGTTATAAGCAGACGAGCAGCACTTCATTTTATATAAAAGGGGTGGGGCGGGTAAACTACAGAATACCAACCATACACTTTGTGGCTCCTTGCCAAAGAAGCTGAATTTATGTGAGAAAGACTCCATTATAGTCCACTTCTAGTTTTTTTGTGGTTATGTTGAAGGGGAAAGGATGATCATGGTCATGTCTGAATGAACTTCATAAAACGTTCACAAACCACATTTATTTGACCTGCTCTTTCACCAGCTTAAGTTGTTAAAAAGTACTCCTATTGACTTATTTGAGTTAATCAATGGTTTCTTTTGCGGTCCTCACACAAGGAGGTGTGCTAATGGGTAGTGGATAATTGAGAAGGAGGCAGTGGGCAGGAAGAGGAAGAAAAACAAAGCCCCAAATTGAGTGAACAGTCCCTGGATGATCAAAAGTTGGCTGTGGATGGAAAGAGATTTGAATCAACCATGAGTGATCTGAAGCAAGGCAGCAGCCTGCACAAGTAATATCTGCTTTGCTAAATTTAAGAGAAATTAGTATTTTTAGATTGCTTAACTGCTTAAGAAATTTGAGGACAGGCCTACTGAGGGAATAATGGAATTACCTGTCATAGGAATTACACAAGGATTGTGTAAGAACTGCTCTGCAAGTATCCATCAAGTAGTATAAATTCACAAGTCCTCAAAAATGATCCATTAATGGCAAACTAACATTTGTAGAATCCTTTAACATTTAGAAACTCTTCTTCTTTTCTTTCCTACTTTCCTTCCTTCCTTCCTTGCTTCCTTAACACACATTGCTTCATAAACTCCTCCCAACAACCTGGTAATTTTGAAACTTTTTAAGGGGAAAAAAGGAAACTTTAGGAACTTAAAGTGAGCTTTCTAAGGCCACACACTTGTAAAGTATTTTAGCCAGAAATCAAACCCTGATCTTTTTGCCAAGATAAGAATGCCGAGTTGGTGCTCTTTACCATTCTAAGTTGGGGGAGAAAAATTTATGTCTAAAATGTTTATTTAAATCTAAATTTTGCCAACTCATCTAGTATTCCCGCCATGTTTCTTCAATGTCCTGAATCTCTCTGGACTTTATTATTCCACATCAGGCACACTCAATGCGAACTTGGATATATGACTAGCTGGAAAAGAAGGTTCATATCTGGCAATAATAAAAAGAAAAAACAACAAAAATGTTTTCTGGGGTGTATTTTGGTCTTAGAGTTGTTTAAATGCCAGGATAGAGTTTGAACTTTAGGTGATGAGAAGCCATAGAAAGATTTTGAGAACTAACGAGCACCTGTTAAGACTTTATAATTTACAAAGCCCTTCATGTACAGTCTCTCAGTGAGTGCTCTTAAGAATCTTTTAGGGAACATACAACATTATTATCCTATTGTAACTTTTCAGGAAGATGAGGCTTAGAGAAGAGGTGATGGAACTAGATGCAGTAGCCAGTCAATGATAAAGTTGGGTTTCTAAGCTAAATAGTAAATGATGCTTTCAGAAATTTGATCAGGAAGTGGCTTGTAGAATATAGAATGTATTAAAAAGAAGGAAACATTTAGAAGCTATTGCAGAAACCCATATAGTGGATTCTTTAAGTTAGAAATCTGAATGTAGACATCATCTAGGGCCATGATGTGGATTGTTGCTATTCTCCGTGGATGGAGGGAAAGCGGTGGTCTCTGGATCTAAAAAGAGGTTCTACTCATACATGTGACTTGCTCTCCATCTGACAGATATATGAGTAATTGATTTCATTTTCCAGTCTGAGCACAATGTAAAATCATGCTACTCATTTGAACTGAAAAATAGTCTCTATTTTTTAGAAGAGTCTCCAAGCACCATGTGTGAGAGAACATGACAGAATAGAAACTTATTATGCAAAATGTGTGAGAGAGAACTGTAGCTCTAGGTGACATGTGGCAGCCTTGTTGGGAAGGGAGAGCTGTGGAACTCTGGGTGCTGTCCCATGCTGACTGCTGCATATCATAAATGAATGGCAGGAGGGGGTTGATATATGAGTTTATGGGTGCATAGCCCTCTCAGGGCACACACATGCAGGAAGATATCCTGAAAAACAACACTCAGCTGCAACACTCACATAGAGGTAAAAGTGAAACTGCCATTAATTTTTTTGTTTGCTTGATGCTGTATCTCAAGGTCCTTATTCTGGTCATTGCAGATCCCTCTAAAAATATGAGTATTCCATGAGAGCCTCTCCAACTCAATGTGAAAATTACAAAATATCTTATGAATATAATATGAGAGTTCTTAAGAATCTATCATTTATCTATCCATATATCCATCATCATCATCATTATCTATATATCTATATCATCTATCTATAGATTTATTATAAGAAATTACCTCATGCAATCATAGAAGCGAAGAAGTCCCAAGATCTGCAGTCAGAAAGCTGGAGATCTGGAAGAGCCAATATTTCAGTTCAAGTCTGAAGGCAGGATAAAACCGATGTCTCAGCAGAAGGCAGTTAGTTAAGAGGAGTTACCTCTTACTCAGCCTTTTTATTTTATTCATGCCCCCAACTAACTTTATGACCCCCATCCCCATTAGGAAGTGCAATCTGCTTTACTCAGTCTACTGACCCAAATGTTAATTTCATCCAGAAACATCCTTACAGAAATGCCAAGAATAGTGACTGATCAATTATTTGGGTACCCTGTGGCCCAATCAAGTTGATGCACAAAATCAGCAATCATAAGAATGGAAATAGTTAAATAGTTTGAGCAGAGAGGGATGGGGAACAACGCGTCGGGGATAAGAGCTTTTAAGTGCTTGAGAATTCCAGACAGAGCAAAAATCAAAATTGTGGCAACTTAAAAATAAACCTCAGTTTTCCTGGCAAAGTTGTCATGCTCAGGGAGCTATCAACAGTACCAGGCTCCTTCCACCTCTGGTTCTCCTTAATCTGAAGGCCTGACATCAAGCCTCTGCCTTCATGTTGGTTTCAGCTCTAATGCATTCCAGCATCCTCCATTATCCGTGTTCTGCTGGACTTCACTGATCCCAGTAGCAACCACTTGAAAGCATCAAACTTAGTCTGGTTTTGACAATCAGCTGCATCCAATACTACCTTCACTGTGGTTTTAATAAGGGAGAGCTTGTTCCCTTGATAGTTTCCAATAATATGCACACACATGTCATTAGAATATTGAGCCATGAGTTTTATATTTTTAGATGGATTTTGGCATAAACACATTTGAACTTCTGTATAATATGTCAGATATGGCTTTTTGGTGACCTAACAACAAAAAAAAATACTTGTTGGTACAGATTTATCTAATTCAGACACATGTGAGTATATACAGAATCTTTTGATAATCACTATACAAAAGAATATATCATCAGGAAACATTTGAGGAAATATATAATAAACTAAGTAGCCTGATGTCTAATGCTTATTCTGCTTATGGGGAAATATACAATGAGAAAATGATGGTAGCTTCTAGAAGAAGCTGGTTATTTGAGCTTAGGAATCTTATTCCCTTCATCTTAATCTTGTTGGAAATGATCAATTGAATGTCGAGAGAAGATGTTTCAGATTGAAGGGATTCCTATTGACCAGGTCTGGAAAAATCTGAACACAAAAATAATTAAGTATAATAATGAATTATAAACCATTAAAAAATAGGAAATCATGTATTTATGCTGATAATAAATATATAAATAAATGATTAAAGGAGAAGAGAAAGCTCTTGCTTCTAGTAGATTGCCAAGACCAACTAGTAAAAGTTTAAAAATCATCATTTTGCGAGCATGATCATAAAGACTTAATTGGGCAAAAAATATTATTGAATGATAAATCTCAGGAAATTTTGAAGAACAAGATATTTTCATTGTCTTTAAGTGTATGTGTGTGTCTGTGAAAGAGAGAGAGAGAGAGAGAGAGAGAGAGAGAGAGAGAGAGAGAGAGAGGAAGAGATCAAGGTGAGGAAGGAAGGGATTTCTGAAATACAAGAACTCTTTTTAGAAATTTTGTCTGGCAATAGTGGGAAGGGAGCTGGTTATACTGGCCCTCAAAAAAACAGGGTCGGCTCCAGACTACTTCTCCACTATCTTAAAATATAATAGATATTGAAAATACATCTAGAAAATTTAAAGGGATGGCAATTCATTAATTCTATACCAAATAAAATTATTGTCCTGAGAAGAGAACAAAGATATTTTAAGCTATGAAATGACTTTTAAAATATACAACTAATTCATATATTTCTTTTGACAGTGAATCTAGGTGACTGAGTGATTAAACAAAGTATTCAAGAACAGAGAAGTCCTGGTATAAAAAGCACTAAAAATGAGCTTTAAAACCATTTAAACAAAAGTTCTTCTAAATAATATTAATGACTGAAGAAGAAGCATGCAAATGTCATTAACATTTCCTACAGACAGAATGCTCAACATAAAATAAATGTTAATAATAAATTAAAATTATGAAATCACATCTAAATTCTATAATAATTAACAAAAATTGTGGCTGAAATGAGAGGAGATGAGATAGTTTGAGTTAATTTGAATATTATACACAGTAAACAGTATGTAAATCTGGAAACCAATAGGAAACAGATAACTCACTCAAATGGTATAATTGAGGAGAGTTCAATGAAGAAACAATTTATCATAACCCTTGTACAAGGGTATGTGGAATCAGCAAGAGATCATGAAACACCATGGCAGTGATAACAGCAGGTAGTTGTTACCAGCTCCCAGTCCTGAAAAGGTAAGGGTAAGGAATAGCTACTGGAACTTAAAGACAGCTATAACTGTAGCAGTAACTGTAGAATTGGCTCCCTATTGGAGGCGATGAGAGAAGAGCACAGCACTGCCAATCCATGGCCCTCAGGAAGTGAACCAGGAGAGTAAACACCTTGGACTATTTTCTCACAGCCTCCCCATCTCCTGCCAGAGCCTACCATTGGCTGAACCGAACTGAGGATGAGGGAAACTGGCAGAAGAAGTCCATAGAAGATAGCCTCTGAGTTCCTGAGCAGGTGGAAAATGAATGGAAAATGGACCTATGGAGCAAACAAAGAATACTTAGCACAAACAACAAAGAGGTACTTTTCATTTACTAATATTTACATAAATATAGGTGTAAAAGTTTTAAATGTTAACCACTAACATAACATTTCTCAAATAGTTTTTATAGAACAATCTTTTCACTAAAGGTTTTTGAAAAAGGGATTCTATGGTCAAATATATTTGACATACTTTGTATTTTACTTTTGAATATTAACATATCCAAAATATTGTAGCAACATGTTAAAAGTTATAAGAACTACAGTAAAAAGCATTTTTAACTTTATTTCACTCTGAATTTCCCAAACTTAACAACAGAATTCCTTATTTATGAATAAAAACTCAACACTCATGAACCCTTGAGAAAGTATCAGGTTTAAGAGTATGATGTATGCTTTAAAATCATAACCAATAAAAAATTCATAATAAGAAAAAAGTTTTAAGGTAACTATAGCAAGGAGCCCTAAAAACCAAAACTTAATGTTAAAAACAAGTAAAACTAGGATATCAATTATGCCAATATGTAAAGGACAAAGAGAGCTTAAGCTTAGGAAGACAAAGATTCTAAAAACTCAAAAAAGAAAATTCAAAAGAATACTGTCCTCAAGAAATGCATTTAAAACTAAATATGGTTAAAAATAAAGAAATCCATCAAAATTAGGCTAAAATTTAGTCTTTGATCCTTCCCATCTTTTATTGTTCATCAGTACTGTGAAGTCAGAACTACAGACCAGTTTCATTGTACATCTGAATGTAATGAGAAATATCATGCAAAAGAAAAATTATCATGACCAAAAAAAAAAAAAAAAGCCCGGAATAGATAGCGCAACCAAAATATAGTAGAAGAACTTCGCTTCTGCTTAAGAAAGATGAGTAAACTTCGCGGCTTCCTGGTGGTCTAGTGGTTAGGATTCGGTGCTTTCATTGTGGTGGCCTAGGTTTGATTCCTGGTAAGGGAAACCTTTAAAAAAAAAGGAAGAAAGATGAACAAAATATTCCTTTCTGCCATGACTAGAAAACCAGATTGAGCAAGACTATGATCTGTAGAGCAGGAAAACAAACAAATAAATAAGTCCTATGATTGTTGCAGTTTATTACTTAAAAACAGTTTCCAGGACATGGTAGAGAGAGGAAACCTGAACACAACTTGACAGTCTTCTTGAGTTAAGAAAGCCAGAGTCTGAACTTCAGGGAAGGTAAGGTAGCTACAATTTGTAGGAGAGAAAGAGGGAGGGAGAGAAGGAGAGACATCCAGAGATGCACTGGGTACAGAGCTCAGAGTGCTCTCCCTAGCAATGGGGCTAAGTAAGCCCTAGACTAAAGGCTTCTCTAGCTAAGTTCTAGCAAAGTTAAAAGCAAGCCTTAAAAGGATCAAACTGATCTGAAGTTACATAACTGCATACCAGAACAAAGTCCCACACTAAATGAACACAACATAATTCAGTACCCAATAATGTAAAGGTCACACTGTCTAGCATTCAGTAAGAACATTAACAGTCTAAGTAGCAGAAAATATGACTCATAACAAAAAGAAAAAAGTGATCAAATGAAACCAACCCAGAAACAACAGAGATGATGGAATTAGCAGTCAAGGACATCAAAGCAGCTATTATAAATCTTATAAATATGGTTAATAATATTAAGGAAAACATGAACATGATGAGGAGAGAAAGAAAAGAAAAAAGAACTAAATGGAAATTCTAGAAATGGAAAATACTGTTCTTGAGATAAAAATTATAGTGAATAGAATTAACAACAGATTAGATATTGTGGTGATCTTGGAACTATAGCAATAGAAACTTCAAAAATAAAACAGAGTTTTTTTTAAGCCCCAAAAAGTGAACAAAGAATCAGTATCCTATAGGAACTATCAAGAAGTTGGGCATACATGTAATTGGAGTCCCAGAAGAAAGGAAAGAAAAAAGAATAAGAGAATATTTTAAGAAAAGTTAGTTTAATCTTTTCAAAACTTGATGGAAAGTATAAACTTACATATCCAAGAAACACCATGAACCCTAATATGAAGAAAACTATACCAGAGAACATTAAAAGCAAATCACTTAAAATTGGCAATAGAAGGGATAGAGAGAAAACCCTGAAAGCAACCAGAGAGGAAAAAAGAAAGACACATTAAATACGGAAGAACAAAATAAGGATGACATCAGACTTCTTGTCAGAAACAATGCAAGGTAGACAAAAGTGGAGCAACATCTTTAAAATACCAAAAAAAAACCTGTCAACCTAGAATTCTATACTCAGAAAAATACCTTTCAAAAATGAAGACAAAATAAAGACTTTTCAGACAAATAAAAACTGAGGGATTTCTTTTTATTGTCAGCAGAACTGCACTACAGGAATTTTAAAGAACATTCTTTCAGTAGAGGGAAATTAGATGGAAATTTGGATCTATGCACAAAAATGAAGAATAAAGAGTTGAGAAGTGAAAATATGTGGTAATGATAAAGAACAGTATCTTATTACTTTAAAGTATCTTTAAGAGACAGTTGACTTTTTAAAGCTAAATTAATAATATATATATTTGTGTTTAATAACATATAAAGTCAGGTATCACTTAACAATGAGGATACATTTGGGGAAACATATCATTAGGCAATTTTGTCATTGTGTGAACATCACTTACACAAACCTAGATGAGATAGCCTACTACACACTTAGTCTATAGGGTATAGCCTGTTGTTCCCATATTACAAACCTGTACGGCATGTTGCTAAACTGAATACTGTGAGAAACTGTAATATAATGGTATTTGGGTATCTAACTATATCTAATCATAGAAAAAATAGAATGAAAATATGGTATAAAAGATGATGATGGGTGTGTGCGAGTGTGTGTACAGTGCACACATGCACATTGGGGTGACAAAGGAAGGGCTATGGAGGGAAGTGCTGTTGTCAGGAGGGAGGAAGGAAGGGAGAGAGAGAATGAAGAAAAGGATAGAAAAAGGGTGAGCAGAGATTTAAAGACACCCAGAGAGATAAAGTCTGAGACAAGAAATAATAAAAGGAAGAAGCAGGAGAGAGAGACAAAAATGGAGAGAGACAGAAACAGCGACAGAGACAAAAAGTGAGAATGGGATGCGACTGGGAGGAAAAGGAGATAATGAGAAACAGAGTAAGACGGTAAGTGTGCATATGTGCACGTGTGTGTGTCTCTGCACATGTACGCATGTGTGTGCAGGCGCAGCTGTGGGCTGGCACGGTGGGAATAGGGCGGGATCTAGAGATGCCCTCCTCCAGCCCTGCCTCCTGGCTCCCTCACCAACACCTGGCCCAAGCCGTGGGTGGATGTCGGGCAGGTGGACAGCATGCTGAGCCTCCTTGTCTATTTAAACCATCAAAAGCTAGCAGTAATTTCAACATCTGAGTCAGATCCAACCTTTTCTTTTAACATTGAAAACAGACTTTTTGTTTATAATCCATTATAATCTTAAGGAACCACTGCTGTATATGCGGTTTGTTATTGACCAAAACATCATTTTGCTGCACATAATAGCATGGAAGTCAAAAATGTATGACAACAGTAGTATAAAGGAGAGGAGGGTAGAAATAGCAGTATACTATTGTAAGGCTGTTATACATGAAGTCGTATAATATTAGTTGAATATAGACTTCAATAAGTTAAAGATGTGTATTATAACCCTTGGAGCAAGCACTAAAAAACAAACAAAGGAGGATAGCAATAACGGAGATAAAATGAAATCTTGAAAAATACTCCGTTAATCAAGAAGATGGCAGGAAAAAGGTAAACAAGAACACATGAGACAAATAGAATGTAAATAACAAAGTAGCAGATTTAAACCCAATAAAATAAAAAATCATATTAAATTTAAATGGTCTACACACTCCACTTAAAAGGCAGAGATTGTCAGGCAGGATCACAAAAGAAGACTCAACTATACGCTATGTATAAGAAATTCACGTTAAATATAAAAGTATATATAGGTCAAAAGAGAAAACATGGGCCAGATAAACCATGAAAATATTAGTTAAAGCTGTACAGATAGCCTATATTAACATACAACATAATAGAGATGAAGAGAAACATTCTATAATGACAAAGGAATCATTTTATTTAAAAAAGATATGAGTCCTAAATGTGTATGCACTTCATAACAGCAAAACACATAAAGTGAAACTGATAAAATGCAAGGAGAAATGAGCAAATCTGCAATTATAGTCAGGAACTCCAACATCTTTCTCTCAATAGCTGGTAGAACAAGTAGAGAATCTGTAAAAGTTTAGAAGATTCAGGCAACATTATTAACCAGCTTGGACTAACTGACATTTATAGAACACACTATCCTACAACACCAGCAGAATCAACATTCTTTTCAAGTGCAGAAAGAATATTCATCACGATATACCATATCCCGGGCTACCATACAAATCTTAAGAAATTTTAAAAGAATCATACAAAATATGTTCTCTCTGACTAAAAAATATGTTCTCTGAAATTTACTGAAATAGGATTTAACCTTTGTGCACTGACATCTTTTCTAATATAATCATAAGTTCCCAAAAGAATCAGAAACATAATTCAAACTAACTCAAGAAAAAAGGGAATACATTTTCCTATACAGCTGAAAAGAATTTTGAGTTAGCTCACAGGGCTGAAGAGAAATCTGTAGGCAGGTTTATAGGAATTAACACTTGGGACTTAATGCCATGTCTCAGTGTTGTCCTGCTCTGTTTTTCTGTCATTTACTCTACTCTCTGCTTAGTGGCATTTTAAGGACAGTCTCAACAAATATAGTAGGAAGATAACCCCAGGTTGTATTGTCGCTGTCAGCAATTTCAATATTAGTATATTAGTCCTATGGAGGGACTCTGATTAACCAAGCTTGGTTCACATGCCTACTACCCCTGTGGGCAGGAAGCAGACTTTACGAAGAAGATGAAGGAAAATCTTATTGAGAAGTTAAAAACAAATAGTTATCATTGTCTAATATAGAGAGTTATCTGCAAAAGAAGCTACACTTGATCTGAGCGTATTCTTTATTTTTCTGAGAAAAGGCATTTATAGTGTGCATAAGATCACCATCTCAGTTTGCAAAGGTTGAATGCTCAGAGACTGAAAACATTCCAACAGGTCAGTCAATCCCCGATCATCTCCATGCATGGACTCCTACTAACAACTAGGTGACAAGCAGATTTTTTCATTAAAAAGAGGAGAAGATAAAGACAGGACTAGTGATCCATATATGCTCTACAAAAGTGGTTAAAGAGCCCAAAGGAAGAGCTTTGTTTATTTTAGAAGGTTAATATACCTGGTTAAGAGATCATGTTTGCCTCTTAACCCTCTTGTCTCTTATAAAGGAACAATCTATATGGGACCCATTTCTCTTCCTAACTCAGTGTTTTTGGATTTGCAAACTTATTCTGTATTCTCCTCCTACACAAATCCTATGACCCATACCCTCACCCAAACCTGTTTTTGAAAGAATCATTTGGAGAGGTAGGTTCCTCTCCTCCCTCTATAAAATTCCAGGAAAAATAGGGTCCATTTTTTCACATTCATGTTGAGTTCATTCTAAAATGATATTCAAGGAGTTATTAAAAAGCTGCTATTTGTCATTTAGTAGGTATAGTAGTTCGCTATAGGTACTATAACAAATTACCATAGATTTCATTGCATAAAATACACAAATTTATTCTCTTGCTTCTCAAGGTCTGATGTCTGAATTGGGTTGTAAGTCTCATCTCTTCTGCCTTCTTGATCCTCCTGCCTTCCTCTTATAAAAACTCTTATAACTATATCAGGCCAACCCAGATAATCTAGAATAATCTCCCAATCTCAAAATTCTCAATTTAATCACATCTACAAAGTCTCTTTTTCCATATAAACTAACATTCACAGGTCCAAGGATTAAGACGTGGACATATTTAGGGGTCATTTTCTACCTATCACACAAGCATAATCATGAAGAACATTCTAGGCTCTTTAGTCTCTGGCCTTGAAGAACACCTTTCAGGCAACCCATGATTTCACTTTACCTGGGTTTCCACATTATCCAGAGAAAGCTCTCAGGATTTGGTATTTGGCTTGCAACCGGCACTGTGTTTATTTCTGAGTTTCATCTTTTTTGTGCCATCCCTGGAACGTTCTGGAGGCTTGGACATAGAATGGGTTCTATATCTGAGGTTTAGTAATGAATTCTATAGATGAGCTTTACTTTCCAATTATGCTCCATTATTATCCTCAGGGAAATCGGCCTCTGCAACCAAGTAGAAATAAATTTAGGAACTAATTGATTTTCAAGAAACTAAACTCGCCCAAGCTAGCTCAACTCAAAAATGATATCTTTTGGAAAGTTATGAAAATGCTAAGCCTGAAAAATAGAACCAGGAGCTAGAGTGTCAGGATTTAATGCTACTCCCTCTGAATCTTTATGTTTCTTTGTGCCCCTACGCCTGGGTCAACTTTCTGAGCACCTGCAACACAGGCTGAAACAGAGATGGACAATCCCAGTTTTATCTCACCTGGGAATTTAATGTAGACCAATTAAGTATTTTTGAATTCCGATTCCTAATTTCTGTGGGAGAGTATCTGATTAACTTAGCTTGGGTTGGTGTCTAACCCTGTTCTATTTAACTGACCAGGAGTGGAAGAGGTAAGACATAGGATCCATTGCTACTCAGCCAGGTTTATATGTGAGACTGTATTAGAAGGAGGAAGTTGATAGTTCTCCAAGAAAAATGTGTGGGGAAAGGAGAAAATGACTGGTATTCCCAGTCTAGGCCTTCTCTATTCTGGGAAGACAAATATCTGGAATTCCTACTTACACGAGAGATAACAACAGCAACAGCAGGACTTGTGCAGACAGGGTACTGAAGATATCTCACACTCCTAGTTTCAGATTCAATTCTTGCTTCTTGCCTCACTTTAAGTGAATTCTATTTGGGATTATGTTCTCTGTGGCCATACTTCCTGTGACAGAGTCAGCTCACTGCTCACAGAAAAAAAAAAAATGTGAAAAATTGTCACTGAGAAGAGCTGCCTGGCTGGGGCCCAAGTTTCCCAGCTTCTTTGGATTTAAGTGCAGTCATATGACAGAGCTCCTCATAATGAAATATGAGCGGACCTTGTCAACTAGAACCTCTCATGGGACATTCTTCATACTCTTTCCCAGTGGGCTGTTAGTTTCTGAGGACTCAGGCCCTGTGGGTGGAAGAGCCATGATATATAAGGAGCCTGCGTCCCTGAATCACCACTGGAGGAAATCTGCCCACCCACTGAAAAACCTTCATTGGACTGTTAAATGAGTAGGAATTAACTTTTACTGTGTTATCACCCAAATTTTGTAATTTATTTATGGCTACTAATACTTGAAAGTATTTCAAATTCAACGAGTGATAGCTCCAGAAAATTGTGAGAATTCTCTGCATCTCCACCTAAGACTGAAGAAATACCTACTTCTGTTTAACTTTATAAGCCAAAGGAGTGGCAAGTGATCATGTATAGATTGTTCAGCCTGCTGAGAATTAATTATTCAGATACTTTGCCTGGGAAAAACGCACAAAAATCAGGAAGAATGTTGCCTTCATTTTTCCCTTAAAAAAAAAGTATAATCTGTAGGAAAGAGCCTGGAAAGAGGTGAGGAACAGAACTCTTTACAGTAAGGAGAGAGGAGTCCAATGGCATTACCCTGTACCACTCAAGGGGCATCAGTAGGTTCAGTAGTTCTCAATTTACAAATAAGTTACTTTTCAAGGTTTATCGTTATTTATTCATTTTTTCATTCATTTAATAATTGCATATAGTCCCTTATGTACTTTTATGGTTATAGTTTTGGAGATAAAATGACAAATAAGATAAAGGTCTTAGTGTGGAAATAAAGATACTACTCTGGACATAAAATAGTGATAAAGAGAAATCTCATAACAAAAGTATAAGTTCTTTGGAACAAAGAGCATGTTTTCATTAATAAATAATGTTAATAAAGTCACTGGAATATAAAACCAATGAACCAACAATTGATCCATAATGTATATAAAATACAGTAAAAAAAAAGAATTATTTCAACTACATCTTACTGTCTTTCACCTTACTGTCTTATTTTCATAAAAGATTAAAACAGGATAGGCAGTTTTGAGTGTGAGTAACCTGTTATCATTCTGTATTCAAATAGAGTAAAATATTTACACATCAGTTGCTTCTCCAGTACTCCCATATTGGAGAATTCCATTGTATTATGTGAACTATCCAACTTCATTTTCTCTATGCACCAAGCCTTCACTTGAGTGAAAAAAAAAAGGTGGGGCACTGTTTAGGAAACCTGACTTAGTGGGTGGGAGTATCTGGAAGCCAGCAGTTTTGGCAGTGGACCTTAAAGTACCTTGGAAGTTCTCATTTACTATACCATTGGGATCTGAACTCCAGTGTCCTACCAGCTGGTATAGTAAACGAGAAGATGGTTACAAGCAACTGCTTTAGTCAGGCTTCTGGCAGGAAACAGATGGCACACTGAAATGGGATTCTGAGGAACTTTATTGAAGGGATTGTTTACAGAGGTGTGGGCAGGACTAAAGCAACCAACAAGCAATGTTAAGGCACTGAGGCTGACAACAGTGGGAAGCTGTTACATCTCTAGGTCTGAAAGGGAGTGTTAATGTTCTTCAGAGGAAAAGAACCAACACGATATGTATGTGTGTGTGTGTGTATATATATATATATATATATATATATATATATATATGCAAGTACATATATATTATAAAGAATTGGCTCATTCAACTATGGAGTCTGAGAAGTCCCAAGATCTGCAGTTGATAAGCTGGAGACCCAGGAGAGCTGATGAGTCTGAGTTGCAGTTTGAATCTGAAGGCCTGAGAAACAAGAGAGCTGATGGTGTAAGTTCCAATTCTATTCTGAGTCCAAGGGTAGGAGAGACTATCCCAGCTTGGTGAAAGGTAGAGAGAAAGAATTTTCTTACTCAGGCTTTTATTTTATTTAAGCTTTCAAAAGATTGGATGAGGTAGGCAATCTTCTTTACTCAGTCTACAGATTTAAATGTTAACCTTATTCAGAAACATCCTCTCAGACACACTTAGAAATAATATTTAACCAAATTTTTTGGTACCAAGTGGCCCAGTAAGTTGACACATAAATCAACAATCATAAGAGAAAATGATGAATAGTGTTATTTGAGTCTTGTGTGGTTATAGCAGTGGGTCTCAAGAAAGGATCTCTAGTTGAGAAAGATGTAACTGCTATAAGAACAGTTCCCAGACAGGGAGAAATGGTAGATAAGCACTCCATTCTTTTTCTGTACCCCTCATCTCCTGCCAGTAACTCCTATTGGCCCAACCCAACCAAAAGCCAGTGGACCATGAAGACTGAGTGATGAAGTCAGTGGTATGAAAAGAAGTCAGTTCCTGGGGCTCAGAGCAGGCTGACAAAAAAGAATAGTTTGGGAGAGGGGCAAGTGGAGACTACCCAGCACAGCAACTCCAGAGATTTTTTTGGAAGTACTTAGTAAGTTGAGTCCTGGGAAAGAGACTGTCACTCATGGTCAGGGAGAGCATAGAGTCATTTAGTCTCAACATAGAATGATATTTACATTAAACAAAAGGGGGACTTGTTTTGTACCCCTTATTTAATATTTGTGGCATACCAATTGCATATGGATGCATTTATTAGTTAGAGACCTGTAATTCTGATAATATGTTTGTGTGTACATTTTCTTAGAGGCTATAACCTATTGTAAGAAAAAAAAATTACCTAGAGTTTTATTTCCCCAACAGTGACTTAAACATGGTAGATGTTTCGTAAATATTTACTGAGGTACTATTTCAACTTTTTTTCTTTGGATCCAATAGTAACTGAAGAAATGAAATATGAAAAGCAAGAAAGGTCTCCTAAGTGTCATTTGAAATCAGCCAAGGAGATTTTTAGTGCAGCAGATAGTGAAGATAGAACTAAGTTGCTTAGTCTGACACTTCTTAGAGCTCATTCATTCGGCAACTATTTACAGAGAACCCATGCTTTGCCAGACACTGTGTTAGGCAATTAAGAAAAAGATAATGTTTTGAAGGAAGAAATCTATTAAACACAAAACTACTCAGTTATTTATAGTACGCAACCAGCTAATTGTCACACACAGCTGATTGGATCGAGCTTATTGAAGTTTGAATAAGTTAAACCAAGGAAATGGGTTGCTATGACACATTTATTTTAGGCATGCAGAAACACCCTTCGGTTTGCTGTCCACAGCCCTACTGAAGGCTAATTCCTTGACAGAACTCGGGTTTGTTATAACACAGACACAGTGCTATAGATCATAATCATAAGCCTAATATATGTTGTACTACTTACAGATACGCCCAAGACTTGCACCTGCACCTTCTGATGAGGGATCTTTGAAATGGAAAAGTTCAAATAAGAATTGTAGTCACAGAATAGCTGACTTTCTTTCACAATGTCAAATGCCAGCACATCCCTTGAGAAAGCATCTTTTACATCTGCAGACAAAACAATGTCCCCATCCACCAATTTCAGCTGGCTTTCCCTTCTGGACCTGAGGCATGAAAAGTAATATCAGAATTGAACTGAGCTGAATTGTGGGACACCCAGCTGGTGTCAGAGAATTGCTTGGTAGTGTAAAGAACACACACACACACACTCTTTGAAAATACAAAAATAAGAATTAAAACTGCAAAACCCCTAGAAGAAAATATAGGGAAGAAGCTCCTTGACATTGATCTTGGCAATGATTTTTGGATATGACACCAAAAGCACAGAAACAAAGGCAAAAATTAATAAGTGAGACTACATCATAGTAAAATGCTTGTGCACAGCAAAGTAAACAATCAACAAAATGAAAAGTAATCTATGGAATGGAAAATACTTACAAACCATATATCTAATTAGAGATTAATATCCAAAATATATAAAGAACTCATGTAAGTCAATAGCAAAAAACCAAAATAATTTAATTAAAAAACAGGCAAAAGACCTGAATAGACATTTTTCCAAAGAAGACATGTAAATGGCCAACATATACAAGAAAAGGTGTTAATATCACTGATCATTGGGGAAATGCAAATCAAAACCACAATGATATATCACCTCACATCTGTTAGAATGGCTAGCATCCTAAAGACAAGAGATAATAAGTGCTAGGAGGGATATGGAGAAAAGGTAATCCTTGTGCACTGTTGGTGAGAATATAAATTGGTAATGCCATTGTAAAAAATGGTATGGAAAAAATTGAAACTAGAATATAGTAGTTCCCCCTATTCATTAGGTATATGTTCTAAGACATCCAGTATATGCCTGAAACCATGGATAGTATTGAACTATATATATGTATGTATGTATGTAACTATATATATATATATATAGTACTGAACTATACACATATATACATACATATGTGTATATATATAATGTTTTACCATACACATACATATGAATGATACAGTGTAATTTATAAATTAGTCACAGTAAGAGATTAACAAAAATAACTAGAACAATTATATAAAATAGAACAATTATAACAATAAACTGTAATAAAAGTTATGTGAATGTCATCAAATCTCTCTCTGATAACCCATCTAAGAACCAAGATGGCTACTCATTGACTAATGGGCAGGTAGCATACAGAATGTGGACACACTGGATGATTCACATTCCAGGTGGGATGGAGCAGAATGGCATGAGATTTCATGATGCTATGCAAAATGTATTAACACTGTAAAAACTTATGAATTGTTTATTTTTGGAATTTTTATTTAATATTTTCATACCACAGTTTATTGTAGGAAACTGAAACCACAGAAAACAAAGCAACAGATAAGAGGGGACTACTGTAGCATATGATTCAGCAATCCCACTTTTTGGTATATATCCAAAGGAAATAAAAACAAGATATTGAAGGGATATCTGCACTTCCATGTTCATTGCAGCATTATCACAGTAGCCAAGATAAAGAAACAGCCAAAGCGTCTGTCAGTGGATGAATGGATAAGGAAAGCGTGATATATATATATATGGAAAATGTGATATATCTATATATTATATATATGAATATTATTCAGCCATAAAAAAGAAGGCAATCCTGCCATTTGTAACAACATGAAGGAACCTTGTGGTTATTAAGTGAAATAAGTCAGACAGAGAAAGGCAAATACTGTATGTTATTACTTATATAGAGAACCTAAAAGAACTGAACTTATGGAACCAAAAGAGCAGAATAGCAGTTACCAGGCACTAGGGTGTGCAAGAAATGTGGAGGTGTTTGTCAAAGAAAACAAACTTCCAGTTATAAAATGAATCAGTTCAGGTGATCTAATATAGGGCATAATGATTATAGTTGATAATATTTTATTATGTATTTGAAATTTGTTAAGAAAATAAATCTTAAATGTTCTCAAAAAAGAAATAGTGATAATGCAACTTGATAGAGGGGTTAGCTAACTCTATAGTGATTATCATTTTCAATATATATGTGTATAAAACAACACATTGTATAAGCCTCAAACTTCTACAATGTTATATATCAATTATATATCTCTAAATGGGGAGCAAAATAAGAAAACCACCATTTACTCGAGTGGGTTCTCTCAGAGCAACAGAGCCCTCCCTGTCTTCCAAATTCCTTTTCTAGAACCCTGTGTTGCTTCCTTATTGCTGGGAGGTGGACTGGAGTCCCCTGCTGTTTGTGTCAAATAGCAATTCTTTTATGTTGCTCTATTATAAATGCTGCTTAAATATCTTGAATCAAAACTGTGAACTATCTCTTCTTGCCTCCCCATTATCCATTCTATTACTAGATTTAAGACTTGTGAATAATCCCATATGTGACCTTGGTTAGAGGATTCTTTTTTTAACCAGGATAAAAACCAGTTGAGTGATCTCTTCATGTAGGGTGTGCCAGTAGTTGAATATCCTATATACTTTTGAAAGAGTCCTACTATTTGATCTCAAAATATTCTGCAACAGGATGGAATATATTTTCTCCAGAATTTAACTTTATGCTCATTTTATCTACCATAGACTCTAAGACATGTATTAGAAATACTGAATTAATATCAGTTTTGTCTTGAGTAGTGTCAATCTGATGGAAAATTTATCAGCTTTCACTAGTAATATTTTTTAATTAACTTACTGATATTCTCATTAGTTGCACTTCTGGTTTAGAAATAAGAATAAAACTGATGACATTTCTTCCTTCTCTACTTTCAAATTTGTTGACTCGAATATAGCTCTTCCTTTATAGATACTTATGTAGATGTTTATAGATTATAAGCTTTTTGAATGGAGAGATATTATCATATTTGCTTTCGTCCTTGAACATATAACCAGTCCAAAATACGGGAACTTATAAATAGTAAATACTCCAAAATTGTTTGTGAAACTTAATCAATATTATTTTTGAAAACTGTAACAGACAATAACAGAAATAAAATATTCAACTGAAGGCTTAAAAGGTAAATTTGAGGAAATCTTTCATGAAGTACAATAAAAAAACATTGATATAAAAAGTTGAAGAGAAAATTAGGAAATTAAATAGATTAAAAAGAGAGAATAGAAAATGAAAAGAGGATATTATCCACTTAATTATATTGGAAAAAATTCAAGAACTGAAAAACATTTATTTACAGATTTAAAGGGCTCATTGAGCACTAAAATGAATGAATTAAAAAAGACTCACATTGATTTACATAATTGTGAAATTCTAGAACCTGGAATAAAGAGCAAGCTTAAAGGCTAGTAGGGGAAAGAGAAGATTAAAGATGAATTATCAGTAATCATATAAAGTTGGGTTTTGAACAGCAAAATAGGTAGCACTAAAACAATGCAATGGCACTTTGGAAATTCTGAGAAAAATTAGTCCAAGCTAGAATTCTACAAAACAAACCTATTATTAGCCAAGTACTAAAAGAAAATCAAAGCACTTAGGGGCATACAAGTTTTCAGAAATCTATTTTTCACATATCTTTTCTCATGAAGTGATAGGAGTTCTACTCAAGCAAGAGAGTAGACCAATAAAGAAGAGAGTAGATCCAGGCAACAGGAGAGCAACACAGGATCAAAGGGACTTCTTAGTGTTGCGATGAAGAGAAGGTCCAGAATAAAAGCTGTGTATCAGGCCCAAGAACCCAGAGTTCAGATTAAATCAAGAGGTTACAAAGTTCCAAGAGATATATTAAAGAGGAAAAAAAATAGAACGGTTGCAATTTCTTATGGTTTGCTCATGCTAAGATCATTTATTTTACATCTGTACAAACGTACTTAAGAAAAAAGTCATAGTATACAGAAAAGTACATGAAAACATTAAGGCAATTATAAATACTAGGAGAAACAAAAATTTGTCTAAGAAAATAAAAATGCTTATATCACATTTGGTATCTGAACAATTTTAACATAATCATAACTATTATTGGGAATAGAAAGGAAGAGAGAGTTTTGTGTATATGTATATGTGTTTATATATACACACACATATACACATACACACACACACACACACACATATACATGAAAGAGATTGTAAAAGACCTTAAAGGAAGATAACAATTAGTACTTAAATGTAAAAATCACAAATGGTAACATAAGCCTATTATTTTAAAATATTGTGGTACATATAAAAAGAAACAGAAGAGTTCAAAAGTAATTATCTCCTCAGTTGAGCAGAACTCTCAAGCAGGGAATAGTAGAGCAGAGGACAAACTAAAAATTAAGTTAAAAAATTACATAATTATTCCTCCAAATTTATGCAACTACATTCATATAATCTATATGTTGCTTGAATGAACTGTTAATATACAACCCTTAATAAAAATTACGAAACTGAATTTTATCAACCAATCTACTTTAAGATTAATTTCTTATTTTTTCTTGTTTATTTTCAAAAATAACTGAGAAAATTTAACCCTTGAAAAAGCCATCTTGAAATGCAAAGTAACTAAGACACGGAAGTTATGTAGCGAACTAATTGAGCATTAAATTGTGCTTCTAGCCACCCACAGAAAGTGAAATTATTTATTTTTAACCTGAGGAAAAGAAACAGACAAATTAAGATAAAAAGATAATTTTTTTCTGGCAGTAAAGCCTTGGAAGTATGTAAGATGCAGATCATAAGAGAAGGAACACTTATCTTTCCCATTAACTTGGGGACCCAAACTAGTCCTTCATTAATGTTTCTTAAATATTTCCCTGTCATCCCATCTTATCATCTTTAATTTAAACTTTGTTGGCCTCCTAATTGAATTTCACTTATAGATTTAGAAAATATTTAAGGATACTGAAGATTTAATGAGAGAATGAGAAAATTTTAGACCAAATTTAGAAGTCAAGAAGCTGAGATACAGAGAGGTACGCTTAAAATCAAAGATACTTTAGCTCTGAAGGTAGTTGCTGATCCAGAAAAAAAAAAAATGCATGAATTTTGTTTTGTGGAATCTTCATGCACATATCAATAATAATTAACATCTACAACAAAAATAACACATATATATTGGAAGCAAAATAAGTAAAACTAAAGTATTATAAGATTCTTGTACTCCTTAGAGAAGTGAAATGTACTAATTAATATTTGATTTGAGTATATTATAGGTCCTTAATATAATTTCTAAGGAAACCATTAAAATAATAGAAACTAATAGTAGAAAAAGAAGGGAATAATAAAATAGAATCAATCAGTCCAAAAGTAAGCAAGAAGAGAGAAAATAAAACAAAGAATAGGTGAGACAAATAAAAAGAACATAATAAGATGATAGATTTAAACTCAAACCCAAAGTATATGAGTAATTACATTAAATGAAATGAACTAAACATTTCAATTAAAATATTAAAAAATGTCAGACTGGATACAAATCAAACTCCAAGTATATGTAATATTTATAAGAGACATATGTATAAAACATAAAGATATAAAATAGCAGAACAAAAAATATGGAAAAGGTATGCAAGCATTAACTATATAATGTCAGACAGGGTAAACCTTAAGGCAAAAATTGTCACAAGAAATAAAGAGCTTCAATTCATTGAGAAGGTGTATTTATACATGAAAAATTACAAATATAAATAGTAAACACATTATATTTGATAGTGGTATATTGAAAGCTCTCTGTTTAAGGTTAAGGACAAGATAAGGAAGACCACTATTACCAACACTATTCAATGTTGCATTGGAGGTCCTGGCCAACCAGTAAGAAAAATAACGCTATAAGGTTAAGAAAGGGAGAAGTAAACTATTGCTTTTAACAGATGAGAGATAGAAAACTACCAGAAGAGTAGCGGGTTTCTGGGATATGAAAATGTCGTTTCTTGACCTGGGTGATACAGTCATGTTTTACCCACTTTTTGTATTCATGTCCTATTTCTCACTTTAAAAAATTACAATTCTCAAAAAATTACAGTTCTCAAAAAAGAGATATTCTTTTTATCTAGCTGTCAGATATCTAATCTTTCTTTACACTCCTGATGAATTTCCTTTTCTCTATGACCTTTTCCTCTTTACTTCCAGAGGCAGGCTTTACATCTTTTGCTACTCAAATCACCTGGTAAATGTCTCTGCTGAAACATTTACCACAATTTATTCTTATTGTGTTTTTACATAACTAATCTTTGACAAAGGTGCCAAAAAATACACAATAGGGATTAGATAGATAGCCTCTTCAAAAAATGGTGTTGGAAAAACTGGATATCCACATGCAAAACTGGATATCCACATGAAATTGGACCCTTATCTTACTTGACACACAAAATTCAACACAAAATGGATTAAAGACTTAAACATAAGACTAGGAACTATAAAACTCTTAGAAGAAAACATAGAGGGAAATCTTTTTTATTTAGTTTTGGCAATGATTTCTTATGTGGAACACCAAGCATGAACACCAAAAGCAAAAATAGACAAGTGGGACTACAGCAAGCTAAAAAGTTTCTGCATAGCAAAGGAAACCATCAACAAAATGAGAAGGCAACCTATGGGATGGTTCTCCGACTTTTTCAAACCCTATATTTGATAAAGGGTTAATATCAATATTTTATTTTTATATTTTTATATGGATTTAATGTTAATGATAATATTTGTGATATACTGTTAAGTAAAATAAATAATTATCTATTTTATCTGTTCTTTTTGTTAAATGTGGTTATTAGAAAATTTTAAATTATATATGTGACTTGTATTATATTTTTATCGATTCCTTGTTCTTTCAGTTCAAAGACCATACTTTATCCATTTGTCTATCTGTAATTAGCATTGTACCTAGCATATTTTGGTTTATAAAAATTGTTTCTTTCATGAAGTAATGAACAAAACAATGCTTATTATGATTGCTATTGGTCAGGCATATAACAGAAAAATCTCAAAATAACAGTGATTTGAATAATTTAGAAGTTTATTTCTAACGACAACAACAAAAAAGCTCAGAGATTGACAACTGAGGGCTGTATGGTGGCTCCATAAATGTGTAAGGGACAGAGGCTCCTTCAACTTTCTTCACCCCCATCTCTGCTTTCAATATGCTCATCAGATATAGAATTGCTAAAGATACCAAAATAAATTAAAGTAAATAGGTATTTACCACCATTATAATCCATTTTAATGCAAGAGCTTCTGTGGGAGGCTTACTGAGAGGGTCCAGATACATTGTTTTTGAAATATTTACATTGAAGAGGGAAATATTTTAACTTAGGTACTTAAAGAAATGTGCAGTTAGTATGTCTTGTAGTCTCTCCTTCACATATCAGATGTTTCAAGCAAGCTTTTGCCAAGGGCTGGATCAGAGGCAGGACTGCAATCTCTAAGGAGTACTTGAAGAGCCTATGTTTTGTGTTGTTGATAAAAAAAGGAGCCATATGCTTTAGATAACAGGTGTGCAGGTGGCAAAGCCGACATTCTGCTATGCGAATTTAGTATCCTGACTTATATGCTAGTCCAGATGGGGGTCTACTGTAGTTGTGCACAACAGTTGATAGCAGGATATCTGTGCAAAGCCAGATTTTACTCACAAAAGCACTTTGAATTAATTCGAACACATGAAAGTGAATTTGCTTGAAAATCCTTGCCCAAAGAATGAATGAGAGTTTGGGACTGGGGAGAGGCAGGTGGAAAAATTTGGCAGTTTAAACCATAAAATAAGCATAGTCTGGGTAGAAGAATGAGCTTTAGGAGAGTAGACTTTAAAGTATTAGCTGTAAAATATATTCTGAGATTCTGAATAAGTCAACCTGAGGCTAAGAGATTTGTCCATTTGAACTTTGGGGACTGTCCAATATCTACAGTGATTATAGTTTTTGTTCAGTTAATGTACAAATTTTATTCGTATTATAATTTGAATTGAAGTCTTTGTTTCTTTCTAGTTCTTCCCTGAGGCTCTACCTGTTGTATCATCCTATCATAAAGCTTCTGGCCTTATTGGAAAGGATAGCAGTAGTATCTTCTCTCCATTTAGAACTCTTGTGAACTTGGGCCTCCAAGCTTAGCCAATGTCACACAAGAGCAAGATAAGGAATTTGAAATATCTTGGAATTACTTGGTTTATACTCAGCTGCATAATCCTTTGAATGTCAGAAGCTGAATATTATTGCAATATTTCTCTTTGAATTCCATTTGTAATATATGCTCCTATTTCTTCAGGTATATGGATTCCCAGGGAGGCAAGATGAAAGTTATTTTTTTCTTAAGCCAAGTGAGGAAATTACATTTAAAACACATGACCACCTTTTAGCTAATCCTTACTCACTTGATGCCAGCAGTTTATTGTTGGCACAATCTTGGATGTCTAGTAGGTTGTAAGTTTTCGAGAGCAGAGATCATGTTTGCGCTTTCCCACTGTACGCCAAGCTTCTAGAATACTACTTTAAGGACTCAGTCATTAACCAGTAAATACTTCTTGAATAAACAAATAAACCATGCAAAATCTGGAATCTATACTCAAATGGAACAGATTAACCCAGAGATGACTCATGTTCATCTAAGTCCAAGAAAATTCAACTTTCATAATGTTGAGAAGAAAGCTGATGTAGGCCATTGAAGGAATGAATAATAAACCAATGAATTTCTAATGTGGGGCAGATGCAGAACATTCCAGGTTAAATATAGGGTAGATTTCACTTTGAAAATATCCTAAATGAACTACATCTAAAGAGAAAATTAGGATAAATAATTTGGCAAAAATTGGAGGCCACTAATAAAATGGTATAGAACTTAATACACATGTATACGATATGGCTAAGATCAGTTGATTGTATCAAAGTCAATACCCTGGTTACGATATTATACTATAGTTTTTCTAAAATGTTACTATTAGAGGAAATTGGGCAAAGTGTACAAGGAAGCTCTATATCATTTCTTACAACCGCATGCAAGTCCACGATTACCTCAATAAAATTCCAATAAAAGGGAATGTTAATAATTATAATAATAATGAGGGAGACAGAAACAATTGTAAGAGTGCTCATCAAAAATGTCAGTCACCAAAAATTGAGAACCACAAAATTAAGATGGGACTAAAGCAATTCTTATTATACTTCTGGGAGCATCTCACTTTAGATAATGGAGCAGATGCTTAAAATGAATATATATATTCCAGAGTCAAAGCTGGAGTCCACAAAATGTTGAGGGATTGTGGGAGATTTAAATTCATGAGAAAGAATTCGTGAAGTCAAGAAAGTCTCTTTCTCCTGGTATTGTTTTCACAGAAGTCACATCAGAGGCAAATACTCTTCATATTTTCTTTTATTGTTGGCCCTGACAGTTAAACTTAATACTTACTTTTGAAGTCTATATAATCCAGTTTTGTAAAATGATGTTTTTCTTGTCACCTTGCCAGTTTTTTTTTCCTTTTCTTTAGTAAAAGTCTTTATTCAACTAAAATGTGGGATGGCCTGCTTATCCAAAGAAGGAGTCAAGAAGGGCTTCAGCTTCAGCTAATCTATAATTTTTGGTTAGATCCAGTGAGGTAGATTTCTTGAGAACATGCTTTAAACCTTTACATCATAATATCTAATTATATTGTTAGGTTTCTTATTTCATAATCCTACATATTTAGTTTTGTATATAATCTGATTCATTAATTTTTAGAGTGTTGTTTTGCTGCAATAAGAGTATTAGATATAACAATGAAAAATTCCTTCAATTTGATTACAGGACAAAAATCAATGTTTTCATTTGCTGTATTATCCTTTAATATTGTCAATAAGTATATTCAATTTTTATATATTTTCAAGAATATTATAGCTATAATTTCAAATTATTCATTTTTACTTAGCATTATGCCATGAGAATTTTCTGTTTTTATCCCATTCATTCATTCTTTTGTTTTTTACTCATTTAATTAACATTTTTAATTATTGATAAACACCTGCCACTGATCAGGGTAGGGTTGAGGGGCCAACCAGTGTCCTTCAACCTAGCTTAAAATATCCATTTTGAAATTAGAGAAAAACTTAAAAGCGAAGATTATTTAATAATCAGTAATATTCACCCTTGATTAGAGTTTCAAATAAAGTTCATAACAAACTCACCCAGTACATCATCAGTGAGTCATCATAACATTCGTTTAGTTCTTATTGATTCATGCAAACATCCCTGGTGAAATGACCAATAGAGATAAATCTTCACTATTTCTTATATTTTGGAGATGAAATTTTAAAGAACCATTGCCAAACCTACCATTCAATTGTCCAACAAGTGTTCCATAAGCCAATGTATGCTGAAAACTGTTGAAGTGATTCCATTCTTTAAAGGATTCTGTGCTCCCATTAGTAGATAAGTCTGATATGTGATGATAGTCCATGAAGCTGAACCAGAATTAGGAGTACATTCTTGTGATCTGAATAAAGTAAATCACATTCACCTGATATTCTACAAGCTGGCCATCTAATGAGAGCAAAGATTAATATAGCCAGAGCCTTTGCTGCCAGTAGAATTCCTGTCTTGAAACTTGAAAAAAATAGAAGGAGGAAGTAAAGGTTCAAATAATTCGGAAAAAAAATTCTGAAACATACAGTATTCTTTAAATGGATGATATTACAGTCTAAAAGAAACATTATAAAGTCAGAATGTTTACCCTTGCCTCATTTAAGGACAAGATGAATTGTCACCAGAAGACACTTTCCTAGACATTCTCAGTGTCAGAATAAAAAGGGCAGTATTTCTCTTAGAGGACTTGACCTTAAATGGCTCTGTATTTGCTGACCTATAGCTGACTGGACCTAACTTATCAGGGCCAAGCATAGCAGTGAAGGGAAGGATTTGGGCCTATCTGTCCATCATGTAGAGGGAAGGTCTTGCAAAGAAGTCATGCAGACACAGAACAGGATATTGTTCTATCACTACTGAGAAAGAGATTGGCGGAGGGTCGGGGTTAAGCTTCCTGGGGAGAGATGAGTAGAACAATTTGCCTGTGAGTTTCTACTAATGTAAATGTTATTGCACAAATTCTACTTCATGAAGCAAACCTTGATTAATGCCTTGACCCTTTTATTCAGTTTGCTTTCAAACAGTGTGATAGCCTTTTGCTCATACTCAGGAAGACATGTAGAAGAGCTTGACCTTTCTTACCAAGCCTTTTTGACTCAATTTCCTTTCTTGGAAGGTGAGATTAGCATTATTTGGATGTGTAAAGAGTCTCAATCCTTGAAGGGCTGCAGAATTCTGGCCAGGTTCTAGTTGTGAAAGAAAGTTATGGATCTTGTGTAAAGAGGGGTATATAAGTAGGCTTGTCTACCTCCATCTTAAAACACTGTGGGGGCTGGCTGCATTACTCGCTAGTTTCTTATTACTTTTCATGATGAGAGAAAGGGATAGAGAAATCAGTATTCAAGACTTTTCAAATCTAGCTTCTGAGGAAAAGGAATTCAATTTCCCAGGTTTTTGTTTCAAAGGCTGGCAGTTGTTAGAAGGACTCTAATAGCATAGTAACTGTCCTCTGTTGTTTGTGGTTGAGGACCATGGATTTGTTTCTAAAATAAAATCTGTGAAACACTCATATTGATGAGTGCTTTCCAGGTTTGAATTTTCATGTACTTCTTTTTCAGTTCATGACATGGCTTCCTGGGAAGCATAGGTGATGACAGAAAATATATATGTATAATTTTAAGTTTTAGTGTATACTTTCTTCAGGTAAGGGCTGAGAGTCTTAAGTTATAAAAGCAATATTTTTCCAAGAGATCATTTGAACAACTGTTGAACCTGGGCTCTTGTTCTCCTTGTAGGATATTTTTTTGCCTATAATTTTCCTTGCCAAGAGCTGTGATTTTAGATATGGAAGTATTAGTCTTCTGTAGGGGACTCTCTACAATCAGGGAGATCTTTTAGATCTGTTATGAATGACCTTACTCTTTGAAACTGCTACAACAACCAAATATGTCCTATATTCACTAAAACATCTAAGAGCTAGTAACTAATGAGCCCTACCACTAATGTGTGCAATTTCTATTTGATTAAAACCAATAAACAAACAAACAAACAAATTATTTTTTAAAGGACAGTTTTAAGCCATAAACCGAAGTCTTTGGATGAGGTTTCCAGTGGAGATTTCCAAGGGGCCTGGTGATTAGGTGGATGGATCTGATTAAAAGTTAGAATGTAATAAACCTGCAAGAGAAAGGTAAGTTACAGCCTGGCATGAGGTCAAGGCATGGGCAGCTGATTCAGCTAATCTCTTTGTCAAGCCAGCTGCATTCAAAATTTGGGCCAAGCAAACAGGCAGTTTTTCCCTCCTCACTGAGATTCTCAACCTCTTTCTCTCTACTCTATAGAACTGCTTTATTTTGAATTGCTTCATAGACTCAAGATTATAAAGTGAGAGTTTACTGATCTCACTTCCAAAAAAACGTCTTTCATTTTCATTAAACAATTTGCCTAAAATTTGTCATTTCACAAGTAATAAATTTGTACTTTGCATCTTTACAATATGTTAAACATGCAGTTAAGAATGAAGTCAACTTCTCAAGTTCCATGAGCGGCTACATGAATTATTTAAGTTAAACTATAAGAAAAAATTATACATTAAAAAAAAATTCTTGGAAATGCCATGTCTAGAATTCCCAAATCTTTCTGAGGCTGAAATTGCTATTTTTCATATTCTTTTTGACGATAAAGGTATTATGCTATCATTGTAAATAATTTTTTAAAATTTTAAAGGAGAAAGTAAAACTCAATCTGACACCCAAACGAAAAGCAACAACAGAAAATATAGTTTGAGTTGATCAGAATTTAAAACGTTTTTGCTTCAAAAAAACAGAATCAAGAAAATGAAAAGACAACTCAAAGAATGGAAGAGAATATTTAAAATCATATATCCGATAAGAACCTCATATGCAGAATATATTAAAAAAAAATCCTAAAACTCAATAAAAAGAAAAATAACCCAATTGGAAAATAGGCAAATAATCTGAATAGACATTTATCTTAAGAAGATATACAGATGGCTAATAAACACATGAAAAGATGCTCAACATACTTAGTTATCTGGGAAATAAATACAAATTAAAACCTCATTTTACATCCACTATGATAGCTAAAATAAAAATGACAGGCAGCAACAGGTATTCAGAAGAATGTGGAGAACTTAGAATTCTAATACACTACTGATAAGATTATAAAATAGCGTAGCCACTTTGGAAAAAGTGGTTCCTTAAATGGTTAAACATAGAGTTACTGTATAATTCATCTCCTGGATTACCTAAGAAAGTTAAAACCATACGTCCACATAAAATTTGTACACAACTATTCATAGTAGAATTATTTATAATAGCCAAAAAGTAGAACTAGCAAAAATTTCTATCAACTAATGAATGGATAAACAAAAATATGGTATATCCAAGCATTGGATTTTATTATAAAATGACAACAAATAGGATTGAAGTACTAAGACATGCTACAACATAGAAAAACTGTGAAAACATTATGCTAAATGAAAGAAGCCATTCACAAAAGGCCATATATTATATGATTTTATTTTTATATAATTTCCAGAATAGGCAAATTCATGGATACAGCAAGTAGATTAGTGATTGCCAGGGGCTGAGTGTAGGGGACAATGCAGGAGTGATTGCTAATGGGTACCGGGTTTCTTTTTGGGGCAATGAAAATGTTCTAGTATTCGATATTGTTAATGGCATACAACTCTGAATATACTAAAAATCACTGATTTTTCTACTTCGAAAGAGTAAATTTTCTAGTATGTGAATTCTATCTTAAAGTCCTTATTAAGGAAAACACAAACTAGTTAATCGTCACTTTAAGTAAAGGTGCCACTTGTAAATAAAAATACATAACTCAATCTGAGATCATATTCCATATCAATAGAGCTAACTGCTATTATTGTATTGGAATATATATGTGCCTTTTTCATACACACACACATACACACATACGCACACATTATTTCTACAAAATTTTGATCAAATGGCAAATACTCTTCTAAAGCAGAGTTTCTCCAAATGAGTACCACCGGGGATACTCAGGATGATTCTAGCTGATACTTAGTTGAACATTTTCTATTTTAATAGTTATCTGTTTATGTTAACATGTACTGAAAAATATAATCATCACATTGAAGGCATGCCATGAAATCATTGCTTAGGATACACATAAAATGGGAACATATGTTTTAAAAACTGAATTGATTTAAGAACTATATTAAGTATGTAATAGTAGAGCCAGACACAGACAGGGCAAAGGCCCTGAAGTGACACTGAAATAACTATAGTTAAAAAAAAAAAGATTCCAAAATCTTATTTTTAATTACATTATAGTATTTGGTCATAGAGATATACCATTGCTCAATCTCCATTGATGGGCCATTGGGTTGTTTACACTTAGCACTTGTTATTGTGCTGAGTCTCTCCATGGTTCATTTGGTCCCCTCCTTGCCATGGATGATTGAGGAAGAGGAAGCAGACAGCGAAGCATTTCTAGCAATCCTCGAAAGCATATTCCCTTGGTAAAGATTCGTTTTTGTAAGTTCAGAATGTAAATTTACCTGATGGATGCACTGGAGTATATTTGAAAGCTGCATATTCTCATGGTAAGGCAGGAAAAAAGAGGAATGGCAAGTAGCCATGATGGGTTAAACCACTTCCCTTCCCTTTTGTTTTCCTTGTATCCTCACCCTGTCGTTTCAGGATTCCTAACCCAATGAGTCCTGAAACCTTGATCAGGAAAGCTTGGAGCTCTTCCCACAAGTGACTTCTCTCTCTTTCATTGCAATCACTTCTTTCCAACCTCCCCCTGCCCCGACAAACAAATGGGCTCAGAACAGTGAGCCCACTGACAAGCCAGCTCTGAGAAGGACAAAATGCCTGATCTGTGTTTCAAAGGCAACTCCATGTATTTAGAAATAACCTGCTTTCAGGAAATTCAGAACAATCTTCTGAAAGTTATGCTAGAGCTAGCCAATTTCTCTTTTAGGGTCACTGTTTGTATTAATAGAAATCCATCTGCATAAAGTGACAGTCTACGTTCCTGTTCCCCCGCCTGTCACCAGATGGAGACTTGGTCAATGTGGGATGCTGTCTTTCACACAGATGCCAGCATATATAAAAAGACAAGTTATTGGTGGAAATTATAATAGATGGAGATTAGGACCATTCTAAAACAGACTTGGATCTCTGCTTTTGACACAGGAAATATTGTTTGTACCATTTCAGTGGGATTGCCTAAAATATACCAGTTCCACACTAAAGATAATTACACTACTTACTAACAGATAATACATTCTTCTGAGTAAGTTTTTTTTAAAAAAAAAAAAAAAAGAAAAGAAAAGAAAAAGAAAAAAGAAAGAAACTCTTCTAGTTAACATCTATTTATTTATTTATTTATTTACTTATTTATTTATTTACCTTTTGTACCCTTTGCGGAGATTTTTTTTTAATTAATGAAAGTAATAGAAGTGAGCAGAAGATGATTGGCCATTCTAGTAGCATGGTGGCAGGAGTGCAGCTTTTCCCCTCTCCCCTCCACTCCCAACCCCAGGCTATTGGCTCTGCTAAGTCATACAGCTACTGACATCCATGTGTAGCACAGCTGGATGCAAATAAGGTCTGAAGCTTGGTTAGAGATAGTCCTGACAGAGAAATGAAGGAAATGATGCACAGATTTTATCACCATGGCCTGCTTGAGCACCTGGGAAACAGAAACAATCCCACAGGCTGAAGACCAGGAACTAAATTAGCTGATTCTGGGAAGAGTGTGGAATTGTTTTCCCTCCCCACAGCCAGGAGCCACCCTGCTTTTTGTTTCCTGCAGGATCCTGTTCTACAAACAGACCAAAAGTTTTCAGGTGCATCCTGGGCACCTAAGCATATGCCAATATGCAGCCTCCTACATTTCCCTAGATCATAGCTTGGCTTCTTCTGGAGTTTCCTGGTCCATTTTCTGGATTCCCTCAATTCTGCAGAGTCACAGACCACTTGTCCAGAGTTCTCATAACCCACCTAGAACCTTGAGAGCCCTTTGTTTCCTCTACCTTGAACATTTATTGGAGGATCCTGAATTGCTTAGGATTACCTTTGACTACAGAAACCTAAATGCAGCAACTTAGCCATGTAGAGGGCTGTTTTTCTTATATAACTGCAACTCCAGAAGTAGTATCAGTCTAGAACCTCTGAAACTGCCCTAGGTCATCAAGGATGACCTGCTTTACCATTCTCAATGTTTGGTTTCATCTTTGTGGTTGCAAGATGGCTTCTCCACCCCTCAGACCTCAAATCTGGCAGGTTAAAAGATGAAGAGATAAAAGCATAAATAATCTGAGTCTGTTCTTTTTCATTTTATCAATAAAAGAATAATTTTCAGAAAGTGTCACCCAAAAGGTTTTTGCTTTCAACCTATTGGCCGATACTGAGTTACACAGCCACCTTTGTATTAAAAGGATCTGAGGAAGGAAATACTGTTAACTGGGCATTTTGTAGCCCCAACAAAATTTGGGTTCTCTTATAAGTCAGCTGAAGAAAATAGATAATGAATAATACTGCAACCAGCCATGTCCACCCCAAACTAAGTCCAACAAAAAAGTTGGACAGCTTGGGGTGACGATGCTCCTATATACTTGACTTCTTGCATCACCTCCACTTGTCAGCCTTTATACCCAGCTCTGATTAGATTCTCTTGATGTTGTTCGTGACTGGAATACCTTCTCTCTCTAGATATTGCATGTTGGCCTGTTGGCTGCCGCCCTCTGCAGTCATCCCCATGCTGAAGTTCTGTTACATCTACCATCTTTTCTTTTCCAACCATCTCATGCCAGTCTCATACAAGCTTATATCTTGTGATTAGAGCTGTATGAGTTATGACAATACAAGGTCTCAAACATGGTGGAAAGCAATGAGGATTGGAGAAATCAGGGAGAGTTTAATTCATAGAAGATGACATAGAAATACTGGAACTTAGGAAATATGAGTGACAAGTAAAAATCTCCATTTTTTCTTAACTCTCCATCCCAATCATAGAGCCATTTTTTTTTTTTGTTTTGTTGGTTTCTGGTATATCCTGCCAGAAATTTTCTAACCTTTGACAAACATACGTGGTAGAATTTTTCTAAGTGTGACACAAATGGAAGAACACTAAACATCTGTTCTGTGACCTGATAATTTTCAACAAACAATATATCTTGGATATTTTTCCATGCCAGTACAGAGATCTACCTGATTCTGCGTGGTGTTATATTATATGGATGTATAAAATTTCTTAACCAATTACCCTACTAAAAAGTATTTAACTTGCCTCCAGTTGTTTACCATTACTCACAATGTTGCAGTGAACAGCTTTCTACAATGGACTTTAATCACCTATGTGAATATGTGTGTTGGACAATTTCCTACATATATAATAAAAATTCACATTTACTGAAAAGAATGAAATTGGGATTGTCCCAGAAAATCTTGGTTGCATAGGCAGAATAATTAGAACTATTTTCTGCTCACAAATAGCCATCTAGATCTAAGTGAGGACTGATTTTCCCATTCACTATAAGCTTCTATTGAAAACTCAAAGGAAAATCCCCCTCTCTTTTGGTTTCTCTTTAGAGAACATTTAAATGACATTCCTGCTCCAGAAAAAAATTTATAAGTTAATAAAAAATTATAAGATTTCTGAATATTACACTTTTGCAAAGTACAGTGTATTACTGGACAAGAGGATATGAATATTCCAAAAGATATAACAAAACAAAACAAAGCAAAACACTATATCTTAAAGTAGCTAGAAGACTAATCCAAAAGTGTAATAGGCTTTTTTTTTAACCTATGTTTTACTAAACTGGCGGATACACTCTACTAGGAAATTTGGGGGAAATTATTATTTTAATATTAAAAGCAAGCTGTATACATCATAGTGTGCAACTTTAAAATTACATAACATTTTTAGATAAACAGGAGATATTGAAAAAATCCTATGCTTGCTACAGGTTAATCTATGACCCTGATCTGTACATTTATCTCTGCAATGAAAGGTACATCTATGTCAAGATTTCACTGAATGAACACATTGTTTTCCTTCTATTTCTTTTTTTGTAAGAATGTGTGTCTGTGTATGTGCATAGACAGATTTAAAAGAATCCTGCAAAGGCAGCTATATCCAAGTGCCAAATGGAGAGCTTGCGGAATTGGTAATGTTCACTATTGTTAGAGTAATGCATTATTTTAGAATAATGCATTGATAGAGTAAGGCAGTGTTGAAGTTAATAAATATTAAGGTCTACTCTAGTAAGATTAAATGTAAGCTTGTAAAGTTGTGGATTGTTTGACCCTGACTGATCTTAAGTCCAGATAGAGAGTAGACTGTCAGACTTTGACAATATATATATTTTTTTAAGAATAAAAGAAATGGTGAACAAAATTTTCTGTCCATATCAAAAGTACTTTCATAACATCCCCAAGCATTTGTTGAAAACAGAAGTACAGCATTTCATAGGATATTTCTTAAAGCTTTAAATTTCTCTGTTATGCCCAAGTGCTGCAGAATTACAGCTTTTTAAAATTTTTTTACCCGCCCTGGTGTTATGTAAAAGTAAACCCTTTACCTTGTTTGTCTTTGTTCAGTGTCTCTTTTTATAAAGATGAATGATGACCTTGTGACTTCTGAACACCAGTGATAGGTTATTTCAGGACTTTTTTTCCTCAATAGAGCTATCTTTTTTATTTTTTTTAACTTTGTACCTATTTTGGAGTTAAGCATGGGCAGTATTACCCTGGCCCTCTTACTTTGGGACTTTCTAAGAAAAAAAAATCAATTTCTTAAAAGGATTAACTTTTTATTTTTTCATTCTTTTTATTCTTAAAACTCTTCATATTTCCCCAGCTTTTTGTTTTGATTTGCATCAGAAATCTGTTTTACTTGGTGGCCAGTTGGCATGCATTCCATTTCTGTTTTCAGAAATACTGGCATCTTCAAAATCCTTTCACAAGTAAGGACACTGAGGTACCAAAGGCAATAAGGGGTTTTACAGAGGCCTCAACTCAGTATTTGATAGAATTTAGACCAGATGCAGAATTCTTCTTTTCAATTCTGCTTTCCTTCTTATTTCATAACTGACTCCCTCTGAACTCTCTGGTACTTTAAGTGATGGGAATATAAACTGTGAGTAGAATGACTAGCTGGTGAGACAGGAATGGCTGTTGTATTTAGCCTCAGACTCTCAGGAAGAGCTAGCCAATTTTGTATTTTTCAATTCTATACTTCCTAATTAGTTCCTTTTTAGAGTTTCTATTTCTCTGCTGAGAACTTCTTTCTTCCCATTCATTGCAAATGTTCTTACCTTTATCTCATGGATCATAGTTATAACAGCTACTTTAAAACCTCTGCCTGAGAATGTCAACATCTGGGTCATCTCAGAGTTGGCATATGTTGCTCATCTTTCCTCTTGAGAATTGGTCACATTTTCCTGGCTTTATGTATGTTTGAGCAATTTTGGATTGTATCCAAGCCATCATGAATATTATGTTATGTAGATTCTTATTATAATTCTTGATTATAATTCTGTTGATTTTTGTTGTTTGTTTAATTTATCAGGCAAGCAACCTAGTTAAGTTCAGATAGAAAGTTCTGTTTTGCTTTCTGTGGGTAGTGGTTCTAGTCTCAGTTCAGTTTATAAAGCCTTTAGCATGCTGCTTTGAGTATGTCTCATATGTGTGCCACCCAAGGATGAATTAAAGTTGGGCTGTGGTATAAATATCAGTTCAGTCCTCAAAGCTTTTGCTATGTTGGTTGGGGTCTGACCCAGCATCCATTTGTGTGGGTCCATAAACAGGATTATGGTTCCACTTTGATAGCTCTCTCCTCTCCATATTCTCTGGCCCACAAGGACCCCTTTATCCCAACTCTCAGGGCAGAAGGTTAGAAATATCATCTCAGTTTTAGCAGCCTGCAATTCAGACCTCTTTCCAGCTCTGTGCTTGAGGTTGCCCTTGGGGCAAAGCTAAATGAAAATGGGGGGGGAGGGCGGTGCGGAATGGCTGGGAAATTCATTCCCTTGCAGGTCACTACTTTAAGTTCCAACTACCCTCTCCTATCTTCCTGCTTTTGGTTAATTTTGAGTCTTCAGGTAGTTACATTCTGTATTTTGTCCAGTGTTTTTATTTGCAATCAGTGGAAGAGGTAGGCTGTGGTGGGTTTGCCCTGCTCTGCCAGAAATGGAGTCTATTCACCTGGAAAAGTACATTTTCAAGGAGCTTGGAGAAAAAAAAAAAAAAAAAAAAGAGTAGAGCAGGATGAAACATTGATAGAGCGGCAAGGTGAAGAGAAGAATGTTTTTTAAAGGGAAGACTAGTTTGAAGGTCATGAGCAGAGACCCAGAGGAGAGTAAAATTATAAGGATAACTTTCCTCAAAGAGAAAATGATGCTAAAAGGACTCTGAAACTTCAGTGCATGAAGGCAGATTAGGGGTGGGGGTAGGGGGAGCACCAAAACTTGAAGAAGCAATCTGTAAGGGAATGAATTTCCCAACTTCCTTTTTTTCCTTTTCCACAGAATAGACCTCTGAATCACCTCAAGCATAGAGCTGGGAAGGGGGTATCCAAGGTGCAAGCTGCTATAACTCAAAGAATAATCCATTTTTCTGTACTAAAATCTGGGCAGAGGGGTTGTTTTAGGCCAGAGAGTATGGAAAGAAGAGAGCTTTGAAGTGGATCCATAATTCTGCTTAGGAACCCACACAGTGCATGCATGGGTCAATCTGTAGAGTCGAAAAGGAGGAAATGGATTCAGGACATCAACGGTGGGTGTGGCCTGAAGGAGAGGAAGGATACTTCTTTCTCAGAGATAGAAGAAGGGAGGCGAAGATGGATAATCCCCAGAAGTTTTGGGGTAAAGAGAAACGAAGCTGAGTTTGCTGATATCTTACATCCTGCCGAAATAACCTGCCAACCAAGAGCGAGGGGGACTGTGATGAAGAAGCCCTTTGCTAATCGAAACCTTATGAAGTTCAAGTGGCTTGAATCTAGTTTCTGTGCTAGCACCATTTCATCTCTGACTGAGGCAGGTCATCTCTATCTTAGCTTTTAAAACAACACTGTTCCCCTGGAGCTAAATGTCAGGACAGAACTTGTCAGGAGAGAACTAGCTCTAAACCAGGGTAACATGTGCATTGCATATTCTCTTCATCTCTAGAGTTGAAAATGGCTTTGGAAAAAAAATCATGGAATTATAATATGTGGACCACAGAAGAAAGAAGAAAAGTTAGCAATGTTCTGGGAATCATGCCCAGCTCTTTTATGATTCTGAGTAGTAAAGTTACAACATGCCACATGCAAACTTGTTTGGCAGAGCATGTGCTGAAGCAATGTTCAGTCAAGGCCTCTCACTCATCTATTTCATTTTTTGCCAGCATTATCATTATTAATGAAGAGCAACTGAGCCTCATGGCAGGTTGGAGTTAGTTCTGATGTAATTGTCCATTATGTCTCTTGTAATCACTTTCGTGCAGTTCAGATGCCTCCCTTCTATTTCCTGAAATCTAACTCCCAGCACTGATTCTTGGTGAACCAAAATGCCAAGTCACTTTCGATCAGGTTTCTTCTGCCTTTCTCCTCTGCGGACTGAACTGTGTGGCTCTTTCACTTGCAGAGAAAAGTCATTTCGAGATTTAACATTGATTCAATTTCTATTAACCATGGTACGGTATCAACATTTTCCTCCAGGCAAGGGTACAAGTGACACATTTTTTCCATATGTGGTTTGTGCACATGTATGAGCTCTAAGGCTGTTTTTATTAAAACAAAGGCAAATCTACTTCCTGTGAGAATCAATGTTTTGTTGTTCAAGGATGGGGTATTATGTTTCTATGTTAGTTCCCCTCACTCACACTGGGGGAGGCACAGAAGGGGTACGTATTGACTAAGGATTTACTGAGAGTGGCAGTTAAAGTAGTCTCAGACAAAGCTGAGGACAAAGGAAGGAAAAGAATGCTTTAGAGGGTGAAAAGTGTCATGGAAATGGGATATCAACCACCAAATTGATTAGTTTAAAATTAATAATGTGCTGAGCGATGATCTCCTCGTGACTTTGGTGAGGATTTAATATATGTTTCAATCACCCAGGTATTCTTGACTTTTTAAAGTGAATTCCAATGTCAAGCTAAATAGGACACTATTCTCATTAATGAGTGTTTGTCTCATAAGTCAGAATCCCATGGATGGGTTTTTCAGTTCTAGGGAAAAAATTAAGCTGTAAGCTGTAGACTCCTAGATATTTAAGACCAAAACCAATTTTTAAGTCATCTAGTCCAACTTTATTTTATAACCAGAAATTGAAACATGAGAGAAGTTAAGCAACTTGCTAAAGGTCATACAGCTGGTTACTGAAAAAGCCAAAACTCCAATACATGTGTATTTACTCCCTAAATGCTTTCCATGGTACCGTGCAGATTCATGGTACTATAGCACTACTTTTACATTGTCTCTTTCAACTGAGGAGCTGAAGGTAGTGAAGTGTAAGAGGAAGAGGAGAGTTTACAGAGAGAAAGTCTCCCCAAAAGGAATCAGTTTCTCAGAAAGGAATGGCTTAAATATGATGTTAATTTTGCATAAGATTTTCATTCATTTAGAAAAAAGCCTGAGACTCTCACTCCGAATAGGACTCCAAGGATTTAGAAAGTCCAAAGACTTTTCAATATTCAGCAATGGTATCAGACCAGTGTCTTCCTTGCACTCAAAGCACAAACGTTATCGGTATTTCCTGCCTGTGCATTTTCTCTCCCAGTGGCCAAAGACAAAGTTTGTCATTTGATTACAATAGACATGTTGCCAATACAGTTAAAACTTTGTAGGTGTCCTTAGATTTAGTAAGCATGAGAATTTCCCCTTGAAAACAACCTCCAAAGAAATGCTTTATGAAAAATGCTGGTGAATTCCAGGAAACTTAGAAAATGTGAATTTCATTTGTTTTCAATGGCCAGTCTCTCTCCTATATATGCATTCACTCTTATTAATATGGGCCAGTCTGATGAAGACACAACCAGGTAAACATTGTTTCTCAGATGTTATTTAGAAAGTAGCATCCTAGTGTTGTGAAGTCAGAATGGGCAATCAATTTCTAAATCAGGGTTAGGAAAGCCAGGCCATCCAGATGACCCCAGAAATTCTCAGGGACCAGCAGCATGGAATCAAACTAGCCTTCCCCCAAACACTCACAGCTACGAGCCAGACTGTTAAGGTGAGGCAAATGTTCTGATTCAGGCTGCAGAGAGTATTTTCTGGGGTGCTTTGTGCACTGTGCTTTGTCTCTATCAGACACAGCCACGAGGGCAGTGACTCGAGGAAAGAGGGTAGCCCCGCTATGCTAAATGAAACTCAAGACTCATTCATTATATAGGCTACCAGCTTAGAACACACCTCTTGTCTCAGCTAGAAATGCCCTGCCTTCTATCTATAATACCCCCACGGCTTTTCTTATACTTCTTTTTTTTTTTTTTTTAAACCAAATTACACACCTCAATTTGTGGAAAGAACGAGAGGTTTAAAATCAGGAGTCCCAAGGCCCACTTCCAGTGGGAACAAAACCACACTGGCTGCAGGGCCTTAAGAAGGTCACATTTAACTGCTTTACGTCTAAGGGTTCATTTCTCCAAAATAATCTCTGCAGTCATTTTCCAGTGTAGAATTCTGTGCTTATTACCATCAAGGCTGCACATTGCAGTCATTACAGTTTCTTCCACCTGGACCTGAACACCACTTACATTTGGCACTACCTGCTTTGCTTTAGTTATTTAAAGTGTGGTCCATGCATCACAGTCAGTGGAAGTTTGGAAGAAATGCAGATCTCAGGCTTTGCTCCAGACTTACTGAATGGGAATCTGAATTTTAATAAGCTCCCTAGGTGGTTGGTTTTAGAAGCATTACTCTGTTGGACTCTCAGAAAACCAGATGTGAAACTGAAAACTTTTGTCAATTCTGTTGATTTAGGGAGCCTAGGTAGGTAAATACAAACTAGAAAATTAGTTTGTTATTTGTTATATATGGGCAAACAACAAACGAACAAAGTATGTGTGTATATATTTGTAAATATTTGGCATTTTATAAATGTATCATCTCAATAAGGAGCTAAATAAGATTAGCTCTGTAATCAATTCCTTGTATCATCCAACAGCTAGTATGGAATACACCCGATTGGCAGCACCGTGCCAGGAATGGTGACACAGTGATAAGCGAAACATCCATAAAGTTCTCAGGATAACTAGAAAATGGAGACCGGATCTTTTACATCTCTGTGTCTTTCAAAGGATGTAGAAGAACTAGAAAAAGAGTAAATGTGCAATAAACTTTGCTAAAATTCATATGATAATAGCAGAATGCCTGGAAATTACCTGAATAATATTTTGCAGTTGTTCAAGCTGTTTAGACAAAACCCATCAGAATGCTGAGAAGAATGTGGTTTACCTTTTAATTTATTCTGTTCTCAGATTATTAAACTTGGAACAGTTTGTCAGGTTGTGTTTGTAACATAACTTTCCAAATGCAAGATAACCATGTTTTTCATTACCCATAAGTAATATTTGGTTAAATATTGCCTAAGCTGTATCTGCACAATAGGGGAAAAAAAGATTTCAGCAGAAAATAAAGCAATATGTTTGGCTGGAACTTGTTCTACTTTTGTTTTTTCCATATTGGTTTCTACCTTTGTTTCAAAATATTTGTGTCTGAGGGGAGATTTTCAGACCACAGCCTTTTAGTTGAGTGACAGTGAGTCAGGTCCCCACCCTGTCTTATCTTTAATAGTTTCTTTGCAGATTAAACAATAGGAAGATGGAAAGATACTTTGGCTCCATCAATACAGAATGATTTAAAAACACTAGTCTAGCAAAAAAAAAAAAATCACTGGGAAATAAAAGCATAGGAAAAATTACAGAGTTGGAAGAGGACTTGGATAAGTCTCATCCTGTGGGAGAGAAGGCAGGTGAGTGTTGGCAGCCCCACCCATTCACTTTCTAGGTGAGGAAAAGGAGGCCCGGAAGGGAGAAATGACTTGCCTAAAGTCGATCATATTTTAGGGAAATGAATGGAAATGCTTTTAGAGGGATGTCTTTGGTTTTGTGTAAAAGTTTCTGTGGTGAAATCACTATATAGATTTTCATTTTTATAACACAGGTAAATACAACAAACTGTGAGGTAGATGATGTTTGTGTACAATATTCCAAACTCTTTCTTCTTCCATTCCTTATTTTAACATTACTCTGTTGCCTTTTTTCCCAAGTTTCCCATGTTGATTTTTTTGGTCTGCTCATTCTGTCAATTACTGAAGGATATGTTTAAGTCTCTAACTGTGACTGTGGATGTTTCTATTTTTCCTTCCAATTCTGCCAGTTTTGCTTCATATATTTTGAAATATGTTGTAAGGTGCACACACATTTTGGATTTTTATGTCTTCTTCGTGAATTGATCCCTTCATCATGTAGATGTAATGATGTATATAATGTCCCTTTTTATCCCTAATAATTTTCTTTTCTCTGAATTCTACTTGTCTGATTATTAGTGTAGCCACTCAGCTTTCTTTTGATTAGGTTTGTCTGATTTATCTTTTCTCACTCTTTTACTTTTAATAGATAATTATCATTATATTCAAAATGAGTTTCTTGTAGACAGTATACAGATGGGTCATGGAATTTTTTAAATTTAATAATCTCTGTCTTTTAATTGGTGTTCTTAGACTATCACATTTAAGATAGCCATTGCTGTGTTTGGATTTAGATCTGCATTTCATTATTTTCTGTTTTATCCCTCTGTTTTTATCCCTCTGCTTCTCCATCCCCACATTTTTGGGGGTTATTTGAATGTTGTTTTAGTATTTCATTTAATTTTTCTTTTGTGTATTTGGCTATGTCTCTTTATATAGTTTTTTTTCTTAGCGGTTTCTCTAAAGAAGATTACAATAAACATAGTTAACTTCTTACAGTCTACTTAAGGTCAATATTTTACCACTTCGAGTGGAATGTAGAAACCCTATTACTATATAGACTCCTTTGCTTTCTCTCATTAATGTTATTTTCTAATGTATTATATGTACAGATTTCAAAAACCCAATCTTACACTGTTATAATTTTTTTAATTTTCATATTTTTAAAATTTTAATATTTTAAAAAACTAAAGAGTAGTCTACTATATTTACTTAAATATCTAAAATTTCTGTGGCTCTTCCTTCATTCTTAATATTACAAATTTCCATCTGATACCATTTCCCTTCTGTCTCAACTTCCTTTTAGAAGTTTGCTTTTGGGTAGGTCTGCTGATTAAGAATTCTCTTAGTTTTTCTTCTTCTGAGAATATCTTTAGTTTTCCTTCATTCCTCAAGATTATTTTTGCTAAATATAAAATTCTTGATTGATAGTCCTTTTCTTTTGGCACTTAAAAAATATCATGCCACCTCCTTCTGCCCTCCTTGGTTTTTGGTGAGAAATTCACAGTCATTTAAAAAACATCATTCCATTTGCTCTGCCTTCATGGTTTCTTATGAGAGATCCACGGTCAATTGAAACTGTGCACCTTATAATAATGTTTCATTTTTGGTTGACTGCTTTTAATCCTTTGTCTTTCATTTTTAGGAGTTTGATTATGCTGTATCTCGATATGGAGTACTCCATGAGTTTTTCCCCACCTCGTTTTGAGTTTCTTGAGTTTCTTGAATTTGTAGGTTTATGCCTTTCACAAAATGTAGGAGATTTTCAGCAATTGTCTCTGCAAATTTATTTTTGGTCTCCGTTTTTATTTTTCTCCTCTCCTTCTGGGACTCCAATAACATGAAAATTTGATTTTCTGGTATTCTTACATTGGCCTCTAAGGCTCTTTTTATGCTTTTTTTCCCAATATTTTTTCACTCAGTTGTTCATATTGGATAATTTCTATTGATAAATCTTCAATTTATTGACTTTTTCCTTGGACATTTCCATTCTGATATTGAGCTCACTTAATGAGTTTTAATTTTGATTTTTTTATATTTTAGGTTGAAAATTTTTATTTGGTTCTTCTTTATAGTTTCTATTTATTTGTTGAGAAATCTATCATTCTATCCTTCCAGCCATTTCAAGAAGATTTACTCTGTTTCTTGGAGTATATTTGTAATAGCTGCTTTCAAGTCTTTGCTAAATAGTTCCAACATCTGTGTCATCTAAGAGGTAACACTTACTGATTGTGTTTTTTGTATAAGTTGAGATTTTACTGGTTCTTTTGGGTTTTATCCTGGATATTTTGAATTATGTTATGAGTCTCTGGGACTTATTTAAATCTATGGGGAACTGTGAAGTGTTTGCTTCATCATCAAATGATCTGGTTGGTTTCAAGCCACAGTTCCAAATAGCCTTCTGTAATTTCCATGTCTATTCCATGTTCCATGCTTTGTATTGCTATTCCAATCAGTCCCACAATGGCTCCATGAGCCATTCTGGGACCTGGAAGTAATCTCTTTGTTCAGCTTCAAAGCCTATGGGATGCCAGTTAGGATCAAATCTATACTTGTATAGCTCATGAACTAGGAGTCCGTAAACACTTTGATGGAGTCACTTTCTCAAGCTTCTCCCCTCACTATCTCCATGATATAGTCCAGCTTCTCTGAGGCTCCCCTTTCGGGTCATCTGGCCAGAAATCTAGGGCCCTATTTGTTCACTCTGCCATGTGTTTCCTACAATGCGCCCATATCCAGGGCCAAGAAGTGGGAGGACAGAGGGAAAAATTAGTAGCAGGGTTCCCTTCACCCTCTTGGAAACACAGCTCCTCCTGTCTGAGAAGAAGAACCCTTCCCTCAGAAGTTTAGATGCCTATTGGCCACTGGGGCCTGGGAACAAGAGAACAGAAAAAAAAAAGATAAAAACAGGAATTCTCCTCTGTTCCCTTTCTGCATATTAGGAGACGCTTTTTATTCCCACTGTTAGAACTAGAGAGCTTCTCATGGAGATTTCTCTGTCTGTGCTAATGATCACTTCTGGATTTCAGGAGTGCCTTGAGTCCAGACCAAAAAAGAGAGGGGGTGGGTAACTCATTGATAGTTTAGTGGGACTGAGAATTTTAGTGTTCTTTCCAATCCACCTGCCTTTCTGTTTATTACTTTCTACTTCTCAGAGCCCTCAAATAGCTGCTCCATGCAATCTGTTCAAGTTTTATAACTGCATTCAGTGGGAGAAATAGGGTGGAATGTGCTTCTCCAACTTACTGAGAATCAGAACTCCAAGAACTCTAAAAATACAAAATGAAACAGATAGCTAGGTCTCTGCCCCCAAAGAGCCTGATTCAATTTGAATGGGGTAGAATATATGAGCAAAAGGTCTTTCATTGTTGTTTTTTAACATAGCCCTTGTAATTTGAATATATACCAAAATTGAGAACCTCTGTCATAAACAAAGATATCCAAGGACAGATTTTATTTTTAAATCCACAGCTATGTTTTATTACTATCTCTGCCAGACACTCAGCTGAATATTTTAAGGGTTATTTAACTTTACGGAATATACTTAATTGTTCATACTTTGAAATGAGTTGTACCTGGTCTTGAGTTCTACTCCTATGCTGTGTGATCATCAATAATTCGATTAAACTCCAATCCTCAGTTTTGCATCTGGAAAATGAGGATAATAACAAAGCCTACATTGAAGAGGTTGAAAGGATTAAATGAGTGACAAATGTAAAGCACACAGCATTGTGCCTGGGATATAGCACATACTCAATACATATTAACCGTTAGTACCATTCACATTTTATAGATGAGAAATTTCAAACTCAGATTAAATGACTCACCTAAAGTTTCTTTTTAATGTTTTTAAAGTTATATCAAACAGACCCTGAAAGAACTGACAGGGCCCTCTGTGGCTATTGAAATGATTCAGATGTTATTTTGCCTTTTTGAAAGAGAAATTTATCCCATTCGTCTAAAATGTTCATGGGTGACAATTAAGAAGATGTAGCCTTTTATAGAAAGCCCAAGTTATAATAACATGTGGGCAGCATCAAGAGTGGAGAAAAATGTTTTTCTAAAACCTTCAATGACTTCTTCCTTTCACATGTGCAAATGCTTATGCTTTTGCATAGCAATAGACACAGGGAAATCCCAGACTTGTAATTTCCCCTTCTGCCACTCCAAGCCCAGGAACAATTATTATTATTATTATTATTATTATTATTATTTTTTGAAAGCTCTTGGACAGGATGCATACAAATTTAGGACTGTGTTCAGAAGCAGAAAGTAAATAATTGCTAGACATATCTCCATGTATATGTGTAGTAAACAGCTTGATACAATATTTGTAATTAATGTACAGACTTTTATTATTCAGTGAATTTAAAATTAACATGGAACATCTCCCCGGTTTTCTAAATTAAAGGCTTCAAGTGATATTTTAATTTATTTGCTTCTCAAAATGTATGTTGAATTTTAATTTTTCTTTCTAGTTCTTCCTTTCTTATAATTCTTAAAATAGAAAAACTTTTTTTTCTAGGCAGAAGAGGTCCTAGTAGTCTTGTAGAGGATGTTCTGTCGTTACGATTCCCTTTTGGAGACTCAGGAGTAGTGGCTTACTCTTACATTGTACCTGCCACTTTATTAACATAGGAACAGCTCTTTGGAGATCTGTATTCCATCACATTACATTATTCACTTCAGAAGCACAACATCGAGAATAAATTTAATGTACCTTTTAAAACCACATTGTTGAAATATTTACAAGCTATAAATGTTTCCTTGGTCTGTATGTGCAGGTGGAGGGAGGCCGAGTGATGGTAATAAAGTTGGAGGGCTGGGGAAGAGCCGCTAAATGGAGAGGGGAAATGACTCTGTTGATTCTGTGATGATAAAGGTCAATATTTTCCCAAACCCAAATTTGACATTCAGAACAAATCGAACTTCTGTCACATCTTCATGGAACAATAACAAGTTCTTTATTTCATAATTTCTATTCCTCAACCTTCTAATAGTATCATTTGCTTCTTTGTCAGCCATTTCTGATAACTCTCAATCTTGAGGATTTGCTCTTGCAGACAAAGATCTCACATTATCAACTGTACTTCTTCTAAAGTCATATTATATAGGAATGAGGGGTTGTTAGAAGCATGGTCTAGTATATCTCTCCCTCATGCAGAAACTAGCATAAGAACAGATGACAATACCTTGAATGAGGGATCACAGAAATGATCCATGACATAGTTGTAGTGAGCCAAAGGTTTTCTTGAGAAAGGTTTAGTGCTTATGAAACAGGATGGGGAATCCTTGTCTCTGAAGTACGTTTACTATACGTACACAAGGGGCAGATGGCTTTTAAAATATAGGTTGGAATAGTATGCACAGGTTTATATGAGTACTAAATTATTTCATAAAAAATACAAATGTGTCAAGGCAGGTTTTTAAATTTCATTTTCTAACAGTAAAATGTAGTGATATAGGAGTAGTTGTGTATGGAAAAGAAAAGACAGTTGTCCATAGCCAATCACAACCACAACCCTTGTGGATGTATCCCATTCTGTGTCATTTGTCCTACCAGTTCTTCTCTTCTTACCAGACAATATGGAGGAGGTGAAACAAATTGGATTTAGCCATAATTGAATCCTGAGCTTGCTAGTTGCCAGCTACCAATGTGATACATCTCTTCTCTGAGCCTGTTTTCTAATTCATGAAACAAAAGCAAAAACAATAACAACTCACTGAGTTATTATGATGATTAAGAGAAATGGCAGTTAAAATAACTAAAAATCACAAAGTTTTAAATTAATGCTGATAATAACAATGGTAAGAATAATAAACATTTATAACAATAAACATTTATTGCACATGTACAATGTGCCAGGTACTGTACTGAAAACTTTTTGTGCAACTTCTCACTTGATCTTCACAGTAACAAAAGGAAAAAGTAGCAAATATGACACTTGGCACCAAGCAGGGACTCAATAAATATTTTTAAAGGATTTTCAGAGGAGAAAACAAGTTTACTAGGTTTAACAATTCATTCTTTCTTTCCTTGATTTATTTAATGTCCGAATTCATGCATTTAATATTGAAAATAAAGACTTCAATCTTTCTGAAGGCAGAACACATATCTTTCCAGTTAACTAGGATGCCTGGTATGAATCAATGTATTTAGACCAGTAGTTCTCACCAAGAGGCAATTTTGCTACTTAAGGGACATTTAGCAATATCCAGCAACATTTTTACTTGTCACAACTGGGAGGAGCTACTGGTATTTACATTTAGCTGGGATGTAGCTAAACATTCTACAGAGAATTCCCCTATGACAAAGAAGTATCCTTCCCATAGTGTTAATAGTGCTGAGATTAAGAAATCCTGATTTATATAAATGAAAAAAGAGATGAATAAATGAATGCATGTGCTGAACTGTCTTCTAGAACATAACATGTCATGCAAACTCTATCTGGATGTCAGGAGATTGCAATCTTTACATCTTTTTCTGATTTTGGCCTTCAACATCATTTCTTTATGCCCTAATTTTTCCTTTTGTGTTTGAGGAGACTTCTCCTAGTGAGAAATGATTGTGCTTTATTCTCTTTGATGACATAACAACTAAATAGAAAACCAGAGAGAAATCTAATCTTTTCTCTAAAGAAGATTTTCTCCCCTTGTACCTCTGCAAAAAGGATTTTGCTAAAACAATCTCTTTGAATAGATCTAGTCAGCCAAAATGAGAAGAGGAGCCAAACATAGCAAGTTAAAACATGATTTGTTCCTGGTACTTTTTAACTTTTCGGCTTTAGTTTTCCTTTTACTCAACTTCTGATCTGCATTTAATTTCTTTTATCTTTCAAATTATTCACATTTTTATGAGCAATCCTTAATAATTTCTGGCATTAGATACAGAATAAGCAAATAAATTAAATAGCAAAGAGAAGTATTCCAGTGTAACATCTCTCAAACATTTTCATTTTCCCCACCAATATTTCTTGGGCGGGGTTAGGAAAAATTCTTTTTCTGTTAAAACTCATTAACATTTGTATAAAAGTACAAATAAATAAGAAGGAACCAACAACCAACAATTGGTGGTAGGAGTAGTGATGGTAGGAGAAGATGGAGAAAAAAACCAGGGCGGAAGATTCAGAAGACATTTGACTCACTTCGAATTTTTGAGGAAAAAAATACAACTTTGATTAATAAATACAAAAATATAAACATGCTTCAAGTTTACATTACTCAAGGAAATGAGATAATGCATAAGAAAAAGAAGCTGAGAGAAAGAAGAAGGGAAATACACAAAAGGAAGAGAAGTTCAGAAGGATAAAGGCCAACTTCTTCTAACCACCCAATTGTCATTCTCTGCAACTTCCATCCCCTTGTCCTCCTTCCTCAAAGTTTCATTCTCCTGTAAGGCAAAACTTCCAGAGAATATCCATCCACATAGACTTTAAAGTGGGACTTAGAAAATGTAAAATGAAAACAGTTTTCACTTTTTCAATGTTCTATTGACCTTTCATTGCCTGCAGGAAGCAGGATGGTTTATTTCTTAATTATTTGCTAAGCAGTTCACCATCGTCCCACCTACCCTCAAAAGTCACCAACAGTTCTCTCTCCCTTTATAGAACAAATGAGGATGACACAGGCCCTGTCTTCCTACCACTTACAATCTCTAAAATAAACAAGCACACACAGAGATACTAAGGGGAAGTCAGAAAAATTTGTTCAAGTATAAGCAAAATATTATTAATTTATTTTTTGCAATATTTTAATTGGTTTTCTGTAAGTTTTGGTTCTGCCAGGAAAAATGGCTAGCAATTTTACACATACCTCCCTTCACACACACACACACACACACACACACACACACACACACACACACACTCTCTCTCTCCAATAATTAGCTTGTTGGCTGAGTTCATTGACATTTGAAATAATAGATTTTTTATTTTAGTCATAAATGATGGTGCTTGGAAGTTAGTTATCCTGTGTAAAAATTCCTGGAAAATTAATTGCTCTGCTGTTTGACTGTTGAACATTAAATATTTTATCTTCCATAATTTCAACATTAAAGGCTTTTTCTGATTTGTTGTGTTTACATCACCAAAGAAAAATGTGTTTGACTAACCACAAACATGTTTAGCTCTTTCAAGTTTCCGATAAAGTCTAAGATAAAACATAAAGTTACCCAAACACTGTACATCTGGCAAAACAATTTTGTGAAAGGATATTTCAGAAATCAAGCAATTATTTGAGTAAAAAGAATAGCATACACACACACATATTTTAATCATGGTATAGGAAATTTTGAAATGCTTTGAAAGAATCATTCATCTTCCTGATAATGAGCATAAGAATAGTTCCTTATTCCCTTGTTCTAATCCTCTCTGCTAACCTAAGAATGAATAAACAATATCATAGGAAATCATGTAGAAATTTTATAAGCCATGATTATTATCTAATTTGTAGCTGCATGTTAGATGGATCTTGAGAATATCATGCTAAGTGAAATAAGTCAGAGAGAAAAGAACGAGAAGTATATTATTTTATTCATAAGTGAGATATAAAACAGAAAGCAAAAAATAAACAAACGAACTCGTAGACACAGACAACAGAATGGTGGTTACCGATGGGAAGGAAGTAGGCGGAGGACAAAGACGGTAAAGAAGATCAAAAGTATGGTGATGGAAGGTGACTAGACCTTGGGTGACGAGCATGCAATGCAATACACAGATGCTGAATTATAGAATTGTATCCTGGAAACTTATATGTTATTAATCAATGTTATTCCAATAAATTTAATTTTAAAAATAAATAAATTAAATTAAAGCAGTAATAAAAGTGTAAAAAAAACAGTGTGACTCAAAATGGATCAAAGACTTACACATAATAGCTAAAGCTATATATCTCTTAGAAGAAAACAGAGGGGCAGAATTTCATGATATTGGATTTGGCAAGTGTTTCTTAGACGTGACACCAAAAGCACAAGGAAAAAAAGAAAAAATAGATAAATTAGACTTTGTTAAAAAAAAAAAAAAAAACTTCCGTGCATAAATAAATACCACTGAGAGAGTGGAAAGACAACTCACCAAATGAGAGAAAATTCTGGCGGATCATATATCTGATAATGGTCTAGTATTTGGAATATATAAAGAACTGTTGCAATGCAACAACAAACCAACAACTCAGAAAAATGGGCAAAGGACTTGAATACAGATATCTTTAAAAAAGATATACAAAGGCCAACAAGCACATGAAAAGATGTTCAATGTTGTTAGTCATTAGAGAAATACAAATCAAAGCCACAAGAAATATCACTTTACTTCACATTCACTAAGATGGCCATAACCAAAACAAAAGAAAACAAAACAGGAAAATAACAACTGTTGGCAAGAACGTAGAGAATTTAGAACCTTTAATACATTACTGGTGGGGATATAAAATGGTACAGTTCCTGTGGAAAAAAGCTCAGTGGCTCATCAGTAAGTTAAACATAGAACGGTTGTTCAAGCAAAAACTTTTTCCCGAATGTTCATAGCAGTACTATTCGCAATAGCCAAAAAGTACAAATAACCCAAATGTCCATCAACTGATGAATTAATAAACAAAGTATGGTACATTGGTACAACAAAATTCATTCGGCCATAAAAAATAATGAAGTGCTGATACATGCCACAACACGGATAAACCCTGAAGACATCATGCTGTGTGAAAAAGCTAGACACAAAGGGCCACGTATTATATAATTCCATTTATATAAAATATACAGAATAGGCAAATTCACTGAGACAGAAAGCAGTGTAGTGGTTCCCAGGGGCTAGAGGAATGAAGAGAGTGGGGAGTGCCTGATTAATGAGTATGGAGTTTTTTTTTGGGGGGGGGGAGTAAAAATGTTCTGGAATTCGATAGTGGTATAGCGGTTGCACAGCTTTGTAAATGTACTAAACGCCACTACATTTTACATTTTAAAATGTTTAAAATTGTAAATTTTATGTTTGTGCATTTTGACACAATTTTTAAAAGTTAGCGTGTTGTCAAACAGACTAGAGCCAAGCAATACTTCCACAAACAAAATAAATTATTAAATCAATACAGGTGTTGGGAGCTTTTAACTTGATGATGTAATTATCTCATCATTACATCACTACACATATGTAGTCTAGATGTAGCATAATACTTGTACATATAATCTCAGCTAGAATATAATACTCATATGACCATACATATACAAAAGATCTTAAACAGTGTTTAATAAATTAATAAAAGTAGTTCGCCAAACATAATAAAAAAAAAAATACAGTGTGATTCTATTTACTATTTTGTGTGGCTTTCAACTAAGAAGCTGAACTCCAACACTGGTTGCTGTGAGAGATTATTTTGTCGGTTGTAGAACTGTCTGATTTCTTCTTGAGTTGAGAAACTTACAAGTCTCCAACAGGTCCTTATTGTCAAAGGGGCAAAGAAGAATAGGGTTATTTACTCTCCTGAGCTTACATACAACATAGAAGGCTGTAACTGCACCTCTAGCAGAAGAACTTGCACCCTAGGAAAATTAGGAAGCGTTTCCAGGATCTCAGTATATAAGATGTGGAGAAGTCAGGCCCAAGCCTATCACTTTGGCCTGGCTCCTAAGCCTTTCCACTCCACCATGTGACAGTCTAAACTTTTCAGCCAGATATTCAAAGCTCTTCACAATGTGTCACCACCTGTTTAAATATCTACTTTGAAACTTCCTAACTGCAGTTTCCCACTGTAGTCATTTTACAAGATCTTCCCCTTATCTTATAAACTTGCCTTTTCATTTCGAACTTCAAGCCTTATGTTGTTTTCCCTTCCTAACTCCTATCATCATCCTGACTGCCTCAGCATAATGATCTTTAGAATGCAATTCGTCCCACATCATTTGTGAAAAATTCTCTAACTACTCCAGCTTCTACCTAATTGACTTTATAAAAAAAAAAAAAAAAGGCAAAACAAAATAAAAACCACTTTGAGATTAATTATTTGTATAACAAATTTGGGCCCTTCACCATTGCTGGACACAATAGTTTGGTTTAGCCAATCTCTATTTCACCCTTTTCATAGCAAGGTTTCTCAGCTTCGGCATTATTGCTATTTTAAGTCAGATAATTCTTTGTCATGGGGGACTCTCTTGTGTATTGCAGGGTGTTTAGCAACATCCCTGGCCTCCACCCACAAGATGCCAGTAGCACACCCCCGCCCCAACTGTGACAACTAACAATGTCTTCAGACATGGCCAGATGTCTCTGGGCCAGGGCATGGGGAGCAGTCACTCCCAGTTGAGAACCATTCCTAGGGTCCCTCTGTGAACTTCAGAAGTGAGACATAAAAACTACATTTCTCTGACTCAGTTGCAGCTGGGATTCAAGACAGGTAATAGGTTATGACAAGCAAGTGAACTTGTGCTAGATTTGAAAGGCTACAGTGAGGTAGAGACCATCTTCCTTTACCTTAGGCTATTTTTAAATGGCAAAAAGGTTGTGGAGATGCAAATTGTTTCTGCAATAATATTCCGTGTCCACTCTTCTGGGTATTGAGAGAGAGTTGTGTACATGTGGAGGGGAGTAGGGTGGGAAGAGGTGTGGCTGGTCTCTGTGTTCCAGATCCCATTCTCTAGCTTATGGGTGTTGAGAGTCAATCTCCGTAATGGCGCAGTGCTGGCAGCTTTCCGATTCCAGCTTCCTGATTCCTAAATGACAGTTGTGAAAGTGAATTCTTGAACCCAACAGTTCAGTGGTGCCTTCAGAGTTACTTGTGTCCTGGTGGTCAGTTCTGTAATGTCATAGGAGTCAACCTTGAGGGCCAGTTGAGTGTGAAATCTTGAAACCTTCCACAAATTTTTATACAGCTAATTCACTTCATCAGTCTTTTTTTAAAATACATACATGGTTTCTCTTTCCTGCACTGAACCCATATAATGTTTTACCTGTGATTATTTAACTTTCATTAATTTCCTTTTTTCCTGAGTATAGTAGTCTGACCTTATCTGACATTTCAGTAACCCGTGATCAAATGTGGTCCAAAAATATTAAATAGAAAATTCCAGAAATAAACAATTCATAACTTTTAATTTGCACACCATGCTGAGTAGCGTGACGAACTCTTATGCCATCCCGCTCTGTCCTGCCCGGGACGTGAATCATCTCTTTGTGCAGCATCTCCACGCTGTAGATGCTCCTTCTCTGTTAGTCACTTACCGGTCGGCTTGGTTATCAGGTGGACTGTCAAGGTAGCACAGTGCTTGTGTTCAAGTAGCCCTTATTTTACTTAATAATGGCCCCCAAAGTTAAAACGTAATGATGCTGACAATTCAGATATGCCAAAGGGAAGCCATAAGGTGCTTCCTTTAAGTGAAAAGATGAAAGTTCTTAACTTAATAAGTGAAAAAAAATTATATGCTGAGGTTGCTAAGATCTATGGTAAGAACAGATCTTCTATCCATGAAATTGCCTAATTTAGAAATTAAACTTTATGATAGGTATGTATAGGAAAAAGAGAGTATATGTAGGGTTTATTACTATCTGAGGTTTCTGGCATCTACTGGGTCTTGGAACATATTCCCCTATAGATAAGGAGGTCCACTCCAGTTAATTTTCTAACAGGGCAGAATTGCATTTATTGTTCTCACCTGGCTTTCATAATTTCTACCTAGTGCTATCCTCAGAGTGGAGACAAGAAAAACAATTTGATTAATTTGGAAGAAGAAATGGAAAGAAAGAGACCCCACCCCATTTTCCTTCTTCTTCAATATATGATAGAATCTGGATCTGTACATCTAATCCAGGGAAGAGAAATTGCTTCTAGTGAGAAACCGCTGTGAAACTTCCTTACTAATGGGCTTGAGCATATTCTCCTTTCCAGGCAAATGGCCATGTAAAAGATCCAGAACATACTCTCTCCCTAGAATATCGGTCAGGCTTTTGGCCCCAGATATCCGTTTACTGATGACTCCCAGGTTTATGTTCCCAGGCCTGGACTCTCCATTGAACTCTGAACTTTTATATACAAATGCCTATTTGACATTGCCATTTGGATATCTAATATTCATATTAAATGTAACATGTGCAAAAACGAACTCTTCTCCTAGCGCAGTCTGTTTCTTTTGCTGTCTTCTGCTTCTTAGTAAATGCCACCACCATCCACTCATGTCAAAAATAAAATTGAAATAATGGTTAATTTCTACCTTTCCCTCAACGTTCACTGACACACTATCAGCAATCCTGTGTTTTAACTCAAAAATCTATCTAAAATCCATTCACTTCACTGCATCTCTGCTGCTTCCACCTTAGTTCAAGCCACCATCACCTTTCATTTTCTCACTAGTCTCACTGCTTTCACTTTCTCCCACATAGAAAAAAATAAATTGGATCCTGTTTCTTCTCTTTTTAGATCCGGTCTACAGATTCTCATCAGAATAAGATCTACACCCCTTACTCCGGCAAACGAAGCCTTACGTGATGTAGCCATTCCCTGGTTCTCTAAGCTCATTCTATCCCACTCTCTCGTTGTTCTTTATACTCAGCCCTAAGTCTTCTGTTTCCTGACCTCCCTAAGCTCTTCTCTCCATCAGGACTTTTGCATCTGTACGCTGGCTCTTTGCATGTCTTGTTCTTTTTATCTTTCAGATTTTAGCTCACATGTTAGCTTTCAGACATGTTTTGCTTGACCGTTCCATTGTAAGTAAATCCCACCCTTGAAGTCATTCACTGTCATATCACCCTGTAAACTTTCTTTAGCACTCATCAGTATCTAAACTACCTCATCTACTCTACTTTCCTGGTTATTGCTTGTGTCCCCCACTAGAATGTATCCCTCATTAGGGCAGGACAACCTATTTGTTTCACTGTTGCATTTCAGTACCTGAAATAGTGCTTGGCATGTTGCAGGCCCTCAGGAAATAGTTTCTGAATGAATGAGTAGTTAAATGTGTGCTTACCCATGGTATTTTATTGTGGTAACATATAAACATATATAACATAAGGTTACCATCTTGATCATTTTTAAGTGTTCAGTTTAGTGGCATTGAGTATATTCACACTGTTGTGCAACCATCACAGCCATCCATCTTCAGAACTCCTTTCATTTTGCAAAATGAAACTCTTTACCCAAACATTATCTCCCCATTCCTCCCTCTTTGCTACCTCTAGTAATCACCATTCTATTTTCTTTCTTTATGGACTTGACTACTCTATACCTCATATAAGGAGAGTCACACAGTATTTGTCCTTTTGTGACTGGTTTATTTCACTTTGCACCATGTTCACAAGGTTCATTCATGTTGTAGCATCTGTCATAATTTCCTTCTTTCTAAAGCCTGAATAATATTTCATGTTTGTATATATGACATTTTGTTTATTCATTTGTCTATCTATGACTACCTGAATTGCTTCCACCTTTTGGCTTTTGTGAATAATGCTACTATGAACATGGATGTGCAAAAATCTCTTCAAGACACTGCTTTCAATTTTGGGGGGTATTTATATTCAGAAATGTATTTGGTGGGTCATGTGATAATTCAACTTTCAACTTTTGAAGAACCACTATACTGTGTTCCATAGTGACTGCATCATTTTCACATTCTTACCAATAGTGCACAAAGGTTCCAATTTCTCCACAACTACATCAACAATTATTATTCTTATTTTTTATAGTAGCCATCCAAATGGGTGTGAGGTGATGTCCTATTGTGGTTGGATTTACATTTCCCTAACAATTAGTGATGTTGAGTATCTTCTGTGCTTTTTGACTACTCGTACCTTCTTTGGAGAAGTGTGTACTCAAGTTCTTTGCCCACTTTTAAATCAGATTTGTTGTTGTTGAGTTGTAAAAGTTCTTTATATATTTTGGATATTAGATCCAAATATAATTAGGTGTATGATTTGCAAATATTTTCTCTCATTCTGTGGGATTGTATCTTTGAATGCAGAGTTTTTAATTTTGATGTAATCCAATTTATCTATTTTTTTGTTTGCTGTCTTAACTTTTTTGGTGTCATGTCCAAGAAATAATTGCTAGATTTAATGTCATGAAGCTTTTCCCCTATGTCTTTTTTAAGAGCTTTGTAGTTCTTATAGTGGAGCGATCTGAAATGTCAAGACCAGAAGGCACACTTCAGTGTCCCAGCGCCACGCTTGATAGCAAAGTGCAATCTGGCCAGCGGCGCCAGCCTTGCAGGAGCTGAGGGTGGAGTGGCTCCTGTGTGCCCCTCGCGGAAGGACGGCGGGTCTGCAGAGTGCAGAGCTGGGCGCTGGGCGCTGAGCAGGGAGGCACAGCAGCATGCGTCTCAGTGAGCAGTTGCTTTAGGTGTGACTTGTTTTTTCAAGGGTTTTAAGGCCACCTGGGTTTTGTGTTCTCAGTGCTGGGCAACCTCCTAGGTTTTTTGTTGTTGTTGTTGTTGTTGTTTTGGGTTTTTGTTTTTTGTTTTTTGTTTTTATCTATTTTGAATTAATTTGGGTATATAGTGTAAGATAAGAGTCCGGCATCATTCTTTAGCATGTGAATACAGAGTTTTCCCAGCACGGTTTGTTGAAAAGACTGCCCTTTCTCTATTGAATGGTCTTGCCAGCTTGTCAAAAAGTTTTTGACCATATTCATGAAAGTTTATCCTGGGCTCTCTATTCTATTTCATTGATGGTCTATATTCTGTCTTTATGCCACTACAACACTGTTTTGATTATCATGGCTTTGTAGTAAATTTTGGAATCAGGAAAGATGAGATCTACAACTTTGCTCTTTTTCAAGATTGTTTAGGCTATTCAGGGTACCTTGAGTTACCATATGAATTTTAGAATAGATTTTTCGATTTCCGGGAAAAAAAAGTGGTCCTTGGGAATTTTTTTTTTTTTTTGTACCTACAGTACCTCGTCTTCCTAAGCAGTCTCCCATCCAAGTACTAACCAGGCCCTACCCTGCTTAGATTCTGAGATCAGACACTGGACTTATTCAGGGTGGCCATAGACCATGGACTGTGACTCCACTGGGGCACAAACCCAGGACTTTCTGTGTGTAAAACAGATGTGCTAACCACTACACTTTGGAACCATGTCCGGGATTTTGATAAGGATTACATTAAACCTTTAGATCATTTTGTGTAGTATTGACATCTTAACAATATTAAGTCTGCTGTTCAGTTCTGTGTCATGATATTTCATTAAGATTTTTTTCTTGCAGTATCTTTGTCTAGCTTTAGTATTAGGGCAGTGCTGGCCTCCTAAAATGAGTTTGAGTGTGTTCCCTCCTCTTTAATTTTTTGAAGTTTAAGGAGGATTGGTGTAACTCTTCTTTAAATGCTTGCTACAATTAACCAATGAAGCCATCTGGTCCTGGGCTTTTCTTTATTGGGAAGGTTTTTAATTACTAATTACTAATTAAATCTCATTACTAGTTATAGGTGTCTTCCGATTTTCTGTTTCTTCATTGACTGAATTTGGTGGATTGTGTGTTTCCAGGTATTTGTTCATTTCATCTAGGTTATTTAATTTTTTTTTTTTTTGTATACGATTGGTCACAGTACTCTGAGTTCTTTTTATTTCTGTAAAATCAGTAGCCATGACATCACTTTTATTTTTTATTTTTGTTATTTGAGTCTTCTCTCTCTTTTTTTTCTTAGTCAATCTGGCTAAACATTTGTCAATTTTATTGATCTGTCCAAAGAACCAATTCTTGGTTTTGTTCTTATCTGTGATTTTTAGACCTGTTGTTTAAAGGAAAAGGGGATGAAAAGAAAATAAATACATTTAAGATCATTATAAACTTGGCTATGTAGAAAAGAAGAGACTTGTTAAATTGAAAGTGATATTGTCACTGCTTAGGTATGAAATTGGCACTATTTCTGAAAAATGTTTTTGGCATTCTTCTTTCCAGACATAGTCGCACTTAGAAAAGAAGGGCATTACTGTGTGCTTTGTACAAAATAGATAATTAAAAATAATAATAACTAGCTTATATTTACATATGTGCTTACTATGTACTAGGCACTGCTCTAAAGATTATATAAAGGATTAAATGAGTTTATAGTAACTCAGTGAAATAGGTACTATTATTGCTCCCATTTTATAGATAAGTAAAGTGAGGCACAGAGTTCAAATTATGGCTAATAAATGTCAGACCTGTGATTCCCACTCAGGGAGTCTGGCTTCAGAGGTGCTATGCTGCCTCTATTAATAAGTGTATCCTTTTGATGGTGGTGTTGGCAATGGATGAAATAGACATAAATTAGTCTTTCTTTTAAAGTTTGCCTGTTGGTCTGAGAATGCTTCTTAGAAGCTGCCAATGAGGTGACTTTGAAACATGTTAGCCCAACCCAGAAAGCTTGTGCCTTGGGCTTTTGAATCCTGTTTTCAATACTCCAAGCTCAGCTCTATGCTAACTTTCTTCTCAGTGTCTGGAAATCCATTTGAATCCCTGTGATGAACATATTCACTTGCCAAGCCTTTACGATCATTCTGACTCAACCAATGTCAGCATCGTTGTCTGCAATGACAACTTGACACCATGCTGGGGACTTAGATATGCACAATTGGTCTTACCTTGGGTACCTACGCTTCTGCCTTTCCCGTCTTCTTTGGTATCTGTCCCATTTTCAGACCTACTGAGCTCCCTTCATATTGTTACTTTGAGCTCACCAAATCTCTCAAATAAAACCTGACCACTGCCTGCCTCTACTTTAAGGCTACGGCATTTGATAGGACCTATTTTAAAAGGTCAGTCTTGTTACTTGTGGAAAATAACAGTAACCAAAGCAGAGCCAAGTTGGAGCATCAGTGCACTGGTCAGAACCTTCCCAGGGATTGGGGAAGAGAAGGGTGGATGGAAATCTTTCTTGACGCAATCCTGGGCCACAGACCTGATGTAATAATCCATAAACACACACACATATGCGCAGTAGTCACAGATTTCTTCTCCCTCCTGCTGGAATATTGAGTCGGTAAAAATATGCAGAGTCTGAGCTAGGGTGTTGCTAGTGAAGCAGAGATTTCAGGTGAGAAGTAAATGTGCAGAGCAGATGCAGTGACCTTTCTTATTTTCGGTGTTTTCATTCTGCAGCTTTCACGGCAGGGACCCTGACATCAGAGGCTCTGATGGCCTGAGGCTGTGTTGGAGAGGAAATAAATGAGCCTGCCCTACTTCCAGAGCTCTAGTAATCTGGGTGCAGCAGGGAACCCACCCCGGCAGGGCAAGTTGTGTGTGAACGAGCAGCCTCTAGTGGCTCAAAGTGGGAACTGCATCACCTGCTCTGACAGAGGAAGACTGAGGAGGCCTTGAATCAAAATACAGGGTTTAATGAGAAGATTCTGTCTGTCCAGCCAGGTCCTAGGTGTTAGGGAGAATTCAAAGCAATAACAAGAAGCAAACTGAAGGAGCTTCTCCTCCGTTCATAAAAAGAACATGTGGTTTCTCTATTAATTTGATGTCATAGGAATTTCCGAGAAAGGAGAGAAGCACACAGATGAGACTCACCCAAGAGGCTGAACCTGGAAGGGCAAATGGACTTTAGATGAAGAGGACATTTCAGGACGGAAGAATAGCATGAACCAAGCAGGGGGAAAGAAGAACCTTAATGACATGGAGCAGAGGTTTCTAATGAAAAGTCTGACAGTTTGTGATGTGTTGGTATAACTGGAAACTAAGCCATGTGGTCAGAAGACTAAGAATAAAAGATCCACCCAGACCTCATGGGCTTTTTGTAAAGGATCCTCATCAACTCTCCACTGAGGAAAACTGCTTCACCACCCAGCCTGGGCAGCTCCTTCAGTTGGAAGTGAGCAGAGGAATTGTTCCTTCTGCCCCGATGTATGATGAATTATGGGCCTATGACGACATGATCAGGAATTAGAAATGCAAATGCTACTGGGGCCAAGTAGTTAATGTAAATACATGAAACAGACTGGGTGGAGGATTCTGGCATTTCAGAGATGTCAACTTTAGTTTTAAATTTTGCAGTGACATTTAGCCAGCCTAGAGTCATGAATGCAACTGAAAGTAGTGGAGGCTGTGACAAAAAGGGGAGGGTTTGGACCTTCTTTCAATGGGCAGCAGTGACTCAGCTCTAGCCAATTGCTACAGTCAGGAATGCGGGTCCACTTGCCAAATATTCCAAGCTTTCGAGAGAGGTATGTTATCTAAAATTTTATGTGAAATCTCTCGAAGTTTAAATGTTGTGTCAACTTTTTAAAACATTGTACAGGTCAAACAAAACATTTGGCCGGCAGGTTGTCACTGTATGAATTGGAGTTCAGATTAATCAGGTTTATTTTGAAAAATGTTTTAAGATGCTGAATTAAGCAGACAAATTTTACTATAATTCTCATGATTTAGGGGATAGCTATTGACTTTGGGGCTGCTTCAATTTCTTTTTTGGTGAGAAAAGGAAGGTTTCTTTTTTTCTGTGATGGGGTTCAGAGCTAGGGCTGAGTTCTGAAAGCCCTTTGCTTCTGTCTCTCTACCTCTCATTAGCAAATTGGGGTCACCTTTTTGAGCCTCTGTTTTTTCATCAGTATAATTGGCAATCTAATTAGATGTCCTTTTAGCTCAATAATCTATTCCTAAGGCAACATCTAGATCTAAAATTCTATGATTCTTATTCCAATCTGAAAGAGAATGTGTCTTCCAGCTGACCTCACTTCACAGAAAGTTCAGAGAGAATTTGAGTTTGTATGCTGGGTTCCTGTCATTCTTCGAGGGAGACGTGTCAACCTTGGTCACTTACTAGAATGAAATGGAGAATTTTGCCACAAACCCAATGCCAGGCCTCATTCTGAACCACCTAGACAAATGGAAGGGGACTCTGGGGATCAGTTCCAGGCATGGAATGTTTGATTTTAATGTGCAGCCAGGACTAAGAACCACTAGTGTAGGCAGAGGTAGGTTTTTAATCCAGGATCTGAAATCTGACAGACCTAGGCAGTGGCAATCCACACTGAAGCCTGAGGCAAAAGGGAAAATGTGGGCCTTATTTACACTTACCAAAATATCTTCCCCTAGTTTGGACAAAGTAGGAAAAGTTAATCAAATATCTAAAATCAGAAATCATGACTATACATAAAGTCTGCATTGACCAGCCTGTTTATGCACTATTGTCAATCTTTGTCTGCCTGGTGGGGCCCCAATGGCCGTGCAATGCTCAGTGCCAGGAACATGAGCTAACTAGACACGACTATTCCTGCCGCACAATAATGCAGAGTCATAAAACAAGCCAACAACAGTCTGTTACTATTTAAAATTAGGATAATTTGTTAATTATTGAATATTTGCATATTAATTTAGACTTTTAAAAATTGAATTCAAATATTATTTATCTTGATTACTGAGTTTTTTGCCACTGCCTTAAAATTTTCACCAGAGGAGAATACTTCCATCATTCAATCCTAATTCCAATTCTGAACCTGGATGCAAATCTTGCCTCTATTCGGGGAAGTTACTTAATCAATCTAAGCTTCACTTACTCATGCTTAAGATGAAGTTAATGTCAACACCTCCTTTACAATGTTGTGAAGTTTAAATGAGATTACGTAATGAAGCACCTCTCACAGAATAGGAGCTCTCTAATGTGTACTAAGATGAGTGGGCCACTATTACCCTCAAAGATTACATAATACAATGGTTACTATAGTTCTAATTTGTCTCCTTATTCCAAGAAAGTTGGCTTACCTGGGGTTTGCCAGTTCTCCTTAGGTACAGGATTAGGGTTGCTTCAACATTGTAAACGATCTCCAACCAGGGGATTCTACAGCAGAGATGTTCAAGCTCTTCCATAGATCCCTAGGGATCCATAAGTAACCAGATATTATTTATAGCCAAACAATGATTATGTAAATTGCCAGATGGGCATAATTATTTTAATCTATTTTATATATTTGTCTCTGTGCAAAGTTTATTTTACTCATTTTAAAGAAAGAGTTCTGCAGAGTTAAAAAGTTTGAGAACTACCCTTCCAGATCCTGTTTCTCAACGTTTAGTATCCATAAGATTCAGCTGGGGTTCTTGTTAAAATTCTGATTCTGATTCAGTAGGTATGGGGTGGGGCCTGAAGTTCTGCATTTGTAACAAGCTCTCAAGCAGGATTGAATACATAATTTGTTGGGCTCAGTGCAAATGAAAATACAGGACCCTTATTCAAGAATTATGAACAATTCCAAGACGGAGGCAACAAAGCATTTAAACCAAGTGCAGAGCCCTTCTAAACCGGGACCCTGTGCCACTCCAAAGGCCCCATGAAGCCCACCCTGTTGCTAGGTGATGTCTATATGCTTCCGGTCCTTTACCATACTTTAAGCAGCAAGGGTCTAATTAGTAGTGCCCAAAAGAGCTTAACTGTGATAATGGAAATGTTCTATATGTGTGCTTTTCAGTACAGTAGCCACTTAGCCACATGGAGTTATTGAGGACTTGCAACGTGGTTAGTGTGACTAAAACTAAAGTTTTATTGAATTGAATTGAATTAGATTTATATAGCCTCATGTGTCTCGTGGCTGCTGCACTGGATAGCACAATTTGGTGGTCGGTTTTCTCCAGCAGGACAGCTTCCATCTCTAGAACATTATCAGTCTCCAAGTTGATCACAGAGCATTACAATCAAAGGAAGTCAGACCAGGTCTTTTTCTGTATGCTTTAATTTATTTAATCTTTTTTTTTTCCTTTTAATCTGACAGGTAATGCTTTCCCAAATATTCTAATGGAAAAGAACTGACCTAATCTGGGAAATAATAATTTTTTTACATTAAAAAATTATATTTAATTTACCATGGAAAATGTTGGCAATTCATATGTTAAAAGTTTCTTGTCTTCTCTCATAGGAAATGATTGACAGCCTTTAAGTGCTATCTGTGTCTTTTTAAACTGAAGTGACTGACACTCTTCAAGCAGAACGTACTTTTCTACAGTCTTGAAATGTGACTTGATCTCCCTGATGTGAAGATGGTTTTCAGGTGTCTAGGCTGTTACTCAGGATTTTAACCCTCTGTGGTCAGAGATTTTGTGTCTGGTAATTAGACTGAGTATGTGCAGGAAGAGAATCATGCAAGGAGCCCGAAAATCAGTGCCATTAGGCTTGCTATTATGAAACAAAGAGGCGCTTCAAATCTGAAAGTTTTTTTTTTTTTTAATTTGGGTTTAGTGAAATCTCTAGATTGCTAAATTGCTAATCTCCAGAGAGGTCTTCTGATTTCCAAACTGTGTTCAAGAATTTAAACTTTCTTTTTGAAATGGGGCGGAGGGGTGGAGGGAAGGGGAGAGAGAGAGAGAGAGAGAGAGAGAGAGAGAGAGAGAGAGAGAGAGAGAGAGAAAGTGAGAGAAGGAGGGAGGGAGGAAGCAAGAGAGGGAGAGAGGGAGAGAGAGAAAATAAAAATTTAACTTCTTGAGTCAAAGAAATGGAAGCAAGAAGATGCTAACAGAAGGTTAAGAGACTAGGAAGGAGGGAAGGAATGTGAGAAAGGGCTCATTTAAGAATAACAGCCAGAAACCAAAGCTCCATCCAAAAGGAATTTATAAGTACAAAGAAAAAACAACTGTTGGTATTAGTGACTGTTTTTTCTTTGGATCTGTAGTTAATTCATGGCTCTCAACATCAAAGCACACAATACAGGAGGAATTAAACATTCTCCAATGGGTCACTGCTTGGCAGCCCCGAAATACACTGTTTAGAAACCTAACACCTCGAAACAGATCCAGGAATCTATAAGAAGTTTGTAAATAATAGAGCGACAGTTGGGAAAAGGTGGTATTATTCAAAAGTGTTATGTCAACAGGCCAAACATTTGGAGAAAATAAATATTGCTCAATAGTTATACTCTACAACAAAATAAATCCCAGATAGATTACATATTTATGTGCTAAAAATAAACAAAACCCAAACTATAAAAGTGTTGATAGAAGAGTGGAATTTCAGGGTCAGGAGTGTGTGTGCACTTAATTTGACCACAGTTTATACTCCTGCTGGCAGTGCGTGAAGGGTTCCACATCTGCAAATCCACACCGATACCTGATATCTGGTTTCTGGTTTTTGCCATTCTTATAAGGCATAAATTTGTTTTAAAAATGCATTTCTTGGATTACTAATGAATTTGAACATCTGTTCAAATACTTGTTAGTTAGGTTTTTGCATTTCAATTTTCATGAAATGCCTATAAAATGCCTGTTTATATTCATTGCCTGATTTCTATTGGTTTCCTGTATTTGTCTTCTTGATTTAAGAAGGTTCCTGTGTATTCCAGATAGTAATCCCTTGTTAGTTTTAGGAAGTGCAAATATCATTTTCTTCTTTGTCATCTGTTAACTTTATCTATATTAATCTTTGTTGAACAGAAATCCTTCACTTTGGTGCAATGAAATCCATCTCACACAGATCCATATGTGGGTGCATTGTTGTTTGTGATGAGAAACTGGAGCAATCCACGTGTCCATTGTTAGGAGAGTAAACTGGCGAAATGTTAGAGGCACATCAAGGAAGAATGAACAGAAATTTGAAGCAATGGACTGCATGTACACAAAATATCAAGATGGACCTTAAAAATATAGTCTTCAGTGAAACGGGTAAGAAATAGAATGAGGCATTTAACACGGTATCATTTATGTCAATTAAAATGTGTGAACATTACACAATAAGTATTTAACAAAAATATTCAAATGAAAGAGATATATATTTAACACATTAGAATGGTTGTATGTGGGGGAATAGGAAATGGAGATTGAAGGGAATAAATAAATGAGAGAAGCCTAAGAAGGATCAAACACCGATAACATGTGAAGAAATGTAGGATATAATTAATTGAATCACCTGCACCTTTGTAGCCCACACTCCAATACAGAAGGATAGGAAAAGACTTTCTAAGCATGATGCAAAGGACAAAACTATAAAGGAATAGAATGATAAAGCTAATGATATAAAATACTTTAAAATTATGGTAAAATATGCATAACACGAAATTTACTATCTGAACCATTTTTAAATGTACAGTTCAATAGTGTTAAGTACATTCATATTGTTCTACAACCGATCTCCAGAACTCTTTTTATGTTACAAAACTAAAGTGCTATACCTGTTGCACAAAACTCCTCACTGCCCACTCCTCCCAGCCCTGGCAACCACCATTCTACATTCTTCCTCTACTCATGTTACCTCATATAAGTGGACTCATAGAGTACTTGTCTTATTGTAACTAGTTTATTTCTCTTAGCATGCTGTCATCAAGGTTCATCCATATTGTAGCAAGTGTTAGAATTTTCTTCCTTTCAACACTGTTTTATATTCCATTTGAAATATGTACTACATTGTGTTTATCCGTTCATTACTTGGGTTAGTCCCTTGTTTTAGCTACTATGAAAAATCCTGTTATAAGCATGATTGTACAAATATCTTTTCTTCAAAATCTTGGTTTAGATTCTTTTGAGTATATATCAAAAGTAGAATTGACGATTTATATGGTAATTCTACTTTTATTTTTTTGAGAGACCACTACTGTTTTCCTTTTCATTTTACCTTCCCACCAGGAGTGCACAAGAATTCCAAATTCTCCACATCCTCACCAATGCTTGTTATTTTCTGTTTTTTTTTTCTTTTTGATAGTACCCATCTTAATGGATGTGAGGGACATAAAATATCTTCTTAAAATATAAGTGAAATTTTAACAACATGAAAAACTGGAGGAAAGGTTTGCAAGATATATGGTTAATATTTCTAATAAATAAAGGACACTTACTAGTCAATAAGAAAGAGATGACAAAAATTAAAAATAAATTATGGACATAAATAGCAATTTACCAGAGACTTTAAGTACATTAGTTAATAAACATGAATACGTGTTCATCCTTTTCAGTAATTAGAGCAATATAAACAAAAACAGCATGATACCATTTAGAGCATGTCAGTTGTCAAAGGTGGAGAAAAATGGTAGTACTCAGTGAAGATAAAGATGTGGGGGCCAAGCGTTCTTGGTTGAGGAAGAGAAGAGAAATTCTAGTTGTCTTTCAGTGTCCATTCTACACATTTCTTTGGTAATAGAATCCATTACTTTTTAAGTTGACTGTATTGTTGTTTGGAACAAAGATACGATTTTTGAGATTTCTTCACAGTTAGATGTTGCCAAGCTCTAGCTGTGACTTGGTTTGGGCCAAAGAGATATAAGTGAAAGTGTTGTGGAGGAATTCTAGGAAGCTTCCCTAAAAGAAAGGAGAAGGACGTCCGTTTTTGATGTTCTGCTTGTTCCTGCTGCTTTAATGGAACATAGCTATAATGGCAGGTGCTCCGGTAGCCATCTTGGAGCACAAAGTAACTTTAAGGATGGAATTTGAGTGGTGCTGGTGCTAGGAAAGAGAGAACTTGAACATAGTTTGCATGTCTGAAATGTGGCTTCCTGGCTCCTAATATAGCCACCTACTCCTAATACCGAGGGTCTGTATTTAGCCACAAACTAGCAGTGGAATAGTCATATTATGTGCAGGTGTGTAGGGATGGGAGGGTGGGGGATTGGAGGAGTGCCACAAATCTTTAAGGGGTCTTCTGACCCTCCTCAGCAGCCATCCCCTCTAAGATGGTCAGTATTGCCTGAAACAAATATTACAATAAAAATGTATTACTAGTCATTTATAAACCATAATAAGGAAATAGACATTTAAATAATTTAACTTTCCAGAAGTGTATTTTATAAGATTTATAAGATAGCAAATATACTTCTGATATTAGTCTTCACTAAGACTTCTAGAATGCCTCATATGACAGGTAATGCTACCTTTGACTTTAGTTTCACTTTAGCTACTCATGCACATGTGTGGGTGATATACTTTTCATTTCCTCTGAAAGCCTTTCTCTCCACTTTTAACTGCTCTATGTATATAGAGATCTGCTACTGTGAACTCACTCCCTGCTCCCAAAGCCATGCTATTTTTCAGAAGTTAGAAACTAGAAGTAGTTGCATTGAAGCAAAGGCATGGGAATAGGTTTGAGAATAAGGCAACTGGTCATTTAGCCTGGAGAAGAAGAAACTCAGCACGGAATAGCCATCTATAGTTACCTAAGTGGCTCAAGAAGCAGAAATTACATAAAGAAGTGCTTTCTACTAATGAAAGTTTTCTAACAAACAACTGGGTTCCATGGAGAAGGAATGAGTTTCCCAACCCTCATAATGTTTCTTCAATAGAGGACATTGCTCCAGTGGGCTGCACCTTGTCCAAAGTCCCATGATGCACTGGGGTTTGGTGACTGACTAAACACACAACTGTCTCATGAAAGGACAAGAAGACGTCAATGGTAATTGGGTGTCTGAGGAGGAGGCTTTACAGCACGTGCCTGGGAGCACGTGGAGAGCAAGACTGGGACATGAGCTTAATTTCCTTAATGTCCTATTTTCCAGTTGACCATTAGCCCCAGCCAGACCATTCCATTCACTGTCTCCCAATCCCTCTCCACCTTCTAAACTGCCTCCCTCTCTGCCTACTCAACCCTAACCACGTTCCCACACCTCTTTTTCCCTCATGGAAATTTATCTTACAATTTCATCCTGCAGTTCTCCCCTATAGCACTTAATGCAGGTCTGCTTTGACACTACTGCTAGAGACCACCAGGCTATACACACCTGCCCACCTACCACAGAACAGTAAGACATAAATGTGAAAAGAATGGCATTTGGAGTCAGATCAAAGTGAGAACTCAGTACCTACTAATAACTACCTCTTAGCACCTCTCAACTTTGGTTTCTTCATCTGTCAATTGGGAGAATGAGGCAAATGATAACTCATGTTTGCACCAGACACTAAGTGCATCAGATGGACAATCTCTCTAAGAGTGGATATTCTTCCTTCTCTTCACTTGACCACTCTTAGGACTACTGGGAGGCATGTGTGCTTTACCTCATACCTGGCACACTCTCAGCACTATATAGATGCCACTTGTTATTATTATAAGGCAGGAAATGAGATCAAGTGCTACTTTAGCAAGAGTACCCCTAACTCCACTTCTTTCTCCCTACTGATCATGATAACCACTGTGTTGTAATACCAAAGTGGAGAACAGCCAGTCTGCATTAATTCGTCATTTATTCACATTCATCTTAGACAGTTACTGGGTTGCTCACATGTCTGTGTATGTCTTGTCTCCGGAGGTTAAGAACCATTAGTGACACTTTAGGGCACTTCCTCCAAAGAGTGATTGAGTATCCCTGGTCCACAGGGTCTCAGTGAATACAGAGTATGTATTGGGGAGGTGAATCTCAGCTGGGCATTTCCTCCAAGTCAGGCTCAGGAAGGGAGATTTTCCAGGTGCCAGACAGAGGCCTTGGAGAGAAATGACGAGCTGTGGGTGGGACCTCAGATAAAGGAGAGCTCTGGGGCTTCACAGCCTCCAAGCTTGCCTTGGCAACAGCTCTTTTCCCTGCTCTCTTTTGAAAGGGAATTATGTGACTGCTGGCACTAGGCAATTATCACTTGTGAACATTTTTTTCCTTGTGTCATGTTAGAGAAAGACACACACAAACCTTGCCTACGAACAGTACATTCAGGAATTACAGGCATAAGCCAATCTAGTTTAAAAAATGATGTTGCCATCTAAATTCTATTAACCCTACAATGCAATCTCCCTTAGACCAAAATATTGCAATTTCCTTCTCTTTTCACTTTCTTTTTCTCCAATTTAATTTGATTTTTGCTCTCTTTAGAGGATACACAGTAATCGGGTTAGGCCATCGTCATTTCGGTATTGCCCTTAGAGTTCCTTCCCTTTCTATTTCAGCCCATTCTTTACTTCTTCCTTAATCCACTTTCTGCCCAGTGAATATCCCAAGAAGAACTGGACAGAGATAAATCATTTTGCCTTGGAAACTTATCAGGTTGAAAAAAATAAACAATCTGCTGCCCTCCAAAACTTAGAAAATCATGTTAGCCTAAGGTACCAAGTCTGTTTATTTTCCTTTATCTGAGGGATAGATTTCATTATGAAAGCTGGGCCTGACTGAATGGCCAAAGGGGTCCCTAACACGAAAGGAAGTGCCAGAAATAATAAATGAATGTGTTTGCTATTGAAATAGTCCAATCTGGATTTCAGAAGGGATTATATTTGTTTTTTGGAGGGTATGAATCATATAGGTTTTAAATAATAATTCTGCAACTTCAGCTCTTTTGGAGGGCATGCAGAATTGCTTGCCAACTCCTGAAAGCCCAGGGAGTAATTGATTTAACAAGACTGAAGCAATATTGCTTTTCATGCAGCTTAAGGTGTAAACAAATATTTCCTCTTAACACATTTCTAATGTTTGGTATAATAACATTTTTCAAATTAGAAGGAAACAGACACATCTTTTAAAAAATCCAGTCTTCTTTCATGCGTTCCCTTTTTATATCCAAGAAAATGAAGAATAAATAGAATGAATAAACTAAAATGGGGAGTGATGAAGGCTAAGTGGCTTGTCTATTTCTTTGTTATAAATTTTAGTTACGTGTCGACTTGAAAAGAAGGAAAGGGGCTCTCGGCCTACAAGATCTTATCAGAAGCATCTTTTTAATTTTTAGGAAAGGAAAATGAGAAGCATAACAATATGATATTTCCTTTCTGGAAACATGACCCCATATGTGGTTAGTGTAGCTAAGGAGAGTGCCATGGTCTGAAATCATTCAAAGAAGCATTTCTGGCAATTGGGGAGACTCAGTGAAATTCCACAACAAAAACTAAGGCACCCCGACTCGTTTGTCAGCTCCCACACTCTGGTCTGCCTTGCTACCATTCTTAGTCCAGCTTCACTCTCTGGCATCAGCCCACCGAGATTCTGCCACTCTGAGACAAGATGGATTTGATGTTGGGATGACCTTAAAAGACATCTTTCAGGAAACAAGTCTGCCAGGTTACAGACATCCTTGGTTACAGCCCAAGCAATGTGGCTTGGAACATTCTCTAACCAAGAAGACTAGACATGAATCAATGGGCAATTCCTGCATTCTAAAGGTAGAGTCCATGTTCCTCCAAAGAAGAATACAAGTCAGTTAATAGACAGAGTCACAAAAGAAGATATAAAGTTTCAGTAGCAAAATCTTGTTCTCTTTGTCAAACTTTAAGTTATACTGATCACTGACGAAGAGATGAATGAATCTGTCTAGATATAAATAAACATCAGTGAACATGAACATGTCTGTCTATTTTCTATCTATCTATCTATCTATCTATCTATCTATCATCTCTATCATCTATCTGTCATCTATTTATCTATATCCATCCACCTATCATGATATAAATATAGTTCCAATTAACATGTTTTGCTAATACTTACTATACTTGACTTACATGACTTAACTTGGTACAATAATGTTATGATATTTACTGTCCTTCTTTTAAATTAACAAAATTAAAAGTAGATCATCCTTATTCGATGCAGTAGACAAAAGTGTTGTAAAATTATAGTCATTGACTTTAAATGGACTGAAGTGAAAATTGACTGGAAGAGTAGGCTTGTACACTTGGTGAAGCAAACGAACACAATTACAATTTGCCTCAAATCTTGTAGGCAATTTACCTTTGGATTGATGTCAAGCAAGGAAAATTTCAGCCTAAGGACCTCTTTTAGAGGAACTGATCAGTACTGGAGAACAGAGGAGACAGAAAGAGCTAGAATGGGCGTGTAAATGGAAACTCCGTCTCAGTCATGCCTATATTGTTAATGTGACCATGAGAGTGGAATGAGATTCACTGAAGCAGATAATTCTTCTTGTTCCTGTTACCCCACCATTCAACCTGCCAGTCTGTCATTATTCTAAAGAATACTTTTTCTCGTTTCTGCTTTTAGTTGGCATTTATATCTGAGTTGGCATTTATATAGGTGCTGCCATAATGTATATATAAAGTGACCTGGAAGAAAAACACAAGCGAAGGTCCATGGCCACAAATAATACTTGAAGACCTTCACTATGACTAGAGGTGCAGCAAAAAACAAACCTCAAAGTAACTTTATCGAGATTGACTGTCTTTATCAAGTGTCAAGGGCATCATGATTGGCTACCTTTGTTTAATAAATATCCACCTATTTACTTATCAAATGGAAATGATATGCCATTAAAGTTATCTGAAACTAATATAATTCATTCCAAGAGTCCCTACTGAATCTTCTCTCCATTATCTATGTATTATTTATCTATCTATCTATCTATCTATCTATCTATCTATCAATCATCTCCATTATCATCTCTCTCATTGAGGGACCGAGGTCATGATGCTATCTGCTATTTCAACAAACAATCAAAAGGAAGGGCCTGGGCTTACGAAATATACTATGATATGATGGTACTTTAGTAGACAACAGAGTTAAGCCTGTGTCTTTAGCTCCTGGAGTAAGTAGAAGAAGTAGCGTATGCACACTGATGTCATCTCATTCCTACTTCCTTCTTTAAGAGGAGAAGTCATGTAGAGCAGAAGGTCTACTTGGGAAAAGAAAATGAATTTCAAATGGATAGGGCTGTGGGATTTTACCTGGGGTTTTTTTAGGGGACTATTTCTGTAGTAGTGGGGAGAGGCTTTCTCCCTGGTTTTTACTCATTCTAATTCAGTTCTAGTTCATTCCAATTCAATTTAATTTCTCAACACACACACAGACACATGCCCACACACACCCATGCCTTCATTTCCACATGGGGAAGAAAAAAGGAGAAGAGTTAACTGAGATGAGAGTGGAAGTGTTACCACTAGGGTGATGTGAAATCTAGTGTCTCCCCAGCAACTTGGGGGGTGGGGTAGGGGATTCTCGGTTCTTCTCCGCCAACACAGCAAAGAATTATAGGTCAGCGAGATTTAGAAAAAGTAAGACTTATTGAAAGGACATTTTAGTACATGGGTCATGCTAAGGAAAGCTGCAGCTCTGTGGAATTTGGGAGGTAAAAAGATAAAAGTCAGAGAGTATGCTCCAATGGATGAACAGGCTTTCTGCAAAGAGAGCTGTAACAACCCAGAAGTGGGCAGGTCTGTATTATATTAGGGCTTCAATGGGATGGGTGGTTACAATGGCATTCCTAAGTGATTGGCACAGTGACTGACATTTGGCTGTTATATAAGTCCCTGTCTACTGAGCATGCAGCTACCCAGAATTTAATGTTATAATTAGACTCATTAATCCAAGCATAGACACGGTATTATAATGGTAGTATAATGGAGCTGAGGTTGTAGGCAACTTAGGGTAGTAACTTCTGTGCAAGCATCTATAGGTTTATGGGTTTATGGATATAGGTTTATGGCCCTCTAGCCATTTGTCTCTCAGGATGCAGGAGTGATTTTTTAACTACAAATGGGGTGTTCTTTGGGCGTTTTATGGGCTGTCTCTGGGCTATCTCTGGGCTGGGCTTCCATTCCTTTGTTTCCCTGTCACTCATGTCTGACTAATTGCCCAAGAGAAGCCATGAGTTAGCCACAGAGGGGACTAAGAAGATAGCAAAAGAAGCACTAGAGGCAACAAGGAGAAGGTTTGGGATGCTGACTGTAAGAACTGCTGTAATTAGTGAAGCATGGATAACTCTGTGGTTGAAATCATGTCAAAGTTATTTTATCTGCCCAGTCTGCGGTCTCACCCCATGCCCCAGGTTTTGCTTTTCTACCTCAGTGGGACTTTATGCATTTTTACTGGGGTGGGAGGGAGTGAAAGCTAGATTTTATGTAGCAGAAAGGGAAATATAATAAGAGTAAAGAAACCAAGAATGACAGGACTGTTAACAATTGCCTGATTCTTCACTTTCTCAACTTTGCCTCTATGTTTACCCTACGTAGTATGTGATTACAAGAGCAAGTACTGCGGATTCAGCAACCAAGGCATGAAAATTGGAATTCCTCACCTGTAGAGAAGGACATATTTGTGATAGGATAAATGGAATGACTATGTTCATTCATCAGATGCTGCTATGAAATGAATTTCCAACTGGTTAACTTCTAAATAACAAGACTTGCTATAAAAAAAGGCTGAAGGGTACTTGAGTTTGGTTCATATACCATAAAAAGCATCAAGATTTGCACTTATTTTAAACTTAGTAGGAAGCTCTTGATATAAAGAAATGACAAATCCTGACTAGTGAGATTTCATCTGCATGAACAAATAACTCAGAAATCATGATAGGGAGTGAAAAGACTATGGCTCAAAGAGAAAGAAAAGTCATAGAATTAAACTTTGGTAATGCCTAACCAAGCACCACTTAGGGGAAAACATGCTCCAAGTTTGATGGGAGCTGCCTCTATTTTAGCAAGGGGTGTATCTAACTCTCAGACTCTATACCATTAAACATTCTGGTCCAAATCTGATGATGTGCTCATCAATCTCCTTATGATGACCTGGCTTCCCAGAGAGCTTGAGCGAAATGGGGAGAAGACATTGTTCAGGCCAGTGCAAATTTCTGAGCTATCCAGAGTTACAGTTCCCATTATCAACTAATATGCTTACATGTTATGTATTTGTTTTAATATTCTAATTGCAATCTCTTGTACTTGAACCAAATAAAAAAAATGACACTTTATGAAGCTTACTTTCTGTAGAGCCATAGAAGCTAGTCATTACCAAGATATCAGCTATTTCCGAATGTGTAGCTTTCAAAATCAATGGAAATGGTCATCTACAAGGAAATCGAATTGTATAAGATTTAGCCAATTTTTAAGGCACCTTAAATGAGTCATTTTGCATGGCACAGCTACTCAACTGGTTGTGTATTGATTTTGAATTTACGTACCACACATTTTCATTTTCACTACTAATTTCATCTTGCTCTTTAGCTTGTATTTATGCTAATAACACAAAATATATGAGCTTGTCATCTTTTCTAGCTAAAAGACATCTCCCTGGGGGTAACTATCAAGTCTTTCAGGATTTTCCCCCTGTTGGATTGACAGAGCCATTCTCTGGATTGTTCCAGAATTTGCAGTGGTGTTGCTTGACCCACCCGTTCTTTGGGTATTAAGCTGGCACCAGTGCTTATGGTTCTGAGTTTGGAGATTGCCTCCGGAGTTTAGATCCCTACCCTCTGTGGCCCCCTAATCCCAATTCCAGCCTTCTTTTAGGCAACCTAATCTCTGAAAATATCTAGAGTTCCTAAGGAGGCTATAAGGCTCAGCCGCCATCCCCTGAGCTGTTCGTATTGTGCCCTTCCCCACCATGTTGGCTGTAGAGCCATGGCACTCAATACAGCTTTTATTCCAATTCTTGATTTGAGTAATCTTTTACAAACTCAGATTTTTTTTATTACCCCTTCCTCCAAAGTATTCAGAGGCTCAGTTGCTTTTAAGACAAAGTTTCTTAACAAGGCCAAAGGAGCTCTGCACAGGTTGTTCCTGCCTGTCTTTACCCTCATCAAGCTTTATATCTCTCTGATCTCTGACCCATTGGCCTTCCTTCAAGCTGTGCAACTGGCCATGTTTCTGCCCAATACAGGGACTTTGCACGAGCTGCTTTGTCTACCTTCAATGATCTTTCCCCCCTCTTTCCTGGTTAACTCCTGTTTTTTTCTTCAAATCTCAGTTTGACCATTAAGTATTCAATAAGTGAATGAGTTATTAAGGTATTTGGACATATTTTTCATGCCAAGAATATCAAAACTATTGTTAGCAGCCATCATTTTGTTTCCTAGGGAAGCAGGAGTAGAGGATCAAAACTCCCCTGGGCCTCCTCCTTTCTTTAGGCACAGCCTCTGACAACTATAGTGTAAAAACCACCACTTTAAGCAATAGAGTCTTCTAAAGAAGAGAAGGGCATGATAACATCTATGCTTTAGGAAGATCACTCTTGCAGTAGTATGAGTTTTGTTAGAAAAGGTATCATATACCTTTCTTGTACCACTTCAGACCTTTTCAGCCACCCCTTTCCCTTGTTCCAGTTACAGCTATGACAAACAACTCTGGTAGGCTCTGGCTGAATCAATGAAGGTACATCTTGATAGTTGTTTGCTTCTCCCAGGGACCACATGCCTTTTGTACCCCACCATGGAGTCTCCTTGTTGATATCAAGGTATAAGACATCATAAGATCCTGCTCAGCATTCACAAATGCTTACCCTGTAACTTACTATTCTGAAACTTACTATTCCATGGGAAAAAGTTCTCCCTTTTTTTTCCCCTAGAATGATGGTCTTGAGATGAAACGTATGTGTTTTCTCAGAGGATGGTTTTCCAGGATCAAGCTATCAATCACTCTTAGCAACAGCCAGTGCAGTCATTAATCTTATGTTGACTGTCCCTCATTCCATGCCTCTCTACTATCTTTTACTACTGCCCCATTGGTATGTGCTCCCTAAGAAAGCAGTAGCTTCTACCTCTGGCTAAGATGAAAGGGCAAGAGTCCAAGGCAGTGGGATTTCCAGAAGATCCCAGTGAGTGGAAGCCTGTTCCTGAGTTTGGATGACTGGTGGTTTTTCCAATAATTCATGTGAGAGATGACCTAGCCCTTGTCACAGGGAGTAGCTATAAGAATTGAGAGAAAGAGGCAAACTAGAGAGATATTTTGGAAGAAGAAAAAATATAATGTAATAACCAGCTAAATTTGATCTAGGATGACCCCAGGTTTCTAACTAGTGGTCTTATATGGGAAGATGGAAGTTCAGTTGTGCTTAAGGTACCCATAGGACCATCAAGGAAAGATGTCCAGTAAGTGGCTGAAGTTATGGAGCTGAAAGAGATCAGCTCCATAGGAAAGAGATCTAAGCTGATAATGAAAATTTGACTCTTGGGGATGTCTGAAGTCAAGGAGAGGGTGAGCTGGATCACCCAGAGAAAGCATGTAGAATAACAAAAAAGCCAAGGAAGCATCACTGGGTTGGACGAAGAAAAAACAGTTATGGAAGAAAAAGGTAAAGTATGATATGTATGATCATATGAATCAGGTGGTATCTAGCTTAATTATGTGAGAAAATGATTTCCAATACATTTTTACATGATCCAATGGGAGATTTGAGAGACAAAGTCAAAAGAACTTTGTCTATGCAAAAGTAACATAGTAATTCTAAACTTACCTTAATGTGTATAGGTGAACATAATATGGTCACTAGCTATAAATCACTTCCAAACTTCAAGACTGAAAAGACAAAACAATATGATCTCTGCAGAAATCATGGTATTTAGGGGGAAAATCCATACCTTCTTATTAAGAGAAGGGGAAAAATAAACTTGCTCACAAATAGATCAGCATTTCACTTTTAATAACTCCATTACAAGGATTCTTTGGCTGTATCTATACTCTAGGTTCCAAAGTCCATTTTGAGAATGGGAGGGACAAATCCTCTAGCTCTTTCCTAGGTTTGTATCTACATTAAAAAATATAAAATAAGCATTTAAAAATAAACAAACACTGGTTGTAGTTGTAGAGCTTTTCATGATGATTCACGAAAGTAGCTATTATAGACCTTTTGAAAAAAACAATTTTAATCACATTCTGTAGCAAATTCAGTATGTCATAAAAGCAAAGTGACTACTTACTAATTCATTTAGATACGTTTAAGAAAAGACATCCTAAAACTAACATATTATTCTATGTCAATGATTTCTCAATAAAAAAAAAAAAGAATAAGGAAGTGAACTAGTTTAAGAAAGCATATTTGGCTTTAAAATACATAAGTAAAAATTTTTGGATACCATTTCTACAACTTGTTTTAATTTTCTCAAAGAACATTTATAATTTTGAAAATAAATTTAAATAAATTCACTTGTTTTCCAATATACATTTTTATAAGCACATTTGATACATATATACATAGTTATATGTGTCTATGTATGTATGTATGTATATATGTATGTATATATATGCAATAAAATTTTATTTTCCACACACACAAAAAGGCAGGTTTAGCTTCTGGCATACTCCAAATAATTCTGTTTTTTGAAGTAGTGGATCATACTATTATGGTCTAAAGCCTCATTGCTTTAGACCATAAATGTTCAAATAATAACTATCTATGATTTTGTCCACTAATATGAGACCAGTGAACTTTATTTCTGATTTGAGCAATTATAGTAATGCTAACAAACAGACCTTGAACTGATATCAATAGGCCAAACCATTAGTAATAGCTAACATGGCTACTAAAACAGCAAGATTTCTCAGTTAATCTTGACCAACAAGATATCTGTTTTTGGCTACCTGTGTCACATCAGATATTGATAAATACATAATTTAAAAAAATACAACTTTGAGATGAGTTTCGTTGAATAATATATGATTGGCCATATGTTTCTTCCTGGCTCATGCTACAATCACAAAGTCACAGTGACTACGTGGTGGTTAAAATAAATGACGTGCGGTATACAGCTTTAGATTTTCTAAGAAGGCTGAGTTATAAGAAACTTACATATCTGGGGGCTTTTGCTTTACATCCAATTGAAAGAAAAAAAAAAACTTTTAACAAACCTTGGAGAAGGTTCCCTTAAGAATGATGAGCTAATCTAGGAAACAGTCGCTTCTGGCCAGTTACCCTGCAGCTGTTGATTTGGTAAGCAGTTTGGTTTATGTGCTATGCACACATACAAGGAGTTTACAATCACTGAACCTTGAATAAGAGACACAGATTTACTTACAAATTGAAAATGAATAAAGCTGCATGTCTCAGTATCTGTTATCATAATCCAAATGGCATTCAGACATCAAATGGAGCATTTGTTAGCTATTCAGCTTCTAAGATGAACTCAACAACAATAATCAGAAATAGAAATTTTAATAAATGACCAAATATCCAAAAGAAAAATGCATCCTCGAGTTCTGGGTTCCTTAGCAAGGAACTGCCAAATCTTCCGGCAACTCCACTGGACCTATAAAGTTCTAAAGAGGAGGTGTGACCCTGGCCCACTTTTGCAACTCTGATCAGTGGGCAAGCTCCCCTCCTCTAATCGGCGACACTTCAACAACATTGAGTAGCCATTCTTACAGAACAGGATCACCATCAATAGGGCAACGAATACACGCTTTCAACCCCAAATCCTTGTTTCCCTAAATATATAGATGGATGTTTGTTTTGGATCCATTGCCCAGGTGTACATGTTAGATCAATCCTCATTCTTTCTCTTTCCTGTTCTTACTTTTTAAAATGTAAGAGAACTTTCCTTGGAAATAGATTTAGAATACATGGAGCTAAGTCTATATAAGAAAAAAGGGCAATAATGTGAATTTAGTAATGTCGGAAATACCCTCACGACAACCACTTTCCAACAACTCCTTTGTATTTCTTCTGCAACACAAATACACATGCATTACTTTAAGTCATGGAGGTTACAGCTGAGTTTTCACAATTAATAATGGCCACTTCTGATCTGGTTGCACAAACAGGAAGTAAGTGACTTTAGGGCTTGGAAATAAGTTATTGGCCCTACTGAGCCCAAGAATGCAATGTTTCTGTGTCTCAATTATTTCTTTTATAAAATTATTTTCTACTTCATCTGTCTCTTTTCTCTCATTTCTTCTACACAGCATTTACAGATTGATTTTCCTAGTGATAGCTCTGTCTTCATTTCTGCCCTATTCAGAGGCTGCTCTTCACCATAGACTGATGTAGACATTTTCATCCAAAGTGAACACCTACTGGTATAAAATGCCACCCAATGGTTTAGCAATTTTTTTCCTCAAATACCCTTATTTACACTCTCCACTCACGCCAAACTAAATTACTTTCTGTTCTCTATATATCTTTACATTGTTCTTTCCCCAATTCCATACTTTTAACATCTTTTTTGTCCCCTAAAACCCATTTCAAATCTGATCTCTTTAATTAGCTTCTTCTGAATTCCCCAATCATATATGGACCTCCCCTTTTAAACAGCAGCTGTGCCTTGTATTTCTCTTAACTAGGTCTGAATTCCTCCTAGAATTTTGCATGCTTACATCAGTCCCCATCCTCCAGTTAGACTGTGAGTTCCTCAAGGGCAGGCAACATGTCATTATCTCATATTTGCACCACGCCCCAACCCTCAGCAGAGTGCTTTGCTCAAAATGGATATCTATGACAAGGAACTGAATCAATATATTTTCCATTTATTTATAAACAAGCAAAGGAATGCCAGGTACTAAACAGGGCTATGGAAGTGAACTATTAGATAAGAAGGGCTGGAGGACAACTCGTTGTTTTTCTTCCCTTTAGAAAATAAAAAATGTCCTTTCTATCCAGTTCTCATATTAACTCATTACTATACCATACCATAAACATTTCAGTGAGGTCAAGAAATAGCCAGAAATAAAAATGGTACTCTTGATGTCATGATGCCTTGAGAGTGAAGATTGTCCTTCACTTGTCTCCAGCACCATCTTAGAGAGTCTGAGAATGGTGGGGGAAATACAGAGGGAAAGAGAAGGATTTGAGAAGGCTTCACCACTAACAAGAAAGAAATGAGGTAAGTGGTGAGTTTGGAGATGGGAAAATAAGTCGTGAAAATGGAGATATAAGACCTTCCTATTGGTTGATGGGTGCTGCTTAGAACCTACCACACAGCTCTGCTCTTGTTATAACTTAATCTCTGTCTTTGCCTCCTTATCTATGAAATTCCACAGAGGTTCCGAGAGTCCAAAGCACTAAAAGATTCTTGAATTAAAAGGCACTGTGTGAAGGCAAAGCATTATCATTATTATTATAAGGAAACTGTCATAGACAGAAACAGACACCACAATGCATAATTTTTTAAAAATAAATACCATGCTGTCAAATTGGATAGTGACTGGCTGTTAGATAATTTGGCAACTGCAGCAAAGCAAATGTTCAGGAGAGGTGAGTATTTTTCCACTATTCCAGAAGGCTGGAAGCATACACAGCAACAATTTTTTGCATCAATCTTTCAGTCTTGTCCATCAAATTAGGCTTTCAAGTTTAATGCTGAATAAAATACCCTAAACACAGCAGAGAGCAAGCCCAGACTGAACATCTTGAAAGTGGATAGCTGAGAGAGAGAGCGTGCACATTCCACGTGAATGTTTCAAGCAGTGTCAGAAAATGCAGCACATTAACAAAATCAGTCTGGATTTCTTCAGTGCATTCCCTTTTAACAGTCCAAAGGGAATTGGTGTTCTAGCTGTAGGATGTACTGTCATAGCAGTTTAGGCAGAGCTGATAGTATCAAAGAGGGGAGTAGGGAGCTGAACCCCCTGTGCTCCAAGACAAACTAGGACACTCTGAGAGTAGAGATAACTTACACAACAGGCAACGCCTTCACACAGGCCAGCTCTTCATGCTAACCATCAGGCACAAGGTGGAGCAAGATCAGCTGTGTTTGTCTAGATTTAGGCAAGGGCATAGTGAGGGAGTGGGAGGAGGGTGTAGCCGACAGACTTGCCCACGAGCAAAGGGATCGCTAATAATAGTTGTGTTTATACCAGGGAGAATTGAAGCCACAGCAGAAGGGGAAACTAAAGACATTAAATTTTAGTAGAGCTAATTTTGGAAGAAAAGGAAAGTGCTGAGGGAAATGAAAGAGGATAAAGCTGTTGAAGAGAAAGCCACGAAGGAAATAGAAAGTGTTCAAAGATAAACTAATGCATGACCAAAATCACTACAAGCTACTCGGTCATAAATATTCCAACAGAGTAAAAAAATGCAAAGCCAAGGTGGATTAAGAGAGCTGTTGGTAAGAGAAACAGAAACGTTTCATAGTAAGAATTTGTGGGAGTAAAAAAATCAAGGATTGGCTAAAAGGCAATTACTGAGTGAAAATAAAATGTGGAGAGGTAATTCTTTTGTTGGACAAACACCTCTGTTTACTCCTCTATACATTTTCCTTTCAGTTCCTTTTCTGTCATTCTAAAAATACTCCTGTTTGTACTTTTCTGTCTGGCATGCACTTCGAGTCTCTTAATTCATTTCCTGTTTACTCCCATATGTTCTTGATTGAAGGTAAGGAGGTGGTTTATCTGAAGATGGGAGAATGGGAACCCACCTTCCAGAAAATGCTAAGGACTTAGGCAATGGCTACCCTGCCCTACGAATGCTTCCCTCAACATCAGAATAAGAGGTGAGAGAAAAGCTTTCAAGGTACACAGTGAGGAAGTTAAGATGTTAGTAATAGGTATTAGACCAGTGGCTTGTGGAGAACACAGAGTCACTGAAGAAGGCACAAGTATCTCTACCGCATTGTTCCTTTAGGGATACTCCTCTGAACTCAAAGGGAAGAAGGCACATGTCTAGCTATGTGGCTTTGTACAAAGATAAGGAAGGCATGAGAGATCTACAGCTTTTAAGTCTTAACTCCCTAATAAGTAGGTCAAATGGAAGTCTGAAAATTAAAAATGGAAATCAGGAAATGGTGAATTTACCAGCAAATGACTCCAACTCAGCATGGTAAAAAGGAAAAAAATAATAAAAAGAATCCTCCGATCTGTGGAAATCAAATACACTTACCAGCAAGTACGTATACTCTGCAATCCAAAATAACATGAGTGTTAGTATTTCACTTTAATAGAATTTTAGAGTTTCCGTTTGGTGCATTGTTTTCATTTATTCCTATGAAACCTGTCTGGAGGACCTGCTGACAGCTGGCCTCAGGTTTGGCATCCCCAGCCTGCTCCACCATCTTTGTGTGATCTGCACTTGGAAGACAGTAGACATGGCTACACTTTCCACATCTACCTTTTACAGTAGTGATAGTAACATTTCCTCACTGAGAAATCCGGTGAGTAAGAGTCCCAGTGGGGGCTGGAGCCAGCTTGAAGACTGAGTACAGCAGGCTGACTTAGATTCTGGGGAAGGCTGGGGAAAAAGAGGCTATGCTTGGCTACGCTAATGTCCTAGTTTACACAGAGTACATTAACAATGGGAAATTAGAGGAGAGTTGTACTGGTTTGAGTAGAATCCCCCTAAAATGCATGTCTATCTAAAACCTCAGAATGTGACCTTCTTTAGAAATAAGGTTGTTGCAGATGTAATTAGTTAAGATAAAGTCATACTGGATGAGGTAGGCCCTAAATCCAATGGCTGGTGTACCTATAAGAAACAGATACACATATACGCACACGCGTGTGCGCACGCACACACACACACACAGGGGGAGAGAAAGAGGAAGAGAGACAGAGAGACAGAGAGACAAAGAGACAGAGAGACAGAGAGACAGAGAGAGAGAGAGAGGAAAGGTGACCATATGAAGATGGATCGGAGATTAGAGTGATGCAGCTATAAACCAAGAATACTGAGGATTGCTGGCAACTCTTAGAAGCTAAGAGGCAAGAAAGGATACTTCCCTAGCACCTTCAGAAGCAGTGTGGCTCTATTGATACCTTGAATTTGGACTTATAGCCTCCAGAATGTAAGAAAACAAATTTCTGATGTATTAAATCATCCAATTTATGGTACTTTGTTCTGACAGCCCTCAAAAACTAATACAAGGGTGATCACAGGCAGATATTCTGACAATAAGTGACAAAAGAAGTGAAAGAACAGTCAGAATAACTATAAAAAGCAGACTCAAGGACAATAAAAGCACAGCTTTGCAGGACCTTTTAGCATAGAATAAACAACCCATGTAGCCCACATACACAGTAGAGTGGAAGAAAAGTCAGAGGATATTGTTTAAAATTGAGTCTCAGGACAATTTTGATGTTCATGAAAGTAACCCTGAAATTCCCATTGGCCAGGTACTGCAAAGGAAACAGCAGGCAGGGGCGGAAAAGGAATCATCTCTTGTCTCCAGGGGCAGTTTTTTAGCTGCAATCTGCTGGAAGCTACTCCTTCCCACCCAAATGCACAGGGGAAAGATAAAAGTTCCTCCTAGCACTTCCAAGGAAAGACCAGAGGATCTGTTGGAATTACTACAGAAGATTCAGGCACTTAGAATAAACTATGAAAATCAGGTTAGGAAGATGTGTGGGGCAATTGCTTCTCAGGTATTCTTCTATATGCCTATTGCCAGTTCCTTCTTTCATTCTTCAAATTGTGGTTCCAACCTAAGACTTTCCCTGAGGCCCCTGACCTCTTTCATCTGTTCTTTTCTCTCTTGGCTTTGTGCATCCTTGCATTTCCTTATACAGAGAAAGTTCAAGCTATCCACACGTTGCATTCCCTCAACAACCACTCGCTTCCTTTTCTACAAGTATCCATTATACATCTTTCTCTCCTAACATGGAAGAATAAACATCTCCTTCATGTTCAAAGCCACTCCTCCGCTTGTTTTTTTGCACCTCCTAATCTTCTCAGGGACCTTGTTCTATCAGGTATCTCCTCTTTCACAACCCCAGCTTCTTCTTCTTCTTGTCCTCTTTTGTATAAAATATATTCAGCCATTCTCAGTTTAGGTAACCTCCCCCTGGCTTCTGTGATAACTCCTGTCACTCTCAGCAGTTATCTTCTCCTACTCCTCTTCTTGAAGCTTCTTGGAAGAATAGACTGCATTCAACAGGGCCATTTTTGCACCATGCTGCTGTAAATATGGCTTTTGGCTTGACCATTATAATGAAATTATCCTAGCCAAGGTGTCTGCTGAATTAGATGGACACTTTCTAGTCACATCTTAGTTGACTACTCTGTGGTATATGGCAATGCTCTCCTTGAAATTATATTCTTCTGCGACTTAAATGATATTACTCCCTTGTTTTTCTCTCACCTCTCTGAGAACTCAATTTTTATCTCCTCCCTGATCTCCTTTTGTTTGGGGATTACCCCAGGGCCTTCCAATAGCCCAGGCTACCACCGCCATTTGAAATGTCATTTGAAATTCCGAGCCCTCTCTTTTTTAGCTGAGAGGAGAATGCTTGGGAACACTCTGCCAAAAGAATACCATCCACACCCATATCTGAACACATGCTGATGAACTCCAAATTTGTATCTAAAGCTCTGACCTTTCTTCTTACATTCATATCCCATAGGCCCTCCCAATTCAACATGTTCAAAGCCAAACTAATATCTTGCTATAATCACTCCTTCTCTCGCTCTCCAGCCTCCCAGTCAAAAACTTGTCTTATTCCTTGATATTTTTTCATGTATTACTGATAATTCAGCTTGGGTTTCTTAAAGTACTAGGTGTTTGGTCCTGAACTTTCAGAGAAAAATGATATCTCAGACAACAGTAGGAGAGAAAGGCAGGCAAATATATATTATAGTTTAACGAGAGGTAAAACTAGAACTATGTACAAGATATAGAGGTAGCAAGAAAGAGAAGATGATTATCTAGATCAGAGTAGGAGTGAGATTAGGTTAGCAATACCAGGGAATGTTCCTGAAGATAGATGAGGTAGTATCTTTCCCTAAAGAGTCTAGTCTGTATCAGTTAGCATTCACCACCACCAACCACCACTTGAGCCTAAACCTTGGAAATTTTTCTAGTCATTTTCTTCACATGATCAATTCCTATCAGTTCTGCATGCAAAAATTTCTCAAAACTTATCTCTTGGACAATTTAATTTATTTTTTAATTGGCTTAACTCTCATTTCATCTGAGTTCTACCTCAGCGAGAGCAAAGATTTCATTCAATTTGTTCACTTCTCTGTCATGCATAATTAGATCGATTTCTACACATAGTGAATTCTTAATAAATAGCTTTTGAATGCAAGGATGCTCCAAAGTGGTATTCCTGAAACCTAGATCTTATCATGACACTTCACTCTTCACAAATCTCAGGGCTCCTCATTGCAATCAAAGTAAAATTGAAAATTGACTTAGGCAAACAAAGTTCTTAACATTCTGGTCTCTGCAGGTTTTATCAGCAGACATATCACTCAAGATTCTGTGACCATATGCCGTTCCCATCCTTGAAATACATTGATCTTGCTAATCCTCGAGATGGACTTCTACTCAGCTTTTGGGCATCTTCTTTTTATTTCTCTGATTTATCCTCTCTGCCCAAACAAGGCCATGACTTGTCCTTGACCCTTTGTGTTCTCAGACTCTCAAGATGTTTATCACTAATTATCTTTGACATATTTACATATCTACTTCTCTAATAAAGTCGGAGCCCCTTGAAAACAGTGCCTGGGTGTCAGAACAAAAAAATCAACCTAATTTTTATGTGATGGTTGTCATTCTTGGGTCAAAGGGAAAACCACAAGTATAAACAAAATACAGGATGATTTGAGATGTTCCTTCTACTATATACATATTGCTGTCTCACTGGGTGAAATTATATTACGTTTATATAAGAATGCAATCAAGTATATAATATGTTTAGAAAGATTTCTGTCAAAATGATTCGGATTTTTTAAAATGTTTTAGAGCTCACAGAGGATAAGCTTTAAATATCTAAAGACTCATTTGTATGGAACACCTCATTGCCTTTTAAAACTAAATAAATGGGTATATACAAAGGTCACATAATATGCAGCAACACCTTCAGGGCAAACGCCAGATGACACTCCACTGGCATAATCTGCACTGTTGAGTCCCAAAGGAAAAACTAGAAAGACCATGGACAAAAGCCTCAAAACTGAGGAGACCATAAAACATTCAGCAGGAGAAAGGGTGGGGGATATGGTGTCGTGGGAGGGACAGAGTTCTAGAGGCCTGAAAAGGAACTTTCTTCTCTTAGACATAAAGGGAGACTGCTGCTTATAAAGTATTTTCAAAATCCTGATAGTTAGCATGCCTTTGACACTCTTGATTTACAAAGCATGATTATGAATATTTACTAATTGATCAAACTCCAAAACACTCTTTAGAGTTCAGTAATACTGGATCCCAATTAAAGATGAGCAAACATGCTTGGAGAAACCACGTAAAATCCTGTGGCTGGGTTGGAATCCTCAGTAGCAACGAGGCCAGTCATCACAGATGCAAAGTGGTCAAGTCTCAACCTCGGGCCAGTGTGTTTCAAATTCTGCAACCTTCATGAGATGTGTTTAATCGGTAAAGGACTGATTTTTTACCAGTTTTATTGAAAACAGATATTTTAAATTTTAATAGTCATTTATTTGTTTTAATGTACCTTTGGACAATTTGTAAACATAGCATCTTACTTGTGATTTGCTAATGCTTAATGAGTAAAATAATTAAAAAGTAAATCTATTCGAAGGAAAATAGTGATGGTACTGACATTGTGTGTCTATGGAAAAAGCCACCACAGTGATATATGAATAACTAAAGTTTTGTGAAAAACCGTGTAAGAGTAATGCTCACTCTTATCATTTCAAATCTGTGCCTATTTAATTCTCGTATCTATAATTAAATGATTATAAATTTGTGAAGTTTTTACTTCTGTTGTGGAGTTAACGGAAAGGGGATGGTGGTGGCAGAGAGGTGACAGTAATGTGAGGAAAAAGAAAAACAAGTAGGGAAAGCCTTACACGCAAGTTCTAAAAACCAGTTAAAGAAAACTAACAGAAATAAGTTTCTTGAGCAGTGTACAAAACAGTCCTCATGAAGATGCAGCTCTATTTTATTTAGAATTTGGCTCTCTCAAGGGCCATGGGAGACAGGTATCTCATTTTCTGGAAAGGCCCAGAGAAATAGCAGTCTCTCAGCATTCTTCTTGTCAACATCTCGCTCAACCCTACACTGAGCACTTAAGGCCCAGCTCTCTTAGTAGAGACAAAGCTCCTAGGAATGTCAACCAAAAATAATAAATAAATAAATAAATAAATAAATAAATAAATAAATAAACAAACAAACAAACAAATAAAATGTTTTAAAAGTTTTTTAAGGATTTTTTTCAAGTCCCTTTAAAAATAAAACTCATTGTTCAAATTACCTCTTCTAATTATATTCTTATTGATAGGAATTTAAAAAGTGGAAAAAAGTAGAAACCTGACTGAGAGGGGCATGTAGGCATGTCATGTCAATTCTGCAAAGTTCCCTATAGCAGGAGCCACTAACAAGACCCACCAGAATAAAAGCCTATGACCTCACAGTTCAGCCACTAAGGAATGATCTGTGGTCTCTTACGGAAGGGTGCAGCCTCTGGCCCTTGGACATCTCTCAGCCTCATCTCTGAGCACTGCAGCTCAGGTGGTCCATTCTCTCAGCCTAGTTGGTACTACTTTGTTTTTTAAGACACAGCTCAACCTCGCTTTTTTCCAGAAAACTTCTCCTGGCTCGTGTGTTCTGAGTCAGATCCAATTCTGTAGTGCCCCTTTCCTCCCAACCTCCTGCCCTCCATACTCCCAGTATTAGATTCTTCAGCAATATGCTGACATTTCCTTTCCAGAAATTGTTGACTTTCTTGCCTGCTAAATATCACTGATAACTGTGTGCTTACACAATCAATCTCAAGTTTACTATGGTATATCAGACCCATTTGAATCTGTCCCAATTTGTGTCCTTCATGTTTCCCTAATATTATATTTCCTATAATTACTTCTTGCTTCTAGAATATTCCCTACCTTTTCATGGCTCTGTCTTCTCACAAACTCTTTCCTCTGTCTAGAATACTCTTCTCCCCAGGCAAACTTCACTTGGTTTTTAAAGCTCCAGCTCAAATGAATCCTCATCTCTAAGTATAGGCACTTCATTCTCAGTGCCCCCACATATAGCACTTAGCACTTTAAATTTTCAAGACTTCTTATGTTGGTTATAAATATTTGAACCCACATGAGCCTCTTAAGAGCAGAGATTGGATCTTATTTATCTCTTTATTTCTAACACCTAGTATAGTATCTGGCACAAAGTGCTCCCAAGTATATACACTGAATGGATAAACCATTGAATTGCCTTTGTCCCCACTCCCATTTCCCATATACTTTTATATCTAACCCCCCTCTTTGAAAGCAAAGAAGCAAGAGAAAAACACATAAGGCACAAAATTTCAAGCCAGTTCTGTTCAATGACCCCTATGGATATTCCCTCAATCACAGCTTTAAATAATGTAAGGTGATGCTAAATTGGAATTATCTTGGCACAGTAACTGCATCTGAGATTTAACCGAGTTTAGGCCAAAAGATTTCATTTTTCAAGTGGTTTGCCAAAATGGCTAAAACAGAAACAAGCAGGCACAGCTTTAAATATAGTTTGCTTCCTCTTCTGTTCAGGGAGTTACTGGCCCACTTTGAAACTGGTGAAAGCTCTCCAGGGGAGAAAAGCAATGATCATTCCTTTTAGTTTAACTACAGGTAGGACAGTCACTCGGAGACACTGGAGTGTTTGAACTATTTGTCGTGGCATTTTTATTTGGGTTTACCTGATATAGTGCTCGGCTAAGAACTTGCTAATGAAAAAGTGGTGTTATTAATGTTTGGCTGTGCTTAGAAGTCTAGGCGAAAAGATCAGCAAGATCTAGAAAGAAGACATTGGTATACCTCCCTCAGCAGAGGTTTACCAACAGCAACCCCAGAGCAGAACACAGAAAGCAAAGGCAGCTGTAGGGCTGAGCTGGAAGTCTTTTGATGCATAATTACATTGAAACACTACGGGAGCCTAGGAAGATAAGACGACTGTTACACAGAGAAGGCCTCTGTGTTGTCTCACTTGCATTGTTCAACTGCATTCATCTTTGCCTGGACAATAGGAGGAGCTTCTTTGACCTGTGCTTTTATTCTGTAAAATGCATGTCGCCCAACTTCAGGGTGAGGCCAGTCCCACATTGGCAGCTTTCCATTTCCTCATCTATGAAATAGAGGAATTTTGAAACTAGGAAATTATGAGTTTTTGAGTTCAGAGGAACCAAAGGTTGCTGACAAGGGAGTATGGCTCATGTTAGGGAGGGCTTAGAAGCTATGGGCTTTGAGCAGTGTCTGAAAGAATGCACAGGATTAAGAGGTTAAGAGAGGAGGAGAGTGCAGTTCTAAAGGGACGAGTAGAAGACAGAGACAATTTGGTAAGAGGTTTAAGTCCCACCATATCTGTCATTTTAATGTTTTATCTGCTAATGTTAATCAAGTTGCTTCTATAGGATGACAACTGTACTAGGGACCTGGGATGATAGGGGGAAAAAAACAAAAAAGACATAGTATACATTCTCAAATACCTCATTTCAAGTTGAAGAATCAGACTTATATTATAAACAAGTTTAGGGCAATATGATGGATGCTCTGGTAAGAGGTATAAGAAAATGCCTTGGGAAGAATTGCCTGATTGTTTGTCAGAGTCACAGAAGGTGATGACATTTGCATTGGGTCTTAAAGATAAATAGGAGCTTGCCAAGTAAGGCCAAAGAGAGCTTCGGCAAAGAGAACAGGGTCTCTCTAAACCTTGCCTACTTTCAATGCTTAACATGAACCCTCAAGTACTTCCAATTTTCTTAATATTTCTCAGGTATGTTAAACTCATCTTCAGCCTACTCTTTCTGCTCATTACCTGTTGTGTGCCAAACCTGGGATGCCCATTCCTAAATGTCAAGGCCCAACACCCCCTTGAAGCTTTGTACGTGGTCTCTCCCACTATGGTTAGTTAGAGAAATGTGAATACTAATACACCTAAGATGTACAGAGATGAAGCCAGACAGTATATAGTAATGTGAGAGCTAGTATGAACTCATACAAAAAAATGGCTCAGTGGGGTCCTTCTACTCTATTCCTAAAAGCATCTCAGGAAAATGTAATGCCAAGTTAACAAATGGCTGCCACTATTCTAGCCCATGGTGTTCTCTTCCTGCTTTGAAATTCTAAAACACTCTCAGTTTGTACTGCCAACTTACATATATAAATGTACCGTTTTAAAATTAAATTCATCATTTTTATTGTTTCTTATGTGTCACTAACTAGACAATAGTTGTATCATTAGTTGAATCTCACATATTAGACAATAAGTTCTTCCATGACAGGAACCCTCATATTCTTCTATAAGTAGCATGACTCTATGCCTCAAGGATCCAGTAGCATATCCCAGTTATACCAATCACATGATTGTCTTTTTTAGAAGCATCCTAATAACCAACCCTGTACTGGAAACATCTGCCCACTTAATTGTGGCACATAGAAAATATTTGATTAATTGATTTTCTCAAAATTTTCACCAACCACCTGTTCCTAAAGACAAAATGTCTCAAAGCATTGACTAGTTTGTTACAACAGCTCTAAAGTAAAAACTGGATCCAATAACATTATTTTTATGCAAGTGTTTCTTAAAACTACATCACCAGTCCTGACATGTCATGTGATTATCAGGGCTTCCATTGTTCTCTAACCTCAGGTACTTAACCTCAACATGTCCAGAATTTGTCCCCACCGCCTTAGCCTGATTCCTGTTTTTGTCTTTCTTCCTATCTCAGTGAATACCATCTTTTCTTTTGCTCAAGTCAAAACCCTATGAGTTTTGACTAGAATAATCTAACTAGAATAATCATAAAATTGAGCCTACAAACTGTTGCACTATTGACAGTGAACAGAGGTACTAATAGTAATTATGCTGGCACACCTAGGGCTATTCTGGACAAACCAGGACCTTCTAACTTCTTTCGCCACTTCCATCCTTGATGATCAATTACCAAATCCTGTCGATTCTATCTCCTAAGTATCTCTGAAGCCCTGTTGCCCCTATTCGAGGTTGCTATCATGTCTTGCTTAGATTATTGTAAGGGCTCCCAAACTCCTTTTCCTTCTCACAGTCTTACAAGTTTCTAATCTGTTTTTAACCTAACAGAGAGACCTTTCTAAAACATTAATTTAACCATTTTACCCCATGCTTAAAAACTCTTCAGTGGTCTCACACTTTTAAAGAAAAAAGTTCAAGCCTCTCATCTTGGTCCCACTTACCTCTTCAACATCATCTCTCATTTCCCTTGTCTCTTATTACCCTCGCAGTTTATGCTGTAGACATATTGTACTACTTTAGGTTTCCTGCAAATGCTGTACTCACTCAAATGCAACCTTTATGCATGTTCTGCCCAATGCCTGAAACCCTTCTGTTCCCTCACATTTTTCACATGGTGAACTCTTCTTGATCTTTCAGTACCCCTTCGGTCTTACCCCACAAGGCCTGCAACTAGTTTCCACCTGGCAAATGTAATGACCTAGTTAAAACAAACATAACCATGCCATTTCTTTGATTAAACGATGCAATGATTTATGACCTCCAACAGCATAAAATCCAAGCCCCTTAGCAGATCTCTGACCATTGATCTGCTCTCTCTGCTCTTACCATTATTCCTTTGCCTAGAATTCCCCTCTATATTTTTGTGGGATGCTGAGTTTGAATCCAGTTTCTAACATTTATTAGATGGGTGAACTTGCACAAATTTTTAACCTATCTGTGTCATGGTATCATCCTCACTACAATAGGGATAATCCTAACATATATCTCAGAGATTTTTTGTGCAGATGGCATAAATGAGTATTATAATAGTGCACATAATAAACTTCCAATGAATGTTAACCATCATCATCCTTATCCTTGTAGTTACTGATACTCTAGACATCATCTCCTTCAAAAAATATTTTTTAAACCCCTAGAGTTTTCTAGATACTCTAAGAAACAAAGATGAATATTTTTGACATAAAAATAATATTTTTAAAACTCTACTGTCTTCTGGAGACAGAAATAAAAATGAATAAGGTAGTCACTGATTTCAAGAATATCAAAGTGTAATACTCTTCCTATGACAGCAAGGGTAATCGTATCACTTTATCACAGTGTACCAATATCATCTGTTTATATGTCATCTTCTTCGTGGGATTGTATGATCCTCAGAGGCAGAAATGGATGTATTCTCTATTGATCCCTGGTGCCCACTACACTGCCTAGCACATAGTAGGTTCTCAATTAATGTTTAATGAGCTGAACAAACACCAATTTAATCATTTTAGTCTTATGCAACTCTTGGCAAGTATTCTGCAAGCAAGTCTCTAATTCATGAAAACCAGTTCATACTAGTCCTAAAATTTCCTTTCTTGTTTCTGCTGTGCTGAAGAAAATAAAAGTGCTACTTGTACTGCTTGTTTGTTATTTCTGATGATTTCAGAAGTCTGCAAACTCCAGAGACAAAATATGCTGCAGCATGTTATAAGTTATGGGTAGAAGTAAAACCACATTTATTTTGGCTAACTTTTCTTAGTAAGCTCTATAAAAATAATCATGTGTCCTTCTCTGAAGCATCAATAACAATCCTGCACTGTGGACAATTTCAGCAGGGATCATCTAAACTTGAGGTCATCTGTCCATCTCTTTCTCCATCCATCCATCCACCTATTCATTCACAAATTAATGTCAATGGCACTGAATGGTATCATGGCACCGAAGTCTTGTGAATCTCAGTATTTCTTATAGAGTTTTCAGTATTTAAAATGAATAGAGGAGAAGATAACATGGGTGTCTAATTTCTTTTTAGCACATTTATTATTGGCATTTTTATCTAATCATAAGCATTTTTGTTATCAGTTTATGATAAACAGACTATGTTTTGGGAGAAGTTATCTTTTTAAGAAAACAATTTTTTTAATGGTTGCTTTAAGAAATCAAACATGAGTGAACTAAAAGTCCTGATTGTTTAATAGAGGTAGAACCTCAAGGCTGAAAGAACAAGTGGAGGGAGATCATGTGGTTCTAAGTTAAACAATGAATTCCCCAGTGCTCACTTGGCAAATTGTAATCATTACCAATGCCCAGTGTGCTAATACCATTAATATATCCAGTCCCCAAACTTAGTCGACCTGGAATGATTGCAAAGAATATTGGTCATGGTAAAAGGGAAAATGCTTGCCATGAACTCTTTCTGCGGTTAAACACTGTCGGAAGTGTCACATCAAGAAATCCTCTCTTCTAAGAAACCTTACCACGACAACTCTATCACCCTACTTCATGGTGTTCAGCATTCTTCAAAACATCTGATCTCTTTCAAGTCAAAAAAAAAAATTTTATTTCATTTTCCATGCCTTGCCATCTTATTTCTACGTATAGAGAGCTCCACCTGCTGAACAAGGCATGGACAGCACGCCCTAAAGCCAGAAAAATCTTAAAGTCTGATTGGATTAAACCTGTAATGACAAGGAAACAATCACATACTGAGTCTTATAAGAGCCCGTTTTCAGAAGCAGGGGGCATGTTAATCTTCAGTCAAGCTTGGTTAACTTCATTAAACATCAACAAGCAAAGGTTGTATCATTACCTTGCATAGTCTATTCCTCTGGGAATAATTAGAAGTTAGAGGAACTTAGGGCAATTCCCAAGCTTACCTATCTTCCTGCCATACATAGGGACCTTCAGCTCCTAACCCTGAACCAAGTAGTGAACCTGGTACTGAACCAAGACAAATATATCCAGCTGTGAATAACTGCTGGTAAGATCCTAGAAGTGCTTGTGTTCTCTCTCTGCTCCAAAACTACTGCCACATTTTTCAGGTGTTTCCCTCGAGAATGGACCATCAGCTCTTCACAGACTATGCTGCCCACCTGCTCTTCCAGGAGCAGCAACCAATGAGCTCAGCAGCGATACCTGAAGTCATTTCTTTTCCTTGGGGTCCTTTTACAGCATGTGTTTCATCTTGAAATCTGAAGAGGCTGGCAAAGAAGACTTCCTCTCCGAAGGACCTTAGGGAGACATTCTGCCAAAGAGTAAGTTTCAAACCTTCTGGCCTCTCTCATTGCCTGAAAGATCCCAATTCCTCATTAGTAAATATTCATTGTTTCCTAGGTCTTCCTGAGGCTTTCCAGTTATCTAAAGGATATAAATACAATCTTTTATATCTTATCTGTGAATTTTGCTCCCTCATTGTGAGTTCTGCTCTACTGGTTATTTACTTTTTCCGGAATCATCTAATGGAATCATCAGCTCAATGATGTCTCACTTTATATTCTCTCCTGTCACCCAGAAGCAGCTCTCTGCTTGGAGACGACCCTCTATGAGGGGACAGACTATTCGTCAGGGACTGCAGGACACCTCTGAGAAAATATGCAAATGAGGCCAGCCTTTCCAAGTGCTGAAATGAACCCTCAGGAGCATTGCAGGCAAAGGTATATTTGGGGACATCAATGATGCACATTTAAAGTTAAATCTCCTTTTACATATTTGTGTCCTCCCTCCTCACACACACACACACACACACACCTAGATACAATCTATTTATTGTATCTGATTGTCTCTTTCTCTGTCTGCCCTTTTCTGTGACTTTCTAATCTCTTTTTCCGTTTCTCTCTCTGAGACCGTCTCTCTGTGTCTCTCTTTATCTTCTTCTCCCACATTACTTTCTCCAGTGTATCCCTTTCATTAATACAAAGAAATAAAAAATCCTATTGTGAAATGGTTACAACCAATTGGTCACATGAGCCAGTGTGACTTACCCTATTCTTGGGTTATTCTTTTTGTACTGTAGAAAACTGAGAGAACAAGGGTTTTCCAGGGAAGAAGAAATTGATGTTTTTGTATTTCCCAGATATGGATACTTAAGTATGGTCCAGGAGTCTGCCAAAAAAAAGCATGCCTCTGGGAATACGGAGTGCCCTCAGCTTCTAACCATACTTATGCAATAATGAAGAACTTGATAACTTCACAGAAAGTGGTATGGAGCTGAAGTCCAAGTCACATGTCATCAGGATTCAGATTTGGGCTATTATGAAGGTTTTAGATAATTGCTTTAAGAATCGTTCCAATCAGGCTTCTACATGTTGCTGATGCATAGAACTAAAAGCAACCTCCTGTATCCATCCCTCCCCCACAATCCTATTCGGCAGCCACATCAACATCTGGTAGACATTCTGAGTGGAATCTTAACCAATCTTCGCGGGAGGAGGAAAGTGGAGCATTAGTTTCAGAAGGAGCAGGAAAGATAATCAGAGTGAATAATGACGCTGTGGGAAAGCACTTTATAAAACTTGGAATAAATATATTACAAGTTGGGAAATGGAACACTAAAACAAATAAAAATTAACTAAAGTTACTCATTTCTAAAGAGGAGATACAAAGAGAATGTTTTCACATTCTAAACTGGCATGTATTCTAAACTGAGAACACCTAGTTCTATTAATAAAAAAGGGACTCTTAGGGTACTCATAAAAGGGTACAAAAGTTTTGGAAATCAGTTTGATGGAATGTCAAGTTCCTTAAAATTTTTCATACCCATTGACATAGTAGAATTCTAAGAATATGCTTTGAAATAGATTTTAAACAATTAATTCACAGAGATGATCGTTACGGTATTATTCACCATTGCATAAAGAAAGAAAAACAAAACAATTTGTATATCCATCAATAGAGAAATAGTTAAGGAAAAGTAGTGTATAGAGAATTTTAAATATAGAGAATGGCTCATGATAAAATGTTAGGAGAAAAAGAGCAAGCTATGAAATGATATAAACTATAATGATGTGAGTAAGAAAAACTAAATGTGGAATTATAAGTAATTTTTTCCTTGTGATTTTTAAGGCCTTACAAAATCTCCACAATATGCAAATGTTGCTTCAACAATCAGGAAAAAATAGCATTCTTTTGGCTGTAATCTGAGAGGTAACAGCTTTCCAATACTTTGATTGAGACCTCAGAATTTAAACTCTTCTCACCAGTACACAATGCATGGTTAGCTAAAATGTTCATTTATAACATTAAAATAATTCTCTTCGTTAACCATAATGCATTCTACTCATTCTCAGAAAACTGTAGACTTGAAGGCAGAAATTCAAACACTCATACAAACCTTCTGACTGGACTCGCCAACCAATTCTCTGAAGCATGGCTCCCTGAGGAAAAAAACTATAAATCTTTCCTTCCGGAATTCTTAGACTCTCTGATAACTTTCTATACTCATCCTTTACTAAATTAAAGTAACCACATCCCTAATTACTCACTCACAGGTAAGATTTTTAGAGATCTTTTGGAGCAGCTTCCAAAAATCCTCCAGGGTTCTCTGTAGTTAGAAAATTCAGAGAGTTTACCTAAACTGGATTTTGCATGAAAATATAGTATTACCAGTTGGTTTACAAAAGTTTCTTGGTAAGATTTTAGTAATCAAATTTTGGTGGAAAAATGGAACTAAAAAAGTGATTGAATTATGTTCTGAGATGTCTTTGTCTGGAAAAAGCTACTCTTACTTAGAAACCTCTCCTACAGGTGCTAGGGCTGACTGGTACTAACTTCCATCTAAATTTAGAAGGCTCTTGCAGAAACTATTGATGTGATAATTCAACCTTGCTTTTGATTTGTATATTCTGGATATTTACATCTGTCAGATAAATGTATTGTGAATATTTTCTTAACAATTTCCTAAAATTGTGATGAAATACAATTTTTTATTTTTTGTTTAAGTGTTTTTATGTCCATTCTAAGAAATATTTGCCTCCCCCAAAGTCACAAAGATACTTTTCTTTTTTAAAAATTTATTTATTTATTTAAATTAGTTTCAAGCATATGGTACATTGGTTAGACATCTATATAGTTCATAAAATGATCCCCCAATTGCTCCTTCCCTCCCCTGGCCCTCTACCTAGCCAACATATTAATGCTAACTGCATTCCTTATGCCATGTTCCACATCCCCGTGACCATTTTTCAACTGCTAATTTGTATTTCTTTAACCCTTCACCCCCTTCAAACTCTTTCCCCTCTGTCCTTCACCAAACTGTCCACTATATTTGTGAGTCTACTTTTGATTAGTTTGTTCTTTTTGTTCCTTAGATTCCACATATAAATGAAAGCATATGGTCTTCATCTTTCTCTGTCTGACATCTCACTCAGCATAACCTCTAGGTTTATCCATGTCATTGCGAGTGGTAGGATTTCATTTTCTTTTTTTTATGGCTGAGTGATATTCTATCGTATATATGAATCATAATTTCTTTACCCAATCACCTGTCGATGGGCATTTCGGTTACTTCCATATCTTCGCTATTGTAAATTGTGCTGCCATGAATATTGGAATGCATAGATCTTTACTAATTATTGTTTTGACTTTCTTTGGATAAATACCCAGAAGTACAATTGCTGTGTCAAAACGTATATCCATTTTTACTTTTCTGAGAAACCGCCACACTGTATTCCATAGCCGCTGTACGAATTTGCAATCCCACCAACAGTGCATGAGGGCTCCTTTTCCTTCACATCCTTGCCAACACTTGTTGTTTTCTGATTTATTAATGATAGCCATTCTGACAAGGGTGAGGTAATATCTCATTGTGGTTTTAATTTGCATTTCTCTGATGATTAGCAACCTTGAGCATCCTTTCATATGTCTATTAGCCATCTGTATTTCCTCTTTGGAGAAGTATCTGTTCAGGTCTTCTGCCTATTTTTTAACTGGATTGTTTGTTTTGTTGTTGTTGTCGAATTGTATGAGTTCTTTATATATTTTACCCCTTATCAGATGTATCATTAGCAAATATCTTCTCCCAGTCAGTCGGTTATCTTTTTTTTGTTGTTGATGATTTCCTTTGCTATACAGAAAGATACTTTTCTATGTTTTCTCCTAGAATCTCTAAAATTTTAGCTTTTAAGTATAGGTCTACGATCTATCTTGAATTAATTTTTATGAGGCATAGGGGAGTGTTCAAAGTTGATTTTTCCCATGTGTTTATTTTATTGTTTTAGAACTATTTTTTTAAATAAAACTTAACTCTCCTTATTGAATTCTCTTGAAGAATTTGTTGAAAATCAATTGACCATATACATATGGATTTAAGACTAGACCTATTGTATTCCACTGATCTGTTTGTATATACTAACACCAATATTACACTGTCATGATTACTAAAATTTACAGTGAGTCTTTAAATCATGTATTATAGGCCTCCTAACTTAGTTTGTTTTTTCTTTCTTTTCTTTCTTTCTTTCTTTCTTTCTCTTTGTCTTTCTTTCTTAAGATTGTGTTGACTATTCTAGGTCTTTGTAATTTCAGATAAATTTTAGAATGAATTCTTTAGTTTCTACTAAATGCCTGTTGGATTTTTGATTGAGAATGTCTTGAATCTAAAGATAAATATGAGAACAACATGGATGGACCTTGAAATAATCATACTAAGCGAAATAAGCCAGTCAGAAAAGTTTCAAAATCACATGATATCACATATGTGGGATATAAACCTAAAAGCAACAAATGAACAGGGCAAACAAACAGAGACTCATGGACATGGACAATAGACTAGTACCAGAAGGGATGGGGGAGGAGAGAGGAGAAAAAGAAAAACTAAAATGTTTTTTAAAAAGTTATGTATATATAGTATAAAAAAAATAAACCAGCATTTTAAAAAGATTTAAAAAATAAAGATAAATATGAGGACAACTGACATATTAAGAATGTTGAATCTTTTATCCATGTACATGGTATATCTTTCCATTTATTTGGGTCTTTTTAAATTTCTCTGGAATGTTTTATAGTTCTCGGCATAGAATTCTTGTATGTCTTTCATAAATCCATTTCTTAGTATTTTATAGTTTTAGAATTCTGTTTTAAAAGGACAAAAAATTTTATTCTATTTTTATTGTTAGTTAATAGAAATGCAACAGATTATGCATATTGATAATGTACCCTTGCAAAATTTGTTTATTCTAGTAGTTATTTTATAGAATATTTAGCATTTTCTATATAAGCCATCATGTTATATGCAAATAAAGACCAATTTTATTTCTTCATTTCCAATATGTATGCTTTTTTATAGCTTTAAAGTAAAAACAATATGCAAAAAATTGAACATATTTAATGCGTACAATTTGATATATTTTCATATACATATAAAACCAAAAGGCATTACCACAATCAAGATATACATCCATTATGTCCATTACACTAAAGTTTCCTCATGCCATTATATGCATCCTCCTTTCTACCACTCTTCATCTAAATGTCATTTATTTCTTTTACTCATCTTATTTCCTTGGCTAGAGATTCAAATTACAAATATCAGGAATAAAAGAGGAACATCACTGCAGATTTTACAGATATTAAAAAGATAATAAGACAATTTTATGAATACCAATATTCACGACTTAGATAAAATAGACAAATTCCTTGATAAATACAAGTTACTAAAATTGAAACTAAAAGAAATAGAAAATCTGAGTTACTCTATTAAAGAAATTGAATTTTTTTTTTTAAAAAAAAAATCTACTCACAAAGAAACTCTAGGCCCAAATGGTTTCACTATTGAATTGTATCAATACTGAAAGAAGACATAATATCCATACTACATAAACACTTTCAGAAAATATGAGAAGAAACACTTTCCAGCTTGAGCTCTAGCTACTTTGCGCCAGGAAGAATAGGTATTTCCCTCTAGTCAAAAGATATATAAACATAGATCTTACCTAAGGCATTCCGTTATTTCAAGAATCAAATGTCCAGTTGTTTCTGCCTATTTGGGTTGTTTTTCATTGACTTTAAATAGTTACTTTTCTTTGTTTTGTTCACAGTTGGTAATTACTATCAGTTCAATATTAACTGATAATCATTACCAACTGTGAACTAAACCTCCTATTTGTATTTATATTTATCTAAACATTTTGAGAAAGAAATTATGCTTAACTAATATTTAAAATGAGGATTATGACTCTCTCCTTGTTTTGACCGTATATCAGGCAGTCAAATGTCACATGTGGGAAAAAAAGGTAGCTTGAGAGGAAACCGAACATAGATGGGGGTCGAGTGAAAACCACTTTCATTTGCTCCAGATTATGATAAAAGACAGTCTGTCTGGGCCCTTTAGAGGTTTACAGATTATACTATCAATTTTGACTAAGTAATTCTTTGCAATTGGGACTAGCACTTTAAAAGGATTTCTGCAAGGAAACCAAAGATTGAACATAAAGATACAAAAAAAACCCAACACCAATTTATATTCCTAAAACTAGCTCTTTGAGAAACACCTTAGGAAATAAAAACAATGATGATCTAATCCAATCTGATGATAAATCACATCAAGAGTGTGACTCAGAATGAAAGCAGCAGGGCAACCTGAAGCCTTATGGAATATCAACTGTGAGAGATTGAGTGGAAGAAATAAAAGACCATGGGTGTGTGACCCAGAACTCAGACAGCAGGGATAAAGAAGGTCAGAAGGTGGTACAGCTGCTTCACATCAACTCCATAGGAAGTATTTTGTCTTGTTTTTAAAGAAGGTGGGAGGATGGTAATGTTCTGAAAGTAGCAATAGAAGAGATTTAAACTCAAATAGCTACTTGCATTTTATTTTCAGGCTATTTCAGGCAAAAAGAGAGCTTTAATTTAACTTATCCACATCATTTATTCACTAATCAAATTACCTTGGATATTTAATAAAGGAAAAGCATAATCTGAGAATTCTTTAACCTAGAAATGTTAATTAATTCAAATCATAAAAGCATTTTTGAAATACTTGTTCTTTCTACTTTAAACACTGCCCTTCCTCCACCACCCTCTACACTCTCTCTCACCTCCTGTTCTCAGTCACACTTCTGGAAACAGTTGTCTATACTTACTCACCCCATTCTCTTAACGCCCCTTCAGTTTTAGAATCACTGTGATTTGGTTTCTACTCCCCTAGGCTGCTGAAACTCTCAACGGTCTTGCAATTAAAAAGCCAGTACACACTCTTCTCTTTTTACCTCCTGACCACTCCACAGCTTTTTTGCTGTTTACCACGCTGAATCTTTAAAAACATTTTCTTTAGGGTCTATGACACACCACTCTTCTGGTTTTCTGCCTACAATTCCTTTTCCTTTTTCTTAGCAGTTTCCTGTTTCCCACTCTAACCCTCAGAATTTCAATATTCTTCAACATCCTGACTTAGTAGGCTTTTGTTCTTTCATTTTCTAAACATTCTCCCAGATATTCTGAGTAAATATCTTGGAATTATCTCCTCTACCTTAATGAGGTCCAAATCTCATTTCCAGCCTATACTTCATTCTTGAGCCCAAGATCATATATCTAACTGGCTATTTAACTTCTCTACATGCATGTTCAAACTGAACACACTTGACACTGGATTCATTGTATTGGTTACCCACCTCCACCCAATCCCCTATGTTCTTTATCTCACAGAAATGGAAAATTCAGTTGTTTACATCAGATTCCTGGGCGTTGTCCTTGGCTCCTTTTCTTCCCCAGTCCCCCACAGTCAATCGGCCACTAAGTTTTGCCAGTTGGATCTCTTAAATAGCTCACAAAACCATGCAGTCCCTTCCAACCCCACTATAATATCCTGTGCTATCCACTATCAATTCTCACTTTGATTCGGCATTCATGTTCTGTTCTCTTCATCCTGTCTTTTCTTCCTCTAATGTGTTCTCCACACTGCAGCCAAAATAGTGCTCTAAAACCAAAAATTTACCATGATGGTTTGTTTGATGGCTCTGCCCTACTCTTACGATGAAGTCCAACTTTCTTAACATTCCTTTATGATCTGTTTGGTGATTGGCCCTCAGTATCCCAAACTTCCCTTGTCATAACACTAATTGCATGATAATATCTCAAAATATCAGTCTTTCTGCCTTTTTCTTTTCCTAGCATCCTTGTGCTCGTTTGACTTTTCCCTTTGTCAGAGGTATCTATTTTGCTTGGAGAAGTAGGGTTGTTAAATAAAGAATTTAAAAAGCAGGAACAGTCAATGTTCGGTATTTTTTTCTTAAAAAAAAAAAAAAAAAAAAAAACCTCTAAACAGACTTTTGAATATCTGAAGAGAAGTCCTAAGGGAATCAGAGAACAGAGTTTAGATCATAAAAATAGAAATAGAAGACAAAAATTTAAAAAATAAGAGCATTGCCTCTCCACCGCTACATCTAAATGAGGAGCAGGAGTGTGGTGGGTAGAGGATGAGCATGTCCTTAGAGGAAATGGGGGCTGGGAATGAATGAGAAGGCCAGCTGAGTGAGACAATTATAGAGAAGCAGGGTCAGCAGCAAGAGAACTGCTAGCCATGGTAAACCATACCTGGCATTCCTGTTAAAGCTAAACCAATGCCTATAGACCATTGTAGCCATTTTAGGCCACATCACACCCTGCTCAACTGGGAAAGTTATGTCAGCTGTTTATTTTGTCCTTGATAACTTCCATTCTAATAATCTAATTGTCTGTTGCTTTCTATTTGAAATGTATGGGTAGTCACTGCTCCCTTCCTCCTATTAAGAACATAGGTTACTCATAAACTCATCTCCCAACACAGGATGATGGGGTCCTGACACCTAGAAGGGACAGTGCCAGCACCAAGACTTGTGTGTTATGGAACAATAGTGAGAAACATTCCTATCACACACTAACTACATATTATGATAATAACTCTCTTACTTTTGCTATCCTCCACAAGACTGCAGTAAGCTTATGGAAGCAAAGAACATATCAACCTCGGTTAACATTAGACCCCAGTGCACAATGCAGTGCATAATGTACTGTAGGTGCTCAGTAACCATTGAGTAACTTTAAATTCATTGATTTTAATGGTTTCTTTACATATTGATCGATTAATTTCTTTAAATATCAAGATGATAATGCCTTTTTATCCTAAGCATTTAAGACCTAGCACTTTTAAAAATTAAGTTAAGGAACTGAATTATTATTAATTTGAAAGTAATTGTAGATTTTCATGTTCTATTATGACTTTCCAACCTAAGAGGCCTACATACCCTTTCCTGTATTCATTCTTTGGAATTCCACATATATTTGCATTTCAAATGGGAAAGTCATTGAAAGCATATCACACAGAGTTAGAGCACACATGCATGTCATCATGAGCATACTTTATCCTCTCTGTTTGTAAAGAACAGTTTGACATGCAGGAAATTACCAGATTACACCTTTCCCTTTGTACTGTGGTAGAGTGACTAATGGCTCTCCAGAAATATCCAGGTCCTAATCCTTGGAACCTATTACCTTATATAGTAAAAGGGACTTTGCAAGTGTGACTAAATTCAGGATCTTGAGATGAAGAGATTATCCTGAATTCTCCAACTGGACACAATGTAATCACAGGGGTCTTTATAAGAGAGAGACAGGAGGGTCACCATCAGAGGAGATGTTGGACATAGAGAGAGATTGAAAGATGCTCTATTGCTATTTTTCGAGATGGAGGAAGAAGGCATGGACCAAGGAATACAAGTAGATATTAAAAGCTAGAAAAATTAAGGAAATGGATTCTCCCCTAAAGCTCCCAGAAGAAACATACCCCTGCTGACACTTTGATTTTAATATATCTACCTTCAGAATTGTAAGATAATAAATTTCCATTGTTTTAAGCCACTAAGTTTTTAGTCAAATATTACAAAACAATGGGAAACTAATACAGTTCTAAAAACTTTGTTAGTTGCATTAGGCATATGCAGAATGCTAGCGAGAGAAGGTGTTTGAGAAGAAATTTATGAGATGGTGCTCAGCTGGGACAGAAAGGAAATTCTATAAACAGATCGGGTGATACTAAGAAACTTAAATTATTCATTTATGTATGAATCGCCTTATGAATATTTATAAACATATGTCTGAATATTATAAACATATCCATATTATACACACACACACACACATACATCACACACAAATACACACATATACACCATCCTGGGAGAGGTACAAACAGAAGAGTGTGGTATAATAGTACATAATCCATTTTTAAACTACCCATGACTTACCCAGATTTCCCACAGATAATACTGTACTTATAAAAATAGTGTTGTGAGAGTTAGTTGAGAGGTAGGAGATAAAGTTCGTGGGGAAAAAATGAATTAATAATTTGAATTAGTTAAGCGAAATAACATGATGATGTACTAGTGTTTCATGGTGGAGCAGCTATTGACTTCATTGGGTTATCTTAAGAATACAAAAAATCTTGATCTTTGGACAAGGCCAAAAAATATTTTGTTTATCCTTTATATCACTAGGGTCAAGGCTAAGAATATAAATAGAGGCCATGAGTTGTAATGTCAACTTCTAAACCTGAATTCTGTCCCAATTATAATGTTTTGAGAGATATTAATGAGACTCTCTTAAAAATAATACTCTCTGCTTTTATCATAATGCCTGAAATTCACTTGTAGTAATTTGTCTAATTACATTGATAAGACCTTTAGTCTTAGTCTTCTCTTAAGATGTGAACATCCATAGCATAGGGAAGCTCTCCAAGTAGGTACCAACAGCTAATGTAGATTTTTTTAGGGGAGCAGGAAGTGAGAAGGTAGGGAACACTAAACAAAGAGGAAAGAAGATAGCAGAATCTGCCTAAACTGGCCATAGCCACAGCCTAAGAACTCTGCACTCAAACTGTTACCAAATATAGCGGCAAGCAAAATTGCGAAATAATAATTTCTAACTGCATTGATTGCTATCTCGCTTATCCTCACAACAGCCCTGTTTACGTGGTGATGTAATTCCAAATTTACAGGTGTAGAAAGCAAGAGATAGGGTTGACAATGAGAGCCAGGACCAAGTGCCGGGTCTATGGGACTCATTACACTGTCTCCATTTCTTCAACCAAGCTTCTCTTTGGCATTGGCTCTTCCTTCACTGTCCCCCTAACTTTTCATCTCAGATGCTCTGTGCTCTTTTGCCACCCTATTGCTCAAGGCCTCTCACGCTGAGCCCCCATTCGGACAGACTTCAGACGCCTCTCCTGCTGCTTCCCTCCGTAGCAGAGCTAGGGTTTGAGGAGGGATATGAAACACTCCTGACAGGACTATTATGGGCTTAGCAGGACGTCTAAGAAGACAAAGTTAGCACTGCATTGATTTAGTGGTAAGCATCAGGCCATCACCATACGTGTATTTATTTAATGGTCAGTGAGTGCCTGCTCTTCGCAGGGTACTGTGGTAGGTGTTGGATGGTTGTAGGCAGAGTTGGGGAAGTCTGAGAGCATGCAGTGGAGACTCAACCACATGGCTGGGAATTTAGAAGCAAGACTAGAATGTAGGAGGACTAAAGCACAAAAAAAGAATGTTGTTCTGGGGCCCAAAAGAGTGACCCAGTACTAGAAGTGGAGTATGAGAAAACAGCAAGAACTTGATTGTTAGAAAAGGATTCAAGGTGAAACTCAGCTGAACAGCAAGTTAATCTTGACCTTGAACTATTCATTTGAGACTCTCAGTTTCTGCTGGCTTGCTAGGGCTCAACCTTCATGTGATGGTCATGTCATGTGGGAAATTCTTTTTCAAACTGCAGGTCTTAATCTATCTGTAATCATGAAGTTGGTTTAGTGGGTAGTAAAGAACACTCCTTAAAATAAACAAAATAGACTAGAACGGAATAGAAGATAAAAAATGGTAATAAAGTGCATTACATATAGTAAGTGTTTCAGTTTTAGGTACATATGTCTTGTGTAGTGATGTAAAATGTATTTTTTAATATCATAGCCAAAAGAAGTTTGAAAACTTCTGATTTTAAACTGGAGGATATGTGCAGGAAGCCAGATTACTTATTACATTTAAAATATTTTCTGCTTTACCAAAATGACTGTAAGCTAATATAATAAAGCAATCTAGGCTGGTGTGTGGCTAGATATGAATGAATTGAGGTTTCTAGCTTCCTTCTTGATACTTCCCACATATAGCTTTGCTTGAGAAAGAAAATTAGGGAATAAGGTGGAGAGCCATTAAGGCTAAATGAATTATTAGTTGTTTCCATACCTTCCGGTTTCTTTAACAGGTTAATAAAAGTTATCACATGGACCACTAACTTGAGAGCCATTGAGCTGTTCTGCCTGCACGAGATCATGGATTAGAACCAGCTTTGATGATCCCCCTTGGCCAGCAAGGTAGCTCCCTTATACAGCTGGGTTATAAGGTTTTTACCTCTTGGTTCACCTCAACAGCTAATGCCAATGAATCCAAATTCTGGATCCTGAAACCATTCTTTATCTTCAGTTTCACGTCTTCAACTGCTCAATCCATATTTTCACTTTAGATCTCCTTCCTTCATCCCATGCTATGCAAACTTTAAAACCTCTTTCTCCAAACAAGCTTTGTTTGCTACCTTCTCTGTCTTCATTAATGGCACCAATACCCTTTCAATCATTCACATTTGAAAGTTTGGATCATGTTTAATTCTCCTTTTTTCATTCCCCATATGCATGTACATATACTCTCAGAGCATAATAAATATTTGTGGAGGTGTTTTTTTCTCTCCAAGTTTCCCTGTTTCCAATATCTGCTTCATATCACTGCCCAAAAAAATCTTCCCTAAAGCAATCTCTCAACATGCTATTTCTCCTACTTAACAAGTGACTCTCATTTTCTACTACATTTCCTGCTATGAGACATTTCCTTGCATCACTTTCTGGCTGTTTATCACTCTTCACCCCAAATTTAGACATCACCATCAATTTATTTAACAAACACTTAAATTGTACTTACTCTTCCCAAGAACTGTTCTAAATGCTTTATAAATATTAAATCTTTAACCCACATAAAATTCCTGTGAAGTAGATATTATTACCTCCCATTTACATGTGAGTAAACTAAGAAACAAAGAGGTGTGTTAACCCAAAAAATGCACAAATTTATGTAACTTATCTCACTATTTCCCAGGAATTTCATACCTAGTCCACCTGTAATGTTTCTCTGACTTGGGAGCCACTCATCTACCTGGTAGTTATAGACATCCTACTTATCCCTCAAAGCCCAATTTCTAGTATTCTCCCTTTCCTTGATAACTTATCTTTCTTGAAAACTCCAGGTCTCTTAATATTTATCTCCTTGATTCCTATAATATTCAGTCTTCCACACACAGCTAGCACTTAATGATATAGCTGTCTTATATCTCCCTAACATTTCATGTGCAGTAGGCTTGTCTTGGAGGCAAGGACTGTGGCATATAATTGCTCTGCTTCCCTCCCCCTCATTTATTTTCTCCTTTGCCCTTTTTCAGTCCTCTTTCCCCCTCACCTCCAGCTACACCTCAAAAACATTTAGATAAAAATACTTCACAAATAATGAATTGACATTAGAACTCATAATTTCATTCAGGTCCTCTGAAGTAGATAACAATACAGAATAAGACACACTAGAGATGTATTGGGTTAAATGTCTGTGAGAGAAAATGAGGAGAGAGCCAGTGGAAGTGGGACACTCGTTAGAACACAATGCAGGGCTGACCTCCATGAAAGAGAAAGAAAAGGAAGGAAGGCTGGCTAGGTAAAATCTCAGACTGCAGCGCACTGCTGCAAAAATCTCAGCCTGGCAACTATGGAGTCCTACAGCTAAAGTCACCATCAGAAGGAGTCCCACATCACAGCAATGGACTGACTGTGTCAGAACTCCGCTGAGTCAGGTTATTTCCTAGAGTGACCCAGGGGAGCATGGCCTGTCCATGAACATAGAGGTAGATTTGAAGCACAGTCATTTGTGCTCCTGCATCAGGAGATCTGAGTGGCACATTTGTGACCATCACTCTTGGGATATTGGAAAGAATACTGGATTCAGAATCAGAACTCCTACCTTTGGATCCCAAATGTATCCCTCACTGACTCTGTGCCTTTACATAAACTCATCTTTGTCCCTTCATTTGTAAAATGGGAATGACCAATAGATTAGTGGGCTATTGCGAGGACTACATGTCGGTACGAATATACAGTATTCTGCCTGTACATCATGTGATTTCTTCAGCTCTGTCTATAGTTAACACTCGATGTTTATGAAACATCTCACGGGCCACAGCAAGCTTTGTTCCATTCAATGATTCTGAGAGGAAATAGAGAAAGCCACTCTTTTTTATATCCACTGCGTTATTGGCTCTCTGAGAAATAGAATGTCTCTGGAATGGGGGTGGAGTCATTGAGTGCTGAAACAGATGGGGACAGGATCCAGATAGAGCCTGGCAGGCAAGAAATCAAATTTCTGAGGAACAAATATGCGTAAAGGATCAAGTGGGTCCTAGTGACCCAGATAGATGTTAAGATCTGGCCCAGAACATTAACTTGGCCTGACGGCAGGCCAGCCAGATGCAGACTCCAGCAGGTCACAGGTAAGAGTACCATTTGTAAAGCTGAGACACAGGAAGTGAGCTCTGATTCTTGGACAGACTCTGATTGGCTGACTCCTCTATCATGTGCAGGTGGAAAGGGGGCGCACAGGTATATGTGGCAGATCTTGGGAGAGAAGGAGGCTGCCAGTATAACTTGCTACTGTGTATGTAGGAGTCACTGTAAGCCCTCACAATCACCATTTGCTGATTAGCCCTCGCCTTCCTTACGGATCCTGGCCCTCGAGACTAGTATTAAGTAAATAGTCATAGAACTGGCTCTTCTCTTCACAGAGAAGCTTGGGAAAGTCAAAGCCCGAGGCAAGGAAAACTTCTTACTCTTCTTCATAACACTAGGTTCAAAAAATGCCAAAATCGTCTGTAATTTCACTCCAGGAACACCAGCAGCACCACCAAATTTGGAAAGATAATGACCAATGTGCTAGAGGTTGCACATGCATGGGTACTAGAATTATAAAAGAAATTAAACAGATTCTGTTATATGTTAAATCATGTTTCCCCCTCCCCCAAAAAAAGATATGTTGAAGTCCTAACCCCCATTACTTCAGAATGTGATCTTATTTGGAAAAGGGGTCTTTACAGAGGAAATCAAGTTAAAATGAAGTCATTAGGGTGGGCTCTAATCCAATATGACTGATGTCCTTATAAAGGGGGAATTTTGGAAATAGACACATGCACAAGGGAAAATGAAGTCAGAGATTAAGAGAATGCCTCTGTAAGCCAATGAACACCAAAGATGATCAGCAACCCGTCAGAGGCTAGAAAGAAGCATGAGACAGATTCTCCCAAACAGCCCTCAAAAGGAACCACTTTTACTGACAATACCTCGTGGTTTTTCAATCTCCAGAACTGTGGGACAATACATTTCTGCAGTTTAAGCCACCCATTGATGGTACTTTGTTACACAGCGGTAGCAAACTAATACAAGTTCTACGAGAGTTCACCCAAAATGGCATTCGTGCAAGAGAATAGAACTTGTCCTAATTCCATTTCTTTACTTCTTGGTGAGGGAAAGAGGGTACCTTCTCTTTTCTCTCCACTTTCTCCTTACTACTGCGCCCCCACCCCCCAGTCAGCCCCCAAGGTTTATCCTGGAGAGATCTGAGGGAGGTGATGAGGTAGTGGAGTGGTCAAAGTATGTAAGTTTGGGGAGGAGGCAGAGAAAGGGGGAAAATGGTTACTGCAGTTCCTTTTTTTCTATTTTATATCTTACCAGAAATTTGAAACAAAACAAAATAAGAGCAAATGCTCTTAATCAAACTACCTCTGCATCAAGGTACCAGCTTCTAAGCCTAGGCAGAGCATCAGCCCTCAGGTAGCTTGGCATCTTAAGAAACAGAGGCCTCTGGAAGCTCCCTTTCACTCTTTCACTCATCCAATGGTCTCCATTAGCACAAACTTAGGCCCCCTTTCAAATCAGAGAAGGAAAAAGCAGATCTGTGGAAAGTGAGGCAAGGAAAGCTATGGTCAACTGCCTAAAAATAGACCCATGGCCTCACCATCTAGGAGAACAAAACATTAGCCCACTCCTGCAGCACACATTTGTTTCGGGAGCTGGGATTTGCAATATAGACCGGAATTGTCCTAGTCTGCAACACTGCATCCAGGCCTTAAATGGAATCGCTGTCCGTGGTAACTTTTGAGAAGAGCTGGCAAGTGGAACTGTTCTTTGAAATGTAGACGGAGGTGTAGCATTTGCTCTCACACAAGAGGCTGGGCTTCCTGCAAGTGTGAGCCTTGCCGACAGGGTTTGCCCATTATGAAGACGGAAAATTGCCTATGGTGAATTATCAAGTGAGGGAGATAGGAATCAAAATTTCCATAGCAAAATTTATTGTGAAGCTCCAAGATTTTGAGAAGGAACTATTTTGTACATGCCACAACATCTCTGTTAAACAACAAAAAAAAGAACTCTAATTTTAAATCATGAGAAAGCTGTGAAATACGACTTAAAAATTATGTCATGCCTTGCTTTGCCCTCCCCCAAGGCAAATAAAAATCTAAAATAAAAATGTTTCCACTTATTTTCAAATCTTTGCATGGATTGCACCTTTAGTCATACATTCTTGTGAATATTACTCACAAACAGCTTAAATAGCAGTTATTAGCATGAATGAACACTTTGTTGATGGCTAGGTCTTGGCTAAAGTCAGTTGGAAAGCCCAAAAAGTCAGATGAAGAAAAGCAATTAATAGAATTTGCCTTCATTAAAAAAAAAAAAAAAAAACTTGAATTGTTTGTGCAGTTATATGTTGAGGAAAATTAATATAGCAGTGAATTATCAGGAAAACTAGACTAAATCCTGCCAACGGGTAAATTCATAAATGCACTTTGAGTAGAAAACCCAAGTCTGCAACCTCGAGGAATTGCACAAATGTACCACGAGACAAGATTTGGCCCAGTGCCTAGAACCTGATGAGGTCACAAAACTCATTACTCAGAAAGTAAGCCATGGTCCAGACCCTCATGCTATTGCATTTCACTGTAGAATGGAGGTCCCTTTGTTTTTTTCTCCTGCCCCAATCAGCCATCATTAGAAGCAAAATGTCATTCTCAGGTTTTTAACTTTTGTAATCTTACAGAGATTCAACGTGTACTCTTTCATCTCACATCCTGATTTCAGTGGTGGCTCTTATTGCTGTGTCTGGAGCCATCTCAGCAGTTAATGGGAGTGGCTCAAAGTACTTACTCCAATTCCTGCTATTTTAAGATACTTAGCTTTTCTTAGCCATGGATTTCTTCTGTCTAAATCTGCCCGACTGAATTGGAAGCTGCCCAGAATCATCTTCTTTGGAAATTACATTTGTGCATCTAGGGTATATTTGTCGTTCCGCCCACGCTCAAGCCACTTTTTGAGAAGTGCAGAGCAAGTCATGTGACAGTCATCAGTGTATTTGCACCCTTTCTTGTTTAAAAACATAATCTGCATTACAAATTGCACCAATTCCTGTATGTAGTAAGTCATCATTCAATAAAAAGCACAAATGTATGCCTGTCACATTCAACATAATAAACTGCAAGTAAATACATCTTTTCTTAGTCCAAATCAGTCAGTAAATGATGTCTTTATTTTCTCTGTTATGCACCAAGTTTGCAATCAGCTTTATTCTTGATTCTCTCAGGCCAAGCATGCACAGCTTCAGAGCAGTGGAAAAGTGTGCTTTTGTCAGAAGCATTAAGACATCTGAGGACAGGAACACGACTGAAACAATCTATTTCTCTGATTCACTTTGTTCTATTTCATCATCATCACTCCAATATTATCATCGTCTTCTTCATAACCTCCATTTAAAAAGGATGTATCACCTGGTGTCTGCATCTGTAGGTGATACTATAACACAGAAAAGACATTGTTCCCTCCCGGCTGTAGATGAATCTACAATTTACAAAGGAGTACGGAAGAAACACCATGTGCTTTGAAGTAAAACAAAACTGGGTTAGAATCACAGACCTATCACACACAGTAGATATTTGACCCTGGTAATATTACTTAACCACTGAGAGCTCAGTTTTCTTATCTACAAAATGATGGAAGGTAGTTTATAAGATAGATGTGATGACTCTAAATGACACAGGTGCTGTGCTAAGGACAGAGTACCTGCTCAGTGAAGTGTTAACTGATAATATGAACATGTTCTCATGGAAAAGGCAAGCTAGCCAGGCTATATATACTATGAGCGTTTTATTAATAGCGATGATTATAATAATGGCTACCATGATCTCCTTTAATTCTATAACAAGTGGGTGGCTCTGTCATTTCCCTTTTTATAGATGAAGAAACTGATACTCAAATAGTAAGCCAGATTTTTCTGCTTTAAATTTGGATTCATTTTTCATGAAGATCATGATTATACCACTGCTCTCTCAAACAATTCAAAAAATTCAAGCTCCTTTCTGCCTTAGGATCCTTGCACTAGCTGATTTCTCTACCTGGAAATTCTACCCTCAGATTTTACACAACTGATTACTTCTCATTATTTAGGTTTCAATTGAAATGCCCCTCCTCAGAGAGTTCTTCTTTTACCACCTAATTGACCCTCTGACACAAGCTCCTCAGTCCCAGGCTCCTTAGTCCCCCGGCATGTTATACCCTTACACTGACCTACGGTCCTCTTAGCAGCGCAGGAGTCCATGTTACATAATGGTTAAGAATGTGGGCTCGGAATTAAATGGTCTGTATTTAAATTTGAGTTTTTACCACTTATGGCGGGGTAACCTTGGGAAGTGAATTAATCTTTCTGTGTCAGTTTCCTTATCTATAAAATGAGGGTGATAATAACGTCACTGGCAGCATAAAAGAGCTGGGGAGATTAAATCAATTAACGAATATAGAACACGTAACTCAATGTCTGACAGAGTAAACACTCAATACATGTTGATTAAGGCTTGGGGCAACATGGCACACCTCACTCTCTGACATCATTCCAACTATTTGTCTTCGTTTATTGTCATTCCCATGGCAGTGAAGGCATGGGGTCTGCCTGTCTTGTTCACCACTCTGTACCCAGAATCTAGAATGGCACATAGTAGGGACTCAATAAATATATGTTGTTAATGAATGAAAGACTATTAGGTGTGTGTATATTAGAGACCAATGAGCAAGGCGTGGTAAGCAGGTGAGGACGGAGTTGCTGCATATTTAGGTGGGACAGTTTGTAGGGACTTGCTGCTTCTATTTCACTGTATATGATGCGTTTATTCTCTCAGTGTCTTCCAAAGCCTTCTGTTCCCCTCTGATTCTGTCTCTGTGCACTCAAGCAAAGATCTCATCTAACCAGCAGTCCCACACATGTGCTCATGACCCACCAGTGTAACTTCAGAAATTGTTATGACTCAGAAAGAAAAAGTCATGTTGAACCCTTTAGAAATAATAGCAGATTTTATGAAGAAATATGGACCAATTCTTTAAAAAAGCACTATCACCATAAAAATAGAGCAGTATCCAGAAAGTGAGCAAAAAGGAGGGTCCTTGACAAAAGCCACCTCTGCCACACACCATGACACATACGCACTCTCATAGCACAAAACAGAGACTCTCTCCATACAGTGCACACTCACAACTTTAATGGTTGTGCTTTTCCATTAGCAATAGGAACCTGTGCAAGCTCAAGAGGTAGTCCAATTCAGTTACTCATCCAATATGTGAAGTCCTGCCAGGTGGTGATCCCACTTTTGCCTCCATCTCTTTACCTGGCAAAACATCCACAGCACCTGTCTCTGTTCCTCACGCATCATCATTTCAGTTATCAGTGCCCTCCTGGTCGCTCTCCTCTGTGTGTTACAGTTTGGTTATACACGAAGGTGACATATATCCTTGTTGCCTAGGACAGCTGTAGTTTGCACATGTTATCCTCAAGTAATTACCAGTGGCACCCCTTTTCAAAAGTGTCCCAGTTTAGACATTAAATGATATGGTCTCCAACTGTACTCAGTTCCAATTGTGAAGCTTAGAAGAGGATGCGGAAATTCCAATGGGAGTCATTTCGAGGCTCGCCAAAAGAGTATTTGAGAGTAATCCACTGACTCTTCTAAATCAATAGTAAGCTAGTGGTCTTTGGCTGTTACATTTCTAAAAGGAGAGCAAAGAGCTAGAGAAATGTTAAGATGTCAAGATTATGGGAAAAAGTTGCAATGTAGATGAACTATAATAAAATACAACGAACAGTAACAAAATAGAGAAATTAGAGTTTTACATCCTTCAGCTTCTATATGCTTAATATATAAGTAGGCATATTTTGCCATTTAGTGTAGGTGCAACCCTGAAAAGGTACCTGTAAAATAAATTTTTGTTTCTCATAGCTTATGTTCCTACTGAATTTCAATTTAAAATATGTCGTTAAGTGTTTATATATTCTCCCGGAACACATGGATTTAAAAGTCTAGTAAATTTTCACTTCAGTGTGACTGGGGTGCATACCTGTACAGTTTGGGATACAGCTAATGTGCATAAATTCTTCCCCAAAGTGTACATCTTTGACACATTGTGTAATTATTTATATACTCATCACTCATGGCATGAGGGCCAGAAAATCAGTCTAATGTTATCCAAGGCCCTGTCCTGTGTGTTCTTGTATCCTGAATAAGATACTAATTTTTTAAAGCCAAAAACAAGCCTTATAGTTTTCTTGCTTCTACTTCAACTTATCTTTCCACATGAGTAATAATATGAATATATTCTCAGTATAAAATATTCAAATAATACTTTGTACTTTTCTTGTGTACCTCAAAAGATCTTGCATATACTGGGCATAAGATAACCTGGTTAGGCAAAAATGTAATAAGTAGAATACAGTTGTTCAGCATATTTGGAAATGCTCTGGGTATTCAATTTAAAAGATTTTTCACTATGAAATCGATTGTACATATAAAAGAGTATATGAAACATATGTGTAGCATGTAAACTATACTAATAATATGAGTGCTCTAATACTTATCATCCAGCTTGAGAGACAAAACATTATCAGTACCTTACCACTTCCCTTCTTGACACGTTCCATATAAAATCATATTGGAATTTTGTTGAAATTTTATTGACTCAATATCTACATACCATTTTATTGTTAAATAAAATGTAGATACAGAAAACCACACAGGTGTATAGCCTAAAGAATAATTCTGAGGTAAAGAAACAGAACTTTGCCAGTCATCCTATAATCTCCTTCATGTTCCCTATCCCAAACACAACTGCCCCCTGCCTCTCAAAAAAACGACCATCTTAAATTTTATAGTAAGCACTGTCTTGAGGTTCTTTTTACAGCAGTCCTCCTCTGCTTTCCATGGCATTCCAAAATTTTTTAATGGAAAAATTCCAGAAATAATGCATAAGTTTTTAATTGTATGCCATTCTGGGTAGCATGGTGATATCTCACAACATCCTGCTCTGCCCTGCCCAGGATGTGAATCATCCTTTTGTCCCGCATAACCACGGTGTAGACGCTCTGGGCTCATTAGTCACTTAGTAGCCGCCTCAGTTTTCACATCCACTGTCGCGGTATCACAGTGCTGGTGTTCAAATAACCTTTATTTTACTTAATATTGCCACATTCACACAACCTTTATTAAGGTATATTATTATAATTCTATTTTATTGTTAGTATTGTTATTAATCTCTTACTGTGCCTAATTTAGAAATTAAACTTCATCATAGGTATGTAGGTACAGGAAAAGGCAGAGTATATACAGGGTTTAGCACTATCTGTAGTTTCTGGCATCCACCAGGGGTCTTTGAGCATAGTCCCTGTGGCTAAGGGGGGGACTACTATAGCTAGAGTATAAGATTATTTATTTTTTTATATTTATATACTGTAAAATTAACTTTTAGGATGTATAGCTTATTGAGTTTTAACACATGCATAAATTTATATAACCACCACCACTATCAGAACTACAAAATAGTTTCATCACCCCTAAAAATCCCTCATGCTACCTCTTTGTAGTCAAAATTTCCCCTACCTCTCACTCCTGTAAACCACTCATCTCTTCTCCATCCCCATAGTTTTGCCTTTTCCAGAATGTAATATAAATGGAACAATATGGCATATAACCCTGAGACTGGCTTCCTTTACTCAACATAATGTACTTTAGATTCATCCACATAATTGATACCTTTTAATTGCTGAGCAATATTTCACTGTATAGATAACCATAGTTTTGTTAGTGTATTCACTTATTTAAGGACATTTAGATTATTTCCTGGTTTAAGTGATTATGAGGAACGCTTCCACAAACTTTCATGTACAGATTTTTGTGTGAACATACATTTTCATTTATCTAGGTTAAACACTTAGGAATGGGATTGCTGGATCAGATTGTAAGGGTATGTTTTACTTTATAAGAAACTGTCAGATTTTTTCCTAGAATGATTGCCTTGTTTCCTTGGCAACAGTTGAAAATGTAAGTTTTATATTTTTATTTTTGTTTTAGCCATTCTAATAGATATGCAGTAATATTTTAGTGTTGGCTTTAATTTGCATTTCCCCAATGAGCAATGGTGTTGAACATCTTTTCATGTATTTGATATACTTCTCTAAAAAGATATACTTTTCTAAGTATATCTTACTTAGAGAAGTGTTTAGTCAGACCCCATTTTTAAATTGGGTCATTTGTTGAATTTTGAGAGTTCTTTATATATTCTCAACATAAATCTTTTGATGCATATGAAAATTGCAAATATTTTATCCGAATCTCTGGCTTGCTTTTTTATTCTCTTACCATTGTCCTTCAGAGAGTAAAATATTTTAACTTTTAAATTTTGATGATGTCTACTTTATTATTTTTAATGTATTACATGATACCAAATAACTCTGCCTAACCTAACGTTATAAAGGTTTTTCTCTTGTTTTCTTCCAAGAGTTTTATAATTAAAAATAAATTATACTTAAATATAAAGTCTAAGCTAAATTTTGTATAAGGCATGGAGTATATAGATGGCCAATTATTCTATTTCTTTGTCGAATTACCTTGTAACTTTGTCAAACATAAATTGATCATATTTGTGTGAGTCTGTTTCTGGATTGTATTTTTCTATTCCATTGAAATATGTGTATAGCCTTATGTAAAAATCATACTACTTCGATAACTGTAAATCATAAAATCTGATAATGAGAGTTCTCTAACTGTTCTTTTAAAAAGTGTTTTGGTTATTGTAGTTCCTTTTATGTTCCATGCAAATTCTAGAATCAGTTTATTTCTACAAAAAAAAATTCTTCTGGGATTTTTTATTAGAATCATATTGACTATATAGATCAATTTGAGAAGTATTATCATCTTAACTATATTAAGTCTTACAAAATGCTAACAAAACATGCCCACTTATTTGGGGTTTTTTACCTTCTTTAAAAAATGTTTTGTATTTTTTAACATCTTAGAATGTAGACCTTACATTTTTTAAATCATATTTATACCTAAATATTTAATTTTTGGAGCTATTATAAATGGTCCTGTTTTTTAAATTATAGTTTTCAATTGTTCGTTGCTAGTATATAGAAATACATTTGATTTTTGTACAGTGACCTCGTATCCTGCAATCTTGCTAAATTCACCTATTAGTTTTAGGAGCTTCTTTTGTAAATTCCTTGGTATTTTTCTCCATAGATAATCATGTCATCTCTGAAAGGAGGCAGTTTCATTTCTTCCTCTCTAATATTTATGCCTTTTATTTATTTTTCTTGCTTAATTGCAGAAGTTAAGGCTTCCAGTAAGATGTGGATTAGAAGTGATAAAAGTAGATACCCTTGTCTACTCATCTCAAGGAGAAGCCTTCAGTCTTTCATCATCAAGTCTAATGTTAGCTGCAGGTTGTTGATGTCCTTCATCAGGTCAAGTGAGTTCCTTACTATTCCTAGTTTGCTGAGTTTTTTTTTTTTTTTTTAATCATAAAATGCTTGGGATTTCGCCAAATTTTTTTTCTGATTCTTTTGAGATGATCACATTTGTCGTTCTTCTGTTTGTTAATATGTTGGATTACATCTATTCTCAAATGCTGAAACTGCCCTGCATTCTGAGATAATATATCACATGTAGATGTGATATATTAATTAGTCTTTTTATATGTTGTTGGATTTGATTTGCTAATATTTTGTTTAAAATTTTGGCATCTACTTTCATGAAGAATATTGTTCTGCAGTTTTTTTGTCGTTGTTGTACTGTCGTCCCATTTTAAGATCGAGGTAATGCTTGTCTCTAAAATGAGTTGGGAAGTGTTCTCTTTTCTTCTATTTTCTGCCTCAAAGTGGTTATGTGCCTGCTCAGCTTGGGAATTCATGCAGAGCTTTATGGGATTCTTTTCTCAAGCTCTTTCTCTTTATGATTTCCTCTATGCTCTCAAGCTCCCAGAGGCCTCCTTTTCTGCTTCCTTGGCCAGAAATTTAGGATTTTATCCTCCTCATTCTGTTACTCTGTTTCCATGTCTGGGTCCTCTTCTAGAATGAACTGATAAGAGAAAAGAAACAACAATGACATATTTCCCTTTTCACTTTCAATAACAGGGACCCCCTTTACCTATTTCTTTCCTCAGAGAAAAGGATTTTTTTCTCTTTCAGAGTTTTAGGGGCCTGTGCACTGCTGCAGCAGTTAGCAGCAGTAATTCATTTTCAGGACTAGGTCTTGCCTCATGGAATAGTCGGGAGAGAAATAGAGCAGGTGGTTTCCCCTCCTCCCTCCATCCTGCAGTGCCCCTTCTCCATCCTCCTCCTCTGCTTAGAAAGAAGGGATTTCTCCTGAAGCTATTTTCTCCCATGCCTATTGTATAATTCCAGGATTCAGGCTACCCTGGGACCAATCCAGGAGATGTAGGAGGAGAGAAAAAAAAAAAAAAAAAACAGGAAAGTTGCTGCCATATTCACCATTCTTCAAATTTTTAATTCCCTCACCAATCCACCTGCTATTATTTATTTTCAGAGTCCTAAGAGAGTTGCTTTGTACACACTGTCCAAGGTTTTTAATTATAATATGTGGAAAGATAGAGTGTAGTTACTCTATCAACTGAAACTAGAAGTCTGGTAGTTCCCATTTAAGCAAAATTTGTTCCCCCACCTCCTTTTCTTTTCCTTACAATTTATTCATTAAATATACTACAGTCTTTTGAGCTGTAGTATATTTCCCATACTCTAAATTTTGTGGATTTAGGTACGATTACTTTTGCAAGACTGTAAGTGATAGTGTATTCTTTCAATGGGAGGCAAATAATGTTACGTTGTCTATTTTTCTACAGTCTTTGCAGCCATTATATTAAACTTCTAGATCCATTAATTCATTAGTGGGTGCAAAATGACAAAGTTAACTTCTATAATTTCTGTTCTATTTATTCATTGAAAACTTTTATAAAGCAAACCATCCCTCCATCTGTAATACGGTTACTAAATAGTGTAGTTCTAATAGGCAAGTCGAGATAAATGCTTCTTTATCCTTGTCATTATTATCTCATTTCGAACTCAATTTGTTTCATATTTGATCAATGTGAGCCTTTTCAAGTTTGCTACTGAATTCTTTTGACATGAATATAGTAGTCTTTGATAACTTCCTTGTTATGAAATATAACAAGATATTCCAGGAGCATTTTGTGCATTTCCTACTCCAAATCTAAAATCAGCCATTTCTCCAAGAACCCTTAAAATCCCTCAGTGGGAAATCAAATAATGTTTAATACCATCATATAGATGCCAGAGGTGCTATTGTTATTTGCTTGGTTATTGTTTTTATTGCATTTTAGTGGATACAACTAGAAAAAATATCTATGAGAATAAAATATCTAATGAGTTCATACTGATACTTTCTATTTATTTAAATTCAAGATTACAGAGTTGTTACTTAACTTTTCTATTCACATCTGCATTTCCGTTCTTCCACACTAAGAATCCTAGGGATAATAGAATTAAAATACACCATAGTTATTTGTTTCAACCACGTAGAATACACAACAGTCTTAGAAAGGCATGCTATTTCTATCACTATCAATGTAATTATTAAAAACTTTTTTTTTAATTTTCACACCTCTCCTCACTTTTAACATTTTTCCAGTATCTACATTGTCAAAGCATAGATCTATTACCTACTATATTCTCTTCCTTTTGAGGTTCATTTAGTCTTAATTCTAAAAGTAACAACACACTTAATGTTCACCAACTGTTTTTATGTTAATGTCTCTCCAGTTATTTTGATTTACTAAAGATTATTCTTTAGTAGATTCCTCAGAAGAAGCTCATATGAACAATGTTCCTTGCATTCTTGCATGTTTATTAGTATGTTCCATTTAAGCTTGTCAGTTTTGCTGGATATAAAATCTTTGGCTTACATTTTTCTTTCTTTAATGCTTTGTATTATTTATTTTCATGTGCTATTTTAGAAAGTCTGGTAACAATCTTTTTTTTTCCTGTATGAATTGCATGTTTTTTTGTTTTTTTGGTTAGATGTTCAAAGGATTTTTTTTCTTTTCATTTAAGGTTTAGTAATTTTATTAGAATAGGTCTCGGTGTTAGTTCTTCTAGGTTGATATTCTCAAATATACAGTGTGGCGTTTCAATATGTAGTTTCAAAATATTTTATTTCAAAAAAGTTTCCTTGAATTATAGGATTTAGGAAGATTAATGAGATCATATAAAATGCTGTACATTGTCTTATATACATATATTAACATTCAATTAATATTAGCTATAATTTAAATACCAAAATTCAGAATATCATTTCCTCTCCCAGGAGAGATGAAGAAACATTTTCAGCTTCTAATTTTTTAGAATGTGATTATATTGTTTGATGGAGAGAGATAGTAGGTGAAGTGGTTATGTTCACCACTAGCTGTCAAAGGTTAATGCCCCTCATGCACAAGGTAGTAAGAAGGAGGTAGTAAGACTCTATAAAGATGTGCTATGGTTTTTGAGCTTTAGAGTCAGAAATCCCCTGTAAATTAGCCATAGTTCTTAGTAGCCCATAACAAAGTAGAGTCTTCGTGGTAAAATGTATTGCCTCATTATACCACATAGGACTGGTCCTATTTAGATACAGTTAGAAAGTGGAATCAATTAAGCCTATATGAAGTGCTGAGTGTTTTGTCTGCCCCACTATCCCCTTCACCAGATTGACCCAGTATCTAGAATCTCCACCATGACTTTACCAAGGATAGCTCAGGCAGCAGACACACAGCTGGGATCTGAATCTTTTTAACTCCAATGACAAAATTCTCAGCATCCTGCTCTATTTAGTTGCTTTCACATAGTTTTAGACACAAATCAGAACTGTAGTATCTTGACAAGGCACGGTATCTCAGCCTACCTTGGAGAAAAATCATACATTTTTCCAAGCACTTTGTCTTCAGTTCCCATTGCCAATCTTAATACTAGCTGGTTATAGTGGTGTTTGACTTTGCAACAATATGTCCTCTATCAATTTGAACTATATTCAACCTGTAGGAATCAATCCACAGATGCCAGCAAGCTTTTGCCTGTGTTACCACTTTTGTCCTTAGTCCTATACTGCTACCTTGCTCCAACACAAAGAGCCCGTTTAAATGTTTTTCCTACCGTGTTGGCTGGGTTGCAAAGATTGTTACCCAGTATTACACAGTCAGGCAGCATTGTTTGCTGTTAGGCTTCAGTGTTTACTAAGAACAGGGTGGAGACATTTTTGTGTAGAAAGTCACTGACCATGGGGAAAAGTTGTTCAGAGGCTTACAAAAGTAAAACGCAGATAACTATAAAAATGCAAGGCTCAGTCACTTTGCATATTAGAAATTGCTAACATGAAAACAAATTAGAAGAAAACAAATAATTAAAATTCTTGTTTTATATCATGACTCTATTTGGAAGACAAGTGAAAGAAAGAAAATAGTGTTGAAAATTTTGAAAAGGATACTGATGAATGGAGTAAACTCAAAGATTTAAATAGAGCAATTGAATAGATTTTCTATATATATATATATAATATGAATAGATTATATATAATGTACATATATACATATTACTTATATAGGTATATACATATATACACACATATATACATGTATATTCAATTAAATACTGTGATGGTTAACTATTTTCTATTCACATGCTGGCTATAAGAAACACATTCGAAACATAAGAATCTAGAAAACTTGAAATTAAAGGATAGAAAAAGATATTCTGTAGAGATATTGACTATATTAGCTTTCTATGCTGTATAAAAAATTACCACAAACTAAACAGCTTAAAAAATTTCCAGGTTTCTTTCGGTCAGGACCCCAGGCGTGGCCTATCTGGGTTTGCTGCAGGGCTACAATCAAAGTGTTGACCAGAGCTGAGCTGTCATGTGGAGGCCTGACTGAGGAAGGACCTGCTTCTAAGCTAACCTCAGGTTGTTGGCAGAATTTACTTCCTTGCAACTGTAGGATTTATGGCAACTTGCTTTTTCAAAACCAGCAACAGAGACTAGAGCAAGCCTGCCAGGAACATGGAATTTTTAAAAATGTAACATAACCACAGGAATGACATCACATGTGATGGTTAATTTTATGTGTCAACTTGGCTGAGCTAAAGGATGCCCAAATAGCTGGTAAAACATAATCTCTGGGTGTGTCTGTGAGGGTATTTCTGGAAGACATTAGCCTTGGAATCAGTAGACTGAGTGACGATCACCCTCACCAGTGCAGGTGGACCTCATCTGATCAGTTGAAAGCCCGAGTAGAACAAAAGGTGAAGGCAGGACAACTTCACTCTCCCTACGTGAGCTGTGACATTCGTCTTCTCCTTCCCTTGGATGTCAGTGCTCTTGGTTCTCTGGCGTTCAAACTCAGACTGGAACTTAGTATCCTTGGCTTCTTGATTTTCAGGCCTTTAGACTGGGACTGAATTATAGCACTTGGTTCTCCATCTTGCAGACAGCAGATTGTGGGGTTTTTTGTTCTGTATAACCACATGAGCCAATTCTCATTTTAAAAAATCTCCTTTCATGTCTCTCTCTATATATATTTCTTATTGGTTCTATTTCTCTGAAGAACCCTGACTATACAAATACACATTTAATTGCATATATTCAAATATATATTCAATTGACTAATGTATTCAATATGTATATGTGTGTATACACATTACATTTATATATATATATATACAGTGTCCTTCACTTAATTTTGTAGATAGGTTCTGTGACTTTAAATAAAATGACATATAACAAATTTACTCTAGGCTAATTGATGTAAATAAGAGTTAAGTTTCTACAGCATCTCATCAATGTTATAATGAAATGACCTTATCTGAGGACCAGCTGTGTATATAGCTGGGATACATATACATATACGTATACATATACATATACATATGCATACACATACACACACATACATACATACATGTATATATACATACGAGAGAGAGAGAGAGAGAGAGAGAGAGAGAGAGAGAGAGAGAGAGAAAAGAGAGACAGAGAGACAGAGAGAGAGAGAGAGAATCAATTAAAGGAGACACATCCATTCTTCTGGCCTCACGTTTTCTGCTTTTCCCTCCTCTCTAGCTTCTTCACTGTTTTCCACTAATACCCCCGCCTGCTTCTTGTAGACTCTGTTTGTCCCTCCCTTGTGAAAGGGAAGATAAGACAGACACAGCCTCATTGCTACCAATTGGTGGATCTTAGAACTGAATCTCAGGACTTCAACATGGGGTCCAGCTGCCGGCCACATCAGTGTGGCATCCCTGGGGGCTCAGCAAGCCTCTGTGACTTCCTAGGGAACCTGGAAGCTGAAGAGAGGGGCACATGTCCTGGCTCTCCATAGCATTCCTTCCCACCCAGTTATTGTTGGCGCCATTATTTGACTTTGGCCAGAGCATGTCCCTCAGGGTACAGTGCATTTCCTTCTTACACGCTGGGGAGAGTTAATGATAGACAGGAAAGAGAACCTGGGGGCCAGCCTTAAACTGGAGTGAGGGAAATGTCCTCTCTCTGAGGCCCGAGCACTGAGGTCTAGAGCAGTTTGGAACCGCTCTTGCTGGGGACTAGCGAGGCATCTGGGGGATGGCTCAGGATTCATACTGTGTCAGTAAATTTACCTGTAACCTGAGCAATTGCTACGTTGCTCTATTTTGTTCCTTTACTTGCTTGCCTTCCAAATCATTATTGCAGTTCTGCCACAGTGCCTGCTCAAAGTAAATAGCAGCTACTGAAAGAAATTAACATGCCACAAAGCTTTCTTCAACAACAAAGACTAGGTTCCAGTCACATTTCACTACAAGTAAGCTTCTAATTCAGATAGGTGATGTTTAAACAGCCTTTAAAGGTGGACCTTGAAGAGCTTTTTTAGATAAGAAAACATAACACAAAAATATAGATTTTAGAATATATTCAATATAAGATTCAATATATTACCATTCTCATACATGAACCCTTTTATTTTACATTTCCTTCAGAGTGATTCATGTCACTTGCAGAGTAATATATCTCTTTACAACACTTATATATCCAGTAAGGGTATTTAACTAAATTAAAATTATAGTTAAAATTTATACATATTAAGCAGCTTTAAAATGAGAAGGAAAACACTCCAAAACCTGTATTACAGCCCTATTCTCTGCACATATAGCAGAATACAATCTGGTCATTTATCCTTGTGCAGTGAGTTTTCTAAAGTTTAAATTCATATAGTGTTTGTGTAGTTATAATGTCTTAGATATCTTGCTCTCTCATATTGTGAACCTATCACATTTAAGTAGAAAAAAACAATCAGGTCAGACTGAAATTATCCAGATCCCCATTATTAGGACATTTATAAGTGCTTTATCTGGATGTTGTGAAGAGTGACGGAAATATCCTCTTCATTTAGAAGATCCATGCTCAGCACAGGCACTTTAGGTGTAGACTAAAACAAAAATGGCCTTTATGCACAGAAACAAACTTTAAAATAGTGTGTTAAACTGGTGTGTAGGAATTTTCCACTTGAAGTCATATTCCCATGGAAAAAGTCTCCCTGGTTACAGTTTTTATTGGTTGGTTTGTTTATATTTGCCCTGTCCCAGAAGAATTTTAGACAGCTGCTCTCTGGTGTGTATCTGATATGGTGTTCCATGTATTATTAATAAAAATCCTTCTGGTGCCTACTCTGATGGCTTGAGAAAACTCCAGGCATTTTGGAGTTTTCTTAGCATACCATTAAGATATTACCAAACCCTCATTCTCACCCTGTCTCATCTAACATTTTAACCTATTATATATGGATTTTAAGATATAGATGCCACAGTTTTGATTTAAGTGGCTAGGAATTTTTTTGATGTTCACAAGTAACATAAAGCAAAATGATAAAGCCTGATATTAGTCTGCAAATGCAAAAGTATCGATGGAAGCATTCTAAGTAATTCTGTCCCCTGGGCAGATCACCCTAGGGGAGTATGAGGAAACTTAGAAATAAGGGCGATTCGTTTATCCAATTAACCAAGAACAGGAAGTGATGACTTATGTTGCATGCACTTTGGTGATAAAAGTATCAGCTTCCATTGATTAAGTACATACTGCATACCAGACACCGTAGTAGGCACCGGTTTTACATTCTTTTGCACTTTACAGTGATCCTATTATTATCTCCAACTTACAGAAGAGGGAATGGAGGTGAGGGAAGTTGTGGACCCTGCTCAAAGCGGTTCAGCAAAGTCGGGCTTCAAATTCCAGGTCAGCCTGGCTCCAGGCTCTCTTTTCGCCAAGGTGATTCTCCCTCCCATCTGATGTTCGAATAACACACATGTGGCATCATGAGTCCTTGTCTGTTTTTGAGACGGTGGAAAGAAGCTAAGTAAATTTCATTCACACTCACACCACAGCTAATTATGGTCTACATTTGGGGATAAGCCTGAAGTAACTGCAACCCTCTGCACTCTCTCGGTGTTCATTTGGATAATGAACAATTTCAAGCCTCTTAAGAAAGTGACTAGATCATAGCCTTTATCGTGCAGGACATAGTTGGCAAGTATTTCCCTTGTTGTTGCCATTCATTAACAGAATTAACAGAATTAGGATTAAGGAGGCCGACACTTGGAATAGTGGGTAGAGAAGAGATTTCAAGAAGAAACCTAAACAACAGTAACACAAGCTGTCTGCCACAGCCCGCCCCTTTGGCTAACCAATATTTTTATATATCCATAGTGCATATTCATCCCATTTCCATGAAGATGACTCATCAAATTATAACAACGAACTCAAAGCTCAGTTTCTGAAGTAAATCAAAACCGTAGTTCTGCCTGTCTTGGTGCAATGAAGAGAGATGTGGTGGGGCAGCCATGAAATTTTCTTGGAAAGTAGAACAGCAGGAAAAGAAGAGAGAAGTGGTTTAGTAAGTTTATACAATGTTAGCAGATCAAAGAGAGACAGAGAGGGTATAAAGAGTAGAAGGAAGATAAGACCTGGAGCAGAGTATGCTAAAAAGGGTTTTTAGCAGCCATGGACCCTTACCAAGAGGGACTCAACATCAGTTGACTCATTTGCAGGTAAAATTGGAAAATAAAGGGCAATGTTGTTTCAGAAAATGTACTTTAATATATTAACTCAGAAACAGTAACTCCTTATTCTGTACTTTATGCTCTTATATTCCACCTTTCTATGCAAATGAGAATCTCTTTAAGAATAAAGGATAAATCTCTTTAGAAGTGTATTTGTAGCAGACACTGCTAGTTGTTCATTCAGTCTTCGCCCTTATTGGCAGAACGTTATTTTTCTTTGAGTGTCCATCCCTCTTCTTTGTGACTCAGGAGTAAATCTTTATTTATTATCCTAAGGCGATCATGGTGGTTCCATTCCCCTTGCCAATAATTGGTTTAAAGTGTGCTTCTTCCCTCAGACCTCCAGTTTGTTATTTCTAATCTACATACCTATGGGTAAATATCAATAATTTGTTTGAAACCCAGATTAGAAGCTACAAAAAAGAGAGTTGACACCTTGATTAAATAGGTGAGATGTGTAAAAGGTGACAGAACTGTTTACCTCTTCCAGATGGTTTCTTATTTTAAAAATGGATTTAGATTAAGAAACAGAAATAACTTATTAGGAAACATTTGGAAACTCCTGGAGATTACACTCACAAAGAAGATACTTCTAAAATATTGAGAATTCATTTTTATTTACTACCTAGGTACATCTGGGAGTGGATTGAATATTAGTATTTATATTTACATAATAGTCTATAGAGAAATTATTTCTACTATATTCTTTGATCTGCAGAGGAGAAGTAAATGTCTTAAGGCAGATGGAAATTAAATGCAAGGACAATACAAAGAGTTCAATTGATCTAAAATGTCATACACTAACCTGTGCACTTTACAGTGCTGAGAGCAACATAGTAAGAATAAAAAGATATAGTCTTATCCATGAATAAATTATAATCTAACCATGGCAATTAATAAAGGAGTGTCAGAGGGGAAAAAATATGGGATAGATGTTGGAGGCTCTCTCTAGCACTCTGGTGACCAAATCAAAGTTGTGACAGAAACAAGGAGCAAACAATAAGGAAAAATCATCTGAGATCTAGATGCACAAGCCATACAGCAAGAGAGAAATCTAATAAATCACCCTGCAACGGTGGAAGGTAGGACGAGGTGAGGACGCAAGGCTGCTGCCCGGTACTGAGCAGCTGAGTGGAGCAGAGGCTGCAGCAGTAGCAGATGCCTCTTAATGGGGTCGTGTCCTTGAGAGGACATTTGCGGTGATGGACCTACTTGTTCTGAGCACCAGTGCTAGTTCTGCTGAGCAGAAACTTACAGGGGCACACTGAGTTGTCAGAGTGAAGGTCACTCTGAGTGAGACTCGCTCTGTACATAGTGTCGGTAGTCTCCATTGTTCCTCTATTGAGCCCTCTCCTCTCCCAGTGTGGATGGAGACTCAGCACCACCATAGTGGAGAAGCCACCAAACTGGATAACAGAGGTCACTCTGCCCAGAGGATTCCCTAAAACTCTTCCCCTCCCAACTCAAGGCTCCACCCAAGCCACATCCAGGTTTGTCCTCATTTAGTCATGTGCTCCTCGCTGACTCACAGCGCCTAGATTCACACTGGAGGAAGCTGGTCTAGGTTTCTGTGTGGCCTTTGGAGGCAACTATAAGCACAGCATCTATGGATTGCTTGCTGAATCTTAACAAGTGACCCCAAAGGGGCATAGGCTAAGGCTAAATTTAGCCCACAGCTGAACCCCTCTCAGGACTGTGCCACTGGACACCTACCTCACAAAACCACACTAATAAGACCAGGAGACTTAGGAGTTTTTCGGAGTACATAGAAACAGATACAGAAAGGCAGACAAAATTGGAAGACAAAGAAGCAGAAACCATAGGAGAGAACAGAACAGAGATCCAGAAATAATGAAATCAAGCAATCTAACAGATGCAGAGTTCAAAACACTGATTATAACAATGCTCTATAAACTTAAGAGAAGAGTAAATGAATTCAGTGAGAACTTCAATAAAGAGATAAAAAAAAACATAAAAATGGAAATTATAAAAGGGAACCAGTCAGAAATGAAGAACACATCTGAAATAAGAAATATATTAGATGGAATAAACAAAGTGAATAAAGAAGAGGATAAAATGACCTACATAGAGGATGGGAAAGCTAAGGACACTCAATCAGAATGGCAAGAAAAAAAAGCCAAGACTATAATAATAATTTAAGAAGCCTATGGGACACTTCTAAATGTAAAAACATTAGTGTCATAGGGGTACCTGAAGGAAAACAAGATGTTGAACAGCTATTTAAAAAAATAATGTTGGAAAACTTCAATAACCTGGTGAAGGAAATAGACATAAAACCCAAGGAAGCTCAGAGAATCCCAAAACCCAGGAACCCAAAGAGGCTCACATGGAGACACATCATAATTAAAATGCCAAAGCTTAAACACAAAGAAGGAATCTTAAAAGCAGCAAGAGAAAAGCAGTTACTTATCTACAAAGGACCACCTATAGACTGGCAGCTGACTTCTCGAAAGAAACTATGCAGGACAGAGGGCTTGGCACAAAATATTTGACATGATGAAAACCCAGGATCTACAACAAAGAATACTTTATCCAGCAAAGCTATCATTTTGAGTTGAAGGACAGATAAAAAGCTTCCCAAAACAAAAATAAACAAAGAAATTTATTATCACCAACCCAGCATTGCAGGAAATGTTGGAGGAACTTCTTTAAGAAGAAAAAACATGTATCAAAAACAGAAATAAAGAATGGTAATAACTATATTCCTATCAACAAGTACCTCAAATGAAAAAGAATTAAGTGCTCCAACCAAAAGATAAACCGGCTGAATGGATAAGAAAACAAGATCCCTACATATGCTGCCTACAAGAGACTCACTTCAGATTAAAAGACACACAGAGTCTAAAAGGAAGGGGATGGAAAAAGATTTTGCCTTGATGGACCTAGAAGGTATTGCACTGAATGAAATGGGTTGGATAGAGAAAGACAAGTATCACATGATTTCATGTACACGTGGAATCTAAAGAACAAAATCAACAACGACAATAACAAAAGTGGAAATAAATTCCTATTTAGAGGGATACTAGATGGGAGCAGGGTCGGGGGGACAAAGAAAAAGCAAAGGGATTAAGAAGGACAAATAAATAGCTGCAGAATAGACATGGAGATGTAGAGTGTAGCATGGAAAAGATGGTGATTAATAATGTTTTAATAAATATGTAAGGAGGAAGAGGGGTACTAGATTTAGTGGAGTGATCACTGCAAGTTATATGGATCTCTGATCACTATGCCATACAACTGAAACTGGTATATTATTTTATGTCAGCTATAAGTGAAAAGAAAACTCGTTGAATTGTACAATGTAAATACAAGCAACTAATTGTCTATTATATTTCAATAAAGACAAAAAAAAGAAAAATAAATGAATAAACAAGTGTCAAGGTCACACTTGATAGAGGAAGAGATGGGAAAAAAAGAGTCTTAAAATGACAACAGATGCACAAAATTCCGTTAGCAATTCTTTCCAAGTACTAGGCAGATTATAGATAGATACAGATAGATGATAAATGATAGATAGATATATAGATAGATAGATAGATAGATAGATAGATAGATAGATAGATGATAGATGAGGGAGTCTGCCCTCATAATCTAATAATCTCCCAAATGTCCCACTTCTTACTATCATTGAGCAATAGGATTTCAACATATGAAGTATGGGTGGGCAAATCCAGACAACAGCAAATAATGATATTAAATATAAAAGGTATAAATACCCCACTCACAAAGAAGAAACACTCAGTTTGAATTAAGAAGCAAGACCACTAATCAAAAAAAAAGCTGGAGTGGCTATCTTAATATCACACAAGTAGAATTCTGAGTAAAGCATATTATTAAGGGTAAATGGGTCATTTCATAAAGATAAAGACATTTAATCAAGAAGATATAATAATCTTAAAAATTTATGTACATACCAATAGAATTTCAAAATACATGAAGCAGAAATTGATAGAATTTTAAGCAGAAATAGACAAATTCACAGTTACAGTAAGAGATGTTAACCACCCTCTCAATCATTGATAGAATAAGTAGACAGAAAATCAGTAAGGACAGAGAAAAGTTGAACATTTTAGAACACTGTACTCAGTAATAGCATAATATACTTTCTTTTACAGTGAACATGGAATATTTACCAAGATAAACCATATTCTGGCTCATAAAATAATTCACAATACATTTAAAAGGATTCAAATCATCCAAAGTATTTTATGGCAATGAAATTAAATGAGAAATCACTAACTTGCAAATTCCTAAATAGGCAGAAACCAAATCACATATTTAAATAACTCATGGGTCAAAGAATAAATCAAAAGGGAAATAAGAAAGTATTTTGAAATTATGAAAGACTCTTAAAATGAAAGTAAGCAACAAAATAAGAGAAAATATTCGTAAGACATATAATTGATAAAGGACTACCATCCAAGATATATACAGGATTTCTTACCTCCCAAAAAATATACATGATTTCTTTAAATCAATAATAAGAGAAATAACCCAATTAAACATGGCAAAGACTTCAATGCCAACTAACGAAAAGAGTTACCTATATGGCCCATAAATACATGGAAATTGCTGGATATTATTAAGTATCAGAAAAATATAGATTAAAACTAAAACGAGAAACTACTAAATACCCATCAGAATGGCTAAAAGTGAAAAAAGACTAACAATATCAAGTATTAGCAGGGATATGGAGTAACAGTGACTCTTATAAATCAATGATAGATGTGTAGGATACAACCAATTTGGAAACTGTCTATTTCTAGTAAAGTTAAACATGACCTAGCAATATGTATATATCTAAGATAAATTAGTGGGCAACACAAAAATTGTGGTATATTCATAACAGAATATTATTTAGCATAAAAATTATGAACTACTGGTGCATGCAATATACATGGCTCTCAGAAGTATTATGTTCAGTTAACAAAAATGGATTCAAAGGTATCAAACTAAATATGCCATTTATATTGAGTTTAAAACAGGAAACTAATTTAAGTTGATGAAACTCAGAAAAATTATTTGGTGGAAGGTAGATTGTTAACTGGAAAGGGGCATTCATGAGGAAACTTACTGAGGTGATGAAAATGTTTTATATCTTGATCCAGGAAGTGGTTATGTTCTTTTGTATATATATATATATTTATATCATGTCTAAATATATTTAGATCTATATACATTACGAGTAATACATTGTGTTGCATATAAATTATACATAAATTTAAAATACATAACATATAAATAGATTGATGGAGCCCTCCTAGGATCTTAGAAAAACTTGATCAATTCCAAAATCAAGTCTAAGATAAAGTGATAAGATTAAACCAAACCAATAAATGAATTCATTATGAATACAGAATACAAAGTCAATAAACAAAATCAATTGTATTATGATACAATAACAACAAACAATTTGAAAATCAAATAAAGAAAAGAGTTCCGCTTATAATTGTATCAAAAAGAAAAAAAATACTTAGAAATAAGTTTAACAAAAAACATGCAAGATTTGTGTGTTGAAAACTACAAAACATTGCTGAAAGAAATTAAAGACCTAAATAAGTAGAAGGAAGTCCTACGCTTGTTGATAAGAAGACAATAGTGTTAGGATGACAATACTTCCCAAACTGATCTATAGAATTGACATAGTCATTATTACTCCTTATCATCCTTATCAGTAGTTTTTTTTGCAGAAATTAACAAGTTAAAATTTATTCAGAAATTCAAGAAACCCAGAATGCCAAAATAATCTTGAAAAAGTATTATAGATCTGAAGGACTCTCGCTTCTCAATTTCAAATCTTTTTACAAATCTACAGTAATCGGGAATTCTGTATTGGCATAAGAATAGACATAGGTCAACGGAATGGAATTGAGAGTTCTTGAAACAAACTTTTACATTTTTGATCAACTGATTTTAGACATGAAGCCCAATACCTTTCAATAGGCAAAGAATAGTCCTTTCAGATAGCCATGTACAAAAAATCAAATTGAGCCTTTTTCTTACACCATTCATGAAAATTAATTCAAAATGGACCATAGACCTAAGTGTAAGATTTAAAATTATAAAAAATATAGAAGAAAATCTAGGAATAAATCTTTGTGGCCTCGAGATGGGCCACTCTTTCTTAGATATAATTCCAAAAGTACAAGCAGCAAGAGAAAAATAGATGAATTGAACTTCACTGAAATTAAAAACTTTTGTTTTTTAAAAGGTACCATAGGGAAAGTGAGACAACAATGTACAGAACGGAAGAAAATACTTGCAAATCAAATATCTGATAAGGGACTTATATCTAGAATATATAAAGAACACTACAACTCAATAATGAAATGACAAATACCCCAATTAAAGTGGAGGCAGCAAAGGATCTGAATTAGACATTTCTCCAAAGGAGATACAAAAATGTCCAACAAGCATATGAAAAAATATTCAGCATCATTAAAATTAGGAAAATACTAAAATATACTTTAAATGTGAACTTTATAGTATATTAATTTAATCTCGATCAAGTTGTTTTTTTTTAAAAGTTAAATAAATTTTTGAATATTTATGTATAAAACAATATGCTATCAGAAATCTGTCACAAAATAATCCAGAAGCAGTGGGAAAAGGTTAGGGTGTAGACAAGATAAGGTTGTTGGACATGATTAATAATTGTTCTCAAGGTTGGGTGATGGATACACTACTTCCTCAATTTTTGTACACATTTGAAATTTCTCATAATAAAAAGGGATATATGTATACAAAAAAGTTGTACACAAATGTTCACAGCAGCATTTTCATAATATGGAAAAATTGGAAACAATGTAAACATCCATCAAATGATGCATAGACAAATAAAACATTATATTCATATAATGGAATATTATTTAGTCATAAAAAGGAATGGAGTTCTAATAAATCCTACGAGATGGATGAACTTTGAAAATATTATGCTAAGTGAAAGAAGCCAGACACAAAAGCTATATACTATATGATTCTGTTTACATGAAACGTCCGGAAGACACAAATTCATGGAGACAGAAAGTAGATTAGTGGTTACCAGGATCTGGAACGGGGAGGAATGGGGAGTGGCCGATAATGGTTATGAGTTTCTTTTGGAATGATGAAATGTCTGGAATTAGATAGTGGTGACTGATGCACAACTTTGTGCATATGCTAAAAACCACCGAATTGTATATTCTAGCAGGGGAAACTTAAGGTATGTGAGTCACATCTCAATAAAGCAGTTAACCAAAAAAAGATTAAGGCAGAAAAGTAAGTCTGACTAGGTCTTTAAGATAAGAAATTTGAAATAAATACTGAACCCAAGATATAGATCAAATAATGTTTTTAAAAATCCAGGGTGGAGGGAAAAGAGCATGGACAATTGGTTCATAATAACAGAAAGAGAAATGGTTCAATTCTGGAGCCAGCAGGATAATGCCTGATACAGGGGGTTTTGCCTGCTTCTTCTGCAGTTTTACTATAGGATTGTAACAAGTAATCTTTACCCCACCCAATATTTTAATATCCCTAACTCCATTGAATTGCCAGTTGATCATTGGAAGCTTACACATGGTTAACATTCACTTATTAAATATTCGAGGATTAAGACACTGAGTTCTTTAACGACATTGAGAACTCTGCCTCCTCTGATCAAGCCTGATAGGTTCCCTGGAAGAGTGGGGGTGGGGAGGACAGCTAGAAGTAAACTCTCTGCTGCAGCAATGAGGACAATCTTCCTGAAAAAGGTAGGGACAGGTTGCTGACAATTGAAAAACCCTAGGAAGCCTCCCAGAGTTCTTGCACCTGGAAAGAGGAAGGCTAGAATTTCTCGAGATTACGGGAGCCATAGATTGGTTACAAAGGAAAGATGATACCAAATTCAGGTCAGGATTTTAACAGCAGTGTTAACAGTCAAGTTCAGAGCATCTTGAAGAGGTGGACATAATGCATATTGAGGTAATTATAATCTCTCCCTTTGACACAAATATGGACTAACATCATTTATGACATAACATCACTGACGATTAATGTAAGAGTCTTCCATTAACATTACATCGGTTCTAGCATTATGCTAACTTGGTGAGATGCTCTTAGGCTAGCTTGTTGAGGCAGGATACAGAGGTTAGCAGCTAGAGTTCCAATGACAACAGGAAGGTTGATAATCATAACGAACACTTATTGAACACCTGCTATATCCCAGGCTCAGTGCTAAAGATTGGACATGCTTTAATTCTTTAATCCTCACAATGACCTTATAAAATAAATATTGTCACCAAGTGAGGGTTAAAGGAGATGAGTCACTTGACCAAAGGCATATAACAGTGGAGCCATGATCTTAAACCAATGTCAGGCACCTGCAGTTTCATTCCTGCCCCCTATCTGCGACCTCAGGGCAATGTAAAGACCACAGGTTGTTACCTATAGAGGTTTTCTGTTCTAAAAATATGGCATTTGTATAGGAAGGGAAAGTTGATGTAAGGGTCAACAAAGCAAAACGAGGTACCAAAAAGGAAAGTTGAACATGAATGTATTATGGGCTTAAGTTCATTGTGACCTGTGCAGGAAAGGAAGTTTAGGAGTAAATCTGAAGTCACATTGCATTACAAGCATAAACTATCAGGTGAAGTAAAGACAAAATAGTATCTACCAAGAATCATTGTAAGTAGCCAAAATAAAGAGTACATTCCATAAGGATAAAGACATTTCTGAATCATTGGTAGGCATCAGTAAGTAAGGGTTCATGCTGCTGAACCAGTCAGAAGTTAGAAAAGAAAATATTCTAATCATTGCTTACAATATATTCTATTTCAACTATGTTGAATGCTCATTAGGTTGATATTATCATTTTAGAATATAAGAGTACAAACTTTTAATAAAGATTTACCATAACTTTTTTTGAGCCAGGGAAAAATAGAACAAGAAAGCATTTTTTTAGCATGGAATACCAAAACAATTCTTGGGAGAAAAAAGCAGATTTCTATTGACCACGGATTGACAATAATTATCAAGACCAGGACTAATCAGTGTGTGTAACTTGGTGGGATCACTATTAACTTCTGTGCAAAAATTTACCAGGGCCCAGAGATGTTGAAGTTGCATATGTTCGGTCTATACAGGGCATCCTGCCTACTGACACGCATGCATCCCAGTTATCCTAGTTACTGGCACAGACTGCTGGATTTTCTTCCACCCATTACCTTCCGTGTCCCTAATAACCAATTTCTCAGAGCTTACCTTCAGGCATTTCATATGAGAAATACAAATGAATGTGCAAGATGTAGTCCCCAGCTTTAGTAAGTTTTGGTATCTTTGCTGAAACATAACGAATATGCATAGAAGAGAGAGTCACAACCAAAAAAAAAAAATGTACAATTGATCAGTGAGCAGGCTTTAGAAAACTGAGAAATTAATGTAGACTACCATTATTAATGAAGTTTTGACAAGAAAGCTTGCACTTAAAAGGATTTAGGTAAGTGTAGGCCAAAGTGTATCCATCAGTTCATATTATATTTCTCAGGGCCTTAGTTTTCGCATTTGCAAAAATAGATGTAACACTTGTTCTGTCTTATAGCTTGTAAGGGTTAATTACTAAGATTCTTGAAATGAAGACGCCAGGATGCAGAGATATCTGAAGGATGGACATCATCATGTTAACAAATAGAAATGGCAAGAAAATGGGAGAGAGACATCAAAACCTGAACTATTGCATCCTTTAATATAACCTGGACTAGCACAATGGCACAATACTGAATGTTACCTGCATGGCATTTCTCTAGCATTGTCCTGGCCAGAACTGAGCATGTGGATCCCTTTTTACATTTTTTTATTATTTGGCAAATTTTGGAATCTTCAACAAGAACAAGCAGTTACACAGACCTAGGGACTATTTCAAGAGATTTAGAGAACTACCAAAACCCTTAATCCTCTTGAAACAATTTTATGTGGTAAGTGCTATTATTATCACCCATTTTACTGATAAGGAAAGTGAGGCACAGAGAAATAGCTTGCCTAAGGTGTCATAGCTAGCAAATGGAAACAGTGGGTTTGAATCAAGGTAGTCTAACTGGAACCCACGCATTTAATCTTCAAGCTTTAAGGCACTTCTCTAGGCCATCATTGTGAGGCTTTGCAGTTGGCTGGTATTTCCAAGCAAAGAGCCAGAATAAAGTTCTTTTATATAGAACTCACAAGAGATATTTTGCAGGGGATGTCCACAGGTTGCAATTTCACTGACATACCATCCAGACACCCTACGAATGATTCTAGACCTAGCCTAGTATAGAGGCCATGGGTTGGGTAACAGAGAAACAAAAGATGATGATGGAGGGTTGTGGAAGTGGAACAGTACGAAAAGATACAAAGGGATTTAATAGCCTGGAAAGGGTTGGAATGCAGAACAATATCTTAGGCATCCGAGCTCATTCTGTTTCACTGAAATAAAATTTCCTGGCAACAAATTTTTCCAGTATCTCAGGTCTTTTGTCTATGATAAAATGTTCATGCAATGAACCACAATGAGTGTAGTTTCAAAACTGGTGGGCCAGAAGCACAAACTGAGAAATCTTTTGCTTATTTAAATTTCTATGACAATGAGACTTAATCAGGGTGAGCTTGTGTTTCCTTGGCATGTTCACAGCGGCACAGTCTGGGTGGGGGTTTTTTGTCTTTTTTTTTTTTTTTTAGACACTGTTTATCCATTGGAAGATATTAATATTATAAACACTTTGGGGTGCACACCCTGGCAGATGCTGCGGAAATAGATGAAAAGATACAGCTCCTGCCCTCAAGGATCTCACAGTCTAGTGAGCAGTCAGACCCACATGTGATCAATGATGATGCAGCAAGCCTGATAAGAGAGAGCATAAAGAGCCAAAAGGCACAGAGGGGAAAACTTGACTAGTACAGAAAGTTTTGATGAGGAAGTGCCATGGCTGACTATAGAAAAAAAAAAATGAAAAGGGAGAGTCTGTCAGATGGAAGAGGAGGGTAAGGAAAGACATTCCTGGCAGAAGAGACAGGTGGGCACAACTATAGAAGTATGAGAGAGCATGATGAATTCATGCACTGCTAATATTGGTATCCTTTTTTTTCCCCAGCCTAAACAGTACATGTTAATTATCTCACAGTTTCTGTTGCTCAGGAGCCTAAGCATGGTTTAATTGGGGTCTCTCACAGGGCTACAATCAAAGTGCTGGCCTGCGATAGGGCCTGATTTCCAGGCTTGACTAGGGAAGGAGTTGTTGGCTGGATTCAGTTCCTTGTGGGCTGTTGGCCAAAGGCTGTCCCAAGTTCCTTGCCATGTGGGGCCTCTCCAACACAACAGCTTGCTTCATCAAAGGCAGCAATGGAGAGAGTCTGCTAGCAACTTGGAAGTTTCAATCTTAAGTATTTAATCACAAAAGTGACACCCATTATCTTGATGGATTTCATTGATTAGAGGCAGATTACTTGGCCAGCCCACATTAGAGGAGAGAAGATAACACAAAGCGCTGTATTAGAAGATGGAGATTTGCGGGAGGCCATCTTTGAGTCTACCTGCCCTAGGAGACTGCTCCACATAATGGACTGAGATGGTATTCGGAAGATCCTATTCATTACTCTCATTTTTCTTTTATTCCTACTTAGAGATAGTTACAGGTCGGTGGTAGGTGGTGGGGAAAGGAAAAAATTAGGAAAGTTCTACCCATATGCCTGCATTGTAAAATACCCTCCCAATTGAAAACCGTGATATAAATTCTGGTTGTATCTGTAACAGCTTTTTTTCTATCGTCTCAGTCACTACAGAGAATTGGTGCACTTCTATTGTACCCGTGGAACCAAGCCCCTTCCTGGGATGACAATGGTACCGGTCTCCAGTTTCCTATTTCCTGACAATGACACATTTCTCCCTAATCTTATTACTGCTGTATTATTAGACTTCATTATCATATTATCCTTTTTAGCATATAAATGGAATTTTTAGTTTTCCTAAATGCTTAAAATAATGTTTACCCCTTTAAATTCTCTTTAAATGCTTTTTCAATGAATGTTACTAGTTGCTGGTGAGATTTATTCACCTCTGGCTTTTTTCAAAGGGCATAACACTAAGGAAATAATAGGTTTTGACAAGTTATTATTAAAAAGGGCTAAGTCCACAGGTTTCATTGTAATTCCTGACATAAAGTTTAAGATAGTATTTTATATATTTTTTGTTACATGGGCTTTATCATATAGTCTCCCCACCTGCCACCACCACCCAAGGACCTTACTATGTGAGAGTTTCTGTGACAATACATGGCTTGTGAGTTGCCTGAAGGAGATTAAAGAGTATCTTAGAAACAAAGAATTCATCTCTCTCTCTGATCACGATAACCAGAAATGGAAAAGAACACTGAACCAAAAATAGTAGCACCATTTACTGACAGAATAGGAAACTAGCAGCTTCTGCTTAAGAGTTTCAGTATCTCAAGCAAGCAACACCTCTGTGACTCTTTTTACTCATCTGTCAAACAGCAAGGATGATAGAGATGCAAATGTATTTTCCTAAACAGAGTCCAGAATTAGCACAATTTTGAGCCTAATTTTTACAGCTCTCAATTTTACCAAAAGAAAGGCCCAAAACAGTCGAGTAGTTCACTAACCAAATGGCAGGCAGAGATTGCCACGAGTTTTAATAAAATTTATTTATAGCCAAAATTCTGGAGCCACAATTACAATTAATTGTTAAATTAAAGAAATACAAGATTATTGTAGGCATCATTTAGAATACAGTTTAACAGAATTGCTAACGCAGAAATGAACAGTCTTGAAGAAGAATCTTTAGATGTTATGTGGGAAGGTAGAAAAAAGCACATGCTTTGGTGTCCAAAAATACAGTTCCCAGGCTCTGCTTCTGTATGACTCCAACACCCACTACCCCCTGTCATTGGTTCTCAAACTTTTTCACACAGGTATCCCTATCTTCAAAGGGGAGCAGACAAGTCACTTGCTCAGGAATTTGAGCGCGAGCTTGGAGCCACCCCTTATAATCATAACATACTATTTAAAACATTCTGATTTGCTGTTAAAATCTATTTGAACTTTATCTTTAAACTTTATGTTTAAAGTTTAAACCAAAAACCATTCTTGGTTTTTAAATAAAAATGTTTATTATGTAAAATTTACCTTCCAGAAGCTGTGCCATGCTTATCCTGTGACCTTGAGTAGCCACTGGCATAATGCTATATATCTCGGGATGGGGTAGAGGGGGTATATATTCCTTGATGTTAAAAGTTCTGGCCAAAGTGAGTATAGAATTGATTTCATTATAATTTTATGTCCCCCAGCCTCAAGGGGACACCCAATATGGCCCAACTCTACAATGATGAATTCATAACACCCTCACTCTCAAAGCTCTGACTCTAACCACCCTTCTGAGCACATGGTCCTTTCTCACCTCCCCCCATAAAAGGCATAGCCCATTAAATAGGAACTTTCTCATAAATCCTCTATACAGCTCAACCATCTTCCCGTATCTGTATTCATCCTCTCTTTCCTCCATCTTCTGATCACATACAAAGTGTCTGTCCTCTCATCAAAGGTGTTGTGGTCCCTACTTCCTCTTGCCTTCTCAGGGGCCATACTCTGGGTTATCACTTTGATAATCTGCATCCTCGTCCTCCCCTTCCAATTGGCACTAAATACATTTCATTTTTAAAAGCCGTCAAAACACACACACACACACACACACACACATACACACGCCATGTCAGCTAACCACCCTCTCCATATTTTCATTCAGAACCAAAGTTGTTCAGCACTGTCCCTCATATAGTCTCCATTTACTCACTTCTCTTTCACTTTTAAAATTATTTTTATGTTTTTATTAAAATGATACATATATAGTTATAAAAATTCAAATATAACTACAAAGTATATTAAAAATGTAGCCTTCCATCCTACTTTCTATGTTCAAGTTTACTGATCAAAGGCAAATACTTTCAGTACTTTTAGCTTTGGGGGGGTTATTTATATTCATATTTCTAAATAATATTCTTGAGCTTTATATAACTGGACACAATATATAACCTCCTACTTAATGAATTTTTGGATTGATGTTATATATATGAGAGAAACCTATGCAGTTCAATCACTTTCATTATATGCTGTGTTGTATAACATTCTGTTCAATAAATGGACCACAATTTATATATTAATTCAATTGAGATTGGTTATCTGAATTGTTTCCAGGTTTTTGATATTATAAAAACTGTTACTATAAACATTTTTGTACATATCTCTGGGCGTATGAGTAAGGTTTTTCTCTATTTTTTAAATGTGGAATAGGGAAGATCATGGGTATGCAACTTATGTTTTTACATTCTTTATGAAACAGAAGTTATTATTATTAAATTAATATTAAAGTAGGCAACTTTATTAGTCTTTTATTTTGTGTATTGTTCTTATTCTATTCTAAATTTCTATTCTTATTCTAAAATCGTGAAAATATTCTTCCACGTTTCCTTCTAAAAGTATGCTTCTCCTTTCGCATTTAAGCCCCTAAACCATCTATGATTTATTTTTGAGAATTGTGTGCCCATTTCCTCTTCATCCCCTCTAATCTGGCTTCCATTTCCATCACTTAACTTACCATGCTCTAGGGAAGGTAACCAATGGTTTTTATATCGTTTAATCCAATTCTCCTTTTCTGGCCTTATTTTGCTTAATCACTCAGCACCATTTGATACAATGGATTGTTTCTTCCTTCATGAAAGATGCTCTTTTCTTGGCTTCCATGATACCATATTCTCCTAATTTTTCTTATACATATTTCTTAGTTTTTTCAGTAGTGCCTTCAGTCACTTTAGCATATTTCCATTTCCTGCCTGACCTCTAAATGTTGGCATCCTCTTGCAATTAGTTCTTGGCCCTCTTCTCTTTTTATCCTGTTTTCTCAGGCAATCTCATCTACTCTCAGGGTTTTATGCTGATGATCCCTAAAATCGAATCTCTAGCCTACACCTTCCTCTTGAGCTCCAACCTTATATCCCTATTTAGATTTCTCCCTGACATCTCAAATTATCATGTCTAAAACTGAACACTTGATCTTCTGTTCATTTTTCTGCCTTCTCCAATTCAGTAAATGTCACCCACACTCACCTACCTTGTCATATGCCAAATATCTGGAAGGTCATTCTTGATCCCTCCTTCTTCCTTAACCATAACATTCAAGACAAAAACAGGTCTTACCTTGTCTCACTCAAAATACATCTGAAATCAGTTTACTTTTCTCCATCTTTATTCCTAAGCATTCATTGTTTATTACCTGATTACTATAACAGTCTCCTCATAATTCTTTCTGCTTTAACTCTTGTTCCCTTTCAATTTTTTTCTCCAAATAGAAGCCAGACTCTTCTTACAAAAAGATTGCTGAATCCATGTAAATTCTTGCACTTAGGATGAAATCCCAAACCCTTAACATAGCCTAAAACCCCAAACTTTTTGGCACCAGGGACCAGTGCTCCTATAAGAATCTAATGCCTGATGATCTGAGGTGGAGCTGAGGCTGTGATGCCAGCACTGTGATACCAGCTGCAAATACAGATGAAGCTTCGCTCGCTTGCCCACTGCTCACCTCCTGCTGTGCGGCCTGGTTCCTAACAGGTCACTGACCTGTGGTTGGGGACCCCTGGCCTAAAGGGTACTTTGAAGTACTTGTCACCAGCCTCTCTCTATATATATATAATCCATTATTCCTGAGGGTCAGCCTAGAATACTGTTCTCCAAATGTTTTTGTTTGTCTCTTTCCTCAAGCCTCAGGTTACATGTCAGTTTGTGACCTCCATATGATCTCACACTGACTTACAGTTTTCTTGATATCACCTAATACAATTTGTGATTAGATGTTTATCTACCATTAGGTCATTAGCTGTATCCCTACCAGGCCCTGAGTTCCTGGGGGTAGGAATCATATCTGTATTATTATTGTTATTATTATCATTATTCCCCCCAGTACACGCTAGGGCTAGCACAGTGCCTTGTCCATATTAGGAACTCAGTAAGCCCATGTTCAATGCTGATGACCCAAAGAAGAGATGATGCTCCTTTCCTCTTTGAGAAGGCTGCATAGTCTTGTGGGATGCCTAGTAGATAGGACTCAGGATCTCTGGGCTCTGAACTTGTTTCTTAGAGAAAGGTATTGGGGAAATTCTCTCCTCATGGAGACGATGGCCTCATTTTTTTTATGTGGTTGCTTCCCTGCTCCTATTTATGGCCAGTCCCCACTCCATGATTCCCATCATAATCCCTTTAAGGCTGATTTCCTCCTAAGGCGGAAGATAGCAGAAGGGAATGAAAGCTTTCCCCACAAAGCCTACTCAACTATACAGGCTGCATAGGTTGATTATTGTTGTTACTTTAAAACAGAAATGTAATTAGTGTATTACTACTTAATTGTGTCATAGACTATGAGTAGCACAAAATCTATTCACCTAAAATTACGCTTGTAGATGATTTGAACGCAATAAAGGCAAGCTTATTACTATTCCAGCATCTCTGTGGTATTATTGCCCCCTGGTGGCGACGTTAATTACTTAGCCTTGTACTTTTGAAGATGCTGTTCAAGTAGGGGGTCCACAGCTTTTCCCTGAAGATTGTAGTATTCACTTCACTCTGGATGAAACTAGGGACAAAGACATGAGAGCATTTGCTTGATGAAAATTTCGGTGTTGATCCCACCCGCATCTTTTCCATAAGGGCTACGGTTTCATTCCTTTTACTCCCCTTCCCCCAGAATATTTTTGTCCCCTCTTAGGCACTGTCCAGGGAGACAACCACCAGAGCAATACAGCTATTTGGCCTCAAAGAAAAACTGGTTGGGAACCCCCTTTTAGAGAATATCTGTGCAATATTCAGTCTGATAGGAGCTATCTTTTCCATGAGGCTTAGACTTTCAAGCAGCAAAAGTTTTTCAAATGCATAAAATAATAAAAATACTGCCAACAATCAGACATGTGAAATTACATATAATAATTGCATTTTAAGGACCTGAATTTTAAGGAACTGTCACCTGTACACATATTTTTGTATTTCTGTGAGCATTTTCACTCTCCAAATCAGAAACTTACCTATGAGACACAATTCAGCTACTCAAAATCGTACAACCTTGTTCTAGCCTTAGAGACAAAGTAGGAGAAAGATGAATGTGGGGAACGATGTTTCTGGTTGATAGAAAATGATTTAGCAGAGTTGAAAGATGTAGGTATAGATTAGATAGATAGATCTATACATTATATATATTATATAGACATATATTAGTCTTTACTATGTGTTCTTTCCAACAGAGAGAGCATTTCCCAAAAGCTGGCTGTATTTATCCTAAATGGAAAAAATTTAATAAAGAATGACTAGCTTTCACAAAGCACAACTGGTTGTGGAAATAGTTTTCCTCGCTATCCACATTCCCATTTTTTTCTCTATAGCACTGATTTAGAATCAGATAACCCTGGGTCTGAATCTGGACTCTTTTTTTACTAGCTGTGTTACTTTAGGCAAGTTACTTACAATTTCTAAGCTGCAAGCTCTTCACTTCATCTACAAGATGGGTAAAATATTACCTACCTCATACCTTTGTTGTGAAGATCAAATTGATATTATATGTAAATATTGTACCAAGTGCCAGGCACATATGGAGCATTCAAGAAACAGTAGCTGTGACCACTACTACAATTATTATTAAAGTTATTTAAAACCTTATGAGTGGTCTTGAGAAATAAAACAATATAAAGTCAATCAAAGCTAATTATTTGCATCCAGGAACAATATTAGTAACTTAGAAGAGATTATGAATACAAATAATTGACAAATAATATCCTTTTCTTACGTTCATTTTCTTCTGTCCCCCTGGAGGAGGCAGAATCGTACGATGGCCCCTAAAATCCCAGGACCCCAGCATATGCCCCTAATATAATCTCTTCTTTTTGATGTGAGTGGACCCTTTGATTAAGATGGAGTAAACACCATTATGATTAGGTTACAATATGGCAAAGGTGAAGGCATCTACCAACATAATTAGGGTTCCTCATTAGCTGATTTCGAGTTAATCATAAATGAGGTCCTGGGTGGACCTGACCAAATCAGGTGAGCCCTTTAAAGGAGAATACTGAGGTCAGAAATAAAAACAGGAGCAGAGAATCTCTACCGTTAGCCTTATAGAAGAAAACCACAGTGAGTTCCAAAGCTGCAAGGAAATGGATTCTGCCAATAACTACATGAGCCTGGAAGAGGATCCTGCGTCTCAGATGAGACCCCAGGTGAAAACTTTGATTACAGTTTGCGAGATGCTGCACAGAAGACCCAGCTAAGCCTGGACTCCTGACTCATGGAAACTAGGAGATAATAAATGTGTGTTGTTTTAAGCCACCAAATTTGTGGAGATTTGTTACTCAGGTATAGAAAACTAAAACACTCCCCAATTGCTATTATTTTTAATTACTATGACTAATTAATTCTCCCAAATACTATCATGATACTCACTAGTGTTTTAATTTCCCAAAGAATTAGAAAAAGGAAACCAGGTGTCATTCAGTTATGTCATTGCTTCTTTGACTCATGGATTATTCAGAAGAATGATTTTTAGTTTCCAAATATTTGGGGTCTTATTCAGAGATGATATTATTGGCTTTTTCATTATACTTCCATCATATTCCCATTTCTCCCCCACTCCTGGCCTTTGTACTACTATTGTTGTCATAAACCCATACTGCATTGTCATTACTTGTGTTTAAATAATCAATTATCTTTTAAAGAGATTTAAATAGGAAAAAGGCTCTTATTTATTTATGCATGTAGTTACCGTTTCCAGTGCTCTTCATTTCTTCGTGTGGGAGCATGTTTCCATCTGGCATCATTTTCATTCTGCCTACAGGACTTCCTTTAACAATTCTAGATATGTGTCTGCTGGCAATGAATTCTTCCAGCTTTTGCACATCTGAAAAAGTCTTCATTTACCTTTGCTTTTGAAAGGTATTTTCATGGAGTATGAAATTATAGGTTGCCATATTTTTCTTTCAGTATTTTAAGATGCTCAATACTTTAAAGTGCCTCTGCACATAGCAAGTATCTTTTCTCTGTCTGCTTTTAAGATTTATCTTTATCACTGGTTTTGAGAAATTGCTTGTAACATACTTTGATGTAGTTTTCTTTATGTTTCTTGTACACTGGTTCCTTGAGCATCTTAGATCTGTAGATATGTAGCTTTCAACAAATTTGGAATTTTTTCAGTCATTTCTTCTAGATATTTTTCCTCTTTCCTCCCCATCCTCTTTTTCTTCTTGCCAGTTACAGGTATTTTAGTCTGTATGAAGTTGCCCCTCAGTTCACTGATACTCTATTCATTTTCTTTTTTAGTCTTTTTTCTTGGAATGTTTCATTTTGGATCATTTCTATTTCTCTGCCTTCCAGTTCACTGGTCTTTTCTTCTGCAATGTCTAATTGGTTATTGCAATGGATTGAATGTTTGTGTTTCCAGAATTTATATGTTAAAATCCTAACCTCCAATGTGATGGTATTAGGAGGTGGAGCCTTGGAAGGTGATTAGGTCATGAAGGTAGAATGCTCATGAATGGAAATAGCGCCCTTATAAAAGACACCCCAGCGAGCTCTCTCACCCTCTTTCCACCATGTAAGAATACAGCGACAAATCTGCAACGCAGAAAAGGCCTCGCGCCGAAACTCAACCATGTTGATACCCTGATCTCAGACCTTCAATACCATAAGAAATAAATTTCTTATGTATAAGCCATCCAGTCTATGGTACTTTGTTATGGCAGTCTGAATGGACTAAAGACCATCATTTATCTCATTCAGTGTATTTTTTTTAATATAAGACATTATATCTCCAAAAGGTCAAATAGCTGCTATGGGAAGTTTTGTATCTCCAAAAGTTCAGGGCCTTTTTAATATCTTTCATATCTCTTCTTAACATGTATAATCTTTCCTCTAACTCTTTGAACACATAGAATACAGTAATAAGTTTTATTGAACTTGTCTGCTAATTCTAACATCTGTGTTAGTTTGGGGTCAGTTTTTGTGTACTTATTTTTTTCCTAATTGTAGATAATACTTTCCTGTTTTGTTTTGTTTTGCATGCCTGTTAAGTTTTTTTTATTAAATGTCTGACATTATCAGTTTTACCTTCTTTGGTCCTCAAGAGTTTTGTGTTCCTATAAATATTCCTGAATTTTGTTTTGGAATACAGTTCCATTACTTGGACAGAGTTTCAGGTATTGCTTTTATAAATTGCTAGGTAGGAACATAGTGATGCTTAGTGAAGGGCTAAATTTTCTCCGTTACTAAGGACAAGTACTTAGTACCTTTTGACTAATCTAATCTGCCTCTTTAGGTTTTTCAGTCTGATGAGAACAGGCACTGTGAGAGCTCTGAGTACTATTTCTTCTAATCCTTTTGGGTGGTTCTGTCCCCAGCCTTGGGTAGCTTTCCCATATGCCTGTGCTGATCAGGCCCCTGCTGAATACTCAAGGGGCCCTCTGAGATCTCTGGAATTCTCTCTCTGTCTCCTCTCAGGTACTTTTCTCTGAAAACTCTAGCCACCTCTTTCCTCCCTGGACTCCCAGCACCTTCTCCTCAACTAAAGGAGTCCACTGTGCTCTTTGGGGGTTCTCCCTCCCTGCACTATCGTCTGGAAACTTTCTCAAGGCAATCAGATGGACATAATCATAGTCTCATTGTATTTACTTTCCATCTCTCATGGGTCACTACACTTTGTTGCCAAATGTCCAATGTCTTGAAAACAATTGCTTCACATGTTTTGCTTGTTTTTAATTGTTTCCAGTGGGAGGGTTAATCTGGTCCCGTTACTTCATCTTGACTGGAAGTAGAACTCTAGCTGGACCAAGGTACATCAGGGGAAAGGAAAGAAGATGGAAGGCATCATTCTAGTGAATTTCTTAAAGCTGTCTAGATATATAATTAACAACTGAGACTGTTTTTCTGTTTCACCCTGTTCCTTTTCATATAACAGACCGAAAAAGAAGACAGGTGAGATGATTCTTGATTTCTCTTGCAGGCAACTTTGAAGCAGTCTTTGCTTTTTTTTTCCTAACAGGATGGGAAATAACAGAATTTTTAAATTGTTGCTGAATTTAATTCAACCCAAGCTAAAAGTATAAGAGGATAACAAGCTGTATATTTCCTTCTAGTGGTTTGAAGTGACATTTCTGCTCTGAACAATTGAAAGTACAATTTTACTACATTGCATAGTTTCCTTTGAAAGTTAGATTTTCCTTGCTAGGTGAATATCACTGCTAATATCGTTGCAAATATTTATCACTGTTGCCCTTTTAGCACTTAGCTGGTAAATAGTCTAATTAATAGTTGGTTGGGATTAACTCTAGAGGGGAACAAGAATAAACTCAGCAGGAAAGTTTTAGGATGATCTACTATGAACAGTTCTTCAATTATTCCTTTTAGGTCTTCAGATACTGCCCTGAAAGGGACTAGTGATGCTATTAGCTACAAAACCTTTCAGGGGAGAAGAATGTTCCTGCTATAGTGCTCGCTGGAACACATCACTGTCTGAGCAACATCCGCATTCCCTATCGTTACTAACACCACCTGTTTGTGAAGTAAAATACATTTGGGGAAAAAACGGAGGAATTTCATCATGAAATACTGCTGAGTATGAGAGAAACTCTAAGGGGATTAGAAAACAGCAGGACCCATGTGGGCAAAGTGGATTTAGGACCGTTGGATGAACCACATCCTTGGCCCATAGCTTGACATTATACTTTTCTGATCCTCAGGCATAATGATAAGTAAAATAATACATGACCTCCTCAAAAACAAGAACTAAATGCTGCTACCTCTCTTGGGGTCCTACCCAGTCCTAAGAGCAATGATGCTGACTTTAGCTACCTCTCTGACTTCATGCCTGCAGTCTCCTAACTCCTGTGCAGCCACACTGGCCTCCATACTCTCCCTCTCACACCCCAAGCATGCTTCGACACAGGGCATTTTTGCTTACTGTTTCCTCTGCTTAGAACACTCCACTCACTTACACCCATAAGGGCATTTCCTCTCTTCCTCTCCTGACTCCCCAATCTAAAATTACAACACCCCGCCAGTCACTTTCTATTCCTTTCCAAGCTTTATTTTACTACACACCCCTTTTCACCACCTCCCATGGTAGATGTCTACTTATTTGTTTATTCTTTTGCCCTTCCAAAAGATCCATGAAGGCAGAAACTTTTTTTTGGTCTCTCCTGTACTCCCAGCACCTGAGACAGTGCCCGGTGCATAATAGGAGCTCAGTAAATATTTGTTAAGTGAATAAGCAAGCAAGCATATAAAACAAATGGCAGGGTAAGTAAATGTATGTAGATCACAATAAAATTGGCTTGATTAGACGGAAGTAACAAATGGCGTTTGGCTATAAATTAAAATTTAATATATCAGACAAGAGTCTGTAGGAATGGGGTCAGCTGGGTTGCTTGGGTAGCAATCTAAGAAGGCGATGAAGAATTCATAAGAAAAAACAAGATTGTTGGTCTGAGACAGTCCCCCAAGAAAGAATTAGTAAGAAGAGCCACTAGGACAGAGCTTCAGTTGCAGATCCTGCCAAACAACCCCCACAGGCTGACGTACACTCCATGGAGAGTGGAATAGCACTGCCTTTTTTTGACTCACACAGTTACTTAATAGTAGCACCTGAAAGCGTGGCAGCAAGATACCTGATCACATACAAAAACTAACCATCAGCAGCTATTTGAACCATTAACAAAACCGAGCTGGAGTTTTACATGAGCATGTTCCCTTCAGAGCTGGCATTTCTAACACAGACTTTTTTCTTTTTTAAAGGATGAAAGACATTTTCTCATTCTAGATCCACGGTGTCTGCCTGACTCCTTTTCTCTTTTGATAGTTGTCACTATGAGAATTCCACCAGCTGACACACAGCCAAAAGGTGAGTCTGAGGCAGACATTACCATGGGTCAAACACAGGCCCAGCAGAGCACCTGGCAGTAGGTGCCCAATCCATGTTGGAGGAATTAAATGAAATTGGGCCATTTTTGCAAACAATGAAACTGGTGCCTCCCAATTTGTGGATGAAACCCATTCAGACACAGGGAAATTGAACCGAGTTCCTTTTTCCCTGTGGAGGCTGGTCCGGAGCACACTCACACACTCTTGTCTGTTTGGGAAATTGGTCCCAAGCTTCTCCTTCATAAACAAATAGTCTCTCTCTCTCTCTTTCTCTCTCTCTCTCTCTCTCTCTCTCTCTCTCTCTCCCCCCCCCACCCAGCCTCGCCCCCCCCCCGCCCAAAAAACTCTCTCCCTCCTACCCTTCTTCCTTCCCCCATCCCTAGTCCCTAACAACAGTACTTGTACCTGAGTTTTCCATTCTTCACAGAGAAATCAGTAGCAGTGATGATTCTCCTGGCAGAACTCAACACACTTTCTAAGAGAAAAGAGCTATAATTTCCCTCCAAGGCCCTCACTGCAGCTTGTTCCGAAAGAGAACAGGCAGCTCGCTATAGCTGCTATAATTGTAGAGCCTGATGAAGGAGAAGACAGAGGGAAGGAGGGCAAAGCAGGGAATCATGGAGCTATGAGAACCTCATATATGCATAGAAGAGGCTGTTCCAGGAGAAAGAACAACATCCACTGAGAAAAGGACAATGCTCGAGTCTATTTGGTGGTAAATGACACAACATACTTGCATGATTTTTTATTTTCCTGGAGATTTGGGGCCTGATAGGTCATCCTAGAGCAAAGTTGAACTACGTTGGCATAAAAATAAGATGTAACCGAGTCCGTGAATAAAAAAATAAAAAATAAAAAATCCTGAATCTTGTTCAAAAGCCAGATTATTCAACAACAACAAAAAAATTGTTTTCTTCACTCACAGTCATGCTAATTTGATAAAGTTGTGGACTTTAAGTCAGATTTAAAATTTTATCTTTTTTACAATTAAAAAGATCAGTTGACTCTAAATGTCAAAATATAGATGAAAACATCTTAGCTGCCATGCATTGCATAATTACCAAGTAAAGCACTTTCTATGCCCTTTTTCTTCCAAATTTAATCCTCCCAGTAACCCTAGGTACTATAAAATAGATAGACACTATTGCTATCTCCTAGTTTAAAGATGAGTAAACTGACACTTAGGAAAGTGAAATAATTTCCCCCAAGTTCAAAGGTAAAAGGAGGCCAGTTTCCCCTGAATCCTAGGCTCTCTCTGCTCTCTGCAATGTGCCAACCATTCCTTGCATATGAATAACTTGAGACAATGCTTGAAAATACAGATCTGGGGGGCTCCAGTCTCAGAGATTCTGATCCAACAAGTTCATTTATGTTGCCTGGAAGCTTCATTTATAACAAGCAGCAGTCGTTATTCTGAAACAGGTGATAGAGTATCTCACTTTAAGAACCAGTGCTCAGGGGGCTCTGAAATGTTCAGCATCCCCTGGTCCAGCCCCTTCATTAGAAGAGTGAGGGGCTGGCCCCCAGAGGTTAAATAACTTCCTGGAGGCTGGTCCACCAGCCCAGAAAAGGATTGGGATCAGAATCTAGCCAGCTGGCCCAGCCTTCTTTCCAACACATTCCAGTAAAGAAAAAATTCAAGTCTCTTAGAGAGCTTTGTTCTTCCCCTAGTCTTTCAGTTCTGTTAGCCGCCAAACTCCCCTGGAGCGTCAAACAATATGTTCAAGGCCAGCATGGAAAAATCACACCACTAATTCAAAAAGTCTCAGAGCTTTGTGCCCACGTATTGCCAAATTTGGAAGCAGTGAAAATCATTTAAATATTACTTTTCTTTAATTGTGAGAATATCAGTGTGTGAAAATTGCCATGTGTAAACTTAAGAGTTGTTATAGCTTTCTAAAAAGCAAGCTTGCCTTTCCAACTGCCATTCAGCAAGTATTGTTTCCCCTTTTACACATTCCCATTAAGCTCTCAGCACAGTATTAGATCTATATGATATCTAAATGCGGTTCAGAACTGGTTCTTAAGGGTAGATGTAAATGGAAGTCTTATAATTCTATGAGATTATGATGGCTAAATTTACTGTTAAGCTGACATTCTCTGAGCTATTACCCTGAGACTGGCGTTTTCTCTGTATTTACCCGGTTTGTGTTGAATGAGCAAACATCAAGATTGTTGGCTCGATGCCAAGGCTTGGCAAACAATCGTTCCCTTGTTTGTGGGCTTATTTATTTATTTCTGGTTGGTCTCTGCAAGAATCTGTCATATCAAGTCCTTAAAGGGATCCCTGAAATATGCTTGCTCTCTGCACTTTAAGACAACTCCATTTATTGGCTGGTGTTACTGCAAGTATTTGCATGTGGATTGCAAAAATCTTGATTATGCAAATATGTTGTGTGTTTTTTAATGACAAAATTCTGGTACAATTTTCCTTTACTAATAGTAGTATTCTTTATCACGTAACTGTTTATAGATAGATTCGAGAGCTTTTTAAATGTGCTAGGTACTGTTACTGAGGCAACCTGACCCAGCGGACTCCGAAGATAAAAACTTCAGAGGCCCCTCACATCTGAGCTACTCAATGTGTGTATGAAGGAGGAGACTGTTTTCCAGAAATGCATATGTGTCGAAGTGTGTGACAAAGGGACGTGAAGAACGAGAACAATATGAGGTTTTAAAATTAGGTCTTTAAATTCAAGATGACCCTTGAAAAGCCATCCCGTTTCTCACTATCTGGTGCCCTCTCTTTTCAGAAGCTACAATGCTCCCCGCACTACGTCTGAGGACGCAGAAGAGCATCACAGTGAGGTTTTGTTCCCCACTCCACAGCCCTCCTGTTAAACAGGGTGCCGCAGCAAAGAAGGGGAGGGTTGTAGCAGCTGAACAAAGCCACTTAAAATGTTTCACAGGCCTAGGAGTTCAGTTAGTTAATGAGATAAACTCCCCTGTGCGGCAGCTACTTCTTTGGAGGTGTTTTTTGTTTTTGTTTTTGTTTTTGTTATTTTTGCCTTTCTGGAAGCAGTACAAACTCTTTCAGCCCATTAGGATTCCACACAGTTATTTAATACCCTGGTGGGAATTATTTTATCATTTTAAATCAGAGATCAGCAAATATTTTTTTGTAAAAGACTACATAATAAATATTTTTGGCTCTGCAGGTCATATGGTCTCTGTCTCAGCTGCTCCACTCTGCTCTTGTATCACAAAAGCAGTTATGGATAATGTGTAAACAAGCAAGAGTCTGTGTTCCGATAAAACTTTATTTATAAATACTGAGATTTGAATTTCGAACCATTTTCATGAATCACTAAATAATGTTCTTTTTTCATTTTTGTTCAACCATTTAAAAATGTGATATCCATTCTTAACTCATATGTCAGATAAAGACAGACAGTGGGCTGGATTTGGCCCTAGGGTCATAGTTTTCCAATCCTTGCTTTAAGCGAATAATTGATCAAATAAAAACACCAACATAGCCATCAGCTTCCCTCATTTATCTAAAGGTTAGCAAGCATGAAAAATGTCAGCTATTACTGTAGTAATTAGTCAGTTGGGACATGTCTGGGAACAAAGGTCTGTGTATAATATTTCTATTCATAGGAAAAATGCTAGTAAACTCAGTGGATTTGAGGTTGGGTTCAGAACTGATTTCTTTGTGTGACTTTCCATTTCCTAGAAAAGCTTGAGGTCTGAAAGGAAATTGGAAAGGTTTCAATTTTAATTTTGAAACTCTGTGGTACCAACCTTGCCCTGATATGCTAATGCTGTCAGTGCTGCTAGGAGACCTCTCAGCTCTCTGGTTTACCCACCATTCAGGAAAGTATAACTCTCAGAACAGAGAAAAGAGGGAAAAAGTGACTCCAGAGCTTGGGTAATGGCAAGAAAGGGCTTTCTTTTCTTCTTCACCCTGATCCACTGACTCACAAAGATTCCTTCTCCACAAGAGTAGAGGGACAGGAAACAAGGTTCCCAACTGTAATTTCCTAGACTAGGAATACCTGTTAACACAAAGTCAGTTTCTCTATACTTGATTGTCTAATATACTTTATTTTAATTCTTCCCCAGCATCTTCTTCCTCACTTCTTTCTCCTTTCCACATTTCCTTTTTCCTTTCTGCTTTTTCAATTAATGATTTAATATTCACATATGTTCTATGTCCTTTCTACTCTAAGTGTGATCCTCTACCAACAGTGATGGGAGTTTCTTGGAAATGTGGTATTTGGGGCCCTGCCTCAAACCTACTGAATCAGAATCTAAATTTTAACAAGATCCCCACCAAGGGTATGCACATAAAAGTTTGAGAGGCACCTTTCTTCACAATATCCTTATCATTCCAGAGGGAAAAAAAAAAAAGTTCGGGACAACCCTCAGGCTTGAATAAACGTACGGAGGGAAGCAGAGAGAATTAAGCTTCTCGAGATTATTCGAAACTGAAGAAAAAAATCAAGGATAGTAGTCAAACTTTAAAATGAGCAAGTGGTGGCCCTGTTTTGGTGAGAATCCGAGGGTTTTACCCTCTAGCAGTCTTCAAGTTGGAAACAGTTATGCAAGACCAGAGCTCTCTAGTTAAGGACCCAGAGCACAGAGCTTCGGTGCAATCCCCCAGCTCCGGTGTGGAGCAAGACATGGAAATGACACACAGCCATTCTGTGATGAGGGGTAGGGGTGGCCCGGGGCCACTTCGCTGCAGACAAAGGACTGCAGAGAAGGGTCGACAGCAGAACTATTCCTTCGCATTCTGGAATGTAAGGAAAAATGCAGTGGTGTGATAGTGGATGTTTAATAAGCAGCTTGGGGAGTGAGGGCAGAAAGCCTTGATTTGTAGCATTCATTGATTTTCATGGTGCATGTATTCCCACCTTGTTTGATTTCAAACTACCAACGTGATGTCACAGAACATGGACTTGGGAAGAGATACCCAGTAGTGCATCATCATATGACAGCTCCATCATACAGATACAACAGATGTAAATAAACTCAAAAACACAAAAATAGTATGTTATAATAAAATAATTAGGAACTGATGGGTTGTATTCATTACTTTTGTTTTTATTAGAACTAGTTTAATTGTAAGGTTATATAATCTAAATTTTAATAATGGCTGTGTTTAACAACCAGGTCTAAATATTCCTGACAATCCACTTTCATAAGACAGTACGAGCAGGCTAACCCATTCTTAGAAAAAAGCATTTTCATGACTTTGGACCATAGTCATAGAATGCTTCGAAAGATACCTGCACAAGGCATTTGGGTATCACCCCATTCATTTACATGAATGTTGGAGATTGACTAAAAAGATGGGTAAAAAAGTTATCTGCAGTATTTCACTCATTTATTCTACAGACTTTCATTAAACTTTCTCAAGGATATTTTATATGTGTCCTTTGTGTTGGAGTATTCTAGTTGAGATTTTTCCAGTTTCCAGATGGAAAATTGCATACAACTTATTGCACCATGAGTTAATACTTTCAAAGATGTTCCCCAAATACCACTCAACCTTGTTTTGACTATTTATTCACAAACTTTTAATGTGTGTTGCTCGATAATTATAATGCTTTGACTTGAGTTTCATCTCGTCTTTCCTATTCTTCACTTTTAGTAAAAGGAAAATTGACAGGCAACATTATCCAAGCAGTAAGGACGGAGAGTGAAATGAATATAAATGCTATAAAGTAAATAATCAGTTTCTTATAACAGAGCTAACCATTAATTTCCTTAGAAGAATCCAACAGGTTTACATTTTCAAGAATTCTTACTAGTGTTTTCCTGGTGTGTGGCTACGTGGAGGGACTGAGTCAGGCCACCAGGTCCCTCATCTCAGATCCCTCTTTAACTAGTTCGCCTTTCTCACCCCCTGTATCCATCCAAGTCACTCAATGTCTCTGAGCCTAAATTTGCAGTCTGTAAAATAAGGGGTTGGTCCATGACCTCTAAAATCCTTTTCAGATCCCCCCCCCCTTTTATTTTAATTCTCAAAAATAAAAATTGATTAAAAATAGAAAAAGAAAAAAATCCAGGAAAGAACAACTTGATGCTCATTTGAGCAGTCCGCCTGGTCTGCCTTTTCTGAAGGATTACATCGTTTTAATTTAATTCTCTGAGAAAAATATGCATATCCATGTCCTTTCCTAACAGCTCATAAAACGCATCTTCCATAAAAAAATGATTTTCACGACCCGTTTTGCAGCTGCTGAGCTGTTTATGATTCTAAGTGTCTGGATTTCTGTTTGCGTGACCGTCCTCTCCCGAGTCGCCCTGCGACACTGCCATCTGGCCACACGTCCTCAAGAGTTGCCTCCGCTGACTAGACTCCTACGTCACCTTCCTCACAATCGCCTTCACAGTCTCCACGGAGTCTGAAGCACAAAAACCAACAATTCGAGTGTGCAACCCAGGCACCGGGGGTGGGGGTGGGGATGGAGGCGTGTCCTTTAGAAAGGGGGCGGTGGGGGGGAGCAGAGGTCCCCGAAAGATGCTTACGAAAACGGTACTTTAAAAACTAACTCGGCCAGCAGCAGGCCCTCCTCTCACTTTGCTCTGGAGAGGGCTGCAATTTACATCCCAGTTGTGATTTAGACGATCTACCAATTTTAAGTTACGAAAGTCCCATAGCCTCTGGGTTCCCAGGTTCGCATGACTCGGTTTATTGTGGCAACAGTTCCCGGCAACTGCCCAGGTGCAGGTGCTGAGTGCTTACCGTTGGAGCCTTTAAGTGCGGGAGGTGGGAGACACGGAAGCGCTGGGGCGCAGGGACCACGGAGTGCAGGGCACGGGGCGGGGGGCTCAGGGGCGTTTCAGGGAGCACGCGGGGGCGCACCGCAGAGCCGGGCTGGTGGAGGAGCGCCCGGAGCTCAGCAGGGGCTGCGGACCTTCCCAGCCTGCGGAGGAGCAGAGATGCGTCCCCGCGCCCAGGAAGGGCTGGGAAGAGAGATTCAAGGTAAAACAGACAAAAATGGCATAAAGGCTTTTGCCACGCTTGGGGGAGGCTGGAGTCTGCCGGAGCAGGGTCTGATGGGGCTCATAGCGGATGGGCAGTGGGGTGGGCGTGCTGGGAGCAGCTTTATTCAGCCAGTGTTTAACTGCTGTCTTAACCGACTGGAACTCCTGCTGCTATAGGACTAGCTTTGAGAGTCTTTTGTGTTTCAGGAGCTAGCGAAGGTGGTCACACCCAAGGCAGAGGCAGGAATAACTGGATTAGTTCTGTGATCTGCAGAGCTGGGGCTGCAATGATTCTTAAGGTCTGGTGAAAGTACCTGGGAGCTGCCATATATTATTGGCTTCCGGAAAGTGGGCCCTTTGGGAATTAGTGCTGGAAGAGAACTTAGAAGCCATCTGGCTGAGTCCTCTCACTTCCCACATGGAGACCCTGAGGCCCAGAGACGTGAATGATTTGCCTGAGTCTGCACAGCTTGTTTGAGGGTAGAGCTGGAGACAGAACCTAATCTTCAAGAGTCTCATTTCAATACTCTTTCCACTCTCCCTCAAGGTTGAATCTCCCTTAATTCTTCTGGAGGCTCGCAGGAGAATTCTTCCCAGGGCGGGGCATGGAGGGATGGTTGGTCCAAGCGGAAATGAGGTCCGTGATTTCTTCCCATCCTCATTACCATGAAGATTTCACAAGCAGAACAGGAACCCACAAAGGTTTCTTCTAGAGGGGTTCCCCAAAGATAATGCTACCATGTAATTTATCATCAAAAGCAGGATACTTTTCAGAGTAAAAGAAAATACTATTAATAAATTTGCCCAGACAGCCTGATTTAAGCCCACACTGTCACAGCAAACCAGGATTTATGGTCACTCTCACTAAAGAGCATTTTTGGAACTACAGTCTAAACAGCACACGCTTTATCTTAGCAGGCAGTGAGCAAGATCCTATTCAGTGCCAATTACAGCACCTACTCTATGTGAGGCACATCTGCAGGGCTCTTGGACTTCAAAAAAACAAACCAGGGTCTAAGAGAGGCTGAGACCCAGGCTTAGTACCTGCTGCCCTGGGGGAGGCCAGCAGAAAACATCTGCTTTCCATCCCAACTGCCACTGTTTGCATTTAGGGCCCTATTCATTACCTTTTCCTGAGTCTTTCTCCCTCTCTGTCACCACCCCAACTAGTCTTACCTCCCACACTGCTACCTATCTTCCTAAGAAAAATTTCCCTGGCGTGTGCAAAACTGTTGCTTTTTGATTCCACCAGTCTCTCTAATGTCATCCTCTCCTGTCCCTTTCACTCTTGAACCCTTGTATCTGCCTTACCGAGAACTTTTAGGGCTTGCTTCCTCCAGGCATCATGGCACGGCATGTCTTTCCCACCATTCCTCCTTCTGGGAGTGCCCTTCCCTGGCCCTATTCCTGGTTCGCCTGATGAACTCCTATCTATCCTTCGGTACTGAGCCCAAACACCACCTCTGTGATGCTCCCTTATCACATGGTAAATGTTTGTTTAAAGCTTCTTCTCCCTCTTAGACTTGTGGGCTTCTTGGCAACAATTTGGTCATCTTTACTCATTATGGCTTTGGACTATATTCTTACATAAGGTAACACTTTTTTCTCTTTTTCAAAAAAAAAATGAATGTAAAGTATTACTCCATTGTGCCTTCCCTTTTTTTGTACAAAAATCTTTATTTTTTAAAATTTTACTGGTATGATCATGTATAAGACTTCAATAGAAGAAATTTTTACTATTTTTGTTTCCTGGCCATTGTCATTTGATCCATAGTTACTACTAAAATAATTTTGTTGTGTGGAGCCAGAGGGAATGCTAAAAAGCAAGCTCTACAGGTGTCAAATATACTAGGTTCTTCTGGGCCAAGCTTCCCCAAGGCCTGAGAGGGTTTCTGGGTTTCTTCCTGAATTTCAGGGGTGAGATAGTCCTTGCCTCTTGCATGGGCTCCAAACTAGTATCCCTGGATCCTTCCTCCACTACCCACTCCCGCCTGCCCTTCAGCTCCAACTTTTCACATGACCTCCAGAGTGATCATTCTAAAATAAAATCGGATTATATCATCCTCTGCTGAAAAAAGTTACCAGCCCATTAAGTCAGCACACAAACCAGTGGTCAAGAAATTGACTATGTAGGTTGGACTTCTGGACTCACTATTTGTGATTTGGGTGGTTTGGGTCAAGTTATTTAACCTCCCTGTGCCTTAGCTACCTTATCTCTAAAATGGGGGTAATTAATAATAGTGATTTTATAGAGTTGTTATGAAGATTAAATAAACCCAGTTCATGTGAAGTGCTCATACCAATGCCTGACACAGAATAAGTGCTTAATATTAGTTATTACTATCATTATTATTATATTTATGTAAGATCAAATCCTAAATCCTTTTTATGCTTTCCTAAGCCGTCCTCAAGTTGACTCCTGTCAAATTCTCTGGTTTCATCACTCCCCTCATTCATATTTTAGTCAGACCTTACTACTCGTTGTTCCCCGAACCCCTTCTGTGTTTGTCTCCACGCCTTCCATCACTTCCAATGTTTTATCTCCTTGCAGACTTTCCCTTCTCCCTTTTCTTGGGCCACATGCAAATATGTACCTGTTTTTGAAGTCAACTCAAGACCATTCTTCTCCTTTTCCCTGCCACCACGCTGGCAGAGTTGACCTTATGCCTTCTCCTATCGCATTTCAAAACATTTTATTGTTTTTATTTGTTTCCATGTTTGCCTCTCATTCCAAACTATTATTATCTCCTTGAGGATAGGACTGTTTTATCTTTGTACCCCTAGTGCTTATTACAGTGCCTGATGCAGACCAGGCACTAATGAATATTTCTTGAGTGACTGCATATCCCTCTCAGTTCTTCCCATTCCTTAGTGTCTGCCTGTCTGTTCATAGTGTGACTAGACTAATGACAATCGGCAAGGAGAAAATTCAATATTAAAATAACCTGAAAATAGACTCAGAGTCGACTCACGCATATTCCTCTTTTCCCACCCCAAACACTTGACTTTGGAAATCTGATCTAGGAAAGGTATGATTACTAATTAAACACTCTCTAGCTATCAGAGGAATACTGCTTTCGCTACCTTCATAAATTCATCAGGCGGAGAGTTCAGTAGTTCAGCAGTGTCTTCAAAATTAGATGAACATGTTTGCTTGCATGAAATATTCATGTTTCTTGGTGCCACAACTTTAAAATATTCTCAAACTTCTGGAGACCTGCCTGCAGACTTTCTCTTCACTTTACCTTAGTCTAAAGTGGCAAGTCACTGCAATAAAATAATGCTAAGGAACAGTGGGAAACTTTTCTTCATTGGGGGAAATCTTCTATACAATTAACTCAAAGATTCTTGCTTGTTGTAAAACGGGACAGGCTATATTGGAATAGGTGATCTCCAAAGATCCTTCACAGTATTCCTTTAATATTTAACAAGAAAATTTTTGTTTATTCTCAGTTAAAGAGACTAAATGCTTCATAAGGTTCAATTTTTTAGAACATATTTTCGATTTTTTTTTGAAGGGTTGCTATTTATTATTTCATCCATTAAAAGTAAACTAGAAAAAAGATTAAATTTCAAAGAACAATTTTTTCCTATATATCTGGAGACAAATGTATTTATATAATGTGTCTGCCAATAATTTGAATTAAAAAGGTTTAAGCTCCAGGGAGTCTTAACAAATGACTTCTCCCAAGATGTTTGAAAAATTTGTTTTCCAAAAGCTTTAGAAGACATATAATGCTTCCAGACCAAACCAAACAAAATTCTGTCCAGAGTTAAAATCAATACCTTTTTTGGAATGCTGATGATGCCTATGTATAGCTAGCTGTTAGCTTGATATTCACGGCTTTTTAATTTTGTCAAAAATTGCTAAAATTTTATCACCAAGACAATGAAGTATAAATTAAAATTGATGCAAAATGTAGAAACATGTTCTGTATTAGCTTCTGCTACAACTTCATCTCAAGGAAAAAATTAAACCTTTTACCCACTTCCCCTCCCCCTCCCCCAGTGCAATTCAGATACACTTCTTACTGGTGTGAAAAGATAAACTCTACATCCATAGACAGAACAAGAAAACTGTTTTGACATATCCCCAAGAGCCATAGATCTAATTAATTTGTATCTTTGGTCTTTGACTAAGTCTGTGCTGAAGTCTAGATTATAAAATTGGATTAAAATTTCCAGAATGTGTTGCACATAGATAAGATATTTAAAAGACATCCTTAGTTTTCAAAAGAGAAAAAAACCCTTAAATTTCTATTCTGAAAACTGAAGGTTGGTATGCATTATTTCATGCTGCAAGATTATGTTTCATTTGCTATAATTTAAGTTTTGGTCACTAACAGAGCATTAAGGAAGACTGTATCTAAATAAGCAAAAATGGGTACAGCTCCTTGCTAAGGACCTGGATTAGTCACTTTGATAAAATAATTGGGAGGTCATTCAGGGTTGTGGCATGTAAATCTATTTAGAATTTCAGTTGACTGAAAAGATACCTTTTGGATCGAAAATATCTAAATTTGCTCTTAACTCCAATATGGGTGTTTTGTTTATTGTTTTGGTTGTTAAATCAGCAAAATTAGTGCTTCCTTGGGTTCAAAAAAAGTTAGATCTGCAAAACAAAATGAACTTGTGAAAATATCTGTCACTGTAGATATTCATTTTTGATAGTTTATTCAGAAAGAGTGTAAAGAATGCCCAAAATGATCTTTAAATTCAATATGAACTCTGAGCCTCTGAGATGTGTCAGATAGGTTCTTCTTTTCCTTTGTTCTATGTAACAACAAAACAAAACAAACATATATGTGTTACATAGAACAAAGAAAAAGAAGACCCTGTCTAACATAATGATTATTGTTGTATAATAATATAATAACGTATAATATGTTATCTGTAAAACCATGTGACAGTACTATGTTATGAAGAAAGACAGATGGAGAGAAAAAGAAAAAAGCACATAGTTGCTCTCAGGCTTTGTCTTGTGCTGATTCATATTTCAGATTAGTTGAGTTTTTGTTGCTTTACTTTGTTTATTCAGTTGTTTGTTTGTTTGTTTCTATTTTCCCCTGTAGTCCTGAGCCACAGAACTAATTAATCCTCAACACAATAAACTGATGTTGGTTTAGCTAAAGTGATCATGTTATGTAAACACGGTGGTGAGGTGCTATGTGAGTCTCCCGGTGGACATGAGAGAATCTCTGGCTGAACTGTGAGAACCGTATGGCAGCCACCATAATTTAGCTATTGTGATTTCTGCTTAGCTTCTGAGAGACTTCAAAGGTTGAAGTCTTCCATAAATCTCACCTGGACAATAATAGTCGTAACTGGCTGCCCTGTTCTGTCCCTTCCTTATTTCCTTCAATTCCTGCCATTGCACTAGCTCAAGAGTAATCTTTCTAAGAAACGCACCCTATCATTTCATTTTACTTCCATGTTTTTTTCATTAAATTAAATCTCTGTGTTTTCGAAACTGCTTAATGCCATAAGTGAAATTAAATAGATAGAATATTTAAATTTGTAGGGGCGACATTGGTTAATAAAATTATATAGGTTTCAAGTGTACAATTCAGTAATACGTCATTTCAAAGTCCTATGAAGAATTACTGTTGCATTCAAAATAAAATCAAACTCCTTTTCTTGTCCCCACATCAGCACCTACTACTTTCTACCTCAATCTGTTTCTGCTACACTGGAATAATTCAAGTTTATAGACACACAATATTGTTTCATTTGTGTATGCTTTCTCCTCTGTCTAGAATGACCTTGCTCACTGGAAACTCATTCATCAAGACCCAGTTCAAGCATCTTCTTTTTAACACCTTTCACTACACCCGGCAAGATACAAACTCATATCAGTGTAACAGGGCTGTTTGACAAAGAGCAGGAGTTGGAAGGCAGAGTCCTGAGGCCCTTCTCAGGGTAGAAAAAGAACACCCATTAGGCAAAAAATGTACACTCAATAGATATAAAAAGAATAGCTAGACTACAATATTCTGTAGAAGATGCTTATGTTCTTATTTCTTCTGGGACACTGAAGAAACTTCCTTTGGTTTGTGTATCTTAGATCGAGAAGAGGTTGGCTGATAACATCTACTAGAAGCTTCCATTGAATGAGTAGTGGGACAGTTGCAAACCAAGCAATGAACAAAAGGCCAGCACTGGGAAAGAGGGGACATGGTAGTTACAGGAGATATGAGAAAAGTTCTCCTGAACATATTAGTATTTGAAATATACTTCCTCTCAAAATAAATACCAGTTCTTTAAAGCTAATTAATTTAGCTTCATGAAAAACTCATTATGTTTTTCCCATTTTTCTTCTTTTGCTGTAGAACTGTGAAATATTTAATACCGACCAGCATTTTGGAGTTAGTGGTTATTAAATCGCATATGGGCCCTTTTTTACACTGTATTTTCACCTATTTACAAGCAGCAGAACTTTATTATGAAGAAATAGACATCCTTAAGAGGAGAAGTAGGACTGTAGTTCAGTGCAGGATTGATGGAGGGCCCTCTGGAAATACAAATTAATATAAAATGTACATATCCTTTAGTCCAGCATGTCCACATCTAGAAATTTACCTCATGGGATGATTGGGTGAATTCAGACTGATGTATATGTGTAGATATTATGCCAGCACTGTTTATTATATTGACAAGTTAGAAATAACCAACATATCCTCCAGTATTCAGTTAAATAAATTGTGGTATAGAGTAGTGGAATGTGATTATCAAATAAATGACCAGTCTCCACCATTAAATTATTTATTTTCATGAGGCAGACTACTTTTTTAATCAGCAAAAACAATGAAGATAATTTCATCTAAAAAAAACTTTTTAAATAGCGGCATCTTTACTTTTCACATTTGATGATTATAAATTTGTTCATTTTGGCATCCTTCAGAATGCTCAGCATAACTTGAACCTGATCATTCATGTTAGATATTACAGTTGACCTTTGAAAACATAGGGGGATTAAGGGAACCAATGCCCCTGCAGTCAAAAATCCATGTTTAATTTTGACTCCCAAAAACTTAGTTACGGTCATCCCTTAGTTTCCATAAGAGATTGGTTCCAGGACCTGCTCCCCCCCGCACCCCCCCTAAAACACACACTGCACAGCAGCCACTAAAACCTGAGGATGCTCAAGTCCCTTATACAAAATGGTGCAGAACAATGCATACAGCTGGTCCTCTAAATCCAGAGATTCTCAACTGCAGATCAAAAATACTATTTCAATATGTGGTTGATTGAATCCACAAATGTGAAATCTGCGGATACAGAGGGCTAACTGTACTTATTGAAAAACTCGTGTGGAGGTGGCTCCATGCAGTTCAAGGGTTAACTGTATGTCAGTTTTCTATGGCTGTTATAATAAGTTAACAGAAATTTAGTGTCTTAAAATAACATCATTTTATTCTCTTACAGTTCTGGAGGTCAGAAGTATAAAATCAGTTCCAATGGACTCAAGTCAAAATGTGGGCAGGGCTGGTTCCTTTCAGAGCCTCTGAGGAGAGAATCCTCATCCTTGCCTTTTCCAGCTTCTAGAGCTGCATTCCTTACATTCCTTGGCTGGTGGACCTTGCATCATCTTCATGCCAGGACTGTAGCATCTTCAAATGTGCCTCTGCTTTCATCGTCACACCACCTTCTCCTCTTTTGCAGTCAGATCGCCCTCTTCCATCGTCCTATAAAGACACTCGTGCTTACATTTAGGGCCCACCTGGACAATCCAGGATAATCTTACCATCACAAGGGCTTTAATTTAATGACATACGCGAAGTCCCTTTTGTCATATAAGGTAACATCTACAGGTTGCTAGGTACTATTCAGCTTCCCACAGATACTAGTTGGCTAAATATTCACAAAGCAGATCTTGTGACATGGTTTACATTTTCTAAGAAACCATTTCCTAAGAAATCTTAACTCTCACAAAGCCATTCACTTCTCACAGGCTGATGTTGGTGTGACTTTATCTGAGGAGAATTGCAGCCCCCAGATTGGAGCTGCACTGCTCAAGGACACTGCGGGCAGCCCCAACGGCCTGGATAAACAGGTGCTATTGGAAAGCTTACCTGGAACCATTCCAGAAAGTTCCCCATCTCCCAATGAAAGAAACAGGAGAATTAATTCAGGTAAAACCCCCCATTCATGTTGCTCTCCATAAAATACTGTTTCTTTACATATATTTCATGTGTGTTTGGTGACCCTTTTATCACAGATTTGTGGGCCAGGGTGTAGTCTAAATGGCCAGGTCCCTATCTCTAAGACATTAGAATTTAGCCTTAGGCATTTATTAAGTGAATAAATAATGCTAACTATTAATCTTCTTGTCAATGAGATAATTAAACCATCTTTTTCTTTTTCTTAAGTAAGAGACTTATTGATGATTGGGAATAAGCTTTGGGAATAGGAGTTGCAGAAGCTTTGGTTAAATTCCTTTAAACTCCCACTATGTTAACATTTTTCTGAGGGAAATCTCTACATTTGAAAAAATACAGAAAACTTGCACCAAACTGTTTCCCCTGTCTCTCCCCATTCAAAATATCAGCAAATACACAATGAAAGAATTTTTCAAGAACATGAAAGAAGTAATTATGACCTAGTGTGCCTTTGAACCTATTTGTTTCTAAATATTTTTCTTATGGTGTATTTTCGCTTTGCTGGGTTTACCCCGTGGTGTTGATATAAGAACTTTTATTTTTATTTTATCAGCCTCTGAAACAAATTGAACTTAGTAGACCTTAAGGAAAAGCACTCTGTTTTATTTAGAGGGAAGATTTTCATTTCATTCCTCATCACTGTGGATTCTTCCCTAGATACAAGTTAGAATTAGAAAATAGATAGGTTATAAGTGAGATTCTTTTTCTTGGACTTTTGTGCACACTCAGGTTATCACAGATTTCATATTAGCCCTCGTCTCGTCCTTCTGATTTGGTGAGACATGACCTCTGAGAATGAAGTGGGGGCAGGGGTTGCAATGCAGAGGCGGCCCCTCCCCCACTCTCTGTGTTGAACCAGCACATATATTGTTTACTCTGGTAGTTTTGTTGATGGGAATCCCTCCTAGACTGCAACACAAATGCTCAATATCTGTTGTGTTAACAGACTACAGATCGTGGAGTGGACAGGGACCTGTCGTGCCCTTAGACAGTCAGCCCTGTCAGCCTTACACTGTTGAAAGCAGTATGGGGAGGGCCACAGGTAAGCAGGACAGTGCTAGGAGAGACCAGCTCGGGGAGGGAGCGAATTACCAAAGCAGATGCTCGAAAATGCAGTGTAAATTAGTTTTCAAGAAAGATCGCACCACAGAATGAATAAGAACTAGTGTCCTATGCTTTATATGTTTTTCTCTGCCTAGTTTCCCCTCTGTGCCCTTGTTGCATCCCTGCTCTTCACATCTACAGAGCATATTTGTTAAAAATTTCAAGGTTTATACTAACATGTCCCAGGTATTTCCCTTTGGAAAAAAAAAATTATTTTGAATAACTTCAGATCGAAGAAAATTGGAAAACAAACAAACAAACAAAAGAACACTGGCTTTATTCTTTCACCAAGATTCTCCAATTGTTAACATTGTACCACATTTGTATTTTCATTGCCCTGCCCTTCTCCTCCTCCCCTCCTCATAAACAGGTGTATTTTTTTTCTGAGAGTAAGTTACAGATATGACGATACTTTACTCCTAAATACACTGATATGTATTTCCTTAAAACAAGGACATTCTTTGCAAAATCCCAATACAAGAATAGGAATCAGGAAAATACCATTAATGAAATATTATTAGCTCACCTACAGACCATATTTAGATTTTGTCAATTGTCTCACAAATGTTCTTTATAAATAAACTTCTGGTTCAAGAGCTAATCCAGTATCACATGTTTAATTTAGTTGTCATGTGGTTTTATTCTCTAATCTGGAACAATCCCTCAACTTTTCTTTGTATTTTATAACCTCGATACATTTGAAAATATAGGTCATCTGTTTTCTAGAATGCTCCTCAGTCTGGGTTTATCTGATAATTCATCATGATTAGGTCCAAGTTATGCATTTTTAGCAAGAATACCAAAAATTATATTGTATCCTGCTTCGGACATCAGAGCAGTAGGTACGCGATATCTATATTTGACATTTACTATGGGCCTTTTTGGCTTCGCAAAATTTTTTAATGTACTAAAATGTATCTATTTTTTCTTTTATTAATTCTAGATTCTGAGTCAGTTAGAAAACCTTTCCCTACACCAAGGCTAAAGACTAATCCACTCACGTTTCCTTGCATGACTTCACTTTTCATACTTATGCTTATGAAGAAAATGCTAATGTAAACATTTCATTTTATAGGAAACAAAGCTGTATGTTCAGTGTGATAGCAAGTTTCTAAAATTAAAATCGTATGTATTAACAATGGCGGTCTCTGAATGTCAAGAGAATGGGCATTTTTATTTTCTTTTTTTATTCTTTTCTATATTTTCCAAGTTTATGATGTATAACTTTTGCACTCAGAAAGAAGCACAATGCTATTTTTAAACATTTCCCTGATATTCTTCGACATCCCAAGAAATCATGAAAATTAGTTGAAATGACTGACGTAGCCCAGCGATAGGCTGGTTAGCTATGGTAAACATCAAGCCAGATACTTAAGTGGACTCAGAAAAGAAATGGATCGAATTGGCTAAAATAATTTTATTATGTTAGTGACAGATGTTTACAATGGCATTCTTTTTAGAAAAATCTTCAGAGAGAATATTTTTCTAAAAAGTGGAGCTGTTTATGTGATAATTTGGGAAGAGTACAATGAGGTGGTAAAGAACATGGGTATGGAAGTCAGACAGACTTGGATTTAAATCCTAGTCAATTTACTTACTACCTCTGTCACCTTGAGCAAGTTAATTAGCCTCTTTCATATCAATTTGTTTATTTATAAAATAGGGATAATAATACCTTTTTACAAAGTTTACATTTGATTTAAATGTTATAAATATATAAAGTACTTAATGTTAGAAATGTTCATTAAAAGACTCCATCCACTGGATGGAATGGATATGGTTGCTATCCAGACTTCCTGATGATTGCAAAATAGAAGACAACCCATTTTTGAAGCTTCCTCATTGTACCTTTATTTTATAATGTGAAGTTGTAAAAACAGATGCTGGCTTGTTTATTTATATAATTGGATGATTTGTAATGGAAGGGTTCTCTCTCATTAGTACAATTTATAAAGCCACTCCTATAAACTATTTCAGTGCCATTTTTAGAATCACTAATAAAAATTTAGCTGATATCACTTGACTCCAATTCCAATTTAGTTCAAATGCTCTTTTCAACGAGGCATCCTTTTACTTACGTCGATTTAGCAGATGGCGTAATTGTAAACCCAAGATTGCAGGACTAGAAGTCTCTTGGCAACATCACAGTGTTTATCCTTTGTATACAAAGCATAGAAACGACTGCAACTCAGAAGAGTCACTGAAAGAATATCACATTCTTAGCTGTAGTTTAGCTTCATAATTAGTTCAGAGGACCCATGTAGTCACACCCCAGTGCACAAGTGTTGTTACAACAAAAAAGTAGTACACAGTAGCACATGAAAGACTTATTGTTATGTTAATGTGGGGCCTGCTAAGTAAACAGTATTTATGTTGATGTATATCTTCTGTAAGACCATTAAGAATTTGGACTTCGAAGGAGTCAAAGATTTATAATAGAAACAGATATTTAAGTGAGAGTGTTGAGTGTCAGATTTTAATTAAATAACATGATTTATAAAGCATCCATTTAGCATTTGATTTATAAAATCTTCATGCTTAAATTTTGCTTTCTTTTCTCTTTTCCCCTGGAAGACCTACTTACCAATGGATTAATCCATAAACCTCAATCCCTAGAAAATCGAGAGCGACAAAAGTCATCAGACATCCTGGAGGAATTAATTGTGCAAGGAATAATACAAAGCCACAGCAGAGTATCTAGAAATGGAGAATCATATGATGTCATGGCAAGTAATTTTATAATTAACATTAGTTTTTAGTTAAAAATAGCAATAGATTATGATGGAGCATGAGTTATTATTTTCAGCATATACATTTTGAGAGTCACAGTACAGATTATAGCATTTATCTAAGCCATTTTTTTTTCCTCCCATAAATTCCCTCACCACTCTGCAAACCATCCTTCTGTATAGATTCAGGAATTGCCCTAATCATTCTTGATTAATGAAGCCAATAAAACATATCTTGGGGTGTTACTAAATTTGAAATGCAATGAGCCCCACTCAATATATGCCTTTATTTTTTCAGCATTTTTTATTAAGCATTGCCTATGTACCAGGAATTGTGAATATAAAACTGAATTCTGACTTAGCCAATAAGAAAATAGACCTAAAAACCAAAGCAAAAACAGATATGTTTATATATTTATATACACACTGTGAGGTCAAATATAAAGAAATAACTACAATAATAATAGAAATTGCTTTACTCTTATTATTCTTTGTTGATTCATTTTGACTAATCTATCATTGTTTTTCCATAGTGTGAGCAATATTTTTACCTTGATTTTAACTGTGGCCAAAGTCTTGAGGTCTTAATTTTTTAATAAGTTCTGTGTAAACCTATAAAGAGGATAGCAGGTTTTGTTGTTTTTGTTGTTATTTTGTTTTGTTTTCTGGTCTATCTAGTTTTTTCTTAAGCCAATGCGCCTAGGCAGCTCCAGTTATCCTAAAGCATAGGTGGAAGAAAGAAATGAAAAGAAGAAATAACAAAGAAAATAAGCCTGAGGAAAAATGAATGAGAAAGAAAAGAAAGAGACAGAAATGGTAGAAACAGAGACCAGAAATTACATCAATGGCTCCAGAGTGGTTGCTGATCCCTGTGTTGTAAGGAAAACAGTCAATTTGGAATAAAAAGATGCATTATTTAAATCAAGTTTGCCACCTAGACCAAGGCACTCAGTGTTTGAATAAAAGTAATTTCCTTTCCTGTTAAGGAAATGCCGAGAACTGATAAATAAAAGCTAAAGTGGTATTTTCTTTGGTAGAAGGAAAATAAGTACTGCAGAAAGTATTTAGGGGGGGGGGGGGAAGAGGAGATTACTAAACCTTATAAATGGTATTATCAGGCTGCCTATAATAAGAGGATGTGGGGAAAAGCGGAAGGGAAAAAAAATGGACCATATAATGGAAGAGATAATGCCAACATAATGACAATTTACATTTGTATAGTGATATCCTGATACAAACCATTTTGGAGTACCTTGTTTAAAAGTACTAAAAAAAAAGGAGAGGAGACATTTTTTTTCCCCAGCTGTAGGTGAGTCTGGGGGTCAGAAAAAAAGGAAGTGTGTCAAAAGAAAGACAGAAGAGCAATCCAGAGAAGGGTAGATTGTGGAAACACTGAGAGGCCAAACGATGTTGTTTTTGGGTTTTTTTTTTTTTTTTTTTTAAGGAAAATGCTAAGGAACTTTGATGTTAATGCCAGTGGGAATAGAATTAAAACATTTTTCAGTGATTCAAATGCCAGAGATGAATGAGTTCAGACTCAGACTTTGCGAGGGCACCAACAAGGTTAATTAACATACGCTATATTGTGAAAGAAATGTCTCTATTTTAAAAAATGAAAACTATGGGCTTGACTTTGAATAACATCATTAACTGAGCCAGAGGAAGGTTGTTTTCATATTCCGTAGACATGGAATGGTTGTCAGGAGCATAGCTGGGGTGTTCTCAAAAGGATCAAAATGTGACAGGACTGCAGAAACAGGCAAGAGTGACACAGTTCTTTTGTGTTTTTTGTAAGCTTTGTTTTGTTTTCTTGTTTTTGCTTTGGAGTTAGGCCAGGATGTCCCAACATGAGCCAGGCTTGCAACAGGCCAGCATAACACACAGCTGTGCCTTTTACTGCCTAGTGCAGTGGTCCTTAACCTGGCTACACAATCACCCAGAAAGCTTTCAGAACTCCAGGTGGCCAGGCCCCACATAGGACCAGTGGCTGGGGGTAGGTCCCAGATGTAGTGCATTTGAAAGCTCGCAAAAGGTTCCTTTGGGCAGCCCAGGCTGAGAACCACTGCCTTTGAAGTTTCAACAAATACACCAAGGCCTCAAATCCATTGTAAAGCTGCAAAAAGTTAAAGCTTTGAAACTGAAATCCCCCACTCATTTAAAAAGAGAATTCTAAAGTATTCCTGAAAATACGACATATTTTCAGGTGTAAGACCAAGATTATTCCCAGCAAGTGTATGGAAATGAAGGAAAACCGTAAGCGCTCAGTGTCACAGGTAAAGTCTCTTTCGATTCAGGTGTAGCTGAGAATGCAAGTGCGTCAGACACCATGTGTCTCACATATTTCAGGAAAAGTTATAAGGCCAACGTGAAAAGACGAAAATGAATATTGAAGAACTGAAAGGTGAACCACATTGAAAGTGGAAATATTATTAGGCAGCTAATACTTTTAACTATCTAATATTTAATATTTTTTTGGGGAAAAAAAAGATGATAAATTGGATAAAAAACAAATCAAAAAACAAACCAAAGAGCCAAGGGAAACAGAAAGGAGGGTCAAAAAGGGACGTTGATGTTTGCAGTAACTATAATGTGATAAATCCAATCAGACACATAAACATTATTTATTCATTGCTTAAAAAAACTTTTAAATAAAATATTATGGGGAAATAACAGGATAATGAATATGAGGATACTTAAAAAACAAGATTTCTTATGTAGACCAATAGTATACTTAAATATAAGGGAATTTTTAGACATAGATCTGTCACCTTCTTAACGAGGTTGTTATTTTTAATTCCGTTATCAGTTAGATTAAAATGTGAAAAAGGATGCTGAAAAGTGAGGGGCCTTCATTCATCTTCTAAATCAGGGGATTCCTTTGTGAGCCAGAAGTCCGTGGCAGTATCTGTGTCCATCACATGGCCTCATTTCGCCTTTTATCTTAATTTTTATCATTTGCTTATTGGCAAGCACTACAGCAATTCTATAATGCCCTCAGGATAACCTGCTTTCAGGCATACTCATACTATAGACTTTATGTTCACTCAGAGAGACTTGTAATGATATGTAAGAAATATATTAAGAGCTAAAACTCAGACTAAGTGAATCAGTATATTTCAAAACATCCTCGTGAGACTTAAGTGGTTGTATTATAAATGTGAAATGGTTTTATATACACATGTAAATATGTGTATGGATTGGTACAGATCTCTTTAGAGGGATGTGATTGACTCTCATTTATCTACACATGTTTTATCTACTTTAGGTGTCTTTTATCCCAAACTTATTTCTCCCTGTCTCTTAGAATATCCTGGGTCTCCCTATCCAAGACTCTGAATTCTCTGTCGATTCCTACTGTCTCTGGTCAAAGTTTATTTCCTTCTCTGGAGACTTCTGTACTTGGTGACCCTTAGAGCAGTTAGGAAGTTTGTTCACATTGCATCAGAGTCTCTAATATCATTTGCTGAACCTCATGGGGAGTCTTTTAAGGAGAAGGAAGTTTACTGGTAAAGGCCAAATAACGGCAGTTAACGCTCAGCGTAAACTTCCTCAGGAGGTGTAATGGTGACAGAGCAGGAATGACAGATCTCTTGTGAGAAGTTTTGGCCTACTCTGTGCGCAAGACTCTGGTAAGTTTGCATACCAAGGAAGGTTCATCTGTAGGTCAACAGTTAATTACGAAAGTTCTGAAGAGTACACAGTGGATGCAAGAAGTAATATATACAGTAAGGTTGGCTAGACACGAGACCCAATCTTATCAGAGCACCTTTGGTTGTGGCAGTCCTCTGACGGTGTTCTTAAAGAAAAAATTGAACTAGTAACTTCCATAGGTTTAAAGCTGATTTTTTTTTTCTTTTTGAGAATTTCTATGGGTAGCACCTCTCTAACTAAGTATGTGGCCATTGTTATCATTTTTAAGTGCCAACAGTTGATAAATCCTGACTTCATAAAATGCAGTGGTAAAGAATACAGTTATTTTTCCTTGGGTCTTTCAGCACTTTTACTAAAGTGTCAGACTTAAGAAAGGATGTGGGCAGCATAGGTAGGATTAAGTTCCACAAAGGGGAGGAAGTACATGATTTCATAGGCATCATTTTAGGATAAAGCCACAGGAAGAGTCACTCAAACTGGAAATTCTAAATTCTCTCCGAACTACTGATTAATCATTTTAGTCAAGGTGTAGACTCCTATGTAAAGCCTAATGGAGCCTTCCTTTTGTAAGATCTTGGATTACCATTTCATTTTCTTTTAGCCCTCTATAAGTGAACTTCCCTAAAAAACTGTTTTCATACCAATTTCACAGTAACTCTAGTTGAGCCTCCATAGCAAATATGTCCCTGTTTTCAGCAGATGGCTTTTGCTAGTAGGAAGCCTTAGAGCCAATTTGTCACAAAAATAATACAATGATGGTGGAAGGAGAGGTTGCTTTGACAAACACCCCACAGTTTTTATGTAGTGAACAACTTCTTACCATATTAAACTGCCTCAAGGCTGTAACTGAGCCAAAACTTAAAGAAATGTTTTCCCTTTAAACGGTTTTCCGAGAATCATATATCTTAAAGCTGGAAGGAAGCTTAGCCATCATCAGTCTCCTCGTTACATTTACATTTGAGAGAAGTGAGTTAAGAGAAAAGGTGCCTTGTCTCAGGTTGCACAGTGAGCATTGTGGTAGACCCAGGCAGAGTTAAAACCCAGGCCCCCTCCCTCTTGGCCCCCATGATTCTAACTCTCATTCCTCCCCTTTGTGGCAAATGCTTTCTCTTGGTTATGATTCGGTGTGCTCTCATCTAAAAAGCTTCTGCTTTCACTCAATGAAAAGTCAGTACCATTTAAGGAATGTCTGCTATCTACTCCCTCCCCCACCCCTTTTTAAAAATATCCCATGAAAAATATTATTAAACCTATTTTGCAAATACGGAAAACAAGCCTTACAGAATTTAAGAAGTCATGCAAAGCCACAATGTGGCAGAGTCAGGATTTAAACCCAGGTCTGTCTGAGTCCAGATCTCTTGCCTTTTTCTGCTATGCTAAATTGTCTCTCTGTTTGATTTATTTTCTCAGTACCTACAGTATTGTAGTCAGAAGAAACAGTCTTTTAGATATTACAATAATTATCAATAGCTCCTTTGTCTTTAAAAGTCTTTAAAGAAATTATCTAGGACAATATTCAGTTCATTTTATAATGAAGACTTGGAGTTCATTGAGACTTTTCCCAGTCATAGTAAATCTGTGTATACTGACCTAGATAGATGTTCATATTAAATGATGTGAAGAAAGAAAATTGCAGAGTGCTGTATGTGGTATAATTCCTTTTATGTTTGGTTTAACATTACATATGTACTGTACATATGTGTGTATATAAATATATGTGCAGGGAGAACACACACCAAACTCTTTCAAATGGTTCGTGCTGATGAGTGGGATTGGGGGCCACGTGGCTAAACAGAGTATTAGTGTTTATGTATCATTTAATTTTTCATAACCAATGTATAGCATTTTAAAAACCTAACTTTTAAAAGAAAAAATATACGAAAACTGTCTTTATAAATGCTTTATACAACAATTTTACTTATTTTGTAACTAGAAATTATAATCAGAGAGTCATTATTACTGCTTCAAACTGTTTAAAGCATTGTCAATCATGTGAAATGGGGTGGATTTTTTTCTGCTGTCATGTGAACATTTATAAAGTACCAACGGAAAAGCCTGCACAGAGTGAGTTCTCTTCTCCATAAGACTAGAAGTACTAAAAACTAATTTCAATCCCGAATCAAAATCATGTGTAGCTTGCGGATTATTAAACAATTATCAGGTTCAATTTTTTACTTACAATAATTATCAATAGCTCCTTTGTCTTTAAAAGTCTTTAAAGAAATTATCTAGGACAATATTCAGTTCATTTTATAATGAAGACTTGGAGTTCATTGAGACTTTTCCCAGTCATAGTAAATCTGTGTATACTGACCTAGATAGATGTTCATTTTCCCATCTTGTATTTGTTCTCAAGTTTGTTTTTTTCCTTCTATTGAGTTCTCTTCCAGTTTCAGGATGCCTTTGCATTTTTTCACATTTTTTAATAATAGCCTATTTTCTTCTAAGCATCTGATAGATTTCTTTTCTACTGTAGGATTTAGTTCTGTTGTTACCATAAATTAGATCTTTAGGAATCAGTTCTGTTGTTACCAGTGTTCGAGTTGTTGTTTTTCCAATCTGCCACTGGAATGTTTAGATTTTCAGGATTTACATTTTAAACTGTGTTGATTCTACCTCTTGCCTTTCCCCTCTGCCTATGAATATGTTTGTTTCTCCATTGTAAGAAGTGTCTTCCTCCAGGTGCATGTGACTGAGAAGCCACTGAGAAAGCCACCAGCCAGGCTGAAAAAACTTAAGATCAAAAAGGAAGTAACAGATTTCACAATGAAGGACATAGAGGAGAAGATGCAGGCGGTGGAGGAGCGCAGGAAGGTGCCTGAGGCGTCACCGGGGTTGGGGGTGGGGCGGAGCTCCCGCTGAAATGAGCGCACGAGGGGCCTTTCCTATCAGCAGCATTAAGACAAATAACGTGGAACTGTATTAATTATTTCATGAATGATCTGTATGCCTTTTATGCTGCATGTTTAATTTTTTTTGATGTGTGCAGTGAAGAGAAGGGATGAAGCCATATTTTGATGTTGGTTAAACTACAGTTTCATCCATATAGCCTAAAGAAGTGATATCCAATTCTCAGAACTGAGTAAAATATGGAGTTTTCTTTATATGAAAAACAAAACTTCAGTTGGGGCCAGGGGTGAGAGGAGGCATGGGGGTGGCGGATGGTGGGAGCCGGAGAGGAGGCCACGGAAACCATCAAACAGCTCCTGCGCGTTTGCACACGTGGCCCCGCTGACCCTCTGTCAGCCGTCCTGCCGGAACCAGCCTCGCGGCTTTGCTCTCACAGTCTTCATGTCCATCTCTCTGCTTGGCCTCTCAAAGCGAAAGGACTAGACAGAGGCTCTGTGTGGGCAGGGAGTGTGCCTGTCTTCTTCAACAGTAATACCTCAATTTATGTTTGTTGAATGACTGAATAATGAACTAAGGGAGCCATAATGTTAATTACAGGCGGTATTAATGAAAACTCGGAGAACATGACTTGGGCTCTTTTTCATTCTTTGATACTGCTTTTCAGACTAAAGAAGAAGAAATAAGAAAAAAGCTACGGAGTGACCGACTTTTGCCCCCAGCTGATCATTTAGATTCCGCTGAGCCTACTGGGGCTGAGGAGCCATTTGCCAAAGGACTTAACCCTATGAGTTCTGCGGTGTGTGACCCATCTGACCTGCAGGGAGGAAAGCCTTTGAAAAGGAGAAAGAGCGAAAGTGACATGCCCTCAAGAGATAGAAACTACAGTTATGAAGGAATTGGGGTGGTGGAGTCAGACGTGTTCTACAACCAAGCAGATGACGTATTCTAGTAATCCGTTTTATGTGAATTTCGTGACAAAGAATCCATTTCTCCCCTAATCGTGACATTCTTAGTATGTCTCATGTTTTTCTTTGATGGCTTGACCGCATTGGCAGGAGGTTAGATGAGTAAATTAAATGGTTAATGGCTATGCTAAAAAGGGGAGGGGGGAGGAGGTAGACTTAATGACCTTTGATATTATCAAGTTGGCATCCTCCTTTATTGTGGCTTCAAACTTTGTGAAGATGCTTGTAACTTAGGACTACCTCCCGGCTCACATTACTGTGTTTGTGCCAAATGAAACCCTTCCTTTTCGCTCATGCCCCTTGGCTATGTCTACGCCCTGAGGGTCTTCGAAGACAAAATGCATGGATCTGCACTGTTTTAATGATCTGTACGCTCCATATGCTGTATGTATGCGTATATATATATATATATTTTTTAATTCTCTTTGTATTATGAAGAAGTAAAAAAATATCTTAGAGTTGGTTGATTACAGTTTTATCCATATAACTTAAGGAAGCAATATCTAATACTCAGAACTAAGTAAAGCGACTCTAAGGTTGGGAAGAGGTCCAGCGGAGGAGGTAAGCGGAGAGGAGGCCCTAATGCCAGTGCTTTACTTCCTCATGGGCACCCTGAGATAAAGAGTTTGAGGGTCCTCAACCTATTGGAATTATACTTTGGTTCTTCTCTCTCCCTTACCACCCATATCCAAACAATCATCAGTTCTATGAGTCTATATTCTAAAGATCTCCTGTATCCATTTTCATACTTTTTCCCCGTCACTGCATAATATAGACCACACTATGATCAGTCAGCTGGATTACTTCAGCAGTTTCTTTGATATTTATGCAACCGTCCTCTACTTAAAATCCTTCGTCAGTCCATTTTACCATCAAGATAGAGTCAAGACTCCTTTTTGTGACTGGTGAGGATTTCACCAGTGCCTTTGCAGCTGCTCCCCAGCGCTAGCATCACTGCCTCAGCTCCACCTCAGATCATCAGGCATTAGATTCTCATAGGAGCACCAGTCGCTGAAGCCAAAAATGTTGGAGACCGCTGCTACATGACAACTGTGTATTTTCTTAGTGAGACCATCTACTTTAACAGGATGGGAAGAGACACAAAAATGTAGGACACCTGGATACCAGAAACTGCTGTGAAGTTCTAAGTATATTACTACTCACAAAACCATCTGAGGGGTGGGATCAAAGAAACAGGTTCAGAGACTCTAAGCACTTCCCACCTTCACAGAGCTCTAGCATCAACTGGTGATGAAGCTTGTCTTTGAACCTGCTCTGCCTCTAAGAAGCTGTCAACCCCATCCCTGCAACATTTAAAGAAAAAAAGTAAATGTGACTTTTTCCCATGAGCTCCTTCCTTCCTTCCTTCCTTCCTCCCTCCCTCCCTCCCTCCCTCCCTCCCTCCCTCCCTCCCTCCCTTCCTTCCTTCCTTCCTTCCTTCCTTCCTTCCTTCCTTCCTTCCTTCCTCCCTTCCTTCTCTTTCTTTCAAAGGATGGTTTATATTGACTATAATGGAAAAGACTGAGTTTTCTAAAATATAGCCCCTGGGATTATGTTAATTTTATGTGTTGAAGTAACACGATTTATTTTCTCATTCTTAAAACATAAAGCTTTGAACCAGGGTATTTCAACTAAAATCAAACCACAACCTTCAGGAAGTTGTGAGTTGGAAAGGCAAGGTTAAGTAAATGTCTCTGTATTATTTTAATTGGAGGCAACTGGAAAATGCCTGTGTACATTCCTTGTAAAAGATGGACTTGTTGTGTCAAATAGAAGATAATTTGATATCTAGTAAATCCTCTATTTTTTGGGGGGGCGGGGTGGGGGGTAGTTACCTTATGAATAACATATTTATAATAATATTCAAAGGTATATTTAAAAATATTTTATATATATTAAAAATAATACACATCGTAAGTTTCTTATGTTAACAAAAGTGATTTTGTAATCACAGAGACAAAAACAGAATATAATAGATATTGCTGTAGTGACTACCAGTGATTTATGACTGTGCCTATTTCTGTGTTTGTTAGTCCTTTATCAGTAAATAGCTAGTATTTGAAGGAGTAATTGTATGAGAAGTACTGCATTCTAAAGATGTGTAATGCTGTGGTGTGTCAGCAGATAAATCACATTAGCACCCACATAACCTGTATCCATTGTGCCTTCTTGTAGGACAATGGAATCTATATCTCAGGAGGTCAATAAAGGGTATTATTTAAAAATAAACTGTAAGTGATGACGACTATAGTCTCTCTGTGTCACTTGTATTTGTTTTTTTAAAACTGCCTCTTTAAAAATTACACAAGTAATATGTAACAGGAAAAACTAAAAAAACATAATAAGCAAAAAACATCAGGAATCCAATAATTTTTCCGTCCCACCAAGATAACTGCTAGGAACATTTTACTCTATGTACTTCAACACTTTCTCCTTGCAAAAATGGACTCATACTGGACAAGCTGTTTTATAACTTGCTTTCTTCACTCAACAATATAGTATCTCTCCATGTAAATAAATCTGCTTCCACAGTATCATTTTTAATGATGGGACGTTGTTTAGTCCCCCTGCCATTTCTGGAGGTTCCCACAGTTAAGGACAGTCAGACCATATGTTTCTGGTTCTGTTTTTAAAATGTTGACAAGTGAAATAGATTGAACATTCCCCCCATAAATCAGAACAGTCTGAACCCCTTGGAGTGCAGAAGCTGCCATGCTCGCTCTACCAGCATACCACTTCCCATTGTCTTTATTCTAGGTCGCTGGCCTCCGGTGACGGTGACAGTGCTGGTGCTGGTCTGAGAGTTCAGATGAATACTGAATGTCAGATGGAACCAGTTTTGTAAATCCACCTACAGGCTCTTCTCTTGTTTAGGAAGTTGAATTCCTCTCATCATAGTTTCTATTCATTACACTGAGATCTCAAGCATCCTTCGAAAGCTCACGTAATAAAAGGAAATACAATGACAGTTATGTCTTATGTCTGAGTTGGTTTCTCATTGATCAGAAATGAAGGCTAACCACATTTGCAATGTGGTATTGACAGAAAAGTGTTTGTAGTTGAGGGTCTGAAACCTTTTCTCATGTCATTTAGAAACAAGAAATTTAAAAAAAAAGAAAAACAAGAAATTATAGTCAGAAAAATAAAATGATTGGCTATTTTAAGTACAAAATGTAGTCATGAAAGCAGTAATTTAATTTCTAGCAATTAATAAATTTTCTCGCTACATTATGCAAGTCAATCCCTAAAACAAACACAATATATCATTTCAAAATGTACATGACAACAATTTATGCTTTTCCTGCTTTATTTAAAATAAACAGTAATGCTCATTTGTTAAGTGGGAGAGAGGCTGTACGGAGGATTATCATTTAACCAAACCTTATTTACTGATTTGTGGGATTGGTCTGCGCAGTGGTTTCCAGAGTGTCTCTCTCTCTCTCTCTCTCTCTCTCTCTCTCTCTCTCTCTCTCTCTCTCTCTCTCTCTCTCTCTCTCTCTCTCTCTCTCTCTCTCACACACACACACACACACACCCCTAGCAGCATTGGCATCACCTGGGAATCTGTAATAAATGCAAATTCTCAGGCCTCACCCTAGACCTTTTGAGGGGTGAGGCCTGAGAATTTGTGGGGCTCACCGGATCTGGGAATTTACAAGCCCTCCAGGTGGTTCTGACCTCAAAGTTTGCCCTATGCTTTGCCTTTACTTTGCAGGCATACCAAGCCATGCCCACAGTAAACACCCCACTCAAGACTAGAGGCCATTTTTCAGCATGCCCAGATACCCCTGTCTCCAAGGGTCCAGCAGAATATTTACCAAAAATCAGTAATGTTTACTCCAAAACCTATTAATGCTATTTGTACTGACTATTAGAGTTAATTTTGAATAGCTTTTTTAAAGTGGTCTATAAACAAGTAGATAAGATTATTTTTAAAATCTTTGAAGCTTCTACACATAAAACGTACAAATTTCATTTTCCATTTTAAGGAAACTAAAACTGCAATTGTAGATAATGCACTGTGCATGTGGTTTAAGTAAGAATTTCGATCATACCTTGTATTGTATCAAAGTATTTTCAAATGAAAACATATATAAATCTTTTTAGTTAAAATAAAATATTTAGGGTATATATGCATTGTTTGTTAAGACTCCCTACCTACTTAACTGTTTTTAACTAAATAATAATCTCTCAGAGCTGATTGCATCTATTGTATTTAAAGAAATTTTATAACATAATCCTTAATTATTGATCAAATATTTTAAAATATTTTTATTTAAAATCAGTTCTTCCTGACAGGTCATTCAAAATTGCTGAACATACTTTAAAACTGCTTAAGGGGATTTGCAATTCTAAAAATGTTGGAAGATGCTATTATTTAACCAACCCCTGTTGTTGGAGGTTTGGGTTATTTTCAATTTATTGATATTATAAGTTGCTGTAAATAGGTCTAAGGTCAACATAGAAATGCTAGGTTATTAAATTAGTTTTAATTTTATCTCATACATTCTATAAAATGGAAATTTTCATTCTGGACTTTATGTCTACCATTATAAGAATTTGACAATGCAGGGAATTGCCATTTTCACAGAAATATTGTGACAATGAGTGACTGCTTGACGACTCAAAACCATTTGTTTAATTTTCTCCAAGGAGGGGTTGCTTATTCCTTTGTCCTTCCAAACTTGTTGAAATCTGGCATCTTGAATGCTGAAAATCCACAACAGAAAAACAAACAAACAAGCACTCACCAGCTGCAGCAGCTAATGAAGAGAAATTCATTTCGACTTCAGCCCTCAGCTCAAGGTGAACGATTGCTGGCCTGCAAATCGGTTGCTAGAAAGACTGACATCTCCCATATAACATACAGTACAGCAAAGGGAAAAAGCAATGTTTGTGGCAGATGGTCTGGGACACTGGCTTGGCTAAAATATTACATTCCACTCTCAGTAATCTAAAAAGTTGTAGGTTAAGAATGATCCAATCATCGGTGATCTCATGTCACTCAGCCTGCTATTTCATATGATTGAGGTGCATTTCAGGACCTGCATAGGCAGCACTCCCTGAGGCAAGTGAAGACAGTGAGGAGAGGAGGGAAAACATGGCTGTTGGGGGGGGGGGGCACCGGGACCCTCACAATCTGTCCCAGGACCCCCAGCAGCCAGCCGCCTGACCCCTCCCAGAAGTGGCTGCTAATTAACTGTCTCTTCCCTATATCCCACATCGCCCCCGTATGATCAGTAAATTGTTTTCAGTATATTTTTTCTCCTTCTTCATCTGTCTTGAGTTAAAAGTTTTAGCACTAATGTAATGGCTAGGGGGAGAGCCAGAAGAGAGAGAGAGAGCAATTAGGGGGATTGTTTTATAAACTATATAAATGTCTAACCAATGTACTGTATACTTGAAACAAATAAAATTTTTTAAAAAGTTTTAGAATGATTTTAGTACTACTTCCTCCGATTCCCAGTTTTTCTGAGATAATTTGGTACTTTTGATTTAATATTGTTAAGTATGTTCTTTTGCTTCCAGAGTCCACATTTCCACTTATATACAGATTCCCTGACAGTCTACCCTTATTCATTTAGGTGGATCGATAACATCTGTTTGGGTTTGAGGTCTCATTAGAGCATTTCCCTGAGAAAACGCCTCATTTAGGCCCACTTAGGTGATATAATCTCTGAATTCACGCTTACTTTCAAGTTTCTTGGACTTTGTGGTTTATAATCAATTTCTCTCGCGAGTCTGTAGGTTTGATTCTACTGTCTTTTAGCTTCTAGAGTTACACATGAGAAGTTCAATGCCAGTTAATTATTTTACTTTGGGAAGTGATTTTCTTTGTGCCTGAAGCTTTTGTGATTTTTTTCTTCTTTTTTTGAATTCAGGAATTTTATTGGGATTTCCGAGACATGTCCTTTCTCATTCATGCAGTTTAGAAATAAGTATGCCCTTTCAATCTGTAGGACATCAATATTGATATGACTGACAGAAATTTTCTTTGATTATATTTTAAAGTATTGCTTCCCTTTCTAGAACTCTAATACAGAATTAAGTGTTTAGGCTTATTCTCCAAATCTCTTATCTTCTCTTTTGATATATACTTTTTTCCCCTCAGGTCATTGAAAAGTTCTTGGACTTGCTTTTCCAAGCCCAGTAATTTGGCTCTTCATGATAAACTTCTCATCTTCTGTTTATCTTTGGAATTGCTTAACTGGTAAATTCTGTCTTTTAGCTTCATAAATGCTTCTCTGTGTTACTGATGACCCCTTTTATTCTGATTTTATTTTTTTCCACACTAAATTGTTGTCTGTCTCCTCCAGCATCCTCATTTTCTTGGGCACGTCCTCTATTTGTTACAACTTGTCACTCTGTCTTTTGTGACCTTCCTTAGGTGAGAGTTGTTGTTGCTACTGTTGTAGTATGTCTGATTGGAGCACCCAGGTAAGATAGTTTAAATACTCTAAAAGGCAGCAGTCACAGGAAGAAGGAGTCAAACCAATCTTCATTCCAGGGAGTTTCACATGTAGAAGTCAGACCGACCCCCCACCCCACCCCGCCCCGCCCTTATTACTAAATCATATTTTATAATCTCTTTATTCTTTTTTAGTTAAACTTTTTTATTTTAGAGTTGTATAAAATAGAGCGATCCCATGGACCCTATACTCTGTTTTTTCCAGGGATAACATCTTGTAAAATTATAGATTAATGTTACAACCAGGATATTGATACAGGTATAGTGAAGATATAGGATATTTTCATTACTACCAGGATCCTTCATGTTGTCTTTTAGAATTTTTAATTATAGTTTAAAAAACAACATAAAATTTAGCATCTTAACATTTTTAATTATAAAGTTATGTAATGTTAAATGTATTCACGTTGTTGTACAACTGTCTTTACTATTGATGGCTTCTTTGCACTACGGTCTTTGGCAAATATTAAGCACCTACTGTTTGCCTGACCTTGTACTAGATACAGGTAGGATGGGCATGTCACAAGAAATGTTTACGATGCATATCTGATTGCAGAAAACTTTAAGTTAATGGGGTAGGGGAAACACACGTACACGTGAAAACATAACAAAATAGATTGGATATGCCCCAAAATATAAATTTTAGAATAATTAGACAATTCTTCTATCTCATTCCTGCTTCCTTCTCCCTTATCCTATGGTGTGCCTATTTTTAATCTTCCCCAAACTCGGCTTCCCTTTTCTTATACATCCTTCTTTTTTCTCTCTTTCCTAGATATTTCAGAAACCAAATTTTGTAAAATTGAACCTCTTGTGGAGTTCGAAAGTGATTATCTAATTAATAATGGTGCACTACGAACTTTTCTATTTTTTTTCCATCCTCCATGATATTCTTGAGAATCTCAAGGACTTTCCTTAGGAGTTTCATCCTTTTGTAGTTACGTGTTTTGTCTTTGTCCAGCAGGTGACGCTAAAGGATAGTTAATAGAAGTTAATAACCTTTCCATTGCAGAATAAAAATCTTTTGGGTTTTACAGCATTTGAGTCATTCGACTTGATTTCATAATAACCACAATTTTGGATGGTCTATCCCTTGAATATTTTAGCTCCTGGATCACTATTGCACTCTCGAACACTCCTCTTGTCTTAATTCTTCCCACATCCTTACTTCTCAGTTCCTTGACTTTCTCACATCCGTATCTCTTCCCGTTGGAGACCTCAGCACGTTTTTCTTCTAATTTCTTCTCTTTTCTGTCTACATACTCACTTTTGATGATTTCATCCGGTCTGATGGCTTCAGATACCATCTATATGCGGATAAATGTCCAGTTAATATCTTCAATGCAGACATCTTCCCTAAAGTCCAGGCTCCACCTGGAAGTCTCATCAGCATCTCAACTTAACCTCTGCTAAATAATGTTCTCTGCTTCTCTCAAAGCCTTTCCCATCTCAGTGAATGGCAACTCTACCTCTCTATGGCTCCAGGCCCCAAACTGGGATGTCATCCTTGACTTCTCTCTTTTACATTTTCTGTCCAGTCCTTTAGTAGATGCTGTCAGCTCTTCTTTCAAAATACATATAGAGTCTGACCACTCCTCACCAGCTAACTATACTCTTAAATTTCTTGTTTAAACCCCAGCAGTCCCTCACCTGGCTTATTATCACATCATTTCCAATTCATCGCCCTGCTTCTGCCCTGTCTCCCTGCACCAGGCCGTTTGGAAGACAGCAGCCAAGGTGACCCTCTTAAAACATAAAAAGAGATTCTGCCACTTTTATCATCAACATGACAAAGATTTCTCATCTCACACTGAGCTAAAGCCAAATAATGACAATGGCCTACCAGGCCATATATGACCAGCCCCAACCCCCACCCTGTGTTCTCTTGGACCTCAGCTCCTAATACACTCCTCTCGCTGGCTCTGCTCCAGCCACACTGGTCCCTTGCTATTCATCAGGCATGTCAGTGTGTTCCCACCTCAGAGCCTTCGCACTTTGTGTTCCCTCTACCTAGGAGGCAACTTCTTTAGACGGTTGCACAGTCACTATTCTGCCTCCTCTAGCTCTTCCCTGACCACCTGGTTTAAAAGCATAGTCTCACCACTCCCATAATTCTCTAGCCTGATTCTAGCTTTATTCTTCTCCACAGTGATTTACAAACACACACGCATTTGTTTTGTTGACTGTCTTCAACTAGAATTCAAGATTCATGAGGGCAGAGAATTGTGTCTGTTTTGTTCACTGCTGCATCCCCAAGGGCACATGACTGGCCCTCAGTACAAACTTGTTGGATGAGAGAATAAATGAATAATTGCTCTACATTGAATTAGTGGTTGAATTTAGAATATTTCTAGACACACAAATGCCACCAAACACTTGTGAAGTATAGTACTTTGCCTTTCTGAAGCATAAGCACAGGCAGATATACAAGTCTTTGGTCAAGGTTTTATTTTCTTTCAGGGTTCTAATAATTTTTCATTTTCTATTTACAGTTGGCATACAATATTATATTAGTTTCAGGTGTACAATATAGTGATTAGATACTTACATGACTTATTAAGTGATAACCTCGATAAATCTAATACCTATCTGACACCAAACATAGTTATTACAAAATTATCAACTATATTCTCTATGTTATACTCTACAACTCCATGACCATTACCAGTTTGTACTTCTTAATCCCTTCTCCTTTTTCACCCATCCTCCAACCCCTCTCCCACATGACAACCATCAAAATGTTTTCTGTATCTATAAATTTGTTTCTGTTTTGTTTGTTGGCTTATTTTGTTTTTAGATTTCACATATAAGTGAAATCATGTGGTATTTGTCTTTCTCTGTCTGACTTACTTCACTTAGCACAATACCCTCTAGGACTAGGTCTATCCATATTGTTGGCAAATTTTCATTCTTTTTATGGCTGAGTGATATCCCATGGTATACATGTATCACTTCTTCTTTATCTATTTGTCCATCAATGGGCACTGGGGTTGCCTCTATACCTTTGCTACTGTAATTAATGCTGCAAAGAACATATGGATTCACACGTCCCTTCAAATTAGTTTTTTGAGTTTCTTCAGATAAATATCCAGAAGTGGGATTATCGTGTTCTTTGTCTCTCGTTATAGGCTTTGTTCTAAAATCTATTTTGTCTACTATAAGTATTGCTACCCCAGCTTTTTTCCTCCATTTCCATTTTCATCAAATATCTTTTTCCATCCCATTACTTTTAGTCTGTGTGTGTCTTTCTATCTGAAGTGAGTATCTTATAGGTAGCATATGTAAGACAATGGTTTTCTTATCCATTCAGCCACCCTCCTGTCTTTCGATTGGAGCATTTAACCCATTTACATACAAAGGAATTGTTGATAGATATCTAGTTATTGCCATTTCATTATTCATATTTTGGGGCTTCTTTTCTTCCTCCTCCTTCTCCTCCCCCTTCTATTTCCCCTTCTTCTTTTCCCCTCCTCTTCCTCTTTAAGAATTCTCTTTAACATTTCTTATAATACTGGCTTGGTGGTGATGAACTCCTTTTGCTTTTTCTTGTCCGGGAAGCTCTTTGTCTGTCTTTTGATTCTAAATGATAGCTTTGCTGAATAGAGTAATCTTGGTACAAATTTTTGCTTTTCATTACTTTGAATATTTTGTGTCAATTCTTTCTGTAAAGTTTTTGTTGAGAAATCAGCTTACAGTCCTGTAGGAGCTTCCTTGTAGGTAACTAACTGCTTTTTCTTTTGTTGCTTTTAATCTTTGGTATTTTAATTATGAAGTGTCTGGATGTTGGCCTCTTTGAGTTCATCTTGTTTGGGACTCTCTGCATTTCCTGGGCTCATATGTTTATTTCCTTTGAAAAACTTTGGCAAGTTTTTCATCATTATTTCTTCAAATATGTTTTCAATCCCTTGCTTGCTCTCTTCTTTTTCTGGTTCCCCTATATGAGAACATTGGTATGCTTGATATCACAGAGGCCCTTTAAACTATCCTCATTTATTTGGATTCTTTTTTCTTGTTGCTGTTCTGAGCGTGTATTTTCTGCTACCTTATCTTCCAAATTGCTGATTCGATCCTCTGCTTCATCTAATCTGCTATTTCCTGTAATGTATTCTTCATTTCAGTTATTTTTTTTTAATGTTTTCTATCTCCATTTTTCTGTTTTCTATCTTTTTTTTTGAAGTTCTCACTGGGATCATTGAACATCCTTATAACCAGTGTTCTAAACTCTGCATCTGATAGGTTGCTTATCTCCTTTAGTTTAATTCTTTTTCTGGGGCTTTGTTCTGACCTTTTACTTGGGACATGTTTCTTTCTCTCCCCATTTTGGTTGCTTCCCTGTGTTTGCTTCTATGTATTAGGTAGGACTCTTGTGTCTCTTAACTTAATAGAGTGGTCTTATGTAGTAAGTGTCCTGTGGGGCTTAGTAGTGCAGTCTCCCTGGTCACCTGAGCCAGGTGCTCCAGGTGTGTCTCTTGTATGGGTTTTGTGTGCCCTCCTATTGTAGCTGAGCCTTGATTGCTGTTTGCTCATCAGTGAGAGGGATTGACCCTCAGACTGATTGGTTGTGAAGACTGGCTGTGACTACAGTGAGGGAGCTGTTGTGCAGGAGCTGACCCTATGGAGCAGGATTCACTTTATCCGGGCTCTGGTGCCTTGCCTAATCTGCCCGTTGGATGTGTCATTTGTGGAGATGGTTAGGTGGGGCTCTGGTGTGGTCTGAAGCTGCCCACCACGTGTGCTGGTTCTGGGGCCTCTTGGAAGGCACTCTGGTGCAGGCCAAGGACAGCTGCTGCCTTTCCTTGCTGGGTGCCACTTGGTATGAGCTACAAAGTGATCTGCAGATGTTTGCCACTTGTACTAGGCTTGGAGGTGCCTGGTAGAGGCTACGCTGCAAACTGAGGCCAGCTGCCACTAGTGCCAGGTTTGGGGGGCTGCTTAACAAGAGATATAGGGCGTACTGAGGCCAGATGCTACTTATTTGGGGTTTGTGAACCTTATGAGAGATTTTAAGAAAATCTGCAGCATGGGCCAAGACAGCTGTTTGTATTGAAAAGCCACTGGAAGTGACTTGGGTTGGCCCAAAGTTGGGTGGGGCAGGGTATCAGGGAATCACCAGGGCAGAGTGAATGGTGTTCGCCAGGTTCATGAAGACGCAGTATGGCTTTCACCTGTGTGTGCAGGCTGGGTCCGGGGAGGACTCAACGGAACAACAATGGCTTCTGCTAGAATTTCTGTCTGGGAGAAAGCTGCCCCTTCAGCCCTCGCCCTGAAGCCAGACAATTCAGCTTCCCGTATGTCCCTGGTGCCTTTCGAGCTGCTGTCTCAGTGCTGGAGTTCAGAGCGAGTGAGCTCATGTTCAGGCACTTCATGAAAAATGCCTGAGATTCCAACTCAGCCAAAATCTCTGCTGGTTTTCACAGCAAGACGTTGTGGGGACTTAATCTTCCTGGCACTGGAGCCTGGTATGGGGCTGGGACCCCTCACTCTTCAGGGGAGAAATTCTGCAGTCAAGATATCGCTCCCAATTTTTAATTGACACATGTGGGTATGAGACCATCTTGTTCTGCTTCTCCACCCCTCCTACCAGCATGGTTTCTTCTATATGTTCTTAGTTATAGGACTTCTGTCTAGCTGACTTCAGGGGATTCTTGATGGTGGGTCTTCTGTAGTTATAATTTCGAGGTGGCCATGAGATGAGGCAGGCACAGCATTTACCTACTCTACCATCTTAACCAGAAGTACTTCTGAAGGCTGGGAAGTCTAAAGTCAAAGAAGATTTAGTATCTGGTGAGAGCCCACTTTGGTTCATAGATTGCCCCTTCTAGCTATAACCTCATATGGCAGAATGAGTAGTCCAGGTTTTATTAAAAGAAAAGATTTAAACTCAGATGCTTTTGTAAATCATTTACTCACATATGTTCTGCCAACAATCCCCTTTCCTTGATCCAGCTTTTATCTGAATGTGCAACTCCTAATGGCATACATTCTACAAGGCTGAACTCAATGATATGTTTTATAAAATACCAGAAGTGACAGGGAAACATCTTTACCCTTAGAATCATCTATAAATTTAGGTTTCCCAGTCTAGCCAATATTTTAGAAACTTATGAATGGAGGACTATAATTCACCTTTTTGAATCACACTAAATGTCTCCTGTGACCACTTAAGTGTCTGTAATCTTTAAGATACTTGCATTAATCTTAATTTTGAAAAAGATTTGGTGCCTCCATCTTCCAAATTATAGCATGTTCTATATTTCAAATGTGGAGAGTACTATTAAGTCATTTCTCTGGCTTTTTGTAGGGTGAAATAATTACAGTTTATTTGCTCAAAAGAGTGAGAGCACACCCAAACTCCCTTTTGTACCAACTAGATTTAAAATGCTAAGGCCTTTTGGAGAGGGTCGAGTAAGGAATGGTCAAAGTGGCATTAATTCTCATGAAGACAACGCAGTGGCCTAAGGAAATTCATTTTAGAAATCTGCATATTTTCTAATGTGAAGCCCTGAAAACAGTTTCTAAATCCGACTAACTGTACCCAGTTCCCATCTAAAGAGCGATTCCATCTTTTCACTTTAAGTACTTTCACGCTTTCAGGCAAAAGTCAACAAAGTCTTCACTTATATAGTTTGCCCTTGGCTGTTTAGTATTTCATATAACAAGTATTAATTTAGCATGTATTTTGTGCTGGACGGTGTTCTAGGTCTTAGGGATGCAAAGACTACAGGGATAAAGAGGATAAAAATTAGCGTTCTTTATAGAGGTTTATGATGAATTGGAGAAATATGCAAACAGAATGTCAAAATGCAATGTGATGCATTCTAAATGAGAGCACAGAGGAAAGGAGAGAAAGAAACTCTAAAGGGTTCTGTGAAGATTTCTTGGAGAAAATGACATTTTTAAAGCAGAATCTTGACTAATGAGTGGGAGTCTACCCCAATGTAGAAATAGACAAAAGAGACTCTGACTGAGCGTGTATATACAGAGACCGAAAGTATGAAAGAACATGGTATGACGGTAGAACAGGGAAACGTTCGATGTGCCTGAACCAGAGACACGACGTGGAAGGCGATGTCCCTGGAAAAGCTGACCTACATGCCTGTTTACCCCATCAATGGTTGGGCTTTATCCTGTAAAAGTAATAGGGTTTTAGCCAATGGATGAATGCACCAATGTTTTAGGATGATCACTCCAGCAGAGCACCTCCTGGAGCCTGGCCTCAGACTAGCAGCGGCAGCAGCATCTGGAAACCTGATAGAAATCCACATTCTGGCCCCAGCCCTGACTTCAGAATCAGAAATTCTGGTCATGGGACTTGAGAATATGTGTTCCGTTAAGGCATCCAGCTGACTCTTCAATGGTAAATTGAAGTTTGAGAACCTCTGTTCTAGTAACAGTGGGGAGAATGAAGCGGCATAAAGGCAGATGGAAGCTCTATAGATTGTTCCAACTAGCTCAATGCTTGGCTCTGCTGAAATTAACCAGCAATCTCCCTCAATTACTATTCCTTGAAATTATTCGCTCAACCTCTATTCCGATGTAGAATCCCTGTACCTTAGAATTAAAAACATTCTTTAATAAAAAAAAAAAAAAAGCTAAAGGCATGAGTTTGGGCTGGACGGGATGCTGGACAGAGAGACTTTTCTGAAATCTTAGCAGGAAATGAGCCAAGGATATCTGGAGCAACAGTTCTCAAATCTATCTGGGTAGTTTTTTAAAAATATAACTTCTGAGTCCAATACTCAAGTTAGCAAACAGAATCAGCATCCTGTTTTGGGCTCTTCTTTCTCCGCAGTTCTTATGTCTTCTTTGAATTTTGTGCTTTTTTGAATCTTCTGTCTTGCTAAGATGGTTCAACTACTTGCAGTTTTTGAGGATTTCTGCTAAATATCACCTCCCTTCTTTACAGTGGAAGACAAACTTACAGCATCAGACTTGGGAGGGGCTGTCAATATCCAGAGACCTATGGCTCACAATTCATAAATCCCCTGGAGAACAAGCAGTTTTTGTTTTTATTTTCATTTTGTTTTGTTTTGACTCAGGCTCAACCTTGAGTAAAAGAAATTAGAATTCCTAGGAGTGAAGTATTTCTAAAATGCTCCCTATGTGATCGTAATGAACTAGCACTAATCACTGCAAAAGTAGTCCATCACCTTCATTTTAGTAAGAAGTCATCAAAAAAGAAAGATCCTAAGGTCAATAAGAAGCACGTTATATAACCTGAATGTATTAAAATGCTTAAAAGGTGGAGAAGGATGATTACTAAGGAAAGATCATCATATTTAATAATGAGAATGATACTGTTGGACTTACAGGCACAGGTGGCTGAACAAAGCCAGCTATTAGAATCTCTCCCCAATAACTAAAGCAAAAAAACAAGATATTAAAAACAAACACAAACGCTAAAAGGAAGCAATAAAAATGTATCAGGCATAATTAAACAAACAAACAAAAAAAGGAACGACTTTATGTCATATGCTTTGAAAAAGAGGCAACAAGAGAAGGAACAAATGGTTCTGGAATGGTATAATGCGATGTGGATCCTGAGTGCTTCTCCACCAGAAGCCTTGCTGAGGAAAGCTGTGAATGAGGCGACAACATCTTGAGCTTTCTCGTTAACACTGTCCAATTTGCAAGGAAATGGACCAAAGGCATGGATTGGCATCCTTGGGGACAGTTGTAGAAGAGCCCTCCAGATTAGAAACCTTTATGTCCCTTCGGATCTTTGAAAGATGTTAGGACTACAAAGCTTCTCTCCTTCTAAGACATTGTGTTAAGTTGGAGTGATAAGCTAAATCTCATGGGAGTTAGATATATTCCTTGCTGTATGGACTTGACCCTGCTATATTTTATAGAATTTCAAAACACTTTTAAAATTCATGATCCCTGGGCTCAGACTTCAGTCCCAACTTGTTTCTACTTTCACCCTCTTCATACCAGCAGATTACAGAAAATTGAACTAAAAGTAACACTTAGCCTTAAAAGTGGAAAGGCACAATAAACTGGTCTCAAAATAAGGTGGAGAACATGTCAAATAGAATCCATTACACAACATAAGAGCAATTAGACATTTGAGCAGCACTGTCTATTTAAAGCACGCATAATTCCCGCCTGCTCGACAGGTGTTCTATGACTAAAAACTAAACTAAACTAAAAAGTGAAAAGAAGAGAGAATACAAAAGATGGGCAAAGAACCCAGTCTAGAAGAAAACAACCCAAAAATTAGATTTCTCATGAGTGCATCCTACTAAAGACTTTATTTAAAAATAATAATAATAATAATAATAATAATAATAATTCAAGAAGATTCTAATATTGCTCAAGACAAGGGGTGAGATATAAACCAGATCCTAAAGAGAAAAGAATTGAGTATGGGATAAGTAGGGCTTTATTGTGATAATGAGTAAAAGAAGAAAATCAGAAGTATGAGGGTTTATCTGAGAAAAGAGAGGAAATTATGATTATTATTTTTTTTATTATGAGAAGGAACCACTGAGTATATTTGTAGGCTAAAGATAAGAATAAAAAATACAGAGACTTATCAGTCTTTAAAAAAAATAAGGAGATTCTGACACATGCTGCAAGGTGTATGAACCTTGCTAAGTGAGACAAGTCGGTCACTAAAAAAACAAATGCTGTGTGACCCCCTTATATGAGGTATCTTAAGTAGTCGAACTCATAGAAACTGAAAGCAGAATGGTGGTTGCCAGGGGCTGGGGAGATGTTGGTCAGTGGATACAGAGCTTCAGCTTTACAAGATGAAAATGCTCTAGAGCTCTGTTGCACAACAGTGTGAATATACTTAACACTACTGAACACTTAAAAATGATTAAGATGGTAAATTTTATGTTATGCATTTTTATTACCATTATTAATATAAATAAATAAATAATCAATCAATCGATCTTAAGGGCCAAATTGCCACCTTTTATCATCTTGTTCTGAGTGTTGCTGCTTATCCGGTTAGAATGATTTCCGTCCTGACAGCAAGGAATTCCAATTCAACAAAGTGGAAATAAAAGCCAAAAAATGGAGGAAAATTAAAATTTACCAGCATCATTTGAGCCATTGGGTCAAATTTTACCAGAAACAATAAACTTTGAAATTTTCAGTTAGAAGAGACACCAAAACACCTTTTTTCCCTTTAAAAGAAAAGAAAAAAAAAGGGATTCCTATTAGATCCAGCGTGATTTTAATTATATCTTTCAGACCACAATGTAGAAAATAACTTGGACTAAATAATTTTTTAAATAATAGGTTAATAACTTTTCATAATAAGTCAATAATAGATTACAAGTACTCTATCACAACATAATCTTCATTTAGGTCAATGAGTATTAATTGATTGGTTGTGAATTGGCTCTGGCGCATTTTCTTTATAATCTAACAGTGCTGGCTGTGTTCATTAGCAGAAAAATGTACTGTGGCCTCTGTGTTGAGCAACAGCTTTGCTTTCTCATACAAAACCGTTTCAAGTCAACTGCAAAGCTCCAATATCCATATAAGTTCTGGAATTCTCACAGATGGATTTGCGAGATAATTCTTATTCATTTTGTAGCAATTCGCCTTCTGTGCACCCACTTTCCTATTTGGTTATTTTTTTTTTATCATTACTCAAGCTAGAGATTCTGGTCTGCCTGTAATGAGCCAGACATCCAAACTGCTTTTTAGGGTGGTCAGCAAGGCTCTCTAATTTTAAAATATCCAAAAATTTCAATTTGAAATGGGAGGCACCCTAGAATTGCATCAACTACAAGATGAATGGAATGGGTTTCTTATTTCTCCTCTGTGCAATACAAAGAGAAAACTTTCATTGGATTTAATTGTCTCACTTTTCATTGATCTCTGGCTCTTATAAGGAGGTGCAAGGTAGATAGTCAAAAAAATCAAGAGGTGTCTGTACTTGTAGTCACCTCTGTAGAAAATGACTAACAGCTATTCCAAAAGACAAATAGCTTAAAGAGCTGAAAACACTAGTGAGCCATTGTAAGCCGATCAGTATAGAAAGCAAATGTCTGGTGTGTCAGAATACCATTCTGTTAGGGGGGAAATTTTTTGGAATTGAAGATGTCCCAGATGACTTTTTTAAAAAGTCCGATTAAAATTTTAGTTTACAAACAACATTATAGCATGATTTGTTTAACATTAGAACATTTTCATTTCTACCTATTTTTATAATAGCTGATAAATATTCACTCAGTGGATATATACCATATATTCTTTTTAACCTTCTGTTTAATATTTTAGCTGTTTCTGATATCATACTACAAATAATCGGGATGAACATTTTAGTCCATTTAGATTTTCCTATATTGTGAACTATTTCATATAACGGATTCTCAGAAAAGGAATTATAGGGTCAAAGGGTAAGAATATTTTTATAGTTCTTGATTCATGCTGGTCAATCGATTTGCAAAAAAAATATTTAGTCAATTGAAGGTCAGTCTCACTTTCTCCCTATTAACACTGAATATCATTAAAATAATTTTTATTATAATTAAAAGAGAGGAAATGTTCTTTGTACATATATGACTACTACTGAAATTAAGCATTTTCTACATGTTCTTTATTAGTTTATTTCCCTTTTTGTGAATTGTTTGTTTATGCAATAGTTCATAAAGCAATGGATGAAATGAGGTTTTTTCTCAAACTTTCTGATGCCCTCAAACTCTTCCTTTCACTCATCTCCACGACCTGTTATTTCAGGCCAGAGAAATTCCCCTGATGCCCTACAGGGAAACTAAGTGAGGATATTCACATTGCCATGTGGTCCCAGGCAAATCCCAGGAGCCTCTATGTCACCCACTTCCTTCTCGCTGCCCTTTACCACCTATGAGAAATGATACTGCTATTTCTGCTCTTGGAGCACTTATTCCTGCAATCAGAAATCAGTGTTTCCCAACACTGACCGTGCATTAGAATCATCTGGAGAACTTTTAAAATTCCCAGTATCCAGTACATTCTGCACACCAGTTAAATCAGAATTTCTGAGGCTGGGATGTGGCTTTGGTGTTTTCAAAAGCCCTCTCGAGGATTCCAAAATACAGCCAAGGTTGGGAGCCATTGCTTTAAATCCACAGTCATAGGAGCCCTGTCAGACACTGAGAGGACGAGGGCCCATATGCAGTGGCTCCTGTCCTCGGGGACCTTACAGCCATGTGGTTTGAGTAGCAAAGCACTCTATGAGTGTTTTAAAAAGGAATGGTATATGTATATGCACATATCAATGTAAATATAATATATATACAGGTATATGCACACACATATATACAGACATATATATGGCACTTTATTAACTATAACTTGATCAACTTGTGACATCCACTTAATGAAATTTTTCTGCCTGCAGTTTCTGTCATTAAGATGTAAATTGTATAAAAACAAATTTGTTAAAAACACATGTAACAAAGGCTGAGAGAGTTTGTGATGATCTCTAAATTTTCTGTCACTATTAACTTAAAATATCAATTCTCCCTGTCAGAAACTATTTTCTCAGGACAAAGACCTTAAAGCAGGGGTCCACAAACCCCGCGCTGTGGACGGATATCTGTTGTGGCTTATTAGGAACCAGTCCACACAGCAGGAGGTGAACGGTGGGCAAGTGAGCAAAGCTTCATCTGTATTTGCAGCCGCTCCCCAGCGCTAACGTCACCCACTGCCTCAGCTCCACCTCAGATCATCGGGCATTAAATTCTCACAGGAGCACCAGTCCCTGGTACCAGTCCCTGGTACCAGTCCCTGGTTAGGTGGGGACCGCTGCCTTAAAGCACTATCAGATTCTGACTTGCTTGAGAAATGGTTGGTTATGTTCACTATGCTATATTTACTGAGGCAAAATATATGTGTACAGATTAGGAGAATCATTTAAAAAATAGAGACAAGAAGGGTTTTCACTTCATTTCTCTTAATAAGATATTTAAACTCATGTATATTTTACACTATCCCTCCCTCAGTACTTATCCCTTCACTAGGTGGTGCTCTGGACAAATTCATAAGCTGTAGGTTTTGTCACAGTTAATGTCCCTTTAGAGAAACAAGTCTCATTCTGTGACAGAAATGCCTATTCATCCATGGTCTGGATCTAAAGTAATCAGAAATGGTTTCCTTACCTTTTACTAATTAAGAAATAAAGTTAGGCCTGCTTGAACAATATTTATAACTATTAATTCAAATACTGTCTTTAGAATTTTAAAAATCTACCTTACCATTTTATTGAAATCTATTGCATTTCCCCCCAGTTATCTAGATAATTATAGGCTTTGAAATAGCTTCACAGGCTTTATCTTACAGATACTCAGTGCCTGCTTTTTCTATTAATGCCGATAATGAGATATAGCTCCTATCATCTATATATAAAGATCCAAACACACATTAGACCTGAGAGAATTGGATTTATTTTTATGGGTTAAAGCATCTGCATGTTATCCGAGACAGGACCAAATGGAAAGCATTCCTGACTCTCTCAACAGAAACAGGACCTTCCCTGGCCCCGGGCCCAGTGGTCGAACCCACGACCAGAATAAAACTCTGTACGATATTCAGCAAATGACAGGCCAGGCTCAGAAGCGCCACTCGGAGTGGATTGGCTGCCCAAAGCATTTGTGCTATTCTCAGAAAGCTCGATTAGAATTTCCAGAGGTGTCTGGTCACTGCCTTCCTTTAGCTATCCTGGAAAGGGCAGCATTCTTGGCCGTCCAAGAGGCCCAAACACCACATGCTATCCAGTGTCCATCTTTATCTAACCACAGAGCCTACCTTATGGATTCTCCTTGGCCTCTGTGTTAATAGAGATAGACCATTAGAATAAGTGTAGACTCTTCTGTTGTAAAACTGAGCTTGATACCAAGAGTCAGAGAAGGCCAAAGACATGTTTGCTTCCTTCCAGCACTAGGAGAAATGTCACTTCAGGAAAACTGGGTATTAATGAGCAAGGAAAACTACAGTAATATTTTATCTTTCCATTGGCATGACCTAGAGTTTGGCTGGTCTCTGATCCTGCCTCAGAAAATATGATGCTCTTGACATTCATAACAATTTCTTGGATGAGGATATTGGTGCCTGAGTGTTTACATGGAACTATTTCTGCTCTCCACTTGATTCTCTTTTCTGTCACCCTCTAGGGACTAAGCTAGCCAAGGGTAGGATTAGCCAGTCCCCTCACTGCACAAAGCAGAGTCCTTCAATCTGTTTTGGTGCTTTTACATAACATTGCTTCCTCCTTCTAAGAAATGATCTCCAAAGAACATGGGGTGTTGGAATGAATACATAAGTAAATATGGAAGGTAAAAGAAAGGAAAACAGGAACATCTACTAAGTCACAGCTTTTAGAAGAGAACGATATTTTGCTCAAGACAAACTTCTCACAATGCTGAGAAGTCTGAACGCATAACAGGCGGACACTTCACGTCAGAAGAGTGTTTTCCCTGTGTGAGACCAGCCACTCTGAAATGTCCCGGTGTTCATGTAAAACAAAATGTAGGGAAGGGAAGCTGCAGGGAAAGCGATGCCACTCGAAGTAAAGCCAATATGGATTGGGTGTGGCTCTTCCCAAACACCCTCTACCCTTCTTGTGCTGGCAGAGTGGAGCAAACCCAGATGAGAGAGTTAGATGACCCAGAAAAAAGAGTGAGGTCAGAGTATGGTTGGGATCAAATAGGCCTCTCCCAGTAATCATGCGCCAAACACTTTACATAGGTAGTCTCCTTTCATAATCGAAACAACCCCGTGTTTTACAAATGAGAAAAATCAAAATTTTAAAATGTCGAGTATTAGTCTATGGCCATGCTACCCTGAACAAGCCCAATCTCGTCTGATCTCGGAAGCTAAGCAGAGTCGCACCTGGTTAGTACTTGGATGGGAGACCACCTAGGAAGACCAGGTGCTATCGGTATAAAAAATAAATAAATAAACATAAACATAAATAAAAAATAAAATGTTGAATATTGTATTCAGCATCCCTCAGTAAGTGGCCAATTCTAAATGTGAATCCAAACCTTTCTGCCTTCAAGTCCCACTCTTTGCATTATATCCTAGCAAGAGGTCCAGGTGTGCTTCTTACTCTTATAGCCTTTGTCTTTGTCCTTCTAAGGTGGCAAAGAAGCATTCCTGAATGAAGTGCTAGCTACCCCCAAAGAAGCAAGACTTGTGAATGCAGAGGATAAGAAAAATTTTGCTCTATTAAGTAATGATTAAATGCAACAGAGTTGAGTCTAACAGTAAAAGCTGGTCTGCTTTTCTGTTGCAACCAACACTTGTCTTTTTGAAGGATGGTGACATATACTACCAATACTTACTCTTATTTTTCAAATATGGTGGCATAGCCTAGAACTACTTTTATCACCTTTCCCCCCTCAAACCTCAACTTTAGTTTCTTTGCAAATAACAGGTATATTTAAAACAGAACAGATTTTCTTGTGAGATACAATATTATAGTGCTTATTAATTCTATAGATTATCTGTAACACCAAATATTCTTTATTTAGCACAATAAAATTTAACACAGGATTTTAAATAGAATCCAACCCATTTTAATGAACTTGAGACAGCAGATGGATATTTCCACTTATTCCAGAAAGATTCTGTCAAAGGAAACAAACACCGTATTCAAATCATTAATTTCTTCAAAAAGAGACATATGCACAGCAAAATTATCACAAATTGAATTGCATAAAAGAGGAGATGACTTCGCTAGAGTCAAAGATCTCAAAATAATTTGATAAAGTATCTAAAGGAAGTGGACTTTCCAAATATCTGAGGGCCCTTGGAGCCAGGAGTCATGTCCTTGAACCAATCACAGCCTTTCCCTAGCATTTTCTTTTACCTTGAACAAGGAGAGAGTCAGTCCTGTTCTAGTTGTGGGAACAACAAGATGTAACATTTGGGCCAGTCACACGAAATTTGTAGTGATAATAACATCAACGACTAGAGAAAAGTGTAGACGACGGCCAGATCCCGGTGCTATCCGGGTCTCTCTCAAGTGGAGCTGCATGCATGCCCTCTCGCTGTTTGGCTGTTGGTTTCCTTTGATTACATAAGAAACCTCAGTATCCTATTAAATCCCTCTTTGTGCTTAAGCTAGTTTTAGTTCATCCTTTATCACATTCAAAGAAAAAAAAAGCGACGACTCATGACTAATATGTGATCAAACTGAAAATATGTGAACTATTTGTCTCAAGAAATTTCAGGACTCTATCAGAATTTCAGCTTCCTGATGCAAGGGGCCAACTTCTTTGATAGAGCTGCCAAATGCTTCCTACCTTAAAAGGGCTCTGTGAGATCTGAGCAAGATGAAAGTAGTCAGAGGATAGCCTTGTTGTGGATCAGACATTTACATAAAAGGAAAGCGCTCAGCACCTCTACACAGGGGCACTTAGCCTCGCTGGTGGAAAATGCTAATAGGAATCCAACACTCCGCCCCTGGGCTTGTGCACTGCCCAAAACGAAGCTGCACTGGTGAGCCCGTGAGACCCAAGCCTTTGAATATAGAGATGAAATTTTCAAAACAGTACTCAGCAGAGAGGTTGAGGGGATTCAATCACATTCAAGTCATGTCAATAATTAACAAGAACACTTAGACAGTTAGAGGATGCCATTTATATGAGTGAATGCCGCTAATAATTTCTTCCTGAACAGAAACATTGAACACCAGGCTATCACCTTCAAAACACTCTACAGCCAAGTCTCTGCGCAGCGTTCCCAGGCTCCTTAGAATCAGGTCTCTCCGTAGGGAGGAGCAGGGGAAGGGAGGAGGCAAGCTGAGGAGGGAAGATTCTCTAGCTATACAGCAGGTCTTGGGAATGGAAGAGAGCTTGATCTTGTAGGTGGGTATTTGCAGGTACCATCTCTTACCACCTTGGGTCTCATTTTCCGAAGGCGAAGGCACGTCTCATCTGGCAAGAGATGAGGAGAGAGGACCAGTTCTAGAGAAAACATTTGCTTCGTAGCTTGTTCTGTCTCCAGTCTCCTTTTTCCTCACCCTACACGTCTCTTTTCTGCTTTCCACTTTCTCATCCCAATATCAGAGACCTCATTTCCTAAATGTGGCTCATTTTAGTTAAAGAGTCAAAGAAAATCAATTTGATTGAATTGATTCTCATCAGAATGGATGATACCACCATTTGCCCAAAACATTTCTATAATTGAGACGATTCTTAAAAACAAATCTTTAATTGGTAGAATTTCCTTCATGGGGGGAATAGTTGAGGACTAGACATACTCCCCTTCTGCAGAAGAAGAAAAACTCACCACTGGGGTTCTTGACATTCAGAATTTGGGTGCCTTTATCAGGACCTCAGAGCAGGAACTAAATCATTCCTCTCTCCACCTAATAGATTCTCATTAGCCAAGGTCATGTCAAAAATACTTACCTAATATTGGCTGTATGTTTTCCACCACCATCTTCCTAACCCTGCGCCCAAACCCCACAAAGGCATGAGAGCTAAAACAGCCCCTAGAGATCATCTCCTTTAAAGTCCTCATATTTATCAATCAGGAAACATAGCCCCAGATCAGTGCTGATGTCACACAGCTCACGAGTGATGGCAATGAGACAAAACCAAGATCTCTTCTATTATAACACAAGCACCGATATATGTTCAGTATTTACCATGTGCCAGGCCTGTGCTCAGTGCTTTGTGTACATTGAAGCATTTAATTCTCCCCGAAGTACTCAAAGTCACAACACATATAAGAATGTATAGGAACACTCTGTTAGCCCAACCGGGGGGGGGGGGGGTGGAAACCCAACAAGAAGATGGTGTAAAATCTTTCTTTTCCCAGTTAGAACCTTTCAGCTTACTGGCTAGGAAGACATCTGAGGTGTCCCTCTCTTTCTGGTCTGCTTCTGGTCTCCTTCACTCAAGATTCTTCGGTTTTTCCCTTGCTCTTCCCCACAGGTTAGTTGCCCCTGGGGTGGGTACTATAGGAGCCTCGGTGTCCTGTTTATCTTGGGAAGGGTTTACAAGACCTTTAGTGGGTCCAAAGGGGAACACCTTCCTCATGGAACATCTACAGGAGAAAACCTCCTTTTGCCTGCGTGACTGTCGTTCACAGCAAAATTTCAGGACTGTGCAGTTATCCACACAAAGCCTTGTCTCCTTCCTTACTCCAGATCCATTAAGCGCCTAAATTGGGGATGATCAAGGAGAGGGAGGGCAAAAGGAAACGCCACCTCGCCACAGACTGGGAGAAATCTGAAGTTGAGTGAGGTGAAGTAACTTAGCCAGGAACTAGGAGGTCGAGGGGCCACCTTCAAACCCAGATCTGTTTTGATCTGCTATGTCTCATTTGTTCTCCAGGGAGTTGAACTGTAACTTTCCTAAGAGCTTGATTCTGGGACTCTCTAATTCCTTAGCTGTGTCCTATTGACTGGGGAAGCCATCTCAGCCTTATTCATGTCTTTGTCAGGACTCACCTAGGGGTAGGGGTTACTTTTGGAAGTGGGGTGAGCTCTGGGGAACTGGAGAGTCACCGCTGCATATTTCTCCACTGCCTGTATTCGTGCCCCTGTGGGCAAGGCGAGGTCTTTACCTTGTACAATTCAGATGTGCATTTGTGTAACTTATATTTCCCAGTTTGCATTGGCTTGAAGGGAAAACAAGGCTGGTGTTTGCTTTGGGGGAGGTCAAAATGCTACTCAGAAACTGGGTTTGTTTTTGCTAGTATTTTATTTAACACAGGTTCACTGAGGAAATTATAATAATAATTCCACGTGCTATAGCATAAAGGGTAATGTCTGTTAATAAACCGATAAAGAAATAACATACTCCAAACCAACGACAGATTAATTACAGTATTGTTCCAGGCAACGAGAGATAAAAGGAATAAAATCCAAATTTAGTTTCAAGGGTAGCTTTCTGTGCGTTGGTACCCTGGAGAGGTGGCTTAGCCAACCGAGGGCTGGCATCCAGTTGCCAGCGCAAAAGTAGAAGTTCCCTGCTGCTGGAGCGCATTCCAGGGAAGGACACAGTCGGTGCTTGTAAAAAGAGTCATCTTCACCTAGGCAGTAGCTAACGTCCTAAGGGTCTTCAAAGAGCTCTTTAGTCCAGCGAAGTGTAGCCTCGCCCAGAGCAAACGCTCTTGAATAGTCCTCACAAACTTTCAGTATTTGTAGTCTAAACATCCTCCTGCCAGAGTTGCTTCTCTGTGGGTTTTCTCTGATAAGCCCCCAGTGGGGGCTCCTCGGTCTCTGAGCTACTACTGGGTACTTGTCAAAGACGACAGATGCGATGATGACATCTTAACACAGCTTATTTGTCTCATATCAAAACAACTCTACTCTTAAAAACAAATTCATTTCTGCGATAAACAAGTGAATTTGAAATCATATCAATCCAATAAACAGCAGCCTGCTAAGAATAATAAATATATATATATATATATTTCTCTAGCTCTGCAGTTCCCTTCTTCCCAGGACCTCCTACTCTTCTCCCACCTCAAGCATCCACCACAGGGTTTTTCAGTGCATTTATTCACACACTCTATCAAATGCTCCTGCTTGCATGAGAAGCAAGGAGACTGCACCTCCTGTTGCAGCTGCTACCAAAGGTGACACCAGCTTCACCAACCAGGTGCTACTTCTGCTCAATGCCCTCCAAAAGCACCACACTGTGAGTGCCTCTGAAGTAAGGAGAACCTGCTCCAAGGCATTGCACTGACACCTTTACGTAGCTCAGTTATTGGACTTATCAGATTTTTATATCTTGAGGACTTGCACATTAGCCATATGCCCTTCTTTGCCCCTTCTGCTGGTTGAAAAACAGACTTGGTGGCTAGAACTGGAGCAACCAACATAGACCATAGGTGACTGAAAACAAGATAATGGATTGCCAATCATTAAGTCAGAATGACCCTGAGTTTCTGATGCCACAGGATACTATGCCAACCAGACTACTCGCTTCCAGATGCTTATGAAAAAGAGAAATAAAATTATCTCCTTCGAACCAATACTGTGTTGGGGTTTGTATCTCATAGTTAAACCAAATCCTATTAATATCCTTTAGCTTTGGTTGTACTTAATGTTCTCAGTTAAGTGTGCTTGGTTGTGTAGATGGAAGAAACATCCAAACCTGTAGAGAATTTTAATGAGTGTATTTGAGCCAAACTCACGACGATTGCCGGAAAGCAAAAATCTCAACAGATTAAGAAAATGCTCTGGAGAATGGCAGTTTTGCAGCTTATTTTATACATTAGAATTAAAAGAGGAGACGTAAGGAGAGTTACATGAAATCCACTGGTGGTAGGTAGATTAAGGGGATGGGAGAAAGCAAAGCGAGGAAATCTCTGTGATTGGATAAAAAGTAAATCGGAGCAACACATATATATATATATATATTTTACATTGATGGGTACAGGATAGTTAATAACATTTATAGCACATAGAGATGGTATTCAAAGAACAAGATCACAATGAGTTCTGTAGTCCCTTGTGCTCTGGTGCACTGAAGGGTTCGGAAAAAGAGGATTACTCTGTCATTCCAAGTGTACATTATCTTAAGCTACAAAAAGACAATAGACAGGATTACTTAAGGTAAAAATCGACCTTTGCGAAGGAAACTATAGGCCTAGAATTTGACGTGGGCTAAGACCCACTTTGGGGAATTTTTATGTTCAGGCCATCCTATGTGGTTAATTTCAGTGCCTGAGTTTGTAGGGCTGGCCATGCTGGCCTCCCCTGAGTTTGTCAGGTTTAACATGTGAACCCTTTTCCTCCACAGTTGCAGTGACAGACAGCAAGCTAATGGGGATTTGAGCAATAGACCTTTACTTGTCCGCTATTACAAGAAGTCTTGAGGTAGAGAATTTCAGACTTTGTCACCTTAAAGAAAAAAACACTTGTGCTAAAAGCCCCAACTTCCGATCTTAGATTTAATGCCTGATCTAATTATAGTTTTAACGTCTTCCAGAAACATAACCTTAATCAACCAGTCTGAAATTTTCTGCTCAAGCACCAGTAAGATCATCCTCCCTAGGAAGAAGGGGCAATCTACATGATAAAAAGCACTTCCTGTTCTATTCCCCCAAAGAAAAGATGTCCCAGCCCCCAAATAATCCTTTGTTCTCTTTTGTTAATAGCTCCTTTGCCCCACCCTTCTACTTATAAAAACATCCCACTCACACCCCCTCGGAGCACCCTTCTAGTTGTCCAAAGGGATGCTACCTGATTCATGAACTGCTTAATAAAGCAAATTTGATCTTCAAATTTATTAGGCTGAATTTTATTTAGCAGTTCTATGGGTCAACACCACCAGAAAATTAGGGCAGCATCTCCGTGATAGTCACGGCCAGCTACTCCTGGTCACAGTCTGGCCAGAGCAGCTCATTCTCACACAATAGTTTCTCACACAACGCAAGAGCAGAAAGAAATTCTCTCTTTTGTCAGGTAGGAAATCTTTTCCATAAACCTACAGGCAAATTTTACCTTAAACCCAACTGTTCATCCTTAGCTCAGTCACTGCAAAGCAAGAGTAGGATTGCCCAAATTGATTTAGCTAATGGTTTCTTATTCCCTGTGTGGGACACTTTGCCATTCAAACAAAACCATTCATTGTTCCACTACTAAGAAGAAAGGAAAATGACTGTTTGGGGGGCCAACCAATACCATCTACCCTACTAATTAAAAAGCACACATTGCTGGATAAAGACATTCTGGTCCTTGATTTGATTTCATTCTATAGTTCTGTTGACCTTGTTCTAAGATGCCAAACTAATTCTATTCACTTGGGGGCTTCTAGCTTTTCCATTTAGACTAGGCTACCCCATGATTTAACGCTAAAGAGGAACTGTGTGTGAACAATATTTAACTAACCTTACAATTAGAAAAGATTATGATTTAATCTTTTATGCTCTCAGCTCAAATCAACCCCAGAGAGAAACAAGTACTATTTATTTTAAGAAATGCCAGCCTCAGAAGCTGCTGAGCTATTCCTTCTCATTCTGGATGACTGGCTCTCTTCTTGAATACTGTGCCTGCCCTTCCTTGAAGCCCTCTAGCTCTCCTCCTCCTTTTTCATGCACTTCCCTCCATCTTCTTTTAGACTTGCCTAGGGCCTTTTCTTTTGTTATCACTTTTTCTCTTTATTGCTGTTATCTTTCTTGCTCCTCCTGGCCTTTCAATGTCTCCTAATATTAAAGTCTTCCTGGTGGAATACATTGTTTTGTTAGATTTGTTTCATGTTTATCATTCTTATTTTTAAAAGCAGGTGTGGCCCTTGCATAAAAAGCTTTCATGAAATTAAATTAAACTAAATGAAAACAAAACAAAACAACAACAACAACAAAAATCCTTCCCCATTTATGTCACGTCTGATTAATTACATTCAGTGTTTTTTCTTATGAGGGAAAGAACTAGCAAAAAGCAATAATGTATTAGGCTCTCTTCTTTGATTTGATCTAATTAATTCAGTCAAGCTCTGGCAGACAGTGCAAAGCCATATGGGCTGTCATGAAGCCCAGCAAATATTCATGTAGCCGGATCCTTTCAGGTACTTGGCTACCAACACAGGCATCTGGCTTGGACCCAGCATTGAGCAGAAAGAGTCCCATGTGGGGGTGGTATGGAATCAATGCGTCTACCAAATTTCATATGTTAAAGCCCTAACCCCAAGGTGACTATATCTGGAGATAGAGCTTTTAGGAAGTAATTAAGGTTAAATGAAGTCATAAAGGTAGGATCCTAATCTAGCAGAACTGCGACCTTATAAAAAAAAAAAGAAAGAAAGAGACAGCTCTCTTTCTCTCTCTCCTCCTCTCCTCTTTCTCTCTCTTCCCTTACCATGTGAGGACATATCAAGAAGGTGGCTGTCTGCAAGTTGAATCAGCTGGTACTTGATCTTGGACTTCCAGACTCCAGAACTGTGCGAAAGTTAATTTCTATTGTTTAAGCCGCTCAGTCTATGGTATTTTGTTATGGCAACCTGAGCTGACTAAAACAGGGGCATAGTGTCAGAGTCTAGTAATGAGAGACAAGACTAACACAGCACGGAATCACTTCCCCATCCAGCCTCCTCTAGCCTGTAGCTCAAGTCACACCTTCCTAAGTACGCCGTGTTTGTTCATCCATGAATCAATAGAATAAACTCTGGCTTTTCGGTGTGGGGTAGAGAGAGAATAAAACTTTCCTGAAATAAATTATATCTCTTACATCTGTGAATTCTTTATATTATTTCTAGGATGGTTTCTTTCTTTTTAAATTCCACCCATACAAATTTTAATATATAATTTCTAAAACATAAAAATCCTTCAAAAATAACCATTATTATCACATCCCTCAAAATTAACAATAATTCCTCAATACCATCCTCTAGTGTCCACTATTTACATTTCTAGTTGTTTCATAAATCCATTAATGTGTGCATTTTTATTTTTACAAATTGTCTATTTGAATCAAGATCCAAATAAGGCCCATTAATGGCAAAAGTTACCATGTTGCTTAAGTCTCTTGTAATCTACAGAATCCTCTTTCATCATTTTATTTCCTTGAAGTTTTGTTGTTGTCGTTGTTGTTGTTATGGAAGAAGCCAGGTAATTTGTCCTATAGTTTTCCTGTTTGGATTTTCATGTTGCTTTAACATGCTAGTCTCTCCTTTGTAATTTCCCATGAATGGCTAGTTGGATCTTGAGGCCAGATCAGATTCAGGATAAATTTTTTAACAGATTGCTTCATAAGTGGTCATGTGTTCTTCCATGTAAAAGAATATAATATCTAGTTGTTTTTCTTCACTTGATGTTGGCAGCCACTGATGATTAATATGTAGATCCATTAATTCATTAAGGGATGTAAAATGACGATATTCTATCAATTCTTATTCATTTATTAGCTGGAATAATTCTATAAAGAAAAACTTCCCCTCATCTACTGTTTAGTCACACAGTTCATAAAGGAACATCAGGAAAAATGCTTCATTATTTCCCTTTGTTTATTGGTGTTAGATTAATGTGTCGGTTCACCAGTATTCTTCAAAGATAACCAATTAGAAGTTAGTCTGAGTTGCTTTTTTATTTTTCCTTGTTTTTTTTTTGTAACATTATGACTTGTAGATGTTAATGTCTTTTATTTATTTCAATCATTTGCAGTTATTATTCTTAATAATGTTAAATTGTTCAGTCTTTAGGCAGGAAGAGCATCTTCAGTTTGGCTCCTAAGTCATTTTGACATGCTTTTAGTAAATTACCTGTGACATCTTTCTTCTTTGATTTCTAATCTAAAAAGATATTGCAACTTTTTCTCTTTTATCTGACTTAATCTTAGAATCAGTCATTTCTCCAAGGAGTTCTTTTCTTTTAGTGGGAAGGGATATTATTGCAAGATTATAATCTGGCTGCTGGTTATGTTCTTTGTTATGAGGTTCATCATTATTTTCTTGGTTATTTCTGTAGACAAAACTAGAACATTTTTGTATATAAAGTTTTTAAAAAATTTTAAAGATAAAATACATTATGAGTACATATTGATACTTCCAATTCAAATTAAGGAGAAAAGGGTATATTTAACCTTTTCTATCTTAAATATGTCCTTTCTCCCACACCAATAAAACTAGTTGTCATTGGAAATGATAGAATTTAAATATCACACCATTATTCATTTGCTTTATCCCATAATATACTCACAATAGTCTTAGAGAAATAATGCCACCACTCACCAAGCATATAAACCCTGTAACCAATGTTAAGATTTTCCCCCCCATTATGTTTGTCCTTAAGAAATAGCACACTAAGGATGTATAGTTAAATTATTTTTTAAAAGTCTTTTGGAATACTTCTCCTTCACATGGCTATCTGTCAGAATATAGGTGTGAGAGGTCTGCAGAAGACCAAACCAGAGCACAGGTAAAGGATCAGCCCAGAAAGAACATTGTTCTTCCCAAGAGGACCAAATGCTCTTGAATCCAGCTTAATTTTATCCTCCTGTATCCTTCGTTTGGTCCTTCTAAACCCAGGTTCCCCTATTACCTCCCTCCATACTAGGCTACCCCCAGCACTACCTTCTAATATTTGAGTGTCAGGGTGGGTATAGTTATCATTACTCGATATGGGAATATGAATCAAGATTTACCAAAAAAAAAAAAAAATTGAACATCTTTGAAAAAAACTTTTTAAAAAATAGTTTTTATTTTTTAGAACACTTTAAGTTTCACAGCAACACTAAGCAGAAGATACAGAGATTTCCTATATACCTCTGCCCCATTATGCATAACCTCCCCCATTATTGACATCCCCTACCAGAGTGGTGCATTTATTATAACCAATGAACCTACACTGACACATCATTAGCACCCTAAGTTCCTGGTTACATTAGTTTACATAGGGGTTCACTCTTGGTGTTGTACATTCTATGGGTTTAGACAAATGTATGCTGACATCTACCCACCATATTGTATTATATGGAACATTATCACTACTCTAAAAGTCCTCCTCTATGCTCCTTCTAGTCATCTCTCTCTCCCCACTAAGCCCTGGCAACCATTGATTTTTCACTGTTTGCATACTTTTGCCTTTTCCAGAATGTCAAATAGTTGGAACCATACAGTATGTCACCTTTTTAGACTGGCTTCTTTCACTTGGTATTATGTAGCTAAGTTTCTTCTATGTCTTTTCATGGTTTTCACTTTTTTAGCGCTGGATAATATTCCATTATCTATATACAGCACAATTTATTTATCCATTCACCTACTGAAGGACATCTTTATTATTTCCAAGTTTGGGCAATTATGAAAAAAATTGCTATAAATATTTGTGTATGGGTTTTTGTGTGAACATAAGTTTTCATCTCCTTTGAGAAAATACTGAGATGCGCAATTACTGGATTGTATGGTAAGAACATGTTCGGATTTTTTTAAATTTATTTATTTTAATTAGTTTCAAACATACAGTACATTGGTTAAACATTTATATAGTTTGTAAAATGATCCTCCCAATTTCTCCTTCCCTCCCCTGACTTTCCACCTAGCCAACATATTAATGCTAACTGCATTCCCTATGCCATGCTCCCCATCCCCTTGACCATCCATCAGCTACTAATCTGTACTTCTTTAACTCTTCACCCCATTCTCCCAGCCCCCCCAAACCCCCAATCCATCACCAAATTGTGCACGGTATTTGTGAGTCTGTTTATCATTAGTTTGTTCTTTTTATTCCTTAGATTTTGCATATAAGTGAAATCATATAATGTCTCTTTCTCTGACTTAAATACCTTTAAGGTTCATCAAAGCAATATCTTTTTCCATCTCCTTCCTTTTTGTCTGTGTGTGTCTTTTAATCTGAAGCAAGTCTCTTGTAGGCAACATGTAGGAGTCTTGTTTTCCTATCTATTCATCTGTTCTATCTTTTAGTTGGTGCACTTAATTCTTTTCCATTTGAGGTACTTATTGATAGAAATGTAGTTGTTACCATTTTTTATTCCTGTTTTTGATACATGTTTTTTCTTCTTAAAGAAGTCCCTCCAACATTTCCTGTAATACCAGTTTGGTGGTGATAAATTCCTTTAGCTTATTTTTGTCTGGGAAACTTTTTATCTGTCCTTTGACTTTCAATTATAGCTTGACTGGATAAAGTATTCTTGGTTGTAGATCCTGGATCTTCATCCTGTCGAATATTTTTTGCCAGACCCTTCTGTCCTGCATAGTATAGTGTCTTTTGAGAAATCAGCTACCAGTCTTATGGATGTTCCCTTATAGGTAGCTATCTGCTTTTCTCCTGCTGCTTTTAACATTTTTTCTTTCTATTTAATCTTTGGCTTTTAATTATGATGTGTCTTGGTGTGGGCCTCTTTGGATCCTTGGGATTTGGGATTCTCTGAGCTTCCTGGAGTTTTATGTCCATTTCCTTCACCAAGTTAGGGAAGTTTTCCATCATTATTTCTTCAAACTGCTGTTCAACATCTTGTTTTCCTTCAGGTACACTAATCAGATGGATGTTTTGACCTTTAATAGTGCTCCTTAAATTATTTTCATAGCCTTGGCATCTTTTTTCTTGCCATTCTGATTGAATGTCTTTGGCTTTCCCATCCTCCAGATAAGTCATTTCATCCTTTTCTTTATTCACTTTGTTTATTCTTTTGTTTGTTCCATTTAATATACTTCTCATCACAATAATGTGTTCTTCATTTCTGACTGGTTCCCTTTTATAATTTCCATTTCCATTTTTATGTTTTTTATCTCTTTATTGAACTTATCACTGAATTTATCTACACTTCCCAAAAGTTCATTGAGCATCTTTATAACCAATTTTGAACTCTGCATCTGTTAGATTACTTGACTCCATTATTTACTGGATCTCTGTTCTGTTCTCTCCTATGGTTTCTGCTTCTTTGTCTTCCCATTTTGGCTGCCTTTCCACGTCTCTTTCTATGTATTAAGCAAAGCTCCTTAGTCTCCGGTTGTATTAGTGTGGATTTGTGAAGTAGGTGTCCATTGGCACAGTCCTGAGAGGGGTTCAGATGCAAGCCAAATTTAGGCCAAGCCTGTGCCCCTCTGTGGCCACCTGTTAAGATTCACCAAGCAATCCACAGATGCCGCGCTTACAGTTGCCTCCAAAGGCCACTCCAGAAACCGAGGCCAGCTGCCTCCAGTGTAAGACTAGGCTCTGCTCAGCAAGGAGCACCTGACTTGCTGAGGATACACCTGGATGTAGCTTTGGTGGGGCCGTGAGTTGGAGTAAGCAGTATTTCAGGAAATCCTCTGGGCAGAGCGACCTCTGTTATCCAGTTTGATGACGTCTCGGCTATGGCGGTGCTGTGTCTGTGCACTGGAGGGGAAGGGCTCAACAGGGAACAGTGAATACCATCTGGCACTTCTGTACAGAGAGAGTCTTGCCTTGGCCCTCACTCTGACTGTGTCTCCCTATAAGTACCTGGTCCCCGCTGTGTGCAGCTGAATCGGCACTGATACTCAGAGTGAGTAGGTCCATCTCTGCGAAAATTCACTCACGGACGGGGCTCCTTTAAGAGGCTTCTGCTGCTGCCGCAGCCCCCATCTCACTCAGCTGCTGAGACTGGGAGGCCCCCATCCTCGCCCTCTTCAACCTTCTGCCGTGCAGTGATTTCTCAGATTTCTCTCTAATCGTATGGCTTGTTCATCTAGATCTCAGGTGATTTTTCCTTGCTGTTTGCTCCTTGTTTCCATCACAATTTTGATTTGGCCAACAGAGGGATGGACAGAGCCTCTATCATCTACACCTTTTTTTTTTTTTTCCTCTCAAGAATATGTTTAGTTTTGAAAGTGTCAAACTACCATTTTGCATTCTCACCAGCAATGAATAAGAGTTCCTTTTGTTCCACATCCTTGTAGCATTTGGTGTTGTCAGTGTTTTAGTTTTGGGTCATTCTAATAAGTGTCCAGTGTTTTCCCATTATTTTAATTTGCATTTTCCAGATGACATGAGATCTCACCTTTTTTTTGGTGAGATGTCTCTTAAGACATCTCACCTTTTTTTTGGTGAGATGTCTCTTAAGAACATTGGCCCACTTTTTAATCAGGTTGTTTATTTACTTATTGTTAAGTTTTAAGTGTTCTTTGAATACTTTGGATGAGTCTTTTTCGGATGTCTCTTCTAAATATTTTCTCCCAGTCTATGACTTGTCTTTTTATTATCTCGAGAATATCTTTTGCATATCATAAATTTTTAATTTTAATGGAATCTAGCTCATCGGTTCCTTCTCTCATCAATTGTGCCCTTGGCATTATATTGAAAAAGTTATTGCCAAGCCCAAGGTCCTTTAGATATTTTCCTATGTTACCTTCTAAAAGTTTTACAGGTTTGTGTTTTACATTGAGGTCTATGACATAAATGTTAACTTTTGTAAAGGATGTAAGGCTTGTGTCTAGATTCGTTTTTTGTTGTTGTTGTTGTTGTTGTTTTGTTTTGTTTTGTTTTTGCATATGGATGTCCAATTGCTCCGCCAACATTTATTGAAATACTATCTTTGCTCCATTGTATTGCTTTTGTTCCTTTGTCAAAGATCCATTGACTATATTTATGGGGGTTTATTTCTGGACTTTCTATCCTGTTTCATTGGTCTATTTGTCTATTATTTCTTCAGCATATCACTGTGTTGATTATGTTAGCTTTATAGTAAGTCTTGAAGTCAAATAATGTCAGTCTTCCAAATTTGTTCTTCTCCTTCATTACTGTGTTGCCAATTCTGAGTTGGTTTTCTTTCTTTTTTCTTTTTCTTTTTCTTTTATTTTTTTGCCTCTTTATATAAAATTTAAAATCAGTTTGTTGATATGACAAAGTGACTTGCTGGGATTTTAGTTGAGATTGTATCGAATCTATAGATCAAGTTGGGAAAAACTGATATCTTGACAATTGAGTCTTCCTGTTCTTGAGCATGAAATCTCTCTCCATTTTTTTAGTTCTTATTTTATTTATATACCTTTGATGCAATCATTTAATTTTTGTTAAGTAAATCACCCAAAGAAGGAAAAAACATATATGCATGGATTTTAATAATTTATGGACTACAAGATAATTCTGAAACTTGAATAAAAAGTTTTCTAGAGAACATGTTTAAAATGTTGATACTATTTGTGGCTTTTAAGTACATTTCCCAAACCATCCAATTAGATTGAAGGTACCTTTTCATATGTTTATTGGCTATTTTATTTGTGAAGTATCTGTTTATGTGGAAATTTTTCCCATGTTTTTCTATGTGTTCTCAATTCTTTCCTTATTAATTTGTAGGAATTTTTAATATATTAAAAGAATTTTTATATATTTAAGAAATTTTTAATATATTAAATAACATATTAGCCCTTTTCAATAACAATACAAGTTGCAACAACTTTTTTCTATTCTGTGATTTGCTTTTTAACTCTGTAATGTCTTTTGATTCTTAATTTCATTACAGTTAAATTTATCTATTTTTTTTCTTTATGATTTAGACATTCTTCACTATTCTTAGGTCACCGAAGTTTTCCTATCATTTATACACTTTATAATTTTGTCTTTCCGATTTAGGTTTTTTATTACCCAAAACTGATTTTTATATATGATATAAAGTAAGGTTCCACTTTTAATTTTCTCTATATGGATACCTACTTATCCCAGCAATACCATTTGAAAGGTTGATTTCACCCCACTGATATACAAAGCCATCTCGGTCAGATGTTAACTTTCTATACGAGCATATCTCTGTTTCTGGAGTTCTCTATTTTATTCCATCCATTTACCATCCCTTCATCAACACCACATTATCTAATTAGTGTAACTTTATACCAATGTGGAAAGACTAATTCACTTCTTGAATTTTTCGTTAAGAGTGTTTTGGCCATTTTTATCATTTGCAATTCCATATACTTATTGGGTTATAAAATAAAATTGTTTCTCATCCTTAGAAGGAAATAAATTTTGGAGCAGTTTTTTACATAACAATAGATAACTGAAACAAAGGCAATCTATCCTTTTTCTCCGGCTATTTTAAAGATTTCCTCTTATCTTTGATGCTCTGCAGTTTTATTATAATGTGTCTGGTTGTTGATTTATTTTTATTTATCCAGTTTTATATCCATCCAGTTTCTTGGATGTACGGATTTGTGCCTATAATAATTTCTAAAAGACCCTCAGCCATTATCTTTTCTAAAATTGCCACTGCTCCATTCTCCCTCTGCTCTCCTTGCAGAACTCTGGTTAGACATAGGGTAGACTTTCTCACTCTATCTTCCATGTCTCTTCCCTGAACCAATCTTTCACTTTTTACATCTTTTGGTCTCTCTGTACACATTCCAGATCATTCTCCTGATTATCATTCAGCAGTAATCAGCTATATTGAATTTGCTTTTTTATCTGTCTTTTGAGTGCTTTCTTTTAATTACTGTACATTCTATTTCTAGAATAAATATTTGGTTCTTTTTAAAATCTAATTTTAAAAATATTTTCTGTTTATTCTTGGATACAATCTTATCTTTTTCTCTTTAAACATAATAAACAAAGTTTTTATTGAAAAGCTGAGTAATGAGACCAATATCTGAAGACTTTGCTGTCTGTCTACTTGTTTGCATTATCCTTGAGAAATCCTAATGGGAATTTTTTATTTTCATTTGTTATTATAATAAACTACACACAACACAATTTTTTTAATCATTTTTAACCATTTGTAAATGTATAATCCAATAGCATTAAAAAATTCACAGTGTTGTATAACTATCACCATTCTCTATATCCAAAATATAATAATCATTTCCAGCATAAATTCTATACTCATTAAACAATAACCCCCACTTTCCCCTCTCCCAGCCCCTGCTAATCCCTATTCTACTTTCTGTCTCTATAAATTTGCCCTTTCTAGGTACCTCAAACAGATGGAATTATACAATATTTCTTCTTCTGTGTCTGGATTATTTCAAAAAGCATAATGTTTTCAAGGCCCATAAATGTTGTAGTATGTTTTGTGGGAATTCCCTGCTAGGTGCCGAGAAGCAAAACTAATGTGGGGTCACTTAAATTGAATTCACTATTTCAAGATCTTCATTCACTCTAGTAATATGAATTTGAGCTTCATATACTCACAGGAGTCTGGATGCTACGTATAACTCAGAGGTGGTTTTATTCTCTCCTACTCTACTTATCTCCAACGTAACATTCCTTGCATTCTCCTGAGGTGGAAGAGGGTGGGCTTACCTCTGATTCTGCCTAACCTTATGGTTATAGCACTTTGGAATCCCATCTTTATGGAGAATGTATTAGTCTTCTAGAGCTGCCATAACAAAATACCACAGACTGGCTGGCTTAAACACGGGAAAATTTATTTACATCCACCTCCGGAGGTTGGAAGTTCAAGATCAAGGTGCCAGTAAGGTTGATTTCCTCTGAGGCCTCCCTCTTTGGCTTACAGATGGCTGCCTTCCTGCTGCGTCTTCACATGATCTTTCTGCTGCGCATGCGGGCTGCTAGTGTTCCTTTGTATGTACTAATCTTTTCTCATAAGGACACCAATCAGATTGGATTAAGCCCCACCTTATAAAGGGGGTGTGTCTCATTTTAGCTTAATTATCTTTTTAAAGGTCCCATCTCCAAATACAGTCACATTTTGAGGTACTGGGGGCTAGAGAGCTTCAATATATGAATTTTGAAGGGACAAAATTCAGCCCATAATAGAGGAAGAGGATCCTAGGGATCTCCTCACCTTAGGTGAACCTGCCTTTGGCATGTCTCCTCTTCACTTCAGGAAGCTGTGACAAACTAAGCCTCTGTTCACCCCGCTCAGCAAATGCCCTCATGGCATAAGAAGTTTAAGTGCTTGGGTTCCCATTTAGTTCTCTTGGTTCCCATTTCCATTTAGATTTTAACAGGTCAATTTATTATTATCCTCTCAGCTTTTTCATGCTTTAATAACCTAGCTTGGTATAGTATCTGTATCACAAATGATATTCTACTGAACTGTATATAATAAATATGAGCACTTTGTCAATTTCATAAAAACATTTTCCCACTATATTTGTGGTTTTTTTAATTTTAGTTTTTAACATACAGAGATGTAATGATTACGCAGAGCAGAATTTCAAGCACTAAACAGAGAGCCAACCACAAATTTGGATTTCATTAAATATTTGTTAAATAAAAAAGTAAGGAAAGAAAGAAAGAAAGAAAGAAAGAAAGAAAGAAAGAAAGAAAGAAAGAAAGAAAGAAATGTCTTTATTATTATGTGGTTCAATGTGCTGCTCTTTTCTATTGTGCATTTTCTTATTTGCAGTTTCAAATTTGAGTTATTTCTATCATTCATACATTACATGTGAGGAGAACTCTGTAGTAAGAAAAACTGGTCAATATTTCTAAAATATATGGTAGTACAAATATAGGTGAAATTAATACAGACCTTACCTTTAGTTAGCCACCCTGACTACACACCAGGCCTCTGAATACAGTCTATGGCTAAAGACCTCATTGAGTGTGATTAACACAGTGGGTTACACTTTCCTGCACCCCTAAAGTCAGTTAGTTAATCATACTGGGAGATGTACCTACGTATCACCAAGAGCATTACACCTATTTGCTCATTAAGAATTTTTTTCCAAGCTACTTCCTGGACTTTAGAAACACTAAACTAGTCTCAGGACATAACTTGCTTGACAAAGAAATTCACTTCTCAGAGTCCTCTCTCAGCCTCCCCTCAATTTCCATAATCCCTTTTACCCTTTCCATTTGCTATGCCTAAGGAGCGAGGGGAACAGTAAATCTCCATCTCAGCGACATGACCCGTACTCACAATATGAGCTCCCTCACTTCCAGAAGTCCCAAGAGCACATCCCCACCGCTGAGTTATCCTATTTATACCAGTGACCTTCCCCACATTCAGAATTCGAACAGCTGCACAATATATATAACGGAATGGAAAGTAATATGACACATGTTTCAAAGAGAAAACTGGAAAGGGATATGTATCCAACGCTCCTCCTAGCTCAAAAGCCTATGCTTGAGTCTATATCATAAAAATAACAAAGGAGTCAACACTGAGTATGACTGAAGAGGCTGTTTTAGGGGAAGTTATTTTGACTTTCTAAAGTTAAACCCTGAAATAAAAAAAAAATATTTAAAACAAAAAAAGTAGGTTACTAATAAAAACTCTTAATGAGTGATATAATTATTCTCTTTCTAAATTTGAAATAGTACATTTTAAAGGGTACCAATTATTCTACTTAGCATATTTTAAAATAATCACACATTCATTTATTGACACCCATGAGATCCAGGGTCATGTGTGTATGACCTCGTGTCTCTAGGGCCTATTTAACACAGTGCCACAGATGTAATAGAACTTAATTCGTAAGTTATAATTAATAAATTGTGACAATCTCAAGAGTGACAGAGAATATGTGTGTGTTATGTATACACACCTGTGCTTATAAGGAATCATTCACATTTATGGAGTAACCACTGTACACACCACACTGCTCAAGAAATCAAGACCCTTTAGGATATAACACCATCGTCATTAGTAAAGTAAGGATACTGGGTTTTGTGACAGGACAATAACACTTAGAGTGTAAAATATTTTAAGTCATAATTTTAAAATCAAATTAAATAAATTATTTTCTCTATCAACAAAAGATCTCACCTTTCTGTCTGTCTAGTTACATGTGAAACTCACCTCTGGCCTGTAGAATTAGAAAACCAAGGTCAAAGGCAAGGGCCTCCATATTTGCCGGGTGCCTACTTCCCTCTCCTCTCTCTGCTCACCCCATTTTCCCCATTATGCACTGCCATTAATCTGTAAGCAAGTGTGTACTGTTTGCTCATGTTGCTGCACATGAGAGATGAGGCTTGGGGGATAGTCCTACACTTGTATTATCCTTGTCTCTGAAACACACTCCCTCTTTCTAATAGTGTAACAGAAAAAATAATAATGTGTTTTTGCCATTGTTAAACTGTCAGTGTACTCAGCAGAAAGCACAGAGAACATACAAACTTGTGAATATGTTCAAAAAAATTGGAAATAGGTTTAATCTTCTTTTTTAATATGAGTAGAACATGGGGACTAATTTCTATCACATCTCATCCAATTTTACCCATTGGCTAATTTCTGGGACTTAAAGTTAGTTTTTCTTCTTCTTTTTTCAGAGAAGACATGTTTTGAAGGGAAGAATAAGAAAGTCATTTTACCACTATGAAGTGAAATCTTGTTCCCAGAATTCAAATGGACACCAAGGTGGAAATATGGGGAAGGAACATATATTTGCTTGTTTATAAAATTTGGGCTAGTTTCTAAATAGACTATAAGTCCCCTTCCTGCTCTAGAATTATAAAATTCTGTGATTTGAATGAAGAAAGGTAGTGAGGAGGAAAGATAAGTGAGCAAAAAGGTGGGAGCTACCTCCAGAGATGGCTCTCATTTTCCATGTTAACTACAGTGGTACAAGGCTGACCAGGAGGGACCAAGACCTATAAGAAAAGCCAGTTCCCACCTATCTGTTGGATGAGAAAGGCACTGAAAGAATGAACCTAGCTATAGAAGCTAGGAAGATGTGTAGATACGAGTAGGGAGACCGATCGGACAATGCAAAGTGGATATGGGTGAGGGAGGGAAGGGGGGGCTCTATAACCCAGAATCAGTGAATCTCAAATGGAAGATGAAGAACAGGGAGTTCAAGTGATATGAATTTTTATAGATCCAAGCAAAATAGGAGAAGGTGACATGAGGAAAGTTAACTAGGACTTAGATAGATTTAAAAAGATGAAATCTGCTTACAGATTTGAGTTCAAGGTAGACCTCTAGGCCCCAAGAAGAGGAAAAGGACAACTTTCAAAAATAGACATAAATAAAGCTGGGTGGAGGGTACATTGTGGTCTATTGCGGGAGATTAAGCAGAGCCACAAACCACCAAGAAATGGGCCCTATGTCCTGTACTCCTGAATTTGGGAAGGCTTTTTGATTTATTGGACTAACAGAATATAAAGGAAAAAGATGCTGAGCTACTTTCTTGGCTCAGTCTTTTAGCAACTGATCACTTGCACTTCCTGTCTCTTGGTACACTCTTGGAAATCATCTGCCATGGTGTGAGGAAGTCCCAGCAGCTCTATCAAGAGACCTACATATAGAGAAACAAGGTCTCCAGCTGACAATCCCAGCTGACTTTCAGCCAACAGCCAACACTGACTTGATAGCTATGTGAGTGAACCATCTCGGAAGTGGGTCCTCCAGCCCTGGCTGAGCTGTCCCAGTTGCTGATAGATGGAGCAGAGATTAGTTGTCCCAACTGAGTATTGCCTGAATTGCAGATTCATGAACACAACACAAGGCTTGTTGTTGTTTTAGACATCTAAATTTCGGGGTGATTTGTTATGCAGTGATAGAGAACCAAAATATTCATCATACTATTATCCCCATTTTTATGCATGTATAAAAATTCCAATGTTAAAAAATGTTTTAAATGGATGTAAGACACAGCAGCATGGTGTGTCTTGGTATTTGAGCCCCAGCAGGGCACTGTTTCTCCAAGAGTAGTTTGGGAACCATTTGTGTTAGCATTCCCTTGGGGCGCTTATAAAATAGATTATCGGATTCAACCTCAGACCCAAGAAGTCAGGGTCTCCCAGAAAAGAAAAGGAATCAGCATTTTTCACAGGCACTATCAGAGAATTCTGACACCCCTTAATACTGGTGTCTGGGTCCCACCCCGAGTTACAGACTTAAACAGTCTGAGGTGCACCTGGGCACTGAGTTGTCAAAGCTCTCCAGATGATTCCAATATGGAGTGAGGGATGAAAACTTCTGAGCAGCAAAGGCATCAGATTTGGATCTGAGAATTTGCAACATCTGAGCAGCAAAGGCATCAGTGACACCAGATACGTGAGAAAGAGGCTGGGAGACAGAGATGGATGAAGAAGGTCACCTGTGAGGATGTATAACTCAAAAGAGCAATAGAAATTCCTTATGAGACTACGTGACAAGGACCAAATTCACCAATATAGGGTGGAAACTTAGAGGATGTCAAAGGGAAACTCTATTTCTATAATTTTGAAGTAATAACAGATGAATGTACAAGAGCACAAACTAAAGTTTTTCTTCATGACAGAGTAGAAAAATATGTATTTTTCTGCTGAGAAGCATTCTAATTTCCTTTTCAAAATTATTTCTACCCCCACTTTAAAGTTTTCATTTCTCTCTTGCTGTTTCAAAGGAGCTGCTGAGCGTGACTTCACATTTGGGCCTCTCATTTTGAGTGGCATGGTGAGTTATTAAAGAAATAGGATTGTGGAGAGAATTGGTAACTACTGGGAGTATGCAAGATGCTTGAGTAGACTGCAAGGCAGGCAAAGACGCAAATGTCCTGGGGCGCAAATTATTAATACATAAGTATTCATAGTTTTTTCACCTTTCCCATCACTGAAGATAATTTCATACTGTCTCTCTTACCCCCCACCTCACCCCACCCCCAACATGGAAGAGAATCTAGATGGAGGAACTGGGAGGAGGGAGAGATAACAGAAAGCTGCACTGGTTGTTCATGGAGAGTTTTACTCTGGACCATCTTTGGAGTATGAGAGAATTAGATAGGAGGGGAAAAGGGTGTGACTAAATGTTGCTGTGAATTATGAAAGGAATCTCTTTAGATAGTCTCTGAGAAATCCAAATAAGAGGATAGAGTTGCTTTTTAAATACTACCACTTGCTCCTTGAATTCATCACTACTCTGAGACTGGTCCCAGGTATGTAAGTATGGTGTAAATATGAACCTAGTTTTGGAAGCTGCAGTGCTATCCTGGGGACTTCCTTCTCTCCTCGTAAATTAGATGCGAAGTTCTTGGGCCAACTGTCCACTTTCTCAAGATTTATATATACATTTTTTAATCAACTGCTAAGAGTTACAATATATATTTGAGTAGTTGATTTTTCGGCAGCACAAGAGGAAAACAAAACACATGTTCTTATTACTATATTGCGGATGGGATCTCAAATCTAAAATATTTTGTTTATAGTTATATGAGAGAGGCAAGGAAAAATTTCTTCCTGCTCAGTAGTCACACAGACCACTAGCTATCTTTACACACTCAATCTCTCGTGAGGAAGAACTACTTTTCATTTGCTTCAAAATAAATGGATAGGGGGGTGTTAGTGGGAAATGGTGCTGAACAGAGCCCCTGGGGAGAGAGGTGGTTAATATCCCTCAAAAATTGATGAGTTCCCCTTCGTTTCCCCACCTCCTTGCAGTTGGGTTGGAGGCCACATGACTAGATCTGGACAATGAAGTTAAAATAGAAGTGATGTTTATCATTTCCCAGCCTGTGCATTTCAAAGCCAATGTGTTTCCTCTATTCCTTTGTTCCCCTTCCTACGGTGACCTGGAAGTTGCATGATGCAGATGGCATAGCTATAACCTAGAAGCAACATGTACTCTAAAATCACTGTTTGGATGAGAGCTGCAAGGTTCACCTGCATCAGGCTGTGACATGAACAAGAAGAACATTTTTGCTGTTAAGCCACTGAGATTTTGAGCTTTATTTGTTACAGAAGCATAACCTAGCTTTATCCTGGTCCCTGGTGTAAAGTGGGGAAAAGATACTGCTGTTCTTCTCACTGGAAAACTGTGTGGAGAGAGGAAAGACTGGTTACTATTTTAGAAATCAACTCAGGAAGGCTACCTTACCAATTGGTGTGAGCTGCAAAGAAAGGTGAGATATAAACATTGTGAGGCAAGATAATTTTGTACCTATTTGCCCAGATTCTGAGATCCCCAATGACCTTTTGTGACCAACTTTTCAGTCAACCTTATTCTATTTACCTGAGGTGAAGCCTGAGCAGAATTCCTAACTGACTTTGAGAAAGATACGCCAATACCTTTGACCAAACCACGAGTCTTAATCTGCTTAATAATTTCAACGCTATGTCTCATTTATTCAATTGACATTGAAGACACTCTATAGCATTGGGCTGCCTCCAGTCTTCAAGGATCTTTTGGTCAAAGTTAGCTGATTCAAAGAAAGGTTAGTCTCTCGCTCTAGGCTCTCAGAACTTCAAAATAGTGCTGCAGAACCTAGCGTTCAGACAAATGAATATTTCTTTTCATTTTTATATAAATAATAACCAGTGGCAAATTAAAACAAACTGAGATCTCAAAATCAACCCCTTTTTTGTTAATTTAACACTAAGAGCTTTCCTTAAAGACCTAATGAGATATTATTGAAGCCCCAGAATGATGGACCTGAAAGTGCTTTATGAAACCATTTGTTTTTGCTACTATCCACAGAAATGTTCTCTTGCCTGTTTTTAGAGAGAGAGAGAGAGACAACTCACCTTAATTTTAAAAGACCATTTAACTCCAGTAACTATTTAGTATTGTCATGCAGCCAGCTGCCTTATAGGTGCCTTTGTCTTTATCTGATAGAACCTGGAATGTCCCCTCACAGCCTATCTCTGTTTCAATCTTGCACAATCTGATTATTATGTGCATTTTAATTTTTTAAGCACCAAAACCCAGCATTTAGCCCGTGGGTTTCTTTATTACCATCTAAGGAGTCCTGGCAGACTGGAGCCATTTCTCCCTCTGACAGACCTTTAAATGATTCTTCATGCTTTTGTCACATAATTAAAATTAGATTACTTCAACTCCCTGCTGGCCGGCCTGAGTGGGGGCCCTTGTAAAGCCTCCAGCTGGCCCAGGGGCCTTTGAAAAGAAGAATATGGTCCAAACACACTTAACCACAGCCTTACCCCACCCCCGGCCTAGAAGCCATTGTGCTCCTTGCCAGTTAGACAAGATTTACCCCAAGTTTATCAATGGCTGCTTATTTTCTAAGGGTCGGATTTACCATTCTAAAGACTTCGAGTCAGAGACTGGTATGTTTGTTTCTAAGGAGCTGAAGCTGTTCTAGTTCCCATTTTTTAGCACCTAGAGAGCTCACCTCTCAGTGTTTTGCCTGGTAAGTCTGCTAAAATGGAGGATACCAGAAAGATCAAGCAGCTGAGTGCCTATATTGTCCTGCAAGTTTGTTTCCAGGTACTTGTTTGGTTTCTCAGCCTAGGCTGAATTCAAATTCCCTTCTCTCTTCACTGGGCCTTCTCCTTTAAACCTTCCCACCCTCTGCCACCAGGACACTCTCTGGCTGTGTTTCTAAGGGCAGCCCCAATTAAGTTTCCGTGTTGGGCAGCCTGAGAGCTCTCATCCCTGTAGACAGCACAAAACAACTCTTCACAACACACTCACTTCTGCTGAATTTTTGACATCTGCCTCTTCTCTCTACTTCTCAATTTCCTTAAAAAAAATAGAGAAGCAGGCAAAAGTAAAATCCAGCATTACTATCCATCAAGGAATCTCAGCTTTCTTGGCTAAAAGAACAGCTCTTGTTGGTCACTCTTGGGGCTTTCTTTAGCCAAACGCCCCCTTCAAAACCCTTCCCTAAATCATTTCAACAGTCCGTCTCTCTGCCTTTCTTTCGCCTGTCCTCTATTATTATACAATGCAGCAGCAAAAGAGTAGGTATGAATTTGATCAGATGTGGGCTAGACTCCTGCATTAGAAACTTATTACAGCTGTGACCTTAATAAGAGTCTGAACTTTATTTTCTTATGTAAAATTAGAGATAATACCCACCTCAAATGGCAGTAGGGAGGAATAATATAGTTAATGCCTGGCATTTCATAAATGCTTTAATCTGGCTTCTCAAAGTAGAGAAATTGCACTCACATGCTTAGTTATTAAACATTGCCTCCCCTCTTTCTGTAAAAGATAGTTAATTTTCCTAGACTTTTTATCACTATAGTCTTGACTGCCTCACAATAAGGTGGATCTCCTTTAATCCCCTAAAAAATATAGACATCACCATATTTTCTGCTGGAAAGCCTCAGCTGGTCTATTGTGTGCATGAGGGTGTGTGTGTGTGCATGAGGCATGTATTTGCATGTGTGCATGTGTGTGTGTGTGTGTGTGTGTGTGTGTGTGTACCTAACATTCACTGAGTATTTGCAACGTGCCAGGCTTTGTAATATGCACTTTGCATAGATTCTCTTATATGAGGCAGCTTCTATTACTAGCCCATTTTACAGGGGAGGGAACCAAGGCTTCGGGGTCATAACTTGCCTGGAGTCACAGTTAGCAACTAGCAAAGCTGGAATTTAAGTTCAAGCAGTCTGGTTCTGGAGCCTGTACTCTATAGCCTGTTTCTCAGTAATGCAGGGAGATCAGGGCAGAAATAAGGATTCAGAGGATTTGGGGGGGAAAGAGGATGCAAAAGTCTCTGCAAATCTTTAGATGGTCCTATTCCCACCACAGCCCAACTCTAACCTCTGGATCTTCTGAACCAGGGGTTCTCAACCAGGAGCTGGGTTGCACCCTCCTCCCCGGGGGACATTTAGCGATGTCTAGAGATATTTGTTGGTTGTCACAAATGAAAGAGTGGGAAGGGGGTGTTACTGATATTTAGTTGGTAGAGGCCATGGATGCTACTTAACACACAGGACACTGTCCCCTCCCTGCCCAATAGAGAATTACCCAGGCCAATGTGTTAACAATGCAGAGGCCAAAAAAACTCCTCTACATCTATGAACTAAATTCATTTCCTATTTCTTCCCTCAAAGAAGAAAAAGATAGGAAATGCATATGCTTGTTTTTCCTTTGCTACCATCTGGCACAAACTTGTAAGTTCAATGCTAAAGCAATCCAACGTATACAATGTTGTCTATTGGAGGTTAGGATCATTCAAAAGTAGTATTTTGAATTCTATTCAAAACATTTGGAGAAAGGTACTAAAGTGTTTAAAAATTAGAAAAATAATAGTGACGATATATAGCATTGAATTTATATTTAAGCACAGCCTAAAACATTTCAGGACTTTTTAATAACATTTAGGAACTAACGTCACTAGTGTCAAATGACAAGCTATTAAATACAAGTAAAGATTTCTACTAGCTGCTTAGAAAAGACTGCTAATCATATTTCAACACAAACTATGATTGACCATCAGGAAGACTGTATGGTTTAAAAAGACGGGGGATTTGGTGAAACTAAGAGAAGGGTCAACAGAACCTCTCCATGTTCTTTCTTACAACTGCATGTGAACCTACAATGATCTAATAATAAAAGGTTTAATTTTTAAAATGGAAAGAAAGGTAAAGGAATGCAGCAAAAAGAAAAGAAAGAAAACGTATGTGAAATTTGTCTTTTGCTTTTTAAAAATAGTTTCTATGTGTAGCAAATTACTACCAGTCCCATTTGCTTTTTCTACTTATTTTCAAAATACAGTTATGATGTATGCTAATCCCTTGGGAGGAGTATGGACACTCTTAACCGTTGGCTACCTTCCCTGGGCTCAGCAGGGCACAGTAGGCACAGGGCCTAGGACTTACAAAAATGATTTAATCTTAATTTCTTTTAAATTCAGAAGAAAAATAAATAAAATAATACCGAATAATAATATTGTTATGTCACTAAATAATGTCATAATAATGACTATATAATAATGAATCCAGCCTAAATTTTATTCATCTTTGTGGTAACATAGTCATCAGATATTATTTTTATTTTTATTTTTTTATGGAGGAAAGGCCCACGGGGGGGGGCGGGGTTGGCAGTAAACTGATACTAAGGGGACAAGAAGAACTGCAGCGGCACCTCATATTTGCCCAGCGTTACCCAAAAATGAACTACTTTACCTTCATAACATGTCTAGATAACCAAGCTTACCTTTTCTAGTTGCAACAGTTATTTGTACTTGAATCGTTTTATGAGGAAGAAATTCTGAGATGTCTTAAACACTTCGCTAACTTCTTAAATGGAGCATCATTTAAGTTTTCCTCGAAGGGGCAAGGTGAACATTTACGGCGGTTTCCGCGTCTCCTGCAGCCACACTCTTGGTCTCGCCATTGCACTCCCTGCCATTGGTGTGTTTGCCTCTTACGAACTCTCCCCTTCTGATTTTCTGCTTATCGTCTGTTCTTTATGTGAAATAAGACACCTAAGCTGGCTGAGATTATGTGTGGAGTCAATAAGCCCTGAATAATGACATGGGGCCTCTCTGAAAGGTTATAGCCTTCAGATTGTCTGACAGTTTCAGTGACTCAGAAAGCTTCTGCCTGCACTGCTGTGGGTTTCTCATAATCTAGTTGAGGAAACAAGGCAAACATGTGGAGCAATTAGAGAATCTTTCGGGACCGCCTAGAATCAAACAGCACTACAATAAACACCGTGGGAGATGAGGAAGGGAGTAAAGCGGTGAACCGACCTTCAGCGGCAGAGTAAAAAGGACACAACGCAGACAGCAGCCTGTGGTTAAGGGCACAGCTCCTATGTCCCAGCCTTAACCACTCACTTGTTATACAATCTTGAGTAAATTGCGTAGCTTCTCGTGCCTCAACTTCTTCATCCGTAAAATGGGGGTGATAACACTGAGTACTTATACTATTTTTATGAGAAGTAAATGAGTGCATGTTTGTGAAGTTCTTAAATTAGTACTTTGCATGAAATAAATGCTCCTGGGTTTTGGTAAAAGAGTTGTGAAGATAAAGGGGCTGAGATTGTCAGCTAACATGGAACAAAGAGGGAAAGGGAGCCTGGATGAAAGGCAGCCATCCAACCCAGTCAGAGTTATATCCCCACATCCCATATTGCTGAGCAGGTGTGAACGTCCACGCCGGCCTACTCACTGCATTTGTTGTTTCTCCAGGTATCAGGGTCAGGTGAGGTCCTCTTCTCTGTCCTCTCTGAGAAGTCAAATTCATCTCTCTCTGAAAGACTACATATTTTTATGTTCCCTCATCAGATGTCCCTTTGACTTGGGTCTTCAGAGGCAAACCAAAAAGATTTTTAGAGACAATCGTCTGTTTTTGCACCATGATTTCCCTTGGCATGGTTATATATGTGTGTACCTATACATTCAAGGATGTATGTATCTCAAAAATGATTTTAAGCCACTCTAGAGAGTAGCTACTTTTGCTACTAAAGCCTGGATGAGTACCTAGACCTATAAAACCCCCTCTATGATTTGCATGTTGCTTTAGTGCCAGTTCGATGAACCCAGATGGGTTTTGCAGGTGCTCACTGCACTGTTAGCCATGCCCCTCACAATAGCGGGTAACCACAAAACCTCAGAGCTTATTTCCCTGTACTGTGATTTTTTTCTTAGTAGCACTATGGCCTGGCAGGGAGGGGTAGGTAGAAATGGCCTGTGGTTTTACAAAAGCCCAAGGATACTTCCCAAGTGGACAAGGCAGTGGGTACTGGTAGGGTGTCCTTTTCTGCTGTGGGACTCTGCAAATGCAGCCCCAGGCCAATGAGACATGTGGATGGAGGAGCAGTCCATTATCACTCACCATCTTGCTGTGGCCATCTTAAAACATTATATACACATCCATCTCAAAATTCAATGCCAAGGGCAGGTGATAAAGTGTAGTCAGAAACCCAATCTCATTTAGGAATATTTCCCCTGATATATAGGACATCTTTATGGCACATCTTTAAAAATGTCTGTGTTACACCTTCTCAGTACCTCCTCTTGCTTTGCCTATTGTTGAGGAAGCCAGCCATCCTTACATGTAGCCAAACACACGAACTTCAGCAGTGCCCTTTCTCTTGCTGACTGGGTCACTTTATCACCTGCCCCTGGAGTTTTCTGTCTGGGATGCCTGTAGAGACTGCCCAACCACTCCTCCACTTACATAGGCCTGAGACTGGAGGGAGTCAACACCTTCAGAACAGTCCTTAAGAAAGGGAGGTCAAGCCAAAGAGGAAATACTCCCCTGTTCTTCTCCTGTGGATAATCCCAAAGAATGTTTTACAAGGTTTCTCAGAGGTTCTGCAGTGGGCCAGATCCCCAATTGACAACGAAAGTAACAGCTCAATTGTGCTTTCTTGAGTTGGTTTTTTTTTTTCTTTCTCTGTTTCACTCTCCCCAATCTCCCCTCCCCATTCCTGTTTCTTGGGCTCAATACCCTAAGTATACTAGCTGCACACAGACCTCCTAGTCTCCGGTTACATGTTTCCAGGCTAAGACTGTAGGGATGACTGTACAAGCAATACTGTGTAAGTCTTTCCTGGGCCTTTTCACGACACTTAGCCAAGGCCCAGTGACAATATTACCATACAGAGCTCCTAAAGAGAAAAATTGGTTTCAGCACACTGTACATATGCTAATACGTGCTGATTGCTAACGGAATCAATAACAACCGAGTGTCCGCAAATTGCAGGCTTGTAAAATTCAAGTGAGCTGACAAAAGGAGGACATCTAAAACTGTTCCAAGATGGGTGAGAGGAAAATTACTGTGATTAGGGAAGAGAAAATTTAACATATCCTTCTTATTGTTAATGAAGTTTCTTCTTTTAAACCAAAATGTTATTAAAATAGGTGTTACCCTTAAGAAGGAATTATCAGTGTAATTCCTATAATTTCATTTCTTAGTGGGAAACTGGCTGCGTTTCATAAGAACTCATTTGCTAATACTCACACAAGTGTGTTTGTAGGAGCAGCTTGAGACCCACAAGGAACCAGTCTTGTTTTGTTCATAACGTGTCCTCATTTTATGTCATCAGAGAAAACAACTCTACCATAACTAAAAGGAATATCATGAAAACGTATAGTAAAAACTGACATTCCTATTTATAAGTGACATATTTGAGTTCTAATTCTTGGTTTTAATTGTCATCAGGGTTGACACACACATTTCTTAAAAGAGAGGGATGCTAAAGAAACTTATTTTAAATACTTTCAAGTTTTGATTCAAGAAAATAAAGAAACAAATTAATCAGAACACAAGAAAGATGATGAAACAGCAATAGAAAGAGTGCTTGATAACCAATGCATAGCTCTGAAAATTCATAAAAGAGGCAGACGAGACTTTAAGTCTAATTTTGTAATTTAGAACTAGGACTGATAAAGCACAATAAGCTGCTGTTTCTGTGGTATAAAATAATAAATTCTAAAAATCCATTTTATTCCAGAATTTCTTATCCTTTTCAGTTACTTCTTTGTTTAAAGTCATTATTAAAAACAAAAGAAAACAAAGACAAAAAACACTCCCCCAGACCCTGTCCTGTGTGTGGGAGGAAGAAACTTTCTTCTACCTCAAGGTTCTTTTGGCTGCTCTAACAATCAAATAAACATGAGAGGGGTCAAAAAGATAAAATGCCCAAACTTAAATACATACATATGTACTGGAACCCCATATACATTAAAGAACCAGAGACTGCATATACATGAGAGATTCAGAGACAGAAAGTTAAAATGAGGTATATAGGGCATTCTGAGCTACGGATGAGGTAAGGTGCCTCCAGGCTTCAGAGGGGTGGAAGGTTATTGCAGGACGATAAGAAGAACAAATGTTCAGTGATTACCAATTTGCCCTGGTAAAGAAGGATAATAAAAAAGTTATTTCTGGTAATAACTCTTATTATGGACAAGGCCCCTAATTTAAATTCTTTAAGGAAAAGGTAAAATTTTCTCATGAGGCTGCAGGGTCTTGATTGTCTTCAGCTCAAAATAATTCCAATGTCAAAAGTGGCACATTTTGGGAGGGTCATTCTGAACTTCTACACTGGTAAGCCTTTATTCCGTATACCTTATCAGATGAGTTGTCACCTATAGGAACTCTGATGGAATGGGATAAAAGGCAAATAAATTTCAATTATTTTGATCATCAGAATTACAGACCTGGGAGAACATACTCGGCAGTTCAGTAGAGAACCTTAGTTAATCAAAAGAAAGCATGATACAGTCAGTATTTGATAGAGAGTTCACATAGGGAAATTTATTATTTGGTGAAAGTGACATCTCAAATAAATGAGGCAAGACCGAATTATTTAATAAATGTTATTAGGACAAAGAAGTAGCCAACTGGAAAAAATTAAAATAAATCCACATCGTATTTCTTAGACTGAAATAAATTCCAGATAGAAAATACACTTAAATGTAAACAATAAAACTGTTAAATATAACAAAGGAAACAAAAAAATTTAAATAATTATGGAGTGAGCAAGAGTTTTCTATGATTTAAAACATAGACACTATAGAAAAGATAAATTTAACTATGTAAAAATAAAAATTTCTGCACAACAAAGATAAAACATTAGAAATTGAAGGCAAACAACAAATAAATATCTGCAATTCATATCACAGACATCAAGATAATTTGTTTAATATATAAAGATTTAAAAATGACTTAAACATGAAAAGACACTCAACCTCACTCAACTAAAGAAAATACAAAGTAAAACCATAAGTAGACATAATTATATTGACAGTTATCAATGAAGAGGCTATAGGACTTCTAAAGAACTTACATGCTTAAGAACCACCTGGAGATATTATCAATGTACAGCTTCTGATTGAGAATGTCTGGGGTCGGGCCTGAGAATTGGCATTTCGAACACACTCCACAGTGATGTCAATGTCCCTGGTCCACTGACAACACTTTGTGTAACATACATTATTGGTGGGTGTGTATGTTTACATTACCTATCTGGAAGGCAATTTGGTAACAATTTTCAATATAAAAACTGCACATACTGTTTGTCAGCAATTCTATTTTAGTAATTATACTACAATATATATGCAAAGTTAGGTAGGGTAAACAAGGAAATTTACTGCAGAATTATTAGTAGTAAGAAAAAATTAGGATCAATATGAATATCCCTCAAAAGGGCCCTATTTAAACATATTATCCACACAATTAAATATGTAAATAAGGGAAAGAATAAGGCTAATACTGATGTGGGAAAATCTCCAAGGCATTTTGATTTTATAAAGAAGTTTTGGAAAAGAAAACCACACTCATTTGTGCCTCTGTGTGGGTCTAATTGCTTTATTGAAGGGGCTGAAGGCATAATTGTTTTTTCCCCTTTTCCCCTTGCATGTTCAAACCCACTCTGTGATAAAGTTCTATCTCAGACAGTCTCATAACTTTCAAATATGCTTGGATAACATGCATGTGCACATACAGAATGGCTGAGTGCTGTTTGCTTCCAATGTAACTCTCTCTCTGCTCTGTCACTGTAGGCAGATGGTCATAGCTTTCTATCCTTTGTTCCAATACGAATCTTCAGGCGTCATTCACTATTTTCCCTCAAACTCCAGGAGACACACTTAAATTTCCAAGTAGACTCCCTGCAGCCCCTCTCAGACAGAAACAACTATATTATTTAAGCTACGACTTCTGGAGTCTCTGCCACTTGCTTCATTGAAATAAATGTAGGTATGGATCCTAATATTAGAGGCCACAAATTGGTAGCCTCTGCTACGTCTGGCAGCAGAGAGATTTTGTTCTTTGTTTTTTGTTTTTTTTCAGTTTTTTTTTTTGTTTTTAGATATTATTGACATACCACATTGTGTAAGTTTAAGGTGTACAATATGTTGATTTGATAAATTTATAAATTGGAAAATGATTACCACCATAGCATTAACACTCCACTCATCATAAAGTCACTACTACATTTTTGTGGTGAGAACATTTAAGATCTACACTCTTAGTCACATTCAAGTATACGATACAGTATTATTAGCTATGATCACCATGCTGTATGTTAGAACCTCAAACTTATTAACAGTATTGTCCCTTTTTTCCCACACTCCAACTCCTGGTAACCACCACTCTACTCTTTGTTTCTGCATTTGTCTTTTTTAGATTCCACGAGAGAGATTTCATTTGACTCTCAGAGTAATGATCAGTATTCCAAAATAGATTTTACATAAACTTTCAGATTTCTAAAAATTCAAAAGATCTGTCAACACAGAGTCTGTATTCCTCTTTTACACTATTTGCCTGGAACTGGGCAATGCTCACCCCTTTAGTGGGACCCTCCAGGTTGCAGTGTACCCACCATTCCCTGCTGTCTCTGGTTCACTTACTATTATGGTGCCTTGTCCTCCTCTTTCCTGAAAGAACAAATTGTGGTAATCTAACACACTATATTGCTAGGGATTTAATATGTCCTTTGGGGGTAAAAATAGCCAGGAGATGTTTAACATCTCCAAATGGTGAAATGCCAACCAATTTGGCACTTAGATGATATGACATTTAGGGGCAGGAGACCCTTCTCTAAGACCCTCAAACTACATCTTGTGAACAATTACTCCTTATCTACTTTATGTCAGCCACCTAAAATATTTGCCAAAACCATCATCAGTAGGGCTGTTCCTTTTTGCTTCTCAGGCTAGTGGCTCACCAGGGAATCCCTGCCCTAGTTTGTTCTTTCTGGAAAAATATTTATGTAATTCGTTCCTATTCTGGGATGGGGTGCCCTGTGTGTTTTAGCCAACCAGAAGCTTAATCTGTGCCAATGGTGCAGTGTGGCTAACTCAACACACACACACACACACACACACACACACACACAGAGTTGAATATAAACTAGGCAACATCATCCATAGAGAAAGCATAGGAAGTAATTTCGTTGAAATCTTAACCCATATCTGGAGATTTGTAAAGATCATCCTGAGAGCTCACAGTTTGAGAACACTGACAAGTTAAAAGAACTCTGAGGGAAAAAAAAAACAAGGAGAGTTGTTTTCCTCAGAACTACATCAATAATAAGAGAATGCTAAAGAAAGGCTCATTGGCTGCCTTCAAGGTTTTGAAGGGCTGTCACCAAGAGGGAACAGGATGCATTAACTCTTCGTTGTGCCAAAGGACAAACTAAGACCCATGGATAGAAGTTAAGGGATGGGAGTGGGAGGAGACTTGTGCTCAGAAAAAAATTTAACAGCTACTAGATGGAGATTAGAGGAAAACGACTTTTCCTTTCACTAAAAATATCCCTGGAGAGGCTGTTTGACCATCTGTTTGGAATGCTATAGAAAGATCCTTACAATAGTTGGTGGCCTAATTCAATTTTGTTGGGACTATTCATACTAAATTCCACTTTGGTATAAATTCTACTTGCATATCATAGAGAACATATAATCCAAAAATGCAGGACACTATCTCCACCTACTCCATTTGAACTTCAGTGTAATCATTTAGATTCATTACCTCGATGTTTCTTTCAGACCTAGCATCTGTGATTTCTACAGCTTTGTCTTTATGCCTTGGATGTACACACTCTGTATTCTTGTTGTCAGTAAGCATATGAAACAGATTTTCACTCAGCGATTTTTTCCTAAGTGCTCTTGCAAAGAAAATGATGTGGACAATTGTTTATTCCATGGATAGCCTTTTTCTGTCCCCAGAACATGGCCAATATATCTATGACTCACATTCACAGGACAGAAGGATTTTCTGGCTTAAGCTTTTACTTCTTGTGGCCAATTGGACAGTTATTTATAAACATTTATTGATTTGGATTCATAAACCAAGTGGGGGGAAAAAATCTTGCTGTGCTGGTTGCTATGGTAACTAGCATTTCACACATCTACCCGCCCGCCAGCCAGCAGTGATGGCTCAGAGCAGAAACCCAAAGCCTACCTGTAGCTTCAAACTGCATATTTACTCCTTTTACATGTCTAATTGAAATCGGCGATTTCTCCCACCAATGACATGTGATAGCACGTTGTATTGAGGAAGAAAAATAAATATTTTTTTATTTCTTCCTGAGGTGTTTCCAATACCTCTCTTGAGGCATTTTCCAGATGTGACTTCTAATCAATTTTGAATGGCAAGAATTAAAGGGATTCCACCTCAAATTCAGCTCTCTGCCATATGTTGAAGGTGATATGAAAGAAATGTGGGTCCTAGTCTTTATCTTCAAGGAACACAAACATTAAGAAGCAGGCAGGCAACCCAAGAAAAAAATATGGTTAAAAGCCAAACCCTGCAACACAGAGGATTACAGAAGCAAAGCATGCTGGGTGGAGCACAGGCTTCAGAATGAGATAGAACTAGTTTGAACTCTGTAGCCCTGAGAAAAATCTTTTTTCTGTAACTCACTGAAATGAGAACCATATCCTTTTACAGGGTTGTCTTAAGGATTAAATAAAAGAATTAACAATAAGTACCTAGAATAATGTCAGATCCATAGTAAGCACTCAATTAACAGGAATTATTATTTTCATGTGGAGATAATTTATTGCCATAATAATTACTATGTTCTGTTTTTGTCCAGAGAAGATTTTATGGGTGTTGAAGCTTACATAATTTTTAGGCCCTGATTTAAGAACATAATAAAAACACATGCCTGACACGTGTTTTTAATATTTCTTCCTATGCTTTCTGACTCTATGCTCTTTGATTGCCTCTTCATCGGCATATGTTTTATAACATTCTCTACAGAGCCAATACAAAGATAACTCAGTCATTTTACTAGCAGCATAATTGAAATTTTTTTATTATTGATAATTGGGATGCATAAAACGTATGATGTCACATATAGATATACATTCTGTTTAAAGTACTGCTACAGGCTTATTTCTTAAATATACAGAAATGCTGATAAATTCTATTTCATGCGATTGCCATAAAATAGGAGGAAAATGTATAGTGCATGTATAATTGTATTGTCGTATTGTAGAGTATACTCCAAAGAGAGCTTCTGTTTTGAGTAGGCATCCATAAAAATCAAATACTTAGCTTACATTTTCCTACATTTGGTAATTGGAAGAATTTTCCACAAACTACCTTCTGGCTCCCTGCATTTCAAACCTTGTTTCTCGTCCATATATTTCTGGTGCCAAGAATACAAGGAGCCATATATACCCTAATTGACCCCCATGACTCTGCCCTGAGACTTAGCAGAGTGGCGAAGGAGTGGATTCCTAGGAACCAATCCTATACCAGAATGGTCAGAAATAGCCTAACAATATATGGAAGTGATGCCTGCCATAAATATATTCTGCTAAATGTAAATTAAATGATTTTCTGACATAACTTTCTCTCAGCCTAATCCCCAAAATGCCTGTGGCCATCCATCACCACCCAACACCAAGGGAAAAAGAGAGTTCTCAATCGATAAGAATCTTGTCAATTGTAGTACGAATGCCTTATTTTTGCTAATTTTGCAATGACCCTGTGAATACATTGTTAGGGTCCCTCCTAGGGTCTTAGAAAGAGCCAGGGTATGTGAAGGACCCTGAAGTGAAACTTCACTACCTTCATGAAAATTCTGTCAGTTATTTCTGCTCAAAGGCAAAGGAGCTTTATTCAACATGTGAAAAAGAACATGAGCAAGGGCTCTGAAGAAGTGCAGAGGTTTTATGGGATCCTGGGGCACCCGGTCAGATACGAGTGGAGTCCTTGTCAATAGACCTATGAGATTCATCTCTGGAGAAACTTCAGGGCAGGCAGAAAAAGAGCAAGGAGTGAGAGGCTTTAGGCAGGAGACAAAAATGAAAACATTTTAAAGTATTATTTCGAATGAATACCTACCGAGTTTTAGTTATCTGTGAAAATCGAAAGAAAAGTGTGTAGATTTCATCAGGAGATAGAACTCAATATAGCAAAAGAGCCCAGATAATAAACTAGGGAAGTTCTATCTTCTGATAATATGATGCTTAAGGCAGTCTATGGATCTAAGCTATAGATCATTCTGTTGAAATGCTCTTATAATGTTCCTCTGAAAAATAATCTACCAGGCTCAAACACAGAGGAGCATAGAAAAATTGTTACTATCGGTCCTCTCAGGACACTTACTCCAAATGGGATTTTAAATCAACAAACTGTCTTATCCTCAGAAGTCAAGATGCGAATGACAGATGCCAGAGAGAAATTCTGCTCCTGTAGCCAGTTCATTCTGTACTCACTGATGTCTCCCAGCTGTCATCAACAGCATACCACCTTGTCTGGGGAACCACTGCATTATCCCCTGAAGGCTACTGGACCAGAGGGAAACAGAGCTAGCTATGGAGCACCCCTTTACATGGGGGTAAGGAGTGAGAAATAAGAAATGAGACAACAAAAAGAGGGAAGAATTTACCATAATATATGGCTGAAAAGGCCTTGTAATGAGAAAAAGAGGGAAGAACGGGCTTAGAATCACGTTGCTTTGAATATTAAAAGAGATATGGCCATAGTTTGTGCCTTAAGTCAGTGAAGTAGAGTAGGTGCATTTTATATGTTAGGTCAGTATGCCTAGATTTTAAATTGCTTACATATTTATTCGATGATTATTGGTCATCTCCGTATGAACGTTTAGAAGCATTAGCATCAGTGAGGGAGAAAGCAATGCTTAATATAGACACGGTTCCTACTTCCGCGAAGCTCACATTCTAATTAGGACAATAAAAATAAAAAGATTAAAAAATAATTTCAGAAGTTAAGTTGCTCTAAAACATATAAAAGGACAATAAAGAGTCTTTGTCATGGGGGGAAGGGCCACAGCGGTGTTACTTTGGATGATCAGGAAAGTCCTCTGTGGGGTCAGGATGCATGAGCTACAAGATAAGAAGCCAGCCATCCAAACACCTGGGACAAAGCAGGAACAAGATCCCTGAGGCTGGAGAAGAAGAATGAAGAGCAGATTGGCCAAGTAAAGTGGGCACAGGACTATGCTGTTATAGCATGAGAGCACAGAGACAGATAGTCAGGGGCCATCAGATCATTTACATCTTGGTACGTGCGAAGTGACTTGGATTTTAGTCTAAGTGCAAGGGGAAGCTATCAAAGGGTTCTGAGCAGGAGAGTGACATGATCTGGTTGCTATTTTTACAAGACTTTTTTTTTTTTTTTTTTTTTTTGACTATTAGGTAGGGAACAGACTGTAGGGGTTCAAGTGTAGAAGAAAGATAGCAGTTAGAATGGGGGCTCCTGAAGCCATCGAATCAGGCATAATAGTGACTAAGCCTAGGGTGGTGAGGTAGAGTCCTTGCATGAATAACTTCAATTAATGGCCTTCTGGAATCCAAACTCTTTGGTCTATAATTTGTAAACCCCTTCCATTCTGACTCTGGGCTTTGAGCGATGAGATGCAAGCAGAGGCTAATACAGGGCCTGCTCTCCTGCACAATTAGTCCTGCTTGCTATCTGAGCCCTGCCATGCCATGAGAACAGGCCCAGGCTAGCTGCCTACTGGAGGGGGAGAGCTGCACTGTCCCTTGGGGCAGAGCTGCACTGTCCCAGCTGAGGTCATCCGAGAAAGCGCGCTTCTAACCATGAATATAGATGTACGAGCAAGCCCAGCCGAGCTCAATGAAGCCTGGTCCAGATCAGTAGAAATGTCCAGACAAACCAAGGACAGGTAAAAAATAAGAACTGTTGTTGCTTAAAGCCACTACATTTTTAGAGTGCTCGTTACTCAGTGTTAAGTAACTGATACACATGCAAGAAAATGTATAAAAGAAAAGTTTGGATTGGAATATATGTTGAAATTAGGGAAGGCAGAATTGCTCATAATTAGAATAGTTGTCCACCCTTAAGTACATGTAACTGGACCCCTCAAAATGATTTCAATCTAGCAAAAAACAACAACAAAAAAAAGCATACATTCTATGATCCTAATAAATGGAGCATTTTAAAAATAATATTAATTAGGGTAACACTGGTTATTAACATGATATACGTTTCAAGTGTACAATCCTATAATACATCATCTGTATATTGCATTGTGTGCTCACCACCCAAGGTCTAGTCTCTTTCCGTCACCATATAGTCAACCGCCTTTACCCTCTCCATCTTCCTCCTACCTTCCTCCCCCTCTGGTGACCACCATTCTGTCTCTGAATTTGCTTCTTTTGTTTATTTGTTGCTCTTCTGTTTTATATCCCACATATAAATGAAGTCATATGATTCTTGTCCCTTCCACCATAAAACACGATTTTAATCACTAAGATGTCCATTGATTCTGGAAGTTCAGATCAAACTGTAGCTGAGAACTCCATCTAATTCTGTGATGCTTCACAGTGCCTATATGGAGACTTGGGGAGGCTAAACTGTCATTTCATGGCAAATTTTTGAGAACTTGATGGGACAGGAACCAAAAAGGAGAGAAGTTGAGGAAAGGGCACAACTTCTCTAAAAGGGAGCACGTCATGGAGATAGAGGGGGCTAAAATTTTGACTAAGGTTCCAAGGAAAAGGCCTGGATCCAGTATAGTCTTAAATAAAAGTTATTTAAGAAAGTAAAGAAATTGAACCAAAAACTTAGAGATTGGGATTCAACTTCATTTGTTGCTTAGGAAAATTTATATTTTTGTATTCAGCCCAATCCAAACTTTCTGGATTGGTATGAGCCAGCAAAGGAGCCTGATAGGTAGAGGCTGGGATTAAGAGTGAAGAATTCCTGACTCTAGTGCCAGCTTTTCTGGGGAAACAACTAGCTTCCCCTGTGTCTTATATCAAGTTCCCCAGGAAACAGACTCTGAGAAAAACATTTGCTTGCAGGAAAATTATTAAGGAGTGCTCTCTGAAACACCTGTTGGGGTAGGGAAGAAAGTCAGATTGGGCAGAAATTTCTCTTGCTGCATGAATTAAACCTGAAATGAAGTTGTAGCAAAAGCTTCAGTCAATCTCATGGAAGGGTTTGAAGCTTTGATGATTCTTCACAGATGTCCCTCACTTAGGCCAGGGGATCCTGTATTGACTTCATATCGACAAGTCAGCAAATGCTGGCTGCTTCTCAAGAGGAGGGGAACTGTAAACATGGCAGCTCCTTTCTGCTAAGAGCAGTCACTAGGGAATAATTCAGGTGTAGCCTTCTCAGGCAACACCCCCGGCAGCTGGGGAACAGGTGGCTCAGTCCTGACGGGGGAATCTTCATGGTAACAACAGTGTCCACTACAACCTGTCAAGCAAGGACGTTGGTATTTTCCTCTCCATCACTGAGAGGGAAGATATGGACGTTAATCCAGGTGCGATCACTGACAATTGCCTTTTCATTACCATGATGTAACAGAAGTGCCAGGCCACACTGAGTTGAGAAAATGGAAGATGAGGAAGTCAGGCAGGAAATACAAATTGTGTTAAGCAAAGTAGTGAAGAGGAGGAGAAAAGTTGGTGGTGACCGCAAGAGAAAGAAGAGATACAGAGAAGGTTTTTTGTTTTGTTTTGTTTTCTTTATTCATTTTTTAAATAATGCTGGGGATTTGAGCATAGTAGTAGAATGAGGGACAAACTGAATAAGGATATTGAAAATACAAAAGAGAAAAAATATAATTGATAAAACAATACAGAAAAAGAGAGATTTTAGAATCAAGAGTTGACGTAAAGACGAGCGTTGGAGGAGGCGGAGAAACAATTTCCTGAGGGGGAAGAGAAAAGATGGCTGCAGAGAGAGTGGCAGCGGAAAACTGGAGGAACTCATGACCTTCATTATTCCTGGTGAAGCAGTCTGTCTTCTGCTAAGAGTGACAGACTCAGGGTAGAGTCAGGATTTGAGACAAGGAGTGATGTTCTGGAATTGGGAAATAGGTAAATTTGCTGGGTAGGGATGAGAAAACAAGTAAAAGTTAGACATTATACAATGTTATAGAACCAGTTCTGATCCAGTTTTTGGTTTAGGCTTTGCTTTGAGTTTAGATTCCTCCTTCCCCCAGTAGTATTTTTCACCTGAGGCAGGAAAGGAAGAGATGAAAAGTTGTGCTCATCCTAGATAAGGAATCACCTGGATTGGCTGATGTGGGTGGCATCAGAGGGAAGGGGAAACTGTGGATAGTGACAAGAACCTGCTTGAAATAACTGATCTTGAAGCCTAGGACAGCTAAAGAAGAAAGGGCAGCCAGGAATTGGGCCAGTCAACTTGGATAACTGGAAGGGGCCAGGATAAGGAGAGCTTCAAGGGATATAAAAGGGCTTCATTACAGCAGCCATGTCAGGGGGCTGCTGAAGTGAGGTGACGGGATCCCTCCTCTCCTATCAAGATTTCTATCTTAAACCTTGACAACAACACTGATCTTAGAGTTCAAGTCTTTCTGGTCTTGCCTGCCCTCTTGCCTAAGAAGCCAACAACCACCCTGACCCATTGGGCTTTGGGTCTGAGAGTCATATCTTTAATACCCCCTGACTCTCAGGTCTCATTGGTCCTTTGATCTCTCCTTAATGTTGAGCCCCCATATTCTCTCTTGTCAGCACCATAAGAAGGGTACTTATCATACCTTTGTAGAACAGAGTGGGAAAGTATGACTTCTTGGTAAAGTACTACTGGGGAAACTAGCCTTTCCTCTGGTATTTTCTCCTATCTCTCTTAAAACCAAACCCTTTCTTCCTAATGGTAAGGAGAAAATACTCTATGACAGAATTGATTTTATACCATGACAAAAGTTGTGTGTGTTCATATAAATGCTTTTTGTACAGGATATGCCCATATACAACAACAATGAGTTTGTATTTAAGTAAACTTGAAGACAATAACAAGACTTACGTTTCAGGCTGCACATATGCATATATGTAAAAACCCTATGAAGAATTCATTTAAGATTGTGAACTACTTCTGTTCTATGAGATTGCATTAGACTGAAGGTGATCTTTATTTAACTGATATTAAACAAGATGATATGAGAACTGCTGTAGGTTTGGGGGGACAATAGTAGAAATCAGAGATGGATAAGACCATTTACGTCACTCTGCACTTCAAGCTCCTGGGTAGAGTTCTTCTGCCCAATGCCCACACCCTTTCTGTAGGTCAGTGATAACAGATGCAAGAAATCAGGTGGCCACCAGCAACTCAGGAGTTTCTCCTTTTCGGAGTTAATTAATTAAGTTCTTCTATTTCACTTTGATTTAATTTTTCACTGCCTCCTGAACACATCATCTCATGAGCAATTCCTGAGCATATATCCTGCTCATCGTGAACTGGATTTTAAAATACCTTCAAGAAAATGGGGAGAGAAAATATACTTCCTTGTAAGGAAACTATGGACCAAATGACCCCCCACAACTAGCTCACCATTGACCTCAACCACAAACCACCACAGAACCCTCCCTACTTGCTATAAGGACCAATAAAGAGAGTATTCCAGGCCTCAGGGTAGATAGCTCAACAGGAGATACTATAAATAAGTAATTCACCCCCAGGTCCAATTTCTTTTGTTTAGTTTAAGTGTCTAAACGCCACCTTGTTGTTTTATTAATGTGGGTGTCCCATTTCCAGTCTCAGTTTCAAAGCTGATGGAATTGGAAAAAAACAAAAACAAAAAACCCTGCATCTGTTACTAGGCCAAAGTCCATCAATCTCCCCGTGAAAAGTATGTTATTTTGGTATATTAAAGAAAAACATTATATTGGCATTGTCTTTAGTCCTATCATTATTTGCTGCCTCTGTATTGTCCTATAATGAGAAACTGCCTGGTTGTATATTAAGTGGACTCTACTAATCTGTATGATCAGCTTGTAAGGGAAAATTGGCTCTCATCCTCTAGAAGAGATCATTAAAATGAGCCCCAGACATGCTTGAGTGATGGTAGAGGAGCTCAAGAAGAATGTCTGCTCATTGGTGAATATCAGCGCTGAACTTAGCTAAGGACCTGAAAGAAATTCATGGAGGCTCAGAACTGGATGGAAAATTAGAGATGGTCTAGTCCAATCTCTTCCTACAGGAAAGGAAACTGAGGTCTAGGCAGTTCAAATAACTTTTCCAATACTAGCTTGAACCAGGGGCAAAGACAGGGATTAAACCCAGTCCCCCTGATCCCTAAGCCAACTCTATCACCTGAGGTTCTTAAATGGAATTACCTCACTCTAGCGTATATAACTTCATGTGCTAGGAAATACTTAAAGCTATAGCATGTCTATGACACTTCTTCCTAAATCTTGAATATTACCTTAAGGTAAGTAAATTAAAACACATTTTATTTATTTATTTATTTTTAAATATTTCTTATGCAGGAGAAAACAAAATTCAAATGAAACTTTAACGAGAACACAGTTCTCAAAGGAAGTTTATGCTTGGGGCAGCCTGCTAAGACTGTCAGAGACTATGTGTTGCCACTGTTCAGGGCACATCTTGGGCTGATGAGAGAAGCACTGCCTTACCTCACACTGCCTTTAATGCCCAGGAAATCCCTCCAAGAACTGTTTTTGCTAATTTCTCCTTGTCCTGGCCATTTTCCTCTGTTCTATCCCTACATTAGCAAGTACACGTGACTCAGGCCCATACGTACTGGAATCTACTTTGTTTCCTTCTTGGATAAAGAGGGAAATGGTCTCAAGGTCTTAACACATTGAAATTTAAATCATTGTTATGTCTTTCCTGCCATATTTTTTTTTGGATTATAAGTTAAATGTAGCAATACTAAACCCATAAAGGAATAACTATATATATTTTTTTAACCTCACTTAATTCTACATAGTGCTTTTTGTTAGTTTGGGTAAGAAAGATGTTACCCAAATCCATATCTTATTGTTTTCCTTCTCATCTCAATTTACTATTTCTCTCACTTTAAAAGTAAACACAATTTTTTTCCCTTCACTTAATTACCTCCTGTCCTGTGAAGGAGTTGCTGTTAGAGTTTAGTTAAAGCACCTGTAGTATGAAATATCTGCTTTGTGAAAGTGTAAACTGAGAGAGTGTTTAACACTTTCCATACCCCTTACCAAACCTCTTTGGGTCTGGTCAGAACGACAGCTAGAATTATTTAGGTAGGTATTCCTGATTCATTCCTGTCCAGAGAAACAGGCTACAAAAATTTCTCTGGATAGCTATTTTTCACTAGTTGCCTTGTGGTACATTGCCCTGATGGCTTTGATTCTTCACTCCTTTACAGCTGTGCACTTTCCCACATGACTTCACAGCTCTTCCTATCAAGTGGCAGAATATACTTCTCTGTTCTTTGATTAGGGATTTAGTCACGTGCCTTGCTTTGGCCAATGGGCTTTTGATAGATGTGGCATGAGCAGAACCTTAAACAATGCTTGTATATATCTGCTTGCTCTCTGTGTCTCTGCCATTACAATGAGAAGAATACTCTGCTAAACCCAAGGATAGGATGAGAGACAGATGGAGTAGAGCCAACCTCAATCAGCTCCAGATTTCTGTGTGAGTCCAGCCAAAACCAATAGTTGACTACTTTTTTGGAGAACTTTGAAGATATCATCCAACTGGCTTCTGACTTCTACTCTTTTTTGAAAATTCAACCGTTTCCCTCTGGTCACTTGCAAGATTTTTTTCTTTTCTTGATTTTCCGTAGTTTTACTGTGATATGCTTAGAAATGGTTTTCATTATATTTATCCTTTCTGCAGTTTTTAAGTGGTTCATAAATCTGTGGCTTGATGTCTTCCAGGGTTTTGTTTTGCTTTGTTTTCTAATTCTCGGCCATTATCTCATCATATATTGCTACTTCCTATCACCTCCCTCCTCCTTTTCCAGAACTGTAATAATATATATGTTGACATTTTCATGTAAGCCTTATATCTATACTCTTTTTAGTGTTTTCTTCATTTTGTTACTGCTGTTTCTTTGGGATTTATCTTACAGTTTCTTTTGATTTGTCTTCCTCTTATGAATTCTCTTTTTATCTGAGTTTAATCGGCTGATAAACTCATCCATCGAGTTATTAATGTCAGCTATTATGTTTTTTAGTTCTGAAATTATCATTTGGGTCTTTTGTTGTTTTCCATTCATCTGCCAAAATTATCAACTGCATGGTAAAAATTTCCTGAACAATTGAAAACCTTATCTATTATCTGTAGATTTATTTCTGTTTTTTATGATTTCTCTTGTGTTTTTGTTATATTGGCTCCTCATGTGACTGGTTAATTTTTATTAAAAGAGGCTAAAGACTATTTTAAGTTTTGGATGACGTTATCTTCCTCTAGAAAGACTTATATTTGCTTCTAACAGGCTAGGCTAAGGCATTAGCAATTTCAGATCATCTTAACCCAATCAAATATTGAGATAATTCAAAACTTGTCTGTTTCTGGTTTAAAAATTCTCCTAAGATAGAGTTCTTCAGGGTCTCAGACCAAAGCTTAGGTGAGGAGTAACCAGGCTATTCCCCATCCTTGGCATGTCATGATCTCTCTCTCTTTTTTTTTTTTTTTTTGTCCTTCTAAGTTTGAGTCAGTGGAGAGCTTTTCTCAGATTCTCAGTTGCCCCTTCTGAAATCAACAGATACTTCCAAGAGAAAGCAATCACAAATATGGAGCTCAACTTTCTGAGTTTCTTTTTTTGTCCAGATTTTGGCCCTATAATCCATTAATGTCTTGGCATCTACCTTGAATCTTCAAATAAATTTGCTGATATTCTCTATTTGTTCTCATGGGAGACAAAATGAAAAATTAGAAAGAATATTAAGATGCTTAAGAAATATTGGAAACCATAATTCAATGGAATAATATTTTTCAAGTAATAAAAGAAAATAACTGCAACCTAAAGTTTTATATCTGTCCATTTTTTTTTTCAAAAGCAAAGGTAGAATAAACAGATTTCACGATAAGCACAAAAAGAACTTTTTACCAGTAAAACCATAATAAAAGAAATACTCAGATCCAGCAATTCCACTCCTGGGTATTTATTCAAAGAAAATAAAAACACTAACTCAAATAGATTTATGCTGCCCCAGGTTCATTACAGTATTATTTACAATAGCCAAGATATGGAAGCAACTTAAGTGTTCATCAATAGATGAATGGGTAAATGAAATGTGATATATATGTATACACAAACACATATATATAATGGATATTATTTAGCCATAAAAAAGAATAAAATTTTGCCACTTGCAACAATATGGATGAACCTTGAGGGCAGTATGCTGTTAAATAACTCAGACAAAGAAAGATAAATATACCAGATGATCTCATTGACACAGAGAACATATTGGTGTGGGTTAAGCAAAATGAGTGTGAAGGGGTCAAAAGATACAAACTTAATATAAAATAAACAAGTCATAGAAATGTAATGTACAGCATGGTGACCATAGACATTAAAGCTGTATAACATGTTTAAGATTTCTAAGAGAATAGATCTTGAAAGTTCTCACCACAAGAAAGAAAAAAAAAATTGTAGCTATGTATGGTGGCAGATTTTAACTAGACTTATTGTGGTAACCATTTTGCAATATAAACAGATTTGGAATCACCATATCTTACACCTCAACCTATTACAATGTTATGTGTCAATTAAACCTCAATAGAAAAAAGAAATACTGGAAATCCTTCAGGTAGAAAGAAAATGATCCTATGTGGATACATATAAATGCAAGCACAAATATAAAACAACAAAAGTGTGAAAATGTGGTAATACTGACTGTACAAAATAATAATGACAATGTTTTATAGAAAATTAGTATATGCGGAATTAAAATGCATGACAACAATAACACAAAATGCAGAAGGAGTAAATGAAGTTAAAGTGCTATTAAGTCCTATTATTGTCTATTATAGAGAGGTAAAAATACTATTTTATATTAATAGTGTGTAAGTAGGTGATAATGGTGGTGGGAGATAGAAAGATGAAAGAAATACTCAGTGAGTTCAAAGAATCAAAGAAAGGAGAGAGTGGGGACCATAGAACAGATTAGGACAAATAGAAAACATAATAAAATGGTAAATATGAACCCGAATATATCTGTATCGGTATTCACATTAAATGAAACTAGACTACTCAATTAAAGCTCGATTAAAATAAATAAAATCCAACAATATGCTAGATGTAAAAGATGTAAAAAGCAATACTACAAAAACACTAAACAAAAGAAAGCTGGTCTTGTTATACCAGTATCTGGCAAATTAGACTTTGAGGTAAGAAATATTAATAGAGATAAAAAGAGATAAGAATGCAATCATAGTAAATTTTTATGTACTCAGTAACATTTCAGAATATATAAAGAAAAATTTGACAGAAATAAGGGGGAAAAAATAAACAAATATATAATCATAGAGAGAATTTAGCCCCCTCTTGCAGTAACTGAAAGAGCAAGCAGAAAATATATCGGTAAGGACACAGAAAGTCTGAACAACATGATTAACATACTTGAACCATGTGAGGTATAGAACACTGCAGCCAACAACAGCTAGACACATATCTGTGCATTCAAATGTATAAGGAAAAGTAGTATTTTTACCTTTTTATACGTCAAAATTAGCCATATGTTGGTCCATAAAGCAGGTCTCATCAAAATTCAGAGATTTTAATCCTATAGGATATGTTTTCTGATCACCACGGAATTAAGCTAGGAAATAACAAAAATATAATTTAAAATGTTTCGATATTTGAAAATTAACTTCAAAGTTTGAAAATCCACCAGTATAATTCATGATATTGACCAAAAAAAAAGGAGAAAATTGTATAATTATATTGAAAAGGGCAGAAAACAATTTAGTAAAACTTAATACTTATGCATGATTCTCTAAAAAAAGAACCCCAAAACAAAAACAAACAAACAAAAACCTCTTTAGATGATAAAAAATAACTGCAAAACAAAACAAAACAAAACACAGCAAATATCACACTGAGATGAAATAATGAATATTTTCCCTCTGCGATCAGGATAAAAACACAGATTTCTTCTGCCAACATCTATTTAATATAGTATATTTCCTAACCAGTGCAATAGGCAAGAAAAAAAAAAGGGTGCAAATTACCACAGTAATAAGCAATTCAAGCAAGAAATATTAATAGATGCTTAAATCATTAGGCAAAAGATTGTTGAAAGACAAAATATTCACACAGTGTCAAAGTATTGACCCATAGATTTGTTTATGAATTATAAAAGAAAAATTTACAATGGCGAAATCTGGCAAACACTATCTTTATCAAGTGTTCAGAATTAACACCATCAATAATAAGTCAAAATGACATCATGTGCCTCCTGTTGTGATACTTGAGAGATCCACATTATGACATAAAAATTATTCCACCAAGAATGCTGATTCTGAATATAAGCATCAGGAATCCATCAGAAAAAGTCATATTGAATGATCTTCTGCTTAACAAATGGTCTTTAAAATTGTGGACATTATGAAAAAACGAAATAAAAGCCTAGGCAGCTGTTCTTAAGAAATGTCATAATGTATATAACTTACACAACTTAACTCAAATGATTCAGCAAATATATGCACATACATGTCTGTCTGTCTTTCTATCATCTGAAGGAGAAAAAAAGTGTATAAAGAAAAAGAAAATTAGCAAAATGTTAACAATTGAAGCACATAAGCTAAATGTCGGCTAACTTTCAAGTCAAATCAAACTGAAACCTGCGTTGCAAATAAAGTTTTATTGAAACACGGCTACGTCAATCATTTACATATTATATATATATTGTGGCCTTCACTCTATAATAGCAGTATTGAGTAGTTGCAACAGAGACTGTCTAGCCCACAAAGCCTAAAATATTTACTATCTGGCCTTTTACAGTAAAAATTTGTCAACCTCTGTTTTAGAAGATCTCATAGAAGAGTATCTTCCTGACTTTCAGATAGTCAAAAATTTCTTAAAGAGGACACAAAAAGTACTAAGCCAGCTGCTATATTGTGAGCAACCCTATAGAGAGGCCCAAATGATATGATGAGGAACCATAGCCCTCAGTCCAACAGCCCATGAGGAACTGACAACTGCTAACAATCACATTAGTGAGCTTTGAAGCAGATTTCCAACACCAGTCAAGTTTTGAGATGACTGTAGCTCTGACCAAAGCTTAACTATAACTTTAGGAAAAATCATGAGCCAGACACACCCAATTAAATGGCACCTAGATTCTTGACCCAGATAAATTATAATAAATATTGTTTTAAGCTAGTAAGCAATATGTAATTAATATATATTCCTACAAATCAATAAGAAAACATTAACCCAATAGAAGAATGGGCAAAAAAGATCAAAAGATTTGCAAAAGAGAATACTTAGTGTCCAATGAATAATTTTAAAATCCCAACTTCATGAGTAATCAGGAAAATGCAGTTTATAGCCATAAAGGGCTATCACTATCCATTTACCAGTATAGGTATTTTTAAAGACCAATTATACCAATGTTGGTGAGAATATGGAGCTACTGGAACTCTCATGCACTGCTGGTGGGGGTGCTAATTTGTGCAACCACTCTGGAAAAACACCTGGCGGTATCTGCTAAAGCTGAATATATGTATACCCCATGACTTCTTGGTAAATATCTATTAGAAGTGTGTACACTTCAGCAAAAAGACAATACATTGCAAACGTGTGTTGAGATTTACCATAAAAGAAAAAACAACAACAAAAAAAACCTCAACATTCTAGGCTACAAAGGAATTTTCACTAAATACCAATGAATTAACATAAACAGATTCTCTAACAGGTTCTCTGATCGCAATGCAATAAAAACAGAATTCAAGAAAGAAAGATAGCTAACCTCTCCTCTGCCCACTTACTACATGTTTGTAACAAGAGAAAAAAAGAAATCTTTAAATAATTCATTGGCAGGAAGAGATCAAACATAAGTTAGAAAGATGTTTTAAACTGAATGACAGTGAGAGCAACACATATCATAATTTCTAAGATGCAACTAAGATGAAACCTAGAGGAAAGTTCATCATGTTAGATGCATTTATTAGAAAAGAGATTTAAATTCAATAACTTAAGTGCTCAACATAAAAAGTAAGAAAAAGATTAGGAGAGTAAACCAATGTAAAAAGAAGGAAGGGTACGACTTATGATCCAAATTTAATGAAAAAGGAAACAAAAGCAGTTAATGACTAATTAATCAAGTTTAATTAATTAAATTTAATAACTGTATACCCTTCCTGAGTCACACAAAGATCTTCAAATACTTAATTCTTATTGTCCTTTCCATTCTCCATATTGTTATTTCTAGTATGTTGCTTTCATCTTCCTCACAACCAGACCCCCAGTTGAATCAATGCTTGCTTAGAATCACCAATGTTATCCATTTCTAAGCTTACTATTGCTTCTTGCAACTCACTTTTTCCTTTTTCATTCAATTTTATTCTTACTGAAATTCATCCTTTAGTTAGTAGTTATTTAAGCTATTGCCTATAAACTCATAGTCTTCCTGTATGCATCATCTGAACATACCTTCATTTCAACTTTGGTTTTGGATAATGGTTTAGTTGAGAATGGAATTTTAATATTTCTCCCAGTCTACCTTCTATTTTCACTCATGAAGACTCTGCTATTAGTCTAACTATCACATTTTTATAAAGAGTCTCTCTATAACAACTACATTGAAAGAACAGAGTGATAAGGTACATGTAAAAAATTATTTCATGAATCTCCTTTTGGTCATTCAAACCCACTTTGTGGAGCGAGTTTTTCCCACATGCCTCAGATGAAATCTCAAAAAGATACCATGACTTTTTTCATCATTCTCAATTAATAAGATTTCCTGGTTGCTTTCAATTAATAAAATAAAAGGTCTCATTTCAGTAAATAAAATGTTCCTTCTATGTGCTAACAAACCATTGGACATTTATTAAAAGTTAGAGCCCTCCAACTAGAGCCTGCTTCACAGTAGAAGCTGGCAAAAGGAAAGGGAAAGGGGTGATGTCTCTATTTTCCCTCCTTATGCTTCCCTAGTTCTTGCTTCCCAAATTCTAGATCCTTGGGGTGGAGTGAGGGGCACTGTGCTAGTTTGCTGGTAAAGGAGGAAGCTCTGGCAGGAAATGTTTCACTTTATTAATTGCGTCATGATCTGGTTTGTATGCTTTCTGAGATTTGTGAATTTCAGTGGTAATTCTTTTACGGAGCGGCATGGGTTTTTGAGCCCTGTAAAAAATGTAAATGAGACACTACATTGCAGTTCTCACAGAGGCAACACAATAATAGTTAACCTCTTGCAACCTGCCTTACCCTGCTAACCCTAGAAGCTTATCATACAGCCTTTCGTCGCTGGGTTCTCCTCCACTAGCAGGCTTTCATCTTGGGCAGTTTTCCTTCAAGATAGTTCCGGTTTAAGAGTCTACAGTGTCTATTTGGCTCTTAGGAAACAATATGTATTTCCCAAGCCAAATGGAGAAGTATTCAAACTACTTCCTGTTTTTGCCTCATCTGATTCTGTAAGTGGTTAAGGCCAAGACTTATGTACAACAAGACTTCTTGAGACAGTTTTTGAAAAAACTAGTCCCTTTCATATATACAATGGAATATTACTCAGCCATTAAAAAAATGAAATCCTACCATTTGCAATAACATGGATGGACCTAGAGGTTATTATGCTGAGTGAAATAAGTCAGACAGAGAAAGATAAATACCATATGATTTCACTTATATGCAGAATCTAAGGGACAAAAAGAACAAACTAATCAAAAACAGACTCACAAATATAGAAGGCAATCTGGTGATGGCCAGAGGGGAGTGGATTGGGGGACTGAAAAAATGGGGTGAAGAGTTAAAGAAATAAAAATTAGTAGTTGCTAGATCATCACAGGGATAGGGAGAACAGCATAGGGAATGCAGTTAACATTAATATAATAACTAGGTGGAGAGCCAGAGGAGAGAAAGAGCAATTAGGGGGGATCATTTTATAAACTATATAAATGTCTAACCAATGTACCATATACTTGAAACTAATAAAATAAAAATTTAAAAAAAAACTAATCCCATGTATTTTTGCAGATTCTAAGAGACATCGAAAGACTCCTCTCAAAGCCCTTTTAGTAGACTTACAATAAGTGTACTTCTCCTTCTTCCTCAATCCCACACTTAAATGCAAGGCAATGGAAAATCCCACCATCATTCTCTAATTTTTCATAAGAAATGCTCTCCTGGTTACTTCAACTCAAACCTTTATACTCTTGAAGTGGATTTGGGCTGTGTCATGGCTTTTAACACTACCTTCCCACATCCTGCATAGGTAATTTAGTATTTCTCTTTGTAATTTGTTATTGGCCTTAAGTGGCTTCTGCAAAAATTGAGACCAAAAAAGTCCTATTATAACATTTTATTACATATCTTTTCTGTTTTTAAGATTGTCTATTTTTCTTTGATGTACTGCAGTTTTATTTCAATGTGTTTAGGTGTGGTCTTATTTGTATTTTGTTCATAACTTGGTATGCATCTGCATGTCTTTCTTTTATTTTATTATCTCTTCAAATATTGCCTCTCTTCGAACTCTGATTGTTCTTATATGGAACTCATATTAGGTGTATGTTAGGTCTTCTGAGTCAACTCTCCATGTTTCTTAACCTTCTCACTTTCCACATCTTTACCTTTGGGAGTAATTCCCCATCTCCCCCTGTGTCTTGTTCTCTTTACGTGAATTTCTCTGTTTGTCTACTGGCACATTATATCTCTGTTCATCTGTATTGAACCTCCTGTTTACTTATCTACTGAGTTTTTAGTTTAATTTTTAATTTCCCAAAGTTCTACCTGATTCTTTTAAAAATCCACTTGGTTCTTTGAGAAAAAAAAAAAAGTATCCTATCTTTTAATACATTCTTTATTATTTCTTTTATCTCTTTAATAATTTTAAAGCTTCTTATAGCATTTTCCAATTATTTCTTATGTTTGGTACCTAGAGAACTACGTGTTTATCTATTACTCATCCTCTCATGATTTGTTTCTTTGTGTAGTCTATAATTTTTTACTCGTAGTTTAGTTTCCCTCCCACCCCCAAGGGTACCCATTATCCCTAAGAGTGAAACTACCCTGTAAAGCCATTTGAATTTCCTTCTGTAAAAGTACCAGAGTTTTCACCGACTGTGGACTAATTTTTATGTTTATTTCTAAACTTCATGTTCTTTTACACTATTGGTAATAAAAATGTGGACTTCATACCTATATGAGACACAGATTGAGAACTGTGTTTTTTCCACTTATTTAGATTTGCTCGCTCATTTACAAATATCTTTGTTCATCATTGCTCTAAGAAGACAACATTCTTCTTTTTAGCCTTCTGGGTTGTTGGGCAAAGTTTTTCTAGTCCCTTTTACACACCAGGCAAAACTCCAACATTCCCAGTTTAATAAGGAGATTCATTCCAAGCTCCCTCCCTGCACAGGTCTAAGTTTATGCATCCAGTTCCCATGTAGACATTATAATCTTGCCCAGTTCTTAGGGTCTATATTTGGGTCTCATATTCCCTGGGGCTTTACTTCTTCAGTTTCATCTTATGACTCCAATTTTGAGTTTCTTCTCTATTCTGGCACTCATTTCTGTCAAGCTAGGAAATGTGTTATATTTTATTGTCGATATTTTCATATGATTTAATATTATATAGAAATCAGACCATCTGGATCTAAATCCTAGCTCAGCCACTTATTGGCTATGTAACTATGAGCAAGTTACTTATCCTCTTTAAACATTAGTTTTCTCATCTGTGAACTGTGAGTAATAATAATACATACGTCATATGAGGATTACGAGGCTTAAATAAGTGGCGCGCCTAGAACAATACATGGCACATATTAAAAGTTTAATAAGTTATTAGCTATTATTGTTATTTTTCTTCTGATCATCATCATCATTATCATCTCATGCATTCTCATGTGTATATACCAAAAGCAGGGCCCCCTTTTTTTAATGGAAATAGTGCAATATATTTTCTTTTTAATCTCAAAACGGTATCACCCTGCCATCTGTCACACTAAACAAGTCTCCCTCATCTCTAGCTCACATAGGCTTAGAGGATGCAAATCAACTTTCAGTTTAGTCTGTGTAAACTATAATTAGGAAGAGTGGAGTGTTTCAAGGATTACTTATATATTTCTGAACTAATTTTCAATTATTTTTTATCTTCTCTCTCTTTTTTTAATTACATGAATCATGCCTCCCCCCATCCCCCCCCCCATCCCCAATCAGGGCAAATAATTGTAAGAAGACAGTTGCATATTAGTGATACCAACAATGGCTCACCTATCAAAGACATACTATTTGAGTTGAAACCCCTAGAGACAGAGGTCCTCAGAAGTGAAGGCTTAGCAAGAATGAATGAAGTGGAGCATAATGAGCAAGGCTTTGTAGTAGAGTCTAATGAATGACTCCTTGACATTTTCTGATCCCTGACATGACAGGCATATGGTGTTTATCAATAAATAAAAGGATATAATTACGTTGAGGCTGAAGCATTCAGGGTTTTGTAACATTTGGCAAGCTGGAAGGCTGTCTGCCCTGCTCTTGATCCTGACAAGTGGAATAAAATAAAATGTCCCCATAAAAATCTATTCATAGTACGTGATAGCCTTTGGTTTTCTTTAGTTTCCCCAAAGAAGCAATAGATCATCCTCTAATTTGTGTCCATAAATGTATGTTAATATATTATTTAAATGACACTTTAAAGTAATCGTAATTAGTCCTTAGAGATTTCAATACACAGCTCCTTACAAATATCCCTGGCTTGAAGATCAGGGCTTTTCATGACATGGCTAATCATTACCTGGTGTTTGACATAAAGAGCATGTTATTTTTGTTTAGTGGACTCTGCTAAAATCTTAATGACAGTCAGCTTTGTGCCTTTCAACTCCCACCTGTGGCAGAGATGAGACAGCTACATCAACAAGGAAGCTCTAATGGGAAGGGCAAATGGGACAGGCTTTCTATCTGCCTATTTTCTACACTTGGCTATATTTACAAAAAAAAAAAAACAACAGCTAAAAAACATTTTGTCAGAAAACAACTGGTGCCACTCAATCAATAGCACCAAATGAACTGTTAACTTATTTGTAGCCCACAAATTTGCCACAGTTTCTTAGAGAAGAACCACAACAGTGATACTACTCACAAAGTACTTGCTTAGGGTAAATTCCTTACTATCGCCCTTAAGTCCTTTCTTTCTGTCACATTCCACATTAAATCTTTAGGAAATCCTATTGGTTCAACCTTCAATATATCTTCATAATCTTACTACTTCCCATCACTTGTATTGCCATCACTATTGTCTGAGTCACTTCACCTCACACCTTGATAACTATAATCACCTCTTAATAGTCTCCCTGCTTTATACTTATTACCCTATAGTCCAGAGTGATCCTTTAAAAAGATAAGTCAGGTCACATCACACCTCTGCTCAAAACCCTGTGATGGTTCCAAAAGCCTTACAATGGCTTGCCAGACCCTACCACCTGGCTTCCCTGTTTCTCTCTTACCACTCACTTCACTCCAGCCAACTGGTCCCTGATTGTTCTTCAAATATTTAGACACTGTCTCTCAGCCTGGAACGCTCTTGCCCTGAATTCTGAAGGAATGCTTCAAATCTTGCCTCTCAAGGAGGTTTATCTCACCAACAAAGATTAATAGAACCTGTCCTCCATACATTCTCACACACAGGTTAAGAGATTCTGCTCTCTTTTTTTTTATTCTAAAGCATTTATCTTCTAAAATACTGTATAGTTTACTTATTAATTATGCTAATGTCTTGTCCAACTCTCCCCTGTAAAATGTAAGCTCTATGAGAGCATGAATCTTTTTTTCAGCGATGTACTCTAAACACTTAAATTAGGATTGCTAAATAAAATAGAGATACTCAGTACAATTTGATTTTTGGATAAACAATGAACAATTTGTTTCAGCATAAGTATGTCCCATGCCATAATTGTTTTATTTGTTATTTATTTGAAATTCAAATTTGCTTGGGCATACTATATTTTTATTTACTAAATCTGGCAAGCCTAACTTAGAACAGCGCCTGGCATCATCATCACAAGAAACATTACATATGGCCTATTCTTTAATTAAAATTAATTTGGTTTTGCAATTTTAATGGTATTTTGAGCTAATTGGAGATAACTTGGACTGTCACAAGAAAGGTTTTATATTATCTTTATAAATACTTTTAGGAAAAATGTCAAAAATAAAAATACTTGAATGAAATGAATTAAGTATACTATCCATAATTCAATACAATAGAGATACAGTAAACCAGTTTTAAACATTAGACTTAATGATATTGTGAAAAAGGGGTGGGGAGGAGTCCCAAAACCAAAAACTAAAGGTATGTTGGAGAAGTCATAGTAAATAGAAAGCTAGAGCTTGTGGTCAAGTCTGTGGTTGAAGAAGTACTGTATGGAGAATGGAAACAAGACACAGATTACCTACATATCTGATCTTTAGTTGTCCTTTCCAAATAACTCTTGACTACTTTTGTGACTTCGAGATGTTCAGGTATAACTCAAAGTCAGATATCTCACTTTTATAATGTGATTTGTAAGATCCATTTTATCTCTAAAAATCTATGATTCTGTATAAAAATATGACCATGAAGTAAAGAGACTATTTTTACAAATATACTAGAAGTTGTGTATGATAATAAATACTATTAGAGAAGTCACATAATAAGCTATTCACTTATCTCAGTGATGCTACCAATGCTCAAAACAATTTTGACATTTCTGTTTTGGATTTTCCTTATAACAAGATAATATTTAAGAAATATTAACAAATATTTGTTTGTTTATTTGTTTGTTTGTTTTATCCCAGCCAGTAAGAGGCAGAGCTAGGACTTGAACCCAGGCAGTTTGGTAACACCACCGATGTTATACTTTAATGAAAGTTACATTTATTTTACACCAGAGTTTGTGGACTAGGATTGATCTACTATAGGCTTAACAGTCAGGTTATAAACAACAGAGAAAAATATCCATTATATTTCATTTTAAACATAAAATAGTATCACTTAATTTGATATTTTAACTTTTCACTTTATTAATTAAACTTGGCTATGAGTACATTTTAACTTGGTTGTAGAAAAACCAGTCTACCCTCAATGAAATGCTCGACAGCATTGACAAAAATCTAAAGAATGTTCAACTAGCTCCTAGGCAACTGAAAAAAAAAGAAGTGCAAGAAATGTTTCCAGTAATGGCGTCACTCAAATAGGTATATAGTTTACTATCAAAATGATGCTATGATGGTTAACTTTGTACATCAGCTTGGCTGGGTCATGAGGTGCCCAGATTAAATGTTATTTCTGAGTGTCTGTGAGAATGTTTCCAAACGAGCTTAACCTTCGAATCAGTGGATTCAGTACAATTGATCACCCTTCCTAATGTGAGTGAGCATCGTTCATTTCATTGAGGGCCTGAATAGAACAAAAAGTAGATAAAGGAAGGGTTCATTCTCTTCTTGCTGGCCCTCATGAGCAGGACATTGGTCTTCAGCCCTTGTACTAGAATTTATACCCTCCACTGCTCTGGTTCCCTGGTCTTCAAACTCAGATGTAATTATACCACCAGCTCTCCTGGGTCTCCGAAGAGAGCCCATGCTCATAAGGGTATCACTCTCTCAATATATTACTTTTTAATAATGGATTTATTAAGGTATAATTTACAATCATACAATTCACTCCTTTAAAGTGTACAGTTGAATTGTTTTTAGTATATTCACAGAGTTGTACAACCATCACCATTAACATATTTTGGAATGTTTTCTTTACACAAAAGCAAACCCCAAAACCATTATCAGTCACTACTCATGTCCCTCCTGCTAGCAACCTCTAATTCTGCTTTCTGTTTCTAAGGATTTGTTTATGCTGGCTATTTCATATAAAGGTAATCATACAATATGTGAACTTTCACATCTGGCTTCTTTCACTTAACAATCTCCTCAAGGTTTATCTGTGTTGTAGCCTGTATCAGCACTTCGTTCCAGTTTATTACCAAATAATTTCCATTATATAGATTTCTTTCAACATTTCTTTAACCATTATTTAGTTGATAAACATGTGGATCATTTCTATTTTGGGGCTATAATGAATTATGCTGCTAAGAACATTCACATACAGATTTTTTCTTAGAACTTATATTTTCAATTATCTTGGAATTGCTGTGTCATATGGTGACTCTATGTTTAACTTTTGAAGAACTACCAAACACTTCTAAAGTGGCTGCTTTATTTTGCATTACCACCAGCAATGTAAGAAGATTTAAGTTTTTCCATATCCCCGTCTGAACTTGTTATTGTCTATCTTTTTTATTTTAGCCATCCTAAGGGGTGTGAAGTGGTATCTCATTGTAGTTTTGATTTACATCTCCTAATGACTTATGTTGAGCACCTTCTCATGTGCTTGTTGACCATTCGCATATCTTTTATTTTTTTTTTAAATGTCTAAGTCCTTTGCCCAATTTAAAAGTTGTGTTACTGTTCTTTTTGTTGTTGAGTCTTAAGAATTCTTTATATATTCTAGATGCAAGTTTTTTATAACTACGTGATTTGTAAATATTTTCCCCATTCTGAATTGTCTTTTTGATCTCTTGATTCTATTCTTCGAAGCATGAAACTTTTTAATTTTGATGACATCCAGTTTATCTATACTTTCTTTCGGTATTTGTATATTTGGTGTCATATGTAAGAAACTATTGCCTAATCCAAGATCATGAAGATTTACTCCTATGTTCTTTTCTAAGAGTTTTATGCTTTTACCTCTTATATTAGGGTTCTGATTCATTTTAAGTTAATTTTTGCATATAGAATAAGAAATCCAACTTTTTTTTTTTTTTTTTTTTTGCATGTTGCTATTCAGTTGTCTCAGGACCACTCTTTTCTCATTTAATTTCCTTGGCACATTGTCAAAAATCACTTGAGTGGGCTTATTTTTAACTTTGAATTCTATTCTATTGATCTATATGTCTAACTTTATGCCAGTACCATGCTGTCTTAATTATTATAGTTTTGTAGTAAGTTTTGAAATAAGGTAGTATGAGACTTCCTACTTTATTATCTTTTTCAAGATTATTTTGGTTATTCTGAGTCTTTTGCAATTCCATATTAATTTTAGAATCAGCTTGCCAATTTCTGCAAAAAAAAAAATGTAGGTGGGAATTCGAAAGAGATTGCACAAAGTCTGTTGGTCTATTTGGAAAATATTGCTGTCACAATATTGTCTTCCAATTTATGAACATAGTGTGTCTTACCATGTATATGTGGCTCCCTTAATTTCTTTCAATGATGTTTTGTAGTTTGCAATGTGCAACTCTTGCATTAGTTTTGTTATATTTATTCTTAAGTGTTTTATTTTTGATATTATTATAAATGAAATTATTTCCTTAATTTTATTTTTGGATTGTTCATTGCAAGCGTATAGAAACACAGTCAATTTTGTATTGTATTTCTACTATACTACAATTGACTTTGGCTTTTGACAGTTTGACTGTGAAATGTGTATAGGTGTGGATCTCATTGTGTTTTCTTACTTAAAGTTTATCCAGCTTCTTAAATGCATAGCTTAATGTTTTTTAAATCAAATTTGAGAAGTTATTAGCCAAATTTTACAAAATATTCTTCTTATTCTTTTCTCTCTTCCCTCTTGGAGTCCCAACATGCATGGATTTTTATACTTGTGGTGTCCACAGGTCTCTGAGTCTCTGTTCATTTTTCTTATTTCACTAGTCCTTCTGTTTCTCAGACTGAATAATCTTGATTACAATCTCAGGTTCAGTGGTTTCTTTCTTCTGCCAGCCCAAATATGAACCCCTTGGTAATTTTTCATTTGTTATTGTAATTTTCAACTCCACAATTTTTACTTTATGCTCTTCTGTGATTTCTATTATTTTATTAATAAGTTGTATTTGGTGATATATCATTGTTATGCTTTTTAAAATTTGGCTTCTTTTAGACATTTGAAAATATATGTAATAGTTAATATTTATAATAATATGTCATTTGAAAATATTTATAATAATTAATAAGATTTTAAGTATTTGCCTAGTAAGTTCAACTTAAGGGCTTTCTCAGGGATAGTTTCTTTTGACTGCCATGGGCTTCCTTGTTTCTTTATGTGTCTCATAATTTTTTTTTCAGAAATTTGTTAAAACTGGAGTTTTAAAATAACATAATATGCCAACTCTGGAATCCATATTTACCCTCTCCCCAGTGTTGTTGTTGTTGCTCTTGTTGCTAGTGTTTGTTTAGTGACTTGCTGAACTAAATTCTGTAAAGTGCATTTTCTTTGTTGTATGTAACTACTAAAGTCTCTGCCTGGTTAGCTTGTTTGCCATCCAACAGTTGGACATAAATTTACCATAATGCCTTGGATGAATAAGTCTTCCAGCCTTTCCCAAGAAACTCTGTGTCCACGTTGGAATACATTCAATGCTCCAGCAGTTTAAAACTCTGTTTAGCCTTAACTTCCTGCTTGCACAGAACCTCAAGGTGAGAGATTAAGGTCTTCAGGTCCTTCCTGGGAAGTGTATAGTCTTGCATATTCATCTGACCTCCTAGATTCTCCTAGATTCTCAAGAATATGGCAGTTTTTCAAAGTTCTCTATGGGTTTGTTTGTTTTTTTAATTGCTTAGTCATCACTGGTTATCATGACCTCAGGCAGCTGCAATGTTAAACAAGTACCACTGAAAGTTTTTGACAGGTGCCGCAAGAAAAGGTTATTTGCACTGAGTTCTGTGTGAGGTCAAATAAAGACAAGCTCTGTGAGTGTGATTTTCAGGGCACTGTCAAACAGGTCAAATAAGAATAATTCTCTGGATATGGTGGTTTTTGGAGATTCTCCAACCTCATTCTGCCCCTCCCCGCAGTGGCTGTTAGGCTGCTGTTTTCCGCACCTACTGTACTTGCAAAGCTTTTGGTTTTCAAGACTACTATGAAACTGGGGAGAAGATGGAAATCAAGTAAGGTAAAATGCCACAAAACTCACAGCTCTTAACAAGTTCTTCAATAAACAGTGCTCAATTTTTTGCAAGTCTTCGATTAATTTCCAGAATTCTGAAAACACCGATTTTGACAATTTTTTTTGCCAATTTTCTCATTATTCTTATTTGAGAACAAATTTTCAAAGGTACTTACTCTGCCATTCCTGAAATACTTTTCTTCTAGTATATTCTTAAGCTAGGCATTTAGACCCCTTAACTCCTCTTGACCAAGAAAAATTTTAAAAAGATCGCATTTTAGAAGTTCTGTCCACTCCTTTTAATACATAGCACATTTTATAGAGTTTTACACTATTACAGGCAACTTTTCCAAATAGAATCCTTTTATGTGGGACTCATTCTTTGGTTTTTACATGTGCAAATAAATAATGATGAGCAGCTCATTAATTTCCAAGTAGGAAAAAAAGCAGTCCTTTCTAACTACTTTTTAGCTGCTATTTATAGCTAATTAAAATTTTATTTTTTCTGAAATCTTCATATTCTATCCCCTTCCTTTTGGTTACGCAGTTTAACAAGGTTTTAGTGAGCTAAGGTATAAAATAGTATAGGTATTAATATTAATTAATATTAAGAAAAGTGGCAAAAAAAATCAGAATACTGATCCATGTCGGGCACACCAATCACTTTCCTTAAACCAATAAAAAATAAATAGAGTAATCTATTTTCTTAACTCATCTTGCCTATGGATCAATATGATCTGAGAATAATTGTGAAAATCCTAACATTTGGGCACTTAGAGGGATTTTAATGATATAAGTATCCAGAATGGTCCCAGAAAAATAATTAGGTGGATTCGAGTTTTCTAACATTTCAAAAAAGTCTCCAAATCTGCAATATTTTAGTAGTCATAAATATTTTATTCTTTCCAAACTTACCAATATGGCTGAGATGATGGCATCGCAATATCAACAGGAAAAAAATACACATACACACACACAGAAACATTTTCAAGAAAAAGTAAATATTTAATGCCCATATATGTATATAATATTTGGACCTAGGCTAGTTTATTTTGGTACCTAGTACTATGATATTTCTTGCAAAATCCAAGGCATCCAAAGAAAGTGTTTATTTGCTTTTTTTATCTGAAATATTTGTTGGTCTTTTTTTCCTTAGGAAAAAAAGATGATGATGGTTTTCCCCCCGTAAGTGTGTGCAAAGCAAAGAAAAAGAAAGTTAAAATTGGAAGAAAAATACTATTGGCAAAAATCATCTGCATTTAAAGCTGTGAGGAAAAATATAAACATCTTCCAAAGTTTAGAAAAATAACCAATTGTACAGTTAGTTAGCTACTTAAGTTAAATAACTTTTATAACACTGAATTAATCTTTTCAATTGTTATTTTAAATTAGAAGAAAACTGCTTTAATTATGAAATCTTGTATTGAGATAGATTCTCAGTGCAAGCTGAAAATGACACTGTTCCATATACAAATGGGGGCCAAGTACTTTCATAAAGTATAATATAAATACGAACAGAACAGATAAATCAAAATAAATTATAATCATAAAGTGGTAGGATTGTTTCACTATGTTTTTGTGGGTATAATTAGATAAGTTGCTTAGCTTTGTAAACAGTAGAAATAGATATTTTAATGATAATTATATATTTACACATGTATATCAATCTTTATAACATTACTTCCACTGTTTATATGATTTGAAACATGGTACAGAAAGGTTTCCTGATTTGCACAAAGGTCCCCTCAGAATCACTGCAAGAATTTGACAGAAAACTTGACTGTGCTCGACTTTTCAATGTGCTTTTTAGCTAATTTATTGACGCTTGTCTTTTTGGCAGAGCCTGATGAATTATTTTCTAACTGTAATACTTTAAGTATGTAGATAGACTGCCTGTTTTCCTCAGTTGACACTCCTGCACTCCATCAACTGGTCACTATGGTACCTCTTCTATCTTCCCTTCTACATTCCATATTCTGGAGTCGCTTCTCACGACAAGGACATATACATACTATAATGCAAGAATATTGCTGAGTGAGGAAAGATCAATATTCATAGTCATAGAAAATATCTGGAATGACATTTTCAGGCCCAGAAAGTTTCACCTAGAAAGAGAAAGACAAGCCAGTATAAAGCACTATGATTTTCTGACAAAACCACACATCTAAAAATGGATATATCACCATTTTCATGAGCCTTCTCAGTCTAAGGTAGACAGAACGAGGGGATGTGCATAGTTTTGCCAAACACTTCTGGTTCCTCCCTCCCCTGTTCTTGTAAAAAACTCACATATGTACACCTTGGCAATGGTTTCAAGTGCTAATATCTATAAGTATAATAGTTCTATTCTTAGAGTCCAGTAACTACATTTGCAAAGAACAAACTCACATGTCTATGAATAAAGGAGAAAGAATTCTGAGGCAGTGAAGATTTACACAATGAGCCTCTCTGAATGTCTCAAAAGACATATTTGCATTGAAGTTTTGTCTCTTTATGTTCATTTTAGTTCATTTACACTGTTACTAAGCATTGTGATTAATACAAATATACTCTAAGCTAAACTTTGAGATATTTTATACAACTTGCCCAGAAATTGATGGATAAGAGAATTCATAAAACTTTGATAAACCCATGATTTTTTTTATTTCTTGTGTATTTTAAAATCTGGCCATTAAAATGAATAGTCTCTTTAGTTACTGTGAAGAAGATATTTATTTATTCTGATGGATTTTTCTGTAAGAATATGTAATTTAGAAACAGACAAATAAAAATCTGCATTTTGGGGTAAAATTTTGCTGGAAATCCAATATAAAACACTAACTGCTACTTAACAAGCCACAAGACATTTTCTGATAAATTTAAAAATGAAGAAATACATTAATATTTTTAGTGTAAAGGATTTTTCACCAAAAAAAAAAAAAATCCACATTTATAATCGATTTCAGGAATTCTGTTTCAGGCCATGAGAAAGTAGGTGGTATCAGACTCATATCATTATATAATAACTATAAAGGCTGAACACAATATATAAAACAACTATTGGGAGGCACTGGACAACAAACAATTCTGGGATATAATTCTCAAGAAAATGGAAATACATGAGTTGAGTCTCACGTTTGTTTTACATTTTCCCCTGAAGTTATTTTCCAATTTTTGGCATAAAAAAGTAAGACCAAAGCACAAAGTGTCAGTTTCATTGGGCAAAAGAAAATGGAGATCAGAGCTCGGATTGGCTAAGAATGCTGGGATTTGGGAGATAGGTGTCAAGTAAGGGAGAACTAATGATAAGGAGCCAAAAAAAAATCTAAATAAAAATTCTTGGATTTTAACCTAAGTGGGATATATTTAAAAAGAAAAGAAGCCTCTATTAAATAAAAAAAAGAATTAAAAGATAGAGGGGAAAAATACACAGCTGTTGGGAAGCTAATTGATGAGCAGATTTCAGAGGTTACAAAATATCAGAGAAGTTCTTAAAATTCCAGCCCGTTCAAATTGAAAAGACCTTGATAAATGCTCCACTCATTCGATTGAAATACCAGAAAGTTTGTGCTTAAGAATAAGGGCTACTTTCTAGGAGAAAGAAAATAATTGAAAACTACTAACCCTAAAAAAAGTCTAAACAAATATTGACAGAATCAAAGTGATCTGCTAGTAATTAAAATGCCCACTGATACAAAACTCAACATACTTCTGAGGAAAATAACATAATGAAGAGCTTTTGTAACACAATCCAGCATTCAACAAAATATCACAAGACATATGAAGAGCAGAAAAAATGCGATGATAACCAAGAAAAAAAAAAAAACAGTAAAAACAGACCTAGAAAAGAACCAAATATTGGAGTTAGTGTACAAGGAATTCAAAATAATTACAAATAATAAATTGAGGAAAACATTAAAATATAAACTCTTTCAGCAGACAATTCTGTAATTCCTGGAAGTGTTCAAGAACGTTCTAGATCTGCAGAATCCACTATCTAAAAGTAGAAGTTACTTTATGTGTTTAACAGAAGACTGAACACAGATGAAGACAGGCTTTGTGAACTCAAAGACAGGTTTCTTGAAATAACCAAATTAAAGTACAAAGCAAAAAAAAAAGAAAGAAAGAAAAAGAAAAAGAAAAACAGAACAAAAAATAAGAGAGTTCAGCGACAGGATTAAAGGATCTAACATATATGCTATTCGAGAGGAAATGAGGAATGTCCTCTCAATGGAGAAGAGATAATGAAATAAAAGCAATGTTTAAGGAAATAATACTCAAATTATTTTCCAACTGTGATGAAAAACATAAATCCCAGAAGTTCAATAATACCCAAACAGGAAAAATGCAAAGAAAACCATAACTAGGCATTTTATGGTCAAACTACTGAAAAACAAAAATAAATAAACAAAAATAAAAATTTTAAAGTAGTTTTTAAAATAATAAGTTACTTCCAAAGAAAAAAGCAATAAAAATGATAGCTGACTTCTTGACATAAACTATTGAAGCCAGAAGACATCATTAAAGTACCAAAAGAAAAAAATAATTGTCAATCTTGAATTCTAGGTTGTACCAGGGAAAATATCCCTAATAAATGAAAACAATATACAGACTTTTAAGAAAACAAAGTTAAGAGTAAACATATCATGGGCAGACCAGTCTTACAAGAAATATTTAAGGAAGTTCTTTAAAATAAGCAAAATAATTACTGCAGATCAGAATACATAAATGCAAGAAGCAATAAAAAAAAACACTAAGAAAGGGTAAATATGAGGGTAAACATAAAAGAACAATGACCATTTAAAATAACAACAATAAAGTTTTTGTGTTTTAAAACATATGTTGAAGTAAAATATCTTTTTTAAAAAATAGCAAAACATGTAGGGGGTGAATGGAATTAAAGAGAGAACTCCTTGCCAGGAGACACAGCAAGAGTCACACAGAATTATAAGGTGCAGTTGCCACCTGAGCACTTCAGGTTCCATATGTCCAGAGACCAGCAGACAAGAAGAGGAGTCGCTATCCTGACAGAGGTAATTGACCACAATTGTCAGGACGAAATAGGGGCAGGAATAAGTTTGGCACTCACCTGGATTCTTCCTGGTACACTTCCATGCCCTCTTTTGACAGTAAATGGACAAGTACAGCAGCCACATCATGAGAGGGCATGGTGACCAGGGGCTCTGCCCCTCCAGGGTAACAGTCTTGATCACACCTTGTGATAGTTAATTTTATGCATCATTGTGGCTAAGCTATGGTCCCCAGTTTTTCACCGAAACACTAGTATAAGGTTGCAGTGAAGGCATTTTGTGGAATGATTAACTTTTACAATCAATTTTACTTTAAGTAAGGGAGATTATTCTCAATGATGTGGGTGGATTTCATCCAATCATTTGAAAGGATTGAGAGCAAAATCTGAGGTTTCCTGAAGAAAAAGGAATTCTGCCTCAAGACTGTAACATAGAAGCCCTGCCTGGGTTTCCAGCCTTCCAACTGTATAAGCCACTTCCTTAAAATCTATTGTCTTGTCTCTCTGTTTATCTATCATCTATATATAATCTATCTATCTATCTATCTATCTATCTATCTATCTATCTATTTATCTATCTATCTATGTGATTTTTATATATTCTGTTGGTTATTTCTCTGGATAATTCTAGGCAAACCACCAAGACTAAGCAGTATACTAGCTGAAGATGAGTAGAATCTAGAATAGTTAAGAAGGTGACAATGAGTTATCAGTTGCATCCCCAAAACCTCCTGGAGCCGTGGATGTGGTTCATCCCACTAATCTTCCATTTCCAAGTTCTTTCAAGAAAAGGAGGACCAGAATCCTGGAGGAGCTGCTCCTGTAACTTATATGAAGAAGTAAATACAAGAGGAGCGAGGGCTAGACTGTGAAGGACACTGTGATGCACTGCCCATGACCCCTTCAGGCCGAAGGGCTTATTTTCCCAGGTGCTGGAAGTCTTGCCCGCAGAAAGCCTCCAGCTGTCATCCCCAAAAGAGATAAACATTGGCTGAAGAAGGCTCCATTGCCCAAGGTCATGCCTCCTTCCCAGGATGGCCTACATCCTATGACCAATCACAAGAAGGTGTAAAAGTATAGCTCCCTCAGCTCTGAAGTGTCATCCCAACTTCAGAACTCCCCTTAGGGTTAGCTGAAAACTGTTGAGACTGCAGTGTAGCTCAATTTCTCTATTGTTTCCTTTAATAGTTGCTCCAACTATAGAATTGTGAATGGAGCAAAAGAAGCCAGACATAAAAGAGTAAATAAAAACTCTGTGATTTCATTTACATGAAAGTAAGAACAGGAAAAACTAACCCACGATGATAAAAGTTAGAACAGTGGTTATGATTGTGTTTGGGGGGTGGGTATTGACTGGGAAAGGGCACAGAAGAATCTTTTGAGTTGATGGGAATGTTCTACGTCTTGATTTGGGTAGAGGTTACACGCGTGTGTACATGAGTACATGTAGATCTGTGCAACCAAGTATATCTAAGTTATATCTAAATTTAACAACAACAAAAATGTAAGTACAATAGAATTAATTTGAATCCTGATTGAGTCTTTTGCTAGATGTATGACCTTTAAAAGCCATTTCTCTCTAGGCCTCAGTTTCCTCAACTCCAAAATGAAGATTAGAGTGGATGATCTGAATTACATGGCATGGGTCATTCAAACAGCTCTTTAAAGGGTTCTTGAAAGTAGAAGGAAAAAGGATGAAACTCCCATTTTTTAAAAAAGGTTGGTTCTCAAAAGGAAAAATAGTCCGTAGACATATGGGAAAAGAAATTAAGCAAGAGAGCATTTTTACCCTAGAAAATACATATATCTAAAAAATTAAATGCTAATGTTCAGTGTAGTTTTTTTTTTTTATTGTTTCCAAAGCATTCACTCTCCCATTTCTTCTTGTCAAAAGAACCCTAGATCTCCCAACCACAGGGTTCAGGACAGTTCCCCCAGTCCCAGGGATGGTCCATCAGGGGTCTGAGCAAATTGGTATCTCATCCCTATGCCTTGGGGATTTGTTCCATAATGGAAAAACAGAATGGAATGAAGGCCTATGCAAATCTGCAAATCACATTCTTTGCCTCCAAGATTGGTTCAAAGATGTGCTTGCATCCTAAGTTGATGCAATCAAAAGGAAGATCACACTTCTGTTTGATAACTGGGCAAAAAGATCATCTGTTTTCCCCTGCATGTGAACAAGGAATCTCATGGCTCTAGGAGCTGCTGGTGGCCACCTTGCTACCTTGAGGGAGTCACGAAAGAACAAAGGCAATCACCAGAAGGACGAAGGCAGAAGGACCTCAGTAAAAGGGGTCAGAGTCTTGGTGACAACATTACCCCCATGGTCAAATCACACTTGAAACCTGCCTTGTCTCTGGACTTTTCAATTATAGGGGACTAAAAATTCCTTTTTTATTACTTAAGTCGGTGTGAGTTAGCATTTTTATTACTTGCAAACAAAATTATTCTATCTTAGACAGCAGTGTGAAGGAAGATTCTAAAAAAATGACGTAGACATGCCAATGGTAGAAATACAATCTGATTGTACCTTTTGAAGGGCAATTTGGCAATATGTATCAAAAGACCTAAACATGGGCATACTTTTCAACATAATATATAAATTTTTAAGAATTTATTCATTCATTGAACAAATATTAAAGTTCTTCTAATGTGCCAAACACTATTCTAGGAGCCAGAGGTTTAGCAGTGGACAAAACAAAGTCCCTTGTAGAATCAGCCTCAGGAAATAATCAAGGATGTGTAGAAAGATTTATCTACAAGATGTTAATTTCAGAGCTCTTTATAATAGTGAACAATTAGAAATAATATAAATGCCCAACAAAAGGCAATTGCTTAAATAAATTTGGGAGCACTGGAATGATAAAATGTTATTTAGGCATTTAAAATAAATTATAGAAACTAATGACAGGGAAACATATTTCACCTTATATATATAAGGTGACAAATGCTATACATAGTAAGACAGAATGTAGAGGGTAACTGATGTTTGTATACTTACATATGTATAAGAAACACCTGATATTAGATACTCTAAAATGTTACATTACTCTGGGTAGAACTGTGGGTGATTTTGGTTTTCTTCTTTGTACCTCTTTATGCTTATTCATAATTTTCTGTCATGAAAATGCCTTTCCTTTGCTAGCAGAGAAATTATCAGTATTACAGAATGATCTCAAGTAGTCTAAATTTAAAAGTAAATAAATAACCCTTGAGTCTTAACATGGGGGTGTCCCAAAAATCCAAGATGACCCTCTAAACACATCTGTAACTAAAGAGTCATACTAGCACCCGCCAATCTGGTGCATGTTGGCTCAGGGAAGACTTCCATAGGTTTTTCTAACCATATTCGTACTTTTTAATGGAGCAAAGCAAACAGGTCTTGAAGCTGGTTAATGACTGCCTGAGCTGGGCCCTGCATCTCCTGTCTTACGATTCAAGGCTATTTCCACCACAGTGTCCTATGCCCAGCACACAAGCAACACCATTAGAATGAATCTGTCATCAAGAGTCATTCAATACATTTGGAGAGTATCATCACCTCCCTAAAAATAACCTGGCAGCTCTGGGGCTCACTGTTTAAAGACTTAAAACCTAAGTACTCCCTGAATTTAAAAAGTGAAGAAACACACAGTGAGTTTAAAATGTTTGCGTTCTCTTCTCTGCCTTTCAGATTTATAGAATAGAATTTAAAATGTGCATACACTTAAAGCCTCTTCTTCACAGGCAGAGTGAAACTGTTGGTAAGGCGAAGTTGGCAGCAAACCTTTTTGCCTCCCCCTTACTTTCATTTTTGCCCTTCCCTCATCCTCCATGTAACTTTATTCTGCTTTCTATTTTCTGGATGTCTGATGTAAAAGAGGCATTATGACTTTAATGATTGAATAACAGTTACAAATTTCCATTTCACTTTACTTAGCAGCTTAGCTGTGGTTTAATGCAGTATGAATAGAATTTTCCCAGAGGTGGATTTGAGCTGAACTGATGAGTTTTCTGACTGCCAATTCTTCTGCACACTAAAATAGCAGCATAACCTATTACACACATTTGTTATCTGTTACTAAGAGAAAATTACCAACCCACCCAGAGAAACAGAAATACTGCTGATCATGTGACTTCTCAAAAGAGCAGAAAACCTGTTGGTTTCATATCAGAATGCTCACACTCTCACAAGAAGGTAAATGTTTCCAAACAATAAAAACAAAAGACTTCACTAAAGATGCATTTTTGTTTTTCTAAAACAAAAACAAAAAAGTGCCTGGCCTAACTACTCTGTAAGTGGTCAGTTTTAATCCAGGATGCATTTGTTTTCTCATCAAGTTTTCTGGTAGGTATCTTCAGTAAGTGTTCCTATGTATAGAATGCTGTGGAGGACTGAACTGATCTGCAGGAAATCCAGGGACATCTAAGAGACCAACCCTGCCTGCAGGAGACTTACTGTCCAACGCAATACTGTCTCTGGGGCAGGCACCTTCATGGGCAGGAGTAATGTTTCTCTACCTTCATGAACTATTACTCTCTTTTCTCAAAATTCTTCATAAGTCTTAGGCCTGGAGTTTATTTCCATGATTAATTTAAGAGAAAGGAAGAAAAAAGAGAAAATAGATAAGAGAATATAAATTTTAAGTTTGATTCTGGCCTTTAATAGATAAAGATTTTAAACAAAGTGGACAATAATTTATTGTAAGTAATAAAATAATATTGATCTTGCCATGAAATAGGAACCAAGGATTCAGGGCCATCCATATGTACTAATTTGGATATGACAAACTTAGAACCTATTTATAACTTTTAAAGTATTTTATGGCTCTTTCTTCCCAAAGAAGCACACATCATATTGCACATGCTCTGTTAATATACAAGTGTTCTCTGCCAAAAGCAGCCAAGAAAGCAAAAAGATTACCCAAGTATTGCTTTTATAACCTGAATTTCTAATGGGTAATTGTACAGAAATATTCAGTACTTAATAACCTTGAAACTTTGTATTCAGAAAGATTTTATGGCTCCAAGGCTACATGGTCTGATGGCTCAGTTTCATAAATCCACCAAGAATGGATCTGGCCATTGTAACTGCACCGACCTTTGTGTAGATGTAAAACAAAACCCAGTGTCAATTATGCCTAGCCCTAGCCTGTGCGTAGTGTTCTATGGTCTGAACTGTATATGAATTATTGCATCTATTTAAATTGATTTGGAAAATAAGGCATCTCCATTCCTCTTAAACTTTGTGTTCAGTGATTCACATGACACCAGATTATTAATAATGCTTTAGTTATTTCTGGAATTTAAAATCAGGAATATTCAGACATCATTTCATGCAAAATGAACCAAGTTTCAAACAAAGCTATCAAATATTGACTGTTCAATTGAAAGAATAAAAGCACACCAGTCAGAGATTACATGGGGTAAGGGGAGGGCAGCTAGATTATTGTTTCTGGGACTATGGCAGGGAAGCATCTAATTTCCAGAAGCCAAGTTCTCCGACACAGGTATCCCAACCTGGGATCAGAATTTCCTAGTAGATCTTGCCACTCTACCTACTGAACTTCCAAGCTGCTGGCTTTACTCCCAGACACCCACCTTCCCTGATGTTATCACAGCCCCCCAGGGTGGGATCTCCATCCAGGTAGGAAGAGAGGCGAGACAGCCAAAAGTCACTCTTCTCTTTAATGCTTCTCTGTAAGTAGCTTTCCCTCTCTCACGGAAGTTTTTTCCTGAGCCTCATTTAAGCACAGTAATTCTTAAGCGATATTGCAAGACGGATGTTGAGTATTAAGAAAATGTCTATTTCATGTCCTGCCATCTAATTTTTAAAAATTATCATTCATCATACCAGTACACACAGTCCCTTTTAAACCTGTACTTAGGCAATGAAGTGAGGATGTTTACAATAATTTCACTTGCTGGCACTCGTACGTCTGCAAAATGTTTTATTTTTCTTCAATTAGATTTTTAGAACATTTTTTCAAAAAACTTTAGATTTCTCATTTCTCTGTATCCCCCCAACTGGGAGTTCAAACTCAAAAGAAACTGATGACTTCAATGGGCCAACCTCATGCAGAAGTTAGCAAGATGAAAAGCAGAATTCAACATTTTGCACAAGAATATTTGCATTCCCATTAGCTTTTGCAAATGCAATATATTTCTTCCTCTTGCGCTGACTGCAAAGGTGCCCTGGAAAGAAAAAACAAAAATATGCGCCTCTCTAATAGGTTAACATACCAAACTGCTTTAAAGGGGATACGTGGTGTGGCCCAGGGGCAATTAATGTACGAATTTCAGTGGACACTCTGTGGAAATGACTTAAAAGCGGTAAGTAAATTTTTTTTTTTAAAGCCAATCGTGCTCCATCACTGATGGGTGAAACAGTCTACTCACATTAAATATCGTCACCCACACCTCAAACATGTCAATGATTTTACAGCCTAATTGAATGTACTCTTGATAACTAGAAGTTACAAGAAGCCGATGTAAAAAATAAGTATATGTGGGGTGCACTAAAGTGTGTATTTTCTACAAATGCTTTAACGGTCTGCTAGTAGAAACCAGTGGTTATGTAACAAGTTGGTCTCAAAAAATTACACCTTTTACAATTATATCCTGATAAAAGAGTCGAGGTCAACTCATTAAATATTCCTGCAATTCGAACAGAAGGAAACAGATTCTTTGCTTGGGGGAGAGCGGGCGGGGCGCGGGGGTGGGGGGAGAGAATTTATAAGAAATCTGTACCGGCCTTCCCCAACAGTTAGAGAGGAATTAGTTAGGGAGAAAACACAAATTTGGTGACTGTGGAGCTAAAGTACTATTTTATGGTCCGCTGAAAGAGAAGGCGGTGCCTGATAAACTGAAGTGTCTATGGTTACTTAGCTTGGCTGGGCCTTGAGCAATTAAAGCTAATGGTCCTACCTAGCACACCCAAGCCTACACCTTTTTTTCCTTCTGGCTCTGTCTCGCTGGTGTCCCCAGCACCGGCTTTTGGGGAGAGTCAAAGAAGATTGGGGTGGCTCTCCTTCTCACTCTCGACCCCAGATAATAACCCAACTCGGGTATTGCTGCCCAAGCTCCGTGGCCTTCGGCGCTTGGGAGGGCACTGGCCTCTCGGAGAACTGCCCCAGGCCTCTGGGCCCCAGCTCATCTGTCCAGATCGCAGGCCCTGTCACCGTAGACGAACGCAAAGAGCTCGCGTTTTCGATTTGGAAAGCAACGCATCTCCTTTCTTGGGCGCAGTCCCCGCGCCCTGGGTTTCGGCTGGGGCCGCGCCGAGTCCCCAGGACTTTGACGGGTTAGAGCAGGCGACGCTGAGAGCGAGGCCGCCTCCGGCTATCCCCAGCCCTACCCCAGGGCCGGCTCCAAAGCCCAAGCTGCGACCCAGCGCCGCGCCGAGCCGGGAGAGAAGCAGCTGTTCCCAACAGCTGGGGGGCGGCGGCGCCCGGCGCCCCAGGTGCGGCCGCGGCCAATCGCAAGCGTCCGGCCCGCCCCCCCACCAGCCCGGCGCCGACCCCCGGCCCGCGGGGGAAGGGAACAGAGAGAAGGAGAGCTGTCCTCGCCACTTGTCTTCCAGCGTCTGCGGCGGGAGGGACAGAACGGGAGCCGAAGCCGCGCGGAGTCCCCCACCCCCGGCCCCTCCGCCGCGCCCCCGCCCGCTCACCCGCCTCCGCGTGCGGCCGCGCTCCCCGCCGACCCTATCGCGCCCCAGCCGAGACATCTCCCTAATTTCTAAGAGAGAAAAATCTACCTCTAAACGCACCCCGTTCTTCGCTTGAGGACCACCCTCTCTTTTCATTTTTTGGCTTCCCCGCCGGGTGAGTGGAAACCGCCTGCACATTCTCTAGAACCGGATCCTAATCCAGACGATCCGGAGAATTTGTACGGTGACCGGCAGGGGGGGCGGGAGGAGAGAGGCAAGTCAAGTCTCCGGGGCTGCTGGTGACTTCGGCAGCCGCGCGCCCTGCGCCCTCGGCTGCCCCCGGCCGCCCGCCCCCGCCGCGCCGCCGCCCTCGCCCCCAGACTCGCCCTCGGCCCCCGGTGGCCGCGGAAGGGTGCAGGAGACGCGCAGCCGGAGGAGGAGGCGCAGCCGCAGCCGCAGCCGCAGCCGCAGCCGGAGCCCGAGCCGCGGGGCGGGCGCGAAGATGCACACGACTCAGAAGGACACGACGTACACCAAGATCTTCGTCGGGGGTCTGCCCTACCACACCACCGACGCCAGCCTGCGCAAGTACTTCGAGGTCTTTGGCGAGATCGAGGAGGCGGTGGTCATCACCGACCGGCAGACGGGCAAGTCCCGGGGCTACGGATTTGTAAGTTGCGCGGATGCGGGGCGGGGGGGTGGGGGGATTGGGAGAGGAAGCAGACGGGGGCGACCAAGAGCCCCACGGAGAAACCGAGGACCACAGGGGAGGGAGAGACAGTGGCGCTTAGCTTCGGGGGTCGGAGTTTGGGGCTCGGCGTGATGGTGAGAGGAACCCCGCGGGCGTGAGCGGCGCTGCCCCTTTGCTCCAAGCAGAACTGAAAGTTTTCGCGAGGAGCTGGAGAGGGCCGGCTCCTGCATCGCCGGGTTCCGAAGGGACTGAGCGCGATGCGGTATTGGGGGACAGGCGGAGCAGGGATGGAAGGAGAGAACTCTAACGACTGCTAGAATTGGGGGTGCGGAGGGTTGGAAGGGAGGAGCCGCAGCCCCATAGTATTGCATTCCCGGGTTGGAGGCCAGTCATTGAGCGCGCTGTTGTTGCTTTGTAAAAATGTGTGTCTTGTGGGGTTCCGGCTGGGGTGGGGAGGGGGCACCCAGGAGGTCTGGGGCTCCTCTCCTTATGCTAGCTCCTACCTCCCTTTTTTAGTTGCAAAGGTGGGTTTTAAATATATATATATATGTTTCTATTGCTCTTTCCCGAACTGAAAGAGAGCATACTCAGCTTCCTGGAGATTTAAGCGTGCAAATTCAGCTGCCCAAGAGCTGGGAGCCCCAGAGTAGGACAATAGCTATTGTCGTTGGGGAGTGTTTGAGGGTGGTTGGGAGCACCGACGAATGTGAGGCTGGACTTTCTTTAAAACAAACAGTGCCTCTCAGACCGGGTAGAGACCTGGGGTGGGGGCGGCATTCTGGGGAGGAGTTCTAAGACAGAATTCAGGCTTCAAATTTTTGCTAGGCCCTACTAGCTCCCTTAAGACTTTAGAGTGTGTGTATGTGGGTGGGGAGAGGGTCTTTCCTTCTTCCTTTTTGTTTTTTGTTTTGTTTTGTTGTGTTTTCTATTTGGATGGAGGATCAAAGAATAAGTTGAGAATAGGGGAACAAAGAACAAAAAGAAAAGAAAGAAAAAGTTTAAGATCTATGTCCTCCCCCTTAGTTTTATCATGAATGACTTTTCCAGTGTGATTCTGGTTTCCTTAAAGGGTTGATTTAGAGCTTCGTATGTATATCTGTGTATGTATGTTGCTAAGGTCACCATGGCTGACCGGGCTGCTGCAGAAAGAGCCTGCAAGGATCCCAACCCCATCATTGATGGCAGGAAGGCCAACGTGAATCTGGCATACTTGGGAGCAAAGCCAAGGATCATGCAACCAGGTGAGAAACAGGGGTCCTTCCTTACCCCTCCTTCCCATAAGAGACCCCCACTTCTGAATAAATGATTCCGTGATTCGGAAGACATTGGTTCCATGAAAACCTGGAGATGTGTTTAGTATAATTGAACCATGGCTGGTTATTCTACCAAGGCATTGAAGATAAATCAGAATTATAAAGAGTCCTTTAAGGACTTGAAATGTACCTATGTGCAAAAATAAATCTTGGGGGTCTGGACAGTTTCTACATACCCAGACTTAGGCTTTACTCACCTATTTCCTATATGACATACAGTCATAGTCCCCTCTCCATTTTCCAATTTTTAGTCACTTGTAGATAACTCATGCAGATTATATGGGCCAAATTTGTCAACTCCATACTTCCTAACTTAATGTTCTCTCCTTTTACCACCAGTTGCCCTGTGCTGAAAGCAGGCACTCAGGCTTGAACCCTGACCCAAGAAAAGCACAGGGGTAGGAGTGGGGGGTATCTGGATGGTAAATATTTCACATAAAATCACATGAATATTAGTACTTGAAGAAAATAGAGCAATTTCACATACTCCAGGACCCTCACATTACAGATGAAGAAACTGACACTTCGAGATGAGAAGTGGTTTACTCTAGAGTCACATAGCTATCAATTGCCAAAAGGGAGCATAATTTTGTCTAAGTGGAAACATGACCTTTTGTATTATTTACAACACTGCGCTTTGCAATTAGCGCAAATAATTAAGAGTTGACTGTTGAACAAATGTAATTTTTCCTAGGTAAGCAATTTTCATTAAATCATATACTCTTTACTCTTAAGTCTTTCCATCTGAAATTTTGGAAAGGTTGACACTTCCATCCAAACAGATTTACTAGGAAACTAGGTTGTCAAGAAAGTGTGTGTGCAAATATCCATGAACATTAAAAAACATGTATTTGTCTGATACACTGTGTATATACTATCCAGAAAAGGGGAGTTTGTTTTTATGAATTTTTATATTGTAATGTGCAAAATCCATAACCTTTCAAACCATTGTCTGAAACATTCCAGAATGTTCCAAATTACAAAGACTTTATAGTTCATGATTCAGAATTGTAGGAATATTTGTGACACGTAACTTCATTATCAAGTCCTATTGCTCTTGGTTTCATTCCATGGTAATTTTTTCCTGGTCTGATTTTCTGAAGTCTTATTCTATGTCAACTAAACTTTGCAGATAATATTTAGTTTCCACTTGTAGTGTATTAAAATTTTTATTTGGATCAGCAGTAACATTAATAAAAATGACTTTTTAAAAAATATATCTTCTCTAAAATATCAAAAGAATGGTTATCTTTTCTAAGTGAAAGTTGTGATTGTATTTTATATGTGGCAGTTATAAATGCCTTACCATGCACAAATAGAGAATGTGGCATGTTTTGTTTTTAGGTTTTGCCTTTGGTGTTCAACAACTTCATCCAGCCCTTATACAAAGACCTTTTGGGTAAGTCAACTAATCAGGCCCTCCTAAGTTTCAATATGGCTATCATTTGTTAAGCTGCTTCTTTGTTATGTACAGACAAGACCATCATGTCATAATATGTTCCTGGTTATACTTATTTATATATGTTCATGTATTTTTAATGCTGATAATATAAATATTTTTAGATGAGTCAAGTTATCTGACCAAGTATGCAGCCTCCAAAACAGACAAATTTTGAGCTTATGATTAACAAAACAAAACAAAACAAAAATACCAGGTATGACTTGTGTACAAGACAATTGTATCCCAACACCATTACTACTGTTCAACTTGACTCAATTTTATTTATCTCTTTCTAACCTGACAGGGCTCGTATACAGTTAAGCTAACTGATCAGAAGGATACGATGATAAGAGGTGGAATAGTTCTGTTTGGAATTAAACTCTGTAACCAGTAGACTCAGACACACAAGCTCAGATGGTGATTAACGATGCATGGATGTTGGTGTTGTTTTATTTTTCACAATAGTCAATAGACCTCCGTGTGCTTTATTTTATTTATTACAGTAATGAAGTGGTGTTGATAGCTAAACTGTGTGCTTTTTACTTAATTGAAAAGAGCTGTAGTGAAAGTGTTTTCTTTTCCTCGGGGAAGGGGCTCTTTGTGTTTTGGTTTTGGTGGTGGTGGTGAGGAGTGTTGACTTTTGACTTTGCCATGGGAAGCAAAGGGCCTCTCTTTTTTTTCTTGCTTTTAAGCTGTAGCCTGTGACTTCCATTTAACCATATTTTTGTAGTGAGTGCTAAATTGTGTGTTTTCCCTCTGTAAGAATACAGATACATCGCTTGCATGTCCTAAGTTTCGGTTTTACTGGGGAGTTTTCTGGGAATGGGTTTTTTTCTTTTGCAATGTGTGTCTACTTTTAGGCATTCTAATTTAAAGGCTCAACAACTCTCATCAGATTTCATTAACACTAGCCAATCTTTGGAGTAGAGTAGCACTAACTTACACTCTTTAGACCTAACTCAGGTGAACAGCCTGCTCATATATATGTTACCTCTGGGTTCTGTGATTACTTGCTTTCCTTATTTGAGCTCCCTTATCTTCTTTCCATTCAGACATGGTATGGGTGGGAGATCTCCTACCGTTTAAGTTTATTCTGAACACTTAGAGTCTGTTTTGGCCGTATTTTACATGATGAACATTGCTGTAACTCTAATACCAGAGATTTAAACATCCTTTTCAAATATTCTAACTTTTCATAAATGTTTTATTCTCAGCAATAATTTCTTCCTTAGCTTAGCTCCTAAACATCTACATGTGTAACTTAGAAGGTTGGATTCTATCTATGTGTCTCTAAGATTAGATGCAGAAAGAGTAATAATATTTTGACTTGGAAGAGTCAAATTATATCTTCCATAAATACCTGCATATAATCCTCCCTTTAACATACCAATATCTCATTCTTACTGCCAACTTTTATTTTTTTAAACTGCAGAAGAGTCTTCTATCTAATATGATTAAAAGGACCTTCCTATATCCATAGCTATTTATCAATGCCCCATCCAAACTATCCTGGATGCCGACAGTAATTAGTAAGCTAATGAGTCCAATTATTTCTTGGGTCCCCCACACCTCACTGGTCTATAACATGTTTAAGGAGGGATTGGGGAAGATAACATATATCTTAAGAAGCAATGATGAATTTAGTCATGATCTCACGCTAATAATCCTGAAACAGTTATACAACTAAATCAATCAACAGGTATTTAGCATATGTTAATTCTTCTCTGTGCCGGGGGTGATACAAAATGAGGACCTTGCACTTTAGTTTGAGAAGCAAAACTAACACAAACTAATTGGGAATTTTATTGCTAAATTATTTGGTATTGTTTTCAGTACAAAAGGCACTCAGAATAGCAAGAATATAAGTAAGTTGGAGAAGTTGAGCTAGGCTGTGTGGGGACTTGAACTAGACTTGAACCAATGGCTATCTCTCGGACAGGTAACAGGAAGAATGGACATGTCTGAACAGTGCGGGATGAAGTGAGCATAAGCAAAGGCACAGAGGATAAAAGATGCAGTGCATGAATAATGTCTACGGAGGGTCTTGAGAGCTAGATATAGAGATCTGGAATGGTTGTCGTAGTTCTTGTAGCATGAGGAAAATAAGAACGACCAGAGTAAACTGTGTCATTACAGAAATTTTAAATCAAACACATTTTGATAGTAACCTTTTGTTTTTCATCCCTTTTAATATTAGCTGTCTTTATAAAGGATGGTGATTATTACTGTTTGCATAAATTGTTTGAACTTGAGATTCTTATTAAAAATAGATAGCATTCCAGATGGACCAAGCAAACCTTCTCTTTCTTTTTTAAGTGTTTCTCAACACTGCTCTAATTCCCAGAGTCTGTACCTAACAAATCACACCTGGTCATCCTAAATTATGTTTGAATGACACATGTTCTTATTTTAGGCCTGGAAAGAAGTTTGAGAATTTTTAATTTTACTTGACTTGTTTGAAATTCTAGTAACTAAACTATTTTTTTTTAATGTTGTCCTTAAATGGCCCTCAAATTAAAGAGAAAACTTTGGCTTGAAGGAATTTCTAATGTAACACAGTGGGAAGATGTATAGAAACTTGTGGATTTGCTGAACAATATCTTATAAATATTTTATGTATGAAAGAAGCAATTTTTATTGAAACTTTGGAGAAGAGAGTGTGGATCTTGGAGAAGAGAGTGTGAATAGAAAATTCTAGGCTAGTTTAGATAAGGTTGAAAAGATAAACATTTACTCAGTACAACTTTAAGTGCTACGTTTCATGTCAGTTGTGTTAACACTGTACAAGGTATTATAATGTCCACTAAAAGGGGCAGGAGGAGGGACAGTAACATTAACCAAATATCTGCTACACACCTAGTACTGATAAGAGACTTAAGTAAATTATATAACTTAATTCTCACAATAATTGTTTGATGAAGGCACTGTAAAAATCCTTTCCATGGAGGATAAAACTGAGATGCAGAGAGGCAAATTAACTTCCCACAGAGCTCGTAAATGATAGAGTCTGGTTCTAGGTTCGTAATCGTGGTTTTCCTGACCTCGAAAGCTATGTTCTTGCCTCTCTGTCAAGCTGTAGCCAGTAAGACAAAACTCCATTCTCTCTTGTAATCTAATAAGAAAACTGACAAGCAACCATAAGGGCTGTTCCTTTGTCTTCAGATAAAGAAGAGAGACATCAGGTTGGTGGGATCCAGGAAGTCTTCATGAAGGAGGTGGGAGTTGACCTAGATTGTAAAGGATGGTGGAGGATGAGGAACTCTTGTATTGAGTACTTACTTATTCATCATTGTAGGCTCTTCACATAATTTTTTTTAATGCACAGCAATTCAAGGGTGGAAATATTAGGTTCATTTCACATATGAGAAATATGTGAGACTAAAATGTGAAGTGCATTTCTGAAGACTCTACATGTAGTGAGTGTGAGAGCTGCAGTGGATCAGATTTGGATTTCAAGAGGCAGAGATGGAACGAGGATTAGCATCACTGGCAAAGGGATGGCGAGAGTAAAGGCAAGGTCCTAGGAGTGTATGGTATGTCCTAGAAACTTTGAGGAACCCAGCTGACCTGGGTTCAAGGAAAGGTGGAAAGTTATACTGGAAGAAGTATTTTGAGCCAGAAGCCTAAAGGGCCTAGCATACCGAAGTTAATAAAATTTTATACTTAGTTTGGTATGATATTAGGGGCCATAGGTTACTTTGAACAAGCAAATGAGATGAAGACTTTGTCTGCAGTTTTATGATAGGCTGGAAGAGGAAACCAGTTAGAATATCAAAAGTCACAAAGAGATGGCAGAGGGACCTGAAGAGATAGGAAGAAAAGGAAAATGCGGTAAATTTTCTTTGAAAATTGCCCAAAATATCTGCCTTGTTCTTGTGCTTTTGTAACTGGTAGGTGTGTACATTCTATGATTACTTAAGGGAAAGGATGTTGATCCATATCTAGTAGGAGGAAGACTCCCAAATTGCCTTAATGGGTTCCTTCGATTATTAAAAGAATTCCTAATGCAGGAATTGCTTCAGAAGTGCCACCTTACTCTTTAGTCCAACTCTGCCTTCCTTCCTGAACTGAGATATTTTAGGCTTTCCGTGGTCTTCTGTGTGCTCCTTTCACTAATCCTTAAAGGACTCCAGGATTTCATTTGTCCTCCAGACATCTTTACCAGACTTCACGTAGGATTCTGATGTTCCAAGGAACTTTATACTTTCATAGGTTGGCATTAACAAGTGAAAACTATTAATGTAAACTAAATGCAGAGACAAAAGTCCTGTAAGCAACTCCACCTACCTTTAAATGCATTCTTTACACACACACACACACACACACACACACAAATTTTATCCTGCCTTTTTGTAGGCTAAATTTATTTTCAGTTAACACCTTTATTCAGAGATACAAACCTAGCAACAATCATGTTGTCCTTCAAACTGCGGGAGTACAGGGGTTAATGTTTCCATATCAGTGAGATTCATACTGGCTGGACTTTGCAGCTGATAAATGTTTTACTTTGGCCTTATAAAGACATTTTACCCACTGGAAACCCTTGTCGCATGACAGGATCAAAAATAGCCCGGCTGCAGCCTCTGCTGTCCATCACCACATGTAAACTGGCATGAGTGTAGGCTCTCTTAGCCATGTCCACACATTGTGGACACGACGGCCTCCAGGGACAGTGTTTCATAAAGCCACACCTGTTGCTGTGAGTGAACCAGTCACCTGACCTGCAGAAAAGTTTTGAGTGTGTGCATGACCATGTGTCTGGTTTCTGACAAGCAATTCAGAATGTTGCTGAGTGTCCTGAGAAACCCTTGATGACGTGGTTTCTCCTGGCACTGGGAAAAATCTACAAGTCTAGTAAAATTGGGTGTATTTTTATCATTGGGGTCAAAGTTCACTACCCTCTGTGATAAATTCATCTTTTCCATGGTTGTTCATTAATGAGTGTTTTCACTAAAAGTCTGAAAAGGCAAAGCAAAATCTATGTTTTGGAATAACTAAATGTGAAGTTTTCTGTTTTGAGTTCTTTAAAATTTGAAGATTGTTATTTGTACTTCTTAAACATTGGCTTTGCCAACAACCAGATGGCATTATAGTGTCATTTTTTAAATATGGGGGTTTTGTTGGAGATTGTTTTAGAGAAAGATGAAATCAGTTATTCATGGTAGTGTTTTAAATGGGCAGTAATGAATCGCAAGAGTGAGAACTGAGATGCATGGGTTTTTAAAAATACCTCTTGTGATTTAATTAACAAAATTAACGTTTAAGTAAAGTCATTGGAGTGTGTTTTGTATGTGATCTCTGAATGCATAATTTTAAAAGGTATTCAATTATGTTTCACTTTCTTGAACTTTTGCAGGATAATACATAATAATAGCATTGATTCATATAAAATATCTACTTGTAGGGCAGATTTAAAACAGATATGCTAATAAATCTATTTCTGTTGATTTGAAGGCTAAAAAAGAGTTAGTAGATGTGCAAAAAAATGTTTCCTTACTCATTATTATGTAAAACTTCTAAGTTTTATTAATTTTGGAAATATTCAGTTGTATTTCCCTGTCCCTACCCTTTCCCTTAACCTCATCATTTCCCCAAAACCCCTTCTGTCTGTCTTGCATAGAGATAAACAAGCTGGCTGACCTTCAGTTGCCTGATAGTCAAACAGGTTTGATTGACCCTTGTGTCCTTATGAATTTTATGGAGAAAAAGAAAGAAAGAAAGACAAAAAGCGTGCTGCACATCTCTTTGGGAGTCACTGCCATGAATGTTAATAGCATTTCTGTAGCTTCCCACAACAGCCTCTTGTGATAGAGTGAGCTGCACTACAGTTCGTTTGAGAAGTGTGATTCTGCTGTGTTTACCACACTTGTGAACTTTTAAACTCCTTTTTTATTTTGTCGCCTGCTTCTTTTTTTATTATTATTTTTAATAAGGGTGACTGAGGTTGCAGAGAGATTAATGTGTGCTGAGTCTGCATAGCAATTTCAAGTAGGGTTGCCATGATAATAAACATATGAATTTTGTTGGAATTTATTTTAGTTTTGACAAACCAGCCATTACCCCCACAGTATGGAATGATCACGAATTACCTTTTCAGTCCTGTATTCACGGCTAAGAATTTTTCTGTCTGTATTTGCTAAACAGTTTTGTTTTGTGAACTCATTACAAAAGTGTCTAAAGTCTTGATCAATTAAGCATTTCTGAAATACCTCTTATGTGCATAGCCCTCATGAACCTTGATTTCTTTTCCAAACTTTTACGAAATGTTATCTCTTGGTTCTAAATGATCATAAACAAAAATTTGAGGAGGGTATCATCATATTTTTTTTGTTCACATTATTTCCTTCGGGGGCACTCCCTGACTTTGGCTACTGCCAGAGTATTTTCGGGGACCACTGGAAAGTAGATATTGTGGCAACCCTATGCTCATAACAACCACTAAATTTGAGTTTGTCTTATCTCTGAACAAGCAGTGCTACAGATAGGAGGCAACTGCTGCCTGACTTTGTTTTCCGTTTCTCAACAGGATACCTGCCCACTATGTCTATCCGCAGGCTTTCGTGCAGCCTGGAGTGGTCATTCCACACGTCCAGCCGACCGCAGCTGCTGCCTCCACCACACCTTACATTGATTACACTGGAGCCGCGTACGCACAATACTCAGCGGCAGCTGCTGCCGCCGCCGCCGCCGCCGCCTATGACCAGTACCCCTACGCGGCCTCTCCAGCTGCTGCAGGATACGTCACCGCTGGGGGCTACGGCTACGCCGTGCAGCAGCCAATCACCGCGGCGGCACCTGGGACAGCTGCTGCCGCCGCTGCAGCAGCTGCCGCCGCAGCAGCATTCGGCCAATATCAGCCTCAGCAGCTGCAAACAGACCGAATGCAGTAGACCAGCCATCTGATCAAAGTTGAATTGTTTTGTCTTTCCCTCCAATTTTCCAATTTTTAGTAGCTAATAAGAGAGTTAACATTGACTTAACAGCTTTAAAAAGAAAAAAAGCTATGCTATTGTGAAACAGAATTATTATTTTTTTTATACTCCAGTAGTGTCTAGATGAGAAAGAGGTGAGAGTGAGGGCAGTGGGCGCAGTTTTGGAAACCAGTCCAAAGAGCCTGAGTAAATGAAAGGCCTCTAGGGAATGATGGCAGGAGTAACAATGGAACTTCACTTTTATAATGGGATTTTTATTTTTGCTCTTTTTATAGTATCAGGGAAGCAAACTGCCTTTTACAAGTTAGAAAATGCTATTTGAATCTAGTTGAACCAGGGAATACAGAGTGAGCAATATGTAGCTTGAATTACATTTAAAAGAATATTTTTAAGAAAAAAACAAAATGGCGAAAGCACTGATTGTCATTTTTAACAGTCACTATGGCCTATAGAACTTTTTCAAGTAAGAAGGTAATGTTCTTACTCTCAAAAACGGGCATCGAACAATCAATGTAGGAGTGTGGCAGTGGGTGAAATGGTGGACAGGCACCAAAGCTATTTTCTCATCTATCCTGTGGATGAGTGGGACTGTGGAACAAGTGATGTGGAATTAATGGGTGCAACAGCTGTACAGACAATCAATAACACACACAGTTCTGGAAAGAACACATCACTTGTGCTTGTTTGATGAGCTTGTCACATTCTAATCCCTCTCCCCATCCTGTTTCAATTTTGGGAAACTTGTATCTGCTGGTGTCAGCAATTCTGATTCTGAAATAGGATCAGGCTTTTACTACAACAGCCTTCTCTTTCTATTTATTGTGTCGACTCGTGGCTTATGATTAAAGGCAGGCAAAGTTTGCAGACTCTAAACCCTTAAGAACTGTCTTAAGGACATTTATTTTTTTCCCCTTTTTAAATAATTTTACACTTTTTAGTATCTATTTCAGAGTCCTATTTAAAACTATTTATTAGTGAATACAGTACATGCGACAACAAAGTTACTGAGATTACAGTTCTTCAGAGGTAATGATAATGTGGTTTATACTGTGCCTTAATAGTAATGCTATTTAAGATATTTATTTTTAAGTTTTACTATGCTGCACTCTAAAGAAAGGAACTTTAGATGTGACACTGTAAAATTATGTATTCATCTCATGGCATAAATTATTTAGTAGGTCTAGCTGTAGCATATTAAATATTAACCTGTTCAACTAAAGATGTTGACTTGGATTTATTTAAATTCATATGTGCACTGTATAAGAGAGTACTCTTACATTAACACATTTTAGTTTTTAGAGTTTTTTTTTTAACAGGATATATCTAGTTTCATGCTTCTTTTTCTGATTTTTGCTCATGTAGGTCTCATTTATTGGTACTTCATTAGTTTAACTCTTCATATGTAGTTTATGTAGTTTTAAAATGCTGCTTTACATTTTTCTTCTGAAACTGCAATACTTGCAATTTTTATTCTTAAACTAAATTGAATACTATTTTACACTGTATTGGATTTTTATACTTGAACAATTTCATACAAGGGAAGACAGGTTAGCATTTTTATGGACTTTCTCCATTATCACTGGATTTACTTTAAGTATTCCCATACTAGACAGTGTTATGTAATGTAGACATGACTCTCCTGTGCAGATTATTTATTCATTATGTATATTGCTTTATAACATTTCAGATCTTCTAATCTATTCACTTGTATTAAATATAATTTTTAAAAACTTCTGTTGCACTGATTGTTTCTAATTTTGTCTTAAAGTTAGAATGATCTCTCCTTTTAACTAGAGTTAACGGCCATAATTTACATGTAACATTTTCAGTGAGCAGAAAACTTCTCAGACACCCTGTTTTTATACATTTTAAATTAATTTCATTAACTCAATATCTACCTTATATTGAGCAAATGATATAGGTCCTCCCGCAGCAGTGAACCCGGAAGGACCCTTCATGTCACTGAAAACTGGTTAACTGAAGATTGCTTGAAAGGAGTGGCTATAGGGGAGGTCAGTCGATCTGAAGCTGGAGTATCGCAGTGGTTTGGTGCTAAACTCTAGTACTTTCTAGCAATGTGAATGGAGCAATTCACTTTTTGTAATCCACTTTTTAGGTGAGATTTTTATTGATTCCTCATCTATCGTGTTGGAATGATACCTGACTCACATGGTTATTTAAATATTATATAGAGTATATTAACTGTTTGGCATAGAGTCAAGTATGTAGTAAGCCCTTGATAAACCATCACCAGTTGTAGTTGTTTTAATGCCCTATAGTGAAAGCTAACCAAAAATCAAGTCACCTATTGGGATGTTTTAATTTTTTAATTTTCATTCACAATGATGTGGCAGTATTTAATAAGGTGCATATTAGAACATCAAACGAATGGCATATTGTCTTAAAAGTGTATATGTTATATTAATTATGGAATGGATGGTTTATCGATCTATTGGTCTTACTATTTCTGAAATCTATGATATGCTTTTATTAACTCCATTAATTTTCAAAAATTATAAGCAGTGGAAAGCTGTCATAACAGATTCTATCATGCTTTCTATTTTATAATAACTATCACCTATTTAGAACCATCATGGTCTCAAATTTTAATTCCCTTTAATTTTCCCAAGAAAAATAGATACCAGCTTAACCCTAGAGAGAGAGATTATTGTAGCCCACAATGTTATCTTGGATCAGTAAATTTCTCAGCTATTTAATTCAGTCAGTGCATCAATGATTATATTATATTAAAGGACATGTTCTATATTTAACTTTTCAGATTTATGCAAGCTCACTTTTGTTCTCAAGGAGACATATATTGATTGCTGAACTTTAAAATGAAACATTATTTGACTTATCAATTAAAAATAGGTCAGACAGTTCTGGGAAAATCTTGTCAAAAATAGTTGTACTTAGGAAAGCCAGAAGGCTGTAGCTTTCTTCGAGTATTTCCTGATCTAAATAATATAAATATTAGCAGTTGTAGAGAGGGGGAGGTTTTTAATAATGCTAAAACATATTTCTAAAAATAAAATTTAATATCTAATAAAGAAAGGAGAGTAATTATAACGTTTACATTGTTCAGGCAGGCTAGCTGTCTTTGCAGAATTAGAAAAAGCAATGCATCCGAGGTCTAAAGAGCTGCCTAAGTTCTTTACTTACCAGCAAAGTGATCTTGAAACCCTCTACCCTGGTAAATGTGAATTGATGGTACCCAACATAGTTGCTCTGTTTATCTCTCGGACTGTACTAGCTAAATGAATTCATTGATATGAGAGCATTTTAGAAATTCTAGAGTATTAAGCAGATGGAAATTATACTAAGGGAATATATACAATATTAATTTGGAAATTGATCTCAATTGTCTCATATTAAGTGATTCTTCCAAAAGAGGTCAAAGTTGTACCTCATGATGTTATCCTTATTCTGTTCCAATCAAATAACAACTAAACTTGCTGTACAACAAGGGCGGCAAAAAAATAACATTGAAAGACGAAGATTGCCCAGATAGGGGAAGGAAGAGGAGACGAGGAGATTATGGAATACGTCTCTCTCTCAGGGGAATTATATTTAGTTCCTTCCTCACTCCTGTCAAATAGTGTTCTTCTTAATTCTCTCTGGGGCTTGAAAGCGTTCATTAAGATGGCAGCCTGAGGCTTGGAGGGGCAGAGGTGAAAAGGAACCAAAAAATAAATAAATGCATTTTCATGCTTACTTTTGTCCTCTCTTCTCCTTCGAGAGTTCCAGGCTGTTTCCATGGAAATTCTAACTTGTTTTGCTTAAGCACTTGGCACAGCAGAGGCTTCATTTTGGGTATTTGTTCTAAGTTGAATTTTAGAAGTTCAATAATTTTTAAGCTAAGTCATTAAAATTGCCCACTTTGAAATCCCAGTCATAAATCAAAATGAAAAATCACACAATACATGTATTAGCACTTAGAAATTTTAGATAAGAAAAATGATACAGTTTGATAACTTTGGTGTCATAAGTAAGTTTTGTCTATTGAACAGTATTTGGTCGTTCTTGACCAACTTCTTCAGAAAGAAGTCTCTTTCTCTCCAGTCACTTTTCTCCTAGAAGATGAATGCCGTGTTTTTTTTTTTTTTTTTTTGGTCGTTGTTTTGTTTTGTTTACATCTAAGGTGCTACCACTAAGCTATTCATATACTTTGAGTTGGAGAGTGTGTATTGTTTTCTGCTTTGCCACTATTTAGAGTTGATTCTGATTACATTACAACAGATCGAGTGCCAATAGTTATCTCTGTTCCTTTAATAGCTCAGATAATATGTTTATAAAAGGGTAAATATCTGAAACTGACTTCCAAAAATGAGTTTTAAATTCAAAAACATAGTATTGCCAAGTAGAAAGTTGTGTTTTAGCTCTATTTTTAAACTATGTTCATCTAACGATCTCAACCGAGTATGAACTTGTTTCCTTTCTACTCCGATTCCTAGCTCTGCCACCTGTACTGCAGGTGCCTCAGATGAGGTGAAAGATACAGCAGATGCCTTTGGAGAGTCTTGGGGTATGCATTTCCACTCTGCATTTGCTTCTCGAATTTTGAAATTTGAGAAAATAGGGTTATGAAAGAAGGTAAAACAAAATCATGGAGAAAAGAGGCACTAAGGTCAAAAGCATCTTTTAAAAATAGGCAAAAGAGGATGAGCTGATGGAGTGGGAGTCACATGAGCCAGATTATGTGAAGCAAGGGCTTGCCACCAAGGGGGCCACGGAAAGAAGACAGGGAGAGGTGGCTTGCTAGGTTGCAGAAGACCTCATCTGGGGATAAGCAGTGGGAAGAATTATTTAAAAGACAGTAATTAGATATGTGGTTTTCTTCTGTTTTCTAGTGAAATAAAAGACAACAGCTGAGTTTTTGAACTTGCAGAGGTTTAATCACCTTTAAAAAATTGAGTATATCTTTTGTAATTTATAACATTTGGAAACACACCATCATGGTTCCTCTGGTAGAATTAGATAGAACTTCATCATGGACCTTGGGCATTCTTTTGTCTATCATCATTTCCCATTTTAAGCAGACAAGTGAGTCAGAAGAGAGAAGGGAAAGATTACAAAAAATATATTTACATCATTATCCAGTATACTTTTCTTCGACATTATTAAAATGTCATTTGTAGCAGAGAAACACCAGCTCTTAACATCAGTATTTGAATGCGCTCTACTGCTTCTGTCTTGACACTGGGAAAATCCTGTTGATGGGCCTTTGAGAAAAAAAAAGGAAAGTTTGAGAAGGGATGCAAGGGAAGAAGCCTATACTACTAATCGATTACCATGTACCAACTTCTTGTATTTAATCTTCATAAGAACACGAGGTAAGTAACAGTGTTCCCACTTTTCAGACCAAGAAAAGAGTACAAAGGCAGTAAACAGCCTGCCCAAAGTCAGGAAGTCATAGCATCGGGCAGAATCAGGATTTCAAGATGGGAAGGCCTGAAACCAAATCTAGTATGCACATCACCTCACCATACTGCTCTTTTCTAGTGAACCCCATGAGCTTCCTTTGGGGTTCTTTAGAACCTTAGAACTTGGTTCCCTGTTCCTAGTCTCCCATTAAATGTGAGCAGGTGACCACTGAAGTAGTGGAGGAAAAATTTCTGCAGATAGGTATGACTTACTGAGAAGAAAGGAGATGTAAAGAAGCCTCTGGTGGTGCCCGGAACAAATTTGATTCATCCCAGTCACAGTTGAATCCACTATTGTGACTTTCGGCCTGACATCTAACCGTACTTTCTGTACCTGCTTATCACTAGGATACCATATTAAAAAATTTTTTTCTAATACCAATTTTCCACACTATGCCTACTTCTTCAATAATATTTCAAAACACTTCGTATGCTCTGTCATTGACCATATTTGGCAAAGTGCTTGACATAAATCAATGCCTGATGAAAAAATAATGTGTTTGGATAGTATATAGGGCAAATGTGAAGTTAAGGCAAGTGTCTAAAGTCCCATGAGAGCTCAGAGGAGAATTTAAGTATAAAACATCACCTCACAGAACCTTTGGTGCTTTCACTGAAGTCCTCGCTTTCACTATTAAAGAAACATTCCATGTCAGAAATCTATATTAGAAAAGGAATATTGGTAATAATCAACATCAAATTGATGTTGGCATATTTCTTTGGTGTGCACAAAACCACTTATCTCTCAATGTTCCGCTCCATATTACTATCAGTTGCTTCTTTACTTTAAATGTCTAGATTTTTGGCTTCCATTAATGGGCATCCATTTATGCTAGATACTGCACACGTTATTTTAAATACAACCTCGCGGTAAGCTTGGTGTTATCTTCATTTAACAGAAAGGCTAGAGAATTTTCCCAAAGTCACAAATGAGGTGATAGAACTGTGAGTTGAAACCCAGGTCTGGCTGATGCCAAAGACTAACGGCCACTGTTATTTTAGCAACATCCTTCTATGCCACAAGAAACTTTCAGAAATTCTAATCGACATGCCTTAATCAACATGCCTTCAGTTCTACAGACTCTGGGGTCAAACCAAATCTAAGGACCCTGAGACAAGTTATATACATGATTAAAACCCTTCATAAAAATCCTGTAGCTTAAAGGTCTCCATGCTCATCTTAATTTAATTTCTATAGTCAACATTTGTTTAGTTATAGTTCTAAGGATTATAATGACTGTTTAATCACCTTGACCTCTATCCATTTGTGCTTTTATGGGGAAAAAATATTATGCTAATAGCATAATTTGTTATTATAAACTATTATAAAATTGAATGAGTATATCTCAGTTTGTGTCAACGGATGTCAAATATAAGCTTTTAATGAACATTGCCAATTTTAATAGCAACATTGGATTTAAATGTAGAATGTAGCTTTAAAGGTATATGGTTCAAGTCATCTGCCATTAGTAGCTTGACTGCCTCAATAAAAACTGAGAGGAGATTATGGAAAAAAAGGAGAACTTGGATAAGTAATGTCAGAAACGGGAGCCGTAGAAGCCTGGGAATGGCTGAGTGAGAGGTATGCAGTGTGCTCACTTGGAAAGAGTTAGAAAAGTGAAACTGACTGGTAAAAGAAGTCACTGTGCTTGTCCCCTAACCACATGTGTTGAACATCTTCATGTCCCAGCACACCGAGAATCTTGATAATTCACACTTTCGTAACAGCTGCATTTCTTATCATCTTTGGCATATTTCTTCAGCATACACAAAGCCTCTTATCTCTCAAACAGTTTCTCCCTGGACTGCTGTCTCTTTCAGCTGCTTAGAAGCCATGTCCCTTAAATCTCCCAGCTGTCTTTCTTACCTCTCAGCCCTTGCTTCCTTTATCTGTATATATTTTTTTAATCTTTCCCAGCTGCCACTTTTGGCACAGTGGCTGTCTTTCGGCTCTCTCAGAATGAGACATTTCAGCACGCTGATGTGGGGAAGGAACATAACCATTATAACAATGTAGTTTCAAAATTAGCTTTGGAATCTATCAAGAAAAAATTTCATCTCAGCTTTCATACAACCTGCTCTCCATGAATCAAGCAGTTCATTTCTGAAAGAATTAGACACCCCAGAGACTTGCACAAAGAAATATGAGAGAGAACCACAGGACATTTACTTGTCCAAACTAAGAGATTTCTGCCCTTAGAAATGCAGATTCTCTACATCCACGCCTTGCTGAGTTTATGTAACCCCTCTCAGTTGGATAACATGTTAACTGGCATCCCATTATGTACAGAAATGTAAATGCTATAACCTGAGATGAAATTTCATTTCATTTTGGAAACTATTTGTCTTCACTCACCTGCTTTCAGTAACTCTAGTGGATCCTAAGCTTCTGTAATCATGTGATTGTCGCTCCTCAGGGGAATTCTTATAAGAGAATTTTATCAAAAGTGGTTCTGTGAGGTCACCAGATTTTCTTAACATGACGGATTCTGAGTAATTAAGAGAAGTAGTACAATCTTAGTTTGAGAGGGAATTTTTAAAAACTATGTAATGAGTGCTTGAGGACCTCTACGAAAGAGAGGGACAATTTTCAGAATGCCACGCTTCTAGGCACAACTAGGAGTTCCTGGCTTGGCAATTCTCACTCTTTTATTCTCACTCACAAAAATGCTCAAGAAGTACAGATTTCTTAAGTAATATCCTACTTCCCTTTGGCATTGGTCAATATTGTTCTCTTTCATATTAACCCAAGAAATTGGAACAAATTTGTTAAAATATCTTTGTGTTCCTGTTATGCTATTAAGATTATTATCCCAAAGAATAATATCAACCAGTATTGAAGGTAAATACCTTGAATTTACAGAAATATATACCTACTACATCTTGAAGTAAGTGGGAACTTTTTATATACTTAAGTTTATATTATTAGGGTGAGGAGAAAATCAACAGGCAAGGTCTATCCTAGCTGGATTTACTCATTTTGACTGCCTTCTCAGTCAGAATCAATTACTGCATCTGAATGTATTCTGTAGAAATCTGCATTGATTATAGCCTGCCAGAAAGACCAGTTACACACACACACACACACACACACACACACACACGCGCGCGCGCGCGCAAACACACACACACGCTCAATCTCCAAGATACAAAGGGCAAACTCTTTATAGCTATTACTAATTAGATAACAGGTTGAATCCTTATAGAAATAGTTTGTGTTAGAAGAATAGAAGCTTTATAACTGTAAATGATAAATTGGTGTCATATCTGAGATCTTGCAATCCCAAAAATTTGTAATCTAACTCAGCTTAGTATTTCAAAGCACCAGGGCAGACAAAGAATGTAGCCAGTAGATTCTACAAATTACAATTTAAAATTAAAGTTGGAATTATTTTTCATTTCTAGAGCCTGTTTTTGTTTTGTTTTGTTTTGTTTTGTTTTGTTTTGTTTGCCATACTAGTTTTCTAAACTGTTCTATTACAATGATATCAACACCAAAATATAATCTTTATTGGGCATTCCTGGGTATTTCCTATGAATAAGGTATGTTAAATACATGTTTATGGGATTTTGATTCTTTGTAATATTCAGTATATGGCAGCTAACATTTTCTTGAAAGTAAATGACTTTTAAAATCTCTGATAAAATAAGGGAGGAGTAACTAAAATGGTGGGAACTAGTTTCTTAAAATTAAAATTTTCACTCTTTTATAGATCAATTATCTTACGATTATTCCAGAAGAATTATTTGCAATGGTAATCATAAAAATTTAATCATTTTCATGATTTCAGTTATGCCAGGTTAGATATATACCTAGTATGTGCTTACAGCTTTTTCAGAACAGAAGAGATGTCAGTTAATACAGACATGAATCCAAGCTGCATAAAGACTGTATAAAGACTGCAGGTACGTGCAAATGCAACAAAGAATGAGGCAAAGGATTCTCTAAGGGTGGCCAAATGAAAAATAATGTGCACTATCATGTGAAAAAGTGTAAATTTTAACAAAGAGAAACATTGAACTATTTAACCATTTTAGTGTCTATAAAATAGACCACCCCAAAACTTAGTGATACAAAATCAAAAAGATCATTTTTGTTTATACTTGCTGCCTATAGGTCAGAAATTCAGAAAGGGCACAGTGGAGACAGATCTTCTCAGCTCTACAGCATCTGCTCTACCATCAGCATATATGATTAGAAGAGTCGAAGTGACTGGAATGCCTGGTGGCCCCAACAGCTGAGTCCTGGAGGATCACTTCCAAGATGGTGTCTCCGGTATGGCAGTCTTAGGGTTGCCTGTCTTCTTATGCAACAGCTTGTAAAGTTATGTAGCATCTCTTCTGCCACATGCTATAGATTCCAAGTGAGTCATTAAGGCCAACCAGACTTAGTAAGAGGGGACTTAGATCCCATCTCTTGTTGGAAGGAATAAAAAGCATTTGGTGCTATCTTTTAAACTGCCACATAACAAGGCTTTTTTTCAATACACATTCATTTACTTTTAATGCTTTTCTTTATCCCAACATCTAATTTGTAAAAAATAAATTATCTTTCTCTTACTATGGCTGTATTTGCTCATTTTCGAAATGTAGGAATTGGTGTGTTGAGTTATGACTGGCAAAGCTCCAGGTTATAGCTATGTAAGAGGTTACTTCCAACATATTACTGACTAGTTTTAATAAGAAAATAGAAAGTCAGATGTCAATAGGATATTTTAAATAGATAGTAGATATAATTTATCACTCAAATTTTCAGGAGACTGACACTTTTCTACACTTGATAACCCACTTCCCAGGTGTTAGAATATGAGTCCAGATTCCTAGGGTTGGGATATGCACTGAAAGAAAACAGCCAGATCTAAGGAGCATGGAATGAATCATGACAATAAAGGGCAAGAAATCACATCCAAAAGAATCCATCAGGCTAAATAATGAGAAGGACACTGGACTAGGAGGCCAAAGGCTGCAAGCTCAATCCATGCCTGCCAATAATCATCATTACATGCATAGATAGTGCCTTTACTGCTTTGTCTTCAGTTTCCTCATTGTTAAGGGTTTGGCTAGGCAACCCCAGGAGTGCCTTCATTCCAGTAATAATAACATGATTCACCTCAAGTCCCTCCTATTATGCTCCTAACAGATCTGATTTTAAAGCACGTATGAGAAGATAGGGGAAAAAAGAAATATTTCACTGGCAACTTACTTTATCTTCTGGCACTTTGCCTATTTTGGTGCACTTTTATGAGTAATAAAATGCCTAACTTAAAAGTAGAAAGATATGAGAAAGAGCTTGATGAGTAGGTACTTTAGTACAAATAGGTTACAACTAAAATACTCAGTTCACAGAGAGCTTGTTGGTCAACATGAGAGACATCCGGTAATTATGTCTGTCTAGGGCAATAACAATTGCCAGTGTTCCCCTACTTTCTCTATTCACCTAGCTAAGAAAAGGTGATCTTCCTTTGAGATGTAGCTTGATTGACAGCCACCCTTACATTTCTTCGGGTAAGCATGCACATGGGCCACCATGAGGGGACATCTGTGCCTTCTGAAATGAAGCTAAAGAGCTATGTCATATTTGTCTAAAGTGACAGGGGCTTTGCCTAACACTGAGATCCATAAATAATCCATGGCCCTGTGGAGAAAGAACCCTATTAATAAGAAATGTTGCTCTTTGTAGAAGACAGAGCCAACCAATGATGCCCTTATTCCAGGGAAACAGAATATGCTCAGAGTGATGCAGCACTTGCTGAACTTTCCAATTACGTCACCAGATAGCTTAGATCAGAAGCAATTTTAGACGATACATTCAACATACGACTCTCCTTTTAGCTAGACTAATTTGTTAAGGTCAAAGTCTGGTCAGAAATACACTTGACCAATTTGTCAATTATTCTTAAATGAGAGACAGACAGAGACAGACAGAGACAGAGAGACAGAGAGAGACAAAGAGACAGAGACAGAGATGCTTAACCAGAGGTTTGCTTGCTTATTTTTCTTTGACACTGGTCAAGGGCACTGAGTTATTTTGAAGCCTTAGGCTTTATATCAGATCACTGTTTAAATATAAAAATGTTATCTGGATGGTTTTAGATCCAATACTGAAGGCTGAAAATCAACAGAATTCACAATTCTGTTTTTTATTCCACATAAAGCTCACAATCTTCTAGGTCTGTCTAGTTCTTTTTTATGGTAACATTTAATTATTAATCCTTCCTTACTTTAAAGGTCTAATTTAAGAGTGCATTAATAGATTGCTCACTAGGGACTTTGCCAAAATCATGGCAGGATAAGGTCATTAGTATATGATGGTTAGTGGAATGAACTTGGAGGCAGACAGAACTGGAAGTGAGACTGGACTCCACTACTTGTCAACTGAGTGACCTTAAGCAAATTACATACCCTACCTAAGCCTCTACTTCTCTGTAAGAGGGGATGATGCATCATAAAGAAGGATAATGCAAAGCAGAGAACAAGACAAAGAGTAAGCATTCAATAAAAGTTAGGTACTTTAATTGTTGGTTTTCTTAATTATTCATCAGACAAATATTTACTGAGTGTTTACTATGCACTGGGCATTGTTTTAGGTATTAGGGACATAGGAGTAGAGAAACCCAGCTTTAGTATTCTTGAACTTACATTCTGGGAACAGGGGAGACCAAAAATAAACAAATGAATTTATATTTTTCCAGGAAGTAAAAAGTAATGACAAAGAATAAAGGAGGAAAAGGAATTGAAAGTGATAGAGGTGGGAAGGGAGTAGTGGCATCTTTCTCTGATAAAATGACATTTAGATAGAGAACATGTGGACATTGAAGAGAAGATCATTCCAGACACTGAGAACTGCATGTGCAAAGGTCCCGAGGTACGAGTGTACTTTCCGTGTTCAAGGAAGAGCAAGGAAGAAAGTGTAGCTACAATGGAGAAAGTAAGGGGGATGGTGGTAGGAGATAAGGTCAGGGAGGTGGCAGGAAACAGTCAGAACATGTAGAATTTATAGACCATGATGACTTCGGATTTTACTTTGGGTGAGATAGGAAGTCACTGACAGGGTCTGAGCCCAAGAGTGTTGAGATATGACAATGTTTCAGGAGGATTACCCTACCTTCTGTGTGAAGGACAGACTACAGAGAGGCATACAGGGAAACCAGTTAATAGACTATCACAAGAGATGTTAGCAGTTTGTACTAGGATCATCAGAGGGGTGAGAAAAGGTCATAGTCTGTGTATATATTAATTAAAAAGCCAACAGAATTTGCAAATAAAGTGTGGAGTTTGGGAAACAGAAAACAGTCAAAGATAACTCCAAGGTTTTGACATAATAGAATGAAGTTGTTTCTTACTAAGAAGGTAGAATCAAAGGCAATGACAAATTTGGCAATGTGAAGCAAGTGTGAGAAAGAAATCAAGAATTTTGATTTGGATATACTGTCTGAATTGTCTATTAAATATCCAAAAGAAGATGTCAGGTAGGCAGTTTGATACGATGGTCTAAAGTTTAGCAGAAATGTCAGGGTCTGTGATAAACTGGGAGAACTATTGTAATCATTAGAGCTATTCACCAATATTTTAGGTCCATGATGAGACTGTATTTCCTGCTCCCTTAAAATTAAATATAGGCATATGACTTGATCTAGCCAATGAAATGAGACAAGTGATTATGTCATTTCAGACAGAAGCCACAAGCTTTAAGAGTCAGACTCACCACATCTCCTTTTCTGGCCTAAGTGATTATGGATGTATGTGTCACCCTGGGTCCTCGAGTGGCTACAATGAACAGGTACCCCCTGCTGACTCATGATGGAAATTTAGAGTGAAAGAGAAACAAATCCTTCTTGTTCTAAAGTACTAGGAGGGTAGTTTGCAGAAAAATATAGCCTATTCTAACAATTGTATATGAGTCATAAAAATGTATTTAAGTCCATGGAACTGGATAAGAGCACCTGTGGTGTGAGTGTTCATGGGCTGAGGGCTAAGCCCCTCAGTGTCCCAACACTTAAAGGTAAGAAAGGAAAGGAAAGTCCAGAGAAGGAGATGGAGAAGTAGCTGCCGCTGAGGAAAATTAGATCACTCAAAGAAAATGCCTCAAGAAAGAGGAAGCAATCAACAATGTCAAGTGCTACATTTTGGCTAAGAAAGATGAGAATTAGGAAAAAATGAGCAACAGATTTGACAACATGGATGTTACTGGTGATTTTGACAAGAAAAATTGTGGGAAGAGGTGGGAACAAAAGTGTGCTCATTTTGGGTTCAGGAATGAACGTTATAAAAAGAATGGGGACAACAAATATAGACCACAGACAAGATAGGCAAAAATTTTTTCTGTTAAAGGAAGCAAGAATGGAGGAAGTCAAAGGAAAGTATTCTAAGATATAAGATTATAGCAATAAAAAGAATTATCCAGTAGAAAGGAAAATGTTAATGATGCAGGAGAATAATGTCATTGATAGGCAGAGGGGGTGACCTAGCATTCAAATGGAGAGGCTAGAGTTTGGGCAGTCATCCATGGTAAGAGAAGAGAAGACAAACTATAAGGGTACAGGTGCAGACAGGGTGGTAGGTGTTTAGCGAGGTAAAAGCTCTCCTTTGATTGGTTTAATTTTTTTCGACGAAGTTAAAAGTAAAACCATTAGCTAAGAGTAAGGATGGTGAAGGAGAGGAGGGTCTCCAAGGTTCTACATGTTCTGATTGCTCCTGCCACCTCCCTGATCTCCTCTCTCTCACCATTCACCCCATACTTTCTCCACTCTAGCTGCACTTTCTTCCTTGCTCTTTCTTGAACACACCAGGCACACTCCTGTCTTAGGACCTTTGCACAAGTAGTTCTCAGGGCCTGAAATGCTCTTCCCTTGAATGTCTACATGGCTTACTCTCCTACATCCTCCTGTTCTCTGTTTAAATGTCATTTTATCAGTGAAACTTCCCGATTTGTCAGTCAAAAACACAACCCCCTCCTTCCTACCTCTATCGCTCTCTATTCTTTTATCTACTTTATTCTTTGTCGTTACCTTTAGTGCATGCCTAAAAAGTATATTTGGTTGTTTATTTATTCTGGGTCTTCCATACCCTCAGAAGTTAAACTCCATGAGTGCCAACACTGCATATTTTGAGGAGGGAGGAAAAGGTCTAATAAAAAGCCTAGGAAAGTGGAAGAGTTAAGAGAGCAGAGTAGGATTTTCAGGCAGCTCTCAAGGCCTACTAAGGTTAGTGGTTGTGAATTTAAAGTATCTTCTTAAAATATGCCAATATTTAGAATTTTCTTGTTTTCTTCCTGGAAAAGAATTTCACTTTAAGAGCAAACAGGAGAGGTAAGGGGGAAAAAAAGTCATGAGATTCCTAATGAAATGCTTTGGATTGTCACTTGAATGGAGTTGAAAAAAGTGTTCCAAATCCCCAGAGCCTGATATCATAGCTAACTTCTTTGCTCCCAAAGTACTTTTTCATATCCACATCATCCATCCCCTACTAGACACTGGTATTTTCTTTTTAGGAAATTCAAAGGAGCAGTCTGGACCAGGAACTGACTTTTTCACTATCACTACAAAAGACTGGACAACAGAAAAGAAGCTTCCTTGACTTATAGCTTTTTGATTCTCTCTCTATAAAGCTGAGTGTTTGATTCGTGCCTTTTAAGACGGAACCACCTTGAAGTTGGGGACAGTCTTTGTTTGTAACATGTCTAATTTATACATAAGTTTAGTTTTACAATAGTGGTAACTACTTAAAAGTGTAATACAACAGAAATTGTTTCCTCATCATTGCTGAGAGAGAAAATGTATTATCTAGAGCAAAAGTGAACTACATCAAGGTAATATGCTTTCCTTCCTAGGACCTATCTTGAGTTCTTCTCACTAAGGATATGGTTTTGGTGCTTCTGATTCCTTGTATTTTAATTAATTATTGTCTCGAATTTCTTTGTATAAAGATTCAGTCCAACATCATTGATCAACCTTCAGAGGAGTGCAATATGAATGGATCCCCACATCTCAGTGACTTATAATAACAAAGTTTGAATCCCACTCAAGCTATATGTCCATCATGGTTGGCTGTCAATCTGTTTTATGTCATCTTCACCTTAGGACCCAGGAAATAATCTGGAATGAGGCTGGTCAGTAACAGAGAAAAACGAGTGTGGCAAAACACAAACTGCTCTTAGACTTTTGCATGGACGTGATCCACACCACTTCTTGTACTCCGCTGACAGAAGGAAGTCTCATGGCCAACCATGACTTCAATGGGTTGAGAAAGTAGAATATTCTCTCAGGAAAGGCAAGCAGATATTGTAAATGGTAATGCAATCTATCAAGGAAGCCTCCCCTTGTCTTCCCAGGTAGAGTTCAATCACTACAAAATTCAAGAGACGACAAAAAAGCCAAAAACATACAGTGGAGAAAGAAAAGTCTCTTGAATAAATAGCGCAGGGAAAACTGGAAAGCCACCTGCAAAAGAATGAAACCAGACTGTTATCTATCGTCGCACACCAAAATTAACTCAAAATGGATTAAGGACCTGAATATAAGACCTGAAACAGTAAAATGCATAGAAAAAAAACACAGGAACCAAGCTCAAGGACCTCAAACTTAAAGGGGATTTTATGAATTTTACCTCAAAGGCAAGGAAAGTAAAAGCAAAAATAAATGAATGAGACTGCATCAAACTAAAAAGCTTCTGCTCAGAAAAAGACATCATCAATAAGTTAAAGAGACAATCACCCAAATGGCAAAATATACTTGCAAGCAACGCCTCCGATAAGGGCCTAATTTCCAAAATATACAAAGAACTCATAGGACTCAATAACAACAAAAAAACAAATGATCCAATCAAAAAAATGGGCAGAGGCCCTGAACAGACACTTCTCCCTAGAGGGCATACAAATGGCCAACAAATATATGAAAAGATGCTCAACATCACTAGCTATTAGAGAAATGCAAATCACGGCCACTATGAGATATTATCTCATGCCTGTTAGAATGGCTATAATCAACAGGACAAGTAATAACAAATGCTGGTGAAGATGTGGAGAAATAGAATCCCTCATACACTGCTGGTGTGCAGATTGGTACGGCCACTATGGAAAGTGGTATGGAGGTTCCTCAAAAACCTAAAAATTGATCTACCATATGATCCAGCAATTCTTTTACCGGGTATTTACCCCAAAGACTTGAAAACCCATATCCAAAAAGATATTTGCACACCGATGCTCATAGCAGCATTATTCACAGAGGCCAGGACATGGAAGCAACCAAAGTGTCCTACAATAGATGACTGGCTAAAAAAGCAGTGGTACATACATACAATGGAATATTGCTCAGCCATAAGAAGAGATGAAATAGTGCCGTTTGTAACAACATGGATGAACCTTGAGATAATTATGCTAAGCGAAATAAGCCAGACAGAAAAAGTTGAAAATCACATCATATCACTTATACGTGGGATATAAACCTAAAAGCAACGAATGAACAGGACAAACAAAAAGACTCATGGACATGGACAATAGACTAGTGGTTACCAGAGGGTAGTGGGGAGGAGTGAGCAATAAATAAAATGTTAAATAAATAATGAATCTAAAAAAAAAAATTCAAGAGAGTGGCTACCGTTGGGAGGTGGGAGGGGGAGACATGATTGAGAAAAGGTATGCAGGGAGCTTCAAAATTATTTATTGGTGATATTCTCTTTCCTAAGCTTGGCAATGCTTGCATTTGATGTTTGTTTTTATTATTCTTAACATAGAATTTATACATTGTATATGTATTGTGTGTGTGTGTGCGACAATAAAAACGACAGATCATTCTGGATACTTTGTGGTGAGTGGACCAAAAAGATCAAGGGTGAAAGCAGGGATACCACCTAGGAGGCCTTCACAGTAAATCAAATGAAGTATGATCGGAGCTTAGGCTAGAGTAGAAGTAATGGAAATCAGAGAAAGAGGCCGAATTCATGATCTATTTTGGAGATGAGCCAATGAAAAATTAGATATCAGAGTTGAGGAAAAGATAGGAAATAAAAATAATTACTAATGTTTTCATCTGCATTACTGGGTGGGTGGAGATGTCGATGTCATTAATTGGGAAGAGGAAGATCAAGGGGAAAAAAAGTTTGCTGGGAACAGACAAAAATTCTTTCTGCCTATTTAAGTTTGATGCCTCGGAAACATTAACAATGAAGATACTGAGTAGATAAATAGTATAAAAATTTGGGGGAGATGTCAGGGCTAAGATATAAATTAGAGAGTCATGAGAATAGAGATGAGATTATTTCACCGTAATGTTAAAAGATATGAAATATTTAGATGTATACAAGAGCTAGCTAGTTATATAAACTGTGGTATTCATAATGGAACATCATGTAGCCATGAAGCAAAGGTATAGATTCACACAGGCTGATCTCTTAAATTTTGCATTCGTGATTTGCCTTGCTCTTTACTATTATTACCACTTACGCAATTTGCCCCACGTAGGTGATTAATGCTCATCAAGATTACTGGTTCTCCTCACCTTCCAGACACCCACAACATTGATATTAGGCATAATAATCTAAATTGTTTTAGTCAGTGAAATGTGAGCAGAAGTGACACATCTGAAAATGTATGTACTTTACACTCATTGCTGAAATACAAGTGCACAATGCATAGTGTTCTGGGTTTACCATTGTAGTCTTAAAACATTCAGTGTATTTCTCCATCATCTTCTGGTTTGTAATGTTGGGGAAGATACCTGTATTTGCCATTTCTTTCTGGTAATCTCTTTTCTCTTTGAGTGCTTTTGAAATATTGTCTTTTTGGCTTTCTGAAATATTACTTAGATATTCTGAGGTATGGATTTCTTTTTATTTATCCTGCTTGAAGTATTTTGAGAATCCTGAGTCCAAAGATTAATATTTTTTAATAATTCTGTTCTCAGTTCTCAGCACTTATCTCTTAGACCATTTCTTCCTCCCATTTTCTCTCTGCCTTCTTCTAAAACTCTAGTTTGATGTATGTTGGACCGTTCCTCTCTCTCCTCCTTGACTCTTAACCTCTTTACATATTATCTAACACAATCTCTCTGAGCTGCAATTGGATATCTTCCTGTTAACTAACACTCTCTTCAATTCTGTTGAAACCATTAATGAATGCATCCACTAAATTTTAAACTTCCATTATTATCCTTTTTACTTTCAGATTTTTTAACTAGCCAGCTTAATAAAATCTAATAGTGTCTTGTTCTTTGCTCATAATTATAAACCTCTAATATTTCTTTAAACATTTTAAACATATCCTATGTGATAATTCAAAAACTGTTTCTGTGATCTGTTTTTTTTTTTTTTCCTGCTGGTTCTCACTCATGCATGGCCTCTTGTTTTCCTTACATTCTGGAACATTTTTGTTTAAGAGTTTATTATTCATAAGCTTTAAGAGAATCTGTTGATTCCTGGATTTAACTAGCATTCTTCTTTCATTTGTTTCTCCCACTTGCTTCATGGGCACTAACAACCCAGGATCGTTTAAATCAAATTCTATGCTACAAATTATATTTTGTTTCCCATCTACCATCAAAGTCAAAACAGGCACATTTTCATATTTTCCCTTTATTTCTCCTTCCATTACTTTATTATGAAAGTTTTCATTTTACTGTATTTGTTTCATCTCATATCTACCTTTGTATCCGCCTCATTATCTATTCATCATTCCATCATGTTTTGATGCATTTAAAAGTACACATCAACCCCAAAGACTTTAGCAAACATATATACTATTAATTGAGTTAATATTTGTTTACAGTTCTTTCTTTTTAGAGAATAAAATTCTGTTTTGTAAGTTTCAAAACCAAGATAGAGAACATTAACATAACACCAGATAGGTTTCTCGCGCCCCTTCCCAGTCAGTCCATAACACCTCTTTCTAACGCTGGAGGTATCAGCTGATCTAATTTTCCCCACCTTAAATTAGTTTAGCTTCTTCTAGAATTTCATATAAATAGAATCATGTAGTTTGTTCTCTTTTGTGTGTGGCTTCTTTCACTTAGCATAATGTTTTTGAGACTTACCCATGTTGTTAAATGTGTCAGTGGTTTGTTCCTTTTTATTGCTATTTTATTGCTATTGTATACATATACCACAATTTGTTTATCCATTCTTGTGTTGATGAACACTTGAGCTGTTGCCAGTTTGGAGCTATTATTAGTAAAGCTTTTATGACATTTACATATAGGCATTTTTTGGCTGTATGCTTTCATTTCTCTTAGGTAAAGACCTCGGAAGTAGAATTGTTGGGTAATAGGTAGTCTTATAAGAAATTTCCACACCATCTTTCAAAGTGGCTATACTATTCTATACTCCCACCAACATTATATGGCACCACCTGCTTCCTCTTTCTGCATGGTGGTTTTATTTCCTACTCACTCTTTAAGACACATCCTTTAGAATCTAATTTTTCTGTGGCAGTTTCCTATTACATTCCCAGCTTGGGTGGGCCCTAGATGTCATCTACTGCTCTGTGCCCTGACATTAATCAAAACAGCAAATATTCTTAGGATAAAAGCCAGTTTCAGGGATGTACCACTAGGATTCTTAATTTTATTTCATTTTGGCATCTGCCAATTCCTTACTTGTTTATAAGATCTTTAAAGCATTGAAAATATAAAATTATCCACAAATTTATTTGTTAATGGTACAGGTTCATTTCTCATTTAATGGAATTTTAATTATCATAATTGGAAGTCTCTAAAATATACTTTTTAAAATGTAGATCAGATCACATCACACCTCTGATTAAAATTTTCCAGGCTTTATATGACACTTTGAACAAAACTTCAACTTCTTATTTTGCCCTTAAAGGCCCTACCTACATGATATAACCTATGTTTATTTCCACGATTCCATTGTAAAACATTACATTCCTGCTATATTGGCCTTCTTTTTGGTCCTCAAACCACCTAGGTCTTCTCCACCTTAGGTCACTGCTGATTCCTTCACCTAGCTGCCTCTTTCTCATTTTTAATGTCTCTAACTTTGCCATCTGAAGTAGCTCCCCTCACTATCAATCACTCTTTATCCCAATAGTCTGTTATTTTCTCATAGCTCTAATCACCATAAGAAATCATATTATTTACTTATTTATTTGCTTGCCGTATGTATTGCCCTGTTAAAGAATGTAAATACCATGAGAGTAGAGATTATGTCTGTTTCACTTCCATTTTTCCAGTGCCTAAAACTGTACTTGTAACTAGAAGTTAACAATTTAAGAATTTAACTATGAAGAGTTGTTAGATGAATGAACAAATGACTACATTCTGCAGGACTAGCCATATATATGTATATTCACTGTAAAGGTAGTCATGCATGAATATGTGATTATTAAATTTTTATTTTAAAAAATAACCTGATTTCATTTTATTTCTCCTTTACCAGGTATTATTTGAATTCTTAAAAATTATATATGTGCATATTATCTATGAATCACAGAGCCATTCTATTTACTGTCTAAAAGAGATCCTGGTTTTCAAAAGGATTAGAATCACTACGCTAAGTGCTCATTATCATCTATACTCTAAGTACCAGATCCATATTTGTCCAATGTTCTACCAAATAGCTAGCCCTCAGAAATTACATAGCATTCTAAATTTAACACACACAAAGCAAAACTCATCATATGGCTCTACAAACCTTTCTCCCTTGGTTCCCAAGTATTATGCTCTTGCTTACCATAACCCACTCCCCATCATTTAATCAGTGGTCAAGTAGTACCTTTCTGCCTCCTCGATATCACTTATAATTGTCTATTCCTTTCCATTCCATTAACATGCCTTAATTTAGATGCTCATCATCTTACCCCTGGAAACTTTCAGTCTTCTTTTGGGTCTCCTACTACCTTTATGTCATCTCGTATTCATAGACTATATACAGATTAATCATATCATGGAAATCAAACAACAGAGAGGCTACTGTACATGAAATTAACCATATTATAAAATTCATATTACACAGTGATCATTCTGAAGTTTAAATCTGATCACATCTCTGGCCCCACATTGCCTACCAAAATAAGTCCAATCCCTTCAGCATGACTATGCCGCCAATTGTAACCAAGTTCCATCTTAGTTCAGTCTCTTCCCTGACATGCCACCCATGCCCCTATATTTCAGCCATACAGACCAAATCTTCAGTTCTCATGATATGCTCTTATGTGCCTGAAAATTTTTGAACATCTTATTTTTTCCATCAGAGTCATTCCTACCCTCGCCATCTCTTGCCTACTGATGGAATCTATAGGTATCCTTCAAGTTTAGCTCAGCCGTCATTTCCACTGTGGAATTTTCCCCTCATCTCATCAGGCAGAATTGTTTGGGTCTTTTCTCTTCTATGCCCTTGTATCTTTGAACTCACTGTGCTGTATTGTAAATCCTTATGTGCATCTCCCACCTGTAATACCAACATCTCATAAAATCATAACCAGCTAAGTGCTCATAAGATACTAGACACATGAAAGATACGTTACAAATATTCCTTGAGTAGATTTATGAATTTTGCACTTGTATGGTATCTTTCTTCTAAAGAGTATCATTTCCAGTCTCTCATTTATGAGCTTGAATTAATATTTCTCAATCATATTTCCCCATGGTACTTTAGACCATTGTGCTCATGCTTCTTTTATAGGTCCTTAGAGCAGAATTTAATTAAACCATACTTACTCAGTAGAATCACTGCATATCTACCATGGCAGAGCAATTTGGGCTTGAAAAAAAAAATAAACATAAAAAGGCACACTCCCTAGCATTGTGAAGCTCACAGTCTTATGGGGACATTATTGCATCATAAAACTTTAGAGCTGGAAGAGACTTTTGAATTTCAATCCAGCCCTTCATTTTACAGAAGAGGAGATGAGTGAGGAGAGATCTTGAAAGCAGATTGTAGTAGAGCTAGACAAAAACCAAAATATCCTCGTAGGAGTCATACCCCTCTGCACCCCCTCCCCACCGCCACACACACAGTAGGAGAATGCTATAAAGTACATAAAGCATTCCTATTTAGCTGGTAAGTGAAATCTATTTTAAAAATTGGAAACACTAGTAAAGAAAAGTGATGAGATCATGTGTAGCCTTCAACAAGTAATTTAGAATCTATACCTTAGTTTCCTCATATACAAAATAGGAATAATGTTGACTACCTTGCAGAATACATAGAAATTATAAATGATGCATGTAAAACACTCTATCAGCTAGGGATGTTTTGGTTGCAAGCAACATAAAACCCAATTTATAATATCTTAAATAAGAGATTATTTTTTCATATTAAAAGTCTGGAGGTAGGCGGCTGCTGGCATTAGTCCAGTAGCACGGGCTGCTAAAAGTTTATTTAACTTTTCTTATGTCTGTGACCTCATGGTGGCCACACCCCTGTTAAAGGTCCAGATATCATGCCTGTACTCATGGCAGGAATGAGAGGAAAGGAGAAATGTCCTGCTAGACACATATAGCCCTTTTACTGGAACAGAAGTTAACCTAGGAATGCCCAGCAGAATTCTGCTTGTTTTGTGGGCTCTGTGCCATCATATCATCATCTCTCGCTAGACAAAAAACTACAAAAAGCAAGTATTTGGCTTTTAAGCCTCTGTAGTGAGGATGTCAAGGGGAAGGGAGTTGGGAATAGCTTTTCATAACTGATTAACAGGATCTTCCACAAGAACTTACCATATAAAAAAAGGCTTAATAAAAGATAGCTATTGAAATTTTCTTTTTTAATTTTAATTCCCATCCCTCCCCCCTCCCCCCTTTAGCAGCTATTAGCTTGTTCTCTATATCTATGGCTTTGTTTCTGTTTTGTTTATTCTTTTTTATTTTTTTATTTTTTGAGATTCCACATATGAGTGAAATCATGTGGTATTTGTCCTTCCGTCTGACTTATTTCACTTAGCATAATATCCCCTAGGTCCATCTATGTTGTTGAAAAGGTTTCATTCTTTTTTTGTTTCTGAATATATTAGAATTCTTTTTAAAAAGAAAAAAAACAAAACCTCTGAGGTTTGCTCTGAACCCATGCAGCCATCCTGATCTCTGTGCCCTTTAACAATGAATTTCTCATTACAAAGAGTGAACAAGAAAGTATTATCTGGTTTTGTTGAATGGTTTGTGGTTCCAATGCACCACTTGCTTTTCACATCTTATATATTTCTTGAGATTGTCCCGGGATTATGGGAATTTGGTGACTTGGGCCATGAACTCCATCATTTTGACATTCGCCTTCAAGATAAAGATCCAAAATTAAGCTCATCTTTATATCTATTTTTAACATCTTGGATTTGGAAGGAGATTAGATGAAACCCCAAAATACATAAATGATTGTGAAATAATGGAAATGTAAGTGGAAACATGGAGAATCAATGAGTCTTTATCATTCTTAACAGTTTAAATAAAATGACTGACTATTCTCAGAGTCAAAAATAATTCAAGATTTAATTGACAAAGGTATTTTAAGGTTCTGTCTTTTTCTATTTTCCTCCTGCCTTGGTGAAGCTATGAATTATGTTGTAAGCATTCAGCATCTTGAAATAGTAGTTACTAAGACAACGTCTCAAATTAAGAATTAATTTGATTTTTTAACATTCTCCTGCATGCACATACAAACATATTGGTATTGTGCTTCTTATTTGGCCTTAGCATACATAATGTCTCCTAAGGGAACCCTGTATATTCTTTAGATTCTGAAAATTAATGTTTTCATAAGTAAGTACAATCCTTTAAACATAATAAAGGATCACCTCTTTTAAGAGAAAGCTACTTATTGCCTGTATCAGAGTCATATTATATACTTGTTAGTAGGTCTCCAGACTGGCTTCCACCAAATTATGATAAACAGCTACTTTTATCTAAAAGTTGATTCCAAGTTCCCATGGTTATTTGTTAATGTTCCCTTGGCTTATTTTCTGTACGCTTTTCTTAATTTCTTGTTGTGTGCACGTGAGTTTTCCACAAAGTGGTTAATTATGCATCTCAGATTTGAGCTATGCAAGAACTGGCAGGTGCTACCTAAGGATTCTGGGAAAGTTGCTTGTTCTCTGTGGAAACATAAGCCTTCCCGCAGAAGGTTAGAGGCATCAGACCATAAAGAAAACATAACTCAATCTACCTACCTGACTTATAGGGAATCAAAGCACAGATCAGCTAAGTCACTTTCCCAAAACTGTAAACTAGTGGTTGCAGAGGCAAAATTAAACGCCAGGTCCTCATAAACTTGAAACTCTTTCGCACCTTTTTATGGAGATAATATGGCAATGGTCCTCTCTCCATCAGCATGATTACATACCTCTTGGCGAGGTGTCAGGCACTGTGCTTGGTGCTAAGGATACAAAAGGGACTAAGACATGGTCTTGCTCTTAAAGAGCTCATGATCTTTGGAATCTCTGAGAGGAATGAGGAAACCGGGACAGCCCTGATTAAGGTAGAATCGGCTGCCCACTTAACTGAGAGATCAGTAGAGAGGATGGTGATTTAAATTAAATGAAGCCTCTGTTCTTCCTGATTCTACCTTCTCTAAACGATCTTTCTTCAAAAGGTCATGTAATGGCTTTCTGTTCAGCAGAGAGAGAAAAAATGAATCTTGGCTCAGCCACTCACCTCTTTGCATCTCTAAATCTATAAATAAGGATGATAATAATGTTTAACCTCTAGAGTTGCTACAGTGTAGTAACATAGAGCCTCTCATTTGCGCATTAAGGGAGAACTTAACTATTCACCAGGTGGTCTTCAGAGAATCTAATTTTTCTCTTATATTTATCAAGCCTAGTTTTTCTCCTTCAAATGATATGCCCTTCGAGGTTACAAAAAATCTTTCCTCAGTACCCTTCCTCTTGTGCCTCTTGGATCTTCCTACTTCTAAAGCTTTGGCGATGCAAAATGCTTAGAAATCACAAGAGTGAAGAATGGGTTAGGGGTTAGGGGGGAACAGCTCAGCTGGCTGTGTGGGATGGGGAGATGGGAGGAAAGTTGTAGCAGCAGCCAGCGCAGTCTCCTCAGCCGTGATTGAAGTGTGACTGCCAACCCTTTAGTCTGGGCCAGCCCTAGAGCAGGACGGATGAATAGAGAGCCTTCAGCTTCAGTGTTCAACGGAAACTCCATCCCTGTTTCTCAGCCCCCATCATATGGGCACCAACAGGGGCTAGTTTAGCATGATTTAGGCAAATGTCATTCTCTCCACTGGGAATAGTTGGAAATTCCCCAGGCTTTTTTTTTTTAATGTAAAATGATGGTTTACTTTATTATAAAAAGAATACATGTCATTTTTTAAAACCAGAAAAAGAAAAATGTTGAAATATAAACAATTAATATTTTGAAATTTCACCATCTTTTAAACACAAGCATGGCAGTGAATTGTTGAAAAAAGATTTGATAAATGAGTATCAATATTTCACCACCTTTTCATGAAAAATGCTTTTCTTGGCTTAAGTTTTAAAGTGTCACAATAATAATAAATATTTCAGATGATACACTTGCATCATTTTAGATATCTTCATTGGTATGTATATAATTCTATGTATATATTATAATATGTATTTTTTGTGCTTATAAATTTGGCAAATATAGTCAAGGACGTCTTTCATCTGTAATCATAATAAATTAATATCTAGTGCTCTGTGCTTTCTGGACATTGTGAAATACAAAAATAAAGGCCCTCAAAGAGCTCACAGTCTAGTTGGGGAAACGACTATTACATTGCTGCCAGAAACTGACCTCATTGTCTTGCTAGCGGCTACTGATTATGGTCCAAGATTCTAAAAAAAGACATCCCAACTCACAAATCAACTCCAAATTATAGAATAAATACAGTTGCACACTTACCACCAGATCTATTGTCTTCTTTTTCTATCTCTGGTGCTACATCATACACCACCCACTCAAGAATAAATGTAGTGTTGCCAAGACTTTGTCCTACTCACACAGTAAGATGTAGGATTGAGAAAATTATTCACATGGTTAAGCCATTTGGACTTTTAAATTATCAGACTATTTACTCACAGGAATTTTTGTCCTGAATTACCTAAATATCTGCCTTGGTTCTTTCGTTCTTTTTAAAAGTACACCCATAATATAAGATTGAGTCATATTCAAAAGAATATTTGTTTATCCTCTTACCTGGTACACTAGAAAAGGGAGGCATATTTATCCAAATCAGAGTTGCTTGGCAACTGCATCAGCTTTCCATTCTAGTTAACCAGCTGTGATGGAGCCCGTTAGAGTCCAAAGATTGAGTTGACACTCACATATTCACAAGAGGCCTACAGCTAAGGTCAGCGACTGAGCTCTGATCTCAATAGACTCATTGCTTCTTGCATTTATAAGATAATAGGCCCTCAGGTTTGGAAGGTCCAAAATGTTATTTAATCTAAGTGACGCCCGTCTCTAACTTCACTGCAGAGGTCTGGACCAACCACTGCATGAACATCTGCCAAGTTTTGTGAACTATTAAACTCAAAACTTTTTTCAACAGTGCACTAGCATGCTTGAGTTTAAACAGATGGCGAGGTTTCCAAATATTAACATGTTTATATTTCAACATTTTTTGTTTTCTGATTTTTTTGAAAAGGACATGCATTCTTTTCACAATGAATAAAACCATTATTGTTTATCCCATCTTTGGATGATTTTTACCCATTAAAATTCTTCCTTATACTGAGACAAAAATCTCTCTACTTTCCCCATTAAAGATAGTTTACATCTTGGTGCATTATAGATCGAATCTAATTTCTTTCCCATATAACAGCCTAGCAACATTTTATTTTCATCTAAGTTTTTCTTCAGGCTAAATTTTTCATTTCTTTAATCAGACTTCACACAGATAATGTCTAGTGTCATCACTCCATTAATGCAACTCATTAATGCAGGACCCGTTTGATACAAATAATTATCTTTTTTACTTTTGGATGTCATCTCTGAAGTCCACACCCACTGTATCTACCTAACCTTCACTCATGTCACTTTTCCCACTTTTTTCCTGCTATGAGTAATGGTTCCCTCTTTATTAAAACTCCTGCCTATAGAGTCCATACTTTCACCCTCAGGAGTGACAAATGGTGGGAATTATAGGCATCATAGTAGACTGATAAGGGAAATGTATGGGGCAACCATGCTATTCATTTATAAGAAATCACTAGCTCTCTGTGTTTTCCTTGTGGTAACTCAGTTTCTGATTCTATTGTTATCCTATTAACATGGATCTGCCTCTTACAAAAATGAGCAAAAGCTCCTGAGTGGAAATGGGCAGGCAAAAACATTCAATTTCATACTTATAAGTAATAAAATGTACCTCAATTATAGTGAATTATTTACTACATCGTGCCCCAAATCATGCTTTGGGGAAGAGGGTGAGGGTTAAGGATTTCCAATGCTAGTTTTCAGTTCCCAATGAAAACACTCAAGTTATTTTTAATGCAAAAGATAACAGCAAAGTAGTTCAGAATCTCTTATATTTCTCCCTATTGTCTTAGGTAACAAATTTAAGTTCATATCATTAATCTTGTATAATTATCCTTTTTCCCTAATAAAATCACAATTAACTAGATTCTTATTGAAAATGTAATAACTGAAACTGGATTTTTTTTTAAGTATAACAAAAAAGCAAGCCTTCCAAATTTCCACATCTTTTTCAGTGCTACTCAGAAATAGTCATTAATTATATTTACCTGTGTGTTCTTCCAGACTTCATTTTCTATACACATATGTACATGTATGTGTTTTTTTTTTCCCTTGGAGATCTTTCCATATTAGACAAGGAGACTTGCCACATTCTTTTCAATACTTATTTACTCCTGTATAAATGTACAATATCTAATTTAATGAGTCTCCTATTAGTGGACATTTAGCTTGTTTCTAGCCCTCACAATTAAAAGCAATTATTTTAACTTAATTAATTCAAAATGTATAACATGTACAAGTGCCAAGCTGTGCTCTAAGCATTTTACGAAAGTGAGCACATTTAATCTCTAAAATAACCCATTGAGGAAGATACTAATCTCATCATCTCCATTTTATAGACGAGGAAACTCAAAATAGAGCAATAAAATGACTTGTCCCATGTCACATGGTTTAAAAAAATAGAGTTAGAATTCAAACCCAGGCTACTCTGGTTTAAGACTCCATGCCAAGCTTCAATGGGCTCTGATTCCTCTCTATTGCTGCAGCACAATAGTCTATTCCTGAAGTAGAACAGTTGCTAGGCATAAGGAATGAAAGATGCTTTTAGTAGCTGGTATTATTATGAAAAAACTGAGAAAGAAGAAAAAATAAATGGCAAAATGTATCCATAGCCACTTCCATTCCACTCTCCCATGCTTATTCTCAACAACCTCTGCAAAGCTTCTTGAAAGGCAGACAGGCCAAACCATCCTCAGTGATAAATTCCCCTGAAAGCATGACATCGCATCAACCAGACATATTGAAGGAGTGGAGGTGACAGCCCAAAGAGCATGAGCTTTTAAATCCTGCAGAAAAACAGTACAGATTCTAACTCAATTTTGTACAAAGCTTCGTTAGGGACACATGATTTTAAGTTAAGGGTAAACAATCTAATCAAGACTTTTTAAAAGAAGAATTTGTCTCAAGAAATCAGAGCTACAATTATAGCTTCTAAGTCTGAAGAGAAGCAATTTTGTTGCTCTGAAAAGCTCAAAAGCCACAATGCACTTAATTCTTTTTCCCAGAAACAGAGCAATTTGTTCTCTAGTGCCAGTTTTTATATTTCCTAAAGATGACATTGCATGCTGCCAGTAGTAACAGTATTTCAATTTCAAAAGACTTGAGTAGGACCTTGTCAATGCTTTAGGTTTTAAATTTGACAAACAGTACCCTCCCATTCCCAAGTGATAAATATAAAAAATATCTGCCAATTTCTTTGGGTACGTGTGATCCTAATTAGATCAGTGCTCTGATTTTATTTCTGGCCATTGATACAGCTATAGCTTTGCTGAAATATTAGTAATGACAAAATTGTTTGCACATTTTTGAAAGTGTGAGACTATAAATCACCTGGAGAGAAATCACTTTAATCACAACATGAGAGCTACATCTGAACAATTTTTTTACTGTTGTAAATTATTGGTGGTAGAAAGGCAATTTGAACTTCAAAATGAAAAAAATTATAGACAATAAATGAAGCAAGGGAGTTTATGCAAACTTAATGCAATTCTTGAATTAGGCAGTCAAAAAGAAAAATTCAGAAAATTAATGTCTTATCTGGCAAAAACAAATTTGATGATCTGAATAAAGAAAAAAAACGTTTCTAAGATTTAGAATGTTTTACAAATACATTTTCAGAAATATTTTAAAAGTTTTGAAATTTTTCTTGACATTTCCTTTGACAACCACAGAGGCCAGACCCACCAAGATTCAAAGTCAGCTGTCCCCGCAACTTCTGTCTCCCTGTTCTGATAGCTCCGCTCCCATCTAGTGTGATCTCCTCATGAAACCACATGAGATGCACACTCCAAGAGGGGATATTAGCTCTCAGTGGCCATTTGAATCTTCTGCTTCTTCACCATCCAATAAATATGTAGGTACCATTTCTCTATTTGGAATAAAATCATAACCGATGAGTCCATCTACATCAGAAATACCAACTACAGGAGTCAGCCTTATACCCAGGGAACACATTCCACGACCCCAAGTGGATGCCTGAAACTGGGTAATAATAAACCCTATATATACTTTTTTTTTCTTATACAAACATATCTGTTTACATACATACATATGATAAAGTTTAATTTATAAATTGGACACAATAAGAGATTAACAACAATAAATAATAAAATAGAAGAACGATAATAATATACTGTAATGAAAGTTATGTGAATGTGGTCTCTCTCTGTCATAACCCATCTGATAACCTAAATGGCTACTAAGTGGCTAATGGCTATGGAGCATCTATAGCGTGAAAACTCTGGACAGAGGGATGATCTACCTCCAAGGCAGGACACAATGGGACAGCATAAGAGTTCACACGATACTCAGAACACCATGAAATTTAAAACATGCATTGTTTCTTTCTAGAAATTTCCATGTAATATTTTCAAGCCCCGGTGGACCTAGGTTACTGAAACCTCAGAAGGCAACACCACCAATAAAAGGGGAGCACTGTAAGAACCGTAGACAATCACAGGGATAACTGGGTTTGATTTTATATCATCTACTTAGGAAATAATTGTGAAAGACTGTGAAATGTACCAAAAGGTTACTAGATATTCTCAATGGAAAACTATGTTTTGCTTAGAACACACTCCTGGGTTATCTGGTTCTATGTAGCTTATGTCTTTTATTGTCTTTGAGCTATTTTTTAACTCTTAAGTTGTGGATAACAACTGCAATGCAATTATTTTTTGTTAATGGACCTACAAATTAATATGGTCAAGTGGGGAGACAATTGCTTCTCTCTCCTATCCTGCAGAAATAGCCAGCTTTGCACCTATATGCAAATTTATTTCATGGCCTATCTATGCCTCTTCTTTTTACATTCTCCTTGGAAGCAATTTTAACATTTTATTGGTGGTTTTTTTATTATTAATTAATGGGTTAAATAAGCTCTTTGACACATTCATTTCGTATGATTTTATCTTTTATGAAAATTATCTTTAACAATTTAATAAATTATTATATTTTAGAATTTAATTAAATTTTTACATTACTCAAGCTATCACTTCATTTTGCAAGAGAACCTCCAGGTTCTCATTCCCAAGAACAGAATATAAAAATGTGGTTTTTCCCTCAGCTCTGCTCATCATTCCTATCTTTTAAGTAAATTTTTTTCTTACAATTTCATAAGATCTTTTGTTTCTCTTATAAATGTTTCATTCAAGACTTTCTTGCAGGCTTAAGTCAGAAAAATTTATCAAACAGAGGCCATTATGGCTATTTCATTAGTGCAATAAGTTTTTTTCCCCCTTTCCTTTTTTTGGGGAAGGTTTTTTAATACATACTTATAAATCATTGCTATTCTTCATTTTCTCTTTTTATTTTAAAATATCTAAGCCAATTCAGTGGACAAAGTACAGCTAACTAACATTTATGTAGAAAGTATGTTTGTGAAATGCCCCCAAGAAGGCCTTTAATATAGGACTTGCATAGTTTGTTCAGACTTTCATGGTGTATGAATTATTGCTGAGAGCGTATTAGACATTTGAGAAAACAGAATCTGTAGTTTCTAAGAAATCTTTTAATAAATGAGTTTCACAGTTCTTAGAGAAATAATTACCAAGGTCTTGTATATTATGATAACCACACACACCTGCCCTCACCCTAAAAGTACTGAGAAGGAAATACATATTTTTCTTTGAAGTTGATTTTCGTTTGAGACCCCCTTTTAAATTGCAATCAGTACAGCCCTGATATAAGTGGAAACATTTGGAGTGTTTATGTAATATTTGAGGTTTAGGAGCAGACAGAAGAACAGCGGTTGGTAGTGGTAGAATTTTATTAAATTAAAATCATCCTTGTGGAACTCACAGCGAAAGGGTGAGACGTGGAAGAGAGAGACTTCAAAGGCCATACAGGGTAGTTATCCCTAATAGTGAACCACAGCACTCCCTGCATCTATAGCCATTTCTTTACAAGGATTGAGAACTTGAGTTTATTTTTTCTTTAACTTTTTGCTCTTTCAGAAAATCTATAAATAGGAACTGTTGTCAACTCTGATCCTTAAGCTCCCCAGGAAACAGAGTATTCATAGGAACAAAAAGACCCAAGAATGCTACTTGTGTTTATAGATAAAGCAATTTTGTTAGTTTTATATTTACTAATGCCATAAATGGCAGCACTTGCTGTCATATTCTTTTCTTAATAACAAAGTGATGCTTTGCATAAAAAGTATTCAGTCCTGCTGTGTCCCCTTTTCTTCCTCCCAGTAGTTCTGTTGGTCACCTATAGAAGGCATAGGGTGGTATTTAACAATCAAGTCAGATCCTACCATTTAGTATCATTTACTCAATCCTCAAATTTTCATTCTGGAAAATGACTTATAATGGTATCTATTTGACAGGGTTGCTTTGAGAATTATGAAACTTGATATGTATAAACAAGGTGTCTAGGATGCAGTAGGCACTCAATAACCATTTATTAGCAGTTTAAAGGCCAAAGAATGACTCAAAAGCTGGTGCATAAAGGTCCTTTTAGGAAATAATTCAGGAAAGGTTCATTCCAATTAGCACAACTCGGTCTTCCTTCTCTCAAGATAAGAAGCAGAGAGGAGCTCTTGCCTTGTATGGGGAGAGATAGAGAAGAGAAGGGCCAAGCCCCACTTAAAGAACCAATCAACAAAATTAATGTAAAAGTTCCAGGAGCATTTGTTAAAAGATCTCCTGAGACAATAGTTCTTAAGGGTAGGACACATATTTCTGATGGCTCTTAAATATCCTCCAGGTGGTCTGTGAATTCCTTATAGGTCTAAGAACAGTAAGAAGAATTTAAGACAGCACCTCACTGCTCTAAATAAATTTAGATCTCTCAACCCAGATAAATTATGTCCCAGAAAACAAAGGCAACCAGCCATGGAATTTGTTATATAATTGTCAATTGTTTTTAAGGAATCTTGGAGAATGAAAGGAATGCCAAAAAATTAAAGATAAGAAAATATTATCTTCTTATTCATAAAGGATAGATTCTGTGATTCATCAGTGTATGTATTTAACAGAGATTCTTGACAAAATTCTAGGGAATATTATTAAGTACTTAGTCTTTAAGTACTCAGAAAATATAGGGGAATAGGCAAAAATTTTAAGGATTGATAATAGTTTATTTTACTTAGGGAAAGAATATATACAACAGTGTTTATCAAACTTTAATAAGAATGTGAGTCACTTGGAAATCTTGTTAAATGGTGGATTCTTATTCCATGGGTCTGGATGGGGCCTACGAAAATACATTACTAACAAGACTATGAGAATTCTTTTTGTCATTGGACCACACTTTGTATAGCTAGGCTATAGAATAATATCATATACTCTTGAAAGAAATGTATATTGGGGAAAAATTTATAATCATTAGAATTTTAAAATACGCATGCTTTTTATTATAGCAATTTTGTTTTTAGAAATTAAGTCTTTCTCATTTGCATGAAGACCAAAGGATGTTCATGGTTGCAATTGTTTATAAAAGCCAAAGTTTGACAACAGCTTCTCAGTAGAGGAGTAATAAATTGTGGTAAACCAAAGATTATTTTGAAACCATCAAAAAAATATTTACTGTCATGAAAGATCTTCAGATATTTCATTAAAAGAGATAATGTAGAGCATTATCCAATGTACACATTTTAAGAAATCAAATATGTACATCAATACAGAAGGATATACATCAATTTCAGAGTGCTTTCCTTTGAGTAAAGACATAGGACTAGAGTAGGGGAGTGAAAAGGGAATTTTCACTTTGTAGTGTTTTTCCTCTTGTATTTTATATACTTTAACAAAGACTTTGTCTACAGTTTGTGTAATTGTTTGTAATAGAAAGGCAAGAGATGACCAATGAAAGTTGTGACGAATTCATGAAGAATCTCTTCATGAATGATGTCAAAAAGAAAACTGCTGTTTTTCTCTACTACTACTACTACTACTACTACTACTACTACTACTACTACTACTTCTGCTACTACTACTCACACTACTTCTGACACCAAATGTGTGTACTTTCCACACTAAGTATTCTGACTCTAACTGCCTGGAACTAGCACAGATCCTACTGGTTAAAGGTTCTGTCCCACAAGACTTTCCCCACTTCAGAAGCCAATCACAAATCTGGGCCTCCAGTATATGTGACTATAAATCAGGCATTCCCAAGACCTTCTCAAGTTTGCTAATTTGCTAATAGAGCAAGATATGCGGGAGGGGTGCTGAGCTTCTGTTCTCTCTCTGGTTGTGTCACCTTCCCAGAACCTTGATGGGTTCATCAACTTGGAAACTCTCCAAACCCCTTCAGTTAGGGTCTTTTATGGAAGCTTCGTCATGTAGGCATGATTAATTAAATCATTGGCCATTAACGATTAACTCAACCTCCGTGCCTTCCTCCCCTCTCGGAGGTCCAGAGGTGGGGCTGAAAGTTCCAGCTTTCGAATCACATGCTTGATTCCCTTGGCAATCAGCTTTAATCCTTACAGGTTTCCCAAAAGTCACCTCATTAACATAGATTTAGTTATAGCTCACTGGGGATTGTTATGAATAACAAAAGACACTTCTTTCCCCTTTATTGCTCTCTCACTATTTTAGGAACTAGGAACAAAAACCAAATAATATTTTTAAAAAATGTTTCTATCACTTTGCCACTTAAGAGATTATGAGGGTTTCAGGAGCTCTGTGCCAAGAACAGGGAACAAAGATTGTGTGTGTGTGTGTGTGTGTGTGTGTGTGTGTGTGTGTGTGTGTGATATTTCTTATTAGATCTCAAGGACAATGACATGGATTTGTAATTATTAGAAACAACCAAATCCAGATCCCCATTCACCATCAAGAGAAGTATCTTGCGGTGTGCTCCTAAACTTTGTCCCTGGTTTTATTTTTAAAATATGTTTACCTGCGGCTTTCATGGGAAAAGGAAAATGTATTTTATCAAATTTTCAAATATGTTAGGCTGGAAAAAATAGCTAATTCATTGGATGATAAAACTAGGAATTCAAAAATATCTTGACTATCTGGAAACATTGACCGTTTCTAAGAGAATAAAATTGATTTGGGATAAATATTAAGCCCTACTCTTAAATTTAAAAATCCAACAACACAAGCAAAAAACGAGAGAAATATGGATTAATAACATCTCATTTGACAAGACAGAGATTTTAGCTGACTGACACTCCAAATAAGCTAAGAATATAATTTGGCTGCCACAAACATTTGATCACATAGTTGGAAAAAGGTTTCTCATGATTCCAACTAGAAACAGAAAAGAATTTTCATGAAAAGAAATTTCAGTTCTCTATAAAGAACTGTAGCCTGTCTAACCAGAAAATGGATTGTTTTGTGAGGTCTTATATTCAAGCAGAGAACGACCTCTTGCCAGATGACATAGAAATGCATCAGGTACACGACCTTTAAGGCCAATTATGGAATTTTAAAAATATACAATTTTATGACATGAATTAACAATTGACTAGTGATTTTTAATATTTACAAACTAGATATAATATGATACCTTAAACAAATAATTTTATTCATTTGATCGATTCTATCAATAATGATAGTTTTACGATATGAATAAGATTTAGAGTCAGTGGTCCAAGGGATTTTTGCCTCACTGAATATGGTGTATACTTCTTTATTAAAGGTACTTCCTTAAATTCCAAACCTGAAAGAGATGATGAACATCTAGTCTAAAATAATCTCACTGAAAATGAAATAGAATTGTGTGGTGAAGCAGAAAGAATCCTTTGTGTTCACCCTTAGCCTTACCCCAGTGGGGGTGAAGAGAGCTGCTTTTCATTCCTATACCCTTCTACCCTGGCCACAACAATGCTAGGGCACCTAGCATCAAGGATGGCTGCTACATTTGAGATACTGGTAGTAGTGGTGTAGCAATTCCTCTACCACACCTATGTCCTACTCTGACCACAGTTTTGGGTGATATTTCAGAAACAAAATCCCTCACCTCCTAGGCAATGAAGATCAGAGCCGTAGATAGATTTTCTGCCCTGCGCATAGCCCCCAGCTGAGGACTGTACTTGGTACTATGCCTGTCAATTTTACTGATGTTAATGGGAGTTTTCCAGCCAAAACATTTTATGGTGCCCTTACACAAAACTATTGTGCCATAAATTTATGTTTTTAATCATTCTTCTGCTAAAAAAAAAAAATCAAACTACTAATCCTAATATTTTCATGGCTTAATTTTTACAGGATATAAATTTGCTATCAGCTGCCTTGATGTTGGTGTTGGTTTTGGTATGCATGCTGTTGGTTGTCAAGTTAGGAAAAAAAATAAGCCTTCAAAGAAAAAAGCAAATAGGTCCATTTAGGGGATTTATGTTGTACATAGGAGGGAGGAATTTGTATCTGTGTATGTATGTTATGCTGTCACTCTAAAATTTGATTCAAGTGGGCAGAAATATGCTAGTAGTTGTTTAGCTACTCTCCATAAAAAATAAAAACAACACTGATTTGTAGTAGTTGACAAATTCTATGGTTAATTTCAAGCTAACAACATGGATACCACTCAACTGGGCTTTGGGAAGAGATATGCTAATAGTAGTCTCTGACGAGTTAAGCGAGCCTCCTAAACTGGAAGTGAGGGAAGAAATTTAGTTGGGTATTTAGAGTAAAAAAAAACAAATGCCTATAACATTTGACACCTGGACTGAATCTTTCTTCATAAAAGATTTTACAAAGGTATTTCAGGCTTGTTGGGCCTGGTACATTAAAATAAAGCAATATTTGTTTCTCTTTCCTGTCCTTTCACCATTTTGATCAGCTGTCTAAATTTGCATTCTTACTAAAAACTATTTTAAGAATGAAAATTGCAGCTATTCTAATATTTATTTTGAGGTCCTTCCTATTTTGTAAAGTTTAATCTGTATTTTTAGATCAAAGAGGAAACTTTAATAGCAAAATTTGGTGATTATAAGAAACATAATTAGATATCTTTAGAATGATTCCTATACCAGAGACATCCCTCCCTCCATAAAATATCTACATAAATAGTTTGGCCTATTTAATATAATGAAATCTATTAGTTATGGTTGATATTCCTTGTTAGTCAGAGTGTCAGAAATTCTTAGCTGGATATCCTATATCCATTGCCAATGCCTCTTCCTTGCCTTCCTGAAGAGAAGCTGGAAAACTAAACCATGTTTAACAGGTCTGTCCAATAAGATGTAACATAAAGCTCACTTACAGCTTATAGAAAAAAGGAACAGATACGACTATCAGCAACCTCTTTCCTCCCTCTTCCTTCTTTCTGAGTTGAGTGTGAATATAATGCCTCAGTCAGTGGCAGGCTAGCTCATGAGGCAAGTAGCATGAGGATGAAAGCTAACATCATATGGATAGCAGATTGAAAAGAGAAAAACATAGGATGAATCCTGATAATGTGGTCAAACCATTGTCTAGACTTGGAGTGTCTTGTTCTATGAGAAAACAGCCTTAATTTTGTAAATAACATCATTGAAGTATAATTTACATACTATAAAATCCTTCTATCAAAGTATAAAATCAGTTGATTTTAGTAAATTATAGAGTTGTGTAACTATCGCAATGCACTTTTTCCCTCAAACTCATGTTCAAACAATTTCCATTCCCAGCATTGACCCTAGACAAGCAGATCAGCTTTCTGACTTTAAACTTACCTTTCCTGGACATTTCATTTAAGTAGAATCATGCAGTATGCAGTCTTCTACATCTGGCTTCTCATTTACAATAATGCTGTTGAAGTTTATCTGTGCTGTAGCATGTACCAGTATCTTCTTCTTTTTTCATGCTGAATGGTATTCCATTTGTATAGATATACCTCAGTTTGTTTATCCATTTGTCTATTGGTTGATAACTTGGCTGTTTTCAATTTGGGGACATAACAAAAAATACTGGTAAGAATATTTATGTATAAGTTTTTCTGGACCTAAATACATTTTCATTTATCTTGGGCTAGATTCCTATGAGTAAAATATGGGAGTAGCAAATATATTTATGACTAACATTTCAAGAAACTGCCAAATTGTTTTCCAAAGCGGTTGTACCATTTTACATTCTCACCAGCAATGAGTGAGAGTTCCAGTCTCTTCACATTATTGCCAATATTTGGTATTGTTTGCCTTTTTTAAAAAAAATAAACATTTTTACTAGGCATATAGTGATATCATGTTGTAGCTTTAAATTTAATTTCCCTAATGATTTTGAGTAATTTTCCATGTGCTTACTAGCCATTTATTCATCTTCTTTGGTAAAATGTCTATTAAAGTCTATTGTCCATTTTTAATTAAGTTGGTTGTCTTCTTATTTTTCAATTGTCTGAGTTCTCTATAGATTTTAGATACATGTTCTTTATCAGATATATAATTTATGAATATTTCTCCCAGGTTTATCTTTTTGTTTTCTTAATCTTGTCTTTTGAAGCACATTTTTAATTTTAATAAAGTCTAATTTATCAATTTTTTATATTTTAGAGCTTGTGCTCTTGGTGTCATGTCTGAATTCTTTGCTAACCCCAAGAGCAAGAAGATTTACACCGATGAGTAAAGTTTAACCATTCGCTCCATTGGAGCTAATTTTTTAGTATGGTGTAAAGTAAGAGTCTACATTTATTTGTTTATATTATTTATTTATTCCAAGTTTTACTTTTTTTGAATATAGATACTCAATGACCTCATTACTATCGAAAAGACTGTCCTGTCTCCATTTAATTGTCTTGGCATCTTTGTTGAAATCAATTTACCTTAATAAAGGGTTTATTTATGGAGTCTCAATTTTACTCCATTGATCTACAATGGAGGTCACAAAATATGGTCTGTAGGCCAAATCCAGTTCACCACCTTTTTTATAAATAAAATTTTATTGAACGCAGCCATTTTCATGTGTTTACATTGTTTGAACTGCTTTGACACAGCAACAGCAGAGTTGAGTAATTGCAACAGAGGCTTTGCAATAGTGAAATCTCAAATTTGCTGTATGGCACTTTATAAAAACCAATTGCAAATCCCTGATCTATATGCTCATCCTTACATCAATACAATATTTGTGACTTCTGGTGCTTTACAATAAGTCATGAAATCAGATAGTAGAATTCTCCAATTTTGTTCTTCTTAATAAAAATTGTTTGCACTATCTTAGGTACTTTGCATTTCCACATAATTTTAAGAACAGCTTGCTAATTTCTGGGGAAAAAAATGGAATGTTAGAATTTTAATAGGAATTGTGTTGGCTTTATATACCAACCGTTTTGATAATATTGAGTCTTCCTATCCATAAACATGACATCTCTCTATTTATTAGATCTTTCATTTTCTTCAATAATTTTTTTATTTTTCAGTGTACAAGTCTTTGATTTCTTCTGTTAAATGTATTTTTAAGTATTTTATTATTTGTGATGTTGTTATAGACAAAATTATCTTCTTAATTTCATTTTCAGATTTTTATTGCTACTATTTAAATATACAACTGATTTTTATATATTGATCTTATATTCAATGAACTAGATAAAATAGTTTTTCTCATATCTTTTTGTGGATTTTTTAGGATTTTCTACATATAGGCTCATGATATATATACATAAATAAACAGTTTTATTACTTTCTTTCCAATATGGACTGGATGCTTGTTTTTCCCTCCAAACTTATTACACTGCCTAGAATGTACAATATAATGTTGAACAGTGTTGTGAATAGACATCTGGCTTTTTACCGTGATCTAAGGGAGAAAGTTTTCAGTTTTTCACCAGTAAGTGTGATTTTAGCTATAGGTTGTTCACAGATATTTTTCATCAGGTTGGAGAAATTTCCTTTTATTTTTGATTTGTTGAGATTTTTTTAAACCATAAATTGGTGTTGGATTTTTCACATGATTTTTCTGTAACAATTGAGATAATCATGTGATTTTTGTTCCTTACTATTTAATTAATATGATATTCTATATTAATTGATTTTCATATGTTAAACCAACCTAACATTCCTGAAACACGTCACACTTTTTGATGGTGTATAATTCTTTTTATATATTTCTGATTTCTGTTTTTTAATATTTTGTTAAGAATTTTTATATACATGTGTATGATATTGACTAGTTTTCTTGTGATATTTCTATCTGCTTTGTTATCAAATTTGTTATTCTATGATGCTTTCATAGAATGAGTTTAAAGTTATTATCTTTTCTATTGTTAAGAGTTTGGGAAAAATTAAGTCACCAATGAAGCTACATAGATCTGAATTTCTCTTTGTGAAAGATTTCTAACTTATGAATATATTTAGATTTTCTATTTCTTCCCAAATCAGTTTTCAGAATTTGTGTCTTTCTAGGAATATTTTTACATTTTATCCAAGCTGTCAAATTTGTTGCCATGATATGGTTTATAATACTCCTATAATCCTTTAAATATTGGTAGGGTCAGTAGTAATATTACCTCTTTTGATCTTGATTTTGGTCTTTTGCATCTTCTTTTTAATGTTCTTGGTCAGGATTTGATAGTTTTATTGCATTCTTAGTTTCATGTGTTTTCTCTGTATTTTTCTATTTCAGTGACTTTGATTCTAATCTTCATTACTTCTTTTCTTTTTTTTTTTGCGTTGGGTTAAATTTTCTCTTTTTTCTATTTAAGTTAGAAGTTTAGGTCATAGATTTGAGACTTTTTTCCTGAAGTTGGCTTTGCTACAGATTAGATGTTTCTTAATGAATTCAAGGCAAACAGGAAGTATATGTGAAACGTATCTTGTAGTGAAGTCATTTTGATAACAACTAATGTTTACTTTATAATAAGGTCAAGATGCTTCTTTTCTGACAAACATTAAAATAAAAAGGAAGATCTCTGTTCACATGCTGATTTTCAGTGGCTATATTTTCAAATCTTCGACTATAAAAGAAGACCCTAATAGAATTATATAAATACCTTTTAAGTGATAATATACTCTATCAAAATTATATGATTGTACTTTGATATCAATATTTGACAGCACCAATCTATGTAAAAAAAAATATTTTCAAAGAAAATATATAAAATTTCATTAGTATTTGCAATCAATTTGATAACATTGAATACTAAATTTGAAAGCTAGTTAACCAAAATGTCATCCCCCAAAGAGAATTCCATTCTTCTTATTACTGGACTTGTCTTACCAAAAAAAGTTTTCAATTATTATATTTTCAATTTTCTCAATATAAAATGCTTGAAAATTTATTTTCTCATTTTACATAAATATGTACATAATACACTTGATTTCACGTCTTCATCTACAGTATTTAAATGCCTTTTTTTCAACTTTTGGAGCTGCTTACACTTTCATTGCCTCTTTGCTTAATAATTTATAGTATTATTTTATATTGGTAGACAATGAATACACTATTTAGTTTTTTTCTCTAACATAGTTGATTATTTCCTCAGTTAGTAGCACTTTTAGGCTTTGTTTTCTCAGAAAGCATTAGGCTTTGTCAGGGCAAACCGTACAAGTTATGTTAACACACAATCCAATACATTAATATACATAAAAGTTGTGACATCTTACACAAACATACTCACTCTTGGTGGCAGTGCTACAGATTTGTGTTCTACAAATACAGTTTTTTGATGTATGTTAATTTACAAAATTCTCATCAGAAAAAAAAATGCACAATACATTTATAATTGAATGCACTATTATTGAGTATTTTCATGACAGAAGAGAACTTTCGTTTTGATCAGATGTTAATGAGAACTAAATCCTTCGTTTATAATTTAATATATTTGATGTTTGGAAGAATTTTTCACAGACTGTTTCTGACTCTACCTTTCAAGCATTGTTTCTCCTCCACTATATATATTCCTCTATTATTGTGTAAATTATGACAATCTCTGGCTATGCACTCCTATGTGTTTGAGGCAGGGTAATTCAGCACAGTAGACAGTAGAAGTATTCCTATAATCTGTTCTTATATTGGAACAGCCACCAATAACTTAACTATACATGAAAATAACTATAAACCCCATAAATATACCCTTCTAAACTTCAATTAAATTTATCCCTAATGCAACTTTTCTTTGGCTAGTTTCCAAAATAGAATACAACCATTCTATTACCACCCAAATGAGGGAAATTATAATCGGAGGAAGGTTGGAACAGAAAGAGACAATGCTCTTAACTTATTACAGTTGAAAATATTTTTGCAACAATTACAAAAATATACTTCTTTGTGAACACATTGCTGGTACCCTACCCAGGCCTTGGAAGACACCTAGGCATATAGGATGTTCTGAAGCTTAAGCTTAGTTAGATAAAAAGATAAGTAAGAAATAAGTAACAATGATTAAGCAGTGGAGATTTGGAAACCGAGATGATAGGGGTAACAGAAATTTTCCACTACATGCCTTTTTATCATTTAGACCTTGGTATACCTAATTAAATTACAGTGTTTTAATTGAGACCAGATACGATAAATTGGAAAATAGTGGGAACTACATTAAGCACTAAGTGAGCACTGCCAGAATCCTAACTATCTGACTGAAAAAAAAAAAAATCAGAAACTGACGATATTTGTGAATAAAACAGTATATCTAAGAATTCTGAGGGCTGGCAGTAGACCACAAAAACTGAGCAAGTAGTGAGATGAACATTTCTCATCAACCACCTTCAGTCTCTCACCATTTAGAGGGTCTTCACTAATATTGTATTGAGATATAGCCAAGTATTACATGACATGATTTCATGGGTACAAAAGTTCTGCTGTTATAAATTCAGGAAGTGTTGAGCTCTAAAGTTACACTATTGTCCTAGTCACTTGTGTCTTTTAAGCACTTAAAATATGGCTAGTACAAATTGAGATGTGCTCTAAATGTGAAATATATATAGTGTTTCAAAGATATAGTATAATAATGTTAAAAATAAATTTCACAAAAATTAATTGGATTTACCTTTTGAATAATATTTAGAATATATTGAGTTAAATGAAATCTATTAACTTAATTTTCTCTTTTTTTTCACTATTTAAAATGTGACTACTAGAAACATTTAAATTACGTATATTCTCAAGTTACGTATCTGGTAGAGAATGATGCTCTAAACGCACACTCTCTCTGCTCCTACAATTTGTAAGACTGCTGAAGACATCACTTGACACATCCACACCAGCTTTACTACTTTTAAAGAGAAAGTGAAATTTCAAAATATCAAGAGTTAAAAAACTCCCAGAATGAGAAAATTACATATCTATCACTACATTTGAATAGATCCATTAAGGTGTTATATAATTACATTGCTTCACAAGTTTGAAATTATCTCAAGAATTTTCTTTAAAGTAATAAGTAGCTTCTCCAAATAGTTCATTCTCGTTTTTTTACTTATTCATTTTATGCCTCTCTAAAACATCTTAAGTTACATAAAATGAGAATGATGGACTTCGATAATTTAAAAGCAATTTTATAAAAAAAATTAAAAGCAAAAACAAGAACATATACAAAAGCTGAATGATTTCTTAAGTAATCAAATTAATTATAGAGTAAATATTGTACTGGCTCACTCTTCAATGTCAGCTAGTCTACAGATCAAAAACTTATGTAGGATGATTCAATATATGGAAATCAATCAGTACAATATATCACATTAACAGGATAAAAGAAAATAACTATATATAATCATCTCAACTGATGCAGAAAAAAGCACTTGAGAAAATTCAGCGCACTTTTATGATAAAAACCCACAGCAAACTAGGAAGAGAAAGAAACTTTCTCAACATACTAAAGGGCCATATAAGAAAAATCAATAGCCAACATCATACCCACTGATGAAATTGTGAAAGCTTTTCCTCAAAGATCAGGAGCAAGAGTAGGATGCCTGCTTTCCCTACTTCTATTCAATATAGAACTGGGAGTCTTAGCTAGAACAATTAGTCAAAAGAAAGAAATAAAAGGCTACAAATTGGAAAGAAAGAAGTAAATTTATCTTTGTTTACAGATGGCATGATCTTCTGTGTAAAAAACCCTAATGATTTTACACACACACACACACACACACACACACACACACAAATGTTAGAACTAATAAACAAATTCAGCAGAGTTGCACCATATGAAATCAAGACTCAAAAATCAGGTGCATTTCTATATACTAACAATGAACAATCTGAAAAGATAATTAAGAGAATAATTCCATTAGCAATATCATTGAAAAGAATAAAATATTCAGCAATAAACTTAAAGAAATGAGACAGTTGTATACTATAAATTACAAAATGTTGCTGAAAGAAATTAGAGAAGACATCAATAAATAGAAAGACATCCAATGTTCATGGATTGGAAGACTAAATGTTGTTAAAATGTCAATAATACCCAAATGCCAATAATACCCAAAATGATCTATAGATTCAATGCAATCCCTATTAAAATTTCAATGATTTTTTTCCAGAAATAGAAAAATTCATGCTAAAATTTATATGGAACCTCAAGAAACCTAGAATACTCAAAATAACTTTGAAGAACAGAGTCAGAGGTTTTACATTTTCTGATTTCAGCACTTACTACAAAGCTATGATCATCAGAACAGTCTTGTACTGGCATAAGGGCCAACATGTAGACCAAGGGAAAAGAACAGAGAACCCAGAAATACATCCTCACACATATGGTCAAATGATCTTCAAAAAAGGCAACAAGACTATTCACAGGGGAAAAGATAGTCTTGTTAACAAATGGTGTTGGGAAAATGGGACATCCACATGCAAGGGATGAAGCGGACCTTTTGCATCATTTTGTGTGAAAAAAATTAACTCAAAACTGTCACTCTTTTTTCTAAAATGACTACATCATTTTGCTTTCCCTATTTTTAGTAAAATAGTAAATATTTTACTATTTAAATTTTGTCAAGAGTATGTTTATTTAAAAATGTTTTAATGTTAATTAAATTTTTTTCCTTTATATAAAATCATCTCTGTGCTATATTAATCTTTTAATAGGATTTCATATAATAAATATAAAGATAGTAGATTATTCAAACAACTACGAAGTAATCCAGGCTTTGAAGAGGGTTGCTTCCAAATCTATAAAAAGATATCTCCTCCATTTCTTTTTAATTCTCTTAGTTCAGACCTAAACATAAAATAAAAGTAGCTATTCTTTATTTTCATGTTTTTAAAACAAAAATAAATAACCCATCACTTTGGTGACTTTAATTAAAAAAAAATTATAACAAATCAATGTCATATGCTCAAAGCATGCCTATCAGATGAAGAAATAAAAGTTCAGAAGAAGAGCAATGTGGAATTTTTATTAGAGACCAGAATGTCTAAAATCTAACACACCAAGTATTGGTGAGGATCTAGAACAACTGGAACTGTCATACACTACTGACGGGAATATAAAATGTTACAACCAATATGGAAAACATTCTGGATGTTTCTTAAAAAGTTTCAAAATACCCATATGACCTAGTCATTCAACTCTTAAGCATTTACCTGAGAGGAAGGAAAGTACATGGTTACAAAAAGCATAGTACACAGATGTTCCTAGTAGCTTTATTTGCATTTCCTCAGACTGTCCAGTTGTCCTTCAACATGTGGATGGATAAACATAGGCCTATTCATAAAATGGAATATTGCTCAACAATATCAACAAAAAAAGAATACAAATGAATCTCAAAATAATTATGCTGAGTGCAAAAAGCCTGACGACAAAAGAATACAAGCTATTTGGTTCCACTTATTTAAAATTCTAGGAATTGGAAAATGATCAATAATAATAGAAAGGAGATCAGTGGGTACCTAGAATGGAAGAAGAAACATGGAAGTTCAAGAGGGATTACAAAAAAACGAGAGTATACAATTATAATCTTGGTTGTGATGGTTTTGGAGGTGTATGTAGATGCTACAACTTAACAAATTATGTGATTTAAATCTGTGTAATTTATTTTATGTAAATTTTCCATCAATAAAGCTGCCAAAAAACTGAATTCCAGCAATATCTGAAAAATGTTTGACCTCCTTATCATGTCAGTATGTTACATAAATAAGAAGCCTTGTTGACAAGTTTGAACTGTAAGTTGTGGTTTTTAACACTTAGAAGCATTAGATGATATTGATGATAAGGAAGAAACAGTAACAGAAATGAGCCATTTAAATGATAGAATCCCTTTCTCCCTTTAACTCCTTTTCTCCTACAACCATTGAACAGCCAAATGTTGTACTCTCCAAAAGTTGCCACTAGCACATGTGCCTCCTGAACACTTGAAATATGTCTATCGAAGAGCTCAATTGTTCATTTTATTTTCATTAATTAACACATTAAATTAATTTTAACCTCAATTATAATAGCCACATGTGTTTAGTGGCTTTATACAATATTAGGCAGAGCAACTCTAGAGCACTTGCTAGAAATCTATTTCATTGTCATTCTTCCCCTGTCTGATTGCTCTTTTTAATTGGTCTGTCCTCACCAAAGGGTAACAAATAAAGATGATGATTCCTGGCAGTGGTGGTGGAGGCTTCTGCTTTTGAAGATAAAGCAAGTGGGGATGATGAGGTAAACACATCTGAACTTAGATGAACACTTCCATCCTCAAAGAAATTTCTTTTGGACAGCACTGCTCTCTGGAGGGTTGTCGAAGGTGTTGGAACATGACAGGTTTGAAATAACGTGCAAAATGAATTTTGCTGTCTGCTTACTTGCAAAGCCAGGAACTGAAAAAGTTATGAAGCTGTACTGGTTGCCTGTCTAAAAATACACAGAACAAATACTACAACGAATCAGCCATCATCAGGTGGGCTCAGAACACAACCTGGTTGGTCATCATTGCTCCAGACACCAAGGAAAGATGAGTCTAAAACTTGGCACCAAGGCTGGATTTTATGTGGATACTTGAAAAACTATCTACAGAATGTACTCTTACATAATAAATAAGCTTCCCTCACCGATAAATGCCAATTTTCCAGTGGACCATGGAAAATTGGCTATTTTTGGCCACTCCATGGGAGGCCATGGAGCTCTTACTTGTGCTTTGAAGAATCCTGAAAAATGCAAATCTGTGTCAACATTTGCTCTAATTTGCAACCAGTTCTCTGTCTTTGGGTGGGTGGGAAAGCAAAAATCTCTCAATGGATATTTGGAATCAGATCAGAATAAATAAAAGGCTTATGATCTTGCTGTTCTTAGGAAGTTTTATTCAGGTTCTGGTTAGAAATGCCCTAGGAGATGATGACTAAACATTTCTGCAAGACTGCTGTTTCCTGACATCAATTGTTTCTAGATTACAAAAAGATTATGTCTATAGTTACTTTCCATTGCAATCTTTATTAATGACCACATCGGACTTAATGCAAAATTCCTGAGTACGGGAAAAATCAGACACAGGAATCTTCTGAATTATAGAAATTAGAATAAAGAAAAAGACAGTTATTAGATTTAAAATATAGTGCTAAAAGTTTCATTCTGTAGTCTAATTATCTTCTAAATAAATGTATATAATATAAATTTTAAAAGTTCAAGTGTATAATTATAATCTTAGAAGGCTTATCAACCATCAGACACATTTGAATGGCACCACACAGTTATTCTGACTTTTCTGTAGCTGCCTTTTAAAAATGAGGGCAGCCGGATCTTATCTTACAGGTCTCTGGCACTTTTTATGAGGTTGTAGTAAATCATTCAAGATTTGTCTGAAGATCAAGTTTTGTTGAATGAAGAATGAATTTTCATTGCTACATCTGTGAAGTAAGAAATTAATCACATTTTTTTCCCCAAATCAACTGAGATTTAAGCCCCTGGTATTATTTTTATTACTCTTCCTCTTCCTCTTTTTCTCCTCCTCCTTCATAGCAGAATCTGTGCTCCATTCTGTGCTGTAGAATTCTCCCCCTTCCTGTTGGCAGCCCTGTCTCCATAGGCGTTTGCAGAGGTTACATTGATTTTACTTCATCCACTTTTATTTCATCATGACTAAGAAAATCCACAAAAGCATACTTGGGTACTTACTAAAGTTTCAGAAATGCAGAATTTCACTCATTAATGTTTTTATTATTCTTAAAACATGAAATCAAAGATGTAGCCTCTCTAGGCTGTTTCAGTTTAGATTCAAGACTACTTTCACTGACACCTGCTCCATGGTCATGGACCATGTCTTAAAAGTTTTTATTTCAGCTAGGCCCTGGTCCTACTCCCCAACCCCACAGCGACATGCACCCTTGGCAGCCATGCATCTCACCAGCCCTGGCACTGAAGCCTGATCCTATCTACAGTTCTGTCTTCTCTGGCTTGCATGGTGCCCCATACCTTTAATGCTGCTACCCCTGCCAGGGCCCCCGTCCACCATGCACTACCTGATGGATCCATACATATCCTCACCTTTCTCTTTTCAGTCACTGTGCCTCCAGCTTCTCCAGCCTGCAGCCCTTATTGATCTCTCAAAAGTAGAATTATGGAAACAGAGCCAATGCTGAGCAAGATCCCAGCTCCTCAGTCAGAGCTGCTACCTTCCTCCCACCACCAGTCCACTGTTAACAGATTCAACAGCACCCATAATATTTCTGAAATGACATTAAGTAAACAAGATATGCTCTCTGTATCATATGGAACCCAGCTGCTAATGGTCTAGTCCCACATGAGATCTCATTTAAAAGAATAGTAACGCAGAAGCTAAGAGAACAACAGCAAAAGCCAAGACTTTACTATAGCTTCAGATATTCTTCAGGGGGCTCTGGTGGGTGCAGACAAAGGTACCCCACACACTACTACCAGCAGAAACCTGAATGGTGTAAGAAAAAGTGTGCATGTTGACTCTTTTTCTTGAATTCAGTAATTTCTTTCTGTATGATCACGTTCTGGTGCTGGCAGCTGAAAAAGCCACTGACAGCTGTGGAGTTATTTTCTCCTTTAGTCACAAGATGATGGAGATAATCTAGGATGGGAAGTGTGGGGGAGAGAAGGAGACAAATGCTCACTGCTCTGACCAGAATTGGGTAAGATGGCTCATAGATCATTCCTTCATGAGGACAAGACACCTAAATAACTCATGATTCTATCTCTTTCATTTGATGAGAAACAACTGGTTCATATCAACAAAGTTCTTGAAGTGTCAGAAAGAAAGATCAAGTTTTAAAAACAGACTTATTGTCTAAGCAATGTACTAGATACTCAAATCTAATAATAAATATATATTTTTTTAAAAATAGCTTTATTGTCTTTTTTTTTAAGGATCATTACAAAATAATTCATCTGGATTGCATTGTTTCCCCCCAAAAAACTGAGGAATCCATAAAACTCAATAGAATACTATTTTCCAACTATGAGATCTGTCCAGAAAAATTATTTAAAGTTAATCCTTCTGCTTTTGTTGATGACTGTTGAACTAAAACATACAGAAAGTTGGATATCTAGGGTTGCTCACTGCAATAAGTTTTCAGGTGCCCTGACAAGGAGTGTATGTGATTAGAGAGAATTATTGTTTTGAAATTTTTCTACTTGCTGTCTTAGAGATTCCATGAAATTGCAGATCAGCCACTCTTTTTTATATATGTGTGTGTGTGTGTGTGTACTCTCTATTTAATACAGGTAAAGTACAAATACATGTATAAAATATTAAATTCATAATAGACCATTAATTATTATATTTATTCTTTAAAATTACTTGGAACAATGAAAGTTTCTTTTAGACAGTGAATATTTTCACAGATTGTTTCCTGAGTATTATGTATCAAAATATTCAGTTCAAACAATATCTATTGAGAGCCTTCTATGTTCCAGGTAGATGGATATTTTAGCATTTCTGCCACTTCCACTTAAAAGGGAGTTGCTAATTTTAGCTAAATTCTAGGTAGACTTCTCCAAATCCCACGGTTTTTCTTTCTTCATCACCATTGACTGTCTATCTTATAGCAATAATATAAACCTTTATTTCTCTATTTTAGCTGTATGTTATGGTTTCACTTTTAACTTACAACTACGAAATACATCACATAGAAGAATCACACAAAAATATACAAATATTAACATGTTCTGTTAAGAATATATGATCTTTCTTATCTGTTCTATATTTTCATTATTTTAAGATACTACATTAAAATAAAAAATATTTGTTTGCCTTCTTACTATTAAACCCTGACAAACCATTTGCCTCAGGCAATTTCAATTTCTCAATCCCTTTTTAAACTCAGAGTAAAAGAGCTGAATACCAGATTGGCATATTTTTCTATACCCACTCTAAATTCAAACTGGCCTCTAAGTTTCTTAAATTTTCTTAAAGAATCTCCCTCCCAAAAGTTTAGGCTGTCTCTAAACTTTTGAATCTGGCATTGCTTTTATTAGAAAATAATAATTCTCTTATCGGCTGTTTTTAAAGCCATTATCTTATTTTTCCCCAATAATTGAAATTTAAAAAAATATTAAACACTCTTGTTTATAGTTTTATTTTCCTTACTATTTTGGACAAACTTGTCTATTTCTCTAAGCTCTGACTTTACATCAGTTAGCAAACCAACAAAACTGTTTACCTGCCACTGACTATATATCTTACACTGTCCGTGATTAGGGCCACTGCATACAGCTGTGTGCCTGGCACGAGGGCACCTAGCTAAGGGGTAAATAGGGGCAATTTGTCAATATATGCCAAGAAGAAGAAACTCTGGGCAGCCCTTGCCTTAGTATTGGATAATGATATAGAATAAATTTGAGATATGTATGATTATGCTTTTAGAAACTTAAATATAGATAGAGGAGCCTTAGAAAACAGAAAACAAAAAAAACTTTTTTAAGTAATTTATTTCCAATTTAATGAAACTGTAAAATTCAAAGGTATTCAATGGAGGAAGAGTGGACTGGATGGAGTATCTAGGTATAACTCCAACGAGTCAGTGGAATATAAAAAGAATCCTTAGGTCTATTTCTAGTTACATAAAATTTTCATGCAGGGACAATCTTATCCACAAAGTGGATTATCAGAGACATGCCCTGTGGTTTGAGTAATGTCCACCAGCCCCCCGCATCTTCTCAAATGCCTCTGAAGCTCACCCACATCTACCTCAGTGCCTGGGACTATAGAGTTTTTCCTATGAGTTAAGGAACAGCCATCACAAGACGTCCTTTTAAAAAAGAAGATATTCCCCAGAGAATATCAGGTTAAACATACCAAACATGATCTGCCTGGATGATTCTGCTGAGCAAGGCTGTTCACGCCTCTGCTCTGGGGAACCAGAGCCTGTGTTCACCTGAGGCTGAGAGGCTGGCTTTGAGGGGGACTTGGAAAGAAACGGCAGGAAGGAAATCCTTTTCTCTGTTTTTCACTTTTGTAAGTTATTGATATCTTGATAAATTTTTAGATATAGATGACTCCGAGAAAATATGATAAAAGCTGTGGACCATCTTTTCTGATAAATGTTCAAAACCTAAAACATTATAAACAATTCATGGAGCTCCCAGATTCCTAACGTTTGTTTATAGATCCTAGGTTAAAAATCTCTGTTCACTGAACAAATAAAATGTCATTTTTAGTATCTACATTGCTGGGAAACTGGCGTTGTTCACCTCTCTTTATTCTATTTATAGTTCATCTACTCAACTTCCACTCTCATCCCTTCCTTTCCCCCACATCATTTATAGGTTGACAGAGCCATCAAAATAATGACCAAGGGGGTGGCTCCATAGTGTAGTGGTTAGCACGTCTACTTTACACGCAGAAGATCCTAGGTTTGCGCCCCAGGTGGAGCCATGGGCCAGGCCCAGGTGAACACTGCAAGCTTGTGGGAGGAGATACCCCGCCTTCAGAGATCCCCTTCTTAAGGGGAAATGGCAACATCCATAGGTCAGGGGTGGAAATGGTAGTGGTAGGGAATTAAAGGGGGGGGGGGGAAATAATGACCTTCATGTAGGATAAAAGAAGGCTGTGTGCTGCTAACTCCAATTTGTTTCCATGTTCTAAAACTATGTAACGAAGAACAAGGAGTAGCCAAAGGAAGCTGGGATGTGGAAAGTGGCAAGGGGGAATGTGGGTAGTGGAGGTGATGTTTTAGAGGTGATGTGATGCCGCCAACTCTGCCATACTTGTTGCTGTTTGTTCAAATGAAAGCTCAGTATAACGTATTAGGAAAAATCAGACCACAGGGCATACCATCAAAGAGTTTTCTCTCATAGACTTTGGGTCAGGACATATGGAAATAAATGAGCTAGAAGTCCTCACTAAGGACTTCGAATGGCAAAAGTTTGAAATATTTCAAATTTGTTTTCAAAGTCTTTGACATTTTGGGCACAAGGTTCCAATGTTGCAATGGAGAGAAGGAAAGTCAGGATGCAAGAGTTGAGCTACCCAAAGCAATCATGGCTAGGTATTACCCCTGCCAAGGGAGTTTGTATTGCAGAGATGGGGCACACATAACTAACATAACTTAATTTTTCTATATCCCATAAACCTCCCCCTTTCTCTGCACAGCTCACTCTGAGGTACTATAAAGTTCTACCACTGTCTTTAGTCAGGTTTATTCACATCAGCTCAATGGAAGCAGGATATCAGTTTTTATTTCTAAGTATTCTTGGTAATGCATAGACATCTAGCCCATCACAACTGTTCAGGTATCTAGTCTTATAGTAAGTGTTTCTGATATTAACTAGTAGTTTCTATTCATTCCTATTTGGGTTTTTGTTGTTGTTGTTGTTCCTACAAAGTGTAGTAATTAAGTGCACAAAGTCAAGCCAGACTACTTGGATCCCAAATTTCACTACTAATGCTGCTTCGTGATCTTGGGCAAATTGCTAAACCTCCATTTGCCATTTCTTCATTGATAAAGTGCACATAAGAACAGCACTCACTTAATAAGGCTGGCGAGTTAACCCCGTATAAAATGCTTAGAACAGAGCTTGGCACATGGCAAGTGCTTGTTAAGTCTTAGCTATGGTTATCAGTCACTGTTTGCTGAGAGTGCTGCATTTTCAGCACCATGATGTGGGAAACAATTGCTAGTAAAATTATCATTGGTAACTTTCCACTCGGAAGTCATTATAATAAAATATAAACTTCCATGACACACTGGGGACACGTCCTTTAGAACTTCTGACTCCTGAGAAGATGTGTTTGTGGAGGCACATACGTCACCATTATCCTTTCCTCGTCACAGGCCAGGAAAAGCTCCCCAAAAGAGCATCATGGTCATGGGATTTTCCATTTGCCAGTGAAAGACCATATCAATAGGGAAAAGGGGGCTAAGGTAAGAAAGCACAGGGGTAATAATCTGATTTGTCTTCACAAAGGATGAAGCAGCCATGTGGGTAGAGCAGGCTTCACAAAGACCTGGGGCCCAACATTCATTTAGGGAACAACTTGGAATCCAGAGACCCATTCTTTCTCCATGTACCAGGCGAAACACTGTTCCAGAAAGAGCATCTATTTGGGCTCATTGGTTTCCATCCAGTATACCCCTTGTGGGGAGAACTTTTCACCAAGTCAGCACAGAGCTGGATAGTCTCCTGCATGTCAAACTGATACACAGATACATTTGGACTCCAGGAGCAAATTCTGCGTAGGGATCATGAAACCTGGATTCCATTTGATACTTGTAGAAGCTTTACAGGCTATGAATTTTGAGGATCTAGTCACCTACTCTCTGTCAAGGGTGTAGAAAAGCCCTTTCATATACAACAGTTAGTTTAACAGTTTTATGGTACCTAAAGAAAGACCGAAGAACATTAAAATCATTCTAATGATAAGCACCACCTTCCCCATGTGTTTACTCTATCTTCAGCTCTTGATACAGCCCTGGCTGGTGGCAACTATCCTTTAATCCAGGGGGACAAAACAATGGCGAGGAGGAGACTTAGATGCAAAAGTAGGAGCCCAAGGTGGAATAAAGCCAAGATATTGCTAGCTTTGGTGAGGAAGAGGTGTAGAAGTTGACGTGGCATCAGCAGATCATAGTACAGCAGATAACAAGACCATTTGCTAAGGAGAAGGACAATTTTGGGTTGGAATCTCAAAGAGGACTGAAAGATTTAGAAGATTTCCTTGACTCATCTCTTTCCAATCCCAGAGAGTAACATCAAATTAACCACTGTTATCCTGATTCTGCTCCAAAACTGTCTATAGTTCCCCAGCGCCTGCCTAATACCTCAGGCTAAGATGAAGGCCTCTACCAGCTGGGATCTAGCTTTCCTTCCCAGATCTGACTCCCACAACTTTTCATCCTAGCTAAGCTCACTGACTGTCCTTACATGTCCCATCCTTTATCACCACTCCGCTTTCATCCCTGCTGATTTTTCATCTTGAGTGTCCTTCCCCCATGGTCCACTCATTATTGTTTTTCCGCTTGAAGGCTCAACTCTTACTACCACCAGAATGCTGATCCCCTGTACTACAAACAGCCTCCCTCTCTTCTTCACGTCCACAGAACTTTGTTCATACTTCTCTTAGGACACTTTTTTCAGTCTTCCTTACACTATAGTTATGTGTACTCTCTTTATCTTCCTACTATATTATAAATGTAAGGGCACAATTTCTACCTTACTCACCTTTCTACTCTATAATACTTTATACTCCAATGCAAAATATACTTAGCTAAAGGAAATGCTCTATTAATATTTGTTGAAGTTAATGCTGGGAGGAAAAAAGTCATATTACACTGGATGCCTGGAAGTGTCCCGTGAACCTACACAAATTGGTCTTTATGGATACATTATTTTTTGCATTCCTGGAACATACATGTTCTAAATACTTACATACTTCATTCATGCATTCATTCATCCTTCAGTATAAATGTGTTGAACACGTATCAAATACAAGGCATGTGCATGATAGATACGGCACTGGTTTTGGATATATGCAGTATGTGCATTCAGTTCTCAGGTTTGTTACTTAGTTTCCCTTCTTTTCGGCCAAAAGGAAGCAAAGAGGCACTCTTCAGCAGACTATTGGCCAAGAGCAATGTGTAATAGAAATAATCTTTATTTAAGTTGTGACTTATATGGTTAGGATAAACCCTGTAAATGCACAGAAACAAGTTAGATGCAATTTTAAAGTCAACATGAGATATTGGCTTTTTAGACAGTCATCCTTGTGTTCATTTGGAATTTTTGCATTAAAAAGTATCATTCACATCCCATCTTTTTCTCTCTTATCTGTAATTATTTTCCTGGCATTCATTCAATGAAAAACTTCAAGTTCACTTTTGAAAATTGAAAAAAAACTGACGAAAATTGAAAATCAATGTTTTCTTCTAACCTTTTGAACAAAAATGTAAAAAAGCCTCCACTTTTGTAATTATAACCAATATATAATGAGGAAATGGCCACAAATTTACACACTTAAAAAATAAATTAGTTTGGGATACAGATGTTTTAAAATAATCATTTAAAAAATATACATTTAAAAATGTTGTTTGAAGAAATGAGTGCATCTGAACTTGATGGCTAGCTAAAGTTGCCTCTCCTGCCAGGGCCTTTATCCATGTACTGAGGTTGGGGGACATACAGGCCTGCCTCTTGCTTCTTAAGGATCTATCATTTCTTTACGCAAGTCTTCGAGGTCCAACCTTTCTGTGACCCCTTCAGCCAGCAGCTTCCTGGATCTTTCCAGGCTTTGCGATGCTGCCTGATGCGGTGACTTCATTGCTTTCATAGACTGGCTCTTGGCTGGTTCTCTCTCTCTCCCTTTCCCTCCTTCCCCATCTCCCTCTCTTTTCTCCCACGGCCCATCTGCCCCTCCTTTCCTCCATCCCCCTCTCCTCTCTGCTCCCCTTTATTTCCACTCCCCACACGCGTAGCTTTGCTCTCCTTCACTCTCTCTCCCCCTCGGCCTGTCTGTATTTGGAGCTCCCGGAAGCTGCCGGCGACTCTCCCCAGGAGCAGCGTGACTGACACCGACTCTCTCTTTCAGGGGGGAGGAGGAGGAGAGGAGAAGGGCAGGCGGGAGGAGGGTGCGAGTGGCTGAGCACGGATTTGCATTGCCGAGGACAGGACCCCAGGACACCAAAGCAGGTAATCCTGAGGGGCTGGGCCGGGTGAGGGAGGGGAGGGCTGCGGGTGCAGGCGAGGGGGACGTCCGTGGCTGGCGCTCGGAAGTTGCACCGAATAGGTGGGGTGCAGAGGGGCCGGGACGCGGCGGCGGCTCCCGAGAAAGAAAGACGGTGCGGGCGCCTGCAGAGACTGGACGCCGGGGACCTGGGGCGGGGGCGCGGACCCCGGGCGAGGCCCGCCGCCTGGGCGCGGGCGGGGGCGGCCTCCCCATCTGGGTCAGCGCAACTGCGCGCCCTGCCGCTGCCGCCGGCCCGCGCGTTCTGGGCGCCCGGGGCCGCTTACTAGTCGGGTGCGGGCTGAGAGCAGGTTTGTGGCTGAGCTGGCGGCGGCCTCGCGCTCCAGGCTCTTCTAACTTTGCGGTGCTCGCCTGCCCAGCTCTGAGCCTCATGGGTGCGTGTGTGTGGGGAGAGGGGACTGGTATTGGACTGGTTCTGATCACAGCCACCTCGGTCAGAAAGTGCTGAGGGGGAAAAAACAGCCCTGTCTTCTCTGCAGAACCTGACTTGAGGCAATGTATCACTGTAAAAAAAAAGAAATTGCAAAGGCAACTGAGGCATTGAAGGACAGCTTGGAAAAGGGCTCCTCACAGCTGGGTCTCTGGTTGCTTTGGATAGAGGGTTGTTCGTGGTGGTAGCCGAATTATCACTTTTAGGGTTAATAATCATATATGCAGATGGTCTCGTCGGAGTGGTGTCTGACGTCACAAATAGGCTGCAAGTTTTAGCAATAATTAAACTGTTGCGTTCTTTATAATGAGTAAATATCCGTGACAGCATTTAAGATATTGAACAAGGATTGAGTCCAAATGGCCAAAGCAGAGATGAACACTTAGTAAAAAGATTTGCTTATATAGTCATGGGAAGCAGAAGCTATGGGACTTTCGCACCTTCGTTGACCAGAATCTTTTGCAAAGCGTTTTTCTTTACTGTAAATAAAGATTTATTTTAATTTAAACTACATGCCTAAACATTCTGGGGTAAAATACCCAAGCCCACTTAATGTAAGATTACAACAGGGGAGAGATATTTGGGGAAATTTTTGTAGTTACCAGTGTCTAATTAGACTGTAAGCCTCTTGAAGACAAAATTGGGGGTTTTGTTCTTACAGCGCCAAATGGTATTTGATTCACAGCGTGTAATGAGCAGACAATTTATTAAAATAACTCAATAGCTTGAGTGTGGCTATATCATGACTTCTTGAAATTGCATAATTTGCAAGAAAAGACTACTTCATGAATCCCTAAATCTAAAAATCCTTCATAAAGTTAGAATAAAGGTGTCATATAAATATTTATTAAAGATAAAGAGAAAAAAAGAAATTGGCTACAAGAAATCATGAAAGTGACTATCAAGTTGGTCTTGACTAGTAGAAAATAGGATTTTGATACTCATTGTTGAGGTTAGGAGTCAGTTTTGTAACTATAATATAGGGTTTGGCAAACTCTTTGAGAAAAGGGCTGGATGGTAAATATGTAGTCCTTGCTGGCCAGCTGATCTGTTTATTAACTACTCAGCTATGCCATTGTAGCTTGAAAGCAGCCAGAGGCGATATATAAAGGAACGATGTGCCTCTATTTCACTTGATTTATGGACACTGAAATTTGAAGTTCATGTAACTTTCACCAGCAGCAACATTTTCTTCTTTTTTCCCCCCAAGCTTTTAAAAATGCAAAAATCATTCTTAGGTTGAGAAAACAGGAGACATAAAAACAAGAAAGGGGTGGGAGTGTCCCGTTGGTAGTAGTTTGCTGCTGGCACCTACTATGTGACAAAGTTTGGAGAGGAACATTTTAAAAGTATTAATGGACTGATTCTCCTAGTCCCTAAGTCATATCTGGGAGTTAAGTTAAATGCCTTGAAGAGTAGTAGCATCAGTTTATTTGGGGCATTATAGTATTTCGTTTTGTCTTGAGTATTATCTAACAGATGTCTTCATGCATGAGGGTTTTAAAGCATTCATTCAGTATGTAAATTTTATACATAAAAATAACATTCTAAGTTTATCTAAGCTCTAAACATTATATTCAACTGACCACTTGTGACCCCATCACACAGCTTTAAAACTAGGGCTTAAAAACTAGATAATCGTGAGAAAATAACCCACAAAATGGACGAAAATATCTAAAAATCATATATCTAAGAGACTTGTGTCCAATATATATATAAAGAGCTCTTAGAACTCAATTAAAAAAAAAAAAAAGACAATCCGAATATAAAAATACTCAAAAGATCTGGACATTGCTCCAAAGAAATGGCCAATAAGCACATGAAAGGATGCTCAATACCAGTTATTCACCAGAGAAATGCAAATCAAAACCACAGTGAGATACCACTTCACATCCACTAGGTTGGCTAGATTCAAAAGGTCACGTAAGTGTTGGTGAGGAAGTGGAGGAACTGGAGCCTTTTATACACTGCCGGTAGGAATATCAAACAGTGCAATTGCTTTAAAAACAGTTTGTCAGTTCCTTAAAAGTTAAAAATGGAGTTACCATATAATAAAGCAATCTCATTCTAAGTGTATATATACAAGAGAAATAAAAGCATATGTCCACACCAAAACCTATATATAAATGTTTATACCAACACCATCTATAATAGCTAAAAGATGGAAACAACCCAGATGTTCATCAACTGATGAATTGATAAATAAATGTGGTATATCCATACGATGGGATATTATTTGATCATAAAAAGGAATGAAGTACTCATACATGTTATAATGTGTATGGATCTTGAAAATATTATTTGAAGTAAAAGAAGCTAGTCACACAAAAAAAACATATATTGTATGATTCTGTTCACATGACAACGTCCGGAACAGAGAAATAAACAGAGACAGAAAGCCGATTAGTAGTTGCTTAGGGCTGGGGGTAGGGAAAGGAGGGAGATGATAGTTAAAGAGTACAGGGTTTTATTCTTGAGCTACTGAAAATGTTCTAAATTTGACTGTAGTATTAGTTGTACATGTTATTGAATTGTACATGTCAAATGGGTTAATTGTATCATATGTGAGTTATATCTCAATAAAGCTGTTAAAGCAAGTAAAAAGGCTGGATAAAAAGAACTAGATTGTTACCTATACTGTTGGATCTTGCTTTGTGCTTCTCTCTTATACCATTCTCCATGTTCCTCCCAACCCTGAATTTTGTGTTAATCATTGCCTGGTTTTATTGTAAAACAGTTTTATGACATATGTGTGTATTCCTAAACAATATGTTGTTTAGGTTTGCTTATTTTTGATTTACAAATAAGGTATATGTAATAGTCTCACTTTTAAAAAAACTCAACGTTAAGTTTTTGAGGATTATCCATATCGTTACATGTAACTATACAGTATTTGTTGGCAAATATTTCACAATTTATCTATTCTCTCACTGATATGAATTTGGATTGGTTCCCATGTTTTACTATTAAAAAGAATGCTGATTAGAAAACTTTTTTTCATGTGTCTTGGCACACATGTGCAAGAGTTCTACCATATGAATGTGAATGTGCCATGTATTTTAATGATCACCTCCAAAAACTTTTTTTTTAAAAGTTGATTCTCCTGACTTTTACAGTAATGGCATGTACCCATCTTATGCATTCCCTCAGACCAAGATAAAGTGACTAGAACTGAGAGCCTAATTTTTCATCCTATTTAAATTCTAATTGTAATATCTATTTTCTCATATCCTAAACAAGTGTAGGAAAATGCTAATCTAAAACTTTACAATTGAATCATAACAGGCCCACTTAACCCAATCACTTATCAGCATCATTTAAATATTATATCAAAGGGACATTACTTTAAGCAAGGTACAAAATAGTTGCTAAACTTCACTAACATTTTTCTTATATGGTATCCTGCTAGGTAGTCCAATATTTCTGACATGATCAGTTTGGTTATCCTGGTAACAAGCCAGTTGCAAATCTGGCATTTTAGCCTTGGGCACTTTCTAAGTCTGCTCTGATTCAAGCTGCAAGCTTTTGCAGTTCATTCAGGATATTTCCACTTTACTGAGGAAAGGGAAAAGCACTCCAAGATCAGAACAGAGCATTTATAAGGGATTTTTTCAAGTGGTAAAATATACATAACATAAAATTTACCATTTTAATCATTTTAAATTGTGCGATTCAGCATTAAGTACATTCACAAAGTTGTGCAATAATTGGCACCATTCATCTCCAGAACTTTTTTATCATCCAAAACTGAAACTCTGTACCCATTAAACAATAACTCCCCATTATCTCCTCCTCCCAGTCCATGGTAACCACTATTCTTTCTTTCTCTGTGAATTGACCTATTCTAGGTACCTCATATAAGTGGAATCATACAGTATTTGTCCTTTTGTTACATAAGCTATTGTATCCAAAGGAATTCCATCTTGTTTTGTTTTTCTGTTTAGTGAACCCTTTTTCCACTAAAAGAAAACATAATTTATTTTATTGAGAAAGTATGTAATAGGATTGTTTCCCTATAATATACAGCCCTGTATAGGAAGGGACAGACATAAGAAATTGTATAAAACCAAAAGAACTTTCAGTTATTATAGATGGGGTCTTCATCTGCCCATTTAGTTATTAAGTCATCTAATAATCCTAGTTTCACATTAACCACTTAATCAAGTAGAGAAGTGCAGTTGGTTCCTAATTTTTAAAATTTTACATCTATCTGATGACTGGATGAATTAGATAACTTTTGAGGTTCCTGTTAGCTCCCAGCTTCTCAGAACTTAGAAGCCATTCTACAATATAAAAGTTCGATCTAAATCATTCTTGTTTTGATAAGAAGGAGTATTAAAGACCAAGAGGGTTCTGGGAGACTGAAAGTAGAAATGAGGTGGTCTAAATGGCACTACTGAAGAGGAAGATGGTTCCTGGAGAAGCTAGATGCTGGAAACACCAAAGACAAACCTTGCAGTACATAGACAAACACTGGTTGTCTTGTGTCTATACTTGTATTCAATTTCATGAGAAAATTACCTTCATTACTTTGCATCAGTCCATTTGGAAATCCACAGAAATGGCTGGAATCCACTGATTATTTATTCATTCCCCCATGTTGAATGACTGTTACATGCCCAGCACAGTGAAAATCACTTGGAAAGCAAAGATGAATATCAGTGAAGGATCTGACCTAAGATAGAACAGAAGGCCAGTTAAGCTGTGAACATAGGTCTCAAAGGATGTGCTTAGTTCCAAGCTCGTTTCTATTTATTTAGAGAAGAATCACAGGATTCTTATGTTGGTTATTTTACTCTAAGGCAACAACCATCAGTCTAATAGGACCACATTTTCCAGAACCAGGTAAAATAGGCTTCTGAGTGATGAATGCATATTTCAATCTGATTGTAGTCTGATGTGTGGTTGGGGGTGTCCATTTTACAGAATCTGAGTTTAGAAGCCTCTGTATTGCCCAGCGCGTAGGTTAGTGCAGTATAAAGGTGGTCTTTCCATCAAATGAATACTGTCTGGTCCTTCTGCTCACCTCTTTCCAGTAGCAGGAAGCTCAGATATTTGGTCTAGATAGTAGGTTGATGGAAAAGTCCATCTAATTGGTTGCTTGGTATTAGGCTAAACACAGACAGTCTTTTTCCTGGCATTGTCTTCCTGCATGGTAGAAGCTGTGACTAGAGATTTTTAGGGCTACAACACAAGTTCGCGAGTATTTGAACAAAATTTTAAAGTTCGAATTTTGATTTTTCTTCCATATCCACTTCTTCTTTGTTTCTTAGTACTCTCATGGTACCTACCGTCTACCCTGTCCGTTCAAAGTCCCTGCTGCCGACAACCCTGCATCCCTGTTCTGTCATCCTGCTTCCTAATGGCCTCTCTCTTCATCAGGGCTCCTCTCCCCTCAGTGTCTCCTCTGAATGGAAAGTGAACAATTATCTAATTTAAGTTCTTCAGTAATTGAAAGCTTTAATAAAGAGGTTTGTTAATGCAGATGAGTCTAGGTGGTCTAGACCAAAAACTAGTCTTTTTGATACCCAAATTCTCTTTCCCATCTCCTTTTCCATAATCACCTTTCTTTCACTTTACATAAGAAAAGCCTATCTCTAACATATCTTATTAGTCCATTTTACTAAAAGACCTACCTCTAATACATTTTATTAAATTGCATTGTCCAAGGATGTAAAAATCTAAGGAATGGGGAAGGCAAAAAATGGGGATGTTTCAGAATATCAGTTTTAGGGGTGAGAAAGTCGATGATTATGATTCCCGGACATTGCAAATCATGTGTTTTCTAAGTCTTCGTTAAAAAAAAAAAAAAAAAAAAGAAGGTCAATCTAATCAAATCATAAGGAAAAATTTAAAAGAGGATGAAATTATGACTCACATACAAATTTTTTTAATGAACATTTTTAACATTAAGGAATGAAAGAGCCAGAAAGGTCTATAATCAGTAAAAAAAAAAAAAAAAAAAAAAAAAAAAAGGGACCATTGATAGGAACGCTGAAATGAATGTGTTTAATAGATGTAATGTTGACTTCACAAGTCGAGAGGGAAGTCAGTTGAACTTCCACTGGATAAAATTTATTTGCATTCCTATAGACAATAATTACTTGCTTTACCATAAGTTTTCTGAAAGTTAACTTCTATGTCTTCAGAGTTGTGAAATAGCCTACTCAAGGATGATGAATAGCTGAGATAACCAAGATGGATGACTAAATAGAGTGCTCACTAAATTTCAGTCTTTCCCAATTTTTCCTTACATTGATGATTAAAATAATTTTGATATTTCATCACCATGTGATGTTTAGTATATAACTCAGAAGGCATTCAAAGGATTGAATGATATTTCTATTCCTGTCTTCCCATCCTCATTTATATGAACATAGTTTCCCAACATTTACATTGATAAGAACAAAAATTGAGAATTAAATTGAAGTTCAGTCTTGACTCATTATAGTAATAGGTATAGTCATTCACATGTGCGTTAAATAATTGAGAAATAAAAGTGCCCCAAAGAGAGACATTTCCAATTAAAATTTTTATTTACATTTAGTCATATTTGACATTTGCAGTATTTGTATTGCTTTGACACATTGCATTCTAATAATAGTAACAATCAGAAGAGCGTTTTTTGCCATTGGGTGTAAATTTAAGTGTATAAACGTATTTTTGCTGCCGAAAAAACATGTGATAAGGTAATGAATAAAAGACATGCAAGCATAAAATACATAAAACTAGGATAAACTTCTATAGGTCAAGTAGAATGGAATTATAAGGTCAAGAAGAAAATATAATTATGCAAAATTTGTGATTGTCAAAGAGCAGCCTGTTTTTTCTTTTTAAATGAATGATGATGAATTTCAGTGGACATACTTCAACAAATGATAAAATAATTTTATATGTCAAAGTTTACCAAGAGTGCTAAAAGTTACATTCTTCACAACTATTCACGTTTTAGTAAAAGTTCTTACATGTCTGCCTAAAAATGTGCAAGAGACTTTAACACAATTATTTTAAATTAACTGCAAGTAAAAATTTGAAAATCTCTTTGTAGTTCATTTTTGGTCAGAAAACATGACCAAAAATCAAGGGTCTATAATATGGCTAACGCTTTCTGCTAATTTAGTAAATAAATCAATTTATTAATTGACATGGTTCTTGTGACTTTTTTTTTCTGATAGATTTAAGGAAGACATTTAAGAACTAGGTCTTGGTACTTGGGACACCTCTCAAAAGGGAATGGTAATCCATTACATTTTATTTCTTTCTTTTAGGCAGTTAGTTATATCTCCATTTTACACACATTCCTATTTCTCCCCTTTGGAGGCACTCACTGTAAGGTATTATGTGTGTAGCCATGAATGTGTATAATAAGCAGACAGATACCGCTGTTTAGATCTGTAAATGTATAATGGTCACCAAGTTTGGGAAGTTTTTGGTCATTATTTCATCAAGTACGTTTTTTACCTCAATCTCTTTGTCTCTCCTGAGATTCAAATGACACTAATATTAGACTTTTTAATATTGCATCACAGGCAACTTAGGCTCTGGTTTTTTTGTGTTATGTGTTCAAATTTTTTTTTCTCTCTGTTCTTCAAATTGTATATTTATATCGAATTCACTGACATTTCCCTTTTTCATCTCCATTCTGCTATTGAGCCCATCAGTGGATTTTTAATCATTATTTTTCTGTTCTAAAATTTTTATTTGTTCCTTGTTTATAAGTTTTGTGTCTCTGCTGAGAACTTCTGTTTTTCCATTCATTTCAACAGTGTTTACCTTTACCTCCTGGCACATAGTTAAAATATCTCCTCTAAATCTGATAATTCCAACATCTGTGTCATCTTGAGGTTGGCATTTGTTGATTGTCTTTTCTCTTAAGAATTGACCACATTTCCCCAGTCCCTTACATGTCAAACATTGTAAGAGTGAGTTCTTGACATTTTGGATGTTATGTCGTGAGATCTGGGTCCTTTTGAAATGCTCAAATTTTTGTTTTATCAGGCAGTCAACCCTGTCTTGCATTCTGTGGGCAATAGTTCCAACCTCGGTTTATTTTTCAGAGTCTTTGCTGGGCTATTTTGGGTCCCATGGAAGCACAGTGTAGGGGTTAGTCTGGGACGTGAGCAGTTGCTTATGTCATAGTCCAGTTCTCAAAGGTTTTGTATCTGTCTCACCTATGCACAGCTCAGGGAAGGAACTGGGGCTTGTGCAGAATCAGAGAATCCTCTTCTTCAGTTCCTTCCTTTCTGAGATTCCTCTCTCCCTTTCCTCTCCCCTAAGAGCCTTTTTTCCTGGTCTCTTGGCTAGAAAGATTTGGTTTCTCTTGAAGTTTTAACTGCTCATGCTGCTGCAATATAGACTGAGGCTACCCTCAAGGCAAAGCCATGAGAGGAAAGTGAAAAGAAAAAATAACAGGGATTCTCCCACACTCTTTGGAGCACAGGGGCCCTTTCCCCTGCTCCTCGGCTTTTGGAGAAACTTTTAGCTGCTTATGCTGCTGCCTACTGTTCTGCCACATAGTTCTGTGACTGTGGCCACTCATGGGAGAGAAAAAGAGAAAAAAAAAATCTGGACTGCCCCTCACATTCTTCCATTTGCAGGGGCCTCCTTTCCAGGTCCTCTAACCAAAAAGAGAGGGTTGGTTCTCTCTGAGTTCTTGCCTGCACCCTCTGCACAGTTCTGAACTCAGGCCAACTCTGGAAAGAGAGAGAGAGAGAGAAAAGAAAACAGAAATGCACTCCCAAGTGGATCCCTTTTTCTAGTTTTGGTTGCTCTCTTGGATTCACTTGCTACTGTTTATCTTTCAGAGTCAGGAGTTGCTTTTTGTGTTTTGAACATAGTTTAGAGATAGGCGGCAGTAGGTTTACCCTTTCATGACCATCGTGGTAGCCCTCTTCCTCCTTTCCATGCCTTCCCTTATTCCCTGTTTCTCTCCATTTCCCCCACACCTCACCATTCTTTTCTTTCCACTTTGTCCTTTTTCTCTGTTTCTCTTTTCATTTGGGCTCCTAGGTCTAAAAAGCAAAAAAGAAGAACCTATAGTTTTTTTGGTGGTCCACAGCTCTATTTGAAAATTCTGATTCTGTTACAAGTAATAAATCACAGTCAAGTTTGAAAATAGACCCAGAGTCTGGAGACACATGGAGAAGCAAAAGGGCTTGGAGGAACACTCTTGGCTCCATCACCTGGCTATTTTAGGTCAGTGATCACAGTCACACTTGTTGAAAATGTCCCCTTATTAAACTCGACCCAGCACTTAAGAATTGATCCTTCGGATTTTTATTTAAGAGAGTTATTGAATCTGTTACTCAATTGTACATAAATCTTACATTATAATGCCAGAATGTTGAGATTAGGAAGAATTTCAGTAAACCTTACTACCTTCATCATTCTAGAGAAACACGGAGTTCTTAAAACTGTAACAAGCAACGTTTTTTTTAATAAAGTAAATATTTGTAGTCACGTTGTGAGAAATAGCTGACCCTATGAAATGATATCCCCTTTTACACTTTCAGTCAATTGTTTCTGCAGTTTACCTATTCTGTGGCATGATCATAAAAGTGTGGTGTATGAGATGTTATGGTCATTGTGCTTGGTGGATAGGAGAGATGGTAACACATGCAGTAATAAGTCACAGATTGACTACTCACTGGGTACAGATCACAGTGATAGTGCTATGGAAAATTCAGAAATAAATTATAGTATGACACTTAGGTGTCACTTTATAGTACATGAAGTTCACCTCATCGTCCCCTTTCATCTTCCCAAGAATCCTAGGCAGTCATTATTATTAGATTAGGTAGGTAATACTTACCATTTCATTCCAGAAATCCCTTGAACTTTGCAGCTCCCAACTGTCATCTCAGTATCACTGTAGGCACTTCAAACTCCCAGGTCTAAAACTGAGCTCCTCCTCTTCATTAGCCACCTCCATTCTCCATGGCTGTTTTTACTGGCACCACCCAACCCCAGAGCAGGACATCTAAGATGTCCTACCTTCTCTCTTTCCTTCCCACCCCCATTTATCCCATTTAATCCTTTCTCAGATTTTACTATACATCTATACATCTCTCAAATCTTCAATCCATTGTCATCTTCATAGTAAATCCCCAGGTCCCTTCCCAGTTTTATCAACCACTCTTTGTAACTGCTCATCAATCTCATTTCTCCAGCTTTCTTTGATAGTTCCTGGCACGTAAGCGAATGCTCAATAAATATTTTCCGATGGTAACACCTCCATGTCTTTGCACATGGTGGGCATAGGCTCTGGAATGCCTTTACTCACCTTTCCTCTGACTTAACACTTCATCCTTTGAGAGTTAGTTTACTTCCTAACTAAACTTTAGTAGCCTCCCTAATTCCTAGAGCTCAGTCGAGTATCCCACTTCTTGACCCTCCCATTCCCACATGCACTCACAGCATTTTTGTGTACTTTTCTACTATAGGATTTCTCAAACTGTGGGTCCTTGTACTCTGACATGTACTTCTTAAAAATATGGATTTATGGAAATACCCAGAACCACTGAATTAGTATAGCTGAGACTGGGGCCCAGGAATCTGCATTTAAAAAGCCCTACTCTTCCCCAGTGATCCTGATGCACATGAGAGAAAGAACAGTGAGAACCAATGATCAATTCCGTCCCCTGTCTTGGACCCTACGGATAGTTCCAGGAGTGAGGATCATGACCACTCGGAGAAATCACTGGCAAAGTTTAATTACCACCTATGACTTTTCAGGAGATGGGAGCAGCAAATTAATCATATTTAATAGGTTTTCGACTACACCTTTATAAAGAGGAACATCACATTTCTTGTTTTTTTTTAAGGCTTTATTGAGCTACAATTTTGCATACCATAAAATTCACCCATTTTAAGAGCACAATTCAGTAATTATTAGTTCATATACAGCATTGTGCAACTGCTACCACAATCCTATTTTAAATCATTTTCATAACTTCAAATAGAAATTTTGTCCCTATTTACAGTCACTCTCCATTCCAATCTCCATTCCTAGGCAACTGCTAATCTACTTTGTCTTTGCAAATTTGCTTTTTCCAGATATTCATATAAATGGACTTGTACAGCACATGGTCTTGTTCTGGCTTTCACATAGCAAAATGTTTTGGAGGTTCATCCATGTTGTAGCATGCATTAGCACCTCATTCCTCTTTACTGACAAATATTATTCCATTCTATGGAGATAGATTTTGTTTACCCATTCATTGGTTGATGGATGTTTAGGTGGTTTCTCTCTCTCTCTCTCTCTCTCTCTCTCTCTCTCTCTCTCTCTCTCGACTATTATGAATTATGCTGCTATAAACATTAGTACACAAGTTTTTTATGAGTGTGGACATATGCTTTTAATTTCTCTTGAATAGATAACTATGAATGGAATGGCTGGGTCATATAGTAAATATATGTTTAATATTTTTTATTGAAATTATTGGGATTACATTGGTAATAAAAATCAAATAGCTTTCAAGTGACAATTCAGTAATATGCCATATATATATATTACATTGTGTGTTCACCACCCAAAGTTAAATTTCCTTCCACCACCAAATATTTGACCTCCTTTACCCCATCTCCCTCCCCGCTTCCCCTTTCCCTCTGGTAATCACTAATCCACTGTCTATGTCCGTGAGTCTCTGTTTGTTACTTGTAGTTTTATATCGCACATGTGAGTGAAATCATACGGTTTTCAACTTTTCCTGTCTTATTTCATTTAGCATGATAATCTCAAGATCTATCCATGTTATCTCAAACGTTATCTCTATCCATGTTTATGTTTAACTTTTTAAGAAACTTCCAAACTGTTTCCACAGCACAACACCATTTTACATTCCTATGAGCAACGTAGAAATGTTATGATTTTCCTATAACCTCACCAGCACTTTTTATTATCTGTCTTTTTGGTTGTAGCCATCATAGTGGGTGTGAGGTGGTATCTTATTTTGATTTGTATTTCATTAATGACTATTGATGTTGAGTATTTTTACACGTACTGTTGGCCATTTGCATATCTTCTTTAGAAAAATGCCTATTCAAATATTTTGCCCATTTTTAAGTTGGAGTATTTGTTTTCTTATTATTGAGTTTAAGAGTTCCTTATATAGTCTGGATACAAAGAGAGCAATTCTTTTACTTTACGGAGGGACAAAAGGTCCATGAAAACCCTATCCTGCTCTGATCACCTGGCTGGTGGAGTCTCCATAGTTCTTCTTTTCCCAGTGCCAGAATATGGCCCTTGGCAAATTCTTGGAAGCACCTCTTTGACCTCCACTCTCTATGGCCATGCGGGGACACAGGAGTAGTCAGAGCTTCCTCAACAGCATTGAAGCCTAGAAACAAGCCTGGAGAGGGAGTTTCTTTTACCTGAGGAGTCGTTGCCTCACATTTAGCTAAGGGAATTCCTACTTCAGGAATGGAGTAGGGGTCTGTCCTGGTCCCACTTAGCATGCAGAGTCTATGGTTTTATGACTCTGTCCTTACCCAGTTTCACCACCCCAACTCAGGGCACAGATCCAGCCTTCAAGGTATAGTTAGATTCCCCCGTGGCCTTGTTGAAGAAAAATTACAAAATCAGATCTGTGAGAAACCAAGCAGAACTCAGAGAGTGGAAGAACTTACGTTTATTACGCTGGCAGACCCAGAGGAGCTAGGGCTCTGAAAGTCGGGGCCCAGAGCTCAGTTACAACATTGCTTATATAGAATTTATTTGGCAAGGGCTGATTGGTTCATTTGTCCTCAGATGGTTACAAAGCGCAGGAGTTGCTAGGGGGTATAGGAAGTTATATTTGTTGCTTAGAACAAGCAAAAGGGAAAATGAGTCTTTAGTTAATTTCTAGTACAGCCTATGCAGCAAATATATCTACAGAAGCAGAACAAAGAGCCGATTAGCCTTTTTGAGTGAAAATTCCTCTTTAGCCTCAATTCCCACTGAGCTCTTTCCTCTTGAAATAACCCAGTTCCCTGTGGCCGGGCATCCTAGAGTGCTGGCCTGTTCCCAATAGCCAAACTGTCAACTTCTCAGGGAAATCTTGGTGACTTGAGGACAGAGTCTATGTCCACCTGTGTGGCCCCAGCAGCCAGCATAGAACACTGTGAGACATGTTTGTATGTGATTTCCTTAAGTCAGTGAATGAAGAAGGAATGAGTTCGTGCATTGGAAGTGAGAGAGTGAGACTGAGACAGGCTAATTAATCTGTCCAGAGTCATGTGGGTTGTCAGTTAAGGGGCAGGGTCTCAAATTAAGGTTCTCTGATGCCAAAAATACTTTTTCCACTACATCAAGTTACGAGTGCTAACCTCTTAGTAGATTCCAACCTAGAGGAGAAATGTTTTTGTTACAAGACTGATCAGGGATGGTTAAGGAGTGGTACTACCAGAGTGCAGAGGGCAGATGAGATGGGAGGTAATTTCTATATGTGGCTTATTTTACCTTCTATAGTCTACTTTGGATGTGATGAAGATGAAAGGAAGTAAATACTTCAAGGTAAGTTGCCTCTGATTCTTGGGACACCGAATAACCTCTTGAAGGGATTAGAATTTGGAGAAGAGGTACAGTGGCACCTGGAAGGATGCTTGAGGCAGTGGAAACAGCAGAACCACACAGCATAGAGGAGAGATTGGGGGCCATGTGGGGGAAAGAGCAAGTCATCTCTGTGACTGGGTCTCAGGAGGCTGGTGAGGTATCGAAAGCTGGAGCAAAGTCCTTTTGAAAATCAAGCTGAAGAATTTGCTTTATTTCCTCCACAGGGGAACATTACTAGAGGCTTTAGAGCAGGGGTTCCCAATCTCAGGGCCAGGGACTGGTACTGGGCCATGTCCTGTTAGGAACTAGGCTGCACAGCAGGAGGTGAGCTGCAGGCCAGGAAGTGAAGCTTCATCTGTATTTGGAGCCACTCCCCAGCGCTAGCATCATGGCCTCAGCTCCACCTCAGATCATCATGCATTAGATTTTCATAGGAGCACCGGTCCCTGGTACTGAAAAGGTTGTGAACTGCTGCTTCAGAGGAATCAATTGGTTAATCAGGATCTCATATGTTTTCCCCAATTTCATGAAAAATGTAAAATATTTTTTCCCTTGTGTAACTCTCTGATCTTTTATATTCTGATTACACTGTTTCAACATTAAGCAACTCTTGGAACTCCTTTGCAATAAAATGAAAATAGTAGGGTTTTTTTCTTCCTCTTCTTCCTCCTCTTTGGTGAGAAGCAGGCTCCAGAAATGCTCCATAGGAGAGTAAGCAAAAGATATGAAGGCGGGCACCTTGACAATGTCAATGTATCTCTTAGTGAAACAACTCCCTGGCTTGACTGAGCAGGGTCCACTTCCAGCCCCTTCCCACCACAGTTGGGCAGGAAATGTATTTCATCACTCTTGATTTTCTAGGTATGTGCATTTTTACTTAGCAGATTGTGAGGACTAACTGAATGAATGAAACAGCCACATTCTGTGAGCCAGTCACTGAACGAGTGAATATATACTATGGTTTGATTCTTCTGTACATACTGTTACTGCAGGTAGTATTAATGAATCACAAGATCACGTCCCCCAATGATTGGTAGCTTCCTGAGAAAGGAAAGAAAGTAATTGATACAGTGATAGTAAAGAGAATTTAACAATCTAGGAGAGCTTGGTTTGATGGCAGTTTAATAAACATTTTTAAATTTGGGTGGAATTACAAAGAAAATAGTTTGTTGTAATTTGATTATTTTTTAGGAAGCTCACCTATAAGCCAGCTGCCCAGCCTCACTAGGAGAAAAGGTTTGAAAGTCTTCAGTTACCTATCACTTCAAGCCTATTTCTTGTTTAATCTTCAGCTCATGATCTTTGGAATTCTTTGGACGTGGGTCTCCTTTGCAGAATCAGGGGAGAAACTGTCACCACAATTGTTTCTGCACCTTTGGCCTAGTGAGGAGAGCTTTTAAACTAGCAACTGGGCCACCCACAGACCTGGCCCTTTTACTAACATGAAAATGTTACCAAAGTAGCATTCTGCCTTATTTGTTTCAGGAACTGGTTGTGAGGAACTTACCAAACCCTTTGGATAAGGTGGAGTTTTTTAAAATTTGAAATCCTGAAGAAGGAGCTGTGGAAAACACAAAGGTTCACGTTAGAGGCAGCAAGTGTGCTCTTGGAAATCATGGGAGGAACCACTGCGGCTATAAGTGGGAAAAACTAGTGTCTTTAAATGGAAGTTTCTCCTATGAAAATCTGGCTTTCCTCCTGATCTGGGATTGTGCCAGTGCGTGGGCAGGCAAGGGAAAGGCAGTGAGTGGTAGCCAATTAATTAGTCAATCAAATAATATTTATAGAATTCTCCATGTTCGGGGCAGCATGCAGACTCAGTGGGAGATACAAAGAAGAGCACTGGTCCATGAAAAACCTGGACTGGTCTCCTTGGGAGGCAAGGTTGTGCATGTGTTAGCAGAAAGATAGCACAAGGCGTTGTTTTGATTGGGCAGCATGTCTTATGAATGCCAAGAGTGAATGCAAACAGGCTGTTTTTCTGGGCTTATGAACGTTTACTCTAGGCCATGGTGTGTCAATTTTCAAAGCAGCTATGAAAGCTGTTTTTTATAACTGGGTAGACTGAATGGGTAGGACGTTCGTAGACCCTTACCACTGAGCACACAATAATTTGGGGGAAAAAATATGAGGGATGAGGAGCATTACTTTCCAAAAATGATTCCACAGAGATTGTGCTTGTGTCCTTTGGAGAGGACTATTTAAAAGCAAAGGAGTCATTATAAAATTGTGTAGGGGGAAATATGTGACTAAAAAAACTACTAAAATCCAGTAACATTTTCATTTTAAAGAAACCATTAAACATGGATTTAAGGAAACCTCTTCTACAATGTTGGAGGAATAAGTACATGAAGAGAGGGAAATGAAAGATTGAGAATAATAATAATGTGTATACTGACCTTAAATTTTCAGGTAGTCATTTCTATTGGCCAGATCCTCTAGATGACTGCTGAACATTTCACATGCACAGACTTGATGCAGTGCTACGTAGGTCTAACTATTCCCACGGAAAGCAAAACGTGATGGCATGTCTTCATAACAGTCTTTAACATGTTTGTCACTGAGCATGTGTCAGACTTTATACGCCCTCACGTATATACTTCCAGCAACCCTATGTGTAGGTAGTAACTAAAGCAAAGCAAAATTAAGCTTTTTTCCCAAAGTTCCCCAGCTAGTGATTCCAAAGCCTCTGTACCACCCTAGTTAAAGATGGGCAAAACAATAGAGACCTTATAAACTGTTTGAAAGTGTGGGAAACTCTTTTTCTGGGAGCTGCTTTGAGAAGGATAGAAATGCTCTCTTTTAGTTCTCTAGGACAGTCGTAGTACTATTGGTATAACATTGGACATTGCACATAGCACTGCACAGTCTTAGGAACTAAATATTTGTACTTTGAGGACAGGTTCTGTGGGATGACAAATGAAGCCAAAAAAAATATTTTACACATGATAGCTATCTTTTCTCCTAGGAAAATATTTCCCTGATACCTTATTCCAAGATAGTATATGAGACAATACTGACTGGCTTTCTTGTTGAAATGTATGAAGTATTTGGTGTAATTGATTTTTGAGTAGTGTAAGAGATGTTTGAATTATTTAAATATTTAGAATGATAATTTTTTTATTTGAAAAAAAAAATAAAAACCAAAACTGGTTTATAAACTCACCCAGAGACAAATAATAGACAATGCCTGTTTTCCTGTCTTTTGTACATGTCTTGAAAACAATTTATAAAGAAAATATTTGATCAACAACAAAGCACATCATCATGAAGGTTCAAAACACTGGGGACAAAGAGAAAATCACCAAAACTTTCTCTAGAGAGGAGAACACAGTTTACATCCAAAAGATAAGGAATCGGAGTGGATTTGGACTTCTCAACGGTAACCTAGGAAGCCGGAAGAAAATGCCTTTAAAATTCCGAGCAAAATTGCAGCCTGGAATTCTATATTCAAACTGCCCATAAAATGTGAGAGCAAAATAAAGGTATTTTCAAACTTGCATGAGCTCAAACAATTAACCTTTCATGTACCTTTTTCAGAAAACAATACTCTTTCTAATTAAGGAAGTACACCAAGAAAAAAAAAGGATATAGAGTCCAGGAAACAGGTATACTACATCAGGGGATGGGGGAGTGAAATCCCTAGAATGATTTTTTTATTCATCTTCAGTGAAGGCGAAAGTAGATCTCAGGTTACAGATGTAAAGCAGGCCTGCGGAACAATCATGCAGTCAGAGTAATTCTCTAGAAGAGAAATCTCTGAGAAGATAAAACTAAAAGAATTCCAGATGTGTTTGGCTCTGTTGAAAGGAGACTTACACAGTGTGGGGAAGAGTTTGGAGAAAAGTAATGTTTAAATATATAGAAAACCGAGAAGCTAAAAAACATGACTCTAGGAAAACAGGGTGTACAAAAGAAAAAGCGAAAAATAATCTTAGCATACCTCATAGTTGTGTCAACACTGATTCTTGGTCTCACAAAAATTGTGATGTAACACTACTGAGAGGATGGAATAAAAGGAAATATGCATGTATGTACTGGTGGGAATGGGACAAGAAAAAGGTAAACCCTCATGTTTTGGGTGGGAACTCAATAGATAATGCCTAAAACTGAAGAAAACAAACAAGACATAGATGTATAACCATGTTACTTAGAGATAGGGAAGTAATTACTAAAAGAAACAACTAAAATAATTGAAATGGTTGACTCTCGAGACAAAGAATGGAAGGAGGGCAGTCAGGGGACTGCTCTGTTTTTGTCATAAGCCTTATAGAACTGTCAACTGTTTATATTCTGTGCATGTTTGGCTTTGATAAAAATAAAAATTAAATGTCAAAAAGGGAAAAGTGAGGAGGAAATTCAAATAAGAAAAAAAAGACAAGGATAAGTTCTACTTCCCATTGTAAAGAAACTCAAGCAAGAATACTCAAAAATTAATGCAGAACAAGGAATTAGGATTAATCTCAAGTATCATTTCCTAAAACATTGAAAGAGAAATTTGTGAAATTCGATATTCCTCCATTTTTTCCCCTACCCACTCTCACACTCTAGTCAAATGTTGGTGTCTATCTTCGGTAACCTGTAGGATGTAGGGGACCTCAGCTTATGGTTGACTTTTACTTGAGTAGAATGACTGGAAAATCTGGAGGCCAAGTTTGAGCTGTGTCATTGAACCCCGTTGCTTGATCTTCCAGCTGTGTATCTTGCTTCTTTATGTTTCTTGTCTAATTCTTAGAACATTTTATGTCAGGCCATCTTGCCATTTTTCCCTCCTCCACTGGCTTCCTGATCCAAACTCATTCGTCTGTCCACCTGGCCTTGATTCATTCCTTACTCTAACCTTGCCGTCTGCATTTGCTTTGACTGCCCTATCCATTTCCCCTGCTTAATTCTTAATTTCTGGCTCTTACCTCCTCCTCAAATCTTGGCTAAATCCATTTTGAAAAACCAAGGCAAATGGAACTGCCTGGGAAGAATTTGGAGAATCTGCAGCTCTGTTCCTTCTTCATTCTTGAGAGCCAGGACAGCAGCTGAAGGCACATGTGGGGAGGTGTGTGTGTGTGTGTGTGTGTGTGTGTGTGTGTGTGTGTGTGTGTGTACGCGCGCATGCATTTTGGGAGAAGAGGATACAGCCGTCTTGGACCCTGTCATTTTCCCTGGGAATACTAACATTTATAATTTTGCCATCCTGGTGTTTTCTTTATTTGTTCTTCCATTTTTCCTAGAAACTGTTCTAAAATTTTTAACCCAGAGGCATCTTTCCAGCTTCCTTGCGTGGTCGTATTTTGACCTCTTAAGAGGCTGTGGCAAGACTACAGTTCATGGTGACTTTACATGAAGTGACATCTGATTTGCTTTTAGACTGCATTCCACACCAGTCTGCCCAGCCCTGCAGTTTATGGGCTAACTCCTGTTGTCTTTCAACATATGGGGCACTATTAGATAGTGTGCGTTTGGGACTTGTCTGGGAGGCTGATTAAGCCACAGTCAGGAATAGCCGTCCTGCATGTGAAATGAAACAGCTCTGGAGCTGCTGGAGGTGCTCAGTGTTTTTTTGTTGGGGGACAGGGCGTTTGCTAACAAAGCAAACACATTTTTTTTTCCTAACATGGGCTAGGTCTGTGGTGGTAACATTTGGCAAGTTTAGTAACAGGGAACATAGATGACTGTGAACAGATGGGCAACTATTAAAAGATTTGAGGGGCTTTTATCATTTCTCAAATGGCCTTCACCCACCTACAGGATACCCAGCTCCCTTACAAGCTTACGTAATGGATTCAATTAATTTTCTTCTTCCTTTTCTTTCTTTTTTTTTTTTCAATTGCGATGGAAGCAGAAGCTCTGACGTTAAGAGGAAAAGAATAGATGAGAAACTTCTAATTTTGAATCCTTTTGGGATTAGATGCTGATTTCAGCCATGCAGAGAACACTGCCCCATATTTTGAAAGAGTAGCTGCTGGCGGTTTTAGAGGAGATGACTTTCCAAAATAGCCAGTGAACTCCCCCATCCGTATCTGATGACCATCTGACATTTGGATGCAGAATTACAGAACTATCCACATGTTTTGATAAGTATAACCTTGCTTTTAAAAAAGGCAGTGGCAAGTCATCACTACATTTAAGCTCGAAACTAATGGACTACAAAACACAAAAGAGAAATGCATTGCCTAGTTCCTAGCAGAAATAGAAAATATTTACACATCTTAGAGCAATAAAATTTACCCACGCTCTGGGGCAGTGCTGTCTCTGATGCAGGAGTGTGCCAGTTCTCTGTGGCTCAGAACGATGCTTGGAAAGTTCACAAGGGTGAGAAACAGACACTAAGATGAGGCCTCTTTCACTCTCTCTGGGGCAGCAGCCTGATTTTGCCAAGAGCAGTCGTAGTTGGTATGGTCAGAGTTATGGTACCTACCAGCTGGATCTCATGAACCTGGACAAATGAGACTGGGTTCTCTTAATAACATTACGTTCCAGGGGCAGTAATTTTAAGGTACTTACCCTAATTAGATACACTCGGTGTAGCTATCTGAGATCTGTTCCTGATGGGTAGAAATACTCTCTAGGTCATTAAAGCCCTTTCAAATGATTTTTATTTTCCTTTTTGTTGTCGCCTAAAGTTTGATGGTGTCAGCCTGCTAATCCTGCCTGACACTCACATGGCCTCCATTTGTACCTGTGTTCTTCTAGAATGGCAGAGCTGCAGGGACTGATGGAAAGATTGGAGCGGGCAGTCAGCCGATTGGAGTTGCTGTCTGCGGAGTCACACCAGCCTTCTGGGAACTGTGGGGAAATGAATGGTGTCAACGGAGGTAGGGCCACAAACCGTTGTCGTTACTGGTCTCTACGTGGTTCACTTGGTTTTGTCCCTGTCATTTATTTCTCAAGAAATATTTCTATCGACTTTCTTTGACTGCCTCACTCTTTCCTTTATATGTGACCATGACATTAACCAGATGCAAGCAATCCCTGTAAAAGAGAAGGGGGAAAAACGTTTCAACCCACAGTCCACAAAAATCACCAGTATCTCTGCCTGTTAAAAGCATAATCCATGTGCCAAATATCATCATGCTTTCATTTTAGTGTTTATACTGCTGTTCCACAGTCAACGACTTAAATATATTATCTAAGTAATTATCGAAAAAGAAACTAATGTTCTCAGAATGTAAATGGGAAGGAATTATCATTCTGTAGATTTTAATTTTAAAGAGAACAAGTCATTAAATTTAAGAACTGCAGTTTTAAAGGAAGCCAGCCTGTTGTGAACCCAAATATCACGTTAGTGTTACATGATCACATCACGTTGTTTTACCTTTGCCTGTTCCTAACCAATATGCTTTTAAAATTATATGTGCATACCACACTTTTAAAAAAACATTTTAAAAATTATATGAGCAAATATAAAAAGTTAACTATTTCTTTAAAATGATACCATGTATGGCAAACTCTCTAAATTATCTACAGTAGTTTTTCCAATTCTTGTCTAAGGTTGCAGATTTAGCAAATGAAAATACAGGACATCCAGTTAAATTTGAATTTCAGATAAACTACTTTTTTTGGTATAAGCGTGTTCCAAATACTGTATGGGGTATAATGTATGGTACACACTTATTCTAAAATTTTTTCCTTGTTTATTTGAAATGCAAATTTAACTGGGCTATCTGTATTTAATCTAGCAAGTCTATTCTTGTCTCACATTCGTTTCCTCCTTATCTGACCCATTTTGAATCCTGTCAGACTTTTAGGGGCTGAGAAAAGCCTTAGGAAAGAGGGAGCTTCAAACAAAGCTTTGACCAGGCGAGATCCATGCTGGAGCTTCTAGAATTTCAGGCATATTTGGAGCTGTGCCTTGTATTACATGCCCTGGGACAGAAATTACTGTGTGAGCACAAATGCACAGGCCGGTTTTCTTTTTCTCCTGAACATAATGAAAATTAAAATGCTTTGAATGAATTGAAAGGGGGTGTTATTTAAAGGAAGGCTGCCAGGGGCCTGTAAGTCTTTTTCCGCATCAACTGAGACACATCTATGATTTCATTTTAAGCCTCTTTTTGTTAACTATATGGTTGGTCTAAGAGATTCAGTAAACCTTATTTGTAAGAAAATATTTTTATGTTCTCTTCCGTAACTTTGTTTCCTTATGACTTTGGCATCCAGTGAACAAAAGACATTTCTCTAAGATGGCCAACCACAAATATAAAACCTACGAATACATAAAATAAAATTAAAATCCAATTCCCAAGAGATCGTATAGTGTTGTTGTGTAGTGTTGCTGTGTAAGGCTGGGGGTGGGGGAGACCTCCATAATTTTAATTTCATTTAAAGAGCTACGAGACTGCATTTTTAATTTTCTTTAATAAAAAAAATCTAGAAAAATGAATAAGCCAAGCAAAATTGGAAGCCATAATTAAATTACTTAAATATTTAAGCAAATATTTTCTAATATAGCAAATCATTCCAAACCAGTTATTAAACCGAGGTCTTTTAAAACAACTTAGCTAGAAATTTATTATCCTACTTAAAATTAAGTAGGGTAATTAGTAAGTAGGATAATTAGTAAAATGTTTGAATGATAGCCTCCTTAAAACATTTGACTAATCTTAAATAACATTGTTTCCATTTCTTCTTAATTAGTAAGCTTCGGTAATTTTCTAAATTCTGTTTTTAACAAAACCTTAGAGACAACTTCTCGCTTTAAATATAAACATCATCATTGCAATGATGCTATAACTAAAGTTAAGTTTTTCTTTTATTTTAAAAAGAAAGAAGGAACTCGATCTATTACAAATCCATTATATGCACAGATCAAAGAACCACCTTCTTATGATACTTGTGTTATGATGTTTCAGTGTGTTTTGTTTTCCTCCTGACAATCAGATAAATTTGGCTCAGAAATGGAAGAAATTTTTTTGCATGCCTGCCAAGTGACAGGTACTATGTTAAGTTCAAGTTCTAATCCTCCAGAATCTTTGGTCTCCATGCATTGCTATACAGGGCCGAAAATGCCTAGACTGAGGGCTGCTCAAAGGATCAAGCTGGGGTGAAAGACAGGTTATTAAAGGCTTCCTGGAGGAGGTGTGAGCAGAGCCGAGAGATGAAAGGAAATTGTAAAATACTGCCTTTTATTATTATACCTTCTTCTGGGTAGAGGGTTGTAACATTTCTAAAACTTTCCACCACTTTAAATACCCAGCAGAAACCTCTCAGGCTTTTTCCATAAGACTCTTTTGGATGGTTTATCTGTTTCCGGATGGATCCATAAGACTCTTTGGGCTTGTACTCCTTTTATGTTCTGGAAGTTGGTACATACTGTATTTTGAACTTTAAGATAACTCAGTCTAACCTTGTTAGAAGTTAGACTAGGTACAGAGAGCTGTAAACGGTATTTTCATCACTCTTTGGGCCTGTGGAAATGGGTACTTGGAAAAAAGGGACAAAGAAGAAAACTTAATATTACAGAGTTATGAGTTAGATATTTCTATCCTATATGAGAAAGGGAATCCTAGGTTTTGATTTGTATTTTAATAACCTATAGTGCTGTTTCTCAATAATATCTTTCTCAATATTAGGGACATAGGAAGTCCAGGGCTTAGACAAATATTTTTCTGTGAAAAATGCAGAGCACACCAGATTGAGCTGTTGTCTCTTCAGCTTTTACAGTTATTTGGCAAATCAAAACTCAATCTATATCACCTCAGCAGTCATTTTCATACCCACCATCACCACTTCTCCTCCCTCTGGAAGTGAAGAAGGAACAAAATATGTAACATCAGCTTTCTTTTCCTACTTGCCTAGAGTCTGTTATTACCTTTTAATTTTCCTGGATAGCATTTGTAACTGGTCTGGTCAGTAAGAGAGAAAGTATGCTCGGCTTTGGATTAATAAGGTTTGGTTCCGTTTTTGGGTCTGCTCCTTATTTGACAGATGGCTTTGGTCAAGTCACATGCTTTTTACTAAACTACCAGGAACTAACAACATATTCTCCTTCCAAAGGTGTGGCACCCTCGGTGGAAGCTTTTGATAAACTGATGAACGGCATGGTGGCTGAGTTTTTAAAGAAGAGTAGGATCCTTGCTGGTGACGTGGAGACACATGTGAGTACTTTCCTCCCCTGTTCTATGTGGAAAGGATCACTACTATTAAAAAATAATAATAAATTAATTTTTAAAGAAAAAAAGTAATGAGGATTAGTAAAGATATTGAGAGATTGGAATCCTTGTGCTCTGCTGGGGGGAATGTAAAATGGTACAGCCAATATGAAAAAGAGTATGGTGCTTCCTCAAAAAATTAGAGATAGAATTATCATACAATCCAGCAGTTTCCCCTCTAGATATATACTCAAAATAATTGAAAGTAGGATCTTTAAGAGATATTTGTACCCCTACACTCATAGCAGCGGGATTCACAATTACCCAAAACACGGAAGCAGCCCAAGTGCCTGTGGATGGGTGGCTGGGCAAGGAAAATATGGTTCATACATATAAGGGAATATTATTCAGCAATAAACAGGAAGGAAATTCTGACACATGCTACAACATGGATAAACCTTGAGGATATTATGCTAAGTGAAATAAGCTGGTCATAACAGGAAATACCGTGTGATTTCATTTATGTGAGGTACCTAGAGTAGTCAAAATCGTACAAACAGAAAGTAGAATGGTGGTCAACAGGAGTGGGAGGAGAGAGAAATGGCAACTTATTTCGTGGATATAGTTTTAGTTTCGCAATGCAAAGTAAACTTCAGCAAAAAATTCTGGAGCTCTGTTTATACAACGACATGAATATATGGAACACTACTGAACTACCGTACACTTAAAAGTAATTAAGATGGTAAATTTCATGCTATATGTATTTTGAAAAAAAGTATAACTTTAAAAAAAGTTATAGACTGATAATCCATGGATTGGTAGAAGGCTAGTCATTTTTTGAATGCATTTAGTGAAAATCTAAAATAATAGCCAAACTAAAAACCTAAAAGAAGTTTATCACCAGGTTCTTCTTGTTTATTTGTCTTTGTTTCTCACAGAGGATTGAATTCCAAATCCATCTGCTTATAGATTTCTCAGCAATGACACAACCCTGGCAAAAACATTTTCAGTACAGAGTCACAGAAAATTTGATTCTTGAATAAAGTTGTGGTTTGGGGTTAAAAAAAAAAAGTAAAAAAGGGATTCTCTTTTGCTCAGTCCCAATTAGACATTTTATGCAACATCCAACACCGGTCTTCCAGGGGATTTGGTGACTGAAGTTATACCAGAGGTTCCAGGATTGTAATTAAATAGGTGCTTATCTCATCACATTTGCAATGAATTTGTTTGCCACATCTAAGAAAAATGGAGATTATTCTCATGACCTCTGTTTTTATTAAATATTCCTGTTGAAATACCCATTGGCAAAAGAGGGGAAGTTCTGACATATATGAGTTTTAGAAAAGTCTGTAATAAAACATGTTCACTTCAAATATGTCACAGAGCTCTGTAATTACTCTGCTCTGTTCTTGAGCTTAATGTTTTTGTTTACAAGAGACCATGTATGCAGTAAGATAGTGGATGAGCTTCTTATATTCTAAGGCATGATAGCACCTGAAAGCTAACATACAAAATGGAATATTACCCCAATACACTAAAAGGGATTTTTGAGTGATTGATGAATATTTACTCTCTTGAAGACAGTGACAATAATTATTGTGTCATTATTGTTAGTATTAATTAATGTTGACATTGTGCTTCTGTATAACTCTTGTTAGTAATATCATAAAATTATATATAGGAATTTTTTTACTAGAGAATGAGGCCTATAAATAAGTATATTTAATTTTATTTTAAAAATGTAGATTTTGCATACTAGGTCTCTTCAAATTGCTTAATAAACAGTTCCTTTAAATTCTTTTTAGGATAAAGTTGAGTTATAAATAAAATGTAGCTTGATTTATATTGTTTTTTTCTTTTCTCTACTTAGTAACCTAAAAGCAGTGTGACTCAAAAGAAATAATACTCTCAAGAATGGATATATAATACTTTTTTAAAAAATGAAGGAAGGCAGGAAAGGAGAGAGAGAAGGAAGGAAAGGAGAGAGAGAAGAAAAAGAGAGAAAAACACATCATCTGAAAGTTTAGACTCTGATTCTACAACACAAAGAAAAAGTACAGACAGCTATCATCCATCTGCACATTATTTTAATATATCGAACAAGTAGTTTATTTTTTCTCTCTTATAGAACCATGTGTCATTGACATTAAGCTTGCAGCTGCCGCCTCTCACATAAGCCAGTAGTGGGGGTTGAACTTTGTTCCAAGAACACACCTGTTGCCTAGAAAAAAAACCTCACATACCTGATTGTGTAGTATGGAAATCTGAGAATGACACAAATGTGCATCATGTTAAATCCTGTCCCTGTGTTTAAAAGCTATTTCACAGATACTAATAATGAATAAGGGCAGTCAAGCTATGATTTAACATCTGTCTTGATGTGTTGGCTGCTTGTTGGGCTTAATTAACTGAACATTCAATAGCCTATTGACAAAACAGACCACAAAAAAAGGGGTGAACTAATAGCTACAATTAGGAAGCTCTGCTGAATCGACCAACATAACAGGTTTAGCAAAGATTAGATCTTGTAAAGCCTTCTTATATGCAACATAAACCAAAGGGCTTATTTAAATTACTCTTAAACCTTGGAACACTGACACAACTTGCACTCCTTTTAAGAAAGAATAAACAATGCATCATTTTATAATAGATGTTTGGAGTAAATATAGTCCTCAATGTCACAGGAAAGGATCCTCTAGAAACTGGGCGTGCTTAATACCAAGCCCTTTGTCAGACATAATTTATCCTTAAATGAACAAATGTGAATTTTTTTTGTTTACAAAGCTGTCCTGTTGTTTTTCATGGTATATGGATCTACTAAATCTCAAGTCTATTTCTAAATGATTTGACAATTATGAAACAGCTGCAAATCATATAGCTCTTCCTAACTCAAACCCTATAGCTCTTCCTAACTCAAACCCTTTTATAGAGGTTACATTTGAAATGTTTCTAGATGTCTGGAACATTTATTTATTATTCTTGATTAAAATGGATAAAAAAGAAACACTCTCTTATCGTTTAATAAAAATGACAGAACCATGATTTAAACAAAAGGGTAATAAATTCAACTGAAAAGTATAACACACTTAAGCATGGTATGATTAAATCGCACTGCACTATTGCATTCTCTGACTTTATAAAGGATGGACCTTTTTAGATAATTGCTGTAGCGTCACTTTTGATGGGTCATCATCACTATTCTAGAGTTCCTAGTCCTTGCCATTTATTTAAACCATCTACAAAATGTTTTGTTCATTTTATACTGTGCTGGCTTGGTAGAGTTCAAAGAGTGGCAAAATTAGTATTTTCCTCTGACTAGCATTGGCAGTTTGTATTTGGATTTTAGAGCTGGGTCTGCTTTTTACAGCATGACCTTGAGTTAGTCCCTTAACCTGCTCAGTAACAAGACTGGATGACCTCACTTCCCAGGGCCTTCCGGCTCTCACAACCTGTTTGATTGAGTGACTCACCCGCTGTCTCAGCATTAAAGCATGAGGGGGCGATTTGGTTTCCAGTTGAAAAGCTTGTGATAAGGCAGCATTATCACTATTATAAAAAGCATCTTGGACTACGCCTGGGAAAGTACCTCAGTCATCTGAACATGTGAAGCAAGCAGAAGGCAACATGTCAGAAAGGGGATATACAGAACACTAACGATAAAATTCCACCCTCCTTTCCCATGATATATAAGGAAATCAGACTCCTTCGTGTAAAAAGACCTTGAGGTCTCCATGAGTCTGTCCTTCTTGGTCTTATAGGTTGTCTCTTCTGCTTTCACGTGGAACTTACCTCTGGGACAATTAATACAATCTCTGCAATAAATAACACAAAAATATGTGTTTATTTTACTAATTCTATTTGTATTCTTCCTTTGATCTTAGAAAACATTTATAAGTAATTTGTACTCATCTTAAAAAGTGACCATTTGCATTTTGGGTGCTTTATAACCTGGGACTACATAGAAACCCGCCTGCCCCTGCTAAGAAATATTATCAAGAGCACAAGTTTGGGATTGACTTAACAGAATAGCCAAATCTACACAGATCTCCCTCACTCTCTCACTCACCTTCAGACAAATTGTTCCTCCCATGAACTTCTGGTTTCCTGATAATTGTCTTCATTTGAACATTTATTTTTATTATAACTAGACAAAGAATACCTTGGCAGTCTCAAACCCAAAGGATCTGTATGTCTTTCATATTCTCCAAAAGGCAGAGATCCCCCAAAAAATGACTATGTAAAGAATTCTGCCTCTCGGTTTCATACAGGCTTTGAATCTCCTTTCTTACTGTCTTAGCCAGTTACAATAGTTAGAATTATTAGAGAGAGAAATACCTTAGAAATTATACATTCCAATATACAGCCCCTTTTCTTTTACTTTCTTTGACTTTCTTCCTCCTTTTCTTCCATCCATCCATCTTTCTCCCCTTCTTTCTGCAGAGAAGGAAACTGAACACTAGAGAGGCTAAGTGATATGTTAAATGGAACACCACGTCTTGATGTCAGAGCCAGGAATCTTGTCTCCAGAGTGTCAATCTGTTACATTGGGAGATGCCTGGCTGTGATTGGCTGGGCAGTTATGCCTCCCGACACCTTCACCTTCGTCAGTAACTGGATTCCTAGTGAGAAGCAAATGACACTTACCTGCCCTCTGCACTCTCGCTGTAACCGTTCTCCTCACCAAATGTCCACAATATAAGGAAAGGTCATTATGACAATTGGCTCAGGAACAAAGGCTGAGAGGGTGAAGCATTTCTGTAACTCGTGCCTTTCGTGTGTCTCCTCGGAGGAGTGCTGAGAGTCAGGGAGCATGGTGACCTCCAAGACAGATGAACTCTGTCCCTCATGGGTCTTCACTTCTGCCCCATTACATTGGCCTTATCTCAGCCTGATCATCATTCACTCCGTTGTTATTACCAAATTTGCAGAAGGTCATAGATAGATTAGTCTCTGTTATCATTCCTTCCCAAGAACGTGTAGAATTTTTATTCTCAGCATCGAACACATGCTTTGCTACCAAACATATGCTTTGACTAACAGCCCATCCCCTGCTAAGTTGTTGGCCTAAGTTGGAATCTCTCAGGTTAAGGTAATACCTGCCCTTTTTTTCCTTCCTGGACAGTATATGCTTTTGCTAAACTTTCATCTGAGTGCTTTTCTTTTGGCTCTTTAAAGGAAAGCTTCTAAGAAAACCTATGGAGTCTATTTCCTCTTTTGTTCTTTATTCACTGGCATAAGCAAAGTGGAAGATCCAAAATACACAGGCTTGCATTCTGAGCATGCCCAAGCTGCTGTGGGTAAGGGTAAGTAAGCTGGGTTACGCACCAGCAGGCACCTCTTGGCCTGCACCGGGGAGAAAATTAGATTACTGAGTTTCATAAAAATGGCTTTGCTCTAAGTAAAAGCACAGCAAGAATTTATAGCTCAGTCCATGTTAGGTGTTCCTGAAGGTAACCAGCAACTTTTCTCCAGAGATTTTTCTCCCCAGAACTACCCTTTCAGAGGATCGTTTCCCGTGTCAGAATTTAGTCATACTACCCAATGCTGCGAAATATGTGTCCTGTCCCTTTCCTTTGCCTGTTCCTTTTTTTCCTAGCTTTCCCTTCTTCATGAGACTATGACAATAATTTGAACATTTGTTGACATTTTCTACCTAGATTTCAGGATTATTTAATTGTTTGCCTGGAGGCTATTTCAGCATCTGAAAATTAATACATTGTAATGACCTCATTTCATTTAGATTATCTTGTTATTTCTATCCATGCACCCATCCCTACAAAAGACACACACATGCATGTGCACCATTCACATAAGAATTCTTCATGATGCTGTATTAGCTACATATGAGAAAAAAAGTTTGGTCAAGGATATGGGAGCTCTGACTCAAGAGTCACTCTGAGAAAGAAATGTGTTTACAGATTTGTTAGTGTGCATAAGGCAAGTACAAAATATGCTTTATTACCTTTAGTATTTTTGTTTTGTTTTCCAGTTGTAGTTAGATTGCAGTTCAATATTATAAGTTTTAAAATGTGATATTATACATTTTATAACATTTTGTAAGCCAGCTCTTTTTGCTATATCAATATAAGATGTTTTGGTTATGTAAAAGAAAACAAGGTATTCAATGAATTAATAATTTATCACTCCTCTGCATTTCCAATAGAATTCCTTCCCCTTTCAGAAAACACTTTGCAAATAAATATTTTAAATAGTAAGGTACTTGGAATGCTGATACTTTCAATTGCTTTAGTTAAAACAGCTTAATATACAGAAAAAGTAGTATGATTTATCTTTTTGGGTCCACTTGTTGAGTATTGAGGTTTATTTCAAGGTTCCAGAAGTATGCTGTTTTTCTCTGACCCTCTCAGTGTCTAGCACTGTGCTCATAGTAAGTGGTTAATAAATGTTTGCTAAATGAATGAATGAAAATGAATGTTTAGTGAATGAATCAACTCCTTAATGAATTATTGAATCAATGAATGGATGAATGTACTATGGCCGACAATTTGAATCAAACAATGTCCTAAACTAGCAGTTAAAATAAAAATCAAGGCCAGGTTTTAAGTAGTGAATTAGCAAGTGAAATACGGAGAAATATAGACTCGATAGATTTTTATTTCTCTCTCTCACACACACACACATACAGAAGAGTCCTAAATTTGTCATAGCCCAGACAATTTTTCTGGTACCTCCCATGTCCTTTTCATTCTCGTTCTTGTTTTGTAGTTAAGGAAAGTGAGCCATTGAAAGACTCAAGTTCTAAGGCAGCTGAAGAAAGCTAGATGAGAATTCATAAGTGATGTGAAAAATCATCAATAAATTGACATAGTCATTTCCAATAAAAATCCCATGAGCTCTTTCTGAAAATACTTTGCAAATAAATATTTTAAATAGTAAGGTACTTGGAATACTGATACTTTCAATTGCTTTAGGTAAAACAGCTTAATATACAGAAAAGGCAATATTTTAAACTGAAGGTCTCAATATATCCAAATATAGACAGTACCAAATTTTGGTACTTTGGGACTCCCACCCCAAAAATCATTTGTAAAATAGTTTCTTAAAACTTGGAAGACATTTGCCCATAGACCTAATGTAAGCAATGAGTGGTTTGGTTCCTATGCCAAGGTTCAAACAAGCATTACTCTGTGTGTAGTACATAGACCACTACCGTCCACAGAATCTTTACTAATGGTCTATCACAAGGTATGTACAGAAATTGTAAGACTTCAAAAAACTTTGATAACACTCCAACAGAGCAATTTTAAGTCTGTTCTATCTAGTAATTTAAAAAACCGGGACTCATGCTTTGTATGTCTGGTTTTCATTTCATGTTTCTAGTGAGGCTCTTTATTTTACCAAAGTATTAGTCTGTGACAGATGAGAAATTAAAAAGAAAAACCTCACCAAAGGTTTTTTTGAATAGCACTTATGTAATGCAAAATGCTGGAAAACATCTTTCCACTATGCTTAAAATGGATGCAAGGAAATAATAACAGTAAATGAAAAACAGTCAGTTATTATGAATACTGGTACCTGGAGGAGTATGAGCTTAATTAGAGAAAGACAAAGAAATTGGTGGAGATTTCTATGCAGATTATGCTTACTTTCAGCTGATGCTGGGCCTCATTCCTTTCTACTTGTGCTACCTAACATAGAATTTTTATTTTTCTTTATAAGTGGATATCACACTCCTTTGATTATATGGATTACTTTGGAATTCACAAGTGGGACAGAAAAATGCAAGAAAAGAGATTTTTCTAAGGATAATTGAGCAGTAATTGAAAGAAGAGAAGGCAAAGAGGACATATATACACTTAAAAAGATTCGTCTTATCAAAAATGAAGTCTGGACCAGTACTCATCTAATTGCTGACAGTGGTCATTTTTAAGGAGCGAACTTGCTAAGAATTTTTACTTCCTAAACATCTATGTCTTTTGCTTTTTACAAGTATGTGTTAACTCTTATCACCAGAAGAGAGGAAAAGGAACATTTGGTACTTAAAAAAAAATCTTTGAATCCAGGTATTGCCTGGAAGAGAGTTCACTGAGCACCAAAAGACAGACGAGAAAATGCAGGCACCAGGTGGTATGGATCCCACACGGCTTGGTTGTAGGGCACCTTAGTCTTCAGGGGTCCACGCTAGCTACACATTCATGGGGAGTAAGGGAACCAGTGTTTCAGCAAGGACCATTCACAGATTGAGTATTCATAGTAAAATCTCAGTGTAGATAAATTGATGTTGGGTGGACACAGTTAATGAATGAACAAAATCTGGTTCATAGCTAAATTTCGTCATCAGTAGAAATCAACCTTTTTTCTCTGCCTTATTTTCATTTTCCATATTAGTAAGAGAGGGGATTGTAAAGAAGGGGAAAGAGAAAGAACTAGTATTTATTGAGGGCCCATTATGTGTCAGGCATTTGGCCCACTGGTGACAGACATTGCTTCACTTGATCACTAGGCAAACACTTGAGGTAGGTAATGTTCGCGATAAAGAAGCCAAGCCTCAGAAAGCTAAGGTAACTCGCTTATGGCCATGCAGCTAGTAAGGGGTGAAGTTGGACTCTATCTAGGCCTATCTGAAGATCTAAAGCTTTCGGTTTCTCTACTACATTACCCTACTTTCCACCCATCTTAGTTCTTCATTATTGAGCAGTAGTTACTGAGTTTCTGTTGTAATAAAGGCCCTTCTATGTAGGAACCACTATCCTAGTCCTCAAGAACAGTATTACCTACTTGAGGACATAAGGCAAAGACATATGTATGACAGTCAAATAAGAGAATGGCTTAAATAACACAAGTGAAAGGACAGTGTTCAGTGTCACAGTGCATTCTGGAATCAGGAGTACCAGTTGTCTCTAATATTTCGGAGTGGTCTTAGAGCAGCCAAGTATTGTTTACTTGTATAGACCCAACATTCAGCAACCATGAAGAGTTCTGGCTTTTGCAGTCAAAAGATTTGGTTTAAACATGTTGATTAAAATGCTTTAGATTCTTTAAGTGTTAGAAAAACAAGTTAGAGATTTGGAAAGGGGCCAATCTGCCAAGTGTTTTGTAGCTAGACAATGATTGAATTTGAAAATGAAGTTAATTTAAGAGAATGGTTTCATTCAGAATATAAACTTGTAACAATATTCATACCTGTCAGAAAAGCAAATGGATTTAAACATACAATAGTGGTTTTTTTCCTATTCTCATGCCTCAAGAAATGTTCACTTTTTTAACTCTTTTAAACCTTTGATCTTCTAAAATATAAATTGCAACAATTCATTATTGAGAAGAGTTTTATGTTGTTTTTAAAATTATAGTGATTGTTTTTATATTACAAATTTTGCAAACTTTTTCTGAGCATTGTTTTTGTAACCTGCTTTCTCAAGTTAGACCATATGTTCTGGGTTCTTTCCATATCATTAAGTCATGGTCTACATTATCACTCATAATGACTGCATAGTATTTCATTGTATAGTTACAACATGATTGATTTGCACAATCAAAATTGTGTATAGGTGAGATAAATATACGACTATGAATGCAGGGCCCAGATGAGGGTGAGACGAGCAAGTCCCCGGGGTGTGACCCTAAGAGGGAACACACCTGAACTCCTCAGCAGTCTCACCCTGGTTCCGGCCCTGTAAGGATGGTCATCTAGTATTATTTATAATCATTTAAAAAATTAGTGACATTTGATGTTTTTAGATTTTCCCCTTTTAGAAATGAAATTGCAGTGCATATTGTTGTACAAACATTATTTTATAATTGTACAATTATTTTCTCAAGGCAAATTTCTAGAATTCGAAGTGTGCTAAGTCAATGGCAAGCATTTCCTAATATATATTGTGCCCCTTGCCCTCTCTCACACACACATCATGCTGTTTCATACTCTGCAGTATCCAAAAGTGTTGTAAGCTAGTAGGTGATAATTACCAACATGAAAAGTAAGAAATTTAGGGAAACAATACATGCTGTGAATGTGCATTAATATTCACGGAATTAATTGTTTAAAAATACTTTGCCCTCTGCTGGATGGGCAGGAAAATAAAAATAAAGCTATACTTCCCTATATAAATCATCCTTTTTGCAAAAGAAAACAATTCATCAGTTCTACCTTTGATCAATTTGACATACCAAAAAAATTTGTTTAAATTGCCTCTTTGAGGCTAGATATGACATGTTTTGGATGTAGCTTGTTGGTTGTTGAGGTCACTTGAAGTAGGACCAATAATGTCGCTGAGATACATAATAAATTTCAGGCATGGATATAGAAAGGACATGTTGGAGCTGTTCCTTAATGTCGGAACTGTGCACAATGGCTGCTGTAAATACTTATGAGAGCTGGAAGTTGCCAAGGCAACAGTCCTATTAGTGAAAACTAAACCTCTTTTATTATCAGTGCCTGAATGGTTATCTTTTTTATAAAATGTGGCTAGTAGTCTAATATTGACATTCTCAATTTACCTACTCATCTTTCCTTTCTAAACTGCAGAACTATTTAGCTCTATTCAATAAGCATGCCTCCTTTCTCTGCCATGAGAGTGGGATCATTGAAAAAAAAAAAACTGTCAACCGTAAAGGCAGTAAATATACTAATTTATAAAAATTACATAATATAAAGTTATTGACCTTCTGATATATGCTTTGGCTAAGACACAGCCTGAAATCAACTGGGACTTGGTTGGTATTTGAGCAGGCCAACGTCTTTAAATTAACTTGTCTTTATGATTTAATGGAGCATTGCCATTTTTTAAGTAAGTGGAGTGTGACATTACTGCTTCCTTTCTCTAGTGAGACTGTAAATTTAGACTCTGTAAATGTGTGCACACTGGAAACTTCAAAAAGGCAGCTGTGACTGAGTCATAAGCTTTAGGGAACCCGGTCGTCTTAAAGAGCCAGAGAGCCATAGTAAGGGGAACGATGGTCAGAAATGACTGGGTACCAAGTATGGTGCTTCCTGGGTTCTGGAGAGAAAGAAATCTTTTCTTCAAAAAAGAATGTCTTTCCCTGTTTTATTATAATGCTTCTTGTGTTTTGTCTAGCTAACCAAATGGGAAAACTTACCTTTTCAGTCATGGTTATCAGACATTCATTTATTTTAAGATTAAATGTTATCTGTTTCACACAACTAGCACCTTATCACTTATTACTATTCACACTCACTAATCACTCTCTGTGCTCATGATTCGTTTCCCATGGTTTATACCTGGTAGCACCTAGGCACATAACATAGGTACTTAGGAAATGCTTTTAGATTATGATATTAAATGATAAACTTCTATTTCACTCAGTGACATCTTTTAAATAATTTTTATAACAAAATTTGAATGTTTGATATAGAAAATTTTAACAATAAATTTGAAGAAGAGAACAAAAATCACTTATAATCCCACTACTCAGAAATGACTGCATGGCTTATTTATTTCGTAAGGACATTGTTCAAAGTTTTGTTTTCTCCTCAGTAAGATAGAATCAACACTGTAATTTGTGCCAGCCATATGTATAAGACAAGTGACGCACGCCAAGTACTGGCAGGATACGGGTAGTCCAGGTGAGCTATTAAGATGCTCACTAAAATTACAGGGCCAATTACAGTCCAGGTAAAGCTGGATGCTTCTTCTGTGTCACTGTGGCAGTTCCATGTTCAAGAACAAATAGCAGTCAACCTTATTTCCCATTTCTTAACTCTTAGGTTTAGACTCTATTGCTGACAAAACAGTTTTGCCCTCAGAACAACTTTTAGCACAAGCAGATATGCCAGTTTCTTTAGTTAATAGTAATTCTCACTTCTTGTGACCTTTCCTATTGGCACATTGGGAAGAGGGAGAGCTGTTTCTCAAACTTATCAGGCAAAACTGTAAAAGTCCATGGGAACTAAATAAGTCCTAAAGAAGAAGCATTATGTACTTGTATATTTTATTCTTGGCTGTGATGGCATAAAATGGCAGTTTGGGTGTTGCTTTAGTTCCCCAACCCCAACAATATTCTGAAGTACTTCCAAGCATCCCCAGATAAATATGATAAAAATAACCATAATAAGCACAAAGAATAAAATCTTGTAGTAAGTATAAAAGCATCTTTGGAGAAGTTGCCATTTTGAACATTCCAGTGTTTAAATTTTCGAACACAATGTTTGAACAGAAACATTCCAAGTAAAAATAGTTTCACATAGAGCCTCTTAGTAACCTCTCATCATCATAGTCACACCATCCTTTCCACCAGATAACTAACTTCCCCTAAGCCCTTTCCACATAGATTTGCATAATCTCCACACCTGCACCTTATCCACAGTCTCCACATACATACATCAAAGGCAGGTAACAGGGAGATGCTCTGTCACCAAGAGGATAAAACTGGAATGGAAGTTCCAAAATTCGGTCTGAATACTTAAATGGAATAAGTTTATTCTCATTTTTTTTTAAATGGAGGAGGGACTTCCAGTTTCTGGTTCCATATGTAAGGAGCTTGGAGATTGCCACTCCACCCTAACAACAACTAAAAACCTGCGCAGGCTGAAAAACAACAATTCTTCTTAGATCCATAAGAAAAAGCAGGACACAGGGCAAACTGCTGTCCCCAAGATCTGAGAGACAGATGAATACAGAAATTGCATCGTTCCGGAGCAGAGACTTATGAGGGAAACTGCCACAGGAACCAGTGCTGGGGTAGGAAAACCTGACCTGTAATTGACGAATTTTTGAAAGTTCAGCGTGGACAACTATGAAAGTGAAGAACTCCAAAAGCAACCAGTCATGAGGGAGGGCTGGGTCGAGGGTGCTCCACAATATTGTGAGATTTACCTCCAGCAGCTTGATCAGGTTTCCACAATAAATAATGGGGGTGGGAGGGGAATCCCCTCTGGCTTCCAGTAGAGCAAGGGAAGAAGAAACATTTTGAAATAAACCAGAGAATTCTATTCTTAACAAGGCCTGTCCTCACAGGAAACTAGTTAACCAGAGCCTAACCTGAACTGGGGGAAGGAAATACTCAATTCCAACTGGCTCTAGTCTTCCACATGGGGAAGGAAAATACCCAAGTCAAGCCCAATACCCATCCTTTCGTGCCTGAAGGGGAATTAGAAAATTGAGAAAGACTTGTGAAGTTCATAGTCCAGAGATAATAGGCTTGCTAAAAGGCTGAGGCCTAATCATAGGACTAAAGTACACTTCCCCTCCCCTCACACCTCAACATCACATTACAAAAGTCCTATTTGCAGCAATTTCTTTTACCCAGTACATCATGTTCATCTATCAAGAAAAAATTACAAGGCATACCAAAAGGCAAAAACAATTAGAAGAAATAAAGCAAGCATCAGAACCAGAAATGGCAGGCATGTTAGAATTTTCAAACTGAGAATTTAAAACAATTATGAGTGATGTGCTGAGGGTTCTAATGGATAATGTAAACAGAATGCAAGAATACATGGGCAATGTAAGCAGAGAGATAGATGTAAATAAAGAATGAGAAAGAAATGCTAGAGATCAAAAACACTGTAACAGAAATGCAGAATGGCTTTGACAGGCTTATTAGTAGACTGTACATGGCTCAGTCTCTGAGCTAGAGAATATGTCAATAGAATCTTCAAAAACAAAAAACAAAGAGAACAAAGACTAGGAAAAAAAAAAGGAACAGAATATTAAGGATTTTGTGACAACTACAAAAGATAAAACATGTATAATGGGAGTACCAGAAAGAGAAGGAAAAAAGAAAGGAACAGAAGAAATATTCGAAACAATAATAACTAAGAATATTTCCTAAATGAATGTCACACACCACACCACAGATCTAGGAAGCTCAGAGAACACCAAGCAGTATAAATACCCAAAAAGCTACACCTCCGTGTATCATTTTCAAATTACAGAAAATTAAATATAAAATATTCTAAAAGAAGCCAGAGGAAAACAATACCTTACCTACAGAGGAACAAAAATAAGAGTTACATCTGACAGCTTCTCAGAAACCATGCAAGCAAAAAAGAGAATAGAGTGAAATATTTAAAGTGTTGAGATTGAAAAAGAAAACAAAACTATCAACCTAGAATTCTGTAGCCTACAAAATTGTTCTTAAAAAGTGAGGAGAAATAAAAGCTTTCTCAAACAAACAAAAATTAAAGGAATTTTTTGCCAGTAGACTTGCCTTATAATAAATGTTAAAACAAGTTCTTTAGAGAGAACAGATATAAGTCAGAAACTTGGGTCTATAAAAGAAAGGAAGAGCATCAACTAAGGAATAAATGAAGGTAAAATAAAAACTTATTTTTACATTCTTAATTGATCTAATAGATAATTTGTTCAAAATTATAAGAGCAACAATATATTCAATTTTGTGCACTTATGTATATAACATATATATATACTTATATATGCTTACATATCAGCGTAATGAAAGACAGCAAGGGACAGATAAAGGGGATTAAGATTATTTTGTTATTATGAGGTACTTAGACTACTGTGAAGTGGTACAGTGTCATTTGAAAGTGAACTTGGATTAGTTGCAAATGTATTTTGCAAAGTCTAGGGCAACCACTTAAGCAAGTACAAATAGAAGTATACCTGATATGTTAAGAAAGGAAAGAAAATGGAATCGTGTAAAACGCTCAGTTAAAATCACAAACGGCAGAAAAGAAGAGGGTGACAAAAATAGAAACAAATAATAAAGGCAACAAATAGAAAACAGAATGAATGTGGTAGATATTAAACCATCAGTAATCACTTTGAATTTCAATAGTGTGAATGAATGCAGCAATTAAAAGACAGAGATTGTCAGAGCGGATCAAAAACACAATCCAACTATATGTTGTCTACAAGAAACACACTTTAAATATAAAGAGATATAAATTAAAAATAAATAGATGCAGATAGATATACCATGCCAATTTTAACCAAAAGAGAGCAGGTGTAGCTATATGAGTTTCAGATAGAGCAGACTTCCAAGTAAGGAAAGTTATCAGCAATAAAGAAAACCTTTGCATAATGATTAAAAGGTCAGTTCTCCGAAAAGACAATTCTTAATACATATGCGCCTAGCAACAGAAGATCAAACTGATAGAAGTGAAAGAAGAAATTGATGAAGCTACTGTCATAATTGGAAACTTCAAAACCCCTCTCTCAGAAATGGACAGAAGATACATTGTCAGAAAATTAGTAAGGATGTAGTTGAACTCAACAATGCTGTCAATCAACCGGATATAAGGGACATCTGTAGACTAGCCAACAGCAGCAGAATCCACAGTTTTCTCAAGCTTACATTAACATTCACTAAGATAAATCATATTCTGGGTCATAAAACACACCTTAACAATTTTAAAAGAACAGATTTATACAATGTCTACTCTCAGGTTTACTAGTAGACTAGACTCCTAATAATTAACAGTTCAATGTCATTGTGGAATTGAACTAGAAGTCAGTAAGAGATTAAGCTATGCACTTTAAATGACACATGGGTCAAAGAAGAAATTTAAAAATATGTGAACTCAGATGTTGCCTAGGTTTTTCATGGTGATCTTTTAGCGGTATATGCAAATATCAAATCATCATGTTGTACACCTAAAAGTAACAATGTTATATTCAATTATACTTTGGCGACAAAGTTACTTCGAACTAAATGAAAATGAAAACATAAGATCAAAATTTTTAAGATTCAGTCACTGAAAGCAGTGCTTAGAGGACAATGTATAATATTGAATGAATGTATTAAAAAAGGAAAAAAGATCTTAAATCAGTAATCTAAGTTTCCACTTTAGGAAACTAGGAAAAGAAGAAAAAAAAAAATAAGTAGAGGAAAAATCAATAAAATTGAAAACAGGAAATCAGTAGAGAAAACCAAAGAAACCAAAAGCTGGTTCTTTGAAATGATCAATAAAATTGATAAGCTTCTAGCCACGCTAAATAAAGAAAAACGAGAAAGGACACAGATTACTAACATCAGAAATGAAAGAGAGGACATCACTACAGATCCCATGGAAACGAAAAGGATAATAAAGAGATACAGTTAACAACTTTACATCCACAAATGAACCTAGATGAAATGAACCGATTTCTTGAAAGGCATATCTGCCGAAACTTACACAAGAAGAAATAGACAACCTAAATAGGCCTATATCTTTTAAAGAAATTGGATCAATAATTAATAACCTTCCAAAAATAGCACCAAGCCCAGATGGGTTCACTGACCAAACATTTAAGGAAGAAATTATACCAATTCTCTACAATCTCTTTCAGAAGATAGAAGCAGAGGGAATACTGCTTAAGTCATTATATTAGGCCAACATTATCTTAATATCAAAATAGGACAAAGACATTGTAAAAGAAAACTACAGCCCAATATATCTCATGAAAATGCAATATATTGCAAAAAAAAAAAATCCTCAACCAAATATTAGCTATTTCAAATTCAAAATATATAAAGAGAATTATGTACCACAACTAACTGGGATCTATCCAGGTGTGCAAGGCCAGCTCAACATTCAAAAATCAATTAATGTAGCATATCATATCAGCAAAATTTTTAAAAATCATATGATTACATTAATAGATACAGAAAAGCATTTGACAAAATCCAACCCCCATTTATGACCAAAAAAAAAAAAAAAAAAAAAATCAGTAACCTAGGACTAGTGGAGAACTTTCTCAGCTTGATAAAGATTATAAAAAACCTACAGCTAACATCAGATTTAGTAATGAGAAACTCGAAGCCTTCCCACTAAGATCAGACATATGACAAGGATGTTCTTCTAACCACTTGTTTTCGACATTGTACTGGAAGTCCTTACTAACACCATTGGGCAAGAAAAGGAATTAAAAGGTATACAGACTGGGAAGGAAAACAAAATTATCTTTCATTACAGATGATGTGATTATCATCTGTGTAGAAAATCCAAAAGAATAAAAAAAAAAAAAACCTCCTGAAACTAATAAGCAATTGTAGCAACCAGTATTTTTAGAGAATTTGTTAAAAATGTAAATTCTTGAGTCCACCTCCAGAATCTGAAACCCTGGGCATGGGATTCAACAATCTGTTTTAACAAACCCTCCAAGTGGCTATAAGGCAGGGGTCCCCAACCCCCGGGCTGCGGACTGGTACTGGTCTGTGGCCTGTTAGGGACCAGGCCACACAGCAGGAGGCAAGTGGCCTGTGAGCTAACGAAGTTTCATCTGTGTTTGCAGCCGCTCCCTAGCGCTAGCATCACTGCTTCAGCTCCACTTCAGATCTTCAGGCATTAGATTCTCACAGGAACACCAGTTCCTGGTGCCAAAAAGGTTGGGGGACCACTGCTATAAGGTACATTCAAGGTCAAAAACTGCTGGTGTAAGTCTTCTTCATGGCTCTTAATATGTTAACCCGAGTACCTTCATAATCTGATTTTATAGGGTCAGTGCTCATGTTTATGTCTACAAAATTAGGAATCTTTAATCTTATTTTAAGCAAAATTGTGAAGTGGGAAAAATTTGTCTTTGGCATCCTATCACCTCTTTTTGTGGGCCCATTTTCCTGTCTTGTTTTCATCTATCAGGTCCCTCTTTATCTCTTCATTGGCTGAGACTCAAGGGACTTCTCCTCTAGGGTAGATTAGAGAGCCCTACGGAATAAGATCTAAAATTATAATATCTCTAATTATGAAATGTAGTACATTGGTAGACTAATTAGGGAAGAATGTGGGAGTGGCATTGACAGTGACTTTCCCAGGGCCCACAAATTGCACCTGATGAGCAGATGCCCATTCCCTTGACCTTAGTCAGAGGAGGAATCCCTTTCTTTCACTGTCTAGTTCTCAAGAAATGGGTTGATGCAATTTCAGAAGATCTGGAAACACCTTTGGCACAGGCCCCTGGCTGGATGCGTTTTGCGTTCCTTTGAGTCTTGCCTGTGGCCCTTTCTCACAGTTGCAGCCGTTCATTTTGTCATCCACATGGTACTTTGCAGCCTTTAACTTTCCCAGTGAAACAATGCAAAGCTTTTGATGAGCATGATCAATTGGTCTTCCTCAGGGAGCCAGCCAGCTCTCTCCTGAGGGCATTAGATGGAAATAAATCGTATTTAGCTGGTGTCTCTTTGTCCTGAGACTTGCTTTAAACTGATTACCGAAATTCATTCTACTCTTTTCCTTAGGACCACAGAACAGGGTGGCCCACAGACCTATCCATTCATGAACCCCAGTTGCCTAAGTGATAGTTGATAGAATTCAACCAAAATGCACGGCCTTGACTCTCACCAGAACTGTCCCTTTCCTCTCTGCACACACGTGCTCACAGGCAAATAGATGTGCATGTATATCCGCAAAGGTCACTGAGGCGCTCTGAGCCCTGCACATGTGTGATGGACAAACTCAGCAAAAACCTTCAATTATTTGTCGTTACTGAAAATCCCTACGTTTGGCTTTTCTTTCACAATGTTTTGAACTGCCTGAGTGAGCCAAATTCTCCCTTTCAAGTTATCAGAACTCAGCAGGTTCTGTAAATTTCCTCCTAATTAGGGCGCTGTCTGTTTGACGGGACTCATGGAACTTTCCAGAAGTAAGAAGCAGGTAGGTCAGAATATTCCAAAGACGGCATGAAACTCCTTTGAAATGTGGACCAGTGAGGTTAAAAATGAATGTGGTTTAGAGTCTGCTAATTATGCCCAGAGTTCCAGGGAGCTGCAAGAAGTGCACAACTGAAACCTCTACATAAGCAAAGTGAAAGGGAGAGTCGTAGATGTCTAGGTAGTCGGCCATTCTCTTTCTAACCTGTATCCTGATTATTGAATGAAAGGCCATTTGGAGGAAGAAACTAATTAATAAAATTGACCATCTTTGCTAATCAGACCCACCAGAAAATTGCTCCATTAGCAACAGGCTAAATGTTGTTTCTAGGGAACATAAAAAAGGTTAATGATAGTGTTCATCCTGGGATAACTACAAAAATATTGTTACCGTTACCTCTGAGCAGCAATTTTAACTGCAGAAGACTGGCAATACCAAATTAATGTTCCCACAGCAAGTATAATTCAGTCAACTCTGCACAGCTTTACAGAGATGAGGATAATGCCTCTGTATTATTGTTGCTGGGAGAAGTGCAGTTATTTTATTTATATTCAAGCTGTGGACAGCTGTATTCCATAGTCTTCTTTTTGGAAACGTGGTTGACAAAGTACTTCTGAACCACTGAAAATACATGTTTTGATACATGGATAAACATTCATGCAGTTCAGAATATCGTATCCATGAGGTCATAATGGCCTCTTGGATAGGAAAATTTGAAATATTCCCCCCAGCAGTATAATCCCAGCAAACAGGCTACTGAGACAAAGAGGAGTTAGTGTACTGCAAAATGGAAAATATACCCTCATTTAAACATTCATGAGACTTAATCAGTTATACTGGTGATGATTGAATTTGTGATTTTAAATAAATGGTCTACAAATCTTGGTTGGACTTCTAGTATTTTTTTTTTGCATTAGAAAAAATAAATCATCGGACAAGAAATAATGAGAAAAGTTAGAAGCAATATTAGGGAATTCATTTCAGTAAATATTTTAGAAAATTTGTCAGATATCAAAATGTGATAATGAAGTAGAATGACAAAAACTAGTCATTTCCCAATTACTTAACACATTTATTCTTGCAGCCCAGAAATATTGTCTGATATTGACACTGGTATCAAATTAACCTAATTTTATTGCTGCTTTTCTAGTTATCTGTTTGTGGAATAGTATTAAGCTGATTCTTACCTACCTATCAAAGAAGTGAGTTGTTATCCAGGATGACGGAGAGATAGAAACTGCCCCCAAACACAATGCAAAGCTAACAAGGAGGAGATTAAGGGTGAAATCAATAAGTTTATGAGTATAAATTTACAACCAAATAAAACTAAATCAGAATTTTTCCCTTCCGCGAAATGCGGGGAAAGGGTGTCAAAAAAAAAAAATCAGTAATAGTAACCAAAAAAAAGCCATAACCTAAACTAATATATTTCAGTAACTGCTGGCTGAACAGCTTTTAGTTCTAACTCTGCCCCTATTTTCCATCCCTTAAAGACATACCTTAAAAGAAATGAGATCAGGAGAGGAAAATGTGAAACAGGAAAAGGTAGACATACGGCTGCTTCCCAATGCAGATGTAAAGGTTCATGTGTGGGCTCTGAATTGGATAAATAATCTAAAATCTCATCTCCATCAGGATGGCCTATGTTCCAAGTAGACTGAGTGAATTCTGGTTTAGGACATTAAACATAGTCCCAGAAGAATGAGCGCCCAAATTCTCAAAGACTGGACAGCTGAGCTCTCCCTTTTCCTGTGCCCTGTAAGAGTAGATAGAGCACAAGACAATTAGCCCTCAAACTAATGCTTGAAAGAGAAAATTAACTAATCTCAATATGGTAGCAAAGGCTTAACGAATCACCCACATGGCAGCTACAAATACTGTGTCAGAAAGGAACCTAGAGCTTGAGAAAGGAAAGACAGACTAGCCTTCAAAGAAAAAAAACTTAAGGAACAGAAACAGATTTCGCACAATGGCTTAATAAGAATATAATATATTCTTAGAACTTACTAAGAACGTATACGTATCTTTTTAAAAGTTTAAAGCAAGGTGATAAAACAGTAAGAATGAAATGAAAAGAAAAATTGAAAGTCTAACAAATCAAGAATAAAAACAACATTAATATAGGAATCATATATAAACAGAAATGTTAATGTACATGAGCCCCTGTTGAAAAACTGTTTACCAGCAATAGAGAAAAATATTCATATAATCACAGTAAATACTGATGACAGACAAGGAAATTAAAGGCAGAGGAAGAATCTAAAAGATATGAAGACATTGAAATATTATACAATCTGAGGATAATAATTGGAGACCCTGAATAGAGATTCTAACAAAAGAAACAGAAGAAATACTAAACAATATAAGAAAATTTCCCATAAATGAATAAAGGACCAAATCTATTCCAAGAAATATAGAATGAGCGAAACCTAAACATATCTCAGTTAAGCTCTTAAACTTCAAGGAGAAAGATGTAATTCTTCGGATATAAAACCAATTTCCTACAAGAGAGCAAAAGCCAATTTCCTACAAGGGGTAAAAAAACCAAGCTGGCTTCAGATTTCTCCATTGCCACATTTAGTGCTATGCTATATGAAAATGCAGAGAGACCCAAGGATGTTACATTCGGCCAAGATGTGGTTAAAACATAGAGGTTACAGGGAGACCTGCTTAAACCTGAAGAACTAAAGAAGCTGGGACTCTTTTGAAGAAAATACTTGATAATTAGAGTCCAGCCAATAATAATATATCAAAATAACTCAGAAGGAGAGGCATTATGGAAAAGTGACTGGTGAGAATCACAATGTATATTTAAATGTAGAACTAATATCTAAACAACTATGAGAATTAATCTTAAAGATAGAATATAAATACTATCAATTGGGCAAAATAAAAATATTAACTAAAAAACATGGAAGATAGAGATAGAAAGAAGAGAGAAAGAACTGAAGTTTTTCTCTTTCCCAATTGATTCCCGGTCAATATTGTCTAAAATTGTATCAGATACTTTAAAATGCCAACACACAATTATTTCAACTTCTTAATATTTTGTAATCTTTTTTTAACCTTAGAATGATCATTCAAGGCATAATTATTATAGTGCAGAAACTTTTATTTGAAGTTTATTCTCTATGCAATCATAATTAAAATGTATACTTTTTATTTTTAAAAATACACCAAGGGTATGGTCTCATTTTATAAAAGTCTCTTTACATATATATCTTAAAAGGAGGCTGCAACAATGTTCATCCGATATTTTAAAAATGATTATTTCTAGGTCATGAGGCATTTTTTAAAAACTTTAATTTTTGCAATGTTTGGCATTTAAAAAACATATTCTAAATGATATCCTTTGTGTTATGAAAACAACTGTGCAAATTTTTTTTCGAATTAGGAAAAAATGCCAAAAATGATTAATTGTGGATGATGTGAATATTTGGAATTATTTTCTTCTTGGTACTCTTATGTAATTGTTTAAATTTTAAAAATTAAAGAATTAATGAATAATAGTGGGTAGAGGGTGAGGATAAGAGAATATGATACCATGCGTTTGATGACATCTCCCCACACAACTCCTTTTGAGGAAATTCAGACCAGAGAGCAATGCAATCTCTTCCAGGGCCATCTTAATGAAAACAGTTGTAGAAGCTACTAGCTCTCAGTGAGCAGATCTTTATGAGGCTGGCTTAAGGGGCAATTTTCTTTCCACCAGAAGAGATAGTACAGCTTTGGGCACACTATGAAAGAGGACAGGAAAGACACTTTTTGAAAACAATTCCACTTTGGGACTCAGACTTTTGAATGGCTTTCTGGAGATATGATTCACATGTCATAACATTCACTCTTTTAAAGTGTACAATTCAGGGGTTTTTAGTATATTCACCAAGTTGTGAAACTTTTAGCACCGTCTAGTTCCAGAATATTTTCATTACCCCCAAAAGAAACTCCATACTCACCAACAGTCACTCCTCACCCCTTCCTCCCACCAGCCCCTGGCAACCACCAATCTACATTCTGTCTGTATAGATTTGCTTATTCTGGCCATTTCATACAAATGGAATCACACAAATGTGATCTTTTGTGACTGGCTTCAGTCACTCAGCATAATGTTTTTAAGGTCCACCCATGTTGTAACATGCATCAGCACTTCATTTCTTTTAATGCCAAATAATATTCCATTGTTTGAGTATATCACATTCTGTTTATTCATTCATCAGTTGATGGACACTCTGGTTGTTTCCACATTGGCATTATGAATAATGCTGCTATGAGCATTTATTTACAAGTGTGTGAACAAGTTTTCATTTTTCTTGCTGAATCATATGGTAACTCTGTTTAGGAGCTCAAACATTTAAACTTCCCTCTTCTTCTTTGTTCCCAGGCAGAAATGGTGCATAGCGCTTTCCAGGCCCAGCGGGCTTTCCTTCTGATGGCCTCTCAGTACCAACAACCCCAAGAGGTAAGAGTGTATCTTGAGAAGGGACTGGGAAGTGTAGGATAAAAAACAAGGAGCCACAGAACCAGTAACTGTGAGGGACATTCCCAAAATGCGATTTGTAACATGTAGATTCTATCTCTAATCCAGAGAATGGATTAGAACATTTCTTCTGTCTACATAATCTTATCATGGCCAAATTCACACTATAACAATTGACATCACCAGTTTAAAAGGTCAATTTATTTATATCATCTGTATCCTATTCTTTTTACTGGTCTCACAATCTTCTTATAATCAAGGAAGGGTTTACTACTAATTCTTAGTTCATACTTGGTGCTGCTTTGTTACTGAAAAGTGTTCACATCTGTCGTCGTCCTCATATTCTGTGTCTGAATTTGATGATCTTCTATTTCCTAAGTAGCATAGACAGGCTAAATTAGTGTGTAATGAGTAAAATTATTCATTAAAAAGTAGACCTGTTATCAGCATACCTTGTTAAATAAGAAAAAAATAAGAATTGTTCTTTTGACTAAGTATTCTGCATATGAATTTTGGTAACAACCATATAAATATAAGATAATTTAGTATTCATTATAACACAGTAGCCTAAATTGAATAGCTCACTTTGAATTCTAAAGCAGACTCCTGAAATTGAAAAAGTTGAGCCAATAATCCTGGGAAACTAAGACTTTGGCTTTCAGGGTATGAAGCTCTGTTCCATAAAGGGCCAAGACCTGAGACCCAAGCCCTCCCTGGAACAGTTGTTCCCAGCCCTGCCTGTGCAGTAGAATAACTCAGAAAATATTTTTAAATACCAATGCTTAGATCTTACTCCAAGAGGTTCTGGTTTAATTGGTCTGAGAAGTGGTCTTGGCCTTGAGAGTTTGGGGACTTATCAGGTGATCTTAACTTGCCACCAGAGCTGCCAACCCCCACCTGGATGGAAATTTTGTCTAGGAAAATGAGGCATTAGCACACAGCCTAGCCAAGCAGCTTTGTAGGGATGGAAATATTCTGTGTTCCACTGTGGATGCATTTCCTCCTCGGCTTTCTCAATCCCTGATATTTTTCCCCCCTTTTGCAAAAGAGAACAATGAAACTAGATCACGATGTGATGTATTCTAGAGACAGCCTTAGCCTGGCTTTTCTGTGATTAAAGCAAGAGGAGAGATGACTTCAGTGCATCATTAAGAGTCTCAGATAGAGGGAATAACCATGACTTTTCTTGTCTGGTGCCCTACGTGATCCCTTCTTTAAGCATAAAACAAAAGATCTCTTTCACATAAAAGTCGCTTATTAAATATTGGGTAACGAAGTGAATAAGTGAACAAATGAATGCATTGGAACTGTGGCATCCCAACCCAGAATGAGCCATGATCAGGGATAATGTGTGACTTAGCATATGGCTGTGCAGATTCTTGGGTACAATATCTGTAACTCCACCTTCTTATTCAACTGCATTCTTGATAAAAGAGAGAAGAATGAATCTGTTCCAGGGAACTCATACCCAGGAAGGGCATGCACTGGCAATGTTCCTTGTAGCTCTTATTACGTGCTCTGAGCATAATAAACCCCAGCAGGATTGGGTAAAGAAAATGCAAAGCAGTTTTTTGATGGTCACCTCCCTTTCTGTCTCCTCTATCTTTACCCAGAAGACTGTCCTAGTAATTCACTCAGTAGAAAACAGATATGAGAGGTCACCCCACAGTGGTGAGAATAGTCCATGGCTAGGCCTTGGTTTTCCCCATATACATTCTAGAAGATAGATCGTAAAGATTATCATAAAGCAGGTCATAGTTTCTTGTAGGAACAATGTTGTAATTGTCCACATCATCCTTGCTTCCTTCTTTCAGGAGAATATTAACTCTTGTAATTTTAATTCTCATTAATATATGGCAATGGTTCCCAAACTTTAGTGTATATGAGAATCATCTACAGGGTTAAGACACAGATTGCTGGGCCCCACTTAGAGTTTCCCACTCAATAGGTACTGATTGGGGCCCAAGAATCTGCATTTCTAAAAGGTTCTCACATGATGGTGAGATGGTGCAGCATGCTGGTCCAGGGACCACACTTTGAGAACCTGTAGTGTATGGATGGCTCTCACAGTTTATCTCTAGCTCAGATTTATTTCAGGTGCTTCCTATTTTCATTACCAGCTGCCTCTAGAGACTACCACTTCTCAAACTCTAATCTTCATTTGAATCACCTGGAGATCTTGTTGAACTGCAGAGTCTGGATCAATAGGTCTATTGTGGGACACAAGAGTCTGTAGTTCTAACAAGCTCCCAGGTGATTCTGCTGCTTGCTGCTGCTGCTGCTGCTGCTGCTGAGTTGTTGCTGTACTTTGAGCAGCAAGAATTTGTGTCACCACCTGAAATCCTCTGAGATGGGGCAGGGCTTGGAAACAGGCATATATTAAATATTAGGTGGGAAGAACCCTTAGAAATCATCTCTTGCAGCACTCAATCTAAAGATGAGCCAGGAGAGGTTCAAAGAGATGATAACTGGTTTACTCATTAGTTCCAAAGCTGATGACTTACCCCAGGATAACTCTAATGAATTGCCCCAGAAATCCCAGCCAACCTGCTTCACCACTGCACCAATACTCTACACTGTTGCTTTAAGCCAGAGTGCCAGCCTTCAAAGAGACTGCAGTAGAGGGTGACCATCAAAAAGTAAAAATTTTTTAGACTTATCAATCATGAGCAAACTGCCAGTTGAGCAAGGTAAACCATTAGTGCTACCGAAATTCAGGAAAGTAGGGATCTTGTATCAGGAAAGACATCAGAGAGAAAATAAAATGGCAATACAAGAGCAACAATACAGCTGCTTCCAATGTCATGTTAGTACTACAATAATATTAATAAACTCAAAAAAACTGCCCCAGATTAAACATGTTTTGGAAAATCCCATACTCTGTTCAGGAAAGAAACACGTTAAACCTGATTAAGCCTACGCTTTCCCAAGCTTATTTGACCAAGGAGGCTCTTTGTAGCGTGACACTTATTCACATCCTGCAGGAAGCTGGTGCACCAGTTTGGAAAATGAAGACGTGCACATTGCTTTTAAGTTGGTGGCAGGATTCTCATGTGAAAAAGGGCCAAGAAGCCCCCATTCTGTAAGTGCAGAAATTTTCAAGGGACCCTGGCACACTCAACTATCCATTTTTGATGGGCAGATATGGGGGAAAATATGTTATTTCTAATTTATGAGCACAAAAAATGAAATTCAGTCACACATTAATGACCTGGCCCTGGGGTCTAGCCCTGGGCTCGTTCCTTTACTCACCATTTAAAGTTCTTTTCATAGACATTATACATAATAAGAGCCATACTGCACAGTCATTTATAGGATTTATATGTCAAAATAAAACTGTCGAAAGTGTTTAATTGAATAGAGAGAGATGAAAGAAGGTTTTTTTTTTTTCTTTTAGCATTGAGACATCTCACATCACTTGGGAAAGATGTGAAACATAATCTTTTATCACCTTCACCATCAGTGAACCCAAAAGTCTGGCCTGAGCTAAAAATGTAACCTCCAGTAGACCAGTGCCCTGGATGGCCACCACCATAAGGAATGCCATCACCAGAGGTCTCCAGGCATTCACCCATGTAGGCCCTACCTCCTCCAGCCCCAGTTAATTTGCAGGCAGATGGGCAGCACTGGGGTGGAGGAGAACTGCCCCTGTCATACCATACGTAGAGCAGGCATTCCCCCTCCCTCCCATGCACACTATCCATATTCTCTCCAACATTTCTTATGCTGCTAAGACCAGGCAATGAAATCGTCTGCATGCGCATGTGTGCCTGTGTGTGTGTGCACGCGCGTGTGTGTATGTGTGTTTATGGCATTAACTGGTCCACAGAGAAAAATATTAACCCTAAGTTTCTAACTTCGGGAAAGATGATTTGTGGTCATTGACTGCCCTTTGGATTTTATTCTATTGAAAAGACTAAGAGTCAGGATTTTTATTCCTCTAGAAGGAGAGGTGAGTTTCTTCTATTTGTCTTTGTTTGGGCTTGTATTTTAAAAGGAAATAGTGCCTTCTCATGCATAGAGCAGGAATCTAAAACTGATTCTTGGTCCTTTCGTTTGTATACACTCTGGAAAATTAGAGAAGGAAGGAAGATGAGAGACTCCTTCTGGCCATTCCTTCTTCTCTGGATAAATATGCACGCCCAGCATAGCGCTATCTTCAAAGCATGCACTTCATAAGGATTTTCTAATGCATGGAGTAGTGATCTCATTTGTTATAACCTGTTACTCTTAAACTAAGCAACAAAGCCCCATGGCAGCAACCTTAGGACTTCAGCTTGGCACACTGAGAGATCCAAATTACTAGTGGGTATAAATATGTTTACGATTTTTATAAAACACATCAATTTGTGAGGGTTGTCAAGAGTAGAAACTTTGGACTTGGGCCTACCTGGATTTGAATCCTAGATCTTCTACTCCTTAGCTCTGCTATTCCAAATGCAAGAAAAACAAATTTATCTGTGCCTCCTAAATTTGAGAATCTGCTCCTTTTTAGGGTGACTTATGGTAAGCCCATGTTTCCCTATGTGAAATGGGAATAATAGTTCCTACTCCATAGAGTTATTCCGATTACTGAATGAGAAAAAGCAACAAGCATCATGTGACGGAGAAGAGTTTAATATTAGAGAAGCCCATCTGCGTTAGGAAACAGTCCCCAGTTCTCAAAGGCCTAACAGAGGAGACATTTTTTTTCTTGCTCACGTAAGGCCTGCTCTGTGTTTTTGGCTGAGAGTCTTCTGTATAGTCATTCAGAGACCCAGGCTTCTTCCATCTGGCAGCTCCTATCTCCCCTAGGTCTTCAACTATCAAATTGGGAAAGAAAATGCGGGATCATTCCTGAGAAGGTTTTATAAGCCAGGCCTGGAAGTAGTAGCATGTGTTACATCCATGGTCATTCCTAGCAGCAAAGGAGGCCAATCAACCTGTATGCCTGGAATGAAGAAGTCATAGATTTGGTGAACATGTAGCCAATCTGCCAGAGTGGGTAACTTGGTTTGGCGAAAATGAGGTCCTTTTCAGTGGAAATAAATTGTCTTTCTAAACATTCATGTGGGTTTTTCCAGGCTAATCTCCCAGTAGCCACTCAAAGAAGGACAAGAAAACTTTCAAGTCTAACAGCTGAATTTGTTTTTATTACACTAGGGTATATAGAGAAAAATATATAGATACATGTATACAAATATCTGAAAGTTTCTCTTAATTAGAGTGAGTTCATCTTTTGTGCCTCTGTATTGTTTTGCCATAACTATAAGGTATCATATTATTGTCCAATATTTTAAAATGCCAAACAGAATAGACACGTTACTTTGATCTCAGAGCATGCCTTGGGTAAATTACTAGGTGCCAGTGGCAGGTCTGGAAATTGTAAGAAAAAAACAAACGAATGAACAAAGCCAAAATCCTAAGTGTTTTCTTACATCTGTGCCCAGAAAATGTCACTACATTGCTCAGTCAGAGTTACTGAATCTTCTTGAAAGATGTGACCATGATTAGTGCTGCTAAGTTCTATTGTTAGGGGGCATATGACAGATAACATAATGCAAGAAAGTAATTTTGGCCCTAATGTAAAATGAAATGTGTGCTTTAAAACATCACTATAAAGTTGTTTTCTTAATACAAAGTCATCAGGAAAATATTCGGTTGAGTGACCGGTATTAATTATATGTGCTGAGCAAGTATTTTTAATGTATTTTAAATATATAATTCTATATTTTGGAAATAGAAAAGAAGAACTACAAGAAAAATAAAACATAAAAAGTTGTCATCCTCTGCATCATACTGTTATGTTTTCATTAAGTAGAGGTATTTCTGGTGGTCTGAGTTGACAGAGAGAGTTTCAGGAAGGAGTAGCTCTTTGGAATCTAACCAGTGGCCCACTTCATGGCCTTTTCCAGACTAACTCTTATGTTCCACTAATATGCTCTTGATACTGCTGAATGCGTTGATTCTCTTCACTACCAACTCAAAAGCACCCAAAGGCAATGCTTTTAATTTCTAGAATAAGAGTATAGGCTTAAGCCCAACTGAAATATCTACTCGAGTACAATCTATGAAGAGAAGGTAAAAACCGATTATTTACTGATACCTACAGGATTGGTTTTTGGAGGAGGATTTCATGTCGTAGGTGGACGAGTGATGCAAAAAGAAAGCTTTGCTTTTCTTATGAGCCTTTCCATGGCAAGAAAATTACTTTGGTAATTACACCCTGGCTAGCATGTGAAGGCTGGATATAGATGCTGGTTCACGAAGAATAAAGCACCAGGGAAGAAAGAAGAGGAAGAGGTTTGTGTGATATCATCAAGGTCTGCTTGAGTTGACAGCTTGAAGCTACCCAGGCAGTGCTGAATCCCAACAGGAAAGCTAATCATTAGTTTATCAGGATGCAGAGAGGAGAGTAATCAGAAAGGAGAGTAATTCTGTCATTCTTCTGCCCAGACTGTTTGCTTTAGCAACATAAAGCTGTGAATGAGCCTGTGAACTGTGACCATGGTTAGTAGCTTTATAGGTATTTAGAAACCCAGGACTATGGAGGCAGAAAGGATTTGCTAAGATCCTGTGCTGTTGGACATCACTCATGGTGACTTTTTTTTTAATCTGATAAGGCACATTAGCTCATCTCTCTTTGTGTAAGACATGAATTGGATAATGAATGGCTGCTCAAAGGAAGTGAGGTAGTTATCACACACAGGGGATTTGGGGATTATCTGAGGGGTAAAGGTTAATAAAGAAGGATAATATCCTTTGTTTTATCAACTATTTCATACGAAGTTTGCTACAATTCCAGACTGCCTTGATGGCAAATTCTTCTTAAAGGCTAGAGCTGTGTATATGGCTAGAGAGTGTTTCATTCTTTGTTTAGTCAAATGTTGGGATCGCTTCGCATTTTTAATAAAATAATTATCAACTATCGTTCTCTACTGTGAAGCTAAATGTTTATATGCTAGCTGCCATTAATCTGATATTTAAAAAATTCAGCCTGAATCAAAAATTAGTTTAAAAAGAAGTCACCGAGTCATTCAACAATCTTTTTAAAAACCAAATATATTTTGGCCTTTGATTCAGATTTGCTACTTGTTCATCATTTCGGCAGCCTTAATTTGGATCCTCTTTGCAGGACGTAGCTTCTATCATCTGTACGAAGCTGTATATGTGAAAATAGCAGACGGGGAGAAGGTAATTCCAGCTGCATTCCAGTCTGGATCCGCTGTCATAAATTACTTAGCAGAGGGCATGGTCCATTACTTTTTATGGTCATGTTCTATATTTGTATGTGCTGGGGGCTGGATCACATGACAGAACCATCATTTGATATTAGTGTTTATATGCTCCAACTAGTGAGGGCTAGATTTAAGCTTCACAGTGCAGTCCTTTTAATTTGTATATTTAGCTCTTAATTGAAAATGCAGACATTTCCTTAAGAACTAGAATTACAAATAATCCAAATAAATTTTACATAATTGTTTTTAGGAAAAGACAAGTACTGTATATTCCAACTAATTGAAATGCACTGTGCCTTCCAGAGATTTTAAAACATAAATTTTGTTCATGAACAAGTCAACATTGCCAGAATAATAAAGATCTAAATTCACGATTTTATATCTTCTAGACCCTCTCCTAACTTGAACGAAAGCATCTAACTGATGGCACTTTATTTTAAAGAAGATGTATTTCTCAAACTAATTGAAAGAAGAAAACATACAACCTTTTCCCCCTCTATTCTCAAGCTGTTTTTCCTCTATTCTCCACATTGCTCCCTCCAATTCCAGTTTAATATTTAGTTTCTAGTGGCAAACACCTAGAGAATGTACTTCTCTGATGATTACTTCTTTTCATTAACTAAACAGAAAAGAAATGTTCTTGTCAGGTTTTAGTGGATTAGCTGCTGTGAAGACTAGTGTTTCCATAGCTGGAATCGCTTATTAGATAAATTTGCCTGTAAATAGTTTCTTCAGTTCTTTGTTAGGCCCTATTCGCCTTACATACTCCAGCCCTCTTTAATTTCCTTGACTCCATTAATTTATTTCTTGGGGCTCTTTTTTAAGCAAACTTTTACTGGATGCCTACTATAGAGCATTCACAGCGTTTGGCACTCCTGCAACTATTATCTCATTTCTATGAGAACATACTTTGGAGAAATAGGGTCTGGGTGATGTTGTTTGTCACGATTCATGTATTCCTATGCTTTGCACTTTTCTCAACTGTTACCTTCTACAACCATTCAGACTTTTCTACCCACTCTCTTCTATTCAGTAATATATTAGCTATGCCTTCTGACAGTCTCTTTATATAGTAGTTTCTGTCAAAACAAAAATAACTTGTTTATGTGTCATGTTAGAAATATTCCACCATTATTTTTTGTGCATATTTTCCACCCCCTCAACAAGATTCTAAGAACTTCAGAGATCTTTGCATTTATGAAGTATCGTGATCTTAACTATATTTTATTCGTTGTCAAGTTTGACAAGAAGAGAGGCTTGGGCTCCTGATCACTTTTGGTTTGAGGAATAAAAGCTGGATGAATGGAAGAGAACAGAGTGAGATTACATTTTTGTTTAGTGATACTATTATCTTTTACCAAACAACAACAACTCAGAATTTGGGACAATATTTGGTAGAGATTGAGATATAAATTGAGGGTATAATTAACCAGTAAAATAAAGTCATGGATCAGGCACATAATTAGCCTTGAAAAACTATTCCTTGTGGGAATTTGGAAAAAGGAAGATTAGAGGAAGAACAAGTGAGTGCCTTCGAGGCTACCACAGAATGGTTCATTTCTGGATGTGAGGAGCTAATGATGAGAAATGATCACAGCCAGATTTGGGTGACAGATGTAGCTCAAGCCTTCAATGATTATATAGGTTCTGGGAAGAGTATGCTGATTAAATTCACATGAGCTGTGGAGAGCCAGCTGGCTTGATATTTAAGTGCTGTTGAAAAATGTTCCAATTAGATAGATTGTTCCCTGTGAGGAGTTTTCATGTAAATTGTGAAAAACAGTACTTTCTCGAGGCTGTGAAATTGTTGTGAGTGTCCAATGTCAGCCCTCTGAAGCTGATAATCACACAGTTAGAACCACAGAAACTTCAGTGCAGAAGAACCCCAGGCTTTATAGCTTCTGCATGCAGATGGATTCTCTGTGTGGAGTAATGGGCAGCATGTCACACAAATTGGATTTAAATGATTCAAACAAGAGTCCCATCATTTTCTTTGGCTGTAGTTATATGTGTACAGGATTCCTCTTGGAAAGTCACAAAATGGATTATATTTTCTTGAAGGAACAGGGATATAATTTGAAACTTCATATTTTACCAACTCGACAACACAGGCAGGGCAAACCACATCATAAAAACTAATATACAACTGAAATAGTATAATTATTTAAAATGGGAAAATGTGGCTCCAGGTCCTGTAAAGTGGTTATAAATATACTGTCTACTTTAACTGTGAGTCCCTAATGTACTCGAACTGCATATACAGCTCATAAAAAGTCTATATCATAACTTACCTATCTGAGACTGTTGAAAGCTATAGTAAATACTAATCAATAATGGCTTTACTTGACTTTTTAGAATTCGAAGGGTCTTTTTATAGAGATGTACTAAATGGTCCATATCCTTTGTTTAGAGAGTTGTGTTTTTTTATTTCACATATAAGACATATTTACCTTGATGTAAAATACACAGTTTATGGACAAGATAAGATAGGTTTATACAAAAATACCAAACCTCTGACCTCGAATCAGTATATAGGATGACATTTAAAATACCCTTATTCTCTTAGCTGTTTCTAATTATATCAGCTTAAATGACTATTACATGATAACTGATTTCTTTTTAAATTAAATTTATTGGGGCAACATTGATTAATAACATATAAGTATTGGGTGGATGGACAGTTTTATAATACATCATGTGTGTATTGATTGCATTGTGTGCTCCTCACCCAAGGACTAGTCTCCTTCTGTCACCATGTATTTGACCCCCTTTACCCTTATCTACCTCTCCTCCCCACCCCACCCCACCCCCAATTCATGTCTTTAAAAATACTTTTTGTGGGAAAGTGAGAACTCTTGGCTTTTCTTTTTCTCTCTTGACAGCCTTTTCTGGCCTGGACAGAGACTCTCTGAATCATTCTATGATTCTCTAATACTGAATGATTCTTTTCAAATATAGCAACCAAAGAAGCACAGCATTTAAAGACTTGATCTTCCTCAAGGATGCGTTTGGGACGGTTCTTTTGGTCCCGATCTTCTCAGTAGACTTCTCTTTGTTCTTCCATCTCCTAGGACTTAAAGGGGAAGGAGATTTGGAGAAGAGGAATGTGAGGAAAGGAGAAAGAAAACCATGTCCCCATGGGTTTATCACCCGAAAGGGAGGGAGGCAGTCGTGAGCCAAGCATGCAGCTGTGCACCGTAGAACCCTTTAGCATATGACTTCTCTGTGCTAAAAAAGATGTCAAGTGTTATTGCTCTTATTTTCTTCTTTGTGTCTTTGTCCACCAGGTGTAGCCTACGAAGTGGGGAACGTAAAGTGTAGGCACTAGTTAGTAAGAAGACAGCGATGAAGGAGTGGACCTATGATATACAGTGCTGCCTGTGCAGTTACTACATGTCATCAGAACACTTTAATTTACTTGGACTTATTTTTTAAATCTTTATTTGAGTCAGGTTACCCTAAACTTAGTTGTTTTCCCTGTATTAATGGACTCTTTACTTTCTTATGTTATCCCTGGCACCAAATCAATTTGATTGTTTACCCAGGTAGTGAGTAATCACTTATATCACTACCAGTAAGTAGCAGGGAGGGACTATAACAGGATATGATTACTCAGTACCTCCGAGCAATGAATGCCCAGCCCTGTGTCCAGTGCTCATAGTAGGTGTTCCACGAGAGACACAGTGAATAAACCATCTTAAACCAACTGCACTTGAGGTATTCAAGTTGATTAAGACCTTATCCCAAGATTACTTATTAAATGAGTCTCTGGGAACCTACTCTTGTTTTTGTGTTTGTGGAAACAAGTAGTACATGGAAAGTCAACCTCAATACTTTTTACAGTAAAAATCTCGAGGAGTCTGGAATGCATATTCTCTAACAAAGGGAGATTCACACTCAACAAGACCATTATGAAAGCCCTTAGCATAATTATCACCTGGCCTATAGATTAATTATGAACAAATATTATTGTCATTTCCACATAAATAAGGAATAAAGCACAGAAAGATTACTTGTTTGCATCTCTCAATAAGAGTGAAAGAAAAGCCAAGATTTTCCAATTCGGAGCATGAATGTATCACCTCAGTCTCTCTTTGGTTTGACATTTTTGTTCCTTTTTTTTTTTTTTTCATTAAATGCTAATTAAATTTCATTTTTCTTACGTGAACATTAAGATAACTGGCTTATAAGATCTCCAAAGCAAGTGTCACTACAAATTTCACCAATGAGCTGTTCATTGCTCTAAACTGTTTTATGTGATTTTAATCTCGTTTGGTTTTTTCTAAGTGGAACATTTTACTACGTACGGGTGGGGCCTAGAGATAGATTTATCTTGTTTAAAAGAGTTCTTTTGCTGAAATTGACCTGCTCATTTTCTTCACTCTTCAAGAAGCATAACCACTTTTACATTTTGTCCTTGATTTTTTTTATCTTGTTAAAAAAAGTGAATTTAAGAAATTCTAAAGGAAATAATGTAATGAACATTATACTTTAATGGCTTATATTATTTCACATTCCCTGCAGTTCTGCATCAAAGTACCTTTTCTATTCCTTGCATGAAACAACTAAATATTCACATTTTCTTGTAACCTAATCCGTATATATGTAATTTAATAGACATACTGTATTTAATAATTATATGTGACATGATTTTATTGGGCATTTTATTTTGAGTTATTTTTGGATAATCATAAATTCTTATCTTAATTCTTTATTCTAGTCTCCAATAAATTTTAGCCCATACATATAAAACATAATTTGTATTTATAAAGAAGAATGAGTATAGAAGACCATCAAACAAATCAGCCTTTATAAAGAGCGGTAACCACCCAATGTCCTCAGCTGAGTTTGGGGAGAAATCCTGAGGAGTTGGAGTAAAAGGATAGATTCAAAGGGTGAGATTCTAAAACAAATTTAAGGGTACAGGAGTTGGGCTATAGCTTGTCTCTTTGATTGATATTATTTATAAGAAAAACATTAATTGTATGATATTGCTTAAATAGAATTCAGTTGATACTATTTTTCTAATTTTATTTAAGTATTTTATAGGTATATATTTATTAAACATGACTTTATCTCCCTTATGTCTTAAATTTGGAAGAGAGATCTGTTTTTATCTTAAAAAATATTTCAAATTCTGTCATTTAGGTTGTTTCATATATTTGTTGGCTTTTCCTTAATTATTGCAATTTTCCATTTTGTCTCTATTCTTCGTTCAGTTTTGTCTCTATTCTTTGTTCAGGCAGGTCCTGAATAGAGATTGTCATGCAATTACTGATTTTATTTCTTCTTGTATTTTCTCCACTTTTCTTATATGATATTTTTATGTTACTTGGGACATAAACATTTACTCTTTTAGATAGGTTGTAACTTTTACAATCCTATAGTGACCCCTCTTTCCTTTTATTCGGAATTCTTTTTTTAATCTGATAACATTATAAGTATCCACATTTGTGTGACCTCCTTTTAATTTCTGTGGAACTTTTATCTAATCAATCATTCCCTTCTTTCTTTCCCCAGTGGCTCCTTCTGTTTAGTCTACAGACCAAATCAGGTTTCTCTCTCCTTTAAAACAAACAAAACAAAACAAAACAAAACAAATTCCTTGAGCACCCAAAACATCTCTCTTCTTCTCTTCACTGACAAACTTTTTAAGAACACTCTGTCCTCCCAGATTTCATGTCCTCACTTTCCTGTCACTTGTCAGGCTCCTGTCATCTGTCTTCTCTCCTTATCATTTTTCCAAAAGACTTGCCTGGTGCCCTGCTATCTTCCTAATTGTCCCGATTCCATTCAACCTCCTTGAAAAATCTTTATCACTGACTATCACCCTTCTCCAAGCTTTTCCTTCCCTTTTGAACTAAACTTGAAGTTGTCTATTTTATTTAATTTCTTTCTCTGACTTCTCTTCCTTCTTCTACCCCTGAAGTATACATATTCCTTCAAGATTTTATTCTTTATCATCGGAAGAGGACTTTCTTGAACCTAGGTGCTCCCTGGTTGATTTCATCCAATTCCATGGCAGTATCAGTCACCCCTGTGCTAATGGTGCCGACTGTACATCTCCAGATTCCAGGCTCTGACTCTCTAACCCAGGACTGGGCGCCCTATGTGAGTCTCAACTTCACTTTGTCTAGAACCACACACACACCTCAACCAAACACTGTTTTCTCCCCTGGTCCTTTCTCTCAACTGATGGGACCCCAGACCATCCTGTCACTTATACTGGAAATTCCTTCTTCCTCTTGACTCCTCCTTTGCCTTCACCTCTCACATCTAACCAGTCTCTGAGTCCTGACAACACCTGGACCACAAGAATGTATGGGATCTGAAACCTGTGCGCCATTCCCATTGCTCTAATGCGGAAAGGAAGAAAGAATGAGAGAGAGAGGAAGGAAAGAAGTAAGGAAGTAAGAAAGCAGGAAGGGAATGAAGGAGGGAGAGAAGAAGAAGAAAGGAATAGATAACTTAAAAGAAGGTGAGAAGTAAGAAAACAGAAGGAAGGAGAGAGAGAAAGAAGAGAGAAAAGAAGAAATGAGATGTCCTGCTTTTTAACTTTTTTAATATAAAGATATTACAAGCTAGCTTTTTAAAACACTGTGAAATGAAGAAAGGCATAAGAAGAAAAAATTCCACCACTTACTGACAAGCACAATAGGTATGACCCTTAGACTAGTATCTCTGTCCCAAATCTCCCTCTCCTCCAGTTTGTTCCCATTCTTTCATCATAGGTATTGTTACCAACAACAACAACAACAAAAAAGGAAGAAACAAAACAAAACTAATCTGGAATCCTATCCCGTTGTTTCCCATTGTCTATACAATCAATCCCAGAGATGGACTCTATAGGATGACATTTGAGGCCCTTTGCAACTTATTTCAGCATCTGAGTCCTCTCCCCAAAATTCCTCCTCTGCAACAAGCCCGATTTCTCAATCACATTGGACAACCAAAATTCTCTGAACATGTGTACTTTCATGCCTACGTTCCTTTGCTCATGTGAAGGATCGATGGGCCTGAAATCCTTCTCTTCCTAATCTATATATTTTTTTTATTTTAACAGATCTATCACATTCCATAATTTGATTAGCTATGCTTGGAGACAGCAAGAGCTGCTTTTTCCGGGAGCTGACAGTCTAATGCGGGCAAAAGATAAATCTAAACGTGGTACATTGTAGTTAAAACATTGCAATAAATGCTGAAGTTATGGGGGCCCCTAGGTAGCAGACTTAAACACTGCCTAGGGGCGGGGCTGGGGAAGTTGGAGGAATCTCAGAGAAGAGGCCCCGCGAACCCAGGCTTGCAAGATAAACAGGATTCAGGTGTGTGAAATTGCATGTAACAAATGGAAAAGCTCAAAAAGTATCTCTGCTCTTGTATTTAAGTGGGTTAAATCTCAGACTGTTCTCTCCCACCCCATCTATTAAAATGATTTGGTATTAAATATATTTTTTCTTTTAAACAACAGGTTGTTGAAATTTTTTTAATTCGGTCAATTGCTTTTTTGTTTTAATAAGCAAGTTTAGGCTGTCCACATTTACTTTTTGATACATAATTTGTCTTAAACTCAAGTAAATTTTTATATTTGTTATAGTCATTTACTGCTTTTTCTTTTCATTTTTGTTTACTGTGCTAGATTTTAAATTCTTCATTTCTTTTTGAGCTAGGCCAAAAGATAACTTTAACTGGTCAATTTGTTAACATTTTAACATTAATATATTTCATAAAAAACACTTTAATTGCTTCTTTTATTTCTATTCTTAACTAAATAAATTTTTATTCCCTTTTGGACCCAGAAGGAGCCTTTGTAGTTATTATCTGAGATTCTTTTGAGGTGCTGCTAATACCCAAAAGTTCTAATAATTTGTTTGCTAATTTACCAACAGTTTTCATTACTGATGAGAGGATTACTAATTAATCCTTGCTTAATACTGTAATTCATGTGTTTCTCAAGGAGATCTTAAAATCTCTTCTAGTCTTAATTATCTCCTACAGTGTCATAATGGCTATGAGTCTTTGTGGCCCACTGTTGGTATTTTTAGTTGGCCAATTGTTTTAAGTCCTCTAAGTCTTTGAAGGCTCCCCTGCCTTCAAAGAGCAAGGTGATCCTGTTCAAGTTCTTTTTCTCGGCTTTGTTGCCGTTTCTCCATATGGCCCTCCTCTCCAAAGTCTAAGGAGATAATAATTACATTATTATCATATATCATTAAATACCAACTTTCCTGATTTGTGATAGCTTTTAAGTTTTGCCTTTGTCTTTATATCTTTTAAAGTGATGATAGACAAGCATGTGAAAGAAAATTTGGGCATGGAAGTCACTCACCACTGAATAGATTTGTCTGGATTCTCATGATGCCTCTGCCAGAATTGTTCCCATTCAGTAAATTTTCTGTTCCTAACTTTGTGCTGAGCACAATCCTTTTCCTACTCCATCGGTCTTCCTAGTCTGCAAAGCTTGAGATTCGTTTTCTAATGCCTAGGAAATTAGTTTGCTAGAACTGCTGTAACAAAAAAACACAAATTGAGTGGCATAAACAACAGAACCTTATTGTCTCATAGTCCTGCAGACAAGAAGTTTAAAGTCAAGGTGTTGGCAGGGCATACTCCCTCTGAAGGTACCAGGGAAGGATCTTTTCCCAGGCTCTCTCCCAGTGATTTTCTGGCAATCTGGTATTCCTTGGCTTGTCGACACATCACCCTTCTTCCTGTGTGCCTGTCTCTGTGTCTGAACTTCCCCCTTTCATAAGGACACCAATCGTAATGGGTTAGGGGCCCACCCTACTCCAATATGACCTGATCTTACCTGACTACACCCGCAACACCCCTGTTTCCAGATAAAGTCACATTCTGAGGTACTTGGGCTAGGACTTCTGTGTATGAATTTGGGGGAGACATGATTTAGTGGTTAATACTCAGTTTGTCAGGTACTGATCTAATATTATTACCTGTGTAATGCAGCTGAAATGTGGGCCAGTTGTTCTATCATTGTCATGGTAACACTAACCATCTGTGCAGCACTGATTCTCCTCTTTGTGTGTTTCTTTTTTTATAATATTTGCAAGTTTTGCTGAGCTTCATATCACTCCAAATTCAGGTAGGTAGCCCCAGGTTCATGGGGCTTTGCTCATTTCTCTTTAAATTGCAAAACTGTTACACAGGACTCAGGCTGTTAATTGGTGAATTTTATTTGTTCGACTTATTTGTTATTTATGAAGCATGTCATATTGTGTTTGTTGTGTCTTATTGTTTCCCTATTTCAGATCGTTTTATGGGGGGAGGAGGTTCCCATCCCCAGAATTCTTTCTCAAGACTTCAGGATACCTAACACGTAATTCTTTATTCCTTTTTCCCTCTTCTTTGTTTCCTTTCTAAATCTTATGACCAGTTCTAGGAAAATGTGTGTGACATGTCTAATATGTCATTTGTGCACATGGAACACAGGTAAATGTGTGCAGGTGGCCACACTCCAGGGAGACATGGCCAGCAGTAGATGAACTCTGCAGGGTGCAGAAAAGAGATGACAAAAGGGTACAGTTAACTGGGATAGGGTTGGGCTTAGGCCCCTGGGTGAAAGAACCAAATACCAGTTCATAAAGGGAAAGTATGAAAGGCTGGAAATTAAAACCTGCATGGAGCCCAGGACCCATTGATATAGCATTATCACAGGTCTGGCTCCCACCACGGGGTCACAAAGCCCTCAGGAAGGTCGACCTTAGAGACAGTTTTGAGATCTTTCCCTGGTATTGCCAGCAGTCATGTTTTCCTGTCAGGTATCACCACCTCCTTGTTCAATGATAAGAAAAGTGAACTGTACTCATAAACTATGTACAAGAGGACCCTGAAAAAAAAAAAAAAAACAGAGGCATTTGCCCTGGAAAATGGCCCTCTAGGCTCTCTCTTGTGTCTCTCCTCTATGTCTTCTGGACACATACAGGTCACTTCTATTTGGACCTATGCAATTTCAGCAGGAAGAGATGTCCCAGGAACCTTAGTAGGAAGAACTGATCCTTTCCCATGCTATGTCCTGGGAGACATGTCTACTCTGCTAGTCTGAGATGAGAGCCATTTTGGCAGTCACCAGAATCAAAGATGATTGGCTCAATTTTCTTCCCAGACCTCTTCCCTGACAGCAAGGATGTTTGTAGGCAGGGAAAAATAGAAACGGATCATCGCAATCCCACTCTTATGAGTGTGCTTCTGTGTATTCGACACTTGGACAGCGCCCCTCTCTCAGGCAAGCCCTGGTAATGAATTGTTGGAACCCGCAGCCAGGCTCAAATGACTACTGGATGCCTTTGTCAGACATACGCTGTGCATCTGGCGGCATCACTGGGGGTAACATGATAGGGCTCACGATTTTAATTTTAACCAAAAATACATCTGTCAGGTTCATTTCAGCTGACAGGATAAATATCGTATTTCTTTACTAATTTGTAAACATCTTGCTTTTCATCTCAATTTAACATGTTTCCTGGGTGTTTTACAAATGGAAAAATCAAGTAGGATACACTCGTAACTAAAGCAAATGTCGTGAGTGTCAGTCAAGCGTCAGGGTAGCTTTATGTGGAACTGGGTCAAGTACAAAAACACCTTTATGCCTGACCAGGAAATCTGACTGTAGCTGAACCACAGAATTGTCTTAAGTAAGAAAACATGATAGACAATCTGGTTTTGAGGACATTCACCAGCTGCCTATATAGGCACCTGGAGTTGTCCCTATTACAGATGAGTAAAGAATTGTGTCATTATCTTGAGATCCACATCCCATTGCTTCTCTAGACACAAAGTGTCCCTAAGCAAAGATAGTCTTCTTTCACTGTCTTTGAAATTATGCTTTATGATTTTTCTAATATGATGATTTTTCTAAATGAATCCAAAATGCAAGACTCAAATGCTATTGTCCAGTTTCTCTACTCACAATGAGAGTTCTGATATAGAAGGAACAGTATTTAATTTTGTGAAGCAGGCGAGTTCATTGGGGAGATAATTTGAGATAAGCAAAATGGCAAATAGAAATAATATTTATTTTTTTCCCCAGTCTAATACAAATGACATAAACACTGATGGCATTTTGTGTGGATATTTATGAGCCCTTTTAATTCAAGGATCTCAAAATTCTTTTATCACCTGTTAATTTTCACAGTGTCATGCTAGAGCGTGTGGGTAGTAATGTTATACTCCATCTACAGATGGAGAGATCAAAGCTCACAGATGTTCAATTACAGAACTTGCCAGCGACCTGCAGTGATCAGTGGAGTTTTCTCCAGCCCAGGGCACAAAAGCCTCTGGTTACCTGTACTACCTATCTACCCATCTTTCCCTAGCTAAGCTTGGTTACCAGTGACACTTGGGCCTAAGGCAGCAAGTTAGCTAGTTCCAAGAATCAGGTCTATGGCTAACCCTGGGATCAATGGGAATGGTGAATTCAATCTCATCCTCCCAGCACCCATCATCAGCACCCTTTTCCTGCCATGCAAGCTCCCACGTTCCATCCACTGGTCCTTCTTTCTTATCAGCTCCTTTATTGGTCTTGGTTGATTTCCATTGACCCTAGAAAAAGGGTTAATAGATAACTAAAAAGGTTAGTGCTTATTAATAAGGTTATACTTTTCCAAAAAGTATATGCATTATGGAAGGAAAATTTAAGTGGCAGCCATGTCTTCCCACACTTACCTCCTTTTACCTTTTTCAAATGCTATGTCCCTTCATTGTCAGGAATCAGAGACTCAGACAACTTTCTACTGACGTAGCCCTCAAACTGCACCTCCATGGCAAGTTCTACCAGGCTGCCACATCATGCAGGGCCTTCTAAAGAGGAGGGACAAGGGAAGAAGGAATGGGGGAAGGATGACCTGCACACACTCCCACCATCCGCAGAACCATATGCTGTGAAAGTTTGAAAACCTAAACATTCCTCATATGTGACAATCTCCTTTGTTTGTGGCCAAACGTATTCTAAAAACAATAAAATAGAAAAATCCTACAAAATAAGAAGTAAAAGTCTGGGAATTTATGATTATCAATAATTTAAATTTTTTCAAGGGAAAAACCTATATAAACAGCTTATAATATTTAAGCATGACCAGGATGTCATAAAAAGACCATAGAAGTGCTTCTTATAAAAGATCCAGGGATCTAAAACTGTTTTCTTTTATCGACTCTATGACCATAACCCAAAGGCCAACTGAAGTCATGTTTCCCCTTGAGATTTAGTTGAGATGGGCTTGAATTCTCATTCCATGTCCTGTGGAAATCTCAGGATTTCTGTAAGTCATTATGCAGCACATTCTCATGGTCACTTTTGGCTTCCAGGGTGAACTGCTTTGGATGGCGGGCACCATGTCTGTTCTGCTCAGTGGAATCCAACAGTTTTCCTTGATTTCATTAGCAGAAGGCAGTCGCAGCTTTAAGTAGAATCCTCCAAATGTGGAGCCTTGGAATTATCCTCCATGTCTCCCTCTACTATCACCTTTTATGCTCACCTCATTCATCAACTCAGAATTCAATTATTGAGTGCCCACTATGTGCCAGGTGCTAAGATACGGCATAAACACACACACACACACACACACACACACACACACACACACTCTCCATCCATGTCCTGCATTCCTCTCAGAGCCACCCCCTTCTCTCAGTCCCTTATCAATACCTTATAAATACCCCCTACTGATCTTCTGATCTTGCTGCCTCTGCTTTGGTGCTGCCTTGCTGCTCCTTGCTCTGAATCTCTCCTGCCTGCCAAATTGGTTATTTTAAGTTTCTAATTCAAGCACTGCTCTACTTAAGATCCTCCCAGGGCTCCTTACTAAAATCCACATTCCTCAGCATTGCACGTGAGGCTCCCCAAGAGTACATCCCCGTCTGGCTTGGCAGCCTCATCACCCAGAACACCCCCACAGAATTTCTACTTCATGCCATCCAGGAAAATGTGTTGTTTCCTGCATATCACGCCTCTTTGCTTTTGTGTATGTGTGTGTGTGTGTGTGTGTGTGTGTGTATTTTTGTCTGCTGTTCTCTCAACCTACAATGACTTCTCCCCTCATAATTCTTCTCATCCTTAAAGAATGAGCAGACATGGCCCCCTGGATTGTCCCACCTCAGACCTGCTCCTAGCTCACCTTCCCGATGCTCAGTCACACAGCTCCACTGACAGTTACCATATATCCATGTGACCCATCTCATTTATCTGTGAATAGCACAGTGCTGGGAATACAGTCATTGTGGTAATTAATAGTAATTGTTCAATGAATTTTATACCCTGTTTTTTAAATATATATATATATAATATTACAAGCCAATATTAATTTTAGAGAGAAAATATTAGTCTACCTAAACCTCAGTTTCCTCTGCTGAAAAATGGAGATAAAACTTAATTTCAAAGTCATTATGAGAATTCCAGCTATTGAAGTGGAAACCATAGTATCAGTCACATCATGGCATCTCACTAAATAGTAATTTGCATTGTCATTGAAGTATGTATGCACTCTGAGTTAGCACAACAGCCTCAAATTACACCCTCCAGAAGTGTAAGGAGGAAGGGGATTAATGATTCTATAGCACCTGTTGATTCACATCTGTTCCTTTAGGTGTTAATAAGAGGCAGAGTCAAGACTAAAACCCAGGACTGACTGGTACCCAAGGTGTATGGAAACATCCTTGTCCAGTCCCTTCTTCTGCCAGGGGGTTTGTAGCAAATATGACATTCTGTCACCAGAATTTGACATGTCTTTTGCTTCTGGGCCCCTCCTATAAATACAGGGAAACACTTGCACCAGAAAATCTAAAAAGTGACATGAATTCCACAATTGATAAAATGAATTCTATAAGAGAAATCGCCTTTAAAAATAATCTACAGCACAACAATGGCTATCAGCTTCCAGTAGGTCACAATGTTAAGTTCTCAGAGTCCAGCACATTGCCAGCACATCAGAGGTGATACAGCTATGCCTGGAACTGAATTTAGGCAGCCTCTTCCAAGGACTATGCCTCAATGCTCCAGAGATCGTCAGGGTACCCCATCTGTGCTATCTAGTATGTACCAGGGGCATATAAGTAAATTGCCCAGGCTCTCAAGAAGACCTGAGTATCCACCCCATCCAGGAGGGCCTGACCTGTAGGCTTATTCTTAGTGCATATTGTGGACACTCTGCTCTCGATTCTTTTATCAACCATGATGTTTGAGCATTGATTCAGTTTTGTTTGTCTATCAGCTACATACTGTTTCTTCAAAATCTGAGGTCAGTAAAATGCTTGAATAATTATGAAAATAACAGCTGCCATTTTTAGGCCTCTATTATGTCAGACATTTTGCACATGTGATCTTATTTATCAGAACATTACAGAGGAGTATTATGTATTTTATAGGAGGATACTGGGGCTCAGAGAGGAATTATCCCCAACTAGTGTGAGAGGTATAGATGTGACCTACTACAAAGTCAGTGCCTTTTTTGGTTATGCCTAAGAGTATAAGTTTTGGGAACCAGATATATCTGGGTTCAAACACTACTTCTAACTAGATGATCAAGTCACTCAGTATTTCTCAACCTCGTTCCCTCATTTCTAAAACAAGAATAATAATTCCAATTTTTCAAGGGTTTATGATGTTTAAAATAGAATATAGAATACAATATACAGTGCCTGATTCATAGTAGGCAATCAATATCTATTTCCTCCCTCCCCTAAACTGATTCTCAGATGATACACACTGCCCAAGGACTTATCCAGACTTTTGTGGGGTTTCTAACATGACCTACTGATGAGGACCAAATCTTATTGGCTGCGCAACTCAGCTGTTCTAGGCCCCAGCCTGTTCTTGTGTTTATCCTGCAAGGAGTTGGACTTTGTAGGAACTGTATTTTGTACTTTGCAATGCTAATGTGTGATGCTGGAAAGGTATATCTTAGAAATATAGAGAAATTTTCTAAAACCAACTCTGGGAAATGGTGCTATATTTTTCTTCTCTATAAATTTCCCAACTTCTTATAATGTTGGCCATTAGTAGGGTACATGTACTCATATTTTAATTTTGTATTTTGGGGTCATCAAAACAAAAAAAAAGGAACTGACTGTATTTAATGAAGTAACTCTATATGCTGAAAGTCAGAAGGACCCAGAGCTGACCAAAAGTACCTAAAAGAAAAAAACAAGGTTGATATAACACCAAGACGGGCAGGCCGGTACTTAAAAATGTAGCTGGCAGGTTTTATTGTGTAATGTTCATCAGCAGCAAGCATATTATTCTGTACAATGTGCCAAGGTCAAGAGTGGAATTGAAAGTGAATTCTGCAGCCTCTGAGTGGTTGCATTCTGGTTAGCTAGTCGGAGGGAAAAGCAACCTTATCCCCTTCTGCTTCCCGTTTTCTTCTCACTGATGCTCCATATTCCATTCTCATCAGTTGTTAGCATGTGACAGACCAGCTGATCAAACAGAATTAACCAAATATTCGGTCAGGTATTTTAGTCAGCCAAATATTCTCACTTAAACCTTTTTATATTAATAAAAAATGCCCCAGCCCTCCCCCCGATTCCTTTTTACTGCTTTGTTTACATTCATTTATGTCCATTGTTTACGTTCTGTTCACCACTTGTAAACCCCATATGGGAGGTCTTTCTTTTCTCACTAATGTCTTCCAAATACCTAGGATTATACCTGGCACATAAGGATTGTTCAATAAATATTTTAACGTATAATAGGAAGAAGAAAGCATGATGAGGTCAGGGCACGTGGACACCAAGCAGAAAAAAGCTTATGATAGAAAACAGAAGAGAAGGACATAGAAGAAGAAAATGTCTGATAATTTCACTCACTTATGAAAAGAAAAAATACACTTATCGAACCCGGTTACCACTGCCATCTTTAAATAGATAACTTCATTGCTGCTACCCAGATCATATCAGACTTCTCAGAAGTCTCATTTTTATTTGTCACTTCACATTATTTTTTTTTTTATTAATTCAGTCTCCTGTTATGTGACAAGCACTTTAGTATAAAAATGCGAGCTAGATAAAGAACATACACTTACATAAATACGATCAGGTCTACCCCAAAACATCTTAAACAGTGTGTCTCCATTTGTTACTACAATTAGTTAAACTATGGTAGAGATGAAGCCAAGTCCAAAGGATTGATCTCTCTGTGGGCCAGCTAGTTTCAGGATATAATGAGTAATTGACCTGTGAAATTACCAAAATTAGTTTTACCGCCAACCACAGAATGTACCCATAATCCAGCTAGCTGTCTCACAAATGTTTGCCGCTGGCCAGAGTGGATGACTCAGCACAAGCAGTCACCAGGAGAGACACAGCACAGAGCTCACCTGCTGCCAATTGTGGGCTAAGAAAACCATCTTTGTATGTGGGGAACATTTATACCCTGTGTTGTACTAAATTGAGAAGATCCTCCTAAGCAAATCAAACTGAAGAGGAAACTGGAAAGGGACCAAGTTTTAGGGGAAATGTTAGGGAGATCAACTGCCATATTACAGTTAATATTAGTGAATTGCGGCCCCTAGAAGAGCACGGTTAAGGGTAAATTAAACATATCAAATCTGAACTCCTGGCCTTCCTGCTAAAATCTGTTCCTTCTGCAGTTTCTCCTTGTCAGGTAATGGCAACTCCATCCCTCTAGTTTGCTCAGGTAAAAACCAAGGAATCATTCTCGACCTCCTCCTTTGTTCAGATAGCCAATGTCCAATCCAGAATCTGTATCTCACAATCTCCACTGCAGTCACTCTAGTCCTAGCTCTCTCGCTCTCCCATCTAAATTATTGCAAAGCTTTGAATACGATCTCTCCATTTCTATCCTTACTCTTCCCCCGACCCAAACAATCTGTTCCCAGTACAGCAACCAGAGTGATCCTTATGAAAGAAAATCACATTATGTCATTCCTCTACTCTAAACTCTATGGCGATTTCCATTTCCATATTCTGGGTAAAAGCCAACGTCCTTTCCACAGTCTGCATGATCCGTTCCCTGCTCCCCACCCGCCATGCCCTCTCCCACTTCAGACTCCACCACTTTCCCCCTCGCTCATTCCAGCTCCACTCGTCTACTTGCTATTCCTTGGGCACCGGAGACACATATTAGCCTTAAGGTTTTTGTACTGGTTGTTTCCTGTTACAGTGGTTGTACCTGCTTCCCAGATATATGTGGAGATATACTAATGCCACATCCAAATATTTATTCAAACATCACCTTCCTAATGAGACCACTCCATTTTAAATTGAAACCTATCCTCACACATATTTCTGATCCCCTTTGCTTGACTCTACTTTTTTTTTCCTATGGCTTCTCACACCAAATATACTATGTAATTTAGTTATTTATTATGTTTATTGCTCTTTGTCTATCTCCTCCCGTGATGGTTAGTTTTATATATCAGCTTGACTGGGTCACAGGTGCCAAGATATTTGGTTGGACATTATTCTAGGTGTTTCTGTGAGGATTTTTTGGGATGAGATTAACATTTAAATCAGAGGACTGAGTAAAGTAGATCACTCTCCTCATGTGAGTGGGCCTTGTCCAATCAGTTGAAGGCCTGAATAGAACAAAAGGCTGACCTTCTCCCAAGTAAGGAAGGGTTCCTCCTGCCTGATTGCCTTCTCTTTAAGACATCAGCTTTTTCCTGCTTTTGGTCTCAAACTGAACATTAGCTCTTCCTGGGTCCCGAGCCCATTGGCCTTCAGACTAGAACTACACCATCAGCTCTCCTGGGTCTCCAGCTTGCCGATTTACTTGTCAGCCTCCAAAATCTCTTTCTCTGGAAAACCCTGAGTAATACACTCATTACTGCACTCAAATGAAAGAGGACAGGGACCTGAGAGTCTCTGTATCTTTACTGCTGTAAATTGTACTCCACCCCAGGGCCTCTGACTATCCCTGTCACATAGACAATACTCAGTAAATATTTGTTGAATAAATGAAAAAACAAATGAACTAACAGGTAACAAGGTGACTCTCTTTAGAGATGTAGTGAATGCAGTCATCTCTATTTTATTACATAGTCAAGAGCTATAGGCTTTATACCTAATAACTAGGCCAAAGATCAAATAATAGTCTTCCTGCATATGCCTCCTAGAAAGTAGTTCTGGACGTGCACCACATTTTATGCTGGCTTCACACATACTGTTAGCCATACTTTCCCTTTGTGAAAAGCCAAGCGCAGCAATCTACAAGCACTGATAAGACTTTGAGTGCATGTGATCCGTGGCATAAGGGAGCCTTCAATCAAGAACAGCTCTAAGATTCCTCTGGACTTGGAAGTAGCCAAAATCCCTCTTAGGTAACAAAAAAGGCATCTGTGGCCATGGGCAGCACAGGGCAAAAAGAGTTTAACACCTAAAGACTAAAGGCAGATGTCATTAGCCATTGGTTTACTCCGCAGAAGGAAAAGAACATTGTGATTCGGTGGCATTATTTTTAAATGGTCTGCCTTTTCACACAGAATGTTAGATGTGTGAGAGAAGAAAGAGAAAATGAAGAAGATAAGGAGAAAGTAGAGGAAGAGATTGTAACTGCCAATGGCAATTAGAAGCAGAGGCAGGGCTGGCCAAAAAAAAGACCAACAGAAAAACAGCAATAGAAGGTAGAATCTCAGTGCAGAGGGGGAAGGCTAGGCCCACAGCCCTCTCAGAGATTATTCTAGCTCGCAAAAGCAGTGTGTGTGTGTGTGTGTGTGTGTGTGTGTGTGTGTGTGTGTACATGCGCACGTGCACGTGTGTGGTGAGAGAGAAGAGACTTCTTTTCCTCCATTATATGCCCTTGAGAGTGTCTCATGGTAATGAGCAAGAACAGGTGGAGAGGAGGAAGACAAAGGAACATACAGCGAGCAGCCCAGCGGGCCTCCATGAATCCCCTAACCCACTCCACAGACCCTCAAGCAGGCTTTCCCAGAGTCTGTTCCACTGAATACCAGTTCCCTGGGAAAATGGAAGGGAAACAAAAGTTGCATGGGCAAAAAGCTTGAGAAACATCAGGTTAAACAAAGTTAAATAGGTTTCTCTAGAACCTCCTCTAGTATTCCGAGGCGAATTGTGATTCTCCAACAGGGGAGGCCATATGCAGAACTCCCACAAGTCCACTGACCAGGAGGCACTATTTGTGCTGAGCTGCTCACCAAACTGGGGCCAGTGCTCTGTAGGATGCACTGTGGGAAGCACTGGTCTTGGGAAAAGCAAACTGTGGAATCTTATGAAGATTGTACTAACTTTAAAAGAGAAAGCAGATTTCTGGTTAAGGTTGATTAGAGCTAAGTATCAGTAGCTTGGTATAATAATGGTAAATCTATCCTGTGGAATGTCTTAAGACTCACAGGGTAGTTGTTCAAATCCTTTGAATTTCCTGAGTTTGAAATGGAAACTATAGATTAACATCATCTCAGCAATGTTCTATATAAGTGAATCCCCAAGAAAAGATCTGGCTGTCCCTGAACCATGGGACACTTATCCAAGGGAAAGACGACAACCCAGTAAATGTAGTTAACTGGGCTTGGATCGTTCACATGGTGACTTTTGTAGTTTAAACAGAGATTTATCATTAGAAAGTAGACACAACCGGTGAAAACTAACATGGTGTTAGTGTACAGTCAATGCTCAACAAATGTTGGTAGAAAAAATTAATGGCAGTTCAGATTTTTTCTATTTGGAAGAACTAATTTCTGATCACAGGATATTGTTTTAGATTTTATGAAGCTGGTGAATTTGAATGGTTTTGGCAGTTTTCTCCAATTTATATCTCTAGAGATTGCTAATGAAGTCCCGGTGCATTTAAGCACAGTGAGATCTACTGCCTTTCAGCTTTAATGTTCAGAATCCCATAAAGTAAAATTATAGGTGATCATAAAATTCATCACCGTCAGAAGCCAGATGGTACTTACCCAGATAGGGGAAGAGTTGATACCTTCTCAGCTATGCCAATAAAATAAGCTGAAACAATAGCAAAGTGCAAGATGAGATTCTTCTTGGATGCGCAGTCTATTCTATGTTTATTATGGATCACCGGGTTCAGCTTTTGATTGTCGGCTTCATTTTCCCTTCTGGTTTCTCTCTGCCGTGATTTGGTCTGTATTTGCCATTCCCCAATATGACCCACTGCTTCCTTCCTGGATCTCAGATAATCTAGCTAAAACCATGTCCCTGCCGTGAAACCAGAATTTTCTAGAACCCGTTTAGTCAAGTCCAGCCATACAGGAGAGATACACTAGAGCTTCGTATGTGTCCCAGGTTCATTTGTTAGCCTGCATTTCAAAGGGAAAGATATGTTTTCTCTGACTGGCCATTAACTTTTTGCACTACCAGTGAAAGACTCTACCTATCAGAACAACTTTAACGAACACTGTAAATCTTAACCTGAGGGAGCATTTAATGTTAAGGGGTATTTTTTTAACTATCTTCTGACCCCTGTTACAGCAAGATTCAGGATATGAGATATTTTAAGGACACAAACTATTGTGGGTCACTGTGTAAACATTTAGATCTCCATTGAACTTGACTTTTTAATTGCATACCTCCCCTTCTGAGACATGTCAAACACTGAGAGCTTAGAGAAAATTGTGGTCCACATATTATGTGAACAGAACTGTGTTCTTGGTCTGACGAATAAATAGAGTGAGCACTCCCCCAAATCCTGTAGCACAGAAACTAGAAATGATGAGAGATAGGGCTCACACCTGTGAACAGTGTGGCAAAGACCAAAAACAGTAAGTGGAAACTGACAAAGACATGTCCATTGCTTGTGTGAGCAGCCCAGAAATCCTAAATAAATCTTCAAATAATTCTGAAAGTTGAAATATAATAACAGCAACAGTGTAAATTATTATCTGAAAAGTAAGAAAATGACTTTGGAGAAGGCTCTTTAACCTGTTTCCTGAATGCTTTTACAGAAGAGACTTTACATTAAAAATGCTTATTGACAACTGCGAGTGCACTGTTCTACGGTTAGGATTAAAAAAAAAAAAAGAATAATATGAGATCAAGCTTCATTGCCACCCCAGAGGTGCTGTCTAGGTAGTCCCATGTTCCAGGCTCCACACCTCTGTGTCTCCAGCTGTTCTTCAGCAAATGTCAGCAACGGGCCATCGTAGTGATGATCCTGGGCCCCGGTGCGATATTAAATAATGTTTTATGTGCGTGGTGCTTGTCATTATTATTTTCTGTGCTTTTCTGCATGTCCGAAATTGTTTGTTTTCTAAACAAATTATTAATGAAAAATATGCTGAGGAGTATAATGGGTTTTTGAAAATTTTGTTTTAAAATGCAAATAAGGGCTCGTGCATCTTAGAAACCTCTCTTAGGCATCAGAACAAGGCATCGCTCCAAAGCAGTTTATCCCTTTGGTTTTGCACTGTAAGAATTATTTCTAAGGAATATAAGCAAAAGGCTTTGGGATTCTCGAGTGTATTTTTAAGAGAGTTTAACAACCCAAAGTAAGATATATATGTGGAATTAATGCCTTATGAACATATAAAAATATTTTCCAAGGAATTTATTATGATGCAACATAATGGCAACTACCACAGTATGTACTTGTGTGGTGCTCAATAAGTTTTGTTTATTTAGATTGACTTCTGTGACAGTTTGCAAATGTTTTCAAGTTTTAAGAAGTCTTAAATGTACAAACGTTTCTGAAAGAATTTCCATGAGGCATATTCTGAACTCTACAAAATATTCCTGGACAGTGGAAAATATTTATACAAGAGGAATATGAAGGAGAATGAGCCTAGGGAAATATCTACAACTGAACCAAAGCAGGTTAATTCAAATTAACATTTCTGATCATGAAAATATTTGCTCCTGACTTAAAATGGTGAAAACAATTGCTTCATGATTAGAAGTTGCCTAAATAATATATTTTTAGAAGCAAATACTGTTCCTGATTTGGATAACCTTTGCCTGAGAAAATGATAACTATTCTTCTTTTTCCAAATAGTTTATTCTGATAATTTCTGAATATGTTTTCCTGAAGCTACTTTCCTGAGGTTAAAAAAGGGGGCTTCATATTTTTTGATATATGTAAACTTACTACACCTATGCACAATTTTTTCTACCACTGAAGGTACAAAACTGGTTTATATGTTTTAAAACTTGTCCCTTAATTACAAAATACTTATGTACATATTAGAAAATTTGGAATATATGGATAAACCAATAAAATTAAGTAGAAATTTTATGTTAACATTTTGAGGTATATCTTTCCATATGTTTTCTGTGCTATAACTCACACACATATACGTACATGCACCCAAATGGAATCAACTGCTAAAGCTTCGCATAAAAGTACATAAGCTAAAGTAATAATGATTGACATTGGGTAGTATGATTGGCTAAGATATGAACTTTCTTAGAATTTTACTGCTTGATATGAACTTTCTTAAATTTTAAATGTAGGTTGGATCCAAATATGAAAAAGTCCACTTTTTACTTTAGTGCCATTAAATTTGCCTGGGTTGTACTAGTAATGCCTTTGTAGTATTTTTGTTTAAAATGTCCTTTCTAAAAATGATAGCATTCTCTTAGTACTTGCCAAGAATATACTGATGGGTTTTTATTTGCTTTTGTGCTTGTTTGTTTTAATTGAACTGCTTGAATTCAACTCTTAAGACCATTCTTTATGGTCTTAATAACCATTACTTTAAAATCAATCGTCATCTTTGAAGATATCTCTAATAATTATATCTATAAGAAGAAAATTATTTAGCAGCACCTCTCTCCATTTGGTGAAATTTAGAATATTTATCATTCTCTTTCCCTCTGGTAAAGCCCACCGTTTGTGTCCATGAGTCTCTGTTCATCCTGTTTGTTGCTCGTAGTTTTATAGCCCACATGTAAGTGATATTATGTGGTTCTCAACTTTTTTTGTCTGACTTATTTCGCTTAGCATGATTATCTCAAGATCCATCCATGTTGTCACAAATGGCAATACTGGTGAGGTCAAATATTTGGTGACAGAAGATTTAACTTTGGATGGTAAACATACAAGGCAGTATACATATGACATATTATTGAAATATACACTTGAAACCTATTTGATTTTATTAACCGGTGCCACCTCAATAATTTTAATTTAAAAAAGAAAATTATGCTAGAGAATTTTTTTAAAAGAATGTTTATTGTTTACTTATGTTTTCCCATCTGTATTTTCCACTGCTTCATAAAGAGTATACAGTGTTAGTTTTATAACCATAAAAATAAATTATTTTAAAAGAAATAATAATTGATTGATTCGTTTTCTACCTGATGCTAAACTACATAAGAACCCTGGATTCCAGAAATAAAAGGCTTATTTTGTTTTAATCAATGACACATCTTTGAGGTCAAATCCCAGGGTTTCTTCCATCCCTTACAAAACAGCATGAGTGGGAATTTGGTTTTCCTTTTTGGGTAAAGTTTCTACAAAGCTCGCTGATAAAGCTTTTTAATTTTACTTTCTGCAAAACAATTATTTCTGGAGCTAAACTGAGATGACGCTGATAATGAGTCTCAATTCTTCAACTTTAAAGCAGAAACTAAAGTCATAAAGTCCTGAAATACTCTCCAAAGTACAATCCCATCAAGCTAAAATAGCCCTTGGAAACATTTTCTGAAACTTGCAGTTTGGGCGTGTATCTCCTTCATTTTGGCCATTTTTCACCTTCTGTTAAAGCTACGGAAATCTGGGGAGGGACAGAGGCAGATTTTTTAGCTAATCTTCACATGAGCCTTGAAAAATGATTTTCTTTTCAAGGAAATGTCCCTCAGATTAGAAGAAACATGAGTGATACATTTAAAAAATAATCTGAGCTAGACCTATGTAAAATTGACTGATTTAAAGCCATTCCAAAGCACACTAGATTCTAGATATGTCTAAGGAGCCACCACCAATGCATTCCACTGAAAAAAAACCCAGAGTGCCTCCTTAATTTATCTTCTTCTATCAGTAAAAAAGCCTTTTGCAGTATTAATTGACATCAGTATAATTTAACCTGTATTTATGGAGTATGCCTAATACATGCTTAATACTTAAATAGGTAGAAGTACCTCAAACTAATAACCTTCCCTATTTGCTTTTTGTCTGACATCCACATGATCAGCCTTGATGGAAATCACACCATAACTTTAATATTCTTTCTATGTTTTTGATTCCAGCTGTGAAAGTTCAGAATGAGCTGGAGAATGTAAGCCTACTTTAAAGTACAGGAGAAATCTATTGGCATAAAATAAAAGCTGTACTGTTTATTAGGGTTGTGCAAATGACCGTTGAACTTAATTCTCTTGGCATTGCTTTTTTTTTTTTTTTTAATGAAGACAATTCTTCACACAATTGCCAGACTAAGGCAGAAGGAAACTTTCACAATCTTTATAATGTTTTCATCAGATAACCAATATAAAATATCTTCCAGAATACTCTGTCTTCTTGGACTTTAGAGTTTGTTCTTGGGAAGTTAGAAATAAATAAAAATGGCCTTAATAAATCTATCTAACATTGTAAATATATGATTTCTGGTTCGTTTTCCCTTTGGGGCAATAAGCCAGATTTCACCAACAATTTGGATATCCTGGCCTTTCTCAAAAATATCTTTGCATAAAGAATATTATGGCTTAACAAATCATTGGAGAAAATTAGGATTCTTTTTAGTAGTTTTGCTAAAATTAAAAATTAGCTGTCTTTTGGGAAAATCAATAGCACACCTTTGACTGGGTGTTGAATTTGGAATAAAAATGAAGAGAAAAATGTTTGCTTTCTAAAGAGCAAGATTCCAGGGAGAGGAATTAAACTTGACTTTTAGTAGCCATTTACAGACATGGAATGGTTGTGTTTAAGGCAGAGAGGGTTTTTATTTGTTTTATTGTGTTTGAGGGTTCAGGATATTTATTGCTTTTCCTATACCGTCATTTCACCCCTTATATTAGTTTGTGTAGGCTGCCAGAACAAAGCACCACAGACAGGGAGACTTAAACAAAAGAAATTTGATTTCACACAATTCTGGAGACTGGAAGTTCAAGATCAAGGTGTCAGCAGGGTTTGTTTCTCCTTAAGCCTCTCTCCTTGGCTTATAGATGCCACCTTCTCTCAGCCTCTTCCTGTATGTCTGTCCCAATTTCCCCTTTACATGAGGACACCAGTCATATTGAATTAGGGCCCATCCTAATGACCTCATTTTAACGTAATTACGTCTTTAAAGGCCCTACCTCCAAATACCGTCACATTCTGAAGTACCAGAGATTAGGACTTCAACATACAAATTTCGGAAAAACATAATTCAGCCATAACAACCCTGGCCGGGTCTTCATGCCAATCTATAAGATTTTTTCTTTGTAATAGCCAGAAGGGAAAGTGAGAAAGTGGGAAGGTATTCATGAATTTTTCACAAGACCTGGCTAGCTTCTGCATTTACTTTTGTTGCTTGTCCCTTCCTTCAATATGGAAGATTTAAAAAGTCCACTGAGAACTTTGAAAACATTTGGCTTTTTTCCCGTTGTATTTCTTTTTGTTTCTCCCAAATGAAAACATGTCTCTGTCCAGCCGCATAGTTCAATTAGGAAGTCACTCTCCTTGTGTTTGTATGTTAGTGATATGAGCTGGTCAGTGACTCTGGTCACTCTGGTCACTCAGAGACTTTTTAACTGGCAGATACCTCAGAGATCACCTGCCATTGGTTGAGAACCCACAGTGTTCTTAACTCTGCACTAAGGGTGGACCTGTTCTCTCATTTACTCCTCACAATAGCCCTGGGAAGTTGGTACTATTATCGACATTATTTTGTAGATAAGATCATGGAATCGTAGACGTGTTTGGTAATTTTTAGAAAGTCTTAGAGCTTATTTACTGGAGACCAAGGACTTGACCAGATAGCCTCATTCCAGACCTGAGCCCTTAATCTCTTCATAATAACTCTCCCTAGTCTTGTTGGCAGAGAAGAAGTCTATGTGTAAAGAGCTAACTGTAATTCTATAATAACTGTAATCCAGTACTGTATAGAATTGTCTTGGGACCTCACAGAAGACTGGGTTCTAGCTTCAGCTCTACTAACTCTTGCTAGCTGATCATGCCTTAGTAAAGTAACCTCATTGAGCTTGTATCCCAATTATGTAAAATGAGAAAATTGGATTAGAATCACATTCCCAAACTTCTGTGAAATTCATAACAAGATGTATATTTTATTTTGCAACCCAGTATACACACACACACACACATGCACACTATATAACTGAAACAAGTGTTCATAAAATACTCATTCTTACTCATATGAATGCCCTCTAATATTTTATATTCTGTTCTACTTTTTAAAATACTGATTGTGACCTACTCAATTGAGTCTGTCAAAAAGCTAAACTAGATGACCCAGTTTAGATTCCTGTAACCCTAAAATCCTCTTAGCCTTCATGTATTATATTTGGAACCTCTCTTATCTTAAATACACAGTCATCGTCATCAGAGAAATGCAAATTAAAACCACATAAGATATCACTTCACACCTGTCAGAATGGCTATCATCAATAAATCAACAAATGTTGGCAAAGGTGTGCACTGTTTTGGGATTGCAAATTGGTACAACCATTGTGGAAAATGGTATGGAGTTTCCTCAAAAAATTAAAAATAGAACTACCATATGACCCAGCAATCCTACTTCCGGATATTTATCTGAAAAAATTCAAAACACTAATTTGAAAAGATATAGGCATCCCTATGTTCATTGCAGCATTATTTACAATAGCCAAGATATTGAAGCAACCTGAGTGCCTGTCAATAGACAACTGAATAAAGAAGAGGTGGTACATATATTCAGTGGAATATTACTCAGCCATAAAAAAGGATGAAATCTTATCATTTGTGACAACATGGATGGACCTAGAAGGTATTATGCTAAGTGAAGCGAGTCAGACAGAGAAAGACAAATACCATATTATTTCATTTATACATGGAGTCTAAAAAACAAAATAAACAAACAAAACAGAAACAAAGTCATACATAGATCAAGAGAGCAAGTGATGGTTGCCAGATAGGAGGGTGTATGAGGGGCTAGGTGAAAAAGATGAAGGAATTAAGAAGTAAAAATTGACAGTTATAAAATAGTCATGGGGATGTAAAGTACAGCATATGGAATATAGTCAGTAATATTGAATAGTTACATATGGTGTCAGTGGGAACTAGAATTATCAAAGAGATATCTCTTATGTTATATAAATGTCTAACCACTATGTTGTACATCTGAAACTAATATATATTATAATTAAAAATTGAAAAAAATACGGTCATTTATGAAGCAAATGAATATCACATATTAGGGGGACATCCTTTTCACCTTCAGTCTGAGCTAATTTCATAATAGCAATAATGATAATTACTTCCACTTATTGTATACTGCTCACATACCAGAGAGTTAATATGCCATGTCTCTGTAGCTCATAGGCTGTAAGTATTATTATCTCTGATTTACAGATGAAGGGACCAAGGCTCAGATTAAGTAATTTGCTCAAGGCCACATAGGTAGTAAGTGATAGAGCGGACTTAAACCAAGGTCATTCTAATTCCAAAGCTCTTACATAGATTTCTTTTAGGGGAGGATATACACAGGGTTTAAGAGAGAGACATGAGGTCCAGAAGCTGCCACAGCTGAACATAATTTCTTCCTTAATGGTTTGCTGTCCCTGGTAGAAAAGACTTTGGGGATGTTAAGCCACCACTGTAGCGGTGATTAAACTCTGTACCTGGGGGGCCCCAACGCAGGCCACCTCCAGACCAATTGAATCAGTCTCTGAGGGTGGGACCCAGGCCTCTGTTTGTGAAAGCTCACAGGTGATTTAAATATGTAGCCAAGGCTGGACACTTTACTCTGAAGTCTTGATTAGAGAAATTAAAGAGCCTTAAGGGGCTTTTCTATTTTATTTCCTCCTAATGAGATTTAGTAAAATACTGCTCAAGCCTCTTCAACTGCTTTTACAAAGCTGACACACAAGACTTGCTGTTTCTTTGGAGCACATACACAAAAAATTAGATAACTTTGTATCTGCTCTTCAAAACCAAAGAAAGTAGAGAATGCCAAGGGTAGGTGTTTATCACTGTGATGCTTCATAACTCAGATCACGTGATTTTGAAGGAGAAATCAGTTGTTGAACTAATCAGAAATGAAAGTGACCAGTAGTCATTGGCCAGGTTGACCAGGGATGCTGTAGAAGGCCCAACCAGACTAAAGTAACTATAAATATTACAAGCCATCACATTTTCTTTAAAAAAAACCTCAGTGAAATATCTCCGCTTTTTCACATGGTTTATGGTAACTCTGGTAAAAACAAGGAACCTCTGTCACATTGTTTTCCCACAGAAACAGGAAGATAACCTTTACTAACTCTCACTACCCACCCCGATTTTAGATCTGTGTTACTGTGTCGTGTGATCTGTTCATTCCATTTGGAAATACAACTGATTTACACTCAATTCACTCTGTTCCATGCATGTTTCTCTAAAACAGGGGCTATATCATATGCTGGGGGTGTTTCCATGTCTTAGGAGACAGCGTTAGTAATGTTAAAACTTTGTGCAATTTTCATATTTTAGAGAATAAAAATACAGTATTACCAAAATGAAAAAGAAAATCCTATTTTGAAAGTCCCCAACAAATGGCAAGTACCCAGTACTCCTGCTTAGGGCAAAGTAGATAAAGGCTCTCTGCTTCTGTTCTGTCTTGGTAACAGTGTTCACTGTTTGCTTACAGAATGACGTGGCTGCACTGCTGAAACCAATATCGGAAAAGATTCAGGAAATCCAGACTTTCAGAGAAAGGAACCGGGGCAGTACAATGTTTAACCATCTCTCAGCTGTCAGTGAAAGCATCCCTGCTCTTGGATGGATAGCTGTGGTGAGTCCGGATGGAGCGTTACCCCCGCACTTATCGTCTTTTGGGAGTGTTTAAGAGAGTCCATAGCTATTTTCAGGCTCCTTTGTCCTCTGTCTGTTACACTGAGGGAAGATTCTGTGCAGGCTGAACGTAGCAGCTCTTTTTTACCCTGTTTGAAGTTGTGAGTGCTTTGTGTTCTAAAATGTGGGAAGTGTTTAATCAATCTTTACAGAGCAAAATGTGCCTCCAACTTTCAAGTCAACATCTCCATTGCTTTTCTTCTTCTTTAAGGCATTTTCTTTCTTATTCTATTTTTTTTTCCATTATATGCTTGGGTGATGGTCCTGTTCTCTCAGTCCCCCAAACCTGGTCCTTATGTCAAGGAGATGAATGATGCTGCCACCTTTTACACTAACAGGGTTTTGAAGGACTACAAACACAGGTATGTACCTTCTTTTACTGACCAAATTTTCAGTTGATTGATTGTTAGACATTTGTCCCTAAAATTTAATATAGTTCATTACTGATTCTTTTCAAAGGCTGTTAACTACTTTACTATAAACATTAAAGAAATACCTCGTCTTTGCAAGTAAAGCAAAGTGCAAAGTGAAATCAGTTATCCAGATAATATGTGTGTTTTAGAAAATCTGCCTCAATTCTCTTGCAATTAATAAACTCTCCCCACTTAAATTCATGTCCTCTATTACATATTATCATAATAATGAGAGAGCTCTCTGACAGTTTGTGATAGACCAGCCCTGTATGGTCACAAAACTTTTACATTGTCAAAATAAGAGTTTGTGGGTGAGCAGAGAGAAGAAAAGAGGAATCTAGAAATGAAGTATATATGAAGAATGCCAATCAGATGAGACAATAAACCAGGCCACTGAGCAGAAAGATTGCATTAAGATGAAATACAATTGGGGTGGACAGAGAGGCATTTATAAGAATACTGACCATTCAGAGTACTGTTGGAAGGACAGATGAATCTGAACCAAGGGATTTTGCCTGCCAGAAGAACCAATTTAAAAACCACTGCATTCTACAGTACAAATTATTGATCCTAGAGGGACTTAAACTGGGGTTAGAATGGAAAATGGAACCAAACGGAGAGACTCCTAAGCTACAGTGCTCCACTCCCTTACTCATTCCACGTTGGCAAAACAGGTCTTGTAGCTTTTACGGGCAGCTTTAGGAGACATCAGTGTGCCTCTTTCCTGTTCTACCTCAAAGGAACTTTGCTTAAAGCAGTTAAAGTAACACACTTTCTGCGCCCTGAGAACTGTGGGTGAGGCAACTGTTTCCAATGACGAAACTCTAGATACTGCCCTGTTGTATTAGAGACTATAGAATTGTATAAATTGAATGAGAAAATGCATCAAAAATGTGAGACAGCCACATAAAAATAACAGTGTAGGAAAGAATAAATTTAAGTTCCAAAACCTGGACATAAAAATATGTCGGCATGAACATTCACCCATAGGGACTTCCACATCATAAAAGATCTTCTGTACTTAATCTTTCCCCCCACCCCAAGATATACAGACACACACCTATACATGCCTATTCAGGACACCTTAGGTACCCCATAGGCCTCTGCCTTTTTACTAGTCACCCTTGGAGGTCATTTTTGTTCTTATCTCAGGTCATCGGTTCCTGTCCTTCCCCCAGTCCCTACTTGAGGGTATGAAGGGGCCAAGGGTGTGAGTGATTCTCTCCAGGTGGCAGCATAGCAAGGAGGCTTGTGATTTTCCACTTTTTTGTACACACATTAAATAGAGTCCAGTATTTGCCCTTTGATGTCAGCTATTGAGTGGAAAATGTACTTCTGGCAGCATCAAGGACAACTCAATTACACTTAATGGACCAGGAAATGCAGCTAGAGGTGTGGACTCATTCACTTCGCTCCCAGCCACCAGTTGAACTTCCGGGGGTGGCAACCTGACAGAAGCAGAATACTGCACATCATCCATTTAACACTCACTTATCAGTGCGCCCAGTCCAGCTGTGCCTTCACTCTGTGGGCTCAATGCTGGCCGCGGGTTGTCGCCGTCCTCTGCCACTCATTGCTGCCTACCTGCAGACAGGCCCATGGGTAGAGGAGTTGAGTCAGGCTTCCTTGTGGTTTAAACAAAAGGGCTGTGGGTGGTGGAGTCTGCGTCTTTGCAGCCCTTACAACTGGGTTGACTGGTTGTTGGGCTCTTTTTCCATAAATGAATAGAGCAAGTTAATTGTTTTGACTTTATAAAGGTATGACCTCTCTGAGTCATGATCATTAAAATCATATGCCCTTGCCATGGCTTCAGGGTAAATGAAAACTAAGGCCGGGTAGTTGGATCCCCCTCAATGTGTTTTCTCTTAGAGATTGACTTCAGGCTAAAAGACACTCTATTGTTATTCCTTATTAAAATGTTGCTATAACTTTCTTTAGGTCAAAATCATACTGTAATACTTAAAAGGAAAATGAGTTTCCCTATACATATTTGGACTTCACCACCTGTTAAATTTTTAAATAGAAAGTATAGCCTGACATTTCTATAATATCTACAGACATATTTGTATATTGTATGAACATACACATGTGTACACATGTGCATATATGTATTAAATGACCATGTGTAGAAATATGTAGGTACATTTATTTTGAAATGATTTTAGTGCTCTAATAATAGCTGTTGTATATACTATCTCCTATGTGAAGGACACTGTACTAAGACCCTCAAAAAACCCCACAGGATAAGGAAACCGATATGAGAGACTGTGGAGCTATACTTAGCCTTTTAGGTTTTAACTGGGAAAGCGAGAGAAAGTAACAGCAAGATTTTTCACAGATTTGATTGATATAATCTCTAAATATAAAAATGTAGAATAAAACTACATTCACATGTTTTCCTCTTTGAGAGGAGGATAATTATGATTTCAGTTCCCCTTTTCCACTTTTCTTAAGTGGCATGACCTAATGCAATAGAATCTAAACATGCTGGTGGTGCTTGGAGCTTTTCAAGGACAACAAAATGTAATATGTTTAGAGAAAAGTCATTATTGACAAGAACTTTAATAACAGAGATTTCCTTCAGTGATTATCTTCAGATTAATGACCTGGGTTCATGATTAAATTTTTGTTAACTGAGATTTCATCATTATCTCATTTACTAGTACTTCATTCAAAGTAGAAAAAATAATGTATCCAAAGGAAATGAAGCTACTTTTCCCTATCATAAGTTTAATATTTTAATAGTTCTCTCAGTCCTGTGTGTTAATCCTGTGATAAAAGGTAAGCATTTTACTACATCTTGGTTCAGTAGAATTGGGATAAAAATGCTGGTAATACCCTGCCTGACCTGCATTTTCATTATAAGTACCAAATTAAGGTAATTTAAGTGAATATCCCTTTAGAGTGCTATCCACTTGTAAGAAATCCTTTTTCTTACAACTTCTTCAGTCTAAAATTATCCAATTTGGTTACACTTTCAACTGAATAATCCAACCAAATTATTAGAAAACAAACCAAAGAACTGTTTTTGTTGTCAATACCATTCTCCTTCCTGAAAGCACAATGTTCACTTTGCATCAGAAGCAATACAAAAAGGAATGGTCTCCTCTCCACATTCGTCTCCCCATTTGAAGTGACAAGAGGACATGACCTGAATTGACTTGGTTCTGTGGGATTCCCGTTTGTGGTCCTCTCGGCTTCATATCTGGAGCTCAGGGCATTTAGCTTCTCTCAGGAGAGACCTGGACCACTTCCTTTCAGGGTTCTCTTTGAAATCAGTTCACATTGACTGGACTAGAAATATAATTGCTCTCGGATCATATGGAGCCTTAGTTACTAGATTATTATGTTCCCCACCACCCAATTTTTAAAAAATGTTATTTTAGGTCCTAAACCCACTCTTGTCCGCTCTCTTTTATAACAAAGTGATTTACGCCACGTGGATTGGGTGAAGTCGTATTTGAACATCTGGAGTGAGCTTCAAGCATACATCAAGGAACATCACACTACAGGCCTTACTTGGAGCAAAACAGTAAGTACCAAACTCTCTTCCACCTGGATAACAAAGTGCCATTAAAATATTTATTCATGGTTGCCTAGTAATATAGAATTTACCTCAAGGAAAACATAATATAAAATATACATGTAGAGACTTTATGAAAATGTCATTCATCACAAGAAAATCTAGAAACTGCCTACATGACATACAGAAAGAAAATAGTTAAGTCATTTATGGTAAGAACACAATGAAACACTCTACAACCATTAAAAATAACGTATGATAATTACATGGGAAATGATTTGCTGGTCTGTTAAGTGATAGAGTCCATAAGTTTGTGGGTACTAAAATGACATCTACATTAAGAAACTGTATGATAAAAATTGAAGTTTACAGAAAGATTTGAAATTGTTATTAATTTCAAGAAGATAGAGTTATGAATAAAATGTCTTTTCGATTTTTTTTTTAATTTCAGTGTTTTAAAGTTTATTGAATTATATTTTCGAAGACTTAGGCAATTCTAATCCTGGGTTAAAATCTCAGCCTGTGTCTGTTCCCACTTTCAGTCCCACGTGAGATGTTGATCTGACCTTTGCCTTCTCCTTCTGCCTTCTCTCCTATCTTCCCTCATCCCGCTGCCTCCCAGCACTGCCAGACTACTTGTGGAATCCTGAACACATGCATTGCTTAGGTCAAACAAATCAAATTGTTGTCGTTTCAATATTTGCAAGTTAAATGTGCTTTTAGCCTTTTTTGCAATGTCCCAAACAAATATCGTGCTGTATGGCCTGAGTTCCCTGGGGAAAGTACCTTTCCCTCTTGTCCAAGATGCAGCTTCAACATCATCTTTCTAAGAAACATCCATCGATCTCCATCAGCTCTCTGTCTAGAATGGATGGCTCCCTTCTATGCCTCCTTCATAACTTGAGTATACCTCAATCATAGCCCTTAGCATACAGAACTATAATTTTTTGTGTGCTTTTTGACCCCCTCACTCTACTGGAAACTCCAGCCCCTAAGGTAATACCTGGCACAGAATAAGTACGTAGTAAATAGTTTGGACTAAATTGTGAGTCAGGGGTCTCTTAGAATTTTTCTTGCCCTTTTAAGACTGTACACTTGTTTGGGAAATGCTTCTCATGGAAAATGCCTTCCATTAGAAATGAATGTTACCTTTTGGTGGTCACAGGAAATGTTCTAACTGGAATAAACACTGAGAAGATGAAGTGGCATATCTGTGAGTTCTGTTCAAGGGTAGAACCCCACACTCTCCTGAGAGCCATACTCCAGCACCTAACCCTCATTCTGAATGCTGCTTGTAGAATCTTGAACACAGTAGATAATATCAAAGCAGAGTTTGTGATTCTTCAAGAGAAAGTAGGACTTCTGCATTTGTTTCCAAACACTTGTACAAATGTTAACATTGACCCCCAAAGAATGAAACTTTTTATTTTCTACTTTGCCTATTTTCTCCATAAGGTGAAATGCACAGTACAAGATCGAATAAGTTGATTATTTTCTTCTTTCCACAACATTATGATTTTTGAGAATAGAGTTCATAAACATTTGGAGGGTTTTAATACAGAGGGTATGTGTGGATATAGGTGGGTGTTCGTGTAGACTAATTGGAATTATTTTTCATACATTTCCAGTGAGGTGCTCCTTTGTGACATATTAGTTTGCCCTAAAGAATTGTCACATGTTTGCCATGGAGATCATGGGAGAATAACAAACTAAACATCAAGAGTCCTTGGGTGTCTTATTATTTCATGGTAGATAAATAGAAAAGGAATGAGAATCCATTTGTGGGAAATCATCATGTCAACAAATGCTAACCTATTAATTCTTTAACGGTGCCCATGGAAAATGAATAGAAAATTACCTTTAAATGGCTTGAATACCTTTAATGCAATGTACAAAGCTGAGTAATTATTTGAATATAAAAAAGAACTGATTATTAATTATAGAAAAATAAATGCAGTTGCTTTCCTTTGCTCTAGAGTGAATACTTGTATTTTCATTATGTTCATTAGAAATATATGCCTTGTAATAGTGACTTTTAAACTTTTAAGATAATCTATAGTAAGAGATGCATTTTACCCACACATACACCTTACCCATAATACTAAAACAAATTTCAAAAGAAAATACTTTCTCTCATCATATGAAATACATTCAGATATTTCCTTTTCTATTTTATTTCATTTTTTATAAAATTCTGGCTGAGACCCAGAAATTGATTTTTCTACCCACTAATGACCTATACATCCCATATTTTGAAAAACATATTATAAAGCATAAATGGTTTATTTATGTAAATTACAAATGATTCGTAGAGCATGCATTGGGCAGCATTGCCATAATAATAATGAGAGTTATTATTTATTGAGCACATGTCAAACTATGGGAAAATTCTATTCAAAATGATAATCATCATAAAGCAGAGCATCTACTTCACTTTCTTAATGGAAGAGTAGTATGATAAAGTTTTGCCAGATATTAAAAGTGAGGAATGATTATGGTAAGAAAATGTCATTTCAGATATGATATCATATGTATAAAATCTTTTGATAAACTTTAAGACATATACATAGAAACCTATTTCCTGATAGTTTTCTCCTCTTCTAAGGTTTCGGGTAAAAAAAAAAGCTATGAAATTTTTTTAATTATAGTTTTTACTTTAAAATCTAAATTTCAAATATTTTGAGAAATTTTTTTTCAAATTGGATTTTGAGATTTGCGCTCGATGGGGTTTTTAGTGACTAAACTGCATGCTGCTCAAGACTGAGTTTCCAAGGGCACATTGCTCTACGAAAGAACTATTCCCCCTGAGTTGGCAGTTGGAACTGTATTTGCCTTCTCCCACCTCCTAACCTTTGCGTTCAGACTGCAGCTGTGGCAGACAACTGTTGCTCGCTTCAGTTGTCACGGTGAAATGTAAAATTTTTGAGGCCAGCGATATTTCAGTGATTGGCGAGAGTCTGTGTGTGTGTGTGTGTGTGTGTGTGTGTGTGTGTGTGTGTACACTAACATGGGGTTGGGAGTAGCTTTCGGAGGACAAAGCAGGTGTGGAATAATCCATCTGGAATGTCTTGTTCTCGTGGCCAATGGAATCTTCTCGTTTCTGTCAGCTTTTCTGCAATACGACTGTGCACTAGAAGGACTACACCAGAAAACTTCTTGCAGTTTTGAGTTAGTTTAGTTGTTAGGAACTCTTTTTCATATTCATTTACTTGGTTTCCTTGGTGCCGGGTCTCAAATGCACTTTGTGGAATAAATTGATCTTTTGGCAGGAACCCAACAGAGGCACGGTTTTTTATTAGTATCCCTTGCAGTTGGTCAGATTTGTAATATTCATATTATATTCATGCATTGATGGTTCCCGAAAAGAAGATAACTGAAGCTGAAAGACTAAGGCCTGATCTTCACACTTGTAATACCAAAATAACTGATTTTTTTCTATGAATTGTCTAGATCAGCATTCCAACTATCCTATCCAACTATTATTCTATTCTGTATGGATCTGGCCACGAAAAGGACATGAAAAGAATTCCATAAATAGATTAAAATGTGGTTGTTTTCTTAACTTTCTGGTGTTAAACTTGTTGACAGATTTTTGTCTTTCTGAATTACTTTAGCTTTGGACACAAACCGGGGTATAATTATTTGTAGAGTAGAATAGAACTGCGTATGTATAGATGTGTATAAAGTCTTATGTAGTGGTGATGCAATTCTTTCTGCTAATAAAGAGGATTTTAAAAATCTACCCTATACATCAATTGTCATCTATCTTATCCTCCACTGAACCTCTAGGAAATACAAATAGTTTAGAATGGTTGCAATTATAGTCGAGGTGAGGTTTCATTTTTCTCAAAGCAAGGCACTTTCGGATCACTTCTTTTCTTCCAAGTAGATATTTCTTTTCAACTTATTTCTCAATGTAAAGGCCAAATGTCCATTAACGAAGTGAAAAGTTAAGTTCACTTGTGATCAAATTAAAATTCAGCCAGAGGGTATTCTGACATTATAAATAATGTAGACTCTGTAGCATGTCATTAAATATGTATGTCTTTAAGTTTTCAAGTCTTCTGGCTGCTCTGGCTTCCTCTCGATTTTATAAGCAAAAACTCAAATCTTCTATATCTAAATTTTCATTTAGAACTATAACCAGAATTAGTTTGTGTATTTTTAAAGAAAAAAATATTTAATAATCATTTTTCCTACTTTTTGGCAGTTTATACAAACATTTATTTACAAAAAGTCCAAGGTACATATGATACAACCTTTTAACACACAATACTTTAAATTCGTTCCAAATCTATGTCTTAGGTTTATTAATCAAAGCGAATAGCCTGGGATGGTGTCACTTGTCTGAATCGCAAAACTCATGGATCTCTGTGGCTACAGAGAGTGCCCATCTGACCACAGCTATCTTCAGTCTACTTAATTGCTTTTGGGTTTTTAGCTTCTTTGGGGGGCTTTGGGTAGCCAATTCCTTTCATTTACCTGTGGAAGAGATCTAGGCTGCTCAGGAGGAGTTAGGAATGTCATTGACTGAAAAACGAGCTCCGAATGCACAGATAATGGAGTTAGGTTGGAAATGGCTGTGAGTTCAACCTGAAAGAGACTACATAATTAAGCACCTACTGTGCTCCAGACTCTGGGCAAGGTGCTAAGAATACAAAGGTGGATATATGACACAGTAGACGCAGTTCCTGTCTACTGAAATGCATTCTAGCTGAAGAATATATAAACAGCAGGACATGATAGAACAGGGTGAGCAGCATCCTGGAGGTAGGTGCAGAGGTAGGTGAACAACACAGACCAGGAAAACATGGGGTACACTCAATCCTATAGTGTAGTGTAGTTCTTCGGCCTGCAGCAACCTGGGAACTTGTTAGAAACGCAGAATCTCAGGCCCCACCATGGACCTTCTGAATCAGAACCCACGTTTTAACAAAATTGTCCCAGGTGATTTATATGCATATTAAAGTTCAAAAAACATTGCTCTGGTATATTCAAGTTGGACCTGAGGAGTCCAATTTGAGCGAGACTCAAAGGGGATCATTTATTTTTCCTCTTTAATTTATTTAATAAATATTTATTGCTACCTACCACATACAGAGCACACAACAGGCATTATATTTATGCTGCAGTTTTTGCCATCAAGCAGAACATTTTAATTATGGTGCAAAAATAAGTAAAACAATATAAGGCTTGATGGAAATACACCTTGCTAATTAGACTCCTGAGTAAGCAAGAAGGGCAATAAAGGAGCTGACATTTGATTTGGGTCTTGAAGAATGACTAGGCAGACAGTAAAGAAGAGGGCAAATCTGATCAGAGAATTCTGCGCATGCACATAAGATGTGAACAAAGTACTTTGAGGGAAAAGCTGGTAGTTTTATAGAGCCGAATGTGGCAAGAAAGCTGAGTGAGGCCAGAAAGGCTAATTGGGGCCAGGTGATGAAATCTTTATGCGTTATTCTAAGAAATTGGGTCTGTATGTGGTGTGCATGGTTTTTTTTTCCCCCTTCATCATAAGATTTTTAGGCAGAAAGTTACACACTGTAAATAATGATTTAGGAATTGTGCAAGACAGATGGAAAAGGGAAGAGATTAGAGGCCCTGGTTCATGTTAGGCAACTAGAGGATGGCTAGGGGGAGGGTAGTTAATATGTGACCTGGAGTGTGACAATGGCAATGCAGAAAGAGATGAAGTAGACACCCAGATGGAATAGACAAAGGAAAAAGACAGAGAGAGGGAAAGAGATATCAAATCTAAACCCAAAGTTTTCAATCTGGAAGTCTGGGAGAATCATAATAACATCCATAGAAACAGGGAAATCAACAGGAAGAGTTAGCACAGGAACAAGAAAAATATTCACATGGTGTGTTCGGGGCACAGGTGAAACAGAGACATCTGTTGAGATGGAGAGGTATAGCAGGTCGGTGAAATGCAGGTCTGAAATTCACCGAAGTGCGGTGGGAAGACCTAAAAATGATAGTGACATAAGTGAGAGGATGGGGAAACGAAGAATACAATGGGAGATAAAACCTTGGGGGACACCACTGTTTAGAAAATGGTATAAATCGGTCAAGTAGACAAAGAAGAGTCAAGGGTCTCCAAGCTCTAAGAAAGACAGGGTGGCTACCACTGTCGACTATGACAACCTGGGGAGAGTATTGGAGAAAGGCTGCCATCTATTTTATCAGTGACCTTTAGAAAGCAATTTTGGGAGGGTTAGAGGTAGATGCAGGCTTATAGAATTAAGGAGTAAGAAGGTTTTTGTGTAATGATCTCTTGATTATTTATTGACCAGTTGCCTGGTTTGATAGATTACTGCTTGTAGCTTCAATTTCTGCCTTTTGAAGTTTTGGGATTATTTGTGGTTTTTATTTTTACCTGTACTATAGCTTCAGTAGAATAAGTGTAGGTCAAAAAGAAATATCTACAATTTTATACACAATAGTTTAGAGTTAGTGGTGCTATGAAGCTCTAAGAAAGCTTTTTACATTTAGAACTATTTTTATTATCTCATAAATACCTTTGAGTTTTATTGTTAGTTGATAAGAATACAGATGTTTTTAGAGTGTTTAAATCTTTCTCTCTCTAAATCAAAACAGTAGTTCCTTTTAAAACTCCCTACTTTAACAATCAGATTATTTTATTTGCTAGAACGTTTTCATAACCAAGAACTCAAACTCTAAACCTGAAGGCCAGCAAGTTAATATATGTTTCTAATTTATTTAAACCATCACCTCAAGAATATTTTAATTAAGATGTGCTTATTTAAAATTCTTTAATGGATAACATTGAAGACAGTGGTGTAACTGGGGGTGCCCTGTTGCCCACTCTTCTCTTAGGAAAATCAGGAGATAGTGATGTGGGTGCAGGCAGAGGTGCTCCCCAGAGCAGAGCTGGGAGGCCTGGATAGGAGACTTTGAGTGAACTTGGCCTTCAGTCCCAGCCTAGAGGGAGCCACACTGGGCATCCAATGTTCTCATTCACCGCTCAGGTCCCGTGCCTCCAGCTCCAGCCTCTCAGCCTCCACTCCCTCAGCACCCCCACCATTTTCTGAGACTGGGCCTCCCAGTAATCACCTCCATAGCTGAATAGCTTTATCCATCTTCCTTTCCCTCCCCACTGAGAAAGGGCAGTGGCAGGTAAAACCTTTGGTTCATCCTTTTTGGGATACTAAGTTGTAGCAAATCTTTCTTTTTTCTAAAGTGAGTTTGATCTTTTCAAATGGTGAAAAGCCATTGATTGAGACCGTCTTTGGAGAGGTTTCATGTAATATTCTTTTCAGTCGAAGGGAGCAGAGTGCAAAGTCATGAGTGATTATTTGGTGTGTATGTTTATGTAAACAGATCTGAAGGCAATCCTAAAAGAAAGTGTTAAGTAGTGATAGTTTTATTAAACAAGTGTGTTCCATCAGAAAGAAATGCTTAGAAAGACAATACCAACATGGATCTGTAAATTCTTGTGTGACTGCTAACGATTCAGTTGCATTTGTTTGTTGTGATGACGTCATTCATGTCCCCTGCTTTTGGAAATCCCCATTCTCTTGCTTCCTTGTTTCACATCGGGCTACTTTAAATGGTCTGCTCTCCAAGAAGCCTCTCTGACCTGCTCTGCTTATCACCATGTCCTGCCCCAAGCTGGAAGCTATCTTTTCCCTCTGCAGAACCTCCATAATATTTCTTAAAATCTATTTATTTTATGATGCTTAGCACTTTCTACCTTATAAAGCAGTTACTTATTTACTTCAGTAAATATTTATGAAACACGTACAGTGTCTCAGGCACTGGACCACACTACCAGTGATGTTAAGACAAATAATGAGTGGCTCTTCAGAGCTCAGGCTTGGGAGATGGCCAAACCTGAATTTGTAGACAAGAAATTACAAGTATTATCTTAAAGGGGTCCCTAACGGATCCTTGTAGTGAAGGAATAGGAAATAAACAGAAATTTTCCTCTTAGGAAAGCTGAAGAAAGTCTACAAAAGAACAGAACTTGGAGCTGAGCCTTGAAGGATATGTAAGAGTTTTCCAGATAGTAAATTGGGGAAAAGCCTTCCAAACAAGGTACAGCTTGAGCAAGACATGAAGACCCAGAGCCCAGTGCCTGTTGCCTGGGAACACAGAAGTGTCTTCTCTCCTCTGAGCCTGTGAGCTCGTTGAAAGCAGAGTCCTTTCCCCAATCCACCTCGAGTGTGCAGCAATGACTGGTACAGGGCCAATCGCCAAACATATTTGCTAAATCAAACGTAATTCGTAATCACATTTCTCCACAGTGAAATTTTCGATAGTGTTATTCCATTAACTGCAGATTGTGTCCATTGTTCAAGAGCCATGTAAATAATATTTCTTTATTTCTTCTATCAAATGACAGCAATGGTCATAAGAGGTGTATTTTGTTATAGACAATGGCATACTGGTTGCCAGTGCCTCCCCTGCACCTGTCACTTGCCACCCGCATGCCCCTTATTCCCAGGTGGTATAAACTCAGGAAATGTAATCTAATATTAGATTCAGCAAAAAGAATATAGGGGGAAACTGCAAATTGTCTTTTAAAGGTAAAACAAACCCTTCACAGCTCACATATAGCTGAGCCCAAACCACAGTTTGTTGGTCCAGGTTGCACCCTTGATGCATGCTAAGCTAATCACCCACCTTTTCCCCAGACCAAAGCATCAATTAATCTTTCCTGTGAATTTTGGAACTGAAATTGAGAAAAAATTTTTTGTTTTCCTAAGTAAATAATATATAACATAGTATATATAATATACATCATATATATAATATAAAGATAATTTATATCATCTTTATAACAGCTATTATTTTCACTTCCACCTCTGCCATCTACTAAGTATGGATAATTTGAGGAATACAACAGTTTATGACCTTAAAATCTGAAAGAAAAATCAGAAACATCGATTCGACAATAGTTCAGACTTAAGCTTTTTTGGCCAAATGAGGTAGTTGTCCAGATAATTCAAGCCACATGTCAGTCACTCTTCGTCTCCATATAACAGTTGGCTATCTATAGTTTGTCTCTTTGATGGGTATACTCTGCTATCTTTATCTCTGGGAAATTTTCCCATGGAAAATTTAATTTTATCTTTCCTTTTTGTTATGAGAAATTTTATTTTCAAGCTGCCAATGCTGGAAGGCAAGAAGAAAAGACAATCTGGAAATTCCAGATTTGGTTCCGAGAGCAAGAGCAAAGCGAGGCCAAAGTAATAATTGAGGCTACTTATCAAGACCATTTATACAAAATAGCCAGCTTGCTTGAGTGAATCAGAATGTGTTCAGTCTTTTCTTCTGAACTCTGCTCTGAGGCCTTGATCTGCTCTTATCAAACATTTCTACTTTTCTGTAGAACACAAATCACTACCTATGTTTTTCGAAGGGCCACATTTGATATATAAATTAGAACAAGTATAAAAACACTAGGTGGTTTCTATGAACTGATGCAGATTGTGTACGTTATTCCCAGACTGTTTTCCAATTTAAAGCTGTTATTCCTTTTCGAAGGGACTTTATTTCTTGTTCTGTCTTTTTTCACTTACTGCCATGGCTCACATCCCTCCAAGTCATCAAAGACAGGATATACAGAGACCACAGGCAGGTAGTGAGAACAGGAAAGAATGAGGCCATTAGAAGTCATTAACAGAACCATGAGATTTGGGTTCTCATTACCTTTCTTCTTTACTTCTGTCTTGACATAAGGGTGTTCGGAGTCTTACCTCCGAAGGAAAGTGAACAAAATAGACCCCATATTTTTTTCTTAACTGTGGTACCATCTTTTTTGTTACAACTACATATAAGTAAGCACCACTGATATTTTTATGGAAACCAAAAATTCAAGTAGTGTTCTGTAACTATAGATGAACTAGGAAATATTCCCTAAATTGACTTTTTAAAAAATATTAATAAGCGTATGTTTAAATTGTTACACAGCACTTCATTGTAGTATTTTTAACAATTCTGTTGTTTTTTTTTGGGGGGAAGGCCCCAGAAACTTTGTTTTCATTGGCAGAAGAAGTCTTAAAATTATAGGAAGTGATAAAAATAAGAGAATAAAGACTAAAGTCATAAATTCACTTTGGCTTACAATTATGTTGTATGGGATGATCGTCTGTTAGTTTATGTGCAATCTTTTTTCTTGATTATAGTTGTCTGCCAATAAAAGTGTGATGTAAATATGAATGTTAAATTTGCAAGTACTTATAGAAATTGACAAATTTGGAAATGTATCAGTTTCACTCAGTTCATGATCAAACTACATCTCACAGAAAATAGAAACTAGTTTTGACGTCTAAAACATAAACAAACCTTAAATCACAAATTTGTGAAGCATCTCTTGCTGCCGTGAAACTGATTTATGTATATAAAAGTTAGTCTTTAGTTCTGAAACTGATAGTTTCTTCTTTTAACCCCTTCCTTATATTGTGATATATGAGAGGTTAATCATCTCTTATTTTATGTTTCATATTACACAAGACCACTTGAGATTCTTTGTCTTTAGAAAAATTGATAAATAGCATTTGACCAGAATGTTCAGTTGTACAACATTGAGAATTCCTGTAGTTTTAGCATGTTAATGTAAGTGTATTTGTGACTAAAATGGCTTTGTGCTTTTTAAACTGCTTTTAAAGCATGAAATTGGGCACATGTAAGTTGTTACTGCTACCATGTGATTCATGGGCCAGGATGGCTTCAAGCTGGACCGCTAAAGAGAGCATCTAACCAAGAAAGAGAAGAAAGCCAGGTGTGTGTGATCATGAAGGGAAGTTGGCTTGGTGGCCTTGAGGAAAGGATGGAGGCTGGGAAACCCACAAACGGTACCACTGCATGTCAACTGTTTCATCTTTTAGCTTTATCTATGATCTCTACAAATACTTAAAGATAGATGGCTCAAAATATTACTATCACTAAGTTCATTTTATAGAAGAAACATCATAACAAAAGCTTTGTTGTGAGGGACATAACCCAATTGTTCCAAGAGAATATCACATGATATTTTTTTATATTCTTGGTCTCTACTTTTAAAAAATTGGGCCAAGATATAGGTTGCCTGACCTATTTTTAGAGTTGAAGATTAATGTTATCTCTATATGTACATATATGTATATTTCTCCCTTGCTTAAAACCCTTCGATGCCTCTCTTAATAGAGCCTCTGTCCTCTATTAAGATGCATTCAATGATATGGCCCAGGCCTAAAACACAGCAGTGCCTTCCCTGGCTCCCCTGACCCCACTGTCCTGAGAAGAGCTAGTCACTTCCTCCTTTGTGCTCCAATGTCCTTTGCTCATATAACACATGACACATATCAAACTGGATCTACAATTATTTATTTATGCACTTGACGCTCCCACTAGATTAGCAGTCCCCAACCTTTTTGGCACCAGGGACCGTGCTCTTATGAGAATCTAATTAATGCTTGATGATCTGAGGTGGAGCTGAGGCAGTGATGCTAGTGCTAGGTAGTGGCCACAAATAGAGATGAAGCTTTCCTTGCTCACCTGCAACTCACCTCCTACTGTGCAGCCCCATTTCGTTCCTGCACTAGATTATAAGCTTAGGAGTTAGGGACCCCTGCACTAGATTATAAGCTTCTTAAGAAACAGGACATGTCAAAGCCATCCTGAGAAAAAAGAATGAGGCTGGAGGCATCACTCTGCCCAACTTCAAATTATAGTACAAAGCGACAGTAATCAAAACGGTATGGTATTGGCAGCAAAACAGACAAACGGACCAGTGGAACAGAATCGAGAGTTCAGAAGTAAACCCATATTTATATAGGCAAATAATTTTCAACCAGAAAGCCAAAAACACACAGTGGAGAAAGGAAAGCCTCTTCAATAAATGGTGCTGGGAAAACTGGAAGGCCACCTGCAAAAGAATGAAACTAGACTGTTGTCGGTCACCACACACCAAAATTAACTCAAAATGGATTAAATATCTGAATATAAGACCTGAAACAATAAAATGCATAGAAGAAAACATAGGAACAAAGCTCAAGGACCTTGGACTTAAAGAGGATTTTATGAATTTGATCTCAAAAGCAAAGGAGTAAAAGCTAAAATAAATTAATGGGACTATATCAAACTAATAAGCTTCTGCTCAGCAAAAGAAATCGTCAACAAAGTAAAGAGACAACCATCTGAATTGGAAAATATATTTGCAAACAACTCCTCTGATAAGGATCTAATATCCAAAATGTACAAAGTACTCAAATGACTCAATAACACCAAAAGAACAAATGATCCAATCAAAAAATGGACAGAGGACCTGAACGGACACTTCTCCCTAGAGGACATACAAATGGCCAACAAATATTTGAAAAGGTGCTCAACATCATGAGCTATTAGGGAAATGCAAATCAAAACCACAATGAGATACCATCTCGCACCTGCTAGAATAGCTATATTCAACAGGACAAGTAATAACAAATGTTGGAGAGGATGTGGAAAAAAGGAACCCTCATACACTGCTGGTGAGACCGAAAATTGGTACAGCCACTAAGGAAAACAATATGAAGTTTCCTCAAAAACCTAAGAATTGATCTACCATATGATCTATCAATCTCTCAACTGGGTATTTACCCCGAAGACTTAAAAACACATATTCAAAAAGATATTTGCACACCGATGTTCATAGCAGCATTATTCACAGTGGCCAGGACATGGAAACAACCGAAGTGTCCTATGATAGATAATTGGCTAAAGAAGCAGTGGTATATGTATACAATGGAATATTACTCAGCCATAAGAAGAGATGAAATACAGCCATTTGTGACAACATGGATAGACCTTGAGATAATCAAGCTAAGCAAAATGAGCCAGACAGAAAAGGTTGAAAAATCACATGCTATCACTTATATATAGGATATAAACCTAAGAGCAACAAATGAACAAGACAAACAAACAGAGACTCATGGACAGGGACAATAGACTAGTGGTTACCGGAGGGTAAGGGGTGAGGGAGGAGGGGGTCAGTAAATGGTTAAAGAGGGTCAAATATGGGGGGGGGGGGTAGGAGGAGAGCGAAGTGGGTAAAAGGGATCAAATATATGGTAGCTGAAGGAAACAGGACTTTGGTAAACACACAATAGAATATACAGATGACATTATAATGTATACCTAAAAATTATACAATTGTGTAAACCAATGTTACCCCAATAAACTTAATTAAAAAAAGAAAAAGAAACAGGACATATGCCCACTTCGTCATTATATACCCAGGTCCTTGCAAGGTAGCTCTTGGTAAATGTTTGTTGGATAAACTGACAAATGAGCCCTTATTTATTTATTCTAATTCATTTATTCTAATTCATTTTCAATCCATCTATTAAAGAGTTAGGTTCTATTTAGACCAAATTATCTGCTGCCCTTATTGTAGGGTTTTCAAAAATCTTAGAAATTAAAATGTGAAAATTGAAAATTTCCAAACAATTTAATTACTAAACAGAAAATCTTAGTTGGAAAACTTTGCAGCTGATTTTTTTCCTTAAGCAGTTGTGTTTCGCTTTTTGATTAATTTTGTCACAAAGACATAAAATCTCTGTCTAAAAGTACCCCATTAGTCCTGGTTTCTACAAACTGAACAAAATAGATAATTGGAGTTCTTTTTGTAGATCATTTAGGTCCAAAGCTAGACTATACCTGAATTAACTGGATAACTAGGGCAATGAATAGTGTTTATGGTTGAAAATAGAAGTAGGTTGTTAATTACACATGTAATTGCCACCAGCAAAACAATGTGGAGATTTCATTTAAGAACCAGAAGTGGTTTCCCTTTCAGAAGAAAATTTAAATTCTGAAGGAATAAAATGATTAGTAATTATTTCAAGTAACATTTAATGAAAAAGTTTATGCTCTTTAGTATATAACTATATTATATACATATTATATAGTTATACAATTTTATATGTTATCTGTATGTATAAACTAAAAACACTACAAGCCTTCTATGTGCCACATACAGTGGCTTCATTATTTTATAGTGATAGTTCATGTACTTAAAATCAGAGGAAGCAGCTGTTCCCAGGACAGTCAAAATTAATTTAGAGAAAGGGATTTGCAGATGTTTTGAAAAGGCTTTGTGCCCTCCTCCAAAAAAAAAAGTGTGTAATCAAATATCTGCTCACAAAATTTATCTTAATAGAGCTTTCAAACGCAACATTTTTAGATTTTGTGCTGTGTTCTTGTAACATAAGTGAACCTTTGCACCCTGAATATGGCCATTTAAAATACTAAATGTGCTGCTTTTTTTGAAGTTGTAAACTATTGTTAAAATGATTTTAATAAAATGTACTTTTCAGTTGTTTGCAGTCTGGGACTCTGAGGTACTCAAGACTCAGCCTCCACTCCCCCAGCATCCCCACCACTTTCCGAGACTGGGCCTCCCAGTATTCGCCTTCATAGCTGAAACAGTATTTTAAAAAGCATTTGTGGGGATAGGGGGTCATTGTTGCTTAACTAAGATTAAGTCTTTCCTTTACTTTCCAGTCCATGTGACCTGGGCCAGTCACAAGATATAATAATTCTATAGGTCCTGAGTTTTTAGAGGTATAAATCTACACTATAGAAATAAAATAAAAATAATTGTTGGGGTAAAACACACAGTAAAGAATTTTTCTTAAGAAAAGGGTTCCTTTAGAAGGACAAGAAATATTCAGATAATGTGCAAGTAAACTGTATCTTTTATTAAATGTCTTTGTTTCATTCTGCATGTGTAGATTTGACCCCATACCCTCCATTCCAAGAAATGAATGTGGTTGGCAAGTTAATTAAATGTCATCCCTGCAACTCTTCCAGGACACGCTCAGGTTTCGGGAGCAGGTACTCTTGGTCTAACCCTTGTCTCAGTATCCCTAGACAAGTTTGCCCATCTGGAGCGATCTATCATATCCCTACACAGACCTAACCTAAGTATGAGCTATGCCAAGCCTGACCTCTCCCAGGGCTCTTTTCTCCTCTTAGCTCCACTTCCCACAGGGCCTACATCCCACTGAGAATGAGAAGTAATGGATCACTCAACAGGCAACCGAGGCTCGAGGCCCTGATCTGATCCACTACTTCTCATTCAGTCTAGACAACTTGGTGTGTTACCTCTGGCATGAGTTTCCTCTCTAAAAGGAAATCACACCAAGAGACAATGTCCTAAAGTCGCCAGTCCCCGGGAGAGGGGTCAGGCCCCCATTCCAGAACAACTTGAGCAATAGGCAGGGAACCAAGAGTTGGGTGCAAGTATCCTATTACTGGAACCAGTTGGTACTCAGGAAAAATTAATAAGAGGAGAGGCCAGTTTTAGAAGCAGGGAACAGAGTAACTACAAACCAGCGTCATGGGTGACTTGAAGCTGGGGTGCTAGTGTCAACATCCAAGACTTCTTATATTCCCATTGCATCAAGCCTGGGTCCAGAGTTGGCTGTAGGAGTTTGGTCAGCTGCTGAGGCATTAGAGGGATGGAGCAAGGAGTAATGGAGGAACAATTAAGCTGGTTTTACACCACCTCCCAATATTTCAGTCTTACATAATCAAGCCACAGGCCCAGGAACAGCACTACCTATGTCTTAAGGTAGCCCATATCTCTGGTTCTTTAATCTGACTAGTGACTATTAAAAAAAAAAAATCCAAATATGACATAAAAAAATCTCCCTGCAAAAGGCTTTATTTTTTTCATAATTTTTCATTGAGCTACAATTGCCTTATAACATATTAGTTTCAGGTTTACAACATAATGATTCGAAATTTGTATATATTGCAAACTGATCACCATGGTAAGTCTAGTTAGCATCCCTCCAACATGTAATTAATAATTTTTTTTGCATGATGAGAACTTTTAAAGTCTACTCTCTTAGCAGCTTTCAAATATACAACACAGTGTTATTAGCTATAGTCACTACGTTGTACATTACATCCCTAGGACTTGTTTATTTTATAACTGGAAGTTTGTACTTTATGACCATCTTCACTCATTTATCCCAACCTCCACCTCTGGCAACCACCAGTCTTGAAGAAGGCTTTAGAATCAAGCTGATAATGTGCTTGAGTTATGTCTCTGCCATTTACTGGCCCTTTAATATTGGGTCAGCCTTACTGATTTTCTGCTTCATTTTCTGTTAAAGAGGGATTTCAATACAGCCCTAGTAATATTTTTCTGATGACTAAGACTAATCTTAGCACATAGCATAGAGTGGTTGTTCCCAAACTCGTCAGCACACTGGAATCACCTAGAGAGCTTCAAAAATAAGACGCCTGTGTCCCACCTTCCCAGAGAGCATTTCTGCAATGTGGCCTAGGTTTGGAGATTTCTGAGAAATCCCAGATGATTCTAATGTTCAGACAAGTTTGGGAACACCTGGCATACAGCATGTCCTATACTGAGAATTAAATATCTGTTAAATAAATGGAAACAATTAGTATCTGGCACACATTAGACTTTCCAGAATTCTTGGCTCCCTTCCCTTCCCTGACCATCTCCCCTCTGTTTTTATTGGGATGCCTGGAGACTTAGTGTTGGTCTGGGATTCCAGTCGATGTGGCTACCACTCATGGACAGGCACATGTGAGTGTAAAAAGCTCTGGTATCGTGTGCTACAATATCCTACGGAAGAGGAGAAAGAGGCAAAGTTGAGCTGCAAGGGGCAGCTCACAGAGGTCCTGTTGAGAGAATGTTTAATGAGTATGCTTTCACCACACTGTATGCAGTAAAGCCCCTGAATGCTAATTGTAAAGTCACCTTGGAAACCAGAGCCTGGTTTTATGCTCTCGCAGGGGCTGATAGAGGAATGAGCCAGAACCCACAAAGGATAAGTCGAAGGCAGAGTTTCAGCTGGTCCAGAGTTCTCTTATTTTTTTTGGCTTTTATATTCAACATTCATTGCAGTAAATCCTTTGTTTAGTGTTCCTGGGTCAGCCATTTGAATGTATCAAAGTTCCAAAAAGTTGAATATGTGGCTTATTGGTTTCAGTGTCCTTTTATGGCTCTTGGAGAGAGGCTCTGAATGCTGAGCGAGGACACGTAAATCATTCTAAGATTTAGAAGCCAGTATCGTCTCCCCTTTCCACAAAATAGGAGAACTATAAAGAGGCAGTGTTTCAGATGTGCAAAAGGGGTCTGTCGCTTCGCTGACTATTTTCGAGTTATGTGTTTTTGTGAGTAAAAATAATACTTCGTGGCTCTCAGTGTCTGGAACCGAGAACTGGAATATTATTTGATGCACAAAGCTTATAGTGTATACTCTTTATGATTCAAAGCAAATTCTCAAATTTCACCCCAGTAACATAATAAGAAACATTTAAGATCCTGGGGGTGGGGGGGGAGTCAGTATCAAGAACTGTGTAACCATTTCTACCTGACCTGAGAATCCTGATGGAGTCAGGCTGATCTTCCTTAAAAGTAAAAAAGCATCACAATTTATAACCTCAGGAGACAAGATCCCTAGCTTGCTGTTTTTAAGACATGCATTATAAATAGAGAAGAATCTTTTTTGAAATTTATTTTTCAGTTATAGTTGACATACAATATTATATTAGTTTCAGATGTACAACATAGTGATTAGATGTTTATATAACTTAAGAAATGATTCTCCCTGATAAGTCTAGTACCCATCTGACACCGTACATAATTATTATAATATTATTGACTATATTCCTTATGCTGTATTTACATTCCTATGATTATTTTTGTAACTAGAAATTTGTAGTAAGACAAGAATCTTTTATTTTCCGGGTACTTCTATACTTAAAAGCAATTATGTAAGTACTTTGAAAATTGTGTGGAGTTGTTCAGCTAAAAACTACCACAGATTAAAAACCTGATATTGACACTTGTAAAACTGGGTTCTTTAGGCAAATACAGATGCACTGTCTTTGTTAACATTTAGCACTCTGTAATGTTTTAGATCTTGTATTCGGTATTAAAAATGTGGCCTAAGCCACATTTCTATCATTCTCAACTTAAGTTGCCCTTTTATTTCATCGAATTAGCTTATAATTTCTTATCACAGGAATACAGTGTTCTACTTTAGGATTTAAAAGTGAAATGATATATAACCAGTTTTTGTATACGTGTATTTCTCTCGTGCTAGTCTTAAACTCTATGATGATTGCATTTATGGGGCCTTCTATGAAGTTAAAACACATCCTTCTATTGTCTATCATCTTTTACTGCCATTTGAAGTTGTTAGAACTTCATATTGAAAATAAAGGTTGCACTTTACATAGCATAGAAAATAAGAATAAGCATAATCTTGCTCAAAAGAAATTCAGCTTTTATTTGGTTCATTAACAATCTGTACTAGATGAACCAAACCACCAGATGGATCCTGGACTCTGACCACCTTCAGGTTTGACAGCATGCAGATCACACATGGTCCTTGCCTAGAGGTCAGTTTGAGGCGTGCATATTTGAAAAATGAGTTTTGAGGAAGAGTTTTAGTATCTCTTTATTTGCTCAAAAAGCTTCAAAAACATCTAATAATCACTGGATAATTTTCACCACTCTCTCTTATTGGTGGTTGCAATTTCCAGTGTCCCAAAACAGCGAATCCTCTTATTAGTTGTATCACTTTTTCTTATGATTCGCAGTTGGCCAAGGCCCAGTTTCATTCATATCCTGGTCTTTGGACATGAACCTGTGAACATAGCTTTGTTTGCCTATGAGTTGGCTGCATGACTCTTGAACATGGAGTTTCTACTGACAGGGCCGTACCACTGAGTCATGCTCCGTGTTCCTAAGGTGAATCCCCCCTCAGTCCCAGGTCCTCCCAAACCGACTGGTGGTGCACAAGTGTAACCCCTGGGTGCCCTTTTGTGAATCTTGAACCCCACTTCATCTTTGGCAACAGGTTCTAACTGACATCGGCAAAATGCCAGCTCTCAGCAAGAACATCGGCCTTGACGTAGTGCTTTCCATTTTCTCTCTCCCACAGGGTCCAGTAGCATCAACCACATCAGTATTGTCTGCCCTCTCCCCTGGGCCTGGCCTTCTTCCACCCCCTCCTCCTCCACCTCCTCCAGGGCCACCTCCACTTTTTGAAAATGAAGGCAGAAAAGAAGAGTCTTCTCCTTCACGCTCAGCTTTATTTGCACAGCTTAACCAAGGGGAAACAATTACGAAAGGTGAGGAAACCTGACCTTGAAGCTGTCTCCGTTGGGCTCCAGGCACATAGCGCCCCGCCCCCCCCCCCACACGCACAAAGCCCACAGTGATGGATGCATCATTCCATCCCAGTCCCCAACACACAGGGAAGGTGGGAGTCCGCAGTGTTCGTGTCAATGTAGATGGGCTCAGTGAGCTGTTGCATGGACCAGAAAGAACTCAGAGACTCTGGGTTCCAAATTGACCACTGCACTGCACAAGCATGTCAACGCCATCTACAACCAAGGCATCAAGATCAAGTGAAATAAAAATGACAAACAATAGCACGTGTGACCTCAAGCAGTGTACAGGCTTGTCAAGGAATTATGTCATGGAACAACTTTTGTCCTCACAGTGAATGATTAATTAAAAAATAATCATACAACATTTAATAAAGTCATTGCCAAAAACTATGCAAATGTATTTTCGCTTCGCAGAGGTCGTAGGAATGAAGTATGGTATAAGTGTCCCTATGCACTGAATTTGGAGTTAAGAACCCAAAATTCTAAATTTCTCTCTTGCTCCAACTAGCTGCACTGTCTCCTCACCCGCAAAGGGAATAGGTCTGTAACCTTAAAATCAGTTTTGTACTCTGACATATCCATACTGGAAAGCTCTAACATTTGGGTACATCTAGGGAATGATTCAGCCATGAGGAAAGAAATAAATCGAGTGATCCTTTTTGGCACTATGGTTTACTTTTTGCAGAATTTTTATCTCTCATCTTATCCCCTTAAAGAAGTTTCCTCAAATTGAAAAATCCTTACAGTGCTTCCATTAACTCTAATTTATACAGGTCTCAGACTGCTTATTAACCTTGAGAAAACACTAGACTGCTATAAAAATAGCATTAACAAAAATTCTTGAGCTGCTTTTATCATGTTGATCTAAGAAGTTAGGGACACTTCCCTTTGTATGAAATATAAAAGAAATGTGTTTGTATATTTATTACCTTCCTAGGACTTCGGCATGTCACAGATGATCAGAAGACATACAAGAATCCCAATCTGCGGGCTCAAGGAGGACAAACTCTATCTCCTACCAAAACCTACACTCCAGGCCCCAAGTCTCCCAAATCTCATCCTCCTCAGAAGCATGCTCCTGTGTTCGAGTTGGAAGGAAAGAAATGGAGAATAGTGAGTAAAGCCCTATAACCTTTGTTCCTGACATGCTCTGACATAAAGACTAACAGCTAAGCTGTGTACCAAGGTCTTAAGGATTTCCAAGTGAAATGACATTAGCAAAACCCTGGCTAAAATAGAAAATGGGGGCCTCTCTGAATGCTTCCATAAACATTTTTTTTCATTATTTCCCATTCATTCTTAAACTTTTTTAAATTATTATTTTTTTAGTTGTGATAAAATACACATAACATAAAATTTACTGTCATAACATTTAAGTGTATAGTTCAGTGGCATTAAGTACTTTTCACACTGTGTGCAACCATCGCCACCATCCGCCCACAGAACTCTTTTCATCTTTAAAACTGAAACTCTTCACCCCTTAAACACTAATTCCCCATTCCCCGTCACCTCAGTCCCTGGCAACTGCCTTTCTACTTTATGTCACTGAGTTTGACTACTCTTTCCATAAACTTTTAATCTGTGCAACATTCTGATCTTCTGTAGGATGTTTTATTCTATCGCACTGACAGAGGTGTTAATGTAACCTACCGATTCAGCAGGACAGACACTTGGAATGTGGATGGAAGTTGGTGCTCCCTGCTAATCCCGAGGGCTTCCCCAAAGATTAAAGACCAAAGTCCTCAGAAAGGTTGCCATGATCTGAAAATACATTGTAGTGACCCTTACCAGCCTATTTACCCAACTCCTTCTTGACACACTAGATTTTGCTGCACCATCATTAAGTCCAGACGCAACAAAAAGCTCTCACATCCCTACTTCAATCTCCACCCACTAGCCAGGGTACCACATACCCGACTGTTTGCAAATTGGCACCAACCCCTTTCCAAGCAGAGGTCCTATCCATTCAAAATCTTACAATGACACAGTAAGAGCTGCGGTTTAGTCTCTAAGAAAATGGTTCTAAAAGAAAGAACATATTGGAAAGCTATCATTAATGAATGCTGAATTCCATACTAATTTCAATATGCAATAGATTTAATTTATCTATACATCCTTGTATTTAATATTTGCGTATGTTTTAATTTTAGGAGTACCAAGAGGACAGGAATGACCTTGTAATTTCAGAGACTGAATTGAAACAAGTGGCTTACATCTTCAAATGCAATAAGTCTACCCTACAGATGAAAGGGAAAATAAATTCCATTACAATTGGTAGGGTTCTGTAGTTACCTTGATAAGTTGCTTATATTAACATGCTCTGTGTATTTAGTGAAGTATTTTTTCCTAGACAACTGTAAGAAGTTTGGCCTGGTGTTTGACAATGTGGTGGGCATTGTGGAAGTGATCAACTCCAAGGACATTCAAATGCAGGTAAGTGGCCCTTTCAGCCGTGTTCTGCCCCCGCTCTGGCTTTGTACAGACCATCTACTCTGCCTGCAAGGGGCCTTCTGTGCCCACCTAGAAAACTCCTATTCCCTTTCTTTCTAGACACAGTTCTATCATCCGCTCTCCTCTGAAGTTCCTCTTACTTCTTAGACAGTGTTAATTCCTCCTTTTCAATCTCTTAGAACACATCCTATTTTACACTTTAATTGCTGGTTTACTATCTCTATTTAAAAACAGTTCAGTAATCTTTACAGCCCCAGAAACTTGCACAGTACCTGTACATAGTAGGTGTCGAATAAATGTTTGATGAGTAAGCGATTAAAATAAATCAACCAATAAACAAAAATACTAAGAGGGTCTCCTAGCATAATAGCACCATCCTGGAGAGATTTTTTCCCCCCTCAGGAAAAACTGATTCTGGGTAAGGAAGGGGAAACGTTTTTCTGAAGAGTCAATGAAATCATCAAAAAAACAACCTGAAAAGTAGAATTGGAATTGAATTTGCAAAACAAGAGAAAATCTGCATCCCTTTAGTAATTTTGAGTTAGCCAAATGGGATTTTATAATACACAAAAGCTAAAGAACTTCTTACCTTTGGCCAACTATAACTTCTATCTTTGATTACACAATTTCCATATTGTTAATTACCCCTTATTATCAGAAGTTTCCTAATAATGTTTGTTAAAATTGAATTCTAGTTTTATAGATCTTTGTCTTTTCTTTTACTGAACTTTTCACCATTATCAAACATTTAAAAATTTTTAATTAAATTTATTAAGTGACTTTTTTAATAACATATAAATTTCAGGTGTACGACTTTATAATACATCTGTCTACTCCATTGTGCGCTCACCACCCAAAGTCTAGTTTCCTTCCATCACCATATATTTGACCCCTTTTACCCTCTTTGTCTTCCCCCTACCCACCTTCCCCATTGGTAACCATCGTTCTGTGGTCTGTATCTATGAGTCTATATGTTTTGTTTGTTGCTTTTTGTTTTATATTCCACATATAAGTGAAATCATACAGTTCTTGTCCTTTTCCATCTGATATTTCATTTAGCATGGTACTCTCAAGATCCATCCATGTTCTCACAAATAGCAATATTTCATCTTTTTTGTGGAACAGTAATATTCCATTGTTTGTATGTACCACATCTTCTTTATCTAGTCATCCGTCAAAGGACACGTAGGTTATTTCCATGTCTTGGTTATTGTAAATAATGCTGCAATAAACATTAGGGTACATATATCTTTACGAATACGTGTTTTCAAAAATTTCAGGTAGATACCCAGAAGAGGGAATGCTGGGTCCTATGGTAGCTCTAGTCTTAATTTTTTAAGGAACCTCCTATACTGTTTTTCATAGTCACCACTGCCATTTTTAATTAGAGTAGATTCAATTGTACATTTTACATTTTACTAACTGCCACTTAAAAAGCTGGTTTTGCATGTGTCTGTTTAATAGGAAAGAGTCCTGAACTGGGCACCATGAGACCTGGGCGCTAGCTCCCTCGCTGCCCTCATCCACTGTGTGCACTTGGCCTATTTACTTCCTTTCTCCTTTGAGTTCCCTTCTTTGAGACATAAGGCAGGCTGAGAGATTTTAAGTCCTCTCCAGACCCAAATTCTAATATTCTTACCACATAACCTCTATGGATGCATTTATTTCTTTCACACTCCATTTCCATATATTCTCTTCAGTGCTTCTGTGTAAATCCCCTTTCCATAACCATTCTGCTTCCATCTCTTCATAAACTCCATTCCATGATAGAAAACTAAAAGAAAGCAACCAAGTAATGTCTCACAGACCCATATATGGTTACCTTCACCTTGTAAACATGGAAACTTGACCATTCTCAAATCACACTTCAGCTTCTAAAATGAGAGTTATTTGTCCAACATTACTTAGCATCAAGCACTCATTCATTCATTCGCTAAATATGTATTGAATATGTCTGATATGCCAGGTGTAGTTCTCAGCACTAAAAATATCAGTAAGCAAACAAGACATATGGTAATTCTATTCTTAATTTTTTGAGGAGCCTCCATACTGTTTTCCACAGTGACTGTATCAGTTTAGATTCCCATCAGCAGTGTATAAAGGTTCCTTTTTCCCCACAACCTCTTCAATACTTATTATTTGTTTTGTTGGTACAAATAGTATTTTTGATAACCACATTTATGTTTTTAATAACACTGCTTCTCTCAAAGTATTATGCATGAAAATTTGAGAAAATCTCTCATCATCAGAAAAAGTCCAATTCCTCAAGGCCAGGTATGGTTCGTAGAAACCTAATAATGACTCCACGATTTCTGAAGAACTCTTTTGGATAGTGGAAGCTCCTACATAAAGACCTAAGCTTCCTCCCACTTCACATTATTTTTAACCAAAACAAAAAGCAAACTAGAAATAAGATTGGAAATAATCTAGTCTAATATTCCTACTCTTAATTTTAGAGCGTTTATTTCAAGCTTCCTTTTATTCTTACAGAAGTGGAATTGGGTGGCAGTGATGATATCATGTATAAGAACTTAGCATTATATTTTAATATGGATAAATCACATTCAAAATTTAAAAAACTAATGAACTAAATATAAACCAGGAAACTATAGAGGAGTAAAGAAAACAGTTCTAAATTTTCATCAAATACCTGGAGGGATACAAAAAAATTCTAAACTGGGAAGTAATAGAAGAAATTATTTAAAAAGATGGATATGCCTACTTAAAAATTTAAAACTTCTGAATTTTGTAGAATGGAATACTATGTAACCATTTTTAAAAGTCACCTATAAAGATAGCCATGATATCTTGTTAAAAGGAAAGAACACTTTTATACCATTATGTAGAACATGAGTTCATGTTTTCAAATACATACACATACATATAAACAGATATAGCTGTAGCTAATAATTCTAGAAAAAAATGGAAAAATACTTATTTCTGCAACCAAATTAAGGGTAATCTATCAAAATCCTATAGCAAAAATCATTCTTCATTTGAAACTGTAGATTTTTCATTAGAATCAAAAAGAGAATTCCTTCTATCATCGTTTCTGTTCAAAAAATGCGTAAAAGGTTATAATTGAGAAAAATAAAACTGGAAAAGGAAGAAACAAAAATGTCCTTATTTCTCAACAAAATTATTGCCTTTACATAAAATCTGAGAGTTTTGACAAACTTAAAACTATAGAAATTCAGCAAGATGTTTGAACACATTATCAACATGCAAAAATCAATAGCATTTCTTTATGCCACAATTAAACATTAGAAAATGTAATAGAAAATAAGATTAAAACAGCATCAAAAACTGTAAAGTACCTGGGAAAAAATTAAACAAGAGAAATAGAAGGTGCTCATGAAGAACACAAGAGATATAAATAAATGGACAGAAAGACATCAGTATCAATCATTGCCATTTATTCGATCTATAAATTCTATGAAATCTGACCAAAATCCCAACAGTTTTTAATGAACAATGATCTTAAAATTCATTTGGAAGAAAAATGGACAAGAATAGCAAAAACAGTTTTAAAGAAGGACAGTGGTAAAGAGACTTGCATACCAGATATTAAGAGTCATTGTAAAGTGCTATGTTGTTGAAGGGATATAAAAATAGACTAATGAAACACAATAGCAAGCACCGAAATAGACAGATGCATACATGGAGATTTATTTTAGGACAATCCATGGGGGGAAAATAATGTTGAATTCCTACCACACCATACATAAAAATAAAGTCCTAATTATTAAAATAAAATATTTCTAAACTTTGAAATACAGAAGAAAATCTTTGCAGTCTCAAAAAACACAAACTGTAATGAAAAGGACAGATTAATCTAACCACATTAAAATTAAAATTAATTTTAATTGAAATGAAGTAGTATCTATAACGTTATTAAAAACTTAAAATTATATGTTCAATAGAAGACATCATATTACAAAGATGGAAGAGTAGCCACGGATTGAAAAAAGATACTTGTAATGTAGATCATAAAAAAAAATTTATAACCAGAGTTTATAAGGGACTTAACACAAATCAACAAGAAAGAGACTAATAATCCAATAGAAAAATGGGCAAAAACTTTTAAAGCGCCTCAGAGAAGAAAAAACAAGTGTTTGATAAATATATGAAAATACACATAACCTACCTAATAGAAATAGGAATTCAAATTAATACCACAATTAAATATCTTTTCACACTCATCAGTTTTGTATTCAAGTTATCCTTACTTTGTAAGGGGCATGTTAGCTAAATCTCATGTATGTCAGAGGACTGCCTGGATGTTAAAAAATATGATGGTCCAAGGATTGTTAGCTCAGTGGAACAATGGGAACCCTGGTACATCGCCGTTGGGAGGTAAATCTGTTCCACTCACTGGCACCATCTAAAAAAGTTAAAAACATTCATATCCTGTAACCAAGCAATCCTGTTCTTAGGTATATACACTAAAGAAATTCTAGTACATATGTCCACAAGACATGTAAAAATGTTTATTGCCATATCATTCATAATGACAATAAAAACAAAAAAAAAAATTAAATGTCCACCAACTGGTAAATGAATAAATAAATCCCCCAATAGAATAGTGTACACTAGTTAAAATGTATGAATTATAGTTACATGTATGAAAATAGATAAATCTCAAAAACAACATTGAGCAATAAAGGCAAGTTACAGAATGGCAGGTACTGTACAATGTGTTCCTTTATGTAAAGATTGAAAATGTGCAAAACAATATGCACATATTAAATATACTTATGAGGGCTCAAGGTCACCTACCCAAGGGACAGACCTGGTATGAAAAACACAAAATTCAGAAGAGTAGTTACATCTGGGAAGGGAGGTAGGGAGGTCAGTGAGGTGGTGGGTGGTATAGAGGAGGCTTCAAAGATATCATAATGATATAGTCCTAAAAAAAAAAAAATGTAAAATCCTGATAAAGCTGTTTGACAGAAATACATGTATTTACATATTTATTCTTTGTATGTTTCCATGTATGAAATATATCAGTTTTTTAATAATATGGGCATGTGTTCTAAAAATAATCTGGAAGGATAAACTGGGGTTATCTGTTCAAGAGGGATAGAAACTTGGCAACGTAGCTCAGAGATGAGAGAGACATTTTACTGAATAATTTTTGAATTTTTGGATGTTCAAATCATGTGACCGTCAGTACCTATTTAAAACATTTAAGAAACAAACAAAACAGAAACAAACTCAGATACAGAGAACAAATCGATGGTTGCCAGATGGGAGTGGGGTTGAGGGCTGAGTGAAAAAGGGGAAGGGATTAAGAAGTACAATCGGCAGTTACAAAATAGTCACGGGGACGTAGAGTACAGCATAGATTCGGAACATAGTCAATAACATTGTAATAACTATGCATGGTGCCAGGTGGGTACTAGACTTATCGGGGGGAATCACTCTATAGGTTATATAAATATCTGATCACTATGTTGTATACCTGAAACTAATATAATATTGAATGTTAACTGCAATTGAAATTTTTTTATTTTAATAAATAAATTTTTAAAACATTTAATACATTGTTTTAAAAGGGCTTGGACACAATAGAGACAGAAAGCAGATTAGTGGTTGCCTTGGAGTAAGGACAGGGATTGACTATAAATGGGCATTAAAGATATTTTGGGGATGATGGAAATATTCTACGACTGAATTGAAGTGATGGTTGCATGACTATAAATTTACTAAATATAATTAAATTGTACACTTAAACTAGGTGAGTTTTATATTTGTGGATTTTACCTCAATAATGCTGCTTAAAAAGATTGAAAGAGGAAAAAAAGGCATGGACTAAAGTTCATATGATTTAGTCCAGTAATTCTGTTTTTGGCAAGCTATCCTACAAAAGAGTACAAATTATGGGAGAGGGAAGAGACTAGGAGATTCCATGAAATTTTGGATATTTTTATGGAGAAATAAATTTTTGAAAAACAAAACTAACACAGAAACCTGTATTAAATGCTAGAGCATTGGCCTGGGCAAAATCACATATCACCTGTCACTCAGCAGAGGAGTTACTCTTTGGCCCAGTTCCCTGATAAGAAATAATCTGTTCTTAAAGTGTTCACAGACTATCAGAGAGAAAGCACATGTATATAGTCTACTCTAATGCAGTACCGACCAAAACGCTGTGGAAGGGACTTTCCTTACCATATCAGGGCTATTTTTTTAATTCCGCTATTGCTTTTCAGGTTTTCAAATACATAGGGCGTTTCAGCATTTTTAACATAATATAGCAATATATAAATCTAAATAAAATGTATTAGCATAATGTGCTTGCCTCAGATGGCCCCATTCTGTCTCATGAGAAAGACTCACTGACAATTTACTCTTTTCCTTTACTTGCCTGGTATTCATACAGTCTGGTCATTATGTAAATACTCTTCATCATTACAAAGTAAACAAATTTAGAAATTGCCAGTACGTTACTGCTGACACATTCTTGAAATACAGATATATGTATTTATTTTATTTTATTTATGGCAAAGCCCTGTGCTTACCTGACCTTAAACTACCTCTGCCTCTTTTTTTTTTTTTTTTTTTTTTTTTTTGTACTGGGGCTCAGTTCCAACTCAGTGTCCAGTTTCTATGGAGAGAGGAGAAAACAAAGAAGTGTGGTGACCCGGCTAGACTCCCTCTAAGGAATTCTTTACATCACCTGCACCATCAACAGGAGTTGTTCCTTTGGTTTGCAATTCAGCCTTTTCTTCAGGGTGAAAGAGGAGATGTGTTTATCGCTTTAATTACCATTATAAGAAGGAAAATTATAGAATTGTAATACGTTCTTCTTTGGGGGAACAGTCTGCCCATAGAGATTTTGGGGGTATGCCTGAAAACTGACTGGTAAAGAGAAATTTAAAACTGATTGAAATTTTTATAGCACTTAGTTATTTGTAAATAATACAAAGAATTGCCTCCTCTTGTGTATGGTCCCTTTTACCTATACAATGAGTGGCTTGAACTGAGTCTCCAGTTTTCACTCCTGAAATTAATACATTTCAAAATACCTAGACACTCATTATCTCATTTAAGCTTCACATTCAGCCAGTGAGATTTTTATCTAGCAAAGGACTTATGTGAAAAGAATTGTAATGTTTCTCATTTATTCTTATTTAGGTTCAAGAGAAATCTACTCAATTACAGAATGATTTGTTTGCTCTTAAGTGACAGTATTAGTACTTGTTTTAATTCAATTTTCCTAGAGATTTGTCAAAACTAAAATTTTAAGCACATAAAAGCAAATGCATCTTGTTTCTTTTATCATGAAATCAAATATATGTTTCAAATCCACTAACTGGGGTTGTGAGATTTTTTTCTCAACATTTAGCTGCTGTTTTCAAATTAATCCCTTTATTTCAAGTGAGGAAAGAAACCCTGAGGTTTAAGAATCCCCTTGTGTGGTCCTTTTGTTCTGTCCCCAAATGACACCTACAAATTCAGAGTAGAGATGTGAACCAGCCTCTCCGGCCCTGACCCAGCTGTTCCTAATGCTTGGTTAGGCTCCTGGATTGGACTTATTTGGGGACACTGTATTTCTATTTCTTTGCTTTAGTCCCAGATTTCTGTTCCTATTTCAGGTAATGGGGAGAGTGCCAACAATTTCCATTAATAAAACAGAAGGCTGCCACATATACCTCAGTGAATATGCATTAGACTGTGAGATAGTGAGTGCCAAGTCATCTGAAATGAATATACTTATCCCTCAGGATGGCGATTATGTAAGTACCTTTTAAAAGACTGTAAGAATTTTTCTTGAGCTTTCGTTATTAACATTCTTAGAGCTCGATTAATCAGCTACCAATCTATGAGCTTCATTTGTAGAACAATTCACAGGCAGGAGTGGCATTCAGAGTCGCCTTTACATATCTTCTACCCTGTTAGTTTCTTGACTATGCTCTCTCCAAGATTAGTGATTCTCAAGGCAGTTTACTAATAATTACCTTAATAGGCTAGCTTTTTTCAAAGAGTACACTGTGCATCTGAGTTCATATTAGTTAGGACTAAATATTTTCCTTTGCTATGGTGGAGGCAACCAGAAAAGAGAGAGAAATGCTTTATGGAAAATGGGAATGAATGATAATAAGTAGACCTATTTGTGTAGGTATTCTTATGTTGGAGGTTCTCAAACCCAGCGTAAGAATCTGCTGGGAAGCTTGATGAAAACGTGATTTCCCAGAGTCTGCACCTAGAGGTGGGATTCAGGAGGCTTGGAGCAGGGTCTGGGAATCTGTATTTTAATAAGTCAACACTCTGTGCAGTGACCCTTCCAAGAAACACTAGCCTTAGGGAGTTTGCCACCATTTATCTTCCTTGCCTCCTTTTCCCAACAAAGCAGCTTCTAACAGAAGCATGCAGATACCTTCACACATTGAAAAAGAAGTATAAATAAATACATACTCTGCATCACACAGTGTGGTGGGCCTGCCAGTCGCTGCTATTTGGAAGCAAGTTATTGCTTCCTACTAGTTATTGCTTCTTTGACATGTGGAAATAAATCCGGAGATCATTCCCTCGGATTCAAACTGTGCAAGGGACCAGTAAACCAAGAAGGATGGGAGAAAAACTTAGCAGGCACACAGTTAGAAAAGGGGCCCTCATCAGCCTGTGGGTCAATCACTAACCGTCTACACAGTTAGCCAGCATTCAGGTTAATCTCTGTAGACAGATGACATGATTGCTCTCTTTTTCTCCTTCCTTGTGGGACATTTGGTCCTGTCCAAATGTCCATGGAGACATTTGGTCCATAGTTAATAAAAATCCCACTCTTCTGCAAGATTCAAATCCCAACCCACCTCTCTAACCCCGTGTACCCATTACTAGCCGGGCTACCGAGGCAAGAAGGGCGATTACTGGCAATAGAGCCACAACGCAATTACTGAATCAATAAAACATGGTAGTACTCTTTATATATTAATCCTGTAACCCAAAAGTAGAAATAAACATTATGGGCTGTTTGAACCTGGAGACGTTTTCTAAGCTTGAATGTTTTGGACAGGACCAAATATCAAGGACCTTTGGGCGTGGACCAAAAGTCTCAGTAGATGTTTTGAACAGGACCAAATGCCCACTAATCTCCCTTTTCCCCACCTCTCAGTAAGTTCTTCAGCACGACCCAGACACATGCTACTTATTGAAGCCTAGAATTCGTCATTTGAGTCTAAAAAACAAAACTGCCAGCATTGGCCCATGCTTCACTATTAGGTATATGGCCAGCCTACCCTGAGCTAAAGAGTCTCTTCTCACATTCTCCACCTAAAACAAACTACTGAAGTGCTAAAGCCAATACAGAACAACTGCAGAGAGGAGAGCCAAAAATTAGGGTGAGCCCTGGCCTTTGCAGCTGTTTAAGCTAAAGGCTCAGCTGCATGGGAACTGGATCTTAGAAAAGCAATGGGGTTTGGTGAGCACTCCAGACTAATTAAGCTACAATCCCTGGGCATAGTACCCAGACATCTGTACTTGTTAAAGATTCCTACGTGATTCCAGTGTAGAGTTAAGAGTGAGATCCACTTACCTAATGGATGAGTATTGGTCAGAACCTGAGCTTAAAAAAGTAAAGTCTTCCTTCTATACATAAATTGTCTTGTACCTTGGCCTAGGCCCTGTTCACACATTTTCCAGTTGGAGATCATAGGGAGCAATATTGAGGTTCTCCTGTGAGCATTGTCATCTGGAAATGGATGGTAGGGTTGATTCATCCCCAAAGAAATCAGTCCCCAGAGAAGATACTTCATCATATTCCTATTACTTTAGTCCTCAAAAAGATTTGGAACAGCTGTAGTGCTGTTAACATCAAAGAGATGCTTCACTCCGGAGCATTTTCTACCTGGCCTTGTTTACTCATCAGGAAGAGCCCCAGAAAAGGTACCGGCTACACAGACACACAGACACACGCGCGCACACACACACACACACACACACACACACACACGTGTGCTCACACAGAGACATTAAAACTATGGCTCCTTTGCTTCATCTTAAGATTGCGTTGCAGATTTCACTCAAGGAGAATTCATCACACAGTATAGAAAGGACCTTCTCTTTAAATAATGGCTTCTTCCAAAAGAAGCAGTTGGATCCTACATCTAGGAATATAAGTGTATCCCATGAACTAGCACATCTACCGATGGTGAGCATAGGCATCAACTTATCAAACAGTTGGGGTTTTAGCAGCACTTTGTGTACAGGAAGTCTAGGGAGACCACAGAAGTCGGGGCCGAGGTGACTGCTCCTCGCCTTCCTTTGATTCTCTTCTGAAATGACTGGAGACTCACTCTCAAGGGAAAGGAAAGAGTCCACACTACTTTTATTTTGGCTATTCTACATGCGTGTGTGTGTGTGGTGTATGTATAGTGCATGGTATATGTTCGTGGTGCATGTGCATGTATTTCTCAATGGGAAGAGTAGGGTGGCAGGATGAATGTTGAATTTATATGTAACCCGAGGTACATTTTTATATTTCATCAACAAGTAGACAGATAACACCGGCATAAAGCCTTTCTACTCAGTGTGACTGGGGACCAGCAAACTCAGCATCCTCTGGGAACTTGTTGGAAATGCAGATTGTCAATATCTTTCCCACATCTACTAAATCCAAATCTGCATTTTAACAAGCTCTGCAGTCGATTTCTGTGCATGTTTAAGTTTGGTGGAAAGTCATGAGTAAGAGAGGCTAAGTTTGAACTCTGGCTGCCCTGCTTACCGGTGATACCATCTTGGACCAGTTGCTTAACCTCTGTTTTCCGTAGGTGGCATCTCAATTAATATCTAGCTCATAGGGATGTGGGAAATTAACAGAGTTCACATATATCCAGGGCTTTAAAAAATACCTGGTTCTTAATAAGTTCTAGCTTTAATGCTGAGATTGACAGTCACAGAACTAACATATGACTATGCACATTTCTCCATGTGGCACAGAAGTCCTCTCCATGATACAGGTTCGAGTTCTATCTTTCCTGTCATGTGACACTGATCAGCTTTCCATCTCTTTGCCAAAGGAAGCCTTGGTATAAATAACTTTGTTACTCTTGCCTTTTTCCAGAGAGAATTTCCTGTTCCTGAACAGTTCAAGACAGCGTGGGATGGATCCAAGTTGGTCACTGAACCTGCAGAAATCATAGGTTAACCTCCAGAGAGACCGAACCCCCTGATCTGAATCCCACCTCCCAACAACAACAGTAACAAAGCAGCATTAAAGACCTAGAAGTTGCAGTAGCATCTACTGCTTTAGTTTTGGCCTCCAACAATTCTGTGCTATAGAAACAATCATTTTTGGCACGCTTTCACTGGCATTTTGAAGTATTTAACATTTCTTCATGATTTGCCTTCGTGTGTGATTTGCGTTCCACATGATAACTTGTGAGCATTGCACATTTAAAGGGAAAAGATATTATATTCCCCTCATATCATTAACACAGTAGCTGATAGGTAAAAATATTGCATGATTCACTTTTGCACTTATGTTTAATTGCTAGCTGAGAAATAAAACCTTTGAGAACCTAAGATGTACATTTTTACCTTTTAGACAATTTCAATATGATGGAGTTGTATGCTCTGAAAAATCTACTATTTTTTTTCTTATTACCACATGTTCACCTTTATCAGTTTGATACACTGTCAAAATGAATACAAATTTAACCTATATTTTTACAAAACAAAAGTCCATACTAAGGAGCATATTTAGTTTCTCAGTCCTTGGAAGACTTGTTTTCTTTACGGTTACCAAAAACCAAAAGTAAATTCTAATGAGTTACCTAAAATATTTTTCTGCCATGTCACGTAAAAAACTTTTACTTTTCTGCATAAAGATTTTCATGCCAAAAGCTTGGTGGGAGGAAACAGATATAATACCTCACAATTTTACTCTAAGATCGAGCTTGATTTTTGTTTTCCAACTTTGAACCTATCAAATATGCCTTGTAAGTGATGTCTTTAATGTTTTATTATAGACTACTTTCTTTTCCACTGGCCAGACTTGTTGACCAGGCTCAAAAGTAAATATGAAAAAGCCATAGCTGTATTACTTTTTCTAAAACCTAAGGAACTGTTTGTTGGGTTGGCTTGCTGCTCCTATTTCATATTATGCAACATAACCGTAACTATGATACTCCTTTGTATCTTTTTAGTACATAGTGCTGAAGAAGCTGCAACTTCTTGGATCACATGTAATGAATTATAGTATAATGCTTGCAGACCTAATTCAAGCATATATATTGTGCCTATCACAGCCTTTGGAATACATCATTTCCGTTTTTTAAATATCTTCTGTATCTATATAGGATTCAAATAACTAATGCTCATGTACCAAGGTTTTGCTATAAAAGTTTTTGTCTGTATGAAAACTGTTGTGGCTTTAGTAAATATTCTTTTTTCAACTCTAAACTTATTCTGAAAAAAGTAAAATTCTAATTGTTTAAATGTTTTGATGAATTCTGAGTGTTAAAGTTATTTTTTTTTTGCTCTACTTTGATTCGCCCCTTGATCATCTGTCAGATTTAGGGAAGACAGCTGAGTTCTGGTTGAAAGAGAGAATGTATCCAGCATGCCATCAGCTTCCCTAAAGAATGGCTTCTCCAAAATAGATTTCACATAAAACCATTTGCAGTGGAATGACTATCAGTTAGAAAATTCTAGAGTCCAGTTTTATAGTTCAAGGTCTCTTCAGTGAGAAAATTCTCTTTCTAGTTCTTAGTTAATATAAACGTCCCAGAAAATAAATTTAGTTTATAAGTATGGTATAGTATTATATATACTCTGTATTTTTAATGTATAATATCATTGACTTTTATAATAAATTTATGAATAAACTTCTAGAGGAAAAAAATTAAGTAAGAAGAAAAAACTTTTAAAAGGTCATGCTACATACCCATTATAATAATTTTATATTGAAAAATAAATCCGTCCAAAAGTCTTAGACTCTCTGTCAACTGGCATCAGCCTTTCAAGCGCTTCATCACAGATCCTGAAAATCTAGACTTGAAGTTCAATTATTTTGCCAGTCCTGGTGCCCTAAGTCACCTACTAGCTTTTTGAGTGGGTTGAACTGTCAGAAAAGGAAAAAATAAAACTCTGGCAATGTATAGGAAAACAATTACTAAAGACAATTGAGCATTTGACAGGGGAGAAAACAGTAGAAAGGAGAGGAACCAGAGGAGTTTACTGTGTCTCAAAGTCAAGGTAGTTTAATTTTAAAAAAAGCGGGGGGGGGGGGGACAATGTCAAGAATCTTGATGGCATTTTTAATATGCTTTTTTTCTTGCACATTGTTGAATTCTGACTTTACCAATGCTATCACCTGATATTATCAAAGGGATAAGAAATCCATACTTAGCAGAATTGCATATCATGTAAATCACGAAAAAATCAAAATAAAAATAAGTTAGTAAAAAATTAAGTGCAAGGGTCTCCTGTATCTCTCTACTTTGTAATATTACAAAAGCATCATTTTATAGGATCAGAATGATAAAATAATCCATAAGAGCCTTTGTTGTCTTGAAAATCCTTTTCTTGATAATACTGTCTCCTTTAGATAATCTGTTTCTTCCTAATAGTCTTCCTTTCACAGTGAGTCTTCCGTCCCTACTCTCTTTCAAAGTGCATAGTCAGTACTAACCACTTCTCTTTATCCATGGAAATTCTTTCTAGAACTGGTAGGAAATATATACAGCTTTAGACATTCACTCTTTCATTCACTGAAAATGTCCGCTTCAACTTCTTAGAATCTAGATGAGTTTTCTAAGAAAACTCATTTTAAAGATGAAAAAGGTGAGGTCCAGTGACATTAGCAATTTCCTTGACATTAGACAAGCAACCAGTTAGAGGTAAAGCAAGGACTAGAACACACATACACAACTTTTTATAACTACTGTAATTTGCCTGCTAGTCTAACCATGTTTCTGAAACTCAGGTGGCTTTATCTTATTACTTACCCATCAAGATTCTTGACATTGTCCCCCCCACCCCCGGCTTTTTTTAAAAATTAAACTACCTTGACTTTGAGACACAATAAAACTCCTCTGGTTCCTCTCCTTTCTACCGTTTTCTCCCCTGTCAAATGCTCATTTGTCTCCCTTAACTTCACTTATAATGCCTCTATGTAGATGACTCCCAAATCAACATCCCCAACCCAAATCCATCTCCTCAAATTCTTGACTCCAAGTGTTCACAGAGTATTTCTACCTGTCCCAACTTCATTCAACATGGCTAAAGTGAATGCACGTTTCCCATACAATCCATATATTCCTCATCTGCCTTTCTAGTGAAAGTCAATTCTCATCACAGATTTAACAACAGCCATTTCCTGTGACAGGAAACACAGAAAGAGAAGCAGACCTGGAAGAAATGATGATTCGGTCGTGAACATAAGTTTAACTCACGGTGTCTATGTGACAGTAGGAATGGAGAGTAGGCAGTTGGATATGGGTCTGAAGTCTTTTCCATTGTCTCTGATACCATATCTTTAGGAATCATTTCATAAGTTTGATAATCCAAAAATGACTTTCATTAAACATGTTCCTTTCAAAAGAATTATTTTAAACCACTGGCACTTTCCGCACCAGTTCAGATACAGATGCAATTTTAAGGGCTTAATTGTTTCAACTGACACAAGCTGATTTAATAGTCTTTCAAAGATTTCTTTAGGAAGTTTAACCATTTCGATGCTTCTGTACATGTTGACGCTTGTATCTGTGCTACAAGTGGAAAGTAAGCCATCTGAAATTAACCAGTGATAATTCATCTAGTTTTCTCCAAATGGTTTTTGTTCCTCTACTGTTTGTTTAGTTACTTGGTAGAGAATATGCAACTAACAAAGATACTGTTTGTCTAGCAGTAGAAAATTTTCTTCGGGGTTCTCTCCAGTGAAATGTATCATTTTATATTTAAAGATAATTTTTGTTTAAAGCTACAACTTTGAATATTTGAGTTCTAAGTCCACTTTATTGCAATACCTTGCTTTTTAGGACCATCATAGTAAAAAAAAAAAAATCATACTTACATGAAGATCCAAATGAAAGAAATACATCACTGACCATACTTATTTTAATAAAATTTTAATTTCATTAAAATTCAGTTAGTAATTTCCCATAGTATCAATAATTTATTTGGAAACTAACCAGAAAGGGTGGATTTAATTTTTTTTGTTATTTTTAATAACTCTATGTCCTCATTCCTTTAACTCATAAGTCAATAAAATGATAATGAGAAGTCTCCTCATGAACATAATAGTTCTGTAGATTTTTTTGGAAAGAGGGAAACTCAACTGGGGAGACTTTTTTTCCCCCTGCTCCTTGTCCCTCTGGGGCGTAATCATGCCCACACATAACAAATGATGCAAATCCCCTACCAGGGGGCAGCTAATGACACACATTCCCCAGCAGCCTGCCCTGCCTGCAGCTGATATTACAACACCCCCTGTTGTGTGTATTCTTCTTCAGTTTTAAAGCTATAGAGAAAATATCAGAGGTAGGCAGATGTTGACTGTCAGTTCTAAGGGAGTGAATGCCTTCTGCAAGCAAGCATGATAAAATCTATCTATGCTCCTTGATGGATATTTAAAGACGTTGTCCTGTAGCTTTACTCAAAGACGTACAGAGGTCCAGAGAAATATTGTACAAGAGCCATATATGATATGTATCTTCAGGAAAAAGTTACATATATTTTTAGTATCTGGAATAGAGAAAGTTGGATGAAATAAACAAGGAATTTCCTCCACCATTATGAATCTCACTTCTTTAGCTCTGATTGCAATGGCAAATTGAAACAGATTTTGATATTTATCTGACGAATTTAAGCAAAGAGAAATTAATTATATATGCTTATTAAAAAATAAATTGTACTTTTTGGGGGGCTCCATAGTGTAGTGGTTGGCACATCTGCTTTACACGCAGAAGGTCCTGGGCTTACACCCCAGGTGGAGCCACAGACCATACCCTGGGTATGCCGGCCTGCCGCAAGCGTGTGGGAGGAGACGTCCCGTCTTCAGAGGTCCATTTCTTAAGGGGAAACAGCAACATCCATAGATCAAGGGTGGAAGTGGAGGGTGGGGGGAGACAGGGGATTAAAGAGGGGGAAAATAAAAGAAAAAGAAATTGTATTTCTTTTGGAAACCAAAGTTATCCAAATTACGTGTCCAAATTCACTAAGTAAGTGGTCAACCCTTTCCTTTATGCTCAGTCACCACTGATGTGCAAGTATCTGAGGAATAAAGAAGGAATACTGATTGTAATGTAAGCCCATTCAGTGGATGTGGAATTCAGGGAATGATGTCCCATCATTAACAACTACAATCTGGTTCTCAAGAGAGTTATCAAAATGTTCTCTCATATGTTAGCATCTAAAATAATTACAGCAGCAATATGGTCTACATTCTACGGGCTGCTTCTACCAACTGGCTAGACAACTATTTTCTCAAATTAAATTAAATTAAATCCATACTCTAGTTTTCAGAAATAAGTTTCTCTTCAGCAACTCATCAGATAGAAGTATTTCCAAAGGGCTTATCTTCATGGAACAAAACCTCATACTTCATTAACATTTCAAAAAAGTAAAGTAGGTCTTGTATTAATTAAAGCTTTGGCATGGGAGTCAGAAGATCTGGTTTTCATTTGGATCTGCCGCCAACCAGAGAGAGGTATGACCATTTGACAAAAGCCTGTGATACATTTAAAAATATGTAATTCTTAAAAAATGAGATCAGTGTGTTAAAAATATTTTTCAAATATAATCAAACAAATATACAACAAAAACGCCTGTGGCAGAGCCTAGCTGTGCACCAAAATCTATTTTCTTTCCTTAGTAGACTGTATTTTGCAGCCTCCCCTGGAATTCAGTGCCAAGTGACTAGATTCTCCTTGAAGGAATGTGAGTGTTGAGTATTGTAAATCCCACATCAAGATTCAGTCTTTTAAGAGAGTATGTTTTCTGCATGTTCCCTTTCCTTTTCACCAGCCAGTTCCTCAATGTGCAATCAGCATCAATCATGCAGATGACAATACGCTCTGGTTATGCAAGAATAACAAGTTAGCCTGGGTCCCAGAGTCACACACACTGACTGACCTGAACCTGCCCTCAGGAGTTACATGAGAAATAAACTTATATTGTGCTTATACTATTACATATTTGGATTTATTTATCAGAGAAATTTAGCCTACTGAAACCAAGGAACCCTCCGATTTACCAGTTCGCTCATCAGAAACACCTTCAACAAATTTGGAAAGATGTATAAATACATTAAGTAAAATGAGCCATTATTGAAAAAACAGATTGTAAGAACATTTTTATTAAAATGTATGTCAATTAAAAGAACTATATTTTGTTAGTATTAAAGTTATATATTTGATGAGAGACAGTTTAGCATCATGGTTGAGAGAATAATCATAGTTTTATCACTTACTGGCAGCATACTTTTGGGGGTAAATAATCACCTAATTTCTCTACATGTCAATTTGTTCATCCCTAATATAGATATGGTAATAATAGTACTTACTCATGGGATGTTTTGAGGCCTAAATTAATTAATATACATATAGCACATAATAAAGGTTAAAAAGTATTAGTTACTATTATTATCATCATTACAGCATAGAGAAACTTTTGGAAAGATGTACTCTAAAATGGCAACATTGGCTATCTTTGGAGTATGGACTTGGAGGAAAGGACCTTTCCCCTTTATTCTTTACCATTTGAATTTGTCAGTATAAGCATTATAAGCATTTGATTATTAAAATTCCCATATTTCTTTGAGATTATTAAACATTCAATAATTTTTAAAACACATTCAAAAAAAGATAACTACCTTTTATTTCATCTTTTTTTTGTCTGCTTCAGATATCAGGTTTCTGTTTCAAATGAGTACACATGAAGAAAATGTTTCACAATAAACTTGAAAATGTATAATGCAAAAGGAAAAATCCAATAATATTCTCTAAATGTTTATTTGGGGGGAAAAAGTGGTAAAAGCTGTATACCAGCACAATTTCTTAGAACCTAGCAATATCCACTGAACAAATTAAACATTTTTTAAACACTCCCATGTGATTGCTACTGAGGATACAGTCGGGCAAGAGTCATGGTTTCTGTCTTGAGGAAAAGTATAAGTTGAAGAATTATTTAGGGAAACTTAAGTTTTCTTTGTAATTTCCAAAAAGTTATAAAAAATAAACACATACCTTCTAAAACATTGGGAAAACAAAACAAAAAAAGTTACATACCAAAGTACAGAAAATAAAAGGAAGAATGAGACAGGAAAAATAGAGAAAGATGAAAAATAAGACCAAAGATATTATAAAAATAGATATAAATATGATAAAATATACCATGAGAATACACTCAGCTCAACAAGTATATACAGTGATCCCCCTTATTCACGGTTTCACTTTTGTGGTTTCTGTTACCCACAGTAACCTGTGGTCTGAAAATATTAAATGGAAAATTACAGAAATAAATAATTCATAAGTTTTCAATAGTGCACTGTTCTGAGTAGTGTGATAAATTCTCACACTGTGTCTTGCTATCTCACTCAGGATGTAAATCATCCCTTTATCTGCACCGTACTACAGTACATTACAATAGGCTATTTTGAAAGAGAGAGAGATCACATTCAGATAACTTTTATTACAGTATAGTTACAATTGTTCTGTTAGTAGTTATTGTTGTTAATTTCTTGCTGTGCCTAATTTATGAATTAAACTTTATCATAGGTATGTATGTATAATAAAAAAACATAACATATAGAGAGCCTGGTAGTGTCCATGGTTTTAGGCATCCACTGGGGGTGTTGGAACATATCTGCATATGTACACTGTTTTTTAAAGCCACATTTAAAACAAAGTATCTCAAAATGTTAGAAGTAAAAGGATAGGCAAAAGAATATTAAGTAAAAGCAAACAACAAGAAAGCAGGAGTTACAATACTAATAATATAAAATACTAGAAAATTCAAAGTAAATATATTAAATAGAAAATTGAAGTTTGCTTTATAATAATGATGGATACAACTCACACTGAAAATTTAACTCTCAGAAGTCTTTATGTGTTTGTATTAGTTCTATTATTGCATAACACATTGTCACAAACTTAGTGGTTTAAAGCAGTGCCCATTTATTATCTTCTAACACCTGTAGTCAGAAGTCTGGACACGATGCAATTAAATGCCCAGGGTCTCACAAGACTGAAATCAAATCAGGATGCCATAGAGCTGTGTTCTCATGTAGAGTTCATCTAGGGCTTAGGGTCCTCTTCCAAGCTCACACAGACCATTAGCAGAATTCTGTTCCTTGATGTGGTAGGAATGAAGTCTCTGTTTTTTTTTATTGGATATTGGCTAGGGATTGCTCTTAGATTCTAGAATGCGCCCTCAAGTCCTCACTTCATGGTCCCTTCCATAGGAAGAACACAACATGGCTATTTCCTTCTTCAAGGCCAGAATGAGGATCTCCCTCACTTCCAAACTCTCAGACCTCTTTCATCTCTGACCTTTAAACTCTTGTTTAAAGGGATCACCTGATTTGGTCAGGCCCACTCAGATGATATATATTTTTTTTTTATTAGCTTACAGCTGACTGATTAGGGATCTTAATTATATCTGCAAAATCCCTTTACCTTTGCCATGCAATGTACTCTAATCATGGAAAGGATAGCCCTTCTATTCAAAGTTCCCACACTAAAAAGGAGAGCTTATACACAGCATGTATACCAGGGGGCAAAAATTTTGGAGACAATCTTAAAATTCTGCCTGCTACAGTGTTGAATTGTTTTTCATAAAGATACATTGAGCAAGAACTATTAAAAATGCAAAAAGATGAGTTTTAAAAAATATAATAGGATGCGCTAATATATATTTCTGTCTTGGACGGATTGAATTAGGCAAAATACATTCAACTCTGATATAAAAAATCTAATTATATCACTAACAAGATTAATTTGAAAGATTAGAACATCAAAAATAAAGAATATACCAGATTAAGTCTTATGGACTTAATCCTATATTAGGGTAAAATGGAAACCTTAGAGTATGAAAAGTAAATAAATATTACATGTGTCAGTCTCTGAATATAAGGCAATAAAGCTAAAATAGCAAAGATTTAGTGAAGTAATCCAACTACTTAAAAAGTTTAATTACTCTTCTAAATAATTGTTTAATCAAAGAGAAAGCAACATTGCAATAACAAATTAGCAACAACGGAAGCACTACGTATAAAAGGTAACAGAAAAATAACCATTTTAGCCACAAAGTTAGGAAAAGGAAACAAAATATATCAAAGGAATATTAGAGAATATTAATATATTAATAAAACAAATATTAAAGAATTATAAAAAATAAAATGTTATTTTTTTATGTTTGAAAAAGCAGATGAGAATGTAGACAGATGGGATGTAAAGATATTTCTTTGTGATTTGAATTTCTTATTATAAGCATATTTTACTTTTGTAATTAAAAATAGATGATACGTAGGAAAACAAAGAACATTTTTGGTTTTTGCAGATTAACTAGAAAGTGCCAACTGTATTGACCATTTTTTCAATAACTCATGGAACATACATAAAAATTAATCGCATAATAGGTCAAAATTAATATCTCAAATTCCAAGATACAAAACATATACAGGCATTGTTTCTGAGTTGAAGACAGTGAAGTTAAAGAACAGAATTTTTAAAAAATAAGAAATTATTTATTAATGGTTATTTGATGGGTAGTTCTTTGATTTTTAAATTTCTTCAGTGGTTATAAATGTCTTTTGGTTTGTGCTTTCTTCTCAAATCAATTTTGGCAGTTTATATTTTTCTAATAAATAATACATTTCTTCTAGATTTTTTAGTTCATCAGAATGAAGTTGAACATCATATTGTTTTTTAAATTGTTTTAGTATTTCAAATAATATGTTCTTTCCCATTCTTAATGTCTATAGCTATAATTTCCCCCTTTTTTCCTAATTAGCATTGCTGGAATTTTATGTAGTATATTGTTTTTTCTTCAAAGAACCAGTTATTAAATTTATTGACAAAATTGTACTATCATTCTGCTTTCTACTCTTTTAATTTTTGATGGCTATCTCGTTTATTCTTACTGTTTTAGATTTACAGATAATCCTGCAGGAAATATGCTGGACTTGCCTCTTTATACTCTAGTGCTCATATTTCTGAAAGGTATATTCCTCAAAGGGGGATTAATTAGTCACAAGGCTCCAATATTTTAAATGTTGGTGGATCTATCAAATTGTCTTTCAAAAAAGTTGTGCACTTACACTTGCACAAACTGTTTGAGTGAATCTCTTTCTCCATGCCTCATCAACACTGGATACCATCAGTTTTAGTAAGTTTTCCAGTCCAAAAGGCAAAAACATGATACGGCCTATAAAACTGTACGTAAAATTGATTGAGGGTGCAGGGGAGCCTATTATATAAAAAGAAGGTAAGTTATCATGATTGGTTAGTAAGATTAAAATGAACCGGGGTATTAGATTTAGAAAATAATGTACAGGTCAACGAAAGTCCATGACAAGAGAAGAAACCAGGAGAATTGTGAGATTTCCTTTCATTCTTTTGACCACAGAGAAAGAGAGGCCAAGAACAAAGTGGAATTTGATGAAGTCAACCTGAAGTTTCGGTTAATGTCCTACATGTTTGCAACTCCAAGCTGGCCTGGCAGTGGGGTTCCACTTTATGATAATGATAGCATAATGGGTGAAAATCATGAAAATAAAGTAAGTAATCATGGGCAGAGAGAGTAGCCTTCAGACTAACTGACTCTTCCTTGGAGGGAGTTTAGGAAGAAGTTTGGAACGAGTGGTGCTGCAGTCAAAGATGAAATTCTAAGGGAAGAATTTGAGTTAAGCATACAAGGGCTAAGCAGGACAGGGTGCCTAAGAGGTAGCTTCTCCCCCTGGATTGGTTGCTTCTAGCACTAATAAATAAAGAAGCAGCAAGCAAAGGCAAATTGGTGTTTTTCTCATCCATTTGTACCAACAGTTTATATTTGATAAATATTTGTCCTGTCTTTCATATTTGTCCTTTGTCCTTTTTTTTATTGCTGATGGGTCAAAGCCAAACTCATCCTCCTTCCCTTGACCTTTCTGTGCATTGTAACACTAACCGTTGACCAGGGCTCTCTATTTTCAGCTTCTTTCATCTCTTATGTCATAATCATTTTCTTCATACATCTTTATTTTTGGCTTTTTATCTCATGCTACCCATACCTAAAAAGCTTTCACTTCACCTCCAATTCTCATATTTCACAAGTAAAATCTAGTCTTAACCTAAAAGAGCCTTTCCTTTTACCACAATTTCATGGGCACTATATGTATACGTATGTATAATTTGGAGCTAGTCAACAGTCGTGGTTTCTGTTAGTATAAAACAGAGAAGACTAGCTCAATTCTTTCTTTTTAAGGTCCTCAGGTTCTGATATTGGATTTGGATAGTGTGGTGGAGTTCTTAGCTTTGGAAATTCCTCCACCTACTGGCTGCCTAAAATCCACTGACATATAATGAGGTTCACTTGTTTTATGAGTTCTGCCCATTTTTAAAAATAGCATGTGCCTCTTGTAAAATGCTGATACATTTAGAAATCATTTTGAATTCCCCAAACCAGAAATTCTATTATAAAGAAAATTTATTCTTATAATACATTTAAAAGCAGATGATAAATTTCTTAATGCTTTCTAACAACCACTGGAGGGCAGAAAAGCATCACATAGCAATTCACTACACATTTGGCTAGAGAAGGAAAAGATACTTTATGTGTATTTCTTAGAGTACTGAAATCAAATTATTTTTAAATTTACTTTTTTATTTGGTACATTGGACATCTTTTCAGGAGAAACCTCTGGTGATGATTTTATTTTTTTCTAATTGTTTTCTCTCAATGCATCAAATCAGAAAGACCTTTATTCTAAACTAGATACTTTAAAGAGCAATTTGCCATCCTGGGGTGAATTTGTCATATATTTTTAGCAAGAATAGCTGAAATATGTTGATAAACTAAAACAAAAATTAGAGAAATCAATACTAAAACAACAGATTCTTGGTCGCCCAATTTTCAGGAACTCTGTTTACAGATATCCAAAACATGGAATTGAAACATGGTTAAAAATAAATAGCTACTTCCCTAACAGCTTCTTTTCCAAAACTCGTTGGTAATTAGAATGCAATTATTACCCTTACTTTCTTGCCTTTCATTCCCTCTTCAATTGGCCTTTCACCCTTCACCCCATAAAACTATGCAAGTAAAGCTATCAGTGACCTTCTAATGACTGAATCCAGGTAAGGTCCTTTAGTTGGAAGGATCATAACTCAGCACTTGCTAACTTTAACTTAAGTGGGATTTATTAGAAGTATATCATAGCCTCTGAACTTGAAGAAGTGTAGATAGCAAGAGATAATTAACAGTCTGAGGGATCTCTGCTGGCATAATATTTATACCATCCCCGGATTACTTAGCTCAAGTTTCCAAGTTCCTATTGAGCATATCCAGTTGGCCGATTTTGGGTCACATTTCCACTCCATGGCTTGGAGCAGCAGAGCAGAAGGATCAGAAGGCTCTAACAGTCTACCTCAACTGCACGTGTTGAGACAGAGGTTATTCAGTCAGAGCAAATTAGGGTGCAATTACCACAAGAGGGAAAAAGAGGTAAGGTACTAAAAAAAACCCAAAAAACGCCCACCACAGTTTGCCTTCTCCTTGATTTCTTTATGGTTATAGCACTTTCTGGCTTTCCCTTCTTTTGGAAAGTCTTTCCTCCTATTCAATCCTACCTTCCTTCCCCATCTCACTATTCTAAGTCTCTCCTCCTCTTTCTCCTCCTTCCTCCTCCTCTTCAATATTCCCTCAGCCTCTTGGTTTTCTTTTCTTCTTATTTCATAGAACTTTCTACCTACTTGTCAAGTCAAGGACCACCTGTATGCTTATGACTCCTCAATCTGTATCTTTACAAATACAATATATTCAACACCAGTGTCCCTTGGACATCCCACAGGCACGTTACTGCTTCTTCCTTCTACCTTCTTGCGCCTTCTTCTGCCTTCTTCCATTTCCATGCACCACAGTCCATTCACTTAGGCATCCAGGCCAACGGCTGTGTGATGCTTCTCTCTTTCCCCCAAATCCATTCAGTCAACAAATTCCACAAAGTGGGCTACATTTCACTCAAATGCCTTCTCTTTCCCTCCTCATTGCTACTGCATTGGTTCAGGTTTGCTTCATCTTATCTAGCTTGTAGTCTCCCAGCTAGAGTCCTTGTCTCCAAATTTACACCATTCCAACTCATCTTCCATGGCTACCAGAGAGATATTTCTGAAGAAAGGAAGAAAGAAAGAAAGAAAGAAAGAAAGAAAGAAAGAAAGAAAGAAAGAAAGAAAGAAAGAAAGAAAGGGGAAGGGAAAGGAAGGGAAGGGAAGGGAAGGGAAGGGAAGGGGGAAGGTAGAGAAGAGAAGAAGAGAAGAGAAGAAAGAGACAGAGAGACTACATAACTAGAATCCCTCCCCCCCGCCTCTCCTCACTCTCCCTTCCTCTTCCCTAACGTGCCTCATCACTCCTCTTCTACCTTCAGTCTCGTCCTTTTCCTTCCTTCCTCTTAGGAAGGAAGGAAGGAAGGAAGGAAGGAAAAGAAATTGAATGGGTTTATCTCTCTGATTAAACCTCGTCAATATTTTTTCTTGTCCACAGGATAGAGTCCAAACTTCTTCATAAAAGGTGAAAGCCCTTCATAATCTGGTCTTTCTCTACTTTTCCAAATTTATCTGTACTCGGTCCATCCCAGACCATAAATTTCAACTTAGCTATACCCATGAACTTTGCTCATGTTGCACCCTGTCCCTGGAATGACAGTAGAGATACTGTGTCCTTGTGGTAAATGCCTTTAAGACTCAATTAAACCCAAAGTTACTGCCTATATAAAGCCCTTCCCAATTCACACTTGTCTCCTTGCAAGTAAATGACCACTCACTCCTCTGGGCTGACACTCTGCCCTGTACAAATTTACCTACCAATCTCTCCCATCTATCTGTAGCCCCTCAACTACAAAGATTTGGCTTAATTCACCTTTGTACACCTGGTATATGGCATAGTATCCAGCATTTATGTCAGTAAATAAGCATGGAAATGAATTTGTGATTAGAGGAGGTAGAGAAAGTCTATATATTCACTAGAGGAACTCAGGGAGTACAGAGTTACCAACACTTTAGAACCAGCGAAGCCTATCTAGATATGCCATGTATGTCAGTGGCTCTTTCAACTCTGGTTGCACAATAGAATTGCCTGGGGGAGTCTTTAGCAAACATGAATGCTGGATGCTAACCAAGACCACTTCTATTAGAATCTTTAGGGGCGGAGCCCAGAAATAGGTAGTTTTAAAAGGCTCCTCGAAGACTATAGTATGCAGCCCCTGGCTGCAGCCAGACTATGGGACAATGAGGAGCAGAATGCCCAGGTGGCAAATAGCTCCTCCGCAAGGAAGAGAGTTAACATCAGTGGTCTCTGACCTGGGCACTGGTTTGTGATCAATGAGGAGAAATGCTTTCGAGAGCAGCATCAGATGGTAACAGTTAAATATTTTATGATCCAGCTTTAAGGAAATTTGTTAAAAGTAAATACTTGTAGAAAACTATAAACGGTGATGTCAACCGGCCTCCTTTTCATGGGAAAATGCTGCAGGAGAAAACTTGTAAGCTATTTAGTTGACTGACAAGGAAAAAGAAAGAATGTGAAGATCTTTGAATCTCACTCTGTATCAGGATTCTTTTGGTTGTAACACAAACAAAGGAAAAGGAAATTTATCAGCCTGAGAAACTCTAAAATTCCAGGAGATAGTTTTACACATAGTTGGATCCAAGATAGAAACATGTTAACAAGACTTTGTTCTCTGTTTCTCCATCTCTAAATTTCACTTTTCCTTATGTTGGTTTCACTTTTAGGCAAGGTCAATTCATGCAGCATCAAAAAAATGGCCACCAGCAGCTATAGGTTCCTACTGTCCTTGCATGTAGCTAGCAGTCTACTGAACCATGGGTAATTCCTTTCAGATGGCAAAATTCCAAAAATGACTCTATGTAGCCCAATTCATATCACTCTCCTACCCCTGAACTTGTGGTGAGGAGATAAAATACTCTCACATTTCTACTCGTACAGCTAGAGGGGTGGAGTCAATCTTATCTGAACCGCATAAATTAAGAATGGAGGGAAGTATAGTTCTCCAAAGAGATGCTGAAAAGCAAAAAAATAATTCTATTTTGTGTGGCTCAATTGGTACACAGTTTTGTGATTATTATCCTATTATAGTTACTATTCTTTGGTTACAAACCAAAGAATCTGACTCTAGCTAACAAGAAAAAAATAACATTACAAGAATAATGGGTCACTCACAAAAACAAAGCAAAAGGTGAACAAATGGACCTTAAAGTCATCTGGAACCAGGGACAATCCAAGGAATCAATAACAGAAACTCATGGACGGTCTTTTTAGACTGATTGATATCCAACCACTATCAGTCACCATTCAAGATTCAAGTTATACTGAGACCAAAAAAAATTTTAAAAAAAGGCTGTGTCGCTGAGACAGTCAGCCAGATCCTGATGACATTATTTGAACCCTCTCTTTCCACTGACACCTGAAGTCAGCCCCATCTTTCTCTTTTTTCTTACTACTTTTTTTTTGCCATCAGAGTAATACATGCATATATATATAGATAGATATATGTATATATCGATATACACACACAAACACACACACATATACATATATAGTTTTTTTAAACCATACAGTAGAAGACAAATGGTGATACCCTGCCCCACTCAGTCCCCTAGTCCAGCTCCCATCTTGCTCTCTTGAGCTTTTTTTGTTGTTGGTATTTTGTTTCCTGGTATTTTTTTTTAACTGTTTATTTTCCACCACCCTTATTTCCATTTTCTGTTTAAGAGTCTGTGGAAGAACAGCTTAAAACCACTTCGTGGTTTTCCTATGCATGCAGTGGGGAAAATCAGTTTTCAGAGGCAGGCTGAGCACCCCAGCCCTCAGGAGGGAACTGCTGAACAGACACAGAGAGGATCTGCCCGCCTTCAGACTGGTCTGTGGCTTCAGGTTGAACAGCAGTAAATCTGAGAGCTGGAGCCCTCCATTCACCCTGAAATTCCTCCTTGGTCACAGCCTTTCAGCAGTAACCTGCTCTTTTTTTTTTTTTTTTTTTTTTTTTTTTCAATCTCTTCAGGATCTCTGTAGCAGTAAAGATCAGTCATGACCTCCCACGTTGGTCACAGGAGATGGTGCCACACATGCACAGAACTTCCCCGCCCAGCACCCATCAAATCAGACCCACCAAGTGAGCTCCCTTGTCGCACAGGATGGTCACCTGGCACAGAGCAGAGTCTGTACTATACAGAGCGATGGTAGGAAGGTTAACATAAGATGCCTCTGAGAGGCTGGTGGTCAGCGCTGGGATCAGCAGCCACTGGAAGTTCCGGTTAGCTACTTTGATCCGGTTAGTGAAGTTTCCAGGAGTGAAGTGGCCAGCCATAGGAGTGGTTCCAGTGGCAGCAGCAAGCTTCAGTATTCCTGAAGGAAATGACACTGACATCAGCAGGGTTTTCAATGGCAACAAGGGCAAAAGCCGCCAACAGAAGCTTCTCCAAGGTTCTCTTCAGATTTATGATATAAACATCACTTTTTCCTTCCGCAGATGTATCATTCCATTTGTAAGTCAAGTTTAGTGCCACAAAAGTGGGTTCTTGCTGCAAGAAATTCGAGGATGTACTCCTTCATTTGCAGGAAATCAAGGGCTCTGGACATTCTGAAAATTTCTCTTTAAATTATAGTGGGAACTCAGAATGATGTAGTACAGACCACCTTCTGGTTAGCACAGAAGGGCCTGCTTTTCCTGGCATGAGTGATAACCTTTCTTTCAAAAAATTTTTTTTGATTTTCTGTATATCTATGCAACTATTTTTTTAATTGTCAAATGCTCATCATTTCTCCCATTTCAAATTCATTCATAGATTTCACTTTTGCTTTTGAAACTTCTTTCCCTAGGCCACTACTCTTATTTTTCTATCCTAGGAGACTTCAGGGTAGAATGATAAGCTGGCACATTAAACTTCTTGTTCTTGGACCCCCTAAATGGCAACATATAGAAAGTTTTCTCAGGGACTATTCAGTTTCTCAAAAGAAGAATACTCCTATATCTAGCTTAGGAGGCGGGGGTTTGGCTGAAGGAATTTCAAGAACAGAGCTTGAGAAAAATTTGGGGATGAGGAGTCACTATTCAGCATACAGATTGTATGTAATCTGCTTCCTGCAAGCCTTGTGTTCCACTTCCTCTTTCCAAAGTACCTTATACCTCCAAGTTCCAAGTCTCTCCTCCTTAAGTCAATGGCCTTCTATCTTGCAAAAATACATCCAACTTGTAGGTTTATAACTTTATTCCTTTGTTTTATTTCAATGGGTATTTTAAAAAGGCGATGAGTACATGTGTTCAGTTCATCATGCTTTTCCAGACTATTTTTCTCAAATTCATTTAACTCAGGAATTAGATCCTTGTGGAATCTAATTTTATTTTCATTTTTCTATTAGAGTTGATATTCAATATTATTTTACATTAGTTTCATGTGTAAGGGACAGTGGTTGAACATTTATACAATTTACAAAGTGATCCCCCGATTAGTCTGGTACTCACCCGGCACTATACATAGTTATTACAATATTATTGACTATATTCTGTATGCTGTACTTCACATCTTCATGACTAGTTTGTAACTACCAATTTGTACTTCTTAATCCCTTCACCTTTTCACCCAGTGCCCCAACATCCCCTCCCACCCGGCAATCACCAGTCTGTTCTCTGTATCTACGAGTTTTCTTTTTGTTTGTTCATTTATTTCATTCCATAGATTCTACATATAAATGAAATCATATGGCATCTGTCTTTCTCCATCCAATTTATTTCACTAAGCATAATATACTCTAGGTCCATCCATGTTATTGGAAATAGTAAGATTTCATTTTCTATGGCTAAGTAGAATTCCATTTTATATATGCACCACTTGTTCTTTATTCAATCATCTATTGATGGACACTTAGGTTGCTTCCATATCTTGGCTATTGTAAATAGTGTGTTGGTTTTCTTTGAATAAATACCCAGAAGTGAAATTGGTGGGTCATAAAGTAGTTCTATTTTATTTTTTTGAGGAAACTCCAAACCGTTTTCCATAAGGGCTGTAATCACACCAACAGTGCATGAGGGTTCCCTTTTCTCCACATCCTTGCCAACACTTGTTTGTTGATTTATTGATGATGTACTGGGTCTTACTAATGAGTCCCACTGAGGTCACACCTCAGTGAACTTCTGTGCTCACCAGTAATTTTTATAGTAACTTTATATTAATATTTCAGAACATAAATCCATCTTTTAACTCTGTGTCAGATAGTAATTTATTGACCCTCAGCTCCAAATCTTTGCTTGCTCTGCAATAATGGAGCTAAACTCTGTAAGTACTTCTTCCATCCCAGTTGGTCTGACATAGGCTTCGGTAGTAGAGAACACTGGTGGGGGAAGGGGGCACACTTGAAAAAGAGGCTTATCTTTCTGGTCTCATGTGCTCATCTCCTTAGGCTCTTATAGCATGCAAGGTTCCTTTCAGCAGTGCCCCGTAGTCAGCAACAAGCAGCAATTTCCCATGGCAATTTCCCACAGTACACCTTCTTGAATGGCTTCATAGTATGCTACTGGCAAAGCACCTTCCTGTAAGTATTTCTCTGGGTACTTTGCAGTGAGTTTCATAATAAAGGCACTTACCTGTGGACAGCTTCTCTCAGGACTGCAGAAAGAGGATTTCTAATGAGTCCCGCTGAGGTCACACCTCAGTTAACTTTCCTTGCCTGGGAGCCACAGTCATGCCCTCTCCAGCAATGAAGTGCCAGGTGGAGGAGTGGGGAGGGCTCTTCTTTGTCCACTCTATTTCAGTCCTAAAAGTGGTGGCTGCTCCCTCTATCTATTGTTCCTATATGGTTGGAATTATGTTTGCTTCTTACTAGCTAACCCCCCTTTACTCCAATTCTGTTAACAATTCTTTATAGTGAATGTTTTCTGTTCAAGTTACTGTGTGATTTTTCTCTCTTATCTAGATCCTGACTGAACCAAACCTTCATTTAGTCTTAGTTCTAGATGTTATTAAGTATTTAATGTTCATCAACTGTCCTTCTGTCACTGTCAGTCATTTTGGTTGTTGAGCTTCATCCTCTTGTAGGTTCCTCAAGAGAAACTCAAGTGAATAACACTCTCTAAGTTATTTCATTTTGATAACAAATTAGTTTATGCTTTTATATGTAAAATTCAGTTTTGCTGTATACAACGTCCTTGGTTCTCATTTTCTTTCAATACTTTAAGTGTTTCACCATTTTCTTATCACATGAAGTATGAATGTTTGTATCTTATGATAGCCAAATTGTCTTTCTTTCATAAATTACTTTTTTGGCTTAAATGACTACTTTTCAAAAAAATGTAAGTCTAGTAATTTTACTAGAATACATCTTGTTGTTCATTCTCAATATTTTTAGATATGCTTTTTCAATATGAGGTTTTAAATATATGTTAATATACATATGAAATATATAAATATACATGTATGAATATGTATAAATATAATATATATGTTTCTACTTCAGGAAAGTTCTTTTGAATTATGATGTGTTGTATTTGTTCTGTTAGCCAGATTGTTTTTCTTTATTAGAGACACTTTATCCATATGTTGGACCTTCCTTGCTTATTTTCAATATTATTTCTCTCAAATCATTTCTATGCCTTTCTCTATATATTTTTATTTGACTTAAGAAAATCTCATTTTCAAATTTGAGTTCTCTTTGGGTACTATCTTTTGTGTTTGTTTACTACTATGTTATTTCTAATTTACTATTCTTTTCTGAAATTATTTTTTCTTTTATTTCTAATTCTATCCCAAGTTCTGTTACTTTATGGGTTTTTGAGTTTTCTCTTTCATGTCTTATCATTTTCTTAATATAATTACAGTTTTGATATGATTTTTCAGCTTTGACACTATGCAAGTTTTAAATTTATGGTTTGATCCAACCATCCTGTATTTGGGGTTTGTGGTGTTATCTGTCATCTAGTTTTGTTGTAAATATTGTTCCATGCATTTTTGGTTTTTCTATCTACTGTTTTTATGTGAGGATTCATGGAGATACAAAATTCATGAATCACCGTCTTTCTAGAATCCATTTATATTTTTGACTCATGAATACTCTCTTTCTACATCCCTGAGACTTCAATCTTTAGTTGAGCATGATGCAAAGCAGCTAGGGTTGATCAGTATGTTGTTTGGATTGGCGATGACGCATTACACCACATCCTCATTCTTGAGTGATGATTCACTTGGTTATAACTTCTAGGCTGTCAATAGTTACCCCTCAGTACTATGTACCTATCTATCTATATGTATGTATATATATATATTCAGCACATATTTTTTATGAATTTGGTTTCCAGTCTAAATGTCATTTTTTTGTAAATAGCTTATGTTTTAACTGCTGCTATTTAGATCATTAAAATTTTCTCTTTGCTTAAACTCATCATGATGTATACATTGTTTTCTCAAGACTTGATTTGCTTCTTCAATCTAAAGTCATCTTTCAAGTCTAGAAAATTATTGGCCATTATTTCTTTGAACCTTGCCTCACTTCTCTCTTTTGAAATGCCTCTTAGATGTACTGTTGGATCTTCTTATATTAAGTAGAACCTCTGAACTTGTTGGTTATATAAGGCAAAAAAAAATTTTTTTTCTTAAGGCATTTAGAATTAGGTTTTTTTTTTATCACCGAAACAGAAACACTCTTTTCTCAGATGCAAAGTCAGAAAAAGAGAAATAGAAAGGATCCCTGAAACTATCATTTGATTATCAGTAACCAAATATCCTTGAAACCTAACTATTCCTGCATCTTTTAGTTCTGCAAGTCAATAAATTCACTAATTTTTTCTCTCTTAAATCAGTTGCAATTGGATTTCTGAAAATTGCAACTGAGTCCTGACTAATCTAAATGTTTACTATATGGCTAGCACTGGTTCAATGAGAGCAATACTTTACACTTGTCCCATGCCATCTTCATTTCCTTGTTCCTGCTTCTCCTGCCTCTGCTGCTCAACTTGAAATGCTTGATTGTTCAAACTTTACAATTTCCTCAGTTTATTTTAAAACCAAATTTGTAAGGGTAACCTTTCTAACTATAGGCCACCGTGATCTTTCTCTTATTTTGGATTTAAGTTATTCTCATATTGTCCTAAATAGGTCTTCAAGTGTTTCATCAAAGTCCTTCCCTTTAATCAAAGCATTAGTTTTTTTCAAGGTCAAAAGTTAAACCTTTTACTTTTATATCTCCCAAAGCAAAGTCAGTTAAGAATACAACTTTATTGCATCTGTATTAGCAAGTACACACAAAGTACTTGGCCCCTGTAGGTCTTCTGTATGGTACTGGGGATACATATATATATTTCTATCACTTAATCAAATTAATGACATAGGAAAGTATATTAAAATATAAATATATAGGTGCTATACATAGTTCAGAAGGGGAAATCATGCCTGGGCTGGGATACTCAAAGAAGACTCCAAGCCCTGGGATATGAATGGGCCTTGCATTAACAGAAAATAAAGGAAAAGGCACCAAAGGTAGACACTGGGTTTGAGGAAGGGCACAGCTGTGCTAAAGTAGTAAGCTTGTGACTACAGCAATGGAAAGTAAGACTTTAGGGACACAGGTTAGTTCTAGAATGAGGGTCTAGCTCATAAAACAGCATAATCCCTCCTCCCTTCTCTTACAATGAAAATCTCTGCAGCTGCGCCATACTCTCTTGACATATGTCCCCGTTTAGTTTGGTTATTAATTTCTTAACTTCTTAAGGGCCTATGACTCGTAACACCTTCCTGAGTACAAATGGCCGAGGATAGTTAACTGAAATGAATGCAGGAAGAAATACGCAACAAGCCCTGCGCCCAGAAAGCAAAACAATTGCGGCTTCGCAAGAGAAAGAGCGACGCTGATCCCTGGGACCTTTCTAGGAAATCCTCTTCCCACATTAGCCATTTCTCCCGGGAAAGCCTGAGTCCACATCCCGCGTGATTATCTAGGGAAGCCTCGGGCCTTAGACTGCATTAAAACCTTCATTAAAATCCCGTGGGGGTTGGGGAGGGCGGTGACGGTCTGCAAGCCCAAGAACCAGTGATTTCCCAAGCAAGCTCCAGGGATCCCAGCCCCACTTCCCCGCCCTGCCTCCCACGCCCCGCCCCGCCCCGCCCCGTCCGCCCCGCCCCGCCCCGCCCCGCCCCACGGCCGGCGACGCCGCGACGGGTGGGGTTTCCGCTTCCGCTGGCAGATTGTTGACGCTGGTGGCTGCTGCGGTGGCGACGGGGCCGTTGGGGAGGGGCCAGTGGGGGAGGGATACGGCGCAGTGACAAGACAGCGGAGGGTGCTGCTGAGGCAACGATGGCAGAGGGGCCGGAGGAGGCCCGAGGCCGCCCTCCTGGGCAGGGCGACAGCGGAGGGGACCACGAACCAGTCCCTTCCCTGAGAGGCCCTCCTGCCGCCGCTGCCCCACGCCCCCGGGACGGGCCGCAGGCCGAACCCCAAGCCCCGGGCAGGCCCCCGCCCGCGGGCCTCGCGCCCACTGCAGCCGCCGCCGAGGAGTCGGAGCAGCCCCGCGAGCCTGGGAAGCGCGGGGAGGCGCCGTCCAGCTCCGGTGCGGGTCTGCAGGAGGCGGCGGGCTGCGAGGCGCCGGAGGCCGCGGCCCCGCGGGAGAAGCCGGCGCGACTAAGCGCTCGCGAGTACTCCCGGCAGGTGCACGAGTGGCTGTGGCAGTCTTACTGCGGCTACCTCACCTGGCACAGCGGCCTGGCCGCCTTCCCAACCTACTGCAGTCCCCAGCCGTCCCCGCCGAGCTACTCCTCGGGCGGCGCTGCCGCTGTCCCCCAGGCCGCGGCGCCGCCGCCCCTTCAGCTGGGCTATTACAACCCCTTCTACTTCCTGAGCGCCGCGGCTGCCGGCCCTGACTCGGGGGCGGCTCCCGGCTTCACCACCCCTGCTCCCGTCACGGGACTGGGACCTCGGGCTCCTCACGTGCAAGGATCCGTCCGGGCAGCCCCAGTGACGAGGGTGGGATCCGCCGCCCCTTCGCGAACCCCGAGCGAGAATGGGCGCCAGGCAGGTGAGAAGCGCGAGCGAGAGGTTGCGTGGAGAGGGTCTTCGGGGAACTGGGGGGTACCAGAGGCAAGTTTATATAGCATGTAGCCGCGGCTGCTGCTACTGCTACTCCAGTTGGCATTTCTCCGCGTGCTTCAGCTATCGTCTGCCCAGGCCTTAAACACTGTACAGAGAGGCTGTACAGTTTTTAATACCTTTAGACTTGGCACTCGAAATAGATTCCTTTGCTCCCGAGACTGACTAATCGTTTCCTCGTGTAAAGAAATCTCTGCTCCTTCAACCACCCTCTTTGATCTCCTAGTTCTAGTGAATGAGATCCAAAGCTTTTCTCAGATGGCAAACCTACATGGCAGGGTGCGGTGGGGGAGTTGACTGGTAATGCTGGAAATTATCCGGACGTGACGTTATTATATGTTATCTATATATTATAGAATATGATCACATAGGTAATATAGAATTAATATATTAATTATATTCCATATTACCCATATATTAGGGACAATGGAACTGGTGGATATAAAAGGAGATTTACATGCATACAAATGGAGTTCTGAACCTCTGGCTGGGTTCTGGCTGAATAATTTTGTATATTGTATGTTTATGGAAATGAGAATATTTCACATTAGTTACTTTTATTATTTAGAGTTTTAATTCAGCAATAGATATATGGGACAAGAATTAGCCACTCTGAATTTAATTCCATTTAGAATTTTGGATGACAGATCAATTTAGTACATAGAAAGCAAGACTAAATGAATAGGAGGTTTTAAAATGAGGAACACAGATTTACTTTGTACTAATTGTCTATACTTTGATTTTTACTAAAATATGTTTAATTTTGTATCATACACTTATGATCACTTGGATTCTCCTTATTACTAGGAGACCCTAGCAAAATGTGTTGAGTACCTTAAATAAATTTATATGTGAAATTATTTTTTAAGCATTGAGGTGAAAGCATACTTTAAACTTTTCACAAAGTGTTGCTGTATTTTAATAATATGTATTATTGTACTACTGGTGGAGTCAGTCAATGCTAGTAATTGTTGCAAAGTTATAAATTTTATTGGCAAGTTGTACCTTGACTTTACATTCTTCATTTATTTACCTAGCTTGGGTTCCAAGGCATATGTGAAATGATTAGGTTTTTCTAACTTTTTTTTTTTTTTAATTTACAGGCAGAGAGTATGTTATTCCATCCTTGGCCCACAGATTTATGGCAGAAATGGTGGATTTCTTTATTCTCTTCTTTATAAAAGCAACCATTGTCTTAAGCATTATGCATCTCAGTGGAATAAAGTAAGTTAAGGCCATTTGCAGAAAGGTTTTAATGTCTTCTGTCCGAAGATCTTTTTTTGAAATTCAGTTCATGCCTGCAAGTGACTACATGGATAATTGGTGGCCAGTGTCATGATTTCTTTTTAAGAGCTTTGTCAGATTTGGTTTTTTTGTTGTTGTTGTTGTCGTTAATTTTAAGAAATGACTACAAAAGAGAGAAAAACACTTAATTCTGCGAGATCTGTGGGAATCTCAAGGTAAAAAGAGCCTCCAAACCCAGTTTAATTTTATTCAACTCTTTTTCTTAGGCCAGGAACTCATTTTCCTCTTACTAGGCATAAAAAGTTTTTGGTAGATGAACTATATTAATAATCAGCTAGATGGCATTTCCAAATATGATTGTTTATACTATCAAGCAAGTTCCAAGTGAACTGCAAAGTGATCCATTTATGTGAATAATAATCTTTTCTGATTACTAATCATAGTAGCAGTTGTCACTTGCTAAGTACTTTCTACATGCTAGACATAGGTTGAGCTCACCTCTTTATATGGATTCTTATTTAATCCTACCACCACTATGAGCTGTAGAGGTTAATACCTTCATTTTATAGATTGAAATTTAGGTTTACAAGAAGCCCAGAATTGACCAAGTTATGAAGGTAGTAAGTGACAGTCAGGATATAAACCCTTGTAGTCAAATTTCAGGGCCCTTGCCAGGAACCTGAGTATTACGGTGATTCCTTTCTGTCTCTCCCTCTCCTACTCCTACATTTCCAATCAAGTACCAACTCCTTTCTGTTGAATCTCCTGAATAGCCCAAAACATTCCCTCTTCACTGTCAGGCCATTTTACTTCATAATTCCTTTTCTAGTTACTATCATCTCCTGTTTGCATTATAGCAAAAGTCTTCTAACTGGTATCTCAGTCTCCTGTATTATCTCAGTCCAATCTCTGATATAGAACCAAAGAGATCATAAATTGATTTTGTACCTCTCCTTCCTTAAAACCCTTCAGTGGTTTCTCATTGCCATCAGGATACAGTCTTATGTTCATGTGGTTCAGATGCCCTTATTTCTTAATTACTGTCACCCCTCATACTTAGTATTTGAGATATACCAAACTGCTTACAGCTTCCATCACACTCTTTGTTTCAAGGCTTGGTAGCCCCTGTCTCTGATACTTCTTCCTTATTAGTCTGGCTGACTTCTCTTCATCCTTCAAATCTCAGCAAAAATGGCATTTCTAGGACGCCTTCACAAGTTCTCATCCCATTTTATTATTTTGTTCTGCTTCCTCTGCATGGTTAAAATCTCCATGAAAGCAGAGACCATGTTGAGTTCACTCACCATTATATTCCCAGGGCTAGTACAGTGCCTGTTTATGATAGTGCTGCTTATTTGTTGAATAGGCTAATGAGTGTTTTATAAAACTGGATGGTTGAAAACCTAAAGATTACATTAGAATTTCAGTTAAAATTTATGACTTATACTAATGGAAACAATAAATGCAACTGCTCTGATAACTAATTCTTAATAATCCAAAACTATTATTTTGTGTAGGGATATCTCCAAGTTTGCTATGCATTATATAATAGAAGAAATAGATGAAGACACATCAATGGAAGACTTGCAGAAAATGATGGTTGTGGCTCTTATATACAGATTATTAGTTTGTTTCTATGAGGTAAGCTACTGACTTCAGCAAATGTTAATATTTAATAATCCAACTTTAGATTATCAGGCCAAGATAAAAAGATTTTCTTTAACAATACTTCTCAAGTTAAAAAAACAAACAAAAAAACAACCTTCTGAGTGGAGACGTTTTATAATTTCTTTGTAGTATATTTCAGTCTCACGGTCCAAAAATATACTTGTAATTGATTGCGGAACTTGAAATGTTTTTCCATAGAAACAACTTGCTAAAAAATATAATGGGTCATAGAGAAATATTACAGTAGACATCTGATGGTATTAAAGACATTAGAGACTTGCAGAAATGCATTAAAAGGGTAACCTTTGATATTCTGTGAAAGTCAACTTGAAATTTTTAAGGCATGAATAATATGGCAACTTACCTTTAAAGGAAAACTTACCTTTAAAATTGGTATAGGTGAGTTAGTAAATATTTTTAAATTATCCTCTTTCCTTAGATAATTTGCATTTGGGGAGCAGGTGGAGCTACCCCAGGGAAGTTCCTGCTGGGGCTTCGAGTTGTGACATGTGATACATCAGTGCTTATTGCACCGAGTCGGGTTTTAGTGATTCCTTCCTCAAATGTTAGCATCACAACGTAAGTTCTTTCCTTAGCTTAATCCACTATGTACTTAAAATAATGCTTTATTTTCTTGATAGTGTTCTTTCTTGATAGAATACTATTCATTTATATGTGGTTGTTATAGTTTATAGTAATCAATATAATTTAAAAGTTATACCATTTGACATAGTATTTTTAAGATGTTGGTACTTTTTCTTCATGGTATAAAGTAAATAGGCTTACATTAAGTTTAAAACAAAGTTTGAGTATTTTTCAGTTATATTAATATGTTTGTAGACCCCCTCTTCAGTATACATTTTCAAGAGAAACATTTTTTGAAAGTCACAATAATGAAAGGGTGATTTGAGTGTTGATGCTACTTATGTCAGTATTCCATGCCTAGCTTTATTATTCTCTAGATCTGTGGATATTGGGTCAGTTACTAACCTTCATTGAGCCTGTCATTATCCCATCTTGAATAGGCAGTAAGAGTTTTGATAACTATGAATGCACACATTCTGCCCTCCCTGCACCCCTTTGAAATACTTCCAGTACTCATGGCCAGCTGTTGGCATCTGGTTCTCAAGGAAGGTACAAACAGTGATAATGGAAGTTGGGGAGGTGAGTAGGTGGTAATCAGTTGAGCAAAACAAGATACTGGCAAGAATAATTGCCAGCCTGATTCAGAGCTGGATTATATAAAGAAATATAAATGAAAGATTCTAGAACCCTTGATTTCGCTGACATCCTCAAAATTTCCTTACAATTTTGTGTTTATAATAATCCTGGGTACTAATTTTAATGAGTCAATAATGACTAATGTTTACTGAGCTCCTTATAAATGCTGCATATGTATTAACTCACTAAATCCTAACCTTATAAGATAGGTAATGTAAGTACTATTATCTCCTTTTTACAGATGTGGAATACAATTAATGCCTGGTAGAAATGGATCTGAAACCAACTAGTCTGGATTCAGAGCCCACACTCTTAGCCACAGTGCTTTTCTGTAGTCTCTCAGTGCGCTAAAAGGCAGAAATCTAACATAAAGTAGGATAATTCTCCATTCTAAGCTATAGTTGAAAAAAATTTTTAAATTTTAAATCACAGGATACCACAAGAATAAGCTGATAAAAGAATGTACAGTAATTTAAAATGCTAGTGCTTCATAGAAGGTAGAAAATGGGAATGCAGGAAACTTACTCAATTTAGAAGTTACTAAAAACGGGAATGAGTGACGATAGAAAAGATAAGGGAATAGTTACTTCTGGCAAAATGCTAGAAACTTTAGGTCCCATATTACTGCTTTTAATCTGAAAGTTCTACTCTTTTATATTGATGAAATCTTTAGAACTACCCGAGATGGTTTGATCATAATATAATGATACAAAGGCAAAAATTCTCTCAGTTGTACTTTGAATGTTTTAAATACATATTTTGAACTTGATGGAATACTATTCATCTGTATGTGGTTGGTATACAATTTATATTTTTTTGCTTTGTTTTTTCATTTTAGGTCCACTATACGAGCTTTGATCAAGAATTTTTCTATTGCTTCTTTTTTTCCTGCTTTCATCACACTGCTGTTTTTTCAGCATAATCGAACAGCCTATGACATTGTAGCAGGAACCATTGTGGTAAAAAGAAATGGGGTCAGATGATGCCCCCAAAAGCCTGAATTCCATACTCTGGAATAATGACGAGACTAAATTATGTTTCAAGGCCATCAGTATCCCTGGGTTACATTAATTGATGATTTAGAAATTAAAGCAGTCACTCCAGTGTGATGCAGGTGACTATTCTGAAAGTATTGATTTTACTTGAATGCCAAAGAACTTTGCCAGAAGAAAACCTGTTAAATTCAAGTGTTAGAATTTTAGATCGAAAAGAAGGCAAATGGTTTTAGAATCAACAATGGACAATATATGCTAAGATCTAAGGCATTAGAATTTGCCGAAAGCATTTTCAGCTTTGAAATCTCCAAATGAAACTTAATTTTGGTTTATCCCAAAATGATGGAAAACATCCAGTTGTGTTTTGTAAACACATTATTCATCTTGTAGTTAATACTTCTTGGGGAAATTGTTATCTTTGCTTTTTGCGGGGGAGGGAGTGGGGATACAATTCTAATCCACTTATCTCCCAGCCCAGGAGGCATATGTAGAGGCAAGAGAAAGGGGCAAGTGAGACAGGCCTAACACTCCCCTTACCTGAAGTTTTAAAATCTGTACTGCAGTTTACTGTAGGAATGATGTAACTTTACAACTATTCTTAATGCATAAAAATGTATTTGGGGGCAAGTTTGCATGATGATGAAAAAGTATTGTCATTGCTATATTAATATTGATGTATTAAAGAAAAGGTAAGTTAGTTATTGCTTTTAATGGGGGGGGTGAGTAAATTTTCACTGTAAATTTAACTAAAAATTCATGTGCAAGTATTTTCAGTGCCCTAAATCAAACTATAAGTATGTGGGGAAAAATGCCATCAAACTGTTGCAAATTTACTGTAAAACATTATTTCCAGTATGTGTGCAGCATGAAGAAAGTATTAGTGCTTTTCAGTATTCTGAATATTAACTTCTATTTATATACACAAGATATTCACATTAGTCTTTTTATATTTTATATAGTTCCATAACTTTTGAAACATCAAGGAATTAAATAATTTTAGTATTTCATGATTAAGTACTGGTAGCCTGTGAAATAGTAGCAATCTTCCCATTATGGACTGTTCTACAAAGAAGAGTAGCATTTCCAGACATTATTCTAAGGTCTTTGGATCTGTGGGCCAAAAGCTTTCATTTTGGGCTTGCCATGGATGATGTTTTGAGGAAAATGTTAAGCAAAGGAATACTTTGTGTATTGCCATTTTAATTTATTCTTTTGAAGCAGAGTTGTGGAGTTTCAAGTGTGCGTGCATGCTTTTGTTAGATGGCCCAGTTTGCTGTGTTGCGATATACCTGAACTAAGTTTTGTTTCTTACGCATTTTCTCCAACTCTGATATTATCGCCCCCCCCCCCAAAAAAAACCAAAACACTAAATTGTGTTGGACAGTTTCAAGGGTCAATCTAGGCTTTAGTTTTGGTTTTATTAGCAAATGCAAGACATATATATGTATTACCATTATCAATTTTTAAAGTGGATTTTTTTGATATTTAAAACTGAAAATGTTCACATTTGATGGTTATAGAAACCTTAACAGTGTCCTTATTAATACCTTTTTATTGTAAAACTTCATAAACCATGTTTTCCAAAATAATTTTTATTAAATCCAACATTACAGAAAGCCTATCAGTTAAAGTATGTCAAAGTATTAAACAGATCATTCACTTATAGCCTCTGGGAAAATATTTAAGTGTCAGGGCCCTTCATAGTAAGTAAATAAAACTAAAGTTTTATTAGACTAGAAATTGTTACATAAGCATTACTGTATACACTATTTTTGCCAGTGATTGGGAGTTCAAGTTGAAATGTCCTTCAGTCATGTAACTCTGGAATTTATCTGGAATGTATTATTTCCCCTCAGATAATTGATTGGTTTACCATCTAGGCTATTTATTTTTATAGTAAAACAAAAGCAAATAAGTAGTTTGCTATACTTAAAATACTCCACATTTTCTGTATATGTCATTCAGATTATTATCCATCTCAAGATTCAAGTTATACTACATAGCCCTATAAAATAAACATAAGTATTATTACTTTGCTTTTACAACAGAAAAATCCAAGTCTTTCTATTCATGAATTCAGCACTAGAGAGAGATTTTGATTCCCAAATCATTGAAAAAAAAAATACCAGTGGGAAACCATATTTTTTTCTCTGGGGTTGTAAAGAATGGAGAATCCCTCTTTTCAAAACACTTTTCTACTTAATATGTCACTTATAGAAATGCCGAAGCTCAAGCCTAAAATGGCAAAAATAAACTTGACTTCATAGTGCGTTACTCATCACTTTTACAACATAAGGGAACAAAAATTAGGAGTCAGACTAAGAATACTATTTCAATGAATGTGCCTAAATAAAACCACAGAACAAGCAGCTAACTTAGGCATCTAGAAAACTTCAATACCCATTACTAAAGGTAGCCCAAGTGGCTAGTGCACCTTGAGAAAGTCTCACATGTTAATATTCATGCTGGGCCTAGGGTAGGTAAGTGAATGATGGCAAGCCTTACTTTTAGACAAATCTGACTACAGAAGTTAAGCCAATACGTCTTTGGATAGCAAACCTTCACAATATTGCCCAACTGATATTTGTGTTAGATTGGTTTAGAAGTTACTTCTTTCCTACATATTTACCTTCCTATTTTAGCCAAATATTTAGGATTGGAAAGAACATGTATTTGAGGGCCACTTTGTCTAAATTACAAAAGTTGAGTCTTCAGTGTGTTTTGTTTCAAATGGTGGTAAAAATTTTGACTCTGAAAGATTTGTACTAAAAAGGAGTTAAAAATTTATTTTCTACTTGGGAATAAAGATTTGAGGGGAATAGGGACACTAAGTATTTTCATTCTACCCTTATCCCTAATTAAAGACAGACTATTGTTTCTTTTGAAGGGTATTTCTAAACAGTAGTATTCCTAAAATCTGACAAGTGTTTCAATTACTTGCCATTTCCCACCCCCATTTTACAAGATGTACTTACCTGGATGAAGTGCATTTCAAACTGTATTTCCTTGCAGTTCATTATAGTAGGGCTTGACCCACAAACAGTTATCTGATGGCCTGCCTATAAATAAATTCAGCATTCTATTTTTAATAATTTGTATGCCACCAGTTTGTATTGTCTCAATAAACACTTGGTCACCAATTAATTTGCGTCTTGCCCATTTCTTTGAGAAAGTTTGCTCCGTAATCGTCTAAAGGAGACCTTGCTTCCAAATAGCTGTTCTAGCATTCTGTCTTTAGAATTTTACTCATAAATGACTAAGCTTAATGTTAAGCTAATCATGTCCTTAAAAGTTGTTAATCCATCCCACCTATTAAGGTATTAAGGACCCATATTACATATGAGGAACCAGAAATTCAAAGTCTCATAGTTAGTAAATGACTCAGCTGGGAAATTTAAACGTTGTTTTCATCTTAAAAGCATTTCTTATTCTAACCTTTAGACAACTCTAGAGGACAGGATACAAAACAGGTCCTTGAAGGATAAAGATAGATAGTAGATAAATGTAGTTAAACCATGGTCTGGTCAGAGTCCCGCAGATGATGTGCTATTTTGTTAGCCCAGCTACAAACTATGTATTGTGGAATTACAGCGGACTTCTGAGGTGTTTTAAAAAGTTGCCTATGAGAAGTGAAGACTGACATGATCATACAGGTGGCATGTACAGCTAGAACCAACATACCTGTTTCCTTTATACCAAACTTGTCAGTTTCCATTAAACACAAGCTAATTTTTATAAAATTTCCAGTGTCAAACTTTAAACAGGCCCCGGAAATGTGCTACATGTTTCAGTCAACAATGGACCACATATGCAACAGTGGTCACATAAGATTACAATAGAGCTAAAAATTCCTATTGCCTAGTGACATCATAGCCATCATGTATGCCATACGTAGCACAATACAACTACTTATAGTAGTCTGTACAGTAACAAGGTAGACAGGTTTGTCGTTTAGGAGCAACAGGCCATACCATACAGGTTTGTATATGCACACAACAAAATTGCCTAACATCTCTCAGAAGGTACCACCATCAGGGGATGCATGACTACTAATACAATTAAATACAAATTCTTACCAGGCTAAATCAGGAAGTTTAAGGCCTGGTTATAAATTGTAAAAATTAGCCCAACACTTATTTCAAATAATAAAATCCTAATTACGTAAACAATCTCAGGAGAGAATTTGTAGCCAATATTAAGTAGCTTGCTTAAAGATAAAATTTTTCCAGTGTCTGAACTGTATTTTCTTAATGCTTGAAATCATTCAGTAAAACAACCTAACACTTAAATTGTCAAATCTTCTGGGTGCTTATTTAATGAGGGAGATTTTTGGAACCTATCCAGATCAAGGTGAATGAATGAGGAGGTCTTTGAATATACACATCCCACCAAGTTATGATAGATATACCAGTGAGAACTACCAACCCTCTTGACCGAATTATACAAACATACCCGACTATTCAATATTTCTACATACAGCTTTCCTCCCTTGAGATGTTCAGGTAAAAACGATTCCTCATTGGTTCAGCATGAGAAGCGGGCTCTCATTGTTTTCTTTCCATATCCTCTTCTTCTATAAGAGCCATCAATTTTCACTTGTGTACAGAACATATAACCCCAGCCTGCCCAAGGTTGCTGTCACAGCCACAGGGACTGGATCAGAAGTGGGTCTGTAGTCTGAATCAGTCCAATAGGGAGATACCTATGATGGGTTGGAGTAGGGATAGACTGGAGTTTAGAGCTGCCACCAGTGTACTCCAGGGCTGCCATGTGCAGCCTCAAAATTACAGCCATTGAGATGGGAAACACAGGTCCCAAGTCCTGAATACAGCCCTATAGACTTTCATTTTGGGGGCCAGAGAATTTCATTTTCGAGAGGTCACCTTAAGTATGGAAATCACTTGTTTAAAAAAAAAAAAAAGTACTAAAAAAACATTATTTCTAGCACATTTCTTATGAAAAGTCTTTCCAAGAGTAGAAAGCCTCATACTCCCATCCATATGGACTTAAAGTAAGAGTAAGAATGAATGAACCTACAATTTAGGCATTAACTACTTCTTAACATTACTTCTTCCAATATTCACCATCACCATATGCCCCCAAAACAGGCCATGTCAAATGTATATTAATAAAGTATTACAAAAACAAAAGTTCTGCACCAAAACCAGCATTTGATGATGGCCTAAATATTTTTAACAAGAAAAATATATTTTCATGTAAATACGCACATAAAAGCTTAACATTTTAAAGTTCTGAATTTAGACTACAACCAGAAATTCAGCAAAATAAGTCAGCGCAACATAACTGGTATGTTCAAACTGAAGAATAAAATTACCAAAAATTGTCCCCCAAGATTTCTTTTGTGGACCATAGAAATCTTTTTTTTAAAAAAATTAGTAAAATAATCCGAAAGAAATTACACAAAAGGACAAATGAAGATTTTGTGACCTGCTTTGGGTATGTATCTCTAAAAACTCATTAACCAGTGTCTAATTATCAAGGAAGATACAAACACAAACAAATGGTTGTGTGTGTTTATTTCCGACTTTTAAAAAGGTGTGCCAATTTATATATGAAGTAGGCATGAGTCCTAGCACCAGACAAAAGCAGGGTACCTTCTATATGTTATAAAGTCAGATACTCTCCTCTTCACTTAGGAGTTATCCAAATCACTTAAAAGCATTCCTTGAAATTTCTCATCTGACCATTATCAATCTTTATAAGAAGATTTCCTTCTAGAGTTAATACTAGAACAAAAAGTATTTCATAATTTTTTATTGATGGCATTTATCCCATGGTTTTACATGTTAATTATACTGTAATAAACATGGCTTTAATATTAAACTTTTCCTTATTATCCAAAGTCACCACAGTCCATTTCAGTAAATATAAAAATATATGCTTAATACTTTATACAATACTGGTTTTTGGTCCAAACAAAACTGGATCAGAAAAGCCAATAAATTCACTTTAAGAATCCCCAATTTTTTTTAAAAGATTTCCAAATGGATTTAGGCAACTTTGAATAATGGGATTTACATAATAAAATCTGAGACAAGACTAAACAAACAACAAAAAAAAATTTCTAACACAAAATTAAAATTTCAAGTTCACAGATTTATGTTATGCCAAAAAGGACAGAAACAAAATTGTATTTACACACGTTTCATAATAAAATAATGAAAAAGGCAAGACAGGTGATAGAAGAATGAAAATATAGAAATAGCATATAATTATTAAATGGAGAAGGAACTAGATCTAACAAGTCCTTAGCATGGACCATTCTTTAATCAGGCTTCCTCTATCAGAAAATTTTAGTGCACAATACACCCAATTCACTCACTTCACACATACACCAGCACAAACTCAGCATAGAAATCATTCATTTCAACATCCTCTAATCTATACAGAATTCCTCAGATATAATTACAATTTCAATGCGTTCCACAAACGCATATTATCAACGCACACAGCGGTGCACACAGAGGTTCTATACAAAGCCATTTGCTGAGCGGGCTCTTATTCCTGGATTCAGCCAGCCTAAGCCAAATCAGTGAATAACTTGCTGAATCATAAAATGTTTTTGCTGAAGAATCAGTCATCAGTCTAGCTATTATTTTTTTTTTTTTAAAGGGTGGTGGGAGTTGAGGGTGGGGCTTCTGTAAAGAAAGGAAAAAGGAGGAAAATTCCAAAATTAAAGAAGTCCTTGGGCAGATCTGACTTCAGATAACCCCAACATGTAGTACAATCCAGTATGTGAAAGTAGGGCACCAACTGTTGTTAAAACTGTTGTGTATAACACCACTGTGATCTTTATTTCCTGCGTCTAACAGCAGTCTTTATCTTGCGACCAGAAACTGAAGTTCCAGAAGAAGAGAACATATTTTTCCCATTTGACCTGTGAAAAATAAAAACTTCAAAATGTGACATGATACGGACAAAATTGAGAATCATAGTATAATGCTAAATGCGACCAGTGACGATGGGGTCGGGGGAAAGACAATTTTAAAGTAAACACATTTTCTGTTGTAACACACACACAACCTCTCTCTTTTTCTCAGGCTGTGATCCTTTAAAACATCAATATAGTAAATTGATATTAGAGGACATATGTGATTTTACTTAAACTATACCGCACTTTGGTGATTTTAAAGACAAAACACGGATATACATTCATGCATATGCATACACCCTTACCATGTTAAATTCTCCGTATCAACGAAAAGTTCTTACCCCAGTGTAAATGCTGATGGAAAGCCCCCTGAACCAGAAGGCTGGGCTGAGGCTGCAGGTGTGCTAGGATTTGCACCAAATGTGAATATTCCTGATGCATTGTTGTTTGTGAAGCTGAAATTTGTAGCGCTCCTGGCAAACTGGAAAACTGAACCTATAATAGTTGAAGCAGAAAAACTTCATTAAGGTAAAAATGAGTTTTTCCAGAAATGACTGACCGACCCTTTACATACAAAACATAGCAAAGAATTAAAACTATAGGAAGGAAGGGAGGGGAGGGGAGGGGAGGGGACGGGAGGGGAGGGGAGGGGAGGGGAGGGGAGGGGAGGGGAGGAAGGGAAGGGAAGGGGAGGGAGGGAGGGAGGGAGGGAGGGAGGAAGGAGAGAGAAAGAAAGAGAGAAGAGAAAGAGAGAGAGAAAGAAAGAAAAAGAAAGAAGAAAGAAAAAGGCGGGGGGAAGGGGGGGAAAGGGAAAGGGAAAAGGAAAAGGAAAGGAAGAAACAATGAATTAAGCTATCTATCTTATGGTCAATTTAAAGAAAATTAAAATTAGGTATTTTCTCCAGTGACACACAGAACATACCCTTCAACAAGTGACCCAACATACCCATAACCGAAGAAAAGGGTCAGAGTGAACTTCTGGTTAAAGATAGTGGAATCAACAAACACATTATGTTAAAATAACAGTAAAGAGATTTTTACGAGGGAGAGGAGACAACAGCAATACAATATAAAAGCTGGAACGCTCACTAGAGCTGAATACTACACTAGCGGCAGGGAAAGAAAAGAAGAAATTCCATTTACAATAAACATAACCAAAAGGCTTAGGCTCTAGATACCTCTGGAAGTGAGAATGAATGTGTGACTTTAAAAAAATAAACAAGGAAGGATGGTAGAATCAGACACCCAACTCAATGCCTCCCCAACACCAAACAGGATAGTCATTCGCCTCCTCTACCTCAGCAGAAAACCAGAGCTTTATTCCCTGGAGAGGTCTCTGGACTGGGGATGATCACGCACAGTTGAAAGGCAAGGGCAGTATATTGAAAACAGAAGTATTAAGGAAGTGCAGGGTTGATATAATGAGCATTGAGAACTGCAGCCTTCCTCTCTGACTTCGCTCCCAGAACACTGACAATTAGAATATACACACCCTCCAGGTCAGAGACTAGGAAGAACTTTCTCTGGGGAATCTGAAAGACCTGAAGATACTAAAGTCCAGGTCTTCCCAAGCAAATAGGAAGTCATATAAATTTACAATAAAATTCAAGATCTATATGCCTTATCCATGTACAACAAATTATCATGTGGTGCTTAGGCATCCTACGTTCATAAAATGAGTAGAATGGGAGAAAATATTTGCAAACCAAATATCTGATAAGGGCCTACTATTCAAAAAATATAAGAAATTCCTACAACTCAACAATAAAAAAACAAACGAAAAATAACCTAATTAAAAAATTAGCAAAGAACTTGAATAAACATTTCTTCAAAGATGACATACAAATAGCCAACAGGTATATAAGAGATGATCAACATCACTAATCAGAGAAATTCAAATCGAAACCCCAATGTGATATCACTATCTATACCTGCTAGAATGGCTGTTACCAGAAAGAGGAGAAATAATAAGTGCTGGAGAAGATGTGTAGAAAAGGGAACCCTGATCCACTACTGGTAGGACTGTAAATCGGAGCAGCCACTATGGGAAAGTCTGAAGGTTCCTCAAAAAATTAAAAGCAGAACAACCATATGATTCCATTCCAGAAACATATCCAAAAATTTTAAATCAGAATCTCAAAGAGATAGTTGGACTCTCATGTTCATTCGCAGCATTATTCACAATGGCCAAGATGTGGAAACCATCTAAATGTTCAGTGACTGATGAACAGATAAATAATGTATATACATACAATGGAATAATATTCAGCCTTTAAAAAGGAAATCTTGCAATATGCAAAAACATGGATGAAATCTGGAGGGACATTATACTAAGTGAAATAAGCCAGTCACAGAAGGATAAGTACTTCATGATTTCACTATATGAAGTATCCAAAACAACTAAATTCGTAGAAGCAGAGAGAAGAATGGTGGCAGGTGGGAGCAAGGATGGCAGGGGATGGGAGCTGTTATTCAGTGGATATAGATTGAGTTATGCAAGATAAGTTATGTTCTAGAGATCTACTGTACAACATAAATTTGTATTGTACACTTAAAGGGTAGAGCCCATGTTAAATATTCTCACCACAATTTTTAATAACCAAAATAACTATGAGTAGGCAGTTGAGAAGCACCAGACATTTGAGTGAAGTATTTCATAAGAAACTAAGACCAAAATAGAGAAAAACAATTTGAAGAAAACTAAGCAAAAGCTTTAAGAAAAAAAAAACCCTCATCAATAATATCTTCAAGAGCAACATATAACCCTTCCAAAGTGGAAACAGAAGGATATGAAAAGGAAACATCCACTAACAAAAAGGAACACTTGGAAAACTAAAAAGTAATACTAGTGGAAGTTAAAATCTCAACAGAACATGTAGTAAAAGATAAACTGAAGAAATCTTCCCAGAAACCAAAACGAAGACAAAGTGGGAAAAAAAGGAGAGAACAAAAGTTTTAAAAGAATGAGGCACAAAATCTTCAAAGAAAATAATTCAAGAAAATTCCCAAGAATGGAAGTTCACGAAAGGACATAACTAAATTCCTTACACGATCAATGGATAAAAATGGATCCAAACCAAGGAACATCCTTCTGATAAGTCAGGACATGAGAGGCAAAAGAAAAGATTCTAATGAGATTCCAGAAAAAAGAAATAGGTCAAAAAGCAAAGATCAAGGAAGACTTCAGGAGCTACTCTGGGGGCCAGAAAGTCCACAATGGAGAAATGCCTTCGAAATAATGAAAATAATTTCCAATCCAAATCTTTATTCAACCAAATATAAAGATCCTTCCAGAAATCTAAACTCTCAAATTTTTCTTCCCCGAATCCTTAAGAAATCACCAGAAGATCTGCTCTTTCAAAACAAAAAAAAAAAGAGAGAGAAAACATGACATCCAGGAAAGAAAAATTCCTTTAAAAGGAATCTCCAAGAAAATTGGTAAAAAGAGATCCCTAAGACCCCAGTTGAACAGCAGGCCTCAACAGAAAGTCTGATGGGAGGAGCAATTTAGAAGATTTTGTGAGTTCTTTCAGATACTGAAAAACAACAGCCAATGTATTTGAAAATACTGAGAAGAGCTTTGTGCAAATGAGAGAAGAGTTAGCTGTAACTAATGATAAATACAAAGAAAATGTTAACAAAGAGGGAATCATTTATACTAGAGAAAACAAAATTTTGTATAGGAAAGAAAATCACAGTATACCACACAGCATTTGCATACTCAGAATACTGATCTAATTATATAGTGTTACTGTATTAGGAGGATTAAGGTAAATGTTACCTGTGTGAAAGAGCTAAATTCTCCAATTCCAAACTGGGAGAAAAAAAATATCGATAAATTCTGATTAAAATGGTTAACATGTGTCATAAAACAGGAGAAATTTTGCTACATATACTGACAAGGTACTAATACCCAGAATACATAAAAGAATTCCTACAAATCAACAAGCAAAACCAAAACCAAACAGAAAAATGGCCCAAAAAACCTTATAAAAATAATTCACAAAAAATGAAATCATGTAGAATCCAAATATGAGAAACCTCATATATAAAGACGGTACAATGTGAATTGGAACAATTCATCAGAAAGTTTGTATTTTCTTCTCTGAAGTATAAGATACGCATGTGCACCTTTTAATTAGGTAATCCCTCTCCCAGGTATGTAGACCATAGAAAAATATACATGTGCCCAAAGGAACATATACAAGAATGTGCAGAGCTGCATTTCCTAACAGCTAAAAACAACTCAAACATTCATTAACAGTATGTGGATAAACTGTAGTATATTCATAAAGTGATTACAACAATGAAAATGAACAAACATGCAATAACACAGATGAACCTTACAAATAAGATACAGTGAAAGAAGCAAAAATCAAATGACTGAATAGAATAAGGCTCTAATTATATATTAAAAATTAGGCAAAACTATATTTTCTAGAGATGTATAAATCAGCAGTTAACTTTCAATAAAATCTAAGAAAAGTGATTACCATAAAAGCAGGGAAAGAGAGAAATGTGATCAAAGAGAGATACAAAAAAGGTAGTAAACAAGCATTTGTTTCATACTTTTCTACATGATTATATTTCACAATTAGAAAAATATACCCAGTGCAATTTTGAGGAAATGACATAATACAATGTGATTATACATATTTTATAAACTGTAGAAATGTTTATTTAAATAGGCAAGTCAAGTGAAAAGGCTAGTATCATCCAATAAAAAAGGTCATAAGACAACTTGGCTAGACTGACTCAGGAGAGAATACTAGAATTGGAGTATAACTTCCTGAGGTAAATCTAATCACAAGAGGATTAGAAAACACTACAGCTGAAATCTAGGATAGTGTTCCAAAATTCAGATGGGGAGAAATGAGACTGAATGAATCCAATACCTAAATCAGAGTTGAGAAATAAGCACATTTTAATCAAATGTTTTTAATACCTTTTAAAAATGCTTAAAATTGGGTCAAAGTTTAGATTGTGGTTTATAGGTAAGACTAAACATACACATCTCTATTCTGCAGACAAAACACAATAAAAAAATAATACAACATGAATGGTCTCAAAGTTCAAAGAAAAAATTACATTTAATACATATAGAACCTAAGTGTAGATACAAACTACATCACTACCACACACTCACTGGAATTAGGAGCTGTTCCAGAGCCAAATGCCGACTGACCAGGCTGTTGTCCAAACACAGGAGGCTGGCTACTGCTTGACACTGTCCCAAAAGTAGGTGGTGCAGGCTGAGAACCAGCAGAAAATAATGTTGCTGAAGATGATATAGATCCAAAGCATGGGGGATTCAGCTGGCTGGCACCTTGACTTTGTCCAAATGTTGGGGTCTGATTAGCACCAAATGCTGGGCTGGCAGATGGTGCTGAAGGTCCAGTACCAAATACAAAGGAGGATCCTAGAGGCCCAAAGAAATACTTAAATCACCATGAAACCTAAAATGAGATAATCCTCAAGAAATCTCCATATACTAAAAAGTTAATTTTGAGCTGCTTTTCAGACTCCTTTACCTTAATGAACAAATCCCACCAAGTTTTTTGAATAATGATTCTAAGAATTGTAGGAATACAATTCTAGCACTGTTTAGTAAAACTGTATAGAATCCATATTAACTAAAACTTCTATTAACATGACTCCCCACCTTCACGGTCAAGATTTTTAGGCGAAAGGAATACATCTAAAAAAGCAACTGACCTCTCATCAGAAATTTAACACATTCTAGAAATGTTATAATCAGGTATATACTGCATAATGAGGACTGATGTCTAATAAAATAACCTGCCAGGGTCTGGTTACTTACAACTTAACATTTCAAAAAGGACACTTCAAAAGACTAAAGATGACACTCTTGCTGAGATTAGAAAAATTGCTTCCAAGAGTTAATTATATTAAATTTGAACACAAAATGTACATTGTACCCGACAGTAAACAACTACAACATCCTGCTTATAGATGATCTAAAGGTATCCATGCCGTTTTATGATAATCTGTGATAAAAATGTTATTTCCTAAGAGATGATACACATATAATTAAAGGCAATCCAAGTATGACACATATATATATATATTTTTTTTCAAAAGTACCTGCAGAGCTAGATGTGGTTGTAGCTCCAAAGCTGAAGCCAGAGGTGGCAGTATTGTTACTGCTGGCTCCTGGACCAAAGACAAATGGGGTAACAGTGGTGCCCGTGCTGGATGTGGTTGCTGGTTTGCTGTCTTGAGAAAACAGCAAAGACTGAGATGTACTAGATTCAGCAGAGTTACCGAAGGCAGAGCTGCTTACAGGATTGCTGGCCTGTCCGAACACAAAGGCAGCCACAGGTGCACTGGAGGAAAAGGTGGAACTACCAAATATGCTGCCACTAGATGAAGTGGCTGGTGTACTTGAATTAGAGGAACTGTTGTTCAACAAACTAAAAACTGGCTTTGGTACACCTTGATCTGTAGGAAATTAAAAACAAACAAAAATTTTAAAAACAAGTAATCACAAAAAGCATTTTCTCTTACCCTACAATATAAGATTTCATAGAAAACAGTTTTTTATATAGATTCATTCACTCATTCATCACACAGCACATTATATTAAATGTTGATGTAGTCAAATATATCCATCTTTTCATTTATGGCTTATGAACTTTGTGTCTTACATAGGAAAACCTTCAGAATTCAGAGTAATAAAAAATATGCCTTAAATCCAAACCTAACCGGATATTGTGTTTGGATAACAAATTCAGATAGTGGCAGACAGCCGTACTTTAATAAACTTGATTTTACAATTTATGTTAGCAAGATTAAAACTTCAATTTATCCTAATGATAGCCAATTTTCTATGCAGCATTTATTGACTAGTAAGTGTACCCTTTGCTCACTAATGTATAACTCCATCTTTATGACATTAAATTTCTAAACATATGTGCATTTTGTTTCCTCTAAAGTTATTGTTATGAGACTTTTACTTAACTTTATAATATGGTTTGATATTTAGTAAGGCAAACCAGTCTGTATGCTTACGCCTCTCCCCAGAATTCCTGTGCCATTTCCCTTCCATATGAATTTTAGAAGTAGCTTAGCTTGTCAAGCTCCACAAAAAATTTCTCTAAGAAATGACATTATATTAACAGTAGGGACTGTGAGGGAGAGGAATGTTCTCACTCGGGAACAAGTATTACATGTTTTTTATGTTAATATATAACAGGTTCTGTAGCTATTATACAATACAAATTAGAAATGTTATTAAATACAAATGAGATAATATCCAACTCTACACCTCTAATTTGGAGGAAAGCTATTTTTTTATATGATAATCCTGAATCCAACCACCTTACTGAAGACTTTAAAAAACTGTTCCAATAATGTCTCAGCTTCAATACTGTCTACTAGATAGGGCTGGTCACATTATATAGTATGAGTATTAATATGATTTACAGAAAATGAAGCATGTTGGCTCACTTTCAAATCAGTATCTGGGAGGTTGAGTGTCTATTACAATGGAAATAGTATTGATATACCATAATTAAAATTTATTAGACTCTATCTCACTTTTATTCCTTTCCAAAGAATAGTTTACTTTCTTTGAAGGGTGTTTAAAAATTTCCAAGTGAAAATTTAATAAGACAAAAACTACTCATACCTATTTGCTGAATTCATACTATTTTTCTTTCAGGTTTATTTTTCATTTTGTGTTTCCAATTTATTATTTAAAAGTGTTTATGGGTGTTCAACTTTTGATTCTTTGCTTGTCTGAAAACATCTATATTTTGCCCTATGTCTGATAAAATTGGCTGATGATAGAATTCTAGGTTCAAAACCATATTCACTTTGAGGATAATGCTCTATTGTTTTAGCATTTGATGTTATAATATAAAGTCTGATGATAATCTGATAACTATTTGTGGCCAAGAGTTTTTCTCTCTCTGAAAGTATTCAGGATTTTGAAATTTTATCCTAAAATTTCACTGGTCTTTGTAAATGAGTGGACCACTTCCATTTTTAAGACCAATGTTTTTCATCTAGGAAAGTGTCTTGTCACTTCTTTCATATTTCCTCCATACAACTCTCATCTTCTAAAACTCTTATTCCAATGGAACTTGTGGCTCTAGCTTGGATCGATCTCTCTGTACTTTTGCACTGTGTTCTGGAAATCTCCAGCTCACAAATCTGATTATATCAGCCATGTTTTTTCTGCTACTCAGTCCACAGAATAATGTTTAACCAATCATATCTTTTAACTTTTATTTGTACTATTTCATTTTTTCATCAGGATTTCTGTTTTTATAATTGTCTCTATTTCTCAGGGGTTAATTACATTTGATGCCTATATTCTTTAAATGCCTAATGATTACTGGTTATCCTTATCTGTAAATGAAGGCCTACACACAAAGATTTCATTAGTTAGAAAATATTTCATGAACTTAAGAAAGAAAGAATGCCCATTTTCCTGAATAACATATGCTAATTCTGATTATAAAAGCTCAAACAAAAGAGAGGACATGGGACAACTGTGCAATATTGTGGGCTTTCCATTAGAGCTGTATTTCTCAAAATCAGATACATAGATAATTTCCTCAAAGTCATAGGGGTTTGGAGCAGTTAAAATGGAAAATTCTAGGCTCCTCCCCAGAGAGTTGTTACTGCTCTCTCTCAACTATGTTCAGTGTAAACCATTCCTTGACTTACTGCACCTCTCCAGAAGCAAAGACATTGTGTTTAAAAAAAATGTTTACTACTTACCGGCTGTAGTACTGTTTTGAACTCCAAAAGCAAAAGTGGTCTTTGTTGGCTGTTCAGATTCCTTCTCAGATGGTTTTGTTATAGTGAAACTAAAAGTCGACTTTGAAGAACTCTCATCTTTGGTTTGCTCTGAATTCCCAAAGGAAAACACTGTTTGACACTTTGGCTCTTCATTGTCAGCTTTCTTCCCAAACACTAGAGAAGTAGAAGTGACAGGCTCTTGCTGTTTCTCTTCTGTCCTTCCCAAAACAAACAATGAGGCAGATGGCAGAGGGGAAGATTCCACATTGCCAAAAGTGAACCCTCCTTTGGTAGCAGGGATTTCTTCTTTTTTTGCTTCTGACGTCTTACATGTGAAAGGATCCAATGAGACACTCTTGGTTTCCATGGTTCCAAAGCTGAAGCTGCTCTTGTTCTCAGAGGTCACTACGGTGTTAGTAGCCGCAGGGGCAGGGTTAATAACACCCGTACCAAAGCTAAAGCCTGCGGATGAAGAGTTAGGCAGTTCTTCTTTCTTTTCTTGCTGACCAAGATTAGACACCCCAAACTGAAATGAAGCTAAAGAAGCTGGATTGCTTAAACCAGAAGAAAGTCCAAACTTAAAATTATTATCATTCTTACTGTCTTTTTTAACTTCTTCAGGTTTAGAATCAGATGAATCTCCGAATTTAAAATTTCCTGTTGATTTAGAAAATTTAAAGCCTTCACTCATTGGGTTTAAAGACCCAGAATCTGATGACACACCTATTTTGAAGCCTCCCTGATCTCCAAATTTAAAATTTTCAGTGCTTGTTAAAGTCTGAGAAGGTCCAGAAGAGGGTGACGAGATACCAAATTTGAAGGATGGGGCTGCTGGATCTGAAGATGTGCCAAAGCCTGCAAAATTAAGACACCACACCACAAAGACACTGAATTAATGTTATCCTCTAGAACAAAATGTTAAACATGAAAAACCAAAGGGGCATAGGAGTAAATTTGAAAAGGCCTACTTTGAAGAATATGAACAATGACAGTAAATATAAACCAAACTGCCCAATACTCAACATGGGAACTACATCCCAACTCTCACGATTACACAAATATACCACTTTTCATCTATCGGACTGGCAGAGATCAAACAAGTTTGATAAAACAATGTTGGCAACAAGACTAGGAGTAACAGACATCTTACACACTGCAGGTGGGTGTGTAAAATTAGCACAAAATTATAGAAGGCATTTTGTCAGTATTTACCACAAAATTACAAACATTTATATCCTTTGACCCAGCAATTCTACAGCCGAGTCTTTATTTTAAACTAAATTTAGAAATATGCAAAATGCCATATGCAATCCAGGCAGCCATAAATGGAGAATGAAGGTTCTATGTCCAAATTAATCCACCATAAAATCAAGAAGACAGAAGGCAAAACGGTATTCAACCTTTTTTAACAAGGTAGATGGAAATAAGAATATATAGAATAAGAGTATATTTGCTTATGATGTGCATAAAGAAATTCTGAAAGAATTATGAGACTAATAGTCACTATTTGATAGAGGAGGATAAAAATGAGCCAAAGGGGACAAGAGAGAGACTTTTTACTATGACTCGTCATAATTTGATTTTTAAGTCTTGTGAATGTGTTATTTACCCAAGAAATTTTTTAAAAAATTTTTTAGTGTCAAAGTACCAGAAGAATTACATGAGAAGCAATATTTAAAAAGATAAACAGTACTATATTGACAAGACCAAAGTCTTGGTTTCATGGTGCTTTTCTATAGCTGAATAAACTAGAAATAAAGCACTTGACTTCGAGTGCCTCAAAACAGGAATCATTAAGGGATCCAAGATATTTATCCATTACTCTGCTTACTCATGTGTACATAAAGACAAATGACAGACAAGTTTTACAAGCCCTCATCTTCCCCCTTTAATGATTATCCACCCTACTTTCTTTCCCTAAGAAAATTAATTTAAAAAATGTATCAGAATCTCAGGAGTAAACGGCAATCTACACGGTCTCTAAAATACCTTAAGTGATATCACATAGAAAGCACCAAAGATAATAATTAGTTATCACCTCTGCCTCAAAGGAACACACTTAAAGGCATGGTAATTACTATACTACAAGTAAAGAATTATGTGAAACAGACCACGAGGTAACATCTACACAAAGAGATAAATAAAGCGGACTTAGATGCAGTGATCTTCTGAAAACTTTTATCAAAATTTTGAGTGGAATGTGTCTAATATAAAATAATTCATACAGGAACATAAAGACTTGAAAATTTGGGCCTCCAGATAGTTTAAATTATTTTGAGAGGTTCTTCCTTTATATCTACATAACCAAATACTGAGAGTTATTTTTCTGGGACATCAAAGCCACGTCTTCAGTATTTACAACAAGCTTCTAAGAGTGTAAATTCTGTCAAATAAAAATCAAGAAATTCATCTAGATGCCAAAGGGCTGTTAACAACTAAAAACAAAAAACTAAAATTCTCCCAGACTCAGTAACAGCAGACAGAATACAGTTCTTAATGTAGCTACAAAAAAAAAAAAACCACCTCACTGCTGACCAGCCAAAAACCCAACATTACACTAATTCAGAGATATGTGAACTAAAAGTCCAGGACGATATTTTACATGAATTTTCAATAGCGAATAATTTTAAAACTAAAGCTGCGTGCAAATATTTCACTTTAAAATGGTAATTCAAAGAGGCACTTTACCAACGCCTTACCTTTAAACTCAGATTTTGTGCCTGGCTTTGCACTTTCACATGCTACACATTTGGTGGAATCTGCTTTATTCTGCACTAGGCACTCTTCACAGTCCCAGCTTCCTTCAGGTTTCTTGAAGTTGTCCAATCCTAGGCAGGCTCCAGAAGACAGAGACACAGGAACAGTGCTGCTACTTGAAGTAGGAACTGAACTTCCTAAAAAACAATGAAGAATGCATGAAAATTCTAATTTACATTACATCAACATCTTAGTGACACCACTAAGCCTCAGTGTTCAATTTTTATTAGTGTTTACTAAAAAATCATGCTTACAAATCAGAGCCTAAAAGACTAAATTTTTCTTTAAAAACTTTGTCAAATTTCTTCAAATAGTACAGCATTATAAAACGTAGGACATAAATTGCAAGAAATGTCCTAACACATAAAACATATAGCCATAGACCATATTAAATTTAAGATTTCAAAGTACAGGTCTCTGTCTATGAAATAATCATTTTTGCATAGAAGTGTTCTATTGTCCACTTTGCAATTCAACTTGATACCACCTACTATGTTCATGGCATTTCTGTTATGAGCTAACCATTTAACAGTCATTAAGTGAGCTTAGACTCTGGGGACATAAAGATGAATAAAATATTATTTAACTTCTAAAGGTGCTCACAGTCTAAAAAGGGGAAAGTAAAACAAATGCATAGTAGCACCATCACCAAGATATAAAGTGATAAATGATCTAACACCAGAGTACAAAGAATGAAAAAATGAATAAAGGGCATGAGAAGGATCCACAGAGGTGAATTTTAAATCTTTACACAGAACTAGCAAGTATGTTGGGAGAGGAGGTGGCACAAGGAGGAAGGCTTATTAGCAAAGCATAACACATGAAAGAGAAATATAGTTTTAAGAGAAAAGCCATTCATTCTGGCACCCCAACTTCTCCAATGTTCTCCAATTCTCACTTCTCCCAATTATCTGATTTCTGTGTTTTATTCGTGTGTTCTCTTCCATCTTGCTAATAAAATCGCTCCCTTTTCACAAACTCTAATATACTTTGATAGTTTTAATCACCAAGAAAAGTTTCCTGATTTGTACCTGCAATCCACACTTCTGAGCTTCATCCCTGTGGTCTCTTAGATGGTATTTCTACTATCCACCTGACTAGCTTGGCTAGATAGATCCTTCTCCCTTACGTATTTCAAGTCTATTTCATTCTCTTTTTCTGACTCTTCCACTGCGATTCTATTTCAAGACTCCCTCATTTCTTGACTAATAGCCTTCTTACTGAGATTTCAGGTCTTGTTCCATTAAATCCATCCATCCAAGAGGCAACCAGTGCCATGTTTTTCCTCTTGGTTATTTCTTTAAAAAAAAATTAACTGTTCCAAAGTTTTATTTCTGCTACTCCCTTAAGTTAACGGAGCTCAGTTTTAGGCCATTTTCTCTATTCACTCCCCTCATTCATGTTCCGTCACCTCTATTTCCATGACTTATTTGAAAACTGTGGGCTAATGACTCCCAAATCTCTTATCTCTAGCCCAGAGGGTCCATTATCAGTATATCCAAAGACCTCACAAATAACTAAAACTCAGCTTTAAGCAGCTTGAAACCAACATCTTCATCTATACCTTATTCCACATTCCCCTCTCATTTCATTAGTACACATCACCATTATCTTTGCCTATTATTATTGATAGAACTTCTTAACCTGTCTTCTGGTCCCCAAATTTTGCCACCTTCAAATCTTTTAAAAAAGACAAATGATTTAACAAATACAACTATGACCATATCACTCTTCTACTTAAAATGATGGCTCAATTTTATACGATGAAGTCAGAGTTCTTCAGTACATATATGTGCTTCCTTGCTTTGTATGTTAACAATTCACTGCCTGACACAAAGTTTTATTCTCCCATCAACTCAGATTGAATTTTGGTTTCCTACATGCATCAAGGGCTGATTTGCTTGTTTTTTTTTTTTTTTTTTTTTTTTTTTTTAAGGGAAGGAAGGGTGTCAGGTGAGGGAGAGATAATTCAAAATGAGGATTCTGAAATCTTACTCTCATGGAGATGTCCAGTAGGAATGAGAAATAAGCCTCACCCCTATGTTCAGACACGGGTCTAGGTTAATAACTCAAGAGCATTTCATTGCAGACATAAAGCTACCCATATAATTCCCCTCAGGATACTCATATTGTGTTTTATTTAGTACCCACTTTACCATATATCTTTACCAAATAATTATATAACAGTATTACAAAAACAGCAGTCATTTTCAGATATAAATCTTCAGTAACTCTTTAGAATTTGAACAGAGAAACAGGAAAAGCTCAAACCTAACTCCATTTCTCTAGCCGTCTAAGCCTTTTTCATTGATGATCCAATCATTTGCTACCATTGCATATCTCTGGCAAATGGTATTACAGGTATAGGTGTCACCATTAATATTTAGCTGCAGCCTTTCATAAAGCAATACTGTCTACCCCTTAATGAAACTTTCCCTAGAAATGAGCACTAGCCATCCTTGCTTGTACTTAGAGAAAAAAAGAGACAAAGTAATACTTTGTTTTACATAAAAGTTTGAGATTGTCCCATTCTAAAACCTTTTGGCATCTAATCAACTTTGAAAATGATCAAGAGCAAGAAGTTTCTGATAAAAATGCATACAAAGAAGAGGTCAAAGTATATCCTGGGCTGATTAACAGCCTATTTTAAGATAACATGCAAATTCCAACACCAAGCAATTCATTTTAACCTCAAGATAGCTTAGAAAAGTTACGATGTATAAGGAAATGCTCATCTTGAAACATTTATTCAGGATGTTCGCAGTGGTTTTACATAGAATAAATTAAAATGTTCTACTAAAGTAAGGAGCAAAAGCATTACAAACAGCCAAAAACATACCTGGTTTCTCAGACATACAGGACACACATTTATTGTCTTCTGCATTATTAGAAACACAGCATACTGGACATTCCCAAGATCCCACAGGCCTTTTGAATTTATCTGGAAATCCTAAGGTAGCAGTGGTCACAGTGCAGCTGGAAGATGAAATGGCCATGGTTATAGCACTTTCTGAAGCCACGGGCAACGTAAGGACTCGCTTAACACCAGTTCCAGGTTTCGGTGTTTCGCAAGCTACACATTTTATTGCTTCTGGTTTATTTTGCACTAAACACGTATCACAATCCCAAGTTCCTACTGCTGGTTTAAATTTATCTCCAAAACCAGTCCCTGATGCAGAAATAGTTGGTTTGCCACTTTTACTTGGTGTCCCAATTCCAGTCTGTTTAGCATTATCTTTTGGCAATTTTGTTCCTTGACAGGCTATGCACTTGTTGTCTGTATTTTTGTTCTGGAGTAGACAATTATCACACTGCCACGATGATCCAGCTTTTAAACTTTCCCCAAATCCGATTCCACTAGAAGAAAAGCTACTTATTGCTGGTCTTGTATAAACTACTGGGCTTGTACTAGTAGGCTCAGCAGCAAAAGAATCTGCCTTTGGTGATGTGAAACCTACAATGGGAGAAAAGAAGACAGTAAAAAGAAAAGGTCAGAGAAAGCTTTTTAATCAAAACATTAACTTAAATATTACCACTTAAGAGGTAATTTTCACCTAACCACTATTATTAATTATATAATAAATGACACTTAGATGTAGTTAAAATTACACAAAAGATATTTAATTTGTAGTACATCACCTTCTTCCTCTAGGGATTTCTCTATTATAATTCAACCAATACCTAATTTTAGGCTTTAACTTGTATTAATTTACTGATCTATTCTGTCATCTATGTTTTTGCCTTCCTGAACACTGATCTACATATAGTATATTCATAGCCTTCCTCCCTCTTCTGTCTCTCCTTCCAGATGTTCTGTTGGCTATGTCAAATGACATCAATATCTATTATCATTGAGTTTTATCCAGTCACAATTCACTACTGTGGTATCCTCTACTTGTGGTAAAAAAACAGTTGAGCTGTGTAGATATGGTCACTGGAAAGATGTCTCTCCAACATACAACAGAGTGATAAGAATTACTTTTAATTATACTAAATTCTATAGAGCTTTAAAATAGTAACAGTTCAATGACATATATGATAAATTTCAACAGAGATGTACCAAATCATCTGGTATATCCAAGAAATACAAAAATTAAGACCCAGTTAATCCTAACAGAGCACAAGCTCATTCAACTCAAATGTGTGCCTTTGCAAAGTTACCAAACAGTAATTCAAACAAAATTGCCTCAGCTAACTCTCCAATATAATCTCAGAGCCTTTCATGTTGTAAGTATACCTTTTTTTTTTTTTTTTTTTTTAATAACAACTGAAGGTATAGTTACACAATTAAGGTATTCAGGTAGAACCATGGAATAACAGGGCGAAAAAGTTTTTGTACTATCAAAACTGCTATCATTGCATTGATTCACTGATCCACTAAAACTCTGTGAGATTGATGTTTCATTATTATGGACCAATTAATATTTACTTTACCAACAAACTCAGAGACCTGTTTCTCTGGCCTTTAGGACCAAAAGAAAAGGGAAGAAGATATATAGAAGGTTAAGAGACTTTTTTTTTTTAAGAGTTTATTTGAGCCAAACTGATGATATACGCCAGGGGGCAAGATCTCAAATGCTCCTGTTAGAGATTTTCTAGTGCTACCAAGAAATAATTCAGCCTAGAGCTATTTTTTGCATAATGGCAAAAACAATCCCAAGGTTACTCCCAGTGGTCAACAATGTACTATTTTGTTAATGATTATTTTGAGTCCCTAAGGTTGGCAAAGTTTTACCAGTAACCATCTCAAGGTATTACAGGTTTCTATTCCTTCTACTTTTTCAGATTTTCCTAATTTTCCCCTCAAATGAAATATGACTCCCACACTATTAACTTTTAATATTTAAAGTTAAAAGGGGAGAGGAGTAAGTATTACAAATATGAAGTGTACTCTATATGAAGATAAACTATGTTAATTTGATGCTTATCTACTACTCGGTTAATTCTAAATTAGGGGTGCCCCACCCCTAAGCTGCAGACCTATACTGGTCTGAGGCCTGTTAGGAACCGGGCTGCATGGTAGGAAGTGAGCAGTAGGCAAGCTAGTGAAGCTTCATCCGTATTTGTGGCTGCTCCCAGGCACTAGCATCGCTACTTCAGCTCCACCTCAGATCAGCAGGCATTAGATGCTCATAGGAACACCGGTCCTTGGTGCCAAAAGGTTGGGGACGACTGTTCTAAATTATTAAGATTCCTGTATTCAGTGTACTCATCTATAAAATGAGACAGCTAGACCAAAAAATTCTAATTCTTCTAAATCTTGTTGATGACAACCTTATTCTGAAATTTCTTTTCAATTATACGTGAACATATCTGCTGGGTCTAAATTCTTTCTGAGCTACTAGAGTATCCTATAAACCACTTGGGCATTCTTACAGTACACATTACAAGTGAACTTGTGACTACCCTCTTTAATTTTCATACCTAAAACTTACTCCTATTTGAGGATTTCCTATTACCTCCAAATTACTACTTACTAGCTTTAACATTTTGTTTCAAGTGAGTACTATCCATTATATATATGTTAGAACCAGTAAGTGTTTGTTTTATTATACACATATATATATATATATATATACAATTGGGGGATAATCTAAGAAGAACAAGGCAGTTCAATGCTCACAAGAAAGACATGTGCAAGTATATCATCAGGGTTATTTACTTTTACTCCATATTGGCCTATATCTATTAATAGGCAATTCATCCTATACTTGCTTCTTTTTCTCCTTCTATACTTCCCTCTTAGAGACTTCATTTTAGTACAAAAGTCCTTGAATTCTAAAGAAATAAGTAGAGTTTCTAAGATATTTCCTCCAAAATAATTATATCTGACTATATCTACATTTAGAAGTCAATCATCTATCCAATTAGCCATAATTTTTTTAAAGCCTAAAGTACACCACAAATTAAAATATCATGAGTTTATAATTAAGATTTTAAAATATCGCAAAGGCACCCATTATCTTACCAGGGCTTTTCAGAATATCTAGAACACTTCCTTCTTTCAGGACTTTTGCAGGTCTAAAAGGGCACTCACAGTCTTCCTCGAGCTGATTCTTACAGTTTGTACTGTTCACTGCAGTGATATCTTGAGCTGCAATTTTTTTTAATTATAAAAGATATTATGCCAAGAAAAAGCACTAGACTCAAGTTAAGTATTAAAAAATAAAAATTTTGATCAGCTTCTAAAACATCATAGAAAAGTCACTGTAATTCAAAGATAACGAACAAATTAAAAAGTAGAGGGTTAACTTGCCACTATAAGGAAATAATACTACTATAAGGAAATAATACTACTATTTCCCAAACTGTAAATCTCTCCCTCCAACGTGGCAAAAACTAGAAACTGTAATTATTACCCAATGAATTCACTGGTAATCAAAAAAATCAAGATGAAACATGAAGACGCTATAGCAACTGGGGTGAGCTGATACACTGCATGAAATATATAAACAATTACCAAGCAATTTGTAATATTAATCAAAAAAACTTTAAAAAATATTCAACTGAGTGAGTTATTTCATTTCTAGAAATTCACTCCATGATTGCAAATATCCTTCAGTTATAATACTGAAAACCTGGATGATAAATGCTAAGGGGCTGGGTACATATATTAAAGAATACTGACATGACGAAATGCTATGCAACCACAAAAATTATTCTTAAAAGCACAACAATGGGTAAAAGGAGGTCACAGGTCCAGAAGATTTTAAATTTTTACACCTAAGAATAATGATGGCAGCAAGCGATGAGTAATTTTTACTTATTGCAAATTTCACTTTTTTATATTTTCCAAACTTTTCAAAACGAATATATTCTTTTACTTAAATAAGAGATCTATATTTTGAGTATGATAATGGTTTTGTGGTTATATTTTTAAAGAGGAAATTTCTGTTTACAGAAGAAATATGTATTGGATTGTTTACGGATGAAATATGTGTTAGATTGTTTCAAAATAACCTGATAGGTGTGGCTATATGTGTGAGGAGGGAGGGAAGGAAGGGAGAAGAGGAGAGAGGGAGGGAAGGACAAGATTGTTCAAGAAATGGTAAATGTCAAAGCTGGGTAAAGAGTATATGGGGATTCAACTTCTGAGAATGTCTGAAATGTTCTATAATAAAATATAAATAACAATGTTTTTCTGCCTGTTTGTCAATTAAAAAGTAGTTTCAAAAAATCCTGCCTACCCCTATACCTCACACAATAAACAAAAATTAATTCAAAATGGATCAATTATCTAAATAGTAGGACTAAACCATAATACTCCTAGGAGGCAGATCCATGACAATGGATTTGGCAATGAATTCTTGGACATGACACAAAAATATGAGCAAAAAAAAAAAAAATTTGAACTTCATCAAAATTAAAACTTTTGTGAATGTAAAGACATTATCAAGAAAGTGTAAAAAGATAATCCATTGGAGAAATTATTTACAAATCATACGTCTGATAAGGATATAGTATCCAGACTATATAAAAATGCTTACATCTCAGCAATAAAGAGACAAACCAGTTTTAAAATGGGCAAAGATTTGGACATTTCTCCTAAGAAAATATGTAAGGACCAACAAGCATATGGAAAGAAGCTTAACGCCATTAATCACCAGGGAAATGCAAATCAAAATAACAAGGAAGCATTGCTTCATACCCACTAGGATAGCTATAATCAAAAAAAGAAGAATACTGCAATGAACATTGGGATGTGTATGTCTTTATCAATAAATGTTTTCAACTTTTTGAGGTAGATACCCAGAAGGATTGCTGGGTCATATGGTAATTCTATTCTTAATTTTTTGAGGAACGTCCATACTGTTTTTTCCATTGTGGCTTGTTGATAACAGCCATTCTAACAGGTGTGACATGGTATCTCATTATGGTTTTGAATTGCATTTCTCTAACAGCGAGCAAAGTTCAGCATCTTTTCATATGTATGTGGGTTGTTTGTATGTCTTGTTGGGAGAAGTGTCTGTTCAGGTCCCCTGCCCATTTTTTAACTGGATTGTTTTTTTAATGTTGATTATATAAATTCTCTATGTATTTTGGTTATTAGGCCCTTATCAGGTGTTGTTTGCAAATATCTTCCCCCATTCAGTTGGTTGCCTCTCAATGTCTTCCAACTACATTCAGATTTAAATTCGATTCTTTAGCAGAGCATTCAAAAATTTTTAGAATTTAAAGCTACCTCTCAACTATTTGTAATTTTCAAAGTATATCATGATTTTTCTCTTGTTCCTGTACTCTTGCATTTGCTATTTTATTTCTTGGATAAAATGTTCAAAAATTCTTGACCTGAGTAACTCAGCCCAAATGAGTCTCCATTTCATAAACACCAAATACTTGAAAGAAAATGACTGCTACTACAACAAAATCCTATTTAATTATCTGATTATTCATTTATTTCCCTAATAGAATAAATTATTCATTTATTTCTTGAGTTCAGAAATTATTGCTATTTGCAGAGGCCAGCATAACTCTGACATAATAAAAATGCTATGAACTGAACAGTAAACCTAGAGATGGAATACACAATCCTTGAATTTATTATAATGAGATTTCATTTATAATTAACTGTCACCTTATTCTGACCAAAGACAATGGAAAATCTGCTGCTGTGACTATTCCCCACACAACCAAACCGTAACATTTACATTTAGGGAGCTAAGTATTCCTGAGGATAATTACTAAAAGGCATTGTCAAAAAGTTGGTGTTACCTCCTATTTGATTTTCAGAGCTAACTTCACACGAATGGAAGTATTTATAGAAATTGCCAAAGGTAAGAGAATTTGAAATACTAATCTAATCCATGCAACTATTTTAATGTAAAAATTTACAAGAAATCTTTACTTACCTGAACTACTTGTAATTGGTTCTGAAATACTACTAGAGCAAGAAAGTTCTGCTGTTTTTGCAACTGGCACACTAAATGTAAATCCAATCTGTAAAGAGAAAAATTATCCTTGCTAAGTGTCACATGAGTTTTAAGTTTTAAACAAATATCAAATATATAGCTTTTTTTTTAATTCCAAATCAAATATATATTTCATTTATTCTAAGATTCACAGTTTTTCCTATTTTATAATCTCAGAAATTAGGATGCTTCTTATAACAAATGATGTGTCATAGTTTAACAGTAACATTTTTTATTTCTTAGGCGTTTTTTTCTTTCAAAGCAGTACACAGAATAATAATGTGTTCCTAATACTCAATTTTGTTTCTAAATGTCTTTTTCTAATAAAAAGTATGAGGCTTTTTGGACAATGGATAGATTTCAGGCATACAGCAGGGAAATTACAAAATGATCTGGAACATCTAGTTGCAACAGAAAACAAGAACACAATAAAAACAAAGGGCAACATGTCAAAATGATATACCTGTCAAATAAGGGTATAGCAAATTGAACACTAAACTTATTCTTACACAACATATTTCTTAATTATAAAAAAAATACATATTGTTTATAAAAACCTAAAACTTTTCTAAGTTAAAGGCAATTCAAGAAACATGTTATCTAAATGCATTATAATTTAGGTCTTAATCTTAACTGGATACAGGACCAAGAAAAACAAAACAGCAACTAAAGGACAGTCTGGGAATGATGAAGGAATCTAAATACGGACTATGTTATTATCATATCATATTTTATTTTGTGAGTATAACTGTATTGTGGGTAGGCAAAGAAATGTCCTTTAACTTAGGGGATACATAAAAGAGTATCAAGAGTATTAAGATGTCTGCATTTTAACTTTCAAATGGTACATGAGAAAACACATATGCTTATGTATGTATGTGTGTGTGAAAAAATATGCAGGTGTTCATTCATTCAAATTCTCTGTACATTTTAATTTTTTTAAGTTGGAAGAAAAATAATGGTACTTCTTACCACCAATGGCATCTTGGATTTGATAAAAATATAGTACACCTTTGAAATCAATAAATATGAAATAGTCATTCGTTACTACTTACAGATGGTGGAGGTAGTACATCTGCCTCAGTAGATTTTACAATTGGAGATGAAAATCTAAATATGGGACTGCCAGTGTTGTTTGGAGAGGTCATTTGTACCTGGTTTTCCAAATTATTAAGAGTTACAAAAAGAGCTTTTTAGAAAAAGAAATTTACAATAAAATAGACCTTAAGGAAACTAATTATTCCAAAGAAGTCAAAAGCAAATTCCTTTCCCCTTTTAAGTTTAAAAATCACTTTTTAACTTCAGACAAACACTAACAGTAATTGCTATAAAATCTGGCTTCCATTTGTAATAGAAGTATACACTATTTTAGATATGGATATTTGTCCAAAGGAGAAAAATATCTATAAACCTATGTTCAGAAAAAGTAAAAGCCAAGACAAAAACATAAAAATTTCAGATTAAAGATATTAGAACTATGTGAAAAATAAAAATAAATCTATTCTTACATGGAAAAACGTACCTTAATTGAAAACACTGTTTACAAACTTAAAATTATCTTTTTCTCTAACACACTGCAAAAGAAATTAAAGAACAGTCCCATTATAACATCCTATTATAATGTGCACTTTTTTAAAAAAGCAAAATAGACCACCTAGGAAGACCGGGCACTGTAGGCATAAAAAATAAATAAATAAATAAAATAGCAAGATACCATTTCCATTTTTGTCTTCTTACTCTGAGTTACTGATTTTCCATAATGAAAATTTGTCACTGCTTTAAACTGAATATTAATTTTTTTTTTTTTAAATAACAACAATAACCACCTCTGTTTGTACAATGGTTTGGTACCTTGTTTGTTAATGACTGTGCAGGACTAATCGATGATGGAGAAGTTGTGATCACAGGGGAACTAAAACTGAAGGTAGGCAGTGAAGAACTGCTGATGGGTAGAGTGATTTTCGGTAATACTGGTATTTCCATTTCCTAAAACACAATATATTTTATAATGATATAGTTCATCCTCTATGTCATTCTTTTATCTCTACTTATTTTGAGGTAGAATTTATATAGTTACATATAATTTTAGAACAGGAAGAACAAAGCACCGTGCAGTGTTAACGATGTGAGCTCTTAAATCAAAAAAAAACAAGATTTGAATTCCAGTTGTGACACCAGCCAGCCATGCTTGACTTTGTGAACCTAACTGCCCTAGGTACCAATTTTCTGATTGATGAAAATGAGGGAAAAAATATGTACCACAGTTGTTATTAATATAAAATACAAAGTTATATATGGTCTAGGCACATAAAACAAGCATTTAATAAACATCAGTTCTAATGAGTGTGGTGAACAGCCTTGGTTTTTAACCCAATATAGCAAAGGCCACCCCCAAGTCTCAAATGACTCAGATTAAGAAGGAAAAGAGTTCCACTTCTGCTAATGATGAAGTAGCTTGCATCTGGCCAGTGTTCTGACATAACAATTATAAACTGTGGACAAAATATTAAGAACAAATAAATGAAAACATTGGAGAGCAACCCAAAACAAGCAGAAACTGGAGGAGAGAAGACACCTGGAAGAAGAGAAAGGCACTGGGTGTGTTTCCTCTTGGTGCCAGTGGATACTTGAAATTCAAAGAGAAAACTGCAAATGTTTTGGTTGAGGAATCGGAGGACAGACTAAGTGACCACAGTAGCTAGAAAATGAGGGAAGATGTGGGACTGAAGGACCATAGAAGGTGAGCCCCAAGTCTGCACACAAGCAGTCCAAATCTCTGGCAGACCTGTAAACAACATGTGTGTAAGGCAGACATCAAACAGCTAAGACAAGAGAGTTTCGGCTGCTGTCCACCACAGAGGAAACGCAGTCTGAGTTCAGGGAAGTTTACTGCCAGCTAAAACAATTTGAATACTTCAAATGGATGCAGTTTATTACACATAAATTACATCTCAGTAAAGTCAACCACCCCGCCAAAAAAGAAAAAACAAAGACCCTTTTAGATAAAAGAAAAATACGAGAATCTGTTGCCATAAAACCTGTTCTACAAGTTCTTTAGGATAAAAGAAAATGATACCAAATGGAAACTCAGATTTCTGGAAAAAAATGGAGAATGTAAGAAAACATTAAAAAAAAACAAAGTTTGTTTTCTCTTAATTTCTTTAAAATACATATATAGCTGTATAAAGCCAAAATTATATTCTGTTGGCTTACAGCCTATCTATTCAAATGTAATACAGCATAAAATAACAAGGAAGAGGAGGTAAATCAAACTGAAGTTTCGAGATTCTTAAATTTTTTAAGTAGCACAACAGTAACACAAAGTAGAATGTAAAAAGTTAAGGATATATATCGTTATCCCAAGAGGAACCACTAAGTAACTAAGAGATAACAATAAATAGCCAAGTAATTAAAATGGAATTCTAACAAATATTTACTTAACTCAAAAGAATGCAACTTTCAAAAAGAACAAGAATCAAAAAAAAGAGAAATTGGAAAATGAAAAAGTAGGCCATTATCCAACCATATCAACAATTACATTAATTTTAAACATTACAATTTTTATGCAGAAGTAGATAAAAATACAAGATTTAACTTATCTGTCTACAAGAGACTTACTTTAAATGCAAAAACATAGATATGTTGAAAGTAAATGGATGGAAAAGGAATAACCTGTGGTTAGTAAGCATAAGACGGTTTATTCTAGTAATAGAATAGATGGCTATCTTAATAACAGATTGAAAGTAGATTTCAATACAAAAAATATTTCTAAAGATTTTTTTTTAAAGAACATTTAGTAATATTAAAAGGAGCACATTGCTGAGGAGCCATAATAATGTTAAAATGTAGGTTCTAATGAGGGCCTCAAAATACGTGAAGCAAAAATTGACATAATTAAGGGGGAAAAGACAAGTTCACCAAATAAAAGTTGACGATTTAACTCCTCTCTCAATAATTTTAACCAAACACTTCCCTCTGCCCCGAAAAAAACAATCGGCAAGAACAAAGATCTAAGAAATACTATCAGTAATCTAATCTGACTTCTATGAACACTATACCCAATAACTGCAAAATATATATTCTTCAAAATTCATCAAGCAAAGCATACACTGGGCTATAAGATAAGTCTTGATGCATTTCAAAAGATTAAAATCATGATGAAACATAGCTCTAAATAATCCATGGATTATGTAAGAAATCAAAAAGGAAATTAGAAACATAAAAGCATTACTATAATCTTCTAGAAGATAACACAGGAGAACTTCTTTACAGCCTGGAAAGACACAAAAGGGTTCTTAAGACACAAAGCACAATAAAAATAATGGGAAAGAAATAAATGAAGACTTCGTGAAATTTAGAACATCTGCTGATACTATTCAGATAATGAAAGGCAAGCCAGACTGGGAGAAAATATTTATATGACAATGTACCAAAGTACTTTCATCCACAATTTATAAAGAGCTCCTAAAACTCAATAATAAGACGATTTAATTTTTAAAAGGACAAAATACTGAACAGAGACCTCAAATACAAAGGCATACCAATGGCCAATAAGCACAAACACAAAAACACATTACTAGTCATTGGGGAAATGTAAATTAAAATTATAAGCTACCACCACACACAAAGCAGAATGGCTACAATTAAAAAAATGACAATCAACTACTAGTAAGGATGTAGACTAAGTGAAATGCTCCACATCTAGTGGGAGTATAAAATATTACTCAGACCTCCACTTCTAGGTATTTACCTCAAGAGGTAAACATGTCTACAAAAGGGTACAAGAATGTTGACAGTAGCTGTACTCATAAAAAAGCCAGGAAAAAAAGAATGCACACTAAATTAACTGTACTAACATAAAAGTTTAGAACAAGCAAAACCAATATATGGTAGAAATAATGAGAACAGTGATTGCCCCTGGGGTAGGAAGCAATGAGTATTGACTGGTCAAGAGCATGAGTGAATTTTCTGTAGGATTGGAAATCCTCAGGAGTTCAACATCTCAATAGGGGTTTGGATTACATGAGCATAAGCATTTGTCAAACTCATTAAATGGTACACCTAAGAATTTTACATTTCACTACATGTAAATTCTTGCTGAATTTAAAAACAACAAAATTTAACTCTAGTTCATGCAATGTATGCTGAAGTATTTGGGGGTGAAGCGTATTGATGTCTGAAATTTACTCTGAAATGCGCCCAAAAAACAAGATGGATATTTATTTGATAAAGAAAATATAACAAAAAATAAGAATCAAGTGCTGGGAATGTGTGTTCATTGCACAATTATTTCAAAATTTCTTCCATTTTGAAGACATAATCAAATCTGGGAGTGAGTGGAGAGGAAGGAAACAAGACATATTTGGATATTTCTGTAGGGATGTTTCTTCCCATCTCCAATCTTAAACCTTATTTCCTTCCCTTTAAAACGTTAAAACACCTGGACAGATTACCTGAACAACCTATTTTTCATGCTAACTCGTTAAACCACATACTTGGACATACTGATTCTTTATATTACTGACCTTGAACTAATTCTAAATTTGATTCCTATTGACCCAAATTTTGATTTGATCAGAGGTGGGAGAAAGTAAACCAAGAATCAAAATACATCAATCCCTGTTAAGTAGGAACAGTACCTGAAAGTAGCATAATTTGCTTATATTCCATTAAAAATAAAATTTCTATTTGACCTTTCCTGAAAGGTCACAAAAATATCCATAAGAGACCCATTAAAATATCCACAAAAATGAATCTCTAATCTTGTATCAAGTAATCCCATTAACTAAAACTAAATTAAGAAACTTGTGGTCATCTGAAACAAAAAAAAATACTATTAGGTACAAATTAAGTAAGGAAGAGTCTATCCGAACCTATTCCATCTAGACAAAAAAACATAGGGTAGACAGGAAATCTGGGGCAGCATCCTATTTAATACCTCTTTCCTCAGAAATGTGGAGACTGTAACTCCAATGTGGAATACAGCTAGGGACAGAAGGACTTGAGTGAGGCATCCTGGGAAGTGAAATTGGCAGTTGGCAGTTGGCTGGAATCGAGAGAGGGGCCCCAGATAATGGAGGTGGTGATAAAGAGGTCTGGGGAGTTAGGTTTTCGTAAAGCTCCTAACAGTTAGTAATTATACTGGGTAATAAGAGCAAAAATAAGTAAATAAACATTTAACTACCGCCATCCCCTACATGTCTCAACACAGCAAAACCGAACTAAACACAAATCTGTGAGATGGCTAAAACTGAGCTACAGGTATCAACCTGAGACTCAGCTAAAGATCTTAGAAATTATATCTTTAAAAATTGAAACTGAAGAAGCAAAATTCACAAATCTATCTTGGGCAAAAATGAAACCAAGCTAATGTTCTTCTCATACAAAGATAAATTTTAAGAAGACAGGGCCACAAATTTTAGTAAGAAATATAAAATCTTGTCTAAAGAACAAGCTCATGCTTTATTAATTGATACTAATTTCCTTATGCATATAAAGCAAGACAACCCATTTCTTAAATGTAAATATGTCTACATAAAGAGCTTAATGACCAAAGAAATTTGGTTTGCTACGGAAACTACAAAATTTTATGCACCATATAATCGATGGTATTCAATACTTTTTCTTTCAAGATGGTACAATAGATTAATACATTCTCTCACTTTGCAACAGTCCAGAAGAGCAACCAGTAGAACCTAAGGTAAAAACAGAGCCTAAAGACCAGTAACTGAGCCAAGGCCCCTAGTATAAATATCACAAGTTATATGGCAGGAAGTCCAAACGGCCAAATAAGTCATGATTCTTGTGAGTCCAAGAGGCACAATTACAAAACTGCTAAATTAGAAAAGAGGAGATAAAGAAAAAAATGGAGATCTCCTTCTCTAAATAAGCCAGTAAAACAAAATACTAATAGACATGAAGAAAATTAATACTAAAACATAGAACAATTTCAATTAAAACATGATTTTACAGTCAACAGAAATTGTTAGATCTCCTATTTAAAAGTCTAAAAATATACTCCTAAAACACTCATGGGTCAATGAGAAAGTCACAAATAAAATTTTATTTAGAAACAAATGACAAATGAAAATACTATGTATGAAAACTTAAATGATCCAGCTAGGCCAAAATTCATTTAAAAAAAGACTGAAATGAGACCTGTATTCAACTCAAAATAGGTAGAAAACAAACAGAATAACCCGTTAGAAAAAAATGGATAAAGAGAAAATTCAAATAGCAAAGAAACTCACAAAAAGATGTCTCCCTTCCTGAGTAAACAACAAAATGTAAAATAAAATTCCAATGGCATGCTACTTCACAGCCATCACATTGGCAAGAAATTTTAAAAAAACAAAATCGAGTACAGGTCAGGATAAAATAAAAGTAGATCTACTTACTGTTGTGGAAGTGTTAAACTGTAAAACTACCTTGAAGAGTAATAAGGCAACATCTCATACATCTGAAGATGTGTATTATCCCCCATAATCCATAAATTCTATTACTAGATAGTCTAGAGAATATATTACACATGAGCCCAGGGAGAAGTGCATAACTATTCACCTTAGCAAGTATTAGATATCAACCCAAATGTACCCTGCAGAATGAACTGTGGTAAATCTTTATACTGGATAAATATATAACAAATAATCTAGCTACCTTTCACAATTCTGATAAATTTCACAAATAATATAAAAAAAAGTCAAGTGAGATGAATACATACCACACTAATCCATTTATAGACGTTTCAGAAATTAGCAAATCTTAATTGTATAATAATATTATGAGGGTCAAATAATTTCAACTACAGTTCTGTTTTGGAAGAACTATGGCTTTTTAATGACACCATGAAATTTTAGGTACTAGGTTAGGTTTTCTCTGTTGTCACAGTGAACATGATTAAAAATTTTAAAGCCTGGTCGTTTAAAACACACACACACTTTGAAGAAAGGGTTGTTTCAATGAGAGTTTATTCCTGTTCTAGGTCTCCCAAAAACCCACCCCTCCAGATCTCCACCACCACAGCACACCAAATCTCTAAATAAACATTAAGAGTATTAAGTATATAACTCTACCTTCTCCTCTGGAGGTTTAGTTGCCACAAAGCGTGTTCTCTCTCGTCTTATCTTGCCACCTCCACTACCTACTCCAGAAGATAAACCATTGGCTGCAGACATACTGAAATTTGGGTAAGAAAAACCACTAGGCAAAAAAAAGAGAAAAAAATTAAAACAAATGATACAGTAATTTGTTAACTGATTACCTAAAAATTAGAGCACTTTTAGCAAAAAAAAAAATAGATGTACAGCTGAATGTAATTTTAAAAACTGACAGATTTTTTTGTGTATAAAGTTCTGTTTTTCAACTTCTTAATCTTCAAAAAGATTTATGTGAATCAAATAAAGACCTTACATTCAATACGAAGTTTAGCTATAAAGATGACATTACCTTTCTTGTTCTCTATTTTGTCCTGGTGTCATATTTTTTTCATATCCAGTCTAGAAAAAAATGAACACACCGTATTTAAATGGTTGCTTATTTGTTTTGATTTTCTTAATACCACCCTTCTGTGAGTTTTAATATTTGGAATGAGGAATTTGATGGTTTTTAGTTAATGAATCCTAAAATTTTCACCTTATATCCTGGCTTCTGTCTGAATGGAAACTAAGAGTTATAGTGTAGTTATATATTCATAAAATGTCACTGAGCCCAAACGTGCTTTAAACAAAATGGTAGTATACAAACAATACTATTTACCAACCACAAAAATACTTTTACCTATCTCTTGTTATGGCCTTTTAAACATGCAAGCAAATTCAGAAAGATATTCCTTTCATTTCATGAAATGATTCTCTGAAATCTATCAAGTTCCTCTACTAACAGGAATCAGGATTCCTCAGAGAAATGGCTGATTACAGGGCTAGGGTCAGAAATTTACAAGATGAGCCTGGATTACTTTGAAATATAAAAAGCAACTAAATGTTCAAAAAATAATAAAGAAATATTAAAAAAACATGGGAGCCAGTTCAAAGGCTAAATATGGGACAATATGAGCATCAAAATAATGCTAATAAAGAATTATAATCTACTGAATGTAAGAACTCAAGTTGACTTTTAAAAATAAAGAAAATTCTTTCTACAGTAGAATGCCAACTAATAAATGTAGAAAGAACAGTGGAATTAGAAAACCACCCTGTGACAATCTACAAATAATAGATTCAGGCAAAAATCATCAATAATGCTAACACTGGTAGGTAAAAAGGATACCTATACTCTCAAAGTTATCTCCTCACAAGATATATATTAAATTTATAAGGTAAAGTAATAACTTCACAGTGGAGAAACCCCACTGACACCATCTTAACTAATGATCACATTGTCAAGTAACAGGATGAACTGACAGCATGTGCCTCTTGCTATGAAACATTGACAGAAGCTCAGCATCAATTCTGTAGTATTACAATCAACATTATATAAGTGGAACCTAACAATAAGGAACACCAGACATCTCTGAATTGCAGGACATACTACACAATAACTTACTTGAACTCTTCAGAAGTATCAATGTTGTAAAATGCAAAAAAAAAAAAACCTCCTAAGTAACTGTTGTTCTACATTATTTAGTTGACAAACGTGGACATAATCTTGGATTTTTGCTTTTGGCACAACCGCCAATATCAAAATAAAATCTATAGATTAGATAATAGTATTTACCAATGTTAAATTTTTGGCTTTGAATATTGTTCTGTGGTTATGTAAAAGATTTCCTTGTTTGTAGAAAACACACAGAAAAAGATAAAGCAAATAGAGTAAAATGTGGAGTTCTTAAAATTTTTCTTGCAAGTTTGTAAGTTCACAATTATGTTCAAAATACTCAATTTTGATAAAACAAATATGAAAAAATGTTAATGACTAAGTGAATCAAGATAAAGGAGCAAAAGGTAAACATTGTACTGTTCTATCAACTTTAGTTTGAAAAATTTTAAGAAATTGGATTGTTATGAAAATTAAATCAGATTAACTATAAGTAAAAGCACAAATAGTAAGATGCTATGTAAATATAAAAAAAAAACACTAGTTAAATGACACGAGAAAACACACGAACCCAGAATATGGGACATTTTATAAGACAAATGGCCTTGTCTATTTAAAAACAAATGTGTCTGGTAATTCCACTCCTGGGTATAGACCCCATGAGAAATGAAAATGTATGTCCACATGCATAACAAAAAAACACTTGTACACTAAGTTCATAGCAGGATTATTCATTCCAGTCAAAAAGTGGAAATCCAAATGTCCTCCACTCATAAAACAAAATTTGGTATATCCAAACAATGAAATATTCAGCCATAAAAAGGAATGAAGTTTTCATAGATGCTATGACATAGATGAATTCAAAGAACATTATGCTAAGTGAAATAGGCCAGTCACAAAGAACCACATATTTTAAGATACCATTTATACGAAATGTCCAGAATAAGCAAATCTACAGAGACAGATCGGTGGTTGCCTAGGGCTGGAGGGGTAGGAGTGAGGAATGACTACTAATGTGTATAAGTTTTTTGTGAGGTCAAAGAAATAGTGATGGAAATATTCTAAAATTGGCTCTAGTGGTGGCTGAACAACTCTGTGAATATACTAAAATCACTGAACCATACACTTTAAATAAACAGTAGGAATTATATGCCAACAAAGCAGTCATTAAACATAAAAAAAATGTGGCAAGGGTGAAGGTGTGAGGCCTAGAAATACAAACCGAAAGCAATGTGTAAAACTTGCTTGGATTCTGGTTCAAAAAAGCAACTATAAACAACATTTGAATATGGACTAGCTATTAGGTAATATTAGGAAGAAACTGGCATTAATTTCTTAGATGGAGAATACAAAAGTATTTAGAAAATGCATGAGTACTCAGAATACAGAGTACTTAGAGATGAACAGGTGTGATATTTTCATATAGTCCGACAACACAAAATACACAGATAAAGCAAATCTGGCAAAATTATTTATTCTAAACCATGAGTACATACTAGTGTTTATGCATGAACATCATTTGGATTTGATTAAGATGCCAGCCATTTTAAAGGTATACCAATGGATAACCATCACTAATTTCACCAACTATTATCTAGTTGGCAAACAAACGGTAGAGTACTTGTATTTTATGTTATTTATTCTTGTTCAATTTAATCGATAGTCAAAGACTAGTAAAAATAAACACATACTCACACTGTATTTTTTATCTATTCTTTGATTAGTCTTCCTTAATTCACCAGATGGAGTCAGAGATGGTTTAAAATAAACTGTTCTATTTGTTACTACAGATACTGGCTTTGGGGTCAAGAGTCTCTGAACAGGTGGATGTGGAGAGTCCACCTTAAAAGTAAAAGAAAATCAAAGACAAACATTTATTTTTATATGTCAGTGATGCACAACTAAAAATTATTTGACAACAGTTAATGTGACCTAGAGACTGTAAGTACTCCCTAGAGAAACATCCAGTGCGTGCAAATACGAAGAGGGAAACTGAGAGTAATAGAACCAATGGTGTGTGTGTATGCATATGCGCATGTTTGTATTTTTATTTATACATACGTAGACATTTATACATAAAATTCAAAAATGGTTTCATAGACTATTTTATTCCAGATTTAATGACTTTTGGCACACTTGTGCACAAACACAAAATGGGAACTATATTTAACACTGTGTCACAAATCTAAGCTTTTACAGGAGGAATTACAAATATATAAACTAAATATGTAAGCTAAAATTGATTTTGCAACATTTTCCCCCAAATTACTATCTAAATTTTTTTTGGCTACAAATAAGGTATTTTTAAACTTGTTATAAAAATATTTTTATTGCTAAAAATGTAAGCAAATCTCTCCAATTTAATTTTCCCCTACTGTGATTTAAAAACCAAACCAAAAGTCTTACAATTTAAATCTAAGTAGTACAGCACTATTAAGAATTCCAAATATTAAAATGAACCAGCTTTATTATCTCAGTACACAAGTGTTTTGTCAACAGTCTTTTGCTACACTGAAACACTGTAAAAATCCTGTTGGTTTAAGATGACTATAAAGCCAAGAGCTTCTACTCTGTCCAAAGGCCATAATACTATGAATACAGTCCTTTCACTCAGCAGCAGCTGTGAACAACACTGGTTTCTAGTGCAAAGCCTCTGTATGGTTACTAGCTTTTCAATCTAAATCCTCATCACAAGTATGATCCTACAACTCAAAGGGACAGCTATTTTGCAGGCTGTTCTGATTAGATCCATAAAACATGAACTACAATATTGTTTTTTGGCTTTTATAATTCTTAACACGCATTAATAAAATTATGAGAACATCTATAATTGCACAATTTTTTAAGTCTATTTCTTTTTTAAGCAATCTGATATAAAATAGGAGTGTGAGAAAAGTAACTAATGGATATTAATCCCATCAGAGTAGCAAATGGATTCCCTCTTGCCTGATTATAAACATCCAGATAATTCTAAAACTTGAGAACACTATCCCAAGAAAAAAATTCAATTTTCTTTTCTGCATTAGAATTCCAGTAAACATAATTATAATTATAAATGTAATTTATCGATATCTCTAATACACTGCCCAAATTAATCAATTGCTTCTTAGGAAACTTCATGTTGTAATAAATGCTTCCCCAAGTAAGGATCTGAGAATCTGCATCCCCTGAAAGATACTTGACTAGTCACGAATATAACTAACAAAAAATATACTCTTTAATCTTGGTTATCGTGCATTTTATTTTTTCCAAAGCTCCAAAGCTAATTTTAACAAAATAGATTACACTAGAAAGAATTATCAAGATATAATCTATATTTTTATATATATATATATATATATATTAGCTCTGCTATCTTTAACAGTATTTTTGGCTGATGGAAGTGTGCCAATTTGAAATATTACACACAACGGATATGACATAATGTTTGTTAATGAGAAAAGTTTACAAAGATAACTATGTTCGGTGGGCATTTTAGTTCGCCAAAATTCTAATTACTAAACATTTCACGCTTTATTCATTCCTATCTTTATTTATCCAAAAGTAAGAGTTTTTCATTAAGACTGCCAAGGTGCTGAAGACGGGAATGCCAAATAACCAAAAAAAATACTGAATGAGCCTCTACTACATATACAGCATTATGCTAAGTAAGGTCCTCACAAGAAGCAACAATAACTAAGTAATGTTATTTTTCAAACATGTTCCCTAACGACTATCGACTAAAGTCAATTTTTATATTTGCTGACCTAAAACAAATAAAACAAAATGGTTGCTACATTACATAAATAAATGCTAACAAAGTCTTACCCTTGCCCTTTTGGCCCGATGATCTGCGGTGGTATCTATCCCACTCCTATCAAGAGGCTGAAAAATGAAATATGATTAGAAATAGAAGGCAAACTTTGGAAAATATGACTTTCATCACCAATATGTAAAATTGTTATCTCATTTAAAAAGTTTAAAAATCAACTTACAGAACTCAGTGGAGAAGAAACAATAGATGGAATTCTTTTTGCATCCTGTTAATGTTGAAATAACAAAATTAAGATTTTCCACTAAACTCAAAAATTGTTACACTCCTGTATTTAATCGTGATTTTAAAATTTACCGCTAGAGGGCTTGACATCTTCTCTAAAGATTGCAATATTCGCCGAGCTGTTGAACTAGTCACACCATAGGATTGTGCACTGAGTTGCTTAGCTTTCATCTGTCTTCTGACTGGTGCCTATAAAGTAAACTTTGTATTATTTGATGGAGCTGTGAATTCCGAATTCTAAGGCACATATTTCAGACAACGAAAATATTTACAAAATAGAATGGATGTTCAAAGTGAAATAGGATTTATGTGTTAATAGCAGCTTATCTCTTGGTGGTGTCATTAACCATATATTCAACTTTTCCTTATGCTTTTATTGAAAATACGATTCTTTGTATGAAAAATTACTTTTACAATCAGAAAAAAATGGCAAGACAGCATGTATCACTCTAAAGATTGGCCAGCTATGTTAAATGGAAAAAATGAGATAACTGATAAAACATTCTAACATTATCTTAATCTATTTATCCCTGATGTTTAAATCAAAGAACACTAAATTAATGAGAACTATATTAAAATATTATTATGGGTATTAAATAATATTTAATTATAGTAAATTCCAAGATAAACAAAGAGATTGTGGACTCTACTACAATGAAAATAAAAAAATTTAAACTGACTTGTTTCTGATATTTCAATTTAAGAACAATTTTTAATACACAGGCTATCTTATTAAAGAGCTTTTTAACTTTTCTAAAATTGGGGTTAAGGAAATAACGTTATAAAGAATAGATAAGTCCCCTTTAATACACAAACAATATTACGAGTCCCAACAGAAACACTTCTTTTTCTCAAGAATGCATTACAAAATTTCAATAACCAAGGGATTACCACAAATCAAAGTAGGTTGGCAAGGCTCAATATAAAAAAGATATAACAATCAAATTATAACCAAGTTTCTATAAATAGCTGATATCTACAAAACTGAACCATAATAAATTGAATATTTCTCTGATACCAAACATCCATTATATTTTCAGAGCAGCTACAATATTCTACACATTTTATTAAGAATCTGGTGCCAAGGATTACTGTTCAGACAAGAGGCCTTGACAAAAATGAGGCAACATAAAAATCCTCTAGGAAGATATGACAGTCTGTCCCGTCACTGGATTCTACTAGCCACTGGCCTCTCAAGGTCTTAGTTCACTGATCAATAAAATGGAAATGAATTAAAGACTCTTTAATAAACCTTCCAACTCAAACACTCTAGGAAAAAAATAGGTTCATCTCAAATGTCAATAATAAACATCTGAAAGCCTGTGCTGAGAATGATTCTTACAGTATCTCAGGACTCAGCATTAAAGTACAAAATTCCATATACAAAACAGAGGAGGAAGTAGCAGGGATAGCCTCTGACTTGGGACTACTGTGTGAATCATGGGCTTGTATCATCTTATCTTCTACTAATGTGCTGAACTATTTTAACAGTAATTTTTAAAAAATAGTATTACCTTCTAATTTAAAGTTTAAGAAAAGCTCCCTGTGTAATTTCAAAACCCAGTTAACACTTTCTCAAACAAATATACTGCCCTTCCTGAACATACTCAGAAATAATATCCATAATTACTGTTAACTATTTATGAAAGCATCTTCTAATTAGGAAAACAAGAAACTGAGACACATTTTCAAATATACTTTTTTCCATGCAATTTCTATGCCTGTCAGAGGTTGTCATCTTTACACAACTTCCGTCTCCAGAAGCCTACCTGCTTAAAAGTATTATTACTCCTACATCTTTAAAATGTCAAAATCAGTAAACACCATAACGACATGTATACAAAACAGAATTTTTACAGCCCTAAGAAACTCTTAGGATAAAACACAGAATGGTGCAATTTACCTTAAATTGGTATTTTTAAAAAAGTTATCCATTTCCAATTGTTCTTTGCTAAGGTATATAAGTAAATCTGATTTTGTATATTGATCTTGTATTCTGTGACCTTGCTAAATTCACTTATAACTTCTAGTTACTTGGGAGCTCCTATGTAGATAAGCACATTGTCTACAAATAGGAATAATTTTATTTCTTCCTTTCCAATATGTACGCCTTATATTTCTTTTTTCTTGCATTGGCTAGGGCCTAAAGTACATTTAACAGTAGCAGTGGTAAAAACATCCTTGCTCTCTTCCTAAACTTAGGAGGAAAGTGTTCAGTCTTTCACCATTAGTATGATGTTAGCTGAAGACATTCTGTAGACACAATTTATCAAGCTGAGGAGGTTCCCATCCATCCCTAGGTCTGCTGAAAATTATTATGATGAATGAATTATTACTTTTTGCCAAATGTGTTTTATGCATCTGTAGAAGATGTTGATGCAGTTTTTTCTTTATTTACATGGTAGATAACATTAGTTTTCAAATGTTGAACCAACCTTACATTCCTAGGATATATCCCACTTGATCATGATGTAATTATCCTCTTTCTAAGTTGTAATATCATTTTTATATAATATCCTTTTTATATGTGCAAATAAACAATTTGCAAATTTTTGTTAAAAAGGGGTGTGTGTCTGTAATTCATGAGAAATGCTGGTCTGCTGCTTTCTTACAACATCTCTGGTTTTAGTTATCAGGGTAATGTTGGCCTCCTAAATGTGTTGGGAAATGTATGGAAAAATCTGTATAGAATTCATATTATTTCTTTCCTAAATGTTTGGTAGAATTCACCAGGGAAATTATCTGGCCCTTAAGTTTTCTTTGCTGGAAGGTATTTTAACTATGAATTCAATTTATTAATAGGTTACATACACTATTTATTCTTGGCTAACACCAAATAACATGAAATACTTAGGTATAAATCTAACAAAATATATGCAAGATCTGTGTGATGACTACTACAAAACAATGATGACAGAAATTTAAAAAGACCTAAATAAATGGAAAGACATATTGTGTTCATGAACTGGAAGACCCAATTTTGTTAAGATGCATATTCTTCCCAAACTGATCAGTAGACTCGATGTAAGCCCGATCAAAATCCTTGTAACAACTGATATGGTAATTCTAAAATCATGAAAAAGCAAAGAAACTAGGAAAGCCAAAACAATCTTGAAAAAGAACCAAGTTGGAGGGCTCATATTATCTGATTTCAAGACGTACTGTAAAACTATAATAATCAAGACAGTTTGGTGTTGGCGAAAGGATCAATACAAATTTCGACAGAAAAAACAGAGAGTCACAATATGGTCAATGGATTTCTTAAAGGTGCGAAGGCAAGTCAACAGAGAAGGTATAGTTTTTTTCAACAAATGGTACTAAAAAAATTGGACACTCATATGTTAAAAAAAAAATGAATCGATTCACACCTCATACCACAAAAATTAACTCAAATGAACTACAGGCCTAAATTAAAACCTAAAACTTCTATGAGAAAACATCAAGAAAATCTCCGTGACCTTGGGTTAGGAAAAAATGTCTTTGATACTAAACCAAAAGCATGAATCATAAAAGGAAAAAAAAAAAAACAATATACCAAATGTCATCAAAATAAAAATTCTCTTCAAAAGACAATGTTAAGATAAGTCAGAGGAAGGGAAGAAAATATTTGCAAAACACATATGTAATAAAGGACTTATACCCTGAATAATTAACTCTCAAAATTCATTAATAAGAAAACAGCCCTATTAAAAAATGGGCAAAAGATGTGAACAGGTATTTCACCAAAGAAGATCTACTGATAACAAATAAATACATGAAAAGATTCTCAGTGTCATTAGGGAATGCAAATAAAATCCAGAGCAATTTGGAATTGCTACTACATACTTAATAAGAATGGCTAAAATAAAAAACAAGAAACGATGACCAACAAGTGCTGGCCACTCTTATGTTACTGGTTTTGAAAAGTTTGGCAGTTTACTGCAAAAGTTTAATGGATACTTATGACCCAGCAGTCTAACTTCTAGGTCTTTACCCAAGAGAAATGAAAATCAATATTTATACAAAATTCATAGTGGCTTTATTCACAATTGCAAAAAATTAGAAACAACCCAAGTGACCTTTCACTGGGGAATAAACTGTATTATAGCTCAACAATAAAAACAAACTATCGCTATGTACAAACATATAGACTGATCTCAAATGTATTACACTAACTAGCACAGCCAGATTCAAAAGACTATATACTATATTATTAAATTTATATGACGTCTGGAAAAAATAAAACTACAAGGAAATAAAATAGATCACTGGTTGCCAGAAGGTAAAAGTAAGAAGAATGAGTGACTATAGAGATGCCCAAGGTAAAATTTTGGAGCGATGAAAATGTTTAATATTTTGATTGTGAAAGTGGTTACACAACTGTGTTGTAAAAATTCTAATACTCTAATCGGTAAATTTTACTATATTTAAGTTATACTGCAATCTAAAAAAAGGAATTAATCTTCATACTTTCTAAACACACACATATGCAAATTTTAATGTACAAAATGTTCGCTTAGGGCTAAAATCATGTTCATATAGTCCTTAAATGAAAAGAATAATATCCACTTCTATCATTTTACCAAAATTCTATCCAAGTGCCAACAGTTACTTGTCAATTTTTTTTAAAGTTATCAGTCCTCCTATTCGAACCAACCTGGTATGGTGTGTTTTGTAGTTTAGGATGTCTTACAGCAGCTGCTGCCCCACCATACGTTGTTTTTCCAGGATAAAAAGGAGAATCTCCAAGCTGACTCGTTTTAAGGGTTGAAGAATTCCCAATTGACTGCACAGAAACACAATGATATATTATAAGCAATAAACACTCCAAACCAATGTGATTAAATCGACTCCAACTAGTACTCACAGGGGAAAGTGTTCCAAAGGCAGATAAGTTGAATGCTGGTTTTTTTGAGCTGGTGGCAGTGTGCTGTGACAGTAAATGAGAACGTTCAACCTCTGGAGACCACAGAGGTGGCACTGAAGTGTTCTTTGAAACAGCTATATCTGAAACAAAAATATGTAATGCATAGTAAGAGCACTAATTACAAAATCCTAAATTTTTATAAATAGAAAATGAAAATTACAACTTAAAAATTATCCTATGAAATTTAATTTTAACTACCAAAATTATTTACTACCAAATGCAAGAATACCTTTATCAGAAGCTCTTGAAGAAAAACCACTGGTAGTTGAGATGTTATCATCATCATGCTGAGAGGTAGAATCTTTAATTTCCTTTACAAGGGAAAATCCAGAACTGCCAATTGGAAATGCTGAGGATGTGGAGGGCTGACAGTGTAACGCAGGAGATTCCAACATGGAAAAATTCAGATGGCTCCGATGAAGAGAAGGCCTTGTTAATACATCTGGATAATTGGAAGCAGTACTAGTTGTTGAGGGTTCTTTAAAAAAAAGTATAAATGTTAATATATAACTTAGAAAAAGCAATTCATCACCACAACAAAATGCTGTTTCTACTTTGAGAAAACATACTGTATAATAGATATAGCTTCAATTCAAATCAGTGATGCCTCCCATAAGCACAACTGAAGATATTCTGTAGCCAAATAAAGTTTCAACTAACTGAAATTAATTTACCTAACGTAGTATCAAAATACACTTCCATGATCACATACCAACTTGTAGAAGTACATGTTTCCTAATTTCCCTTGAACTGGTATCAGTATAAAACCCATTCGTAAAAAATAAAATCAAAGCTATATGTCATAAAACAAAAAGGATAAGTCTATCCCTCTAGAAACAACCACTGTTAAATGTGTACATCCTCTCAGATAATTTACAGTAGTAGCCCCCTTTTATCTACAAGGGATACATTCCGAGACCCCCTAGTGGATGCCTGAAACCAGATAATACCAAATAGTATACATTATGTTTTTCCTTATACATACATACCTAAGATTATTTTATAAACTAGGCACAGTAAGAGACGAACAATAACTAACGATATAGAACAATTACAACAATGTACTATAATAAAAGTTATGTGGAATGTGGTCATTCATTTCAGGGGACTCCTTGTTGAAGTCTTCCTACAGGCTCTGTGCTTTCTACCACAACACACGGCTGTGACTTGGAACACATTTTCTTTTCATATCTTCCCACCACAAATTCAATACCTTTTCCATCTTAACCAAGTACTTATCATGCACTGAAGCCATAACCTTTGTTTTGCGGTTTGAGGTGCAACAGCAAAACTAACAAATTTCTTTTTTCTTCTTCACAATTTCATAGAAGATTTATTCTTACCTTTAGATCTTAGTAACTAACTTCAGGATACAATTTTTTTCTTTCCCTATTAAGTCAAGAACTTTCACTTTTTTACTTAAAGGAAACACTTTACCACTTCTCTTTGTCATATCTGAATTGTCAGCATCACTACTCTTGTGCTTTGAGGCCATTGGTAAATAAAATAAGGGTTACCTAAACACAAGCACTGCGCTATTACGACAGTCGATCTGATAATCGAGACGGCTGCTTCGTGACTAAAGGGCAAGAAGCATCTACAGCATGGAGACCTTGGACAAAGGGATGATTCACATCCCAGGCAGGACAGAGCAGGATGGCACAAAACTTCACCACACTACTCAAAATGGTGCCCAATTTAAAAATGAAAAATTATTCATTCTGGAATTTTCCATTTAATATTTTCAGACAACTGACTGCAGGTAACTGAAACCACAGAAAGAGAAACTGGATAAGCGAGGGAATATTGTACATGCACACAAAAATGTTTTCCCTAATCACGTAATCATTTTTATGCATCCTGTTCTATGCCTTGTTTTTTTTCATTTGTCAAAAGAATTTTATCTCTATATACAGAGTATTCTCTTTAAGGACCACTTTGTATTTTATCATACTGATTTACTATAATTATTATGTGATAATCTCCCCAATACTCCATCAAACATGTATATATATACTTGTACCTATATACTTTTAAGAGTGTTCTTTTAGATAAATCCATGATTCTTTAAGTATGTAAGAAAAACATGAGATATTATTAAACAAATATTCCTAAGCCACCCACAAAATGTCTCATTCTGTAAGTCTAAAAACTTGGGCCAATAAAACAGCCTAAGTAAAAGTACTCAAGATGGGGTAGCATGTAGCGGCAGTGTACGCCTTCTCTAGTGATCACACCAAAATTATAACAAAATTGAAGAGCAACCAGAGCAACACAGAGTCGCCAAAGGTCTGGCTGAACAGAAGTCCTACAACTAGGTCATCTCAAATAACAGGTCACCTCAAAACAGTAGGAGGGACAGAGACAAGAAATGGCCTAGTCCCACAACTGCGTGTGGCAAATGAGAATAGGGTTATCTTGGCTGCAGAGCCACCTCTGCCACCTGAGGAGTAAGGGGTCTCGCCACACACTGTGCTCCCCAGCCGGGAAGAGAAGTCTCTATAACTTTTGGTTGTGAAAACAGTGGTAGTTGCAGCTGAGATGGACGGCTGCAAAAAACAGAGACCATTCTCTTGAAGGGTCTGGCCTTTCTTGCTGACGGACACACGTGCTCTGAACTCCAGCGCTGGTGCAGCTGCTCAAGGGGTGCCAGGAACATATGGGGACATGCTATACTATCCGGCTTCAGGGCAAGGGCAGGAGGGGAGTCTTGCTCCCAGAAAGAGATGTAGGCAAAAGCTATTGTTCCTTTGTTGAGCCTAGCCCCCAACCCCCCACCCTATAGACATCATCAACCTGGATAAAACAGGTAGCTGCACCCAGGAGATTCCCTGAGACTCAGTGATTTATTCCACATAAATGGGCTGTCTTGGCACCTGCTGTGAAATTTCCTAAAATCTCTCAAAGGCTTACAAAACCCAAAGCAGCAGCATCTGGCCTCGGTGTGCCCTGTACCTCTTGCTGAGCAGCCCCAAGGTCCATACCAGTGTCAGCCAGCCTCGAATTCAGACCTGGTCCGTTGAGACACCTATAAACCCAGCATAGGATTATAGTAGCCATATGTGTATCACTTGGTGACTCTTCCCAGGTGGCTCTTGAGGTGCCCAGGCTGTGGCTGAACTTCGCCTACAGCTGGATCTCTCTCAGGTCTGTACCAAAGGGCCCCACGGCACATCTACTACATAAAGGCACTCTACCAAGACCAGGAGACTTAGGAGCACTACTTAATACATAGGAAGAAAAACACAGGAAGACAGCCAAAATGCAGTGGCAAAGAAGCATGTCTCACATGAAAGAACAAATATTGAGAAAAAGGATTCATCAAAATTATGAAGATAAGCAAAATACCATGTGCAGAGTTCAAAACACTGGTTATACGAATGTTCAAGGAACTTAAGAAAAGAAAAGATGAACTCAGAACTTTAACAAGAAAATAAAAACATGAAAACGGAGATGGAGAACATAATAGGGAGCCAGTCAGAAATGAAAAATATAATATTTGAGATGTAGAGTACATTAGAGGGAATCAACAGAGTGGATGAAACAGTGGATCAAATCAGCGACATAAGAGAATGGGGAGGACACTCAATCTGAAAAGCAACAACAACAAAAAGAATCCAAAAAAAAGAAGACAGCTTAAGAAGACTCTGGGACAATGTCAAGAGTAACAATATTTGCATCATAGGGGTACCAGGAGGAGGAAAGAGAAAGCAAGGAATTGAAAACCTAGTGGAAGAAATAGTGACAGCAAACTTCCCTAACCTGGTGAGGTAAACAGACATACAGCCCCAGGAATTTCAGAGAATTGCAAACAAGATGAACCCAAATAAGCCCACACCAAGACACGTCATAATTAAAATGCCAAACGTTTAATTCAAAGACAGAATCTTAAAAGCAACAAGAGAAAAGCAATTAGTTACATACAAGGGAACTCAATTAATTACAGTCAAGGGAATGCAGATTTCTCAACAGAAACTTTATAGGCCAGAAGAGCCTGGCACAAAATATTCAAAGTGATGAAAACCCAGGACCTACAACCAAGACTACTTTACCCAGCAAAGTTATCATTTAGAATTGAAGGCCAAATAAAGAGCTTCCCAGACAAGAAAAAAGCTAAAGGAGTTCATCACCACTGAACCAGTATTACAGGAAATGTTGGAGGGGACTTCTTTAAGGAAAAAAAAATATGTATCAAAGGCCTAAAGAATGGCAATAACTACATATCTATTGAGTACTTCCAATAAAAAAGAATTAAAGCTCCAATCAAAAGATAGGATGGTTGAATGGTTAAAAAAACAAGACCTTTATATAGGCTGCCTAAAACAGACTCATTTCAGATTAAGAAACACACACACACTAAAATGAGATGGAACAAGATATCTCGTGATGGACCTAGAGGGCAGTATATAAGTGGAATAAGTCAGAGGAAGACAAATGCCATGATTGTACAGATACGTGAAATCTAAAGAACTAAATAAACAAAAAAGCAAAAACAAACTCACAGATACAGAGAAAAGGGGAGAAGGGAAATACAAATTGGTAGTTACAAAACGGTCATGGAGATAGAAAGTACAGTGTAAGGAACACAGCCAATAATATTATAATAACTATGCACGGTGTCAGAGTGGTGCTTGATTTATTGGGGTACTCATTTTGTGAGTTATATAGGTGTCTAATCGCTATGTTGAACACCTGAAACTAACAGTTTTATATGCCAACTATAAATGAAAAATAAAAAAGCATTATTAATAAAAAAAATAAAAACCATCTAAGTAGTCAAAAGTATCTTAAGAATCAGTGAGAAAACAACTGTATGTAGAATTGCTCTGTCATTCCAGATCAGAATGCATACTCATTTTTGCCTACGAGAGAGACTGTGATCCAAAGATTTCCTATCAAGTTAAACTCCCACAAATAGCAAATGACGATGTACCTTTCCCCTAGACTCTTACTGGATATTAACCTTTTCTGATTTCTATAAACTTAATGTCAAATGACATCATTATATGATTTGCATTTATTTAAATGAAAGATATTGAGCACCCTTCCCTATATCCATTGATCATTTGTATTTCTTCTCCTGTTAATTGATATAATCTCTTAATAATCAAATTAATAAGATCTAATTTCTTTTTGATCTATAAGATTAGTGTGATATGACCTGAAATATTTCAAATTTTTCATTGTTGGTTAAACGCATTCTTTTTGATGGTGTCTTTTGTAATTCAGAGAATAACTTATACCTTGTTTACAGAGACTTTTTAGCATTCCAAAACTATAGGAAATAAAAAATTTTACTCACTTCACATACAGATGCTCCTCAACATACAATGGGGTACATCCAGATAAACCCATCTTAAGTTGAAAATATCAAGTCGAAAATGAATTTAATAACACCTAATGCACCAAACATCACAGCCTTGCCCAGCCTACCTTAAACATGCTCAGAACACAGTATCTAAGAAACACAGGCAGCACAGTACACTGTAGAGTATCAGTTGTTTACCCTCGTGATCTCATGCCTGACTAGGAGCTGTGGCTTGTAGCCACCGCCCAGTATCACAAGAGTATCTTACTGCATATTACTAGCTCAGGAAAAGATCAAAATTCAAAATTCAAAGTACAGTTTTTACTGAATGTATACCATTTTTGCACCATAGTAAGGTAAAAAAATATATATCATAAATTAAATGATTGTTAGTTAATTTGGGGACTAGCTATACTAAGTTCCCAAGAGGCTTTCCCCCCTTTCCCAAATGATATATCTGTATATTTCTGTACCAGTACCATAATATTTTAAATGCTATAGCTTTAAAACACATTTAATGACTGTAGAAGTTACTCCAATCTATCTCACATTCCCCTTACTCTTTTTCAAAATTTCTCTATTCATCTTCCGGTGTATTTTCAAGAACTTTAGCATCATTTGTCAAGTTTCCAAAAGACTCTTTCTACTGTAAATAACTATAAAACTGAACAAAAATATATAAAGCAACAGCTTTCAGACAACAGAAAATAGCACTAAAAGAAAAAAAAAGCCCACCTCACAAAGTGAGCCCCATCACCATCTATCACTCTCTCTGTCAAGGAATATTTCAGACCTGGCACAGAGAGCTGCCATCCAAGCAAAAGACAGTAGGCAGAAAACAGAATTTAAGGGCATTGGGCAGTAGAAAACTGTGCAGGGAAAGACCTCCAGAAGTCCACATGGTAGTATCCAGAGAAAAGATGGGCTATATATAAATAGAACAAGACCACCTAAGCTTTACCAAATAGCCGCTATTATAGAGTTGAGAAAACATACTAGAAGGTGAGCAGTACTTTAGAAAAAAGCAGTGCTGAGGATACTGAAGTTCAAAGGCTACCAGAATTTAGAGATCCTACAACACCTCCTTAATCCCTGGCATTCAGCTGAGATACCAGAAAAGCTTCCCCTTGGGACTAAGAATCATGTCCCAGAATAACACCTACTGTACACTCATCCTAAAAAGCCACAGGAGAGACAGAGCTTGGAAGCTAAGTCCATAATTTTAGGTCACTTAAACACCTTGGACTTTCCACAGATACATATTACCAAAGCATAAATCTAAGTCTATAAACCTCAAAATGTCCATTCAATAACAACTGCCTGCTAAAATAAGAATCAATAATCTTCAGAGGAAGATAACAGAATCCAGACTCTCTATGTATATTATTCAAAATGACAATATTTAGTTTAAGAAAATCACTTGACATACTTAAAGAAAGAAAAATGTGATCCACAGTGGGGGAAAAAAGGTAATCAACAGAAACTGAATCCAGGTGTTATACTTAATAAAGGCTTTAAAACAGGTATTTAGTTATCTCCAAAGTTCCTAAGAGACCTGTTAAAATTATCTAACTAGGATCACACTCACTGGGGAGTTCATTGAAGGGATACAAAGAATCTTTCAACATTAGGGAATTGTTAATATAATTTAGCACATTTAACAGATTAAATGGAATAGAACAGAGAGCCCAGAAATAAACCCTCTCATATATAGTCAAATGATCTTCAATCAGGGTACCAAGACCACCATTCAGTGGGGAAAGAATAGTTTCTTCAACAAATGGTTTTGAAAAAACTGGATATCTACATGCAAAAGAATGAAATTAGACCCTTATCTCAAGGGTCTAATTTCATTCTTTCAAAAATTAACTCAAAATGGATTAAAGACCTAAAAATATAAGACTCAAAACTGTAAAACTCCTAGAAGAAAACAGAGGGGAAAAGCTTCATGATGTTGGTCTTGACAATGATTTCTTGGACACGACAGGCAACAAAAGAAAAAGAGACATATGGGACTATATCAAACTTAAAAACTTTTGAGCACTAAAAGACACAATCAACAGCGTGAAAAGGCAACTCATGGAATGATAGAAAATATCTGCAAATCACACATCTTGATAAGGGGTTAATATCCAGAATACATAACGAACTCTTACAACTCACAAAACAAAAAAATCAAATAACCTGACTAAAAATTGGGCAAAGGACTTGAACAAACATTTCTCTAAAGCTGATATACAAATGGCCAACAAGCATATGTGAAGATCTCAATATCACTAATCATGAAAAATGTACATAAAAACCACAATGAGATACTACTTCATATCCATTAGGACAGCTACTATCAGGAAAGTAGAAAATAAATGCTGGCAAGGATGTGGAGAAACTAAAACCCTTGTGTATTGTTGGTAGGGAAAGATGTTCAATATCGTTAGTCATATAAAATGGTGCAGCCTCTGTGAAAAACAGTATGGCAGTTCTTCAAAAAATTAAAAATAGAATTCCCATAAGACCCAGCAATTCCGCTTCTGGGTATACACCCAAAAGAACTAAAAGCAGGTTTGATTTGTACAAACATGTTCCTAACAGCATTGTTCACGGTAGCCAAAAAGTAAAAGCAACTTAAGTGCCCCCTGACATAGATAAATGAGGCATGTACACACAATGAATTATTCAGCCTTTAAAAGGAAGCATGTAAATTCTGGTGTATGCTATAATATGGATGATGCTTAAAGACATTCTAAGTGAAATAAGCCAGTCACAAAAAGACGAATGTCTTTTTCTCATCAACCTATTCTACTAACCTAGCAGAAAAAGCCTAGACACTCCACAGCTCATCATCATTAAGACAGTCAATACAAGGAGGAACATGAGCAGAAAACTGCAGACAACAGATATGAAAACGGCTACAAACACTGTTAACTGTTCTTACTGTACTGTGCTATTTGAAGAATGTACAATACTCCCAGCTCCAGTTACTACTGATATAAAAGTTACATGAGTTAAATATTTAGTAAACCACATTCAGAACTGTTATATCTGAATTATTTTAAGTTTTCAATAATTTGGCACTTTAAGAGCGGATATGTCTAAGTTGTTTTGAGAAAGCATTGTCAAATATAAGTTCAATGTTTCACAGAGTAAACAAACTGTGACGTGTTATATCTAGTGAAATCTATATTCAACATACTAGGGAGTTGTAGGTGGCACTTTAAGTCACTCGTGTGACTACAAATATTGAATATCCTGAGAAAGACCGAGGCAGATTGTGAAAAGAGAACTATCTGGAACTTACGAAGTTTAAAATAAGAGCAGGCTTCACCCCTAAGACAAGAATAAGAGCGGAAAATACCACCAAATTTTTGAAGTTAATATCAAAAAGCTGTTCACAATTTGTTTCTAAATAATAAAGAGAATTAAGAGTGGGAAGGTGGGTGAATAGAGCAGAGAAAACAAAATCGGTGGTCTTTGAAGCTAGGTAATGAGTACAATGGAGGGGTCACTGCACTCCTTACTTTTTAAAAAAATTTTGTAGCCTGAAATTTTCCATAATAATTTAAGTTTAGAAGTTATTCACAAAGGTGTGTATAATACACACATAACAGAAAAGCTCCCTTATAAACTTAGTAATATAATGAATAAAATTCAGTTGGAATTGACCTTGGTGACCACTGAATTCTGTTATTTCAATGAAAATACAAACGCACCAAAACAGAATTTTACAGTTGTAAAATGAGATACTCTCCACTTGTCTCATACCTAAATTAAATTCTTCAAGTTAATCCTTACAAGCATGCTCATTAGGATGGAAAAGAGGGTTTCAGTCACTGTGGATATATGTTGGTGCACACTAGAAGTTTATAATCAAAAAAAAAAAAAAAAAAAAAAAGCAGCAGCAGCTGGGGTCCCACTTGATGTCCAGGAAAATGACATGGAAGCAGTCAGCTCAGGATCTACCAGATAAAGCCTCAAGGTGGGCGCTGATAATGTATTCGAAAGAAATCTTGAAAAGTATAGACATTAAAGCTTCCTAAGTTATTCTAATAAAAATAAGCAAACATTTAAAAACTAAGCCACAATAAATTTTACTAAGAAACTTGAGATTTTTCCATTTCTCCAAAATAGCAATCATTCCTTTGAACTTCGTCAAAATTTAAAACTTTAAAAAAAAATTAAAAACTTTTATGCTTCAAAGGACATTATCAAGAAAATAAAAAGACAACCCAGAATGGGAGAAAAAACTTGCAAATCATATACTGATAAGGGACTTATATCCAGAATAAAGACCTCTTTCAACTCAACTACAAGACAACCCAATTAAAAATGGAAAAAGGGCACCTGTATAGCCATTTCTTTAAAGATATAGAAATGGCCAATAAGCATATAAAAAGATATTCAACATCACTAATCAAGGAGATAAAAATCAAAACCACAATGAAATACCACTTCACACCCACTTTGAAAAGCTATAATTAAAAAAAAATAAGTATTGACACGGTATAAAGAAACTGGAATCTCTGTACACTCATGGGAAGTTAAGATGATGTAGCCTCTTTGGCGACCAGTTTTTCCTCAAAATATTAAAATTGCCATAGGACCCAGCAATTCTACTCCTAGGCATACACCCAAAAGAAAACATACCCACACAAAAACCTACACACAAATATTCATAGCAGAATTATTAGTAAGATTTAAAAAATGGAAATAACCCAATATCCATCAACTGATGAATAAAATGTAGTTTATTCATACCATGGAATATTACTGCCTAGCAATAAAAAAAGAATGAAGCTTTGATATATGCTATGACTTGAATGAACTTTAAAAACATGCCAAGTGAAATAAGCCAGTTACAAAAGACCATATATTTTATGATTCTATTCATATGAAATGTCCAGTATAGGCAAATCTATAGAGACAGATTAGTGGTTGCTTAGGACTAGAGGGGTAGGTATGGTAGTAACTACTAATGGTTACAGGATTTGGGGGTGGGATGAGAGATGATAAAAATGTTCTTAAGCTGACTGTGGTGATGGCTGAACAACTCTGTAAATATACAAAAACCACTGAACGGAGTAATATTTCCAAATATGCCATATTCATGGGTTACATGAAAGCTACTTAATATTTGTAAACCCCACCAAAATGTTTTAAGTAGATCCAAAAAAGTTCAAGCTTTTAAAATGCAGGGTCATTTAATTACAAATTAATGAAATGACCCAATTGAGTTTACTGCAGAGGACAGAAATCAACTGCAGTTATACCATACCCAAATCTATATGGTGTGGGAGGCATTACAGTTTCATTGTAAGAGTTAATATAGTGCTCCCTTAGTGCCAGGACCTATTCTAAGAGCATCACATGTACTTTTTTCATAAGTATTTATGAGGATATGAAAGAGAAAATCAATTATATTTCCCAAAGCCACATGACTAACAATTGCTTGTATGACAATGCAAACCCAAAGTCTAACATCAGAGCTTGCACTCTTGATAAAGTACACACCAGCCTCCCTTAATAAACAAAAAGCTGATAAATAAGATACCTAATTTGCATCTGATCATCACACCTTTATCCTATATGGTTTATGTACTTAGCCAATTAGATTTACCATAGTCAAATAATATAAAAATATTTAAAATTAAGGCATGAAAACCTATCATTCATAGCAAAATATCCACATTCTGTTTACCTTCTTCCGTATTACTGACTGTTGGCTCAGGAGTGATTCTCCCATCGTGAATATTAGCACTCTCCTCATCAGCATATATCAGATGATCATCTTCTCTATTTTCTGGCCACTGTGGTACCTCTCTTGGGTCTGTTGAGCAGCTACATACATCTTCATTCTTGTTGAAGTATCTCTGTAGCCATCCTGGCACAATATTCTTAACGGATTCTGTAACCCTGCTAAGAATGCCCTGTTGGGGGGGGGGGGGGGACACATAAATCAGTTTTAGAAATTTATTTTTTCAGTAAGTACCAACTTACAGAAAGCCATATCAAGAAAACCATAACTGTTCCCAACAACGTTTCCTAAAATTCAGTTACTTGAGTTAATGCTCACATAATAGTATTTTTAGAAATTCTATCAATACTATAAACTTCCTACTTTTTCTTTCTTCCATATACATATATCCATGAGCCAATAACTACTCCAAATGGCCATATTGTTCTAATCCTTAAAAAACTCCAATAGGCCATCAAATAGGCAACATAAATTTTAAACTTAGTAATGAGGTATGCACTAAAATGTTATCATCTCAGAGAAAAGGCATCCATTTTTATCCCAGCATAGTAAAAGCAGCAATATAAACACTATCTCCAACAGCTCCCTCAAGCAATTATTTTATTGCACATTCTTTTAAAAAGAAAATTTATTAAAGACAGGTAAGAAGATAACCAATCCAACATAATAAACTCAAGAAATAATCTCAGATGTTTTTTGATGGTAAAATTTCATTATACCAAATGTTGCCTGAAAATCTGAGTAATTAATTTTATTATGGGAACTTTTAAAAGGAGAAAAAATGGGGTAAAACCACTATCAGTATTAATATTTATTGCAGCTTTGCTATGCGCCAGGCATTATTCTAAGCAGTTTATAAATATTATTCAATTTAATCGTAACACCTTTATAAAACCGGCATTAACAGCACCACTTAACAGATAAACAGACAATGAAGTTAAATAGCTTACAAACACAACTACACTATGGTATATCCAGGATAGAGTGAAAGCATGGCTGGGGACTGCAAGGACTAGAGTAAAGTTCTAGTACCACCTCCCTGTACTCTGATTTATTCTAGGTATTACCTGATAGGAATTATAATGAAAAACAAATGAAATGTGAAAGCACTTCACAATTTACAAAATTTAACACAAACATATACTGATGATCTTATTACTAATGGGGGGGGAGGAGCTAGCAGGAAAAAACTGCGATAAGGTAACCAATCAGAGGCAACAATTTCCCTTCTAAAGTAGCATTAACAGAATTTCAGAGGAAGAGTAATGGAAGGGAAAAATTGAATTGGCAGGTACAAAAAACTATAAAGTCAAGGAAGAATACATAAATTAACCATGAAAGCAAACCCAAGACAAAAAGGCCTTGTAAAATCCTGTTAACAGAAATGATGGAAGACATCTCTGATACAGGCACTTTAAGAATATTTTCCTTATTGTTTAAAAAGGTGTAGGTGACAACTGGGAAATATGTAATTATTTTTCCATGTATTCTCTAAACAGAAATTTTTAACAGATCTATAACGTAAGCTCTCTAGGGACACATGAAGCCAAAAGCCCTATAATACTCACTACTAAAAAAGCACAACTTTACTATACCAATTTCTATGCCAATGTTACATTGTATTAACTACTTTGGAAAGAAAAATTATATACCTATATCTAGGATTTTAATATTTAACATACATATATAATACTTTTACTTACTACTTATTTATCCCCTCCCCATATTTCAAAAGACTGGAAAGTGCTTACAAGATATAATACAGTACAAATGTGAAAAATGTAAGACACATACTTGATATGAAACAATAAATTAGCTAAAGCACTATAACTATAGCAAGAATTTAGTGTAAAATAAGTCTTTTGTGGACTTTCTCTAAGGTGTTTAGACAAAATTGAACAGTCAAAATGGACATAATAAAGTTCATTCACTAAAGTTCATAAACTTTGCTTGGCGATCTTATCTTAACTAAAATCTAACCAATTTATCTCAGCCCACAGCGGCTTAGTACAAGAAAATTACCATGAGAAAGCATGAGTTACTAGTGGCACAATGAATGACAGCATGATGGTAAAAACAAATATAGATAATAAAACTGACCTGGAACCATCAGGAAATAACAAATATCCCTATACTTTAGTATATCTCTGTAGGATAAGTGACCCTAAGTCATCAAGTAAAGTTAAATTAAGCTCAGTATACTCAAGTACCAGTGGTACGTAAAGTGTGCTCTCTTTACCAGTAATATCAGCACTTCAGGCCCTCTCCCAGCCCTAATAAAACTCAGGAGGTAGGACTCACCTGTTTTTGATGTATGCTAAAGTTTGAGAACCACCACTCTAGTTAAAGAAATTAGGAAATATGATACATCTAATGACATTACACATTTTAGGGAAGCGGTCGCTTTACAAGAGGTGAATAAAATTATGTATACCTAAAAGTATTAAGATTCAGTTATCTGAAAAACATATAATGTGGAGCACTACCCAGGTATTAAAATAAATAAAATGTTCTAAAATGAGAAAAACAAATCATCAGTGGACGGTACTGAATACAATGCAGTTTACAGAACTACCTCCCCAGTGTTTCTCAAATTTTAGCCATGATTTTTACCTTTACTATTATTTAATGACTTTCTACCCAACCCACTTCTCTTAAAATATTTTAGCTTTTCCTACAAAATAAAATCTAACAAATCACAGATTGATGCTGTGCTGGTCTTCACTTGCCCTTTCCTCACTCCATTCTTAATAGGCTGTCCCTCCAAACTGGCTTCTGGAGGAAGTGGCCTATGAAAGATATTAAAGGATGCCAGATATTAGAGGATAGGAGGAAAGAGAGAAGTCTTTCTTCCTGTGCGCTCTGCTTAAGTGTCCCATCTCCAAAACTACAACTTTAGCCAGGTGGCTCCTCTAGTCATTACACCATTTCTACCTTTCATCCTTCCAGTCCAAGGGATGGCAGCAGCTTCTGTTGTTGCTAGTCTCTGGGCCTCTTACTACCCCATATTTATCCCTTTAACCACCAGTACATCTCTAAGTTGACTCTCTTAAAAGTATTTCAGTTGAACAATCCAGAGTGAACTGTTTCTTGCTGGGTCCCTAAGGTATTGATACAACAGTGCTACTTGTCAAATTTTTTAGTCTGATTAACATGGAAATTAAAAAGTCAGTCCTGAGATCAAGAAAAAATAAAATGTTGGAACGGGGGTGGGGGGACGAGGAGGGGTAATGGCATAGATGATAGAGGCTCTGTTCATCCCTCTGGCAACCAAATCAAAGTTGTGACAGAAACAAGGAACAAACAGCAAGGAAATATTGCCAGGGATCTAGATGAACAAGCCACATAACTATAAAGAAATCTTAAGAAATCTCTGCAACAGCACAAGGTAGGATGGGGCGAGGACTAGAGGCCGAGCAGCTGAGCGGGACAGAGGCTATGGAATCGGCAGAAGCCTCTTAAAGGGGCTGCGAGAGCAAGTGGACTTCTGCGGTGACAAACCTGCTCACTCTGAGCATCAGTGCCAGTTAGGCTTCACACAGGGTACACCAGAGACTTACATGGAGACACTGAGTTGTCAGAGTGAGGACCGCTGTGAGGCTTTCTCCCAGTACTTCTGCTGGCGATATCCATTGTTCCTCTGTTGGGCTCTTCCCCCTTGCAGTGCGCAGATGCAGCACCACAGTAGCCCAGACATCATCAAACTGGATAACAGAGGTCAATTCACCCAGAGAATTCCCTGAAACCCCACCTCCCCCAACTCGCGGTCCCACTCATGCCACATCCAGGTGTATCCTCTGTGAGTCCGGTGCTCCTTGCTGAGCGTCCCCTAGACTCACACTAGAGACAGCAGGCCTTGGTTTCTAGTGTGGCCTTTTGAGGCAACTATAATAAGCACAGCCTCTATGGATTGCTTGCTGAATCTTAACAGGTGGCCCCAGAGGGGCACAGGCTTGGAATAAATTTGGCCTGCAGCTCACCCCCTCTCAGGACTGTGCCACTGGACACCTACTACACATAGCTGTACTAATAAGACCAGGAGACTAGGAAGCTTTGCTTAGTACATAGAAACAGACACAGAAAAGCAGCCGAAATGGGAAAACAAAGAAGCAGAAACCATATGAGAGAAGAGAACAGAGATCCAGAATTAATGGAGTCAAGCAATCTAACAGATGCAGAGTTCAAAACACTGATTATAAAGATGTTCAATGAACTCATGGGAAGGGTAGATGAATTCAGTGAGAATTTCAACAAAAATAAAACATAAAAATGGAAATAGAAAGCACAAAAGAAAACCAGTTAGAAATGAAGAACACATTATCTGAGATGAGAAGTATATTAGATGGAATAAACAAAGTGAATAAAGAGGAGGATCAAATGACCTATATAGAGGACAGGAAAGCCAAAGACACTCAATCGTAATGGCAAAAAAAGAATCAATGACTACAATAATAATTTAAGGAGCCTATGGGACACTATTAAAGATAAAAATATGTCATTGGGGTACCTGAAAGAAAACAAGATGTTGAACAGCTATTTGAAAAAATAAAGATTGAAAGCTTCCCTAATCTAGTGAAAGAAATAAACATAAAACCCCAGGATGCTCAGAGAGTCCCCAAAACCCGGAACCCAAAGAGGCGCACACCAAGGCACATCATAATTAAAATGCCAAACGTTAAATACAGAGAACCTTAAAAGCAGCAAGAGATAAGCAGTTAGTTATCTACAAGGGAGCACCCATAAGACTGGCAACTGATTTCTCAAAGGAACTATGAAGGACAGAAGGGCTTGGCACAAAATATTTGACATGATGAAAATCCAGAATCTACAACCAAGAATACTTTATCTAGCAGGGCTATCATTTAGAGTTGAAGGACAGGTAAAGAACTTCCCAGACAAAAATAAGCTAAAAGCATTTATCATCATCAAGCCAGTCTTACAGGAAATGTTGGAGGGACTACTTTGAGAAGAAAAAACAGGAATAAAGAATGGTAACAACTACATTCCTATCAACAAGTACTTCAAATGGAAAAGAATTAAGTGCTCCAACCAAGACAGAGTGGCTGAATGGATAAGAAAACAAGATCCCTACATATGCTGCCTATAAGAGACTCACTTCAGATTAAAAGGCACACACAGACTAAAAGGAAAAGGATGGAAAAAGATATTGTCTAAACTCACAGATACAGAGAATATTTTGAGGAATATTAGATTGGAGGAAGTAGGGGGGAAAAAAAGAAGGCAAAGGGATTGAGACGTGCAGGTGGATGGTTGCACGATAGACATGGTGATAGAGAAGGTGGTTAATAATGTTGGAATGACTATGTGCAGGGGAAGGGTGCTAGATTTGGTGGGGTGACCACTTTGCGAGTTGTGTGTATCTCTGATCAATACGCTGCACAGCTGAGGCTGGTGAGTTTGTATGATGCCAACTATAATTGAAAAAAAAAAAAACTCATTGAATTGTACAATGTAAATGTAGGCAACTGTCTATTACATTTCAATAATGACGAAAAAAGTCCTTGTATCAAATTCATCTTCTTAATCAATAATAGGACACACGTACTACACTGAAGGCAGCACTCATATTACCCAAGTTACTTCACACTTACAATTCTGTAAAAAAAGTACATAAATAGGCCAGAAGAGAGGCTTTTGGTGAATATTTAGAATCTTATTTAACGCATAGACATAAAAGCAGACATTGCTTTTCTTCATTCAATTCATTCAATCAATTCATTTGATAAATCAATGCGACTTATTGGTCGCATAATACACTGTCAGGCACAGAACATCAGCAAGAAACAAGTTCTTGCCCTCTTAGAGCTTATATTCTACGTTAAGGAGACAAACGAAGAAACTAGAAAATATAATATTAACACATAATGATTTGTGCTATGGACAAAAATAAAGCAGGAAAGTAAAATGGGATAGGCATTTTATATAAGCAAAGACCTGAAAAAAGTGAAGAATGAGCCACGCAAATTTCTAGCAAAGTATTATAAACTGAGGGAATAAAAAGTGCAAAGACTCAAATATAGTAATATCCTTCATACATGCTGACCAAGCTTCTGGTAACCTTTTTAATAAACACAAAATCTAATACACTTTATGTAACTATTTAAATCCTTCGAAATTCCCCTCTGTGTAATCTTTTGTTCTGTAGCTTATGTATCTAGTCACTATAAAAGGACTAAAACAGTGGTCCTCAGAATCTTCGAACCAGAAGCTTTGGTGTCACCCATGAGCATGTTAGAAAAGGAAATTTGTTTTTAAAAGCTCTTGCAGTGATTCTTATGCAAATTAAAGATTGAGAACTGTGTACTAAAATCCTCTAAAAATTCAGTGAACATTACCCCAGTAAAGGCCATAGCAAACATAACTATGACAAAGTTTTACCTAAAAGACCACACTATTTCCATAATTATCTCATACTTTCAAATACATCATATCATTACATCAATTTTTATACCTACTCCATAATACCAACTCAAAATCAAACCAGAAGTAAATATAAAGTCTATCTTTGAAACTATTTTATATCTGGTTTTAAAGACTTAACAGGCATAGTAAATAACCAACTACCAGATATTGGAATTTCTAAAAACAAGAAAAAGAAATGACTATGCACAAAATTGGGTGAAGACTATCAAGAGGTAAGGGATCCTGTCTATCTAATAAATATGGAGAAGTACTCCCCTGCCTGGCAATGTTTTGAGAGTTTTAAAGTACCAAAGATAGACTTCAGCTACTAACAGAAAACTGAAAGAAGGGAGCTAGAAAATGGGAAAAATAGTTTTAATATGGAAAAAAAGGTTCCTTTGACGCTATTATCAAAGAGATTTATCTTTTCAGGAGTTCTTGAAAGAAGATACTTCAGGTCTTAAACAGCAATGGAGCACATCAGCTTCCTATGTGAACTTGAAGAAAGAATGCTTTATACTTTTAAAAAACAAACAAAAAAAGTTGAGGGGAAATAAAGGTACACTGAATAAGGATCTATTAAGTAGTAAATATTCAAGTCCCACTTTACCAGACTGGCTTCTTCCCTACTTTCAGAGGCTTCAGTGGTAAGCATAACTGCCACCGTTATAACTTGATGTAAGTTTTCCTACAAAAAATCTTCTCTGAAGACTCCAAGTCTATGACAGTCACTCCCTGGCATGCACCAACAGTGCCTTGTACTTCCTACAAGATGGCAATCTGTCAAACAGAATGGTAATTTACAGTTTGTCCATCACCTCCACTAGAGCATCAGCCTTTAGAGGGTAGACACCAGGTGTGCACATTGTACAGATTAGCTGGTGCATGGTTTTATCTACAATCGCACTGCTTAACCAACCTCTTATTTCCAATGTGAATATTCCATGATACACTTCTAAAAAGGACATCAGTAATTCTAGAATTTAAAAATAATACATTTGCTTGGGGTAAGTGTTTCACCTTAAGCAAATATTATTTTTGTTGCTACACTAAAACATTTCCCCCCAGAAAAATGTGAAGCTATCCAAGAGTATGGAGAAACTTAACCATTCTCTGGAATGATAAATACAAAAAGCCAAACAAAGGGTGAGAAGCAGAAAGGTAACCCAAAAAAACAAAATTAATGAAGGACTTAGAAAAATCAACAAATGGGGTATTAACATTTTTAAAACACTCCTTGTAACCCCAAATAGATAAACGTAGGTAATGAAATTAAATTCAAGGATTAAAGGAGTGAATCTTCAAACTCAGACTGGTTAAGCTGATTGGGCCCACGTCAAAAAAAGTCACTGAGATTTAGAAAACTCAATTTGGGGTCCAGAAGTAAATTCAATTCGATACTACACACATATTAAGCACATAGACTGTATAAGGTGCTGTGAATATATTAGCTTTCCAAATTACATTTAACCTGAGTTCAAGAATTAAAGAAAAAAGGCTGAGGTGAGGCAAGGTTCTTCCATAATCCTAACTCATATGTAATGAAAAAGATATTCTCTTCCCTTATATGTTTTCACCAACTGCTAATCTCAGAATGACCAGAGGCATCCCTCCTATATGACCAACTCCTTTCTTATTACAATGATAGAGCCTTCTTTTTTCTATAGAGTAATCTATTTCTATTAGTTTTCTTGACTTTAGTTTTGTTCAATTTTCTTCACATTATCCTCTATTAAAAAGTAGTAATCAGATTATAAAATCTCCTTTCTCAAATAACTTCACTGGATCTCTAACTATATATATATGTGTGTATATACATATATAGAGAAAATACAATCCATCTTCAGTTTTAAGGTGGTAGAGCCTCATTCCCTCAGAATACACAGCTGTTGTGATTTCTCTGCTCTTTCAACTGCCTTTATTTCATTGAGGCTTGTCACTGACCTTTAGTTTTATTTTGGGGTTCTGTGCACATTCTCCTTACTCACTTAACTCCTATGTTACCAGATTCTCTTTTCCAAGCTTTTTAAGTCTTATTTCAGAGTCTGTCTAATCAGTGTTCCTCCCCCTTACTCCCTCCAAGTAAAGAAGAATAAGAGCTAAGAACCCAAGACTTCATATGAGACTTAAATACCCAATTAAAAAAATGCTACATAGTAAAAACCTAGATGCCATTCTAATCTTTTAGTTACCTCAAGTTTTTTAATATATCCATCCTAACATTACTAATAACACATCTCTATTATGACTTTAACACTCAGTTATTTCCATGAGGGGAAAAAAGTAATAAAGTATTCAAATTCTAATGCAGTTATATTGAATCTAGTTTCAATAATCCGAATTTAACCTACAAATCTAAGCTATTAGTTGTCATATTTGACAACCCACAAATAGGCAGTCAGCAGCCAAGCTTTCTCTATCTAACCAGTCCAAATTCCTCTAGCTACTTAAAATCCACCTTTCATTTCTCTTCTCAACTTTGAGAAATTGAGCCAAAAAAACATGAGCAAAAATATTATTCTGGCTAAAAAATTAAAAACTATAATTGGCCACAAATTTCTACTTCCTTCCAAACTCTGTCACTAATGCATTAAGGAGAAACATGACCTGACTTAGCCTCCTGTTTTTAGTGATCTATATTATAGAGGTAGTATTAATAGATAATTAACAGTAATCAAACAAGGGCAAAAAAAATAATCCCCACAAGACCTTCGAGCTAACAATAGGAGACTCAATATAAGTCCAATGCAGTTTAACCCAAAGTCACCTATACAAGACTGCCACTTTTCTTAACAGAATGTTTGAAAATTGGATGTAAGAGATGATTTCTTAAATCATACTCTGAAAAAGATAAGTGAAATCAAGCAAACTGGAATATCTATAGACAGAAAAGGCACTGTACTATCCTGTTTCCTGACAGAAAACACAGTAAATTGTATCTGGTGGTGAGACTAAATTGGGCTTCCCAACACAGAAGAATCTTTTTAAAATATATTACAACCATGACCATCAGCTAAGTAGCTACAGATAAAACATTTTTGAAAAACAATGTCATTGAATATTTCCAATAATATTCTGTGCCTAATGAAAATGGTTTTAATTAGTGACATAAAACCAGTCTTCATTTTACTTAAAACTAATAGATAACTGCCTCATCAGGGGATTTTCCAGGAAATGAAGATAACACCTGGGCTTTTTTTTTTTTTATCACTTATCTTATTAGAAAAATTAGTAAATAAATTGATAAAATATCATAAACAAGGGCCTCTCCTCACAAACAAAAAAAACTACATTTCTTGAAATAATACTTGGATTTATCATCCTATATATTTAAATGACTGGTATTTCTATAAGGAAAATATATTACAAGTTAAGTACTTAAACTAGTAATAATTTAAGGTTTGGCCTCATCACTCAGCAAACAAGTCCTTAAATCCAATATGCGCCTATAAAAGACTAAACTTGGGTATATAAAGGAAAAAACTTCTACAAAGAGGCAGCAAAATCCAGAAACAAAGTATTTAAATCAAAAGGTTCTATTTAATCACAATTTCAAATGAGTCCTTCCTTTATATGCCAGGCACTCTCCTAAGGGCTTTACTTATCTCACTTAACCCTCACAACAATTTCCACTTTACAGATGAGTAAATTAAGCAAAGACTTTAAATAACTTATATTTATTTACAAGTTTATTACAAGTCCTGGCAGAGTAAGGACTCCAACCCAAATGTTGAGACTCCATTATAGTACATTTTTTCCTATCAACTATTTCCATGGATAGAATTAAACATCTGGGATAAAGCAAATAAAGATAAAATAAAAATCAAAACTACTTAGTGACTCCTGGAATAAGTATTCGATCTCTAAATATCCCTCCTTTTCAAAATTGAGAATACTATTTGGTCATCAGATACCAAGCAGGACATACTTATTTGGAACAAAGTATTATATAGAAGGTACCAAAACACCACCAACAACAAAACCACAGTATCATATAAAGCAAGGTTAGGAAAAACATGGCCTGTGGACCAAATTCAGCCCGTGGCCTGCTTTTATACAGGCCTCCAGTTAAGAATGATTTTTACATTTTTTAAAGGGTTGTAAAAACAAAACAAAGATTTGCAGCAACAAATCTAAAATATTTACTATCTAGCCCTTTACAGAAAAAGTTTACAGACTCCTGATCTAAGCTCCTGCACATATAAAGGGGTTTCCTCCCCCTTTTTGAAATAGCTAAATGCAAGAACTGACTTGTAAGACAAACTACATCTAAGAAGATAAAATGAATGGGTTCCCTTAGCTCCAAACCAGAAGATAAAACCTCTGAAGCACATCCCCCCAAAAAAGGGCAAAAATAAGTAGTTCCCTCTCACCAGGAGGTGGCAGTAGATTCTTCCAGAGGCAAGGTTCTGGTTTGCCCATGGGCTCAAGTTTTTTGTGGTGGCTACTAAGAAAAGCAGCTTGACCTCTCCCGAGCTGATTTTCTGGGCCTGACAATCTGCACAAAAAGGAAATCGGAAAGGAGACTGAACAGGTGACAAGAACTAACCACATCCTCTTTGGTGACCTGTTCACTCCCAACTAAAAAAATGACAGCATTTCCTAAATGCATGTGGGCTAAAAATTAGGTGGCAGGAGAGAAGGCAAGTTAAAATGACCGACTTACATTATTCAGGGATGTTCTTCATTTTTGCTTCTACAATTCTTAAGTTACTACCCTTCAGTTAGTTGAGTAAGACAATGGATTTGTCTCCACAACTTCAAGCAAGATGGTATTTTAAAGACCAGAAGTTAAAAGGAAAAAATGTAAAGTTTAGATATCTCAGCAGAGCTAATCCAGAAGTTAAAACAGGAAATTACAACTCAGCTGAACACATGCAAAAGTCACAGGTACTGCATGACTACACAAGCCAGTTGGCCTGACAGGCAATGGCAAACATCCATTAATGAACAGTGCCAGACCTCTCATTCTTATTCCAGCCCTCTACTTCACAACCAAAAACTTAAGTTTTTGCCCAGAACCCCTTGAATACTTAATCGAATAACATTAGTATAAAACATGCCATGTCATGAAGTTGGTTGCTGTTCATGATGACTCAGCAGCTGCTGCAAAACAGAGGTGACAGCCTAGGGTAGTGAATAGCAAGCTTGCAGTCGGTCTACGAAAGTCCACAAAGGTTGCAGTAAGGAGTAAATAAAGTCCTTATTATAAGATTTAAAAGATGATAATATTAAATAGAGTATTCTTTTGTATATTCCTAGATACTTTCTCTTTGGTGTTTTCTGCCAATATTAACACCTACAGCGTTGATCAAGAAATCCCTGAACATCTTAAACCCAATCTGAAAGCTAAAAATGTTTTCTTTTTCAATTAAATAGCTGAGGCAAGAAGCTAAAAGTACTTTAGACAAGGGAAATGATAAATTATCAAGTTCTAAAACAAAACTACACAATCTGAAACCCTATCAGCTGGCTATAAAACAATTTGGACCATACGTGTTATTTTGTCACGGCATCATCTCCCCAAATTTAGATTTTTATCTAAGTACATTTAAAAATAAGCTGTAATTATAACTTTTGCCACCTGGAATATATTACCCCTTTCTAAACTGTCCAGACCATCCAATGATCTGTATTTAAAACATTTCACTTTTTATGTAACTTTCTGTCAAGGAGATCTAAGAAAGCACTCATTTATTCTTCAGGAGAAACAGAAAGCATGTGTGTCTAACTTCCACTCTACAAAAGGATTAGGTTAAATGGCCAGACTTGTGACTTGAATTCTAATCTTAAATCTGCCTGCAAGTACCCCTTTTCCTCACAAAGAAATCTGAAAACCAAGCTCTTTATAATATATCTGGGGAAAACTGGTGGGAGGCAATGGTAACGCCAAGACTTGTAACCATTAATAAAGGGCTTTTTAATATTTTAAACCACAATTTTTACTATCTAAAATTTTCCTCAAATCTTTACTTTCAAAATTTTTATGATACAATTTAACACCAGTAAACATGTTAAAGTGTTCAATATTCATCATCATCCAGAATAAAGCAATCTATAAGTCTACCTTTAAGAGTATGCAACAAGTTATCAGACCCTTTTGCTATACTTTTGGTTTTTAACAAGTTTAAAGCACACATACTCCCCACCTTATTACCATTTTGACGTTTTATGACTTTTAATAACACAAGTTAACATTTTTCTACTCAATTCCCATAACATTTAAAAAATGGAATTTTCTCTGAATCATATGTCTCATCATTTAGAATTAGGATAAGCTCCTTTTCATAATTTCAAACGCCCATGAGTGTACAAGGTGGTAAAATTATAAGACCATCAACATTCCTGGAGTGTCAAAAGTACCTAAACTTCTTGAATACGCCCTATATTAAAATATTTTATGCATGACATCAGAAGTGGCGTCCTGTGCATAATGGCCAATTCTAACTTCCAAAATAAGGCAGATGGGGAGAGGAAGAGTCTCGCAAAAGAGAAAGGACGTATGGGTGGAGAGGGACTTTCAAAATGCCCCAAAGACACGGTAACTGTAACCCGGTTAAAAAAAAAAATCTAAGCCAATGCTCTCAGATCGGAGAGGGACATGGGCAGGAGGGAGGAAGAATTACTAGGTTGAGACTAGGTTACTCCATTTTCTGGGAAACAGGGCCCCCACCAACCCCCAGTGCCCCGGAGGCAGAGTTCTCGCGGCAGCCTCCTCCACATACACACCCCGAAACGCGGGAGACTAGAAAACAACAATCGTAAGGGCTTCCAGCCACATCTTTTTCCTTTCTCCCTCAAGAGGACGTGAGTAATACCCTCAAACTCCCAATCCCCGCCAAAAACGAAAGAAACGCGCGCATCGTGGGCCTAGAATTTCTGTTCCCGCCCCGCGCGGGTTGGGGGAAAGCCCCAGGCCAGGAGGGCTGGGAAGAGGCGGCCCGAACCACACGTGCGTGCTGCAAAATCGGCCTGTCTCAGCCCACTTCCCGTAGCCACCCCAGCGGCCTCAGCTCCCGCCGCCTCGCCCGGGCCTTTCCTCAGGCCCTCCCGTCCCCTCCACGTGGGGCGCCAGGGTTCCTCACCACCAGTTCCCTCCCACTGAGTTCCCGACACGCTAAACCACCAGGGAGTAGGGGTCCCGTACCTGGTGCTTTTGTCGCCCCTGCTGGTAAGGCTTAATTGGCCCCTGGTGGCAACGCCGCGTCCGGATCTTGCCGCCACCGCCCCCTCCTATTCCTCCGGCTCCCGAGGCCATGGCGGAGGCTCCGCAGCTTCCCGCTCCGGGGCGGGTAAGGGGGCGGGAGAGGCAGAGGCGGCCGCCTTAGAGACCCCCCCCGCCCAGCCCCAGCCCAAAAGTCCGTCCGCGCTAACCACAGTGTGGGTCACAGGCACACCAGGAACCGCGAGGCTGCGAACAGAGAGGAGACAAAATGCGCGCTGGCAGCAAGGAAGGCGGTGGTGGCGACAGAGGCCGAGTAGCTGGCTCCGCTCCGGTGGCCGCTCGCAGACCACCTTCTCTGTGTATGTCACGGTCTCTATGGAGATCTGCCGCAGAGGACAGCGCGAGCGGCTCCACTCGCTGCTTAGGCCTAACTCGACCGCTGGCTGAGTGGGTTTCTTCTTCCGTCGCCCGAGCCGTGGCTGCCGCAGTTGAAGCCGCCGGCGCCGCCCGCCTACCCCTCCCCTCTGCGCACAGCGCCCGCCCCGGCGTCGTCGTCGTCCCTGCAGTCGCCGCCGCTGTTGCGCGTATTGCCGCTGCTAAGGCCGCCGCCGCAGTTGCGAGTCAGAACGCCGTCTGTCGTCAGCGCGCAACACACTTGCATCATAACTCTGCGACCAGGTGATTGGTGAGGAAGAACGGCTGGTTGAGCCCGCGCTCCCAGCCGCTAAGCACGCTGGAAAACGTAGTTCAGCGGAAGAAAACGACTACTTGGAAAGAAAGACGCGGAAGGAGAATCGCGGACTGCCGCAGAGGCGCAAAATCCGCAGCTCTGTTCCTTTTACCGCTCTTGGCTGTAAACGTAGATTTTTAAAAAGGCGTTTAACGTAAAAAGCAGTAACCTGCCTATTAATATAAAAGCAGTAACCTCCTTCCCACTCTACTTCCCTTTGGTTGGTAAAACGACCAGAAAGTAAACAGTAAAATCAAAGACAGCAGCTAATAATAATCTTATTAAAATAAGAGGGGGAAAGGTTGAAAAAACAACGTTCATGATCTTTAAGCCTAAAACGGAATTAGGAAATATGTACAGTTTCATTAATGTTCCATTAAACATATAAGGGCCTTGTTATCAAACACGAGGATTGGAATTTTGGCTCTGCCACTCTCTTGCTTGACCTTGGATAAGTCAAAACCTGAGCCTTGGTTTCCTCTATGAAATGAGAACTTTAAAATCCACCTTAAGGAGTTGTTGTGATCATGTATGTAGAGCACTTAGTATGTTTCCTGGTATACAAGAAACGGAATAAATGGACACAATTATTACCTACACAAGTCAACTCACATTGGAAGTAAGTGATATATTACCAGTAATAAAACTATACAGATATTAACTCCAAATATAAGACACTGTATTTAGGAAAGTGAATAAGTGGACTAGGCTCAAAGCCTAAATCCACAAAATGTAGAGATAGTAGAAGTGACGGTTAGAAAGGTCTTGGTGGCCACGTGATCCAGCCTTCATTCAACGGAAAAGGCAGGACTCCAGAGAATTCATAGGCACTTTTGTTCGACCAAGCTGGGCAGTCAAACCCAGGACCAAAACCTAACTTTGCTATAAGATTTGAGACAGAAAAAAGAAAATAGTGATATAATGATAATAATAATAATAATAATAATAATAATAATAATGGAGAAAAATCTGTGAGGAAAAAATAAACCATAGGCTTTATATTCCATTTCAGACAATTGACTTTAAAGCTTATAAATAGCTTTGGAGTCAAATAGACAATTTCAAATCTATCACTTACTAGCTGTATAGCCTTGGGGAAGTTACTGATCCTCTTTCTAAGCTTCAGTTTCCTCATCTGCAAATAGAGTGAATATTAACCTCAACAAGGTAGTGGTTCTGATGAAAGGATTAATGTATATATAGCTCATAATACCTGATTAGATAGAAAAGGCAGCTAGTATCATCCAGCTATCAGATACAAATAAATTAACTCCAAGACTTTTATACCATCTCCATCACCAAAGTGCATTTAAATCACTATATAAATCATACAAGTCAAATTGTCAAACCAAACTTACAGTACTTTGGAATTAGTAATACCTTTCACACCTAAGGAATTATGCTGTAACAGGCATAGGTTTACAGAGCAAACAGCTTTCAGTGGCACCTCTAACCATAACCACCAAGACTATAAAAAATTGCCAAATATGATAGGTAAAATTAATTTACTTTTCTGCTTCCTTGTTCTATCTGGCTTCATGCCCCCCTCCACCACCTCCTCATGAGACTCTCCTGGTGTACACGCTCTTCTCTCTGAAGCATCTCATCCTTCTTAATTATAATTGTTTCTCTTTCACAACTCTTAGCTAAGTATTTGACAAGTAAAGTAATTCATGATAAGTTAACTCACAGGGAAGATCTATTACCTGAATCTTTAACTGAGCTACATATATAGCCTCAACCCATTTTCCCTTTCACCCTACCTGATGCAGAATTTCCAGCACAGCAGAGTTTACTGCCTGGGACTCAAGAAATCATCCCATTCTTGGAGGCTGTAAATTGATGTGTGGGACAGCCTTCACTTCATATCCAAGCTTTGAAAAGGGACACGCAAAAGAGCTAGGCCAAACAAGACAAAACTTTAGAATAGAAAATTGGTAGGATTTGGTGGGATATGGAAAAATCCACATCCCCCTTTAACCTTGATCTCAATTGTTTTTTGAAATAAAACAATATTTGGGGGAAAAAATAATACATGAATCCCACATTTATGTCAATGAGTTTTTTGAAAATTTACCAGGCTTGACAGCAGAGAAGGAATAAAAGACAAGAAGAAATCTGCATTCAAAACTTCCCACTACCTGATTTTACCCTGAAATAGTATTCAGCTTCACTGTGAGATGCCATAACTTCTTGTGCATAGTTTAGGGTTCTAAAATAACATCATTTCTATGCTGAAATTCAGTTTTGAGTTACAAATCATCAAACCTGGAGTTCCTTGCACATCTCTGGTATAGAACTCACTCTTCAGTTAGGAATCACTAGTAGTACAACGGGTTATGATAAATATCAAATATCAAATAAACATCAAAGTTAAATATCAAATGGCATGGAACAGTAATGGAGATTCTTGAAATCCTTCCAGTCATATTAGGAGGTATCACGTTTTTTTGTTGTTTGTTTTCGTGTGTTTGTTTTTTGAGGAAGGGAATAATTATTTAGTATTTATAATCAAGTAATTTCTATAAATGATGAAATTTAATCCCTAAAACCCAATGAGATTCTGTAATTCACAAAATTGGAAGCTATTATTTGTAAATTTTGTATTATGAACTAGCTATCTTTTTATTCATCCTTTCCTTTTTATTATTAATTTCTATTCCCATCAGTCTTTAGGCCTACACAAAATTGAAATAGCTCTGAGAAGTGATCTTATGTTTTGGGTTGTTTCATTGGGTATATTTTAATAGAAACTCCTTTCTCTCCCATTAGTTTTTAATCTCCAAGAAGATGAGGAATTTTCCTCACTGCTATATCTTGAACACAGAACAATGTTGGCACATAGCAGTCTCGCTGTATATACTTGCTCATGTCCCCAATATCCAGTTATTACCAATGCCGACCGTTTCCATTGTATTATAATAAATAATACTCTGATTAATACAGTTAAACTTTTTTACATACCTTTCCTAGCTTGCATGTATTTGTTTTCTAATACTGCATGACAAATTAGTGTTTCTTAAATTCATTTTTTTCTTCATAATAAAGCATTCTTGAGGATGGACAAATCCCTATGATAATGTTATAGAGAGATTTTCACATAATCCTAACAGTTCTGAGAGGAATTATCCACATTCAAGGGCACCGAGGGGATAAAAAGTAATAATTAAAAAAATTATTTTTTAAAATAATGGCAGATTAAATATTTGAAATTTCTCCTTCCTTACTCCAAAGCCCATGCTCTTGCCTTTTCAGCCAAATTAGGAGTCTACCTACCATGCAAAGCATTTTTCTTCAAAAAGATGGTTTTTCCAATTCAATGGAGAGCTCTATACTTTAGAAATCTCTCTGACAGCCTCCACACTGACTAAAATGTTTAGGTTTTGGTCTGTCTTATTGCATAGCGAGAAAGGACATTTTCCAACTGTATGATGTCATAGCTATTGGAAAGAGCAGACTCAAAAGAGTGGCTTCGGATTACCTGGGAATGCAAGGATCCCCATCATGGCATAGGGGTGCGAGGTTATGATGTAAGATGGAAATGAAGAATACATTAGCAGGGGTATTTGGATAGAAGGGTTATTGTACACTTGGCCTCCAAGTCTCAGAGAGAAGCCATGTTAACAAAATCAATAGAATTCTATGTATATCATAGAAACAAAAAGAATACTATGAAGGATAAGGAGAAAAAACTAACAGCAATTCATATTCAGACCAAGTGGAAAAACATGACACAAAACATAGGGCAGGAATTTCTTCCCAATAACCAAGTTGAAAACAAAGATTAGCCCAACTTCTCTTTACTTAACTAAACCTGGACCCAGTTTTTCAGCCATAACAGATAGTACTGGGAGAGATTTCAATTCATGAAAAGCCCATTACTCCTAGGGTCCCTGTCCTCCATGAGACTTTTTTTATTTTCCCCATATAATATGGTAACCATTTGCCCATTATAAATTAGCAAATAGAGAGACTGATGACCCTTCTCTAAGAGATAGTCACTAACTACAAATAAAATACGATTTAGTCTAAGGCCAACATGGATTGAAAAATAGCCTTTATCTAGTCTTCAAAAGACAAGACAATCTTGGCCAAAGGAGTATTTAAAGATGACAATTACAAGAAGTTAGAAAATTATGTATTTATTTTACCCTACCAACATAAAATGAGGCATCTGCTATGATTTCTATTGAAGCAAATTATTATTTTATTGAGAGTAGTTTTAGATCTCCATGATCTTCCACACACATTTTTCATGTGACAGTTATTACCAGCATTTCATTAGGTAGACACATTAGGTGAAACTAGTGAGGTTTTTAAAATCATTATATTATAAACTTCAATCTCAACAGGAAAAATGCAAAGTTGGGTTAAGAATCTAGAAAGTTTTTTTGAGTTTATATTTTAGGGGAAGTGGGGATATAGCCTTGGGAAAATATTTAAAGATGTACATCATTATATGCTCATTAACTTACTGTGTTCTGTCTTTTGGGAATAAAGTAATACTTAAGACTAAATGCGTTAACTAATAAAATTTTAATTAACTACATATATCACTTAATTCCAACATGCCATATAAGATTTTTCCTCTTCCTGACTACATGTCAATGTATACTAGCCATTGGGATATATGCATTTATGTAATTTCATTATAGTTTAAGACATTTTAAACTCATCAATTCTAAATGGAAATTCAGTTTTATTGGATGAATAACCAATTTCAGGAAGACCAGTCCCGGCCTAACATTAAAATGGTTCATGAATCAACTAGGATTAAATATTTTGGCCTATATGCCAAATATAAACTAGGGTAAACAAATGAGATCAAGGCTAAAGGAGGATTAGGACATTGTAAACATATTAAAAACATAATTAAATATTTTAAAAAATAATTGAGAACTTACTGTGTTAGTTTCTAATCTGAGCATTTAGTGTATGTCAGTACACAGTACAATAAAACAACCTCTGTCCACATAGTACATTATATTTTACTCACTGAATTATCTTAAAGTTTACTATATTATGCTCTATTAACTACTTAACACTTAACACTGATAATTCACCCCCCCCAATTCTACACATGCAATTAAATTCATCCCATGCAATAAATCTGTTAGCCTAGTTAAGTTTTCTTAATATAACTCAGTTACATAAGAAAACCGGACTTATTAAGGTTGCAAGTTATGTAAAACTAAACGTTTGCACAACTTAATTTGCTTACACTGAGTACCAAGCTTTTTTTTTTTTAATTTTAAAAACACTTGTAGAGAATCCTCAAATTTATCAGACCCTATTTTATTAAGACTTTTCTTTTCAAGAGCATTCTAGTAATTAACATATTAGCAACCCTAAAGTACATACCACTCTGCTACCACCATCACCAGATAGGCACAACCTACCTAACTTAAAAGTTGTCTTTGAGCCCCTTGCTACTCACAGACTAGCAGCAGTGTCTCTGGGATCTTGTTAGAATAAAGGATCTCTGCCTATCTCAGGCCTACTCAATCAGAATCTACATTTTAACAAGATCACCAGGTGACTCGCATGAGCGTGACATTTGAGAAGCAGTGTTTTAAAAATTAACCATGGTGGCAGAATTTATAAAGCATATGTAAAATTTTAAAAATCTAAAACTAAACAGTAGTTATGAAATATACCTGAGCACAGATATTTAAAGAATTAAATATCTAATTCCCAGATATTCTTTATTAGAAGTTTTATTTGAACAGAATTAACTCATGAGAATCAAAAAGCATAGATATAGAGTAAACCATCTCATATTCCGTTATGAACAGAGAGAAATTCTGAAAAGAAATATCAAACTACTACCTTAGAATTGCTATGACGTTTTACAGAACACTCACAAAATCATTTTTAAGGTAGCAAAACAAGCAAAAACTCTAAGAGGAAATATTCTTATTAGTGGATTAGCATCTAATATCTAAAATGCTAGATAAGAAGTCAGGGAACTTAGAGTAAAATCTATAGATGTTATGTTCCTAAGCCATAAAGACAGCAGCTTTCTACTTAGCAAATTATAAAAACAAACAGATGGCCTGCTTCTAATAGTGCAATCTTTTAAATAGGTGCTGCGAAGACAATATTCTCCAAATTTTACTTCTGGGGAAAAAATTAGTAATAATGGATTATTTAGTCTAAGGAGTCTCTGAAGTTGGTCATCAAAAGTATTCTTTCTACAACACCCCTAGAGCTCTTGACTTCTACAACAGGAAAGGCCTAAAAAGTTGTGAAATACAAGAAATTCAAAATCATTTTTAAAAGGTTCACATACACCTCCCTTCCTATAGGCCAAATATAAACACCTTTGCTCATATGAACACTTCGGATCAAGGCATCAAGGTAATGAATTAAGAACAAGTTTAGGAATTTTTGTTCCTCATTTATCTACAACAACCGGCAATTTATAGAGCATGTAGATTTTTTTCCTTTCTTAATATTTGGTACATTTTGATTTTACCACAGACAAAGTGAACAGAAATGAAATTAAACTTTTTTTCTTTTTATTTTCATTAGCTTCTTTTTCCAAAGGAAGTTAGACTATTACCTGAAGTGAAACTCTGGATTTAGTACACCCTTATTCTCTTATTACCACAGGTAATAGAGTTGATTTAAAAGAACAATTAACCAAACATGATGGTTAGTTAACAAGATGTTTTAAGCCAGTACCTACGAACTATGGTCTATGTCCTCAACATATCTCACCTTGTTCGAGTCCATTGTAAGGACTACAGAATATCTTGAGCAATCAAAAATGTGATTCTTCAAAACCGAAAAACAAAAAGACCTCTTCAAATATTCTCCACAGCAAATATGAATGAAGTTACATTATTCAAAATTCAGTATTAAATATTAAATAGGCAGTATTTCCAACAAAAGGCAATTCTGCAGACATTGAGCAAAGCCTACCACCACCCCACTTAAGGATAACCACTTTGGCACAGGAAGGTTTCAGTACCACCACATATATGATGCACAGAATTAAAACATCAAAGTAGGCCCTAGGTCTCCACAGAGGCCCTAACCAAGCAACAACCAGCTTCTACCAGCCACAATTAAATCCAAGCCACAACTTAGATGCTTTAAATAGGCAATAGTTAAACCAGCTCTTTTTCACTTGCTTGGTCATAAAATCTTGCACCCCCTGTGAGTCAGCTGTAACTCATAAACACTTCATATAAGAAGCACCTGCTATTAGTTCCATCCCTTTCAACTGAGCTGCTAAGGCCAATGATTGATTTTAGCTTCATGAATGCTAACACTTGAGTATAATTCCTGTCTGTCTTAAATTTGATAGTCCCATGTAGAAATGCAATTATTCCGCAAACAGTGGTCTACGGTTGGGTGGTGAGGAGACAAATCTACAAAAGGGCACTGAGAGGAGACCATTGGAAAGAAAAGGCCATTTTTCTGTTTTCACTGTTGGCCATTGTCCACATGCCTCTCCCTTAACTTCTCATCATGTACGAGCCTACCCTTTGCAGCTATGCTTCCTCAGATACCAGTGTTTTCCTTCTCTCGTGGTTTGGTTCGGGTTTACCAACAAAGGAAAGCTGACTCTTCCCTTTCCTTTGTTCCATCACCAACTTTAAAACAGGATCTTTTGAAAAATCCTAAATACTGAGATAGAGAAAAAAAAATGCAATGGTTCTTAGAAGCTTTTTGTTCCGAGTTCAAGCTAGAGGAAAGCACGATGGCCAGTTCTATCACATCTGAACAAGACAGGTCCGGATCATTTGTTAGATTTTTTTTCTGCAACTTTCAGTGAAAACTTCCTATCCATGTGAGCAATATAGAAAAAGGAGGGGGGAATGTTTAAGGAGTGATATAAGAGAAATCAAGGGAGAGCTGAGAAAAGAAAGGGAAGAGCACATTTTAAATTCTGAGCAATAGTCACAACTAGCCATTCCTGAAAACTCCATCAAAAATTCTGCCAGGTTTATGGCCAATTCTGAACTCACCTTGGGTGAATTCACCCTCCATAAGTCAGTCTTCTGAATCTAGATTGGCTCCTTGTTGACCCAAATTGAAAAGCTGTAAAATAAACGAAGGGAGGACGAGTGATACTTTGCAGGAATGGTGCTACGGAAGTGCAGAGTATCGCTTACTAAGGTCATAAATAATGAAGAACTAATAAATAATACATTAGAAAGAAAAGACCCTTCTTATTGCTACTTCATGGATTCCTAACAATTTATTTACAGAGTACCAAGCACAAATTGGATAAATGTTTATTGAATGGATGAATGCATGCTCATAGAAGGTTTTGCAATTTGTTAATTCCCTTGACAAATTTTATGTTATTGAATTTTTGCTGTGTGTTTCAAAAATACTTTAAAATAAAATTTGTTAAAATAATCTTTTATTGTTAAAACACTTTAAATCTCTCCTTTCCTTTTAAACATAATTTACTTCAGATCATGTACTAATTGTAGAGTCAAAGGTAAAAAAAATCACTTTTATATAATCAGATTAAGATAGTGCTTTCCCTGTGGGATTATACCAACTAGGACCTGTGAACTGAAAAGAAGAGGATATATACTTTAAAACCAGAACTTTGGAATACTATTCAGCAAACATTTACTATATTCTGGGCCATATGTTCTGCAGATAGAAACATGATAATGACGTAGTTCCTGCCATTTAGGGACATATAGAAGTGGTTGTACTGTTACTTTATTTTTAAGTATTTTGAGTAGATACGTATGCAAATAATTTTCCTTTTGGAAATATGTATTACATAAATGGCTTTAAGTTTACTCTCTCCCTTTTAAACAATTTATAGGCAGACAGAATAAAAGCTTCATATAAACCAGCATTGCCCCCACTCCCCAAGCTCAGTGGAATTGTAATCAGGACACTCAAGTAGGGAACATGAGTACAATTTCAGGGTGCCATTTCTGCCTTTAGATGTAAATAAACTCTTCAGTATTAAAGACCAGGTTAAGAGAAGGTACGTAAAATGTTTGTTCTAAACAGACACATAGACCTAAGGTTACAATGGGACAAATTATATCCCCAAATAATTGCATATCTAAGTAGGATCTTCCAGATGCAAGGAAGGGACCAAGAAATATTTAAAGTCTCCTACACTCTTAGTAACCAAATGCATGAAATGATAGCACCATGGAGTACCTACTGTGTGCCACATACCTCACTGGGTGTTTTGCATGCATTATCTTACATCCCTACAAACAAGTCTTTTAGGGTGTGGTCTTAAAGAACGGTAAGTGGTTCAAAGTCAGACAAGGATGGGTTCTGAACACAGGTCTGACTGATTTCTTATACTCCTTTCATTACTCCAGGAAGCATTCTAGAACTTTCCGCAGCCAATGCTCAGACAAAGAGAGTGTAGCTTAAGATGTTTACAGAAGCTACAAGAGCCCACTGACATTCCTGCCTCTTCTCACCCAGGCATGTGCAGCTGCTTCTCAGCAAGGGTCTTGGGCAGGATTTCTGGGGTAGAGGAGGGACTCTGCTAACCTGATTAGGGTACATTAAGGAATGTCTTATTGAGCCCCAGACATCTGTAAGTTCCCCTTTTTGCAGGGTCGCCAGATAACGTATAAGACATCCAGTTAAATTTGAATTTCAGGTAAACAATGAATAATTTTTTTAGCATGTCTCCAATATTGTAAATAATGCATGAGACAACTTATTTGCTAAATCTGGCAATCCTACTTCTTTGACCTATTTCAAAATGTCTTAAAATTAGAGTACAAGTATGCTGAAATGACTTAACACTCTATACATGATCTTTGACTTGGAATAAAGATATCCTGGCTGTTGAGTGGAATTGTGAGACACTCATCTGCAAGCACATCACCCTCCCACCTCCACAGAACTGTTAAGTGGTTTATCGTGGGTTGCCACCATAATTCATTTTATCGGTTTCTAGTACTGCGACAATCTTGTGTCTGCAACTCAAGAACGCAAGAAGTGGAAATTTATATTTTTTAATTTAACAGAATTTCAAAACCTCATTTTTTCAAAGGTAGCAGATACATAAATTCAACCGTGTCAGATGTGACTGTTCCCCTTTTCCCAGAGTTGTTCCTAGGGCTCACATAGAGCTATAGGGGACCCATCTGTTTCTTGTGTCCTCTGCCTATGCAAACGGTTGCCAAGTCCCCTCTCATTCAATCCTGGCCTTCTGGCCCATTCAGTCCAGCGTTTCTGTTCTTTCCCTGTTCTACTGAGGCACAGGCATCATCCTGCAGCTTCTCCACCACGCTAAGGCTCCAAACTCTTTCTGAGGCCCTTTAAAGCTCTGCCTGCCTAGATGCACAGTGTAGCTAGCCAGTCCCTGTCTAGGTTTTTATTGCCCCGCTCGGCTCTGCCTTTGGGGAATGAAGCATGATGCTCTTGGCATTAAACCTACCAACTATCTCTGTTCTCTTCCCCCAGGAAAGAGCACATAGTTCTTCCAGGGGACACAAGCTACCCCTATCTTCTTGGTTTCTCTTATTGCTCTCTAAATTCTCTCTGCCAAGACAATCTTTCTCAATCTTTTTCTTTTTCCTTTTTTCTATCTTTCTTTAGGGATGGCCCACCCTCCTCAACACTCTCACCTCCAACTCTCAAACATTTTTCCTGTATAACTAAGTCCGTTAAGGATCTCAGGTTTTGTAAGACACTGGGAGGTTGTTTCCTTTTCACCCTGGCTTATCTTTTACTTGAGCAATGAATACAAAAGAGTTAGCCCCTTGAAAGGAGGAGATAGGATAATGAGACAATAAAGTATTCTAACCAACTAACTTTAACACTTTGAAAAAGTTTTTCAAAACCAGAGCTAAAGATTAGATCCTGCACGAACTGCCTTTTGATAGTAGTCCACAAATCTGACATTAGCAACAGATGGGAAACTTTTAAAACTTGGATTGCCAGGCCCCTACCCCAGACCTATAGAATCTCTAGGGTTGAACCTAGAAATATGTATTTTAACAAACTCCCAACATTTTTCTTACACACTCAGCTGTACTCATTTTCTGACATGCTTGCAGGGAATGGCTCCCTTTTCTTTCCCACACCTTCTGCCTTTCCTTTTCTTTTTTACCCCTGGATTAACAGCATCCAACCATAGTTTCCTTGCATAGAACCAAAATCTAGCGTGGAATTCTGTATCCATCTTAAAAGGGAAATAACCCGGAGGCCAAGACAATGTCCATGTGTCTTGTCTCCTCTTATTTTTCTCCTTTCTCATTTTTCTCATTCGTTGGTGCCCGTCCAGGTTCCAAAAAGAAACTCTGAGTCTAACCTACCAAACAGGACCATCCCAATCATAGTATAGCTCCACCTTACGTCAAATGCAAAACTATTTCCCAGTGATCTAAGTGCTGCTTAGATCTTACAGGAAATCATCAACATATTTAAGCATCCCAGTTTTTCTAAGGTTTCTAGAGGGAAGGACCCAAGCGATTAAGATAGATTCCCAAAGTCTATAAATTACAAAGTAAGATTTTTTAAATCGTTTGCATTGATTTGTTTAAATTGTTGTTAAACGCCTTCTTAATTTATTTAGAGAGAACAGTTCGCCTTTTTTTTTTTTTTTAAGTGAATATGGCTAGGTAGGACATGTCAAGCTGGCAATATCACTGGCCTATTTTATTCCAAAATGAGGTTAGGAGTGCTGAGCTAAATCAGAGCTCTTAAAGGCATACGACCTTGGGAGTGGTAACAGAAGTACAAATTGAAAATTATTCACAAGTGATTAGAAAGACTCACCCCCTGAGATGGTAGTTGGCATTTATAAAAGTCAGCTATGTTTGACTTGACTCAAGAAAAAGTCATATATTGTTATTATGACATCAGAATACTGCTCCATATTAAAGGACAGAGCAAAGGGCCTGAAATATGAGGGAGGTGGGCGGGCTAAACAGGAGGGAGATAAGTGAATGTGGCCTAAACAGCTTCCAATAATTCCCTTATTTCAGGAAAGTAAATTTATATTGACTATTTCATTCCAGGTTTAAATTATTGAGAAATATATTTTTTTCCTTTGGAGTTGATTAAGCAGCAGTAGCTCTTTAAAGCTGATGGATCAGGAAATAGTATAACAGATGCTAGTTATCTGCAGAGCACTCTGCTAGGTGCTGCAAATAAAGGAAACTAGTTTTCCTGCACAGGATGTCCATTTTTCCTGAAAGATTGATGCAGGGATGAAGTTAGAAACCAAATAAATCAGATTTCACTGGCTGAAAGGAACTATGAAGTTCTGCTAGACCAGTCTCACAGCTAATCAATGTATTATTTCTTTAACTTTTCCTGTAAGTTCCCCTTCTATCTGGATTTTATCATCTCCAGAAATGGAGATCCGTGCTTCCCAAGGGATGGAGTGTGGTCCTGGAAGGCTGGGGATGGCTGTTATCTGTGAGTGAGAGTTGGGAGACAAAGGACCCTTTTGGGAATAGCTTGCTTTGGGCTGCTTGCTGCTTCTTGGGGAACTTTGGGACCTGCTCTGGAGATTCAGCCTGAATGGACCAGACCCGAAAGGAGACATCATAAGCAGGTGCCTCCAAAAGCATTCTCTTGGCAGAAAAGCTGATTTTCCTTCAATGCTTGGGTTGTCTTAGGTATTTTTACTTTAAACCAAATATCTTGCTTGCCCTTTGTGGAGATTTGTCTAGTTCAGTATCGGTTTTTTCATTTTGTTGTTAATTCATTATCTTAATAATTTTTTATTGAGTTACTATTTTGTTTCATTATAGGAAACTGAGGCCCACAGAGCTTAGGCTATACACTCAAAGTCACAACTTTATGACTTAGAGATAGGACAGATATCTCCTGACTCAAATTCAGTGTATTTTACACTACTTGGTGTGTATTTTTACTTTGTTTTCATCGAGTAATTTTAAAAAATCTACTGTTCCTTCTTAATATTCATCTCTTATTTCTCTCTCAATTAGTAGCAACAAAGGATTGACGGTACCAGGATGACAGAGGTATAGAGAAGACAAAAGCACTAACACATACTGAAATTTTATAATGTACCAGATTTACTAATTTCACTAGTGGTATCTCATTCAATTTTCACAATCGTCGTATGAAATATGCAGTATTGTTCCCACTTTAGAGGAAATTGAGACTTAGAAACTGTAAATAACTTGCGTAAGATCACTTGACTAGGTGTCACTTATTAGAGTCGGATGTGAACCCAGTTCTTTCTGACCCCAGTGTCACTAAATTATACTGCCTCCATTCCCCAGGCAGAATAAATTTGATGTTTAACCGGCCACTTAATACCAATTAACTCTGCCCAGATTTTTCATGTAAAGTAAAACCCTTTATATTGGCCCTTGATACTGTGTTTAAATAAACAAAAGATGCTGATAATCCCATGTAAAAAAGTTACTCATTCAAGTAACTCAGAATATCACATGCGTTATTACCCAGCTCCAAAGATAACTGAAGGGAGTTACTTGGACAAAGGTGTTATCTTGTTTCTAGAATGAGTGATAGGGAAGAGATAACCAGAATTCTCCCACTTCCTGGGACAGCTCTGATTATTTCAAAATTTATGTTGTGAAAATTTAATTTTTTCCCTGAGAGCTTCCATTCATTGATCTATACACTGAAAGTCACATAGAATTCAAATTCCTTTTCTATGACAATGCTTTAAATTGTTTGCAATTGGCTTTTGAGTTTTCCTATTGTTTGACATGGAAGGATGGTATAGAAAGAGCAGAGTCAAGGGCTTCTGGTATGAAACACAGCAGAGTAATCATATACTTTCGTATTCTCTTCCTTCCCAAACCCAACATAAATAACAGTAATAAATTAAGAAAGATATGAAGGTATGAGGAAAAAGAATGCAACAGTGGACAAAAGTTTCTATCACAGTTTGTGGGGAAGGGAAAGCAAATAGAAAAGATACCTTCTTTATTTAGCAAGGCAGAGGAAAGTATAGCCTAGGGACCAGGAGTGGGTATTTCAGACAGAATATGAAAATAATCTTTTAGAAGTTCTCTGTATTGTTGAAAGCTGAAGAGCGGCCATGGCTGAAATAAGGAGATGGGTTCAGAGTCTAGGTATACACATATTGATCCCTGGGCAGCCAGAGACTCTCTCTTCCCCTACTTCTAGATTCTAGAAGTATGTTCTCCAGAGAAATTGAACCAGTGAGGCCTCAAACATAGTACAGTGACTAAGTGCACAAATCAGGTGAACACCTAATTGAACATGGGATGGGACCCAGCCCCTTTCCCTGCCCTGTGCCTAGAACACCACAACTTCCTAAACATCTCTTTACCCTTCATGCTACCAGGAGAGTCTTCAGAAAAAAAGTTCTTATCTTAGTTCTCACAAACTGATTTACAACTGTTTTGGAACAATGTACGATTAATTTGAGAGTACCTGCCTATACTCATTTCTGTCCTGACTTATGCTTTAATGGATTGACTGAATGGAAAGGCATTCTATTGTTGCATATTTAGGACCCTTTCCTGCTATGAACATCAATTAAAGAGCAAGTTAGTAGCATGAAATGTAAGCGGAACCCACACTAGCTCTCTTTTGAAAATTAAAAATGTTAAAATTGGCATACAGATCTAAGAGCTTTTAATATGCAAAATCTTGTACTAAATTTGGGGTAAAGGAAGGGTATGCAAGTATGGAAAAGGAACTGAAAGTTTAATTAGTAATCGAAACATGAAAACACAATTGCAATGCAAAATAAATGATAAATGTTTGAGAGAAAGTCTGAATACTAAAGAAGCACAAAGAGGGAAAGATGATAGGGAATGTGGTTAGCATTACTGTAATGGCTAGGTGGAGAGCCAGAGAAGAGAAAGAGCAATTAAAGGGATCGTTTTATAAACTATATAAATATCTAACCAATGTACTGTGTACTTGACACTAATAATAAAATAATTTAAAAAAAAAAAAGAGGGAAAGGTGAGGGAGGGATCAGGGAAAGCTTTTTGAGTAGTTGCATTTGAACTAGCCCTTGAAGGAGGAGGATCTTGGCTTAGGAGGGAGTGGAGCATTGAGACTGATGGAAGAGCGTGAGTCTTGGAAATAGGGATGAGGTTGGTTTGGATATTAAAGATATTACACTGAACCTAGAGTGAGGATAGGATCAGTAAGCAGTTGACCCAAAAAAGTGGTTTGGAGTCAGGGCAAACAGGATCCACATGGTTCGATAGGAAGAACTGGGCTCTGGTTCTTGCTCTGGGAGCACATATACTGAAAAGAGAAAGAGCTGGGTTCTGGAGTCAGGCAGCCGTAAGGCCTGGTGCCTCCATTCCTTCATCTACTGTCTCTCCTTGACACATTTTTTCAAATCTCTTTTCTTCCATTTCTACATATGAAAAAATGAGATGATAATGTTTGTAATACAGACTATTTCAAGGATTAAATAAGATAATGCACATAAAAGGCACACTGCAGAGAAGGTATTAAACAATCTGAGCAAAGGAGGTAACTATTGTCTACAGAGTAAGTATAGGAGAAGACGTTAGAGGTAGGGAGATCAGCTTTTTAAAAATTAAATTTGTTTTCCAGATTTATTGATATAATTTACATATAACATTGTATAAAATTTAAGGTAAACAACATAATTTGAATCTGTATGTATTGTAATATATTGTAAAATTATCACCACAATAAGTTTAGTTTACATATCCATCACCTTACAGTTACACTTTTTTCTTATAATGAGAACTTTAAAATTTACTTGGTTAGCAACTTTCAATATACAATATAGTATTGTTAACTATAGTCATCATGCTGTATATTATAATCCCAGAACTCATTTTAGAATCTGGAAGTTATACCTTTTGACCACTTTCACCCATTTCCCCCATCCTTCACCCCTCACCTCTGGCAACCACCAATGATTCTGTTCTCTGTGCTTGTAAGTTCAGGAGATTCCATATATAAATGAGATCATACAATATTTGTCTTCTCTGTTTGACTTATTTAATTTAGCAAATGCCCTCAAAGACCATCCATGTTGTTGTAAATGGCAATATTTCCTTCTTTTTTTTACAGCTGAATAATATTCTATTGTTTGTATGTATAGATATCTCACAATTTCTCTATCCATTCATCAATTGCTGGACACTTAGGTTGCTTCCCTGTCTTGGCTATTGTAAGTAAGGCTGCAGTGAACATGGAGTATAGATATCTCTTCGAGAAAATGATTTTATTTCCTTCAGATATATACCTTGAAGTAGGATTGCTGGATCACATTGTAGTTCTATTTTTAATTTTTTGAAAAATTTCCACACTGTTTTCCATAGTGGCTGCATCAATTTACATTCCTACCGGCAGTGCACCAGGGGTCCCTTTTCTCCACATCCTCCCCAGCACTTGCTGTTTCTTGTCTGTTTGATAATAGCCATTCTGATGGATGTGAGATGATATCTCATGGTGGTTTTGATTTGTATTTCCTTGATGATTAGTGATATTGAGCACCTTTTCGGGAACCTGTTGGCCATTTTAATATCTTTTTTTTAAAAAAGTCTATTCATGTCTTTTGCCCATTTTAAATCAGATTGGTGGTGTTTTGTTTTGTTTTGTTTGCTGTTGAGTTGTAGGAGTTCTTTATATTTTTTGGATATTAACCCCTTATCAGATAAGTGGTTTGCAAATATTTACTCCCATTCCACAGATTGCCTTTTCATTTCGTTGGTCATTCCTTTTGCTGGGCAGTAGCTTTTAAGTTTGAGGTAGTCTCACTTGTTTATTTTTTATTTTTATTTTTTACATTTTATTTGTTTATTTTAATTAGCTTCAAGTATACAGATCATTGGTTAGACATCTATATAGTTCATAAAAAGATCCCCCCAATTGCTCCCACCCTCCTCTGGCCCTCCACTTTGCCAACATATGAATTCTAACTGCATTCCCTCTGCCGGGCTCTCCATCCCCATGACCATCTATTAACTACTAATTTGTACTTCTTAAACCCTTTGTTCCATTCTCCTAGTCCCCCAAACCCTTCCTCTCTGTCCCTCACCAAATTGTCTACTATATTTGTGAGTCTGTTTTTGATTAGTTTGTTCTTTTTGTTCCTTAGATTCTGCATATATTACTTGTTTATTTTTGCTTTTGTTGCTTGTGCTTTAGGTGTCGTATCAATAAATCACTGCCAAGACCAATGTCAAGGAGCAGTCTTTTCCTGCTTTCTTCTAGGAGTTTCATGGTTTCAGATCTTAATATGTATGTATGTATGTATGTATGTATGTATGTATTTATTTATTTATTGGTAATTTTGTTATAGGTGAGCTGACTTCTTTCAGTATTTCCTGTAGTGCAGGCCTCGTAGAGGAGAATTCCCTCAATTTTTGTACGTCTGGAAAGGTTTTTATTTCTCCTTCATGAAGGAGAGCTTAGCTGTATACATTATTCTAGGCTGGTAGTTCCTTTCACTTAGTTTAAATATTTGATTCCACTCCTTTCTGGCTTGTAAGGTCTGTGTTAAGAAGTCCGATGATAATCTAATGGGTTTTCCTTTATAAGTTACCATATTCTTCTCCCTGGCTGCCCTGAAAATTTTGTCTTTGTTGTTCATTTTTGATCATTTTAATATGCTATGTCTTGGTGGAGACCTTTTGGGTTGAGATAATTGGGTGTTCTGTTGACTTCTTGAATTTCAAGATCCAGCTCATTTCTTACATTTGGGAAATTCTCGTCAACTGTTTGTCTGAAAAGGCTTTCTAGTCCTTGCTCCTTTTCCTTGCCTTCGATAACGCCCATTATTCTTATGTTTCCTCTCCTTATGATATCTGATAGTTCTTGTTTTTCTCTTTCATTATTTTTTATTCTTCGGTTTCTCTCTTCTTCCTTCTGATTTCTTTCTAGATTTCTGTCTTTGACATCACCCATCATTTCTCCTCCATTCGATCAACTCTATTTCCCAAGCTTGCTATTTCATTTTCCAATCTTTCAGTGTGTGTGTTTATCTCCAGAAGATCTATTCTCTTCTTTTTGAGGGTTTCGATTTCCTTGCTTTGCTCATCTAGTTGTTTTTTCAATTCCTAAAATTGTTGATATGACTCATTTTGGATCTCATTGAGTTTTTTCAGAAGTATTGTCCTGAATTCTCTGTCATTTGAATTGCAAATTTCTATGTCTGTAAACTTATTTTCTGGAGATTTTTCTCTTTCTTTCTGAGATGCCTTATCACCTTGGTTGTTCATGATGTTTAATGGACTATTTCTCTGCCCAGGCATTAATAGAAGTGTATTTTGATTTTTTTCCCAGAAAGATTTATTATAAGAAGGTATCTCTGTAGCCTGTTGCAAAGAAGACATTTTTCTTTTGGTTTCCAGTAGGTGGCATCTGAGCCTTTTGGATCCCTGTTGTATATAAAGCCTTAATAATGCCTTACTATTTTCTTGTAGATATTTAATCACACTTGTCACTCTGTCTCAGTCCTTGCCAGTGTTAGCAACAGTTTCAGTAGCTATTCTGAGAAAAAAAGAATGAGCCTGGAGGCATCACTCTGCCCAAATTCAAATTATACTACAAAGCAACAGCAATCAAAACGGCATGGTATTGGCATAAAAATAGACACACAGACCAGTGGAACAGAATCGAGAGCCCAGAAGTAAATCCATATTTATATGAGCAAATAATTTTCAACAAAAATGACAAAAACATACAGTGGAGAAAGGAAAACCTCTTCAATAAATGGTGCTAGGAAAACTGGAAAGCCACCTGCGAAAGAATGAAACTAGACCGTTGTCTATCACCACACACCAAAATTAACTCAAAATGGATTAAGAACCGAATATAAGACCTGGAACAATAAATTGCATAGAAGAAAACTTAGGAACTAAACTCAAGGACCTGGGACTTGAAGGGGATTTTATGAATTTGACCTCGAAGGCAAGGGAGTAAAAGCTAAAATAAATGAATGGGACTGCATTAAACTAAAAAGCTTCTGCTCAGCAAAAGAAATCATCAACAAGGTAAAGAGACACCCATCCGAATGGGAAAATATATTTGCAAGCAATGCCTCCAATAAGGGCCTAATGTCCCAAATATACAATGAACTCATAGGACTCAATAACAACAAAAAAACAAATGATCCAATCAAACAATGGGCAGAGGCTCTGAACAGACACTTTTCCCTAGAGGACATACAAATGGACACCAAATATTTAAGAAGATGCTCAACATCACTAGCTATTAGGGAAATGCAAATCAAAATCACAATGAGTCACCATCTCACACCTGCTAGAATAGCTATAGTCAATAGGACAAGTAATAACTAACGTTCGAGGAGATTTGGAGAAATAGGAACCCTCATACACTGCTGGTGGGACTGCAAATTGGTACGGCCACTATGGAAGACAGTATGGAGGATCCTCAAAACACTAAAAATTGATCTACCATATGATCCAGTAATCCCTCTACTGGGTATTTACTCCAAAGACTTGAAAACCCATATCTGAAAAGATATTTGCACACCAATGTTCACAGCAGCATTATTCATGGTAGCCAGGATATGGAAGCAACCGAAGTGTCCTATGATAGATGATTGGCTAAAGAAGCTGTGGTACATATATATGATGGAATATTACTCAGCCATAAGAAGAGATGAAATACTGCCAGTTGCGACAACATGGATGGATCTCGAGATAATCATGCTAAGTGAAATAAACCAGACAGAAGTTGAAAATCACATGATATCTCTTATATGTGAGATATAAATCTAAAAGCAACAAATGAACAGGACAAACAGAGACTTATGGACATGGAATAGACTAGTGGTTACCAGAGGATAAGGTGTGGAGGGAGGCGGGAGATAAATGAGGTAAAGGGGGTCAAATATGTGGTGATGGAAAGAAATCTAACTATGGGAGGTGAACACACAGTATAAATATATATATGCCTGTTAAAGTGTACAGATGAAACTTATTGGATTTTGTTAATATCACCATAAAAATAAATTAATAAAAAATATATACACATTTTTAAATGATTAAAATGTGGTCTAACTACTCTATTAAATTGGGGATTATTAAAAGTCGACAATAAACAAACAAACAAACAAACAGACTAGTGGTTACCAGAGGGAAGGGGGAGGGAGGAGAGAGGTAGATGGGGTAAAAGGAGTCAAATATGTGGTGACATTAAAGAATTAAAAATAAATTTAAAAAGTATAAAAATATATCTAATACATCACTTTCATTCTTTCTTTAATTGAAACACTTCAAATATTGTTATGTTTTTCATTATTCTGAGATCCTTAAAACTGGTCTCCCCATTTGGAGTTCAATCTTCTCTTCACCAGGCCAATTCCTAATTATACTTTAGGTCCTCACTTAAACATAAATTTCTTACAGAAAGCCTTTGATAATCCCTCAGACTAGATTGGGTTCCTCCTCTTGATCATGATCATAATATACTATCCTTCTCCTTTGTACCACTTGTAAATGGTATTATTAAATAATCATGTGTATGTAGATATCTACATACATAAATACACACGTTTATTCCCTTTCTTGCCAAATCGTTTACTCTGTGAAGACAGAGCCATATCTACATTATTCAACACTGTCCTCCCATTGCTTACTGCACTGCCTAGTACATAGTAGGTTCTCAGAAGTTATTTGTTAAATAGAATGCATATAAAATAAAACATATATTTTAATTGAAAAATATGTTTGTGTGTATTTATATATAATATTTTAAACCTAATTTCCTTTTCTGTTCCAGGATCACATCTAGGGTATCACATTGCATTACATTACATTAAGTTGTTGTGTCTTCTTAGGCTCTTCCTAGCTCTGATGATGTATTTCAAACTTTGTTTTTTGATGTCTGACAGTTTTAAGGAGTATGGTAAAGTATATAATAAGGTTTCCCTTTACTGGAATTCAAAGTTTTTCTCATGATTAGACTGGCGTTATGGGTTTACAGGAGAAAGGCCACAGAGGTAAAGACCCGTTTTCAAAACATCATGACAAGGTTACCTACTGTCAACATGACATCACTGTTGACATTGACCTTGATCACCTGGATGTAGTGTTGGTCAGATTTCTCTTCTACGAAGTTTCGTTTCTCCCACTTTCCATACTCTTTAGAAGGAAGTCACAGCACAGCTCATAATTAATGAGTGGGGAGTTATGATCCCCCTTATTCTTACAACATTTTTAACATTTTTAAGTGCATTATTTCAAGTTTTTGAAGAATAATGATCAAACTTATCTCTTTATAGGGTCTGTATCAGGAACGCCCCCAATCTTAACAGCTATGTTTCATCTCCTTAAAGGCTGGAGATCAACAAATGAAAGTGGTACAGACAGCAAAATATCTGAGCTGACTAGGAGAAAGGAGGAATGCCGCTGCCTACACTTTTCCCATCTCCGATGGAAATCCAAAAAACTAAGAGTCAAATATAACCGTTGTAATCACTATACAGTTCTGAACAAGAGTTTGAGACTGACAGAATCTAATTAAGACAGTCTTCCTGGATTTGAAGCTAAGCACTACCATTTTCTGGCCTTTATGATCCTGACAAATCTTTAACCTAATACTCAGTTTCTCCAATGACAAAATGGGTACAATGTCAATATCTACCTAATGGGGTGGTTGAAATTATTTCAGGAGACAAAAAACATAAAGCCTTTTGTACTTAATAAACAAACAATGCAGTGGGGATATTTGTTAATATTAAGTAGATGTATCCTTCCTGCTTACAAATCGTGTTACCTTCTCATTCTCTTCATGTCATTGGCATGCCTTCATGGGGTTGTGGGTACTATCTTGAACACAGCTTAGCTTCAGATCTTATCAAAGTAATCTTGAGAACCATGTTTTGTTGAATGAGAAGAGTTTTCTTAATTCTAAAAGCCTTCCTTTACATATTCACAGCAAAGCTTGGATGTCGTATTTTTATAAGTCAAAGTGTGGAGAGAATGGTTCTATGATATAAAGGCAGTTCCTGTGAGATGGGAAAGGAGGGAGAAGGAATTAGGAAAGGGGATGAGAGAAGAGGAACAGAGATTCAGACTGATGAAGATGCTTCTGGGTCTGTAAGAGACAGGTCCCTCATGTCTTGGTCTGGGGTGATGAGTAAGATATTAGTTTAAAAGCTGAGGCAGCTTGAGAAAGAATTTGAGACTGTCTAGGGTACGCTCTGCTTCTCCCCATTGGCGCTCTCCCAGCCTTGCTTTGGTAGGATGAAGGGAATAGAAAGGAGGGCTCCAGAGAGCATTCAGCTGGTCCTTCTTGTGGCATGGAGGATTTCCTGAGAGATCCCATGAATGATGCAGAAAAGCGCTAAGAATTAAGAGTCACTGTGACTGTCCAAGGTCCATCACATATGGGCATGTTTAGAGGAGTGCTAGGTCAGAGGCTGCATGGAGGACAGCCCAGAGTTGGGAGCCAGAGGCAAGCAGAACTGAGCCTCACAAGTACTTGTGGACGGTTAGCAGTGGGACCCAGTTAGAAGGAGTTGCTATTTTCTGGGAGCAACTCCCCTGCCAAAAGTTTCTCAGAGGACAAACCATTACTGACAACAGCATCCACTGGGACAGAAGTCTGTGCCCAAAAAAGAGATGAGAAAAACTACTCCTCAGCCAGGGGTCAGCAGGAGGCAGCAGAGGACAAGAGATTACAGGCGCCTACCCTGGCTGGCAGGACAACTAAAGATGCCTTCTTAGACCCATCCTGGGAAGTGGGGATTCAAGGGACAGACAAAGAAAGGGGGAAGAGGGCCCAACGTTGAGTTTGAATTGACTGAATATTTACCCGAAAGACTTGAATTTTAAATAGGAAGAAACTATCCAAGAATCCTTTTCTTCATATCTGTACCATTTTTTTTAGCCTATTTTTAATTTTCTTATTTACCTGTTTTCCTTTTTCAACTCTTTTTAAATTTTTAAACTTCTTTTTCCAGTTATCTTGTTTTGGGATTTTATAAGCTTCGAGAAGCTTGAGCTCCTTTTGCCTATTTCCAAACCATTGGATGAATATCACATTTTAATTAAAAAATCCTGTCAATATCTTTAGCCAAAAAAAAAAAAATCCTTCATTCATAAACTTTCATTGATAGTTTTACCTTTAAAGATTATTAATATTGTCTTAATAAGATGTTTGAATTTCCTAAGATTTACTTCCTATTTTGAGCAAAGCCATTCAAGTGCTTTGTGTCTTCGATGAAGCAGATCTTTTTAAAAAAGTACCAAATGTGAGAACATATAAAGAGAAACATAATTAATAGTTTTTTATCATTTGCCTCCAAAAGGAATATTAGCGGTTTATGGGGTGTAACTCACACATTCAGATAATCCTGGTTTCACTCTACTACTGTCTCCTTTTTCTTCCATGGAATTGTGGCTTTCCTTTTGACCCTACTGTTTATGAGTTGGTTTTTTATATTCATAGATTGGAGTTAGCTTTGCTTTGGCACATAGCCTCAGTTATGTAACTCCTAATTAGTTTATGGTGGCTTTAAACTGTCTACAAATTCTGAGACTTCCCTTTTTTCAAAAGGAAGAGTCTAATTCCCCTCCCTTCAGTAAGAGCTGGACTAGTGATTCATTTCTAAAGAACAGAATGCGCTAGCGGAGACAAAGTGTAACTTCTGAGACCAGGTTGTAAAGGGCACTAAGGCGTTTGCTCTCCTAGATGCCTCGCCTTGGAGAAGACAACCACTATGCCGTCAGGACACTCAGCAGTATGGAGAAATCTATGTGGCGAGGAAGCTCCAGCATCAGGAGGGGGATGCAACCACAAGTGGGTCCTTCCAGTTCCAGTCAAGCCTTCGGAAAACTGCAGCTCCGGCTGACCTCTCTACTACAGCCTCACGAGCAATTGGAGCCAGAACGACCTAGAATTACCCGGGTACTCCTGAATTCTCAACTCACAGAAATTGTGTGAGATGATGTTTATTGTTTTAAGATGCTGAGATTAAGGGTAATTCATTTTTCAGCAACAGATTAATAACTAGCTTTCTCACAAAATACATTCCAGTACATATAAAAGGACTAGAAAAAAATGTGGGTAAATTGGCCTTCTCATATCATCATTACGACAGCCTTGGGTGTGAATGGCACAGAGGCGAAATAGTATGGCCTGGTGAAATGCTCTTTTTTTGGCAGTTGCTACAGTTAACTGGTGTTTGTATGTGGCTTGGCTTATTTGTGGTTGACTTACACACGAGGTAAAAATTATGCTGATTCAACAAGGGTGACTTAATCAATTACACGAAGGTGTGGCTTTTGGCTCAGACAGTTTTCCAAAAATTTTTAGTCAAAATAAATATCTGCTCTGCTTTATATTCCCCAAAACTCATCCTAGACAAATAATAACAATTTAAAACAATAAGCAAACAATAACAAAGAAACCTAAGAACATCTTTACATCATTTGATTCACGCACTTATTTAGGAGATGAAGGCCGAAAATAAGTTTAAAGTTACAAATACCAATGTTTTCCAGTTTTAAATCTAAATAGTCACAAGTGTTTTAGGTATTGTGAAAGGGTCAAGTTGGTTTGTAGTAGGTTACCAACTTTTTTTTTTTCTCTCTCTTCAAGTTGTCTTTTCTTCTTCAGGACTCATTTCTAAACTTACCTTTTTCGTTATAAAACATTTATTGTTCTATTGATCAGCCTCTGTCTTCGTGAATAGGGTCCCACAAGGATTTCAGAGTTCCCTTCTCAGGGACAATCTGGTGCTGAGAAAACCCATGCTAAGCTCCAAGATGCTTGCTGTCAACTGGGCTCAGATTGCGGTGAGTGGCACCCCAAGCACCTTCCTGAACTGCAGTCTTCTAAGAACTGTATGCAATGCTAGAAGCACCAGTGATAAAGTCTCTCTCTGTCTCTTTCTCTCTCTCAGGAGTTTATTTGAGCCCAAACTGATGACAGTTGCCAGGGAGCAAGATTTCAAATACTCTTATAAAGTCTAAGTTTTATTTCAAATTAACTCACTGTATCCAGGGGAAAAATTACCATTAAGAGGCACTCAAATCCACAAGTCTTTCCCCACACTTTGAGGGATTAGAAACAAATGAAAAGTAGGTTAAATTTGGACTTTGGCTTTTTGTTTTCACTCCTGTCAGCTCCAGTTCATAATGTGTTAAAGAGCAGAGTTTGTGTCCTGGCGTTCTCCCTGGAGTCTTCCATTCCAGGTCCCTCACCAGCAAAATACTGTAGTAACCCCCAAATGTCTGGTGGGACGATGCTGAGCATTCAAACAGACTGCCTCTCTTCTAGGCTAGGAGAAAGTCTGAAATGAACTGCTATATTTTACAGATTGACTTTCTGTTGTTTTTTAATTTAGGAGGTAGGCTCAACATTACAGAAAGACGCTTGTGCTAGTGTTACTGTAATAAGTTTGAGGCTGAATACAAAAAGCTCTCTATGTGATTGTGTACCAGTAGCATCCCTTTTGGTTTTAGCTCTTGGTCCAGAAGAGAGCAAGAACTTATTCATTACATCAACAGAAAGCTTTACTTTTTAAAAATGAAGCTGAATAATGTAATTAGTTGTCTTTTTTCCAACATTGCTCTAAAGCTTGAATATTGTAATATTAAAAATAAATATTGGTTAAGAGGAGGATAACAGAAGATGGCATCTTGCCCCTACCTAACTCTAAAGTTACTTTTATAAAGTTATTCTTCCCATAAGGTGGTGCCCTAGGAAAACAAGGCTATATTTTTACTATGATAAAAAGTGTGTCCAAATAACTATAAACAAACATGATGACACCGATAATAATGTACTTGGAAATTAACTGTTAAACAGATACCTGTACTTAACTATCCAACAAAATATGTCCTAAAACCAGTTTGGTTTCTCAGTCATAATGACAAATGACGTCGATGACCAAATACCATTAATCTCATACTAGTACAAGGAATGGTAATTTTGTCTTGAATTGTATTTGTAGTGTCATAGTTTATTTAAATATTACATAGCTGCTGTCTACCTCATAAAATTCAAACAACTTTTGGGCTTTTTTCCTCCCTCTACTTCTTCCTAGAAGTCAATAAGACACCCTCTGTTCAGAATAGGTCAGATCTAATTATCGGTCACTTCAGAAAGGCTACTGTAAACAACTGAGATTTTACTGAAAAGATTCTGTAATACTATTTTTAGATAAGTCTTTCATATTAAGAATACTGTTTCATGGGTGGCAGGGTACTGCTACTTGCTGTAAAGATTTGTTTCAGCATCGTGACCATGTATAACACACTCTGCCCTATCTCCTGCAGATGCCCCCACCAATATTGGTCAGTCTGGAACTTTTGACACTCATCACAGCCCTTCTGATCTCTGCAGTTACGCAGTCCTCCCATCAAGAGGCTTGCCTTTCCATATGCCACAAGACAGAACGGAGAGAGGAGAGACTGATGGAGTGTGAGTGCAATCCTGGCTCTTCCACCCTCTCCCGTCACTAACCTCTGAACCTCAGTTTTCCATTCATCAAACACTTAATAATGACAGTGCTTATGTCCTCTGCTGCTGTGAAGATTAAAGGAGATAATAAATATCGAATGTTGGTAACAGTGCCCTGCACACAGAAAACCCTCAACGAATGCTGGCTGTTACTATTACTGTTTAAGCTGCAGAGACATGGGACATACAAATGTGGAAAATCAGATCGGAAACTAATGGCAAACACCTAATGGCAAACAAACTAAGGACAAACAACTGCTGTTTTAAAATCTGATTTAGACAGTCTGTATTCTAAAACACATACACACACAAAATCTGTACCAATTAAATACAATAAAGTTGAAAGGGGATATAAATTACAGTTTTTCTTTCTTAAAAACAGACAATAGTAAAATACTACAGTCAGCTCACTATACACAAAAATCATGAACAGCAGCTTTTCATTAAAATCTCCAATATCTTATTCATTTACTGATGCTAAGAACTTAAAGAAAAAAGGTACAGCAGGCTGTACACATTCTCTCGCTCTCACAACACGTTTATTGCTGTACATCTACACCAATTTGTACAGGCATCTACAGAATAGGTACATAAAGTACCTTTGTAAAAATTTCTGCACACATAATCCTTCAACGTCTCCACTGATAGGAGAATTTTACAAATGAAGACATGGACAGCAGGGTCATCTGTATTTAATCATCTCCTGCAAACATGGTGAACTGGGTACTCGTGAACTTTATAGCTCAATGCATCTCTTCAGCATTTCCCAGAATTAAGTAAAACAGCAACAGCAAAACCACACCACAATGAAGCCCACCAATCCAAAACAAAACCACACAAAAAAACAAAAATCAACACCCGCTTCCCACCCCAATCCAACTCTTGATATTCCTTGTTTTTACAGTAATACTGCTTTCCACACTCTACCAGCCTTACTGGGCTGAACTAAGGTATGAGAACAGCTGGAGGCAGGGCCCCCATAATTGTCAACTATTATAATACAATGTCAAGTCAGCAGGTGGTGGGCTAGGTGGAAGACCAAAGAATATAGCTGTGAAATTTTTCAGTGTGCTTATGAAACAGAGGACAGAACGGCAGCATGTGTCCTGGTAGCCAAGGGGAGTATGGCACCACACTTGCAGTCAAATTGTATGTACACATAAAACAAGAGTGGACAGCAAAATTGTTCAGTCGTGTGTAAGTTCTTTGGTTATAAAGAACGGCATTCTGTAACTTTTTCTGCAAAGAGGGATTTGCGACCTCATTCTTAGGCAATCAAGTCTTTTTCATCTGCTCGTGTATGTGGGATTGCCCAAATTGCTTTGTAACAAAGTCCAGTACCTTATGATTTTCTATAAACCACTTTTATCTGCATTTAAGTGTGCAGTCTGTTTGTCTCTGAACAGACATACTATAGATACACATTTCATATACATAATATATATTATTTATAAAAAAAAAAAATTAAGAGTATTGACTCCAGATTCTACAGTAAGAACGGATTAGAATTGTACAAGAATGAGTCTGTTTGAATCTGTGGAGGTTTCTACACAGTGGGGTGTGTAGTAAGTGCAAACAAAAATACTGCCACTTAATTAATCCAGGGTTTTCAGTTCTCTGGCTTTCTGGAAAAAGCAGAAACTGTCGATTCACCCAGGCGACAAAGCACCGCTGATTCTTCCCTCTCAGGAGGGAATAGAAGGTGGCCTAGGAAGCACATGGCTTCTCCACGCTGGTCTGAGGTCCTGCTGGGCCGCAGCATGTTTTAAAGATGAGGCTGGTGCTTTTTCAAGAGGACCTGGGACGAAGACGCTGTGGCCTATGGAGGAAGTGCTCGCTGTCTTTCACCGAGGAATCGAGGTCCTGTTCCCCTGGAATGCAGAGGTTGGTAAGTTTGAGCTCTTGTCCTCTCTCCCTTCCCCACCCACAGGGACTCTTCCTAAAGGGACCCACGGGATCCAGTTTATCATGGAATCCAGTTATAGAATTTATACTATCTAAGGGAGAAACCTAGCCCCACGGTAAAGCTTCTAAGAAAGTAATGGACAGCAAAGCCCAGAGTTAAAGTAGAAAACTGTTACTTCTGGGTTTACATGCTGTGGTATCAGGGTAAGAACAAAAGTCAAACTTAAGTACTTTAAAAGTTTTCAAACTGTAACAGTGTCAGAACAACTTATTAAGACCAAAATAAAAATACTAAGACATTTAAAAAGGAAAAAAATCACCATAATCTCACATTACCATAATACAAAAAATATTTTTGTGAATTCCACTTTTAAACCAAGATCTTTGGCAGGGACACAGCATTCTGGAGACTTTCAAAAGCAAAATCCAGGCATTCTTTCTGTTTGTTGGGTTCTAAATAACGTAGGCAATGAAATGAGGCGGGGCGGGGGGGGGGGGGTTGTTGCCCCTCTTCCCTCTTCTATGGGCTGTGAGCCTCACGGTATAGCCCTCAGACACCCTGCCTCATATTACTTCAGTGGAGGGGTTTGTGAAAACCTTATCCCCTCTGATCTGCCCCAAGTGAAGCAAAATCTCAGGTGTGGAGAGTAGTGACTCCTGGGACTCTGAATTTTTAAGAGGCACCCTCTCCCGACACCCCCCAGGAGTTTATCACACATTTAGGTTGAGAAGCACAGTTACAGGATGAACTTCTTCAGTAAAACAGAGAGACTGAATGGCACCAGGATTACTTTATCCTTCACCAAGCAACTAGCTTATCCTTCACCAAGCCACTTTCTTGTTTGGTCAGCTCTGTTTTGCTAAAGCGCTGGCACTCCTAAACCCCTTACACAGCTGTGCTTGGGGTGTGGGACCAAAACAGTGACCTTTAATAGGAAGAAACGGTGGCACTCAGGAGCAGAGCACTCAGAAAAGGATACTCTCTTATTTATATATTTCACTATTTTCCTTATGAATATTAGCAAAAATCCATTCTGTTCTAATATGAAAATTAAACATGATAATAAACCAGCTTGGGTAACTTTAAAAGCCCAAATGTCAATTGCTTAAAGAATTCACCTATACTTCCCCAAAGCACCTTTTATCCTATGGGCACCTAATGACTGTATTTTATCAATTCTATAATACATGTTGTTTCCCCCCATATTTTAACACCTCTGAAATTGAGTTGTGTCTTACAATTGCTGCTATGATATAGTTTAATTGGAAGTATTTTTTCTTAATGATAAATAGAATAATGTGTGTGTAATAAGCAAAGAAATCAATGATTTGATGAAATATGGTAGATGCTACCAGAATACCTTGGGATAGCCATCTCAGGGAATGATTATGAGACTGACTGATCCTTACCCACGTGAATGTTTAATTCAACACAATCATTTTCTAGTTCAAAAAGCCACTGCTCCTATGTATTTCATAGTTCGACTCTGAAACTCTGCAAGCAGACTTGCAGACTTGTTCCCCCAGAGCCTGCCAGCCGGGCAGCATGTGAGCTTGCACCCCCAGGTGGGCCCATCTTCCCTGACAGAAACATCTGAATGAATCTCTCCTACTAAACCACTGGCTTACAGGGCTTCTGGGGGTTGGTACACAATTAGGCGAGTTCACTGACAGCACAGAACCCAAAGGAATGCCTCTGGACTTTATTACCTGGTCATTCTCTCCCGAGGAATGCATCTGGCCAGTGTCCTGTGGCCCATCTGAGACCCTCTTACTGTCCGTTTTATTTGGTAGGTTCTTCCTACTTGGAATCTCTTCAGCAGAAGAATCTGTCAAACCATCAAAATCTTTCCCATCTGACACACCCATAAACTCTGTGAAAGAATGGTCCTCAAGGACATTTGTGGTGTGCTCTACGGTCACTCCCCTGGGGCAGAATTCTCTGGCTGGTTGGCCACTTCTACTGGAGCAGGTATCTTGTTCTGAACATGAGCCAGTCCTACAGAATGGTTTGGAGTTTTTCCCAGAGATGCTTTGGGTTGATGGGCTACCTTTGGCTAAGGCACTGTTTTCCTTGAGTGGCACCATAATCATCTTATCCTTTACCAAGCCTCTTTCTAATTCTGTCAACTCTTTGTTTGAGGACAGTCTGAAATCATGCACGAGTGATGGTCCAGAATGCTCACTAGGGTCTGCATCTTTCATCTGAATGGCTAGCTGATCTGAACTGTCACTAGAGGGAACTGTCATGTCAGACAGAGTGGCATTGGAGGCACTGTGGGAAAAGTAGCCACTGGTAATACTGCTGGTGGTAGGGCTACGGGACACTTCTTTCTCCAAGACCCTTGAGTTCGTCAAATCTACTTTAGATGAAAACCACTCTCTGTTCTCCAAGCTGGCATTGTAAACACTGAAGTCAGCAAACTCCACAGGTACATAAGGCTGTGAATCTATCAGTTTCCTGTTAAGAGTTTCCAGATCACTTTCTTCTTCCTCCGAGTCCTATAGAAATGGAGCAAAAGTCAGCCATTAGCTCTTAATAGCAACTGTATTGTTGAGACATGTTTTAAATACTTTACTATTAAAGGTGTTCACATGTTTGGTGTTTTTTTGTTTTTTTTTTTTAATGCTGAGTTTGGTTAAATCTTGTCACCCATTGTGGACACAAGTACATTATTCTCAGATATCTGTGAACAAAAACCTATTATCACCTAATATGAAGGAGATTTATTTCTTCTGTGCTCACTCAATGCTAATTAGAAACCTTTCCTCTCCTGATTTAAGAGAAAGGATTGAACAAAGTGCAGTGGACTTAATTAGCTACTCATGATTGGTTTTCAGTTGTGATGTTGTCCTTTCTCTAATTAAATGAGTAGATAGCCAGAAGCAGAGAGGAACTGCTGCTTTACTTGTTCTTACAATCCTCACCTTGGGGAGTAAAGTGCAGATAAGTAAGGTGATTTGTGAAAAGTCTCTGAGCTATTTTATGGGAGATAGGGCAGTAAAATAAGACCCCAACAGCAAAACGCCTAAGAACACAATTTCAACACCCATTCACAGTATTATACTAAATATCTGAAAGGAGGTAAAATACTAATAGACTGACAATTACCTTTGAGGGGTTTTGAGAAGCTTAGATGGAGGATTTGGCCAGAAGGTAAGGAAGGTAAGATTTAAATATAAATTTCCTTTGTCAAATAGCTTTAGAGTTCTTTTTATAAACACTAGTAAATATGCAAAAGTGGGTGTTATTAACTCTCAATCTCTCTCCCCAATGAAAGATTCTTTGATATTTTTGTGGAAAACAGTGTAAAACATATGAGTATTTTATTTCCAAATAAAAATAAATGGTATTACTATCTAGTCATTTCTAATTAACCTAACAAACATCTGATGACACTGCAAATATTCCTTTTCTCTTTTAAAATATGACTTTCACTCGACAAATATTCATCAAGCACCTACCACATGCCAGCTATTGTCTTAAGAACTGGGAACACTGATGGTGGGCATAAACAGGCATGGTCCCTGCGCCCAGGGAGTTAGGACTTTAGGCCCTTGTTCTTAGGACAATCCTGGACACAGCATGGGTGGAAATTTCATTCAGTATAACAACAAGGTAACTGTAAAGATCTGGAACCAAAATATCAACCTTACTCATCAAAGAGCAGGAGGAGGTGTAAGGTTGGGAAGAGAGAGGATGGGGAGGGAGACCATGCCGCACAAATAGCAGTTCACAAATGAACATAAATTTCATCTACTTACTTTTACAGTAATATTTTCTTTTGCATCTCATAAGATGCTAAATATATAAAAACAGCTTGATACTCTTCAATCCTTCTTAGTTTTAAAAATAACTTAATATAAATTATTTAAAAGTATCAGCAGTCTTAATTCCTTGGCTATTAATGAAAGGTGAATATCGATTATCAGTGATAAAGTTCCATAAATCAGCAAAACAAAATTTTTGGCAACACTAATCTCTTGCCATTCTATCTTTAGCTTTATTCTAAATTAAGTGGCACCTCTAAAAAGGGGTGAGGTAGAATATTCTATCCCTAGGGTTGGAGGAATGTATGCAAAGAAGCAAAGATTAGACAGAATTATCTGAATCAGCAACCTCTATCTATACATTCTAGATTCTCTGCTTGACTTGTTTAGACACAAAATTCAATTTCAACTGTCTGTATATCTTATATTTCCCTGTGGTTTAACCTGCCAAAGAAACATAATTCCTCAAGCCCAAGAGTCCCTGATGCAATGAAATACTAAAAAGTTCATTTATACAAGGAAAAGCAAATTTGAAGATCAGAATTAGTACTTTGGGGCCCTTTATATGCCTGAAGTTATGTCTTCTAAAGACTGAGGAAAAGCTTGTCATTCAAAATATAATGGTGCTGAATCAAATATTCCATCATGAGTATAATATGTAGAAATAGGTATACATTTATCAAATTCGCAAAGACAAAAAATTATTCCTAAATGATCAAAATTACCTTTGTACCTCTGAAGAGTACAAAACCCTCTAGACATTTAGATTAAATAGAGATGAGTACATAGTTATGCACTTGGAGCGGGGGTGAGCATGGGATAGTGACCCAAAGGGCTAAAGCAGCAGGGATAACTAATTTCAGAAAAAAGAAAACTGAGTGTAGACGAAATATTTTCCAACATGTAAAAGGAGACTAAAAGTTTGTCAAGTTATTGCCTTCAAGAAAAAAAAAAAAAAAAGCTCTTACTTGGTTTAAGCTATATGTTAAAGGAATTCGGTTAGATTTTTTTATTCCAGAAATATTTATCATTGTATCTTAAAAAAGACTAAACTAAGCACCTTCCTACTGTGTCTTAAGGACAAAAAGAACGAAAACCCTACTTAAAACTAGAGCACGAAGTCAAGTTCTAAAGCTTCTCTCTAGCTACAGTCTTCAGGAATTTAGTTTTGCAATTTTACTTTTTGCAGCTGATATTTACCTATAGATAAAACACCTTGATTTTAAGAAGGGATCAAAACCTACATTAAAACAGTGACTCTCGGCAAAGAGTTTCATTTGATGAAAGTCATTTTCACTCCCACTATAGCCACGTCTGTGTCGTCCAGCAGAGAGAAGGACTGTAGCATCTGAGGGCCCCAGTACTTCTGTCCATGGTGCTAAGGGGAGGGCAGCCCCTTTCAGAAACCGCAACAGGTGACTGAAACTGCATTATTTCTGGGAGCACTTGGGATCACTGGGGTCAGCCCAATTTGCTGAGGATGGTGAGCCTTTGTTCTTACACTCTCATTAACTGTGTGACCCTGGGCAAATCGCTCAGCAAGTCTTTCAACAAGTCAGCCCCCACAGGGTCATCCAGTTGTCTCTTAATGGTGTGTTCTACCAAACTGTATTGTTAAAATGGGAAAAATAAACCATATGCTGTCTATGTAAGACCTAAAAGACAGAGAGAAATGCTTTTCTTTCTGCTCTTCTCTCTGCTTCATGGCTTAAAAACACCCCAGAGGCCTATCATTGCCTTTATCTTATTCATACAAGACATGAAGTACATTTCTGTATCTTCCCAAATTGATCAGACAAAAAAATACTTTAAGAACCAAGTATATCTATATCTACTATATTTTATGTGAAATTACAGGTTACTTTGGTAATTAGATGAGCTAAAAAATAAAAGGAACAATGTCTCAACATTGCTCCTCAAAAATGATTTCAAACTCCCTTGATCAGACTGAACCAATGATTCACACTTTAATTTTTCGAGTGGAAAAGGAAAGAAAGTGAATTAGGAACAAAAGAATAAATGAGTTTATATCCATTTATAAGGGGAGAAATAAAATTAAAGCTTCTCAAAGAGACACTAGAACCTCAGATCATGCATGTAATACCCTTAAAATCTATCAAAACACTCTGGAAAAGCTGCTATCTGAAATTAATTAAACAGTGCAATGGCTTTAGAGATGAAGAGTGCTCAGTGAGCCAGGCACCTAAGGAAAGTAGAGGCTGAACTCTCAAATAAGTCCCCAGCAAGAAAAATGGCACCATCAAACCCTACTTAGTGAAATTTATGGTGTTTCCCATCACATGGAGTCTAACTGCTGCTCGAGACTTCCTGGGTCAAGAGAAGCTAGTTCTGCCTTACCCTCTGCTTGCTAGAAGTCCTGAGATAGGTTTTATTTAAAAAGTATAGAAAATAGCTCTTGGGCAAACTCTGTGAACAGTGAAACTATCTCCTGGGCAGCCCCCACAGGGTCATCCAGTTGTCTCTTAATGGTGTGTTCTACCAAACTATATTGTTAAAATGAGTTTACATTTCATGCCTGCACACCATGGAGGTAAGTGCCATGTCAACAAACAGATCCAATCAGCCATAAAGAATCTGAGGGTAATAAACTAGCCACTTGGCCTTTCTAGCCCATGAGGCAGCCTTCATTAATTAAGCGGGTGGGGGTCAAGTAAGTGACTGACAGCTCAGTAGGATTCGGAGGGATGGAAGAGCCTGTTGATGTGTATCCTATTCTCCAGCAGGAACTAGGTTGGGGGCTTCGGGCTAGAGGGACAGAGAGAACAAGAGGCAAAGGCAGGAGAGAGGGACAGAGCGTTGAAGGGGAAAATGGTGCCTTTTCTTCTTCCCTCAGTGCACAGGATGAATGAGAAGGTCACGTCCAAAGATTTGTTAGCATTCAAAGCATGCAGCAGAGTGGCCAACTGCACAGCCAGATTAAGCTCTAGTTAGTTTCACATGTTGTGCATTTGCAGCATACTCTAATTGTTAAAGCAGCGGTCCCCAATCTTTTTGGCACCAGGGACCAGGTGTTCTTATGAGATTGTAATCCCTGATGATCTGAAGTGGAGCTGAGGCAGTAATGCTAGCGCTGGGGAGTGGATGCAAATACAGATGAAGCTTTGCTCACTCCCCTGCCGCCCACCTCTTCCTGCTGTGTGGCCCCATTCCTAATGGGCAATGGACTGGTACCAGTCTGTGGCCCGGGGGTTAGAGCCCCATGTTAAAGGACCTCGCACTAATGAGCCTCTTAAATGGATCTGACATGGTGTAGCTGGGAAAGGAAACTTCCCACTCTGTGCGCAGAGTAGTCAGCAGGCAGACATCAACATCAAGCGGCCCCCTCTTGCTCCAAGCACCTTTACTTTTTCAGATTCTAGGAAAAGCCACACAAGAGCGAAAGCCTAGATGCAAAATTAGAGAATTCTTTCTAGGTCTGAGAATACAATTGAGGTTATTATTTATAATTCAAAGTGCCCAGTATACAGTGTTTTAAAAATAATTTCTCATATTTGTAATTTGAAAACCAAGTGCTGAGGAATGAAATTTTACAGGTAGCGATTCAACCTACCTGTGGTAAAATATAGATAAGCCAGTCTAAAAGTGAGACTGACACCAAGGGATTTGGAAGCTATTTGGTGAGCAAATTAAAAAAAGCTACCCGAGATGTAGAGATGATGATGGTGGGCGATGACAGACTATAGTGTGGCTACGAACTACAGAACAATCTTGGCAATAGCATCAGGTAACATGAAAAAAGCTTTCAAACATGCCCACAGCTAAATGCATGGTTACTTACTCCAAGTAAGTGTAATTCCTCTAGGTAGATTAACTTCAGAATCTGGCCAATATGTACAGGCACATCAGAAAGATTCAATATTAGTTAAGGTGATATCTTTGTTACACTCTTTATAAAAACTAGAATCAGGAAAAGTGCCTTTCCCCCCTTTTCTATTTATACTAAGCAAAAAATAAAATCAAACAGAATGAACACTTAGGAAAAAATCACAGGCCATGGCCACATTCATGCAAAATTTCATTACCGATGGTCACATATCTTTTAAAAAGTGAAGACCCAATACATATCTTAATTTTTTCTAAAGTATCTGGATGATTGTGAAAGGGCCTTAAACCCACCACCAGGCAATATGACAGAAATGGTTCCAGAACTTACAATCTTCTTCTCACGTTTGCTATTGTGTTCTACTGGCATGCTGCTGCCATTGCTTCCTGAGGGTACAATGCAGCCAGGGTTATGTGCCTGAGATGGAGGCATGCTCTGCAAAGGTTAAGACACACAGATGCATCACACACAGAAGACGATGACAGCCGAAATACACGTTAAGTATGTGCAAGTTAGAAAAGCAATGCAAACATTTTTATTACATGTGAGTAGTGCAACAAATAATTTTACAGGCTGGTGTTAAACTATTGATGAAATCTGACAAGACTACACAGCTTCTATGGCAAATAGCATAATTGGTTTTATTAAATTAAAAAAAAGCTTTTAATATTTTCAAAACACCTCAGGAACATCTCTTTCTCACTTGAAAGATAAAAAATACCTTGAAAAGCCATAATCACAAAGAAAACAACGGCATTAATAACAAATTAAAAAGAAAATTCCACTATGACTCTGCGCTTGAGAAAGAGGTATTCCAGAACAGGATCCATGGAATGATAACCAATACATGTTTACATGCGGCATCTACCTTGTTAGTGCAAACTGTTACTTCTCCATAGGCAATACAATTCCGACTAGCCAAGTATTTACCTCCTGGCTTAGAAGAGGTCTTGTTTCAAGAGCTATCCTTTTCTTATGTTCCTCTTTTACAGGCATTAGGGGCTTGAAAAACTTTGGTGGCTGAGGAGAGAATGCTTTAAAAGGGCTGACTGTTAAGGCATGAGGATTCTCTGATGTACAACCTGAAGAAGACAAAAAGGCATGGGTTTATAGGTACAGAGTACTTTAACCAACACGCAGGAAGTGAGGTAAATAACCTAGCCACAGAAATATCTGGTATAACAAAGAAATTAATAGGCCAGTACTTGGCTAAGCATTAAAACGGAGGTAGGCAAGAATGGAGATTATACCTACAAAGTCACGAAGAGTCACTAAAGAAATTAGAAAAACCAAATCTGCTCTTTTCAAGATCCAACTTAAGAGCCACTTACCAGACCAATTTTGACTCATGCTGATTTTGTTTCTCTGAATTCTCAGAGACCTTATTACCAGCATGTACATCTTGGCACATTATCATTTAATATCTTATTTTCTATGTATCTCATTTGCAGTTAGATTTTAAGATCGATAATGGTGGCTTTTCTATCTTTTACTGCACATAGCAAGTAGAGGTTCAATAAATAATGAATGTGTACTGTATAAATTTTCTTGCAAGCTCCCTTTTCCCTCAAGTCACCCTGCTCCATGTGACTAAAGAAGGATAATTCTTCTCTGCTTTTACTCTTTCTTATATTTTTGGGCCTCTTTTCCTCTTTCTATATCCCTTCCCCTGCCCCTTCCCCAGTTCACTGGTAAATGGTACTTAGTAAAATGTAAGATTAATAGCACCGACTTACATATTCAAAGAATGCTGTTCCCGTCAGGGCACTGAAAGATTATACAGTTAGGTAATAATGCTGGTACTAATCAAATGCATTTCTGGTATCCTTTTAAAAATTGCTTTAGGAATCAGGGATGTGTTCTCTTAAAAAATCCTTTGAGTACAAAAACATGACAGAGGTGGATATTCTTTTGGTAAAGAATGAAATCTAAACATAATGCGATGATTTGTGTGTGTTTCAAAACTGACTTCCGACTCAAGAAATGATGTATGAAAAATGATTTGAATAGTCGAAAGTGTTACACAAAAGGCCTATTATTACATTATTTGGGTGATACATTGGATACAAGGCAAAAAGAAATTAAATAAATGAACATGATATGTTCTAGTCAAGAAGATGGTTTTGGATCACCTAGCAAACTAGAATTTCAGCTTATCTTATCATATGCTATCTGTAAACGAATTTTCCCCCATGCTTTTCCTAAGAAATTATAAAGAAGAAACACAGCAAAATAATCTCACCAATCCCTTCTTTGCTTCTTCGAGGTGAATCCCTGGGCAAAGTTCCATAACATGCTACATCTTGGTAACTGGAGCTGTAGTCAGACATGTCCAACTGATTCTCAGGCCAACCCTGCAGAGTAAAAATACGGGTTACACTGTAATTAAGTCCCTCTAAAATGAGAAATAAAGCCCAGATTTGTTTTTTTCTATTTTTTTTAATGGCAGTATATGTACTTATTATGAAATATTTTCAACAGGTAGAAAAGTGCTAAATATGACAAATACTGTCATACTCAATATACCTAGAGTGATTAATGTTAATATTTTATTGTATGTTTAAGATTTAATAAAATCACTAAAAATAGAGTGACCTACAGGACCCATTCATTTTCCTTCATATCCAGAAGCAGCCACTCTTTATGATTTGGTATGTTATCTAAGGTGACTGGATAATTTAAAGACCAAACTGAAATAGTTCCATTAATAATTTTCCCTGGTAGCAGGCATAAACTGGGACTGCTCCAGGTAAACTAGCTATAACTATATATAACCATATATCTGAGACTTAACACTATCAAACTGGCATAAGATATCAGTATACTAAAGGGAGAAAACTCCTCTTGTATATCATCTAAGCTTATTTAATTTACTTCAACTTCTCAGGAGTTGGTTGCCTCTAAGGACAGATTTTAAACTTTTTGAGGACATAATCTGTGTTTCTACTCTAAATCATCCACAGTCCCTAGCTTGGTAACTTACACAGGATATGAGTTCAAGAAATGTTTCCTGAATAAGATAATGTTGTAAAAGGCCCTTAATTTTCAATCTCTAATTTTACTGGTCAGAAATAATTGTGATATTGCTATGGTGGATGTAATGCCTTCTGAAATCATGTAAAGTTAGATGCACAAATACACAGATATTCAATTATGTGTGGGATTATCCTGGTATGGAAAGTAGAGTCATGCTCAGTAACGATTTAACACAGTAATTTCACATGAATTATTTGAACTTGGACATGTGGAGACTATGATTTGCACAAGATTAAGATAGGAAGTCCAGAGATTTTAAAAACACCAAGGTACCCTAACCTTCCAGATTTAGAGTTTGCTAATAACCTAACCATGTCCAAAGGTGCACACCTTATCATCTTCATCAAAGCCAGAAAGGTCTGGTCGACTGGAAGAGACCTATAAAATATGAGTGGTTTTATCAATGTGTTTAAATATTCAATATAAATTTTACATATACATATATAAAAAAATATGATGTCATATATACAGATGAAGCCTGTATGACCATCTCCCCTCTTCTTTTTTTCTTCCCTCCCCAGAAGCAATGACTACCCTAAATTTGGGGTTTATTATTCCCATACAGATTTATATAATTACATATATGTACACTCATAAATTATAGCATGATTTTGCATATTTTTATAATTAATATAAAGTGGTATCTTACTATTCATGGTCTTTCTCAACAGTCCAAGAATTTATGTGTTCTATTCTGGATGGAGAACGAGGTTGCTTCTAATTTGTTTCTATTATAAACTATGATGAAACAAATGTTGTTGCTGCCCCTAAGTACCACCCTAGCTGCATCCTACCAGTATTAACATGCAAACTATCAGCATCTTTTAGTTCTAAATATATTCTGTATATCTATGAGACTCTCTGAGCATACAGTAAGGCATGGAATCTCTGGCTGTTGATAAGGTAAGTGTACCTTCAACTGTGCTCTTTCATCGGCATTTTAGGATCGGCTTATCAAATCCTAAAAGAAATTATGTTGGGAATTTAAAGATCAGTTTAAGGAGATGTGCCAATGTTTTGATACTATATAATAGCATCAATGTACACAGTCACTCTTTCTCCACATGTTTAGGCTTTCTTTGTGGTGATAACTGGATTCAGATTTTCTATGTCTTCTTGCTTCTGTTTTTTGGTAGAAATTCCCATTTTGTGTAAGTTGTTACTTTTACTGACATAACATTATTCATCGTTTGCTCTTATGATGTCTAACTCTCTGTTCTCTCTGGAGTGATAAGCCGTGTATTATTTCCAATATTTGTGTTTTCTTTCCTATTTTCTTTTTGGCTCCAATCAATTCTAATTAGAAGTTAGCCCATTTGAACAGTCCTTTCAAAAAATCTGCTTTTCAGTTTTATTAGTTCTTTCTATTGTTTGTTTTCTATTTTATACACTTCTGTTCTAATCTTTATTATTTCCATCTTTATTTGAATGTATTATGATTCTGCTCTAATGTTTATTATTATCTCCTTTAAAAAAATTATTCTATTCTTCCAACTTAAAAAATTTGTATCCATAAATATTTCTCTATGAATCTCTTAAAAATAAGAAATTCTTTTTTCCTTTTTAAAAAAGCATAACAATAATACCATTAGCACACCTTAAAAAGTTAAGTGATTCCTAAATAGTATCAGACATCCAGTTAGTGTTTAAATGTCATGCAAACATTTTCACAGTTAATTCTGAATCTGGATCAAAAAGGTTCACACATTGCAATTAGATGATATATCTTATAAGCCTCTTTCAATTTATGAGTTTTTCTTTTCTCCAGGTCATTTTTCCTATAAAGTTTCCTACGGTCGAGATTTTGCTAACTGAATCCCAGAGGTGTTATTTAACATTTTTCTCTGTCCCTTGTAAATCTTAGTAGTTAGATCTGGAATCTTGATCAGATTTAGGTTCTTTTTTGGGGGTTACACGGTAGAATCCTTCATAGGTAGTCTTTCTTTAGTCTTTAAGATAGATGTTTGCCTTGTTTACTTTTTACTCTTCTTTTTAATATGAACTACACATTTCCTAATAGTAGCTTTCACTTTCCTTTACTCTACTGTCTAGTATTCATAAAATTCTACTAAAGGCCCAGTCACATTACACAGCCGTGTTCTCTGGTGTGCTTCCCTTGAACAGTGTGGCACTTTGGGATGCCTGCACCAGTGCAGAATGTTCTATCCTGCCCATAAGCCCCAATCATAGGTCCCCTTGGTGCCCCCAAGCTGAGACACGTCACGTGAGCCCCAGACCCTGGCAGGGTGAGCTCACACTGTGTACGTTGGGTGTGCTGAGGCTCCTCCGCAGCTGCCGAGCTTTGGTGGAAAGTGCTTCTTTGACCGTGACCGCCTGTAAATTTGAAGAAATAAGTAAAATTTATTTTTCTCCTTTGATGGCAAAAGTAACATATGTTTACTGTGGATGATTTAGAAAATACAGAAATAGAAAACTTTTCAATCCTACACACCACTTGCTCCTCCAATTTACAAACTTGCAATCTTTTTGCATCCACTAATTTTTTTTTTTTTTTTTGCTTAACCTATCAAAAACATTTTTTTTCATAAATAAAACCAGGAAAACTGCTGAACTAAAGACATTTATATGTCGTGGATTTTTTTTTTTTATATAGGTGGGCACAGAAAACGCAGAAGATATATATATCTTCTTGTAAAACTAAATTAAACTTTCATACTGTTTTCCTCATATAGTAATTTAGGTGGGACTTTCACTAAAGGAAGATTTTTTCTGACAGATGCCAACATTAGTCCTCTTGTTATTCAAAACACACTTTCTATAACTTCAACTACTGCTTCTATAAAATGACACCTCTTGTCTTACAGTTCCACTACCTAGTAGATTATTTTTACCTGAATATCCTGTTGTTGCCGCAGAAGTTAACCAGGATCCGAAAATTAGGGAGATAGTAATAGCATGTAGTTAAGCATATTAAATTTGAAGCCAAGCTTTCTGGGTTTACATCTGACTTTGTACTACTCCCTAGCTGTGTAACTGTGGGCAGGTTAACTAACTTCTATCAGTATCAATTTTCTCATTTACAAATGGGGATGATAACAGTATTTACCTCATAGGGTTATCTTGAAGATTAAATAAACTAATATATCTAAATGACTTAGCCAAAGAGCTTAAGTGAAAGTTATTTGATAAAATATGGTCATTATTTTGATTTTTTCTTAGTATTTTGTCGAAGTAACTGTTTTGGCTAATGAGTTCTCTATTCAAGTTTTTCTTCTCAGACAGATTTAGAGAGAAGACGTTTGGTAAATAAATTCATCTTTGTTCATTTGGGGTGAAGACTGGTAACTCATCCCCTGGTCTAAATACTGCAGTTACTTGCCTGCCGGAGCCGTTCAAGACTCAGAATGTTCTCCACCTGCAGCACGCCACGCGTGTACTTCTCAATGTAAGTTTCTCCGTCTGACGTGCCTTCGTTTTCACTCCTTGCTGCCATGAGAGCCAATGTTTCCCGGTCCTCAATCTCCTCTGTTGCCTAAGGTGACAAAAAGGTGATTATGATACTTTTATATGAACAGTATTTTTTTTTTAATTCAAACTGTAGTGAGAAAATGATTTTTAACACATTCACCATTACTTAAATCTTGATATTTTTAAAAAAGTAATATATATTTTACCTTTGGTATATTGGATACTATTTCATAGGTTACACCACAGGAATAAAATATATTTTTCAATGATATTCTCCTCTTCAAACTCTGGGTGAAACTCTGGTAAAAAACAAGAAAGCCAAATTAAGCAATGTGAAAATACGTTATTTAGTATTTTACAAATTGTAAAAGCATTATGAATTGCTATATTTTTTGACACATATACAACACCTTACTCAATGAAACATAAAAAGAATGGGACCAAAGAATCCTTGTCTCCAATCAAGAGGGTCAATAATGTCCAGCTGTTTTTGGCAGATTACAGAGTTTGCAGTCAATTTGAGTGTGTGTGTGTGTGTGTTGCGCGCGCACGCATGTGTGTTTGCTTCTCTGATTTGCTGCTTTCCTTTTCATCTCAGGGTCTAATCAGTCTAACTTGGCAAATCACAAGAAAACTAGAGAGGCTCAGCACCTCAGAGATGAGATCTGGGGAGGCGTTCAGATAGGAATTTATTTGAAGCCTGCATGTTTTCCTGGTTTTGTCACTAATCTGCTTAGACCTGGCACTTAACCCTTTTCAAACAGTGAAATGTCATAGCTCCACTGATTCCTAGGATTATGGGTCCTGAATTGGTGAAGGTGAAAAACTCCTTCAATGGCTGACATTTTCCTCTGCTAATCTCAGGCCCCATTATCTTGGATAAATGAGAAGCAGACTATGACCTGGCCAGTATGGTAACGATCTGCATATCCACCACAAAACACAACTTTGTGATAGAGAGAAGGCATAAACTTAAGAGTTCATACAGGCAAAAGCAGAATCAGGCCCCATTACTACCTGTTTGTTGTAAATATTGGCTGCAATCCGTTTTCGTAAAACTAACTCCATAGCAGCTGGGTGGCTGAGCTGGACTGTGGTCTTCACTATCAGGTAAATCCTTTCATTCTGGGGGGTGACTCTATTCAAGTGAATGGAATCATGCACCGAGGAATCCCAAGAGGCTATGGCTGAAACCTAAGAATGGGAGAAGAAGGATGGGGAGATGGAAGTAAGACAACTCAGGGGTAGCATTTTTATATCACATGCTAGAGAAAGAAAAAAAGGCAACTCAAATGAATTATAGATATTTTTCCTCACTTTTTTTGAATGACAGCACAGAAGTTCTATTTTTTAAAGTCTCTAGTCCTCTTCTCCAAAGCAGACCATAGTAGCTTAATGGGAAGATAGATCTACAGGTATGTGCAGTAATCCAAAGCCCTTTTAGAGAACCTTAAGAGTCAATTACCTCCTCATCACTGTGCTTTATGATGGGCAGGTAGAAAAACTGGCTGCCATGCTCCTTGGGCAGGATGGAGTTCACACCTGACGCATGGGGGCCCACAAGCTGCTCATTAGCACTGAGGTCATCCGCTAACCGTGTCCAGGGCACAGGAAAAAAAGTGGGGAAGTCAGGTTTTAAAATATGCTTTTTATAGATAAAGTTTACATATAACATATTTTAATTTTTTTCTCTCATTCCTTATCCTGCAGTTGAAATAGAGACTCCAATACTTACACAGCTTTTACCCTTTTCAGAAACTATAGGAGTCAAAAAAAAAAAAAAAATACCTTTGTGAGTCTCCTATAAATTGCACTGAGTATATTCTATATATAGTCCTAGTAATAAACATTTTCACTATATACAGACAGCTTAGAATTTTGCTACTTTCTAATGTTAATTCCTCCTGGAACCTAATAATTGTTGTCCTACTTACATAATGTATTAAATTAGAGATATGAGAAGTTAAATGATCAATTTAGAATCAAAGTTCTCAGCACTTGGGAGAAATCTGAAGGTTGTCTTCTTCCAATGTCCTATCCAATGCGGGATTCACCCTTCACAAATCTCTGTAAGTGGTCACCCAGATTTTGTTTTCGCATCTCCAATAACGGGAACTCACTCCATGAGGCACGCAGTCTACTTCCAGGCTTTTAAATAATTCTTCATGTGAAGAACCAAAGCCAACCTCCCTGTGTCTTCCATCCATCCATTAGGGGTCTTCCCTCCAGAAGACGGGTTTTCAGGCTGTATTTTGAGGATCCCAAGGGCCTTGCAGAAGGGCCTGCTAGAGCCTGCCCATCCCCAAACTCAGCAACTCTGCTTTTGTATTCTACACTTGGGGTTCCATTTAAAATTTCATTTGAAAATGGATTTTACTGCTAAAACATATTGAAAACCAGTGTTCTAGGTTTGCCCAGGTTTGATCTAATTGCTATGATTACGGATAACTCTTAATAAAGAGTGACAATGTGATCATGTTATGACATCTACACTATTGCGAGTGGGGGGCAAGGGAGCCAGTAAGGAATGCAGATTCCTAGGCCATTGGCAAAGCCCAAAGATTCGGAATCTCTAAGGGTGATTACTTTCTCAGATAATTTCTATGTTCATTAATGCTTTAGAGTAATAGCTACTTTAATGTTTCTCTACGCAGTTTTCAATTTCCCAAGTCCTTTCTTTTTATGATTAAATATACACATCTCTCTTCTAGTGATTCTATGTCATGGTTATATATATTTGGTTGGACTGAAAATGTCACCTAGACAGAGTATATGAATGATTAGAAAAGTGATTTAAGAATCAAAATAACGTGAGCCTGAAGAGATCACAATCCTTAATTAAATGTGATAACCCCTGGAATGTTAGTGGTCTACTTACCGTTCAAATCAAGGAAGAGAACTGGTATGTGGGTTTCCATTCCAGGTGGTGGAATCCTAAATTTAATAACAAAATTTAATTATAACCAAGTATGTATTTTACTCTTGTTGGGTAATGAGACACCACAGAGGCATGGACACAGAGAACCACCGTGGAGATTCAGGTTCTATTAATGAAATATTTTCACATTTCTTGATGTTCCTATCAACACGAATCATAGGAATTATGTGACTTGTATAAAGAACTACCAGTTTTATGAATTACTTAATTAATTAAAACAAAGATTACTTGATACTTTTCTAAAAGTAATTCTAGTGATGGGAAAGAGATGGGGATGTTGTTAAGAGTGGGCACACAGGACAGGATCAGAATCCAGAGGAAGTAAACAAAATGAATGATATTTTAGAAGATTAAAGAAGGAAAGAATAAACGATATATGAAAGGAGGTAGTTAAAGAGGTCCTCAAGGAGTAGAATATGATTGGGATTGAGCTGGCTGTTTATCATAAGTGGCTGTAACCTATAGGATTCCAACCAAGAGGAGATTCTTCAGAGAGTAACATCGGGCTACAAATTTTGTGCCTGCGATTTGTAATTTTCTAGTTTCATAATATTGTGAAAGCAATTACACTTCTATTTATCATTATAGACACAAATAACATCACTACGCCTGTCCAAAAGAGGTTGTCTGGGTATGCACATTTTGTATTCAATAAAAACCTAATTTCTCTTAAATGCATATGACATATTCTCATAATAAGAATGAGAATAAGCAGCAGCAGCAGTTACCATTAATGAATGGGCATTTATAACAAAGTATTTTTTAAATATATTATCTCTAATCTTTACAAAAGTACCAAAAAGTTAGCTCTGTTAATAGATTAGGAATAAAGCTAAGGAAATTTAACACCTAAGAGCTGCAGCTGGAAACTAAACCAGCTCTATTGGACTCCAGAGTCTAGAATGTGGCACAATTTCTTATGAGCATCAGGACTGACGGATGAGTCAACTAACTGACCGTAGTTTGTGTAGTATTTAAGTACTGACTCTATGTTAGTGATCCAACTAAGTGGGCACTAGGGCAAATAAGAAGATATACTTTCTGCCCTCTTCAGGTACACACTAAAAACACTTTTGTTTTGAGCCAGTTTTGGGAGATAAGCACACCATGTCCAAGTTGCTCATGCAGAGGAACTGAGAAATGTGGTATCTGATTCTTAGCCAGGTAAGAAATGCTCTCTAGCTTCCTGTGAGAGGAAGTGGGCTGTGGTGGGGACGCAAAAAGGGAAGGCAGCACAGAAAGAGAAAAGGTGAGTGGCCTTTCTGTGGCAGCTCATGTTACTTAACATTTCCTGTGACAATCCTGGAAAGTTACTTGTATGACTCTTGCTTCAGACCATCTTGTCAGGCCTGCACAGAGGGAAGGGTGGACTTACCAGTCAGCCGGTGCCCCAGGGATCCCACTGCCAGGTGCTGGCACCAGCACGGCATTCCTTTCTTCTGTAAGCCCAACCCACTGCTCCACAAGCCGGGCTTCCCGCTCCACATCATCCTCTGTTTTCTCTGGGAGACAAAGTGAGGGAATGAGTGTCAAGAAGGAAGAGAGTAAAATTTCTACATTTAAAATAGGTAGATTTTTGCTTGATGATATCCACATATGGCTTAACATCAATTACATTCCAAAAAAGAATTTGAGGCTTTACAATTCAAGCCTGAGCACCTCAAGTGCTCGGAGAGGCTACAACACTGGCTTGATAGGCCATAACCTAGGAAGAGGAGAAAGTGTGTTGGCACAGGAATTAGAGGATTTTACTGGCTTTGTAATTTGGGAAAGTTATTCAACGGATGAGTCTAGTTTCCTAAAGGGATAATACAAGTCGTGTCTACTTCCTGCACTTATTGGAAGGGTCAAATGTAATAACAGATGTGACATTGCTTTAAAAATTATACACCACTTTATTAAAATAGAGGATTAAAAAACACCATTTACCACACTCCACGAAACTAACTTTATTTTTCCCTCATTATGAAAGGAATTTTATTTGTTATATTTTGAAATCCTCCTACCCATAATCCAACTCTGGAGCTACCTGGGCATAGTCAAAGTGAGTTTTCATTAGCAGGCTGAGCACATACACAAACTGTAACACTAAGAACACTGAGCCAAAATGTTTTACTGAGGGAGAATTTTTGCTAACTTCTCCATAAAATGGATTAACATCTGTGATATCATGTGGTACAGAATCAACCACAATGAGTGAATCATAAAGTCAGAATGAGACATCAAGGGTTTTAAGAACGTATTTCTACTCTAAAAACCAATAAGTCATTGCCAGCATAAGCAAACTGCATCCTTGGAGCTGGGTGGCAGTGGGTGGAGCTTTAGGCCAGCTTCAGGCCACCCTGTACCAGCTGAGTACATGGCTACTGCTCAACAGTAGCTGAAGCTGACCTACCAAGTGTTGTAGTTTCAGATATGACCCTTTAGCTGCTGTCAGTCCCAGGTTCTGAGCCTTATTATTGAGATACTAGTATTGATCATACTTGCATTCATCAAAACAAAATTTGAGTTTGACATTTAATGCCATGGTCATCTCAGAGTTTTATGAAAACTTACTACTTTCAATTTCAGAGCCTTCTTAAACCAACACTATAAAATATAATTAAGTAATATCTATAATAGTTATAAGGCTAAAAAAAAGGAAATACTATCATTCAATGAAGGGAAGAAAACCCAACCTACCACCATTGTCTAGAAGTGAAAAAGCTACCCCCAGTTGACTTTAATCTCACATACCTTTTTTATTGCTGATTTTTTTAATCTGTTCATCTAAGTATTCTCGTCGTTTAATGAGTGCATCAGACCACCTCTCTCTGACACAGTTTAAGTCTTCTTCCTGACATCAGGGAAGAAAAGCATTTTTCTGAAAAGTGCATAGACAACTATTTCTTTTATTTGAAAAAAAGATGTTTATTTGATTAGAAAATTTTTCATTAGAAAAGGCCATTAAACATTGCTATGTGATTAATACGCAAGAAAGCAGAGGCCTCAGTAACAATGCATGCTGATCAAGGATCCCGTTATTCAGAAATCAGAGTCCTTGGATTTCCAAAAGGGTAAATACACTTGAAAGCAAGAGAGGCTCAAACTACACCAGCTGTTGGATGATTCTTACAAGGTGTGTGTGTATGTGCATGTGTATTTAAACTGTAGCTATTCATTTGAAGAATTTGCAATTCTAAGCTGAAGGATACCATGGACAGAGCCAAACCACGTAACAACAAACGGAATGGAAAACCACAAGCATTTTCATAGTTCATAGTTCAATGGCTTAATAATATGTTTTCTGAAATGCAAAGAATAGATCAGCAGAGAACATTTGCCACATGGTTGTACCTCCAACCATCACTGTGAGGCTAACCGAAAACCTCCCATGCGAAAACCCGACATGCAGTCAGCCATGCTTTCAGAACTCCCAGCAGCAGCCCCTGTACTTCACGTGGACATGTAGCAGGAAGCGCAGAGACAGCCGCAGGAGTTAGTTAATGGCATTGCTGAGATCCAAGGGGATACTGCTATTTCTCCTAAAGTTTGTTTCTGATTGCTTGCTTTCTTTATTAATAAAGGAAGGAAAGAAACCCACCAATTTTATCCAAAATGCTCTCACACTTGCTTAATTCTAGTCTAACCCTTAAAACATTACATTAAGAGATGATACCCGAGCACTCCTAAGGCCCTATCTATAATGTATCTGCATTTTAAGTATAGGAAGGCACACTGGGAAAACATACTTTTAAAGTTTATGTGGAGAATCAGTACAAAGACTGGAAACCAAACCTGAAAAGCTTCACCTTGGTTTGCTGCCTTGACTATTACTATTATTGCACATTCCATGGTAGCACACCAGTCAGCATTGATTAGGTAAAATTTCATATTTATACATTTTTTTTCTAAATTTCCAAAGAGAAAAGTTGAGATTTAAATTTTCCAGGTTATAGATAACTAACCTTGGTCCTGATGAGAGAAGAGACTGGCTGAACAAAACAAAATTGTGTGTATAAAGTGCCTTCAATTTTCTTATCCAACAAAAAGTCTTTTAAAGTGAAATGTTATATTACACCAATACTATGCTCTTGGATGTAAAGAGCTAAGTGCAGTTTCTCACAGGAAAGACAAGAGCCTACTTAGAGAATGTGGATGGTAACCATGTGAACTTTAAGGTCACCAATTTAACACAGTGATAATAGTTTTGCTTAGAAAGGCTTTACAAGCTAGTAATTTGAGATGGCATAGCAAAAAGGCAGTATCTAGTTATAAATTTTGAACAGAGAAATCTGTAGTGGTAGTATATTGCATCCCTGATTACATACAAAGCAAATCAAAAGCAAGTGAAAAACTGCATAGTCTTGCTCTATGCTCCTCCTTCCTCCTCCCTGCCCTCTGCTTTGCAGATGCTGGCAATTAGCAGTAGCTGTGCCCCATGCCACAGGATTGACAGCAGCAATACCTGATAACTATCCATATCATCACCATCCTCATCATCTCTCTGGTAGGAAAAAAATAAACACAAAGGACATGCATTTTGTTTCTCAAACAACACACAGGAAAATAATTCTTTAAGCTCAACACACACATTACAATGGACAGCACACATACATACACCAGCATAATAAAACATTTAGCTGAATCTCAGTAAGTTTTAGTCACTTGTCTATAATTACTTAAGGAATTTATGTTTTCAAAAATATAAATAAAAGAGTCATTTAGAAACAAGATCTCTCTTAGATAGGACTAGGTACCAATACCACCAAGTCAGACCTTACTGCATTGTTATGTGACTAGCTGCTATATATTTCTGGATGAGCTATCTGACTGAGGTTTAGAGTGGGCTTAAAAGACAGAATCACAGATAAAGGACTTCATAGAGACTCCACTGCTATTTTAGCCATGAGACAACTAAGGCCCTGAAGGATGAAATGATTTAATCCAAGGATCACACACATAATGGCAGGGCCAGGCCTCCAGTCTTTCACCTAAGTGTTCTTTTCCCTTTATTACACAACTCTCACTGATAAAATAATCACAGTGAAAGCCCACTGGGGAACTAAAGACTATCTTCATACCAGGTTCTGCACTAGACTACTGCAACAAAAGCACGGCCCACTATTTTGAATATATGGGTCTATTATTATCCACTATTATATATATCAGCATCCATACCAATCAGTTAAGGAAAATCAAAACTGTCTTAAATTCACAGAAACATTTTACAATAATAATATAAAATAACAAGCTTGGTAAAACACAAAATCGTCATGTTGAAAATAAAAGAGTTGAGACAAGAATGAAGAAATTCTCATTTGTAGAGAATATTCACTCATCTGGAGGCAGGTTCTACTCAAAATGAATGCTAGGCCATGTAACAACTTCTTTCATCAATGGTTATCGAGTGTTAATATTCAAACACGTAATGAAGTGGTCTAGTGAAGTGCTTTAAAAATATACTTACATCATTCTCCTGTCCAAGTACACTTCAAAACATACTGCCTTTTAAAAGTGATTTAAAAATACTGTTAAAATTATTCTCTGAATAGACTTCAAAATTTGTTTTTGTTTTAGTTTGGTAACTACCTTTATCTTTTTGAATAAATGACTTATTAAATGCAGACCTAATACTGAAGTAATTGTTCTTGAATTAATTCCCTATATTAATGAATAAAATACAAACAATTCTTATCATTTTTTTTTTTTAGACTAAGGAGATATTTCTATTAACTGAAAACTGGACTGAGCTTTCATGATGTGTAACTATTGTGAAGTCAACATATTCTGAATTGACTTGAGCTACTGTATCAGAATAATTCCAAAGCACTATGTCAACAAAAAAAAGTTACTGGCCATGACCTTGAGCATGGCAGCAACAAACAAGCAAACAAACAAGTAAACAAATAAATAAAAGTGAAATTTAAAATAGCCACAGTTTTAATTTGCATGACTGGTACCATGTTCTTCAAAGAACATTTAGCATTGGAGAAAGGCTGATACTTGAGAGCTCAAATTTTGGCAAAATCAGTTTTAACTCAAAAGGTAAAGCTGTTTTAAAAAGTGCACATAATCAATCCTTATAACGTTCCTCAGATGGGAACACTTAGCTGATGATCCATATTCTGTAGATCATAGTTTAGGACACACAGATCCAGTTTTATCTAAGATCGGAGATTTATTGATACAAAATTCTACTGCAGAAAGGGACCTTAGAGAATTCTTAAATCTACCTCATCATTTTAGAGAAGAGAAAAAGGGAACTCGAAGTTTAAATTACCCAGTCAAGGTAAGCATTCAGGAAGGCCGAACTAGACTTAAGAACCTCACTCTCCTCTCTAGAAGTCCAGTGCTTTTGACCAGGCCTGCAGCCATCCCAACGTTGATGGCTAAGTGAAAGACTGGGATGAGAATATAGACAATCCAATTTCCTACTCCATACACAGGAAAAGTTTTGTGTCCCCAAAACAGCAGACTCTCCCCATATCTTCATTCATACTCTCCCCCAAGCTTTGAGGGCTTGAGGTAATTTTGGCATGAGATAGGAAAGGTAGTGTGCGACAAAGCTATTTCTTCCTTAAGGCCTGGTAGTTCAAGTCAATGCTCTTTTCAGCTTTCAGAAAAGTCTTTGCCTGAATGCCATGAAGCCAAAAGGAAACGGATAGATGAATCATTCTTAATATGGGTGGGGCTTATGCCCAGATGCAACAGAGAAATGTTTCTGCCCCATAACGAAAGGAAAGGGAGAGTACTCCCCCTCACATGTGGCAGTGAGGGAGCTTGAATTTAATGGCTGATTTCTCCCAGTCTCTAATTGCTATCTGATAGTACACTGGGGGCTTAGTGAAGCACGTGTATTCTTTCAGGCCACTGGGGACAAGTTTCTAATCTTACAGTTTATTCTCAAGGAGTACTGAAGAGATCTGACTGGTAATATGAAGATCAATTCCTAGAGGTTTTCGTCTTTTAATTTTTAACAATGAAAACATAAGATTTAGTAAAGGGAGATTTAATGAGCAAAAATGATCATGAGGACAACTTTTAATTTTTTAAAAAAGTAAAGCTTTCAAAGAGCTGGTTAATTATTCCAGTGTATTGGGGGCAATTTTATGTTAATAAAAATGGGCCAAGCAGTAATGCCATACCCAACATAATTTGGGACAGATATAAAGTCAAATCTACCTAAAGTAAACAAGTGCTATAGTAGTAAAATGTGTATTTATAAATAAAATTATTATTATTAATCAACACTAAGCCCATAAAGTGTTTTAAATCTAGAAAAAAAAAAAGGCAATGGTTAGAAATATGAATGGGTGTACAGATATACGGTTAAGGCAAGGAAATTCTGTTATATTACCAAACAGATCTCTATCATAGATCATGGACTATCTTAATTCTGCATTAGTCAATCTTTGTTAAATACTCTCTCAAATATGTTTCTCTTACCTGGTAACTGTCCAGCCCTCTTTGGAGCTTGGTGGACCTAGCAGTCACGCAGCCAATGGATACTGACAAGATGGCTTCAACCATAAGTGGCAGTGTCCCAGAATGCTGTACAGGTTTTACTGTGACTTGCACTCTCCGGGAATGACCCTATAGATGTGGGGGTGCAATGAGGGAGTGATGTGGAAATGGGTGCCAGGAATGGAAATGGGGAGAGATAGGGGAAAAGGATGAAGGAAGAGACACGAATTAGTGAACAAAAAATCAAATAATTAGAAAATTCCAGAAATTGTGTGTAAGAGGAGGACAGAGAGAAACCATGAAACAAAAACAAAAGCGGTACCTGTCTGAGTTGAAAGATGCCTCCTGTGTTGACATCTTTTGCCTGATGGAGCTCCACAGCGGCATATTCCCCTAACTCATTCAATTCTAATATGGAGATCCACATTTCTATTCTGCGAGTTACTTCATTCCACCTGCAAAAACACATTCCAACAAGCAGCAATGTTGTTGCTCAGGCCTATTATTAGGAATAAGCCACCAATCCCTGAGTACTTACTAGGGACTGTGCTATGGATGATGCAATTATTTCCAACTCTTGAAACAACTTTATAAGTTCTTATTTATTTATTTTATTGAGATATAACTTGAATTCGGTGAAATGTGCAGATCTTGAGCACAGAGTTCAATGAGTTTTGATAAATGCATACACCTGTGTAACTTACTGCACCATTACCTTAGAAAGGTTGCTCATGTTTCTTCCCATTCAGTGCCTCGTACCCCCAACTCCTTCCTGAAGCAGCCATGTAAACTCATCAACTAGTTTTGCCTATTCTAGAACTTCCTATAAATGGAATCATGTAGTAGTATGTACCCTTTTAGTCCTGGCTTCTTGGAATCTGCATGTTTTTGAGATTTATCCAAATAGATATTAATAGTCTTTTTAATATTTTATTGCCGCATAATATTCCATTATATGAACAATACTACGATTTGTTTATCCATTCTCAATATATATTAAAATACATTTAGGTCATTTGTAGTTTGGGGATAATATGAATTGAGTTGCATAAACATTCCTGTACAGGTCTGTTTGTGGACTTATGTTTTTATTTTTCTTGGGTAAATACATAGGAGTGGGATTATTGGAAGATCAACTTCACAAGAAGATATCCTCCTGTTTTTTTTTCTATAAGCTTCATAGTTTTATCTTTTACACTTCAGGTTATGATCCCTCTCGAATTAAGTTTTGTGTATGGTGTGAAGTAAAGATCAAAGTTTTGTTTTGTTTTTTTGATATAGATATGCAATTGTTTCAGTCTTGTTTGTTGAAAAGACTCTCCTTTCCTCCACTAAATATCTTCAGTCTTGACCTTGTATCTAAATCTCACAGCCAAGGACGAACCTGTCATGCAACGTTCTTGTCTTAGCATGAAGGGAATCGACTTCCCAGATGGAGCTACCATTTCCAGTACACCGGTGGCCCCACACTTCAATTGCCAATGCTCCATCTGAAATGAACTCCAGGAATTCTTCTGTTACATTCACCACATAGTCCTGGGATAACCAAGAGAAAAAAAAAGAGGAAAAGGATTATATGTAAAGCGATCTATGAAATTTCCTTTTTAACTTTCAACTTCATGTAGACTCACTCTAGAATATATTAGCCTGATCCCAACCTTAAATACCATCTCCACTGTTTTATAAAAACCATAAAGAACCACAGAATATTAAACCTGAAAGGGATATCAAGAGGTCATTTAACTCAATCCCTTTCTTTTTTTAAATGAAGACACTGCTTGTCCCGCATCATACTGCTTGTTTGTTGCAGAGCTGACTCTATGTGCCCTTATTCCAAGTTCATCTTAGTTCCACAGGATTACCGACTTTCTCCCTGCACAGAATAATCAGCACATCAAAAAAGGAACTTCTGATTGTTCCTCACTATGGCTTAGAACACTAATAACAGAATTAAATTTTTTATGATTATCTTCGTGGTTCTGAGCTCTTACTCTTGAACTCTCCCACCGGAATTCCTCATTTTAAAATGCAAACAGATGAGTGTGAGGAAATGAATATTGAATTGACCGAGTATGGCAAATCACCCAGAACAAAGCTGTAGGCAAAAGACAAAGCTAATTTTTTTCCCATTAATATCACAGTGGAATCTCAGGTGAAGAAATCTGTGACTCTTATTTCTGTCAAGAGCTGTGCTATATTGATTTAACCTTATACTATTTACCTTATTTATTTTACTTATACACAGAACCAGAATTTTAGGAGGAAAATAAACTTAATGACCAATTAGTACCATCTACACATTTTAAAGATAAAAGAACCCAAGGTCACATAGTGGATCCAGAGACTCTGAGACTAGTATTTATTAAATCAGTTGTTAATTAGAACTCATTTAAAATTCTATCCTTCTAAATAAGCAGGCTTTGAAGACCCAAAGAAACATGGTGAATATTTAAAAAAGTATTAGGAGAAAAAAACAAACAAAAATGATTAATAAAGATTTTAAGAAACAGATTGGTGAATAAAAGTAAAAACATGTGGCTATTTGTTTTCAGAAAAAGAAAGACTTGATAGCTTTTACATGTATGTGAAATATTGTAGGTGGTAATATGGATTTGTTTTCTAAGTATGAAACTAGAAAGAAATAGGCACAATTTGCAAAAAAAATAAATAAAAACAAAACAAAACAAAATAACCCCCACCCCCAAAAAAGTCTTGAGTACCTACCTATTAAGGACTGTCCAAAACAAAACAAAACAAAACAAAACAAAAACAAAACAAAATTACATAGAGCACAGGGTCCATCTGTCAGAAATAACTTGTTATCAGTCTGATGCGAAAGCCAGGAAGGGTAGCTGATGTCACAAAGTAGGTCCACCAAATACTAAATAAAAATTCGCTTTTCCTATTTTATACTTTCTTTCAAAACTCATATGGTACATTACAATGCTATACTTAGAATGCTATACTCTATTCAAAAGAATGAAAAATATCTACAGCGACTTACATGTTAGGATGTCCACATATATTAAAATAACAACATAAAACTCTGCAATATGTATAATGTGATCATTTTGGTAAAAAATTATGTGTGCATGACAGTTATGTATGCATGACATTAAGAGTGTATATGTATCTATTCCTATTTATGTATATGAACATGTTTACCACATGCATATAAAAAGTAGTGGAACACAGAAAATAGTTTATCAAAATATGTAGCAAACTGTCACTGGCCATCACACCTTTGGGGAACAAGATTTTGATCGGAGGTCTTTCAGATTTTATTTAAAAGTCTTTAAAAATTTTTGAAATGGAAGCACCTTTTGAGGTTAAAAAGCCCAATAAACATTTTACTCTTATGAAACATTCTTGTGGGGAAAACTTCTAAAGTACAAGTAGAATTCTGAACTATATCCATATCTGCTGCCTCCCATGTAATTCATTTCACAATGGCACCTGTACCTTACAGTGAGAGAAGGTCACGCTATATTGGGCATCCTTGAATTGCGGGGAAGGCACCTCTGGGTCCACTACTGGGGCAGCCACTGTAGACTCACAGTGGTCCCAGAATGTGTACTGACAGAAGACGAAATTCGACAGGTTTAAGGGCAGCCCAGTTGCCTCTTTAATTTTTACCTGAAGAGACAGATTAAAAAAAAAAAAAAACAGCAAATATAACTCCCATAAAGAAAACATTAAATTATGTATTCTTTTCTTATTTCAACGACCTCAAATTTAAGATTAAGTGAAAAATAAACAAATGAGTCATCCATCTGACATCTGAACACATTTGGCACCATTTCATTAAGGGTTTTATTCTGTAATAAAATCTTTACCACAGTTCTATAACTATAGTATATAAACTTGGCAACGAACACACACACCCTTCTAAAACTTTTCTAATGACTGAGCTCCTGATAGATGCAGTATAATTCACTGAGCAACATATACTCCTTGCATGCCAAATATATACAGACTTTTGAAATATGAGGCAAAACAGTCATCAGAAAGTGTGCTATGCTAGAAAAAGTATTGTCCACCATCGTATTCACTGTCAGAAAGTTTAACTTTTACTATGCTTTATGAAGAACTCATAAGATTTTCTATAAAATGGTTTTGAATTAAACAGGTAATTTCTCTGAGCCTCCCCATCATGTCCTCTCACCCGGCATGTCAATTTTTTCACTCGGTGAATGATTTCCCCACTGCTGTCTACGACTTCAAGACTCCCACTTTCACTGGAGTTCTCTGAGGAGTCATCCTCCACTACGCGTTCTGGGACAGCTCCTGTAACACGCATCACTTCCACATGAAGACGCCCTGCAACCTGGGTCAAGGAAGCAGAGTGCCTTGGAGTTAAAAGACATCCCATGGGCAGCCAGCACAGACCTGAGACAGAAAGCACTCTACAATATCCCTGGTGAGCAGTTCTAGTTGCTGCCTGCCAGCCTCCGGCAATGGGAAGCTCAACACTCCCAGAGCCAGTCCATTCCACCACTTGCCCTTTAATCATCCTGCCTGACTTTAAAACAAATTACCTCCTCGCAACTTACCTTCCGAAGTCACCTTCATTCTTATCTTTCTTCTATAGGATAGCCCATGAATAACCTGAAGGCAGCTATCATATTCTACCTGGAGTCACCTATTTTCCATGTACATATATATTTATTCACTTACTCATTTGAGCAAGTAAATACCTGGCCTCATGAGAATAACAAGATAGAGACACAGGTACTGCTGTCAAGGCACTCACAGTCAAGTGGGGAAAGGCAGGGAAGTAAAAACCTGATAATAAAAGTGTAAACTAGCTGCTATAACAGAGATATGTACTAGTTGTTATGGAAAAAATTTATCCACTCAACAATATTTACCAAGAACTAACTCTGTGCCAGGAACTACACTAAGCACTGTGTTGACAAGAGTAAACCAAATGGACATGGTCACTGGGCTCATGGAGCTTCTATTCTCTCTAGGAATAGAGAATGAGCACTTAATTCACACTGGGGCTGAGAGTAGAGTGAAGAAGGGCTTCACGAGGTAGTGAGACCTGCTCCAAGAGAAATAGCAAATACAAAACCAGGATATTACAAAGAAATAATTCCTTTAACGTTGTTTTCCAAAAAAAAAAAAAAAAAAAAAAAAAGGCTGAATTTCCTCACTATCCTGGGGTTCTCAGAATAGGTGTTGATTTAGCAGTGTCTCTCTTAAAGTTATTGCACAGAGCCAAATTAAAGGATAGGGACCGTCTTAAAATTTGCATTCTCAGACTATTATAACTGGCCAAGTTATCTTTCATAACATAATTTAAAATTGTAATGGCTGAAGCTGTGAAGGTAACACATTCTGGCAGTTCCACTCTCATCATAAATAACAAGGCTCATTTTTAAAAGTAGCTCAGACCCAACTTCCACACAGCAATTTGCACTGGCACCAGGGACCTGAGAGATATTAGTTGATGGTGTCTGACAAGTAAGACAAATATTAAGAAGTAAGGTGGGGGGATAAGAGAAATCAGAACAGTGGTTCTTAAATTTTTCTTTTCAGTGCTTTTTGAGAATCGAATACATTTTAAATACAATTTCAGTGGAATTAACAGAAGTTTCAAAGCCCATCATGGACCCTAGCTTAAGAACTCACACTAGGGACTCATCCACTGGATTCCTTTGCCACAGAAGTTGTGCCCATTTTTAACATAGGAAAAGCAAACTTTAGCCCACTGGTCTTCTGGAACAGAATGTTCACAGGCAGCTACCACATATAGAAGGGGGAATGTGTACTTATGCACCACAACTGGGAACCTATGGCTTATTTTCTGGGTGCGAATCACAAAATAACAGTATTTCAAGTTTGCATGTTATCAAAGGACAAGCTAGGAAATAAGGGTGTTACCAAATTTAAAATTTAAAGTTGATGAAATGGATAAAAGTTTGAACTTGATCATTTTCTGAATTTCTTAGGCCTACATGAGGCCAGTATATCTAAAGAACTGAAATATAAGAGTTTAGAAGGGGAAACAATGGGGTGGTGCAGCTTGCTTCATTTGGATACTGTAGATTTCAAAACAATCCTCTCGAGGCATCTCTTTTAAAGACCATTTAGAGGATAGGAGGGAGCCAGAGTGTATACAAAGACAAAACATTAAAAGAGAAATGAATATGGGCACAGAGCTCAATCTGGTTTCCAAAAGATTTCTAATTTGATTAAAATAAAGAAATTTGTGAACCACAAATATAAAATGTTATAATCTTTTAAAACCATGACTTAACTTTGGTAGTGTGTATTGGTATTAATAGAGAAGAAAGGATGTGGATTCTATTTTTCCTAGTTTCTTGATCAACATCAAGAACATAATTTAAATTGAAACAAACAAACAAAAAACTGTAAAAACTTGAACCACCATTTTCTCCGAGGCTGGCTTGTCCTTACCTCCCCCTGCTGGCTGATGATAGGGACTGCATACTGAAGCTTCACATCGCAGAAGAGACACTCCAAGAACACATTAGCCACACCGATGAGGTTGTGATTCTCTTGGGCTTCATAGAAAGGGTCACCTCGTTTCCCGCAGAGTCTCTTTGCCTGAATGGTAAGAGAGGCAAGAGAGGAAGAATCGAAACATCAAATGAAATAATGTGATTTAAAAAAATTTTAAAGCATTAATTCAAACAAGTTAAAAAGAAGTAAAATTAGGATCATGTTACATAAATAAAACAAAATGAGCACATGTGAGGGTCTCGTTAGCAGGGAAACTATGTGATATTCATGTGGAGGATCCTTCATTAGTTACTGCCTCATCTTCCCTACCACACTTCACCTGCAGTCTGTTTTATTTTATTCCCTGTGCTTTGCCTTATTTCCTTCACTGAGCCTTCTTTTCCATTATTAACGTCCAAAAAATGAATTATGCTCTCTGGAATTATTCTTAGTAATCTACCCAAACATGATCATATCTAAGGGAGCATGAACACGTGCTAATGAGTACAAAAATCCATACTGGATTCCACCCAGTTGAGTTTTCACAATACTCACACAACAGCAAAATTTACTTTGTCCTACTTCATTTCACTTAAGTGTAGTAAAAATGTAGACAAATAAGAATATGCCGTGTGTTCTTTTCATTTAGTCCTATCTGTGAGGATTACGTATTACTGATCCAACTTAGCACTCCCCTCAACATCACTTTTACTGTCCTCTTCTAATATAAATTTCGAAAGCACCATTACGAATATTCACTGGGGGTGGAGTGGGGGGGGGGGTGTGGGGGTGTGTGTGTGTGTGTGTGTGTTCTGACAGTTAAATCATGATGTTCTCTGCTATTAACATGACCAAATCTCCTTTACATTTTGTCGCTTTTACCTCAGGAACTTTTTCCTTCCATTCCTGATAAAGGTCTCTCATATCGATTAACTTATTCTCCAGCTTCTCAATGGTCCAAACTTGGGTACTCTTTCCTTTCCTCCTCACTTGAATAGCTGGCTCACTCACTATTACTCCTCTCTGTAGAATGAAGAAAAACAAAAACAAACAAACAAAAAAACCTTGTTATAACTTTTGAATCATTAAAGCAATGTATATTATTGTAAAGTAGCAAATTTAAAAAAGCCATAATGTATACAAAAGAAGATAAAATTCTACCACATACAGAATATTTTGGTTTCTTTTTCATGTTATATGCAGGCACACAATTTTTACCACAACCAGAATCAAACAAAAATATAAATTTCCTCTCCCATTTCTCTCACCATAGTTTTTATATTATAATCATCTTGTGTTGATAACTATTCTTCATAAACATTTCTAATGGCAACGTAGCAATCCATTATATGGATGTCCTACTCATTTGACTAATATACTACTGTTTCAAATTTTTGCTATTATAAAGGACACCATGATAAGCGTCCTTGAATGAAAAGCACATCAAACTTTAAGTTCACTTCTATGACTGTGGACTAAGAATGCATTTCTCAAAGGAGAACTACTCAGTCAAATGACTAAAACCCAGGAAGACCAATGAGACACTCCTTGACTCACATCTAGCTTGTTTAAGGGGAAAAGACGACTGGATAAAAATCTTTCTTTTTTCAAAGTTTCTCCTTAAATGAAAAATTCTTCAAGTTGAAACGATGGGGAATGTCTAATTAAATAAAAGAAATGATGGGAATGTCCAAACAGCTGCAGAGGGCCCTTCTGTGTACATAAGGACAGGTATTGTATCACTTTTTCTTGTAGAATTCACTCTTAAAATGGTACTATAATAAAACATACTCCTATCCCCTATTTCAGAAAGGGGCATTTATATGAAAGAGAAAAGCAGGTGGGATTACTTATATACATTCCTAGTTTTAAGGAAAGCATTTAAATTAACAAGTCCTTCAAATCACCAAAATTCTCATATTCTGATAACATATCTAAGGGCATACATTATGAGTAGGTCTATAGAGGAAGTCTTACAAAGAACATATGAGTAGGTCTATAGAGGAAGTCTTACAAAGAACAAATACCCAGGCTCATGTCAGCAACTCCTCACGGATGTTTTCCTGGATGTCAGGTTCACAGTCTTCTTACAGTATTCTCTATTCCACACCTTGCTCTCAATCTTACCTTTCTGTTGGCACTGAGGTTTGCAGCAGGGATCTGCAGAGTCACTTGGTAGTCAGTGAGTTTGCTCATTTCCTCAGCTAAGAAGTTTGCCTCCCTCACCAAGGTATTAGCTTTAACTAGCTGTTCACGCAGTTTTGCCAGGCTCTGACGGAAGAGTTCGTCTCTGTGGAGTAGCAGAAAAGGAAATGAGAAAATTTAAAAGAAAACTACAATCTTGTTTCTAAGTGAGTCATATTATTAGAAAGTGGTAGTAAACTTTCAGACAATATTTTTCAACCTAGTTTTCCAAATCGCCTCATAATCCTTTCCATCTCCCACCAGGATTCTGTGGGCTATCTGTTGGTAACCACTGACCAGGAGCAAATATGCGGAGTGATGTAACTAAAAACCATTTTTAAAGTTATATAACATCTGTAAACTACTAGATTTTGATAGGGTGATGCAGCGACCACCACCACCACCACCCGTAATCTTTTAGGAAGAAGACAATTATACTTTTTGTGTGCTTTAGGGTCAGGGACTAAGAGTGGACAGGTGAAAGAAATCTGGAGTTAGAAGGAAGTGTTTTACATGATTTCTTCACTTGGTAAAAGGCAAGAGGTAGGTACTTCTGTGGCAGCAGGAATTCTTTCTTCATCTCTATACAATATAGCACTTCCTGATAAAATCTTTGACATCCTGACTGCATCAAAACCCTATTAGGTTCCTCCAGCCCCATATCTTTGCCTCAGTCGCACTTGTCATAATTACAGTTTTTCATTTATTTGTGTAATTATTTGACTAAAGTCTGTCTCCTCTAAGAGGCTATAAATGCCCGTAGGGCAGGAGCTCTGTCTCTTCTGCTTGTCATTACACTTAATTTCCGGCCAAGTGCATTGTAGGGTATTAAAAAATACCCACTGAATGAAAAGAGTACTTCTGGATTCCACATTTGAATCTGGGCTCAAAGGTAACCCAGTCTATCAGACTGCTCTGTGCCTTATACAGCTTCTCTTTTCTACCATTTACACATCTCCTGCCCTTCATAGGGAAATGATGCATTTACAACACCTAAATCTGTATTCCTTTCTTTTCACCCTAGAAATGACACAAGGCCTACTGCTAAGATGGTAATATAAAATGACCTAAAAGATATCACACATTGATACCGTCTTCCTGCCTTTTCTAAATTATCATTTTTTTTTCAGTTATTCAGGCTTGATTATTTTCAACTAGCTAGTCTTTTCTTTTTCACAATATCCAGGAAAAAAGCCTTGTTGACTTTTCCTCTAAAACATCTCCTAAATCTCTCTTGGTTTTGTTCATCACTCTGGTTCATGTTCCTCATACTTCTCCTCCTACTCCCCCTACCCCACAATCTCATAGCACTCAGGTTCTTCCTCATCTACTACAAGACAGGCCTTAGAAACACCTTGTTTTCTTGGGACACTCCTTGGCTCAAAAACCTTCTCTCATAGGTTAAATCCCAAATATGCATGTCTATAGGCCTCCTGTGCATCCTATCTAAGAGTTTTAGACTTAACTCTCCCTATTCCTTTATAAATCACCTTCTAGACTAAACAAAACTTCTCATGTAATCTCTTAAACACATCTTACTCTCTCCATTGCTTCACATTTGTTTATGCCAACCCACCTATCCAAAGTGTGCCTCCTCACCAGACTGCTCTCTGACATCAACACTCCCCCCTCCAAACTTACTTCAAATCCTTCCTTCTCTGGGAAATCTCTGCAGATGACTCAGCTTCACTGGGGTCTCACCCTCCACTAAACAATCATGGCACTTACTGAACCCTCTGTCCAACTAGACATTACACTCTTGCTTATTATTCAATATTTTCACACAATCAATATTCACTAAGTCTACCACATGACAACATCATTCTAGGCACTAGGGAAACTTCAATGAATGAAACTGACTCCTTGTTCCCTGGAATCTATTTTCCAATGGAGGAGAAAAACAACAAATAGGTAATTACATAATTGTAACACTTCCTATTTTTGAATGAAACTTTTTACAATTTACTATTATAATTTTATTTTCACATGTATGTCTTACTCTACAGCACATTATAAGTTTACAGAAAGAATAAACTACATCTCTAGCTTTCTTTGCAATTCTTACTAACTCTTAAATACTTGATTTTCTGACTCTCGACATTTGCTTAAGGTCTGAGTCCTTCAATACTTCATAAGCCATCAACATTTACTTAGATAATAGTCCCAGCTTTTCATATATCCACCCACCATTAATGACATTTTAATTTTATCCAGTAACACTTGGTGGAATCAATATTGTAACCATTCTTCAAAATATCACCCTTTCTACTCTTTAAGAATTTGAGCCTCAAAGAGAATTAATCTGGAATTATGGGAAGTGAAAAAAAATTTTGACATTTAACTGAAAAACAGTACAATTAAAAAGAATCCAAGAAAAAGAAAACAAAAAACAATAAAACAAAAATGAAAAGCAATCCACCATTTCTATCGCATACTTTTTTGTCTTTTATAATCTTCAATACATAGAAAAGTAAATAGGACAAGTAGAATGGGTATCAGCGGGTACAATTATACCAATTACCTTTAGCTAGCTGTTGCTTAAAGCCACTAGCTCATAGTAAATGTGGAAAAGGTGGCACCTCAGAAAACGCACCGCTTACTAACCTTTGCTTTATCCAGGTGCAAAATGTAAAAAATAATATATTGTAAGTATGATAATTATTCACACTTCAGTATCCAGATGAGCAGGGCAGCTCCTGGGGAAAATGTAACTGACTCTTCTCTTAATTTAGAACAGGCAATCAAGTGCATTACTTTGGTGAGCCTTTTAATGTAGGGTAAGGTTCCCTTTCCTCCTCTTAGGTGTCATCTCCCCTGGATGTGGTTCAAGTAAAGTATCTCACGGCTAGAGAGATATGCGGTGTGGTTACGAGAGTTAGAAGAGCAGGTCTGGAGTCAGACTGCCCAGGCTGTGATCCCACTGTTCCAACTGATCAGAAAATGGCTTTGGGAAAGTCATTTAACCTCTCAGCCTCAGTTTGCTCATGTGTGAAATGGGGGTGAAAATGCTAAAATGTAGTAGCAGATGTGAAAACTGGATGAATATATGTAAAGCACTTAGTGCCTGGCACATGGTTCATGCTCTATAAATGTCAGATGCTGCTTTTATTACTATTAGTTATTATTATAACAAAGGAGTTATTAATGGGTATATAGAGATAGACCTTTTCATTCTGGCCTTTTCATTTACTAGATGGGTGACTCAGGCAGTATATTTAAACTGGTTGCCCTACCTACAAGATAGAGATAATAGTTTCTCTGGCACAGAGCTGTAGGGACTGAGAAATAAAATTAGCACCATGTTCTTCTTAGTAGCAAGAACACAGAAGTTAGCAATAATTTATTTCCCTTATTGTTGTTGTTCTTGTTACCATTTCTTCTACCATTATCTCAGTTCTAATATAAGTATTTTAAAGTCATAAATTTTAAAAATTTACATTTAGGAGATTTCTTAACACTGAAGTTGTATTTAATCAGAATCAAAAGTAAGAGAAATGAAAAATGAGAATGGCCTTTACACTAAAGAATATTCAAACTATCTCCATTTCAATACCTAACAGTCTATGCCTTCTAACTTGGTACCATTTTTACTGAAGGGTAAGAGGGGTGGGTATGTCTTTAGCAACTAGCAGTAAATATGGACAACATCACTGAAAAGAAGAGGCAGCTGATAACAACCCTTTCTGTGCTAGGTCTGTCTCTCTTTGACATGTCTCACGACCCACCCTCAAAGTCGCATAGCCCTAGAGCCCTGACTCGGTCTCCCAGGTTCCCTTCTTACCTCTCCTCTTCCCACTGCGTCACCTTCTGCTGAGCTGTCTGGCTGCTGTAGGCCAGGCGGTCAGGGACGTTGCTCTGGGGCTGCCTTTCTGGGGAGAGCTGCTGGCGGAGCTGCTCCAGCTCCCGCTCATACATGAGCCGCTGCTCCTCAAGGGCACTCCGCTTTTCTTCCAGATATTGTTTCTCCAGGACCTGAACCACATTTTGAACTGGGTCTGGTAAGCCAAGAGACAGGACAAGGTATCTTCAGTGGTGGCTATGACAGTGAGATCACAGCCTGGGCAGTCTGACTCCAGACCTGCTCCTCTAACTCTTGTAACCATCTCCTTCCCCAGAAAATGGTCTTTCAATATGCTTTCTATGAGAGGGCTGAGCATCCCTGTCAGATAAGATCATTTCAATTTTGTTTTTTACTAACATTTCAGACAAGTTCCTTTACATGTAAACATTTCTCACATCTACTATGTTACCTTCTTCCATCCTAATGTTTAGATAGACAATTAATCTACTACAAACAGAGAGTAGAGGGGAAGGGGATGGGATCCTATCCACTGAGAAAAAACACATAATGAAATCTAGGACAATGGCAAAGACAGAGCCACAGAAGATCTGATTTTTATGGTAGTCAATTTCTATGTCCATTTAGCATTCAGTTTTGATATATGATAAAGGATTTATAATTCTGATTTAAACCACAAATCTTATTACTCCTGAATTTCTCTAATGTGAGAACTTATAGATCACAGCATATATCTGAAAATATTGATTGAGCATATAGTCACAATTTCTCTGGTGCTAATATCTAAGAGGGTAATTCACTTGTAAAAATAAAAGGCTATTTTTCTGATTTTTTTTTTTTCATTTTGCAGATCTAGAGGTCACTAACATACACGTAGGTGAATAGGTATAGAGATACTAATAGGCAGGTCATGCTCAAAAAGGCCATACTATAACAAGTGGTAGCTGTGATTTAAGACTTGATCCTAAAGAGCTAATTGGCTGGGGGAGGACATTAGCATGGTAATGATCAATGAACTCAAAGCCATGGAGAATGATTAAGAAGAAAGTGAGCAGTCTGTAGGGAAACAGTCTATTAGACTATATGGATGGTAAACAAGAAAATCACCATCACATAAATTTATCTCCCTCAAGTACAAGGGACCTAGAAGAGATAAGTTCATATTCTCAGGCTAGCCTGGGACATAATTTCCTTCTTGTACATGGACACATTGCCTGTTATTCAGTGCTATTTGTATTGTATTTCCACAAACTGACTCTCAGTTTAATTTCCAGGATAAGAGTGGGAAATTAAGAGGACGAGAGGAATTTATATAATATCTGATGATAACTATTGACTGACTTTTCCAGAAGATCCTATCCATCTGTGAAATAAATGTGTAAAATTGTACTAACTTTCTACATGAGCAGTAAGAGAAAAAGACAACGTGTTAGCTTAGAAAATAAAGTTAAATAATACCAAAAAAAGCAGAAAGCAATTAAAAAATATTATAATATGAACAGCATAGGTGAGTTGTTTTAATATAAATAACAACCACAATGGCAATAATAATTCTTTTAACTACTGGCTCTATCTTCAGGTAGAGGAACTACACCCTTTGCATGCATCATCTCATGACAGCCTTGCAACAATCCTAAGGGTGGATATCATTCTCATTTTAAAGATGAGAAAATTGGGGCTCAGTAGGTCAAGTAGCTGACCTAAGATGACGCCTGACCTCAGATCAATCAGAGCTAACTGGTTAAGGGAGACATAAACTTATTAATAAATATGGTATTCTGACCTCCAACGTTTTGCTCAGAATTAGTACTTTGTTAAAGAGTAAAATTCAGCATTTTTTCAAAGCAGAATAATTTTTTTCATAGAGTTCTGTCAGAGTCCCTAAAATATGTTACTTGAAAAGCTGATGGAAAATTAACCACCATCGCCACCACCACCACCACCACCGACACCACCCCCTCTCACTAACCCCCCCCAAAACACAAAGGACCCCCCCAAAAACCCTACACAAAGGCAGACCATGAATAGGCAAGAACTTTTCCAAAGAGTAAAAATCTATGCACCCCAGAGCATTAGAATTTATGGCATAACCCTAAAACTTCTGAAAAAATAAAAAATAATATAGTGATTTTTTTTTTTTTTTTGCAGGAATCTGAAAGAATTTTAAATATAAAGGCCAGAGATGAAAAGTTTTCTTGGAATTAAAAATATATATTTCTAAAACAGTATATATATTTGCTCTATGCGGGCTTTAGGTTTAGAAGGACAAGGTCCTTATCATCCATTTATATTTATATAGAGCCTTATTTTCAAGAACTCTGACTTAGTGTTTTTGAATCTTTATAAAAGTGGAAAACACACTATTCCATATGCTAGAGTTTCTGCTAAAAGACACTGAATAAGATATCAAATCCTTATTTCTATTTGCTAGTCAGTGGTATATAGAAACACATAAGATCCCAAATGGCTAATGTAGAGGAGATTTCACCCCAAGGTTTCACGCCATGCAGAGGCTGTTTTAAACTGCTTTAGCAGCTGCCATAACACCCCTACTAGTTACCAGGATTTGTCATGGCCACAAATAAATACATAGGTACTGAAGCAAGAGCAACTCAAAGCATCCCTCCCTGAGTCTGCCCCAGTACAGCCTGATAAGCCATGCCCAGGGACTCAGGTGTGGCCATGCCATACACAACCCTACTAGAGGTATAGGGGCTGAGGGTTTTATTTTGTTTTGTTTTTTAACTTCTAATCCTAACACAAGTCTGGAAATATATTTCCCTTAGACATATTTGATAACATTTTCTTTTCAAATTAACTAGTTTCAAACCTTTATCACTACACAGTCTATTTTTTAAATAGGTCACCCTAACTGGCAAGTCAATCTGACTCTATGATATGGTTTAGGACAAAAGCAAAAGATTATTTGGCTTATTCTCAAATGACCAATCAACTACCAACAGACTGTCCACAACTTTATTTTTCCCCTATCATTTTCCTTATTTTGAACAAACTATTTTAAAACTCAGTGAGCTTGGAGCTGAAGGACAAGATACCGAAGAGGTAGGTATTTTAGCAAGAGAAAAAGGACCACAGTTACTTTGAGAAGCACACTTCTCTTCTTCATTAGTTTATTCTTTACCTGGTAAATCACTGTGGAATGAGCTCAACCTTATTTACCTGTTCCCAAGAATGGAAAAGAGAGGATGGTAGTGGTGGTGGTGGTGTTTGGAGGGAATTTAAGTGATAAATTAGAATTAATTCACGCCAAGATGCCCGAGGCACTAAGTCGGAGAAAAACAGATCCTTTGAGAGGAAGAAAGAACTTTTTAAACCCAGATGGAATAAATGGACTCTATGACCCTTTACCAGCCCCTTAATTGCTCTTTCCTTTAGAGCTACTATTGACTCTGTAAAAACAGATGAGTGTCTGATTCCTAATTTTGAATCCTTGGAACGAAGGCATTATTGTTATAGATGTTAGGTTTCCCTTCACTCCTAATTCAAATGAACTGGTTTTTAGATCTTTATTTACTCTAGAGACTAAAAAATAATACCCTAGGCTATTAGTGGGATAATGCAGGTAAATATATATATGGAAGTATAACATTCTGACTGTTGTGCTGTCAATAGTAATAAAATCATTAGTAATAGTAGTAATGATACCAAGAACACTTTTGAGCATGGGGAAAAGAACAGATTTTAACACTGGGAAGGTAGTGGAGTTGGGACATGGGGAGGCAGGGGTCTTAACTGAAAAGGGAACACTCCTCAATCAAGAATACAGAGTACCTCTGTCAGGCAGAAAATGTCAGCTTCTTCCCAATCACGTTAGATTTTGCCAAAGCATGGAGCACAAGCATCAATCAGCAGCACTGCTAAAAATCAGTCTCAAGCTGCCTCATGCTAATGCCAATCAGCTAAAACCTTTATCCCAGTGTTTGTGGAGGAGCTTCGTCTGAAACCACAGGAGAGGGAAGAGAATCTTCAAATAGGACCACCAAGGGGACGACCACCAGGCAGACAAGCTTATTATCGGGAAGCCACCTAGCAGCAGAGGTGAACTGTGTGAACACTGTCCAGCCACCAGCATTTCAGCACTTATATCAGAGCCTGTCTGCATGACCCACAGGGAAGCTCCTTTACCAGAGGAATTGGGTAAGTGGTGCAGCGAGGAGGAGAAAACATTACTGGTAAACAGACAGATTGAACACTGGAGAGCAAGGCCTGATATGGAATGCCAATGGTAACTCATGTTAACACCAGGAGCCTGGCCACTGATGACTAATTGGTTTGGCTAAGAGGATTGAGGGAATTAACAAATGCTTATTAAAAACTCGTTGGTTATTTAGGGGTCTAAAATACATATGATAAGAAGGTAAAAGTTGGATTAAATTAGAAATCTGTGATGTGGGATGATATACAATTGACACCACTGGGATACCCTGCAGAGTTGGAGGATAGAGATGTCTAGAATTCTGTAATCTCATCAAAATAAACAAGCCCTCTTCAAATGGAAGGTGCTCCACCTGGAGTTTAGAGCCTACACCCTACACACTCACAGGAGGCTTGGTCACGGGAGGCTTGGTGCTAAGGCACGTTGTTGTAACCTGCTAATGTGATCCTGATGCCTGAACATCACTTTGGAATGTCTTCTGGATTTTCCCATCTTGATGAACAAGTAGCAGAGTGGTCTACCTTGTGTTGCATGTCAAAAGCTCCAACAGTTAATTTAACTCCTAATCCTAATAATGTTTAAAAGGAGAAGTTACCAAACTTCTTTCATAAAGTTATTTTTCCTCCTTTTTTTTTGTTGTTGATCTATACACTTCATATTAATATATTACACTTGTTTCTCAATCTAACCTTTTCTTCAAACTTCATTTTTATAATTAAAAAGAGGAATCCTTGAGGCTAAAAATCCATAGACAGAGATAAACAGAACGGTCAAAATCTTTATACCTGCAACAGAACCCCCAATCTGATATTTCGGAGATTTGACCAGCCGTTCAGTAGCCATGCTTAAAATCTCTCCCCAGATAGACTTATTCAAAGAGTGGAGTGAGAAAGTAAACATTTAAGGGAAGAGCTCAACTGTGAAAACCAAAAGGCTCTTCAAGCCTGTCAGGTAGAGACTGCTTATAATAGGGCTCTCAGGGTTCCTGGAGGCCCTTGCTGGTTCAAGTTAGGGATCCTGATATCCAAAAAGCAGATAAATGGGAAAGTGAGATTGGACAAAGTCCAGAAACCAACTTGCTCAGGTGGTCCTGAATGTAGCCTCAACTGTATCCTTGTAAAATAGTTCTAGTCCCAGGAATGTGGTCTTGTGCTTGGTAACACGGCAACTTTCCTGTCCTGCTTCTAGTTTCCAGGTTCTAAGTGTGGCGATTAGGAGACTAGGACATGTGAAAAGGAAGAAACAGATTTATAAAACAGTGAACACGGAAGGAATTTGATATGTATTTTATTCAACACATGTAAATATGTATGAGCACAGAAGAAGAAAGAGGTAACATAGAGAGGAAGAACTTTAATATAAACCTGAAAACCTTCTGGAAAGAGGGATCTAGAAATAATGCTTTAAGAAGACTCTTTTCCTTAAAGATCTGAAATAAGTTGGAATGTAGGTCAAGCCAAGAGCCTATAAAGCCTTTTATTTTAGCTATCATTTTTGTAAAAGTTACCTGGACATATTAAATAAGTTTCTTTGGTGGTATAATTTCCAACTGAGTTTATAGTAAAATGTTGTGACTTTTATCTCTCCATTAGATTCTGTTTGAAATTCCTGGGTTCATACTCTCCTGGAGGTTTTCATACTCCGAAGGACTCAGAAATGACAGGGTCAATAATAGGAAATTTGATAAGAATTTCCATCATAGTCATTCCATATCCTAGGACTATAGACATTACCACAACTGGCTTGGGAACAAGGGTTCTCAAAAAGATTCCACCCACTTCCTGGTTACACCTAAGGGAACAGACCAAGCCCTGGAATTTTTAATTAGATCCTCACTGATGGCCTTTTTAAGGAATTAGCAATTAACTTTATACATACTTATCCCTCAATGAATGGTGTGAGATAAAGAACTGCCCAAGATGAAGGAATTCAGAGTTAGGGCCTTACCGTTACTATTTAGTGTTTTCATGATAACCTCCATCTGTGCAAATTCATAGTTATAGTCTGGTTCTGAGGAAGCTTCACTGGCTGCATCCAGGTCGTGCTCTGGCGGGCCTGTTTCTTTTTCAAAGTCTTTTAACCAATCTCGTCGTTTCCTCTTAGGTAAATTAATTCTGTGGGAGTGTTCACCATTAGAGAAAATCAACTTGTTTTACACTCAGATAACAGAAAAAAATGTATACGAAAATATTAGTAAACACAAAGATGTTACCTAAAAAAGTGGTTATTTCCCCAAAGGATTCTATCACCGTGCCACAGTTGGGTGGTATTGCACACGAGGGTGCCATTTACACAGGACCTGAAGGAACACCAGGGAAGATATCAGCTGAACAGTAAAGAGCACAAAACCCAGCCCCAGTAGCCAAAGAGAAAACTAGGGGAACTTTCTCTTCTTAACAGCCATATTCTGTTAATAGCTGAAGAAGGAAGAGTAGAATTATAACCACAGTGTGATCTAAGCAATGATGATCAGGGCTGCCAATATCCTTCGAAGAGAGAGAATCTGATGCAATGTGCTCCTGTAGGAATCAGACATCGCCACCTATGGAATGTTCTTGTAAAATGAACATTTATGAGACACAAATATGGAAATCTGAACACTGACTGGATATATGATAATTAATAAGGAATTATTGTTAATTATTTCAGGTGTGATGGTATTGAAGCTATGCTTAAGAATACTCATTTTTTTAGAGATATAAGCTGAAATATTTATGATACAAAGTTATAATATCTAGAATTTGTTTTAAAATAACCTAAAGGGGAAGGAGGAAAAGATGTAGAGGGCATGTAAATAATACAAAATTGTCTATGAGGTGCTCATTTTTAAGCTGGATTATGGAGATATGTGGGTTCATCATACTATTCTCTTTCCACTTTTATATGTTTAAAATTTTCCATAATAATAGAGGAAAACATAAAAAAGAATATCATGTTTAAATCCCAAATAGCTATCAAATTATAAAAATAAAACAAATGGAAGTTGGGAAGGCAATTCTGACCATCTTTATTATTAAACCAACACAACCCCGTGTCTCTGGGGTTGTGCTGGCCTATGCATCTTGGACTGGTAGATATCAAGGGCTTGTGGGTCAGTTACCTGAATGACCCAGTGCAAAAGTGTTCATAGGGTTTCTTGCTTATTACACGATCTCGTCAGCTGATCCTTTGACACAGTTAAAGCATAGTCACTGTGACAGTTTTTAGGGGGAGAAGAAAAGTCCTCCAGAATTTTTAGCACTGACAGTATTGGTCTTCTCATAAATGTTCATTCACTTAAAAAAGAGATTTGCTGGTAGTCAAAAATAAAACTTTACTGGGAAGAATTAATTAACTAATTAATTAAAGTTTAATTTGCTAAATGACTGTCAGGTGATGTTTGATGGACAAAAATAATGATATTATTTTGAGTTTTAGTTTTTTAATAAGTTAGTTTTCTCATATAATCTCATAAATATTATCTGTCTCCTCATATTTATAGGGCTCTAAAGCTCAGAGTTATAGAATAAGTAGAACTCAGAAAATCACTCCTTTGTAGTAATATTTCAAATCTGGTAGTTTATATTTATAAAAGTACTCTGGAAATACCATCATAAATGTTTTAATCTGTCATACATAAACATGACAAAACTTTGGTGTTTATATTTAACACTAATATGTTCCCTTTCTTCTTGCCAATCAAAATGAATCTCAACATTGTAACTCAAGTTTCAAAAGTACGTATCCCATCTATTAGGAATTATGGACCTATTTATTCATGTACAAAAAGGGAAAATGAAATCAGAATATATATGTATGTCTACACATATACATATGGATTCACAAACACACACATCCATTTTTACCAAAAGGGTGAAGAAAAGTTTGTTGTTGTTTTTTTAAGGTTTAAAAAATTTTAAAAATCTCTTCCATCTACAAAAGCATTTGTCAGTCATTTTTTAAAGAAAATACTGCCCATTGTTTACTAAGGTATCTAAAAAGCTCTCCAGAAATTCCAGTAACAGTGGATGACCAATAATAGAAATGTGTCACTCAGTACACTTTATTATTTTAAAATCTGAATTATGATTTAAAATATTCAGTTCTTACTAGTTATATTTCAAGGCTCAAGAGCACCATCTCACTAGTGGCTACCAAAGTGGTTTTAGCAGTTACAGAACTTCTCCATTATCTCAGAAGTTCTACTGGGCAGTGTTATCCTAAAGTAAAACTAAAAACAGTTCCCGAACAAATGAGAGGAACATCACAAGCTTTGCCTCCCTTACTTATTGATAACTTTTGTTGACATTCTGCATTTTTAGATACCCCTGTCTAGGTACATGTACACACACACACACACACACACACACACACACACACACACACTTGAACATACATATAAACCTATCACTTTCCCATTCACAGTATGCTCTTATTACAATGATATAAAAAAAAAGTTATGAAAACTGCTTGGTTTGGTAATGCACTCGAGACAAGAAATTAGCATAAAAAGTAATTTCTAGTTGGACACCTGCCTGGGATGCTTGTAAGAAACAAATATAAAACCTCTTTGCACGATTCACGTACCCTCACCTAGGCCACAAGCCTCCTACAAATAAACTGAAGATGAGTGTATCTAGGAACTCACAAACTACTTCAGGAAACAAAGTTATCAGCAGATACAACAAACAGTTGGGTTGAGGCCCCAACAACTTCAGAGAACAGAATTCTCAAATAAAGACAATAAAATAAATAAAAATAAAATTATTAAAGACATATGATGGAATAAAAACAAGACTACCAATAGAGACCAGGCATATCCAAAGATGGAACTCTTGAACTTCTGCAAATGAAAAACAGACACACCGAAATTCAGAACTCAGTGGAATAACTGAGCAGCAGCTGAGACATGACTAAAGAGCAAATCAGTGGACTTCAGCATAGATTTGAGGAAATGATAGTCCCTTACCCCCATATCCCTCCCTTCCTCTGTTCTCAATCTCATTTCCATCTTCACAACCAATATTGCTGACCTACTTCCACACATCCTATTATCAATTCTTTGTATTTTTGCTTCCACATACACAACTACATGGCACCTAAAACCCCAAGGTTCTTTGTGTCTTTCTAATTGCTACACTCAAGAGAATCTTCTTAGCTTCTATTTTGACCTGCCCTTCCTTAAAATTTTTCTCTTCCCTTAGCTTCCATGATTATATCCTGTTACCTCTATTGACCAACCCCCGGCTCCCTCGTGTAAGCCACCTTCATGTACTACCTCAGACCATCACCAAAACATTGGTTTAATCCTTCCACTGCACTTTCAAGACAAACAAAACTAATAATGGCCAATTCTACACCTTTAGTGTAACTTTACAGCACTAAATCCAATGTCCTACTGGATATGTCTACACTGATATCTCAAGGAAAGCTCAATTTCAAAGCATCCCACACTGAACTTATTACCACTCATTATCTATCATTCCCCAAACTCGTTTCTCCTCTCATTTTCCTTATTTTGGTTTACCTGCACCACCATTTATTTAGTCTCCCAAGGAAGAAACCTGTAATTATTACTCACTTCTCCTTTTCCTTCACTGATTGAGTCCCTGTCCTGTCTCCAATCAGATCACTACAACTTGCTGACTTACAAATAATTGGCAAATACATTTCGTTCCTCACCTCTACTGCCACTTGCTGTGGTTCCATAACCATATCATAAAAAATATCCTAATTGACCAAAACCTGGTAAAGATAACACAAAAAATGAAAACTATAGACCAATATCTCTCATGAACACAGATGCAAAAATCCTAAATAAGATATTAGCAAACCAAATACAGCAATATATTAAAAGGGTTATACACGTGATCAAATGGGCTTCATACCAGGGGCACAGGGATGGTTCAACATATGTAAATCAATTAATGTGATATACCACAAATAGGAACGGGTTGTCTTCTTCTGGAAATATGGCACAAAAACACATGTTAAGTGGCCATTAACTTTTCTTACCTTGCACTTTCTTTTGGAGTAAGAGTGACATCGCCATCAGATGCGATATCAATCTCACAGTGCTCAGGTTGAATTCCTATACCAAAGAGCTGGATGTCCTGAGAAGTATCTGCACCCACTCTTGTATGGTCCTAGGAATAGAATATTAAAGAAAAAAACCCACACTTAAAGTAACTCACAAAAATTTTCACAATCAAGTTCAATAACCCAACAGCATATGCATGACAATATCAAATGAGTTAGGAGATGCAAGATATCTGGACCATTATAAGTCAAAAGCTTACCATAACACACTAAATTTAAAAAAAAAGGTTTAAACATGATGAACGGTGATTACATACTGCTTTAAAATGTAAGGAAATTAAACTTGACAGAATACTTTGAGTTCCAATTTTAACTCGACAACCTACTATTGATGTGAATACAGGCAAGCCATTTCATTCTCTGAGCCTCAGTTTCTTTTTTGCAAAACCAGGACAACATTATCAATTTGATTTACTTAACAGGATTCTTTTAAGGATTATCTAACAGAAGTGCTTTGAAAACAGTGATATAAACTCAAGAAGGCTAAAAGTGGTTTCATGGAAAATGGTATTTTAAAATATATAACTTAAGTTTAAAAATAGTTGAATACCTAATACTAATATTACGCAGAGTAGTGAAGCCTGTTGCTTATACAATGTACAGATTAGTGTGATTTTAAGGACCTTGAACCTCACGCATATGTGGACTGTGACTCCTGGTGATTAAGTCCACTGCTCAGTCCCTTTGCTTTTTTTTTTAATTCTAAAAATCATTTAATCACTATGATAATAATACTTTCCTATTCAACAGAAAAAGTGTTAGGCCTTAGGATTTCAGAAACAATTTCTTACTCCTTAATCATTACTGAATGAACAGATCTTAAGTGTTAGTGGGCTCTCAACAAGTCAGGAGTTATTTGTATGATATTATGTCTCCGGAAAAAGTAGGATAAAAAGGATAATAGGAGACTGAGTCCTTGCTTCAATTCTAGCTTATTCTGTTTTGTATATTCACTAGGCAGATCAGAATCCTTAACAAGACACCTATCTAACCTTTCACAAGGGGGTAATTTCTTTGCATTTAGAGATTTAGGTGTGTAGACAGTGTATACAAGCTGTCTTCAACACCCTAGGTCTTCAATCCTCAACACACTTAAATACATATATATATATATATATATATATATATATATATATATATACTTATATACCACCGTAACCCATATGATTAAATATGTTTCTCATGGTCAGCTAAGTTCCCTATGTCAGTTGGGGTCCCTATTTCAAACAGAAGTCTTATTTCTCCCTTAAAATAAGCTAGCATTTCTAAAAGTATGGTCTGAGAACCTTTGGAGTCTCTGAGTACCATGAGGTCAAAACTACTCTAATAAAAATACTGAGATGTTATTTGTTTTTGTGCTCTCATTTTATCACAAGTATACAGTTTTTTCCAGAGGCTACATGATGTGTGATGTCATGGCTCTGAGGATTAGTGGACTGTACGTTTGCATGTTTGTATTTTTCAATGTTCTCAGCTTTAGTATCTAATACAGTAAATGCAGACCGGTATAATTCAGATGCACAAAAGTTCTTTGGAATCCTTGATACATTTTTAAAGAGTATAAATGGGTCTTGAAGCTAGAAAGTTTGAGAACAGCTGCAATAAGTTATCCAACGTGGCCAGCAGCGTACCCTGAATCCAAAGTGCCGAATCCAAACAGTCACATCCCATCTCCACTCTTGATGGGTGGGATCAAAAGTTATTTCCTGAGGATGTAGGCTCATAAGAGATAGATAGGAAAGAACCTTAGCTGTCTAAACTACTACAAGAGTTCGTTTTAGCCTTATGATTATCTTAAAATCTCCTTAGAATTATTAAGAAGCATTAACTGTGTGATTCTCCAGAACGTCTCAGGATCTTTGCGACTGAACCGAGATATTCTCAGAATCCTTGACACCATAGCTAAGAATCAGCTTGGCACGCTCAGCTACCCACCTGTGCTCCTCTGATGCCCTAATTGCACAGCCCCAGGATAATACAAAATAGCTGTTTTTCATTCTCAATGATGACCTGACTGTGGTATGAATCCTTTTAATGAGGGCCAAGCTAGATACAAAAAGCAAAGTCATGGGGACAGGCACCCAGATTCAACTGAGAGTTGCACATGAATTTGTATGTATTTGTATACCCTCTTACCTTTAAATAATAAACCAGAAGTTCATTGAGAGCAGGGTCTGCATTCAAATTGACTAAGTAGCACTTGTCATCTCCCACCTTGATACCAGATGTTTCCAAGGAAATGCCCATACTTTCAAGTTGTCGTTGTCTCTCCTGTGTACAAGAAAGACAAAAGCAAGAACTCTATTTGTTGCTCTATTCACGAGCTGTAACCATGGAAAGTGTAAGTCACTGTTTCTGGGGACAATGCCAATTAAATTACACATCCCACTCAGCTCAACCAGGTTTATTTACAGCCTAAAATGTATGATGTCTTGTGTCAGTGTGTTGGGGACACCAAGGGTAAACCAGACATCATCTTGCCCTTATGGGGCTTAACTATTTAGCAGAGGGGGGAACCACATAACTGGAATCAAAAGGAGAGCCCTGTGCCACTGGAGAGGAACAACGTGTTGTGGGCTTCACAGGAGGGAGATTATGATGAGCTAAGAAACAAGGAAGGCTTCAGGAAGAGCATACATTTAAGGTGGTTTTTAAAGCATAAGAATTTCAACAGAAGAAACGGAGTAGGAAGGGAAGGGAAGGGTGTTCTGAGGGAAGGGTACAGGAAAGCAGAGTAAAGACTCTGGGCATACAGAAGATTTCAGGGCCCAAAATCCCTAGTAAATGTGGACAAGTACTGGGAGATGGAGCTGGAAGAGCCGCTTGGGTGCCTATTGCAGAGGGCCTTGAATTCATTCATTCACTGATGACGTATTTGGGTAACACGTACTGATTTAGGACAGAGAATACAACAGTGAACAAAATGAAGCCCCTCTTTTACGGAAACGTCTATTCCAGTGGAAAAAGACAGATCATAAAAAAAAAAAAAAAGATGAGTAAATATATAGGATTTTTAATGGGATTAAGTGCTATGGAAAAATATAAAGCAATGTAAGAGGGATAGGGAGCTAGGTGTGTGTGTGCGCACGTCAGTGTGTATGGGGTGGCGGGGGGAGAATAATATCTACGAGAAGCATACAAGCAAACAGCTGGACTAGATCCTAGTCACTGCTTTCAAGCTATGTGATTGGGATTGGTCTAGTACTTCCAAGTGGTCAGTGAGCTTAAAATGTTTATAAAATGCATAGTGTAGAGATTCGTAAGACACATACTCCCATACAAGTACAAAATTAGTCCTTGCTTTATATTTTCTCTCAAGAAAAGTTCACATAGCATTTTCTAACATGCTCAAAGAATCAAATACATTGAAAAAACTATGATGTGCTGTATGTTACAAATTCTGTCAATAAGGTAGCCATGTGCTATGCCAAGTGATCTAAATTCACAAAACAAAATTTTTGTTTAAATGTGTAAAGCAGGAAATATTAAAGATATTTCCTTTATCATGCCTGTTCAAATTCAGTGCTCTCCAACACTTCCAGCAAATATATAAATCAAATTATAGTTGATTGACACAAAGTCAATGTCTAAAACTGATCTTTGCAGTCTCTAGTTCGGCAAAAAAAGAGGTCTCAAAAGACTTGTTGAGCACAAGTGACTGACGATACAGAAAAGACAGCAAATGAAAAAGAATCACAATATTTTAGGTCTAAATTATCAAGCTACCTGTGCAATTTCTTCTGTTTTTCTCAGCTTCTCTTCCCAAGTCACTGTTAGTTCTTTTATCAGCTTTTCAGACTCTTCAAGCTTCTCTTTCAGTTCAGGAGCCTTCATAGCCTTTAAAATGAAACCAGAGCTATCTGATTTTCTAATTTTTTCCACCATTATAAAAAAGACAATCACTTATTGTCCTTTTTAAGCAGTTATCAACAGTCTGTTGGAAGCAATTAAGTCACACACTTTCAGGGTGGGTTTTAGACCTTTATTAATCAAATGAAATGTAAAAGGCAAAAGGTTGCTACCATTTAAAGGAGAGAAATACTAGTGTCTTGAATTAAAATGATAAAATCATTACAGAGTAATTGTATCCCTCATACTTAAATTTCACAGTTAAAGATGTTAAAGTTTATTTTCAAAATAGAATGTAAGAAAGAAGGTTACTTAGGCACATTCCTTTTTCAGTTAAGACAGAGATCAATGCACATCACCAATAAAGGCATTCTGGTTAGATTAACCTATCAGGAAAGGTGAAGATTCTTCTCGTTTATTTAAAAATTTGAATTGGGGCCCTTTAAACTAGTTTTCTTGTTGATAGTAATAAACCTAGCATATTTATTATTCACTTAGAAGCAGGGCATCTGGTTAAAAGAGCAGTAATTTCCCTCTAAGTTTGTTACTTGAGAATAACTAAGGGGTCTAAATACAGATAGATGCAGGTTGAAAATTTGGAGAGGCCTTTACTTGGCAATGATATGCTTTGACACTCTATAATAACATGAGCCTCTACAGAGTATAACACAATCAATAAGATGGTAGAGCTTGGACAAGAAGCTGAAGTGGCAATGATCTGGAGGACAGCTAACTGTGCCTGAGTTTCACAATATTACTAGACCCTTAGCGTGACATTTAGTGCTGGGTACGGGTAACACAAGTGAATCTTCTAGGTGAACCTGTTGTGGTTCCTCCCTCTTATGGCCAGGCAATGTTCTAACCAACTGGCCTAGATTATAAGGTCACAGTGAATATGCAGATTCAGAGATAAGAGGACAGTAGATCATCCACCTTTAAACAAATATCAGAAGCATTACACTCCAGATCATGACTCACTTCAAAGGCTATCTGCATTTTGATTTCACAGGTGTTTTGCCATCCTTCTTGGCATCAATAAAAAAATTATGCTTAATGCACTGAATGATGATTATAATGGCAATAAAAAAAATAGCAATATTTATAGAGCACTTATGATGTGCAAGGCATTGTGCTAAGCGCCTTCCAGTATCAGTGTGGTACTAGCGTTAGGGCTGAAAAAAATTAATAAAAAACAGCTTCTTGAACTATCAAAGCTCATAGATTAGAAAAAGAAAAAGACATGTAAACAAAAAAATTATAATGCAACTGCCAGGATCACCAATTTGTGGAGTATTCAGATCCCTGGCTTCACTCCCATTTGTTTGTTTATCTCCTGTTGATTACTTTTGTGATTAAATAAGTCCATAGAGAAAAAGTATTTAAACAGTGCCAGATATACAAGTGCTCAATAAATAATGACTATTACCTTTTTTTTCCTTTCATGCTTAATACTCTCCCAACTAAAGTGGGGTCAGAAGAGGGTGATGTGAAGGAATGTGAACTCAGAAGCCTTAGGTACACACCCAAGTCCTGGCATGTGGGAGCCTGCGACTTAACCTAAAGCACTTGGCCTCCTACTACCTGTTTCAAAAGAGATAGCGCCTCGGTAACTTGCATAAAGCAACAGCTATTTGGAAAAGAGTTTGATTATTAAAGTAAGGGTAAACCCAAGGAAAGATGGCAACAATGCAAAATTATTGATTTTTCTCTCCTCCCAGGAGCTGACATAAAAAAAAAAAAGATTTCTGAATTATTCCTACCATTTAATTATCCTTGATAATGCAGTCTTCCATGACTTGAGATGACATAAAACTAACTTTTTTGAAAACTATAAGGCCTTCTGTTAATATAGTCTACAATGTTAATAAAAACAACACACGTGGTTCCTAGGATTTCATGTTGGAAGAGCTCTGTACACTCAAGGGCCAACTGATTTACTACAGCAAACAATTAGGCAGTAGTGGCAACTCTTGTTTAACTGTCTGCTTCCTCGACTGTAAGTTGCTAGAACAGAAGTTTTGTATTATTTATGTTGTCTACATAATGCTTAGCACACAGCAGATGCCAATCAACACTGCAATGTTGAACCACGTGGAGATGACCTAGAGCTGCAAGCATGTCCTGACCACTCAGATATCATAGGTCAGGGAACTTCAAAAACAAGGAACACCAGCCTGCTTTTTATGTTTAACTTATTTTTAAATTACAGTTGACTTAGAAATTATATTAGTTTCAGGTGTACAATCTACCTTATGCAGCAATCACAGCAGTAAGTCTAGTACCCATTATCACCATACGTTGCTGTTACTGACAATATTCCCTACTCTGTACATTACCTCAGCCTGTGAGAGCTGCTCTCTCAATTTCTCGACTTCCTCCCGCAGTTCTCGGATGACTTTTGCATTGGGATCCTCATTCACAATGGCATGGTTAACAATCCTTTTGGCTCGATCTGCATATCGTAATGTGGAGAGAGTCTCTTCATAGTTGTCTGCTGCTGGGCTAATGGTGGCTATCATAGAGGTCTGACTGTTGCCCCCTAAATTATCCTACAAAATATTTCAAATTGCATTTTAGGGAACAACACCCATGTACAACAAGTATGATGAAAGAAATAAATTATTCCCTATGAAGAAAACGGTATGTGAAAACAGGTTTGTATTTCAAGTAATTTTATGAGTAGATGAAATGTGGTCACTCTATACTCACAACAATGAATGATGCCCACAAAACAGCATTATAATGAAATAAAAGGCAACAGAAACAAGTTTTCATTCTGCATTCCTAGGAATTAGGAGAGCAATACAGTATTCTCAGGTGTTCACTATAAATTTAGTTAGCTTTGCACACACCTTTCAGCTGTCACCTCAGACATAGCCAATTTTTAGTTGGAAAAGAACACTGGAACACTGAATTACCTTAAGAAGCCAAGTGAGGACTGAATCTCGATAAGGCACAAATTTGTTTTTTCCCTTGCCAGCTGCCTGGTCAGCCAGAGATGATATAACCAACCCCAAGGTTGTCAGTGATCTACCGAGAGGAAAATTTTAAAATTAGTTTTATGGAATGTTTATATTTAGTTTTCATAAAACACTAATTCTTCTAAGTAATAAGTATAAAATATGTACATCAATAAAGTGCTAAAATTGATATAATCAAGTCTACATTAATTTGTCAAACTGAGAAACACACAAAATAACTCCATTAATTTAAAAAATGAAATTAGAATGCCTATAAGAATCTATTCTGTTCAGTCATAGAATGTGTGAAACATACATTTCACAATCTGAAAAAGTACATTTTAAAGATCACACTGGCAAGTTTTAATTTACTCCAAATGTTATAAGTCTGAACCATTTACTATTTGGATCTAGTTTGGATCACTTTGGCCTCTAATTTTGTTTCCTACAATAACAACATAATTTGCAGAGTACCCTTCCACTACAAGTTATAAGCTCTACTATTCATCTGTTTACCGCTGGCAAATTTATTTCATATAGAGTTATAATTTACAGAAGAACCACTCAAGCAGAAGATAGCATATGGCTACTCTTCCAACCCCTGCTACTCAAAGCAGCATTGGCATCACCTGAGAGCTGGTTAGAAACAATCTTGGAAGTCTCCCCAGGCCTACTGAACCAGAACCAGTTAAAGGTATCTCCAGGTGATTCATATACTTTTTAAATTTTAAGAAGCCCCGACTGAAGGATATCCAAAGTGATAAATACATTTAGTTGTCTAGGCCTATGATTCTCAAATTGTGGTGCTGGGACCTTATTAGAAATGCATATTCTCAGGCCCCGCTCCAGACCTAGTGAATCAGAAACTTACAGTGGGACTCTATAATCTGCACTTTAACAAATCCTCCAGGTGAGTCTGATGCAGCCTAGAGTTTGAGAACCAATGTTCTAGGCTACTAGGCTCCCCCTGGTGGTTAACACATATTCTCTGCACCTGGAGAAAAGAGTACCACAGAAACAACAGATTTGTAGTCCTAAGGAATGAAGGACATCCTCTGGTGTCCCATTTAAATTCCAATTTCTCTTCTAAGAGAAAAATCAACTGGATTCCAAGTTTAGCAAACAGAAAAGAGCAGCCTCAGGGATTACAAACAAAGTTAGATGATACCACAAAGAGAAAATGCTTTTAAAATAGTCTAAAAAACCAAACATTACTATTTATTTATAAAAACAAGGAAGGGGATAAATCAGCAAGTGACCAGAGGTTAGCAGGTGAAAGACTAGATAGCTTTCTTTCGAATATTAACAAGAAATTGAGTTGAAAGGATATAAAGCATATTTCCCACAAAACATAATTCCCCAAAGGCGACTCACTGAAAAGTCACTAAAATACAAAGTAAATTCAAGCAGCAGAAAATGAATGAGAATTTTAATAACTACCAGCCATTACCACAAAGTGACATAAACACATACATCAAAATTGACAGGTTTAAAGTTAAACAAGTCTAACTCAAGAGAAATGAAAACATATGTCCACACAAAAACTTGTACATGAATTTTCATAGCAGCATAGTCACAAAAACCGAAATGTGGAAACAACTCAAATGTCTATCAAATGATGAGGGGATGAATAAAATGTGGAACATCCATATAATGGAATATTGTTTGGACATAAAAGAGAAATGAAATTCTGATGCATGCCACAACATGGATGAACCTTAAAAAATTATGCTAAGTGAAAGAAGGCAAACACAAAAGGCCAATGTCCTAGGTTGAACAGTGTTCCTTTCACCCAAATGCATGCCCATCAGAACCTCAGAATGTCACCTTATTTGGAAATAGGGCCCTTGCAGATGAAATTAGTTAAGAAAAGATCATACTGGATTAGGGAGGGTTCTAATCCTATGACTGGTGTTGGTGTAAGAAGGCCATGTGAGGACACACATAGAGAACACCAAAGGAAGATAGAGGCAGAGATTGGAGTGATGCATCTACAAGCCAAAGAATGCCAGCAACTAACTAGAAGCTAGGACAGAGGCACGGAATACATTTTTCCTCGGAGTCCCCCAAAAGGAACCAATTCTGTTGATCCTTTGATTTTGGACTTCTGGCCTCCACAACTGTTAAGAAAATAAATTTCGTGACCTAGTTTGTAGTAATCTGTTATTAAAACACTACAAAAATAATACAGTCACATATTATTTGATTCCAATTATATGAAATATCCAGAATAGGGAAATCTATAGAGGTGCAGGTATAGCAGCTACCTAGGGCTATGGGTGGGGTCAACAAGGAATGACTTGAATACACCAGGTTTCTTTGGGGAGTAATAAAAATGTTTTAAATTACACTGTGGTGATGGCTGCACAACTTTGAATATAATAAAGCTATTGAACTGTACACTTTAAAATGGTAAACTATATAGTATGAGTTATTTAAAACTTGAAAAAAAGATTTTTAATTAAAAGAAATTCAGGAAGTTCAATCACTCCTCCTTGCATGTGATATGTAACAAATAAAGGAAAGTAGTCTGATATAAGGCAAAAACACATTTCTCATCTAATATAGAATAGAGGGCGTTTTTCACATTTTGTAACTACTGAAATTAAATTTTCAGTTAGAAACAATTCTTTGAACTACCTCAGATTTTTAATACCCGATTGCAGCAGAAAATTCTTGAATTCATACAAACTATAAAGAGCTCAGTGACTCAAGTTTCACAATGTCTGTTCATGTGAAAACACATTTTGGGGATGTCATAGATTTTTCACTGAGACTAGATTTTACTTCAACTTGTGGCAACTATTTATATTTCCTAATTTGACAGTGCACAGATTAAAAAGGGAAAGTTTCTATCACTCCTAAATAATAAAATATAAAATCAAATGAGTGTTAGAGAACACGGGAGAGGGTAACACAGAGTCATTAATGTCCACTAAATGAGGCATGCTCTGCGAGCTCAGTGCCGAGGGGAAGAAGCATTAGCAACAGGGGTGTGGAGCTGGACTGACGATAACAGGACTCCAGTTACTGTGTGCACTTTGCTCTATAATTTATCCAGTAAGAGAAGCTTATCATTAATAGAAGTCACACTCTTTTACCTAATAGTGTGCATACATTGAAAAAAAGAACTTTATCTAAATCTATTAGGGTCTCCTTGAAACAAACAGAAATAAACTGCAGGGTGAGTGGGACTCCAGGATGAGTGAGAGATACCAGGTTACCCCGTGACAAGGGGTCCATGCCACTCCTCCCTTCTAGGTTCCACCCAGAAGCAATGATTCAGGGGCTACTAAAATCCTAAAAGCTGTTTTAAAGTTCAATGTGTGAAAGCTGAACAACAGGCTTAACAAATTTTAATGAGAATTTTATTTCAGATAGCTTAAAAATATAAAAGAATCCTCAACTATGGATTCTGCTGGCACTCTCTTCTCATGCTGGAGGCAAACAGGCAGCCTATGCGCCTCACAGGTGTCTGGCATAGGGTAAAGTTGTTTGCAATTTCAGCAGCTGAAAAAAGTTATTTCAATAATCTTTCTATTTCTACCAAAGCACCGCTTCTGCCCCAATCCTACTGGAGGTAGAGATAGCAAAGAAGCTCCTATTCTTTAAATCTCTTAGCAGAGTTCTCGGGCTGGGATGGGGAGTAGAGGGAGGGGAGTTGATAGAGAGGAAGGAAGAGTTAGACTAGGGGATAACATTTATGAACAGACAGCCATGCTTTAAGATTTAAAATTTCAAAAATATACCTATCTGTAACAATAAAGAATTTGGGATCAAAACGTAAATAAAACTTGGATCAAAAGCAATATAAAAGCTGCTCCAATAAATACATTCAATGAAAAAAATAGTCATAACTCTTTTTCTTTTCTTGCTTTTCTGCATGTTCTTCTAACCTACAGATTCCAAACCACCAGATTCCTGCCCTTAGGAATGGACATAATGTGATGTGAGTTATCTGTATGCTCTAGGGTAGATTTCACATATATTATTTTACTTATTTTTCCAATGATCTTTTTATAAGATCATACATGCAGTAATTATCAAACTTTAGAGTTAGCCATATACAGGTATACCTCAGAAATATTAAGGGTTTGGTTCCAGACCACCACACCAAAGCAAATATCACCAATAGAGTTTTAATTACTTTATTGGTGGAGGGTCTTGCCTTCAATTTGTAAAAAATGCAACATCTGTGAAGTGCAATGAAGCAAAGCACAATAAAAGATGTATGCCTGTACTGTATCTCTTTCTACTTAGATTGTGATCACCTTGAGGGCAGTAACCATTCTATTAGCATACATATTCCTCCATGCAATTACTAAGCCTGACTTACAGAAAGCACTCAGTATCTGTGGAGTAGAATACACTGGAGAATAGAACATGGACCTCTTTCTAAAAAGGACTAATTCAATAACAGTTTTGGTATGCTCTGTGGGTGCTGGCCCAATATCCATTTTCCCCTTTTTCTTACTAACAGAACCCTAATTTTGTTGGAAAGCATGTGTCAGGCTAAAAACTCCACTTTCCATAGTCCTCTGCAGACTGGGGAAGCCATAAAACAGTGCTGGCCAATAAGATGTAGGAAGACATTATTGGGAGGGGCTTCCAAGGAAGCTGTTGTTCTTCTGATAGAAAAGGTACATTATGCTGCTGACAGAAGCTGGTGGTCCTTTACCCCTCTCCTCCTTTCTCCTTCTTGTTTGGAACACAGACATGGATACAATGCTTGGAATGGTAGAGCCATCCTGAGGGCATGAGGATGACATGCACACACACACACAGGAGTAGCAGAGCTATGTGTCTAAGACCATTTCTAAGGTGCTGTGCCAACTTCTAAACTTCTTATTAAGTGAGTAAAATCAATGCATTATTTGGTTGTCACTGTGGCTTGTTTCTGTTGCTTACAACAGAATGTAGTACCTGGCTTTTAAAGAATTAGATGAAAGATGATGAAGGTAGTGGGTCTGAGTTTTGTAAACTTTCCCGGTAAGTCCCCACTCTTAACAGTAAAAGAGAAATACAAAGAATATATGGAGCAAAATACGAGGAAAAGACAGTATCACCACCTGACAAGAAAGAAAACTATTATACCTACAGCATGGCCTCATTTTCATTCACCACTGTTTTCTGGTGGCTAATGCAAATCATTAAACTCAAATAAGGTTCATCTCATGAGTTATCTATCATTCCCAATCTCATTTCCAGCTCAATTGCTGTGGTGTAATAATAAAGTATATACTAACATCTCCAAAAACAAGTTCTTTTGGATATTTGTCCCAGAGATTTTAATTTATAACTAGAATTCTGCCATCAAGTAAGCTCAGAGAGTAAGTTATATGGGATTCATTAATGCAGGACTCCTCAGAGCTTTTAGTGTTGTGAATGTCCAAATGAAGGTTTTACAAGTAGCCTTTCTTAAAACTATTGATCCAGGGGTCCTTTGCTTCCCAAAGCTACTTGAGGAACTGGTATTTCACAAAATGCTTTGGGAAGCACTGAGGCAATAAAGGCACAGATCTCAAAAGATGTGGCTATTCCCCCACCAGTGGGCATATTTTTGCTCTGTCCTTTATGGGTCTCTCATGTTAAATGTAAAGACATTTATTCAGATTTTTTTCACATACTTGGACCCTACAACATACAAATGGTAAGTTAACAAGGACCCTCACCTGCCCTTAAATAATGGAAAGAAGCATGTCATTTTCATTCTCCCTAGGTACAAATACATATTCAGTCATTCAGGAAACACCCATTTAAGTGACATTTCCAAGAGGAAATGAAGATGAGTCATGAAATGTACTCAAGAAGAAGGAGGACTGAATCACATGAAACATTTGAAACATTAAGTTTATATTATTACATTATAATGTAAATTATATAACAAAACCCTAGGGGTAACATATATTAATATCCCTAGAATAAGTTTGGTAGAACCCATTTTTGTAAATATTTAGTATATACTTTATTATAAACCACAGTAATTTAAATGGAAATGAGACTGGGAAAGATACTCATTAGATGAAGATTGTTTGCATTTAATGACTAGCCATTGCTGAGAATAAAATGGAACCATTTTCAGTGGTACTCCTTGGGACATAAGAGCGTTCCATGACCTAAATGAGTTCTCAGGGAAGCTAAACCAGCCAGACTCCAGCAGAAAGAAAAGGTTTCCTCATTCCACCCTTAACAGACAGGTGGAGCAGCAGACGAATTTTTCAGATGTACTCCCCTGTGAAGATGGTATTCAGACGACTTAAACCTATGGAGCCCTGAACAGGCAGGCCATGGAGGTACAGTCACGCAGCACCTTAGCTCTCCAAATGAAGGAATAATGCGTGCTTTAAAGCTCTTATGAGCTTAAGGAGAGATAAAGCTCCTAAATCCATAGCCCATTAAGCAGACACTAACGTCTGTGTGATGTCCCTGACAGGTCTGCTTAAGAGGATTATTAATGTCCCATCCAAAAGAAGCCCAAATAAGAGGCTGAGAGAAGGCTTAGGAAACATGTCACGTCAGAGACTTCTTTAACACTCAGCTGGGCACTGATTTTAAGGCTTAAGAAGCTATATGTGGAGCTATCAGGCAGGAGTTTCAATTTGTTATTTTACTTTATTAGTACATACTTATATTGAGCTTGCCATGTGCTAAGCACTGTCCTACGAGGTCAATAATAACTAGTGATCATTACACATCAAGGCTATACTCTGAGTTTCCACAAATTCACAGCACATAATTTCCAGTGTTTTCTTACAAGCCGAGCTAGCAGGCAAAGGACTGGCATGGCTAAGCAACAGTAAACAAATCTCTAGGACAGGTAACAATCTTTCCTTTGGTACCTGCTCTCTCACTCTCATTTCTGCTTTCCCATCCTGGTTCCCATCCTGGAATGCAGAGCTGTAGTGCCAGCCTGGGCTCCCATAATGCTTTGTCATGAAATATAGCAAAATCCTTTGTTATTAGAGCAAGAGACAGGATGACTGAAAGATTAGTTCCCTAAAGCACCAGTCTTTGCAATGAGTGTGGCTGTGTCTATCTGATAGTCTAATTTTAAACTTTGATATACTAAAATTATAACGTGTTGATATTGTTTTAAAATGCAAGCTGCACAAACATGTTCCTGAACATATTGCCTCCTGTCACCTTCTGTCCTAAACAAAACCCCAAGTCACATCTCAACAGAAGAATGTTACAAGTACAAACTAAACCACTTTTTGCTAAACTTGGAATAAAGACAACGATTATGCTATTTATATGGATTATAAAAACAACAGCTACAACAATATTTATTCAGTCCATCCTACATGCCAGGCATTGCTCTAAGCACATTATGGGCATTTAATCTCCAATAATTCTATGAAGTAGGTACTATTATTATCCCCATTTTACAGATGGAGAAATAAAGCAAGAGGTAAAATCACTTGCCCATGATACATGCATATCTAGAAAGTGGTGGAAGCAGAATTAAACTCAGGCAGTGTGGCTTGAATGCATTCTCTTAAATGCACACTCCGCTCTCTCTCATGTTGGAAAGCAGCGAGACTTCCTCTTGCATGCCAAGAGCCATCTGAGACACTGTACTAGTGAAAGAACAAGTCTTTCATTTGTCTGTGCCTCTGCTCCACACTCCACATGGGATGTCTTTATCTCCTTTGTCTACCTGGCAAACCCCTACACATCATGTACCACTCTGCTCTCTTTCAGCCTCACTGCATCACTGGGCACACTGGAGAGCACTAAGGCAAAGAGTGAGATTGCAATATGGCAATTATTCAATAACTACTAATTTTTTTTTTTGAGGTATTGATGTTTAAACAGTATTAGCCTTACAAAGGAATTCAAAGCAGATATTCTCTTCAGAGTAAGCCCCCAAGTTAATTGACTGTATGATCTGATCCATGAAATTGTGATTTGCATTTATCTAAGACCACACTACATATAATGATAGAACAAATGTTCGTACAATGTTTGAGCAGGGCTGCACCATGTAGCTTTACTTAAACTTCATGCATCTCAATAAAGGCAAGCTGCTGTTTTTGCTCAACCTAGTTTACTAAAGCGGCATAGACTCTGAACCACCCGTGATTAGAGCCATCTGACCCCTAATATTGCAACGAGTCCCCCCAGGCACACAGGAAGTTGGATGTGATGCTTCAGCTTAGCACCAGCCACCTTACTTGTTAATGTTGCTGCCTTCTTTCAGTCGCTCTCCTGCAGCTCCTGTTTTAGATACTCTTTCGCTACCAGCCAGGTCTACCAAGCTCACCTTACTGACTTTCTCTCCAGAGTTCTAGTCATAGGAAACAAGAGAGAAACAATACACGTAAATGTAAAAAACACACATATTTCTACATATATGTCAGCACTATAACTGAGAGCAACCTGAGTAACCATCTTCTACAAGGCAAACTTCTCACGATCTTAAAGAGAGAGAAGAGTTATCTGGACTAGCAAGTTCATAGTAATAAGTTAAATTGGTGTGGTCGTTTTGTTTTGCAGCTAGGTAGAAGTATACTCAGCTTTCCAGAATATAGTCAGAAAGCTAAAGATTTTATGTACCTATGAGGAAATACTAGGACATGAGGATTCCTGTGCATTCAGGTCAAATCCTCCTCTTCTGAGAAAACATTCATCAGGCTAAATGTTGTGGTTTCTTCTTTAACATTCCTTAATGACCATGAGGTAGACTCAGTTGTTTTTAGGGGAATGTTAGTATGAAAGGATATATATTAAAAACCACATGGTGACGTCATCATGCCCTATAGAAAGTTCACACAAGAAATCCAATATATTTTTTTAAAGTTATATATTGAGGAAGACCTAGGAAATTGAATGGTTTAAGCTCAGTAGCTCATCTAGTAAGTAAAGAGCACGCATAAAATCCTCAGCAGCTGAACCCAACCATGATACACGTCACCTCTGCAAATATTTTGAGCTCTTACTGCCACCAAAGGACCTTCCCAGTCCCTCACCCCAGACTGTAAGTCATAAAGTGTCTGTGTGATTATGATGTTGAACACGGCATGGGAGCGGCTACTTTCTTCATTCATGTTGGTTGCAGCTACCGTCCGAGATTTATTTCCCTCAGACATCAATGACTCAATATCCTAGAGGCAAAGCATAAGGAAAATATTATAAGCAAAAACTTATGAACACAGTCCTGCCCACCAAGTGTATGTATTAATTATGATCCCTCTGACGCATTAGTCACCACCCTCCCATAAAAACCACCCTGCCTGTCCTCCATCGACCATGGTTTGAGCTCCCACCTCCCTCAGTGCTTTCTATGTATGAAATGTTTTCCACATCCTTTCCAATCTGCAATTGCCTTCTTTCTGTCAAGCATCTATTTTTCTCCTTTGCAAGTTCCTAAAGGAGAAAAGAGCTAACATTCATTGAGCACCCCAGATACTCTATAATGACAGCAGTTTCTTCAATCCATTGTAATTCTCTGGGCTTAACTGTGTGCAGTGATCTACTGCCCACTTATGTGCCTCTCTCCTCTACTACTGTGCCTCTTCTAGGACAGGGAATTCTCCTTATTCACCTACGTACTACTGCCTCAGAACATCTGGAACCTATGGGCTCTTATACAATGTTTGATAAGTGAACTTTATAAAAGCAGCATTTTCTTGATTGTACATACAAGGACACTGAAGTTCACGGAAGTCAAATAACTTTTTCCACATCTAGTAAGAGACAGAGCTGGGATATAAATCACAAGCTCCCTGGCTCTTAATAACAAGTGAAAGGAGGAGATGGACACTGAACCAATCACACTGAGCTACAAACCAGGGCTGATTTAGCACTTTTATGTCAGAGAATCTCCATTCATTTCAAAATCTAAGTGTTTTAAAAGTGATGATTACACTCTATTTTTGACTTCTTTAATACCAAAAATGGCTTTATTTTTTAATTAAAAATTTATTTTCTATTTTTTTAAATTATAGCTGACATATAATATTATATTAGTTTCAGGTGTACAACAAAGTGATTAGACATTTAGAGAACTTACAAAGTGATCACCCTGATAAGTCTGAAAAATGTCTTCATTTCAATGGCTAGAGTTACCTAACAGATTAATTTTAGTTGTATCAAGTCTGAGGTGATGATAGGCCAGCCACCAACACATACACAGCACAACTAAGTAACTATAAGGGTGTATTCACTCATTCATTTGTTACCATTCTTCAGCAACAGATAGCAGTTTGTTTTATGAGATTTCCAAAGCAATGAAAATAAAAACAAGGGCAAAAACATCAAGTCAGGAGGTAAGAAGGCATAAAAATCAAGGAGGAGGAAAACGAAAGAGAGAGAATCAGTTCAGAAAAATAGAAGAAACAGAAGAGTGAAAAGTAATGGAAACTAAGGCATGAGACCCTATCAAAGAGAGAGGTGGAATTAGCTACTAAATATTGTTTACATTTGTCCAGATTTATCTAGAAAGACATCACTGGTAACCTTAAGAACAGTTTCAAGAGAGTGGTGTTAGTGAAAATATTCAGCAAGCTCAAAATGTTGGGCTTCTTAGCTACATCGTAAAACCTTCATAACAAGGCAGGTTGAAGAGTGTGATTAAAGGCCCTTTTTTTCTGTTTGAGGTGTACTGATACTGGGTTTTGGAGACCATGAATGGTATTAATATGCTATAAAACATTCACACAAAAATATATTGAGTATCACTTACACACTCCGATTTACTGCCAGTTATTTAATGACAGTAAAAAAAAACCCAACACTTACCTCAAAACTAGTGACAGCCAGCTGGGATAAGCCATCTACATATGGTCCCAAAACTTTATGCTCTCGAACTTTAAGAGATTGTCTACTCCTTTGGGAGGAAGGAAAAAGGAATGAATGAATCAAAGCAAACTTGGAGGCTTTTCTTTTTTTTTAAGTACTCATAAACCAATACTGTAGTTTCAAAAGAACTGTTTTTAATGATCAAAAAAAATCCTAAATCTACTTTACTTAGATTAGCAAAACAGCATGAGGAATGTCTTTTATACTCTGATTTATATTTAAAGTAAATTACTATTTAAAAAATTCTATCTCTACTCCCAAACTAAATAGCCAGCACACAGAATACTAGGTTAGGCCAAGTTGCTTTAGCAAATGAACTTCCGTTTTCAAGTAAGAGGAAAAGAAAAGAAAACAAAGCAATAAACATGTCACAAATGAATTTAACCTTAAGGCTATTTTATAAATAAGCACATTCTCAGTATATAATATTTTAAAAGTTCTGAGTAAGTAGTGAACAATATTTTAATTATTTTTTTCAAGTCTGTTTGACTTATGCTGCTTCTATGCTGATAATTTTATATAGAAAGTGATATCATAGTACAGAAGTTGTTTGTAGTTACTGATATTTATCCTACATTTAGAATTGGCTCTGCTGGTGAAGATTTTAGAGTTCTTTTGAATTTTAAATAGCAAACATGGTTTGATATCCATCTGAATAGTTTATCGACAGATGATTGAGATTAAAAGAAAAGCTATACATATTATGACCATGTTGTATATGGCATCAAATATTAAACAAGAGTCAATGCTTGGCATCGCTCATGTACGGAAAAAGGGAACAAAGGACCACTGAGTGCTTCCCAAAGTCTTGGCATTGTTTCCTAAGAACTTTAGAGTTACCCCACTTAATCTTAGAAAAAACTCTACAAAGTAACCTTATTTAGTAACTATTTAAGGATGAAAAATTCAATATGATTATGAGCAGTTCTGCTATACTCTAAACAAGAGCAGACCAAATACATGTCTGCAAGAGAGCTACTTTGATACACACAGATTTAGAACTCTGCTCACTCTGCCTGCACAGCCAGAGAGTCTTTAATGGTATTCATGAGCACGAAAGAGTAAATCTAGCATAATACCCAGTGCTTGTGATGGTGTCTAACATCTGGAATCCTTGTACACTGATGCTGGCAGTATAAACTGCCACAACCACTTTAGAAAACAGTAGGACAGTGCCTAATAAAGTTGAAGATTCAGTATTTGTGACCCACAATTCTAGAAACGCCCACATTTGAAAACCAGAACTGTATCAGAATACTCAGAGGAGCACCATAATGATAAAAACAACACAACAAAAGACAAGAGATGGGATAAAAAAATTATGCTATAATCATAAAATAGAATACTAAAAAGTAGTGAAAATTAACGCATTCTTACTTCATACATGAGAACAAATGAATCACTAAGGGGAAAACTAGCAAGTCACCAAAGGACACATATACTATAACGCCGCTTACAAAGTTGAAAATTATGCAAAATTATGTTTAAACTTTAAAGAAGAAGAAGATAATGAGAAACATAAAATTCATAATAGTAGTTACCTTGGGGGAAGAATGGGATTCAAGAGGAATATATATGGGGCTTCAAAAATATTAGTCATATTCCACTTACTAAGCCAAATGGTGAATAGGGGAGTCACTGATTTTATTATTTATATCTTACACATATTATAAATGTTCTCTCATATGCATTAAATAGTTCATAACTTTAAAGTAAATATAAACATTTCCTATGGTTGGGTCACTTCCTTGGCACCCATAATTTTAATCTTATACCTTTGACTATACAGCCGCTAAAAGCATTTAAAATATTTTTTACTGACATGAGAAAATGTTCATTATGTTACACAAAATATTCAGGATATTGAATTGCATTTAGAGAATGATCTCAACACACACACACACACATAAATTTGAAACACAGGATCGAAATGCATCCAAATATTAAGAGTGGTGGTATTAAAGGTCATTTTAATTTCTTCTTACATTTTGCCTATTTTCTAAATTTTATATAAGTATATGTTATTTTTAAATCAGTAAGAAAATTTAATTAAAAAAGTAAATGGCCTTTTCCTTCATCTATAAACTAATTCATCTAGTTTTTATCACCTAGTTTTTAAAAATATAGATGCCTGGGTTTTTTCGAGGGTCTACTAAATCCCAGTCTCTGTGGGTAGAGCTCAGGCCAGTGTATCCTCAAAAAATCTTCTACATGATTCCAGTGCACAGCCTAGGAAGAGAACGACTTGCCTAAGCTGGGTCTTTGCAATTCTTCAACCGTTTCTCTCCAGTTTAGAGGTGCTGCTTTCTGATATAAATAGAAAGGCTACTGGGTCATTTTAAACTTAACTTTAATGAATAAAACTATGGTGGCAAAAATAATACTGATAGTAAAAATGATTTTTTAAAAATGGCATATATAAACAACTTTATACATGAATATAGGATAAACTAAGTATACTGGGTATACCAACAGACTTTGAGAGCTGATGATTTCTCAGCAAGTGAAGTGAAACCACAGTAGTGACCCAGCGCTCAAATAAATATAGTCACTTCCAATTTTAACTTCAGGATCATTTAACATTATTACCCTCTGTATAAGCTTAGTTTCAACCACTAACTTACCCTTTGGGATCTAAAAGATCCCGAACTTTCTCATTATAAATTTCCATATAGGATACTTCAACTTTAAAGGTCTGTGACTCATTTTGCTCCAGAGAGATCCTTTTAAATAAAGCACAGCAGAGCCTTGGAATAAGGCCCAGCTGCTCAGCATTGCCCATCATGGAGAAGGATTTTCCTGAGCCTAGAGAATTGAAAGTGGAAAGAAAGGAGGGTAGAAAAGGAAGCAAAATACGATCATACAACTTTTCTACATATGTCAGCTAAGGTCACACAGCAGAAGTGGCAAATGTGGCCCTCAAACTTTGCCTTCGGCCAACAAGGCTACTATTTTTTTTTATGACACTCACGGCCTCCCGGTTTGACTCTCATCGTAACATTAAAAGGGCACCTCATTTACAGGTCGATGTATATAAATATAACCACTAAAAATAGTATGTATAGTAAATATATGAGCCATTTGTTATCAAGTAATATTAACAGTATTTACCCCCCAAATATTTTGTTTATGCTTTGATATATATTCTCTCATCTCGAGTCTCTTAGTTGTCCTGTGATATGACAATAGGCAGTGTTATGATTTATTCCAACTTTAGAGTAGAAATAATGGTGCTCAGAGAGTAATGGCTGAGACACTAGTATGTTTTTGTTTTGCTTGTTTCAACCAACTGTGTCACAAGCCTAGGTTTAGTCATCTATCATCATTTTGTATCTTAGTGAGAGTCTTCTGTATAGTATGATACTAAGTTTTTTTTTGTTTTTTACTATGACATTTATACTGAGAAACCGATCATTATTTTTCTAGTTCAAATACAGGTTAAACTATAATTTAGGAAAATGACATTTAATAGTTTGAAACTAGCTTTGCTCATTAACACCAAAGTTACTCAATGACCAAAACTGTTAAATTGTCAAAAAGAGGGTTAGAGGGTTACTGCTGATCATCTAATTCAGTTAAACCCACAAAGTCAGAAGCCTTTTTCTGCTGTTTCCCTAAGTGTTTTTATTTCTCTTTTAAGAAATGTACATTTAATATGACTGGCTGGAAATAAAAGCAGCTACTTACCTGTCTGTCCATATGCAAAAATACAAGCATTATACCCCTGAAAGGCTTTTTCAAGAATTCCTTCTCCGAGACACTTGAAAACTACTTCTTGACCTAAAAAAAGAAAAAGAAAAACTTTTTCTTGACATATTTGTATTAATAACTAAGTCCCAGTTACTGGCATTCTTTAATCCAAAAAGATGTTAAAAGTGTATTGCGTGTCTACTATATGTAGTATAAGTATTAAAAGCTTAATGAATGCAATTTTATTTACTCTTCTGAACTATAACTCCATACCTGGATCAATTTAGGATTCTACCCATTGCTTCCTTCTAAGACATTTCTCTAGGCATTAAAGTTTTCTTTCCATATGGACACAGCCATAAAATTTGGTTAGTTTCTTCTCATGAGTTCATATTAAAATGTCACTAAACATGAATGCTCTGATTTCCCGTTCTGGATTCTGAGCTTGCGATGAGCAGAGGCTATGTCAAACACATCTTGGATGTGCATGCACCCCTGCACCTAGCATGGTGCTAAGTACCTGCCAGGTGCTGAGAAACTGTTTATTGCTGGTGGAAGTAATGTGTTGAGCACAAGCACCTCTCACCTGTGTTCCCATGAGAGGGTTAGAGACAAGTTCTCCGTGAGCCTATCTACAGCTTACTGCAGCTCTTGGGAGCGCTTTGTCGTGCGCTATATACACTATGGTAGTGTCTGTAGCATCCAGCTGAACAGTAAAAGTATGAAAATCTTTTTAAACACTGAGGTGGCATTTACTACCCTTTGAAATTGGTGACTTTTTAACATTCATTCTGCATCAGAGAATTAAAACAATATTCTTCTTCCACTGTGCTCTTATAGTCCTTAGAATATTCACTATTATAGCATTTGCAGAAACTACTGGTTTAAATACTTTCCTCCACTGTAATGAGAACTCCGATTGATGTCAGAGACTATAATCTGTTTATCTTTGTAATCCTGGAGCCTAGTACAAAATGCTTAATAAAATTTGTTGAAAGAATCGAATCAGTCAGTTTAACCTTTTTATCCTACATGACAATTCCTTTCACATTTGGAAATAATGCAACATAAAATAAGCTTCTGGGTGTAAGTTTTTCTTTTCTGCAAAGTTGGATCTGAGTTCAGCAGCCCCTTGTTATACTATGACATAGCATGGATGCAGAATAGGACTCTTAAAAATGTGTAAACATGAAACAAGAATATTTTTGACCATTATATTGGTGAAAAATAAAATTCCAACATGAAATAGAGCTAGATTGAGGAAACAGGTATTTTAATAAGCTACTGTTGGGAGAATAAATGATTGCAGCCATTCTGAAGGAAAACCTCATAGCACCTATAAAAGGGAATATGCCCACACTCTGACCCACAATGAAGCATTTACCCTACAGACACACTACTACAAGGGGCTCATGTAAAGGGATGCTCATGGCAGCATTATTTATAGTATTGTAAGTTTGAATCAACTTAAAATGTCCATTAGTGAGGGAGTGGATAAGTACAATGTGACTATTTTATATGATAGAATATTACAAGTAAAAAAAAAAATCTGTGTGTAAATAATGCTAGAATTCAAAAACACTGTTCAATTGGGGAAAAAAGTCATGTTTGGACTGTACATGTAATGTAAAACTTCTGTCAAAAAGTGTGTGTGAGTGTGTGTGAATATGAGAGAGAAATGTCTGTGAGTACTAAGGTTAAAAAATGGAGAAGAAAATATACCAAATTTATATAACCTTATTTCTTTATTTCTGACTTCTAACATCCAGCACACAGCCTGGTATCTAAGTGGTATTTAAAACATGTTGACAGAATTTGTGGATTTTCTTAAATAGTAAGAGGCTTTCCTAAACACACAGGTTTGTTGTGAAGACTACCTAAAGATGTGTGTGTGCACACACATACACTATGAGAATAAAGTATTGTTAAAATTATTATCCACTAAACACACACTTTCAAGATTGCTTTTATGTTACAGTTAAGTATGATAAAGTCTTGTGCTAAAATATTTGACCCATCCTTTTGCTGATCTTTCATACACATCAATATTTTTTTACTCATATGGTTTCTCAAAGGACTTTCCTTATTCCACATGTAATCCCAAGGCCCATGCCAAGAGGCAGGCCTTAAATCTGGAACTGGGCCCTGTAGTGTAGAAAACTGGGAATGAAACACCGCCTGCGCTCAGATTTGTGAGATGGATCATGGTTCTCAGCCAGACCGAAGTGCTGTTCCAAGGCATTCTAAAATCACTGCTTTCTTGCCACAAGCAGATGAATGGAGCAATCATGTTTGATTGCCCACACTGGTTAACCAACCCCCAGGAAGGGAGTGGGGTGAGGGTGGGGACAAGACACTTTAAGACTTGGCTAGGTCAAAAATTATGATTTTAATTCATGATTTCAATTTATATTTAGTAACTTGGGGAAAAAAAGGCAAGAACTTGAATTGATGAAAGGACTCAACTGCAGAGAAGCACTGTGGTCAAAGCTTTTACCATGACTACGCAGAGCCTGAGGTCATTAACCAATCAAGAGTTGATATCTGTTCCTGTATCAGGGAGTGAAACGTAATACTTCTGATTTCTGCTCCCTATACTGAGAAGGCTGGAATTACAAGGAATTATGAGGAATTATTTTCACAATGTTCTTTCAATCACAATGTTCTTTTTTCCTTGGTAGGACTGACCTTTTAAACTAAAGATAGTTTAAAAAGAAAAAAAAGAATGTTACAACTACATGACATAGGTCCGTGATGTCAATTAAAAAAAAACAAAAACACAACAGGATGTGTATACTAAAAGTGCATGAGAAATAAACCAAACGATCAAAGGATTCTTCAGGATATAAAAAATATGAGAATAAATTTCAGTTTAGCCTATATATTATTGCATATACTAAATAGGATATGAATTGACCTATTGAGTTTGTATAATTTTGTTATTTATGCAACTAAGAAGAAAGAAGAGAATTTTTATTAACTGCCCTGTATGCAATGCATTTTACATATTTTGTCACTGAATCCCTGCAATATCCAGGAATGGATCAAGAAGGGGACTGGGACTCTGAAAGAATAAGGCATTTGCCCAGGATCACGTCACTAGTGAGTAGCAGGGCCTGGATCTACCTGTATTGGTGCCCGAACGTTAAGGCTGATGCCCATCCATAATAGGTGACTCATGCTGCGCGACCCTGGGTATCAGCTGCTCTCTCCTCTGGTCTCCATGGTATTTTTTATGATCTCCCAGAATTCATCACACTGCAATATATTTTTCTTCTACCACTGCATTGTGATTTTCTTTGAAAACAGGAGTTGTTGCACCTTAGCAGAGTACCTGGCACACAGTAGGCACTCTTACTGAATTCGTCCTCTGTTGACACTGCTGTTTTCAGATTAATATGTATTTACTTGGGGAGCCTTTTTCTCATTTATGATGACTGAGGCATCAAAATATTGCTTGTTGAACTTAAAAAGAAACGTTTAGTTGCATTAGAGGTTTCTGAAGTTCTAATGAGCCCATAAAGACTACTATAGCCTCTGTTAAATAAGGCACTGGGGCTTCAATAGACATGTCGACATTATATATATCTATTAATTGGATAATTTTGATAAAAATCAGAGATTACACTTTTACTGACACCCACAGTAACCTCCTGAAACTTGAAACGAAATATATGTGACCCAAAAAAATAAATGAGCCTTTCTGATTTCCAACACATACATACGCTTTCCAAAAAGTCAAGTTCTTTTAGTCGAATATTTAGTTACATTTGACAGACAGAAGATAATTCAAGTTTAACACATTTAATAAAATTTCAGTTATAACCAGAAAAGGAAAATTCTAGAAAACACGAAATGGAATATGAAAAAGTAGAAAATAATTATTTTGTGTTTCTGGAAAGAATTTTTCTCCTTTCGATCCTTAAGTAACTTGAAGCACAATTTATAAAAGAATACAAATAACTATTGTCAAGTTCATGTATTTTTACAAATCTAAGCAAGACTGGATTCCAGAGAGATTAGAATACATTTTATATGGCTTTATGCCTCAAGGGAATTATTCTCTTTTAAGACAAGAAATAACGAACACTTTTCTACCTCTGCAAAAATACATCAACCTTAACATTGTTTTATGGCTGCTTAGCTTTTCATGGTATGCTGAACTGATGTAATCAGTTCCTTATTAGTATATTTAGATTATTTCCTTTTTCTTTTTCTGCAATACTTACCCTCACATATTTACCTCTTTTCACTTTTCTATTGACTTTACTAGGCAAACTCCAAAAAATCAAATTACAAAGTCCTCTATAATGCAAAAGTCATTTTTCTACATTTTCCAATAGTGTTTTGACTAAGTCAATAGGAAAAAAAAGCCTCTTGTTTTGTTAAATTAAAATTTTCTTTTTTGTAGTTTATTGCCCATTTGTATTTATTCTTTTAATAAATTGGATATTTGGGTCCTATGTTTATTTTTATAAATCAATTGGTTTAGTCAATGATATTTAACTTAATAATTTTAAAATGCGCATCATATATTAAGAATATTAACCTTTGGTTTATGTTGTAAATATTTTTCCCTAGTCTGTCATTTCCTTTCAGTCTATGTTGTTCTTTGTTGTACAAAAGCTCCGATCTTCCATATGCAATATTTTAATCTTTTCCTTTATAATTTTTACTTATAAGTTATGCTTCCAAAATCTTTTTGGATTATTATTACCTAAATTATATAGATATTCACTCATATATTCTTCTAGCTTTGTTGTTTTGTTCTTTTAGTTTTACTTTCAGACTCTATTCCTTATTAGCTGTGTAACCTTGGGCAAGTTTTTGGTTTCTTCATTAGTAAAATAGCAATAACAGTTGCTACCTACTGAGTTTGCTGTATGTTTTAATAAGGCAATACATGCAAAGGCCTTACTGTAGTGCCTGGCCATGATAAGTCTAGACTATATTTTATTAGTTAATATCAACTGTTAATATCATCTTGTAAATCTTTAACCAACTATAACTAATTCTGGTACAGAGGCAGTGATCGTTTAATTACTCTCCTTAAAAAATGTCCTCCATCCTTGCAACAATTCTCTGAGGCAATCCAATTTCAAATATAAAAGGCCTCTGTTATTAGCAAAAAGTTTTAAAGGAATCATTTATTATCATTTAGTGTTATTTCTCTAGCTCCCCTAGAAGTCCCAGTTTTAAAATTCCACTGAGAAAGAAAGGGGTGTGTGGTGTGTGAACAAATGTGTATGTGGTGGGGTGTGTATGATAGTACGTGGGTGTATTGGGTACATGTGTGTTATATGTGGGGTGTGTGTGTGTGTTAAGGGTATGTGTGTTTTGGGTCATGATGAGGAGAGGAAGAAGGACAAATATTGCTATTTGGTCCAGGATATGCCAACCCATGTTGTTCAGTGCAGAAAAAATACTGATCATTCTCTATAACACTAAGATATCTCAGGAAGATAAAGGGTGAAAAAAATAACATAAAAAATTGTATCAATAAAATTGTGAATAGAAACATATGCTATAGAGCTCCCCCTAATTTTCTATTCTGGTGCCTTTTTAGCTGTATGAATCCCTGGCTGTGGTCATACTTAAGTTTTCAGTTTGGGCACTACTGGTACAATAAAAAAAATCTATAAAAAAGGCCAGATGGTCAAAGCCTAGAAACGTACTGCAGACTCTTTATACAGCCTCCTGTCCTTAACATGATCACCTCTCTATGAAACACAAATGGTGGCTACACTTCACTCAGTGATAGAAAATATTAAGTATCAAGACCCTTATACGGTCTAGTAAGAAGAGTGTGGTTTATCCAAAAGACTGAAGGGTTTCTTTGCTTTGTTCATTTCTATTTTTTAAATACAGCAGTCCCCTTTTCAGCACAGGAGAAAATGACTTGCCAACTGCTTTTCAAAGTTCAGTTTACAAAAAAAAAATGACCTGTTTATGCTGGATGGTGGGAATCAGGGAATCCACAAAAGATGCACTCTCCCCACCCTAAATGGTTCCTGAACACAGTTCACTGAAACAGAATGAAGAGCTGTTTGTCTAGGGAATCATGAACCAACCCACTAGGGAAAGCTCTGAAGTCCTGTGGGAAGGAGGAGGATCTAGGAGTATTTGCTCCTCTCCTAAATAAGTTGAGCAAAGCCACAACACTGTCAAACCCAGGAGCCTTGTGGCTTTTCAGCAGGACTGATGCCAGAGAGGAGGTGGCCATTCTGCAGATGTCAGCTCCACATGACTGATGCAGGGAATCCACAGGGCAAACTTTTCCTTACTTGTGAGTAACCATGACCAAGACGCCAATTTCCTCTGTGGGGTTTATGATTAGACCTCCTATAACTGTGTGGACAAGTCTTAAAACACAGGCATGCCCAAAACAACCCATAACACAATGTCAGAACAGTGCAGAGGGCTCCTGTATGGAGTTTCTGCAAGTAAAGTTGCATACCTGATCCACCCTGCCCTGAGTCACATATGAGACAGATTTTCGAAAAGCTAACACCCTGAGTCTTCACACTTGTGCATAATCTGTCCCTACTGGGAAAGGAGCAATGGATTCAAAACTACTAAGCATATGCTCTGGGAGCTGGGTACCCAAGGTAATTCTCTCTCTATAGCAGGGCCGTAATAGTGTAGCACAGAAGAGAAACTAGGGATAGAAGGAAAAATGCACCTATCATTCACATGCCTAGCATCTGACTACTGAAGCAGCACAAGATAAAATATCACAGTGGGCCATGTTGTAGGAAATGAGAGAACAAAATGGGAGCACATAACCCTGTCTTATTTGGTATCTGCATTAAACAAGGCAGTCTCATACAGACCACTGCTGAATAAAACATTGCACATGGCAATGCAAGACTGATATGACAGAATATTTCTCATTTTCCTGAAATAGCTACATGGAAGAGCATTCAAAATTTTAACATGATCAATAATTTTATCAGTTTAAATAGTCTCCTGCTTTCCTTCTTTTCTCATTAGAGTTTGAGTGAAAAAAAAATGGTAAGCTCAGTATTTGTAATTTGGAATTCTTGGGCCTGCTCATTTATGAGGGTGTTTTTCCACTTCTAAACAGGGCTGACGGCCATAGTGATTTTGATGAGTCTGAACTTGGCAGGTGGCCCAGCTCCAAATCAGAGCACCTGGACAGTGCAAGAGCAGACAGGTTCTTCACACATTCCTAAAGGGGTGAGGAATGCCTAATCAGGATGAGGTTTCAGTAAATCCCTCTCTCAAATAGTGCCATTTTCAGAAATTGTCACATGTAGTGACCTTAAACCTGGTTTAAATGATCAAAAACTACAGAACTCAGACAAAGGAACTAAGGCTTTATGGCTTGACTAGATGACACAAGGTTTAAATTTAAATCAACTATAAAAGTTTGACATTAAGAGACCTGGTAAAAGGATCCCAAGAAACTGGGTCATGAGGGTAAAGCTTCCATGGTGACATCCAAGGGCGATCAGCATTGCAATACTTGGGAGTCTTACTTGTGGCATAGCATGAGTGACACATCCAGATGGATGTTTCCACCCCAGTGACAGTGCTGGGACTAGTCATGAGCTGACAGTGAAGCTTGGCTCCTTTTTTGTTGCTAGTTAAAGTGGCTGAGTCACCAAGGAGGGGGTCAGGCTTGGGTGCCCAGGATGAAAGAAGAAAATAAGCCACCTCACCTGTGAAGATTGTCTAATAGATAAAGCATTTTTGAGTTATTCAGGAGGGTATTTTTACATAAAATAACTGCTGAAAAAGTAAATATCCTTTATTTCTATCTGCTCAACAGTGTTTTTACACTGTCTCTGATATAGAAGCAGGCTTGACTCAACATCTCTGGACTGTGGGGTGCATGATATTTACAGCGCTTGAGTGGAGGTTAAAACAAAGCCAAAACCAAACACAAGCATTCAGAACTCTAGAGAACTTCTGACAGGAGGGAGAATGCCATTAGTATTATTCCTGGCTAGGTTCCAAGCCAGAACACTCTAATCTGATTTCCTGAACACTGCCTCTCTTGGGATGAGAGAGAAGAAAGGGGAGCCTGGAAGTATAGGAGAATGCATAGAATCTTCACACATCATTGTCATTGAACAAAATCCACATTTACCACTGCTTTCAGGTCTCTCACAGGTAACAGGGCCTCTGAACCTCATCTATAAAATGAGGACAATAAAGTTTCTACCTGATTGGGTGTATTGACAATAAAATGGCAGTGCTGGGAACCCAGTGCTCAGAACTATATTGTCTATTGTTATTATCATCCACCCCTCCAAATATAATTAAGTGAAATGTCTCTGGGTGCCAATAAATATCTAAGGAACAGATATGGACAAAGAAAGGAAAGTGTGGAAGAAGGTAGGGTTGGGTGGGATTAAAAACAGGGAACAGAGATGAGAAAAAAAGAGAGGCTTAACTATCAGCTCTGCTTAAAAGATTAACAACATTAGCTTAGCTCATTTATTTCAGAGAAATTTTTCTTTACTGACCTTCATGTATCCAGTTCTCTGAATTAACCAATGTTCTCTTCCATTCGTAAAATACACTGATATATGCCCACTGCATGTTAAATCACCCAGTTGGGAGGCTACTCTCTAGACTCCCACCAGCTAAGTTATATTCTTACAAAGTGTCAGTGTGTTTGCTCCTAAAATGGTTTATGTCAGTTGTACTTCTCTGTAATTACATAATTTACTTAACAAAAGCAAAAAAAGAGAATTGCTGATTCTAAGATAGCTAAGTTGGATACTTAGAAATAATTTGATAAGGGTGAGTCACTAAAAGAATTGTCAAATTTGGTATGAGGGAGACAACTTGTAAAAAAAAGATTATGAAAGAAAAATCTAGAAGGATTCTGTAGATTGTTACATAAATGTCTTTTAAGATAAGATGCGCCATTTATAATGAATCTGTAACAAACATTTCAAGTAGTCAACCAGTACTGCTTCTCATAACTATAGGTGAAACTATGGTTTTGATAAATCTAACAGCTAACAATTACTGAATATTTACTCTGTGCAAAAACACTTGCCTAGTGCTTCATATATACTCGAATACTAAAGTAATCAGTACAATATGCTAAAACAACTATTTTGGAATTTTTAAAAAATTGGTTCTATTTTGCCTCCTGTCAGCTTAGAATATAAATTTTGATGGACAGCTAAACAATGTGACACAGATATCATTTCTACCTTTGAACACATAAAATCTGCCATTATGGAACAGAATCAAACATGGCTGCCCTCCTCAGAGGAAGAACCCAGGGCTTGGAGACACTCAGCTGTCACCTCACACTATAAAGCAACGCTTGCAGAAGTTAAAACCTTTCTCCTGAATTGCAGGGTATTAACAATGTCTAAAACACATGGCTTCAGCAAATTTTAGCAACATGCCATATGGCAAGAATTGTTATATGATTTCTAAGTCAACAGTTTAGAATTTCTCAGGCCAAAAAATGCTCATGTCCACACTGATGCCCAGATATGCTACCACGAGACTAATTTTTTTTTTGGTACGAAAATGTTTATGAAAAATATTCCCCTATGAGAAAGAAAATTGAATGCAAGGTTACTGAAATTCACTGTTATTTACCAACATGACACATTTTAGGCAGTGATAAAAAATATGTTGTTTTATTGTTGAGAAATCCTTAATTGAAATCAATAGTGATTTGAACATTTACAAAGACCTATTATCTGTTATGACGCTCTCAAGTTTATTAGTATTCACTATAACATGATAACTTCATAATCCTAAATGTGGATCAATGTCTATGTGTATATGTGGGCCTGCAGGGAAAGATGTAAGTTTATGTAGAAATGTCATGCTTTGGGTACCTAATTCTGCAGGTTATTTCTGTATTTTTCTTAGCCCTGGCAAAGGGTTTGGCTTTAAACACTCAGAATTATGTGCCATCAAGCATTATTATAACTACCTAGGCAAAAGGTAATAACAATAAGAGATATTTAAAATGTAAAATGTCTCAAAGCATGATTCGATGCAATTCAAATGGCTTAACAAACAAGCCTTTGATTCGCCTCTGAAAAGTCCACTTTGATGGCTGTGTAGCCAGTATAAAATGTCTGATTCATGTTTTATCAGAGAGCTGGAAGAGATCTGAGATCATTCTAGGTCATATCTCCTCCTTTCACAGATGAGGGAACATAGATTCCCAATATTTAGCAGCTGTGGCAAAACCAAGTCTCCTAAACACCAGTAACAATGTATTATTCTCTTTCTGGAGAAGTGATGTTAGTATCCTTACTCCTGCTACAATGTGACAATAATAAAGGTGCTAAATATTATGGGAGCTTTTCTTATATGCTAGGTAAGGGCTTAAGTACTTCACATAAACAGGTCACTTGGTCCTCAAATCAACCGTGTCAGATCAGAATTATTATCCTTATTTAGCTTATGAAAAAACAGAAGCAAAGTGAAATTAGTAACTCACCCGACCTTACACAGATAGAAGGCGGCAAAGCCAGGATTTGAACCCAGTCTGACTTTAAGAGCTCACAGCTTCCTACCACTCCAACCAACCAACTGCAATGCTATTAAACATACTATAGACCTACTTACTGTATTTCTAAATCAGAAAGCCTGAGAGTAGAAGCTCTTGCTATAGTTTTTAAAAAGTGGCACAACAGAAAAATAAGTGAGAATTTAACATTTTATATATCACATAAAACTTAAGAGTCTTTGTTTCTCTTTGCTCTTTCAATGCACACACTTATCTTTCTCTCCCTCTCCTGCCCTCTCTCTGTCTCCCTACATTTTGAGAGCTGCCTTAAGAGCTCTGATTCAGTATCAATGATGCCTTTATTCATTCAGCCTGAAAAATAGGTTGGTTTCAGAAAATATGTGTTTCCCCTTCTCCATTTCCTCTATTTCCCATCAGAGAATGAATGCTTCTATCTTAATGTTTCTATTCACAATTAAGAAGAAATTGGTATTTTTTAATGAAGCGAAGGAAATCAAATTACCAATCAACTAATCTACTAGTATTTACTAGTCAGATTATTTACAATAAATGAAAACAAACCTGAGAGAAAAGCAAGCAAGAATTTTAGCTTTTGCCTACATGGTAAGTCACAATATTTGTACAATAGGGAAATCTAAAGAATAAGAAATTTTCTCCCCCAATTTTGTAAGTAGATATTGTTCTATAAGCCAAGAGAATTCTATTTCAGGGCTAACTGAATCATGGTATTTGATGTGACCATGCAAACTAAAATTTAGTAAATTTTAGGTTACCAGTATGTTTAAATATCATTTTTATCTCTTTAAGTATTTCTGAGCATACTATTTGTAATGAAGAGGCACAGAAATCTTGAGTTTCACCTTTGAATTTTATCATCTGTATTTAAAGATATTTTTAGTAAAAAAAATGTTTGTTCTACATTCAAGGACACGAGTGATATATTGCAGAAGGCTAGAATGGTCTTTATGGACATTAATGGAGGATGTAGAAAAGAAACAATCTTCGTTAAGCATTATTTTAACCACATCACTCCAATGGCCTTTTTTTTTTTTTTTCACTATATCGGTCTGAATTCTTAGTCTAGCTTAAATGATTTCCTATTATCCAGCTTTACTCATCATGTACAAACTGGGTTTCCCACTGCTTCCCCCAAGATGTACCTTCTGCTCAGACCAGTGCTATACAACCATGCTCACTCCTACTTCTGCATCTTCAGTTATGGAAAAGCCAAATGAAGTATCATTTATGGGCACCTTCCATTAATTAGCATGTTAAATTAACTACTTGTAACAACATATGAGACAGGTACTACCATTTCTGTTACCCATTTGACAGAAAAGAAATTGTAGCTCAGAGGGGTTGAACTGTCTAAGAGAACCAAAGCAGGTGTCCTAAGATTTAAACCCAGGTTTGATTTTGGAGCCCATGTACTTTTCTTGATATCATGATGCTTCCTCTTGTCCGAATGCCCTCTACACTATCCTTTGGCTAAACCTATGCTAACCTTCTATGTCCAGTTTTAGTTATACTTCCTCAATGATGCCTTTTTAGGCAACTGCAGTCTTTCCAGATTTTATTTCCCCTTGGGTTTTCCACAGTACTTAAAATTTGTAAAATTTAGAGTTTAACTAAATATTATCTCAAAATGTTTACTGTTGTTTGTTAAGCATTCTTTTGCTTTCCAACTTAGTTTTTTAATTTCTTAAGGGCTTTCTAGTCTGCACACACAGTAGGGGTTTCAAGGATACTTAACAAGGATACAATAACACTGACTAGAGGCACAGAATGGATGTGGGGAGCCATAGAGCAAAAGGTAAGGAAGGTAGACTGGGGCTATATAATAAAAACTTTAAATGACATCCAAAGAGTTTAGATTTTATCTCTAAGTGATGAGGAATCCTTGAAAGTATGTGAGAATTGTATGAGTAGAATTCTAATTCAGGATAATATATCTGGTTGTAGCCTCAATCACATTAATTGAACAGAGAAAGAGACTGGGCTTTGCAGAGTCACAGCATTTATCCTCATTGATTTCTGTGACAGTAGGAAATGTTTTAGTTTTATTGTTTATTTAAACCCAAAAGCACACACTCAGCACAAAAATACATCCATAGAGCTAACAGTCAAGGCAGACTGTTTCAGCTCTGTAGAATTTATTATCTAAAGTTCCAAAGGACAGATAAAAAGATAATTTACAACCTACATTAAGAACTATTTATTTGTGTTAACAAAATACATTGCTGAAGTTGCAGGAATGATGTTTTTGAAATAAAGGATAATTTACCCAATGTGAATAAATGAAGAAATTTTCCTACTTCGAAATTCTTAACTTTTGAAAAATATATATATCAAATAACGTTTTAAAAATTTGCTTTATGTGGCAAGGAAAAGGCAATCAATAACATTCCTTACAAGCAAGTAACTTCTTTTTGCCTTCTAATCTTTTAAGACATATATCCCCTCCGTTCTTCCTTCATGTTTTTTTTATTTTTTAAGTAAATGGGAAAGTCATTCAGCAGATATTCTTATATATAAAGATAAAGAGAAAATACTGATTAAGGCTATATATCCAAGTAAAGGGGAACACAATCAGAAGGGAAGAAATCAAAGACTTCCTCCACTAAAATGAATGCTTCTCTCTTAGGTTAAAGCAATTGTGATTAACTCCTAGGAAAGGCTAAGATTTACCAGTGATCACAAATAGTAAAATTAGCAATCATTTGTGCTGGAATAGGGATAAAACGCCTCATGGAAAGAACATCAGCAAAATGTGGGGCTAGGAGGCAGTGTTTCCCCATGGAAGGTGTAATTCTCATTCACAGCACCACTGACTGCTTCGGCCTGAGCAGACCCTGGAAATGAACAGCGCACTGTGTTTTGCTTATGTAGAAGTGTGCGCCCTGAAAGTTAACGACAAGGCACGGCCTGTTAAATCTCTTCTTATGTGACAATCACCACAGCTACCACTTGCAGCTTGAGGTGGTTCCCTATTATCTATCTCTAACTCTTGGAGCACCTCTGAAGATACTAATATCCCATTTACAGATGAAGAACCTGAAGCTTAACGAGGTTGAAAAAAAAAATCTGCCCATGGCTTCTCAGCAAGTAGTGTCTGGGCCTGATCCTGAAATCAATCTTACTGACTCCCAAGCCCATGCACTAGACTGCAAAGAATGAGTGTGAATTTTATGGGAAAAACAGAACTCCAGAATAATTTTTAAAAAACAGACATAATGGAAGAGGCCAGAGGCCCAACTGTCAAGTTCAGAAAGAAAGCCAACTTACCAGCATATTTTGTAGTGTTAGATTCATCCATGGACCAAAAGCAATAATCAAAGGCAAATACCTGAATAAAACAGAAAAATATGAAACTTAAAAATTAACTTCCGTGAGTACATCAGACTGCAAAAAATAAAATTCACTGATGAAGATGAGGATGCTGGTATCTGTCTGATTTTAAAATAAAAAACAAATGCTACAGGTTTGCTGCTTTGTTAATCCTGAAGTTTCTTTTTAGACTACACTGATGGTTATCTTCTTATATTAAAGTTGTACATGAAAATTGCTATTTATCTAAAATTCAAACAAGCAGACATCTTAACCAAAAAAAAAAAAAAAAATGTTTAATGACACATTTAGTGAGAAAAAACAACTGACTTCTCTCCAATTCCACAGTTCCAGCATCTGCTGTAACCCTCCAGCTGGATCTCTCACAGCTTCTCAATAAACACTAAAGTAATTAACTTTCATTTAAACCAATTCCTCCTAACTTTCCATGATGCTACCGTTTTCAGCATAAGCAAAGCTCAAAACTTCCCACATTCCCATTTTGGACTCCACTCCCTCTCCTGTTTCAGCATGCAATCTTGGACTAAGTATTGTTAATAAATCAGTAATTCATGCTTGTATACATTGATGTCCTGTATAGTTACTGAGCACCTACTATGTGCCAGGAATGGCTGATGCTGCCTAAAAATTGTTATCCAATTGTTGTTTCCCATGCATGTGACCACTACTCATGTTCTAGCCACCATCGTCAAATACATGAGGCAACATTCCCTAAAGTCTGCTCTAAGGCAGCAGTCCCCAACCTTTTTGGCACCAGGTGCTCCTATGAGAATCCAATGCCTGATGATCTGAGGTGGAGCTGAGGCAGTGATGCTAGTGTTGGGGAGCGGCTGCAAATACAGAAGCTTCACTTGCTGGCCTACCACTCACCTCCCGCAGTATGGCCCAGTTCCTAACTGGCCACAGAGCACTATAGGTCTGTACCCAGAGACTGGGGACCCCTTGCTCATTAGACAATCCATGAAAAAATATTAAAACATGGTATATTTTGCTCTGTCTGAAAATCTCAATATTAAAAGCTCTGAAAAGTCCTGCAGCAAATAAACCCTTTTAATTGTTTACTTTTTTATTTCTCCAGTTAATTTTGGTGAGGAGACCCTTTCTTGAGTAACATCTGTTAAAAGGCCTCGAAACTAGTGTTTCTCAATGTGCTTCTTAGCAAACTTTGCCCTACCTGTCTCAGTAGCTACTTTCCTGGGCTCCTTGTTACAGCCTTTTCCCCTTTGCAGTCCAAACAGCAAATTACAAACTTGCCATGGACAGGAACCCTTTAATGCTTAACCACTTCCAAGCAAACAAAACCCAAGCATTTTGGCCTGGCATTTGAGACTGACTGCAATGAAGCCTTTCCAGCTTATGTCCCCTGACTTATTTATGCTTCAGCTGGATTTGTCAGCACTTGAGCGTTTCTAGGTACAATCCCACCTCTGTCAGTCTTCTCTTCATTTTTACCCTTCAAAATGCTTCAGACTCCTTAAGGCCCAGTTCAATGTATTTTGCTTTCAGGGAGCATTTCTTCGTTCAATCCTAAGGAATTAGCTTTCCCAGTTTTCTGAACTCTCATAACACTGTTTAATCCTATATTTGTGATATTTATTCCAATTATTCTATTTTTCCCTCATCATGTATATCATCTGTGCATATGTTTTATCTCCACTGGTAGACTAAATTCTTTGAAAGGAGGAACCATACCTGATTTGTATTTGTATCCTGCAGTGTTCAAAGTAGTTGCTTTATAATTATTTATTGAATGATTAATGGCATTAAGAGTTTACATGAAAGCAGGTACTGGCTACATCATCAAGACTAAGTTGTGCTCTGAATAGTTTCAGCACTACATGTATTTTAATGATTTTTTAAATTGATCCAGATATGTACACAACTTACATCATCAATCTCAAGTCCAAATTCAATTTTGTTACTTATACAAACATTCACTCTGTTCTTACAATAAACAAGGCTAAAATAAACAGTGATGAAACAACAGTTTCAGCCAACCGCGTGTGGAATGTTTACTGCATTCAGAGCGCTGTTCCAATAACTTGAGAGACCACACAGGCGTAATTCAGTTACTCTTCTCACCTCTAGGCAGGGCTGAACTTCAACACTTCTCCCAAGAGATGAAGATCTGAATTGTTTTTAAACAGTTCCAGAAAAGGAGATTCCACAACCTCTTTTTAATGGCGCCTATAACACTTAATATTTATTCCCAGGCTATTTTCCTTTCTTTTGGACCTAAATCGACTCTCCTTAAATGGCCGGTAGAGGCTATTTTCCAATTTTTAAGTATCTTTGTTTTCCTCTAGAGTCTCAATGAATTCCTCTTAGTGTTGCTAAAAGTGAAATAATCATTTATTCCCAACATGTTAATTTTTCCATATTTTTCCAATTTTTAAGTATCTTTGTTTTCCTCTAGAGTCTCAATGAATTCCTCTTAGTAGTTGCTAAAAGTGAAATAATCATTTATTCCCAACATGTTAATTTTTCCATATCAGTCTAAAATTTATTTTTAATAGTTTGCTATTTTACATACAAAGTTCAAAAGCTAAAGATTTACATTCCCAGGACACTACTTGAAATAAAAAGAAATCCACCTCAAATTTTTAGGGTCTACCTCTCAATGATAATCATTTCAAATTCTGTGCCAAGTTTCATTTATAACAGTTAATAGTTTAAGGTTGTTTTTGCTCATAAAAAAGGTAAGTAATTTTCATTTTAAGCATTTGCCACTTAAAATTCAGACAAGTGTTAAAACCTTGCAGAGGAGAAAAGTACTGATAAATACGACTGTTCTGTGCTTGTCAAATACTGGCCTCTCCCTGTCTCAAATTTCAAAACTTTTGATCACAAGCATTTAGAATGCCCATCCCTCAAACTAGTCATGGTTGTTATTTTATTAAACATTTACTAGTAAAAAAGATGAAGCCCAGAAATCTGAGGGATTTGCCTAAAACCTCAAAGCAAATGAATAGAAAAATTCTTATTTAATCATGCAACAAATAATCACCTCTTCCATGAAAGTCTACAGCACTCCGCATCTCCCATGGCACTAGTTCACATGTGGTCCTATTTTATACCTCAGTTGTTCAGTGTAGGTCTCATCTTCCCTCTAAAGCCTTTTGGGGCAGAAACACTGTCTCATGCACCTCACGGTGTCTGAGTCAGTACCTCATGCAGAGCAGCCACTGGACGTAATATTTTCAATAAGTAAACATAATACCAGAAAAAGTTGGACTGCAGACAAGAACATGGAATGGATGTGAGGACTGTTATAAATAAGAAGAGGTTCAAACTGCAAGATATATTTTTAGATGTTTCATTACTTTCAGATGCATGTTTTGGGAGAACTTGGTTCCATCAATGGTGAAAAACAGATTTTGTCACAAGATGAGCACTGGGGTCCTCTTTTGCACCATCATTCCATGGTTCACATGGATGAACAGGTCTGACCTCATCATGTATGATTTGTAGTTCACAAGGAAATGACAATGATTATTTAACTATTGGTAGAATAATTATTTGTTATGCTGTTACTAAAACAGTTTTAAAGGTGTTTATAATTTCTTTGTATTAGGCAGTCCAATCATTTCTCTAGCTATCTCGTTAGTACTATAAACTGTTGACAAACTATTATCTTTCTTTTCATGGCCAAAATTTACTTATAATTTAATGACATAAAGTTTGTAACAAAAGGGGATATGATTTTCTTGGGTTTTATAGAAGTTTTCATTTTCTAATACAAAATCCACTGTTATTTCAAGAGATAACAAAATCATTTTTTTTTTAGTTACTCCTTAGAAACTGACCACTTCAAATAAAAATAAAATAATTTTTCCTAAGCTAGCACATTAGAGAAATATGTGCTTCTAACTCATTTCATTAGAATTCCTAAATGCTCATTTCATCTATTCATTATGAAGTCACTATAACTGGAGTGTGGGAGATGGGGGACTTAAGGCATACAACTGAGCAAAAAAATAAATCCAAATTGGAAACCAGGTATAAATTTTTTATTTCATCAATGCCAATCAACACTATGAGAACTTTTTTTGTAAAGGCACCCATGTCTTCCAAGAGCCTTCAACTAGAAAAAAAAGCCAAAAGTACACATGCTCTCCAGTTGTTTTCAAAATCTGAAAGCTATTGTCTTCATTGTTTTCAATAAAATGTGACTCCACCTTCTCAGAATCCCACTCCTTCCTCTTCATTTGCAACTTGTAAAATTCATATCAGCATTTAATTCCCTGCAGCTTGCAGTCCACATCTGCTCCACCTTCATCAATCTCTTAAAAAATGTTAGCTTTGCATCTTTGTAAATCGCTGAACAGCTAGTAAAGTTACTACAAGCTGTTTTTAATAAGGCAAATGTGTTGAGTGTTATATTCAGAGGCAAAGTTCTAGGACTTAGGAGCAGGATGCAGCATAAACTCCACTCTTATCTAAAAGTCTAATCTCTGATGGCATTTCAGCAAAATTCAATTTATAATTAAAAAAAAAATCATGTATGTTCCTTGAAGAACCAGAAGATATCAGTGTTCTAAAAAATGTGATCCAGTAATCATTTTCCTGATCCAGAAAAGCCAATAGTAAAAGTATTTTCAACTGCATTACCTCTATATCCTTTCATTCATTCGAATTGTGTGCTTTCTGTAATATGTTCTCCCATTGTAAAATGTTTAAACCAGAAAGCAATCAACAAATACCTATTTGTCACCTTTTTTGGTTTTAGGTACTCTAGGGTACTCAAATATGTATTAGGCATGTTTTTTGTTCTGTAATCACTTACAGGCTAGTTAAAAAGATAAAACATAAGATAATTATTCTTGAAAATTTTTTAAAAAGCATGTTTTCAAAATCATTTTAATAACTCACAATCCCTCTCTAGGCAGAAAGTGATTAACCCAATACTTTTCTCAAGATAATGTAATTTTATGCAAAAAAATATCTCCCAACATACATCAGATTTTTTGTACAGTGAGTCAAAGTCCACTCTCTTTCAATTTCTCATTAAAATCTTTCAATATCACCTCAAATGTCACTCCCTTATGAAAACTTTAAGAACACTATTCCTTATTACTCTGAATTTCCTAACTATATTGTGTGTGTGTGTGTGTGTGTGCGCGCGCGCGTGCGAGAGAGAGAGAGAGAGAGAGAGAGAGAGAGAGAGAGAGAGAGAGAGAAAGAGAGAGAGAGAGAGAGAGAGAGAGAGAGAGAGAGAGAGAGAGAGATCCCCTTTGTTCTGTTACATTATTAATTCTTAGAGGGCAAGACCTTGGTTTTCCTAATGTTTTTATTGTCCATCATTAGCAACTTCCTGGTAAATTACCTTTTAACTAATGATCTTGTAAATCTGTATTGTCATGTGATGGCTGCTTAAAACAGCATACATAGTGAGTATGAATCCCTCAGCAGCAGTATAGTAGCAAACACAACAAGTACTTTGTCAAAGTCTCCATTTTCACTTTATGTGTGGAAGTGACAAGACTGGTGTCACCCTTCAGATATTATCTGTGTGCTTACTAAATTCCCACCCTTTTCTTAAAAAGAAAGAAGCAAGCTCCCTTATTTATCTATATATTATGTAAAGAGAGAGTCATCTCATCAACTCGAAGAGCTTCCACCAATGACCAAGAAATCCTCTGGGTATATTAAATACAGTGGAAAATCCAGGGGAAAAAAACAAAAGAAAATGTATAAGAGTATTCTGCTTTCCTGCAATCCTTTCCCTCTTCTCACCTCTCTGCCAAAAAAAAAAAAAAAAATATTCAAGACCTATAGCTAAATGTCATCTTCTCCAATGTTTGCTTGCCTCTCTGTGAAGTGTTTATTCCCTTCTCTGTGCTGTTGTAGTTGACAGCTCCACTTCTCTAATGCAGTCTACCTAAATAATTGCACATTTTACATTGAATTATGTGTGGGAATTTAAGCAAAATGTCAACTAATACAATATTGGCACACAGTAGTGACTCAGTATGCGGCAGTTGTGTTATTAGTACTAATAGTATCTACTGATGGGCTCCTCTCACCAGTTACTAGTACAGCTACCACCTATGGCGTATTTACCATGTACCAGGCACCATCTTAGGTACTTCACATTTTCATTGAGCTGAGAGGTTTCCTGAGCCAAGGAGTGTGCCAATTCATTTTTTTTATTCTCTACAGGTACAGAAGTAATCAATTAGTGCTCAGGATTTGCTGAATCAGAGAAAAGAGAAAAGGCAAAAAGGTCCATATGGCCATGAGTGGAAGAGTTGCTACAATTCATTGAGTTTGGTGTCAAAAGCATTAATGCAAAACACACTAGCTCCTAAATCCAGAATCAAAAGGGCTTCCCCTGGGGAAATAAAACACTACTCTGTGAACTTGCTTTGTTTGCATTAAAGAGTGTGTGTCTCTCTCCTCTCATTCTGTACTGTCATTTTCCTCTCCCTGCACTGTTCACATCTGCAGACCTGGCTGCTACTAAGAGTCTGTTTTGGCTACTACCTACCTACTTTGAAAACTGAGCCCAAGATCTTTCTACCAACCCCCATTTCTCCACCCATTTTATAAATACTGACTTGCCAGTGTCCAATATTTTATGGTTACTTTTCAACTTTGTCAAGAGTAAAATTAATATAAAAGACACATGCCAAATTGTTCATATTTTACCACACTGTGTTGAGAACTGAGTCAGACAAAAAAATATTAAAGTAGTATATTCATGTCATGTTAAAATTTTCCTTTTAATACCATCTTTCAACACTGTTCTCTCATCTTTTTCTTAATATCAGAGATGTGAAGAATCATTTTAAAAGAAGTTGTCTTCATTCATCTTGGAGAAGCTGGACTGAAATTGAAAGGAAAAGCCAGCCCAACACTGAGAGCCTGTCTGATCAAGAGAACTGTCACCACTGCTATATGCAAAAGCAGCCTTGCCACCACTAACTCCCACCTGTGTCTGAGCACATCTGCTCCTGGACACCAACGGAGGAGTACCAGAATGATCACCCTTAACACTTGCAACTTCTATTGATGGATACCACCTTCCCATTAAAAAAGCTGTCAAGTAACTGCTATCTTTCGACAATATAACTTACCATTTTCTTTATGCATGCCTATATATGCATACCACACAATGTCTGGAATTACAGTCAATACTGTCTGACTGTGAGAATGTCAAAGCATTTTAAAGACTCAAAGCAAGACAATCTACAAGCAGTAAGGAATTGTTACCGATCTCAGGAAATTCAGTCTAATGTAGGAAACAACTACTATGTGGAAAGTACTACTCTATATTGCAGTTCGAATTTCTAAGGGCACATGGAGAAGTATCTCTTCAAAGAACTAATTCATCTTTGCATTCATTTAATAGGCATTTACTGAGTAGTTGTTATGAGCTAGTTAGGACAGAAATAAGAGTGCCCTAGTTATAAGGACCTCACATTCTATTAGAGGGAAGTAATTAAGGAAAGGAAAGAGTGTAATATATAGAAGTCAGTGTAGAGTTCAGCAGGAATACAAAGGAATAATTATACTGTGGGGTGGGGTGGGGTGTGGTGAGGCTTAGGAAAGGTTTCTGGAAGAGGCAAAGCTTGGGTAATCATATATATATGATTGCTCAGGGGAGAAGGCAGGGAAGAGACTCACAGGTGCTCAAGTTGGACTACTCACAGTTCCATAATTCCTTGATCACAGTTAACTGGTTCCAAGTGTCTGACAGAAGTTTTGGATTAGGAATCAAGGAAGTCCAAGTCTTTCTTTAATAACTGAATCTAAAAATCTGGGACATGTTGAGGCCATGTTTCTAAGCATGTGGACCAGAGAAGCAGACACAGCTGGTCTGCAGTGAAAGAGAGAAATGAAGGGGACACATATGGGGTCAGAGACAGGAGATAGGGAGATAAGAAATGATTGTATTTGAACCCCAGCCACTACCTGTACTTGAGTTCTCTGAGATATCCCAGAGTAATTTATACTATGGTTCACCTAGTTTGAGTTCTTACCACTATTAGCTGAAAGACTCTCAACTAATATAGGAAGAAATAAGTATGAGAGACGTTAAAGAAATAATGACGGTCGATCGGCCTTTGAATATAGGACTAAAAGAAAGTTATGAATATTAACAGTCCTGGGGAAAAAGGCACCAAAAGGAATAATGCTCTAAAAACCATAGAGTTCCAAAAATTTGAAAATAGAAACTAGTTCTACCAAATCCTAGACCAATATTATGACAGAGCACAGAGCCTCTATTCAGCAGTAGTTCAATTCCAACTCTTTCAAATACTCCATTTCTTTCATGTTTAATCCTCACCCATTCACTTTTAAAATCTGCTTCCATGGTTGCTGAGGGGCAGGAGTGGGGGTATCACAAATGTCCAATCTGTGGCATTTCTAGTTCTTTTATGCTCTAATTACTTCTCAAAACAACAACAACAAAAAACTAGCCAAATAACTTCTCCAACAGCATATTCAAAAGGTAATTTTGATATTTTCAAATAGATTATTTCTTCAACAAAAATAGCCCAAAAGATGCAAATGTATAAGCATGTACCATATAACCCTATCTACTGTCTCTAAAAAATAATTATTGCTGCTCATTAAAAAGAAAAAAAAAACCACCCAGATTGAATTTGAATCACCCTTACACCACCTACAAAAGCATCTCTAGATCTAGTTCAGAACCTCCAGACCAATTCTTGACCTCATCTGCCTACCACCCTCTGCTGGACCACGCCTGGAGGTCCACCACAGAGAGGATGCTAGACTGACTCCAAGGTCCAGGTCACCAGAGACAGAAGGACCTGAAGTGGTCCAGAGCTTGCAAACATTTACTGTGTCCTGAGATCAAACTGGAAAGACTGTCAGAGTTGTCTCCTGGGGTTACCCAGGTCTGTTAGGGAGATTCTTGACACTTTGCCTGGCCCAGTAGGCTTTCACTGTTCTGGATTTGGAGATGGATCAATGCGAAGAGATAAGGGAAACAGATCTTTTCCTGGGGCCTGTAATCCATGAAACCTGACATCCTGTCACCTACATCTTTAGGCAACTAGAAGCACATAGTTAGAGCAGTTATAGTGAGCACATCTGGCTCCGAACAAAGCCAGGGAGAAGGAGAGGGGGGAGAGGTAGGGCCTGTCAAAATTTCACAACAGAAACATACAGCACTGTTTTAGCAGATTTTTGGTTTTTAGGGAGTTTTTTGAAAATGTGATTTAGAATGACAACATGTGGTAGATTCTATTATTGTTCCAAATTAGTCACTGCCCTCCCTGTAAGCAGATGACACATCCCAGCCTATTGCCATGTATCAGCAGTGCCTCTAGTTGGAGGAATATAATTCCTAATCCTACTGATATTACGTTTGGCCATGTGACTTCCTTTGTCCAATTAAATGTGGACAAAGAGATGTATGCTGTTGATAGCAACAGCATGGTTCTCTTTCTTTTCCCTTCTGCCACAATAATAACAAGTCCCAGATAGGGGATCTTCCTTCAGACTGAAACCTAGATTGAAGTTACATGGTACAGAGCCATAGCTGATCTCAGCTGGCATGAAACAACAGAGAAATAAACCTTGGTTGTCCCAATCCACTGAACTTTTATAGTTGTTACTGCTGCATCACCTAGAATAAGCTGACTGACACACAAAGTGCTTATTATTTTAAAGAAATTGCTTTATAACCTAGATTGCTATCCACTGTGTATTTTTCTCTCACAATTTATCTTACATCCTGAAGCAGATTCATTTCTTGCATATAGTTTTGATCATGCAACTTCTTTATATAAAAATCTAAAATGATTTCTCATTGTCCATCAGATTAACATCAGACTCCCAACGTTCTAAAAACTACCTACTTGCCTAGTTTTTTAAAACACAATTTTCTTTCATGTAGTCTACATTCTAACCAGAGTCTGTACTTCCGAAGACATCTGTGATACTATGAGAAATATTTTTTTTGTTCTTCATCCCTGGTTCCTCACACAGATCTCCTAAATCCCTTGGAATTGGCTGGGCAATAGAAGCCTCTTTTGTTTTAATGAGGCAACTTGGGACCCTAGCCTAGATAGCTTCTTGATAGGAGCTAGTTGCCAGAAAGATTCAGCTTTAATTAGCATAAAACTTTCAGCTACACTCCACCCATTTTGGGGGAAGTAGGAGGGCGGTTGGAGATTGAATTAATAATCAATCATGCCAATATACTGAAGCCTCTATAAAAAACCCTAAATGACAAGGTTCAGAGAGATTCAGAGATTGTGAACACATCCATGTGACAGAAGGGTGAGCCATACCAACCCCAAGCTCCTGTGCTTGGGACCTTCCCAGACCTTGCTCTAGTACCTCTTCAGCTGGCTGTTCATCTGTGCCCTTTATAACAAACCAAGTAAACATTTCCTTGAGTTTTGTAAGCCATTACAGCAAATTATCAGACCTGAGGAGGGGGGTCTTAGGAAGCCCTGTTTTATAGCAAAGTCAGATGGAAGTGTGGGTCACCTAGGAACCTACTGCTCACAATTAGTGTCTGAAGTGAAGGCAATCATGTGCGACTGAGCCCTTAACCTATGGAGTCTGTGCTAACTCTGGGTAGTTAGTGTCAGAACTGAACTGACTTGTTGTACACCCAGTAGGTGTCCAAAGAGAATTGGAGAATTGCCTGGTATAGAAACCCCATACATTAGGTGTCAAAAGTGTAGCTGAGTAGAGAAACAGTGTTCTTTTAACATTAATTACTATTTCTGTTCCTCACATACATCTTGCTTCCTATCTCATATTTTCTGCCTTTTGAAACCCTACCCATGCTCAACTCCACTTTTAGCTATGAAGCCTTTCTTCCTCTGAAATCACAAAGTACCAAAACAATGAATGGTGATATTTATCATAATTTATTTTCTATTACCTACAGTGCTATATATGTTTAATCTTCCTGACCACATTATGAATTCTAGGGCAGGAAGTGCTTGAGCCCCACAAACTCCTCATACAATGCTTTTCTCAATTGTTCTCAATTAATATTTGTCTAATTAATGACATTTGAATGGATAAGTAAAAATGATTTCTAGGAAAAATGCACAGCAGGAAGGTTATGCTTCCACTGAGTTCACGTAGCTGTAACACTCATGGACCCATATATAAAGGTAGAAATATAAGGGGTGACAGTAGGGCAGCTGCATTTACTGGGTAAAAAAGACACAAGCAAAAGCCTTAGGTCGGATGCTGAAAAATGTCCTGTATTCAGTCATGTGTTTGGATGAAAACAGTGCTGTCCAACAGAAATATAATACCAAATATGTTATTTAAAATATTTTTGTGAACACATTTGAAAAAAAACAGAGACAAAAATAATTTTAATAATATGTTTTATTTAACCCAATATAGCCAAAATACTAATCTTTTTTTTCTTTGCAATAAGTATTTGACATCTGGTGTGTACTTGACACTTACATCTCACTTGAGACCAAACACATATCGCATGCTCAAAAGCCACATGTAGTTAGTTAGATGGCTGCTGTCCTAGACTCATCACATTTGAGGTCAACACTTAGTTTTCAGAAATTCCCAAAGCAAAAGGGTAGAGGTCACAGAAAATGATGGCAGTCACAGACTGCAGAACGAGCCTGAAAGAAACTGTACTTCAGAAGACACAAGCTGTACATAATAAGATTTCTCTTCTTTTTTTCCAAGCCATTTTTGTAAAGCCAGGTTTTCAATATATTGGTATGCCTCTTTAAAGGCTATTTTGCTACAATCTTGTTTCTTCTGTTCATGATTTTGCCAACAAATTACGTAAACAGAAAAGGAATTAAACACCTTGAAGTTCAGGAATGCTTAACCTCACTTGTAAATAAAATTTTAAAAAAACCAAAAACATTTAAAGTTAATTTAATTAACAAGAGAATAAGTATAAGTATCCTCAATGCCACCACCACCAGCAGCACCACATATGAGTGCCTGGCTTCTCAACTGTCATTGGCTCCTTCCTCCTCTTTCCACTCACCAGAGTAGGATGAGTCTCAAGGTACTGGCCTCTGCTCTCTCGTGTCTTCTATTCCACGTAATCTTCTCTTCCTTAATAACATAACGGATGACCCTTCTTTCACCACTGATCTCTTCCTCACAGGAATTTACCTGACCTTTCTAGGGCAGAGACTGCAAATCTTGTACAACCTGCTAGATATCTCTATCAGATGCTTTGCCATCATTTTCCAATTTAACCCACTCCAAAACTGAACCCATCAGCTTCTCCCTGTACCAAACTAGCTCTTTCTTCTTTGTTCTGCTGAATTTTCAGTCACTCAGTTTTAAACTTCAGAGTCATCATCTAACTCTTCCCAAGGCACTGGTCCAGTGCTGGCCCTTATTACCACTTTTCTGGCATTTTACTGAATACCATCTTCAGCTTCCCCACTAACCAAATAAAATTCATTCTGTGCTCTGCTTTTAGATTAACCTCCTGAAAGGAAGCCTCAATTAGATCACTGCTTTGTTCAAAATAGATGTTCGAGAAACTAAAGTATCAAGGTCCAAGCCTGGCATCAAGGCCTTCTGCAGCTGGATTTGGCTTCAACCTTTTTCCAAATATGTCACCCAGGACTCCCCTTCCTCCACTGTTAGTCCAACTCTATGCCTTGTCATTCTCTGAACACAGTCAACATTCTCTTTTCTCCATCTTTTGGTAAATTTGTCTATAATCAAATGACAAAATATATGTGGGGTTTTAGTAAAAAGGTTGTTATTTTTTTACTAAGTATATCCTCAGGTATTCCATGTCTTTGAAACGACTTTAAGTTACTGGATTTTTGTTAAATTTTTTTTAATGTTCATTGCTAGTATAATTTGAATTTTAGCCCTTTTTTCCTGCCACCTTGCACCTGTACAATATAGAAGATTGTTTGTAGATACCTTAATGTTTCCAATTACATGACACTGCCTATAAAGAAAGATGCTTTTGCTTCCTCCTTTCTAATCTGAATTTCTTCTATTTTTTTTTCTTGCCTTATTCTACTGGTTAGGACCTTTAGTCCAAGCTGAATAGATGTAGCTAGAACAATATCCTGGCCTTACTCCCCATCTAAGGTGGCAAGTGATCAGTCTTTTACCATTATGATGATGGCTGCGGATTTTTAATGGATGCTCTTTATCATGTTGAAGATATTTCTGTCTACTGCTAGCTTGCTGCAAGTTTGTATCATAAATAAATGTTGAATTCTGTCAAATGCTTTTTATCTGCATTGACTGAGGTAAATATATGGTTTTTCTTTTTTATTCTGTTAATATGATAAATTATGTTTATTTTTTCATAACTAATATTTTGTTAAAGCAGTTTTAGGTTACAGAAAATTCGAGCAGATAGTACAGAGAGTTCCCATATATTGCCTTTTCTCGAGCACCCTCCACGAGTTTCTCTTAAAATTAATAATTTTTAATAATATTCATTAGTGTGTTAATTTGTTATAAATGATGAACCAATATTGATACATTATTAATAACAAAACTTCATAGTTTACATTAGGTTTCATTCTTTTGATCTGTGCAATTCTTGTTTTGATAAATACATAATGTCATATATCTACTACTATAGTATCATATAGAATAATTTCACTATCCTGAAAAATCACATGCTTCATCTATTCACGCACCCTCTTCTCATTGCTCCTTGCCATCGCTGATTTTTTTCCTTCTCTCTGAAGGCACCCAAGTTTGCATCAAATTTTAATTTGGATTTAAAGTGGATTAGGCATATTGGAAGTGCTGGATTTAAGATAGCTATTATTAATAGTAACATTGAAAACAGCATTCTAAGAGTACGGTTCCAGGTTAGATATAAAAAATGTGAGCTGTTCCCTGCGTAATAATTGGGTAGCAATAGTGATAACTCTATCAAATATAAAATGACAGTCCCTCCTTTCTCCTACCTTAGAACATTTATTAAAATGCACAAAATCCTTACATATAACATTGCAGGAAGGTGATTATTATTATGATTTACCATCATCACATAATTAGACATAATTTCAACAACTGCCCAAACAACTGCCCAAACATAGACTACATGACAAAATATTCCTTAGGAAAACACAAATTAATGACAAGAGAATCCAAGTTGGTAGTGAGATTTGTAAGGTCCAGTGGAGACTTTCCTTTTAGAGTCAGGCCATACAGGAACATCAGGGTCATGGAAGATCATTTGGGCCTTTTTAAGAATATGGAATCATGGCAGAGAGTGTTCCCTGGCTAGTCTCTAGCAAAATGGCTCTGTCCATTGGTGAAGGTGCTTAATAATACAGCTGGACTGCTAAACTTTTGAGTGTCCTTGGGCTCCGACAGATCTTTCTTTTACCTCTTCATTCATTCAATAGTCATTGTGTAGCTGCCATGTACTATAGACACTGCCTCAGGTAAGCCACAATTTTATTTTTTTTTACAGTAGAAAAGAGAAGTTTTATTAGAAGGTAAAGTATACTTTCAAACGTGGAAGCAGGCCTGAGCAAGAGAAATGTGGCTCAAAATGCCAAGCCATTAATTTTTTAATGCCTTTTTGGTTCTGCCTTCTACAGAATATCATATAGTTTGAATTATGTGGTATACAGCCTTTTCAGAATGGCTTCTTTCACTTAACAATATGCATTTAAGGTTCCTTCATGTCTTTATTAGCTTGATAGTTCATAAAATATTCCATTGTAGGGATGTACCACAGTTTTTTTATACATTACCTTATTGAAGGACATCTTGATTGTTTCCAGTTTGGGGCACTTATGAATGGACAGAAGTTTTCAATTTGTTTGGATAAATATTTAGAAGCACAGTTGCTCAGCAGTATGATAAGAATATGTTCAGCATTGTAAGAAATTTTGAAACTATCTTCCAAAACAGCTATATCACTTTTCATTATCATCAGCAACAAATCAGAATTCCTGTGCTACACATTCTCGCCAGCTTTGTATTGTTAGATTTTTGGATTTCAGTCATTCTAATAGGTATGTAGTGTTATCTCATTGTTTTAATGTGCAATTCCCTAATGACATATAATGTGAACATTTTTTCATGTGTGTATTTGTCATTTCTGTTTTCTTTGGTGAAGTGTCTGCTCAGGTCTTTTGCCCATTTTTTTAATGGGTAGTTCATTTTCTTACTGATGAGTTTTAAGAGTTCTTTGTATATTTTGGATAATACTCCTCTATCAGATGTGTTTTATAAATATTTTCTCCTGGTCTGTGGCTTTCTATTCAATCTCTTAACAGTGCCTTTGCAGAATAAAAGCTTTTAGTTTTAATAAAGTCTCACTAATCGATTTTATTTTTATGGATCATGCTTTTGGTGTTATATCTAAAAGTTATCACCAACCCACAGATCTCCTAGATTTCTCCAATGTTATCTCCTAGAAATGTACAGTTCTGCATTTTATATTTAGCTTGTGATCCACTGAGTTAATTTTTGTGAAGGGTATAAGGTCCGTATCTAGATTCATGTCTGTTCATGTGGATGTCGGTTGTTCAGGACCATCTGTCGTCTCTTTGATACTTCATCTCAATATTTTCTAGTAACCTATCTTCTATAGTTATTTAATTCTCTCTTCAACTGGATCCATTCTGCTACTAAACTCTAACATTAAGTTTTTGATTTTGGTTTAGGGTTTGTCAAGGTGAGAACTTCCGGATTTTTTCCAAATTTGTTTCACCACTTTTTAAGATTTCTAGACTCCTCTAACAATCTTATATTTTATCTCTTTGACTATAATAAGCACAGATAGATATTTTAAAGTTTATGATTAACAGTTTGAACATCCAAAGCATCTGTAAGTTTATTTCTACTTTTTATTATTTCTGCTAATTCTTGTTCTCACTGCCTTGTCTTGTTATGTACCTCTTTATCTTTGATTGTGTGCTGGACATTGTATATTCAAACTATTTGTGCAATCATTAGAGACAATATTACATTTATTTCTGCCAGGTGCCTACGGGGATCTGCATTCTAGTGTTACTTTGCTCCAATTTTAGCTTGAGATTGTCTAAATCACATGAAGATCTTGCAACCAGTGAGGACTGGTTTACTTCTGTTTTATCTTTATACACCACCCAAGACTGGGTCTCAGTCCACTTTGGTATAAGGAGTTTTACCAAGGCCTTCTCCTCTGATAGACCCTGAACTTCAACACATTTGTCCCCTTTGGTTCCTTAGGTCCTGCAAGGCTGTCAGAAACACTGCTCTAACTTTTAGTTTCTTTTAACTAAAAGGCATGCACCCAAATACCAGTTTAACCTCTCTAAATTTCTGCCTTCCCTTGGATCTTGGTCTGGTAAATTCCTCACTAATTTGGTACTTCTCCAATGCCTTCAAGCATAGGTTTTGAATATATTGTCCAGTCCTAGCCATCCTCAGTAATGCAGAAGTCAGAACAGGTCCTTGCATCCTATGAATCCAAAAATATTTTGCCTTTGTAGCCTTTAACACAATTGATTTTATATTATATTGTGCATATGTTCCTTACCCCACCTCCATTAGAATGCTAAGATCAGGTCTGATTCATGTAGCACCTGTCCCTGCCCAGAATAATTATTTCTTAAATTGTACTAACCAGTCTTTTCTGATGCCTTTGCTAATTATTCATGTCAAAATTTCATTGTTTTAAATCATTAAAATTTTATTCTTACATAATCATTAAATGCACTTTTCCCTTTCTCATTTGCTTTCAATATTTACAGTTTATACAAGAAAATGTCTTATGTTTTAGTGTCTTTTTAAAACAATTTGACTCTATGGTGTCACTTATTTGATTTCAAGACAATCTTTATACTTTCCAGATGTGCCTTTTGGCATATACACATGCTCGCTCTCGCTCGCTCGCTCTCTCTCTCGCGCGCTCTCTCTCTCTCTCTCTCTCTCTCTCTCTCACACCCACACACACACACACACACACATAGTGATTTTATATTCATTTTATTTTGGAATTTTCATGACACTTCTTAGGAATTATCAAGAGGATATCTAGTGAAACCACTAAGCTATATATACCGTACAGAAAATAACTAGAACATTTCTGGATATAAAGCAGTTTGTGGTTTTTTAATGTGTTTTTGTGCCTCTTTTTCATTTCAGTGTTTTTCCATCACTAAGTAGTCACATATGGAACTGCTTAGGATTTCATTGCCTTTTTCTGTGAGGAAAAAATTAAATATATCAAAAGGCTGACAGTGTGTTCAGAAATTTCTAGGAACCAGCAAGAGAAGGAAGAACTACTTACTCACACCTTTCTGAGCAGCAGAGACACTTGTTTGGTTGCAAATTTTAGGGACCATATCCACATCAGTAATTGCTCAGAGAAAACCTCAGGATGCCAGTGCTTATACTTTTATAAAAGCATATATTTTTTCTCCCTTAAAATATCTCATATTACTTATCTGATGTGTGCCTTCCCTGCTGGAGTTGTCACTCTTAGTGCTAAGGACAATTCCTATATTGCCTTCAATAAATATAAAGGATTACACTTAGCATTTTAATGAGTTTCCATACTCCAAAAGCTAAGTTAAATATTTTCTTATAAACTCAGGGATGAGTAAACCTAATCTATTCTGGATTCCTTACCCTCACCCAACATGTCTTAGATTCTGACCACACAATGTTTTATGTACCCTGTCCTGATTGCATCTCAGAAACCAAAGTTATAACTAGCATGATTGGTCCAATGCTGGTTGAATTTCTCCTTCCTTTAAGCACAAAGTGTCCCTTTGATACCTAATAAAATAGCCACTGGTAACAAAATCAGTCTTTACTTATTCAGGAGTTGGACATTTAGATCCCCTGCTTCCCATATTCTTTTTCCCCACCTACTATCGAATTTTTGGGCTTTTCACTAGCAAACAGCCATCGAAGGTTGGCCAGAGCAAGGGGAGTAACTCCAATTAGTGGACTTTGTGAGTAGCTAGAAACCTTAGTGGAGCACCCAGAGTTGGTGGATGATTGGAATACTATGTAAAAGTTTGGAGAATTTTTCTGATGGTATCAACTATTCTTAGGAGGACAAAGAAAAGATAGTTGGTCCAGTTTATAATCACAGTTACCACACTATCATTCTATATTACCACTTTTGTCCTTCCATTTTCTAGGTGTTGACATCATACAGTCCTAGCTCCTCAACCCACTCAATCTGTGAATTAGGACATGCTATTTCATTTCTCTGAGCCTTTCATAATCAATAAAATAGAAACAGTAACACAACAGGACCAAAGCATTAATACCAAGAATGAAATTTATGAAGGTGCTTTCTAAATGTAGAGGAGCATTCTAGTTTAATATCATTATCAACATTAATTGTCCGCAGGTCAGGTTTTACACTAGTATGCCCATATTTCTTCTCAAGGACAAAAGTATTCCACTTGTGTTACTGTGATGAACAAATCTTGTATTTTCACACACTTAGCCAGTTTGCATGTCAAATTTCATATTGGTGCTTACCTTGGGAGGTTTCCTTAATGATGGAAACATAAAGTTTCAGCAGCAGAAGTAGAGAGGGTTGTCAACACAGCACATCAGAAGGAAACAATGAAAGAAAAAAACATAAGAGAAACTCAGCATCACAATAACAGTGACCTGAAAGATATTCTACTTCACAAAGATCAGAAGCCAAATTCACTTTACTGCTTTAAGTGATAAACTCTTATATTTACTCAAAAATATAGTATAGATACAATGAATTTCTTTCCTGGTTTAACAGAATAGACCCAGTCATTTAGAGATATTTTTAATAATTCTAAAAATTTCCAACAGAAGAGCATAAAGAACTGCTATAATCATATTGTGGTCAATTACTTTTAAATCTATCTGTATACTTAAATTTTTCTTAAATTGTTATTCAAATATGTAGATTTATTATGCAAATAAATATGTATTAAATATATATTTCCTTTGATAAATACTATAATATATATGAAATTTTTTCCCTTTTTAAAAAAATCATGGTTCTAGATGACAATTTTCACATATTTCAACCCTGAATAGAAATTTAAAAGCAAGTTACATCTTTCCCCCATCATCAACCACACATTCATTTTTGTATGTTAATATCTGAAAAATGACTAAAATTATATCTGGAGAAAATTCTGAAAAGGAAATAGTTTTGAAAGTAACAAACTATCAGGATGACTTGCTTTGTAAATGTTTTCTTGTACAAAATTAAGGTGCTAAAATATGATTTTTACGGTGTGTGATCCTATGACAGTTCTTGGCCTTCCTAATGTAGTTATTCTTAACGAACCTCCAATATCATCAATTCATAAACTATAAAATTATTGTTAAATAGATATGGGGGAGTTTTCCCTGTGACTTTAACCCTTCTTCAAAGAGAAAAGAACCATGAGATTAAGAAAATGGATTTTCCAGGGCAGAGGGCATGAAAATCAAAAGGTACAAGCACAAGCAGCATGGTGCTTTTTCTCCACCACTGAGTCCAACAGAGCTCTGAGGGCCCCAAATAAAACCCAGGGCTCAGTGGTACAGAAAGACTGCCCATGGATTCCATAGTCAAGTAGATAACTCTAAACTTTTAAATCTAGGTAAAGAAAATCATAACATTTCTCTCATGATGAAAATGCAAATTCATAATCTTGAAATTCTATGAATTAGCTGAAAGCAAATGAAGCCTTATGTCATTATCTCAACAGTTAGACAAAACAGGAATGTGATTTTGATTTTTTTTTTTTTTTTTTTTTTGGTCTACAGGATCTACAGAGAAACTCTATCTAGAGAAACTAGTATCTCTGGCTGCTTCCAAACAAGTCTCAACATTCTGTGTGTCTACTCTTTAGAACAAGATAAATATTTATAGCTGTTATAATAAAAAAAAAATGCATGAGTATTTTTAATTCTAAGAAAGCCATAGATCTCTGTTCTGTGCATAAAGCTTTAAGTTTTTGCCAAAATATTTTCCTCAAGGGGAACACTGATCTGGAAGGCATCTGTTCTGAGAAGGTAGAACAATATTTGACTAAACCTTCTCTTACTTTGCTCCTTTATTTTAAAAAAGCCATTTAAATTTACTGCTTTATTTAAAAAAGGAAAGAAAAGTCACTTGGATTTACACTAAGCCAATCATATGAAATAGCATAGGCCAAGTTAATACAATATACATCTCATTTCACATTTAGTCTACGATGAACCAAGTAACCTAATGGGGGCAGAACATGCTACCAGGAATACCAAGGATCTCATGTGTTTCCTTTATGCCTCAACTGGACAATTATTATCATCAACATCAAAAACAAGTGGTTTGTAGCCAGTAGTACATTTACCTCCTTAGATGTTATAGTTCTCTTCAATATTATAGTTCTTTATTAATATTCCAATAGTTTTCTTTATTCTCTTAGAAAACCTATCCTATTTCAGCATTCAATACTTGAAAAGTATATCCTTTTCACTTTGAAAGATAGCACATAATATGAGAAAGCAAATATAATTCTGCTACCATCTTTTGTGTTTCTGACTAAAGACTGTTGAGATTAAATGGACATTGGGCAGCAGGGGCAAAAGGGAAGCCACTAACTTTATCTGCTACTAATCAGATTTACTTATCATTTATTTTAGAACAAGGATCCTTCCTACAGAAGGCAAAGAAGGTCATTTAGGATATCACAACAGTATTTTATTAATGGCTAAACCTTTCTTGAGGTGTGAATCAAGTAATAAGCAACTAGGTCATCCTAATTTAGGGCCACAGTTTACTGTCCCAGTCCCCAAAAGCTACGGTTCATTGGTAGCTGTGAAGAAAAATTTTTCCAATATGAGTCATACTGATACTCTCCCTTGAAAAAAAAACTAATGTGATATTACAATATAAAGATAAAAGTATTCACACATATGAAAAGGGATGAAAAATAAAAATGTCAATCAGAAACATGATATTAAATGTATACTTTTAATTATGGCCTTTTGTCAATTACATCAATAAAGTTTTATCAACGAAGAGTTCTAACTCTCAGTCAAGTCTAGCCAACTGCTGAGATATCTGTATGGCTTGATTATAGAAAGTAGTACTATCCCTGCCTAAGCAAACTCCAGTGAACTACAAAGAATATTACTTCACGCAGACCAAACTGACCCACAGATATAGGCTTGACTGCTGACTCACTAGAAAACAGAGCATTCCACTGACACTTGGCTTAAGGCTTGTATACTCCTGACCACTCTCCACCCTCTCATTCATCCTCAAAAATGTCCTGTTTTTAATAACATGAATCTCAGAGTTGTGTGTGTGTGTGTGTGTGTGTTTGTGTATTGCAAAGAAATAAACTGAACACAATTTGACATTTTAGAAGCCAGTAAGGTAATGTTTCTAGGTCCCAGAATTTGGGGGGAAAAATAGGAGGTACCGTTCTACACTGATAGTAGCTCTATTTTCCAAAATTCCAAAGCTACTTCCCTGTTCTCCCAGGACAAGGAAGTCAATGGAACACTTCAAGTCACCCCACCATGTGTACTCACCACCAATTCATGTAATTGCCATGTTTTTATCCCACTTTTGTCTCCCTGCTCTGCCTGATTAAATTTTTCTACTAAGACCCAACTCAAGGTTTAATTCCTCATGAACTGTTGAGACCTCCTTGGCCTTCAGCTCTCTGATACTGCAGTACTCCTATGGTCAACAAAACAGCTTAGCACTTACTGGCACATATAAAGTCCTATGGCCTTCACTAATTGTTGGTACAGTATCCAACTCTTAGGTATCCTTAAAATTTAAAGCCCTCAAAAGCAGAGGTCATGGCACATGCTAATTTCATGATCGCTGGGATCTATGGGATTTCATGACCAATCCCACTTATGTGGGACTAAAAACACTACAAGAACTGAGAAGTAACAGTTTACATTAGTGAATTAAACATAATCCAGATGTAAGGATTTCCTTTGATCACCACAATCCCACAATCTCATAATTTTGGGCCAAAACTGATCGCATTTAATAGCGGTGAAGCCTTCAGGGATTGTTATAAATTGTAGACTATTTCTGATGTTATTCAAAAGTAATTATTTCTCTAGACCAGCATTACACACAGAGTTCAATGGGATGCTAACAATGGTCAACCCCTCAAAAGCTTCTGAGAGCAATTAAGTTCAGAAACACAGGTTCAGTTTCATGAGATTTGAGCGGGGGAGGGGGGGTGAGGAGAGGGAGAAGGGGAGAGGGAGGGAGGGAGAGGGGGGAGAGGGGGAGGGGGGAGAGGGGGAGGGGGGGGAGAGAGGGAGAGAGGGGAGAGAGAGAGAGAGAGAGAGAGAGAGAGAGAGAGAGAGAGAGAGAGAGAGAGAGAGAGAGAGAGAGAGAGAGAGAGAGAGAGAGGTATAAAAGCACTAGGAAATAATACTGTAAAGATGAACTGAACCTATATTGGGCCAGGTCTTGAAATGAGGAGTCGGATACTTAATTTAGTAAGTAGTACAGACCTGGAAAGTTTAACAAAAGAGTGAAATAAAGCAGAATAAACCACATACTACAACAACCCAATATAGCTGGAGCTCTTTCCCCACATCTTACACTGGAGTCTTTTGTCCACTATTTACAGCCTACTAAGAATCTAGATGGTCAAAGACTGTGATGGGCACAAGCCCTAACACCAGATGATGCTTTAAGCGACATGAATGATCTGTCTTCTTCTGAAACACAAATTCCCCTTCCATGCATTAACTATTTTATTGACTGATTATTGGAAATTGCCACAACCTGTATCTGAAGATTATTCTAAGGACATGATCTTTATGACACCCCTGATGATCACTTCCCCTTAAAGAATTAAACGACGGGGGTCACCTAAATTGTCCAAGAACTCCGTTAACAAACAAGTACTTGTTGGATACTGTTTTACACACCAAACATTACAGATGCTTTGAGAAATATTTAGAGGAATGAGGCATGATTTCTGACCTCGAGAAGCTTAACACTCTAGAGAGAAACAGGTGCATGAATATTAAGTGGATGTTGGTAAGTGTCATAGCACAGATAGAAACAAAGTGCTATATTCCATCAAATGTTTAACAGCCACTGTGTACTACTTTGTTGAGTTACAAATATAAATTAGACATGCTGCCTTTCAGATAACAATAAACTGACTTTGTACACACATATTACAATACAATGTGATATGAGCAGCTATGGCCCCAAAAGAGGGCGAGATCAGGAAAGAGGGTAAGTCTCTCAGAGGAGAAAACCCCTAAGCAGAATCTAGAAGGCTGAATAGAGTCACCAAGCTGAAAAGGCAAAGAAACGGCATCCCAGGAGAGGGACTTGTCTATGCCATAAGCATCAGTGTAGACAGCCCATTTAGGACCAAAGAGCATTAGGACTGTTCTATAGCCAAATTCATAGAAACAGATAATGGGACACAGGATAATATAGGCGTGGGGTTATGTTAGATAGGTGGGTATAAAAGTCCATTTTCACCCAGCACTTATTAACTGTAGTTTGAAGATGAGTTTATATACTTGTTTACCAATAAGTTAACACATCCACATATTTAGAACATTATATATCCATTCTGAAGAGCCTTTAAAACCTATCACGAGAATGTAAATACCAATCATTTAAATTCCTTGAAAAAGGCTGGTTTAAAAACTTTAAAAAGAGAGTCAGTAGGTCGTAATGCTTATAGGAAATATAGCAAAATTTTCTGACCACGTGAAGAATCAGTTCATTCAAGGGAAGTGTTACCAATAAGAGCAGACTTTTAACATCAATATATCTGGCTTGCTTTGGTAGAGTATGTGTTCCAGAATCTACTAGGTTTAAGATATATGCTCAATATCATTTTAAACTTGTTTTTCTCCTAACCCTCTATTTTCTATAAGACTGTGATCTTGCCACCTATGGATTTTGCTAACTGTGGTACTTTTCAAGAACACAGTCTCTGTGGCTGGCAAGGGGCTACTATAATCAGTAGGAAGACCTGATAAAGCATGGCCTGGGAAGAGAAGTACGTAAAGTCAGGAGGAAGACGACAGACTGGAAATGAACAGCAAGGTAAGAGACTCATGGTCTGGATAAAGTTAAAGAGCAAAGATTCTGATTACAGTCAACGAGTGAGATAGTATTTCAGAGGCAGAATGTTTCAAGGCAGTAATTCTAAGTTGGTCACAGCAGTATGGCTGTCTGTGACATGGAATAGATGATCATTACTTTAATTAATAATTAACACTTAAGGAGTTCTAACTATGTTCCAGGTATGTTGTTAGTTCTACCTGCCTTTATACATCTCATATATTTGATAACTCTATAAGGTTCCATTTATTATCATTTTTCAGATGAAAATACTGAGATACAAGGTACAGAGACTGCATGACTTGCTTGAAGTCACATAGTTAATTGGCAGCAGCATGATGATTCAAATCTGGGCAGTCTCTGGCTGTAGGTAGCATCCCCCACTCTTAACAGCTACAGCATGTTGCCTCTCTTCAGTCTACAAGAATTTAGTAAAAGCTCTTTGAGCCTAGGTTAGAATACTGGACAACAATCAATGTGGATGCTCAATGACTGGATCAAGTGGGGGAAGAAGGAAGTGATCACCAACAGAAAGGGCTATGAGTAAAGCCATAAAAATGTGCATGAAGATGTGTGAGGAGCAAATCTTAGGCAGGCAACACCTGAGACAAAGTTGGACAGTACAGGAAAGACAGCAACAAAAGTGCAGATAGCACCGAGTACCACACTGACTTTGACATTTTCCAGAAGCACTTGCCATGGATGGCTTGACAATGAGAATAATTAGGAGGGTGTGCTGAGGCCACACATCAGTGAGAGATGTCCTGATGATCCTCTACTTGATACCCACCACAGCCCTCATGGTATGAAAGTTGGCACTATGGCAAAGGCAAGAGAAAAGTAGGACAGAAAGGAGAGAACAGAAAGACGATTTGAAGGTAGAATGTGGTCTGTAAGACTTGCTGACTTAGGAAAGCCCACCCAGCCTCCCCACTGCACCTGCAAGGATGGAACAATTGCACTGTGTGAATGACTTCCATGCTGTACTTCCATCACAGACCTTGAAAATGGCTTCGAATATTTTAATGTTTAATAGGTTGTTGAGTTTAAATTTTTAATTGCAAATGCATTTATAATTTTTAAAAATGCTAATAATCCCCAAATTCCTTAAAAAAATGGTTCTTTTAAAATTTTACTTTTCCTTTACTCGCTCTCATTTTCAATAAAACTCAAAAGAAAAACTGAACTAATTTTACAGTTGTGGAAAAACTGTGGTTTGATTTTTGGGGTATATATTCTGACATAAGTAAATCTGGCTAGAATTTCTACAATAAGTAGTACTGGATAGTGGTTTAAAAGTTCAGGATTTGGAATGAAACAACTCTAGTTCTGCCATCGAGCTATGCTGACCTTGGGCACGTTTAACCCCGCTGAGCTTCAGTTTCTCTGTCTACAAAAAAGGGGATAGAAAAGTATGCTTTTAGGACAGTTGAAGAATTACATGCAGTGGCAAGGGTAACACTACACACCATTAGCACATAATTATTGCTTAATAAATGTCAGATGCTATTGTTGTCATTACAACAAATGGCTCTCCTGGATAATACATGCAGAATGTCAACACAGCTCAACTAAATTCCATCTAGGAAAAGTTAATTGGAGCTAATGAATGAGAGCACATTTTTGGGGGCAATCCAGAAAACTTATTTTCATTAAGAATTGGAGGGAAACATGGTGTTTAAAATATGCTATTCAAACAATGACAACAGATGTAGATAATTGTGGGAGCACACTAGTGGATATATGGTATCCATTATATGTATGTCATTATACTCTTTAAAAAAAGTTAAAGATGCTCAAAATGTTTTCAATGTTCAGACATCAGTTTTAGAGAAAAAAAATATTCCAGCATAAAAGTGAATATGTAATGTTCATGCCTTAATGTCCTTTGCTGGGAAGATAAGAATGCCTGGGAGGGTCAGGGGCAGGAAGGACCATGTGTCAGCAGCAGGGTTGCTAGCTCGGGCCTGAGAGAAGACCACAGGCCCTGAAAGGTGCCATTCTATTTACCTTGGCGATGTACCTTAAAGGGATGTATAATAATAAAATCTTGAGGGGAAAAAAACACTTACTATGTTGTCAGTGGCACCGTGATTTCTGACTATGAGAGTATTTCAGACATGGGTCCTTCCCTTAAAGAAAAAAATGGTTTTTAAGAAAACAGGTATAATAAAGAAAAGGAAAGAAAAGAAAAAAAATTGGAAATAAGTAGATAAACATGCATAGTTGGACACCTTTTATAAATTACAATAGTAATTTTTTTAGCAAAGAGCCAAGAGCAGGTGCACAACTGCAAACACTTCAGGCATACTTCATCAGGCTGATCATACTTGACATCTGGTCCCACAGTGCTATATGGGTATGATAAAATTCCTGTGACAGCTGACAAAGTGGCCAGAGAAAAAGATCTAAATTTTAAAGATAGTTTTTATTCAAAAATGGCCTAATATTTAAATTTTTGTCATTTATTTTCTCAGTCTATGAATTAAGTAGTGGTTATGCACTGTATTACTAGCTGAAGAACCTAGAAGCACTGTTTAAGGATTTGAAATGTCCGCGATAAAAGGTCAGAGTCACCATCAGAAACAGAACCCAAGAGAGCCAACAGCTATTGTGTTCCTTTTCCCAAAGTGATACCTTGAATTTTCAACTGAGTACCGAAGAGCAAAATCACATTACCAATGTAAGATATGCATGCCCAACAGGCCGAGATGGACATTAATAGTTTGACAGTTTCACTACTGAAGTCCACTGGAATGAACAGTGAGACAAGGTGATTAAAAAAAAAGAAGAAGAAGAGGAAGAAGAAGCCATTCTGTTAGTCTCTGTCCAAAACATTTTCTGTATCGGCTTTACAACAGACTCAATAAACTTCTTAAATAAAGAGCAAAGTCTTAGAATTCCCACTAGAAGTTTCCTAATTAAATAAAGTTTTATAAATTAATTTGATTTTAAAGTTCTGATGATCCCAAAATGTCCGAGTTGCAAGAGTTTGTAAATGTAATGCAAAATTTCAATGTTTTAATCATCATTTTCTTTCTGTACAGTTGTGTACGATCTGTGTGCCACCTAGCCAGACTCAAGTTTAGTGAGTTTAATAATGAGTCATACCATCTCCACTAAGCAGGAACCCATGAAGTGGTGACCTTTCTATGTGGAACTGACTGCAGCACTCGTGCTGTATATCGAATGGCTCATAGTCAATGAACGCTTGTTAAAGGACCTAATCAACCAATCTGTGAATTATCAACCTCTCCTAATATCAGGTTCATCTCTATTATGACACTAGCAACTGTAAATATGCTTCTAATATTTTGTTGGCTAAAAATATTTTTTTTTAATAAAAAAAACTGAATGTCATTCAGGTTGAGCCCAAAAATCTGATACTCCAACCTTGGAGGAGGAGAGAGGAGCTGGAGGTTGGACCAATCACCAATGGTTAATGATTTAATCAACCAAGCCTACATAATGAAACTTTCGTAAAAATCCTAATAGGTCCAAAGAGCTTCTGGGTTGCTGAACACATGGAGGTGCTGGGAGGGTTAAGCGTCCAGATAGAACACAGAAATTCTGAGCCCCTTTCCTATGCCCTGCTTTATGCATCTCTTCCACCTGGCTGTTCCTGAGTTGCATGTTTTTATAATAAATTAATAATATACTAAGTAAACTGTTTTCCTGAGTTCTGTGAGGTATGGTAGCAAATTACCAAACCCCAGGAGGCTGCCCTGTTAATCTTCCATTGGTCAGAAGCCGGGGTAAGAACCTGGAACTTGTCACTGGCATCTGAAGTGGGGGTGGCAGGGAACCCTGTGGGACTGAGCCCTTAACCTGTGAGATCCAATGCTAATTCCAGGTAGACAGTGTCAGAATGGAACTGAATTGTAGTACTGCAAAGAACTGGAGAACTGGTCTGTGTGCAAAAAATCCCTGCACATTTGATGGCCAGAAGTACTGAAAGTAGAGAAACACAGAGTTTTTCCCCTTTCTGGTGGTTACCACCTGGACAAAATCTGGAATATTGCCTAGCTCCATGCTCCTCACAGTGTAGTCTGAGGATTAGTGGGAGTCCATAAACGGTTTCTGGTTCTGGAGTAGATGAGTCTCTCCAGCACTGGCTGCTCTCACTTTCCTTTAGAGATAAAATGCCACCATGCTGTCCTCCCCCAAAGTTTAACAGTATCTTTCTCTGATAGATTGGAATTTAAAAAGAAAAAGAAATGGTCCTTCTGAAAGTTTTAATATTACTGCCCAGAAGATCAAGCAGAAGTTTCAAAAGAAATTTTCATTTCCACCTGGTTAATAAAAATCAACTGGTTAATTAAAAAAAAATTACAATAAAATCCAAAACTTGAGATGAATACAAGAGTATAATCTACAGTAACTATTAGACCAACATAATAATGTTCCTATGGCCTATGCATATTTCCAAAATTAAAATGGGTACACAAAGAGAATAAATTTTTACAAGTTATATGACATTATTTTATGTAATCACTATCCATCAATAACAACTTTCCTGCTTCCTTTCCCTAATATTGTCAAGGAAAGTAACACATGAATTGTTCCTTCAGACTAGCCAGCGAAACAGCCAACTACAGTTGTGGGCCACAGGCCCTGGGAAGCCCTCGGGGAAGTGTCGTCTCTGTGGAGGATTCTCCAAGCCTCTTCATGAAGTTCCTGCTCTTAATCACCATGGCTGCAATTCCCAGTCTGGTGAGCCTGGCAAGATCTCACACTAGGTTAATCAAAACAAAACTGAGCACAGAAAGCAGGGCTCTTGTGCAATTTTCATGCTGTGTCTTTAAAAGTATCATGCAGTGAGGCTTTTAAAAAATGCAGCACAAAGCACCAATTCTTGATTTTAAATCAAGAATTAAGAACCTTTGTGATGCCACTCTCGAGCTAATTCTTAGTCTATCTGCTCCTGCTACACTTGACCCCAATTAATATGCGGTTTGGAAGAACCATACATTTATCTAGTTTTATTCTTATTTCCAAGATTAGCTTTTCATTTATGTTAGAGTTTGTACCTTGATAGCATATACTTATGACGGCATGCTTATGATCACAAAAACATTTAAATTTCCTATATTAGGGAGTAGAAGCAAACACGATGCGACAGGCAACAGCTTCACGAATCAAGGGGTATTAGCTGAATCATCTAGGAGAGACAGACAAAGGCCATTTATGATAGCCAGTCCAGCATGGTGGTTAGAAGCAGGAAGCAGAAGCCAGACTGCCAGGGTCCCATTCTTGCCTCTATCACTTTCTAGTGACATGAACTTAGATGTGGTATTTAAGCTCTCGGTACCTGTATTTCCTCATCAGCAAAACAGAGTTGTTGTAATAGTTAAATGAATTAATATATGTAAAGCATTTAAAGGTATCAAGGTAACACGGGTGATTCAAAATATTCCCACTTTCAGCCATTTATTTTACTTATAATCTCCTTTCCATTTGCCATAGAAACAGGTGCTGTTGCTGATGCCAGATGCTCAAGGACTTTGAGAGCCTACTAGACCCTCCATCTTGAGAGCTGTGGGACCAAGATACCCCTGACTCAGCAGCTCACATATGCTGTAAGATATTTGTGCAGAACCACTGACCTTCAAAGTCACACTGAATTAAATCACAAAGGCAGGAACATTACAATTCCAATCAATTCCATTTCTGATGTGAAAGATATTTTAGGAGGCACACTAACTAGGCAGGATGGAATTTCTCATCCTCATCCCCAATAAATATGGGAGCTACATATGAGACCCTGCCAATAATGTGTTTGTGACAAGAGCCACACCAATGGTGACCATTCATGGCTATGTTATCCCCTATATTAGGAAGCATGAGATGAAAAACCTGCAACGTGGACAGCAAACCAGGAACAGTTTGATTCCAGAGCCCAGATATATCTAAAGACATTGGCAGTATCCATGGGTTGATTTTAAATTATATCTAACTGTAGCACTGGAAAAAAAAAAAAAAAGAGCTATCAAGCCATAAAAAGACATGAAGGAAACGTCAATGCATACTTACTAAATGAAAGAACTCACAGTGAAAAGGCTACATACTGTATAATTCCAATTATATGAGATCCTAGAAAAGGCAAAACTATGGAGAAAATAAAAACATTGGTAGTTGCCAACAGCTGCTGGACGGGGTCGAGGGTGTCAAACAGACTGAGCACAGAGAATTTTTAGGGCAGAGAAAATACACTGTATGATATAATGATAGATACATGTCATTATATATATACATATACATATACCATGTACATATATATATTTGTCCAAATCCACAGAACGTACAACAGCAAGAGTAAATCCTACCTAATGTAAACTATGGACTTCGGGTGATGATGATGATTCACTATATGCTCATCAACTGAAACAAAAGTACTACTCTAGTTCAGGATCTTGATAACGGCAAAAACCACGCATGTGTAGAGGCAAGGAATATATATGGTAATCTCTACTTTCCTCTCAATTTTGCTATGAACCTAAAATGGCTGGTTAAAAAGTTTTGATTGATTGATTGATTTTTTTTACCTAAGCAAAAACAAAAAAAATCAAACAAAAAAACATATCTAACCATACCACACATGTAACTTCCCTACATTGTCTGTCACCATCCCAGAGCAGAACTGACTACTGGCAAGTCTGAGACTTGAAGGTACCTGAAGGTTCATGAAGGTTCACAAAGGTTCGTGATCACTAAGATAAGACTGCATTCATGCTACAAACTCTTTGAGGACAGCTGTTACAACCAGATCATTTTTATTACCTCCATACCACTTAATAGCATTTTCTTTGCATGTACTATTTATAGTGTTAAGAGAATGAACAAACAAATCTTTTCCCCACTAGACAAACTCATAAAATGGACCCAATGAACATCACTATGATGGAATTCTTGAGAATTACGTGTTCTCCACAAAATTGTATAGGAAACTCATTATTTGTGGAAGGTATTTAGAGATTCAAAACAACAAGAAAGTCCAAGTAAACTGACAGGTGAAGAAATGTCCAAGGTATGAAGAAGGGGCATTAAAGTTAGCAGATTCTCCTTCTGATAAGTAGTTCCCAATTTACAATGGTTCAGCTTATGGGATGTTGTTTGTTTGTTTGTTTGACTTTATAATGGTGTGAAAGTGATACACATTCAGTAGAAACCATACTTTGAATTTTGAATTATGATCTTTTCCCAGGCTAGTGATATATGGTAAAATACTCTCTTTCATGATTCTGGGCAGCAGCATTTAGTCAGCCATGTGATCCTGAGAGTAAATAACGGGTACTTTATAGTGTACTGTGTTGCCAGTGTTTTTTCAGATACTGTGTTTTGTGTTTTTCATCCCATCACGTCTATAACATGCTCATTTGTGTCTCCTGCTTCTGGTGAGAGGAGAAAGGCGATGACACTCAAGATAACTACCCAACTGTATATAATATAGATGTTCTGAGCATGTTTAAGGCAGGCTAGGCTAACCCATAGTACTTGGTAAAGTTAGGTATACTAAATGTATTTCAACTTCCGATTTTTCAACTTACGATGTGTTTACTAGGACACAACTCCATCATGACAACTATCAATAAAAGAGCAACCATAGCCCTGCCTTAGCAAATTTAGTTCTCTCCTTCAAAAGGCATCAAGAAAAAAGGAAAAATCTGTTCAACAGGCTAAACTCATAATCTCAATTGGAACAAGTTATTAATAAAGCCACCATTACTAATCCAATATTGGAATGGGCCAGGTCAACCACAAATAGAAAAACAAAATGTCCCTCAGCTGGATACTGTACCCATCTCCTCATGGAGCTGCTACAGGGCTTGGTGATACTTTCTCTGAGGCCACAGGAGATGGACTCCAGAATACTTTATTCATATATTCTACCAAATGGGAAGGAGGGAACCAATGTTATTGAGCATATTCTGTCCATAACACATGGCTCTTGACACCTTATCTTATTCACTCGTCACCGTAACATGAGGTAGAAGTATTAGCCCCATTTCTCAGATGAGTAAACTGCCCACAAGATTAAGTACATGGCAAAGCTAGTATTAAGACCTAATTCAGGATCTTTTCCATATATTGTTTTAACCCCATATCTAACTTTGCAACCAGAATGATCTTTTGAAAATAAATTTCCTATCATTTTCCTGGTTTAACATCCTGCAAGGACTCCCTACTGCACTTGGAATAAATGCCAAATCTCGTAATGAGGCACTGCCTCCTAGATATGGCCTCTGCTTGCCTTTTCACATTCTATTTCCTCCCTACTCACTGTGAATTCGTAAAACTTTTTTCAGCCTCAGAGCCATCACACATGTTGCTCTCTGCCAAGAATGTCCTCCCAACACAAGTTCTTTCTCACACTTTCCATAAAGGCCACATCCCCGGAGAAGCCTTCCCTGACCTCTTCATCCGAACTCCCCTGTTATTTACTATCAGTTTTCCTCATGGCACCTATCACGCTACATCAGCATTGTGCCTTATTGTCTATCATGTTCACTTTAAGGTAAGTTACACCAGGGCTATGCCAGGTCTGCTTTGCTCACTACCATCTATCCCGTGCCTGGCACGTATAAGCATCTGTCCTGATCACAGACACCCCCCTTTTCCCCACTCTGAGTGTCCCCCAGGCTGAGGCTGAGTCACACTCATCCTAGTTCTTTCCTGCTGGTTTGCATAGAGCTTGATATGCAGGAGAGAATAAATGTTTACTGAAGAAACACACATATGCACAGAAAGTAATCTCAGAACTACATACCAAAAGAATATTATATGTCCTGCAAGGCCATTTATGACAATCATACTTGAAGGGGAGCCTATTTGTAATATAAATACCTAGGTACATTTATTTTACTACTACAGAAAAGTGTTTTGTTTCATTTTGGTTAACCACTAATTTGCAAGGATGTGTTTACTGGCTTGTTTATTGGATTACTCAATAGCTCTTAATTTATCAGGTATTGATTAGGGAAGGTAATTCTCAGTTCTGGGCCTCAGTAGATATGTGAGTCAGGTGAACTGGCTGGACTACATGTACCCTGGGGCTGCTTTCTGAGTGACAGCATCACTCAGAGAAGAAAGCATTCCTATCCCATGGTGTCTGTGCAAAAAGCTCCCCCTGCCTGGAATGCTCTCCCTAAGACTCCCACTCCTCAGCGCTCCCTGTTACTAGTGTTACTGGGCTGCTTGAACCACCTGTGCCTACTCACTCTATCTCATATTACTCTGCTCTGTTTTCCTCACAGCACTTTTCATCATTTTAAACCATTTCATTTATTTATTTACCTACTTATTTACAGATTTTCTCTGCTGGATCTAATAGTTATAAGAGCCATGGAAATAGGAGCCTTTTCTACCTTGTTCCCTATTGTGTTCCCAGTGCCTAAAACACTGTCAGGCATAAAATAAATGAATAAATATCTATTAAATAGATAAATGAATAGATGAGGTCCTTGGCTCACATCACCAGATGTTACTAGTAACATCTGAGACACGGTTATGTTTCCCTGAGTAACTCCATTCTTTGGGGTTTGTCTGAAGATCAATCAAGTATATGTACAGTGTGTTTTTACAAATACTTTATTAGGAAACTTTCAAACACATACAACGTAGAAGGAATAGCATAATGTTTCACCATGGTCCATCATATAACAACATAACACAACGAACACACCTTCAACAGTTATTAATATATGGCCAGTCTTGTGCAAGTACAGTACACTTACTGCTTCTAAGATAAAGACTGTTAGAGGATTTCAAAAGTTATATTGATGTCCAAACCAATGTGGGTTCATATTCAGTTTTGGAAAGCAAACTAGTAGAGCATGAATTTCCAAAAGGCTCATCTAGGTTTCACACGGTACGAAAATAGTGATTACTCCTTTTCCCAGGGATCTCAACCCTTCTGTATCCAGAAAAGCTGTGGGCACCAGAAATAGATGTTCAACAGCCCCAAGGGGATGGTCAGGTCTCCACTCCTAATGCATTCATTTTGTGGGTGCTTAACTCACTCCAATTTGATCTGCTTTGTTATCTAGTTTTCCAGCACATAGCAGTTAGAACAGCCAAGGGGCAAGCCTGTGAAGGGAGGCAACAGCAGGACAGGGTCTCTTGACAGCCCAACAACTGTGACAAGAGACAGGAAGCTGAGAACAACACAAGCTCCTCCTTTCGCCACACAGAAAATAAGGAATGCTCATGATCCTGTCAAGCAGCCTCTGGCCTCTCAGAGCTTAAGATAGAGCAAGGAAGAAAGGCATAATGGTTAAAAACTGGTGTTTGAAGGAATAAGTTCCAATTATCTGGGAAATTAACATATTAAAATACTTATGGGTGGGGAAACATGAGCCTCAGGTAGAGCTGAAAAAATTTTTTGTTGAAATAGGAATTATTTTAGATAAAGATTCTAGCCAATTTTCAATTGCTCAGAACTGAGTTTCTATGTTTTTTGTTTTAGTATTTTGGTTGAGAAAGTATAATTAGATGTAGTTATCATTTCAGTCTCAATCTCTTTTACATGTTCAAGGCCAAGAGAACAGAGAACAACAGAAGAAAACATACTCCAACAAGGTACAAAATCAATCTAATACACCTAAAATGGCAGGGTGCATACCTATCACAAAACATGTCTTTAAAAAAAGAGATGTAAAAAGATATATCAGTGTCTCTGGCATCTTCATCTTTACTCCTCCCCACTTATCAAAAAAAAGCGGGGGAGGGGGAAAAAGGAGAGGAGTAGAAGGAAGAAAGGAGGAAAGAATACTTTTTGTTCTATAATCATTCGGAAGAACAATCATTTTCATTAGTGTTTTATGCACACAATCTTTTTCTGCTTGGGGTCACGCACAAAAAGAGAATTTTGGTCTGGGTCCTTTGAGTTACTCTCCTACTTCTGTGAAATATAATTCTAAGGGCAATGAATATCTTTTAAAAGCTGACACCTTATTCTTCCAATCAATTTATAAAACTACTTCTTCACCGTACTCTCATTCACTCACAGACACACACATACCCTCTGTTTGGCTTATATATTCTAAATTGAAATGAACTAAAAATAAGTTTGCCCTTAAAGGTGCACATACTCTGTCAAGATAAATAGACATATCTTAAGGTAAAAGAAAATTCCACTGCAATCCTGAGATCTAGGTAGATGGACCCAGTGTAAACAACGGAAAATACATTAATGAATGATGCCTTTCCTAGAGTATTCAGAGAAAGATGATTACTGTAAGATACACTAAAGCGGGGAGTGAGTTCTATAATTAAACCTTTTAAATGTCCACGAAGTATGAGAGTATATCAAGGGCTCTGAAAAGCCTTGCAGCAAAAAATTAAAAATAAAAATAAAAAAATAAAAAGATTTAACTTAATTTTACTGCAGAATCATTTTTCCCTATATGACAACAATTAACATCACCAGAGTTCAAGGGAACACATTTTAAGGAAAGCTAAACAAATCTCAAGTATCAATAAACAGCTAATACAGAAAAATACACACTCTCTTCTTTATGAAGGAGGAAAAACATACTCATATTCAGAGACCTATTTTGAAAATTGTCACAGGACCATAACAACACCACCAGTAACCACTTAGAATGATCCTTCCAGAAAATTTTCCAAATCTGAAAATAAATACAACCAGCTGGGGTTTTATTAAAGCTCTGGTCATTTCCACAGGGGTATTTTAAAACTAAACATTGGGAGTACCCCTTAATTGACTCACCTCAGTAGAAGGCACAATGCAACAGTATAATAACTGATGAGAAATGGGAAGGTGGTGGCGGGGAACGCCCCTGCAAAGCCAAGTGCAGCAAGAAGAAAAACTCTCAGTGTCTTCTTGTGCTCTAGAGACTAGCCTGGTTTTAGTTAAAGCATATGGGTTTCTAGAGGGAAGGAGGGAGGAAGGAAAGGAGGGAAGGAGAAAGGGAGGGAGGGAGGAAAGGAGGGAGGGAGGGAGGGAGGGAGGGAGGAAGGAAAGGAGGAAGGAAGGTAGGTAGGTAGGTAGATAGGTCAGCCCTAAAAGGGGTGTGGTGAACAAAGGGAAGGGCTCATCCACAAGACCCTCCAAGAATAGGGCTTTGATTCTAGACCTAGGAGAATCAAGAGTAACCATCTCTGGAGAAGTTAAAGCCAGTTTATTCTCTAGTTGGTCTACAGAAATTGGGACATCCAGTATTCCCGCTAATGAAAGCGAACCACCTGGAAATTCCAAGCTCAGACTTGGATTTAGCCAAAAAGGAATCAACCTTGAAACATTAAATAACAAGTTAACTTGCTGAATTTGGAGTCTATATTGTTTTCCAAATAACAGTAAAGAAACAAACTTGGAGAATGGAAAAATAAATTGTGATGATCCATGCAATGCAATGCTTTATAGCAATGCAAGAACATAAACTAGTTATACACATCAATGTGAATGAATCCCAAAAACGTAATGTTGAAAGAAGCAAGTCTCCAAATAATATATTTAGTATAATTCCATTTACATCAAGTTTCCCCTAAAAGGGCTAACCTAAACAACATACTGTTTAGAAATCTATAGTTAAATGTAAAATTGTTGAAAAGGAGAGGAAAGAAAAGAAAAGAAAAGAAAAGAAAAGAAAAGAAAAGAAAAGAAAAGAAAAGAAAAGAAAAGAAAGAAAAGAGAAAAGAAAAGAAAGCTGAGGAATAATCCACACAAAAATCAGAAAAGTGAGGCTATTGCAAGGGCAGTCAGTACTCCTTGCATCCATTCTTTTTTTCTAAAGTATAGGTAATGTGATTCCTCAGCTGGATGGAGGGTATGTGGGCATTCATTTTCATTATTAGCCTTTAATTGCACGTAATAAGTTTTATATACTTTTGGATATCTATTTCACAATTTTAAAAAATATCCAGTGATTCTCTTCAAGTCTTTAATAAAACAAATTTAAAAAACAGAGTGGATGAGTCAGGATACTTCAATTAAGAGAGACTCATCAACTACAGTAAGGTCAAGAATGCCCCTGGAATTCAATAAGTCTGCCATTCGAGCAGGAAATGTCATTACATCTTCCCTGTTCCAGAGACCTGGAGGTTGCTGGACATTAGTCCCTGTTTGTTTCTTCATTTATTTTGGTGGCTGGCAGTTTACATTTTTTCATATTTGTGGAATATATGGTGAACAGGGGCGACTCTCTTCATAATTACTACGTTAAAGAACGCAAATTTTCAAATAAACCACTTAGACAATAAGGAACAACAAAAAGGCAGCAGACCAAAATCCTCCACAAATTACACTTGAAGATTCATATAAAAGTTCTTTAACCCTTTCCCAACTTCCTCCAATTTTCCAATCACCTTTTACGAATGTCTCATTTGGGAATGTGGTAGCAGTCCTCATTTCTGATCTTGGATGTCAGTGAGGGCAAAACTCTCAAAAATCTTTCCCCAAGACTCATCTAGCTTAGGAGTCTCAGGAAGATAATCACCAGTGTTTTACACAGTAAGTTCTTCTAGGTCAGCCGTGTCTCAATCCTGCAGTATTTTCTGCATCTACGCCAGTATCTAACAAATGAAGATACTCAAAAATTGTTTACTTTAAAATACAATTCTAGAATTTAAAATTTTTTATTTAACACTTTTGAAAAAAATCTCAAGATCACTGAATAAATATTTATTAAAACTGAAAGCATCATGAGAAATTATATTTCTAATTACATAATATTTAAGATACCATTTATTAACATATTTAGAAAATGCACGCACACAGATTCCAGCAGGGTCCATACCTGATTTGTAATGTTTTCCTGCCACTAATTACAATACTTGTTAGAGCTGCTTACGATAGACATTTTTGGGGTTTTCTGCACAACTTATAGTCTTACACTTGAAATAAGTTATGGTATTAGCTCATATGATGCTCAGATATGTTAAAGGTCTGTATTACTGTGCTTTGTTCTCCTAGTCTCTGGATTAATCAATAAAAGTACAGTACTTTTAAAAATAAACTCTGCAGATTTTTTAGTCACTCAAGTAATAGGAGTTGGCAGGTAAAATGAAAAGTCTATAAGCAATAAAAATATTTCTACTGAGGACAGACTCTCTTATATAAAGCTTGCATTTATGTTGGACTAAATATTCTTTCTTTCTTTGCCCCAAGGAAAAAAAATTTGTCTCCCTTACAAACACAACAGAACAAGGGCAAAGAGTTATAGGAAGGAGAGCACTATGTTCTAAGAAGGGGTGGGTCAGAAAGGGCAAAACAGAAAAAAAAGAATTAAAAGAAAGCTGTTAAGCAGCAACATGTGTGGACAGAAATATGCTTACAATAATTATTATTAGATTTGATACAGAGTTTTCTCTTATTGCTGGTTGTAAATGGGTACGAAACGAGCACTTAGCTGATTCAGAAGTGATTGCAACAAATTCCTAGAACACCTGGGTTAACTGAATTCCCCTACACCTTATGATGTACATCTCAGAAGACATTAGATGGACATACTCTTAAGAAAACTTATCTTTATACACAAGCTCTGTATTCGAATCAAATAAATTCACTCTTCCCTTCAAAGGGAAAAAAAATCAACAAATGCTTCAATTCTATCCATCAGAAATGTGGGAGAAGAAAAATAAGGTGGGGGGACTGGCAAGTACAAAAACACTGAGGCAAGTGCATGCTTGGTGACGGAGATGTTAAGAAGGAGTCTTACTCAGGACATATTCTGAAGCTAGAGCTGAAGGATTTGCTGATGAATTGATGTGAGGCGTGCAGGTAAGAAGAATCAGTGAAAAAACAATGTTTTACATCTAAGCAAGAGGAAGAATGTGGTTGGTTGCCTTTCACTAAAATGGGAAAAGTGTGGGAAGAGCTGGTTTGGTGGGGGGGGGGGGTAGATCAAGAGTTTGATTTTAAACATTCTAACTTTGAGATGTCAATTAGACATTTAAGTGGAGAAGGTAAGAATAAAGATGATGTTTAAAGCTATGTACCTGAGTAAGATTACATTCTGTTTTGTGTAGAGCAGGACTATCTACTAGCCAGCATAAAGTAAATACACATGGTTCCTCCATCACTTTAAAGTGACATTCCAGAGGGAGTTTCAGGGAGCAAAAGACTTCATATGCACTTTACTTAGGAGAACATAAACGCATCCCTGTGGGCAGGGGCAGAGAATCAATAGTGTGTGAGTATGTGTACACTGCGTTTAAACAAAGTTTATCACCTCAATGCTTAATTTAAAAATGTCTGATTAACTGAAGTCATTCACTAAGAAGAGGGTGGCCACCAGAATAATGACAAAGGCAAACAGTGTTATCTCTTAGAGAGGCTAAGAGACACTTAGTAAAGACACTTAGTTGCCAATTTGCTCTGAAAATTACTAATGAAGAAGATATTTGGCTAAGAGAGAAGCAAATGAGAAGATAAATCCACTCAGTACTGCAAATAGCAATATTTATTAAGGATGTCAGTTATTTCTAGCCTGTTCTTAACCTAACTCTTAAGAAAAGCTGATGTGTTCATAGTACCAGAGGAGGCAGCCATACTTATAATATCCTTGTGTAAACTGCGCATATTATAATAAAGATGTCAAAATCAAATGTGTAATTAAAGTGATCATGTCCAAGTTCCTATTAATTCTGAAAAGAAATACATTGTTTATTTTTTGTTAAAATATAGGCTGCCAAGAAATTCACTTCTTGTAAAGTTCCAAGAGTTCCTAAATTTATCTCCTGGTATACAGTAGACCGCTTCCCCCCCCCCCCCCATTATCTGCAGAGAATACGTTCCAAGACCCCCAGGGGATGTCTAAAACCACAGAGTACCAAACCTTCTATATACTATGTTTTTTCCTGTATATATGTATCTATGATAAAGTTTAATTTATAAATTAGGCATAGTAAGAGATTAACGGTAATAACAAATAAGGAGAACAATTATAAAAATATACTGTAATAAAACTGTGAATGTGGTCTCTAGCTCTCTCTCTCTCTAAATATCTTTATTTTGCCTTTAATATTTTTGGAATATTGTTGACTACAAGTAACTGAAACAACAGAAAGCGAAACAGAGAGTAAGGGGGAACAACTAAATTTCTTAGAACATATCTGGATGCATCTTGGCTGAAAGGCATTCTCTAATTACACATTGACTAGAAAAGCATAGGACCAATAAATAAGAAGGAGACTGAAACTTTCTTTGGTATAAAAGTTACTCATAATTTTAGCATGTAATAATTGGAAAATGCTTACGTAAACAAGGATATATTCAAATGAAGGACACCTTCTACTCAGACCTGAAAGTGGTGCCTTAAGATGTAATCAGAATCCAGCAATTCCACATCTGGCTTGTATATCCAAAAGAATGAAAGCAAGGATTCAAACAGATATTTGTACAACTATGTGAAGAGCAGCATAACGGACAATAGCCAAAGCATGAAGTGTCCACTGATGAATGAATGGATCAACAAAACGAGGTGTCTACACACAATATAATATTATTCAGCCTTAAAGAGGAAATTCTGACACATGCTACAACATGGATAAACCCTGAAGACATTAATGCTAAGTGAAAGGAACCAGACACAAAAAGACAAATGCTGTATGATTCCACTTAAATGAAGTACTTAGAATACTTAGATTCATACAGACAGAAAGTAGAGGTTACCAGGACCTAGGAGAGGGAGTAATGGAGAGTTATTGTTTGATAGATAAAGAGCTTCTGTTTCGGATGATGAAAAAAATTGTGAATATGATAATGGTTGCACAACATTTTGAATGTACTTAATACCACTAAATTATACACTTAAAACTAGTTAAAATAAATTTTATGCTATGTATATTTTACCACAATAAACAATCTCATCAGAGACTAGACAATTTCCGGCTTTTCTAATTTCTGGGTACTGAGACAGATAAAGGAGCAAGATTTCTCCTAGAGAGAACAGGATGAAGAGGATACAGGGGAGGTTAGCCCAGGCAAGATGACTCTTGGCATAAACAAGGAGTGTGAGGATTCTCAATCCCAAACACCCCAGGGACAGACACTGACAAGCAGTGACAACATTTTAACTCTAATAATCATCCGCTAGGTGAAGTGTAAAAGATAGGCTTTCAAGAGAAAGGCAGTTTAAAATAATCTTATCAGGTATAATGTACAAAGTACAGGCTGTGAGAAAATGCAATATATGAAAACTGTAAATCTCTGGAGTTCAGGTTTTTATTTCTCAGGCTGGTTTAAGCATGGGACATAAACAAGGTCAGTGAGCTAATAAGCTAGGCCAGCTCTTCCCATCTTTGTCAGACTTTGTTGCACAGTATAGTTTGATGACCCAAAATGAACAACACTCGTGTATGCATCTACTTCTTTACAGCTTGGTTATTTTGTGTGAACATATTTTTGGAGCTTCTTATTCTCTAAAATGTATGAAGTACCTATCTCAATACCAATCCAAACCAATCCCAGATAAAGTTCAAAGAAATATTTTCAAAGTAGTCAGAATAAATAGCAGGAGAGAATCAGAACAATCTCAGGAGGCCTGGGGTAATGGTAACAGTACATTCAGGCAGCTAAAAATGTGGGGATTCAGTCAAATGAACCAACTAGAACCTGACACCACCAGCTTTCTCAGTACATCAGAGGTCACACCAAAGGACACGTTGAGAAACGGAAGCCACAATTAGCTCTACTTCACTGACCAAAGTGGTTCTTAGGAAGAAATGGAAAAAAAATTCAGAGTTCATTTTATCCTGCTATGTATATTACACTACACATAGACACATAGACAACAAAGCAGTAAAAGGCCTCACTATAAATACCTTCTCTTTGCTGCTCTGCATCTGCTGTCCAAGACATCTTAATATTAAAACAGTACGAAGTAAGAAATTTTATCTCTCTGGTCTAACTAAGCCACTTGTGTTGAAGGCTACAGATTATGCCACCCAAAACATGCCTCTCTGGCAAAGGATTATTTTGAAAAACAGCAGATGCAAGAGAAGCTTGGAAAACAGAGAAGTTACCTTTTTTTATGGGATATTTACATTTATACAGGAAATAACCATTTGTAAGAGTATCCCCCTCACCATACCAGGAAGAAAAGATTACCCTCAATCATAAGAAACTTTTCAGGGAGATGCAGGGATTTAAATCTGCATAAGAAACCTTACCTTTGCTTATGCCCCGCCATTCCTGGTAACCTCCCATTACTGTTCTCCCCACCCTCCAAGCCTTTCTTTTGTCTTTAGCTAAGATGGTGTTAAGGTGGTAGCTTAGGCCACCTCTGGGAGGAACTCATATTTTTCTCTCAGCCAAGAACTCAAAAGGATAGAGGGAAAATTATTTTCTTCCCCTACAGTGTTAAATCTCGTAAAATAATCATCCAAAAAGTTACAACATTAAAAAGATTTTAGCAAAAATACATAATAGAGATGATGAGTCCTAAAATTCAACTTCAGAATAATTTGGGTCACACTCATATTTTATAGGTGAACTTAGAAAGACCATTATACAATGGAAATGTTGAGGAAGAATTTAATGTAAGATCACAGACACTATAAATAACATAAAAGTTAAACACAAGATTACAAACAATTTGATCATGTAAGCATTCTAGTACAAGCTTATGTCATAAGCAATAACTCAAAAGAATTTCTCCAACCAAGCAGCTCTTCAAGAAAAAGGTACAAGGCTCTCAGAATTAATTTAACTATTAACTGCTTTGTAAAGATTAAAGTATATTTTATGTTAAAAACTGTTTTCTAGAATCCTGGTTTTACCTTTTGACCTCCTTCTCTAGCAGGAATAAAGCACGACATGAGTGAGCCTTAGCCGACCTTCATAACAGCACGAATCCCAAAAACCACAGATAACAGTCGAGAGCCCATAGATGAAGGATGGCTGACAAGTAGACTGTTACATGAGACTTACTAAACTTTTAAGTCAAAGAAAATGAATTAAATTGGTTTACAGCCTACTGCAACACTTAAAAAGATGATACCTTTTGTGAAGGGTATTATTCTTCTGTTCTTTGAAGGATAAAATGAATTAACATGTGTCTGAAGCCTGGCCAGGTGCTATGAGAACTAGAAAACAGAGCAAAATTACCCCTCTCCTGGAAAAAGTCACAACCTCTTTTGAAACTTTCACCAATATACATCAAACCATTATGGAGTATTTACTTAGGAAGTAGAGGAATTAAGCATCAGCTTATCTGGAACTATGAAGTACCATAAGAACTTATAAGAGAGAACTCAAAAAGGCCAACTTCCTTAGCTTCCTAATAGAAGCATGAACAATGAAATAACAAATTCCTCAGGTGAGAGATCATTTTTTTATGCAACAGATTCATGAATTTCCATAGAGACCGTAACTACTTTAACTTCCTGGAGACCCTGGTACTTGGAAAAGAACTTACGGCATTATCATGAAAACACTGTTCAAAAACTATCTTGCTTTTCCTAAAGTTGTCTGACTTCAGAGTTCATACAAAGGCTAAAAGCATTACTGCCAAATTGGCTGGGTGGGATGGGAAGGTAGACAAAAAGAATGTGGATCTGCCAAACTTCGCCATGACCTTCTCTAAAGCAAAAGGACCAGAAGTTATGTAAATTTCCACAACAGACCACAGCACTGGGAATAAGAAAGGGGCGGTGGTGATCTCACTGTTCAGACCACACCACTGCCTTAGAGTTTTACTAACCAGCTTTTTTGAGTGTTGGCACACTTGATTACTGTGACAATCCAAGGCATTTATTTACAGGGCAAATTATCCCCATCTACTCGCCAGGGTTTAATCCAAGGGACTAAGTAACTTGCCTAAAATTTGACAGAATCAGACCTAAAAACTAGTTTTCTAGATTCTAACTCCTGTGTATTCATTTTCAACTAGCCAACAACTAACTTTACTTAAAATTGAGAGAGGGCCTTCCTAAAATACCAATGAAATACGTATTTGCATACTCTACTTGCTATTCTTTCATAGGAAAACACAGCATTCTTGAGATTTTGTTTTTCACGTTCGGTGTTATGCACACATTATTCCTAAAACTGTGGAGTGCCAAACTGTGGAGAGCCTTTACATGATAAAATGAAAATTTAGTGCCAAATTTTGTTTTGTCTGTGGTTTTTTTTTTTTTTGGTGGTGGTGGCTGATTGGTTTATTCCAAGGTTAAGAGAGTTCAATTATTGTTTTGGCTTTGACTTACTTTGTTGCCTTAGACAGATTTTGTACTCTTCCTTCAGATTCTGAAGATTTCCTTTACCAAAGGGATTTTGAATATAATTTGTAATCATAAAATAGGATCCCTTGGGGTCTTAAAAGAAGTGATGTGGCATAAAAGAATTTGATATTCTAACGGAGCTAATGTAGGTGGGAGGCAAGAGAATTAAAATGTTAAATCAAGCTACATTCAGAGACTGTAATATGTGATCAGCCCTGCAGCCAGGCCAGGAGGACACCTGCAGAACAAAGGAAGATTTCTGAGGGATTGCTAGCAACCCACTTCCCACATCTGTGGAGAGGAAACAAGAAAAACAGAGTCTTTTTAAGTGGCTGCCCCAAGTAAAGAAATCGTTCATTCCCTTTGCTAAAACTATAGGGAACCTATGGAATAAAGACTGCGACTTGCCCGCAGGCCTTTCACCCTACATGTTCTTACCTTTTCACACTACACATTCCTCCCCTTCCCCTTCCTCATTGTATGCCCATATCAAAGGAAATAGGTAAACAAAGTCTTTAAATTGTAACTCACAGGAACTAAAGAATGATAGATAAACTGAATCCCACTAACACTCAGGGTCCCTCTCAGTGCCTTTACTCTTAGTGTCTTTACTCTGTCTCTCTCACCATCCTTGTCTCTACTGTCTCAGTCTCTCTGAGCTCCTCTTAGACTCTCTCACTCTGCCTCTGAGAGGAGACCACACTCTGTCTATGGAGTGTTACCCCCTCTCCAATAAACTTTCCTTTTGACTCTAACTTTGGCATGTGTGTGTTGAATTCTTTCTATACTCCCTGCCAAAGAACCCTCTTCTCTCGGTGCAAAGCTTGGTCTCCCAGCACTCAGGGGAATTTGCTCTGTCTTGCATCAGAACTACTGAGAATCTGCTAAAAAACTTACATTTAGCACCAAGAATGAAATAAGAACCCATGTGACAAATATGCCCTTCTGAGAGCTCACATCTTGGGATGACATAAAAACAGGGACACAAAGTGATGAATTCTTGATGCTTTGTTTTTATAATGGCAAAAGGCAACAGAAACTATGTGGTTACTACAACAGAAATACTAGAACCTCAAAAAAAATTTTAAATGATAACTACTGTTAACATTATAGCAACTTACTGTTGTAGATTTTTTTCTATATTTCTCTTTGAGAACCACAGTGGTTCTCAAAATGTGGCCTCCAGGTTAATAGCATTAGCATCTGCAAACTTGTTAGAAAAGCAAATTCTCAGGCCCCAATCCAGACCTACTGAATAAAAAACTCTTTGGGTTGAGACCCAGCAATCTGTATTTCAACATGCTTTTCAGATGATTCCAGATGACATGTGCCAAAGTTTGAGAACCACTGACATAAGCTATAAACAAACCCACAGAGACACATCTCCCTCTCCCCAAATGGGATCTTGTTAAATATATTGTTTAAAATTTAAAATCCACACTTGGCACCAAGCTTGCATTTTGGAAATTACCTAAATATTATATAAATACTCTATTACATGCCTAAATATCTTCTGCATGGCTGAAGAATATCACAAAATGGTTCATATAACAAATGCAATTAAACACTAGAGTCAGCAAGACTAAAGCACTGATGGCCGAATAAACAAGTCATTTAGCAATATGAGGACCTAACGAAATCCATTTAAATCTCTGAGTAGTTACATAAGGTTTTTAGGTCTTTTAAAAAAATAAATAAAATAAGAAACATCTGTATTAGCTTCTCTATCCTGTCCATGAAACTATTTTGGGGTTACTTAGAAACTTGCTTTTGCTTTCCAACATTCCAGCACCAGCAAACAGTTCCCTGACCCACCAATCTGCACACACCAAAACTGTCACCCAAACAACTCTTGCTTGTATCACCTCCACCCCACATTAGCAGACCACTACTGCACAAACTCCAGAAAAGTCATGCAAGCTCTGAAAGTTTGTATACAGACCAGGGATCTTGACTCAGATAAGGGAGGAAGGGTCAAAACAAGGAGGAATCTGCAAGAATGGAAAGGGAAGAAAACTGGAGTAAGTAGCACCAACATTTGATAGAGTTTTGGCTAATTTTGCCAAATTTCTCAAGTACTGAAATAAACACCTTTCTAAAAAATTTTGCCAGCCCCAGGGAAACCCCAGAGGAAAAATGTCAAGCTTTTTATTCACTCCAGGTTATCCAAAAAGCTTAACTGGAAAAAAAAATAATTAATTCATGGTAAGAATATCGAGATACATTATTGTTACTTTATAAAACAGATAAGCTTTGTGACCTTGGGCACATTGTTGAACTTTCTGGCCCTCAGTTTCCTCTTCTATAAGAGTGACATGATGGAGAAAATAAACTTGAGTCATCAAGTGATGGCAACAAAGAAAATTCCAGAAAATTTAAGTACTATAAGACTTTATAGCATCTGTAAAGGATTTATTGGATAGCAATATCACCTCTCAACAGCTAAGAAAAAGAGTACATTCCAACTGCGCTCTTCTTTGTGAGAAACTTCACAAGTGGAGCTAGACATGGTATAGCAGGCACAGGATGAAAGGCATCGTGGAGACAGTTAACCTGTAGGCTGAAGCCAGAATGTCCAGGCCAGATTGCCAGTTTCACTACTTACCAACTGGGACTTGGGCAAATCGTTTAATCTCATTGAATCTCAGGTTCCTCATTTAGAAATTAGGATTAACAGAGTTTTGTGAGGATTAAATGGTTATGTAAAGCACATAACAATTTCATACCTATATGTTTTAGCTATTATTATTATCAATATTTGTAATATTGAATGTTCTACTCAAGAGGTAGAGAATAAGAGGTGGCTATAGTCCAGAAACATCATTAAAATGTACATATGTGCCAGAAAACATAAGATATGTATCTAGATGACCTAGGGCCACCAAAAAGGTAACAATGGATTGAGTCAGTTAAGTGAGCATGCTAGTCTAAATCCTAGTAACAGAGGGAGGAGGCAAGAGAATTAAAATGTTAAATCAAGCTACAAAGACTACAATATGTAGATCAGCTCTGCTGCCAGGCCAGGACACCTCCAGAACAAAGGAAGATTTCTGCTGGATTGCTAGCAACCCACTTCCCACACTTGTGAAGAGGAAACAGGAAAAACAGAGTCTTTAAGTGGCTGCCTCTATGCCAAAAAATAAAAATTAAAAAATAAATACATACATACATACATACATACTCATTCATTCATTTCCTATGCTAAAACTATAGGGAACCTATGGAATAAAAACTGGGACCTGCCCGCAGGCCTTTCACCCTACATATGCTTATCTTTTCATACTACACACTCTTCCCTTTCCCCTTCTTCACTATATGCCCATATCAAAGGAAATAGGTAAACAAAATCTTTAAACTGTCACTCACAGAAACTAAAGAATGATAGATATATAAAGTAAATTCTCCTAACACTCAGGGTCCCTCTCAGTGCCTTTACTCTCTCTCTCACTGTCCTCGTCTCTCTTAGGCTCTCCCACTCTCTGCCTCTTAGAGGAGACCACGCTCTGTAAAGTGCTGCCCCTTTTCTAACAAACTTTCCTTTTGACCATAACTTTGGCATGTGTTAGAATTTTCTATACTCTCCACCACAGGACCCTCTTCTCTCAGTACAGGGATTGGCTTCCTCCGCCACTCGCGGGAATTTGCTGTCCTGCATCACTAGCAGAGACTACCCACCGCACAGCTTACTACAACAGTATCTTTCAGGGGACAACTTTCAACTCACAACTAGAGATCGAAGGCAAAGTAGTTCAAAGTAGTTCAAAGTAGTTCAAAGGCTATAGGTCAGAAGAGGATCTGTGTTCAAATCTCAACACCTCTACTTCTGAGCTTTGTGGCTTCCAACAAATTATTTAAACTGAGATTAACAGCTCTCATCTCATAAAATTATATACTTTCACCTACCTACTAGATTGTTATAAACCTAGTACAGGAACAGCCAAACATAACAAGTGATCAATCAAGGTTAGTAATAATGGTTAAATCTTACAAGATAGGAAACACCTGAAATAAAAGCTTATTTAAAGTACAATAACCACTTAAGGAAGACAAATAGTTGATCAGATCATCCAACCTTTTTCTAATGCTAATGAAGAAAGGGGTGTATGTAGATCACTGGGCAACAGGAGGGTGAAAAGGGCTCACTTACAAAGAGGTGGGTGACCCAAAGGATGGAGAAAAATACTGACCAGACCCAGGTCGGATCACAGAATTCACAACTTTGCTTAGAGGCTACACTCCTTGAAAACAAAACTGCACTGAAATATTTTTCTCTTTGGGTTACAAAAATAGCTGTTTCTATATCTTAAAGTTGTATTTTATTTTGCTTTAATTGCAGGCTTTGTTCCTTTAATAAGTAACTCTTTCACTTGTATTGATAATAGCAATTTACTAATATCCGAAACCATATGCTGGGACCAAAATTAATGAAGTCATCAAGTCCCATAATAAGTAACTAGGAAATGTAATACAGAATATATATACCTTTTCTCATGAATGTTTTCTGCATTCATAATTTAGCTGCCCTTCTTACCATGAGGTGATGTGATATGGTTAAGGGTTTCATTCCTGAAAAGCCATTTCATTTGATTCTACAGTAAAATCTAATTTTTTTTATGGCTGTCTTGTCGTACACAAGGCAAGAAAAGACGGCTCCCAACAACCACCTCCTACAGCAATCCCTGGTAACGTGAGCACAGAGTAAGAGCGAACTAATGAAGACTGGCTTCAGGGAGACCTGCTTTAAAAGCACAGAAAGGTGAAAGAAAAAATAGAACGCTAATAATCAGACCCTTGGTCTGAAAATAAAACCATGTTTATTTTACCTTTTACGTGAAAAAGATGAAGAGTTCTGGTTTTGACTCGGCAAATACTTCCTAGAATTAGTTAGGGGGAAAAAAATTGTAATTTTATACTTTTGTTCTTAAGACAGTAATTCAATCAGGTTTTCCAACATCATTTTTTATCTTTCAACATTTTATTTTATGATTATGCCCTTTTAAACTTGATGACATAGATAATAAATGTTACCTCTCCCCTAGTTGGGGGGAAATAGGTGTTTGAAAAAAAAAAAAAAAAACAGAACAAAAAAATACCCTCAGTTTTCTTGTGAATTAAGTAACTATTCTTCTATAAAGCAGATTTTTAAGGAAATGATCAATGAGCTTAATAACTTTGTGAATGGTAAAACCTCACCAATGGTCTGCCTAAAGTTCTGCTACAAGTTCCAAAAATGTCTTTGATGTTGTTTATATGCTCGCATGCCATATATAAAAATACAGCAGGATGAACTATAATATATTCAAATGGGGAGAGGCTATATGAAACTTTCCAACCTGGTCGATCCCCAAAAAGCAACATACTTAATCTATAAACTTTACTGAGAGCCAGGCAAACGAGCATCAATTACTAACCCTAAGAGTGGTATTTACACTGATGCAATGAGAAGTGAGTTAAAGGTAATATATGCAACGTTGCTGTCCTATCTGTAACAATTCTACAGTGTAAACTATTCATCACTATTTGAAATTTTTATACAAAATCTTGATTCTACCCTTTCTCAGTTCATATTAAATTTAGAAAATAAATAACAGTTTGGACAGCTTCACACTGTCTAGTTTTACTGTTAAAAACAACAAACTCTTCACATAGAAAACATTACTGCTGGAATTATTTTCACTATGTACTATTTCCTCACCCCCTCCCTCACTCTAGTTCTCATCAAGTAATCCAATCACAAAAGCACAATAAATAACTAGTGCTCATTTTTTAAAAAATTAATGCAGTTTAAATAAGCAAAATAAATGAAAAGTTTAGACTAAGTAAAATACATACTCCATTAAAAGTCTCCAGGATTCTTAGAACAAAGAAAATAATGAAATAAATGAAAGATAAAAAGGAGTAGAAATCAAAAACTTTAAAATCTAGGTTTATTGATCTTCATGGGGGGAAAACTACTGTGCACATTTACAAAGCGAACAACTTCAGCAAATTTTGTGTCTAGGCACTGGTGAAATATAAGCTCCCTGCCCTCCCACCCCCAACACACACAGAGCAACAGTCTGAGTTTCCTTTATCCATTTTTACTTTAAACTCAAAGCATTAAAAACGCCTTTCTTCCAATAAGAAACTTCAACCAGTTCAACCTGCCAGCCTAGCCCCTGACTAAAAAACCTGGCAGAGGCTTTATAACCACATTTATCTCAGTCAACTCCTAGAGCGCCTTTTCAGAACCTTCCCTTAGTCCAACTTTTATCTTATGACAATGCAATGTAACTATGGAAACATAAGATTTAGGCTTATATTTTCTCTGCTTTTTATAACTCAATTCCATATAAATTGTGTCATTTAGGGTCAATTTTACTTTTTTAAAGGGTGAGAGTCCAGAACAAGCTACCCCAAGATGTCTCAGTGGTATGCAGATTACTTTGAGCTAAAGGCAATTTTAGCTTTAGGCTCAAGAGAAACTTTGTGCAACCTCCCCCTTAACTACCTAGAAGAATTTGAATTAAAGACCTTGCCCATAAGAGATTATCAAGATAACTTCTTTTGACCTATCTAAACAGCACAGCAAACTACTAATTACTGAAAGTCTGCTCTTCTTAACATCCTGCAATGACCTTTTGAAACCCCCAAGGCACTTTACCTCACCCCTAGCTCAAGATGTCTAATATACTTTGATCCCCCTTTCTGTCTCTGAATCTCTCTTGTATTTGGGGTTTGTGACTTCCTCAGGTATGTGAAGTTTCCATACTCATGAGATTAAATTTGATTTTCTCTTGTCAATCTGTTTCCTGTTGATCTGATTATTCAGTCAGCCAAAAGAACCAGAGGAGGGAAAAAGAGAATTATTCTCCTTCCACACAAGAGAAACAAGCATTTAAGTAGAAAAGAATAAAAAGAGGATATAAAATCCTGGGCAGATTTTCTTTGTAATTATAAAGGCGGCCATATTTCGGTGACCACTTCCTAATAACCATAGGGCGCTGGCCTTCTTCAAATCCCTAAGTGACCCTGGTTGCAGACCCTGGTCTGCTGCTTACCAGAGACAAAGGAGACTGAACACAGGCCCATTCCTAATTTAAGAACTTTGAACTCACTCTGCACTACATGCGTCTGCAGCTGGAAAGTCAGATAAAATATTCTGGCAGGCAGCATTCTAATATCATAAACACAGACTCCCCAATAATGTCATCAAAAAAAGACAACATCTAAAAATAATATTCTTATGCTAACTGTGTGTCATAAATATGGCCACTGTCCAATGTAGAATGTGACCCAATTTTTTTTAAAGCAATATGGAAATAGTATATCAGTCTCACAAGGATTAAAATATCTTACCTTACAATCAGGTAGATCCTGAATTGGTTTATTAGCTGCAATACCTAAAGCAAGTTTCCTTTACACCTTGAATTTCAGGGTTCTAGTCAGTCTAAGGGCAACTTGACTTGCTGGCCTAAAATAATATTCAATAAATGAAATTTTATTTTTCACTGTTTTTGTTATTTTCATCATTTACCTGGAGGAGACAGAGGGTCATTAAAGGGCCAAATTGTTAATGGTGGTTCTCTCTCATTTGGTGGGATTGCGAATATTTTTTCGTTTCTTGTCTGTATTTTTCTATAGTTCTCAAAATTTCTACAATGAACATTTTAATGTCTTGGTAATCTTTTCTTTTAAATTGATCAGTCTCCTGAATTAATAATGTCACCATCAGATTCTGAAGAAATACTTATTGTCTTCGGGGGGAGGGGGGAGGAAAGGGTTCCTGCTTAACTTCCTTCTGTCCTTGGCAGATAATTCCTGCTAAGAATAGTCAGTTTAAGGGCCAAGGTAGTAGGAAGCAGAAAAGTCCTGAGTCCCCAGGGGCTCAATGAGGAAAATTCAGTGCCACTGACCTCTGGCTCAGCTCCAACTCTGCTGGCAGGGAGAGGGTGCAGGGAGACCTGGGTATACAGTTCTACAGGAAGCTGGGTCTTCACTGCAGCCCTGAGAAAAACAATGCATCTTGTATTCTTCTGTCCTTACCAAGTGATCAGAATGCTCTAGAGTTGGGCCTGTGCAGAGTACTTTTTCAAAAGCACTCAAGTGATTTTAACATATAACTGGTGTTGAGAATTACTACCCTAGCAGGTTCATGAACCTCTAGGTACCAATCTGCCAAATAAGAGGGAACTTCAATTCTCTCAAAATTCAGAGCTCTCCCCCTAATCTGTACATATAGGGAAGGAGAAGAGGCAGAAGTCTGCTCTTGACAGTTTTATAAAATTGTATCTTGTAAATAAAAATTTTTATCTGCTTAGATTTACATAAGTATATAACAAAAACCTGGTTAATTTCAAAATTCAAAAGCCAGTTTATATTACACTGATTAGTATAAATGAGAATTTTAAAGGGATAAATTACTCATATCCAACCTACTTCTTAAGATAAAATCAGATGGCTTATTTGGTTTTAAAGAGATTGTAAAACCACAATATCTCCTGCTGTTTAAACTTCATCTCTTCTATGGCTATGCCACCCTGAACAAGCCTGATCCTGTCTGATCATCCTGTCAGATCTTGAAAGCTAAGCAGGGTGGGGCCTGGTTAGTACTTGGATGGAAGACCACCTAGGAAGACTAGGTGCTGTAGGCATAAGAAATAAAAAAAAAAATAAGGGCTTGTTAGATGACAAGGTCCTTGCAATCTGTGAGGTCAACTAAGGGTTGACTTGCCTAAAAAATAAAATAAATTAACAAACAAACAAGAAAACTTCATCTCCTTTCATCTTACACTGACTATGCAGAGGATTTTTAATGAAAACAGAAATTTCCCACAGTAAGAATAATACATACAACTGCACACAACCAATGCAAACAAATACAAATAACTAATAGTGACTTCATATCATTTACATAAAAGTCAATGCTAAATTGACACCATTAGAAGAGTTCATCAGTCATCAGGGGAGAGAGGGCTAAGTCATCTCTTCATCGCCTGTCTAGAAAACAGTCACTGTTTCCCCTTTACTTTCACACTCACAACACTGCTGACATCAGACCTGTGGGTTTTCCCCACCAAGCAATTCTGACACTACCTGCCCCGAGTCAGCATAAGACCCCACAGGTTAAGGGCTCAGTCTCACTGATGACCCCCTCACCCACTACCTCAGACGCCAGTTCTAAGTCCAGGTTATCACCTGTGCTTCTGAGCAATCAACTATAAAGCAGAGGTTCCCAAATCTCCTCACGTGCAATCATTTGCTAAAACAGTTAACAGATTCAAGGAAACACATTTATCAGTTTTTTATATAATAAAAGATATGCTAAAGGATACAGATGAACAGCCAGATGAAGAAGCACATAGGATGAGGTCCAGAAGGGACCCTATGCAGAAGCTTCTGTCCTCATGGAGTTGGGGTGTGCCACTCACCCCAGCACATAGATGTGTTTGTTCACCAGCATGAAAGTTCTCTCAACCCTGTACTTTTGGTTCTTTAATAGAGGCTTCATCATAGGCATGATTATCAGCTCCATTTCCAATCCCTCTCTCCTTTTGGGACGATGAGCAGGGGGTGGAGGGAGTTCCAAGTTTCTAATCAAGGCTTAATCTTTCTGGTGACCAGCCCCCATTCAGGAGCCTACCAAGAGTCCCATCATTAGAACAAAAGATGTCCCTATCACCCAGGAAGTTCCAAGCAATTTAGGAGTTCTATGTCAGAAACTATCTCTCAGGAAATTACAAAGGTCTTAGGAGCTCTGTATCCAAACTGGAGTCCAAGACTAAATGTTAGAACAAAAGATTCTCCTAGTAGCCCTATTTACAAGGAAATTAGGGGCTCTGTCAGGAGCTAGAAGCTGAATAAATAAATAGACACACACATATGTATACGTGTGTGTGTGTATGTGTGTGTGTAATCACATAGCTCTAAATTTGCTGTAAGGTAATAAGGTGTCTCTCTCTCTCTCTCTTTCTCTCGCCCTTCAACATCCCACCCCACCTCACCTCAAACCTCACATCTTTGAGAGGATTAAACATGTGCACGGTTCCTGCTTCACAATCACAGGCAATGTTTTAAGAAGAAAAAAGAGGTAAAGAGATCTACAGGTACTACATGCCATGCTTAGGACCAAGTATTTCATACACACAGTTTAATTTAATCACAGTAATGTTATAATGTAGATACTGTTACCGTAGTTCATAGATGAGGCTCAGGGAATTTAACAAGCATCCTGAAAGTCAGCAATGGAATGATCTCAACTGTCTGTATTTACAAATAAAATTAATGAGTACACATTTTTAAAAACATACCACTTTGACAAGCATAATGGGATTACTATGAAATAGATTTATGTGTTATATTTAAATGTGTTTGCATTCCCTCAGAAAAAAAATAGGTGGCGACAACTAGAAAGTTGTAAGGGAAAAGGGAAAAGGGAGTCTGGATTCAGGATTGGCCACCAACAATCCAAAGTGCGGAACAGCAATCGCGAGTCTCTAGTAATTATTTCTAAGAGCCGTTATTGCTGGCTGGTCCTAAATTCAAGGGAAGGCACACACTCAATATGGATTAAGTCTGAGGCAGGAGTGACCTCTAACTGTTTTACTCCTTCATCCCTGTAAATGTTTCTTCTTGTGACTGCTAAGTGTAGTTCACAAGAGCTTATTCAAAAGTCCTAAAAACACAGTTACGTCTAATAGTGTTGTCTGGAAAAAGTGACGAGTCTCTTCATATAGCAAAGATGGGAAGAATAGACAGCTTTTAAATGGAGAACTGTGGTGATTTAGTCAGGTTTTTGATAAGTGAAATTACAGAAGTCTAGACGTGGACATCAGCACTTCAAGCATCATTTCCATCGGACTATTAGTTGTGCAATGTAAGAATGGACAAGAATCTATCCTACTTTTAAACAGATTATGTTCCAGTTAGGAAACACAGTGCCTGACACACAGTAGGTGCTCAAGAAAGACCAGCTGAATACAATATGGAAGGAATGGTAAGTAAACAAGTAGATGAAAATGGTAAAATAACATACAGTCTGATCAATGCAATAAGAAAGATATGAAATGTGCCTGGAATTTAGAAGGTAGAGACACTGCTCCCAGTAGAAGTCATGAAAGTCTTCATGAAGATGGACTACATATTGTCCTGAAAGATGAGAGAATTTGTCAGTCTACCCTTTTCACCTAATGAAACATAGGGCATATTATATTACGGCAGCCTTGAAACATGCTTATGACTTGATCTAAAACAAACTTCATGCAAAAAATAAGAATCATTAGCTTTAAAATATTCTTTCTTTCCCTCTGGAAATCTGGCAACTAAATCTCACCGAAATGTCAAAAGGTAGTGTTTCAGTTTTCTGAGCTATAATGGATTCAATGTGGTTGTTTAAAAAAAATCTCTTTCCTCCATCCTTCTGCCATATGTAGGTTTTTCCTGAATTATCTTGGAACCGAAAGTCTCTGGAATTTAACTCCTTTCGAGGTTACATCTCCTTTCAGCAAAGAAAAGGTAGAGTTTTTACATGTAGGATAAGCTCAGTTAATTTTTATTTATTGATTCTGTAAAACTAGTTCAATTAAGTCAACTAATCTCATGAAATTTTATAGTCTTCATGTCAAAAATCCCACGATGACAGAGCTGTTTAACTCTAATACATATGCAATTGCTATGCAAGAAAGCTGGCTTAAGTTCCTTCAAGATCTCCAATATTTGTTACAATAGAATAAAAATTCAAAGAGAAACAAATTCAAATTTGGGGAAAATTCTAAGGTGCTCTAGCATGCTTTTTCCATCCTCTCCCCAGCTCCCCTCTTTGTGCATCTGCTACATATTAATGACACTAAAACAACAGAAGACATTTATAAACAAAGTTTCCTGCAAGGAAAGACATAGACATTCTGGTGCATATCTTAGTAACAGATGTTTTCATACATCTGAAACCCAATATTCAGCAAAGTAGCGGGGATATACTTCATTGTAACATAACAAAGAAATATGTTATAGTTATTTGTTTTTACTTATAATAGCTCCTAAAAGTCATTCTAGCTCAAGATATTCAACTCTCTTGCTGTCACAAAACAAAATCTTCTTCAGAGTCTGAGTCTAACCATTTGAAATGGAAATGATGTCTCACAGAAGCTGTACTGGAATGCTACATACACTCACAAAATCAGAGAATACTAGTAATTTCCAAGGCCAATCTCTTTTCACATATATGTCATTTGCCTAAGTCAGTGTGACTAGTCACTGGCAGACAGGCAGAGCCTAGGTTCCTGGATTGCCAGTTGTAACACATGTACACAATGACTTCTGCAGCCAGAACTAGCTTTCCTGGTGAGGACACACACAATAACTTCTATTAAACAAATAAGTCTTGACTAAAACACAGAGCTTGAGTTACTTCCTGGTGGACAGGCAAAGACAAAAATGGATGGTTCATGGAAACTTTCCCTCCACTAAGCTTTTAAATATATTTTAAATATATTTTTTTTGTTATAGTTCTGTGTTTGTTTTAAAGAGGGGTTTAAAAGTTTGGGTGAATTATCTGGTGGGTTAGTATGATATCTGTATTCATGGTGAGAACTGCTCTTTATAAAGTAATTGCCATATTTATTACTCACTTCTGTAGTAGGCATTTTCCTAGACTACATAACTGCTGTTTGGTTTGGTTGTGGCAGTAGCAGCAGTGATGGTCGTGGTAATAACTAGTAGGGATAATAACAAATGTCAACATGACTGAACTTACTGTGCCCAACACTGTTCTAAGAACTCTACAAACATTAACTCCTTTAATCTTTCAACGTAAAGGTCTTATCCTCATTTATAAATGGGGAAATTGAAGGAAAGAGAAGGTTATGCAATTGATAAGTGATGAGCCCCTGAGTCCTCTGGTATTCTACTTGGACCAATTGGATATAACACTGGAATGGAAAACACAGACAAAATGCATTGTAAGATTTTTTTTAAACAAAAAGTTGAATTAAAAAAAGTTCAATGAAAGTCCAGCTACTATCACCATCTAGAGAAGTGCTTTTTAACTTGAATATGTATATAGCTTACTTGGGAATATTATAAATACGGATTTTGATTCATTAAATCTGGGGTAAGGACTGAGATTTTGAATTTCTAACCAGCTGCAAGAGTATGCTGATGCTAGTGGTCCACGAACCACCCAGGAACAAGGAATTATTTGTAACAGAGAAAGCAGTACTGTTTAATTGATGTTACATGTGGGAGGAAAATACTGTTAGTAAATCTATAAATTCAACCTAAATTCATCATACATAGCGCATACTTTGTCCTTCCGATCATTGTTTCTCTTCTTTCAAAATGCACCACTGAGAACTCCCATTTTCCCTTACCAGGCACAGCTAATGGAGTTTCAGGAGTAGATCTCACAGGAGGGGCATATGTAAAATACAGCTGAAGGCAGGATTTAGAGTAATGGCTGCATAATTATTTGATGTAGAACAGGATTATTTGCATTCTAAATCCTACAGGTGTTTTTCCTCCTGTAACAAGAGTTCCTGTAGTTAGCAGTATTTTATGACAATTTTTTTAATTGATTAGAATTAACATATGTGATTCTAAATCATCAAAGAAGCTTTAATTGGTCTTTGATCAAATCCATTTTGCCACTCAAATATATATTACTCTCCTAAAACCCATTAAGAAGTTGGTTCACTCTCACCTGGATTTCAAATAGCTTGGTTCCATGAACTCTGTTCTAATTATATTAAAGAAAGAAAAATCAAGGCCGTTCAAATCTCAAATAAAAGCTTTTGACCAGTTTAGGGAAACTGTAATCACATAAATGCATCTTAGTTGCTGTTATTATGCTTAATTGCATCCCCTCGCCCCAAATTCCTATGTTGAAGTCCTAATCCTCAGTATCTCAGAATATCAGATTTAGAGAGTCTTTAAAGAATTAAGTTAAAACGAAGTTACTAGGGGTGGAATCTAATCCAGGGTGACTGGTGTCCTTATAAGAAAGGAGATAAGGGGAACACACTCTCACAGGATGACCATGTGCGGACACAAGGAGAAGACGGCCATCTACAAGTCAGGGAGAGAGGCCTCAGAAGAAACCAACCCTATCCACACCTTAATTTCAGACTTCTAACCTCCAGGACTGTAAGGAAATAAAGTCCTATTATTTAAGCCACCCAGTTTATGGTACTTTATTTCAGCAGACATAGCAAACTAATACATTTGCTCTTTGCTTTGATTATCAATTCAGAGTAAAATACAGCAGAAACTCACTATACATATGATTCAGAAAAAGGTAGGTTGTACATACTATTCCTTACAAATATTATTATTTTTAATGTTGGCACAGGGAAAGCCCTTAGTTAGAATTAGGAGGTCTTGCCATAGATACTAAGTTACTTGTCTCTTTATACTACTCAATGATGCAAGGTATTTTATATCAATATACATAGTTCTGTTCAATGATATTTAGACTATGCCACCAGCATAACATTTAGGTTTAAATTTTGGTGCTTTCATTTAATTAGCTATTCAATCACCAAATTTGAGCCCCACCCTACCCCTAAAATGGATACCTACTTCATAAAGCTGTGGTAAGGATGAAATGAGATAATATATTTCAGATCAGACCCTGGCTGAGTAGCTCTTCCAACACATACTGGATATCTGTTAACCTTTGTTTTTAGATTTATCAAAAATAATCAAGCCCTCCTCTCTTATATACTTTGACAAATGGACAGTAAGTTGAAAAATCAGATTAAAGCAGGGAATCATAAAAACTGATACTTGTACTTTTAAACACTCTCATGTTATTTTATATTATACAAAAGTTCATTCATTCACCATTTTTAGATGTGAGGCAAAGGCTATTTTGTTGAGAATGGTCTGCTGAATTGGAGTTCTGAGTATCTTTTTTATGTAAACTGCACCACAGTGCATTACCAATTTTCAGTTTCTTTTTTCTTTCCTTTTTTTTCCTTTTTTTAAAAAAGAGAATCGAGAACTCAAAGACTTTTGACAAACAAACAGGAGTCTTCTATATTTTTATAATCCCCTTTTCTTCCTGTACTTAATTCAACTGCAATGTTTTCTGGTGCAGTGGTTCTCAAGTGTTAGCATGCTTCAGAATCCCCTGGAAGGTTTAGTAAAACACAGATTCTGGCCCTTACCCCAGAGTTGCTGATCCAGCAGTTCTGGAGTGGGGCCCAAGAATCTGAAGTTCCAAGAAGATGCTGATGTTACAGATGTGGGAACCATACTTTGAAAACTTACCTTCCTTGATCCTATCTTTCAGAGAAAGTACATCTTTCTGCATTCATTTTCATCAATTTACATAATATTTAAACTCCATACCTTAAGGACTAATACTACCGATGTTCGGTAGCATACGACTCCACTGGGAGGGGTGGTAGTGCTTGAGGATCCAAATGGGATGCTGAGGGACTTTTGACCCCACCATGGACAGAGCTGACTTGTTACAGAAAGAACACCTACCCTCGACACATACAAACAGAATCATGAGCTAGAAATACATGCTATTCTATTCATCACATAATTATTAAACACTTTTCTCATAATTATATTACTATACAAGGTGATCAATTCAGCTTTAATAATTTGTGAGTATAAAAATACTCTGTTGAGAATTCACAGGTCAGCCTTTCTGCCTTTATCGCTGTAGTCTTCAGAGAAATCACATGGCAATTTGTGATTCAAGACTTTTGTGATTTTAACTTTCTTTTAAAACCTCACACTGTTTTCTAGGAGGAGTTTTAATTGATTCACATACACTGGAGTCCTACAGATGCAGACCCAGGACAGTGAAACTTACAACTTTCTGGATTCGGTATGCCCCAAATCTATTTTCATTCAATTAAACAACAGACATATATGCTAGAAGATAAATTACCACCCCTCCCCCAATACACATTTTCTGGATATCCAGCTGCACTGACAAACCAAGAAGAGCATAACTAATTGTGACAGCTTTTCGAGACCCTACAAAAGAGATTCATCTCCATTTGCACATACTTAAATCAGAGGCCAAGGACGAAGAAGCCGCCACCTGTGGTCTTACTCCTTGCAACGCACACAGGCACTGGAAGGCAGCAGAACTTCAAGGTCATAAAAAATACAACAGAAATTCTAGCTCATTTTCACTTCTAAAAATCTAAAGAAACCCTAACTTATTCATAAACTATCTATTACTTGATTTTTGCATCTGACTTGTTTTACACTTGTTTCTCTTCCCAAATAAAAGAAATGAAATATAAGGGCCAGGAAAAAAAAAAAAAAGGAAACTATCATATTAGCAAATAATGTGACTGTCTATAAAGAAAATCCAAAACAATCTGCAAAGAGATATTAGAATTAAGGAGAATTTAGCATGGTTACTACCTATAAAAATGAGTATATACTACAGTCAACTGCATTATTCTAAGCTACAATAAAAAGCTCAGAAATGCAATTTAAAATGACTACTTATGGTACATTCATACAAATAAACATGGTAATGATAATGACAATCTACAACTACAACTGGATGATAACAAAAAATAACACTGGGCAAAAGAAGCCAGATACAGAACACATACTCTATGATTCATTTACAAAAACAGGCCAAACTGACCCACGCTTTTGGAAGTCTGGACAGTGGAGGCCCTTGGGGCAATGGCAGTATGGGTAAGGAAGAGGAGTCGGACTTCTAGGGAACTGCTAATGTTCTAGTGTTTGACCTGGGTACCCGTGTTTAGTTTTAAAATTCAGCAAGCTATACATTTATACATACAGAAAAATGTGTGTATCACATTATAAATGTCAAAAGTTTTTTAAAAGATACTACTTAAAATAGGGGAAAAAAAATTAGGTACCTAGGCCTAAGTACAAATCTAACAAAAGATGCATTTTTAAATATATCATATTATCAAGTTAGAAAATTCAATACTGTAAAGATGTCAGTTTTTTCCCACTGAGCCATAAATCCAGTGTGATCAAAACATAGTTTCTTAATAGAAATCTATAAAAGGGCAAAGCTACCCCTAAAGCAGAACAAATTGGCCCTGCAGTTATCAGTAAAGCAGAAGTATGTCTCAGGGATAGACAAACAGAACACTAGAACAGGATCCAGAGCTGAAAAAATGATCCTCAGTTATCTAGAAACTTTATATGAGAGAACTAGTATCATAGATAAATGATGAAAGGCTGGACTATTTAATAAACAGAGCTGGGGCAATAGGTTATCAATATGGAGGGAAACGAATCCTTACGTCATATTTTTAAAAATCAATTTTGAGAATATAATGTGAAATGAAAAACTTTAAAATCTGTAAAACAAAATTCAATAAAGTACGTTTATGACGTTCGAGTAGTAAAGGACTTCTTAAAACAAACATATAAGACATTAACTTTAAATAAAGGTAAAACGTATATCTGAGTATTTTTTAAAACTAGAGCTTCTGATGATCAACAGGAATTAAAATCCAGTAAAAAGAGAAGCCACAATCTGGGAAAAGATGTTTGCATATGACTAAAGAGTAGTATGTACAGTGCAAATGATTCCCACTAATCAATTAGAAAAAAGCAACAAATGAGCAAAGTAGGCCAAAAAAAAAAAAAGCAGGCACTTTACAAAAGAAAGCACATTAATAGCCAATAAATATATGAAAAGATGTTCAATCTTATTAGCTATGAGGAAAATGTAAATTAAAACCATAATGAGATGGCATTTCACATATTCCAAACTGATAAAAATTTTAAAGTCAGCAGTACTGTTCATAAAAGCCCAAACCTGGAAACTACCCAAATGTCCATTAACAACAAAATAATAAACTGCAGTATAGTCATACAATGAACAGCACAAGTGAATAAAGTACAGCTATATGCATCAACATGGATGAATGAATCTCAAAAACAAAACTGTTTATAGGCGTGGTTGCACAATTATATATATTTACCAAAGCTCACCAAACTTCACTTAAATGGGTATACATTATATGTAAATTATACCCCAATAAAACTATCCCCCCAAAAGTTGAACAAGTCAAGTTGGGGTGAGGTAGAGCCAAGTGTTGTTCCATTTACAAAAAGACCAAAAATAGGCAAACATAAAATTAAATGCAGTTAAATTACAAAGAAAATTAAAGGAAAGAAATATACACAATTCAGAATAGTAATTTCCTTTCAGGGACCATGTAAAGTAATAAAATTTGGAAAGTCATACCAGGGGCTTCAAAAGTACAAACTGGATAGTGATGTAGGTGCCTGCCTACATTTTTTCTTAACTGTTAAAACCAAACATATAAATGATACACTCCTTTATTACACTTTATTATTGCGATGTTGCAAAATTTTTTAACAGAGACGAAATTTAAATAGTTCTGTTTTAGAGAGACCAATGGAAAAACCAAGTTTTTTAAAGCAAAATTTGATAATAAATAATCATTAAGGCTAGCTACTTTACTTTGCTCAGGTTTCTCCTTAACTTCAAAATTTCAAAACTTTGATTGTTAAACATTCTAAATTTGGTTATATTTTCAGAAAACAGACCCTTATGTATTAAGAATCTACTCTCAAAGAGTTCAAAAATAATTTTACATATACACATATATTCAGAGATAATAATGATATAGCAAATGCAGCAAACGTTTAAAATGTGTTTGCTATTCTTATAAGCTAACATTTTTCCGTAGTTAAAAAATAATAATAAAACCGTTGTCCAAGGAGAGACTAAAAACTCAGCATAGGAAACATCATTTAATATTGAGAACACACTTTCTATGCATATATCCTATTCTATCCAATTCTGACGGTAATAAATCACATAATTGAGTTACCTGTTCCCTCCCACTGGTCTCAGACTAGAGGTTCTGGAATGACCAGACTAAGCATCAGGGCAGGCTTAACTTCATTATTAAAGTGCTCTGGGCTAAAATTATCATTGAGTGGCAAAGTAGTTTCATATAGCACCAAAGATGGTGACACATTGGAAGAGGACATTGTAGATTTACAAATTTCTGTTTAAGAAGAGTATACTTTTCTTTAGGGAATAAAAAATACAAATAGCCAAATGTCTCCCAACTTACAAAAACAATGACAGAAAACAATTCACTCTCTCAACATGGTAGATTTTCAAAAGTAAAATAAATTATACTGCATGAACACTTAAGAAAATGTTTTTGTTCCAAAACCTGACATATTCTACCACAAGTCATCTTCTACTGTATTGCAGGGCTGTGCAACAGCAGGAGAATATAAGCTTGTTGAAAGCGAAATTCACTCTGGTACTTTTCAACTAAACAGCCTCTTGCTTTACATTATTTTTAATATGAACACATGAGTCAAATGTACAATATACATTATGACCTCAGGAAAAATAAGGCCAGATGAGATGGAGTGTGTGCCATCTCAAAGGAGATGCTGAAACTCACCCACCACTATACATCACAGCTCATTAGAAATTTACATTAACCTTCTCTGGGTCAAAAAAGGCACTCTGCATTAAAAAAAATTTATCATGCCCTGGTTTGCCATAAGTATCAATCTTTTAGGGAAAAGTCACCAGGGTGTACCATAGCTCATTGATAAATTAATTACTAGTGAGGCAAAGTATGTGACCAATGGCTTTAAGGAAGGATCTGCTTAAAATTTATTATAGTAACCACAAAGGACTTCCTGCTATGAATTAAATCCACCCACAACACTTTAATTCTGGCTACTAGGCAATTAGAGAAAATAACAGGCAGCTGCTGATATATTTCATCACTTTAGTATAAACAACTGAGACAGTATGGAGACCTTGGCTATATACAGGGTCTCTAAATGTATTTTGTTGTTAGTGCTAGTCTCCTAAGGAGAGAAAAGCAGATGGGGGGCGGGGGACGAGGATGGGGAACATGCTTCTAAACACCATAAAATATATCTGACATCAGTGTTCTTAATTTTCTAGAGCTGTGAAAACCTTTGAAATTCTGATCAAAGATATGAACTCTCACCTTTGGAAATTGCATATACATCCACAAACACATCATTTTACATTTAATTTCAGGAGTTCACTGACCACAATTTAAAATGCCCTGCACTAAGACTGCTGTAATACTGCAAACAAAGTTTAAAAAAAAAAGTGCCAACTCAAGCTTTTATGCCCAAAGAATGACAAACAGGTAAGCCCCAAATTAAACACAGTTAAGAGATGACAAATATACCAATCGACTTGAAAAGTAGTAATTAATAACAGTTTTTATATTAACAAAATTCACCGATTAATTAACATGACACACTCCTACAAAATGCAGCCACGAACTTATTTTAGCTAGCTCCCTTCTTCCTAAACAAAGACTTGCACTAAGACAATTATTAATTACAACCAATCTACTGGGCACTCACAATGCAAGAGTCTTTTGAAGACAAACACTATTGACCCAAATAGTTTTCAGAGGATATAGTCTGTAGCATACTGCTCTAATTGTTTAACTTAATCCCTGTTCTTTGTAAATCCTTGTTCAAATGTAAATTACATCTGGCAGAGTTTCAGAGTGTGGGATATCTGATCTTTTCTGTTGATCAGCATAAAAACAAAACTACAAATCTCTACTTCCTAACAAATAAGGAAAAGAAGAGCTGAGAACAATCTGATTTAATTTTTACAAACCAGGGGGGATTTGAACAACTCTAAATGCAAACTTTATTTTTAATTAGTGAAATAGAAGATTAAAAGTCTAATTACTCAAATACACATGATTTATAAAATAGTTTCTTACTGGATTACAAAATAAAGCACTGTAATTATGGATTTTATTGGAAAATTTACCTTCTTAAAAACACTTTAGAACCAACAAATCATAAAACGTACACAAATACACATTCCTTTCTTATACCCTATTTTCTGGATGACTGCCCCACGAAATTTTAACAAAAGCATTAGTTATTCAACAGCTGAGCAGCTAACAAAATTACAAAGCAATAAAAATCTCAATCTTAAGAATTTATCTTTATTTGTCTAATAATCCTCAAAAACACTTAATCATACTTAAATCCAATTAAAACATTTTTAAAAATTCTTAAAGATTAGAAATAGCCTTTAACCATCCTAGAAAAATCTCTAATTACTAAAGGACTCTGAATTTGTTCTTAATTTTACATTTCTTAAAAGAATTGTTTAAAAGAACACAATACTGTTGGCTGTGAGTGACTAAATACGTGGGCCATCGCAAACCACTACTATGGAGCTGCACTCTGCCAACCATCCACTTTACTTATCTGCTCTGACGCAATTCACCCTATGCTTCGTTTTTTATAACAGCTTTATTGAGACATAATCCATATATTATGCAATCTGCCCATTTAAAGTCTACAGCTTAACAATTTTTAGGATGTTCACAGAGTTGTATAGTCATCACCACAATTAATTGTAGAACATTCTCAGCATCCAAAATGAGACCCCATACCCATTTGCAGTCACTCCCCATTTTCCCGCAGGTCCCCCAGGCCTAAAGCAACCATCAATCTACTTTCTATCTCTATGAATTTGCTTGTTTTGGACCTTTCATATAAATGGAAGCATACAATATGTGGTCCCTAATGGCTAGTTTCTTTTACTTAGCATAATGTTTAAAAGTTCATTCACGTTGTAGTATATACATCAGTACTTCATTCCTTTTTATTGCTGAATAATATTCTATTGTATAGATATACCACATTTTCTTTAGCTAGTCATCAGTTGATGGGACATTTGAGGCCTCATTTCATCAAATCTTTTTTTCTTAAAATAAAATTTTTTAGCCTTCCAAAATATTTTTATGTATAAGTTTTCTAGAAGCAATTTGGCAGTTGATATTTAAAATTTAAGTGTTCATATCCTTTTCCCTAGGTTTCCACTTCAAGGCAACCACATATGCATTCACATGGAAAGAAAGGCATTATTCTATGAAGTTAAAAAGTAGGTTAGAGAACAGTTCATATAGATGATCTTATTTATGTAAAATTATATATGCACATACACAGACACACAGGTGCCTGAATACATATGCAAATTCTCTATTTCTTAGAGGATATACTCCAAACTTTTAAAAATGACTGTCCTTAGGGAGTAAAAGGGAAGGGAGGAGATTTCTTGTTTATCATTTATTCTCTCAACCACCAGCAGGAAAAACCAACAAAACAAAACTTTAAAGTCCCCATCTGATAGGTATCACTTAACAGAAGTGGCAACAAGCCCGTAGAAACTTAAACAATTAACCAGATCAGCATTTTGAACAGGTAATAAACTCCTATGGTCAAGAACTAGTTCATCTTCCCCTGCTACCTTTTTGGTGGAAGGTCCTAACGTCTTAACAAATACCCTCATTCCTTAGACTTAGGATAGTTGCTCAATAAATGCAGCTTACTAAAATGCTATCAGCATTACATTTGAAATATAATATACAGCATAATCCAAAATATAGTATTAGGCTTCTTCAAAAAATCTTTTCTTGGCTTTCATACTAATTACCTGATTTTGTATTATTTTCAATATTATATCTTCCTTTATATTATATTTAAGACATTTTCACAATAGGTGAATTATATTAATTCTTTCACCAAAGCTCAACTGGTTATTATATACATTTTTACAAGGACTTTCATATTATTCTTTAAATTCAGAATCACTGAACGCGAAAGTTAGAAGACTTACATGTGATCTGGTGCCACCTCCTCAATTTACAAACTAAGGCTGGTTTCCACAGATGTTAAGTTACTTGCCAAGGTCCTTCAATTTGTAGCCAAGCTAGGATTAGACCGAAGAACCTGGGTTTCCAACTGTTTTTACTTAAACATTAACAACAACAACAACAACAACAACACATATATTCTACCAATCCATTTAACAGCTACTCTGCTTTCCTTCACTTTCAATCTACTTAGCTGTGTAAGTGATAGGGTAAAGTTTCATGTGGATCCCTCCCACCACCACCACACACACCAATCTGGATATTTGGCAAAACAAATGACATATACAGTAAGTAAAATCTTCCCTATAATTTCCACAAGTATACTTTAACAAGCTCTTTTCTTCAGCACACACAACACTACACATTCACTACACTGTTTGTAATACAAGAGTACAAGAAGTAGCTATTCCACAGTCTAGCAATTTGAGGGTGGATGGCAAACAAAGCAAGTTGATAGGTTCAGCACTGGACACCATTCCAGGCACTCTTCAAGTGTTACTTCATGTAACCCTTACCTCCACCTAAAGTAGATACCATCCTATCCTCACTGACGAATGAGGAAACTGAGGCATGGAGAGGACAGGTAACTTGACCAGGATCACACGGGAATATGTGAAAAAGCTGGGATTTGAACTCAATCTGGCTCTGGAGTCTGTTATGCCTTTTTGACTCTGCTCTGATGAGTCCAATATGAAGAAAAATTCAGTGTGGGCATATCCTCTCAAAGACTGTCATCCACGCAGCTATGAGTGCCACCTCATTCTGGTCCTCTCTTTCCAAATTAATTAGTAAAGTCTTATCCATCATCTACTTCTTGCTGAGTACTATAAGATCAGCCAAGATGGAAATGCAAAATTTAAGAGAGGATCTCAATATGCAATACATTTACAATCTAATTATGGGGGCGAGTTATGTCTAAATGAAATAATTAGTGAATGTAGTGTTAGGGTTATCACAATATTTAAAGACATTATGTGTATGGAGTATCTAACAGCCAGATAGAACTTTTTTCCTTACTATTCACATTGTCATGAAGTTTATCATCACAGGGGCTTCACATACTTTTCAAAAAGCTTTAAAAGAACATTATGATGTTTCTTTTAGGAAACATCAGACAACATTTTCAATAGTGAAATGTCTCTAAAAGCTGTCACCAAACCCTGCTATTGAAGCAGACTTCTCGTCCAGTAACCTGACACAGAAATAGAAAGCTCTTCATATAAAGACAACTGCCTCTACTAGCCGTTAAGATTTCATCTAGTTACAATTAAACCTTGTGCACAATGAGGGATTTAACCAAAAAATAATCACCAACCATTCTAATCAACTGTAATTTGTCTTCTGTGACATGAATTTCATCTTCTATCTCCAGATGATCAACCTAAATTTCTCAAAAGGGACTGAAGTGCCTTGCAAAAACTCTTCCCTGAAAAAATTTATCTCTGGACCTCCATTCCTCTTAAGCAGAAATGTTTTTTGCAACTGCTCTTTAAGAATAACTATATTTGCATAGGGTGTTCCGTACAGCACACATCTAACTCTGTATCTGGTGAAAACTAGATACAGCATACTTCTTAATATCTGAAAATTGTTAAGTAAAATGTCTATAAATATCCCAATACATAGTTTGTTACTTATAACATTGGTTCTCAAGCTATAAATAGTAAAGACTATTCTCTATAAATGTAGTGCAGCTGTTATTTGAATTATGAGAGGCAAAGTCTACCAAAAATTGGGTATTCAAACAGCAATATATTTTTTCCCATCAACTATACTTATATTAGATTAGGAAATTTTGTTCAATTCCATCATCTTCATCTTAAATGTAAAATGTGATATCTTCAATTAATTCCTGGTATATGACTTCTTCTTGTACTTTAATTTCATTTTCTCCATCTAATCCACTGTCATGGGTTTAGTCATAAAAACACTAAAGTCATTTTCATCCCCTATTTTTTTGAATGTGTAAAAATCCAACTATAAAATTATTTGGACAATGCTAACATTCTTCTGACATTTATTTCTAAATAAAAAATTACTATCTTTGTAAGCTATATACAAGTCATTGTTTAAGGAGCTACATACATCTGATCATTCATCCAATGCTTACTGCAGGCTTTGTGCTAGGTATACAATGACAACCAAAACTGGCACGATGCCTGAAGCTTCATGAGAGCTTCTAGTGACATTCTCATTTATGTTTAGAGAGCCTGCATGGAAAATTCAACCATACCAATACAAAACCATGTATTTTATGTATATTTGCAAACAACTCTTTATTAGTTGCGCTATATCATATTTGGGAGCAGCAAAGTAAAAAGAATTTTATAAAATATTCAATTGCCACTAAAAATAAAATTCTTGGAAGAGCAGATGTTTCTCTGTATGAACACACACGAGTTAAGAGTTGGAAAGCAGAAGAGGAAAAAATATATTATTCTTAGAAAAATAAAATGGCTAGAAACAAGCAGTCACTGTAACCAACCCTAAAACAAGATGATCTCAACACCTTCTGCATCGGTAGCTTTCTCTCCAATAAGTAGATATCTATGCCACCTTAAGTAGAGAAGATTCCTCTTTAGGTAGGATGGATCATTTTCAATTATATTTATATTACATCTCCACATTAACCCAACAATAAACATGAAAATCGAGGACATCTGATGGTAGGTTTCCTCATGTAATTAAAAACTTGTTGTTACCACTAGTCAACTCGCTCTCCCCAAGAGGATACGAGTGCATTATGCATACATTTTGAATGGCATTTATGATTACCCAACCAGGATTAAAAGTTGCCAACGTGGTAATATCATAAGAAAAGAACATGAATCAATGGGAAATTTAAAAAATTTTTCCAAAAGTGAGGAGCCATGTAAAATAATTTTAGATTTTGCTTTGTCTGAGAACATTAATGGATCAAATTCTGGGTACCAATGTTTGTTGGCTGAACTTAATAAATGAATAATAACTGAAAATAACAGGGTTAAACTTCAAAACTAATAAGTTTTTGTTAAGCAAAACTCTCCCCACAAATAACCTTTTTCTTTCTATATCCTAAATATGCATTTATGATGTGATCAGGCTAGCCAACAAATTGGTGACTATTTTAGAGTAATAACTTTTAGGACTACTGCGTGAGAGGTTAGTCTTATATCAATTATGGTTGCAGGGAGGTTACAGGGCACTCCTTTTCCTTTCCACAGGGGCTAGATAAGAATATCACCTGTCTGAAAGATGTGAGGTTTTTAAATTGATCCAAAAGGCCCACAGTTTTAAATGTTTGAGAAATACTTTGTATGTCATTCCTCAGGAAAGGAACGTAATTTTTCATAAGAATAAGTAAAGAATTCCCAGGAGAATAAGGGTAAGCAAAGAATTATGATGGAATTGTGGTGTCTATTATAGAATAGTGCATTAGAAACTGCAAAGCAAAAGCAAAAGGAGCTGGGAAGAAACCTCTACTGGGGTCACCACTAAGGAGAGAATTCAGAGTACTATGACCACAAATCCCTTCACTGTGCTTGTCAGTACCCACTCTTGCACTTCGAGGCTTCAAAGTGAAAGATACTAAACTCTTTCAAGAAGCTTACCATGTAACTGTTTTTAAAAATTATAAAAAACCAAATAGTCAAGATCATGGTCAAAACTGTTTAAATAACATTAAAGGGGGCTGAAGTTAAGACAAGTATCAGAGAAAGATTCTTAGAGGAGGATGCATTCTGAATTATCTAAAAGGTTAAACTAATGAATGTGAATTTGTGGAGAGGAGGATAAAACAAAATTAAAACTGGAGAAACTAAGGAAGTAAGAACTTGAGTATGCAATTCAATGAGATCTGGGCATGGCGAAGGGATGGACTTTGCTGGAGTAGGGTTTGTGGGGGCTGATAAGGAGCTGAGATTATCAACGTGGGAGGAAGCAACTGATGTGGAGATAATAAAGCAAGTTATTAAGATAAGAGCTAAACCAAGCCCCAGGAAGCATGTCAGGGACCAGAAATCACCACATGATCAGCCCAATAAGCACCAAATATATTTTAAGCTCTTTATACTAACCTTGAATAAGGCAAACTGCACTTACAATATGTTACCAAGTGACTACCATAAATTAAAGAGACTAATCAAAATGACTATTTAAAATTCTGGAAATCTAATGCACAAAATGGTGATTATAGATAAAAACACTGTATTGTATACTTGAGAGTGCTAAAAGAGGAGATCTTAAATGTTCTCACTACAGAAAAGAAATGGTAAATGTGATGTGATGGAGTGTTAGCAAAAGCTACTGTGCTGATCATTTGGCAATACAAAACTGTATCTAACTAACAACTTCCACACTTTAAACTTACACAATGTTACATGTCAATTATATCTCAATAAAGCTGGGGGGGGGAAGTAACTGTATTTAAGGTAAAGAGATTGTTGAGTACTTTGTTCACTAAATTACACTATAAGAGGATAAGAGTTTCATCCAGGGCTTAGTAACAAGAACTGCTATATTCTTTGGGGCAATTCATTTGTTTTCTTCTTACAGATAATCATAAATTACAGTGTTTTCCTCTTTGCATGGGCTTCCTCTAGACAAAATGAGGTCTACCTCCAGCAACCACATGGATGTTACCATGTACAGTAGGTGTCTTATCCCTTGTTTCAAATGATTTATTCTCCTTTCACCTGGATATTCTTCCTCTAATTCCTTTGTTCCAGCCTATTCTCTGGAGCACTCAGTGTGTGGTTGGTGATACTGTCTTTCATTCACATTTTAACATTTTAGAATTAGGATACATCTTACAATCGAGGTTTAATGTTTCAATTAGTGACACTTTTCCTTTCTTGGTGACACCCAAATTTTGATGTCTTACAGTCGCTAACATTATAGATTCAGTGAAAATGTGGTAATAAATTGAAGAACAGACTTGAAACAGCCATAATTGGTCAGGTTTTTCCTGCAAAGACTGAGACACAGGGGAGAAGCAAGGAGTAAACCACAAAAGAGGCCATGAAAGACAATAGCACAAGGAAGATCTGTGAAAGCACATGGCGATGGAGGCAAAACAAACAAACAAACAAACGAACAAGAAGAGGGCACAGGCCACAGAGACAAGCACAGCCAGAAAGATGCAGATGCCACAAAGGCTCAGTTGGGGGACAACAAGCTAGACACAGCCATCTGTACCTTGGCCCCGTCCTGGGGAACAGCTGATGCTGGTGTGGCCACAGCATATCTGTTTGCCTGAGTCTGGAGGTCATCCACAGGCACCTGAGGCAGCTTGGTCACAGAACTGTCTATTCTGGCCTGACAAATTCCCCATGGTCCTCTCTCCCACTTTCCTCACACCTTCCAGATGTTGGAGGTATAACATAGCCAATCAATTGGAATTGTCTTCATGCATGGCTCAAATTCAGTTTTGTCAATTAGTGCTGGCTTATTAATGACAATGCGGTGAGCAGAATCAAGCTAACATTATCAGCCAGCCCCAAGGTGTCTTACATGTATGTATGATTCAATTATTTAAATTGCAGGTCTGTCTGTCCTCTCTCCCACTGCACAATAAGGTTCAATTTCACAAAGACAATCATTTATTCCAAATAGTACAATGAAAAAATCACTGGGTCTAGACATCAAAAAGTTTGGCTTCCCTTTCAATATTGTGACCAATAGAAATGGGGTAGAGAGGGAGAAAAGAGTGGCATGTGAATTAATGTAAAGTAACAATAGGAAAAATATATAATACCAATGACTGCAAAAGGGCCCAAGAGAACTATCTGGGTGATGGAAATGTTTTATATCATAGCGGTGGCAATTACAAGGGTGAAAGCCAACATAAAAACTCAAGAAGGTATATACTTAAAATGGGTGCATTTTGTTGTAGGTAAATCATACCTCGATAAAGTTGATTTTAAAGAACATTATCCAGGAACCAATTGTTCAGTTTAGAGTAAATCAGCTCTGTTAACTCTGTTTCTTCTCCTTTAGTTGTTCATATTGTAGCCACCTAATTCTCACAAAACACATTTGAAGAATGGCAGACAAAATGAAAATGATATTCAAATAAGTCAGTTTTTCTACTTTTTACAAGCTCAGATCATTCACTTGGCATAAAAAGATATTTTTTTAAATCTTATCTTTAGTTCTCAAAAGTTGACATCAGGAAACTGTGCCTTATTCCCTATTGCCCTCGAATGTAGAAAAAGCAAAGAAAATAAAAAGTACTAAGCTTAATCACTGGATAAAGGACAAGTAAATCATATTCATAAAAACAGTAAAAAAACCTCAGGGTTATATTGAAGAGGATAAGTGGAATGCTATCAAATAAAATACTGATGCTGCTTTCTTGAAGAGAACCCCAGAAGTTTAAGGGGTTTTTGGCAATAACATATAAAACTGGACAAAAAAGATCCTAGCCTGGCAAACTTTTCATGGGCTTAGGTTATTACCAACTGTGGAGCTTCAAAGCTAGAATAATTTTGTCCCAGATAAAGCCATAAAGCCATACAAACCATCCAAAACTTGACCATCTGAGAATAATATTAAAATCATAGATGAGGAAGAATAAGGCCTTTGTTCTATTTGATTCAAATCTCCTAAAGACCATTTTATTAGCCATGAGTTCAACAATTAGTGAGAGAAACAGAGTTCAGACATAGAAACTGGTTCTCTGGTCTTTACAAAATTCACATAGCTTTTACTGAGTCAAACGTTCCATTCTCTTTTTAGAAGCAGGAAGGAAAAAAAAATATTACAAGTGACTCAAAACAAAGTAATTTGCTTCATTAGTGAGATGTTTTCAGAGCACAGCCACTGAAGACATTGATATTAAAACTTATTACTTATCCAGTAGCTTTATTATCAGAGTTGATATCAACTTTGTTGTTCTATTTTAGATTATCTTTGTGGTCATAATTTTAGATTAAGGAATAACCACACACTCATCAAATTAAAAAGAAGTACAACAGTGGGGTTAAAAACTTTCAAATAAGTAAGTGGTAGGATAAAGGTAAGGTTAAAATGAAAATTATCAATGTTGACTCACAAAAAGTGTGTATATATTTAATTCTACCTCTAAAGTGGCCTAACGTAGCAACATTAGTACTCATGAGAGATGACCTGGTACATCCATTAGAATTTGTCCCTAATGTTCTTTTCTACAAAATGGAGTTATATCCTAAAACAGTAAGTATTCGTTATTCTGGAATGTATTTTTGCCAGTGAGCAAGTACACGTTCAAAAGTTCTGAGGTGTAGCTGGAAGAATACATTTAAGACTCTCACTGGTCAAGAAGTGACAATTTGAGCATTTACAAAAAAGGAGGGTATGAATAACAAGTGTCTACTAAGTCTAATCCAAATACAACACAATGCTTGTTTCAACAGCGATCGGGCAGATTTGCTTGACCACATGCACCCCCATCAGATAATTTAGAGATAATTTGTTGTTCTTATTATCACTGCAAATCATACTACGTTGGCATCATCTTTGTCTGATGGTTTTTACTACTGGATTTGTAGGAATAATAATGCACTAAGAAAAATAGCTAACACATTATTTACCATGTGCTAGAAATTATTTAAAGTGCTTTATCTATTTTACACAAAGTTGGAAATTAAAACACACTGAGGTTAAGCAGCTTGCTCAAGATCATACAGCTAGTAAGTGCAGGGCCCAAGGTTCATACCCAGGGGGCCTGGACTCCAGAACTCATACTTCTCAAGCTTCTTCATCAACAGGGAAGGAAAATTCTAAATATGCCAGTGGGATCTAGTCTGGCTTAGCGGACATTCTGTTTCCTTTTAGTACTGAGTACACCTTCTCAGAGGACAGGCAGACTGAGGAGGGGAAAACTTTGGTGAAGGGAGATTAAAGGTAACGCAGAACCAAAGAAAAAAAGAAGTCAATGAGACAGAACTTTGACCTGGACTGCTTTGCTAAACTTAGTATTCTAAAATTTTAGGCAGTGTTACAGTCTACCAGCAGTATGCAACTGCAGTATTTTTGTAACCTTAAGAGATAATAAATTCTTCATCTCAGTAGTATAAAAAATATGCACAGAAAAAGGGAAATGCATCAAAATGTTAACAAGATGATGTGCAAATTTTATTTTATCTCTACTATCCTACATTTTCTAAGTTGTTTAACAGTGAATAGGCAATACTTTTATATTCAGGGAAAATTGTATATCAAAAAGTCACTGGAGAGTTCAAAAAGAGAAGGAAGGATATATGCTTCTCACTTCACCTGTATGATGAAATCTTGAGCCATGCAAAAGTTAGCTGCAAGCTCCTAAAAAGTTAGTCGCACAGACACTTAGATTAAAATACCAGAAGTAGAACTGTTTTGTTACTTTCTCATTTTAGAAGAGTATGAAGAAGGAAAGATAGCAAGAGCCTACCTCACACTCAACTGCTCAAGGATCGGAGAACTAAATGTGTCTAAAGCAGAGAAAATTATCTGAAGCCTTCATGGAAGGACTGTCGGTTTTAGGAACTAAGATGCTTGGTTATCTCCAGTCATGAAAGAGCCCATCATACAGACTGCCATTAGCAACAACTTCCTATAAGCTGCCGCCCATCTTTCACTCCCCACAGGTAAGATCTGCTGCATGGGTTTTTCTCTTGCTCTTAGCCACTGAGTCTTCTGCCTTCCTGCTCTGATTTCTGAACAACAAGGCTTAGCCATGGGACTATGACTCAATTTTAGCAATTGTTGGGAAACATATTAAAAGTAACTTGTTAATAAGGAAATTATTAAATAAAATCTGTTATGGCTTACTTAATAATTTAATAAAATCTGTATATAGTCTTGATAAAGACTTAATAAAGTCTGTAATGGCTTATTTAAAAATATAAATAAAATAGATTCAAAACTATCCCTGTAAAATGCCATTCTCACATGACTTCCATTCCAGTGTGCGTTCTTAGACAGCAGGCTATGAATGTCCTGCCACCTTCAGTACCCCTGGTGGACTGATATACTCAAGAGCATCATTCAATCTGTATGTTTCAGAGTTTTAAAAAAAAAGCTGACACTTGCCACAAGGGCAAGTGAAAGATAAAGCATCAACTCAACCACCATTTAGGGGCCAGAGACTGAGAGGTGCAATTACCCACCAGGAGAAAGAAGAGTAAGCAGGCCTGCAGCCCCTGGCACTCACAGAGCTGTCCCAGATGAACAGGAACCAGACTCCAACATTTTCCCTCTCTTTCAAGTCTGTCCATCCACCCCTGACTCACAGCAATGCCAACCAAGTCAAGTTGGTGTCGGGTGCATCCACAGCTGGAACAGACAACAGCTCTGGCAATACAGGAAGTGAAACATACATAAATAATGTGATGACTTTGCCTAGGACAGGATTCTCTTCCACTGGTTATATAGAACTTGCTGCTGAAGCTATATAGATTGTGCAGCAAATATTAAAAATGTGAATTTTGTCAAAGTTTGGGTGACCCCTCAGCTGAATCAACCTCTATCTTCAGCAGTGCTAAAAGAGATGGCCTCTGTGTGTCAACCTCAGGCAACGGTAGTCAAAGCTGTAAGTGGCCAGCTTTGTATTGCCTTATCCAAAAAAAAGCCACACAGCAGTGCAGAGCCTGTAATTATGTAATAATTTAATGTGGAAATTAAAGGTTTCATAGGGCCCAGTCTAGAGGAGGCAGAACCACAAGTAACATGAGGGATACAGCCTGAGGATCAAATAACACTCCACCCACAAACTGTACCAAGACACAGTTCTTCTTACAAAATGCATATCCATCTCTCTCATGGTATCCAATCACAAACATCCAAAGGGCACCTGTGTACAGGCATGTGCCAGCTGCTGGGGGAAAGGAGTAGGGAAGAAACAGAAGATAAGTAAGACAAGGGGCTCTGCTCTACAGTTTACAGTCTAGCAAAGGTGATAAGCCATTTGCACAAATTCTAGGGACACAGAGTTGGCCGTTAGCTTTGACCTGTGTTTGGAAACATTTACTCATTACTCCCTCCATGACTGAACTCACAGAGCTATAATGAAACTTTAGTATGAATGTCAACGCATTTTACAAGTATCATTCTTCTTGTAAACAAACAAACAAACAAGCATGCATGAACACAAGCAAAATATTCACAGTAAGCTGTGCCTCTAAACAATAAAACATTCTAGAAACTAGTGAAGGACCAGAAGACTAGAACAGCTCTTTACAGACCCATGGTTCCTAAAGCATGTGACCAGAATCCCTGAGGCAGCCTCTTCAGAGCATACCTGCCCAACTGTGCCCACCCTCCCTGTGACTTTTGGGGTGGAGATGGCAAGTGAGAGGTATACTAGGACAAAGGCACCACATGATTCCTACATGCTTTATCTCCTCTCCACCATCTACAGAGCTCCTCAATTGCCAATGGAAGCAAAGATGATTAAACAGTTTATTAAGTAAAATGTCAAGCTGCTTCCCAAAAGTCCAGTCCAATATCAAGGCTGTAATTTGGCCAAAAAAAAAAAAAAGTGCTTTAAGTTCTGAAGATGATGTACCCTAAAGATCATTCTCTACGCTGATGTAAAGCAACGCAGAGACCTTTTAGCATCTGTCTGCTACCCCAGTTAGAGCGTATGAGGTGTTAGGCAGTTTCCACTTGAGGACTGGCTTCCATGCAACAGGTCCCAGAGCAGGCAGCACCAGATACTGGCCAGAGCTTCTGCCCCTTCTAACAATGGTCATGTAGGGACATTCAGTTATGACTCTAGTCCCACATGGCTGTGTGAATTAATATATTACCCTGCTGCGAAATGAGAAGTCTTTATCTTTAATATCATGCAAACAAGAAGCCACAAGCAACTGAAAAGCTTTCATGAGAAACAGCTTTTCAGAAAACTAGAAATGTGAGCACTATTATTTCTCCCCAATTTATAGGCCTCAAAAGGCCTATCGGATCCTAATCTACAGCTTCTCTCAATTCCACCTCACTTGCTAAAGGGTAGCTTAAGATGTCCAAACAACAGAGAGCATCTCTTGGACAGCTGTGAGGCAGGAGTCTTGATGCACAGGACTGCAAGGCTCTGGCTAGTAAGCATCTTGCACTGCACACACTATGAGAAACAAAAGTGCTCTAGAATTGCCTCATGCTACCAAAGGGCTTGGTGAGACAAAGGAGGTGCCTTTGAAATAGGTAGCGTTGGTTTAAGTTTCTACATGTTTGAATCTGAACAAGAGTTTTCAGTCCTCTCTCAAATACCACATTACTCCTACTTGTCCAACTCTAAAGCAGATCAATCTGCTTGCATTTTCACAGGCAAACACATGTGAATAAGCTGACTTTCTACAGCACTCGTTTTTGTCTTTATTTAAGGCAACAGGTTTTGGCTACATGGATGGAGGAATGGCACCAGAATGAGAAACAGAATATTCACAACTTTTATGGCTATAACCTATTTCTGCTCAGCATTCAAACCAGAGCCTATCATCAACATCCCTAGAAAGAATTCATTAACTAAGAGGTTTGGGGTGAAGTTCCCTGTCACTAACACCCATAACCGGGGCTATCCAAGATCCAAAAAAATGTTTCTCTATTTTGAATTTTTAGAGAGGCCCTGAATCCATGTCTCCAGTATGATAAACAGAACAAGAGTCACCAGCCTGGGGACTGGGATGACAAATGGTTAACTCAAAGACTACATTAAACTTAATTGGGGGGGGGGGGGGGGAACCTGGTAATTAAAGCAGGTAAACTGCTGTAAGCAAGTAACTGATCTGAAATCTATTTACTTTCAAGTTGTCATTAGATCTCCTCTCTCAGAATCTTGGGGAAAAAAATGTTCCTCTGCACTCCGTATCATACCTAGAATGATGCTTTGACAGGATCTGATACATGCTGAATAACATGTGTCTGTCTAATCAGGAAGGCTGACTAATCAAGTAAAAGGCTTTATCATTCTAATTAAAAATTGAAGCTATCTAACACATACCTCAAATATTTTAAAACATCCACCCAATCCCCCATACCTGTCTTGGCCTTCTGCTGACTCAAAGGCAGCTTTGGGGAAGGGCTGGAAAGTCAAGGCCATCAGGACACTAGTTGTGCTCAGGGCCCTGCCAGTTTCCTTCCCATAATTTCTCCTCCACCCCACTGCCCCATCCTATTCCTTGCTTCCAGGGGTAGGATAAGGGGTGAAGCTGCAAAATGAGAGCACAGCTGAGAACAGGGAGAGGCAAAGAAGAGAAATGCACACCTGTCTTTTCCCCACTTACGTAGCCGCAGGCTGTGAATATTGGCCAAGATGTTTTATATGCAGAGAGAAAAAAGAAAAGCACAGTACACATTTCATGTCCATTCATGTAAATGTACAAAGTAATTAGCACATCAGAACATTTCATCTTCCTCTTTAGTTCTGGTGTATTTCTGCATACACACACACACACAGAATGGATAAACTGATCAAAATTTCTGAGAGGGCATACATCTCTCCTTTATTTAAAAGAATCACAAATATGCATGCATTTAGGATCACATGATATATTTTTTGATAAAAATCTTTCATAAAATGACTAGTAAATTCAAAGGAAACTAGAATGTTTCTAGGAAATAGTCTAAATATATTTTCTAAATTTTATCATGTCAGGAAAGAATGCCAAAAACCAAAAGATTATCAAAAAAAGATTCCAGGGATAAAATATAGTCACATAAGGAAGGGGTGCCAAAGAATCAGATACGCAGAAAAAAATGTTTCTCTATTTTGAATGTTTAATAGAGAGGCCCTGAGTCCATGCCTCCAGTATGGTAAACAGAACAAGAGTCACCATCCTGGGAACTGGGATGAAAAAGTCAATTGCCTCAGGAAGAAAAAAAGAAGTACAGAAACCCGGTATTACCGAATACAGTACTTCAGTGGCTTCAGACAATCATTTTCTCAGAAGTCAGTTTTCAACTAGGTAGTACAGTCTATGAATCCCCTATATCAACTAAAGCCTCATAATCACATATTCAATTAATTGAAATATAATTAAGTACAACAAACATTTATTGAAAATGTACTATGTGTACGGTAACAAAGGAGACCAGGGCCCAATAACAAGAACACAGAGTTGAAGTTCCAAAATTGGAGCTCAAGTCCCATCCCTACAACCCGCAAACAAGCCCCAACATTAGTCAGGTAGTTTGACAATAGGTGAAATTTCAGGCAGGCTATTTGCACTGAGCTTTTTCCCTGTCAGATACTATCCCACAGTTCTGGTGCATCCTGCCATCACACACCCCATTCTTTGCACATGCACTTTTAAAAACATGGCAAAGTTTTGTCAAGAACACTTACTTCTTACAGGTATTCACAATTTCTTGACATAAAATCTTTACCTACAGGAATGACTGCCAAATGACTAGAAACTAGTGAACACCTGTTACTGACAAAATATCCCTCTCAAAATCCATTGTGTTTATCTCAGCAAAGCCATGCTCCTGTGGTCTGTCAGCTAAGACGCTGAAGTATCAGATTTGACAATGCAAAGGTAGTCTTAAAGTGTCCACACTTAAATCAAAAGTAATCAGAAAATTCGTAACATTTACAATGAGAATTTTGAGACTTCCTTCTTTAATCACTCTTTTTAGGTGTTTATAAAAGAAACAAGGCCCAGGTCAATGAGCTTTAAATGTTCCACAGTAATAAAAATAATGAAATTGTCAACACAGTGTGTACCTGGTGCCAAGCACCACGCTAACCCTAATTCTGGGAGGTCTGTACTTTTATTACACCCACTCTACAAATAAAAAAACAAAGACATAAGGCTTAAGAGACTTGCCCAACATTTCACAGCTAGTAAGTTGCTAGTCAGTAAATTGCATAAGCAGTCTGCCTCCAAAGTCCACTCAGTGGCTCTTAGCTACTACACCATTCTATCACAATACTTGATAGTGTTTCACAGAACTAGTTATTCACAGCCAGCTGATGGCCACAGAAACACTGAAAGAAGCAAATAAAAGATACTCCTTCATTGAGAGTAAAAGCTCTGGCTCTGCTGCAAGGTAATTCAGAATACTTATGAAATCTTAAACTTTGTTTGGCTAACTTTTAAATAGACTGGTGAGGTAACTTCAACTTATCAAACTACAAAAGCAAAGATGTACTTGCCATTCAAAAAATTCAATTGTACACACAAATAAGGAGAACGCTATTCAATTTTTAAAAGAAAAAAAAATCCTCTAACAATTATAGTAAATGCTTTGGCCTAAAGAGCCAAGAGAGTCCAAGAGGCTCAAAAACTCTATTAATTGATATCCTATTAGACATCATGGATGTTACAGTCCAGGGGTCACACATGGTAGTGTTCCCATCAGTTCCCAGGAAAGGAAAAAATTAACAATGTGATAAGTTTTTTGTTTTTTTGTTTTTTTTACAAAATTCAATGTATCCAATGTTTCATTCTAATTATGTCCTTTCTTTTATTCTGTTAAGGGTCCTTTATTAAACGCAGTATCAAGATATAGTGGCGTTTTTTAGTGTGCTTCTGAGCACATGTAAAAGAAATTGGAAAGTCTGCTTATCCATTTTTTTTATTTCTACTGTTTTTTTTAAATTGTGGTTCTTAAGTCTAGGAACCAATGGTCAAGGATAGCTAGAAGTCACCCTTGGAAAACACTAGAAATAACAACTTGCCTAGAGAACTTTTTTTTTAAGTCCCTTAGGAGTAGAGTGGACCAGCAATTTTGGAAAATTATTTCCACTGAATAATCCATTATAAATATACAGACTAAGCTGGCATCCTCAAGAGAGGAATACAGTTCTAACTATGAAAGCCAGCAATACTTCAAGGCTTCAAAAAAAAACTTAAAAGTGGCATTACCATGGTAATGTTACCTATTTGTACTGTAATTCTAGATCAAAAAAGCAGATGTTTAAAACTGGATAAGGCTGCTCAAATTTAACACCATTATCTTGATAAGCTTTCCCTACCACACTTCTCCCTACTTAAAACATTACCCAAGAGAAACAAGTAATTTTAAAGATCTTTCTCAATAATGTAGCTGTTCCTTGTTATAATTTGCATAGTGAATACTAAGCTTTAATTACCTATATAAATAGAAGTAGTTACGAATAGAAAACAAAAAAGACAAAACAAAACAAAACACCCTAACAGTTTGTTATCCAATTTTTAAAAAGGCAATTACAATTGCAAGTTCAGCTGTAAACCTTTCTACATTCTGTTTAGCTGGGATAATAGATATGTATGCACACAAAGCATAGATTCTGAGGACTTGTTTTACTAACCTAGAGAATATAAGTATATTTAAAGGTTTGTTAATTGGATCAACAAACTACAAGTGTTTTATTGCTTGTGGTCTTTCAAAATTTGGGATAAATCTACTTGGTGCTTGTAACAGAAGGCCTGTGCAGAAATACAGCATTGTTTGCCCTTTCCAATTTTCCTGAGGCTCTCAGTTGGAGAAACATGAATATCTGTGGTCATTCAGGGTAGGTGTAACAATCTAGGGAGTGTTCCCTCAGGACAAAGAACCAACAACAAAGGGTAAAGCTTCCCTTAACTCAAAGGCTTCCTTCCTGTTCAGTCTTTAAAAACAAGGCTCCAAACATCTTCCCTGAGGGAACTGCAAACATCGAGCCTCTTCAGCAAAACTCATCGCACCTATGAACCAGACTCTGAAGGACCCTATAAAATCAGTAACTCTACTCTGCTTTCAAAAGAAAGGGTAAGAGGCACAAATCAGAGGGAAATACATATATATACTTACACATACACACACACCCCACCACCACCGCCGCCACCGCCACCATTACCGCTAGCACCCCACCTCCTCCCTCAGAAGAGTTCATCCTACCATAGAAGACAGGAAATACTGGGCATTAACAGTAGTTTAGTAAGGTTGAAACAGAATCACCAGAAACAAAACAAGCTGCCCAAAGAAGGTTCAAGCTAACAGCTCTGGAAACGTCACTCCTCACTTCATACATACATACTTATTGCATAAAAGAGCTGTATGTCTGCAAGAACAGCTTTAAAATCACTGGGTACCAAAAGAATGCAACTGTACAAGATAAACACTAGCTGAAAGGTCCAAACCAGATGATTTACAAAGCCCTGCAGGTACATGCAAAAGCTGCTGTCCTAGCCAAGGAAAGTGGCAGGTAGAGTATAAGGACCAAGGCTCCTCAGCTAGCTGATAATGACTGGATATCTGCTAGTAGTGGCTGTCTTATTTCACTTGACACCTTGGATTCTCTCATCAGTTACTGCAAGCAAACAGAGGCTACTGAGAACAGTGACCCCCTACAACCCTCATCTTTCCCTAACAAGTAAATTACAATGCAACCCATTTTGGCCCCTATAAATGTTAACTACTTACTTTTTTTGACTCAATTGTACATTTATGTACAGTTGGGATAAATGTGAACTTTAGAGCTTAAAAAACCTATGGATTATCTAGTCTAGCCCTCAATTTTACAGGCGAAGAAACTCAGATGGAAAGGATTAATGGCTAATTCAAGGTTACAGACCAAATTAGGGGCAGAACCAGGCAGTACCCAGACTTCCCACCCAGTTCACTGCACCATGCTGACTTTCTGCATAGAGAGGGTATAGGAGCTGAATGAAGTTGTAGGAATTGCCACACAGTACAGGGCCTGAAGCAGAGAGACCTGTGGTCCACAGGCCCCTAGAAAGTTAAAGACCCTATGTTTCCCAAGAAGTCAGAATCAGGTGAAGAGATAGACAAGTACCCTGCATCTAGACAATTTAGGTAATTCCTTTCCCTTCTGCCAAAATTCAAGTAAAAATAAAGAGGCATTTTGATTAAATATGCCTGGTTAGGAGTAGAAGGCTTTAGTTTTTAATGAGAAAGAATTTATTTAGCTATTTGAGACTTTATTTTCACACTAATACATACCCTTGACACAAGAAGGCCTATTCTGTCCAATACAGTAGCCACTTGCCATACGTAGCTATTTAAATTTAAATTAATAAAAATTAAATAAAATTTAAAATTCCATTCTTTGATTGCATTAGCCACATTTCTCAATACTCATACACAGCAAGTGGTTACCATATTGAACAGCAGATAAAACATTTCCATCATCACAGAAAATTCTATGGGAGTGGCTGCCCTAGGCCAGTGGTTAAAGTTTGATCCTGAGCTAACAGCATCATCTGGGAACTTGTCAGAAATGGAAATTCTCAAAACACACACCAGACTAACTGGATAGAACCTTTTGGCGTGAGGCACTCCTGATGATTTTATGCACATTAAAGTGAGAAACCACCGGTCTTGTTACTGCCCATACAAAATCACTTTTTCCCTGACCTAGTTCATACTTATATCTGAAAATTATCAACTTTTAACTTCATTATAATGTAAGAGCATAGTTCATAATGTTATACAATTTCAAAGACATGTTTTTATGTTAACGAGCTTGCTTAAGAAGAAATGCCCTTAATTAGCAAAGGATTTTAAAAATGTTTCGTGAAGATGATCTTATTCATAACAGTTAAGAGAAACAACTATAAGGTACAAAAATATATAGAAATGGTTAAAAATAATAAGTTTAAAGACACTATTGCATTATTAAAATTATAATTGTGAAAGCTATGTTGTGCGTCAAAGTATAAATGGGAGAAAAGCAAAACACAAAATTGTAATTACAAATAGTTGTTATATGGACAAGGGCAAAATTAAGGCAGATGAAAATCAAGAATAACTGATTTGTCAAGCTTGGCTAAGCAATGACCCTTCCTCCTTTTATTTCTGCTTCTTAGAGTTATGTGTGCAAAAAATATTTTAGAGAATCTAAGGAAACAATTTTTCAAAAAGATACAACTGTGTTTTTATGTGAAAAATCCACTGCAAGAACATTTGGTAAAATAGTTTTACAACTTTATCAATAATTCGCTGAATTGTTCACGTCATATTAATATGAAATAAAGACTGTATTCAAGCAAATGATGAGGCTTGGCTTGAAAGTCAAAGAGGATTTCTCCTCTTTTGTACACTTAGATCCTACAATCAAATATAAGAACTGAGCATTTTTACAAGTAAAATTTTAGAGCTATAAAAACTTGACTTTTTAAATTTAGTTTCTTCATAGTTTTTGAGTGGTAAAATGCCAAATAAACCCAACAATTATATGTTTCTCACATTTTCTTCTTATGTTTGCAAGTCTAAATTCCCAGAAATATTTTGTAGTGATCTTTAAAAAGATCCCACCTCTAAATCAACTCTTGATTGTTTTAATACACATTTTCATATAAATTTTAGCATTACTTTTATTGACAGCCTTGTTAAAGTTGTAAGTAACTTAATTTCTTACATTGTCAAGGTATAAAATAATCTTTCTGAGTGTTTCTGCATGTCTTGGTTTTGCTGCTATTCTGCTTCTTTTGCAATGTTCTCTAAACTTCTTTAAATTCCAAATGCATAAACACCTTCTCTACTCTAGCTCCTCAGAAGATCTGAGAAAAGGTAACTTTAGTTGAATGTCTTTAGGGAGCCTACTATTTAGCAGAAGTTTGTTCCTATAAATTTCTTAAAAATAGGATTCCATGGCATGTGTAATGTTATTGACAATTGGAAACAATTTAAGTTATCCATTTATTCCTAACTAGATTTTGCCAGAAGAAGCTGAGTTAAGTGGCAGGATAAACTGGCCAGTTTGGTATCATTTTGAAAAAATTTCCCAGCCCGAAAGGCATACACATTTTTAAATTAAAGGTGACTAAAAAATTTTTTTGAACTAAAATATCTGCAATAGTGATGCAAAAATAGGATTTTTCAAAATGTTCCAACTTTTTCTACTGACTACAATTCATTATCCTCATAAATGTGGGTAACTGAGAGTTTCCAAGGCAGCTACCACATTCAATTCTAACATTTACATATGCTCTTGAGAAAAAAGGAAATCATTATTTTTATTTCTATTGTTGGAAGTTAAATAGAAAAGGTATTTGACAGTTTCTAATAGTAATATATATATTTTTAAAAAATAGCAAACAGAATTTACAAAATGCTTTCTGTGTCCTGGTCATTCTTAAATCTAGGCACAGAGAACACGAAGATGAATCATACATAGTCTTAGACCTGGAGAACCCCCAGAGTCTAACTGGAACAGCTATACCCGAGAAAGGTCCTTAACATTAAAGACAGAGACCAACACAACAAACAAAACCATGCAATTTTATGGGGGAAAGAAAAGCAGACTATATAGAGGAAACGACTGTCAATGTCCTCAGAAGGAGAAAAATGCCACAACCATGAAACAAGAAAAGGATGCTATTTAAAATATACATACATATATATATATATATGTATGTATACACACATACATATATATAGTGAGAGAGAGAGAATCGGGGACCAAAAAAGTGCTCTTGGCATTTAAAAACATGATAGAAGAAAAGAAAAAATAAACCTAAGTGTAGGAAGATAAAGTGGAAGAAATCTCCCAGTAGGTGGAACAAAAAAACAAGAGATAAAAAGTAGGAAGTAAAAATTAAATAATTAGATGACTAGCAGGTTACACAGGAAACCCCATGTTAAAAAGTGTTACAAAAAAGAACAAAATAAAAGAGGAGAATCTGTTCATAAACTTATTCAAGAACTTTTTTAGAAACGAAAGACATGAGTTTCCAGATCTAAAAGGCCCACTATTGTGATTTCACCAAAAAAAAAAGGGGGTGGGGGAGAGAGAATATTCCACAAGATTCCAGAGAGGGAAAATCTAGGACACATCGAAAGGATTAGAAATCCAAATACCTTTGGACTTTTCAACATAAATACCAAAAGATAAAAGACATTAGAGCAACTGACATCTTTAATTTGATACCCACCCAAAGTATCATTGAGATGGGTAGGTAGAACCAAGATATTTCCATGGTTTCAAAAAACTACCTCGCAAGCACCCTTTTTCAGAAGCTACTAAAAGATGTGATATACAAAACTGAAGCAGTAAACCAAGAAAGAAAAGGAAAACAGAAACAAGAGATTCCATATAGGAGAGAGATAAAAGAAATCTTCAGAATGATGTATTGGAAACCCCAGGACGACAGCTAAACCAGGCAAAGAAGGCTATCAGTTCAAAAAGGAGCATGTTAGAAGGGTTGAGGAGAAACATCTCTAAGAAGATAAAAATCAAGAGTACTTAATATGTTTGAATGTCTTGAAACAAGAGTTAAGCAAGGGAAAAATAATTTAGATGTTGAATTAAGGATAAGTAAGGATAGAAAAAGCAACAAATTAAAGAAAAAGGAAAAAATAGAAATAATTGTTAACTCCAGGGAAAACAAAAAGTTCTATGATAGGAAAAGAGATCATAGAAGAGTACATGGCTCAACTGTAAACAGTGTTCTGTATAGTCATACAAGTAATATAAAATTACTATATAACTATACTGGGAAAATGGGGAATGGGAAGAATTTGGGGGTGGGACAGGGATAGGGCTCAGAAAGAGAACAAAGAGAATAAATCAAAAACTAGCACTACCAGGATGTTACACAGAAATATGGAGGGAAATTCCAAAAGAATGAGCTAAAATTGCTATACATGGTTGCCTCTGGGGAAAGAAATGAAGATGATTATTTTTTTATCATAGCCTTTATAAATTATAGAACTACTTTATACATTTATACACACACGCGCGCGCACACACACACCCAGAATCCAATCTCTTATCCACTAAACTTGCATTTTTCAAATTATAAATTTGTGACCTATTAGTGGGCTGTGAAATTAGATCAGTAAGTCACAACCATCATTTCTAAAATGAATGAAAACAGAAGGGGACAGAAAATAACAGACATACACATAGTACATATTTTCTTGAACCTTCAAACATATATACACACAGAGTTCAAAATGTAAAATATATTTTTAACTGTGGACTATGAACAAAAAAAATAACTTCAAAATCATTACTCTAGACTGCATTATAATTATTTTTTAGTCTTGTTTTTAGATTTCGACCTACCTTTATTTTAAAACAAAGAACTATGTTGACAACTAATAAAATATTCCATTATAATGCTCTTTAAATTCCCATTAATATCACGCATGAAGAACGTTCACTCCTGTAATAGTGAAACCTAAATATGTTTTGCTTTCTTATAATCGACTCTATAATATTTGAGCCAAAGAATAACAAAACATAAAAAGAATTCAAAGACATCCAAATAATTTTATAATGTGGAATATTATGCTTCTTGGGTGATTTTTTTAAATTTTGTACGACTTTCACTGATACTTAAATTTCTGGTTTACAGAGACACGTGAGCAAAAACACTGTCATTCTGGAATGACAGAGGAAAACAGTATGGAAACAAAAACTTGCAACATATAATGCATAAACTAGAAAATATATATATAGTTAACCAAGACGGAGCTTTTTTCCGCTGACCTTCCTCATACACTTTACAAAGTGTGGTGGACACCTTGAAGTATGGAAAATATGGGCAAGAAGTTAAAACTTTAATGCTATCTTACTAAAAGTCCAAATTTAGCCCAATTTTTCTTTTAACTGAGCCAGGTTATATATGCACATTTTTTGTGGATGCTTACCCTACAATTTACTTCTATAAAATAATCAAGAACAAAAACTTTTGTAGAAAGCACATTCCATTATCCTCTTTTTGGTGTAAAGCTTCACTTCCCAATAGTTATAAAGATCAGATTTATAAGCTGCTCGTCTATTTTTTAAAACCACCACTACCGTCCACACTGGATGTAAAAAGAAAGCGAATAAGTCTTAACATACTGGTTTACAGAAAGAAGAAATATTTGTCGAAATATACATAAATAATATATAAGTGTGTGTATATGAAAATATGCATGAATGACCATGGTTACCTTTTTTTGGAGAAGTGAGGAAATGGGGAAGGAATAGGAGGTAACAGCAGGGTGAGAGAAAGATTTTTCACCATAAATCTGTTTACACTCTGATTTTTTTAACTATTACCCATTTTAGCAAATTAAGAAATCTCATTCTATTTGCCCTCCTAAACTGCCTTGCTTCTGCATCCTACTCCGCATCCTGTTGGCATGTGCACCTGTGCATGCATGCACATTCTCACACACACACACACACAAACACACACACCCAGAAATAATTTGCGGCAGGTATGCTTTCACTTTGACAAAAAGGTCTTGCTCCCACTCTTGCAAAAGTGAACCTACACTCTTAGCACCCACATGACCAGCACAAATGTTACCTTCCTTTGCAGGTTTCCTGGACCCTGGGTCATTTCCACAGCCCTTCCTCAATGCTCCATCACACTGGGAACCTAAACACTACAGACATTTGCTGAGCGCCTGCTTTGAGCCAGGTGATGCTCAGGGGCATGGGACACAAAGGTAAGCAGGACAAGATACCTGCCTTCGCTGAGGTCACAGCCTCGAAGAGGAAACAGAAAGGAAGGAAGGAATTTCCAAATAATATGGCACATGTAAAAGCAAAAGTATAATCTACACAATCTACCGCATTCTGTTTTAACTATTTTTTCCTCCCTCTTCCCACATCCCTCAAAGGTAAGAGCCTGTGACACAGGCCCAGAGCTACTGGGCCTGTAGTTATCTTTGGATCTTCTGTGCCACTTATGGTGCCCGCCTGATCTCAAGGTCATACATGTCTCCTGCATAATAATGCAAGGGTGTTTCAAGAAACAAATTCATATATGTCTTAATGTTACAGAACAGTGATGGTATACAAGTCAACTATTAATCTGGACTTCTGCAGTATATTATAATCTTAAAATTTCAGGACCAAAACAAACATCTTTAACCTCAAAAGCCCTGTGATCTTTTAATCCTCACCATGTCGTCTTGGCTTTGATTTTATAAAAGGGGAAAATTATGAAAGCTAAGCCTGTCTATTTCTTTTCCTGGAAATAAATGCACTCTCACTTGTTTTTACTGGTAGGACTGAAAATTTTCACCCAATAATTTAAAATTTCTATTTCTGAGTAACGCTAACAATTTCCATAATTTTCAGAAAAATTGTATTTCTCAATTTGATGTACGTTTGCCAATATTAATTTAAGGACTTCTTATACTTCAAACCTTGGACTTCTAGGTAAGAAAAATAATATTCTTGCCTTTTCCAGAGCACTATCTCAAAACAAATGATAGAAATGACTTGCAAACATAACATGAAGTTCTGTCACAATTAATCAACCCAGAACCCAAGGGAGAAATTGTTTCTATTTTTAAATGCACTGCTGCTTTAAGGGAAAACCTGGTAGAGAAATATGAAGCCAAGCTGTACAATGAAAATCAAAATGCATTTGGTGTCTCCATCCTTGCAATACAGTAATGCTAATCTACAAGCAGCACTGTTGTGCTGACCCTTCTCGGTCTATAAACCAAATGATGGGTATCCAGGCAGAACTCCATAGAAAGGGCTCATCTACCACTCAAAGAACCAGATCTGTCAAGAGGACAGAACAAGAGAACACCCATTTTTCAATGCTATTCTTGTAGTTTCAAAGAAGAGGCTATTCCAATACACAAGCAGATGGATAAATCCCCACATCATCCTACAAATCTTTAGTTAAAAGATCCTGATTAGTAACTGCTGATTATTTATTATGTCTAACAAACTGTCTACCGTTATAATTTATATACAAACTCCACAAAATTAAATCTGTTTCTCCCCACAAATGACAAAACTTCATTTCATTAAATAGTAGCTAAAAGTAGCTTTCCTTATGGTTAAGAGTGACAAGGAGCAGGTGTCAAATCAGCAAGGAAAATAAAAGCAGCAGCTACGTAACAGGAGTTAGAATATTCTACCTGTTTCCCAGACTGCTTTGAAGAATCTGACCCAGCAGAATTTTTTTTCTGAAACAATATAAAAATATCCAGTTGGGGGTGGGGGGAAGGAGTTGGTGATCGAATTAGTAAAGTAAAATAGTTTACTTGCTATCGCCATGAAATATACAATTGCCCTGCTATACATGTATCTAAAATACTATAAATATTTAAAATGTATCTAAAAATATTATCCAAGGATATATTCATTATTGAAAAGTATTTAACACAACATTTTAACTTAGCTATTTACCATCACCATAAAAATTTGCTCTAAATACCAAAATGTTTGCAAACAGAATAAAAATGCTACTCTCAACATGAAAAGCAAAAAATTCCCCAATCTTATCTAAGTGTAATTTCTTCTCCAAAATTTGGCAAAGCTGTGCCTGAACCGGCCGCATGATTATAGAACAGAGGCAGTTGCTTCTTTTAGCGATAAAGTAACAAATCCTACCTCAGAGTTTCCAGCGGAAATCTCTTGAGAGCAAAAATCACTAAATTGTAGTGCATCAATCAACAGGTGACTTTCGGAAACACAAACTCATACTCATGTCCTAGAGAAATTAATTTTGACAAATATCCCGTTTTTTCTTTCCTATTTTTACAAGCTACGGCACTGCTGTATTGAATGAAGTCTGTTTTTTTTCCCCCTCATGGGCTTACCAGAAAAATGCCAAATATTCAAATTATTTTGGGGCATTTTCCCATACTGCTGAGTGGAACAGAGCAGAATTAATAAGGATCCAACAGTTACAACTTTTCAAATGCAAATATGTTGCCATCTAGTAAATGCAACCCCCTTTTATACATCCCCCCAGTGTCTACACAGCTCGGACACTACTTTTTGTTTCCTTGAAAACCAAAATTCCCGCAATACATTCAGGCATTATCTCAACCCAGCACCACCACCATCACCAACAACAACAAAAAAGATTTTAAATGGCCCAGGCCTGAGCCTACATCGTACAAAAACTGTTTTTGCTTTATTGCGGGGTCTCCCTTCATTTCACATACGAACTCCCTAAACAAGCCTGCCAAACGAAGCAAACACTGCTGTGATAGAAAAAAACCTGAGGCACTGGGTTCCACAGAGAACAAGGCCTTGCGGTGGTCACTTGCCCCCTCAGGCCTCCGTTTTCTTATCTGTAAAATGTGGCCACTGGACTAATCACCCCTAGGGTCCCATCCAGCCCCTCTCCGTCTGGGTGCCTAGAGGCCGACCGGGGACACAACTGACTAGTGCTAATCTCTGGCCAGGGTGCCCAGCCCGAAGCCGCGCTATAGCGGAGGGGACGTGAGAGGGGGGAGCAGGGGTAGGAGAAGAACTTGGACTTGCAACAGCTTCAGACAGGAGCCTGCAACAAACTTGAAGCCGTCCTCCTAACAATAGAAGAGAGCACTCCCGTTTTCCTGGCTCAAACTTGCAGACTGCGGGGTCGGATCCTCCTCCCGCCCTCTCCGCGCCCGCGTTACCTTTCTCCCTGTTTGGTGTTAGAAGGAGGAGGGTGCAGGACCGTTTGATTCCCTTCCATCTCCACCACGCATTTGGTGTTCAGTTCCAGTTCTGAAAGCACAGAGGGACGCGAACGTTGCAAAGTGGAGCATCCCGGCCGCACGGGGTCTCCGGGGAGGCGGCCGAGCCCGAGCCGGACCCCGGCGCCGCCTCCGCCCGGCTCTGCGGCCTCGGCTGCGCGCTCGCCGCCCAGCCCCGCGGCCCCGCAGTTTCCAAAGTTGCCCCCGCCCTCGGCCCGACCCCGGACAGAAACGAGCGGAAAGCTCCTCACCTCGTCGGTTCATGGGCCGGACGCGGACGGCAACTTTTACCTTGGTATCCGACATGTTGACGGCGCCCGCTCGGCCCGAGGCGGCGCCTCACGCGAAGCGCCGCCGCCGCTGCCGCCGCCGCCGCCGCCGCGCCCCCCGAGCGCGGCCGCCGCCGCCGCTCCGCCGTGAGCTCCGTGAGGCAGCGCCGAGGCGCGCGGGCCATCCCGGGGGAGCGCGACGCGGGGCACGGCCGCGGCCCGGGGAGGGGCGGGCGCGGGGCGGGGCGCGGCGGGCGGGGAGGAGGCCGCGCGCGGGCCCAGGCGCCGCTCTAGCCGCGCGGGCGCAGCCGGGCGCACTGAGCCGCGGCCCCTCGCGGCCGCGCCGGGCCCGGCCGCAGCGCCATCTTCCGCGCCCCGCCCGCCACGGCCCCGCGGCTCTCGGAGGCCCGACTTGGCCGCGCGCGGCGCCCCGCGGAGAGCGGCGGGGGCCTGGCCGCGAACGGGGCTCGGGGGCCGGGGCGGGACGCCGGGTGTCCCCGGGCGCGCTCCCGGGCCTGCACCGGCGCCTGCGGGGGGTCGCACGGGGACCGCCGTGCACCCGAGGCACCTTCTGGGGCCGCTGTCACCGCAGACCCCGAGCCCGGGGCGTGCCGGGTGGGCAGGCCTTACCCACGGACCCAAACGCGCCTCGACCCAAGTGCCCGCACGCCGCCCGCTCCGCCTGCCTCGCGCGGTGTTTTAAGATCTTTGTGGGGAACCGAAGCTAGAAATTAATCAGTGCATCTGCCACCGAACGAATATGAGTGTGTAAATAGTGCTCTCGCTTCCTTTCCCTTCTCTTCCCTTCCTCTCGTCGTGGGAGGGATGACAAGCGGGCTGGAGGGTCATTAACTCTTACATAAGAATTTTAACGGCAGTGAATTCTGCCGTCCTGCCAAATGCAGACCTCGCTGCCAGGGCGAAACTGGGTGAATCTGATTTATTCTGTTTGGTTCAACAAGGGCTGTGGGGCGCTGTGTGCCAGGTACTTCGGAGCACACAGGACTCTAAAATCCAGAGTTTAGATCTAGGGAAATCTTTATAGATTTTGCTTAGATGTGGAAATTTAATTATAAGTTCACTGAAACTTGTATTGGGGGCCTACTGTGTGTGGCATGCTGTAGAGGATACATACAAACATGAATAAAGTTATGCATCCTGTGCTCCAGATGCACACACTATGGTAGGAAAACAACACAGTCAAATATAATGCCAGTCTGTGCAGGAGGTACGAGAGAGGTTCAGTTCTGTCTCCAACAGGTGCCAGTTAGGGACTTGAAGCAATTCTCTATTGATGCTACTCCTCCTCCTCCCCCGTCCCCCTCCTGTTCCAGTCCACCTCTGAAAGGCCTGTGGCATCATTCTTTCTCCATTCCTACCACGGAAAAGCTGGCTTGGTCCACCCATTTATCTATTCGGCAAGTGTGTACTGAGCATCTACTATGCGACAACTATGTGACAAACACTGTTCTAGATTCTTGGGATATTTTGCTGAACAAAAGGGGCAAAGTTAACAGCCCCCTGGGGTTAATCTAATTTTGCGCCTGTGTCCTCATCTTTGGGTTACTGTGACATAATCTTTACTGAACCTCCTAACTACCTCCTATAATCGTTCCGATATCCAGCTTCCAGAATGATTTTTCATGTGTAATATTTTATTATTTGATTATGCATGTTATTCCATTGTTCAGAAAATCCTCCTGGTAATCTGGCCTCCCCTGTTCCTGAAATTCTTCACTTCATGCAGAGCCTTTTCACAAGTAAGATTCCATCCCTACATTAAGCCATTGTTCTGTTTCCACCAATGTGAATTATAGAGGGTTGAATTGTGTCTCTCAAGAGATCCCTTCAGTTCCTAACCCTCCTAACCTGTGAATATGACCTTATTTGGAAATAAGGTCTTTGCAGGTTTAATCAAGTTTAAGTGAGGTCATACTGGGTTAGGATGAGTATCTTTATAAGAGAAAGAAAAGGGAGATTTGAACCCACACAGACAAGGAAGAAGGCCGTGCGAAGCTGGAGGTAGAGATTAGAGTGATGCAGCTACAAGCCAAGCAAGGCTAAGAATCTCCAGGAGCTCTGGGAAGCTTGAAAGAGGCAAGGAAGGATCCTTCCCTAGAACCTTCAGGGAGAACATAGCCCCACGCCTCCCCCGCCCCCCCCCCCCCCCACGCACACAAGATTTTGGATTTCTAGCCTCCAGAACTGTGAGAGAATAAATTTCTGTAATACTGAACCATAGTTTGTGCTAATTTGTTATAGCAGTTCTAAAAAACTAAGACAGGAATTAATGTCTCTCTCTTCCCTGACCCTTCTTTTTTCATCTCTCCCTACCTTCATTCTCTGCCATATCATGAAAGCCTCGAATGTCTTACTAAGAAATTTCATCTTTATTCTAAAAGCAATGGGAACTGAGTGAAGGTTTTGGTTTTAGAGCCAGGGGCTGACATTCAGAGCGTTCTAAGGAAAGACTTCATAAAAAACCATCCCGAGGACTGTTGCAGACATTCAGATGAGAGGTGATAATGACATGAACAAAGTCAATGACAGTGCAAATGGAAAACAAGGAAAAGATGCAAGACTTAATGTGAAGATAAGAGTTGAACAACTTAATAACCAATGGCATTGAGAACTGAGGGAGCCAACAGGGTTGCAGGTGACTGGGAAAGTGTCTGGAAGGATTGTGGCCCATAACACCATAAATGGATGAGGAAAGGTGGGTCTTAAAGTGAGAGGGTCATAGTCATTGGGTATTGCTGGCTAAATAAACAGTTTCCACTGATTGTTCTTAGCTGAGTTATCCCCTCCTTCTGCTTTTCACTTTTCCCAGCCCTTTCCAACTTTGAAAGCCCAGATTAATCCTTACCTTTTCTAAGGAGGGTTTACCAAATGTTTCTCCTTCAAAATGGTTTTCGCATTAATGCATTTGGAATTATATCTTTTTAGAGTTGAAAAGTGCCTTTGGGATCTTCTGGACCCTGCTACGTCTCCCAAAGTGGTCATTCATCTGCTTAAATATGTCTGATGGCAGAGTGCTCACTGTTATGTGACTCTGTTCCAAGGTTCTACAGTTAGAGGAGACATCCACGAAAAATCAGATTTGCTTCCCTGTAATAGTCCCAAATGTCGATGCCGCCTAGAGCTTCACACTCCAAGCCAAACTCTTCTTAAATATGACAGCACTCTAGTTATTCGAAGATGGCTCTAATGTCCTTTTGAAGAGCTCTGTTCCTCAGAATATACTGTTCTGGTTACTGCTGTCGTATAACATATCCTCCCAAAACTTAGCAGCTTAAAACAATTTGAGGGCTTATCTGGGCAGTTCTAGCTCTGTTTCTATCATGAGGCTGCAGTGAGATGGTAGCGGGAGCTGGAACCATAGGGGGCTGGAATATCTGGAGCAAGCCAGGCATTTCTCTTTCTGTATGTAAGTTCCAGGTTTCTCCACATGGTCTTTCTCCAAAGGTAGGCTTGGGGCCACTCACATTATGGTGACTACATTCCAAGAGTAAGCATGTCAAGAGTACCATAGCAAACTATCATCTTTTATGACTATAGAGGTCCTGTAATGTCACTTCTGCCATAGCCGCATGAGCTCTCCGAAGTCCAAGGGACTGTATGTAGTCCCGTGATCTCAATGGGGGAATATCAAAGTTAATATTTTATCTTATATGGGGTGGGAGATATTTGTTACAGCCATTTTTGGAAAGTACAATCTGCCACATAATGCATTCTCTCAACTGTCCTAGCCATCCTCTTCTGAAAGTGTGTCATAATAAAGTAAGGCTTAAGAATCAGATGGGCTGAGTCTGAATCTTGTCACACTTATGTGTAGCTGGAACAAGCAGGTTAACTTCCCTGGTCTTCAATCAGTGCAGGAGTAAATGTGGAATCTGAACTCAAACTGCATAGGATGTAGTAACTTCTTTTTGAGTAAATGCCTGTTATGCAATGTTCCACTTCTTCTGAACTGCTGTTCCCTCTCTCCCTACACCCCAGCCCTGGCTCCTAGGCTTCAGCTGCCATGTTTATACGAATAGCCCCACCTGCCTGTTTTAGTTCATTGGACCCTGAAGGCTATTCCTGCCACATGCTGAACCTCTTAGCTTCTTCCCCCTGGAAACCCGGGCTTGGGATTCAGAGGATGTGACCCTTGGAATCAGACTGTCTGATTTGAATCCCGAGCCTCCCCTTTCTGAGCTAGATAATCTGTATTAACTCTTCTGGGCCTCAATTTTCTTATTTGTAAAATGGGATGATGGGGATTGTTGTTAATAAAAGTACCTGCTTCATAGGCTTGTGATGAGGACAAAATGAGCTGATACTTAAGAAATTCTCATCACAGCATTGTGAATGGGGTCTGGCACCTCCAACAGTCAACCTGAGGGCTGTGGAATGACTGTATGTTTCATAGTCACAGGAAGGTGAAATAATCATGAAACAGTTGCACAGGAAACAGGAAAGAGAGAACTGGTTTCTGAAAACCTTCCAGGTTCTGGTCTATCAAGACTGAGCTGCGTTCCTGATCCTAGATTCTACAGTGGGGATAGAACTAACCTGGGAAAAGTGCTAGTGTGACTGAGAAGACAAGAAGATGTTCAATGAACAGTAGCTATTATGTTTCGTCAGCACAGAGAATGTCAAATCACACAAAATATTGCTGACATCACCCTCCACCAATGAGTCCCTTCCAATAGGGAGTATTTCGAGTTGGGTACCTAGATGACAAACATGAAGAATGAAAGGCAGCATAGTGCAAGGAGCCAAAGCATGTACCTTGGAGTCACACACCCTGCGTTCAAATTCTAGCTCTGCTACTTGCAGGCTGCACGACATCGTTTAAGTCACTTATCTGATATCTACTTTTACTTCCTGACCTCTAAAATGGTGCTAATGATGGTAATTATTTGGCTATACCAGGCACACTTAGACCAGAATCTGACACATGTTAAGGGTAAAGTAAGTATCGGGTGTCGGTATTGTTGATATCATTATCATCACTATCACTGTTATTTATTGATCCAGGACTCTCTTCAGTGAGCCTAGATTTTTCAACATTATTCAGTAGATATGACCCTACTGTATTCCTTAAATGTCTGAGGTATCGCACAGTATGAAATGAAGAGTATAGTATCCTTAATATAATTCGTAAAGGAAAAGCCCACAATATCCCAAGGCCATCAGCATTCTCAGCCCCTACAAAGTGCAATTACCCAATTAAGGCCACAAAGGGACCCAGTTGTCCTGTCATAATTGGCTCTTCAAGCCAGTTTGCTGGGAAAAGATGGGATGAGGGCCTTCCCAGAGTCATTGCCTAGAGAGAAGTTCCCAAAGGGCTCTAGGGGAGGTTGTGGGAACCCCAACATCAGAAATTTGGCAAGTAGAAATCCAAGTGGTCATCCAAGAAAGAGTTGTAGACTGTAGACCAGGGGTTTTAACTGGGTGGACTTCTTAAGAAGAATCTGGAACTTTCTAAATTCACCCATACTTGGTTCGTTGTTTTGTTTTTGTTTTTGTTTTTTCCTTATTCCTGCCTATTTAATTGAAGTAAGCAGTAAAAAAGGCTAATAAAAGGATGTGTGTGCTTTTCTTGAGCTACAGCAAGCAAAGTTCTGGGAGCTAGACAGTGTCCCACTCCAGAGGCAGAGGAGAAACAAGCTCAGGGTGCAGCAAGGCAGCTTGTTGAGGTTGTGGGCCTGCTACATAGAAGCAAAAGCTCATCAGAGAGTTGTCCTGGCCTGAGAAGAGCTCTGGCTGAGCTATGGAAAGGCTTGGAGTAGTCGAAGCTCCCTGACAGCACAGCCTGCCCCAGACATTCTTTTCAACCATCTCTACAATCTCCAAAGATCAGCTTAAGCAGCTAATTCAGCTGCTGTGCTCACTAGTCACTAGACATGCCCCAGTCTATACACTCTACGAATACTCTTTTTGTTAGGAAAGAATGTCGATAGGGCTTTATTTTAGAAACTAGAAATGCCATGGGTTCTGAAGAATGGGCACATACGTGATAACAAACTTCCCAGGGGCACAGGAATCATCTAATTTCTATAAGACAAAGTTCCAGAGCTATTTCAGTGGGAAGGGGACTGCTAGGCTGATGTAAAAACCACTAATGGCTTAAGTCTACAGAGGATCAAAGAGTAATGATGGAGCAGGCGAATACTTAAATAAGAGGCTTTCCATAAATCTACTTTAACGACTGTATCCATCAGCCTAGGCTAAATTACAGCATGGTGACTAACAACCTCCGAATCTCGATGGCTTATAAAAACAAGGCTTCATGTCTCACTCACATGACTTGTTCATCACAAACTGGTTGTCCATCACAGCTCTGCTCCTATCATTTTCATTCTGAGTCCCAGGCTGATGAAACAGCCCTTACCTGGGACAAAGCCAGATTTATGGCAGAAGGAAAAAAGAAGGTAGCAGACCATACAATGTCTCTTCAAGCTTTAGCTCAGAAATGACATATATCGCTTCTCAAATTTCATAGGACAAAGCAAGTCACATGATCAAGCCTAGCATCAATGCAGAATTTGACACATGATAAGGGTAAAGTAAAAGTAATTCTTCCCCAAAGAGGGTGTGATGTTGTCATAAATAAGAAAGATATATTCCGGTGTCCATCCATGGTTCCCGGCTCATAGCTCCTGGAACTCTTATAATTATCTAAGTGATTGGAGCATAAGAGCATCTTTTGTTAAAATATTTAGTTTTTGTCCTTCATTCCTGAAATAGCTCCAGAACAAGGTGATTGTTGGAAAGCTCCTAGATAACTACAGGACAGGAGCTAGTTGCCAGGGAAACCAACCATGTGATTAGAGGACTGGAACTTTCAGCCCCATTGCCCACCACCCTTACCTCAAGAGGCTGGAGGTTGAATCAATCGCCAGTAGCCAATGACTTAATCAGTCATGCCTACACAATAAAAACTCCATTAAAAAAATGTTTTTAAGGATTGGGTTTGGGGAGCTTCCAGGTTGGTGAACTCGTGGAGGTACTGGGAAGGGGTGTGACTGGAGAGGGCATGGAAGCTTCGCATATCTTTCCTTATGCATATCCTTTCATAAATCAACCAGAGATCTAGTAAGTAAATGTTTTCCTGAGTTCTAGCAAATTATAATACGGAGGACTGGGGCAGGAGAGCATACAGTGACAACCTTGACTTGTAATTGGTGTCTGAAGTGGGGGAGGGGGCAGTTCTGCAGGACTAAACCCCTTACCTGTGGGATCTAAAGCTAACTCCAGGTGGAGTATATCGGAATTGAATTGAATTGTAGGACATCCAGTTGGTGCTCCCCCAAAATTGGAGGACTGCTTGGTGAGGGGAAACCCCCTATACATTTGGAGTATAGAAGTACTCAATGAGTAGTGAGTAGACATCTACCATAATAACACATATTTTACAATAGTTAGTAGTAGCAAACATTTATCAAACATTTATTACCTACCAAGCACATTTCTATTATTTAATCCTCACAGTAAACCTATGAGGCACACATAATTATTATCCTTCATTATACTGCTCAATAAAAAATAAAGAGAAATTTAGGTAACTTGTTCAAGGTCACATATTTGGGATGTGGTGACCTTGGGATTTGAACGCACAGACAAATTGGAGCATACATTTGAGTGGTTTCCTGAAGTGTGACAACGGATTTGCTCTGACTCATCTATGTTTTTCTGGCACAAAAAGTAAGCAGTATAAATAATAGTCTGTTACTATTATGCCTTACAGTTTAATGCAAAATGTAACTTCCACAGAATACCATGGGAGATAAAAGAGAAAATGATTCTTTTTATGACAGTGATCTAGGATGCAGGGGGCAGTATTTGTAGAGAACATCGGGCTCATAGTGGCATAGAAGGAAAGGTTGATGTTGGTGTCAGCCCAACCGTGGTTTATTTTCTACCTCTGTAACTTAGTTGATGTGTTTACTTTGGATATTCAAGCTTCAGGTCCTTTGTATGGAAAGTGGGTATGGAAATACAGGGTTGTTTTGAGAATTACATGAGATAATGTATATAGAATGCCTGGATTGGTGACTGCCACATCCATAAGAGATATTCAGCAAATGGTAGTTACTGCTGCTACCATTGTTACTGAAGAAATGATAGAAATTTGATATGAATATTTATGAAAGTGCAGTCTATGTGGAGGGATCAGTGGGACCAGCATGGAGGCAATAAAGAACAACGAAATGTTGTGCTTTAGGAAGCTAATCGGGCAAAGTGTACGGAAAGGGGTGGCCCCAGGAGAAATCGGACACTGGAAATGATCTGTAAATGGATTGTCCAAGCTAGAATTGAAGAACACCTGAAGTGGAGGTTGAGCAGGGAAAATGGTGAGGAAGAGAAGATTGGGGAGACATCACAGGATGGAAGTCTCTGTCTACATCAAAAGTGGGTAGAGCCCACTTGTTCTGTCTTCTTCTAAGCAGGACCAATGGCTGATCTAAACAGGGTGCAACATGCCCAATGTACAGACCCATAAACCACCCTCATGAGTACAATGACTTAGCCAGGGGGTCCCAAACCTGGTTGTCCATTCTTTGGAGCCCACTGAAGTAGAGACTCCTGAGTCTTCTCTCGAACAGATACAGGAGATCTAGGCTGGGCTGATTCTGGAATAGCCCTTTCCTGGACTGGCATTTAGGAATAGCTTGCTGAGGCCACCTAATCACACCGCCTACAGTCCACAATGTGAGGGCAGAGGGACTATCCTTGGCTGTTGTATAGTCTTAGTTCTTGAGTATTAGCTCATGGAATGATTTGCAACTAGCAAAAACCAAAATAAAACAAGGCAAGAAGAAGCCCAAAATGAAAGATAAGCAGGTTTTTTTTAAGGAACATACCCAGCTATGAAGACTGCAAGTTGTGCGAGTAAGTATAGGGAAACCAGAGCACATTTGTTTCAGTTCTACAGAGATCACTGATAGGAAGTGGAAAAGCTCCCACATTCATCTACTAATGAATCTATTTGTTTATCAGTTGTTTATTGAGCAGTTCACACATGAGGTACTCTGGAAATTGCTGGGGATTTAGAAACAGATATTGTCTCTTCCCTCAAGGGGTTCCTGGGCAAAGGGAGAACAGGTACATGCTATCTAAAGTGTGCCACACTCCCACGGTTGTGTGAACCAATTTGGTGGGAAGCCGCAATTTCCATCTTGAGGAAGACTTCACACTGGAGAGAATGTTTGTGCTGGATCCTAATGGCTCAAGGGTAGTTGACAAGCAGGGAAAGAGAATATCTTAATCAGGAATGACTGAGTTGCAAGAAACAGATGGATTCAAGCTGATGGAAGCAAAGTGAAGTTTGTTGGAAGAACACATTTCTTTGGGGAAGGTAAGTACCATAGGTACTTACGAAGGGTGGTAGCCAGAATCTGGAAAGCTGATAATTCAAATTACTGCCTTGTTTCCTTTTAGCCCTGTGGTCTTTCATCTCTCTCTGCATGTTTAACTCACTGTTCTCTATCTCTATATGAGTTTTGTACACATAATGAAAAATGGCCAACTTCAACACCTTTGTGTGTGGCCTTGTTCCACTTCCCAGTAGCAGCTAACCAAAGAGAGCAGCAAGTGATACCTTGTCTTTTAGGTAACCTTAGGTCCATTTAAAGTCAGAATGTATGTGTGCGTGCGTGCGCATGTGTGTGTGTGCGTGTGTGTGTGTGTGTGTGTGTGTGTTGAAGGGAGCGGAGTAGTAGTGATAGAGACAGAGGAACTGAAAGTGTTAACACACTGAAGAAAAAGCTGAGTCAACTGGACAGAAGAGATGAGTGTGCAGGGGAGAGCGGGTGGCCAGCAAAGTGGAAGAGGAAGATGAGGACTAGAGTCATAAAATGAAGGGATATGGGGTCAAGGGCCCTGAGGAGAAAGGGAGGTTGTGGATGAAACTTGGATTTCTTTAGGCCATGTGTGTGCTGAGTGTGGTAGTTAACCTCCCCATTCCCATCACACTTATTTCGCTGCTGTGGTTCCACCAAAAAGGGTATTTTTTTTAATCTGGCAGAAAATAGATTATATCTCCATATCACCTTTATGCATGAAATCATCCAGTCAGATTCCTTTCCCTATGATAACTGCCTACTATTTCCTTTATAGATGTTAACCACATCTAATCATTCACAGGAAGCAGTCTACATAGGAAGGACGAGCTCCTGGGACAGGTGTGGAGGGGATCCAGTCAGAGCTGTTCTACGCCTTCTGTACACTCTACAAATGTTGGTTGTCAGAGGCGGGAGCAAAAAGGGAGGAAGTATGTGGGTATGGTGAAGAAGCATAGTTAATGACACATAAAGAAACGGTCTGGAAAATATGGGAGTGGTGGATGGAGAGCCTCTTAAACTGCCTTGTCACTTATGGGTCATAAACAAAATGTTCTGTCCCAGAAATAGGAGGTCTCAGCACAGTCACTCAATGAGATGGAAAGAGGATGAAGGGCTCAAGAGAAAGTCTGGGGTTGAAAGGCCTGCCTTTGGTGCTGTACTCATCTTCATTTTCCATGGGTTACTTTGGATACTCTAGTGCTCTAACCCCTTTCTCTCTGCAAGGACTTTTGCCTGTTTCTTGGCTTGTGGCCTGTATATTCTAGAGTGCCCTCACAAATCAAATATCAGAAAGTGTGTCTATCCTTTTCTCCCTCCTATCCTACTCCTCAGGGGCAACTGCTTTTTCCCGCCCCCCCCCTACCCCCCGCTTTAATTCCCCACCCCACCCTTCCACCCCTGACCTACTGATGTCGCAATCTCCCCTCAAGAACTGGATCTCTGAAGGCAAAGCATCTCCCCCCACGTGCTCACAGCAAGCACCCGGGGCCCGGTGAACCCAGAGCCTATTGTACCCAGGGTATGGTCCATGGCTCCACCTGGGGCACAAACCCAGGACCTTCTGCGTGCAAAGCAAATATGCTAACCACTACACTATGGAGCCACCCCAGGGGGGCAACCACTTTTATATGTACATACGTACTAGCTGTGTGATCTTGGGCAAATTACATAACTTCCCTATGCCTCAGATTCCTTACCTACGAAATGTCACTAATAATAGAACTACTTCATAGGATTAATGTCAAAATTAAATGAAGTAATTCATGTAAAGTCTTCACATAGTAATTCAGTAAATGTTAGCTATCATTAACACAGTTCATTATAATCCATTGGTTTGACTGTCTGTCTCCCTCCTGGACTGTGATCTCCTTAAGAAATTTGTAAAGTGATGGGCATATCGAAGGAACTCAGCAAAAGGTAGCTATTCTTGTTGTTAGCATTGTTGAAGATGGTAGAAAACTTTCCTTGCTCATCTGAATATTACCAACCCATGACATGGAAACCAACACCTAGCATCTTCTCAGTGGGACCACCATTAAATGAATGGTCTCTGTTGTTTTCAAAATTGTCATCATAGAAGAAAATGCACTGATTACTGTAATGTTTCTAAATTTTTCCCTTCAGAGCCTGTAATGCACTCTTGTGAACATTCTCAATGATGGCAGGTCTTCATTCATTACCTAGTCCTGGGATTTTCAAGCTGGAGGAGATCTAAGAGATCATTTAATCCAATCACTTTGCTTTAGATCAATTGGCATCCGAGACAGGTGGCATGACTAAGGTCACACAGCCTGTCAGTTACAAAGCCTAGAAGATGGGCTTGATTTTCAAAAACAGCTAAAGTCATCTGTAGTTAGGTTTGGAGGTAAAATGAGTGAAAGAGCTGAAAAATATTGATTTGTTTAAAATTGTGCTAGGAGTGAAAATAAACTAGACTTCCTTGTCTCATGGGAGTGAAGGCAATTCCAAAAGAAGAGTCCCTAATATGCTGGGATGTTACCACTGAAATATGTGTGCTGGCTTTGAAGGGGAGTTTCAAAACCAGCTCCATCCCCTGCGTAACAGCTCTCGGGATGTTCCTCCCTGTCCAGGTCACAGATTTTTCATCATACACTTCCTTCCTGTGAGGTTACAGACCTGGAAAGACTAAGCATCTTACCTGCTCTCAGTTAGAGACATTGATTTAGGGCCTCTGTTTGGTGCTCTGCCCACTCCTTCTAACCTGATGCTTTAGAGAGTTTCATCAACCCAGATTCCTCCTCTGAAGGACAGAATGTAGAACATGTTACAAATGATTCTTTCCTTATTTCTCCCAAGGTTGGTACATAACTAGCCTGCTCTAGATGCCTAGGAGAGAAGTAAATTTAGTACACACAGTGAATGCCTTGGGACATTAGGGCTTACACTTCTTGCCCAGCCAAGTGAAGAAAGGCTTCAGTTGGCTGTCCCTGTAATTTCCAATCTGCAAAGTCTAGTGTCTTTGCTTCACACTACCAGAGATGCAGGTCCACCCTGTCCCCAACCTCTCTCTCCAACCCTCAGCCTCATTGGAATGTTCAGTCAGGACAATGCTCTTGTCAATGACAAGCATTGATATATTTGTTAAAAAACAAAACAACAGATTGTTTGTTTGTTTTAGTCAAGTTAATACCAAGGCAGACAACTACAGTAGTGAAAGTTCTAAGGGAAAGTGGCAAACTAATCTTGTTTGGAATCAGTTAACAGTAGCCGTTGTAAATTAAGTATTATTTTCCTCCTTGGGGAAGTGAAAAGACTCTGTTTCACTAGAAGGTTCAGAATAGCTCCTTTGAACTATGCTTCTTAACCTCCTAAGGGCCTCGTTGAACACTTCTATAGATCCCTACCCCACTGGTTGCCCTGTTTCCCAGGTCTGTAAGATGGAAGGAAAACAATAACCTACAAAATCTTTCTCCAAGGAGAGCGCCTTCATGGGAGCTCGTAGGAGTTTAGGTTTTCACAAAAAATGCTGGCTTAGGGCTGGTTTATTTCCCTGCTCAGTGGCTCCACTTTCTAGGTAGCCCCGCAGGTATAGCTTTGTAACTGTATGAAGCATTTCCTACAGATTTTGCCAGACAAGTGGAAAAATTATGGCTCTAAAAATGACTGTTCTCTTTTGAACAAGAAAATTCCACATTTTTGTGGAGAGAGTAATGTACTATAGTGGCAGCAGACAGATGTGTTTCCAAAAATAGACTGTAAGGCAATGCTTGTGAGGCTATTGAGAACCTCGCGGGTCATGTGAATGTGTTCTCCAGAATTGCTAAACTAAGTTCAGGCACCTATTGACCTTAAAAGGCTTTAGCGACATACAGATTTATTTCCTTCACAGTAGATGAAATCATTATTATAAAAGGTCAAATATCTTTACATATTTGAAGAAGAGAGAGAAGTAACAATAAATTTTCTTATAAGAGCTTTTAATACAAAACTTAACCAAACACAGTGTGTGGAGTGTTGGATCCTGATTTAAACAAACCAAACATAAGCAGATATTTTGGGGCCAGTGAGAGAAATTTGAATATGGATTGAGTATTAGATGGTAATTAAGGAATTACCTTAATTGTGAAGTAATAATAGTATTTTGGTTATATAATTAAATGTCATTTTTAAAAAGATGCATACTAAAGTAGTTAAAGGTAAGTATGATGTCTGAGATTTATTTTAAATACTTTATCAACTATTTATAACAGGGGATCCTAAAGGGGCTAAATGTGAATTATTAATATAGGTGATTAGTATGTTGGGATTTATTATAACATTCTCTCGATTTATAATATTTAAAAATATTTAAAATATTTAAAAATATTTCATAATGAAGTGTTTTAACAATAAAATAAATACAAATAAAAAATTTAAAAGAAAGACTTTAATACTACAAACAGGTCACTTCTCACAAAAGAAATATAGACATTTTGCAAATAGAAATAATAATGAACCAGAAATAGGTCATTTGCGAACCTAGTACAAAGCAAACTTAGTTTTTCAATGAACTTTGTCGATAATTCATGAACAGATACAATGATGATGTAGAACACAGGAGCTTAACCATGATAAAGAAATTAGAAGGTTAAAATAATATAAAATGTTTCATTTACATTCATTCCAAAATGTACTTTCAGAATTTAAAAAAGTGTGTTTTTTAATATATATTGATAATTTATAATAAAATTATTATCCATGTAAATGACTGTAATGTTAATACATTTAGTGTTCATTGATTTTTTTAAAATGTGAGTTAAATTCACAGATTCTTTACATTAGTGGAAAAGCAAAACAAATTGCATAAACCCCGCCAATCAGGAGCGAGGGGGTTTCTTTGTGTGTAATGCAGAAAAGGAGCTGCGTGTTACTGTGTAGATTCCCACATGTCTTAGGACACATTGCCTTAGTGAAAGATGCTTCCTCATGATCAACTTTACATCATCGGCCAGATTTCACATAGACTTGTTAATAGTGGGATTTCGACTTAAGTCACAGCCTTATTCTGACCACTGCTGGGATGAGGGCACATCTAAACTGTTTTCTGAAAGCCTACCAGGGCCAGTTTGGAGGACGTCGATTTGAAGGTATTGCTGAAGAGCCTCTTAGGACAGAACTCATCCTAAAAGAGAAGAAGAAACCAGACATAAAGCCTTAGTCATTGAAATGTGGTGAGGGTTCTAAAGAGAATAGAGTGAGCTAATTCTGTATAGTAGGGCATCCCAAAGATGAAACAGAGGATCCCCTTAAATTAGGATAATTTGAGGAGAGTTTGGGGACCTTTTATAGGATGAGGGGGACCTCAGAGACAATGCAGCAAAATGGGTTGGAACCGACAGAGATCTGCCATACAGAATCATGAGGGAAAGGAGTGGTTACTGTCAGCAAATGGAGGGAGTTGTGAGGAGGACACCCTGAGAAGAGCAGTGACTTTTAGCGTGAGGACGCAAACAGCCCAAGGTGACTGCATAGGGAAGGAGACAGGAATAAACACTCTCTCCCTGCAGGATCATCTGTCAGAAGGGGAGAGCCTGGCTGAGAAAGAGCAGGAAGCGAAGCATGGAGAGTGGGTGTGGGGCACATGGAGAGGTCTGCACACAACTCTTTCACTGTCCAATATCCGCAGAGCAGCCAGAGTAGTGTTTTTAAAATCTTTCTTAGTTTCATTCTTTTATTCAAACTCTTCCATAGCTCGTCCTCACACCTGGAAGCCTGTGGGGCCATCACTGCCTGGATGTTGCCTTCTCTCTGGTCTTGCCTCTGAGCACTGTTCCTGGGCATCTTCAGTTCACAGTTTTGCTGTTCCAGGACACACCAGGCTTTCTTGATTCAGGGCTTTCATCCTAGCCCCTGTCTGGAAGAGTCTTTGTATCGTTCATGTCACAGCTCAACAGCTACCTTGGAAATGCCATCCCTTACTACTCAATTTAAAATAGTTACCTTTCTTCAGGTACCTTCTGTCATCTTACCCTGGGTTTAGTGCTTCCATATTTCTGCATCCCTGTGGCCCATGACCTGGGTGCTGTGCTTTGAAATGTGGCCCTGCTCCAGCCTTGCCCTTTTTCCATAGAGCGAGAAGTGCACAAGGCCGAGGGTATGTGTCCCCCAAAAGCCCACACCTTAGGGTTCAATCTGGGAAGTGGAATCACATGCACACACACACACACACACACACACACACACACACATATATGGGAGGAAAGTAATTTGTCACAGAGATTAGACCTCATACAGTTGTTGGAGTGATTAAATTGTTGTCATGGTGTATGATGTTGAAGCTTGAAGTCTGCAGGGTGAACAATGAGGAAGGGAAGATGGTTATGAAGTGGGGAGGTCAAAAGTAAGCTGGAATCCACAGCATGAGCTGGAGCCCCATGAAAATGAATAGAAATCTGGGTCAGTTCTTGTTAACTCTGACCTTTGGAGTATGTGTGCTCCTTGTCACAGAGCCAAATACATACACACCAGACCCAGGAGACGGAGAAGCTGAAGGAGAACCCAGGGAAGAGCAGTCGCAGGCTGCTGCCATGTGGGCAGGAGGTGAGCCAGCATGTTCGCAACTGTGCATGTGACTTAAGAAATGGCTATTGCTTCCTCTCTGGCCACCAAATCTTCCACAAGAAACACAGGAATCCTGAGAAATAGAATTCAGCTCAGCCAATTTGATACATTAAAAGTCCACCACTTCTGTTCTTGACTGCCCTCCAGGCATCTCAAACCCCGAAATTCCCCAAATGCTTCCATGCTACCTCCATAATCTGTGTGGACCTCTTTCCTGGTTCCATCTTTCTTTGGGCCGCCCGTACTGCCCTGATGTATGACCAACGAATGGCCGTTTTCAGACATGTGAATGGAGTCTGAACATGTAGGCTGGTTCACGTATGTGTGTATAGGAGGCCACTCATCATTCAGCACAGAGTAGGAGGTGGCAAAAGAAAAGGAAAGGCCACAGGCCAGCCCTCTCCCGTTATTACATGTCTGAGTGAAATCCTGAAGAAACCAAGAATCCTGTATTTGAACATTGCAGACCATTAAGAAGACATATTTGTCAAGATTGTTGGATAAAACATGTTTCGTTTTTATATTGATTTATAAATTTTAAATATTTAGACTTTGTCAGGGGAGAGTGTATCAGTGTGTCAACAGCTGGGAGACTGACCCAGGCTAATTTATATGGAGTAAATATCCCCATATAAAGATGCATAGTATCCATTTTTTTGCTTATGTAGGATAACAATAGCATGTATCAAGTCAGAAAGAATTTTAAATTATTTTTAAATGTATATTTATTTTTTGAATTTGAATGATTCAAAACTCAAAAGAGAAAAATGATAATTAATAAAAAGTGTCCCTCCGATTTCCGTCCCCCAGTAGTCCCGTTCAGGGCAAGAAATGCTGCCTGTTTCTTATGTTCTCTTTCAGAGACGTTCTCTGCACACATAAACGAATTTGTACCTCTATCTCCACACTTTAAAATATTTAACCTAAATGTCAACATATTATTTGTACTCTTTTTCATCTTGTTTTTGTCACTTAATGTACCTTAAAGATTGTTTCATATCACCACATGAAGAAGAGCTTCCTTCTTCTTTGTTTATAGCTGCATTAGGTTGTCACCAATCTTTTGTTATTCCAAACAGTGCTGAAGTGAATACCCTTGAACATACACATATGTCTGTAGGAAAAAATTGTAGAAGTGGGATTTCTGGCTCAAATGGCTTGTACATTTAAAATTTGGGAGGTGTGCCAATTGCCTTCCATAGAGGATATATCAAGCTACACTCTTATCGGTGCTGTAGGAGAATGCCTGTTTCTCCTTCCTTTTGCTAACAAAGCATGGAAAATGGCCTTGAAAATGCACCACTCAGACTTCTTGCTGCAGAAAATGTAATTACTGCCGTGTTCTGAATCTACCACTGTGAATGCACGGAGGCCAGGCTTCCCACATGCTGCGCCCAGCTAGTGGCTGAGTGAAGCCAAGACACTAACAAAGGCCCAGTGCAAGATGTGGGATTCCTCTATAGGTGACTTCAGCTCGACCTTCCATCAGTCTGACCAAACTCTCTCAGAACTGTGCTGACACTGAGACTCCCCATATCTAACCCTCCTTTCTTCTTTCCCTTGTTCCTTCCCAGGGGTCAGATCAGCATCATGGTCTGAAGGCTCTCTCCACTTCCTCCATCTTCCCTCCCCTTGTTCCTTCCCAGAAATTTCTCCCAAACCATCTCTTGCATTTCTAATCCCATCTTGGTGCCTGCTTCTTAAGTTCTTAAAAAGAACTTAAGTTTTTCTTATTATGAGTGAAGTGGCATGTTTATATATTTAAGGAATATTTATATGTTTTTTTCCATGAGATATCTTGCCATCTCCTTACCCATTTTTCTATTGGGTTAATGGACTTTCTTACTGACCTATAGGCTCTTTATATATTTGAGGAAAATCAGACCTTTTAAATATGAATTGCAAAAATATTTTTTTATAGTTTATGTCTTCTGCTTTTATTTATAGTGTCTCCCCCCAACCCCTAAGCAAAAACTACTTTTTTTTTTTTTGGTCAAATTTGTTTTTCTATTTTTTCATAGCATCTGGATTTTATCTTAAATTTTGAAAGTTCTTTACTACTCGGAGAAGATTTTAAAATTTTTTCCATCAGTACTTATTTTTAACACTGAAATCTTTGATCCTTTCTGAATTTATTCTGGTATAACATATGAGGTAAGAATCCAAAATTAATTTTTTTCCAGATGGCTACCTGTGGTTCCAACCCAATTTATCAAATAATCTTTTTCTTACAAATTAGAAATGTCACCTTTATCACGTAATAAATTTTTATTTGCACTTGAGTCTTTTTCTCTATGCTTCATTTGATTCTACCGATCTTGGAAAGATGCTTTGGCCTGTATTTTATTAGTCTAGTATTCTAAAAAATAAACTGGCAGGTATCCAACTTTGGGGAGTATAACTGACCAAGGACCCTAGCTGCTGTGCCCTGAAATTCACTGAAGTGTGTATGCTGAGGCAGTGCTCCCCAAGGGCTGCTCCCAGTGGTAACTTAGGGAGCAGAGATGCTCAGGCAGGCTATTTTGGAAGAGGGAACTCCTCTCATAGCTGACTTTGACTTCTGGACTACCCAATGGCTTTGCTGAGCCTCCTTTTGTTCCACGGGCGGTCAAAGACACTTCTACTCACTGTCTTTCCCTCTCTCCTTTGTGCGGAGTCAGATGTGTATGATGGTCTAATGGTTCTCCCAGCTGTACTCAGCTTTCTTCCCATTTTCTCTCACTCAGGCATTTTTTTTTTCTACTATAATCCTCGTACTTTCAATTCCAATTTGACATCTGATTCTTGAAAGACCTGCATTAACACAAGCTTCCTGTTCTTACAGCCATAAGATATTTATTGGTGCTTTCCCTACATACCTGTTATAATGTTACTTGTATTTTAGATCCTCGGCTCTTGGCCACTGGCTTCACTCTCTGCACACTAGGAATCACTCTTTTTCTTGGTTGGCATCCTTTCTCCTAACTAGAGAGACACAGTCAGAGATCATTAAATGTATATGTCAGTTAGTTAGGACTTTCAGTCTTTAGAGCTCACATAGCAAAAATGAATGGAAGAGTCATCTTTAAAACAATTCATGTCTGGCCAATTACACAAAGAGATCATCAACCTGAGCTTCATTAGGGTGTACCCAAAAAACAGAGCTGCTCCCAGGGGCTGAGATCACACTTTTGTCTGTAGGTGAAGCAGTACTAATACATCATCTAGATCCACCCAATGATGAATAGACGCACCTCTGAATTTAGTTAAATATCACCTCTCCTGCCTTTTCTGAAGTTCAGTGTTTCCAATGCTGTGATTTAATTGCAAACATTCTTCCTCTTTCTATCTTCATGGATTCTGATATTCTGGAGAAACCAAGTGTTACTTGAAGACTAAAGCTCAATTATTAATCTTTTCTCAGAATTCCAGGAAAATGTTGTTTTCAAGCATGAAATTCTTCACAGAAGACCTGTTGACTTCCGGCCTGACCAAATCCTTTCATGTTGTGGCATGAATGATGTACAACTGCTTCGGAATGTCTCTGAGACATGACTCCTGTATGTGAATCTTCCCTTCGAGTCTCTTTGGGGCTTGATTAGTCATGCCCTTTTCATTGCCAATGAGGTGTTTGTGTGAAAAATAATTTTTCAATGGTTTACTTAACTGATCTGATTAACATTTAGTATTTGGGACCTAATGTGTCAGTTATAGACGTTTAGTCTCTCATTATTAAAAATGTCTGCCTCTTCTACTGTGCAAATGTACTTGAGCTACATATGAGTGGAGTTGATCTGAGAAAGGAATTAGAAAGGAAAATATTATACAATCTCTTATTTTTTAGAGATAGCCTGAATTTTTACCATATGACCTCACTAATTTGTATTAGGCTTGCCTCAAAAGTTCCTATCTGCTTATAGACCATCCCAGTTTGGTACTCCAGCTGAAATCATGTGCAACCTAACCACATTTCTTTTTTTCCAGGCCATTTATACTCCAATTTCAATGGGATATACTTCTCTTAAACTAAATTCTGTAGCAGGTCACTCTTGATAAAAGACTTGTTGAGTAAGCCAGTGCTGTCATGCCTGAGGCCTGCACCCTTCATTGGCATGAACTGTGATGAACCATTGCCATTTTAAAATGAACTTAAGTGTTAATGAAAAGGACCAACCCTCCTAAAACTGCCTTAGAACCTTGACAGTGTGCCATTTTATCGATTTTTAAATGTCACGAAGGACTCCTAATGAAAAAAATCTCCACCTATCCTCATACCACTTTGTGCATCTATTTTAGAACTGTGAAATCCATTCCAATCTGTATTGATATATGCATGTGGCTTTCACTTGGATCAGAGTGTATATAGAATGTGTCCTACCTCTTTTACTAATTTCAGTGTTACAACACAACCATCATATTTATTATTTTTAATAGCTACATAATATCTCATCATCCATGTGTAATTTACTGTACTAACATCTAGGTTTTTTCAGATCTTTGATTTCTAAATATTCTAGTAATGTCATTATAAACATCTCTATATGTAGCTTTGAAAAAAATGTATTTCCTTTGTGATAAATTCCCAGAAATATTATTAGTGATCCAAATAATATAAATATTATAATGACTTGATAGGTAGCCAAATAGCCCTCCAAAAAAGCATGATATAGATTTATAAGGCTACTAGTATAAATAACATGTAAGACATCTTTTAAAAAATAGTTGATTTATGTTGCTATCAAATATAAAGAAAAATATAATAAAGTGCCAATGAGCAGTTCACATTAACAAGACTTAAGAAGGAGCAACTCATAGGAAAGGCAAGAGACTTAGGCTGCTCTGTCTTAACTGAGGAGGCTCTGAAGGTGAGAATGTCATGTGTGAGGTATTGATCAGTCTTGTTGGCAGTTTACTTTTGATAAAGATTGGGTTTAAGTTGGGATTGGAGGAAGGTTATGGTATTGGTGGCAAAGAATAATCAGGGCAATGGAGTGTATCAAGGATGGATTTTGGATCCAGACATAAGTTGAAATTTCAGATCTATTTTTTTAACTGTGTGGATTTAGGCAAGATACACAACCTTTCTCAGCCCCTTTGAGAGCTGTTGTAAGAATTAGAAGTGGTACATGTAAAACATAAGATAACTATCATCATCATCAAGAACAGTCTGATCTTACGAGTGGTAGAAGGTAGCACAATCTAGAGATTATCATGACTTTGGTAATAAGATCATAAAGCATGCGAAGACCCATGGAAGATGAAGAGGAAAAGAGAAAGAAGAGAAGGAAGAGATGGAGAACGAGGAGAAGAGAAGGAGGTAGAAGAAGAGGTGGCAGAAGAGAAGGAAGAAGGAAGAATGATAATATATATGGTATGGAAGATAAGGCAACTGATTAGGCTCCAAGTTTTGCTCCTTGTGACATTCCCACAGTAATAACCCTGCAGAGGGTATTCTAAAAATTTTAGGCATTTGAGTGTAACGCTCTGCAATTTCCATATCTGGTATGTAGAGAATAAGCTTGAGCCAGTGTAACTACTGTGACAGAAATTTTTGATAAGTAACCGTAAAGCATATTCAATATCATAGGAACAAGTTGCAGGTTTAGGAATATGAACTTGTCCTAGTGCTCCAAAATGAATCTGCCCTTCCCATTGCTAACTGTCACATGGCATACCCCTACTGGTTCAGAAGGCGGCTGTGGCAATCTGCCCTTATCTGTGAGAATATGACAAAGGGGACTTTGATGCAACATTAATCATATTCTGAGCTACACACAGTGCAGGTGAAATCATTAGAACAACAGACATTTTGTCTGATATTCCTTAAGAGACAGCTGATTTTCTCACTCAGTGATGACTGACATTTTTTGTAGTAATGATGGGGAAGGAGCATGGTGCTTCCAGGTAAGTCAATCATAAAGCAGTCCGAAGAGTAGGAATAGTGGTGTGTGTGTTTGCGTATGTATATAGAGTGTGCATGTGTGTGTGTACTCTTTGTTCCATTTGTAAATGGAAAACCAGCTGAATCCTCTGAGAATAGTAATTAACCACAGTAGCAAGTGCCTGAGCTATCGATATAGCGAGCACTAAGGCTGCACCAGGCATGAGAGACTCTGCCTTTCTTCCTCCTCTGTACTTCTCATCTTCTCCAGAATTCTTCCTAAAAAGCACTCACCATTTTTCATCATTATCATAAAGAATGACTGGAATGTGAGGATGGCTGGAACTAACCCTCACCGATTTGTTGTCTAAGTCTTAAACACTGCTCCAGTCTAGTCAAAGGAAATGAAAGTGGAAGGATGGCCCAGCTTATAGACACTGGGGATAAGATGTCAGTGCCATCCGCTGCTGGACTGAAACACTGGGCTATTTATCACACAGAGCCCCATCTGTTCAAAGCAGAGGACTGCTATTTGCTTAGAGAGGAAGGGAAGAATTGATAGCAATATTCCCTAGCTTTTTCATTAAAGGGTTTGAAAAATAGTCTTTCAAAAGAAAGACACCTTTATATTCCAATTGAGTTATGAATGTAACAGCATTGCTGGGCTGAGGTTCATCACCTGCTTTAGTCAACCCTAAGACACAGCAGGACTCTAGACCTTCCCTTTGACAATTCTACTCTGTGAATGAATCCCCTGAATCTTTGGCAATTTTTGTTGCTGCTCCCCACCCCCAAAGATTTGGCTTATTATTTTTTGGTGAGCAGAATTCAAAAGGCAAATGAAATGGAAATAATAACGGCTTTAGATAAGAGAAGGGCACATTAGCAGAAAACCTACATATGGTCATCTCAATCCTCAACAAGGAACAGCTTTGAAAATAATTATCTGTCAACTAAATCCTCCTTTTATCTCCAGTTTTTAGAAAATTCATGACGTGCTTTAGTGTGATCCTTTATAATCATCATCATCATCATCATCATCATCATCTCATTATTATGTTGGGCTTTTTTAGTCTCTTTAAATCTGGAAATTTATATCTTGCAGTTTTGAAACATTTCTTTATTATGCCACTGATAATTTTCTCTTATTTTTTTTTCTAACATCTCTTTAAAATCTGTTAGCTAGATTTGGAAACTTCCGGAATGACTCTCTAATTTTCTTACTTTTTACTCCTATTTTCCTTCTTGTTTTACATCCGGGGAGATTTCCACCAACATTACTATTCAACATTTCTATGGAGTTTTAAAATTTGGTTAGCTTATTTATTTTTTATTTCCAAAAGGTCTTTCTTGAATTTCGTTCTCATTTTTTAGAATCTTCTTATTGTTTCTCATATTCACTTATGTTTTAGCATCCTATTCTTGTTTTTTCTTACTGCTCTTGAGGATATTAAATCTAGTTTTTTAAACTTTTTTTTTGCATTGTTTTGTTTCTTCTGAGTTATTTTGTTTATTTGTTCATTTGTTTGTTTTGGACTCTCTTACAGCCAAATTGTTAGCCATTACCTATGGATAGATATTGACTTCCTCTCACTCCCCGGAAATTTCTTTTTCTAGGCAAAGTGAAAAATTGAAGATCCTGCTTAATGTCCTGAGCACCAGGAGGCTTCCCCTTCCCCACTTTCCTCCAGGGTCATTCCCAAGTGGGACCATAATGCCGCAGTCATCCAGCATCTGGTGCAAAGTAATCTGTAAATACTTCTTAAAGTTTTCTTCCTCAATCCACTACTTATTAGCAACTCCTCTGAGGCTATAGGTATGGGGTGAGGGAAGGGAGCAACACAACAGGAGTGGATGGTATGGAAATCATGCTCCAAGCCAGTCTGTAGCAGTTCTATTTGATGGTAGGTGAAGAAGTAAAAAGATGAATGGAAACGTGGTATGTGTGTGTGTGTGTGTGTGTATGTGTGTGTGTGTGTGTGTGTGTGTGTGTGTGGCTTTTCAGATGGTGGGCTTCAGAACAGGGTGATTATATGCCAAGCCAGCTTTTTAATTGAAACATTAAAAAAACATTGGAAAACTGAGCATTAGAAATGCCAGTTTTTAGAAGTCTTTTTGGGGGGGATCACTAATAGCCTTATGGGGATTCTGTTGTATGTGTTGAGTTGTTTTTCTCTTGCTGCTTTCATAATTTTCTCTTTGTCTTTGACATTTAACATTTTTATTTTAACTTGTCTCATTATAATTCTTTGGGCGAATCTTACTTGGAGTCCTTTGAGCTTTCTGTAACTGGATGTCCATATTTCTTCCAAGATTTGGGAAGTTTTCAGCTATCTTTTTTTAAAACAAGTTTTCTGCCTTTTTCTCCATTTCTTCTTCTTCTGAGACTCCCATGATGTGAGTGTTCATTTGATTGATGGTATCCTATAATTCATGTAAGCTTTCTTCGCTCTTTTTTACTCTTTTTTCTTTTTGTTCCTCTAAGTGGCTAGTTTTAAATGACCTCTTTTCAAGTTCACTAATTCTTTCTCCTGCATCTTAATTTTATAAAAGAGCATGCCAACACACAGTATCTCATCCTAAGATAGGCGGTTTTTCATTTAAGTGTGCACAGACCACAAGCCACCAGATTTTCAGTCCACATTAGCCTCAAGAAAGAGTTAGAAAATTTTTGTATGAATGGTCAAAGCCAGGGAAGTTTTGTAATTTTGGTGTGAGGGAGTGGAAATTTGGTGTGACAGAAAGTAAAACTGTTGAGAGTAAGTAAATCCTTGGATTGGTTTCCGCTGCATAGCTGACTGGCCCAGGGTTATCTCTCACCAGAGGGACATTTTGGATAATTGGGGGAAAACACTCTGGATTGGTTTTGCTCAAGGCTTTATGTTCAAGTAGCTCTATTTTTTCCTTGGTGCACTTTCCTTAGGCGTGTTTTTCCTTGTCTCCTCTTGCCACCAGAACATTAAGATCTAGGAGATTGATATTAAAATGAGGACCAGAAACAGGTATGATGAATGGGTTTTAACTTGTCCATCACTCCAGTTGGTTTATTGCAGTTATTTAGAGAGAAGTTTTGATAAGGACCCTTACGATTTATCCAGGCTCAGCGAGAAAAAAACAAGTAATATAATTAATTAGTAATCTGTTCTGGCATATCCAATGTTTTAGGTTGATGCCACAGAAACAGACTCTGAGACTCAAGGAATTGCTTGCAGGAGGTTTATTAAAGAGTTTACTCAAAAACGATACTTGTTAGGAAACAAGGGAAGCGATATGAGACATTGCAGTTGCAACGAAAGCCTTAGCACTGGGTTATCCCAAATAAGATGAAATGCCAGGGCTTAGCACTTTTTTCCAACATTGACCCTAGAGGGCTGTAACCTTGGGCAAGGTAGCACCTTTTGGCCAAAGCCATTCTAGGAAAACTTGCAATTATGAGCCATTAGTGGCCAAAATTCATGGCTGCTGAAGGAATGCATGCATGGGTCTTGAATGGGAGATCTGGGTAGCATACCACAGTATCCACTGTAGCCACTGAAGTGGGAGTAGCCATGCATGTGAGACATACTTGTCATTCTTGCCTAGGGAGGAAGGTCGCAGAAGTCCTCTGTACTTAAAGTATGAACTTTAGGCCATAAAAACAAGATAAGACCATGCAAGAAACAAGGGCCAGTTTAGCTCACTAGAGGACAATACTGAGGTTCAGGACATAAAGTTTGTTCCTGCACCTGGTCTTGTCTGTTGTGCATATACCTTTCTTGAGAAACTCACATGGAACGACAGCTGCCTCACTAGCAACTGGAGAGGATTTAGGAATTCAGGGGGTGAATTCTGGTCTTCTTTCTCAATATCTTTCCACATTAGTGACATGACTAATACCTATTTAATGCCAGCTCATCATAACTAATGATAGCATTCTCCTTTGCTTACTCCACCTTGACTCTCCGCCATGCCTGCTGCTCTGAGGTGTTCATATTAGAGGGTATCAGGGCCCTCAGCTAGGTTTTCGCCAGTGTCTGCATGGACTGCAGAAGAAGTCCAGAAGCTGATGTGAGTCTAAGCCTTAGAGAGGGGGTCATTTGAAGCCAAAAGTTCTTTACAATTCTATTTATTCCTACCCCATCCCTAAATACCTTAAATCTTCTTCCAAACCTTTAACTATAAGAAATACCAGGTACAGCTTGTCCGTGAGGCCAGAGTTAGAATAAAAATGTTCTACAGAGTACAGCACTTGTTCTTCTACCTAGGTGAAGTCATGCTTTGTAACTACCAAAATTTCAACATTCTCCAACCTAATAATAGATAAATTCACTAACAGTCTGCTATTTATACTTCTTTGATTAAGTTTATTTTCTCCCTGCTTAGAAAAATCATAGATCTAAAGATGAAGGCTAATACTCTAAAGCCTCTAGGAGAAACCACAGAAAAATGTTTTCATAACTTTTGGGTAAGCAAAGATGTCTTCAACAAGACACAAAAAATATAAAAGACAAAATTATAAATTAGATTTCATCAAACTTAAAAACTTCTGCCCATCAAAAGACATCATTAAGAAAACTAAAAGATGTATACTTAGAGCAAATATTTGTTTTATATATATATGTGTATATATATATATATACACATATATATAAGTGTATAAATATATATATATTTGACAGAGACTTATACTAGAATGTATATATTAACCTCCTACATGCCAATAATAAAAAGACAAACAATTCCATTAAAAAAGAGCAACAGATTTGAACTGGCACTTCACAAAAAAAGATAACTCAAAGGCTATGCCACATATGAAAAGGTCCTCAAAAATATTATTCATCAAATAGAACTACCTTATGATCCAGCAATTCTACTTCTGAGTATTTATTTGAAGAAATCTAAAACACTAATTTGAAAAGATATATGCACTCCTATTTCTTGCAGCATTATTCACAATAGCCAAGATATGGAAGCAACCTAAGTGCCCATAGATAGACAATTGGATAAAGGAGATATGATACTTATATACAATGAAATATTACTTGGTCATAAAAAAGAACGAACTGTTATCATTTGCAACAACATGGATGGAACTGGAGGATATTATGCTAAGTGAAATAAGTCAAACAGAGAAAGACAAATGCCATATAATCTCACTTATATGTGAAATCTGAGAACAAAATAAATGAACGAACAAAATAAATGAACTAACTCATAGATACAGAGAACATTTTTGATGGTTGTCAGATAAGAAGTGGGGGTTGGGGAAATGAGTGAAAAAGGTGAAAGGACTAAGAAGTAAAAGAATACGTGATCTGAATATACTAAATTGAAAGTATAGAAATGCAGACAGCAATGCCTATAATTCAATCATCCAGATGCAATCTCTACTAACACTTCTTGTTTAAATATATGTTTTATGTGGTTGAAACATTATTACAAACAGATATTTTATTTCATTTTCTCCCTTAATAATCACATAATAAACAATTTCTCATAATATAAAAACTCATGAACATGATTTTACATGGCTGTATCATATGTCATTATATCCAGCAATTTATTTAACCGGGTCTTCTGTGTTTTTGTTTTTCATCACTATAAATGATATTTACATAAAAGGCTGTGTACCTAAAGTTTTATTTCCTGAGATTTAGGATATATATTTAAGTAGCATTCCCAGATTCTCTTTAGAAAAAGAGGTAGCAGCCCAAAAACTACATGTGGTATTTCTACTCAGTGGTATAGTGACCTGACATCCTGCCATGGAGATGAATGTAGCTCCAAGCTGATTTATCACTTATCAATAAATGTCACTGATATACAGAGGACGTCCTCCTCTGTGCCCAAGACGTAAGGTAGACTGAAATGAGGATGGCACAGGTCTCGCTTTTATGGACTGATTATTCAGGGAATAAGGAAGAAGAATTCAGGACAACTTCACAGAAGAGGTGACATTTTAACTGGTCTGAATGATGAATAGGGTTTTGCTAGACAAGAACTGAAGTGCAGGAAATAAGCAAAGGCATGGAAGCACAATTTCATTAAGTGCCGGGATCATGGAAGTGTTTTTTAAGCGTTAAAGTGACACTGCCACATTTGTGTTTTAGAATTCTCCGGCAATGTTCTAGATCTAGGAGGATGGATTGGTAGTGGAAGTGGAGATAGATATTAAGGGTGGTAGACAAATTAGGGGACTCTTGATAAACAGGCAAGATTAGTAGAAATGGAATGGAGGAAATAGTTTTAAGAAGTATTTGAGGGCAAGGATGTAAAACAACTGGGTGTAGCAAGTGAAGGGGAGAAATTTTATTCAAGAGCACCTTCCTAGTGGATTTACAATCCTAGCTATGCCGCTGACTAATTGTATGATTTTGGGAAATCTCAATCTATCAGGACTTCAGTTTCTAAACCATAAAATAAATAGATTAGACTGAATCAAAACTAGATTGGACTCATGATGTCACCTTCCCCTCATATCAAGGCAGATGTCACTAACTAAGCAGAGCTCCTTTCCTTGTTGAATCTAGACAGGACTCCAGACAGGTACCACCAAAGAGGAAATATAGAAGAATTGAAGCTTGCCTTGGACATGATTATCTCTAAGTTTATTCCCAGCTCTAAAAGGATGATTGTAAATTACATTATCACATTCTTCAAATAGGAAGTGAAATTAGAAAAACTACTACTTAATAAAGACCTGTGAATAGTACTAAATTTGAAATAATGTGAGCTTATTTCCACCTTTGGAGGATTTGATTTTAAGAACAGAAATGTCTCACAGGGTATAAATAATAAGCAACACTAAACAATCAAATTGACACTTTGTTTCCTCTAATTGAAGAAGATACTTAGTTTTCTTAGAATAAAACACACATACATTTTCATGACTTTAGATTAAGTAATGGTTTCTTAGATAAGGCATCAACAAGACTAGTGACGAAACAAAAAATGAATAAACTAGACATTATCAAATTAAAATCTGTCCTTCAAAGGTCGCCACTGAGAAAGTGAAAAGATAATGCACAGAATCGAAGAAAATATTTGATTATTATATATCCGATAAGGGGCTTATATTCAGAATATCTAAGAAAATTCATAATGTAATTATGAAAAGACACAAATAACTCAATTTTTTAAATAGATGAAGTATTTGAATAGAATTTTCTTCAAAGAAATATATAAATGACCAATAAGCACATGAAAAGATGCTCAACATCATCAGTATTTAGGGAAATGCAAATCAAAACCACAATGATATAACATTTCATTCATGGCTATAATAAAAAAGATAGGTAATAATAAGTTCTGTTGAGGATGTGGAGAAATTGTAAAATATGCAGTTATTTAGAAAATAGTTTGGTAGTTATTTAAAAGGTAAACATGGAATTAACATATAACCTAGTAATTTTATTCCTAGGCACAAGAGAACTGAAAACGTATGTCACACAAAGATTTGTACCTGAATGTTCATAGAGTATTATTCGTAATAATCCAATAGTGGAGACAATACAAATGTTCATTCATTGATGAATGGAAAAACAAAATATGGTATATCTATACAATGGAATGTTATTGGACAAAAAAGAGGAGCGAAGTACTAATACATGCTACAACATGGATGAACCTTAAAGATATTATGCTAAGTGAAAGAAGCCAAACATAAAAATCACGTATAGTGTGATTTCATCTATTTGAAATGTCCAGAACCGGCAGATCTATAGAGACAGAAAGTAGGTTGGTAGTTATGCTGAGAGGGAATAAAATATGAAGCAACTGCTAATGGGCACTGGTTTTCTTTTCAGGGTGATAAAAATGTTCTGGAATTAGATAATAGTGACGGTGAACAACGTTGTGAATATGCTAAAAAAAATTGTAACTTTAATTTGTATACTCTCAAAAGGGTCAATTTATGGTGTGTAAATTATATCTTAATAGAGGTGTCATATAAAAAAAATACAGTGGGGAATGATCAGAAAGCTTAAGCAGGAGGAGAGTGGCATAATTTGTGTTTTTAAAAACCCAGCCACTATGTGGAGCAGAGATGAGGGTGGATGGGAGAAGCCAGAGCAATCAAGAGAATCAAGCAATAGTCCAAGTGAAAAACCTAGTTGCCTAATATTGGGAATAGCTGCAGCAATGAAGATAAGTGGAAATTTTTGAGATATATTTTGAAGGTTAAATCTACTAAATTTTTTTTTGTTGTTGTTGGATTAAATGTGGGGAGTGAGAGAGCAGGAGGTATTAGGAATGATTCATAAGTTTCTAGCTTGGGCAACTGAATGGCTGGTAATGCTATTTTCCACTGGAGAAGATTAATTTATGTCTCACCCATCCCTATGAATAAGTCATACCCTAAACATTTGATAGCAAAGAAATTGACGATCAAAGTTGTTAATTTTCCCAAACCAAACAGCTAGTAAGAGAAAGCATCAGACTGGGAACTTTGTTCTAATTCAGAAGCCCACATGCTTTCCACTGGGTAATCTGCTGCTTGTGTTCTCTTTGCTATACTTGAAGATGCACATTACATCAGGAACTTCATTTAAGAAAGTAACATTTACAGAAGATAAAACCAAATTTTTAAAAAAGTGAATTAGTGTGCATCTTTGGCTTTTAAGAAAAAAAAAAGATGAATGTGCATAAATTTATAATCTGCTAAATTGAACTTTTCACATATAAGGAAATAAATTGTTTTAGCATTCATGTGAGAAAAGAAAACAAGTGAATTACCATTTGTTGATTTATGACATTTCCAATTATTAAATGTTAGAATTTAGAGAACAATTCTATACAGTTCAGTGGGTTGGTTACATATACAGCTTTTGATTTTTTGACAGCTGAAAATGTTCACTCAATACTTTTTTTAGTGCTTTTTTTTTGGCTTGGCACAACTAACTTCTGTTATTAACTTTTACATGCAATTTTGGACAAATATTTCATTCTTAGGCTAACCAATATTATTAAAATAGAAGAAACAGATTTCACAGAGGCCCTAACTGCTCCCCACATATTAGCCAAAGAGAAAGGGCATTCCTTAAGGGAAAATGGGGTCAGAATTCAGAAAATTGAGAAGAGGTGAAGAAAGTGTAGAGAAAGCTTCACAGAGAAGCAACCCAAGTAAGCAACCATGCCGGGGGATTGGAGAGACCAGAAACACATGTGCCCAATGACATATGTTGGGCACTGAGCTGCAGCCTAAAATTGTGGCCTTGAACTTGTGTCTCTTTAGATCAAGGCAGAGTGTCTCGACCTTTTTAAACCTCTGCTCTCTTAGCTCAAACTCCACTTCAGCTTCTCACAGTCTCTATTCTCTAGCAGCTGAGATTTTGATATACTCCTGGGGTCATATTATCCTTAGTGCTTTGCCATCAGTCAAGATTAATTGAACTTCATTGTTGGCACTTTGCATTACTTTACATTTTTTGGTATAAATTTGTATTATAACATTTAATATTCCTTTTCAAACAACAAACCACATCTGTTTCTCCAGCCCCAACAAAGAAAGTGATTTCTCTTCTTTTTTGCTTCCTCTCTTTCCTTTCATTTCGAAAATCAGGAATTACGGAATTAGCAGTAATTCCATAGTTGATACAATGAAGCAGTTATCACTTTCACCGTTAGCATGGAGAAGTGTATCAGAGAAAATCTAGAATGGAGGATAGTGACAGCAAGTTTTGATTAGAAACAAGAAAAAAGATGGTGAAGAACATCAGGAAATGAGGGCTGTAGGTGGGTGAGATGTTTCTTCTCTGTGCCTACAAGACCCGGTGTCCTGGTTAGCCTTACATTGCCATGCTTGATCTCCAGGTCTTAGGATTTTAGGATAGCTGTTCTCTATAGTTGGGAAGCTCAGTAATTTTCCAGAAGATTGGGCTTCATGCAAATTTCTTATTTCTGTTGTGCCTCAATGGGTCCCAAGTGCTCTCTAGTGAGGGGAGACTATATTTTACTAGAATAGGCAGGGACATAGTCTGGACAAAGAAAGCACACTGTGGAGATGAGGAAAGATTATCTGGCTTGGATACTTTGGATGTTAAAAAGACTCAAAAAATTATATTGAGAAAAACGGGATTTATTGTAATAACACCCAGGTGCTGGCCCTGAGCCTGGAAAGGAGCCCAGAATGGGTGCTGCTCCAGGGGCCCGAGCCTCCATCGGTCTCTCAGAAGACACTTGGTTCTTCTGCTCTTTCCTCGTCACCTCTTCTCTTCCCTCTGGGAGTTTCTACTGCTTTCTCGTAATTTCTACTCCTTCTTATCTTTAGCTTGGCCATTGTGGCCACAAAGCTACCTTGGGCATCACACTACACATCTTTTTGGCTTTTGCACTTCCAGCTGCCAAATAACTCTTTTTGTTGTTGTTGTTATTTTTCAACTCAAATTGCTGGCAGGCAGAAACTGCCTAGCCATGTTTAGGCTGGAAATCACGACCAACTCTCGCAGAGCACATACCTGTTTAGGTCAAGGGTCCGTTTCAGGTCCCATCAGCCATTCAAGAAGAGGCTGGTAGAAAACATGGCTGCCTGACCCACAAGCAGTGTCAGTAGACAGACCGCATGGACCCTGCTCAGCATGGCACTGCTTTTCCTGGAGGTAATGATGACTGCGGCAATAAAGATCTAGCTGCATGACCAGTGCTCCCCTCCAGGAATTCCAACTCAGTGAGTCACCCTGCGGGAATCCCACACTGAAGATGTCCCCAAAGCTTTTATTTGCTTCAATGTTAGTCTCTTAAACTGGGGAAACTGAGGCAACTTAGCAACCTTTTCAAAGGGGTAGCTAGTATTGAAACACAAAGTAAACACACATTCTTTAATACTGTTAAGGGCCTAAATTACTGCTTGATCCTCCTTACTGTGTTGGGAGGGGGCAAGCATTGCCACCATACACAGCTTTGTAGGTTGTGGCCGCACAACTCCTGGGAGTTCTTTTTTCACATTATCATCTTTACCCTTGTCTCACTTTTGCCTTCTACCCCTGCCACTGAGTCCATTCACATGTTCCCATCCATAGGGTAGAGAGAACAAGGGCAAAGAAAAAATTCCAAATCTACTTCTTATTCCTCATAACATAAGGTCCTAGTCTAAATACATACACCCATGGTGCCCTATTTCATCCTCCCTGTGCTATGAGTGTGTCCCGGGACCATAGTAAAGGGTTTTCTGACTCACTCAGTGCATTCAGGCTGTTATAACAAAATACTGTCACAGACTAGGTAGCTTATGAACAACTTGGCTGGGAAGTCCAAGATCAAGGTGCCAGCATTGTCACCTTTTGATGAGAGTCCTCTTCCTGGTTAATAGTCAATGCCTCCGAGCTGTGTCCTCACATGGCATCTCTCCGGAGCCTCTTTTAGAAGAGACTAATTCCATTCATGATTTAAGCACTTCCCAAGGACCCACCTACAAATACCATCACCTTTGGGGGTTTGGATTTCAACGCATGAATTTGGGGGGTACGTAAAGATTCAGACCAAAGAATGGTTTTCTTTTCTGGAGGTGAATTAAGCAAGTATGCCCCAATTGCTTCTTGACTTTAGCATCTGGAAGAGTTCTTTTCCCAGAGGTTATGAAAGCACTGAAAAGCAAAGAGGAAAATGAGTGGAAGACGAATCTAATCTGCTTCATAATTTTGCCCCTGCCAGCTCTGGTGTAGGAATATTCACATTGCCGTTAGCATGAGGACAAGCAGCTTGAAACAGTGTGGCCCAAGACAAAAATGACTTGATCTGGAGACTGAAATAATGTTTTACAGAGACCTACAGACCTCTCTTATCTCTCCTCTCCAGCAGTTTCTGTCACCCCTTTTAGAAAAGCAAAAGGTTGCAAAAGTTGGAGGGATTGCCATTGGAAGTGGTGACAGGTAAGGCTGGAAAGGAAGTCTATACTTTATTTGGACCATTTTACATACAGTATCCGTATCTATTTAGTTGACAAAGAGGAAGGGAATCACTACTTGCTGGTGTTTCTTAATGGTTCATATTTCTCTGCTTCCGGAACACACCCAGTACTTTCTGCCTTAGACATTGAAGTTCTTTGCTTTGAACTCTGCCAAGTTCAAAGTTTAGCAAAATATAATTCTCCTTAGATAAAATGTTTAAAAAAATTTTTTTTTTGCTGTAAAAAATTTTTAAAAGACAAAAATAGAAAAAATAGTTTAACAGTATAATATACCCAGTAGAGGGCTGGACGAAGGTGTCCCAAAAGATATGTCTATGTTTAACCCTGGGAATCTATGAATATGACTTTTTTGGAAAAAGGGTCTTCGTAGATATAATTCAGTTAGGGATCTTGAGATGAGATCATCCTGGATTACTTAGTGGGTCCTAAATCAAATAACGAGTGTTTCTGTAAGAGCCGGAAAAGAAGACACAGACACAGGGAAGAAGGCCATGTGACCATGGAGGCAGAGATTGGAGTTTGGCAGCCACAAGCCAAAGAAAACCGGGAGCCACCAGGAGCTGGAAGAGGAGAGGAAGGATTCTCCTCTAGAGTTCCAGAGGGACTGTGGCTCTGCTGACACTTTGATCTCAAACTTCTGGTCTCCAGAACTGTGAGAGAATCCATTATTGTTGTTTTAAGCCCCCAAGTTTGGAGTCACGTGTTACGGCAGCCAAAGAAATTAATGTACCCATTACTTAGGTTCAAAGTTACCATTTTGTCATATTTGTCTCAGCTATTCTTTTTCTTTCTTTTTCATCCTTCTTCCCTCCCTCCTCTCCTTTCCTCCCAGCCTTTCCCCATCCCTCTCTTCCCCTCTTCTCTCTCTCTTTCTTTCTCTTCTTTCTCTTCAGTCTGAAGTGTTTTAAAGCATATTCCAATTATGTCATTTCATCCCTGCATACTTCAGTACACATCTCAGAATTTATGGATATTTTAAATTTTAACAGCCATTAAACAACTAACTAAATAAATAACACCTAAATAACAAAAAACAAGTCTGTGGCATCCAAAATGTTTTTTAAACATTTTCTTTTACCTCTATCTCTGAAATCTTGTTAGATTTCTCACTCTTCTTTGAATTACCCTTCATTTTCTAGCTATCTTTCTAGAAAATAAATGTATTGGATTAAACCCTTAATTAACGCTTTTACAGGTTTTAGCTCCTAAGTGTATGAGTGGCAAGTATCTCAGTGTTTTTCCCCAGTCAATGGCGAAAAAATTCTTGGTATTCTTTCTATGGTTAAAATAAATACTTCTTTTAAAAAATAATTTAAAAAATAAAGATTTTCTTTTTTTTATAATATAAACTTTTGTTTAGGATTGACATTCAGAACTTTAAAGTCATATTGGAAGTAAAAGAGAATAAACTCATGATAGAGAAAAATAAATTAGATTCCAAAATTTTGCTAAACGTATAAGAGTTTTGCTTTGAAAAATGAAATAGATTTTTAAAGATAAGGCAAAACCAGGAAGTTATTGGCTTTTAAATAATTTTCTCTCATGAGTTTCCTTTTTCTCTGAGAAATTTCTCTACCAGTTTAAAAACAACAACAACAACAGCAACAAATTTATGCTCTGAATAATTGCATTTGAAATATGGAACCAGTGGACTGTATTCCAGTGTTTGCTTTTACAGAAGCATACCCATTTGGCACTTTACCTGTGTTCCTAAAATTAATTTTCTCTTTTCAGGAGATTAATATTGATAATTTCCACTTCCCCCTAATGAGAGAGGTTAAGGGTAAATCATTCTTATGGAAAGGGAGGATTGATAACCTTTTCAGGGATATGGTATGAGAGGTACAGCCAAGATCCTTTGCCTGAAAAATACTCTATCTTAGAAGCATCTTCATTCTAAAGTACCTCTTGCCAAGATGTGAATACTCCTTTACAAAATCATACCTTTACGGGTTCTGAGATATGTCAGTGAGGGGAACAAGAAGGTCAAGATTACTGTGACTGACCACTAACTGAGAGCTAAACTTGCAAAAATTGGGTACTGAATATTTTGAAGAGACGGAGGAGAAGATAGTGCCATCAGGAGGAGATAAAGACATCCTGAATAACAGAAAAGTGGGAGGGCACCCACAATAAAAAACCTCCACCTTCCTCTCTCATTGTTCTTCCTTCAGACCTGGTTCCCAGAGGCTCAAGGCTGCTTTGGCCACCTGGGCAATTCCTGAGTAGCAACTTTTTTCTGCCTGAAAACAGTGGAACTTTGTCATCTAAGTGGGTTTATTTAGATCTTGATATCTAGCCAAGTGACTCCTCCTCCCTTGTCTCCACTCATATATGTTCCATGAATGGCTCCTTTCAGCAAGGCAACTGCATCTCCTTCCTGAAAACTTTGAAGCCCTTGATTTATGCAACTTGTTTGTGCTTAAATAAAGCCTTCGGCAGAATAAAGAAGCTTGTTTAAATCTTTCTTCCTGATAATATTTCCTTCTATCATAACCCAGTCGAGGGGAAAGAACAAAGTATCTGACTTGCACACAGTTTATAGCACAAAGGGGAACTAAGAATAATGCAGCTTGAATTCCAACATTTGTCTGCCTTTCTTGGTAACTTACTGCCTTGGCGTGCTTGGCACTATTGCAGAGGAAAGGGAAAAGAGGTAAGTAGAGGTCTTTCAAAATATAAAAGAGGTCTAGTTTTGGCTCCAACTCTTAAAATGCGTAGAAGTCACCACTCCTATCCTTTCAACAAGAAAAAAAGCTGGATAAATTGAAAATCAACGACTTTTCTTAAACCTGTCAGAGAAATGAGGTCACAGATCTGACTACCATTTTGAAATCTAGAGAGACAGGTGAATACAGAGAATAACCTGGAGCAGCAGCTGCTACAGTCAGAAACTGGTAGGAATATTCCAATGGTAATTTTGGTGAGTTGCTAGAGGCTAAGTGTGGAGTAGTTTGAGAGTGAAAAATTCAAGGAGGTCCAGTCTAACAGAACCCCCATACTTTCATGAGTTTTACCTACAGGAACCAAGTTCTTAAGATGAAGATCTGAGAAATGTCCCCTCATAATCCTGACTGGGGGAAGGGAAAAGTAAACATTTTCAAATTCATCTAGAGTCTTCTCCATGATAAGGTCCTGCTCTCTAAAGGCAACAACACTACCAGAGCCTTATCTACTTGGAGGAAGGGCAATTAGTCAATTACAGCTTCCTCCAGCCTTCTGTTTCCTCTAGGCAGAAGATAAAAAGGATTGGAAACATTTCTGAAGATCAGGGCTCAGAGATCCAGGCCCACTGAAAGACTGAGATTTAGTTACAAGATTATAGGACACTTCCCATGCCTCACACTTTACTATCAAATCAACAGGGCTCCAGCATTGTAACCATAGGTTACAACTAAAGAAAATGTAAGACACAGACTCTTTTAAATCTTAGGGAAATCGAAAGGAACAAAGAGAGAGAAGAAAACACAAAAGCATCAGAAGAAATTGAATTTTCTTGCACCTAAATCTACAGAAAACATGAAACATAGCACCAATTCCTAGGGAGAGTAACATAAAATCTCATAGTAAGACTCGTTAATGTGTTTTTACTATCAAAAATATCATGTCCCACTTTCAGCAAAAAATGGTAAGCAATGTTAAAAGGCAAAGAAAAACACAGTCTAAAGAGACAAACTAAGCATTAGAATTAGACTCAGATATGATATAGATTTTGGAATTATCAGATAGCAAATTTGAAGCAAGTAGGATTAGTAAATTAATGAATTTAAAGAAAAAAATAGACAATATGCAAGAATAGATGAGTAACGGAAGCAGAGAAATGAAAATCCTAAGAAAGACTAAAAATGAATGCTAGAAATCAAAAGGATAAACAGAATAAAGAAAGCTTCTGACACAGTAGACTGGATATAGCTGTTGAAAGAATCAGTGAACTTAAAGATATGTCAATAAAAATTTCCCAAACTAATATGTAAAGAGAAAAAAAGAATGAGAATAAAAAGGACAGAATATGCAGAAATTGTGGGGAAATTACAAAAGGTGTAACATATGTATAATTGGAATAGCACAAAGAGAAGGAAAAAAAAGAGTAGAAGAACTATCTTAAGTAATAATGATTGAGAATTTCCCAAAACTAATGACAGACGTAAAACTACAGATTCAGGAAGCTCAGAGAATATCAAACATGATAAACAGAAAAATCTATACCTACGAATATCACATTCAAATTGCATAAAATTAAAGACAAAGAGAAAATCTTGAAAGAAGATAAGGAGGGAGGAAGTGGGAACTTTACTCATAGAGGAGCAAAAATAGGAACTATATGTGACTTCATTAGAAGCCATGTGAGCAAGAAGGGAGTGGAGCGAAATATTTAAAATATTGAAAGAAAATTCTACCAACCTATAATTCTTTATTCAGTGAATTTATCCTCCAAAGGTGAAGGAGACAAAGAAAAACTTAGACAAACAAAAAATGAGGGAATCCATCACCAGTAGACCTGCCCATAAGAGATGCTAAAATTAGTTCCTCACAGAGGAGGAAAATTACATAGGTCCTAAACTCAGATCTACATAAAGAAAAGAAGGATATTGGAGAGGAAATAATGAAGGTTGAACAAGAATTTTTTTAATTCTTAGTTTATCTAGTAGATAACTGTTCATATAGATAAGTGAAATCAATGACAGAAATGTTATAAAGGATTGGAGGAAGGAATCAGGAATATTCTATGGAAAGCTGCCTGCACTATCCATAAAGTTGTATAGTGTTATTTGAAAGTAGACAGACTAGTTGTAAATATGTATTGCAAACTCTAGGTCATTCACTAAGAATTCTTTTGAGAAGGAATTATAATCGATGTGCTAAGAGAGGAGAGAAAATGCAATCACATAAAATGCTCAATTAAAACCAGAGAAGACGGAGGAAAAGGATAAAAAATTTTAGAAAAAGAAACAATGAACAAGTACGACAAACAAAATGGTTACAAACATGATAGATATTAATTGTCTAAGTAACACCAATTAAAAAACATAGACTGTTAGAGTGGATTAATATATAAGACCCAAACTATACATTTTCTATATGTTTTAAGTAGAAAGGCAGAGATAGGAGAAAAGTAAAGGGATGGAGGAAGCTATATCATGCCACACTAATCAACAGAAAGCTGGAATAGCATACTAACTTCCGACTTCAGAATAAGGAAAATTATCTTGGATAAAGAGAAGCATTATATAATGACAAGGGGTTGACTTCTTTAAGAAGGCATAACAATACTTATTGTGTATGTACCTGACAAAAGAGTCAAAATACATGAGACAAAAACAAAGAACTGCCAGAAGAAACAAAAGAATCCACTGTGTTAGTTTCAACACCCTCTATCAGTAATTAATAGACCCAGCAGGCAGAAAATCAGTAAGGATATAATTGAACTGAACTGCATCATTAATCTACTGGACCTAAGTGACACTTGCAAAATATAGGTTAGCCTTACTTCAAACAAAATTGGAAATATAAAAATACATAATTAGGAAACCAATAAGTTTAGGAGTGATAAGTTAATATATAAAATAATTCTTCAGTTTACTACCTAATAATTTTTATAGATTTCCTTTAAATGTTTAAATTATGAATTCATTTGAAAGTTTCCAATTTATTCTATCAGAAATAGAATTGTGAAATAAATCATCATAAATCCCTATAAATATTTGGAAAAGTGAACTCCAGAAGCACCAGTGGATGTCACTGGTGATGTGGCCAGCATACAACCTACTAAGGAGTCCTTGCCAAGAGACTTATCTTGTAATTCGTGATGCTTTTCCTCACTAAATCTGAAGGAAACAGTGACAGGGGAATGCTGCTTTTCCAAACCAAAGGCCCCACCTTTTCGTGATAGTTAGAGAAAAGAGTGTCTATGTAAGACCATTCCTCCAAGGCCTCCCTGGTTGCCTGTCTGCTCTTGTAACCTCTGACGTTCATTCATTCTTTTAATAACATTTACTGGCCACCTGCTATGGGCCAGGCAGTGCCCCAGTGACCACAGATATTTTGGTTAACTGTTGGGTCATTAACATCACTATGTACATCAAAACAATGACAGTTTCCAAAAAGTGAAAATTTTCAATGCAAGTAGTTTGCCTAACTTTGCATCCGTTATCAACCACAAAATTCTCAGGTGGATGGAATGAGAGTCATAGTAAACTAAGGCCAGCTCTTTATCTCTTTCCTCCTCTCTTTATCTCTTTCCTCCTCTCTTTATCTCTTTCCTCCTCTCTTCCTGTTCTCTGGCTGCACAGAAACAGAAGTCCCAGTTAGCTAATTGGGGTTTTTTTTTTTTCCTAAGAGAACTTCATGAAGGATTTATTAAATTTTTCATTAATTTTTTTTGTCATTACGCTATCATTAAGTTCTCCCATTGAACCCTTGGTGAGTTTTCTCTAGGACCCCAGGTAATTGTATTTATTCATCCAGTACTCACTAAGTGCAAGATGCTGGGATTATTTGAAATGCAAAACTAAATAAACTTCAGCCATTGTCTTCTGTTAGTTTGCAATCTATGATATTCCTTCCAAACAGTTCCCGTAAGGTTCTTACTTACTTTCTGCATTTCACAAATTTGGTTACTCTTATCTATCTATCTATCTATCTATCTATCTATCTATCTATCTATCTATTTATTTATTTTGGTTACTTTTATGTTTTCTTCCTCACTTTTCATATCTTTTGGAAGCACCATACATAGTATAAGACTAATATAACTATCTTTGTATGTGTATTTATAATTCCATAATCATTTAAAAAAAAAACAAAACAAAGTGAGACCTTCCTTAGCACAGATTTAAGAATTGCTAGATCTGGGTTTGAGTTACATCCATGCCTGTGTGGCCTCAGAGCAAGCACTTAAACTTTCTTTTACTTTCGGTTATTTTACCCATAAAATAGAACTAAATGTTTTTGCCTTATTTATTGCACGATTTGTGCATGTGTGTGTGTATCAAATGGTGAAATGTATGTGCAATTGTTTTTTACAATATAAAATAATATACAGATGTAAGTTGTTATTATTAAAAGTTTGTAACGGAATTGCCCTCAGGGTTTGCTTATGTGTACAACACAAAATGCCATAGAAATAGTAACTAAGGCCAGAATTTGGCCCAGGGCACTTAACTACAGTGATTTTTTTTTAAGAGCAGATGGAAAATAAATAAATAAAAAACTTTTTATTGAAAGCAGAAAACTTTGAAACAAGAGTCAACACTTGGCAAGGAGATAGTTACTAAGTGGATCTCCTTGAAGAAAATTCAGAGGATGAAGGCCAACAGGAAGTGAAAGAGAAAAATCTTTAATGTTATCATCTTTCTCCTCCACCCTTGCTTAGAATTCCTTATCTAATCAACTGGAGACACACATCTTAACAGTCAAACAATAAAAATTGGGTGTAGTTGAAGTATGGATCATCACAGAGCCCTAAAAACATTCTGTTCAGATTGCTGTCTTCATGCCCAGAGGGCACTAGACTCCACTTTCATTTTTAGGGGAACTACAAATAAAAGCCTTTCCTGGATTTCCGAAGTGTTTTGTGGTTAAATCTGGTTAAAATGTAGTACTAAAAATTACATTATGTTCACAGAATCTAGCAAAGAAGCAAAGTTTAGGCTTAGTTCCTCTGAGAAAGATCGATAAGTAAAAGAGAATACCGTAAAGTAGGGGAGAGGAAGAACTTCAGCCACTGCTGACTTTTCCAGTTTGGATTCGTGTGTGTCACGCTATTTCTAGAAAAGTAGAAATAAAAGAGGTTATCAGAAGTTCGTTCGATGTAAGATAGAGAGATGGTTAAAGTGAGAAGTGGGTGAAGGGAACTGGAGAATATTAACTACTTCAAGTAAAAAAGCAAAGAAAAAAATCTCACACCCATTAGGAATGGCCACTACCAAAAACAAAACAAAACAAAACAAAACAAAACAAAACAGAAAATAACAAAACAAAACAAAACAGAAAATAACAAGTGTTGTAAGAATGTGGAGAAACTAGAATCATTGTTCATTGTTGGTAAGATAGTGAAACGGTGCAGCCGCCTCTATTGAAAGAATATGGTAGATTTAAAAATAAAACTACCCATGTGATCCAGCAGGCCACTTCTGGGCATATATCCAAAAGAACTGAAAACAGAATCTAAAAGAGATGTTTGCACACTCATGTTCATAGCAGTATTATTCGTAATAGCCAAGAGGTGGAGGCAACACAAGTGTCCATTGATAGATAAATGGATAAGCAAAATGTGTGCTATATGCATACAATGGAATATTATTCTGCCTGAAAAAAAGGGAATTCTGTCATATTGTACGACATGAATGAATCTTGAGGGCATTATGTTAAGTGAAGTAAACCAGTCAAAGAAAGGCAAATACTATATGATACTATTTATATGAGAAACCTAGAGGATCCAAATTCATAGAGACAGAAAGTAGAGAAAGTTGTGAAGATATTTTGCACGACAATGTGAACATACTAAACACTACTGAAATGTACACTTAAAAATGGTTAAGGTGGTAAATTTTTTGTTATTTGTTTTTTACCACAATTAAAACTTTTTTAAAAAATATCTAAAAAAATAAAAACCTAAATGCAACCTAACTGCCCAGACTAACTTTATAGCTAATGAGCAAGTTCTATGCTTACAGATTTTGATGGTCTCTTATGCCTATAAGTTCTAAGCCCTTTAGAACAGCATTCAAAAGAACACCACCTTCTTGGAGAGGGGCCCCTTGACCCATCCATCCCCTCTGTCTTCCCTTCTGCCCCCTCTCACAAGCTCCATGTTCCACCGTCCCTGCCTTGGTCCGCATGCATCTTCTCACATGGTGCCCCTTCTCTGTAGTGTCTACACTTCATCTTTGCCAATCAAAGTCTCATCCATCTGCTAGGTTCATTCATATGTCCTGCTGAACCTTCCCTGATCACCCCTGAGTCGGTGAGCTCCCCTCTGCTGGGTTTGTAGCTTGCAATTTGTCACTTCCTGCCTTGTGTCCTACAAGCTTGTAAATCTCAGTAGCAACCAGCTCTCCACAGACAGGGCTGGCATTCGGCATCTTCACAGCGCCAGTAGCCAACAAATGTTTCATGTAAAGCAAATCATGTTGCTCTTCTGTTGAGAATCTTCTGCTGTCCATAGAGACTTATACAAGGGCTTCAAAGGACTCACAGTCTCCTGCAGCCTGCTTCTCTTCTCTCATCTCCTATCACTTTCCTCTCATTCACGCTACTCCAGCCTCCTGGCCTCTTTGCTGTTCCCTGCACCCACTCGGTGTGTTTTCAGTTTAGGGCCTTTATAAGGACTGATTTTTCCACCTGGAAAGTTGCTCCCTCAGATTTCTACCTGGCTCACTCCTTCACCTCCTTCAGGTCTTTGCTCTAAAGTTACTCTCTGGAAATGTCCTTTCCTAACTGTCTGTCCAACTTAGAATTACAATTCAGTTTCGTCTTCACCCCAGACCTCCCTACTCTCGTTCACGTGCTATTTTTCTCTGTCATACTTACCAACAGGTTACATATATATATTATTTGTTTGGTCTTTTGCAAGCCCCGTGAGGGCTGGTATTATTTTACTTTCTTATTCACTACTTTTTAAAAATCTTTATCACCTCGTACAGCACCAGCACATAGTAAACTTCCAATAAATAGTTGTCTAATTCATTAAATGATTGAATGACAGAAAGCACTTGCAGTCTAAGAGTATTGAATGCTTTCTAATTGTTTGTAATCCAAATCTTTTTTTCTGTGAGCATTCATCCTTGGGCTTGGGGGAAAAATTGCAATACAAGACCTTCTTTGTGTTCATTGCACAGAATTTAACCTGTACTAAGTAGCTAGCAATTGATTGATGTTTTTCTGTTGGCACACTCTTTAATCATTTCCTGTAAGGAATCAGAGTAAAGGTCATGTTGAATAATCACTCAATTAAGCCTTAAGATGATGGTGATGTGTAAACAGATTTATTAGTCCATATATGTAATTAATTCTCACATTACCTTGCAGGTTGCTTTAACATTGTAGTAACATGATTCCTGTTAACTTGCTACCTATATTACATTATGAGTCCCAATCTTTTGGTAAGCCCAGCTCCCAACATTTTGTTGTGAAAATTTTCAAACATATAGGAAAATAGAAAGATTTTACAGTGAGTCTTCATACATAGGTCTCCTAGATTCTGCTATTAACATTTTAGCATGTTTGGTTTAACACCTAACTATTCATCTATCCATTTATAATTAAGTCTCTTTCTCTCTCTTTTTTTTGGCTGAGTGCAGTGTACATTATTGATGGTACATGACAAAGTAGGGTTCCCTAAGCCCCTCCCCTTCTTCAGGGATCTGGGATGAAAACCGTATCAAAGAAAGGAGTTTTTCAGTGTGTTGGGGCATTGAGTTGGGGCGAAGACTCCCCAGCAGCTGAGAACCTCTCTCTTCCCCTCATGCTTTTGCTGGAGCTGGTGGTCCAGGAGGCTTTACTCCTTGTAGACCACGTGGACCATAAGGGCCGCCACCCTGTTGCTGTTGCCAAATTCATTGTCATACCAAGAAATGAGTTTGACAAAGCATTAGCTGAGAGCAATGCCAACCCCAAGCTTTGAAAGTGGAAGAGTAGGTGTCATTGTTGAAGGCTATAACTTGGTCTTCAGTGGAGCTCGGCATGCCCTTTAGGGAATTCTCTAATGCCTGTTTTGGTACTTTCTTGATGTCATCATATTTAGCAGCTTTCTTCAGGTGGCAGGTCAGATCTATGACCAATGCATTGGGAGTGGAGACCTGGAAGGCCATGCCAATGTTTCCCATTCACCTCAGAGATGACCTTACCCACAGCTCGGCCGCACTGGTAGTAGCAGGGATCATGATCCAGGCATTCCTTTGGCCATCACACCACAGCTTCCCAGAGGGGCCATCTGTGATCTTCTGGATGGTGGTGATAGCATGGGCCATGGTCATGAGTCTCTCCCTGATGCCAAAGATGTCTTGAATTACCTTAGCCAATCTTTATAAATTTTATATTTACCTATTCCTAATAAAGTCTCTTTTTTTCCCCCTTAAAGTGTAGTTTTGATTTCAACATAATAAATTTTGCAGGGGGACACAAACGTTCTTTCCGTATAAACTATTATTTTGTTCAAAATGTTTTACATTTTTTTGTTGTGACCTCTTCTTGATCCATGGGTTAGTTAGAATTATACTGTTTAATCTTCAAGGACTTGAGAAATATTCCAGTTACCATTCTGTTAATTATTTCTAGCTTGATTCTACTAGAATGAGAGAAATTTATATAATTTTAATCTTTTGAAATTACGGAGACTTTTTTTTTTGTTCCAGCATATAATCCATTTTGTTAAATATTTCATGTGTACTATAAAAGTTTGAGTATTTTGCAGGTGTTGGGTATAGTGTTCTTTTTATATCAATTAGCTTAAGTTTTCTAGCGTCATTAAAATATGTTGTTTTATTTAATTGTTGTTTACATCTAAACTGGTTTATTTATCTGCTTGTTTTATCAGTTTCTGAGTGATGTTAAATTTTCTATTATATGTGTAGATCTGTCCATTTCTCTTTTTCATCTGTTAATTTTTTCTTTATGTATTTCGAGGCTGTGGATTTAAAGTAAATACAAACTTTGGATTATTATATCTTCCTGTTGATTTGATAATTTTACTAATTTATGAAATGTCTCTTTTTATCTATAGAAATAGTTCTTGCTTCAAAATCTGCTTTATTTGATTTAGTAGAGCTACTTTAGATTCATTTTGGTTAGTATATGCATAGTGCTACTTTTTTCATCATTTTTTCAATCTATATTTTATAATTAAAGTGCATCATTTTTTGAGCAGCACAAAAGTTTTTTTAAAATTTAGACTGAAATCTTTGTACTTTAATTGGAGCGTTTAACCCATTCACATTTAATATGATGACATATATGAGTACAGGTGTGAGGTTCATAAAGCTTCTTGAATTTATTGTTTGATGCCTTTAATCAGTTTAAATTCTCAGCCATTATTTCTTTAAATATTGATTTTGCTAATTCTCTAACTCCTCTCCTTCTGGAACTCTGATTTTGTATGTGTATATATTAGGTTGACACATGTTTCATGTCTCTTATGCTCTTTTCTATCCTAAATTTGTCTGTTTTTCCTTGCTGCACTTCAATTTGAATATTTTTACTTATCTATCTTCTTGTTCATAATTACTCTTTTTTCCTATTGTTATTTGCTTAATTTCAGTTTTTTTAAGTTTTATAATTTCCATTTAATTTTTCTATAGATTCCATTATCTTACTGAAATTCTCTATCTTTTAATTAATTTCTTGAATATGTTAGTCATGCTTATTTTAAAGTCTTCTGATAACTCCAATATCCGGTCACATGTAGGCCTTTTTCTGTTGTTTATTTTTTTTTCTCTTGGTTTTGGGTCATTTGTCACTGTCCCCTAGAACGATGACTAAATATTGATTAAATTTCAGACACCGTGGATGAAAAGATTTAATTTTTTTCTAGCATGCAGGTAGAGTACGAGACAAGCACCTTTTCTAATCAGAAACTGAGATGATTAAAGCTGAATTTTAAGCTTTAATTTCAAGCTTTTGGGAAGGCTGGTCTATTTCTGGTTTTCTTTAACTCTAGGGTAGTAGTTGTCAACTGAAGATGACTTTGGACCCCAGAGGACATTTGCCAATATCTGGGAACATTATTGATTATCAAAAGTTGAGGATGAGTGCTACTGACATCAGTGGGTAGATATGCTACACATATTCTATAATTCACAAGACAGCCAGCCCCCAATACACACAAATTACCTAGCCCAACAAGCCAATAGCACCAAGGTTAAGAAACTCTGCCCTAGTTCATAGTCCTTTAAGATTCTCAGCTGAAAACTACAGCGTTTACCAAGGCTCCTCCTTTTGTCAGGTGGTGAACTCCATCCAGCTTTTCTCTCCCCAGCACTGTAAGACTGCCAATCCTTTGTTTACCTTTACAGCCTCTCAGTAGCTGCTTTCCGCTTGGTGTTTTAGTCTCTTGTCCTGTTCATACACAGTTTAGGAATCTGCTAATGCTTGAAGTGAAAAAAACAGTATCAAATGTTGGTATCACCTATCCAAGATCTTGGCCCCTCAAAACCTGGCTGCTTTGGTTGATTTCTGATGCCTTAAAAAAGCTGTCATTTGTTTGCTAGTTTATTCATTCTGGTTGCTGTTGTTGTTTTGCATTTTACCCAGCTTTTATATTTAGTCTTGTTGGCATGGTTATTATGATCCAAACTACTCTGTCATAGCCAGGATTGTAAGTCTGCTATGCTTACACGTAACTAAGTCAGTTTAACTCCATTGTAGAAGTCTTTCGGGTAATAAAATCTCTAATGATTATTGTAATTACCAGTTATTTAAATAAAACTATGTTTCAGTTTTATTTGCTGCCCAGATATATTATATATGAAATATTTAAATAATAATATACCTGTCAAATATTTGCTTACTATAGATTATTTAGAAAAATAAAAAGGACAAAGAAGAAAATTAAAGGTAAAAATGTTTTCCACCATTCAAAATAGACATTAACAAAGTCTGGAGTAGTTTCTTTGAGTGTTTTCTCTGTGCATTTCTAATAATGTTTTTTTTTCAGGACTAACTCATATTCTATTATTAATCTATTTTGCATTTTGAACAATGTTTTCGTAATTTTATTGAGGTATATTTTATGCGCCATAATATTCACGTGATTTAAATGTATAATTCAATGAGTTTTAGTAAATTTACAGTTGTGAAACCATTCCCACAATCCAATTTTAGAACATTTCACCTCATTAGAAAGAAAGCCCAAATTCCCAGTAACTCCTTGTCCCAGGTAACCCCTAATCTACTTTCCGTCCCTCTAGATTTGCCTGTTCTGGATATTTCATATAAGTGGAATCAATATTTGGCTTTTTCTGTCTTTCACTTAGCATAACGTTTTCAAGATTCATCCATGTTGTAGCACATGTAAGTACTTTATTCCTTTTTATGGCTGAATAATATTTCACTATATGAATATTCTTCATTTTGTTTACCCGTGCACCAGTTCCTGGTTATTAGGGTTGTTTCTGCTCTACTTAAAAATATTTTAATTAAAATAATTTAATGAAATGGGAAAATATTATGATTCGAGTGGTATATCTGTACTTTTAAAATATTCTCAAACATATATTAACCAAAGGTTATAATTAAGAATTAAACAATATAACAAAGAAAAAAATTAACAGAAGAGCTAGGCTTCTTTTAATGATGCTCTCCTTGATATGGAATAACTTCTGTGCCCAGATTTTTCTTTATGACAATTAGAATGAGCAACATTCCCAGATACTGCTATGAAAACTGAAAAATAGCTGTACAGAGGTGCCTTTAGAATAATACTTTGAACGAAGAAGCAGTGAGTGATGGGTAAATGGGGGAAATGATAGAGGATGAGATGGTCCTACTGCTGATGATAGAAATCTCTAGAGCACAGTCTTCACAGTGGAACTAAGATTGAGAAGAACAATATTTACCCCCTTAATTTCCTTGCTCTTTGAAGAAGTACCTTTGCTTCTTATATCTCAGCATTTCCTCAAAGAGCATCCCACCTAGTTCAACTGATTAGGGAAAAGGGGCTCATGAGGCCCATTAATTCTGTTCTTTTTCAAAGTGATAGGCTATCTTAATTTGGACCACTATAACAAATAACACAGGCTAGGTCACTTAAATAAAAAATATCTGTTTTTCACAACTCTGGATGCTAGAAAGTCCAAGATCAAGGTGCAGGTAGATTCAGTGTCTGGTGAGAATCCTCTTCCTGGTTTGTCAAAAACTGCCTTCTTGTTATATCCTCACATAGTTCAGAGAGATAACTCTCATATCTGTTTCTCTTTTTCAGAAGGGCATTCATTCCATGATGAAATCCCTGTCCTCATGACCTAATCCGACAATAATTATCTCCCCAAAGTCTCACCTTCAAATATTATGAGATTAGGGCTTCAACATATGAATTTGGGGGTGGGGAAAATAAATATTCGGTCTGTAGCACAGTCTATTATCTTAACTTCTGGGAAGTCTTGCTAATTTGGGGCATTGTGAGAAACTACAGTAATTTGATCCTATAACTGGTGGTGCATTTACACATTCACACACACGCACACACACACACACACATGTGTGCATACATGTACACACACACAACCTCCTTAGCCAAAAATCTCACCACAGGAGAGTCTATATTTTTATTAACTGTCCCAGATGATTGGTAGTCAATCTATTGATTAATTCAAAACCACAAATTTAGAAAAAACCCATCACATCTGCTAAAAAAATAATTCAATACGTATTCTCTGAACAAGGTATATAGTCCCTTCATTATCCAAAGTTTCACTTTCTGTAGTTTCACTTACCCATGGTCCACCACGGTCCAAAAATATTAAATAGAGATGTCTGGAAATAAGCAATTCATAGCTTTAAATCTCAAGCTGCTCTGAGCTGTGTAAGATGTCACAAGGTCTCACTTGGACCTGAATCACCCTTTTGTCCAGAGTCTCCACACTGTAGATGCTTCTTAACTTATCTCTTAGTCACTTAGTAGCCACTTCGGTAATCAGATCTATTGTTGCTCGTTCTCAAGTAACCTTTATTTTTCTTAATAATAACCCCCAAAGCGCAAGAGTAGTGATTTTGGCAATTTTGATATGCCAAAGAGAAGCCATAGAATGCTCATTGTGTATAGTCAGAAGGTCAATAGTAGCCTGATGCTACCTTCCAATGCCTACATCATTTACCTCACTTCATTTCATCACATAGGCATTGTGTCATCTCACATCATTGCAAGAAGAAGGGTGAGCATAATGTAATATTTTCAGAGAGACCAGACCACATTCACATAACTATTATTACAGTATATTGTTATAATTGTTCTACTTTTTAGTAGTTACTATTGTCGATCTCTTACTGTGCCTAATTTATAAATTAAATTTTATCATAGGTACGTGTAGGAAAAAACATAGTATATGTAGGGTTCAGCGTTATCAGGCATCCACTGGAGGTCTTGGAACATATCCCCCATGGGTAAGGGAGGACTGCTGTATACACAAAGTCTAGCAGAATAGCAATATGTTGCCATTGTTTATATGGCAACCTCCATCTTGGAAATGTTTAGTGAGCTTATGAAAGTGGATCCTATGAAGCATTCATAACTCAAAAATTGATTAAATGCCTATTGAGTGCCAAGCACACTGTTCTTATGATAGTTGCTGGGGTGACAATTGTGGACCAGATAAAAACTTCTGTCCTCAAACCATGTAGAGAATATAGCCATGTAAACAAAAATGACAATAAGTGGAAGAACTGCTCTGAGGCCATCAGTTCAGGGAGGTGTGAGTCTATGAAAGCTAAAAAAAAGACACCTAACCGTATCCTTAACAATAAACCCACACAGATGACCATTTTGCTAGGCCACTACTGTCCTAGAAAGAGTAGAAGATAGCCAGGAAAATGAGACAAGGAGAATTTCAGAAAGATGAACCAATATGTGCAAAGACATGAATGATCCTGTTGTGTTTGGAGAAAGGGTGTCCAAAGCAGAGTATGGAGTAAATGTCTAAATTTGATTTCTATTTATTTATGTCATCGTTTTTCATTTCTGATTTCCTGTTTTACAATGTATATATATTATTTGCATAGTAGAACATGTATATACATATATTTGTGGGTACATACATTTGGGGCATGTGCAAACATTTTTCTATGCGGGATTTGGAGTCCACTGCTGTGAACAGTGAGGAGCAGGAGAAGGATTTTGGGCAGAGGAGTGGCATAATCAAGACAGCATTTTGGAAATATCCTTTGATACTGGGAAACCACTATCCTGGGAAAGGGTTTCTCAAAATGCAGTTTTGACTCTTGCAACTAAAGTAAATTGAAATTTTCTCTTCCTCATTTTTCTAGTAGGTTGGCACTTCTCCCCTTGTTTAGCCTGTAACTGCCCCTCAATTCTGGTTTCCTGCTAATTCTCATTAGCTCCTAAAGAAGTTCTAAGGGAAAGCAAAGAAGGGGGTCTTTTGGAAGGTAAAGGTCAGATAGAGGCCCACAGTCTGTCACCTCGTGTGGCAGCATAGAGGTGCACCATTCAGGTCTCCCTTTAAACGAACATGATGTGGGGAGCGTGGGTGGCTGGCAGCCTCCAGTCGCTGCACACTCCCCTGAGCTGCGTCAGCCAATGACTGAGCATGGTGGGGGTGCTGAGCCAGAGGGATCGGGACTTCTCTAACAGGCAAGATCTGCTCAGAGACTCCGCACATACTTGCTGCAGTCTGAGGCTTTCCCTACCCGAGTCTCCTTCCTTTCCTCTCTTACTCTGCAGATGTCAAAACTACATTGTAATCTGAAGCTCTCTCTACCTTCTGTTTCCTTTCACCTTTTTCCTTTACAAGTACTTCCCTCAATAAATCTCTTGCGCATTGTATTAGGCTGCTATAACAGATACCTGTGACTGGGTGTCTTAAACAACAGAAATCTATTTCTTCACAGTTCTGGAGGCTAGAAATCCAAGATCGAAGTGTTTGCAGGGTTGGTTTCTTCTGAGGCCTCTCTCCTTGGCTTGTGCATGGCTATCTTCTCCATGTCCTCACACGGTCTTCCTTCTATGTCTGTGTTCTAATCTTTTCTCCTAAAGACAGCAGTCACATTGGGCTAGGGCCCACCTTAATGTCCCCCATTTTGACTTAATTACCTCGTCAAAGATCTTGTCCCCAAATACAGTCACATTCTGAGGTACTGGGCTTAGGACTTCAATATGTGAATTTGGGGGGGGGGGATATAATTCAGTCCATAATACTCATTCGATTCTGTCTTAGCAGCTGCTTCTCTGAGTCAGGTTAAACTAATAGAAATATAACTATGTGAGGTGCTCAAAATGACTATTGATTCTCCTGCTCCAGCCTGACTATACATTTGATTACAAAAGAATAATATGTGAAAAATATGAAAAAGTATGTCTCAAGTATGAAATAAATCTCCAGTTTCTTTGGTAATCCCTAATCCCTCAGGAACCTATAAGAAAGATGTTGTAACATAGACAGCAGTAATGACAAGAAACAAATTAGATTCTTCCTATCAGTGAGTGGCTCTGTGAGAAGAGCATGTGGCCCTCAGGTCAGTAGTACTTCAAGTGCAGCTGACATAAGGAAAGCCACAGACCTGTCCCTTTGAGCCTCACACTAAATTCCATCACCAGCAATGAAACAGTCCTCTCTAGCCAAGATGGCAGATGCAAAGTTTAAAAAGCTTGGGTTGGCAAGAATGTGAGTGAAAAATAAACTCTAGCAGAGATTCGGTGGTTATGTCATTTGTTGGCTGACATCTGAAACTTGTTGGCGGTGTTTTAGGGCATATTTTGCTTTAACAAGAAGGGAAAATGTTTTAATTGGTGCTGTTTATTTATAATTTTCATCATTCATGTCGTTGGAAAATTTCAACATCTCCCATGTTCATAATTTCTAGGGGTTTGGCAATGTATCAGATTAGCAACTGTTTTGAAAGAGAGAAATCTCTTCTCTCACTCAGCAAACATGTTTTATTGCTTAGACGATTACTCTCCATTAATGCTACCTGGTAAATCCAATATGATCCTTATAGTTTAGGGCTGTCTCTCTCATAGTTGTTTTTTCTATCATCCTACTTTATTAAGGGTTAGTCAACACTTAATGAGTGCTCCTGTATGTCAAATTCCATGTGAAATGGGACTGGATTTGCTCAATGGTGATAAAACACAGATATAGTCATTGTACACGGTATGTAATATTATTATTATCATTATTATTTAAATCAGAAGTTCTTAACTGCACAAAGATGACCTTGTTGCTTTTATTTTTTATTGTGGTTAAATACGTATAACATAAAATTTGCCATTTGAACCATTTTTAAGTATATAGTTCTGTGGCATTAATTGGATTCACACTGTTGCATAACCATCACCACCATCTATTGCAAAACATTTTTCATCACCCCAAGCAGAAATTCCGTAACCATTAAACAACTATAAAACTTTTCATTTCCCCTCTTCCCTAGTCCCTGGCAACCACCATTCTACTTTCTGCCTCTGTGAATTTGATTAGTCTAGATATTTTGTATAAGTGAAATCACGCAACATTCTTTTGTGTCTAGCTTATTTCACTTAGCATAATGTTTGCAAAGTTCATCCATGTTGTATCATATACCAGAACTTAATTTCTTTTTGTGGGTGAGTAATATTCTAATATACGTGTGTACTACGTTTTGTTTATTCATTCTCTGTTGATGGACATTTGGGCCGTATATGTCTTTTTGGCTATTGTGAATAATACTGTAGTGAACATTGGTTCTGAGTCTCTGCTTTCAATTCTTTGGGGTATATACTTAGGAGTGAAATTGCTGGACTTTAGAGTAATTCTGTATTCAGCTTTTTGAAGAAACACCAAACTGTTTTCCACAGATGTACCACTTTTATCTCACCAGCGAAGTTTGAGGGTCCCAATTTCTTTCTTTTCTTTGAGTAATATTTGGTAATTTTCAGAGTACAAGTCTTACATCTCCTTAGTTAAATTTATTCCTAAGCATTTTGTTGTTTCTGATGCTATTATAAACAGGATTTTAAAAACTGATTTTTTTTTTTTTTGAGTATACAGTGATGAGTCTTAGTAAATTTATACTGTTTGGCTACCCTCATCACAATCTAGTTTTAGAACACTTGCATCACCCCAAAAAGTTTCTTTGTGTCTCTCTGCAGTTAATCTGTGCTCCCTATCCCAGGCAACCTTTGATCTGTTCTTTGTCCCTATAATTGTTGTGTTCTAGACTTAGTGGATGCTTACATTTACATAAAATGTATTTATAAGCAATACCATCTTCTTCTCTTTTTCCTCTCTCTCACCCAGGACACAAAAACATACTTCTTAACTTGTCTAAATCCTGGCCTATCCAGATGACTTCATCTCTTATAGAATGACTAGTTATCAAGTGAGAAAATTTTGGCTCATTCTTATGTCAGAGAAAGTTGCTGAGAGCCTGGCTAATCAGAGAAGTCTCTGAGTTCTTGAGAAAACACTAAAATATGTATCTAGACCTCCAGGTATCTGAGGCTTATGAATATGTGCTGAATTTCTGTAAGACAAATCTATTGCAGAGAAAAACTCAGTAGGACTGAGGACTGTTGTAGATTCTTTTACTTTATTGAAAACCTAACATTAGAGACATTGTTTAGCCACTGCTGAAAATCCATTAGAAATGGCCACGTGTAGTTAACTCATTAGAATAAAGTTATGCCATGAGTGAGGTTCAAAAACGTCTATTGTGTGAAGTGTGAGGTTGAGTTACTGGAAGATAAATGGAATGAAAATAGGGGCTGGGTGGAAAATGGAAGCCCATCGCCAATTGCCAGTATCGATTCAAATACACTTCCCAGCTCAAACCTAAACTTTCTGGAGGATGGCTCAGGCACCGTAATAACTACACAGTTTCCTGCACTTCACTTTCCCGCCTTCCCCAGGTAGTCTTTGTTGACCTTCCCTTTGAATTCCCAAGATACCTTATTTGTGTTTTTGCTCAACACTTCTCCTAAGGAGGGCCACTTCATGGCTAACAATGACTCAAAGTGCTTTCATTAGCTCAGATAAAAAGCTCAGTTACTTTAACCTACTTTTCCCCTTCAATTACAAAGGCAATGCAAGGCTCAGATGTTACTAGGAGTTGCTGAGGGCTTTGGTCTTCAAAAGAATAAGAAGACCAAGTTTCTAGAATGCGCAAGCCTCTTATCCTGAGGATCATAAATTGTTCAAAAGGATTGGGGTGATATTTTTGGTTGGGATGAGGAGCAGAGCACATAGAAGTCTGATTTGTTTGAAATTAGTGGAGGAGAATTACTGTTATATCCTTGTCAGTTTTGAAACATACAACAAATATTTGACGAGGACCTATTATGTGCCTGGCACTGTTTGAGGTGCTGGGGATACAGTGGTGAGCAAAACAGACAAAAACTTTACTTTTCTTTCAGTCTAATGAGAGAAGATACGCAATAAACAAAATAAATAAATAAAATATAAGTGATATATGGGCTAAGTGTTATGGAGAGAACTGAAATGGGAGGGGCACAGGGAGTTCTAGGTTAGGAAGGATGATCAGCAGCTGCTTTTTGAAATAGAGTGGTCACAGAAGGCTTCACTTAGAAGGTGGAAAGTGAGTAAAGACTGAGAGAGGTGAGGAAGCAAATGATGCCAGTATCTAGGGGAACGAGCAGGCCAGGTAGAAGGAGCAACAGGAGCAAAGGCCCCAATCTGAGAGTAAGCCTGGTACGAGAAACTTGAAGAGCCAGGGAGGATGCAGGGGAGAGCAAGAGGGAGAGCAGGAGAAGATACGGTGGAGGGCAGTCAGGAGGGGGCAGATTATGTGGAAATTTTTAGTCAAAGACTTTCACCTTTTCCCAGAGTGAGATGGGAGCCACAGGAGACTTTTGAGCATACCAGGGACTTGATCTGATTTAAGTCTTAACTTTGTTTCCTCTGGCTACTCTGTTGATTGTATGGGATAAAATACTTAGCGCCCTGCTGGCACATACTGTGCATTCTATGAATGTTTATGTTTTGGGGGTAGTCCAAATACATACGCATTATCCCTGAATTAAAATTTGGAACATGCTTCCACATAACTCTATTGCCTTGAAAGGCCACTTCTTTCATACATGGAAAGATTGAGAACATTCAACCATGCATTTATTTATCAAATTTTTATTAGTGGGCGTCTATGATGAGCCAGACACTATTTTAAGCACTGGGGCCACAGTGATGCTCGAATAAGCTAGAAGATGTCCATGCCTCAATGGGGCTTTTATTCGAGTGGTAGGAGGGCAGAAAATGAACAAATAATATATAAATAAACAAATACATATATAACGGCAGATGGTGGCAAGTCCTAAGAAGATAAAGTAGGTAAGGGGGATTGAGGGGCAAAATGAGGGGTTATTTTCAGTGGACTGGTCAGTGATGTATTTCTTTAGCTCAATGGTATTTGTTGATTTCTCTCTATGGCAAGGTGCTATGCTAGGTTCTGAAGCATTCCCTGTACAACCCCTGCCCTCAAGGGATTTAGAATCTATGGTAGGTTCTGTGGTGGTCCCTAAAATTCCTGCTCTTTTGTATGCTCACCCTATGCGGTCCCTGAGACTTGTGCATATGATGTAATAATAACAGCTGACTTTCTGGGTGAGCCTGACTGGGTCATGTGAATCCTTAAAAAGGACTTGGCTCACTATGAAGAGATTCAAAGCATTCTTGCATTCAAAAGGATTTGAAGTCAGGGAGTCTTCCTACTGCTGATTTTGAAGATGGAGGAGGCGATGAGAAAAGGAACTGACAATGGCTTCTAGGAATTGAGGTCAAGAACCACTAAGAAGACAGAGACCTCATTCCTAAAACTGCAACGAACTGAATTCTGCCAACAGCCTGAATGAACTTCGAAGCAGATTCCTCCTTGGTCATGTCTCCATATGAGAACTCAGCCCAACTGCCTTGTGAGAACTTGAGCAGAGAACTTGGCTATGCTGTGCCTGAACTTTGGACTTACAGAATTGTGATAGGATAAATGAGTGTTATTTTAAGCTGCTAAATTTGTAGAAATCTGTTATGCAGCAATAAATAACTAATATAGAATCTAATAAGACTTTTGGTTTCTAGTCTAGCATATTAGAAGTTTGGAAGTCACCACTCTATCCTAACAACAAGTAAAAAGATGAACAAACGGATCAATTTTTTCTAAGTAATAGAAATGGGGTCACAGGGCAAACCCAGTGGCCTCGGAACTGGAAAGATCAATAGGCAAATACAGAGGATCACAACTTACTGGAACAGAAACTTCCACGGGAACCAGGGCTGGTGTAGGGAACCTGAACTATAACTGACAAGCAGGAGGCTCTTGTGGACAAAACTAAGAGGTAAAAACTCCAGAAAGACCTAGCCATTGGAGGGCCCACATTTTTGTGAGTTTTCCATCCAGGATTTCTACCAGGTTCTCACAGTGAATATCAGAGAAAAATCCTCATGTTTCCAGCAGGGGGAAGGAAAAAAAGAACCATTTTGAAATATACCAGAGCAATCTATTTTTCTTAACAAGATCTGCCCTCAGAAGAAACTGTTTAATCAGAGCTAACCTGCTGGGATTTTATCAAAGCCTAATTGCTTTGGGTGCAGGGAAAATGTCCAAATTCAGTTGATTTTAGCATTTCACATGGGAAAAGGGAAATACCCAATTCCAGCCCACTCTAGCCATCCTGCCCCACCTAAAGGGTAGGGAGGAACCAAGAAGCATGTCTGAAATTCACAGCCCAGAAACACAAGCTCACTAAAAGACCAAGACCTAATAGTAGGACTATAAAATGCTTCCTCTCCCCTCACCCTTTATCACCATATACTGAAGGCCTTGGACACAGGGAAAGCCAGAATGCCTGAAAGTTAACACCCTCTGGAGCAGCCAACAACAAATGACCAGTGGGAGTCAAAGATTGTATTACCCGGCTTCCTCAGATGGGACAACTGCAAGGCATATTCTATGCTGTCTCTCAGAAATCTCTAGTAAGACTGAGTGAGCTGTAGCTGAGCGCAGTGGTAACCTGCTTACTAAAACACCCTAAATTGGATTCCTACTCTCTTCAGTCTCACATCCCCACACCTCCTATAGATGCTTCCTGGAATTACCTCCCAAATAGACTATAGTCTTAGGGTCTGCAACAGGAAGAACCCAACTTGATGGGTGTGTGACTTGTGAAGGGCCTTATATCTGGCTAATACTCTGCTGTTACCATCTTGAAATTATTAATAATATATTTTTTAAGGGAAAAAACTCACATTTTCATTTTTAACTGAGCCCCACAAATCCTGTAGTCAATCCTGAATTCACCCTAAATCAGTGGTCTGGTGCTTCCATTTAGGATTGGGGCACTTGATACCTATCCTGGCCTTTGGGATTATAGTTTATCATCCTATTATAAATGCATAATTGAGAATTTAGGGAATAATTGGGTTCACTGTTGTGTAATGATTAATACTTGATTTTGTTATAATGTGATTTTCATTGGTTATCACATAGCTTAAATTGTGATTATTCCTTAAAGTTCAAAATGTGTTGAACTTTACAAAATTTATAATGTGTTATCATTAATACTCCACCAGACCTGTGTTTATTATTACAATTCCACAGACTTTTATTTCCATGACTTTTTATTACTTTTCTTGAACTTTTCAATCAATTCCTAAATGTGGGAATGGTCACTTGGCTCAGATTCTTCTGTTTCTCATAATATTTGTATTAATATAGGTTCTAAAGCCACACAAAAAATCTGTTCTTATGAGGAAGTGATCAAAAGAAATGTGGGAGAGTGTTTCTGTGGGCCTTGGCCTGCTTTGAAAAACAAAATATGTAGACTTAAAATTCAGACTTAGACAAAAAGAGGGAGTCCTTCGTATTCATTACTGATTGACTGAGTTGAGGTGTTTCATACATCAAGGGAGTTGTGATTTGAATTACCAGAGGATCTCTTCCTTCAGAGAGTCAACACACCTATTCAAGAAACTTTTCTACTTTCCAGAGATAACATCAACATAGAGCTTTACTCCTTTTCTCTTACCCCATACTCATCAAATAAGATAGTCTCAGCCTTTTCAACTAAAAATACCCTCTCAACAGAATGTTTAAATATCAAGAAATTTTTGAATGCAGGTGAAAAGTGGAATTTAAACTCTCCAAACTTGAAATGGAAAAGCCAAGGAGATTTCTCCCTTCTAATTTTAAATTTCCAGTTTTTTGTTCTAGGTAGTGAATCAAATGTTGGGATAAATGAATCCCATTTTTTTTGTTCACATCTAACTTTGTTGCATAATGACATTCAATGGAAATGAATAACAATGCTCATTTATTGAGTGTTTAATATGTGCCCGTCTTCTGCCACAAGCATTCTCTCCTTAAAGTAGTTACTAATGCTTCTATACTACCAATGAGGAAAGTGAAGCTCTGAAAGTTTAAATAACTTACCAGAAGGCATACACCAAGTAAGTGTCTAGATCCAACAGTCCTTGTTCATATGCACTAGGTTGTATTGCTTGTAGAAAAAGAAATAGTTTCAGTGTCTGAGGTATTACTCAAAAGCCTTGTTAGAATAATCTTCCCACAGCTTGATCTTTTTAGGAGTTCAGTCTAGTTTCCTTTGGGTGTTTTGTTTCTACTAATTTTAGAGTTAATATGCTGGTTAGGAAAAGTACAAATAGCAATAACCAAAAGACCTTTGGGAAAATAATTCTGAAACACAACATATGGAAATGGTTGATGGAGGTCTCTGTGGCATATGCAGCTTTATTCTTTTGGCATGAATACTACGTTCTTTCTTCCTTCCTTGCCTTTGCTCATGCTCTCTCCTCTACCAGCCCCCTTTATTGGGGCACTCCTATTCATCTCTCTAAGCTTCTATGTAGACAAATTTCCTCCAGGAAGCCGTGTGCCACTGCCCAGTCCTGGGTTGGACCACTATGATTAATCAGTACTCCCTAACACTCCCCAAATTTGTGCATGTATCTATGAACATGTATCTCTGACTATTAAAATAGCCTGTGTAGTGATCTGCTTCCCCTACTGGATTGCCGGCTCCTTGGGAGTAGTTGTGATGCCTTATTTATCTTTACCCTTTGTACATAGTTGCAGCTTCTTACTAAACCTTTGTGAAATGACTACATGACTGGCTTGCTGCCTGATAGAACACAGAATCTTCCAAGAACCTCGACCACCAGCACCTCTCCGAGGTGCATAAAGAAAGAGGCATCGACCGCACAAAGAGCTCAAAAAGTAGAACTCTCCTTTGTGAATGAAAACAGCAGCTGCTTGGAGCCCAAGTACGATTTGAAAGGGAACATTTGCTATCAGACCAAACCCTTGGACTTGGCAAGTTCTTCCTTATTTGAGGGTGTGTCGCTCCCTTTTGTCAGATGTCACACCCCATAAGGAGGAGTTATTTGTTTCTATTTTAAGCGAGGAAAGAAGTAGATGCATTAAGTATCTCTGAGCCTCTTTGAGTGACGGACTTTAAACATGGTTATAATGGTATCTTAGAGTAATGGATTTAAATAAATATAAGGACTGAAGATAAATATGAGACAGTCGTTCGACTTTCATTAGTTTACCATCTTCCAGACTTTACTGACAGGTGCAAAAGTGGACAGATTCTGGGAGATGACATAGCAATTGGCTTTTACTTAGAACTGGATTCAAATTCCAGTTCTTGGAGTTCTTAGACAAGTCATTTAACCTGGCTCAGTCTTCCACTGATCAACTTTAAAGTAGAGATTATAACATACCTAGTTTTGTAGTATCATTTAAAAGTTTCAATGACATAATTTATATAAAAGATACCTAAAAGAAAGTCATCAATAAATGTTTCTTTTTTTGCTTCCATACACGTTTAGCTCAAGTTCATTCACTTGGCAGCTTATCTCTGGCAACCTTCCTTTGAAGACTCATCTCAATCCTCAGTGGTTTAATAACCTGAGATCATTATTTAACGGCAACTTCCTGGCCCTACCCCCAGAGATTCTGGTGCAGTGGTTCAGGGTTACCGCCCAGGTAGTCTCCTTTTTAACAGTTGTCCCAGATAATTGGTAGTCAGGTGGACTATTGTCCATACTTACTGAAACGTGATTTGAAAACCGCAAAGTCTTTCTTTATTTTAGTACTAAGGCTACTTTGCTTTCACCAGCAACAGGCCAAAGAGAAACACCTTTAATCCAAAATATTTAACTGCATACTCTGCCCTGAGAGGTGTTTATAAAAATACAGTAAACTGAGGAGATGATGGAATGTGAGGAAAATTGGAGTTTTTCATTGGTTTACACAGCATACTCCTTGGGAAGTGGTGAACAGGGAGAAATGGAGCAAATCGCCTATATCGGAAGTAGAAATACAGGAGGGGAAACTGATGGGGCTGGCGAGCTTCCAGCTTATACCAAGTCCACACTTTGAATACTGTTTTATTATCTTTAAGAGCTATAAATTCCCTCTACATCTGACCCATTCACATGTAAGCATCAGTGCTCATCTATATCCGGAAGCCAAATATAAGAGACTTTGCCATCACCAGTGGTTTGGGGTTGCCTAGTCCCAGCAGCTTCATTAGAACGGAAACATGAGAGGTGAGTAGCCATCTGCTCAACCTGCCTCTTACAAAATTCTCATTCAGGCCTGAAGCAGACAGGGCACTCAGCAGGGCACTGTGCAAAAGAACACCTGGCAAGGGCTCCCCGTAAGTCTGTTAACTAACTAGGTGTAGGCATTCCTGGAATTTCTATCCTAATTCTTATTTTCTACCCTTCTCTCTCTTTTTAAACATCATTGGAATTTGGAATTTATTGTCCTTTAAAGAAATGCAATGTGTTGCTTTCAGTGTCTTCCTGCCACCACCTAGTCACCGGTACAGAAGGCAAGTGGTTTTCTCAGCTCCGTGTCTATTCGACAAACACTTTTTAAAAATTGTGCATACTCAGTGGAAGAAAAGAAACCATTTCTTCCCACATATAATATACATATAATACCACATTTATCATCTTAACCATTTTTTAATTAAAAATTATTAGGGTGGCATTAATTAACAAATCAAATATGTTTCAAGCGTATCATTCAACAGTGTGTGTGTATATCGTATATATATTGTATAGTGTGCTCACTACCCAGAGTTAGATTTCCTTTCATCACCAAATATTTGACCCCCTTTACTTCATCTCTCTTCCCCTCCCCGCTCCCTCTGTCATCTTAACCATTTTTAAGTGTACAGTTCAGAAGTATTGTGCAATCCATCTCCAGAACTCTTTTCATCTCATAAAACTGAAACTCTGTATCCATCACACAAAAACTTCTCATCACCCACTTCCCCCAGCTCCTGGCAACCCCCGTGCTACTTTCTTTGTCTATGTATTTGACTGCTGTCTAGGTACTTAATGGTCAAGTGAAATCATGGAGTATTTATCTTTTCGTAACTGGAATATTTCACTTAGCATAATGTCTTCGAGTTTCACTCGTGTTGCAGCATGTGTTAGAATTTCCTTTCTTGTTAAGCCTAAATCACATTCCATTGCATGTCTATACTACATTGTGTTTACCCATTCATCTGTCAGTAGACATTTGAGTTGTTTTCACCTCTTGGTGATTGTGATTAATGCTGCTAAAAACATGAGTTGACAAATATCTCTTCAAGACACTGCTTTCAGTTCTTTAGAGTATTTACCCTGAAGTGAAATTGCTGGATCACATGGTAGTTCTACCGGTAATTTTTTGAGGAACTACCATACTGTTTTCCACAGTGGCTACACTATTTTATATTCCCACCAGCAGTGCATAAGCATTCTAATTTCTTATCATTTTGACAACACTTGTTATTTTCTGATTATTTTGATAGTAGCCACCCTGATGAGTGTGAGGTGGTATCTCGTGGTTTTGACTTGCATTTTCCTAATGATTAACGGTGTTGAGCATCTTTTATATACTTGTTGGCTATTTGTATATTTTCCTTGAAGAAATTCAACATTTTTTGGTCTTCTGTAGGTTGCCTAGCCATTTCCTAGCATGTTCCTGGGTCACCTCTGATATCATTTCTCCCTGCTGTTGTTCAGAGATAAGTTCTGATGGATCTAAGTCAGTGGTTCTTAATCTTGGCTGCATATTAGAGTTATTAGGATAGTTTTTAAAAATACCCATGCCTGGACCCCCTCCCCAGAAAAATTAAAAATCGGAATGTCTGAAAGTGGCCCTGGGCATTGCTATTTTTAGAGGTTTTCTACTTAGCCCTAGATATTCAAATATGCTGCCAGGAGTATGAGCCATGACTCTAAACCAACCACACTGATCATATTCCTCTTGCCAGTGATAGCATTAGGACTGGTTATATGTTTTGGTTCTAGTAAGTGTGATATGATAGCTTCTAGGAAAGAGTTACTTTTTCCTAAAAGGAGACATGAGACAGTATGGGTGGCGGGAAGAAATGGTTTCTTTTTTTTCATTGAATATGACTCTTAAAACTAGGATAGTCCTCTTACTACTGCAAGAGACACTAGTGTGAGGATGTCAGAGCAGGAAAACGTCACGGAACATGGATAGCTGATGATGTTGAGCTGCCGGCCTGACCTACCTTAGAGCCAGCCTACTTCTGGAATTCTGATAATAAGTATCCCTTTTATCGAAGCTATTTTGAATTGCATTTTTTTTGTTACCCACAGCTGAAGGTATCCTAAACTTACTACGTTCTGGAAAATTCTGAAAGTCATAGGGCTATCTTTTTGGAGTACCTGTTATGCTACAAGAAAGGAACAGAGATACTGTCTTTAACAGACTGAAAACCTGGATTCTCACATTGAAAGTTTGAAGCTCTACTGTCCAAGGTTTTATAAGTTTCATTGGGAACCTAGGTGAGACAGGAAACCAGGTAAGTTGGGCAGGTTGTGCAGTCACTAGCCAGACCGAAACTGGAGGCATTCTGAATTTAAACTCTATCTCTGCCTCAACTTGCCCTGTGGTCCAGGCCAAGTCCTTAAATCTGAGTCAGTTATAGAGTTTGGATGCAACATGAAAAGGGATAGAAGTTCTGTACTTGTGAACTTTCTGAGTACAAACCACATAAGTCTTTAGAGATTAAATTTAACACCTTAGTGGGATACCTGAGCCCAAACAAGTAACTTATTTAAACTAATGGCCAACCAGGTCATACTTATCTGTTTACACAATGCTCAGGTTTATGTAGGAGTAACTGTCTTTAGCCTTCTCTTTCCCAGGTCTAGGTGTTATCTGATCAGGTCGTCTTTCTGCTATAGTTTCTTTTAATTTTACCTGTGAAAGTGGCATACGGATATCACTATTTAGTGAGTCTCGAAGGTGAGGATGTATGAGGGGGTACATGGGATATTCTGCTAGCTGGTCACAGTTTTCGATCTATGTGCCAAATCCCAAGATACACCAAAAGGCAAATATCAGCTGCTAGCTGATAGCACTGTGTGATAAGAGTCAACCATGGGAATGTCTGTTTCAGTATGAAATAGTGAAAGGGTATGTATGTCTTTAGGAAATTGCTGAAGTGGAAAATACTAAAAATATACTTACCATCAACTTTTATTATAGGTAGTATCAAAATTTGAAATGAATATTGATGAGCATAAAGTGTGTCCAGATCTCCACCTGTCAATAATTCACAACTGGCCTTTGAACTTACTTATTTGGCTTTGTTGTTTCTATTGTGAAGGCAAAGGCCCATAGGATTCCTGAAACTCCTCAGATGAGAGATTTGCATCAAATACATGTCAGTTTCAGAACAAATGTGAAAAACGTTGGGAAAAAATGTGAGAAGGAGAAAAGTCATGGGGGTATTCATTTAATTGGATCAGCATTAATGTTACTTCAAATATGGTTTTACCTAGAGAAGAAGCACAGTGATACTCCCAACTCTGCCATTAGTCCTGTGAAAAACTTTGAAAATAAGGAGATTTTGAGTGTGAAACGTGTAAATGATAAAGCCTACCCATGTGTAAAATATATTCAAAATTACTGCTAGAAATTTGAGGCCACAAGAAGACAAAAGTAGAAAACACAGAATACTTTAGAAAGATAAAAGACAGTACCATATTCAGTGACATTTGCTGTAGATCTGAATAGGGGAGGTTGATTCTCCCAGTCAAAATATAAATGCCATTTTGGACAGACTGTCAGCTTGTCGGGAGGGAAAAAGCTAACTGCTGAGCTGACTTGCTTATGATACTGGAAGTCGGGAGAGAGGCTTCTGATGACTGGGAATTTGAAGAGATGTTCCACTGCCAGGCTTGTGCCTGGAAAGATGAGTAGACTCAATAAGAGGGACTGCGGCTTCGTGGCACTTCTGGGCAAGTTCTTGAAAGCATCTGTATATGCTGTTCTTTCCAACAAGCCCACCTTCGGGTCTGGAAATATCGAGATATAATTAAGTGATGGCTGATTCTTTCCTCCTGAGTGAGCCCAAGATGGCCATTCTTTCTTAAATCTGCCAGAGACATTAGACATTATCCCATCTTCTGTTTGTCTCCAAAATCAAGGCCATACACAAACAGACTGAGAAAAAGCACCATAACCAGAAAAGAAACCAAATATAGAAACTCAGAGAAATAGAAAGATGAGAAGGAATACAAAAATTGAAGGTAAGAATTTAAAAATGGAGATCCAAAAGAAAGATACCAAAGAAAACAGCAGAATGAAATCATGGAGAAAGGTGGCTCTTCAGCTTTGGAAAGAGTGTGAAAATTCAAGCCTTTAATATTGCATTCCCCAGAACACTAGACCTGGGGTGAAATAAGTTTGGAAAACACTATATCCTATATCTAACCACCCCGTTTATTTTGCAATTTATAATGTAAAGTAGCTTACCGATGGCTCTGAGACATACTGCAATAAAAAAAAAATAAATAAATAAAAACATTTAACTCATTAATTTATTTAAATACAGAATCTCTTCTCCCACATTACCCCATTCTAGTAACACCCTGTAGGGCTAGTTCTACACTACACATTTGTTATTTGCTGCTATAGTATAGTAAGTGTATATAGCAGCCACAAGAAATTGTGTACTTATATAGGAAGAATCGTGATACAATGGGAAAACCAAACTAGGTTAGGAGTCAGGAGAGCTGACATCAGCTACTGACTCTCTTCAATTCTGCAAATCTATGTAGGAAAAAATGCTATGTGCAGCTTATATTGCTGAAAATCCAAAATCAGAGAGAATTCAAATGGCAGTGAGGTTTAGAACTCTAATTTTTCTCCTATGAAGATTAATTACTTGTCTAAGTTACTTAACCTCTCTAGGCTTCAATTGTCTCAGAAAGCAAAGGAGTTAGACATCAAGATCTCTATGATCCTGCCAAACTTTAAAAACTTATATATAAACAGAGCTCTGGTAGTCCAAAAAAATTCTTTCAGTTGGTACCAGACAACTCTCCTCCCTCTTGTTAAAAAAATCAGACAGTTTATTAGCAGGTTGACCTCCCACTCAAAACTCAAGGGAACCAAATGATTTTCTTCTGTTGTGGAACTCTGAGTATACACTGAAAACCAGATTCGTGTTGCCTTGACATAAAGTGTAAAGCAAAGTCCTTGTAATGTGTGATGCTTTCTAGAAGTGTCTGCCTTGGACTCTCCTAAAGCTCCTTTAGGTGAAAGGCACAGATACTCAACTCAAACTTATTTAAGAAGAACAGGGACTTTATCAGCTCAGATAACTAGGACATCCAGGATTGCATCCAGCTTTGGGAGCAGAAAAGTTGAGGGACCTACACAATGTTATGTGGATGTTGTCTTCCTTAGTCTCTCAGTTCTGCTTTCTTTTCTGTGGGTTCCCTTGTAAGGCAGGCTCTCTCTGCATGGGAACAAAGATGGCTTCCTGCACATCTAAGTTTCATGGTTCTTGCCTTCTTGCTTACAAATGGAGGTATCGCCTCACCTCCAAATCGTTCATGTAAAACAATGATGGCTAAGAATTATTGAGCACTTCCCATGAGTCGGGTACTGATCAATGCACTTGTGTAAACTTATTTTAGGCCTCAAAACAACTCTAGAAAGTGATATTATAAAAGTTCCATTCTATAGGCAAGGAAACTAAAGCTCAGGGAAATTAAACAGTTTGCCTACTTTCTTTGGGAAAATGACTTAACCTCTCTGTCTCAGTTTCTTCACCTGCAAAAATCTCAATAGCAACTATTTCCCAGGCCACAGTGAGAATTAGTTAAGAATATATAAGAACCGGAGGATGGCACCCAACAGAGAGTCACCACATTCAATGACAAGCTAATAATTCTTGGTAGTTTCCACTTGCTATTCTCTCAGCCCCTTATTGGTTCACAAACTGGTCCCTGTACGTGGCAGGCAAGGAGAGACCTCAGAAGGAGCAGACCACTCCAGATTGGTAGGTGGCAGGTTTTAAAAACAAGGGAATTTACACATGAGGCTTGTCTTGGGCAGCTACAAGAGATGTAGTTATCTGCTCCTATTCCCTAAAACCTTGAAAGTTTATACAGAGGCCTTAATTGGATCCAGTCACATTAGTTCGGATGGTAACAACACACTGTTCTTTCAAGGCTGCATTTTTGAAAACAGCTACCACTGTGAGAACAATGGGCAGGATGTATATTCTGAGGACCGTGGAGGGGATGAGGCGCCTCTGACTGCCCAGGTCTTGATCACAGGTCAACCTGTGATTATGTCCTCTCAATGACCATCTCCAACACCCCTGCCTCTTTCCCTATAATGGTGAAAAAACAAACAAACGAACAAACAACACCAAAAAACAAAAAACTCGGCTTTATATAGTCCATGGCCTCTCAGCATTAGGTAAGATAGAAAGTGTGGCTATGGATAGAGGAAAGGAAGCCCAAAACAGCAGACCTAAGCTAAAGCTGGGACCAAGATGTAGTATCCATGTTGGGATGATGGAGCTGAGGGTAAGAACAAGGTCAAGGCTGCCAATCTAGCCTACCTGAGAGAGCCAGTAATGAAGCCTATGCTCTGGATGGCACACCCATGCACCAGACAAAAAAATCTTTAATTGGAAGCCTCTTATACTGCTCCTGCTGGGGTAGGAGCCAGCAGGAGGAGAGCTATAGGTGGGAGCCCGTTCTTCCCATGAGGGTGATGGTAATGAGTTAATTTGCCTGGAAGAGAGAGTATGGAACCCAAATGAAGGTCATATCCTGACAAGAAGCTCTTTTATTGATGGTGATTACATGGAGAGATGGTGGTAAATATTGTTCGTAGATTATTTGGCAAGTTTCGCAACAGAGATAAGATCTTATAGGCAATTTAACACACACCCCGGCAAAAAATGCTTCTTAACTCAGTTGTGAAATATTTCATCGGATCAACATATTATTGAGGGTGGTTTCGACTGGAACTGGAGAAACTATCCTGGATTTCTTGATCAGGTGATAGGCGACTGGCATCAAAACTATTCTAAGGCTCCATATTTCTCCTATATTGTCCTTCAAAATAAGTCAATGCTTCTGAACTCTTTTAACAGTTTCCACTCTGTTTCACAGAGCTACCAGGTGGAACCCTGCAACCTCTTTATCTTGAATATTTTGCCTCTCCTTGGTCCCTTGGTTAGTGTGCAGGGGCTGTGCTACTTGAGTTGCTGAGGACGGGGAAGGGGGAAACGTGAGTAGCACCCTCGGTGCCAACGTGTCTAGCAAAGCCCTGATTCCTCAGTGCCTGCTGTCAGTCCCCGAGCATCGAGAGATGTCAGAGCACAGAAGGAGACAGGAGGACACCTCCAACGACACATCTCTCATTTAGGGAAATATTTGTTATGTCAGTTTAACTCTTCCTCCCACAAAAACTGTGGTTGCCATGATAATGGGAAAGAGCTAAATATAGGAGAGGATTATAAAATGCTTCACTGTGGGAAGTATTTTATTGTAACATCAAAGCTTTGTTCAAAAAGGGCACTTTTGACCTGGGCAGATATTAATAAATTTACTACTGTAGTGTTTAGCTAAATGTAAAAATATCAGTAAAATACCTTTCAATGCTCTGAAATACAGCTGTCATTTTGTCTTCTTTATATGGTCCCAGAATACTGACTAGATGCAGCTAAAGAGAAATAGATCCTGATATTGGTATCCCAAAGAATCAATGCAGGCTTAAACAGAATTGATTATTTTTAGCTTGTTTTGGATGAAGCAACCAGTATTTATGACATCCATCAGTCTGGAATTCTCGGTTGACATCATCTCTTCTACAACACCTTTTCTGTTGTAGATGTTTGGATTTCTCTCTCCTTTATCATAATGTCTGGAGTCTACCTGTGCCACTTAACCATTCTGTACTATGTCCTGATTATCTTGCTCATCTCCGCACCCGTGCCTTGATAGCATCTTTACATCTGCATTGTTTAGCAAATGGCTTAACATAGAGTGAGCACATAGGAAATAGTGTTGAATAAGTGCTTGCCAAAATAAATCAAAGACATTTAAAAGTTATTTTTTAAATTGATAAAGTTCCTATACCAGAAAGGTTGAGTAACTGGCTAATCTTTCTTCAGAAAACAACTATAAACTCTGGACACACACACACACAGTCCACGAAACCTCCTGGGCCACGAGATTTCACTGGTGAATTCTATCAAATATTAAAGAAGAAAGAACATCAAGTACTTTCAAAATATAAAGGAGGAACATTTCCCAAATTGCAGCACAACCCTACTGCCAAAACCTGACAAAGACATTTCCAAAAAATAAAAAATAATAAACACATTTCCAAAAAATAAAAAATAATAAACTCGTAAATTTTCTGTGTGATCAAAATGCATTTGCCTCACTTATATAGAGAGTGCTTCTGGCAAACACAAAAAAAATTCATGTAAAAATTTATTAGAAAACACAAATTGCTAATTTTTAGATTTATATTTTAGGGTTTGCTGGGGAGACTGGTAAAACCTTATGGACTTTAACTCCAAAATGTCATGGAATTGGCCTCCTGTGTCATTAATTTCACAGTCAGTCCAGATATATTGATCCATGGTTTGAAAATGGAAATAGACTGCATGAGTTGTAGATCCGGGGAGAAAGGTCATTACGCTGAAGTCTATCTTGGAACACCTTGCTCATCGGAGTGCAGACTGAGTAGAGGGTGTAAATGGCTGATGTGAAGAAACTGGAGCAGGAGGTTCCTGTTTCTACCAGACGTCACCGTGCGACTACCCACACGGTGGCCCGCACAGCTCACGGCCCTGCTGCTAACGTTTGATTTCACATATTTATAGACGCTCTTCTCCCCTTGTACAGCAGTGGGGCAATTCGCCCTCATGATTTATGAAAAAAAAATTCTGAAAACATTCACTAAACTGAACTTTCCTGATTATAATGCAAACTGTGATATGATTGAAAAGAGTAGGAGCTAAATTAGACTCCACTTAAATTTTACTCTATAAAATCTAAGTACAACATTTTATCTCTATAAATTATGATACTTTCATTATGAAACATGAGACCTCCAGAAAGCTTGTATCTTCACTTTTCCCTCTTTCTTTTCATCTCAGACAAACTGTACTGCTTCATCTTGGCTTCTGTTCCAGCGACAGCCAGTCACATGGAGGTGCCAAAATATAGGGGGGCTGGGAAACACGGAGGGCAGATGGAATATTTGATGAATATCTGTCTCACTTTGCCATGGAGCTTCCCTGTTTTGGGAGCTCCAAAACTGATCTTCAGCTGAAAGCCACTGAAATTTACTTTGCAGTAGAGCTAGTGATTTATGTGATCTGTTCACTGTTTTACAAAATTTGGGTCGATGAAGTGGTTTCCAGGAATACTAATTCCAGTAATGAGTCAGCTCAATACAAAAATGGTAACAGTAGTTTTCTCTAATTAAAAGTGATATAATAACTTTATGCTTGTTTCTATTTTCTAATTCTACTACGAACGTATGTTACTTCTAAATTCAAGGGGGTTGGGAGGAATGAGAAAGAAACGATCACCAAGGAAAAGGTTCATAACAGGAGAGAAAAACTGAAGAGCGCATTGGGGTTTCAATGCTTGGAAAGTGTGGCCTTTCACAGGCCAGCCTCCTGCCACTCAGCACTTGAGGTCCCTCCCTGCTTTACACATGAAACCCTTCACAACAGTCTGGACCTCAGATCACAGAGGTACAGAGCACATCGACCAGGCAGCTAAAGAGTTACATTCTCCGATTTCTGAACATAACAGTACATTTTATTTTCCTTGAATGAAAGCATTTGGTTTAAGGGAAATATCAGAACCTTCCTGAGGCCTAGTCACAGTGCTTGCTGTCATCATGGAAACAGGCCTCTCTCCATAGCACCTTGAAGCAAGCACCATGTGCAGAGTGTGTGACTCTCAGAAGTTGACAGGGTTAGTCTACATTATAAGCAGGAGCTCTGAAACCTGAGGAGGGTGGTAATATTCCTTCCCAAAGAACATTACCTAGTGCTAAGACAAACCGATGTGAAGGATAGATATGGTGGAGATATCACTATGAAGGGGTAGCTGACCTTAATTTGTCCTCTAGAGCAGTGAGACCCAGCCATGGCTGCACATAGAGTGACCTGGGGTAGATTAAAACAAAACAAAACAACAACAAAAAAACACCTGCTTTCTCTCATCCCAAAACACAGCAGGTTGGTTATATAATCTTGGGCATCACTCCATCTCTCTCAGTCTCAGCCTCTTCACCTGTAAAATCACCTTAATAAAACCTGCCCTGTCTCATCGTGAGGATAAAATGAACAACTTTGTGAGACAATTTTCAATTATTATGAAAACGTTAGTTCTTTAATCAGGCTCCTTGCAACCAAAGGCCTCTTTCTGTAACAAATAATGAGGATAGGTGCTGCTAGAATACACTTAATGAGCACGAAATGGCATGAAGTTATCTGGCCCCTATGTGGACAGAGCCTCATGACTTTGGACTCATTAGGACCTACTTATGCGCTGACTAAAGAGACTGGCCTCATGGTTATGGTCTAACTGGTCAATTTGGAAATACCACGGTGTTCTCTTGGGCCTGTGTGCACACAAACCTGACTGCTGTTTGGAAAGAAGCAGTAAGACATCCCAGTAAACTCAATGAAACAGTAAAAGTTGACTTAAAGAAAGTTTGAGTGAAAGATCTATTTGTAAAGAATGTAAGAACTTTGCAAGTAAAAAGTGTAGTGCCAGCAATGTGCATGCCTTTATGGTGTGTGTGTGTGTGTGTGTGTGTGTGTGTGTGTGTGTGTGTGTGTGCCTTCAGATCCTTTCCCACTAGAGGGGTCAGTGTAGAATACGGAAAAGTCTCATTTCTCCTCCTCGTTCTACCTTTAACTTCCTGTGTGACCCAAAGCCATTCTTTTACAATTTTGCAGGTCTCAGTTGTCATTAGAGTGCATGGTAATGAAAAATTTGTTTCCTTCCAGGCCTAAAACTCTATAGCTTGAAACAGTTTCATATGATCGTTCTTCATGGTTGGATAAAGGAGGTGACTCCTGAAAACTCAGGCAGTTCTAATCCCTCAAAGTCCCATGTGCTTAGGGAACTGGAAACATAGTAGCTGAGAACATAGAGTTTTTCACACAGTCTCAGCTTAGGCTACCACAGAGTCATCATAATGCTTTTATATTCTCTATGAATCACTCAGCAAATGCATCACAAATTTTCATTCTAGACCAGCTTCCCCCGACTACCCAGTTAACTATCTCACTTTCCTATTATCAGTGAAAAGAATACATAGTCCAGAAAAATACCTTGGAAAAAACACATTAATTCAACGAGTATTTTTGAACATCTATAATGTGTCAGGCAGTGTTCTAGGCACTAGGGACCCAGCTGTGAACAATACAGACATCGTTGTTTCATGAAGTTTGCATTCTAATTATTAGAAACTGGCAAAAAGTATGCTTTTTAGGTACTTCTTCGGACTTTTAAACATACTTCAGCTTATTATGTTTCTTTAAAAAACTTTAGCAGCCCCAAAGTTGAGCAAAAATTTTTTCTAAGTGTTCTAACATGGAACCTGGCCTTCTAGATTGTTATGAACTTGTATTTTTAATTTTTATATTTACCTTTGTCAAGGTAGGAGGATGGAATATATTTTAACCATTTATTGGCTTGATTTATAAGTCAAATATTTAGACCTGTGGTATATGGGTCTCTCCTTGGACTCTGGTCCCAGACCCCATGAGTATGAGAGTGTTGCTTCTCTCAGAATTAGTTTCTTACTCTTGGTATCAAAATCCATAGATTCAAGTTTAATTTTCTCCAAAAAAACTCAAGAACAGTATAATTTTTGTTAGGTACTTTCTGTTGCAAAAAACAAACTTGCACAAGTTAGCTCCTCTGAGTGCATTTTTTCTTCCCATTGTTACCTGGATTCCTCATAGTGGTATCTTTTCTCTGCCCCATAGCTTTTTCTCATTCATGCCTTTAGTTTGCTCACGGCTGCGTGCACCTGAGTACACTTTCAGCCTCCCCCATGCTGCCATCTGCCTGATTCACTCTATATTTCTCAATTCAAAATTTCAGGAACAAGAATCCACAGTCACGTGCCCCATAATGATGTTTCAGTCAATGAGGGACCACATACATGACGGTGGACCCATAAGACTGAAATAGATCTGAAAAATTCCTATCACCTAGTGAGGTCATAGCCATGGTAATGTGTAGTGCAACACATTCCTCGCATGTTTGTGGTGATGCTGGTGTAAACAAACCTACTGCACTGCAGGCCATATGCAAGTATAGCACACACCATTATAGTAGCAGGCTATACCATGTAGGTTCATGTAAGTACACTCTATGATGTTTGTACATTCATAAAATTGTCTAACAACACATTTCTCAGAACATATCCCTGTCTTTAAGTGGCACATGACTGTAGCTGGATCTCCTTGCCCCTTATGGGAAAGCTTTTTCACCTCATTTTATAGGCCAGTCCTGGTCTAATTAATAGATTTGGTGGGACATCGATGGGTAAGTTGTTCTGTTAGGTGTGCACCCCTATCTAATCAGCTATTGCTGTATGGGGGCAGGGAGGGTCATGTAGTAGAAAATATCAGCTATTGCTGTATGGGGTGGGTCATGTAGTAGAATAAAAAGCCTGAGGGCAGGCTTACCAGCAAGACCTGTGGGAGGGAGAGTTTTCCTTAGAAGTAGCTGTGGCCACAGCAAACACTATTATGCTTCAGTATGGTAGTTGTCATGAGTGTTGGATACAGCAAACACTATTATGCTTCAGTATGGTAGTTGTCATGAGTGTTGGATACCTCCTTATTATATTTTCTACATATTCTTCAAGAAAACAGTTCACCCCCTTATTAACCATGATACACTGCCATAGTGTATCCCTATTAAGAGCACTAAACACCAATATACCTACCTTCTTTCTGTGGCAGGTGTAAGGACGATAAAATCAGCTATCATCAGTGGCTCTTCTTCATCTTTCTGAGGTGCATGGGATATACTGCTTCTTCCTCAAAAGGTGCATAATTCACCACATCTAATGAGGGGCCAAGAAAGGTCTAGATAAGGTGCTAACAAAATGCTAATGGTTTGATGTATCCAGGATGAGACTTGCTAGAGGGGAAATTTATGAATCTGGGCCAAGGTCCTTAAAAAATGTCAAGCAAAAAGACTGAAAAAAACAAATCCACGTGGGAAATCCAGAAGGCAGGACAAGGTTGAAAACAGGAGGTAATCCAAAGATCAGGAATTGAGCAAAACTGGAACGGATGGAAGGTGATGCAAGGAGTGCTGAGAGGGGGAGCCGGTGTCTGCGCTTGCTCGTATAGACTCAACAGGTGGCGCATGGTGGGTAGTGCTGGCCTAAGGGAACATTCAGGAAGAGCTTGTTTCTTCTCCTTCTCCATTTACTTCTAATCACATTCGCTTGTCTCTGGTCTCTGGAGAATCGTTTCACCTTTCCTCTATCACCTTGGAACCTTTTACTATCAGGTGCATTATTTCTTCCTGCCTATCTCAGATCCTCCAATTCCTCTAGCAACCTGGAGTTCAGGGCGGCATGTCTTAAGCCCTGTAACCAGCTTGCTTTAATGAACACAGCCCCGGAGATGAATTTAACATTTGCCTTACAGGTCACTGAAACCTTTCTCTCAGCATGTGCATGCTTTATGTATTCCAGAGGGAAACCCTACCCCACCCCCATCAATCCAATTCTGGAAATAACTGCTTTCTCTTTATATTGCATATCTTGCCTCATCCACTCCCAAGCCTGATAATCTACCAAGGAGAAGTAGCAGTCATTTGTCATCACCTCTCTGATTTGTTCCCACATCATCTCAGGGACTCACAACCCATTCTTCTGGTGGGGTAACCCATGGGGAACAAACAATACCTTGGTCACGCACCTCTACACTTGCTGCATGTTCCACACCTTTCCTTCAAGTGCTGCCTGAAAAAGACATACATATAGCTCTATAGCCAAAGATGATGCCACTGATAATTCCAAATAGGAGAAAGTCCCTCGAATTGGCTCAACTGACCCTAAAGCCATTAAAATGTCATTATGCCTATGGACAACTTTTTAAAGATCAATCCACAGTGGCTCTACTTGCAAATGACCAAGTCTGAACTGATATCTCCACCTGAGAGAACCTTTCTTTAAATACAATGCAGAATACCTGTGAAGGCGCTGACCTAAAGTGATTTCTATGGGTGGGGTGAGCATGGGGGAAGGGGATTGTCCCAGAATCCCAATTTGGAATGCACTGATAAGCAATAGTCCAGGGAGCCTGAAATCTTACCATCAGTGCTACATGACAAGGGCATTGAAGCAAAATGGGTTTTTGTGGACTGGCATGGGAACCGAGCTCTCTCTTTTAGCTCCAAAGGACAAACTTATATTGCACTCATAATTTTGGGGCTGTCTCTAGTGCGTAAATTATATCTATTAAAACTCTTGGTATAATTGCACACCATTGTTGATAAAGCATCAGCTATTACCTGAAGCAACCTTTCATCTTTCAAAACCGATATTTTCTCCCTGAGAAAAAACTGCCGATGCTTCTAAGGTGCCGGTTATTTGGTTCTATTCCAACAGCCCTAAACTCTGAGATGTTTACACTAGCTAAACACACACAACTTATAAAGAACTGGCCACTTCACCTGAAATTTCCATTTGTTTAATCAGTTGCAACATTAAGCAGGTGTTATTTGAGTCAAGGCTATACAGTTCAATTCAAGAAGTATTTCAGTGTTTACCAGCGGCCTATATGCTGATTTAGGATCAAGGGAAGTATGTATTGAGTACATAGTGTTTGCAACATTAGGGAAAAATTTAAATTTCACAGAGAAAAACCCCATCACAAAAGTGTTTCAGATGATCTCTGATCATAAAAAGGCCATCAAAATCATTTTTACCATGAACCAATTGTGGTGGCTGATCTCTGTATTAGCATAAACACATAACAGGAATATTATCCAGACCTCTAACATTGGTATAAATGTTGCGTGTTCTGCAGTAGTTTACAACTTACACAAACACAGGCCCTTCTCAACCAACCAAGTACTATTTCCTGAGTGTCTACATTGGAGGAAACATAGGTACTAGAACACACATTTACTTTCTGAATAAGCAGTTCAATTGTTTTTCTTATTCAAGTAACTTGGGATCCACATTAACTCCATCCAATGTGCCATCAGAGAAGTTGCCAAACTTCTCTGATGGCACATTGGATGGAGTTAATGTGTATGGAGTTCATTGACGCCCACCACAAACCTTTTTTCTCTTGAACTTTCTATAAAGTCTTCTTTATCTGTGCACCCAGCCAAAATAAATGGCTACTTATAAATAGTGTATACATAGCAACAATATACATTCACATATATTTCCCCCCACATCTATTGTCTTATTGAAGAGCAAGGGGTTTTGGAGTCAGAATTGAGTTCCAGTGTGATTGTTATAGTAAGTGTGACCTTTGATAAGTCACTTCAGCTCTCGGTCTCAATTCTCTCATCTCTAAAATGGGATTAACAATAGAAGTTACCTCATCGGGTAGTTCTTAAGGATGAAATGAACTAATATTTGCAATTTTTTAGCACAAGGAATACATATTCAATAACTGGTAGATTTCATTATTATTCTCTAATAACTGCCTTAGCCTTTGAAAGTACGTCAGGCAGTTATAATAATCCCTATCAAATAGATGAGATTAAGTAATTTATCCAGGGTTAAACTATTCATGAGTGGCAGTTCCAGGGCTTCTGATTCCAAGACCCAGGACCCTCACCACGCCCATCACCCCCAGTCAACCTTATAGACTTTTATAGAATGGGCTGCACTGTCCAGCACAAGAAGAGAATTCTCCTTGGTGAAGGTCAATGCCACAGGATGGGAAAGACCATGAGTGATGATGGGCTTCAGAACTGGAAACTCCTCAGGTTTCCCTAAGCATAGGACAGCTTGGCTGGAAGTATCGGCGACGATCACATTCCCCTGGTGATCGAAGGTCACAGCAGAAGCAGTTATTTCAGAGGGAAAGAAGAGGCTCAGCCCAAAGGAATCCACCTGGCCGATTAGCTGCATGCTTGCGCTGAACACCTTCACCGTAGTGCTGTAGGTCCCGGTCCCCAGGGCCAGGGGGCGCTCTAGGACAGCGATGGCTCCGGTGAGCCAAGACACTGCCACCCCTCGAGGATTGCACAGATGCGCCTGTAACCTTTCTGTTCTCCGGAGGACCCCTTCCAGAAAGTCCACTTCCAGAAGGTGCAGGGACCCTGCCTCCGCATCAGTTACTATTACCCCATTCTGAGGAGTGGTCTCCACACCCCAAGGCAAGGAGAACTGGCCTCCAATGACAAGCTTGATCTGGCCAAAAAAATCAAACACTTTGATGGAGCGGTCGCCGGCGTCGGTGACAACCACATGGCAGTCGTTGGTGACGGTGACATCAAGTGGGTATCTAATGTCCTGGGCTGCTTCCCCCTTCTCTCCGAACTGATGAGCGCATCCTCCCCCGGAATCAAAGATCTTGACCCTCCTCTTGCCGTCATGTACCACCACTACCCGTCCCGTCTTGGGACACAGCGCCAGCCCAGTGGGGTTAACCAGGGTTCCCCAGCCTCCGAAGGCGTGGTGGCAGGTGAGGGCCCCGGGGCCGCAGGGGGCGGCACGGTGGGCTGCCGGGGCCGGGCGAAGTGCGGAACCCAGAAGTTCCAGGAGGTGCAGCACTGGCAGGCAGTCGCTGGTGTCGCAGCCCCGGCAGGCTCTCCGGCAGAAGGGGCACTCGAGGGCCAGCGTTCGTGGGTGCGCCAGGGCAGCCACGCAGGCCAGGCAGACCACATGGCCGCAGGGCAGGTTGCGCGGGCGCCGCTGCTGGCGGTGGCCGAACCTCTCAAAGCACACCTTGCACTCGAGCAAGCTGGTTTCCGCCTCACGCACGAGCTCCCGAAGCTCCAGCCCGCTGCCTGAGGCCTCAGCACTCATCGCGCAGCCCGGGACGCCTTCAGCGCTGCAAGCCAGAGGGGCTGGACACCGCCCCCGCATTCCCCTGGGTCACGGTCACGGGGCGGGGCGCTTGTCCTGACGTCGACTGCGGCGGGCAGCTATGCCGCGACCTGCTGCCCCCTGGTGGGCTCGTGAGGCACTGCTTCCTGAGGGCCTGATAGTGGGAATTTACACGAGCTGTATCCACAGCGCATGGTCTGACGTGTAATCTTCACAACAGTCATGGATTATCTCCATATAGCACAGAAGGAAACACACCTATTGAGGAAAAGCGGGTTGCTCCCTATTACCGAGGCTGTAAGTAGCAAAGCAAAAACTAGAACAATCCAGTCTTCCAACACTGGTGCCTTGCAGTTTCCAATCCACAGCCCTTGATGCTGGGTGCCAAGGCTGGCGAGCGGTAAAACATGGTCTCATAGCTCATGATGCTTATTATCTAACAGACACACGAGAGAAATTAAATTTCAAAGGTATGAGACAGGTGTGTGTACTCCTTCTGTGTCTTCTATCATACTTGTAGTTAAAGTAGAAGCTTAAAGAATACCTGTAAAATGAATTCACATATGAATTCATGAATGAATGAAGGAATGTTATAGCACAATACAAGAAACCTACTAGGTAAACGAGTGTCAGATGGGAGAACCATGGCTGGGAATGTCTTCCAGAGGAATTAATATGAAATAAGAAAGCTGTTAATCATAATTGCTTTAGAACTTCATGTCTGCCTTCCATTTAGTAGTTTACAAGACTATTTAAACCTCATGACAATCCCATAAGAGTAAGTTATTTTCTTCATTCCTTTCCTACAAGAATTCTTATGAGGTCGAGCATCTTGCACAGGGTTCCATGGCTAGAAAGTGGCTGGACTGGGATTTGAAGCTAAGCGGTTTGACCACAGAGCTTATGCTCTTAACTATTCCAGTGGTTTTCCACCTTGGTTGCCCATGGCAAATACTTGGGACTCATACCTAGGTTTAATTGGTCCAGGTGTGGTCTGGGCAGCTGGAATTATTATATGTAGCCAGTTTTGACAGCCACTAACAGCCACACTAGGATAATCTCTTCGAATAGCACCAGGTTAAATTCTTCTGACCTCAATCAAGATCAAAAGCACAAAGAATCTATCCTATATTCAAAAATCTTCAAATGAGATAGCAAAATGCCCCTCAAGAATCCATTGTGATACTATAATCTCTCATTTTCAGGAGCCCTTCCTATCCCTCTCCTCCCAATAGCTTACATGAACATCGTCTTTATAAAGCCACATATCAGATCACGGTTCCTCATTTAGAAATCATTGTCATGATTGGTCACCTTCTTATTTGCTAGTTATCTGAGAAAACAGAGGATTTTTATCCCAGTAAAACCCCTGGAGGGAGCTTTAATGTAAGACAAAAAAGAACATTTTCTTAACATGTGTTACATAATTCAAAGATTATCTGTGTACTGGGACTTAATAAACAACTTAATATTATAATTTCAGACTATAATGCACTTCCGTTCCAAATAAATAGCCAACTAAAGTTAAATCAAATAGGCATCGCTCTCTGAAATAATCTTTATGTCAAGAAATACATTCAGGATGCCAAAAATGGAATATTTTTAGAGCTAGTGTTGTCTAATAGAAATGTAATCAGAGCCACATATAAAATATTAAATTTTCTAGTAGCCATGTTTTAAAAAATAAAAACTAGTGAAGTTATTTTAATTACATATTTTATTTAACCCCAAATATCCAAAATATTATCATTTTGACATGAAATCACTATAAAAATTATTAACATGATATTTCACACTTTTTTTTCTAGTACTAATTAAAATCCAGTTTGTATTTTACAGTCACAGCACATTCAATTAGTCTAGCCCCATATCAAGTGCTCAGTAACCCCATGTGCCTGGTGGCTACGGCATGAAACACTTATAGATCTAGACCAAGTCTGTGCTATGAAATATTGCCTTCTCGAGATGCTTTTCCAGACTGATTTCATTGATCCTTGACTTCCTTCTAAATTGTCTCTGCTCCAACATTGTTTTACAACGTACCCAAAGCCCCCCTCTGCCCCGCGCCCCGCGCGCCCTTCGGCGACATTTGGCTAGCTTGTCCGGAGGGACGAGCTGGAAAGGCTCAGCTCCCTTGCTCTGCTCCCTGATAATCCTACTGTCTTCTTGATCCTTTGCTGCCCCTGCGGGACAATCTGTAGTACCGCACCAAGAGGCCGATGGTGTTTTGCGAGGTGAACCAGAAAAATCTGCAATAGACCAGACTATTTAATAATGTTCACAGAAATCACTCTACCATTTGGTAGCTAAACAGCACAGTGGTTCTGGAAAGTGTTGTGGCACATGCACAGGCATCCTGATAATCAAGACTCTAATGTTAAATTTAAAGTGTGAAAATGTTCTGTGGCATTTGTGTGTGTGTGTGTGTGTGTGTGTGTGTGTGTGTGTGTGTGTGATAAGATTTTCTCAAGTCCCCACAAAGCTTCAAAACTAAAAACATGTAGGGTTGAGTCTTTCACAATTGAAGGTCCCCACATTCTAGCTCGGCATCCTTAGCAGTCATTTTCTTCACTATTTGCTGCCTCTCCATGGAATTAAGCATGGATTCTGTCGCAGTGTTCCTGTCCACCGAATCCGACCCAGTCACTCCCTCCCTTCGCACTTGTCTTTTTTCTACTTTACCAAGTAGAAGGAGTCAATTTTTTCTTTTTAACCAATCTTAAAATTGCTCTTTATCTTCATTCCCTTTATTTTACTCCCACCTCTGGAGAGATAAACTAAATTCTAGGAGAGCAGAAATCAGGTCTGCTTTTGCTCCATGCCATATCCCAGTGCCTACCTAGCACACGCCTGATACACAGTAGACACCCAAGGATTGTTTTTAAATACATGAATGAATGAATAATTAAAAGGATACTACTTGCAGGTAGTAAACCCATATGTTATACCTTTTCTTTGATCATTCTCTAGGACTTGTGAGAAGCATGTGTGGATGAGAAAAATGGGCTCTATGGAAAGTAACCTTGTAGGAAGATCGGATCATAAATTCCTAACTGGGCAGGTCATGGTGGGTAGTCAAGCCCCAGGCCTATATAATTTATGTAGTGAAAGGTTTTTAAGCCAGCCCTGTCCATTATTCTTGTATATCTAGGTTAACACACCTTAGACATACCTGGAGTGATACCTCTCAAAGGGTGTATTAAACCTCAAGGGAGCACATAATCTTGTTAACTATTCTGTAATACAATCCCTACCTTGCTTTTTTCCATTTCCATGTAATCTTCCTTACATTCTCTCCTTTATTTCAAATGCATAAAAGAAGCTGCAAACCTATTACTTCCATAGAACATCTGAGATCTTGCCCAGAATATGTCTTTAGTTTGACTCAAAAATTCTCATATTCTTTACAGGTTTTCTTGCATCAACACATTGTCAGGAAAGTAACATTCACCCACAAAACGTGCTAAGTATTTTGCTTATCTTTAGAGTCAATGCTGATAGGTTTCTCAGATACTTTATAGAGTATAATCCTTATCACATAATACACACACACATTGATTAATAAAAGAAATGCCCTAAGTATAACTCTAACATTCTGAGTTTTCTATCATGAATCTTTCTGTGGCTATCTCCATGGATTTCCTCTGTGCTTCCTTCCAATAATCCTTACTTAGAGGGTCCTGGAATGGCCTGCCCATCTCTTCCTGCTTCTAGAATGAGCCCTGAGGGTCATAAGGGCAAAGGGCTTGAAGAACAGAACCTGTGGTTAGTGGCTGCTCCTATATGTAAAGCACCATATAGCATAGGAGGGAACATGGAGACCTAGCTCAGGGTGGTTACAGCAGAGAAGAGGGAGCACAGGGGGACAGGCTAAGGAATCTGGGGAGGGAGTTAGTCCTTAGACAGGCGGGCTCCCAGTTTTGCAAATGTGGCAAACTGTGCCACATACATTCAGTTTAGAAGGCATCCCAGAACAAGCCCAATGACACAGTTATCTCTCAGACTGTAGATGACAATGACAGAAGGGAAGATGAGCAAGTCCCACACAATGGAATCAGCTCCATCAAGAGGCACAACCTTTTAAAAGAGAAGGAAAAAAGACAGCAGGTGCTTTAGCGTGGGTTAATGAGCCCACGGCGCAAAAATCTGCTACCTTTGCCAAACTGAACCCCTCCAGGATTGGTCAAGTTTCAGTGTCAGGCCAGCATCAGGACACTTCCTCAATAGGTGAATCTCTGTCACCTGTGTAGTTCCTTGGACTCTGACCTGGGCTCTGTTGATGTCCCCAGCTTTGCTTTCTCCCACAGCATCTTGTCTTCTCAGCAACCCCTCTAAATCCCCTATCTAATTTTGTAACCCACATCCATGTGCTTAGCTTCTTAGGGATGAGGGATTTGGTGGGGAGAGGAATAGTGGTTCAGGTTTGACTGTTTTGAGCACCTACAGAAAAATGAGCTGGATGGCTGGAAATGGGAACCCAGTGATTTTAATGTTCCTCAAGTTTGAAAAATGTGTTTCTCAGGGTGCCATTCTTGGGCTTTTTCTCTTCCCACTTGTTCTTCCTGAGTCATGTCAACCTCACCTATTGATGGGTTAAGTAGCCACTTACGAGCTGACAGTTGCCTGCGTACCCCTCTCATGCAGCCTTACCACACTGTAAGGTTCAACATTTAGTCTCTGCCACCAGAGTCTTCGATTCCTCAGAACAGGACTGTCTTCAATCATCAGTGAATCCTCATCTCCTAGCACTTTCAAGAGCACTACTTACATTTCCTGAATGACTCTAATAACAGGGAAAGATTAAATAATTATGGTACTGCAATATGACAGAACATTATGCAGCTATAAAATCTTGTTTTTAAAAAATCTTCAATATGAGAAAGGGCTGATAAAATACTAGAAAAGATAGTAGAGAGGCAAGATCTTATGATCTTAACTTTGCAAAAACATATATGTGTATGATCAGACTAAAAAGATAAGAAAACTTATCACCAGTTTAGCCTTAATTACTTCTGGTGATAGGATTTGGCTGCTTTTGTTCTTTTTTAGAATTTCCTATACCTTCCAAATTTTCAGTGAGAAAGTAATATTTTATTATGTAAATATAAATATGTGTTAATATTTTATGGTATATTTGATTCTTAAATACATCCCTTGATTATTCTCCATCTGCTGTTGAGAGGTAACACTAACATTGAAGCAAATTTCTACTAATACCCAACGGATAGGGATCACAGATTTTCAGACATTTTCGGTTCACACATTAAAACTATACATAATAAATAAACCTGGGACATGATTATTCATCACAAATCAGCAGAGTGACTTAGTGTGTGTGTGTGTAAAGGAGTTCTATCCTATCCCCATCGACTTAACCACTTTAGTGAATCTGTTTTATAAGAATAAAGCGTATCAGATTAAAAATGATGTCAAACCAGAGCTCAATTAAAGACAACTTTGATTTTTAAAAGTGGTCAGTAGAAATTAAAAAAAAAACTTTAAAGACCATGTGCCATATATATATATCTACATAAACACACATCTACATCACATCCCTTATTAAAATAAAACAATGACAGGTATGTACTGCAGTTATGAATGGTAAATATTATGTGTACTAATTTTTCTGTGGTGGAGGTTTATATTTGTCAATTCATTCTTCTGCCGAGGATTCCCCTTTTAATCTGATAGTATGTCTCACAAGTACACATTTCAGGCCAGTTTCTGTGGTTCCCATACAATTACCCCTTTAGAGAACCAAATCTCCAGCTTATCAGAAGTAGGTGCTAAAGCTTTGTATTCCTTTGCAGTTTTCTTTCCACTTTCACCCACACAAACAATCACATACCTTTCTTGTTTCATCCTATCTGCCCCTGAAAACATTATAAGTGAACCACATGCTAGCACATTTCTGCCTGCTGTTAGGCAAGGCAAGGCATTTCATAAATCAGAGGCTCAGGTAATCTATTAAATTATGATACTAAAGGTATTTTGGGGAAGTTCTGAAAATAATTCAATTGCTCTAAAACAATTTATATGTAGTATATCTTTCATCTTGAAACTTTTTAAAAGGCCAGTATTCTCCCAATGAGGTCACATAATATGTAAAAGATCAACTACATAGAGATATCTCATTTATATTATTTAAAGTTCTTTGGGTACAACAAGTTACAGAAATCAACTTTAGCCAGAGAAAGAGAACGGAGTCCTTTATTACAAGGACCCTGGGTGTTCTCCTGTCCAGTATAGCTGGGCTTCAGGATGAAAATGGAAACCTAGAATACCTGGGGCTCTCTCCAGACCTCCTCTCTGCTTCTCTTTCTGGAGATAGCAATCTCTCTTTCCCTCAGATCTTTATAGTAGGATGTGGCTGCCTCACTGCTCCTGGGTTCTTGTTTTGTTCACCCATTTTAAGCGGCTAACGTGCTTTTCCTAACTAAATTCTAAAAATCTCTGAAGAGAATCAGATTGGCCCAGCTCAAGTCAGCTGTCCCTTCTTGGACCATTCAAATGGTGACGAAGGTGGAATCAGGTACTCATGGCTTCTGGAAGCCTGCAGTATGGAGTGGGGGCCGGTCTCAGAGAAGCAAGAACCCCTGTGAGCTGGAAGACACTCTAAATTAATAGCCTTATATTAGAACAAGACCAGCACCAGAAAGCACCTAGGGCAGCAGCTCCTAAGCAGAAGTGGAAGAGGCAGAGAGGTCAACAAATATGAACCCTAAGGAAGTTTTCACAGTGTTCTGCTTTTGACGTACTTCTAGGCTATATGTCTATAGCTTTCGTCAATATTCAAGGGGGGGTCTATAAACTTCTCCACTAATAATCTTTAATATAGCACACACATACACAATTAACTTATTTTTTAATAACAAGCACATACCATCCTATTAACACGAGCCAAACAATCTAAATCATTTAGGTGTCATGTGGTGTGGTTAGAAAGAAATGTCTGATTTAACAAAATGTGATTGCTAACAAAAAACAGAAGTTTTGGACCTAAACTTCCATAATAAACAGTCATGAATCCAGTTGTAAGTACACTGCATTTCATAAGACTTCACCATTTAACAAGATTAAGAGAAAAAACTGCAAAACTCAGAAAAAAAATTTATTGTTACAGTTTGAGAAAAATATTTAGTTCCATATAGGTGGTTTAGTTTTTAAATTTGGTTCTTGATTCTGTTACATAGAAAATTATATAAGGAGAAAAAATGTGAAAAGGAATTGAGAATAATTTGAGGGTTTCTAGGAAAAGCTGGTATTTTATATAATTTCTTGGATGACTTTCTTTTACCTTGAACTCTATTAAAGTTACATTTCCTCAATGGTTCTAAATTTTATAGGAATACTAATTTTTCTATGTCTATTATATTTCTTTAAGTTATATATGTTGCATTTCTCTTTTATTTTGTAATTATAGAAGCAAATATGCTGATTGTAAAAAATCTAGCAATTGTTACATAAAATACACATCTGCAATCGTATTCTCCTCTCCAAAGGTAGCTAGCTCAACATTTTAGTGTTTCCCCTCCCTAAAAAGTTATATGCATTTTGAGCAAAGATCTATGATGTGATTTATGAAAAATTCTTTTCAAAGGCCATCTATTATATTTTCATGCCTTAGCATAATTTTCAATTGCTCAAAATCTCAAAAACTTGATGTTATTTGCTTTGATATGTCTCATTTACTTTTCTGTAAGTAGATATAACTTTTCAATAAGGTAGTCAATTCCCCAACTTTTATGTCGTTCTTCAAAAATATCAACCTTTTCAAGACATTGACTATTGCATACTGAACCTGAAACAAGAAGAAAAGGTAATAAGTTAAAATTTTATCAAGAATGCAATCAGAGTTCTTTTAAAAATGTATCAAATGATTTAAAACACTGCACACTGGAGAATTTTCTTTTCTTTTTAATGAAAATGGGGAAATACTAAGGCAGATTTTCTGAACTCTGAATTGTTATTATCACTTGTAACTCTTAAGAGTCAAAACACATATACCATCTCTCTTGAAGACTTCAAATGTCTTTAATATAAGCATACCACTAAGCTAAAAAGTTGTATTACAGAGATCTGTCCCTTTATTAGGATAAAATAGTCTTCAATAAAATAGTTTCTGACTTAAATTTTATATACCTCTAGATAGTAATAGTTTAATAACAGCTCAAAACAGTTTACTGCTGACTTTATTTAAAAAGTCACAGCACACATCTGTAACTTACCAAATAAACTTTTAACTTCAGCCTCTGGAACATAAAATGGTGGGCCTAAGTAAAACAGAAACATAGTGAAGAATAATTTCCATAGATTTAATTCTAAAGAGGAATAAATTCTCAGGACGCACTTCTCAGCTTGTTTCCGATGATGTAGGCATACTTGTATACAACAACTCAATTATCTCAATAGGTGAAGATGCGACAGGGTCTCCTACCATCTCCTAGCAGAGGCTGGGTTTCTGAGGAGATGGCAATATTGGGGGCCCATCTCCTGCTTAGATGAGATGGCTGAGCCAGCCATGGGACTTGAGAACACTGAAACACAAATGCCCTTGAGGTTTCCTTCGTCTTCTGGGTATCGATTTTTTACTGTTCCTGCACTCACACACATTCTATACACCCTCCCACTTGGCTAGGGGACACTAACTTTTAAAGGGAACTTAGCTTCTGCCCCTTTCTAGAGTTCTCATCTGTGGTCCACCCCCAGACAGAGCATGCTGTGTTTACTTCCCACAGGCCCTGCCCTAATCCTCCAGTTCAGAAATGAAATTTAAATCAGATTAGCAGAGCTGGGTCCTGTCTCCATTAATTTCTATTTCCATCTGATTGTCCCAGACTTAACTATGGACTCTAGGGGTCATCTTTCAATGAGTTTATAAACTCATTATGTAACTGGTTATAAAACACAGCACTTTTTAAAAAGCTTGTTTAAAAATTGAGAACAGAATTTTTACAAATTAAGTTTTCAAATCTTCCTGAAAATGAAAGTTCGGTCATGACAGAGGTTAAGTTTTAATGTTCACTCACATTAAAATAAGTCCGGAAAAAAACATCAGTTTTACAAAATCGAAACAAAGATAGTTATAAAAGAATGCAATTGATAAATTATAACATTTCTGAAGTTAAAAAATAGCCATAGTTTCGTGACTTTCCCGCATACCTACTACCTCCCCATGTCCATTTCTCGCCCCATCCTTTGACGAGGGTAGGTCTGTGTATGTATTCGTAGGCATTGCCCAAATCATCTCTACCACCATGGATGACACAGATATGCTCTATCCATAGCAGGGCAACAAAACCTCTTCTTTCTAATCCAGAGCTCATAAGATTTCTCTTTTGTATTAGGGCCATTTCTCTCTCTTTTATAGTTTGAGTTATGAATGGTGAAAAAAATGGGAATGGAATATGAAAAAACACGTATCGAGTGGAAAGAGAAAATGATGTTTGTAGTTTCTGATTGCCAAAAACAGACTTTATCCCTAAGGGATAAAATAGGAGAAAACAGTGCTATACATGTCATAGGAGTAAATCAGGAAACAAGGCAACTAGAGAAAGAAAAACGAAAACTTTACCTGCATGTTTAGTTGGATCGTAAGAAACAACACTCAACAGGTAGCGAAACCCTTTTCTCGCCAGGGACATCATTATGTCTGCATAACTAAAAACACACACGCACACACACACACACACACACACAAGTATGTGTTACATTTCTCTACAAAGGCAAAGTCTGGAGGGGATGAGAGGCAGGGAGGGAAACCAGCATTTATTTTCATCTGTATTACTGAGTTTAATTCTCCTAACAACCCAGTGAAGCCAGTTCTCATTCTAAAAGTCAGAAATGGATCCATAAAATTACATCACTTGCCTAAACTGGGTAATACTAAAGATGAGAGTCAGAATGAAGCCTGCTTCCAGAGCCCCTCAGACCAGAAGACTTCACAAAAAGATGAGCAGAGGCTCCTTTGAGCCTAATGTGGTACTCAGAGGCCCATCTACTTTGAACGCCTACTTCTCAAATGGCCACTCCACTTCGTGGTGCTCTGGGCCGTGGCTCCCAGACTGTGCTGGTATCAAAATCCCTTAGGCACTTGCTTAAAGATATTTGAGCTCCATTCCCACAGGTTAATTCAGTCGACCTGTTGCGGGGCCTGGCATGCTGTAGCTTACCACATATCCTGGGTGACTGGCACCTCTCCAGGGGCACATGCAAAAGTCTCTTTCCTCTACTGAGCTGGGGAGACGAGACTAACAGGCAAAAGTTCAAGGCAGTTATGATGTTAAAGCTCTGCAAGTACGGCATGAAGCACTAGTGCCACTGGGCCAGTTCTCTGTTTGTACGTGCCTTGGGGAGCAGGTGACACCACCTCCCAGCCATGTCTGATTGGTTCAGAGTGGGGACCTGACCTTAACAGGCTCATAAGTAAGTAGACTGACCAGGAACCAGGACTGGGCCCAGTACAGAATGATGAGTTGGACCAGTCAACGTACTCCATTGGGAAAGTGAATTAAGAGACCCAACGAGGAGTCGCTAGCTAGCTGTGGTCATTGCAATGAAAGCTGGAACTGTTGTGCTGTGTGTGTGTGGGGTGGGGGGTGGGGTGGAATTGAGGAGGCTGAGGGTGGTGAGCAAGTAAGAGGTGTGGGAGCAGAAATGGAGTAAGTGGAGACAGCTAAGTGGTCAAGGTAAGAGGACAGAGGAGATGCACGCAGGGAGGTAGAGAGGCCATGAGAGACAGATGGACGGACAGAAATGGACAGACCGTCCAGCTCCGAGGGAGGAGTTCTGGCTCCTGCCACACCCGGAGTACGGTCTGCCCTTAGAGGGAGCTTTGTGACTATTAGTTTGCTCCCCACTGTCTTGCAGGTTTTAACCATCCAAACCAAAGCCCCTGGAGGGACTAATCTGAAAAAAGATGAAAATTCTTAGAGAGTGGGAAATGCCTACAAAGCTAGACATTTAGCAGAATTGAGTTAAGAATACACATATGATGTTTTATGAAGACAAAGAGGTCTCAGGTGAATCTCTGAGTAGATAAAGGACACTGATGTCACATGGGAAATGCCAAGCAGATCCTGAAAATGTGATGTGGATGCTTGAGAGAAGGAACAGAGCTGGAAGTATAAAAATGATAAGGCCAAATACCATTTGTTCAGCTATTTCCCCAACATCTGGCATTATATATATATATATATATATATATATATACACACACACACACACACTTAGAGAACAGTAGGAACTTAATATGTATTTGTTGAATGACTAAATGAAAGTAACAGGTGAACTGAACTGTCATTAAACGAGCAAGTATAAGAGAGAAAAGCAAAAGACTAGGATGGAAATGACAAGTTTTAGGCACATGAGGAAGGTGAGAATTACAGAAAAGAAATGAAAGAGGCATGGTGACAGAAAGAGAAGGAAAAACAGGAGTGAGAATTATCACTGAAGGAAAATGTATATTAAGAAGATGTGGCATGGCCTAATTAAAAATGATGAGGTTTGGCATTAAACCTTACTCATGAAACAGTTTTCAAAAAATTAATTTCATTGATGTGGATGCCAACCTTTTTGCCAGGTGTTAAGAGTTCAATATTTATGTGCCAATTCCAAGTTAGTACATGAATGATATTTGAATTGGAAAATATGCAGGTATGGTCACATTTTACTCAGTATGCTTTCTCATATTTTAATTTTTTTTTTTCTAATAAGGTTAGGTACGATAAGATCAGTCACTAAAAACAATTTCAAAAGCTCTAATATAATAGCAGCTAACCTTTATTACGGTAATTTAGAGATGACATGGACCATTCCACACATGTCATTTCTTTTAATTTCCATAACAATCCTGTAAGTTAGTCTAATGTAAAGATCATGAACATGCGCTTTGAAGCCAAACTCCCTAGGTTTGAATCTCAGTTCTGTCATATACCAGCTATCTAACTTTGGACAAGTAACTTCATCTAGTTGACCTTAGTTTCCTCATCTGTACAATGGGAATGATGTCAGCATACACCTCACAGGGTTGTTTTGTGAATCAAATGTATTGATCCACATAAAGTATTTCAAACAATGCCTGGCACATGGCAAATGCCCAATGAATGTCACTTGGAAATATTAGTGGAGGTGGTGTTAGTAGGAATATTATAATTCTGCAGAGGAGTATACTAGACTTAAAGAAGGAGAGTATTTTGATCAAGGTAACACAGCTTGCAAGTGACAGAAGTCACACGTTTTGTACCCAGATCCCTATTGCAAATTCCTATACTTTTTAAACAAATGTGGTATTGGATTCAGGTCTAATTCCAAATACAAGAAACCACTTCAAATCAGTAAAAGTCTAGCTAATTTTCTAGAATCCAAAAAAAGTACAGCATACTAAGCTAAGAAGGCTAAAAAAAGAAAAGGAAAAAAAGAGAAAAGCCAATATAATTAAAGAACCCAAATTACTAACCGTTCACGATCACCTGGGTTAACAGCAACAAATGATGCTCTATCCCAAATCCTGTCAAATTTTCCAACATTTGCTCTATCAGAAAGAAAAAGAAAAAAATGCATTTTATATAAAAATCAAATCTCTAACAAGTCAAACAGTATTTCTCATGGCGCATGCTGGTACTTTACCAGGTGTTACAGACCCAAGCGTGAAGGTGACATCATCTTGTTCTCTCCCTTCCTTTCCTTACCTAGGATTATAATACTGTTTTCCATAGTTTGGAAGATATCCAAGGACAAAAATATTGGGGAGGCTAGGACGTGTTCAGTGACTGCTGGCCTCCCTAATTTTTTGTCAGACATGTAGGCTGCGGTAAAAATAACTGCAGAACAGATTCTAATAAATGAATGCTTCGTGGGTGCTACTGCAAGTAGATGGGAGTGATGAAAGACGCTGCTCCCACTGCCAGCAAGTGATGAAAGACCCTGCTCCCACAGCCAGCCAGCACTCAAGTTTTTATAGTGCAGAGGTCGCGTTCAGTCTTACCTGGGAAGATCAAAAATGTTGCAACAGTACAAAGAAATGTTCCCCGAAGAACTCTGTAATAAAAAAGCCAATAAAAAAAAAAATCTACTTAATTAGGAGATACCTGAGGAGTCAAGGAAAGAAAAGAGGGGCAAAGCAGAGGTGATGGAGAATGCAAAACTAAACACAAAGAATATAGTTTTATTGTAATTTTTTGCCTGAAAATAAAATTTTACTGACAATAATTTTTTAATGGTGCTGTATTTTTTTTTTTAAATCCCATTCTTTTAGGTCAACTCAAAAGAGGAGAATCACAGAGGTTAACCCTGAAGATCAGCTGCTTATTACTCATTTCAGAGCATGTTAAATTTTAGCAATGTTTATTTTCGCAGTGTCCTAATTTTGACTCTGCTAAAGATAAGTAACTACACAGGTGAATCAATTACCGGGCAGGCGGATAGAGAAAGGTCAGATATTTTAAGTTATTCATGAAAACTACAGTTGGGCTGACTTCCCCTTTTCTTTCTTTAATTCACTTGGCTAACAAGCATTTATTTCCTGAGCACCTTGTGGACAGACTGTCCTGGTTCTAGATAGTAGATATGCATTTAATAGTCTCTGATCACAGTGGAGACAGCCTGGTGGAGCAGAATCATGGGTGCAGAGAAACATTACACTGTGAGACAGCTTGTACTGTTCTTTCTGGTTGTGTGCCCAAGAACAATGGAGAAAGGGGACAGAGCAGGGAACTGCTTGAGAGCACTGGGAAAGGCCAAAGAGGCAGCCTCTGAAAGGGTATTGATGCATCTGCGAACATTACAGGGGGTATGCTGGCTAGGGGTGCAGTCCAGGGGTAGTAACTTGACATGGATCCCATCATGTTCAAGGGGTGTGAGACAGGTGGGGGGAGGGGTGTCAAGTGAAACCACTGGATTTTGTTCTGAAATGAGGCACTAACAGATTTACAAATAAGAGGACAGTAGGTCTTTGAAGACCAGTATGGAAGCACCTTGAGGGCTGGTCCTGGAGGCAGGGAGAGTAGTCAGTAAATCTTAATTTTGGCTGCAGATTGGAATGACTGGGGAGCTTTAAACAGGACTAATACCAAGCCCCACACCTAGAGATTCTGACTTAATTAGCCTAGGGTGAGACCTCAGACTGGGAATATTAAAAGATCCACAGGCGATTTCAAATGTTCCACTAGGGCTGAGAACCATTGCTCCAAGAAGAATCTGGAAGCAGGACTAGCCTCTTGGACTGGGTAACCTTTTGAGATTCTTAGATGATTGAGAATGAGGTAGGAGGAAGCTGTAAAATAAAGTACTATTAAGCTTCCTACTGACCTGAGCAATTAATTTTAATATTTAGAAGAGAGTATTTTGTGAGAGACTGCATGTACCGGCAATGGCCAGACTATGTACAACAAGAGAACTTGGACCCATAACCTCAGCAGTAACCATCCTGGGGAGCCAAACCACAGCCTCCGTAGGATGTGATCAACGACTCCCCAATTTTTACCACCCTCCCCCTTCTCCACTCAAGACCAACCCAAAAGCCAAATACATTCCCCAAACCAATCGCGTAGGATGCTCCCCTTTAGTAGGCCCCCTTCTAGCCTCCAGGCAGGACTTACCCAAAGCCTTTGTGTTTTTCACTATAAAGCTCTCCCACTCCCCTGCCTGCCTTTGAGCCTCTGCCAATCACATGTGACAGATGCCCTCTGAATAAACAGCCTCTGCTTATTCTCATTTGGGTGTCCTTTGTTTAGTTCCACATTATTACCCCAAGCTGGTATAGCAGTTCCAATGGATCATTCTGGTCATTGGATGACAACTCCCAAATCTACCATTTCCAACCCAAATGCTACCCTGTGCTTTGGAGATATAAAACCATTTGCTAGTTACACTTTCACCATTCCACAGGGCTCTTCAACTTGCTTCTCATTTATACTCTGCCATCCAACCAGTCATCTGAACTAGAAATGTAAACTCATCATTCCCTCGATTCCTCAGTTAATTATTAAATCCTCCCAGTTTGACATCCTAGGTTGCATTAACCTACCTGCTCCTCTAAGCACCCCTATCACTCTCTTAGTTCAGGCCTTCAAGATCTCTTTCCTGCACTACTGCTCACAGCCTCCTACCCGGTCTCTCTGTCAGAAAGTTCCTTCTCTACATAGTTATTTCCCTTAAGGCCACAAGGGTCTTTTGTCTCAAAAGAAAATCTGGCTGTGTCACGTTCTCTCTTAAAACCTTGCTGCACAGGCAGAAGTACCAGCTTCACAGGGTATCTGAGAACATAGACCTGACCCAGGCCTATCAGTCATCATGCTTCAGGAAGCTCTCCCAGTGTTCCCTTAATACCCTGTGTCACTACACTTAGTTCTGTATATAACTTTCTTTTTCCTTTTCTCTCTTAAACGAAACGGTTCTTTCCAGCAGAAACTGTTTTCATCTCTTCAATGTCTGATGCAGGGTGTGACACAAGACAGGTTTTCAGAGATGCCTGTGCACAAATAAAAATTAACACAAAACCAAACTGAAAACATGAGTACAGACAGGTTTTGTCCTCGGCTTTTATATATATTCGTCCACGCCTAGTTATCATCCATCTTTTTGAGTCCTAGCCTCTTATACTATATAATGTCTAAGTGAATCTTATACATACTCTTAGAGTATCCTCACTTACTCATGCTGAGAAAACATTTTTTTTTGTGGGGGGGGGGTATGAAAATAATTACCAAAAACAAAACAAACCTTGAATACTTTCGCTCCAGGAATTTCCATGATTGGTTCTTCTGAGTAAGAAAGATTCTGTTCTGTAAAAAAGTCCCGTATCGCAAGCTCACTGATTTCCACACCAACTACACTGTGTCCTTGGTCTGCGAACCTGTATAAAACCATATATTTACAATTAAATTTAATTTAAATATAGTACTATATAAAAGGATATATACCAATAAGCATATATTTTTCTTAATTTTAAGGGTTTTATAGGATTTCATAGAACATGTAGGTCTCTAGAAAATGAATCTATATATTCTTGAAACTTATGTTATATGGAATTATGAAAAACTGATTTATATGATTTTAGGAAAAATTTTAAAAATTTATAAAATTAGACCTTAAAATGTAAATTTACTACAAATGGATCGAGTTAGAAGAGTTCTTAATTCAAAAACATCCTATAGATTAGACATGCTTTTTGATATCTCCACATCAGCTCTGCCCATTAAAACTTTGTGAGGATGAAAGTGCCTATACCTGTGCTGTCCAATCTAGCAGCCACGAACCACACTGGCTATTGAGCACTTGAGATGTAGCTAATGTGATTTAAACTTAAATAGCCACATGTGGCTCGTAGCCACTGTACTGGAGCACATGGCTTTAGAACACTAGCATCCATTTTGATAATAATCTCAAGATTTTCATTTACTTACAATACATACTATGCAGAAACTTATTTAATTATCATATGTAAGTCATTGTATTTTCCTGGTAAGCTTTATAATCACAGAATTCATAGACTTAGGGTTTTGGACTCCAGAGAAAACAGTATCAGTGGCACAAAAATCTAGGCACAGTATTGATTTTACGTCAAATTAAATAAACACAGTCAGTTCTGCTATAATGCAAGGCAGGCCTACCTAAAAATCACTGTACTCTGCAAAATCATGCAATAAAAAGTAAGGTCGTGAAGAACATAAGGGTTGGAAAACAATATGAAAAACTTTTTCACAATGGAATATTATTCAGCCATAAAAAGAAAGAAATGTTGCCATTTGCGACAACATGGATGAACTCTGACAGCATTATGCTAAGTGAAATAAGTCAGAAGAGACAGACAAATACCCTATGATTTCACTTAGAGAGAATCTAAAAAAAGAATGAACAAGGTCATAGATACAGAGAATAGATTGATGGTTGCCAGAGGCTGGGGTTGGCAGGTGAGCAAAATGGGCGAAGAGAGTCCAAAAGTACAACTTCCAGTTATAAAATAAATTAGCCATGGGCATGTAATGTAGAGTATGGTGACTGTAGTAAATAATACTTTATTGCATATTTAAAAGCTGATAAGAGAGTGGATCTTAAAAGTTATCAGAAGAAAAAAAATTTTAAATATGTATTGTGACATGTTAACTACTTATTCTAGTGATTATTTTGCAATATATACAAATAGAAAATCATTATGTTGTATACCTGAAACTAACACGATGATGTATGTCAACTCTACCTTAATTTAAAAACAATGTAAAAAAAGTTGTCACACATTTGCCATAATTTATTTCTGTGAATTAGGATTTTCTCAATAATACACAACTTAAAAAAATTAGAAATAAACTGAATAAGTATTATATAAAAAAATATCTTTGTCAGTGCCAACATTAAAAAGACAGGAATCTAACAGAAATAAATGGTGGCACAGTTTTACACGTTAAATGGTTATAAAATACAAAAATACTACAACATGATACTTTACCTTGAGAAAGAACTGACATTTACTCATAGAAATAGGCATCGGAAGGGCTGTAGCTTTCAAGTAATTGTGAAGTGATGCAGAGAATTACTGGGAATCTAATGGAAAGTCCTAACGCTAGCTGTGAATGGGAGTGACCCACACAGCACATAGGATGAACTGTGATATCTGGGAGAGGTCTGAGGTATGTGCATGTGTGCTTTTTGTCTGTTCATACCCACCTTAGTTCCACTGGGCATGGTTATCTGCTTTCACCTCCTGTTTCTTGCAGGCTAAGCAGATACGAAATTCACATCATGCTCAAATTATTCCCTAATATATCAATGGAGTTAGAATGAAATTTGAATTTTCAAAACAAGAGGTAGAGCAGAACCTACTGTACCTATTACTCACATAAGACTATACACTTCCGATGTTGTCAGAGCATTAATTGTTTATAGTTCTAATATAAACATATTAATAACTTGTCTTTCATATTTCTTAGACAGTTTATAAGTTATCAAAAAGGAAATATTTTTTTATTTTCCGTACAGTTTTTGAAGTTACAAAATATAAACAAAAAGGTTATCTAAACCAGCTGTGTGGATTTTTATTTCCATTCAACATATGGAAAACTCGAAGCACAGCCTACTATAAACTAGTATAAACTGGATTACATTGAAATATATTGCCCTTAAAAAAAAAACCTAAGAAAATGTCTTAAACATTTTATTTTAATGCTTTGGGGTCTTGGTTCATAGATTATTCCAATATACATCTGATATACATCTATATAGACCTCAAAATACAAATCAGTTACATAAATGAAAAATCCTCTAATCTAATAACTTATATGCAATTACAATTGACCTTAGACCCCAAATATTTAAACAATCACATTTAATTGGCTGGTTCATCATGCCACTTCCTAATCTTGTCTCAAAACCTGTGTTAGAGTTAGACTATAATCACTTATGACATGTCAAAAAGACTTTATAAATATTTTTCTTGCAGGCAGTTTCCAAAGTAATTCTTCCTTCTCATTCAGTAAGTTGCTTAAAATCTAAGAATATAGTTTAAATGTTCTCAATTTCATGGCCACACTAGAATCTTAAGCTATAGCAGCTAGTTCACAAATGCTCTCAGCTACAAGTTTTTATTATCAAGAAAATGTTAATGCTTATCTGCTCATACCATTTCATCTCAACTGCTTTTCCACAAAGAGGAAAAAATATTCTCAATCCACTCTCGCCTTTAAGAAAAGTATCCAAATACTTCTTTAATAGCCTGAGGAGAAAAAAAATTTTTTTTGCTTCAATTAGTCCACTCACAGAGGAAAGGATGACAATTGTGTGATGCTAAGTACTTTTCATGCATTATCACTTACTATTATTAACTTTACAAAGTAGATAACATTAATTATTATAATATCATTTACACATGAAAAAACTTGCTCAGTCACATAACTAGTGAATGATTAATCTGACAAAGTCGCATAGCTAGTGAATGATTAATCTGACAAATCTGAGACTCTCCTGATTAGCAATTAAAAATAAAAAAAATATTTTGAAAATTCTTTATTGATCTCCCAAATGTGTAGGGGTTTGGGGGAGGCACCTCTGGACACACTGAATTTTTGACATTCATTTTATAGTAAGTTCGTATCTGGTCTCAGAAGTAGCTCTGAAAATTTGCAGTCATTCTTGTAGTTAATTCCCCTGGAGAGATGTGGCTCTTCTGAAGCCATCCACATAACAGAGATAACCCATACAATGGTTCTGAGGTGGTGCTCCAACTACCACTCAGTGTGTAAATGCAATAATAATAATGTCCCCTGAGAACAAGGTACTACTGATACGACCACTTTACTCTGCACTGGCCCATGATATATTGTTGCTGCTTCAAAGCCTACTATTAATATGTGGCTCAACAGCCTAGCTCACTTATTAATTTCTCTCAACTTCTCGTCTTCCACCATATAGATAATACTTTAACATTTGAACATTTGCTGTTGGAAAACAAAGTCATCGTTTTTCAGTATAAAGGGATATAAGCATTAACGCCACTTGAGCATCTGCTATATGTATAAATATGCATGTCCAAAACATAGATGCTATAGGGGCTTTTAAAAAACAAGCTATATTTCATAAATCTAATATGCCTTCAACTGCACATCACACCATTATCTATACTCCATGGGAAGAGATAACATTGCCAATTCACTTGACATGCCACAGATACATTCTGATTTCAGAGATGCTAAAATCTGAAAAATGAAAAATGTACATCTTAAAATTGGTCAAATAATGTGTACCTATATTTTTATTTCCATTTGCAAAGTCAATTTCTGATAGAGCATTTCTCTGTATATACCAAACATTTCTTACTGGTGTCCTTGCTCTTGATGAAATGTAATATTGCGGTCCACCCACTTTTTTTGCCATTCTTCCAGAGTTCGTACTTGGTTTTTCTGTACCTCAGTATTGGGGTGCTTTTCGATGTCAAGTAAAGTTCTTGTATCATCCATAGTTTTGTGGATACCCTTGTCTCACAAGCAGATGTCTCCAAGACTTAAATGGAAAATATCTGCAATGTTGACATTTAAAGGCATGACAATTATGTTTAGGCATGAAATAAAAATCATTATCCTCAGCAGCATGACTTTTTAAAAGTATTTCAACATCCAAGACAAAGCATACAAAAAAATCACTTTTCAGTGAGTCTGATGATAGAGGCACAGCTCACATTACATGTTAGGAAAGATCTTTATTTTTTTATTAAACATATTATTTTCAATATGATTAAATCATATAGGTTTCAAGTGTACAATTCAATAATATGTCCTATGTATATTGCATTGTGTTTACTACTGAAAGTTAAATTTCCTTCCATCACCAAGAAAGATCTTTAAATTGAATTATACCTTAACATTAAACTAAATGGATTTGATTTGTTAAAAAGAAAAAAAGAAAACAAAAACAGATATTTCACACTGAACTTTTGTAAGCTTAGAATTTTTTCTAGCAATCACTCTTTAAAAAATTTTTTTAATGTTTACTTATTTTATCAATGTTGTAACACATAATTTAAAGAATTCGACAGTTATGAAAACAACAATTCCCATTCTCAAATGAGAGAGGTAACTATCTTTAATTCTTTTATCTGAGTTTTGAAACCTAACTCTAGATTTCAAAATAACATGCTTATTTTGTATCTTCTTGATTTTTCATTTCTAGGTGGCTTCTAGAGAAGATGAGCATTTAGCTTTCTTTCAACTTCCCAACACGCATACAGACCCTTCTCATTTTTCCTATCCTTTCGAGAGACATAGCAGATTTTTGATTAAATATGTAGAGTACACATTAGTGTGAGTCGGTAAATACCACTTACAATTAAGTCATGGAGAATTTTATGATTACTTTTCCTTTGCTGTACAACTTTTTTATTCTGTAGGTAATAATTGTCTTGCTTTTCCATTTACAAAATGTCTATGTATATAGTAGTTTGGATTATACTAGCATGCTATTATTGATAGGTCTAATTTAATAAGTTATTCGTGAAAACAGTAAACATTGCATAAAAGTAAATGTTTCAGGAAAGGTCCTTCTTTGGCATCAGTGTGCTTAGGATTTAACGAGAAGGCACATCTTTGGAGTTGGGAATATAAATTCACATCTCAGCATTGTTAACAAATGGCTTTTGCAAGGCCCTGATGCCATCAAGAGGTGACTCTCAGAGTTTTCTGAGAGGTCAGAAAAGCATAAGAGAGTTGCTTTTCAGGCAGAATTTTTGAAATCTAGGCTTGAGCCTTCATTAAGCAGTTTAAGTAAGGAGCATAATTTTATTACAGAGGCAAGGCAATCTAGAATTATACAACTCTATCCCTCTCACACAACTTGAAATATAACAACACTATGACTATAATAGCTTAATCACGCCTTAGATGTTCTAGCAGCTTCTTAACTTGCCCATCTCCTTTCCTGGAGAAATAAAGTCTCGTTTATAAGAAGATAAAAGTGCAAATTATAAGAAACGGGAAAAGCAAGCTTCACTATCATTCCTACCCATACACGGAAACAGAAGATGTGATAGTTTGTGGTCGTTCAAGTCCTCCGTGGGTAGGACTCCAAGTCTGGTTTCTTCCTCCACCTTTTCAAAAAAACACGCTTCTGCTTTAGATTTATTTTTAAACTTTGCTAAATTGAAGTATAACTTCCCTGAAGTGCACAAATTTTGAGTACGGCTCATTGATTTTTATAAAGGCATACACCTGTGTAACCACCAATGCATACAATATTTACAGCACCCAGTGTCCACCACTTCCATCGCACACTATTCCGGCAGGCACTTCTCTTTTCTTAAAAACCACTAATACACAACAATGCTTAGGTTTCACTTAAAGTCATGGAATAACGAGGTCATTTTTCCCAGTTCTCGCCCTGCTCCCTCAACCCCATTTTAGTGCGTGGACTGTTGGGCTGTCCGTGCTTGTTACGCTGCCCTATTCAGGAATGCTATCACAGGCTCACACTTAGCAAATCCTTGCATGTCTCACTCGAATCTTCTCTCTGCGTCACGGAGCTTACCTCGCTCGGCGCCCGCTGCGTACAGCTGGCTCAGTATGGGACCTTGCGCCCCTACCTCCTGCCCGCGCCACGCCCCGGGCCCCGCCCCCCGGAGCCGCCCCCGCACCAGCGTCCAGACCCCCGCCTCCTCATTAGGTGCCCGCCTCAGTCCCCGCCCCTGGGCCCGCCCCCTCCCCAGCGCCCAAAGCCTGCTCCCTCCCCACACGCTCCGGCTGGCGCAGCGGCGGAAATGGCTAAGGCGGGGCGAGCGCGGCGGCAAAGCCGAAGGCGGGGACCCTACTCCGCCCTGCTCCCGCCGGCTCCTCCCACCCCGGGTCACGCCGTCACAGGGGCGGAAGCGGCGGCGGCGGCGGCAGCGGCGGCGGCCGAGCGAGGGCTGCATCTCGCGGCGCGGATCCTTCAGTCTTGTGCGCGTGGCGCGCGGCTCCGGAGAGGCGCCCGCAGCCCGGGGCGGCGCGCACTGTCTCGCACGCGCTCGGAGGTGGGGCGCACGCGGCTCCGGGGGCGGGCGTGGGAGCGGCGGTGTATTTCGGGTGACAGCTATGCACAAAGCAGCTTGGCTGGGGTGCAAGTCCTCCTCCTGTGCAGCGCTCCTCGCCTGGGTGGGAGGTGAACGGATGCTCTAGGGGCTGATATCTCAACCCGATTGGAAGCGGGGTGCGGGGTAGAGATCCCTGTTTGAAGAAGAGGAATTCCCCGGCTGGGGTGTTGCGGCGACGGGGTTCTCCAATTCGTCGTGGTGTTGCGGGTCTCTCTCCTAAGCCCCTAACCCCCTACCATGTTTTTTCTTTTCTGTACAGCGGTGCCTTCTCCCCGCGGCTCCTTGCACCTCTTCAGCGCTCAGGTGAGCCCCAGAGGCTGTTGCTTCTCCGACTTTGGAGAACAAACGAGGAAGCTTTTCGGAAAGCGAAGCGGCTGCAGCTGGCACAGGGAATGTTGGGGCTCCCTCCTGGGGACTATTAGAGCCCTGTCACCTGGGAGGTGTGTGTGCTTCGTGAGAGAAAACCCACAGTCGGAGTAGGAACTCCTTCGCTTGTTATTCCCATCGAGAGTGTGGCGGCGAGGAGCCGGCACAGCGTTGCAGGTGTGGTGGTCATGCTCCAGCACGGCCACCACGCGTTGAGATACGATCGGCATTGCCAGGTTGCTGGGGTAACTCCTCCGGGACTGGGGACCCGGAGGGGGCGGCCCGATGACGGTAGCTGTTAGTCGACAGCCTGCCAGCTGGCAGATGGCAGGTGAAACAGGAAGGAAGTGGCAGGCCCAGCTGTAGAAAGTTGGGGTTCGGTGATTTGGAACCTAGCCAGATAGAGGCCTAGGCTTCCCTTGGGTGAGCGTGCAGGAGTCCATCGCTCCACATACACACATAACTCCAGGCTTTTTCTTTTTCTTAACCTATTTTAGTGGAAGATAGGCGAGTGAGAAGGAAGGTTTTCTTCAGGAGGTACATGAAAAAATGACCATCAATAATTAATCGTCTTCCAGGCAGGGAAAGTAATCAAAGTATTCAGGCAGTTGAACAGGATCCATGTTTTGGAAAATTTGATTCGTGTGGGTGCAATAAGGTACTAGTCCTTCCTTATTTTAAGTAGACCAAAGGGAAATTCCTGTTTCTGTTGGCTAAATAAGTTTGTAGTAATTTGTCTTATTTTTAGAAATTATGCTGATGCCACTATAAATTTTTATTCCAACCTGGAGTAATTTTGATTCATATTTTTATGAACACTTTTTAAAAAAAACTTCGAATAAGCTACTTCAGAAGAAATTCTGGGAATTATTAAAATAGAAATCTAGATATTGATATATCCACTTACATGTTTACTTATATATTTTTGGTTACATTAAAAGAAAGCCAAATCTATGAATTTAAAATTAAGAAGAATGATGCTTATATTTACTATAATTTACGTACCATATCAAAAAAGAATGAGGGTGTATAACTGTTAATTGTATAATTAAAAGTGGAAATGCACTATCCTAACAATCATGTTTTTTCCCAGATGACAGATTTCATAATGGCTTTTATAGCTATGTTTTCATTTCCTCTTAACTATTTCTTGATTTACATCATTGCAATTAAATACATATTTTCCAGTATACAGTTGGACCTAAATGTTGGACGAAATTTCCAGAAATTATGCTTTTTCTTGTGAATGCTTGCATTCCTAGATGACAAGGTCAAATGTTGCATGAATCTAGGCTGATTATATTCGTTTCTAAACCCCACATTAGACTCAAATGTTATTGCTGCAAAACTTAACATATACTATACATTCAAAAATACTATTTTTACGTATGCCTTAATCGTGATCATTTTGTGAATAACATGAGATATATATTTTATATAAAGAGATTTGTTAGATTGGACAGACTTTGGAAATATAAATGTGATCCAGAAAGCCTTCTTTAGGTTTAAAAATTATAGGTAGGCAGTAGTACTTTTAACATTATTAATATTTATCCAGCAGCATCGAGAGTACTGTAGAACTAAATGGGAATTAATATTTAACGCTTAAAGAACTATAATGCATTTCAGAATATGTATAGAGTTTATGTGTTCACAACTAGGATAATGAGAAAGTAGTGAAAGGAAAATCATTCATAACACTGGCGTCAAGATTTCTTACAGTTGATGTAGCTGGCAAACAAAGTTTTCATGCATGATGTTAATTCTCCATGAAAAATGTTCTTATGAGTATTAGGTATTAGTAGAACTCACAGATAGGAAACAATGGGATTACGAGCCCCTCAAAAAGCTTTTTTCCAAGATGAAGATTACATACAGGCATACCTCATTTTATTGTGCTTCATTTTATTGCGATTCACAGGTGTTGCATTTTTTTTGCCAATTGTAGGCAAGACCCCTACCAGAAAAAGACTACAACTCACTTTATTGCAATAGTTGTTTCATTACAGTGGGACCAAACCCACAGTATCTCTGAGGTATGCCTGTATGTGGAATTTGTATCTTATGATAACACTTTTATACCTTCAAATTCCTTATCCATAGGTATGTCTTATTTATTTTCCATGCTGTTTTGTGTGAGTGTATAAGTATGTAGTAAATACAATGGATTGAGTAAGGAGATGTGTGGTAATTGTAAAATCCATGTATTTTTGAGTATTCTAAGCATTTTCATTCCTTATCTAACTTAATTGAGAAAATTTGGTACCTGTCTTTCATGGTTCCTATGCATTATTTTCCCTGTAGACATTGGTTCTTAATGTTTGTTTAACCACGCTGTTATTAGTCTAGTTTAAGAACTCATAAAATTTTTCCAGCGTTAACTGTATCACTCAGATTCCTATATTTGGTAGTGACTAGAAGGTGTGCCTGATATTTATTTATTGGGTTTTACTGAGAAAGGAGAATGAGTTTTCTTTTTAAAGTATAGTAGGTCAAAATTAAGGAACTGCTAGGAAGACACAATAAGATGGAGAGAAAGACAAAGATCAAGTGTTTTTACTTATCGAATTTTTCAAACAGTAATGTAATTTGTTTATTGGTCATTCATGTGGTTCTTTTTAAATTTTTATATTTTTAAATGTACATACTACTAATGGATAACAGTTTTTGAGTACTTATAATATGCCAGGCATAGTGCTTTAAATGGGTTATTTTACTTAATCTTCACACCAGTACTATGGTACACTCTTGCTATGTCAATTTTATATATAAGAACACCGAGGTCTTAGGTTAAGTAATTTGAAAGCAATGGCTTCACACTCAGGCAGACTAACTGCAGAGCGTGTACTATTACCTATAAAACTGCATAAGAACTTTACTGCATAAGAACTTTGCTCCGGAGTGTAGAAAGTATTAGCTAATGTTAATATTTAACCATTCATCTATTTATTTATTTTGCAGATTTTCTGATACAATGGCAACCCCACGGGGGAGGACAAAGAAAAAAGCGTCTTTTGATCATTCTCCAGATAGCCTTCCTTTGAGGAGTTCCGGTAGGCAGGTATTACTCATTTGTTCATTTAGTGCATCTGTTTTGAGCACAGAGAATTATTCTGATTGTGACTGAAGAATTAGAAACGAAAAAACATAATTTTAGTCTTCCAGAAACTTGCAGTCTAGTTGAGAAATTCACCCTGTGACAATCACAGTACAAGGTGATAAAGTGATAGAATGTAGAAAAAAGCATACTGGCAGAGGGAACTCTAAAGATAAGGGCGTAGAGTGTAAATCAGCATGGGGTGTTCAGAGAATCGCAGCTGTGTGGTTGCCTCCAGGATGTGAGCTGGGGCCAGATGATGCTTGGCTTGTTGTCATTCATAGATATTTAGATTTCAACTTGTAGTTGGTTGGCTGCTGTAGTTGATAGGTTACTTGCTGCCATCTCTTTTGTATGGCTTTTTTTCCCCTAAAGAAAACTCCTGAATGATGTAATTCTTTTTCTAGAATTGTTCTAGTTTTTTTTTTTTTTTTTTTTAAATCTACAATACTGTGAGGGTATAACTGCTTTAAGTAAAGAAAAAAAAAATTCTAAATTGAGAGTGGCTTTTATTTTGACTGATAATAGCTTTTTGCTAAGAAAGGCCCACATGCATTTTAGTTTTCAGAGACCTGTCGTTAAAGTGCTGGTTCTATATTGTAGCAAGTTAGTGAATTACTTGTATAGTACAGTCTCAAGGAAATTGCTATATTGTCAGCTCCTAACTTACTTCCAGGATGTTGTCGACCTTCAAGTTTAGAACTTCTAACATGGAGTTCATTTCAGTAGTAAACCTTCCACCACATTTGCCGTTGACTGTTCTGGTCAGATCTTAACCTCTGCTGGTTCTTCTTCAGGCAAAGAAAAAAGCAACGGAGATGACAGATGAGGATGAAGATGGTGGGTCAGAGAAGAAGTATAGGAAATGTGAAAAGGCAGGCTGTACAGCAACGTGCCCCGTGTGCTTTGCAAGTACTTCTGAAAGGTCTGTTTAGATAGCACGTCTTGGCCTCACATTCCTGCCTGTGAGAGTGTTCTTTGTGGGAACATCATCCTCAAAGATAATTTTCCTAAAGATATATATAGATACTGCAGGTCATCTAATAATAGAAACATTGCCTGTACATTCTGTACATAGCACACGCTCCTATACTCCCCCTGTTAGACATAGCCAAATCAGCTCTCCACAGTAGCCGGTCAGTATCCTCAAATCCCACCAATCAGAGCTGTACACCTCCTGGAGACTGAGGGTAGGACAGGGTCAGGGATGGGAACACAGTAGAACTATGGAGCTCCTTATAGACCAGCAGGTGTTTACTTTCTTCAGACTTCTTTTCTACCTTGTATAACATACCTCCTCTTCCAGTAGACATAAACAGGTCTCATTGAAACCATGAGGCTAATTCCACTCTTGCTATTTTTTATTGGGCTGACGTAAGGATAACCTACTTCCAGAGAAAATTCTTCAATGAAGGCTTAAGATTCAGTAAAAACTGGAACACAAATCTCATTTTTTAATCACGAAGAATGGTGGTGTTAATATTCATGGTGGCATTAGATTTCACTCTTTTACTACATTATTGGCTGTTTGACAAGTTGTATTTGCCAGATTGCCTGTTCAAGGGGCAGATTCCAGCTGGCCAGATTCATTAACTATTCAGTATTGGGCCAGATGTTATTACTAGAGACCACACTTCTCTCCTTCACATACATGCAGCTTGCAGCAAGCACAGTGACATTCCTTGTTTCATGTCTTAAAACCTTATCATGGCTCCTGGTAGTCTTGATAAAACTCCTAAGTCCCAGGCTCTTCTGATGTGCAGCCAGCTGGGTTAAGTCCTCTGGTCTAAGTCCCCATGTCCTCACCATGTATTATTACCTGTCAGTCATCCATTCTACTTCCATAGTTATTAGCTACTGGTTGTTAGGATTTTAAGTGGAGATAATGCAAAGTAGACTCATAGGTATTTGTTACATATTTTTTTTAAAAAAAAAATGACAAGAAATGTTACTAATTAACAAAGTTACATATTTTTGCTATTTTCAGATGTGCCAAGAATGGCTATACCTCCCGATGGTATCACCTCTCCTGTGGGGAGCATTTCTGTAATGAATGCTTTGACCATTACTACAGAAGGTTTGTTTGCTAATTGTTGGAGGTTTTTGTGGTAGAGAGTGTGGGGATGGGAACAGATGGTTAAGGCTGAGTGCCTAGGCTTACTAAGTTATTCCACTATTGCACCTGTGTTAGAACTTTGATGCTGTAGTTTGCTAGTTTGCATGTGTGCATGTTTGTGTGTGTGCACACTCAGGGTTCCAAAAAATATATGCTATGAGATAGTTATTCTTTTTAGTCTACAAGTTGTGGAAAATCTAGGAGCAGCTTTGCTATTCTCTGACAATATGTAGGGGGACAGATGACAAGGTTTGGGGGAAGATGTTGGCAACTGGAGGAAACTGGGTAGACACTTTTAGCTATTTAAACTGATTGGAAGGCACCATCCCTGACAGTCTGTTTTATGGATGCCATAATAACTTCCCCCTCCTTATAAAAGTCTTTTGCATAAGATTTGCTAACCTGCCTCCTGTTTTGAAAACCTGATTAACTTATCGCTTGATGTATTTTATTCTTTTTTAGCCATAAGGATGGATATGACAAATATACTACATGGAAGAAGATATGGACTAGCAATGGAAAAACTGAACCTAGTCCCAAAGCTTTCATGGCAGACCAGCAGCTCCCCTATTGGGTAAAAAGGATAATGCTTTATTGTTCTGTAAAGTATTTGTAGAGCTAAAGCAAGAGGAATGGATGAAAATACCAATTTTTAGGAAAATTGGCTTTTATTACATTTATTGTTCTATGTCTGTTAAAGCAAATCACATTTTTTATTTTCATAGAAAACTTAGATAAAATTCAAGATAATATAAAGAAGAAACTAAAGACCACTAACTGGTGATAGTCAATCAATGCTGAGCTTGGTACATATCTCTCTCATCTTATGTTCATATTTTTATGTGTATATTTAAACAATTTCATGCTTATATACAAATCTTAATTAGGTTTAAAATTATACTTTGCATATAATTTTTGGTAACTTTTAATTTTTAATTTAATTTTATATTTTTTCACTTAGCCACTCTGAAAATAAATTCTAATGATTACATATATTCGGTAAAGATACCATTGTTTAATAAATGATTTGCTCATTTTTTTAATATCATAGGAATATTCAAGTTTCTCTTGCACACTTAAAGTTTTTTATTGACGTTCACATAATATAAATTAACTATTTTAAAATATACAGGCATTTAGTACATTTACAATGTAGTGCAATCACCACCTCTAATTCCAAAGCATTGTGTCTGTTAAGCAGTCACCTCTCATGCTTCCCTCCCCCCAGTCCCTGGAAACTACTAACCTGCTTTTCGTCTTGATGGATTTACATCTTTTGGGTGTTTATATAGAGGAATCACATAGTATGTGACCTTTCATGACTGGCTTCTTTCACTTAGCATAATATTTTTGAGGTTCATATATGTTTTTGGGGTTCATCTAGAACTAATACAGCATGTATTAGTTCTTCTTTCCTTTTAACAGGTGATCCATTGTATGAATGTGCCACATTTAATTTAGCCATTCATCTGTTGATAGACAATTGTGTCGCTCCACCTTTTAGTTATTACAAATTGGGCTCTTATGAATATTTGTATACAAATATTTATTTGAATACCTGTTCTCAATATATACCTAGGAATAAAATTGTTAGGCCACATTCTATGTTTAATTTTTGAGAGGCCAGCAAACTATTTTATTTTTATTTAGCTAACTGCTGCATGATCTTTCATTCCCATCAGCAATACATAAGGGTTTAAATTTCTCCACATCATTACCAATTCTAGTTTTCCTTTTTTTTTTTGCTCCAGCTATCCTTGTGGATGTGAAGTAGTATCTCATCAAGGTTTTTCGATTTGCATTTCTCTAATGACTGATGGGTCTTTTCATGTGCTCGTTGGCCATTTGTATATCTTTGAAGAAATATCTGTTCAAATCTTTACTCATTTTTTAATTTTTTTTTCCTCTTATTGTTGGGTTATAAGAGTTCTTTATTATGGATACTAAACCTTTATTAGATATATGATTTGCAAATATTTTCTCTTTAAGTGATCTTTTTACTTTATGTCCTTTAATGCACAGAAGTTTCCAATTTTGGCGAAGTTCAATTTATCCACTTTTTTTGTTGTTGCTTATGCTTTTGGTGTCATATCTAAGAATCTATTGCCAATTAAGAGGTTATGAAGACTGACTTCGATGTTTTCTTCTAAGGGTTTTATCATTTTATCTCTTACATTAAGATGTTTGCTCCATCTTGAGTTAATTTTTGGATATGTGTGAAGTAGGGATACAACTTTATTCTTTTGCTTATGGGTATCTACATGCTTTTTTAAAAAATAAACTTTTTATTTTGGAATGATTTTAAATTTACAGAAAAAATACAAAGATAATACAGAGAGTTCCCATCAGTTCTTCCTAACGTTATCATCTAACACATCATGATTATTTGTCAAACTAAGAAATTAACATTGGTACAGTACTAATAACTACATTTGAATTTCATCAGTTTTTTTCATTAGTGCCTTTTTACTCTTCAAGAATCCTGTCCGGGGTACCACATTGCATTTAGGGTATATGTCCTTTGAGTAACTAACTAAATTCACCTCTGATTATTTCCTTAGGTTAGAGCTAGAAAACCTTTCTGACAAGAGTAGTTGGATCCCCTTTGCACTTTCCTGGTGCCTGAGCTAGTATTGAGTCAGAAATTACCCTAATGGGTAATTTGGATTATGTGGGTGGTAGTCATGCAAAGGGAAAAGAAAGTACTTAGAAGTACAAAAAGGTTGGTCAGATTATGTAGAGAAGATGGCAAAGTGAGTGATGGGTGAGAAACACAGGCTCAAGATCAGCCAACTTATTGACCTTGACATGTTGCTTTCCATCTAGGTCCAGTGTACAAAACCTGATTGTAGAAAATGGAGGCAACTTACCAAGGAAATACAGCTTACTCCACATATAGCTAAGACCTACCGCTGTGGTATGAAACCAAATACTGCTGCTAAGGTATGATCTCTGTTGGTTTTCCTTTTGACTTAATTGGTAGGTTAATTTAGTTGTCAGTAAATAGTAGTGGTGTATATTTTTCATTTATTTTATTTTGATCTTTGTATCAGGGTTGTATTGGTCCACATATAACAGAACCCTGAGTACAATGGCTTCACCAATTAAGGATTTTATTTTTCTATTTTGAGCAGTTGGGAAATAGGCTGCCCAGGGTTGGCGTAGTTGCTCAAGGAGGTCATAGTTTCTAGTTCCGCCAAAGATGGTTCAGCCACAAGATGGTTGCTACACCATCAGCCATTGTGTCCAAATTCTAAGCAGTTAACATATGAGAGGCAAAAGGTAAGAGGGGTGTGCCAGCTGAGTCTCTCCCTCCTTATTGGAAAAATGGAAGCTTTCCTGGAAGTTCCAATGATAGATTTCTATTTATATTTTATTGGCTAGAACAGGATCGTGCAGTAACTTTAAACAATAGTAGAGACAAAGGAAGAAAATATTTTATAATGGAGCATGTTGCAATATCAGACAAAACCAGGATCCTTTTAGTAGGGAGGAAGGGATGACCGGATATGTTTGGGCAATTAAGAATCTGCCATAGATAGTGTAATGTGCCTTTTGTGACATTTGGCAATTACTTTAGTGTTTAAAATGTGTAATTTCTTTTAATGTGTTAAAGCATTAATCTACACAAATGTCCCTGTTTTCTTCAGTATAGTAAAGAATGTTAGGAATCATTGTAATCTCAAGAATAAAATACTTTCTTAAAATTTGAGATATAATTCACATACCATAAAATTCACCCTTTTAAAATATACAGTCAAGGATTTGTGGTATATTTAGTTCAAATATTTCCCTTTTTAAAGAATAATGAAAAGTTTCATTAAGTTTATGATCAAGTTTTTTAAAACCTGGGATTTAAAATATAGATATTATTAAAACAACTCATAATTATTGTAATGATGAGAAAAAGGGTATAAACATTTAGGAACTACATTGTTCGTTTTAAATTTTACGTAAGTATGACATGAATATAATCTCAGGGTTTAAAAAAAGTATGTACAGATCTTAAATGAATTTCACTGAGTTTGGGTGTAACTAATACCCTCAGTAAGATACACATTATTTTCTCTACCCTAAAAATTCTATTTATTTCCTTCTCTCCCGCCAGAGGCAACCACAGTTCTGATTTCTATGCCCTAAGCAGAGTTTTGCTTACTCTTAAATTTCATAAAAATGGAGTAGCCAATATATACTCTTTTGTGTTTGGTTTCTTTCACTAAGTAAAATTATTTTTTTGAAATTTACCCATGTTGCATGGATCAATAGCTTTTTATTTTTATTTCTTAGTGGTATTCCATTATGTAGGTATACCACAATTTGTTTAATCATTCTCCTGTCGAAAGGCATTTATGGTGTTTCAGTTTTTTGTTATTATAAGTAAAATTAGTGAATATTCTGTGTAAATGTTTTTGTGGACTGGTGTTTATTTCTCAAAGGTAAATACATAGGAGTGGAATTGCTGTGTCATATGGTAAATTTATACTAAGAAACTGCTAACTGGTTTTTCACAGTTGTATCATGTTACAACATTTGGTGGTGTTATTTTTTGTTTTAATTTTAGCTATTCTAGTGGGTATGTACTGGTGTGTCATAGTGTTTTTAATTTTCATTTCCCTAATGACTAGTAATGTTGAGCATCATTTCATACGTTGATTGGTCATTCATACTTTGTCTTTAGAGAAATACCTGTTCAAATCTTTTTTAAAAATTAAGTTTGTTATATCTTTACTATGAAATCTGAATATGAGATATAATCTTGCAGATTTTTTCCAAGTCTTTGTCTTACCTTTTCATTTTCTGAATAGTGTTTTGATGAACATTTTCTGATTTTGAAGCCTAGTTTATCCATTATTTCTCTAATGCTTATAACTTTTTGTACCTTTTATGAGAGAAATCATTGACTACTCAGCTTACACAGGTAGTCTTCTATGTTCTCTTTGAAGAGCTTTATAGTTTTAGCTTTTACTAATCTATGTCATGTTAATTTTTGCTTTCGATGTGAGGTATAAACCATGATTCCATTTTTTTAATATAAATATTTAATTGTTTAGTACCATTTACTAAAAGGAGTGTCTTTTTTCCGCACTGAATTATCTTGGCTCAGCTGTGAAAAATTCAGTTGGCCATACATATTGGTCTGTTTCTGGACTCTATTCCATTGGTCTCTTGGTTTATTCTTATTTCAGTACTCTATTGTTTTGATTATTGTATTTATATAAGTTGTCTTAAAATCAGGTAGTGCAAATTCTTCTGACTTTTTCATTTTCAAGACTACTTTGGCTATTCTAGGTCCTTTACATTACCATATAAATTTAATTGTCAGTATGTAAATTTCTACAAAAAAGCCCCTGTAATGCATTGACTCTATAGAACATTTTAAGGAGAATTGACATCCTTACATTTTTCTGTCTTCTAATCCAGGGGTCAGCAAACTGTGGGCCAAATCTGGCCCCCTGCCTGTTTTAAAATAAGGTTTTATTGGAAAATGGCCATGCTCATTCATTATGTATTATCTGTAATGCTTTCATGATACAGTGGCATAATGGTTGTGACAGAGACCATATGATCCACAGAAGCTAAAATAATTACTATCTGGCTCTTTATAGAAAACATTTCCCAGTCCCTGTTCTGACTCATAAGTATCGTATATCTCTCCTTGTTGAGTTCACTTATTAAATTTCAGAATCTTTTTGTAGATTCCTTTGGGTTTTCTATAATCACATCAATTGTGAATAAAGACTGTTCTGCTTTTTTAATAACTGAGTCTTTATGCTCTTTTTCTTGCCTTATTACATTGGTCAGGACAGGACTACCAGGACAGTGTTGAATAAAATTTGGAGAGCAGACATCCTTGCCTTGTTCCTGACCATAGCAGAAATGTGTTCAGTATTTTATTATTATGTGTGGTGTGGGGTGTAGCTTTTCTAGAATGCCTTTTATTAGATTGAAGAAATTTGTTTCTATTCCTAGTTTGCTGAGAACTTTTTATTATGAATGGATGTTGGGTTTTGTCCAATATTTTTTTCTTTTTTCTTCATCTTTTATGATGATCATATGGTTTTTCTCCTTTAATTTGTTAATATGGTAAATTATACTGATTCTGGAATATTGAAAGAACCTTGGCATTCCAGAAAAAAAATCTCACTTGTTGCTAATGTATTATCTTTTTAATGGATCGTTGGATTCAATTTGCTAATAATATTTTGCTAAAGATTTTTATATCTGTGTTCATGATGAATAATGTCATTTTATTTTCTTGTAATGTTCTTATCAGATTCTGCCTTCCCTGAGTTATGTTGGCTCCATTAAATGAATTCAGAAATATATCTTTCTTTATTTTATTAGAGTTTGAGTAAGGTTGATATTATTTCTTCTTTAGTATTTGATATAATTCACTGGTAAAATCATTTGGGCTGGTTTTTTTGTGTGTGTGCATGAGAAGTTTTGAAATTACAAATGCAACTTCTTTAACAGATACATGGCTATTCCAATGGTTTATTCTACCTGTTTTAGAAAGCTGTGTTTTTCAAAAAATTTGTATGTTTCATCTACATTGTCAAATTTGTTAAAGTTGTTTGCTGTGTTGCCTTATTCATCTTTTAATGTCAGTGGGATCTATGGTGATATCCTTGTTTTATTTTTGATGTCAGTGATTCAAGAGTGAAGGGTAGAAAGCACAGATCTAATTTCAAGAAACCAGGGTCTTGGAATTAACAAGTCTTATTCCAAAACCTTTCAGTTTAGCCCTGAATTGATTCTTGAGCTCAACCTTCAGAGTAGAAGGCCCCTCTGAAGGACAGAGGAAAAAATAATTGGCAGGGCTGACACTGGGGGCAGGGGGAATGCATAATTTATTTTCCAGGCTGAGTGGGTCTGCTGATGGGAGCTGGGTTTTGAGTAGTGAAGGTACGTGAGTTTGTGTGGCAAAGGGGAGAATGTCCACCTAGCTGAAACAATGTCATGACTGTACTGAACTTGACTAGCACTTGTACACCAGATTATTTCTCACGTCAAAAGTAGACTCAGTGGCATTTAATTATAATATAAAATCAAGTTCAGCCAAGAGCATTTGAAAATATTGGGCCTTTTCACTCCATATATTTCTGCAAAGTTTCTAAGCAGTCATTCTAAATAATTGAAAAATATTTTGGATGACTTGCATATTGTTATGTTACTAAATATTAGGTGTGATTTTACATTAAAAGTTTATATTAGAATCATTTTTTTACTATGCTTTGACTAGCTTTGGTTTAACTCATTTGGAGTTATTCATAATCTCTCTTCTCTTTTACCTGCTGACAGTGGAAGTATCTCTACTAATTGTTCAAATTATCCTTGTCTTTTTTTTATTTGACTTGATTTGTCTTTGGGTGGTAGTTGTCCTTTTCAGTTTTTTCAATTTAAGTAGTTTTTGAAAAGTCTTAAGATTTTCTTTAGCATGAGTTCATTTTTAGCCAAATAATATGTATTCGTCCCTGAAAAATTCAAGCAAGATAGAAAAGAACAAAGATGATAGCAGAAAAAAGTTCATGCAATTGTCATCATGAAGTAACCATCATTAAATGAAATCCACTTAAGACTATTCTTACATGTATATATACACGGAGAAGGCCTGGTATGTAAATAACTTCATATTAAGAAATAGTACTGTACATGCTGGTTTAATACAACAAAAATTTAAATCAGAAAAAGAAGCCAACGTGAAATAAATTGCTGAACATTAATTATTTTTATGTTTCTAGAAAGAGTAATTTCTAAAAACTTCCTGAAAGGTTAAGAAAACATGAAGAGGATGTTAAGAGGTTGGAATCATTATTTTTTAATTGCACGTTTCAACTTTAGGTATTGACACCTTGCTGTGAAAGTGGAAAAAGTAAATGACAGTAAATTACTTCAGCCCATCTTCCCTTTTCCTCTCTCCCAATTTTTGTTAGTGTTTTGTTGTTTTGTTTTTTAGTTTAATTTACTCTGTTGGAGTAAGTGTTGTATCATTTATTTTTTATAAACATAGTTCCTCCATTGCTCACACTTCTATTTATTCACATGGGTTTACTGCTCCCCACAATTTCTTTTACCACAGTTTCTTCTATCCCAGGTTGTTTATTTTGATTCATCATATGGTTGGATGTATTTTAACATCTTGAACTTTTTTCTGGGAGGACTTAGAGGTATCAGATTCCTTAAGCTTTTGAAAACAATTGCATTTCTTCCCTCTCAACTGCCTTAAAGTTGAAGGCTTCATGATCTTCTTAAATTCCAGCTTCTCAGTACTGTATCACATTTTACATCTCTTCCCTACCTGGGCCCAGAAATTCTTTGAGACCCTGCTGACCCAGTCTCAATTGATTACCATCTATAGCCTGAACTCTTGAAATATTTATTTAAATGGTGTTTATTGATCCAGAGTCCCGTTGGTTTTCAGCTTGGTATTCTGTCAAGGACAAAGTCTGAAAAGGTTTATTTGAAAACGACATTGAAAAGAATGGTATCAAAATATTCACACTGTTTTGGAGCTTGCTTTTGTCATTTAATATATCTTAAAGATGCTTCCACCTCAGGACCTAATGATCTTTTTCTCTTTAAAAACCGAATGGAGGTATCATGATGAATTTAGTGCGACTGAGAGCATTTAGGTGACTTAAATGTTTACCATTGAGGACAGTGCTGCAGTGATAGCTTTATATCTATGCCATTTTTCAGTGTATGTGTAGGATCAATTCCTAGAAATGAAATTTCTACATCAAAGAGTATATACAATTGTTTTAATATGAAGTAATTCTTAGACACAAGAGAAAATTTATAATTTGTATGTAAGGAATAAGGAAATCAAATAGTACCCAGCACCCAGTTTTAGAAACAGGAATTGCCAATGCATTTGTCCTCAGTAGCTTATCTTCCCTCCCCTGCAAAAGACAAACAGTATTTCAAATTTTGTACTTATTCCTCTGCCTTTTGTTACAGAGTTAATACATATTTTCCAAACCCTGAACAACATGTGAGGTTTTACCTAGTTCTTGTACTGGTTATAAATTATATCACATTGTTTGTATTCTTAGGCACCTTGCTTCTTTCCCTTCCTCAACATGGAGGTTTTTCACATGAATTTGTGTTATTGCCTAAAACTCTGATCCATTGATTTTCCCTGCTGTGTAGTATTGCATTGTGTGATTTCCCTGCTGTGTAGTATTGCATCGTGGGAAATCTACCACAATGTATCTATTGTGTTTATGGACCTGCGGGGTTGTTTCTAGTACGCATGCCTCTCCCAGTGCACACATGCAGGAGTTGCTCCAGAACATATTCCAGGCGCCAGTTTTGCCAGGCCATATGGTACGCCAGCCCTCCCTTTCTTTAGGCAACTTTTTAATTGATTTATAACATTCAAACAGAAAATGCACAAATCAAAATGCACAACTCTGAATTTTCACAAAGTTCTTGTTTATCCAGCTTTTGATAAATTGAACACTTAGCAGCCCCTCAGAAGTCCCCTGGCACCCCCTTTCACTTAGTCTCCATCCCTTACTCGTCCCCTTACTATTCTGACTTAAAACAGTATGATGTTTGCTTGCTTTGGAACTTTGCGTAAACGGAATCATACAGTGTGTTTTCTTTTGAGTCTGGCTGCTTTCCCTCACCGTTATGTCTGTGAGGTATGTCCGCATTGTAGTAAATGGTCATAGTTCGTTCTCATTGTCACAAGTGGGCCCTGATTTGAATAAAATAGTTCATTTATCCATTCTACCCTTGGTGGACCTCTGGGTTGTGTTTTGCTTTTTTCTATTACAAATTATTCTCCTTTGAACATTTTCTAAAACTTCTGTTGGTGCACATGTACGGAGTCTCTCTCGAAAATATAACAAAGGTTAGAATTGCTGGACAAAAGGTATGTGTGTCTCCAGTCATACAAAGTTGTGCCAAGTTATAGTGCATTTAAATTTTCATATTTTGTCAGATTGATCTCTAGAATTGTCATTTCTTTAGATTTCCACCCAGGACATTCTTGTGAGAGAGCGCCCTTCCCCTCATACTCAGTCATACAGTGTTTTATCACACTTTTTTCTTTGCCAGTATAATAAACTTAATTAACAATTGGCTTTCACTTTTGCAGCCCGAGACCTCAGATCATTGTTCCCTCCCAGAGGATCTAGTGAGTATTTCTGCATGTTCTGGATTGGATTTCTTTGTACCTTAAAGGATAAGTACTCTACGTAAATGACTGACAGCTTTGTGAGTTTCTCTCTCTTTGGTTGCCAGAGGCTTTTTATGCTAACATGACAACAATATGAAAATGCTAGCAATAGTCATGTTTTCAACTTAGAAAAAAAATAAAGTTGTATTGCTTTTACATTAAAAGGAAATAAAAAGGAAGAAACTGCTACCTTGCCTTACTATAAGGATCAGATGGGTTATACTTGTCTTTCGTGGGTAACTTTATGACCTTATCTCCACTTGAATCCTTTTAAGAAAAGAACAGTAAGCCCATAATTGAGACCCAGATTAAGCTGCAAGAGTGTTCTTGTGCATTGTGACTTTGGTATGACTGCTTTGACCTGTCTCTACTATGGGATAGCTGGCAAAGCCTTGTCACATTTCATTTGTCTTGTGGACTAGATATATAACCATATCCAATGGCTGTTTCAGAAAAATGACTTTAAAATTCTGAGTTCCGAAAATTTTGGGATTTCTTACTTATTCTGCATTTTACTAATGTAAGATGATTAACTTGCAGTTTTTCTAGGTATCTGGAACTCAGAGACTATGACTGATTTTTAGGCAAAGGGAGAATTAACATCTAGCAAGTCTAATTTAAATTTATATAAGACACACACATGCATATATTTTTAATAATTAGTTGTACCCTCAAACATTTCCTTAGTAAAGCAGTGGCCTAAATAATCTCTGGATTTAAGGTAGACAGGATGAGATAATACAAGGAAAGAAAAAACAGCTTCATGTACTGTTAAAATACTCTATGAATCTGTCTCCGAACATTCAGACCGTTTTGCATGCAGAGGAATTTGAACTTTAGAACAGAAGCCATATTCTTGGGATATAAGAACTTTAAAAAGTTTGGAAGAGTCCCTGGACGTTCATCTGCCAGTTATTTATTTTTTCATTTGTGTAAGAGAGAATCAGAAGCAGGTTTAGAGCCATATCACCTACCTCACCCCTTCTCTATTTCTGTGGATTCTAGGTTCACTTTTAAAGTAACTTCTGAACTTTGAGTACCTGAATTAGTTTCCTAATAAATTACCACAGACCGGGTAGTTTAAAACAACAGAAGATTATCTCATCGTTCCAGAGGCTATAAGTCCAAAATCAAGCTGTTAGCAGGCTGTGCGCCCCTATGCTCCCCGCCAAAGGCTCTAGGGGAAGATCCTTCCTGCCTCTTCCAGCTTCTGATATTGCCAGCAATCCTTGGCATCGTTGACATCACTCCAATCTCTGCCTCCGTTATCACATGACCCTCTTCTTATGTGTCTCCCCTGTCTCTGTGTGTCTCTTTCTCTCATAAGGATACTACCCATAGCTAATTTAGGGTTCACTCTACTCCAGTGTAACTAATTACCTCTGCAAAGACCTTGTTTCCAAAAGTCACATTCTGAGGTTCTGCATGGATGTGAATTTGGGGGTTGATATTTCATTAACTATGATAATAGAAATCAAGTACAATTTCTTCAGTGGTATGTGTATTCAAGGTGAGAAGGGGATTTTTGAGGCATATGGACAAATTTATAGCCAGCTTTCTAGTAATGATGAGTGTGTTGAGAGACCACACTAGGAATAACAAGATCAAGTGTTTATAAGTCAGTTTGAGTTTCTCTCATTCCAGTGCACAGGCTGGTTGGAGCACCCTCAGGTGGGTTTCTAAGGGGAGGGAAAGACTGGGAGGGAGGAATAGGATGGCAAGATCTCTTCTAGGTTCTGACTCAATTTACCAACATAGCTGCAAGAGCCAGGAAGTAGAAGGGAATAGAAGAGCTTGGATTCTTTATTAAGGCACCTACATTCTGCCCTCTATGTGGTCCATTTGGAGTATCAGGATCTGAACACCAGTTTACTCTCTCCTTGGGGCTGAGCTCAGATAGGGTGTCCATAGAGGAGGTACTGGTGGTTTGGGGAAGGAACTGAAACTTCCCTTTGTTTTGGTACAGCACAAGCTGGTCAACGGTAGCCAAACCTAAAACAAGCCTTGAGAACAAAAGATTACACACTGAAATGACTTTGGCAAGTAAAATGAATGTGTGAAGCAGCTGCGAGTAATTTATAGGGGGTGTTGGGGCTTGTAGTAATCTGAGAAATGCTTGTCCCAGATTTGGACCCTGAAATCTGCGGGGCAAATAAAACACATCTCCAAACATGAGTTTGAGGGAGTTCACCCTGTAGATCTCAAGTTCACAAACCCCAGCTTGATGGCAAGTGGCATTTGCTGGGAGTCTGGATAACTAACATCAAAGGAGCCCTGAGCTCAAGGTTCTCCTGTAATCAGATTCTTAGACTTCTTTGAGCATGCTTTCAAGATCACGCTTAGAAAAGGCTATCTAGCATAAGATTTGTGGCAGTGTTGCTTTTGAAGCCAAACAAATTTTACTTTTATTGCAGTAGTTAGTCATCATGGGGATGCTTTAATCCAATGACTCCATATGTTCAGTCAACTCTGGAATATGATCATATATGTTAGGATCAAAAATAGCTTTTTTGGTCCACTTTCACATTTAGCATCTTATTTTGGTGGTTGTAGTATACTTTTTCCTCTGAAAGTTTTTTAGTAGCCTGTGGCAAAAAGCATTAATGTAATACGTGCCTACTAGTTAGAACCCTTTTTCTGCCCAGTTTTGCAATTTTAATTATCTTCAGGTCCTAAGTAAAAAGGGGGATGGATGATAAATGATTACTGAACAGAAGGAAATTCGTCATGTCACACTTAAACATGTAGTTGATGTAGTCGATGGAAGCAGCTTTAAGACCTGGATTCAGTGGGTTTTTGGAGGAGGGGTTGGCGAGAGGGAGTGGCTGTTGTTATATATTTGAAAGAACTCTCTCTGCATAGGAAACATGTTCTCCAGGTATCGCTAGCCACTTTTGTTTCTAAATCTGAGTATACAGAACTCTTGTGTAGGATTGTTGAGTGAGGGAAGGCAAAGTAGAAGGGTTAAGGACGAATGCATTGAAGAAAATCGTCTGTACTTGGCTGAATCTGCATGTACATTTCTTGTCTGTCATTGTTCCTCTTTGTCTTGCTCTGTCCATTTCAGAGAGTGTCAGAAGTTTCCAACCATTGGTGGTACTCCATGCTCATTCTACCTCCTTTGCTGAAAGACAGTGTGGCAGCACCCCTGCTCTCTGCCTACTACCCTGACTGTGTTGGTATGAGCCCCTCCTGCACCAGCACAAACCGTGCAGCCAGCGACACCAGCCCCGGGAAGCTGGAGCACTCCAGCACGGTCCCGTCTGTGCTGGGTAAGAGCTGGTCTTGGTACCCCCTGTTTCCCCTTTTCCCTTGTTCATTTCCTGGAAACATTTGGGAGAGCAGAATGGAAAAGACTTTCTAAATGTGTGCAACATGTGATATAAAGCACCTCATTATTTCCTGGGTTTGGTTATGCTGTGGATCAACCATATCATTTATGTATATTGTGCAGTTAATTTTTCCCTCAGTAATTTGGAAAGACACTTGTCCAGGAATCATGTCTATGGAATTTAATGATATTTATAAAGTATTTATAAACTTCGATAACTGCATAAGTTGATGATGACACATGCTGTAGCATATTGGAAGAAAGTTTTAACTGTACGAGCAGCCCTTCTTTTTTCTCTGAGTCTTTCTGTTCCTAATTGCACCTTTGATAATCTCAGGAAAATGATCTGCTCTTAAAAAAATTCAGAACTTCAGGTCAGAGCAGGCACGCTGTTAACCGTTTATTTTAAAGGGATCTTTAAAATACTACATGAGAATTCTTGGTGTGCAAGCAAGAATACCAGATCTGCCTTGCCTGCATAATAACAAACTCAATTTTTGACAGTGCAAATAGATTTTGACCTTGTGGCTGTATCTCAAGTTTTTTACCTTATAACACCAAGGCCTCTAAAAACATAGCTGAGGTAAAAAGCTAAAGTGAAAAATCCTAGTGTTAATGAAGATGGAATGAAACCGGCATTCAAACACCATTAGTGGGCATGTACATTTGTGAAGGATAATTTAGCAGCATGATTTGAAAACCTTAAAATAGATACCCTTTAACCCTAGGAGTTTATCCTAATTGAATGATCAAAGTAAGTTTTCAAAAGTAAGTCCAAAGACTTATGTGCAAATAAATTTGTGTGGCATTGCTTATAATAGTAAATAATTAGATGAAGTTTAAATGCCCAGCAGCAGGGGAATGGTTAAATCATAAATAAGAAAATGTATGTCCATCGAAATCCTATTTAGTAACATGGGAAAATGTTCATGATGTCGTACATTTTAAAAAGCAGATTAGAAAATAGCATTTTTATAGCATTTCTTCTTCATAAAAAAGCTGTCTATTAATATTCTCTGTTCATAGAAACAACATTTGATAGGCTGTAAACTCTCACTCAAGCATTATTAGAAGTTAGTGATTGTTACTTACTTCTCCGAAACTATTCATTTTATAATCAGAAAAATTCCAATGAAAATTACTTTTTAAATAGATTTCCATGGAGAGTTGGTGTTCAGTAGATAGAGAGTACAGAGTTTCAGTCTTGCAAGACGTCAAAGTTCTGGAGCTCTGTTGTACAATGATGTGAATATACTTAACACTACTGAATGGTGCACTTAAACATGGTTAAGATGGTAGATTTTATGGTTTGTGGTTTTTTTTTCTTTTTTTTTTTAACACAATTACAACTTTAAAAAAAATTTCCATATCATGGAAATTAAATTTGTGAAGAAAGAATGGAAGAAATATTTGTTTAGTTCATGCATGTTTTGCCTTACTGGATGGAGGAAGCAGAAATACTTATGTAGGACAGACTGGAGTTTGTCGAAGCTGTCCTTTTTGGTTTGCTTCTGCTTCGATTGGGAAGTTACAGCTTGTAGGATTTGCCCATTTGTGCTTCTGTCAGTTCCAGACATGAACCGGTACTTCCAACCTTTCTACCAGCCCAACGAGTGTGGCAAAGCCTTGTGTGTGAGGCCAGACGTGATGGAGCTGGACGAGCTCTATGAGTTCCCAGAGTATTCCCGAGACCCCACCATGTACCTGGCTTTGAGGAACCTCATTCTGGCCCTGTGGTACACTAACTGCAAGGTAAGTGGTGGGCATGTCTGTCAACAGCACATGGACAGAGACTTCTGTTGAAAGAGAGGAGCCGCTTTACATGGGACGGAATCTTTCATGCAGGGTTTCTCCACCTCAGCACTGTTGACACTGTGGGTGGGTGGTCTTTGTCATAGGAGGGGTGGGGGCGGCGCTGTTCTGTGCATCGTGTGATGTTTAGCAGCATCCTCGGCCTCTACCCACTAGATGCCAGTAGCACCCTCCACTTGTCACAAACAAAAATGTCTTCAGCTATTGCCAAATGGGGCCAAAGTGTCTCCTTCCTGAGAACTACCACTTTAGACCATTTGTTATCAGAATTCTTGAGTCTCTACTGAGTGAGTATAAGGTGCAAAGTTTGGTTCAAAGAGTTCCATTGGCAACACCAGGAGAAAAAAGTAAAACACTGAATACTGGATTATAAACCTCTTAGGGTAGGATTCTTATTTACCTCATTACCCTCAAACAACCAGGGCTTTGCTCTCTGTTGAGACTGAGTAAATGTTAGGGGCCTCACACAGCACCCTCCTTGAAAGGGGAGAAGATAAATTGGGGGTGGGGATATGAGCTTTTTAAAAAAATTTTTATTTTTTATTTTTTAACAAAACCTTTCCTGACCCTAGTGTTTTTCCAGTTTATTAAATTTTCTGCAATTATTTGAGTGACTGCTGAATGCAGAACAAGGCTGCCAAAGTAATCTTGATGAAAGAAAAATGTTTCACTGGATTAGACTCCAGTATGACATGACCTAATTAAATGATGACTGTTAATGCCATTTATATGAGTTATACACAGGTGAGTAGGCTGGGCAAGGTAGAATTAAGTATTCATTTTCTCCCCAACAGGCTAAGGTAGGTGCTCAGTAAACATTTGCTGAACTGAATAAAATTGTGTCAGAATTTCCTGTAAATAAGTTGTAAAGATAACACTTCAGAAACAGCCTAGGATTCATTTTTTTCTTCACATTTTTTTCTATTTGACTTTGAAATTTGACTTATACAGGGGAAGAATCTTACAGAAAAAAAAATCTTGAACTTGTCAGTCTAGATCCATCTTAAATTTTAATAAGAGAGTGTGTATTGTATATATTAAATACTCCAATAGAGAGACACAAATGTTTGCTTTAAAAGAATCAAAGACTTTGAAATGAATTTTTTTTAACTTCATAAATAACAAACTTTTTTATTTTCTGGAGCAATGCAAATCAATGTCGTATGTGCTACTTCTGGAATACTTTGGGTATATATTAATCTTCCTGTGTTTGAATGGGTTCTGGTGGGGCTCTGGGAGTTGTCGACAAGTAGACCCCCTTATACTTTCCATGCCTGTTCTAACTTCATGACAGGCCAAGGCCCTATTACTCTTGAATCTTTGAAATAGACCAAGGCCTTGCCAAAGCTGGACTGTGCAGAGAAAGACAGTGTTGTCTTTTTTTTTTTTAATTCAAGTTCCTAAATCAGTCCCCCTGTGTCTTACCATTAATATGAATCCAGCTTTTCCGGCTACCAGTATACAGAGCTGCCTGGGTTTCTGCGGTGGCCTTTGTTCTGTGGTTTATTGAGTCAGGAATATATTTGTGATGTTGTCTGCTCCCACACTCCCTGTGGCTGTCGTTGTCAGCAAGGAGAAACTTATAAGATACAAGTTGCTATATCTGCCTTTTGTCCCTTTCTTCTTTTTTAACTTTACCAGGTGAAGCTCCTTTTGATCCTAGTATAATCTTAGTGACAAGTGATAAATTCAAATGACCCTGAGAGTTTCTTTTTATTATGATAAAATACATACAACATAAAATTGACCATTTTAACTATTCTAAAACGTACAGTTCAGAGGCATTAAGTACATATACAGTGTTGTTTAGCTATCACCACTATCTATTTCTAGATATGTTTCATTACCCCAGGGGAAACGCCACACCCATTAAGCAGTGACTCCCCATCCCTCCCTTCCCCCCTGAACAGCCACTAATCTACTTTCTGTCTCTATAGATTGGCCCATTTTGAACATTTTAAATAAATGAGATCATATAATGTGTGGCCTTCTGTAACGAGCTTCTTCTGCATTTAGCATAACGTTTTCAAGGTTAATCTATGTTGTAGCATTGATCAGTACTTCATTACTTTTTATGGCTGAATAATATTACATATGTGAGTAGGCTACATTATGTTTATCCATTTATCCACTGATGAGTTTCCACCTTTTGGCTATTTGAATAGTGCAGCTGTAAACATTTTGTTTAAACAATTGTTTTCAATTCCTTTGGGTTTATACCTAGAAGCGGAATTGCTGGGTCATATGGTAATTCTCTATTTAACTTTTTGAGGAACCAAGAGTTGCTTTCTGTTTGTTTGCTTTAACAGTTTGGTTTTATTTCCAAACACAGGAAGCTCTTACTCCTCATAAGTGTATTCCTCACATCATTGTGCGGGGCCTTGTGCGCATTCGATGTGTTCAGGAAGTGGAGAGGATCCTTTATTTTATGACAAGAAAAGGTCTCATCAACACGGGTGTTCTCAGTGTCGGCGCTGACCAGCATCTTCTTCCTAAAGATTACCACAATGTAGGTAACACTCCAGCGATAACACCGCCACCAGTCATGATAAAGGTTGATATACCGTTGCTTATAGCACTAGTAAATGTCGCGTTATCACCATAAAAGTTGTAAAGCAAGGCTTTTTAGAATGTGTTTCCCTGGAAAGGAGACTATGAAGCACTGTTTCCTTGGACAGTAGAAAAGAGGAATGGATTACTTAAGACAAGTACTACCATATTCTTTAGGAAAAGAACTTTTTTAGGGATATCAAAGAAATGTAAATGAACTAACCTTGCTTTGTATTAGTGCCTTCCAGAACAACTAAAACAGTACATTGTTTTCATTACTCTAATTAGATTTTTGCTCTTTTTTTTTTTAAAGAAATCAGTCATCATTATCGGGGCTGGTCCAGCAGGATTAGCAGCTGCTAGGCAACTACATAACTTTGGAATTAAGGTAAGATTTTTTGGCACTTGGAGGCAGAAACAGATGATTAATTGCTCCTCTGGTCCAAATTTTCTAAGACTTAGACAACAGTTCCTGAGTTTAGCGAAGAATGCTATATATACGTGGTATCTTTGTGTCTTTACAGTCGATCCTAGAAAAGATACAGAATTTGAAATTGGTTTAATAAAAGGAAGGTAGAGGAACACAGAAATGCCCACAGCATTGGAAAGAGTTTTAGACCCTAATGCGCAATTCAGAAAAGATTTTAAGTTGGAACTAAAGCAGAAATTCTTGACAGGTTGTTATTGACATAATAGGGGTCATTGGGAAAATCCTTTGTTTCTGCAATAGTTTGAGAAAAGGGCAGCTTGGAAATTCACTGTTTTTTTTTTTTTTTAAGTTTCTGAAACACCCAGTTAAATTTTCTTATGCAAATCAAGGACACTCTTTGAATCTTACCTTGGAAACAAAAAATCTTTGCTTTTGGAAGCAAGATTGAATTAGTTAATCCATGGTTGAGACAGAATTACATGAGTTAAACTGTACATATTTGAGGTAGCCTGCTTCCCCAAGGTAGGATATTTTTTCGATATATCTGCTATCTTGCCTTATTGCAGTTGTTCAAAATTAGCCGCAATAGAGACTATTACGAAAAACCATTTGTGTGATTCAGTATCTTGTTTCTGTTAGATTCATTCAAATTAACCATCCCTTAGATTTCTGTGACTTCCTAAGTCTGACACATTTCTCCTTTTTAAAAACTTACTTTGCAAAGACTTCGGTTTTCAGTTAAACCAAATGTGAAAATTAATTTGGTAGAATTGAATTTGTCTTTTTACTCTCCTCTACCTGGCTAAAATAAGAGTTCTTTTTTCACATTTTCACAATATCTCCTCTGCTTGGAGGTGTTTCAGAGATGAGAAAAGTTTTCAGTAGCTATGCTGTAGGGAGGTTTTCCTCTTGATCGAATGGAGGGCCTGTCTTTAATTACATTATGTTGCTGACAAGGCAGAAGAATCTCAGTCGGATTTACAGGAAGTATGTTTGCATTTACAAATATTGTCCTAGTGGTATTAAGCTATGAGGTGTTTTAATTGTTTATTTCAGTGTTGGGTTTTGGGGCCATGGTTTCTTGTTTGTTTTTCACTTGGGAAACCCACAGATTATGTTACAGGGGAAGTTGCTAATACCCAGAGTCTAGAGGCTTGTCCTTCAGGTTCAGCCTTCCTCTCACACTAACAGGAAACTAGAGACAGGTGGTTCTGTGTTAATCTGGAGTCAGAGAAGGAGGGCAGAACCACAGGTTGTAGCCTTTCTAGTTGGAGAAAATGAATTTAGGTCTGAAGAAGACTATTCAGAGGGCCCTTGTTAGTCTTCCTTTTCTCTCACCAGATGATAAAGGAGAGCCCATGGAGACCACCCATGGTTAAAAAATCGGTTCCTCTGAGTAACTTGAGAGATGGCCCACTTGGGGCACCTCCTTGAGGAATTTGAAGGAGTGCTTGCAGGGACCCAGAGAGGAAATGACTGGCCATGCACTGAATAGGACTCAAGTTTTCAGTTACTGCAACCCAGGGAAGCATAGCACTTTGAGTCACAGGGCTGGCCAATGCATTCAAAATTTGGAGGAGAAAATAGCCTCGGGGTGGGACCAACCTGCTTAGGCCAAGCCCTCGAGGTCCTATATATAGGATGTGAGATTTTTTTTTAATTGATAGTTCTATCTTAGGGAAGTTAAGGCCTGTTTGCAACGTTAAAGGGATTTGCTACATATTTAGATATTTCATAGGACAAAAACCTCTTTAACCTAGTTTTTGATAGTGTTTTTTAATTTATGGAACACTATTGAGTAGAAGCTATCAGAGTGCATTTTATGTGCTAGTTCATCTAATTTCATCATTATGAGGACGAGGATTTCACCAGCAGACCATTCATTTATTTGTTGTTAGAATCTGGACTGTTTAACATCTACTTTGGCTTCTGTCCACATTGCCTTCTTCAAAGTCATTTCTCTAGTAGTACAATAAATACATTAACCAAATATTGAATTTCTTTAACTGTGTCATTCTACATTTATAGTACTGCATTTGATATGACCGTTCTTTCCTACGTAGCTTCCCTGATTGTCTATCTTTTTAGGTGACTGTCCTGGAAGCCAAAGACAGAATTGGAGGCCGAGTGTGGGATGATCGGTCTTTTAAAGGCCTCACGGTGGGAAGAGGAGCCCAGATTGTCAATGGCTGTGTTAACAACCCTATAGCGCTTATGTGCGAACAAGTGGGTTTCTTTAAGATTTGTATTGTAGATGAAGAAAATATTATCTCATTTGCTTCTGTGTAGTATTAATGTGCCTCTAGATAATATTTAACAATCCCAGAATGATCTCTTGAATCCTCATCTTCTTTGCAAAGTGAGGACAATTACAGTTCTTCCTTTCTAAGAAGGTGGAACTAGAATTCTTACAATATTTTTTCTTTTTCTAAGATCTTTAACTATATTCGTGTTATTTGCAGGCCATTCGATTAGTTCATAGTTTTAGAGCTGCCATATGAAGCAAATAGAAATACAGAATGCCTTTGACTTTCAGATAGATAGCAAGTAATTTTTTAGTATAAGTATGACCCAGATATTACATGGGATGTTTTGCATGCAATATTTAGGATATACTTAGAGTTAAGAAAAATTTACTCATTTATCTGAGAGTCAAATTTAACTGGGTGCTCTGTCTTTTATTGGGCAATCCTGCGTAAGTATCTTTGCAGACCTGGTAGGCCCCAAGGTTTTTTCTGAAATATGCATTGACAGTAAATTCTATTTCAACTTCTGTGAGTGTTTGTGTGTTGGTGTGCTCATTTTCATGAGAGTCCACAGAGGAAATAGAATGTCAGGGCAGGAGAGGAAGTGCACAGCTATAGCATCTGCGGCATTAATAAACATGGGCTGAGAGGCTATAGAGTGCATGGTATAGAAGCTGTTGCTGTCATCTTCACAGTCTCATAAAATAAGGTCTCAGATTTCATGCTATTTTTTCACTGCCTGCCTTTGCTGCCATTTTCTGTTAAGCATAGCTAGCTTTATTTTTGGAAGGTACTAGACCATTTTCTCCATGAGAGCTGTGTCTAATTTCAGCATAGAACCTGTACATATTTTTTCCAGGGAAAATTTTCACCTTCTTATTCTTATTATTTTGAAGCTTGGCATCAGCATGCATAAATTTGGAGAAAGATGTGACTTAATTCAGGAAGGTGGAAGAATTACTGACCCCACTATTGACAAGCGCATGGATTTTCATTTTAATGCTCTCTTGGATGTTGTCTCTGAGTGGAGGAAGGATAAGACTCAGCTCCAAGATGTCCCTTTAGGAGGTATGGGGAGAATGGTGTTCTGATTGTTCCATCTGAGTCTCATTCGAACCTAAGCTTGGTAGCTGTAGCATCACTCATCCGTGAGGTTGATGTATGTGATAAGAATAGTCCTTTTGGGTGTTCCTTTTGGATAAATGAGTTCTCCAGGTTGTTCCACAGAGGAGCAGAACTTCCTCAAGGACCTTTAGATGCTTGTGTGAGCGCTCACACACAAATCTTACTTTACACAATAGCTGGTATTTCAATATTTACTTAAATGTTTGACTTTTAATTTTCTAGAGGAGCTTACTTTTAAGGAAAGTATGGTAAGCCCTGCGTGACTAAATAGTTACCATGTAATGTCTTTTCTAGATAAGAGTTTCTCTATGCCAAGATTTCTTTTCCTGTTTTCTGGGCAGTAGGTGAAGATTTTTTCAGTATATTTGTTTAAGAATGCAAGAATGTGTGTTATAATTTAAGAATTTTAATTCAGAATCTTCAGGCTTTCGTTTTAAGTGGACAATATTAACCACAAACTTTTAGAAGACTTGACTCTCACAACTTATTTCCATGAGGGTGCCAACCGAGATTTTACTATATTGCTTCTTAAACTGATATTTATTTAACCTACAATTCTGTGATCCGAATGTTTGCACTTGTAGTTCTTGGAAGCATGTTGGAGTTGCTTAAAGTGTGAACATTCAAACTCAGTTTGCAAGATATTAATTTGCTTTAATTATATGTTTCTTTGTTAAGGTTCTGATTTCCTCATGCTGGTAAATGCTTCATCTCTGTTTGGGGTCACCTTCTCAGTAGCAGGGTCTTGCACTTCTCTTTAATCCCCTATTTCCCCAACCCCCAACCACCTCTGAGACTGACCCACACTCTAATTGCCCTTAGAGAGTGTTGGCTGACAAACCATAATAGAACATTTTCAGAAATTCAGTGGGGTTGACATGGATCATTTGATCATATGTAGTGATATCCAGACCAAGTGGTGAGTTGTTGAATTTTCTGAAATTATTAGACTGACTTGCAGGATATTCTCAGAATTTAGTTAGGTTTTTTTTGCACATTTGTGGTAGTTGCTAGATGGCATTTTTTAATACTTCTTTCAGGGTCACCAAATAAAAAGTTAATTGCTTCGTCTTGGCCTTAGTTTAAAAAAAAAGTCTATTAAGGGAGGATCAACAACACTTAACTATGTAAGTAGTTGTTTCATTAGTATATTTTTAAAGGCTTTATTAATAGCTCACACATCTCTATATGAGGTTACAGTTATATCTTGCCTGTCAGTATCTCAGCTGTGTGAGATCTCACCTTATTAGCACTTAGCTGTAAAAAATACACGCACACACACACACAAACACATGCACATGCACACTAAGAAGCTAGAGTTAATTTCAAAAAAGCACATGTACCAAAGCTTTTAAATATTATTTACATAAAAATCACATTAAGGCTTCTTTCGATTTGTTTATATTTAATTTTAGGTACCGTTCTAGCAATCTTGGTTCTTCCCAACCCTCTACAAGACTTAAAGAAAAATAGAAACCGCCAGAGGCAGGAATGGGACTGCTTTAAGAAGATTCTGCAGATGGCAGAAATCCTAGTGGTTTAGGGCTGCAAGCTTGGCACAAATCCAGTGGCGCTGTGACATTCCTGTATTACAGTCTAGTGGATGAAGGGAAAATTTTAATGAGAATCTTGAGTTGTCAAAAAAAAAAAAAAAAAATTAACCGGTGCTCAGTTCTGTTTCTAGTTAAGCAAATGACAGTACTTTATAAAGCTTTGAGTCTGCAACATTTGTGTTGGATGGTTGTCATCACTGGGAAGGTTATAAAGAAGTAACCTGTATGAAGATTCTTATAATTTGTCAGACATGAGCCTCCCCTGACACTCCCCAAAAGGAGTCTAAGACAGTAATTGGAATGGTATCACAGTGCTGTGTGTATATGTAGTCAAATATTCTAGTCGAATGGGATAGATAAGTGCTGGGGTTGATAACAAAGGGCCATTCCTGAGTTTGTGGAGTTGGGGGTCCTGTTGTACTGTCAAGGGTGGCTAGGAGCAGGGTGGGGTGGAGCAGGCATTCTGGTGAGGGGAGTGGTAGTCACAGGCCTTGCAGGGCTGGCATTTGCCAGGAAGAGATTCTGCAGCAGTGCAGCAGAGTCTGTGAGTGGGCAGGTACGGTTGCCATCTCTGGAAAGGCTGAAAACGAGCTAGCATGGTCTGGCTATGGGTTTGGGGTTTATTATACGGGCAATGGAGAACCAGTAATTAAAGGTACTGAGGCAGAGGGCTAACATGATGAAAATCCATAATGGAACATTCTTATTTGGGAGAGAATAGAGTCAGTCTCCCAGTCAATAGGTCTCCCAGTCAAAATGAGATGTTACAGGAACTTGACTTTAAGGTGATGGTAGTAGCATGAGAAAGGAATGGGAATCCTCTTTCTGTGTGGTTTTGTGTGCAGGGGGGAACTTTTCCTGTATCTTGAGCAAAAGAACGGTTTCTCAACTAAGCAGAAATGAAACATGGTTGAAGATCTCAAACCTAAAGAGCTTTGCTTCAGTTAAGATAAGCTTTTTCTTCCTGAGAGGAATCAACCTTATCAAGATATCCTTTCCCTCTAAGTTGGCTTGGGAAGGGGCTTTAGAAGCTTGGGGTGTTTGCGGGTTGAAGGAGGTCGAAAGCAAAAGATAAGAAATTAGAGAATAGTGTTAAAACTGCTTTTTAATGCTTTGATCCATTTCTATTACAGAAAAAATAGAGGAGATCTACAAAGCTTTTATTAAGGAATCTGGAATCCAGTTCAGTGAACTGGAGGAACAGGTGCTTCAGTTCCACCTCAGTAACCTGGAATATGCCTGTGGCAGCAACCTCCATCAGGTGTGACTGGGCTTTGTGAAACACGCTGCGAAAATGTTTGCTTTTGTGCATGTGTGTGTATTGTACATGTCCAAATATTGAACCCGGGCTGGTTTGGGTAAGCAGGAAACAATGGTTCTTCTGCTTAAAAGTTTGAAAACCATGATTTCACAGCATGTTAACCCCGTACCGGTTTTGGAAAAAAAATTTTAATCAAGAGAACCCTTTTTTTTTCTTTTTTTTTTTTTAAATAATGCCTGCGAAGAAGCTCAGTGTGTCAACTGAATATAGGAGGGTTGTTGGGCTGGATCAGGGAGGGGCCCAGCATCCTGTTTTTACCTCTTCCTTCCCATGCCCTTCAAGGTGACCCTGGAGGAACCCTACGTTGTCTAAAAACACTGCTCTCAAGTGACCAAAGGAGTATCTTTGCAGTTATGGTCTGTTTATCTTGCTAAAATAAATTTAAACTTGCCTGACTGATTTAACCAACTGGGATTTTACACTCAAATATTCTATATTTTGAATACAGGCTCCACGGATGACCCCTGACTTAATTGTCCTCTTTGAGACCTCTCCATTTTTATTTTATTCTTCATTGTGATTGTAAGGAATAGCACTGTTTTCTAAAATCACGCTGCGTTTTAACTTCTGTAGTTTCCATGTTGAAGACAAGTAGTTGGCATATTTATATATGTAAATGATCAAATTCTATGAGAGTAGTTTTACTCTCATAGAATTCTTCTTTTCCAGGGTTGTTGATATGTAACATATTTCTTATTTTTATCAAGGAGTGGTAGCATGCCCAAATCATACTATTTTTTGTTTTAAAATAAGCTTTCCTAAAAAGTTGAAAATCACATGATGTCCCTTATATGTGGAGATATAAACCTAAAAGCAACAAATGAACAAGACAAACGAACATAGACTCATGGACATGGACTATAAATTAGTGGTTACCAGCGGGGAGAGGGGAGCGAGATAGGGTGGGAGTGGGGGGATAAATAAATAAAATAAGTTTTCCTGTGTGTCATCGAGCAGCTTCTTTCCCTGACAGTGGTTTCCATCTGGATTGGTCTCTCATCCCTTCCTTCCAGCATGCTTTGCCTTGTGCTCAGCAGCCCTGCCTTCCCGCCTCAAGCGGCTTTTCCCACCTTGGGCTCCTTTATTGTCCCTTAGGTTCAGGCTTCAGGATTCACGCCACCTCTTCTGTATCCAGCCTCTCCTGTTGTTTCCTAGGTGTCTGCTCGCTCCTGGGACCACAACGAGTTCTTTGCCCAGTTTGCTGGTGACCACACCCTCCTCACTCCTGGCTACTCTGTCATTATCGAAAAGCTAGCTGAAGGACTAGATATTCGGCTCCAATCTCCAGTGAGTACTGACAGTGATGGGAGGCTCTGGTTTGGCCTTGATGTTGGAGGATATGACAGTGGGAGTGTGTCAAGCTGCTCACAGCCTCCCTGATCCAAAGCAGTTATTTTTACTTTAAAATTTTCCCTTTAAGTCTCTGTCTCTGCACATTTGTATTGTACATTGTTATAATCATAGAGGTAATTATTTACATTTCACTTTACACTATACTATAAAGATTTTCCAAATTCTGACACAGCGTTTATAAATTTTAATGCCTGAGAGATAGCTCTCTGAAATAAACTATAACTGCTGTTTTGATCTCTGAATGTCAGGAAATGATCTCCATAGCTTGGGAGATATAAAGTCACATAATGGGAGAATTGGAAAAAATTCTGGATATGATTCCATCCCTCATTGTTATTTTTATCACCATTTTTCTTGGGCAGGTACAGAGTATTGATTATTCTGGCGATGAAGTGCATGTTACTTTGACAGATGGGACAGGATGTACAGCACAAAAGGTAAGTGCTAGAATTTCGCTAGTGCCAGAGGGGCCTGGGTGTAAGGGAGAAGAGTCTCTTCCACCAAGAAGTTTTGCCTTTGGCAGTCTGCCTGGAGCCTTGTTTGATTTCTGAAGAGTTATGTAACTCCACGTAATTGTGTGTGGATGTGCAAATTTGCTTTGATGAATCCAACACTGTATAGATTCATGGCAGATGGAATTCAGTAGTATTTTTTAAAGTGAGTTTTCTGGTACATTAGTCATGAGAATTGAAAAAGAAAAGAAATTGTTTTAGCCAAGTAAGTTCGAAAAGTACTGTATATACTACAGTTTGATTTTAGAGTTAAATATGAGCATATTAAAGGCTCTGAGAAATCTTGCATTTGAAAAAAACCTATTTTACTTTATTTAGTTCAGTGCTTTCCAGATTGGTGGTGGGGGTGGGGTGGGGGTGGGGATGTTTTTGTTTTATCATGGAACCATTTTTCAAATCAAGAAAGCTCTTTGTTTTCATTTTGGAATTGGCAGAAGTATTTTTATATTATTTGATTTTTTTTTTTGTAAACAACTTTAAGAGGTAGACAGTGAAAAGTACTGTAATATATGAGATCACAATGAGATTTCTGTAGTGTTGGAGAACAAAGGTGCTTACATGGGGTGAAGGGAGATTAATAAATGCCATAAGTTTATTTATTTAGGTATGTCTGAAGTGATTACCAAAAAGTATAATCGGTTAACCATTACTAGTTCCTGTGTTTTTTACTTTTCAGTTACCTAAAAGTATTTCACAGTCCTTGATATTCATACAGAAATAAAGGATTGCATGTCAGATCGAAAGATAGGGTGTAGTATATGAGGTCAGGAGCCAGGTCCTCATATTATTCCTGCCATCGACTAGCTGTGTGGTTAGTAGTAGCACTGTAGACTTGAGACTAGTAGTGGTTCTCTGTCCTGGCTTAGAATCACCTGGAAGGTGCTTGAAAAGAAAGATTGCAAAACCTCATCCCATGGAGATTCTCATTGAATTGGTTTGATCACATTGGAGTGCTTCCCAAGTGATTACAGCCCGTGGCCAGAGCAGAGAACCACTGGGTAACAGAGTCCTTATCCATGAGCCCCAAGATGAGAATCAGGCCAATGTCTTAAGTTCTTCCTAGAACTTAAATTCTTCCTTAAGTTCTTTTTAAAAATTGCAACTTGGCCAATGGCTCAACCTCAGGTATTTTGTAATTTGGCCTCTTGACATCTAGGACAACACGCTAGTTAGACTCACCCTGCTGAGTCACCTTCTGCTGACCCTGACCAGGCACATTTGCTTTTCTTTATTTGTATTCTGGTTCTGGAGAGAGAGCGCATAGCTTTAGGCTGTGTTTCAAAGCCTGCTCAAAAGGCTTAAAGCAAATATTTTTATTTTTATTGTCATCAGCACATATTACATGGTTCGAATTGGAAGTGTCCTCATCTTAGAAGTGAGAGATTTCCAACTCAACATATATACCGATAAACATTTGACAAAGTAATTCAATTTAGGCTGCTCTTACTGAGATCAAGGATTTTAGTTCTTTACTGGGGTATGTTTATACCCGGTGCCTATTTGTTTACCTAAGTTCAAGTGCTTTTGAAATCTTTTTTGTTAAGAAAACCTCTGGATCTTATAGTCTTGCAGTTTTTATTTGTATATCCAAGAGAGTAATTTTTTTTTTCTTTTGGTTACATGGTAGCTATCATCTGTAACTAGATTGAAGATAGAGAACATGCTTTTTACTTTGTAAAATTTTCTAATTTTCTTGTGGCAGAAAATAGCAACAAAATCCCAGGTAAAACTGAACTTCTTGTGATCCTAGATTTGAAGTTCATGCCAAATACACTAAATCTTTGATGAGGGCTGTGGCGGATGTGGTGCTTAGCATTCAGCTCATTCCACTCCCATCCTACTATGTTATCCTGCACAGTAGGTGATGGAAAATACACACACACACACACACACACACACTCTCTCTCTCTCTCTCTCTCTCTCTCTCTCTCTCTCTCTCTCTGTCTCTCTCTCTCTCTGTCTCTCTCTCTCTCTGTCTCTCTCTCTCTCTCACCTTCCCAGACTCCCTTGTAGCTGAGGTTCTAAATAAGATGCACTTGCATAATTTGGAAGGTACAGTACAGCTTTTACTTCACTTCTGCTCCCTCTACTGATAAGCAACATGGTCAAGGTGTTGGATTCTTCTGCAGTAGAGACAGTAGAGGACCCAGGATCCACCCATTACCTATGAGAGAGTCAAGAAGCAGAGCATGACAAACCTATTTTGTTGGTACAGGTTGCTCTATAAGTGGCCCAATTCTGGAGTTGGTAGCAGTAATAATGGCTTCTTACTGTGGCAGTGGTAACATGGTTCTGGAGCCAGAAACTTTGTGATTGTGTGGAGAGACAGCAAGTTTCTTTGATGGCCTGGTTTCGTGATGTCATTCTTGAAGGCTTCGTTAGCATCTGTTACTTCACCTGTTAACTAAATGATTCTGTAAGCCATTTGAGACACTGCAGTGAATTGCTTCCTCCTCAAAAAAAAATTTATGTGGCTTTACATGATTATAATGATCCCTAAGGTTTGTGATGTGATTTACCATTTATGAAACATAATGATGTATATTGGTGGTTTTTGTTTTAAGCATATCCCAATCCTTTGAGGTTTGCGATTGCCTCAAAGTATTACCTTGGCCACACATTAGCAGGTGTCAGGAATGGTACACAAATTTAGGTCTCCTGACTCCATATTTAGATCCATTTCCTCTTATAGCACTGCTTTTCAGGATTGAGATCTGTTGACTCTTCTTACCTGAGGTTATTTTAAACCATCAAGACCGTTCTGCAAGATCCTCCATGTGGTTGCCACTTCTGCTCAGCCAGGCACCTTTGTGCAGTGAACAACCTGCACAACTGTACATGCACGCCTGTTCTTACTAATATAACGACATGGGATGTTGACAATATCATGACTGGCAGTGGAGCGGAATGTTCTTTAGTCGTTGAAATTTTCCTGGAAATGCATTCACTGAGTAGTTGTGGTATTAGGTTCAGTTGCTATTTGTATGTTCACTGTTAATTATTTCTCACAGGTATTAGTCACTGTACCACTGGCCTTACTGCAGAAAGGTGCCATTCAGTTTAATCCACCACTGTCAGACAAGAAGATGAAGGCTATCAACAGTTTAGGTGCTGGCATCATTGAAAAGGTGACTGGATTACTTAAGCCTCAGAACTAAAGAGATTAATATCAGATGACAGGTGTTCCTTTGCTTCTGACATTGAGAAGTAGTGGGTAATTTTTTAATCCAAATAAAATTTGAAGATTTCCTTTGAATACTTATTTATACAGAATACAGAAGGATATTATGAAAACACAAGGAGGAGAGCTGGCTGAAATCTGTGAATTATGACTTTAGAAGGATGAATCTTACTTAAAATTTGAACTGATATATAAGTAAACAATTCTCTCTCTCTCTTTTTTTTTTTTTTGCTTTCCGTGTCTACTCTCCATTAATTGGACCCAATGAGGAGTGTGTTTTACTTCCTCTGCCTTTAAAATTTCTTTTAGCAGAATCTGCCAGTGGTGCAGTAGACAGTGGCAGACCTGTGAGGAGTCAGAATTAATCTTATGCACCTAAGCTTCCAAACCAAGTCTCAGGAATGCTTTGCATTTTCAGATTAGTCTAGAGGTTGTCAGTGGGTCTCACCATGATCCGTGTGAGAACAGGACTCAATGACATAAAGGCCAGATGCTTGTGGAGAGAAGAGAAGAGGTAGGAGAATGGAAAGGAAGCATTGAGATTTTTTTTCTTGAACATAGTTTTAGTTAAGAGCTACAGGTTGCTTCTTAGAGATTGCTGTACTTTTAATTTAAGAAACACTTAACCATCTTTCTTTTACTCCCTTTGCAGATCGCCTTACAATTTCCTTATAGATTTTGGGACAGTAAAGTTCAAGGGGCTGACTTTTTTGGTCACGTCCCTCCTAGTGCCAGCAAGCGAGGGCTTTTTGCTGTATTCTATGATATGGATCCCCAGGTAAAATTATTAGTGAAATGTGGTTTGAATTTTCTTATTACAGTTTAAAATTTGGTGCGGTATATTCACGTATAAAGCTCAGAAACTAATGGGCATTGTAGACACTGGTTATATGCTTATATTCTGAGAGGATACTTGGACTGTGATGTTTTCCTTTAGGATAGCAGTCCCAATATCTGCCATATATTCTCGAAGTACTAACGTTGTTCTATGGGAAATGAATTAGTCCCTTGTGGAAACTGTTATTTCAGGCTCATAGGGAATAATTCCTCTTCAGAGGAGTCTGCGACAGCACAGTAACAAGAGGCACTTGAAAGTACTCTGGAAGGGTCTTCCAGTAGCCCTGGTGAAGGGTGGGATATGATTGGCCCAGGTGAGGGCGGATCTTGGTGTCGACAGATGTGATTGGTGGGGAATGAAGGAGAGGGGCGGGCCTATCTGGGACTTGAAAGTTGTGGTAGCGTCATACAAAAGAATTCCAGTTGTTTCTTTTTTCTGTCCCAAGAAACTTTATCTTAAAAGGTTTCACACGGGAGCCAGGGGCAAAATTTCTTTACCATTTGAGAAAGTTCTTTTCATTATTCAATCCACAGAGTTCCCTTCTCAACCTAGTTCCACTAGGTTCTAAAACAAGTGCTTATAGGGGAAAAGCTAAGAGAACCCTGAAATTGACATTTACATGGCTTCAGTTTTTTCAGCAAGGAACAATAAAATGTATAGATAAATAATGAGTGTTTGTGAGGAAAATAGACCAGTGATTGAAATGAGGATAGGGGAGAGTAGGAAATACTGAAATTTAATTCGTGAGAATGAGGTCATCTATTTGGAACCATGCATTTAGAGACTTTGGCACCAAAAGCAAAAGGTGTAAGCTGCTTTTCCCTTTCATGTCTCCAGAAGAAGCACAGCGTGTTGATGTCAGTGATTGCTGGGGAGGCGGTGGCATCCATTAGGAACCTGGACGACAAGCAGGTGCTGCAGCAGTGTATGGCCACGCTCCGGGAGCTGTTCAAGGAGCAGGTCAGAGAAACCCTTTTTGAAATGAGAAAGACAGGCCTACTATTTTCTTAGTGTGCTCTTCAGAGCGGGATGGAGCACAAAGGAAGCTGTCATTACTGGAATCAAGGCAGTGGGCCACACTGATTTTTCTTCCATTATCCAACTTCCCACTTAAGTACCTGGGTTATATTTTGCTAGGGCTGCCATAACAAAATAAGATAGGCTGGGTGGTTTAAACAATGGAAGTTTATTTTCTGACAATCCTGGAGGCTAGAAGTCTAAGATAAGATGTCCCCAGGTGTGGTTTCTTCTGTGGCTTCTTTCCTTGGCTCACAGATGGCTGCCTTCTTGCTGTGTCCTTAGATGGTCACCCCTCTGTGTTACCAGTGACCTAATCTTCTTATAAGGACACCAGGCATATGGGGTTAAAGCCCACTCTAATGACCCCATTTTAACCCAGTTACTTCATTAAAGGCCCTTTCTCAAATACAGTCACATTATAAAGTAGCGGAGGTTAGGGCTTCATCATACGAATGTTAGGGGGACACACATGTAGCCCATAATAGTACCCTATACGTCCTCTTACACTATTGTGTTCCTTTCCTTTTTCCTCACATAATGCATACTCCCTTTCTTTCCTAAGGCTGTAAAAGGTACAGCATTTTCTACTCTGTGTTTACCCAAACCCTAGCAGGCTTTGGTGACAGCTTTCCTTTTGAAGGAACACTGTCCAGAATTTTCACATACCCCACATATGCAGCTAGTCTCTTTTCTATTTTTCTCCAAGGAGCTCAAGGTACTTTTTATTTGCCAATTTACTATATCTCACACTTTCTGGCGATTTATCAGTTGTGTGGCTTACATCATGTTCAAATAAAGAAGCAGAAGTCGAAAGAATGAAATGATTCAAAAGTTGCATATATTAGAGAAAGAGAGGCACCTAGGAAGTGTTGCTTATTTTATATGATGTGATTATATCTCACAGTAGCCCATAGTTTGGAGTTTTTGTTCAAAAATTTGTTTTCAAATTAGTTATTTGCAACTTAGCACATAGATTCTATAGAAATATTTTTTGGTGCTTGCCAGAGGCCAAACCACAAAATGATTTTAAACTGAGCAAGTGTGAAACGTATCTTTGGGAAGCCATTTTGTGGATGAGCTTGTTGAGAATTCCAACCAAGAGGTCCTAGACTCCCACCCTTCCCTTTCCTACTCGTCCAGAGCCCTTTCCCACCATCTCTCCAGCACATGCTAGGGGACGGGAAAGGGATTGCTCGAACTTTTAGCCAGTGGTGATGGCCCTTTGTAGGTGGGGGGAATGTGTGTCTGGTAGAAGGACAGAGTGTAGAAGTGAGACGTACATGCGGGGAGGTTGAAGAGTTGGGGCAGGGGATAGAGAATGGTGCACAGATGTGGGGTAGAGTTGTAAGGGGGGAATAGCAGGAACATACTGAGAATTAACTCAGTTTCTAATGGGAGAGGGGACTGTATATTTATACTTGGGATTGCATCATGTCTAAGGCCCTCTTGATCTTGTTTTATGATTCCTTCAACTTGACACAGGAAGTCCCAGATCCCACAAAGTATTTTGTCACTCGGTGGAGCACAGACCCATGGATCCAGATGGCATACAGTTTTGTGAAGACAGGTGGGAGCGGTGAAGCCTACGATATCATTGCTGAAGAAATACAAGGAACCATCTATTTTGCAGGCGAGGTGTGTATCCTCATCATGAATGCAGTTACTTTTATTTTGATTACTTCTTTTAAAGTGATATATGTTCAGAGTTTAAGAAAACAATGTCAAATACTGTCAAGTCTTATGACGACAAATGGCAGATACCCCCTCAACATCCTCAAACTCTCAGAGCAACCATTTTTCATTCTTTCTGCTGTTTCCTCTGGGATTTACTTCATGTTTTAAAATATTTACATTGTCTTCTGATTTAACAAGTTAGACATTATCTACTGACTTCTTACCAGGTTAAAGATTTAGCCCATTTTCAGTGTGGTTATTTCGCACTTAATTAAGTTGGTATCAGTGTTTCTGTGATGTGGCTAGGTGAATGTTTATGTCTGAGCCAAGGTGTTCATTGATTCTCTTCTTACACTGCTTTGTTTTCTTGACAATCATAATAGCCCTTTTTTCAATAGCTTAAATCTTTTTGTACCTCCCCTAAATACTCCCCACCCTTCAGTTGTCTCTGATTATAGTTAAATCCCTCTGAGCTGGCATTTGTTCAGTTTTTAAAATCCCATATCCTGGCAGCCTCCTCCCTTTGCTCAAGTCTGCACCGGTTGACCTCTGGGACTCCCGCAGAGCTGTCTCCTGCAAGCATCTCTTCCTTAGCACTTTCTAGGGTTGGAGATTTTTATTTTCTAGATCCCTTTCTTTTTTTCATATTTATTTTTTGAATTATTGTGAACTACACATAACAATATTTACCTTCCTAAGTGTGCAGTTAAGTGACATTAAATACATTTACCTTATTGTACAACCATCATCACCATCCATTTCAAGAACCTATTCATCCTGCAAAACTGAAACTCTACCCATTAAACGATTCCCCATTTCTCCTCTACTCTAGCTCCTGGCAGCCACCACTTCCTAACTCTGTATTTGTTCTAGGGACATCACCAGATAAGTGGAATCATGTAGTATTTGGCCTTTTGTGACTGGTTTATTTCACTTTAGCATTGTCCTCAAGGTTCATCCATGTTGTAGCATGTGTCAGAATATCCTTTTTAAGACTAAATAATATTCCGTTATATTTATATATTACATTTTGTTTATCCATTCATCTGTCATGGACACTTGAGTTGCTTCTACCTTTTGGCTAGGGTGAACAATGTTGCTATGAACAATGCAAATATCTCTTTAAGATCCTTTTAAGTCTTAGGGGTATTTACCCAGAAGAGGCATTGCATTGCTGGATCATGTATTAATTCCATTTTTAAGTTTTCGGGGAACCACTACACTGTTTTCCACAACAGCTGCACTATTCTATATTCCTACCAACAGTGCACAAGGGTTCCAATTTCTGCACATCCTCAATAACTTTTTTGTTTTGTATTTGGATAATAGCCATTCTAATGCTTGTGAAGTGGTCTTCTTTCTTGGTTTACTTCTGTTGAGAAATGTTTTGCTTTTAGATTTCTAATCCTTTTTATGCCTTTTTTTTTTTTTTTTTTTAAAAGATTCCCTGAATCTAGAAACTCATATCCCACATTCCTAGATTTTACTTCTGGTTATTTTCTCCCCTCATTTTTCTTATTTCTGATCTTCTGTTACATATATTGAAACTTCCATTATGTTTATTTTTAGTCTATGTGTGTCTTTTGATCTGAACTGGGTCTTTTGTAGGCACCATAAGTAAAGGTCTCGTTTTCTTATCCATTCAGCCACCCTGTGTCTTTTGATTAGAACATTTACAATTTACATTCAAAGTAATTCTTGATAGATATCTAGTTTTTGTCATTTTATTATTCATATTTTTGATGAATAATAAAAGATTTTGATCTTTTCTTTTTTTCTTCTTAAAGAAGTTCCGTCTCGTTAACATTTCTTATAATTCTGGTTTGGTGTTGATGAACTCCTTTAGCCTTTTTTTGTCTGGCAAGCTCTTTATCTGTCCTTTGATTCTAAATGATAACTTTGCTGGGTAGAGTAATCTTGGTCGTAGGTCCTTGGTTTTCATAATTTTGAATATTTCCTGCCAGTCCCTTCTGGCCTGTACAGTTTCTGTTAAGAAATCAGCTGACAGTCTTATGGGAGCTCCCTTATGGTAACTAACTGCTTTTCTCTTGCCGCTTTTAAGATTGTCTTTAACCTTTGCTATTTTAATTACAATGTGTCTTGGTGTCGGCCTCTTTGGGTTCATCTTGTTTAGGACTCAGCTTCCTGGGCTTGTATGTCCATTTCCTTCTCCAGGTTAGGGAAGTTTTCCACCATTATTTCTTCCAGTAGACTTTCAATTCCTTGCTCTCGCTCTTCCCCTGGTACCTCTGTGAAGATAATGTTAGTACACTTGATGCTGTCCTAGAAGCTCCTGGAACTGTCCTCATTTTTGGGGTTCTTTTGTTATTATTTTTATTGGGTATTTTCTGCTACACTGTCTTCCAAATCATTGATTTGATCCTCTGCTTCATCTAATCTACTGTTGGTTCCCTCTAATGTATTCTTCGTTTCAGTTATTGTAGTCTTCATTTCTAACTGGTTCTTTTTTATGTTTTCTATCTCAATTTTTATGTTTTCTATCTCTTTGTTGAAGAGATGTCATCGAGCATCCTTATAACCAGTGTTTTAAACTCTGCATCGGGTAGATCACTCATCTCCATTTTGTTTAGTTCTTTTTCTGGAGTTTTGCTCTCATCTTTCATTTGGGACGTTTCTTCGTCTCCCCATTTGGCTGCCTCCCTGTGTTTGTATCTGTGTATTAGGTAGGACTGCTTTGTCTCCCAGTCTTGGTAGAGTGGCCGTAGGTAGTAGGTGTCCTGTGACGCAGTCTCCCTGATCATCTAAGCCAATTCCTCCAGGTGTGTGTCCGTTTGCGTGTCAGTGGGAGAGATTGACCCTCAGGCTGCTTGGTTGTGGGGACTGGCTGTGACTACAATGGAGGAGCTGTTGTGCAGAGGTTTACGTATGAAGCAGGATTTGCTTTAACAGGGGTCTGGTGCCCATCCAGTCTGCCCTTTGGGTGTATCATTTGTGGAGGTGGTTGGGTGGTGCTTTGGTGTGATCTGAAGCTGGCCTCTGGGTGTGTTGGTTCTGAGGCCTCTTGGGAGGTACTCTATTGCAGGCCAAGGTCAGCCCCTGGGGCCACTTGGTATGAGCTACAAAGTGATCTGCAAATGGTTGCCACTTGCTTTGGGCTTGAAGATGCCTGGGAGAGGCCAAGCTGTGTACCAGGGCCACCTGCCACTAGTGCGGGGCTTGGGGCTGTTAAGCAAGCCACAAAGCAGGCCAAGGCCGGATGCTGCTTGTTTGGGATTCGTGATCCTTTGAGAGATTTTAAGAAAGTCTCCATGAGCTAAGACAAACTGTATGGAAAATCCACTGGAAGCAGCTTGTGTGGGCCACAATTTGGGGGTGTGGGACGTCCTCAGGGTATCACCTGGGTGGGTTAGCCAAGTTAATGGACTCCTGTGGTAGCAGCTTGCATCTGCATGCTACCTGTGGGAAGAGCTCAACAAAGAAACAGTGGATTCTCCCAGCACTTCTGTCTGGGAGAAAACTGTCCCTCTAGCCCTCACACCCTGAAGCCAGATAATTCAGTTCCTTCTGTATGTCCCTGGCACTTTTCAAACAGCTGCCCTAAGCACTGGAGCTCAGAGTATGTTCATCAGTAATTCTGTACATGAACCCTTGAGAAGGAACACCTGGGACTCCAGCTGCTCTCCATCTCACGTAGGCACAATCTCTACTGGTTTTCACAGCCAGAAGTTATGAGGACTTCTCTTCCCAGCACTGGAACCCTGGGCTGGGGAGCCTGGAATGGGGCTGGGACCCCTTGCTCCTCAGCCACTGAGATATCCCTCCCAATTTTTAGTGACCCATGAGTGTGGGACCAGCACATTCAGTCCCCAACCCTCATACCAGTTTCCACATGGCTTCTTCAATTATGTCCTTAGCTATAGAACTTCTGTTCAGCTAGACTTGAAGCCATTCTCAATGACAGTTGTTCTGTAGATTAGTCATCATTTTGATGTCATGAGAGGAGGCGAGTACAGTGTTTACCTACTCTGCCATCTTGATTGGAAGCTTTGAGGCATTTTTAAAAAGCTGATTGAAAGCTCCAGCAAGATCAACTGATGGGTAGATCCCCACATCAGTATCTATAGCTCTTTTCTCTAGGAACATGTTTCATTTATGTGGGAAAACCTCAACTCCTGGCATTCTGGGAGCCGGAAGCCTCTGTTATGAAGATTTTACTTAATCCCGTTGTTTGACATCTCACTCCTACCCTCTTCCTTAGATACCCTGGGGGTTGTAGTGGGAGTAGGAAACCTGGTAAGGGACCAAAATGCTTTTCATTGTCTTTAATCCTTTTTACCCATGCCCAACCTCTTCCTCCATGGTTCCTGATCCTCCCAGTGGCCTAGATTTTTAAAGAATTCTTTGGGATGATATGGCTTGCTTTTTTTCTTTTTTTTTTTTTATAACCCTATCCTGCCCTACCCCCTGAATTTAGTAAAGTGAATTCTCAGTACTTGTTCATCTGCTTTCATAATTTGTACATTATGGTTTGGGATTATGCAGGTCTTCCAGGTTTATCAAAGTGCTTCTTGATTTTTGAATGATCACAAGACTGTCATTTAAAAACCAGCTCTCTGATTACTCCTTGGCCTGTGAAGAGCCATCTTTGTAGGAACAGAGCATGATGGCTGCATTCCAGGCAACAACTGTCAGCTGCTTCTAAGAGATGGCTATATTAGGCTAATGTGCCCTCAGATCATGGACAGGGTGCAAAATCTTTTTTTGCTTTCCTTTGCTGCTTTGATAGTTATTGCCTTGCCTTCTTATAAAATCCCTTTGCATTTCCTGTCACTGTCACTCTCTCCCAGTAGTAATTGTGTTCCTGCTTATATACAGATCTTTCCCCTGTATTTACGTTTTAGTCACCTGGCTATTTTCCCTTCCACCCCAGCCATCGATTTAGGTGACATGGAACCTGTAGTAGTTCACTTGGAATTTTGTGTTTAGCTTCAATTTTCTATGACCTGCTCCATTTCAGCTACTCTTCCCTATCGCCACATCCCAAGCCAACTTTCCTGTCCTTCTGGGTTTGCTTATTCTATTCCCACTACAACCTCCTTGCAAGTGAGGGTCTCCCATTGACAGCCCTAAACCTTTTGTCTTTTCCCTTCCTGTTTAAGTGGTCTATCCTTTTAGTACCTCATCTATCCTTTTGTTTCACCCATCTAGCAAAAAATCTCCAACCACAGGTGAATTGATTCCCTTTTTGTGCTTGTTTCATTTATTGCTGATTTAACATTACTTGTCTTATTCTTAATTCTAGTTAACTTGCATAAATATCTTAATGCCACAGTACTTCAAAGGAGTACTGCATGTATTGTTGAATGAGTGCACTTGGAAAAGTATGGTGAGATGACCAGAAAAGGTCAAGTGCTACGATGATAGGTGACTGATGTTAATATGAGCACACATTAGTGGCACCAATTTATTTTAGGAGGATCAGAGAAAGTACAAGCTTGTATTACCTTTTGATTATCATCTGAATTCCTTATACGTGATCTCAAATTATGCAATTATTTTCTTACAGGCAACAAACAGGCATTTTCCACAAACTGTTACAGGGGCATATTTGAGTGGTGTTCGAGAAGCCAGCAAGATTGCAGCATTTTAAATAGAATTTGTCTGGATCCAGCTTTCTTCTGTACCCGTGGGAAAGTTTGAAACACATTTAACCTCACTTTCATAAAATCAAACAAAACCCTCCCTGGATAGCAAAACTAAAATGTTTCTAAGGTGGTTTGATAATGTAAACCCGTGTCACCATTCAAAAACACTGGCCCCAAGAATCATTTTATAAGCACTTATATTTAAATTGCATTTTCTACAAGTATGACTAGCACTAAATCTGGATTTCACCATCAGGCAGAATTTTGAACTAAAACCTCAGATATGATTCCCTTTAAATTTGACTTTTTGTTTGGCCCATCAACTTTCACACACTGAGAAACCAAGTCAATTAAGCAGGAATCATTTAAAAACCAGATAAAGCCATGTATTTTTTATGACAATTTTCTTTGCCAATGAGCCTTAAGACTTTTATATAGCTCCAACGTTGAGCTTTTACTTAAAATCTAGATAGAAATCTTTCCTTTTTGGATACAGCACAAACTCTTCAAAGGTAAATGAAGCTTCTAGACTATTTTATACACATTTCTTCCCATTGGGTGTTCGCAAGAAATTTAAATTCAGGTATCTTTTGTGACAAAACATTTTCGATTTATGTACTCATTGGCAAAACAGCAAAATTTTCAATTCCTTAAACAGTACAGGTTTGTACCATGGAAAATGGGGCAGAGATAGTGTGGTCTTCATACTTTAAACAGAGACTATGGCTCTTTTTCATAAGAGCCAAGTTTGGGCAGATGGCACATTTTAAATAGCCTTAATTTTGGCAAACACTAGCAAAAATGTCTTGTTAGAATAAATTAGTAAAAGCCTCTTCTCAAAGCCTCTTTTTAAAATAACTGATTCAATCTATAGGAATATTTTGTACAGAATTGTTTTCAGTATTCCATAGGCAGGTCCACTGGAAAACTGCAGATATCCTGGTAAATATTACACATTTTATAAGCCATATCATAAGAGCCTGAGAACATGGCATAATTTTTTTTTTTTTTCACTCATGGCCAAAAAATATCATTTAAAAATTAACACTGATTTCAGGGTCTTCAGGATGCTTCTCTTGCCAAGAAATTTCAGTTTACATTAGAAATATGGATAACCTAAGTGCTTTTATTTTAATGACTTTAAAGCCACTTTTCAAAATATTAGGTATTTTTAAAATTTAAAGTCAGTTTATAAAGTATCATATATAAAAATTGGTGAACTTAGACACACCTCCCTCCCCATCAAAACAAATGAAAACAAATACAGTATAGTAGTTTCAAAGTTAACAGAAAAATGTTGATGTTTGGGTTATGAGACTCATTGGTACTATTTGGGAAGTATTCTGCTTTAAAGTGTTATATATTAAAATGTTTAAAGAATAGCATGTGTTAAGTGATAAATGCAAAATACTTTACGTTTGAAATGGTTCCCAGTAAATTTTTACCTTAGTCCTCGGCATAAAAGTTGTGCTACAAACTAAGGAAAAATCTACTTAATAAAGTACGGTAAATATATATTTAAAAAACCCTCATTTCCTTTCTCAAGTGATATCTGACATATTGTTCAAGGAACCATGGTACTTTGAGTTACGCTGAATGTTTTTCATTGTTCTGAAGGTTTTATAATTGAGTAGCAGTGAATATACAACGCTTTAACTTCAGATTGTAAAAAGCTGGTTGTATAAAACTACTTAATAAAAACTAGACTTGTTTTTCAAATACAGTGCACTATAGTGATAAACACACACTTACTAAAATAAGTACATCTTCATCAAAAACTTCCATACAAGCTCAATCCCTTCTTCCAAACCCTCTTTAGGTCACAGGCATTAATTATTCTTTATCTCCATTCAAGTAAAATGATCTTAATTGAACTCGATCAGCTTACACTTTTGAGATCACTTCTAGTTTTCCCAGGCGATTTCTCTGTAGTGTACGAACACTCCAAATTATATAGCCTGTGGGGCTAAATACATTTAAATAAACTCCATTCTGAAATCCTCACATAAAGAAATGATAGAGAAACTTGTAAGTTAAGACATCAAATGAAAGACAAAACATTGACTTATTATTTTTATTGACAAGGTTTATAGGAACAAATTAAATATTTAAAATCAAAGGCCAATTCTTAGGTTTCATTTAGTTTATTCCATTCATCTATATTAAGTATACCTTTCTCTAACGTCTTAACATCAAGAAACAAGTCAAAACTGAAAATACCTGTTAATAGTCAACATATTTTTATGTACTGTTCAATAATGCAAAAATTTTTATTTTAAACTCAATTGGTTTATCAAAGGCCTAATTCTCATAAGCAGCATATTTAACTTTAAAATTCAGAGACTATTTAATAAACTGATTAAGACAGTCAATTTAAAAGACAAATTAGTCTCATTCAGGGTGGTCCATGTAGTCACCTAGAATCCTGATTGGCCAAAATTTTTTAAAACCCAACTCTAATTCCACAAATACATAAGTTTCTTTAATGTTAAAAATAAGTCTATTATCACTTTTGGGAAATACTTTGTCAGAGATAACCTTTTGTTGCCTACACATTATCTTCTGGCATTATTCCTGGTACTTTTTGTCATAATTATAAAGGTGGCCAGGTTCCCTGAAAATACGAGCATTTTATATGGGCAAAAGCAGTAAATAAGAATCAGTCATTTATTATAAGCCAAATGTGCTTGTACTTAATCCCACTCTTCTGCAAATTTCTTAAATTTTGATGTGTTGAATTTAGTCTATTCTTAATAAAAAAACATCTATAGACACTGTTGCAGAGTTAACAAACTACAAATTTATGACACTTTCAGGGCAAAGCAGAGATCTGGTCTTTGTGTTTTCGTCAATGAATTCTGACTTTCACTGCTCCGTGATACCATCTGGCTGAACACTGACATTTCATAGTTTGTAAAGTTATCTACCTATATGAGTTTAAAAATTGATCTGCACAAAAGAAATAAAAAAACTATATACAACAAATTTGTTTTTTAAAATACAAAAATAACATCTGTCACTTGTCATGCTGACAATTTGACATATATACACATGCAGGAGAAAAGTTCCAATTGAGTCATCTGGACAGCTGAAGCTTATACATTCTTAATATGATGAACACACTGCCATTGAGTTTTTACACTGACAGATGTGGATTCAAAATATTTCACATACTAAATACTGAAATTGTTCTGCATGTATAAATGCCAGTCATAAGTTTCTCTTCTACTTGATTAAAAGTATGTCAAGCTAATATTAAATGCACTAAAAACTACAATTCAAAAATCTATGACTCTATATAAAGAAATCCAAAATGTACAAAATACAACTATAAAGGCAAGGAACAGTTACTGCCATGCAAAATTTTAAACTAAAAGCTGCAGAGAAATGCAATTTAAAATGGCAAACACAAATTTACGTTAACACACAAGATAAAAAAGTCAGCAATAAGTCCTACCAACAATGCTTGCAAGGATTTAGAAAAGGTAATACATTCTCTTTGCTGGTATAATGGTATAAATCAGATCTTTAAATCCATGGAACAAGTCATCTGTCTCTGTCCTCTCTCATGAAATTAGCTGTAACGAAAAGAGACAATTATTTCCCCACACCCAACATACAGTATTAGGTACACATAACTCATAAGACTTTACACTTCATTTTAAAACTTTATTTTACTACTGTGACTTTGGGAAATCAGCTGGGATTAACATAAACCATAGCTACTGTTTATTTCCTCCTTTCTTTGACTGGTGGACAGAAACATGCTCAAATATTTGTGTGAGTGCACCTCTGAGATGACCAACTATGCATTGTAGACTGAGCCGCATCTCATCATCTGAGGTCACGTTTTGTTATTAATTTTCAGGCTTTACTTTTAAGTTCTACAATGGGAATGAAAAATATCTTTCCCCATCTATTTTGAGGAAATGTGATATTTAGTCAAATGTGATATTTAGTCATATTTTTAAAAATATGCAGTATTTATTTGAATACATTTTTTTTGTCTTATGCCAAAAATGATCAAAATTGGAAAAGGTAGACATATTTACCTCTTTAACAGTTGTTTTTATGAAACCTTTTCTTTCAGTTAAATCATAAGCAGGATAACTTTCATATACCTATAGTGAAAAGGAAAATATTAAAAGTAAATTTTAAAAATCCAAAGAAATGTATGCTATGTACAAATAGCTGTATATATTTTTTAACAGTACTCTGGTTCATCACAGATAATTCTACTATAAATGACTAGTTTTAATAATAGTGTGAAAGAGCAGAAAATAAATTAGCATGCAAACATTCTCAGTGTTTTAAACTGGGAATATCAGTTGAAATAATAACAAACATGGGTGAGGAACACTTAGCTAGATCTTAGCTAAGTGAACTAGGTTCTTTGTATTGGCAGGTTACCTGTCAGACATCTTGATACCCTTTTACTTTCTTGCTACATCATCCAACACTACTTAAGATTCAACTTGATCTCTAATGAACCTTAGCCTTCACCCCTTGTTCAATTTCCTCCCCAAAGTCAAAACACTGAGATCCAGGTGATCTCAGGAGTCTTCCTACATCTTATTATGGATTTCCCACTCCTGTCAACTTGAAACCTGCTTCTTTAGACTTCACCATGACTTCTAGTCCTGATACTACTATATGCACCCTGCCGACTTCACTCCTGCAGTGTAGTTCAAAAGTGCAAACTTTTTCTCTAAAGCAGGGGACCCCAACCCCCGAGCCAAAGACTAGTACTGGCCCATGGCCTGTTAGGAACCAGGCTGCACAGCAGGAGGTGAGTGGCAGGGGAGGGAGCAAACTGGTCCCTGGTGCCAAAAAGGTTGGGGACCGCTGCTCTAAAGTATTTGATTAGTGGATAGTTTCAGCTTTCCAGTGAGTTTCTGTCACTACTCAACCATGTAACTATAGCATGAGAGCTGCCATACACAATACTTAATTGAATGGGCATGGCTGTTATAATAAAATTTATTTACCAAACAAGTAGTAAGATGAGTTTGGCTCACAGGCTGTAATTTGCCAACGCCTGCAAATACAGTCAATCATTACTCTAAGTGTTTGCCCCTTGTTCTTTACAAAGTGTCAAACCTGAGTTGCTTTAACTGCCAACTTTTCTATGGTTAAGCCTGGAGAAAAGACTGTTGTGGGAAAATGTAACAACTCTGAAAAACTAGTACCTTTTAGGTTCATGATATTTAATGTCTAAGCCCCCCTCAACAATCTCAAATATCTCGAATCAGGTCCTTTTTCCTGTCAATGGCCAATTTCATCCTCTTATTCAAGTGTCCCACATTCCTACTTTCAACCAAGAAGCCATTATTATGAATTTCTTCAACTTTCTCACATACCTCTTCCCCTCCAGTTTATTTGTATCTGGATTCATCAATATTCCCTGTTACGTTTACCTCTGCAGACAGCCATCCCTCAGTTCTCCTGATCTTCAACTTATTCTTTCCCAGTACTGTCCTTTAGCCTGACACAGGCTTGCATTTTCTCTCCCTGACCTTAAAAATTATCAACTCGTATTCACACCACATCTACTATTTTCCTTCTAAAGCTTCAAACAGAAGCTTTAATTAGTTCGCTTTCTTCACTATTAATTCTCAATCCAAGGGTAAATAACCCTTGCACTTACCACCCCTCAAAATTCCTTGTATGTGAACTATTATCTAATTGCCGAGTCCACAAAATATTACTTAAGTCCTTCTCACCTGACCACTCCATATTAATCATCCCTGTTTAAAAATTAGATAAATACATTCACAAAACCATTCAAAGGGACAGCACTAGTCTCCTTCAATCCCCCTACCACTCTGCCCTCATCCTTCTCCCCTCAGAGGAAACCAGGATATCAGTTTGCTGCAATATAGTTTTTCTGTATTTAAATAAATGATGTAATATTCTATGTTTTAAAATTTTGACAATACCTGGGAGGGTTTTCCATGTTCTTTTGAACTGCTACATAGTATTCCAAAAACATGGATGTACCAGTTTAATGATTTCCCTATCGATGGCCATTTAGGTGGTTTCTGATTTTTCAATATTACAGACATGCTGAGCACTACCGTAATCATTTTGTGCAGATGTGACTACGTCTTTAGGATAGAGACCTAGAAATGGAATTGCTAGGTTAAAGGGTATTTGCAATTTAAATTTTAAGATATTACCGAATTGTTTTCCAAAGTTGTTACAACTTAAAGCATGAGAATATTTCCCTATACTCTTACCAACAATAAACACTGTGACTCTTTATAAAGATTTTGTCTAGCTGATAAGCAAAAATATCTCCTTTTAATTTCTATCTCCTCAACAGTAAGGAAGGTTAAGTGTGTCTTCATTTGTTTACAGGTCATTTATTTTTCTTCTGTGAACTGCCTTCCCTTAGTCATTGATTGTTCCATATAAGTTAATCACCTTTTCTTGACTGGCACTACCCTCCCCAACCCTTGAAAATGTCTATCTTGGCTTTCATAGCACCACTCTGGCCTTCCCTCTACTACTTGACCTACACTTTTTTATTTATTGTAGAAATTACTTCTTAACTCTTTTAACTGCTGTTAAAATAGTCTCTAGTCTTTTTCTTACCCTTTATCTTCTTCCATGGGCCACCTTATCTATATTTCTGGTTTCAACTCCCAGCAGTATCCTAATCTAGGTTTCTCTTCTAACTCGGAGAATTAATGTTCAGAATTTCACTCACTTGGATACTCCAAGCACCTCATCTGAAAATGTCTAGAACAAAACTTACTTTTTCCTCAAAAAGTACCTTTTGTTATGTTCCCTATTATGACTAATGCAGCCAGACCCTTACACCCATGCTAAAAACCACCCCTGATCAGGCTTTCTTCATTTGACTTGGATTATAGCAATTCTACAATTTTGATTATAACATGAATTGGGTTTCTTGCCTCTCATCTCATTCTTCACGAGTCTGTCCTTGATGTTAGGATGACTCTTTAAAAAAAAATCTGACTGGGTCATGGCCCTGCCAAACAGCTCTCAAGAACCTATACAACCTCACAATTCCCCATAAATTTCAGGAAGAAAACCAAATGCTGTAACAGGGCATACATAAGAATTATAGAACTGTATCCTCTCCTAAGTTCTGTAAAGACTTACTTTCAACTCTAGCTTTAGCCAAATTAAACTACTTATTCCTCGCAGTCATTATTTGTCATATTTTATGTGAATGTGTCACTGTTTCTTCACTGTACATACAGTTGATGGTGTTGTGACACCTTCTGCCCTCTTCTAACAGCCCTCACACACTGTACTCTAATTACTATAACAGTTCTCTCTTTCAATCCTATTGGACTGTAACCCCCCTAAAGCCAAGTGGCTTCTACAACTCTACCTCTATCCTGAGGCCTGATACATAGTAGAGGCTCAGTGAGTATTGAATGAATAAATAAAGTAACTAATGTCTTCAGAAAGTATAGACTACTTCATACTTCACCTTTGGTACACTGCAAATTTTCATTTCATTTTACTGTAAGAAACTAGATTCTAAAATATCTCAAATTGATGTAGGATATGGCATCTCTATGGAATCACAGTCAAGACTAGTTCATTCCTGAGTATTAGAGCTTCACAGAAGTTTGAGCTAAGAACTTCCTTTATCATAGCAACACTAAAAATGAGATTCTGCTTTTTTTAATTAACATAATCTAAAGATGTATCCATAAAAAGTTTCTAGATCAGGAAAAGAGTTTCCTATATATTGGAAGGTATCACTTTATTCACTGTATACGCTATGTTAGTTACGAACTAACTGCAAAGGGCAGAGGCTCTGACTATTAAACATGGTTATCCTACCACCTGTAAGAGTGCCTGGAATGCAGTAGTTCAATAAGTACATGTTCAATGAATTAATATATATAAGAATCTGGTTTTAAATTGAGGAATGGGTCAAAGAATTTTTCAAATACAATCAAAATGATCTCAGCACTTGTCCAATTACCTTTTTACAAATCTGCTTCATTGTAACTTCCTCCAAGTTAGCACTGGCCAATAACTTCTTTACTGTTTCCTTTAACTCTTCATCTGTAGGAGGTTTCTTCAATTTTTTAATTAAAGGTTCATCATCTGAACTATCCTCAGATTCACTTTCTAAAAGTAAGATATTTTATTACATGTGAATAAAACTTAAGTTAGCATTCAAGATAGTGGAAAGAAGTCTATAAGTATTCTTCAGATTCTCGAAAAGGTATTAGATTAAAAAAAATTATAAATCACCACTCAATAAATCACCTATACAACATACACTTAATTTTTGTCAATTCTGAAAGATTATAAGCTATAAAAACCAGTATACAACTTTTCCTAATGTTCTTTTTACTTTACCTATATTCTACACACTTAAAAACCATGTTATAGCATATAAGTTATCTTTAAGTTGGTGAAAATAGGCAATTTCAAACATACCTTTTTTTGAACTGTTTTGATTCTTCTTAGTGGTGCTGCTATCTGCTTTCTTCACATTAGCGCTCTTTACGGATTTTTTACTTTTAGAAGTGGCTTTCGGTTTAGGTTTTTCTCTTTTAGATGTCTTTTTTGGTGGCTGTTGTAAAGGAAAGCAAAGTACATACACTGATGAGATTAACTGCCATCTCTCTACTTCTCTACACCCCTCAACAATACTAGAGAAAAAAATGTATTCAATATCACTAATAAAAAAGTATAACTAATTTTCAATATTTGAGATGACTAACATGCTCAACAATCTTAATTTTATGCCAACACAAGACTAGTCATGTGAAATCAAGAATAAAACACTAAAAATAATAGATGCCCACATTTATTCCACACTATTAGATAGAAACATTTATATGCATTACCTCATTCTTAAAAAGGTCAAATGTAAATACTATTAAGATTCTGTTATTTACTGTCGGTCTCTTCCAACTAGTAGGTAAATTCCACAAGGACAGGGATTTTCTTGACTGTCCTATTCACTAATGTATCTCTCACTCCTAAAATAATGCATGGTGCACAGTTGCTGCTCAATAACTATTTTTGAACTATGAGGAAACTAAGGCTCAGAGAAGTTATTTTGCCAGTCACGATCTGGCTCCAGAACCTGTTTCCTGAAATACTTACCCATAGCTGATTAAAGTAAAACTATACATACAGATAAAAATGTCAAAATTTTAAGTTTATAGTTACTTTGTCTCAACCAGGGTCTACGAAATTAGGAAACATTAAATCTTCATTTAATTAACATTTCCAAAGGGAAAAGCAACCTAACAAGCAAATATCCCAAGATGACTTAAAACCTCATCTTTATACACCAAAAATACTGCAAATCACTTTTGATAGACTGTTTCTCTAAATGTTTTACACTCACTTTCTGATTATTGACATAATTCAACCTTTTTTAAAGGACATTTTGAATTTATCCTTATATTCATTAAAAATTTATCCTTAAATTCATGAAAAATTAAAGTGTATAGACCAATCTGTTCCAAAAGTTAAGTGGACTCAGACTACTTCCAAGTACAAGTCATTGGATTTGTGTTTCTTTCCTCTTGCTACACAACCATCACTGTACATATTTACACAAATTTAATATCACCATGCATGACCTCAATAATATACTTTTGGCTGGTAACTAGCTAACCTATCTAGTTTAACTGCTAGTAAAAAATGCATTTAAGAAGTGTCAAAGGGCTGGGCTGACAAGCTTCTAAAAACAAAGTGTATGAGTTTCACCTATGGATTTTTGCTATTTAGAAGCCATTTTCACTTACTTTCTAATTCTTAGAGGTATTCCGATTAGTGTGGATTGCTAGAAAGGCATCAATGGCTCATCAGTTTTCTGTGACTAACAAACTAAATTTTAAGTGTTGTGAACCATCCACCTAATTTATAAGCAGCACGCTAAGCAATGAAGGAGAATACTAAATATTCATAAGTTCTGTTGATGTACTTAATATACAGAATAAAAGAATCACTATATCACTTAGTCAAAGGTTAATAAAATCTGGACCTGTAACACATTCAAATATTTTATAAGAAGCTAAGTGATTACAAAAAGGGTTGGAGAGGATGAGCAAGGGATAACACTATAAACATTACTTGATGCGCATTCAAATTAGGTAACTGAATCAGATAATAAAATACTTTCAGATCCTTTTAAGGGCATAAGATAAGGCTTCCATTAAAAATTTCAGACACACACATTACGGCATAATTTTAAAATCTGCAAGTTGGAAGTAGTAATTGTTTGAGTCTGCAGTCATAACAATAATCAAGCCATCTCCATAAAATATTACTGTTGTACAAACACAAAGAATTTAAACCATGCTTCTTTCTGTATTTAACATCACCATCTAAAAGGGATAGTTTTCTACAGTTTTTTAAATGGACAATTAGCCTATTTTCTATTTAAAAAATTGCAAAAACACTGTTACAAGCGCTACAGAAATATATTAAGAGTGTGGACTCTGAAGACAAGCTGCCTGGTTTCAAATTCTAGCCTAGCACATCTTTAGGCACTAGTTTCCTCATTTACAAAACAAAGGAAATGGTTTTGGAGGGAGAGAATGTGTTAACACATAAGTACTTTTAATGGTCCTATTATTACTATTGAGTGCTTTCCTTCCTAAAGAAATTTATTGTGCAAATAAATTTCCTCCAGTAACTTATACTTCATAAATTTTCTTTAAAAGCAAGGCAGATATATAGGATACAGAGAATAAAAACAGTTAAGACAGACTCAGACACCTGTGTTAACTAATCAGTATATATCATGTCTGTTTCATTACATTCTGGTAGCTAAGACTACCCACAAACATCTAAATCCCTGTAAAAGCATGTTGTTATTTATACTGAATTTTACTTATCTTTAATAACCAGTTACAAATCATTCTGTGCGAAATTAAAAGTAGGAATTCAGTAAATTATCTTTATTAGATGAGTACTGGGGGGGGGGACAGCAAAATCTGAGAGTGAAATAACTAACACATATATGTAGGGGTCTCATCTTGAGCGGAGATCAGATAACTGATTAACTTATATCATGTGCTTTGTTCTTGCAGATACTAAAAAATCACATCAGTTGCCCTAAAGACAAATTATTAGATATAGTAGGAACTGTTGGCAGGTATGATAAACATGAGTAGTCTGGTATTTTAGAGGTAGCAGAGGCCTTGAGAAGAGCTGAGAAGGCAAATTATACACTATACCTACTTAAATTTTACACAAACCTTCAAATCTTCACTACTTTCACTCCTCCTCCTAAGAAAATTTCATTCATGGTTCTAAATCCAACAATCACCTCCTCTAAATCTTTCATAATATCACCGATATGATTAATCCATGGTCCCATGGTACATGGCCTACAATTAATTTCTCTTTCATGCAAAGTATTGTGAAGCAGTGAACAAGAACACAGGTTTTAGATTCAAACTTCCTTGTTCAAGTCCTGACTGCATCATTAATTCTGCATTCTCAGGCAAATCGCTTACCTTTCCCTGTGCCTGCTTCCTCATTTGTAAAAGAGAGGTAGTAATACCAGACTTGACTTAATTCAATACCTTTCCCCTCCACATCTTCACATCTATAATATTGGTGTATATTTTACAATTTACATTAAAACGATGCCTTATAGGAACTGTAGATTTGATTAACTATGGCCATTATCTGTAGAATTTTTATAAGGATCAAATATGCACGTACATATAAGGCACCATTCCATATATACACCACTGTTAAACTGTAGTTATTTACAGGTCTGTTTTCCAACTACAAGTTTCTTAAGGGCAGATCTGACAATCTCCTTGAGGACATTTATCTTATTTGGCACCATCATCCTCAGCAACTATAAGAGTGTTTGACATAAAGTAGTCACTTAAATATTGTTATGTTCACTTCTGTATCATTTGTAGGATCTGGACCTGAACCCAGAATGTGGTTAAAATTGTAATTAAAAGAAAAAAAAATGCATTTGTATAGCATTGTTTTCCTATCCACTATCTTATATGAGCTTAAAATACAAAAGCAAAAATAAAATTCCAAAGATAAAACAAATGGTTTCTCATATCTCAGTAATTAAGTCAGCCAATGCCTTATAATTTAATAAAAACCAAGAACTTCAATTAAGTCCGGTGTACCTCCTACAATAGTAGTTGCTCATAGAAATGACTAACCTACTCATCATATACTTCTTTAAGCCAGTTTAAACTACTTAACTATAGTAATAAGCCAATGATACCATAACCTATTTATCACGTTGTTAAACATAACTTTTTCCATTACATACAAATGTTACTAATGATAAAGTATAAAAAATGTTAGCAGAGAATACAGAATGGTGAGAATGGACAAACTCTGAATTAAGGTTGTGTTTAAATTTACTCCCAAATTCTTTGTATGGGTTCCAGAATCCTCTTTAAAATAAAAAAAATTTTTAAATCTAAAATTGGTGTAACCCAATACTGGATAGTTTTCTGCAAATCTTTTGCTATGCCAACCTCTCCTGTTTGTCCTTAAGGTTCAGATCAAATTGTTACCTCCTGTCTGGATCTTTGCTCCCCACTTGCCCTAGAAAGAGGTAAATATTCTCCAGCTTCTACTTTAGCTAAATTATATTCTATTGCATTTTTTTCTCCTAATCTTTGACCTCCCCCCTCCTACCAACTAAAGTGAACTATGTAAGGGTATTTGTTTCTCAGTCTTCAGTGCAGAGATTAGAAGTGGCACTTAGTAGTTATGTAATTATCTGGAAAACTGAAATGGGAAAAGATTCTTGGAGACTAAAAAACCTTTAAAGATCTATTCCAACCCTGAGGTTCTATTTCATTAGAAACAGATAAACATGTTTCCCATTTAAAGCAGTTAGCCAAATTTCTTAACTTTTAATATAACTGCCTCCTGGCAAAATTTACCTATTATATAGATGGTACATTTAAGAAGAAAAAAAAATAGACTTAGATCAAATCATCAAGGGTTGAGCTTGGGCACCTATATACTTTAAAAGTCCCAAAACCACATTAAGATGAGAGATAAATTTTTAGTTTAGGTCATCTATAGATTGCCAAAGTAGTAAATATTTAAGGCTTTTCTAGCTATATATGGTCATTATTGCACATTCTTATTCTTTTTTTTTTAACAAATATTTTAAAAGTGGAAAAACCACTCTCCGCTTGCAGAATGTACAAAAATAGGGCATAGGCTAAATCTGGTGTATAGGTTAGTTTGTCAACTGGTTTAGATTATGAATTAATGGAGATATATAAGGAAAAGGCAGGAACCAGATAAAGCAATCAATAAGATAATTTCCCAAGTTCTAAGTTTATGTCAATAGCTCTTAAAGTTTTTATAAGCAGTATATTTATACTCATATTAACTTTCCAAAAGCTACTGCTTGAAATGAAATTTGGATCTACATCAGTAGTTCTATATGGAGAATTCTGAACACAAGAGTACATTTGAACCTCTAGAAAGAGTAATAAAGAGAATGAATTTTTAAAAATCATTATAAATTACATCTTCAAAGCACAAAAATAAGGATATATACTCTTGTCTCATGGAATCAAGGCTAAATGAGATGCAAGACCTGAAAGTACAAGATACTCAATAGTTTCTTCTCCTTATAAGTACCAATAAATGCTTATTGAACAAGTGGTACTTCTCTCTAAGTAGACTTGTCAGTTCCTGGAAGGCAGAGGCTATCTCTCTTCTCCCCATGACATGGCAAAGTGCTCAGGTGGATGGAATAAGATGGTTTTGAAGGAATGTGAATGATTAATCTATCTTCAGAAGTTTTATTATTCACACAACAATGCCTAAACTCATCAGTTCTCTTAGTCTGACTTTAATGTACATTCCTCTAGCTTCACCTCTCATTGCTTTACTTCTGGACACACTACCTAACCACAGTGTGTTTGTCAAAGTCACCCTGTGCTTTCCTACTCCCCGTTTTTGTACACACGTCCACCTTTCCCTTCTATTCACAAGGTCAACAACTTCAACTGGCACTTCTATTTCTCCTCAAAACTTTCCCTCATCAACAGATAGGGAGATTCTCTTTTTTAAAATTCTATAGTATTAAGTGTCACCCAAGAGGTATTTTAGGCAGAAAATATCTTCTGTAACTCCAACGGCACTTAGCACATTCAATTTATTGACTCGAGCAATCAAAAAGTAATTACATTAGAAACCAAGTATTGGTCCCTTATTCTAAGTCTCTTTTAAAATATTCTGAAAATTTTAGTAACTGTATTAACACATCGCATAACATGACATTATTAAGGAAAAATGTTGGCAGTATTCATGACACTTAACATCTTTGTTATTTAACTAAATAGGAGCCAAGACTTGGAATTTTTAAACAAAATTTATGGGAAAAAATTAGGTTAACAAGTTAAAACAAAAAAGGAAGAAAAGGCTAGTTTCTAAATTGTTATGGATTTATTTTTAAGGTGCTGGCTCGCTATTTTTGAATATGCTGTGAGTGGTTCAATGAGGACTATCTTGTATTGTAGGTATTTTTGATGTGTTAAAGGGAAACAGATAAAAATTGACAGCTGCCATTAATTTTAGATAGTACAATGTGCTGTAATATAAATTTTTAAAAGATTAATAATATAAATTTTTAAAAATTTAAAGGGGATTTTCCAAGTCTCTGATAACCGTGAAGGTATAAAATCAGAGGAGTGACATTAAGCACTTTTTGAAGGAAGGCAAAAAAAAATAATCTTGGGAGAGAAGGCTTACCTATCTTTTATAGGCAGCAGGGCTCTTTGAAGGAGGGTCTCCAAAAAAGACGCCTGTCACAGAGCCAGAATCCTGTCCTCACAGCAGAAAGGTTGTACTGGGTGAACAGACGAAAATAAAAATTAGCTTAAAATACACTATTCTTAAAACAACTTGGCTGAGAAAACGCAAGAGTGCCAAGAGTAAAGAATGTGCAAGTCTTGTTATATTTAACAAAAGATTATGAAAACAAGTTGATGTGTAAATATTTTAATATGGTTGATTATTCGACTTTGCCTTCCAACAAAAGGTTTAGTAGTTTATATGGTTATTTAATTCCTCTGATCAAATTATGAAATGGGGTGAATTCTTGTTTTTTAGAACATAGTTAAGGACTAACAAAACTTTCACATTCGCCTTCCTACTACTACCAAATATTCTGAATGGTCCAAATATGTCTACCAAAAATTATAACTGAAAGTTTCTCTAATTTGGCAATTATTGTACAATGGTTCACTCAACATCTCACTTTTTATTTGCCTTCCTCCTATAGATGCAGAAAAGTTAACACCTGGGTCTCATAGCTTTCCTTTCAGTTAGCAAAGTGGCCATGTTACAAGTTCTGGCCAATGTGATATACATGGAAGGTCTCTGATAAAAGGCATCCCTTGGGTGGGGAAGTGAGAGCAGGGGAGCCAAAACATCACTAGAAGCCCTTTGCTCTTTCCTGTCTGAACAGGGATACAATGCCTACAGGTAAAATTGTCTTGTGATCACCAAATTAAAAGCCACATATCATGACGATGGCTCAAAAGACAGATGGTACCCAAATTCTTGACACCTATACTGGCTCAGAACTGCCTATCTGTGGACTTGTCATGAAAAAAAAGGAGCTCCTGTTTTAGACATTACTAGTAAGGTTTTTAAGTATTTACAGCTGAAAACATTCCTGATACATACTAGAACATTCAGATAAATTCTCAATACAATGTAAAAATTCAGTTTTATACTTTTTTTAGAGATAAGAGACTGTTATTAAAGCACTAGGAAACAAAAACTACAGAAGTGTTAGATAAAATGAAAAAAAAAATAGGTATACTTTTAAGGGTCCAACCTGGGGAAGCATTGCTTCTCTTTTCTCTGTAGTCTCCAGTAATTTCTCTTTGCCTAAAGTCGAATATCTGTGAATGGCATGTCTGAACGTGACTTAATCTCACTGGTTAATTTTAGGAAAATTTCCCCAAAGGAACAAGTTGATTTTCAGAGTAGGCTGATAGAAATTAATGAAACCTGTCACTTTTCTACTGTCTCATTTTAAACTTCATCTGTCAGTTTCTTCCAAGTTCCTAATTGCTCTCCTTTAACTGCAAATATCCAAGAGACAAGACAATACAGAAGGTTAAAACAGCTCTTTTATAAAACAATTACTACCCAAGTCACTCTCTCTATAAAGAATATTTACTTATTTAATTCCAAAGAAAATGAGAATTAAAAACTGTTGTGAATCCTTCACTGCATATCATAGAAACAGAGGTACAGGAACAGAGAACTTAAAACAAAAGTCTTAGCAATTATTGCCTAACATGCTATTTCTGAGATATTTTCTTAAAGACCACTGTTAATTGTAACTGCGATTTTGTGATTTCAATTCTACATTTAAAAAATAAGAAATTTACTTATGTTACTTTCACACAGCTAAATATGAAAATTGGCAGGTGAGTGAATAATATTCAACCTCACGTAACTGACCAATGGACAACTATTAACTTGAACCGAATTTTTGCGTAAGTTTTGACTTCAGCAACATGATTTAGTCTAAAGCCCTCAATTTACAGGGGTAACAAGAAATGGCAAAATTAATCTTCACAGTTACTCACTCTAAGAGTCTAAAACAGAACAAGAAGCTTATCTTAATGGGGGAAAAGTCTTTTATTTATGAAAAAAATTTCGCTTCATGAAATAAACTAATTTTCTATGAAAAAAAAAAAACGCAAAAAAATTCCAACTGCAAGTAATCCACCATTTTCCCAATCAACTTGCAACTCTTCCTAATGGCATCTTAGAAAAGAAGTCCTTTCATGGTAAGGACCCAAAATACTTCCATTTATCAAGTCTCTAACTAGGGTGCCACTTGAGTCTTCAAAAAATGGAATAAAGAAAAAGTTACCATAGAAACATTGCTCCCTCCTGCTAGCACTTACCTTTCAAAGGTAATAAGAGCTTTTCATAGAAATATAATCATCAGTTAAGGTTTTGAGTAGAAGAGCTCTAAATTTGAAAGTCCTTAGAGCAATGAAGACTACTTATGCTTATTATTGGAGGAAGATTTATTTGGGGGGAAGGAGAGGTCATTTCTCAGTCCAGATTTTGCTGGCATTGTGTTTTATGAAGTCTGCCACTATCAGCCCAAGCAGAAAAACTGAAGTGGAAAATAGAGTATTATGACAGTTTTTTTTTATCATGTAACTTTATATACTTCATGTCCATAAAAGCATTTTTGTGTTTGCCTTTTTCCTCCATGTGTTTTCATCATCCGACCCAGCAAAAATCCTGCTTATGGTACTGTAGAAAGGCTGTGCTTAATAGTGGGAAAGTTTCACTTGCGAGCATTATTCAGTAACAGTAAGAGTTACAAATTAGTTGTCATCTATAGTCACTGACTTCAATTCTACTTAAAACAATGGGACAATAATCTGAAAAGAAAATGAATAATCTTTCTAAATCCAATCTTCCTCTACTTTAATAATAAGAAGAAGAAGATAGGATTTAGAAATGCTACATATGACAAAAGGTCGCCTTGGTACTAATAGTAATAGCAGCAGCTAAATACTCACACAATACTTGTGCCAAGCACTACTATAAGTGCTTTAAATAAAGTCATTTAATACAACCCTTTGAGGTTGGTACTATTAATATCCCCAATTTTATAGACGGGACTCTAATGTTACAGTTTAAGTAACTTACCCAGTCATACAGTGGTACAGTGGGATTTGAACCCAGATAGTTTCTAAAGCCCATGCTCATAATCATATTGCCTCATTGAAAAATTAGATGTTTACAATCTATGAAAACTTTCCATGTTTTTAACTCTGCCTTTAAAAAGGTTTTAGGAAGCATTGTGAGTACACATAGTAACCACAAGTTCATTGAATGAGGAATACTATTACTACACATTGCCACTATTATGTTTATTCATATATATTACAATATTATGTATTATATTCACATATAAATAAACATGTTTTCCTCCCAGATGTCCTTAAAACCAATTCCATAAAAACCTTAGGGCTCAGATTACTCATCTTCTTTTATACCAAAAACATATTAAGATATTTAGGAAACAGCTCCTAGATATGTAAGTCTTAGAATTATGAAGCATTTCACACTTAGTTTTACAGAGGTCTTTATAAAATTTGACATTAAAATAAGCATGGATATGAAATACCTAAATACAAATATATATAACATACATAAATATAAAATCAAAGTCCACCACAGTTGTAGTCCCTCTAATTCAATAGTTATTAACTAACTAGCGGTGATTCCCTGCCCTTCTCCAGACATTTGGCAAAGTCTAGAAACACTTTTGGTTTTCACAACTGGAAGATGGTGTGTGTGGGGGAGTGGGGGCCTTACTGGCATCTAGCGGGCAAACATTTTACAGCGCACAAGATGGCCTTCTGCAATGAACAATCACCTTGGCTCAAAATGTCAAGCCATATTAATCAAGTCCCTAAATAAGACAAGGTATATTATCCAAATTACAGTGCAAGTTCTGACCAGTGAAGGGGGCACCAAAACAAAGTTAAAATACTACTAAAACACTATTAGCAATAATAGGAAATCATTTCTTTGTACTCATTTGCCATGTACTTGACTGAAGGTATATATTAAGGAAAAGATAAAGTTAACCCTTTAAATGGCTCAGCGGCTCTAGCCTTTCTTGAAGTTATACTTTGGAAACTAAACATTTTCAACATTTTACAAATATGTGCAAGTAAAAGGAAATAGCGGGAATTCCTAAGTGACAGGAAACTTGCCCACCAATCACTGTTATTTTTATTAAATAATCCCCAACAAGAAAAAATGGTGGTCCTTACACCCCTTGCTTTTTGCATGAAACAGAATAAAATAGTTTAAGACCACCATAAAATACTAATATACTATAAGATTCCCTTGTCCCCTCCCTTCCCATTTGACTTACTCTGGTCAAGGCCCAGCTCAAAATCTAGGCCACCTCAATCTCACTCTTTTCCAGCTGTTATACTCTGGCATGGTAATAAAACTAAAAGCTTCTTAAGGGAAAGAAAGGGTTTATACTTAACTATTTCTGTGCCTTTGAATTAAAAACAACCAATATGGTATTGATAGTTCCTAGAATCTGTTTTCTGGCCATACCTACTATGTAGCAGGAATATTTCGCTCTCCCTATTGAAAGAAATGAGAGGGAAAAAACCCAACATTTTACCTCCTCTTCACTTTCTTTATCTTCATCTTCTGAAGTCTCTTCCTTATTTTTCTTTTCATCTTCATCACTGCTAGATTCATCTGACAGAATTTCAGGACACTTGGTTCGCTTAGCTTTCCTTGCCATTCCAGAACTGTTTCGTTCTTTTTTGTTGCCTTTGCTAGAAGTTTTTTTAGATTTTGGCAATGGCTGCATAAAGATATCACCGAAAAGTATTATATTTCCAACTCAACCAATTGTTTATGAAAACTACTTCTCAATTCAATCCTTGTTTCTGCCTCAAGAAATATTTCCAAGATTATTAACTCTAAAGAATTCATCTTTAACTTGATATGTCAAATTAATTTTTCTGTTTGAACTACCAATACTCTTTCATCTGTACTCTAAACACCCAAGCAGTGTTTAAACACTTCACTAATGTTTAAATATCCATTCTATGTTCTGACATAGGACTAGAAGCCCAAGTACACACCGTGTTAAGCTTAGACCTTTCTTTATACTTTATCAAGACAATAATAATACTGAATGAGGCTTATAATTTACTTCATTCCTCTAAGCATTAGCACTGCCACTGCCAGAATCTTGTTTTAGGGGACCTTCCAAAGGATTAGGAGGAACCATCCATAAAGGAAATAAAATTTCACTTTACACATCCTGAATTTATGAACTATATAGATTATATTCACTTTACCTCTGGGTTATATTTTCAATAATGACAGGCTTATATTCTCACGGATGACTGTATGTTAATTATGAAACCAAGAAACACAAAATAAGTGCATTTCTCTTACTTTGATATTCAATTAAAATATGTATATGCAAAAAGTAGATTATGTGATGTAGGGAAAATTATTTAATTACATTAACCGAAAAATTTAATTTTCAAATGTTTTCTTAAGGGAGAATTTGCTAACTTTTGAAATTGAAAACCATGAAATAATCCTGCACAAAAGATATGAAAAGACATACACTAAAGAATTAAAATTATTTATTTCTAAAATTATGGATATCTTTCGTTTTTTTGTTTGCCTATGTTATTTTCTGTAATAAAGAGAAACACCAAGAAAAATGTGATAATATAACCTTAAGATATACAAATATACAAATGTTAGTGGTAACTTTAGAAAATATCTTTCATGAACTAGCAGAATCACAAGTCCTTTCCCAGAAACTTCTAGTCTTACAGGTCACTGTCACCACAAAAATTAAAAAGTGGCTGCTTGTGTGATACAGCATTGTTAGGCAATATACACAATAGCCTCTAATTTGCCCAAACCTACCCTTCTAAAAGGCAGACTGAAAAACACCCAATCTAGGTTTAGGTCACTCCAGAAATTTTACGTTAGTGGATCAAAGATATTTCTCAGGGTTCTCTACAAGAGACTTCCCTGAATGTTTACAGATATCCTTGATAATGTGAGCTATTACCATTATCGACTACTACCAGAAAACAAATTGATTTAAAATCTTTGATATCACTGTTTGGAAAAATGGTAACTCTGTCTAAATTCTCACTACTCACAGCATGAAATCCAGGACTCAAAAGTATTAGGAAAATATGACATCCCTCACACTACTCAGGAACCATATGCAAGTAGTATATAGAATTTATAGAATTAGTAATATGAGGACTGGAATGGGTGCTGAATAAATCTCCACAGGAAAGCAAAAGGCTGTTAAATCATTCAAGTAACCAACTGAGAAAATGTAACTATCAAAAATAAATGAGGAGCTTTTAATTAAAAAATAGTACTAATATCTAAATGCTTTAGAGCTTTTCTATACTGGTTCTAAACGTTGCTGAATCTATTACTCAGAATCCAGCTTCAACAGCATCATCCTTTTTTGTAAACAAAATCTGCTTAACAAATAAGGTAGAAGTAACAAAAGGTGGCTAGTAAAATGATATTGATTCAATATTAAGATTATAATTGAGAAAAAATTTGGACTAATGACTTCATAGTGTTTTTCTTAAATAATGTAAGCATACGGTAACACAGAAAATAACTTAAGATACCATTAGATTAAGCAGTAATTACCAGAGAATTGAATATGAGAAATGGATTTAAGAGATACCTTAAGAAAGGATAAGAGAGTGGTTCTCAAAGTATGGAAACCCTGGGGTTTCCTGAGAACTTTCGGAAGGCTCCCAGGTCAAAACTATTTTCATAATAATACCAAGACATTATTCATTTGTTTTCATTGCATTGACATTTATACTGATTATGCAAAAGCAAAGGAGGTAAAATGGCTGGCACCTTAGTACCAACAAAGGCAGAAACAGCAAACTGTGCTAGTAGTCATTTTATTCCCAACCACACACTAGCAGGGGAAAAAAGGGTGTTTCACTTAAGAACGGCTTTGATAAAGCAGTAAATATTAACTGTATTAACTCTAAACTTTTGAGTACACATCTTTAGAATATCTGTGTAAAATGGGACGCACAACATACATTACCCTGGCTACAGATTAAGTTCATTGGTTTTCTCTATAATAACATTTGTCTAATTGAGGTGGGACCTAAGCTAGCTACTCTTCATGAAACATCATTTTTAAAAGAAAAACTGTATGTATTCTGACTTTAGTATTTGATAGACACGTTCTTAAAAATGAAGAACATGATCCTGTCACTTCAAGGAAAACTGATAGTATTTCATGCCAATGATAAATTTTAAAATTTCAAGTGAAAAATTATAATTTTGGAAAATTAATGTCCACTATCATGAACCTGACGACCTCCCAATACCTAAAGATTCTTCTGATGAGATGATGGGTATATTAATGAATGTTACTTTTTGACAGTTTTTAATGAAATATGACAACATGTAGAAGATCTGCATAATTCATAGGACCTGTATTTCTCAAATGGTGAATGCATATTCAAAATCATACATAGATAAAATGTCTAAGTTCATTAACATGATTTCAGATACTATATTACAACCAACCACCTTCAAGAAACTACCACTGTGGAGTTTTTGTGTTATATCAAAGAATACCTACAATTTTCTGAAAGGGTTTTTAAAATATTCCTTTTTTCTAACTACATACCTCTGTGAGGCCGGATTTTCTTTATGTACTTCAAGCAAAACAATACATTGCAACAAATTGAAATGCAGAAGCAAATTAAGACTAGAACTGTCTTTAAGTCAGACTTAACTTTCAAAGCCATAAATGGTAACATTCTTCTAGCTAAGATTTTTAAAGTAGTTATTTTTCATACAAAACATTTCTTTTGTTAACATGTAGTAGGCTTGCTGTTATTTTAGAACTTTTCAGTTTTAATTTAGAATGCAGTGAATATCTAAATAACCCATGTAAGCAAAAGCTCTTGGGGTCCTCATTAATTTGTGAAAGTAACAGGGAGCTGAAACCAACCCACTTGAAACTGAGAAAAATACGGCATCAACACATCCTTCACAACTTAGACAGCTTAGTAATTGCTTCTGGGGAAAGTGTTCAACTTGTCACATGAAATTCTGAAGTAGAGGTACAGTCATAGTAAAAGTTTGGAAATACAGAAAGATAATCTCTCATCTTTAAATAAACCAATCTGAAACACCAAAAAATCACTATAACCCTTGGGTTTGTAAGCATGACACAAATATCCTTTATATGTCCTTGTCCAGCTAATAGCAAATAGGACCAAGAGCAGATGAAAACAAAGACCAGAGCTATTTTCTGGTTTCTAATCTTTATGCCCTCTCCCATTGCTGATGGTGTTCCCTGAACTCCTTGGCCCTACAGACTGCTTCACAATTTCTTTCCTATCTGAATGAGGAAGAATATAAAAATACCTGCTAACAAACTAAAATCAAACTAAAAATGATATTACTATTAAATAATTTGGGCAAACAATCTTGCTTTTAGGAAGAGTAGGGTAAACTTTAAGGATGTTTTACATCTACGTCTGGCTTCTGGGCACTGCTAAAGATTCTAGAAATCCAAGAAATCTGCAAGAGTCCTATATCACTTTTATATAACTTTATTCTAGTATCTAGAAAACATCCAGTTCTAATATACCCCCATCTTGTCTTTCCTGACCTGATTACAGATTGCACACCCTCCCCTACCAGCCTTAAGTCAATCTGTTTATTCTTCTTGTGCCTTTTAGATATGTAACTCTGGATAACTTGTATTTCTGCCCCATCTGATATTTAGCTAATAATTATTTTTCTTAATCTTATATCCTCTGTCTGATAAGGGAGAACACATTTGTATGCCTTTTGTTATTTCTATCATGAAATTGTTATAGGTATGTCAATAAAAGGCTTAGTATTCTTTGAATGTAGATTATATTACTAAATGTTGACAGCAATGCTGGTAATTAAATTGTTTCATAAAAAAGAGAAAATAAGAACAGACTAATAAACAATTGATTTGTTACTGAAGTAGTATAAACTGGTCCTCACTTTGCCAGAAGGCTTTGGATGCATTAAGAAATTCAAGATCCTCTTCACCAGTTCACTATTTACACCTGATCTCTCCAAATCAAGAACCTCACAGATGCTCTTTAACATGGCATTTCTAAATCTGAAACAGAAAATGGAAGAAACCAAAGTGATTATGTACGAAAGTTATAAACATGCTCCACAATATTGAGGCAGTAGCTAAACAAACTGACTCAGCTACAAACACTAAAAAAACAGCCAATGTTTCTCTGGGGGTGGGTGGGGTGGTGGTGGGGATTGGAGAACCTGCTTTAGAACCTGTGAAATTTGGACTGTGTGAATGATTTGCCTTTATTGTTCTTCTAAGAAATAAAATTGTCTTTGAGTTTTTGATAGACTTGATAGCCACTATTTATTGGAAAGTAATGAACATGCCGAGTTAACAGCTATAAAGATAAATCAGTCTTAGCATTTAAAGCAAAGAATGATCAGTCTACTGAAAATATGTGGAAAATGTGAGTAGTCATGCTTAAATGTTTAAAAATAAAATTTAATATGCATTGATCAAAACATGATATTTATAAAAATAACTTACTTTTTCAACATTTCTTCCTTTTTTTTGTACTGGGTACTTCCTTTTTCAAATGGAAAGCCACTGAACTGACCCACATTCTTCTTTAATGAGGACACCTGAAAATGTTTTCCTTATTATTAATGCTACTTATTACCCAGTAATGTACACAAGAAAAAATTCAAAGCCAACATATTTTCACATCTATTCCCAAGTTACAATATTGATCTATTCAGTATTTCTTACTCACAATTGAAAACTCTATTTTTCACTAAAATATTAATGTTATAAAAAGCCTACAAGCTTTATTTTTTGAAAATAACAATTTGAATGAATTTCCATCTGGGAATTTTCACTGGTAATTATTAAACCACAACTAAATGTTATCTGACAGCACCAGGGGATGTGGAAAGTTACTACTCAAGAAGACATCCTTTCCCTTATTAATACAAGTAATATTTCTTATTTTCCACATGATTTTGAAAAGTAAAGAACAGAGCATGTCCAGAGGTTAGAACTATTTAACAGTTATGGAATGCATTTAAATTAGATTGCTTTAAGGATCAAATGATAGCACACATGAAAATAAATTACATCACACCTCAGACATTCTAACTTAACAATTTCAAACAACTCTGCCCATACATAATCCCAAAGCAAAGTTTCCTTGATTACATGGAATACTGAAGTTGTGTGTACAGCACAGCAGCCTGTCCCCATTCATGGTTACTGTGGTCTGAAAATATTAAATAAAAATACCAGAAACAAGTAATTCATAAATCTTGCTCACTGATCTGAGAATCATGATGAAATCTCAAGCTGTCCCACTATGGATGTGAATCATCCCTTTGTCCAGTGTATCCACAATGCACAATAGTCTCCCCCATCCCCTATCTTTGGGGGATATGTTCCATGACTCCCACTACATGCCTGAAATCGGTTACTACCGAATTCTAAGTATAGTATGTTTTTTCCTATATATACTTACCTATGACAAATTTTATATAAATTAGGCATAATTAAAGAGATTAGCAATAATAACTAATAATAGAAAAATTATGTCAATTCACTGTAGTAAAAGTTAGGTGAATGGTTTTGGAGACATTATTAAATAAAATAAGGGTTACCTGAACACAAGCACTATGATATTAAAACATTTAATCTAATAACCAACACTTCTAGGCCACTAACAGGAAGGTAGGGTATACAGTCTGAATATGCTGGACAGATTCACATCTTGGGCAGGACAGAGTGGGATTTCATCATACTACTCAGAATGGAATGCAATTTAATACTTACGAATTTATTTCTGGAATTTTCTATTTAATATTTTTGGACCATGGTGGACCACAGGTAACTAAAACTGTGAAAAGCGAAACCATGGATAAGGAGGGAGTACTGTGTATGCTCCTTGCCCATTAATCACTTAGTAGCTGGCTCAGATGCAGTGTTGGCAGTATCTCAGTGCTTGTGTTCAAATAACCCTAACTTTACTTATGGCCCGAAAGTGCAAGAGTAGTGATGCTGACAATTCGGATATGCCAAAGAAAAGCTGAAAAGTACCCTGTTTAAGTGAAAAGGTGAGTACATTACAAAGAGATATTTTGAGAGAGGCTGTATCACATAACTTTCATCACAGTATAGTTATAACTGTTCTATTTTATTATTGGATATTGTCATTAATCTCTTACTGTGTCTAATTTAGAAATTAAACTTTATCCTAAATATGTACATACAAGAGGAAGAAAGATAATATATAGTGTTCAATACTCTCCACAGTTTTAGGTGTCTACTGGGGGATCTCGGAATGTATCCCCATGCAGATAAGGGGAGAATATATATTAATTCAGTAAATGAATTAATTTATTCTAACAAATCTACTGGCAACAAATTACCACCTAATTTATCAGATATTTCCTCAAAATGACATACAATTATACTATGTCAATTATTCTGAATGGCTAAAAAAACCCAAAATGTAAACTTTTTCTAATACATTTAAAGATCACTATAATCATCACAATTTGACATTTCAGTTTGGTACAAAAACAACTAAGGCAGAAAGAGCCCCGGATACTGCAATTCTATTGTCAATATCCAGCTATGTATCCTGTGATACATCATTTAAAAAGTATGTGTCTCAATTTGTTCACCCGCATGGTATGGAAATTCAACTAGTTATTGCTGAAGTCCTTTCCAGGACTAAAACTATGTTTCTATTGTAAAATATTTTAACACATAACTATGCTACTAGGTTAAAGCTATAAAAAAAAAGGTCTTACTGTGCCTGGTCTGTTGTAAAGTAGTTTATGTAGATTTCTAAGTTCATCGGTTTTCTTTTTACTCAGAAAGAAATGTATCCTTTCAATTTCACAAAGTTTCTGCCCCTTTCCTAGAAAAGAAAGACCATAATAATTAAAGTTAAATATCCATTACATGTTAATACATTTACAAAGTTAATTTCACGAGAATTATTTTTACAGCATATTAACATGTAACTTTTACTCTACTAGGACAGATTAAATAAAACTATACCAATAATACATCACTACTTAGTAAACACTAAATATAAAGCACTGCTAACCATCATTTTGTATGTTTAGGCATTTTCACCATAAAATGAAAGGAACATAGAATAAACTTACCTTGTGCAATTGTAAATGGCTCTCTTTGTAAAGAAGAGACTTGCATTGTTAACCTCTCTACTTTTTTCTTTTCCCTCTTGCCTTCCACGATGAGACTCTTTTCTAGAAATTAATTTAATACTTCTTAAACAATAAACTTAAAGAATATATTAACTTTATTGGATATACATGTAGAAAATTATAGAAACCTAATAGCTTACACTTTTCTTGAGCTGCAGGTTGAAAAGCAAAGAACAAATGAAAATACTTGGTAAGTTAATAGCACTATTGAAGTTTTTTTAGAGTAACTTACCTGGCAACCTCACAGGAGATCCAGTTTTAAAAAAATCAGAAAAACTTTTATCTAACTACAATTATTGTTATGGAAGTGAAAAATCATCAAGGCTTTCACGAAGCTCACTTTATTCTTTGATTAGCTATAATTCTATTGGGATTCACAGTTTACTAGCACACCTCAGAAAACAGTAAGTTTAGACTAAGATCATAACGTCAAAAGATATAGAGAAAAGCAGTTAATTCAGTAAGATGACAAAAGAAATAAGTAAAAAAGAAAAACAAAAACCTTTAGGTATTATGGTTAGGGTAAAATTTAACAAGTTCACATTTACTACAATCAACTAAAAGGATATTTGTAGTTTAATAAATGATACTCAAATAATGGTTATAACATTCCAAAAATGTTAAAATTTAGTCCAGACTTTTTATAGAACATATACTTTAAAATTTAAAAAATTAAGCTTGATTTTCTAAAACCACTTACTGACTCACTGAGATAGAATCAGATAAATAAGACACTTTCACTGAGGTCCTATTTAACCAAATGCCTGTTTTGTACAAAGCTGTGCTAGATATAGATACTAAGAGGGGCTGAGTATATGATTAAGACACTGAGTTATCTCCTGAAAGTGGTCATGTCTACCTGGCGGGCTATGAGACATATATTATACACCAAAGTAGATGATAAAAACTCCTTAATAAAGATACAAGTAAGAGTCCTGAGAGTTGATGAAAGAGTAATTATCTTTGGATTAGGGGAAAAGGATCAAAACATTGGAGTTGGCTTTAAAGGACACGTAAGATTTGGAGACACAGGGATTTGCACAGAAAGAGGTAGGAGAAAAGGATCCTAGCAGGCATATTCTGGTATTTATTGTGTAGAAGAGAAAGCACTCTAAAGCAACCTGTTATCACTTTGCTTCCTTTCCCTGAGCAATTGAAATCATTAAATTTGTTTGTCTTAGATGACCATCTATAAGCTAATAATTTTCCTGGTCTATCTCCAGCCCAGTTTTTTCCTGAGCATCAGATCAACTAATGGGGATGCCAACTGGACAGCTTACTTCCTGTCCTATTAGCACCTAAGTCAATGCATCCAAAACAGAAATCATAATCATCCCCAAACCTGCTCACCTTCATAAATTCTATTTTTCAGAGTGGTAAGATTATCCATCTAGCTGCCAAAAACAGAAACCTAGGAGTCATCTTTTACTAGGCATTCCCTCATCCCCACAATGTCCTCCAAGAAAACTACTGCCAAGTCAGTCTCACCCTTTACTTGGCACAGACTTCACTGCCTTGTCTCTTCAATGCCTCAGTAGTAGAGTTACATTTTCAGAGCTAACTAGGATAAAAATGTTCAGAATTTTAGTTTTTCCAGTAACAGCTAAAATGAGGGAAACAGAATAATAAATTAGAGCTCTTAAAATGGCTTGGGAACAATTTTAAATTTTCATGTTGAAATTCATCATCCAAAAAGCCTATAAAAACAAACAAAAAAATGGAAGAAAAAGTACTGAAAAAGTCTTGGACTAGCAGATATTGCAGCCAATTTTGGTACTGTATTATTAACTTAAAAATAACATTTTTCTAAGCATTTTTGTATTAAATGTGGATGTGCTCCCCTCTTAGAGCACTTAGCACTTAAACAAAAGGCACACCAACCATGTAATCTCAACCTAGATTTATAAAATGCTGACCATGAACTGGCTTTGGCTTAAAAGAAAGTGACAGTTAAACCTAGTTTTCGGAGGAAAAATTCAAATCCTTCCCAAGTTTGGCTGAGTTGAAACCATATATTAAGTAAACTTAGATTAGGTTAATATCATCAAAGAATGTTAAGGTCTCCAATATAGGTTAAGTAGTTGGAAGGTGACAAACTTCAAAGAGACACTGCCCTATCTATGATGAATAAACTGATAAAGTACCATTTCTTAATTCCGTAAGGTTCTTGTTTCATGCCTTCAAATAATGGTTAATATCACTTTCCCTCAACGCCAAAACCGAGAATGCACTAAGCTCATGTTTAACTTTCATAGTTCACTGCTCTCATATTTAACTTTCTCAAGTAGCAATAGCTTTCACCGGGTGAAACTCCTCTGGGCCTTTGGAAAAAACCTCTACCAATATCCAGCAAATATATTTAAATTATTAAAGTATTTCTAGGACCAACATTAACAACTCAATGTGTCGTTTCATTAAAGACCTTACAGTAACTTCAAAAGGTACAAGATGAGTACTTACATTAGCAAAAGATTAAAAAACATTACCTCGGTTAACTTCAAAGGCTCAGAGTTTTAAAAGCAGATCTGAAACTTAAAAACTTCCTGCCGAATGAAGAAATGTTATGAAAATGTTGAGGTGAGAAGTCACCTGCTCTCCGTAATACATAACAACGCTAACAAGTAGTTTTTTAAAAATCAGAATTCGCCAAGTTAATTCTCTGCTATGGCTCAACACAAAATCAGATCAATTTCGCAGACATTCTTGCAGAAAATCACTCCCATTTAGTGCCCCTAAGCGCAAAAAGGGCAAGAAGACTCGTCCCTAAAGCCTCTCTCAGAGACACGGCCTTCTCCCCACCTTTTTCTTCCTCCTCGTCCTCCTCCTCGTCGTCGTCCTCGTCCTCCTCTTCACTTTCCTCTCTCGGGCCAGGAATTTCGGGTTCTTTCTCGGACGCGGGCTGGTCGGGGGTTCCCTCTCCCTCCGCAGCGGGGCCCGAGGAAGACATGCTGTCAACCTGAGGGCGGGCGGCAATCAGACGTCTCGGTTGCCCGCGCCCCGGGCGGGAAGGACGGGGCGGCCTCAGCCACCTGGCCGACCCTTCACAGCCCAGGAAGCCGGGGACCGCGGGAAAACCCGACCTCAGAGTTGCCTCCTCTGGCAGCTGGAACGGAGCCGCTCCTCCTCCCCGGGGGGCTTCCCTCCCGCTCTGCCCCGCGGTCCGGGTATCCCCGACGCGGGAACCCGCTGGGCCCAGCCGCCCCTCCCACCGCCGGCCGCGCCGCGTCCCCTCCCCCGCCCCAGGCCGCCGTCCAAATGGCCGCGGCGAAGCGGGCGGGCCCGGCGGCGCCCTCTCGGCCTCCTTGCCCCGACGCAGCACTTACCGCGGGTCCCGGCCGCCGTGGGCCTGGCGCGCGTGAGCACAAGGAGGCTACGGAGGCGACGGCGGGCGCCGAAGAGAAGGCGCGAGGGCCTCGGTCCGGCGTGATGCGCGTACAGCGCCCTCCGCTCCCCAGAATCTACAAGATTTTCAAAATGGCGGTTCGGGCAAGAAAGCGGGAATGCGGCGGCCAATCAGGGCCGCCAGCTGGGAGTTGGCGCGCGCGGGTCGGGGGGAACGGGACGGGGGAGGCGGGACGCGCCGGGTTCCTCCGCGCGAAACTGGGCGGCTCGATGGGGCGAGGCCGCGAGGGGTCGCACCGCCACGGGCGGAGAGGCTGCGCACTGCGGGCCCGTGCGGGGCTGCGTCTGGCGTTTCGTCCTCGTCGGCGCTCGGCCGGGGAAAGCCGGCAAGCGGCGTCCCGGGCGACGCTGGACGGAAGAACGCTAGGGGGCCTGCGTGGGTATTGTCTCCCCGGCCCGGCCCCCAGAAAAGAGGCGGTGTAGTCTCGAGCCTGGGAGGGGGCGGGCGGGTGGTGGTAATGAAGTTTACCAACCTCGGAGTCGCTGTCTACAGTATTTCGTAGAGATGGAGGGGAAGTGCCATTTAGGTCTCAGAGTTCATGCTGGCGATGACTCCCGATTCCTTTGTATTTCCGAGGACCCCATCGCCTGAAGGTGCACCGCACGGATACAGACTCTATCCGTTGAAAGTAAACGTCACCAGCGACAAATAGGTTTCCAGACCTGTCAATGTAGTGGGGAAAGTGTGTGCGTGTTGTAATACAGGAAATATGGTATCGCCCAGTCCACACTCTTCTCCCGCAGTTGTAGGCCAACTTCCCAGAAAACTTTTAAACTCATTTCAGGAACGCAGTATTCCTCCCCCCCCCCCCAAATGCTCCCCCTCTCTGTGTGATTCTCTTCATTTTTACCCAGCTCCTCTACCACTAGCTGCCCACAGGATCCTTTTACTCAATATATTTAATGGAAATACGATCTACCCAATTACAAAAATAAATTTGCTTGAATGGACTGACTCTGGGTTGCAGGACAAAAAGTAGAGCTTTTCTCTGATAATACTCTTCCTTTTATGCCCCTGCTGAAAACAAAAGCAAATCCTGTCATTTCGACTTTCAGATTGTATACCATTTCCCACTCTACTGGTGCCATTCAAAACCTGTCCTTTTCTTCGATTTCTACAGAGCTTCTCACTGGTCAGGTGGTTTCCACATTGCCACCTAATAGTCAGCAGCCAAATTTCTTTCTTTTTTAGTTGTCAGATTGAGTACTCTTTTAAAACCTCAGTGGCAGTTTTTTTCTATGGTACTTGGAATAAAATACAAAATACAATGGTTTATAAGGTCCTATGTAATTCAGTTGCTGACGGTATTGATCTCATCTCTGACAGATGTTTCAGCCACACAAGCCGCCTTTGATGGTCCCCTATAAAGCCAAGCTCATTCCTGCCTTTGACCTGTCTACTTTTTTCTTCCAGGACTCCTTTTCTCTCAGAATCTTCAAATGATTTGCACCTCCAACATCATTTAGCTCTATGCTCAGGTGCTTCTACCTCAGTACTATCACTATTTCACCATTCCTTTCCATTCTTTTTTTTTATTCATTTGTTTATTCATTCAAAAAGTGTATTGAGCACCTATTCTTTGTTCCTCAGACGAACAAATAAACAGGTAGATATATTGTATGATAAGTAGTGATACAAGTAAAACAAAGTAAAGGAGATAGGAAGTACCACTAGGGTGGATGAAATTTTCTTTTTACATATTTGATAATTGAGGAAGATCTTGTTAATAAGATGACATTTGAAAAGGGCTCTTATGTAAATGAGAGCAGTGAAGAAAGACTGGATATATTCCCAAAGAATTCTCTGAAGTATTGAATGTAGGGTATAAGAGACAAAGAGAAATTAATGATGACTTTGCATTTTTGGTTCAATAACCAGAAAAGCCAAGTAGTATTTGCTGAGATGAGAAAGACCTCAGGAGTTAGGAAAGGGGTGAAGGGCTTTTGCTGGGGGATAGATGATGACTCAGGAGATCAATTTTGTTTCTGACATGTTAGGTTTGAGATTCCTGTTAGCATTTAAACGGATTCAGAATAACCAGCTGGATGTGAGAGTGTGGCATTCAGAGGAAGAAGCTCTAGCTCAAGATGTAAATTTAGCAGTTGTCAACATGTTGAGGGTATTTAAAGCCCTGAGGCTAAATGAGATCACCAACAGAGTGAATATTGGAGAGATAAGAAAGGGTAAAGATTGTACCCTGGAACTCTTCAATGTTTAGAGGTTCAGGAGAAGGAGAAGAACCAGCAAAGGAGAAGAGAAGGAACAAATATATCCAGTGAAGTGGTAAAAGCATCAAGTGAAAGTTGTATTTCAGAAGTCAAATGTATAAGAAGTGTCTAAGAGGGATAGAGTAATCAACTGGGTCAGAAGCAGCTTAATAGTCAGGTGAGATGAGAACTTAGAATTGAGCATCTGATATAACAATGATAAGTTGTTAGCAATACTAACAGCTGTTTCTGTGGGGTGGTGAATATGAAGGTGCCAGGAGCTGAGATATAGACAGATAGGCAAAGAATGGATTCAGAGACACTCTTCAGGAATTTTGCTGTTCAAGGGAGCAGAGAAATGTAGGAGTAGCTCAAAGGGAGTTTGTTTTTTAAGAAGGAAGATATTAATGAATATATCATGATGGGAATGAATCAGTAGAGAGGAAAACTGGCGATGAAAGGAAGGGGACCTAAGATAGATATGTCAACTTGGGTTTTCTGTAAGCAGATGCTAAAGCAGAATTTGGGTTGCCAGCTATTAGGAATCAATATCTGTGAAAGGAAGAGGAAGGACGCAAGATTGGGTACAGGAAGAGGTCCAACTGTTAATCCAACCTGACAAAGCCTCAGGCAGCCCTATGCGGAGCTCTGGAGCTAGTACCAGCTTTTCTAAGCGTCCTGCTTGTCTGGGCGTTTTATCACTGCACGCAAGTGTCCCAGGAAGGGCATGCTCAGGTGAAGAGACTCCATAGCTGTGGCAGACCCTGAAGGCACTGGCAGAGGGAAGCTGCTGGCTGCAGGCTCTGCAGCTAGGCAGCAGGTCTTTCTTTGAAGGGGGATCTGGGTGGCACATCTCCATGTTTACCACAGGAGATGAGAGGTGATAGATCTAGTGCACAAGTGGAAGAGTTTTCCTTAGATGGGACAATGGACAGTTTTTCTACACAGCAATGAGAGGGAAGATGGAGGATGTGTGTACCAGTACTAGATAGGAGTTGGCTAATGTAGTAGGAGTTTTAGAAATCCTTATTCCTTTAAGTTTCTCAGTGAAGTCAGGAGCAAAATCATTGACAGTGAGTGATTGTGGGAGAGGACTGTGAGAGGTTTCATAAGAGAGGAAATGTGAGTTAGTTTTGTAGGAGAATGGTGGGTATGTGGATTAGGGAATGTAGTATGGAAGCTGCAAGGAGGACCAAGTGAGAATAGTGGCAATGAAGTCAAAATGAGACTTATCAAGATTATTATTTTTCTTCAGCCATATTCAGCTACCCAGGAATAGGTGTGAAGATGGCAAATATTTGGATTTAACCAGGCTGTGATTTTGCCAGGCAAGGACGAAAATAGGAGAGAAAGGTAAATGAGTTGAGGATTTGGGCAAGACAATGAACATAATGATGGAGCATAGAATCTGAGTTGAATAGAGAAGAAAGTAATGACATGAGAGGGGTGATAGTGAAAATGGGGCAAGGTCAAGAAGAAAGATCATTATTTCTTTGTTGCATTTATCACTATCTGAAAAATTTGTTGGCTTTCTTCCCCACTAAAATGCAAGCTCCTGTAGCTGCAGAGACTCTATCATTCACTATTTTCTCAGCAACTTAAGCAGCACTTAACTCATAGTAAGTGGTCAATAGTTATTTGCTGAACGAATGCAAACCAAACTCTTATTAAACTCTTATTGTGAAGATTCAGAACATTTATTGTTTAATGCGATGAGATGGTGTATTAGGATAGGACAGGATATTTCAGCAAAAGTTTGTTTAACAGCCATTCAACAGTTTTGTTTAACATCAGACATTTATTTCTCACTCTGTAAAACTCTCTGTCAGTTCAGCTAGCTCCTCAGGGCTTCCGTTCATGTGGTTTATTCATTTTTCTAGACTGCTTTGATCTTGTAGATCCACCATCTCAACACAAGTTCTTGTTCGTGGTGGTAGGGGAAGAGAGCAGAACTCATTCCTGTTCTTCTATGATTGTGCTCACTGGCCAGAGGCCAAAATGACCCCACCTAACTGAAAAGAATCTAAGCAATATTGGGCATATGTGGAATAGTTAGCATTGCTCTCTGCATAGAAGGGGCTGATCATTGCAACCAGATTAGGTACAATTGGAATGAGCAAGGAATGTGCCCGAAAAGGTCTGTTGGTTTTATTTTAGAAATACTAAAACCTTGATTCTTAAAGTTTTTTCATTTTGCCTTGATAAGTTTTCATGTACATTGCATATGTATATTATATACATATAGATTGTGTGTGTGTGTGTGTGTGTGTGTGTGTGTGTGTGTGTCTTTCCTGCATGTATCTGGCTGGCTCTTACATACACATATCTATCTTTTTCAGACTATAAACTTCATGGACAGAGACCATGTTCATGCTATTTATTCTCTCCCAGTACTTGGAACAGTGCCTGACACATAGTAAATACTTAAAAAATATTTGTGTAATTGCAGTGCATCCCCTTTTGGTTTTTAGACAGTGGCATTAGACTGTTGTCTGGCTGCTATTTAAAGACCTTTCAGCAATATCAACTCAGTAAATGAACATGGCTTGACTAGGTTGATGGCCAGATTCTTATTTAAAGTTGGTCATAAATATAGTGACATATTTGGCTCTTCTAAAAATAATATATCATACTCTATTTTGGTAGAAAGGGCCAAAGTCTACAGTTTAGTGATTTGAGATTAGGTTTGAAAATATTTGAATGCAGCAACATCCAGTTGGTTGGTAAACTGGATAGTCTAGTTCTGACAATAGCCAGGGAAGATTATTCAAGGTGACTAGTGGGAGAAAATGAAGGAGATGGTGGCAAGACTCCTAAAATTTGGAGAACAAAGGATAAGTGGTTACCAAATTTTGGCCCTAGTACCTAATTTTGCTCTAAATTTAGTAAGTATTATTTGTAACACAGTTCATTAAATATCTTTATCAACTCTTTTATGGAATGCGACCAAGGAAATAAAGAAGCATGGAGCTTTGGTATTATTTCCCTCGTTTGCTGTAAAATAAGATAATCTCTGTTGAAGGGTGCTATTCTGCTCATTCAGTGATTAGATTATATTTAGTGCCACCACTGCTGGCTGAATTATCAAAGGCAGTAAAGTGTTTTTCATTATAAGCTGGCTAGAAATCCTCGACATTGTCTCAAGATTATCAAAATGGGGTGTTTTCTTAGAAAACAGATATGTCTAGATCACACTTATGTTTAGCAGTCTCAATTGGCTCCCCATTACACATGACAGAATTCAAACCTGCAACAAACTGTATGATAATTTGAGCCCTCGCTTATCTGTCTATCTCCATCACCTACTCTTTCTTGCTATTCGTACAGGCAACCTACCTTATTTTTTTTCTGTTTTTATTTTGTTTTACAATTTATTGGAGTATAAATGGCATGAAATAAAATGCACATAATGGAAGTATAATGATAATTATGACATATGTATACAGCATGGAACCATGACCACAATCAAGATGAGGAACATACCTATCACATCCAAAAGTGTTTTTGTGCCCTTTTTTTCCCCTACCCTCTCATCTGTTCAATACCTACCCCTGGATAATGAGTGATATCCTTTCTGTCACTACAGGAAAAAACAAAAAAAGATATGTGTAACTCTAAAATATTCCTGTAAAGTTTGAATATAGATTTTTATAAATAAAATACTTTTTATAAATTATTTTTTATTTAAGTGAACTAGAGAAGGCTTGGATGGATATTTGTCCCATAGGCAGCTTGGGTTTAAAAAATCAAATAAACAGATGTTTGCAAATTAGGGAAAGAAAAAGATTTTTAAAAGGTGATGCTACTTCTTAATATTTTTTTGGAAAAATAAATTTGTTATCTCTCTCTCCTATCCATATCTCAAATTACTGCAGTGTTTCTCAAGTGGTGGGAGGCATTTTGCCCACAGAAGACATTTAGAGATGTTTTTAGTTGTCACATGAGGGCGAGGAGCTACTGGCATGTAGTGGTGAGAGGCCCAGGATGCTACTAAACATACTATAATGTGCAGAACAACCCTCACGACAAAGAATTATCTGGTTCAAAACATCAATAGTGCTGAGATTGAGAATGCATATGTAATGCAATGTATTTTTTCATAGCACTCCACTAAAACTGTTCTCATAAAGACTAACCAAACCATGATCTCCAAATAGGCAGTCAAAAGGCTTCTTTTGACTACTCCTATAATATTACATAGTTTCTGCATGGTATTTGGCACTGTCTACCATCCCCTTCTTTCAAAAACTCTCTTGACTTGCATGACATTATTTTCTCTTATTCCTCTTCCTGGCTATCCTGCATCCGTTAAAATGATGGTATTCTTCAGGGATCCATCTAGGCCCTTAGTTTTTACCTTACACATGATTTCCTTGAATAATCTCATCCACACGCATGGAATCAATGAACTCCAGATTAATAAAGCGCAAATCAATATATTTGTCAACTAACTTTCTCCTTGAATATCATGCTCTTATCAACTGCCTATTAAACTTCTTCATTCAGTATTACATCAATATCTGAAATTCAACATATTAAAAACTAACCCCATTCTCTACTCTAGCAAATCTCTCCTCTTTTTACGCATTCATTTAATTACTTTGTTGTTCACTTCATTGCCCAAGTTTGAATATTTGAAATCATCTTTGGTCTTTTGCTCTTCTCAACTCTCCACATCAAGTTCTAAGTCTCTAAATGTGTCTTGTACACATCTCCTTTTCTTTCAGGCCATTATTAGCTCTCTAATTAACTGTTGCAATAGACTCCTTACTAGTCTCTCTCTGAAGCCTTATCCTTACTGAAAAATCAGCCACCAAACATGGAATAATCTTGCAAGTCTTACAGTCCAGCTACTGTGTTTATCTGGCAAACAAAAGATTACTCTTTTAAGACTCAAAACATTGCATTCTCCATGAATCATTATGTCTCTGAAGTTGAGACTCCCTTCCCTCCCTCTTATACTGTGTCCCCTTAGCACTTTGTTCATATCTCTATTACAGTACTTGTGCATCAATTATATTGTAATTACTTATTTACATGTCTACTTTTATAATAAACATCTGGCAAATTGTCTGCCTACAGTACTCTTTCTGAAGAGCTGCCTTCCTCCCAGCCTTCTCAAATACCCTTCCATCCTCATCCCCAATCCTATGCTAGCCACCATCCATATAGTTAGTTATGTGAAGAACTCTTGTAGGCATGTTTTTACACCGTGACTCTGGCATCCTGTCCTCCTTGACTGGGCATCTGACCCAAGTAAGGTCAGTTCGTCTCCTCCCTCGGAATTTGGAATTAAAGATGAAAGTGAATTAGGATAACGGAAAAACAGAGATTTATGATTGTATTTAATTCTCAGCCCCAGATTGTTGAGGGAGCCTGTACCCATGCCTCTGGCTTCCAAGTGACAGCCCTATTACTGTTTAAGCAATCCACTTCCCATCCCCCATCTTTCTTAAGTTATCTTGATTGCATTTCTCTTACTTGCAACCATAGAGTTCATACATCCACTGACTGAATTCCAGTGTAAGGACTTTGCTTTGGTCACCTTTGTATATCCAGCACTTACTATAGTAACATAGTAGATAGTACGACATAGACACAAAATAGATACTAGATACAAAAATATTTGCAGAATGAATCAATGAATGAAGGAGAAAAGGAGGAAAGGAAGAAAAGGAAAGAAGAAAAAAGAAGTGAGGAGAGGTTTTAAAAAGAGAAGAGAAAATAGAACTGAGAGAGAGAAAAGGCAGCAAATAATCTTGAACAACAACAAAAGAATAATGAAGAGCGTGATCTAGGGCTAAAATATTTGGCTGTCCTGCTCTGACTCTGCTCTTTTAAGGTCAGCCTGCCCTTTTTCCTTGCTTTCACCTCTGCCCACTTGTCTCAGTCAGATAGGAGGATCCAGCAGAGGAGCCCCATTACGTTACCTCTACCTCAGAGCACCCTTGCCTTGGCACTCATGCTTTCCATGAGATCTTCTGTTTACAAACTACCATGGTTACAGTGAAGTAATCAAGCTTCCAGTGGCAGTCATACATGTCTAGAGTTTTCTGAATCTAGAGAGGATGGCCTAGTATTAGAAGTAGCATAACTTTGATTTCAAACAGATGGATTCAAATTGAGGAAGATCATAAAATGATTAGATGGGCAGAATGAAAGTAGGAATAAAATAACTCTCTAAAGGAGAGGGAAACTGGGGTAGGAGCATGCTGGTTTGCTGTCATGTAGTAGGAAATTTGGAATATATATCAAAATGATTCCTGTGTGTCAAATTTTTCTTTACTCCACTGACTAGTTACAAATTAACACCTTTTATCCTTAAACCGTGAGTTACAGTATAATCAATTTCATTTAAAAAAAACAAAAAAATTTCTATCTCTAATTTATATTTACTTCTATTGTTTCTCAGTTGTTTACCACCACTGACTCTCCTCCACCACACCTCTCCTTCAGGAAAAGTTAATTTCTCCTGGGACTTGTCAGGGGACTGAACTTAGAACCCACAAAGGCAGGAAGATCTATACGCTGATATTCACTGATCATGTGCCCCTTCTAGAGCTTTTTTTCCTGATTCCCTTTCATTCCTAACCCCATCCTCATTTGACAAAGACTACTACAGCATCAGCAGTCTTTCTCAAGCAAAATCTTAATCTCACCATTACCTTGCCTATAACATTTTAATTCTTCTCCATTGTCTGTGGAGTAAAGTGCACTTTTGAAAACATGGCCTAGAACAGGGGTCCCTAACCCCTCTGGGCTGTGGACCATTACTAGTACATGGCCTGTTAGGGACCGGGCCACACAGCAGGAGGTGAGCAGCTGGCAAGCAAGTAAAGCCTCATTTGTATTTGCAGTTGCTCCCCAGCGCTAACTTCACCGCCTCATCAGGCATTAGATTCTCATAGGAGTACCGATCCCTGGTGCCAAAAAGGTTGGAGACTGCTGGCCTAAAAGACTCTCTGTGATCTTGCCTCTGCTAACCTCTCTAGCCTTGTCTTTCTATTCTCCTTCCCAGCCACTTCTACTGCCACCCCCCTGAAAAAATCTCCCAGCCATAATGAGCTTCTTTAAACTCTGAATTGCCAGTGTTCTTTCTTACTTTTGACTTTCTCTCCATGGCGTACCACCTACTAGAAAACCCTTTCTCCTTCTAGTCTCTTGTCCCTGGCCAAATTATGATCACTCTTCAGGTCATAGAATAAAAGTTACTTCTTCTGGGCTTCATGTATACAGCCCTTCATGTGTGCTGTCTTCCATCAGAGAATCTACTTTTAACAGCCTATGTACTTGCCTATCCTATTCAGTTTGGTGAGGTTGGGGATGTTGCCTTTCTTGTAAACTCTTTTATTCCTAGCACCCAGCAGTGTCGCCAACTAGGAAGCATTCATAAATATTGGTGGAAGGAATAAGAAGGCCAGAGTCTTTGGGCTAACTTCCCCCTACACCTTTTTTTCCTATGTCACCTAAACTGGTCCTTTCAGTTGCAATAACTTGTATGGTGAGTTTATCTTCTGATAACCACCTTCTTGCCCAACGGAGAAAACTGACAGTTTCAGTAAGTATCCATTTTTTTTTTCCATCCCTCAGATTAGAAAGTTATCTGATCAATTTTAAGAAGATGATGGATTAATATGGAGTCTCTAACAGATATTTGCTTTGTCAGGGCTCTGTAATAAACTGACTGCTTCTCATGTTAATTCCTAGCATGACTGATTATGGATAATGCTACACTGCCTCTAATCTACTCTATAGATATATAGTATATGAATGGGTAAATGAATAAATGGAATACCATTTAACTAATCACCTTCCACATTCCCAGTAGGGATTATGTCACTCCAGCTCCTGCATTTTAGTGATACAACAATGTTATCGCAGATCCCTTTGCATCCTTCTTATCTATTTTATTATTCAGTATGTTCTACCTATTGCTGGTTTCCTCACCATTAGAACTGAATCCATCCACTTGTTTCTTTCCAGAACTTTGGCTTTGGAATGGCATCTCTAAGTGAGAACAGAGGCTCTCGACATTCTCAGTAACCCAAGCCAGGTGTAATTGACTGCTCTGGCCCTTACTCTGGGACCCTGACAGGTGGCAGGCATTGACAGTGTAGGTAAAAAGAGACTTGCCCTGCCTTGTACAGCTGAACATATTTTTCCTCAGGACAATCTGACGTTCTGGCAACCTTAGTTTAAATAGTGGGGACGTCTGGGTTTTAAAAACAATAAAACGGGAGGAGTTATTTTGGAAAAATTTAAATGACTGGCAGGAGATTTTCATCACAATCTGCATGAATATCAAGTGTTAAGTGATGTTGTGGTTAAGACAAATGAGGACGTAGGCGGGAGATGAATGGAAGTGATGCCTATCTTGAACCTCATTGGGCAGATCGAAGATTTTTAAAAGAGTTTTCTGAGATCAGCCAGCTCCAGAATTTCAAGGACCCCCAGTCGCTGCCTCCCTGCAAAGAGAACGTGTTTCTGGGGGAGGTGTGTGCGTGCACGCGCCGGGGGAGGGCAGGCTAGGAGAGGGGGCCACAGCTCTCCGGAATAAACAGCAGGGGGAGAAGGGAGCGCGCGAAGGGCTGCGTGAGGGGAGAGGAGGCAGGCAGCAGGGACAGGGCCGAAGGAGGAGCCCGAGAAGCGCTCAGGGGCTGGTAGCAGGACACCCGAAAGCTTCAGAGACCCGCGACGGCTGCGGGACAGAGCTGACAGCGGACACTGAACGGCACACGCCCTCGCCGAGCCCTGCGCCCCCGAGTCCCCTGCTCCTCACTCAGACCTCGCGCGCAAGGTAAGGAGAGGCGCTGGGTGCCGTTCTCGCCCTCGCGGGCCAGGTCAGCGTACCAGGTGCAGTTCGGCCTCTCCAGGCTGGCACCTCCTCCTTACCTCGCTCCCTCCCTGGTTCTCGGCGCCCGGGAGCTCTGCGCGAGCGACCGCAGGGACTCTGACCCTCCGCCATCCCGGCTTCTACTCTGCAGCACGCGGAACCCCCCTTCTCCTCCCCACCCTCCCATTCCCTCTCCCCCGGGGCAGCTCGGGAACCCCACGCTCTGGGGGAGGAGGCAGCAGGTCTTCCACCCTCACCAGTTATGGAGCGCAAACATCGCCGCAGGGCTTTCCCTTCCAATCTGCTACGATTTCCTGGCTGAAATATCACAGCTCTTCTTTCGAAACATACCTGCCCCCGCCTTCTGTTACCATTCTAACTTTGTGTGTGTGTGTGTGTGTGTGTGTGTGTGTGTGTGTGTGTGTGTGTGTGTGTGTGTGTAGGAGGGCATATTCACCCTTGGTCAAGGTAGGTATACTGTCCTATCTTTTGTATCGGCACTAAACAATAGGTTGAGGGTCTTTGGGTTAATTTTCCTGAAAATCAAATACTGTGATAAGTTTACAAGGTTTTCTGAGTGACTACGGTGCCAGAACTTCATCACAGCCTAAAGCAATAGCTCTTAGTCGGCGCTAAGATCCTGATTCAGAAGTGTGTGTGTGCACGCGCGCGCGCGTGTGCGTGCGTGTGTGTGTGTGTGTGTGTGTGCGCGCGCGCGTGCTTGCAGGCTTCTGTGCATTAAAAAGCGCTCCAGGTGATTGCTAAGTGATCCCCCTCATAATCACTTGAAAATATCTGTAGAGTCTGCATGGGAGGGAAAGGGGGCACCCAACTGTTGGTAAATCTCATCTGGATATAGCAGTGTGAAGAAAATAAAAATGGAGTGAAAGCTGCTTGCCTTCAAGTAGATGAATTTGGTAGGGTATCATTGGTTCAGAGATGGCAGTTTTGGGAAGGGAATATTATTTGAAACTCAGCTATAGGGTGAAGAGAAATAACTACTTCTAATAACTCTAGTTAAAGAGTTAGATTTTACACATCAATTAAAAAATGTAATAATTCTTTCATAAGCACTCATAGGAATCAGAAAATCTTGCTTCACTCTGCTTGCATTGCCTCTCTGTCAATGACTACTGGCATTTTTACACATTGGTTACTTTAAGGCTTGAGACCTAAAAGGACTTAACTAGGAACCAGAGGGAGGAATTGTATAAATTAATTTAGGTCCTGTTTATATTCCTCATTATTTGAACCAGTCTCTACCCTGAATTGGTTAAGAATGTCTGTAAGTTCTGTTTGAAATGACACATATAATCAAATGTTTCTCCATTTTTCACTTTGTCATAGATTTACATCTGCTGCTTTTCATATATATATGTATGTATATGTACCTAAACCATTATAAGTATCTAACAAACTCTCAGAATGTAACTACTAAGGAAAATAAGGATTTTTATTTGTCTTTTAGAAAATAGGGATGAAAGACTAATTTTTAAAAATATCATAAAGTAGGTATAATAGTAACTCATGTAACTTTTAACAAAATGAGATGCTCATATTGAAATAGAGATGGCATTTGGTAACTGCTTTCAAGGATATTTAGGACAAGTACAAGACTGTAAAGCATTTTAAACTTTAAGAAAAGAGTCACTGTCTAGGTATTGAGCCAATGTGATTGTTTTCCTGGCAGACTTTTTCTTCTTTCTAAAATTAACTTTCCCTTAGGAAAAAGAGTGCAGATGCACACGATTTAACTAACCAGGTCCAGAAATACTGTTTCAATTTTAAAAGTGACCTTAATTCATCCCTATAGATCTAGTGTTTGTAGTCTATGTCACAAAATATGCAGAAGTATTCATTGCTTGTTGACCTTTTTAAAGCATTGGCTTAATGCAGGGAGTAATGGACAGAGTACAAATTATGTTATGAATTTTGTTGGCTAAGGCGAAACTATTATCATTTTTTCCTAATGTTTTTGTGTATATGTGTGTACACTGGATCTGGGACTTACATAATTATGTATATATATGTAACACATGTTTTTAATAGGAACAAAAACTCACAATATTTTTTTTGTGTGTGTGGCAGAATACTGTAAGCATTAGGTTTTGATTACTTTTTCATGGAAATTTTAATATGACAGAACTAAAAACTTCAAGGAAATAATTCCATAAAGATCTACTTGGAATTGAAGGCCTTTTTAATAAAACATGTTTGAAGCCCTTGGTCTGTGTGCTAAGCATACGTAGAGCAGTCCTTTGTGAGCGGGTAAGAGTGGTTGATCCAATTCTGGCAGCATCAGACAGTGGATGATTAAACCCTGCTACTCTCCTCCAGACCTTTAATTTGGTATGTAACTTGATGCTTCACTGACCCCACACTCTCCCTGCCACGCTAGCTCACAGAGGAATTGCTGGCACTCTGGATTGAATTTTTTCCCTCCCATCAATTAGAACATGTTTGCACTGGTTGCAGAATGCAGTTACATTTTTAGCTCAGTATTCTAAGAAATACCTTTAGCCACAGAAAGTAGTTTTAGTGTAGCCTAGATTACAAATTGCCTTATTTAATTGTACTGTTAATTTCCCAGTGATTCAACTATGTAGAAATAATAATCATGGAGTATTAAAATTGGAAGGCACTTTGGAAGTTATCTAGATTCTAATCATTTCTTTTTACAGATAAATATTGGAGTACTCATAGCTATAATCCACACTTTGAGACTGCCTATTAGATTTTATATTCTTCCAGTTCTTGTAGTAATGAGGATTTTGCTTAAATATATATATCAGCTCAATAATATAGGAATGGCAGTAAAGTCATTGCAAATCTCAGCTAGATGTCTGGTGAAACTCAGAATGTGATGTTAAAGGATATGTGGGTCATTTACAAAAACTGTGAACTACTCTAAACCAGCATCCTAGGTTTTTCGTTATAGTAGGTGGGTACTACTTCAACTGGCTGACAGTAGGAAAGGAGTACACCATGAAAGATGAGTATAAACAGAGAAGAGTGAGGTGGTGGGGCGTGTGATGAGCATAACCTACTACATCAGCAAATCCTTCAGGAATGGTTAGCTTCAGACCCTTCCCCAGAGATTTTAATCTGAAATAACTGAAACAAGTATTTTAGTTTCTAGCTCTAAATACCCTATTGAATTAAGTCTTGCTTTTTGGAAGTCCTGCCTGATGTTTCTATCTTCGAAGATCTTCTATCTTAAAAGATCTTCCCAAGATGTTAGTGTTGAGACATTTTTCTTTTGCAATCAATTGTAAAAGAATTTTTCCTGATATGTAGGTACCAAAAGGATTGCATCCAATCTTAAGAAACCATATAGAATCTGGGGAAGTATTCTTTGCCTTTTCTCTGAATATCAGCAGAATTTCTCCAGCTTATCATCTACTTTGATTTGATTTTTAGTCATTTCCAATCTGTTACTTACTACCTCCATTGCAATTTTTTATTTGGCATTCATATTTTTGGTATCCAAATTATCTTTTCTAATCTCAGATCCTTTCTGTTTTATGATTATTTACTTTGGCTTCATAGCAGTGATGTCCTTTTGCTTCTTATTGAATCTACTAAATAGAAAATCCATAAAAGTTGCTACTGTGCAGCATCTCGTATTTCAGTAGAAATAATTACCATCTATGGCAATTCATTGGAAGAGTTTCCTTTTGAAATACAGTATTTTTACACACCTAGTGTTTTTTGTCAGTTTTCGCTGCATTGGAGAATAATCCCTATTAGTTCAGAATCAGGAGTTAAAATGTGTCCTGTACACAGGTGTGGATCCCTGGCTGAATCCTTGGTCAATGAAAAAAGAAGGGAAAAGTTGAAATATGCTGTGGTTTACTTTACCACCTTCAGAGAGAAGGGAGAGAACAAGAGACAGATGCTATTAAAAAAGGGAACTTTGATTCTTTACAAAATTTTCTTTATTATGTAATGCCAGAAATTCATTAAAATAGAAACCTTTATCTCAGTTTTCAAACACTTTTATACATTATCTCATTTTGTCCTTAACATTATTGCTTTAGAGTTAAAGGGCCATGGCCTTCAGATTTGGAAGGTTATGGGTTAAATGTGTTCTTTTAATGGAAACTTTGCAAATTATTTTGGTTTTCTTAGCCTCATTTCCCTCACCTGGAAAAGGTAATATTCACCTGATAGAGCCATACAGACTCTATGAGACAATTATATAGGAATTGTCAGAATCTAGATGGTAGAAGGCATGGGTGAGATGACCCTTGGAGAGTGTGAAGCAAGGCCTTCAACAATGACACTGTGAAGACAGAGGAAAAGCCAACAAGAGGAGACCGAGAAGGAGTGGCCAGAAGAAGGACAAAGATCAGGAGAAAGTGACAGAAGAATCAAAGGGAATTTAGTAATTTAAAATGAAAGGAACTCTCATTAGCGTCATAGTGACAAAGAAGTTACCATTGGGTTTGGCAGTTAGCTTAGTGTGACCTCAACCTCAGGCAGTTTCAGTAGAGAAAAGCAGCTGGAAGACTGCTATGGAATGATTAATGAGAGGAAGGAAGATGGGAAAGCGTAAATAGCCAATAAAAGTTTCTCCCTTAAGAGAAAGGGAAAAGATAGGAAAAGAGATAAGCCAGTGGCTAGACAGATACTCAAATATTGCAGAATTGGATTTAGATTAGAAGAAATAGCAAATTTTCCAAAACAAAATTTAGGAATTAAAAATTTGCCACGTTAAAAGTTTTTTCAAGTAAGGACATTAAAAATACTACCATCTAATATTAATTTATTTCTGGAAAGAAATAAAATAGTAGCACTAAAAAGCTTAATAAGTTTATCTTTATGAGAACGTTAATATCTCAGATGTGAAGTTTTTCTTTTCCTGTTCAAGATTTATCTTTTCTGCCCCCTGGGTTTAAGATTCCATCTTTCCTTCTCCTTGAAGGGTTTAGATTCACCAGTGGTCTTCTCTCTCAAATATTTTCAATTTCTTGGCAGAGGGGCTGGGAGGAGGGGCTAGATAGGAAAGATGTTTTATAAATAGCACTAATAGGACTTAGTGACTGATTGAATCTGGCAGGTGAGAGAGGAGGAGGAATCTAAGATAACTCCCAGGGTGCTATGCTGCATGGTGCTGATGAGAGAAGGAACAGGGCTGAGAAAGTAAATACTCATGGGACTCTGTCCAGTAGGCTGTTTAGGCTGGGAACTCTAACTGTATCTTTGACTTTTGCTCCTGTGTGCTTCTAACTAGGCCCCCACCTCTCCTCAACACTCCACTCAAGCCATTGTCATTACATCCCTCACGGTTGATGTTTAAACCTGTTCATGTAGAGTTATCTCACTCTTGGGAGCTCAGACCCTGCTTTCAGGGTGAATCAACAGAATTTTATATTTTCTACTGGAAAAAATAAAAATGAACCAGTTGATAGAAATGTAAGTACACATGTAACAGGATGCGAAAATGGAACCTTCTTAGTTTTCAGTTTTAGTTGAGACTCGAGACAGAGGTTGCATCCAAAGTCAGGTGTAAGACCACAATTTGGACTTGGAAAGGAAGCACAGGAGAAGCAGTTTAGCATTATCTGCAGTTAGCTCATTCCCCACCTTCAAATGATAAAACTGACTAGAGAGGCCAAGAAAAATTAGAAGATAATTTTTAGAGTTAGTAGTGGTTTTTAGTTGCCCCTCCTGGCCATGGTGAGAGAGGGGTTTTCATGCAGACCAGTTGCAGTATTTAATGTGTATCTCCCTAAGACCAGAGGTGTAGTGGATCAGAGATTCATGCCTGAGAAATCTAAAGAGACTGGCTGGCTAGCTCCTCTGATGGTGAATCAAAAGAGATACAGTTGCATTGTTCCATGTTTTGATAGAGCACAGAATGCAGGTTTGTTCCCCAAGGAGTAAAGGTAGACCACACTGGAGAGTCAACCCGTGGGGGGTCATCTCAGGTCACGTGTAAAGGGCCACCTGAACCCTGTGGATAAAGTGAGGGAAGAGCCTTAAGTAACAATCTGCAAAAAGGTATCTGTAAAGGAAAGGTCCCCAGTAATGGGGGCAGAGTAGAGGCTCCCCGCCTCCCCCAGCCGCTCATTCCCCTCACTACCATCCCACTTTTGGATTAAGAGAAAAAGTAATCTTTAACTGCCCACCAAATTCATGGATCACTAGCATTATGTCATTATATCTGTATAAATCACAGAAGAACTTTGCTGCTGCCTCTTCTTCTGCTTACCTTATACCCACTTTTGTGTCAGAAAGTAACTTAAATTAGCAGTCTGGCTAAACAGGAAAGACTCTTTCCCTGTCTAACTTCCCCAGTACAAGTGGACAATGTCCAGAAGGCCATAGCTGCAGGAGGGGAAAATTTAACTTTACATAAAGTTGGAAGAATTTGAAGGCTGTGTTAGATCCAACACATTAATTACGGAACGCATAATTGAGTTTATTTTGGATTTAGAGTGACTTGAAGTGTTTTCATTATTTAAGAGTGGCTGGAAAATTTATAAAAACTGCCCTGAATTTCATCCAAGGATAAGGGAAGAACCAGTCCCACAGAATAAAGAGTTAATGGAGAAAATAGATAAAGTAATTTTCCGATTATATTCCACAATCCCTGCTTGTTCATTATAAGGGTCACACATGTAAAACCATCTATGATTTTTCAGTGATGCACTAGAAGATAAAAGAGAAGGACAGAGATGGTTGTTATAGGAATTAAACTTATTCACAGAAATGTCACAATAACTTTTCATATCTTAAAACGATGCTAGGAGAGTTTTAATTAATTAATTAAAATAAATATTAGGTAATTTTGACATTAGGTTTGTGATCTGTTCCACAGGTGGGGAAATGAGCTGAGATAGTGCCTTTGTATAATAAGCACATAGACATTTCTCCCCTTCTGTTTCCAGAGAATCACAGAAGCAATAAGATTAATTGTTCACCATTTGTATTCTGTCATTGATCAATGAAAAAAAAAATGTGTTCCTATAAAAACAATAAAGATGATGCTCGTAAGCCAATAAGCTCTAGAATAAACAGAATGCTAATGGGTTTTCCTTTTCAGCTTCGGGAATTTTAAAAGGGCCTTAAACTACTAGCTTCCCTATTCCCAGAATTGGCAATGTTATTCAATCACAGTCTTTTAATAATACAGGAGTGACAGGAGAACAATCTAAATAACGTTTCTATTAATGTATTCCTAAAAGTTGAAAATACAACTTGAAAAATACATGTGAGACATACATAAAATGTGTTTTCATTGACAACGAACCAGTGCAGTATATTCCATAGAAGTGGAGTTTTGGATCCAAAGGTGGAATATTGGATTGACCTGAAAGATGGAAGGAAGGTGACGACTTGACATGGGACATGGGTCAGTCTTCTGTGGCTCTAGTGGAAACCCTGCTGTGCTCTTAGGATCCTGAGGGCAATACCTTGCTGCTCTAGTGCCCTGCTAAATACAGTGTTCACTTCTTTTAGAGTAGTGGTGAGAGCAAAAGTGCTAGAAGTAGTGTGACCTGGGGTATATTATATCTCCTAAAAGGGCTTTCTCCCTGTGGTAGGCAAAATTCTAAGATGTCCCCAAGATTTGGCTCCCTGGTATACACCCCTGTAATTCCCTTTCTTCCCTTTGAATGTGATTGGAGCCTGTGAGGATGATGAAATAGTTATTCCTATGATTATGTTACTGGAGAGAGATCTACCTGCTAGTGTTAAACAAGCTGCCATGTGATGAGAGGGTCATGTGACTAAGAACTTAGAGCAGTGGCTAAGTTTGTGTTGTTTCTTGACTACAGAAAATTAATACATTCCCCATTTTCTCTAGTCTGTACTCTGAGTTATTACAAGCATATTCTGGAAATTCTTATTCTATACTGAGGTCTTTTAACTTCATATATTTTCGTAAAATTTGTTTCTGTGCATTGCTTCTTGGGCTGCAGATTTATTTTTAGTCTCACTTCAGCAGGTTGCATTGATCAGCTTTTGGTTTGATAATACAGTGTAACAAACAATCTTAAAACCTCAGTGGCTTAGGTGTCGCTTTCTTCCTCACATTGCATGTCAGTGGCGGCTGGTTGGGTGCAGTGTCTCTGATCCAGGTGGTGGGTCACATTCATTTGACCCCATGTGCCTTCTCGTTCTGAGACCCAGGCTGAAGGAGGAGAGCATCCCATCTGGTGTGTAAGAGGGCTGGCCGAGACTTGCAGTGCTTCCTGAAGCCTCTGCTTACAACTGGTACTGTGTCACTTAGGCCATTAACCAAAACAAATCAGTGGCCAAGACCAACATCAATGACATGGAGAACTAGACTCTTCCCCAGGGGAAGATGAGAAGAAAAATTTTAAATGATACACTATATTAAAGTGATCTATTTTTTTCATTAACGATATTTTAAATTCTAGATCTTTATGTGGTTCTTTGTGTAATCTTGTTCTTTTATGTCTTGGTTTTGATGTGTATGTTCTATTCCATCTTTTATCTTGTCAAACATTTTAAAAACATTAAAATTCTTAGAGTGCGCTATTGTCTGTACTATTGGTGGAGTAAATTCTCCTTTTTGATTCATCCGCTGATTTCATCTTTCTCATGGCAGTTTGCTTGCTCATGTGCCTTATCTTTGACTGTGAGTTCAGCATTTGAGTTCCATGTGTCCTGGTTGTGGAAGTGTTCCTTTGAGGCAGTTTTCCATTTGTTGAAGTCTACATGTTTCCTCAGTTTGGGATCCTGTGAGTGTATTTGAAGTCCTTCTTTGTGCATTGAACAGACTTAAGCTCTAATTTCTCATGGGTGTCTCTTTTCCCATCTCTAGGCCAGGGCCACTAGCATGCTTTTTTATTGCTTCCTGTCTGAGAGGATGGAGTTGTTTTTGTCCTCCCTTATCCTGACTTTACGTAAGGTGCTTAAATCCAGCTCCAAATGCTGGATAAACTCCATACTCCAAGGTGAACAGCCTATTCTTTTTTTTTAAATTAAATTTATTGGGACGATATTGGTTCATAAAATTATATAGATTTCTGGTGAATATCCTATTTTTATATTCCTACTAGTTCTTCAATTCCTAATCAGCATTGTGGGTTTTGATTTTCTTTTTTGTTTCTGGGATATTTCCCTTTCTTGCTTTCTTCCCAGCTATGTATTTAAAAATAATTCGTTATATTTTATGTAGAACTTATGTGTTAGCAGAGAAGGGTGTGGGATGGGGTGGCAAGGGATAGAAATGGAGTGGGCTGCCCAAGTCATCTAAGCATGCGTTATTGGCTAGAAGTCCTTAAATTAACTTTGTAACCTTTCTACTCCAAAATTCCATTTCACTTTTTATTGGAATTATATTGAATATTTCAATTAATTTGGAGAGAATCTATATGTATTCATGACATTGGGTCTTTTCATCTATGAATCTGATGTGTATCTCACCATTTATCTGAGACTTCCCTTTAATTCCTAGTGAAATTGTGCAATTAAAAAATAGGTACTATATACTTATTAAATTTAGTTTTAGAGTTTATACTTTATACCTATGTATTATTGCTGGCCTATTGAATATCAATAAGTGAATTAATTATTATAATTTTAATTTGACTTCACTATTTAATTAGTATTATTTAACTCAATTGCTTAGTGAATATAAAGTGACAAACTTACTGGAATACATAATTCAGTTGTTTAACAGTTTCATTTAGTCTTAATATAGTTCCGAAATTTAAGATACGTATTTATAAAAACTACTCAAAATGCACATAAGTAAAACTTTTTGAAGCGTAAGTAAAAATAGAAATTTTTACTTCTATTACTTAATGCATGACAGAATCAGGATTTGTAAAATCATTGGTTGAAAAAGGAAATTGTGTACCCTAGGTCTGTTGCTAGACAGGATCTCAGCTTTAGGCAACAGATATTGAACTGAGTGATCTTCACTGCTAGGATTGGTAAATCAACTCAGATGCAATAGAAATACGTTCCTGAAGAGGCTTCACAGAGCTGTCAGTGAAAACTTTGAGACTGTATCTCCTCTTGGCAATGTAGTAACTGTCTACCGTGGTATTATGCACCTTCAGTTTTAAAGGATTTTGCAAAATTGGAAAACTTCGTTTCTTTTTAAAAAAATGGATGTGTGGCATGATGTGTCAGGCAGTGCAAGTATGTAAGGAGGCATCACCAAATCAAGTCTAAATGAGCAAATCTTAAAATATATTCGGGATTTCTAGGCCACAATATTCTGCTATTTTTAGTCATTCTGGTATACTTAGCCCCTATACTAAATAGCTCCCTTAATTAAAATTTGCTCATTTTAGAAAATTTCACCTTCGCTATTTATTTCTCTTATTGTTTTCAAATTACTGGAAACCATTTAAAATATAATCTTAAATATGCATATTTAATTATGATTCCACAGAACCAATATAAAAATACATTAGAGAGGTTATGGGAAATTAAAAAATCTTGACTGAGTATGTTATTTACTCAAGTGAAATACATATATGACGAATAGATAGTCATTATTGAGTTCGAAACTAACTCTTAAGTTGTATTATGGTTAAAAATCAAATTATTCATCAGGCAAATACACCTTCTTCACATTTGGCTGGTTTTTGCTTTTACCAGCTCCCTTATAGAATGAAGAAAGAAAATGAGAGTGAAAAGAAGTCAAATTTGTTACATCTGAGAAGCCTGGTGAAAGGCTGGTAAGAGTTGCTATATAATAACCTCCCTTTATATTTGCATAATATTAAATATACATTAAATAACTTTGGTACACATTATCCCATTTGAATCTCACGACAGCCCTGTGAAGCAGATGGTGAGGATATTAGCATTCTTACTTTACACAACTAAGGCCCACAAAATGAAATGATTTGCCCAAGGCCTTATATAGTAAGTCCTTACTTCCTTGATAGATTCTGCAACTTAAACCCAATTTTACATAGGCGATTGATATAAACAAGAGTTAAGTTCCTATGGCAACTCATCAGTGTTGTAAAGGAATGTTATAAGGAAACAATGTTGAATGACATTATTTAGGATCTGTTGTATTTAGAAAAGTGGAAGATTTGGCCTGGAAATAGAAATCACTAAAGTGAGGTGTGTGCTTTAGGAAATAGTAATAATAAATTGAGGGTTGTGGATTGAGTATAATATTTTATCTATCTCTAATATACTGTCAACCAATGGCTGTTGGCACCAGTTCAACCCCAACAGAAATTCCCAATCTGGGGTGAGATGAAGAAGGACACTATTCAGTACAAACAGTTCAGTTGTGATACAGCACAGCTGTGAAACAGCTCAACAGTGTTACAGCTCAATTATGAAGCAACACAGCAATGGAATAGCACGGCTGTGAGGTGCTCTGGGGTTGTTGAGGCTGCCCTGGGGCAAGGCCCCTCTCTGGCTAGACAGCTCTGCTCCACCTGGCTCTAGTCCAGTCTACTCCTTTCTGCTATAGGGAGAGGTCTGTGTTTCAGTTTTAGCTCCAACTGGGGAAAGAGCACTCTCTGAGCCAGAGCGGAGCTGGCTTATATATAGAGTGCCCACCCCTGGTCCCTGATTGGTATATTCTTATGCAAGTGAGGGCTCCAAATTCTTACAGTTTGATTGGTCCAAAAGGCACTATCTTGATTGGTCAGTGAAAATGTCAGTGCAACTCTGATTAGATGAGAAGCCTCATTCTTGTTGGTAAAATACTACCTAGGAACTACTTTATAAAGATTGGATCAGCTGGCAGGAACAGTGCAGGCAGGCAGTTCAGTGCAGGCTTCTGCCTGAAATGTGATTTGCCCATATTCAGATATAGCAGCTAGGCCTTGCTTTTAAATTTGAGTCCGGTTAGCCAATAGGAGGCCTTCTTAGTAGGTATCTTCTTTCTCAGTGTCCACAATACCTTTCTCTCATTGTCATGAATAGGTAAGACTTTACACTTTTCTCTTTAAATCAAAAATTTTTTTGGTTTTATAATGAGAAAAGCCTTTTGAAACACAGGAAAAGGCTTATCTTCTAGTGAAATGAGAAGGCAGAGGCAGGAGGAAATATGATAAGTTTGGAAGTAACATTTGCCCAGCACCTATTATATGTCAAGTTCCACATGAGGCACTGTGCACAGGTGACAGAGGGATTTTTATTACCATTTTACACATGACAAAACAGGCTCAGAAAGATTTAGTTTAGTAACTACTTGTAAGATTAGTTATTCAGCTACTAATGAAGAAGCAATAATTGGAGTTTACATCAAAGCACATTCCCCTTCACTACACGAGACTATCTTTGAAATGAAAATCTAATATTAAAGACTTCTCAACAGCTGTACTACAAGATGGAGACCTTATGTAGTTCTTCTTTCACCACAATGCCGTCGTGTAATCAGTTGCTTGTAGAGCTCTTTTCTCATTGGCTCCATTTATTAATGTAGAGCTTAGAACTGGAAGGGCCTTCGGAGATTAGAATTTACAAACTAAAGGTGTATATCAGAATCCTTTTGTGGAACATTTTCAAAACATACATACTGCCTTCTGAATTAGGAGGTCTGAGGTGTGGCTGGGTATATGTGTTTGGAAAAGTTTCTTAGGTAATTTCTTGTAGTTTTCTGGTCTGACCCCTTAAAATTGTATAAGTGAAAAGGTTTTCTTGAAAGGAAGAAAAATGCTTTTATTTTAAGATTGCCTTGGTTAACTTGGGTAGTTAGAAAATGTAAGCCTTAATGATTTTATTTCTCCATTTCTTTCTGAGCTCATATTTCACCACCATCAACTTGCAATTTAGTTTCTGATTTAAAGACTTGGGGCTTTAGGTAGACCTTTATTTTCAAAACAAATCTGTTTTTCTATAGTATAGATGAATGAACAATGCTCTGCACTGTGTTTTGGGTTTCAGAAATAATGATAATAATTCAAGTTAGTTGCAAACAGCTGTAACAGGAAGAGAGCAGACAGAGCTGCTTGGTCCAGTGCTGGAAGCTTCCCTGAAGTCAATACAGTGTCTGTGGACCAAGTCTTAGCTCTAGGCAGGAAAATAATTTTTTTAGAACTCACTAAATTTATTTTACATTCATATATACCTGAAGTGATTTATGACTTGGCATCATCTCCTGTTTTGGTCATGTTTAATGACTTTGAAACATGATTTCAAAATTCTTGAGGTTTATACAAATATGTTTACTTTTTCAGATGGGTAAATCTCACTTCTGGAAACAATGGGAAAGCATGTGTCTTCTCCTTACATCGGATAGTTGGGGGAAAAAGACAAACAAACTATGGAGGAATCTATCATTTGTGGAAGAGAAAAGAGTGTAGTAATTTTAAGTTTAGTTGAGACCATCTTTCTTAGCTGGTCAGTAGCTAACCAGGACTCTCTTTTCATTCATTAGGCCCCCAATTCAGCCTCATTAACAGCACAGATCCAGATATTTAATCACATGAAATCTTAATAAAGTATTTTGGGTTCAAGTAACTTGCTTTATGATCTGCCTTTTATTAAAACATTCATTTTTTAAAAGGAGTCATTTCTAGTTTCATACTTTCTCAAAGAGAAGTTTAGATTGTTCTTTTTCCATATTATATAAAACATTTGTTTCTATTAAAATTATTCTTAATGATTGGGAGTAAATATGAGTGTCCATATCTCCTCAACTGGTTAACCAGAATGACCTTAATTCAGGTAAAATGTCATGAGCTGATCCCTGTAAGGAAGAAGTATAGTGCTACAGTATTGCTTTGTACAATTTAGAATTCTTTCAACCCTATAAGAAAAGGGACAGATATAAGCAGAGAGGTAAATAACAAAAAGATGAATGGAAGACTTTTGCCTTGATTAGAGAAACTACTCCTAGATATTGATGTCGGATTCTTCAGAGAAAGCCCTATGCAAGCTACATGCCATATGTCCTTGAACAAAGTGAGATTTTCTATTTCTATGACTATTTGGAAAAAATAAAGCTCAAAAGAAGAAAAAACAATCTAATCACTGTTTTTGTATGTTTTTTGGGGGTTAATATATTTGAACGTTGCATTTTCAAGAAAATATATCTATATCACTGCTAATGCAACCAGTGAGAAGTCTTCCTGTCCATACTCAGGCATTTTAGGCCTTTTAAGGCTAGATGGGACCTTAGAAGTCATCTTTTCTCGCCTATTATTTATAACTGAGGACACTAATATGGCTTTGTCAAGGTCATTGGTTTATCTGGTGTTTGAACAAAGGCTACCGATGAAGGTTCTTAATTCTTAGTGGCATTCTTTTTGGCTTCTTTCTCCTTATGATATAAAAAATTAGGTACTTAAACTTGTGATTCAATCAGAGAAGGTCAATATGCAGTCTTTCATGTTTCAGAAATATAGGATGTGTAATAAAATCTGCTCATATATTTTCGGCTTTTTACCTTCAATGTTGCATTTCCTTACCCTCCTCTAGTTGGATGGGATATGTGACCAGTTTAACCAATGATTTTTGAGCAGAATTGTGTGTCACTTCTGAAGGGGAGCGTGTGATCCATGATATGAGACCCTCAGAGGATCTGTCTGTTGTAGCTATTCCTTTGGACTGTGTCCCCAAACTATAATGACATGCAGCACCTCTGCTGCACCACATAGGCATGTAGACAAGTGAGAAACTCCTTTTTGTTTTAAGCCACTGAGATCTGAGGCTTATCTGTAACCGCAGGTTACAAAACTGCTAAGGGTGTTTTCTTTTAAGGAAGAAAATGCTTCTAATTTAGGCTGTAGCATTAAAAAAAAAAAAAAGAATCTAGGTAACACATTTGACAACTGGGGGCAAAAAGAGTGGTGAATTTTTTTTATTTATTGGGGTTATCTTTTTTGGGGGGGGGTAGAGACTATTTCTATATCATTATCTTGATTCTCCATTTTGATTATCTTTTATCACCTGTGGTAGCAAACTGTGATTGGAATGACTGCTGCAACCAATCTGAACATTTTTGAAACGATTATCATTTTAAATCCCAACTAAGATTCAGTAAATTAAACTAAGTATCAAGGAATCCGGGTTCTAGCTTGCATATTACCACTGCATATTGCCACCTTTATACTGTCTGGGTCTCAGGACACATATCTATAAATAGTTTTTGAAACAAATCATCTTGAATATCTTTCTAACTGTGTTGATCTGTAATTCCAGGAAGTCAGAGTAACATGCTGCTAGCTATTTTGGGCTAGGTATCTTAAACACAATTTTAAAATATAAGAGCCATGTCTAAGTATATCTTGGTACAATTTAAATAATAAACGATGCTTAAATCATCTAAAACTTGAACTGTCCCAGAACATAATATATTATACTTTCAGAGCCCTATTTCTTTTGTAAGTGCTATCCATGATTTTTTAAAAATGTGTTTTCCAGGTTTTTCTGAGATTTCAATATATTTTCCTTGTATTTAAGAATCTATTTTTTCCTTTGCCATTCGGAAAATGTTTCCCAAGGATGCAGTGAAACTGTGTTGTTTTGTGTAACTTTGTAAATCATTCACATTTCTTATAGAGATGTGGATGCCAAGATCTTGAACACTTTTTCATGAGATTTGTCAACTTTATCCAAATTTACTTTACTCTTCCTGAGTTCTAAGACCTTGGGAAAGTGTTGTCAAGATCAGCATTAACCTCTCCTTTTGATAGAAAAGCAAAATAGTGGCTGCACTTAAAGGTCCAACTACCACATCTTCGGAACATTTTGTTTGCAGTCAGCTTGGATGGAAGGCTCAGGTGATGAAGCCCTTTGGATCAGTTGCTGTGTGCCTCTTTAATGGCGGATGCAGTGCTACTGCCTTTTTGTTCTGGCCTTTGACTGTTTCCTCAGAGCCTAAAGTAAGCTGGCCACAAAGGCATAAAGCTAAAACTCTTGGCCAGGAGGTACCTATTTAAGTCATATTAGTTTTATTGCTATCCTAATGGATTAGTAAAAAGACTAGGTGATCTATGAAAACCAGTTCAGTTGTTTGCTTCTATGTAGACAATGTTCTGAAGTGTTCTTTTTTACTTATTTTTTTTATATCATAGTTTAATATAATTAGTATTAATATCATGTATTCTCTTATCTTAGGGAGATATTAATAATAGAGATAGTTACCCTATAATAATATAATAACGTAATAATTGTTATTCTTGTTGGTTGTAAAATATACTCCTAAGAATCAGAAACTAAAAAAAAAAAAAAAGAATCAGAAACTGCTTAAAAATATAAGCCTGTTGAATTGCACTGAGCTCCTGTCACCTTGTGTTAATTCAATAGCAAATAAAATGCTCTTAATGTAGAACTCAAGTTTTAAGAAAGCAGACGTGTGACATTTTGAGTAGTGTTACTTACTTTGTATTCATAAAACATTATTTTCATTTTCTGCTTTCATCTGAATCTTACCTATAAAGACAGTTTCTGTGCATTGACCCAAAGAAACAAAAATAACACTAATACAAATATTACTTAGTCACAAGAATTCTTATTGAGCTTAAAGTCCTGTGTGCAAAAGCACCATTCGGTGCTTTAAAAATCTGGAAAAGGGTGATCATAGCAGTACAGTCTTCTACAAATCATCTTACCTGATCTCAAACACTTGGCCACTCACAGTGTAGCACAGTGTTAGAAAAGGTGACAGAGCCTCCAGATTTCAGTTAACTCTGAGGAATGTATAAGTCCCCCAGGCCAAGGTAATGCACTGTAAGTTTTCTGTATGTTTGTGAACCACATTCTTGGGGTCTCTGGATAGGTATGAGAGGTATGCAGGTTGAGGTATTTTACTGACTCCTCTATGCCACCAGGCTCACAGCGCTCAACTGATTTAAGCCAGATTCCTGTATGTTACAACTTGGGTGGCTTACTTGGTGAGGAGTGTAAACTAAATGGAATGTAGTAACACAGAGGATGTCCTGAAATGTGTTCAGATTTGATGGTATGAGAGATATGCATTTTGTGTGATTATTTTCAGTGGAACACTTGCTATTTTAAACATTCTTTCTTAGCCTTCTAAAAACAAATAGGATTGTTTGCTTGATTTGTTATCGTAGTCATTTCTCCAAGTCCAATGAATAACATTAAGAAAATTCTAATAATTACATTACTCTATGCTTTCACTTAATAGACCAATAAGATTCCTCTTAGCTCAGCAGCTGTTCATAAAGTGAGCTATATTGTTATGGTATTTCGCATTTGAGGTAAGTGCAGATTTTTTCATCCATACTTGAGAGGTTGTACAACACACTTAAGTGACCGTACCTCCATACCTTAAGAGGGATGTTGACAAGAATAGGTTGATATTTGGAAAAAAACAAACAAACCTTTGAGCTCATCAAATGAAAGAGCGGAGAGGAAATAATTCTTGCATAAGTGTTCTGTTAACCTGTCTCTGTTGGGCTCTGAGGGCAAGAGTGAGCCATTTCTTCTGGGTGAGTGTTAGGTGCCCAGTTTGTGTCAGCTGCTGCTGCTAATGTCTGTTATGCAGGGCCCCTGACCCCTTTCCACTTTCAGAACAAGAATAGAACTAATTGTAGCACGAGGATGCAAGGCATTCCAAAATATACTTACTAAAGCAGTAATCTCTTCCATATCCTGCAAAGCAACCAAGGACATTTTTTTTTTTTTGTCCCTTAGAATATTTTTGACATAGGATTTGAAACTCTAAACCTTGAATATGCTGGGAAAAAACATTAGCACAAATAATCCAATTTGTATGTAGTTCTCTTGTGCATTGGTTAAATGTGGTTTCAAATCCATTCGCTTATGACTTAAATAATTTTATTCCACTTGTTTATGACAAAGACAGAAAAGTTGCTTTGAAATAAGTATGAAGTTTTGCCAAGATGTCATCTTTACACCTCTATTATCGTTGATAAGCAGTCAGCAGCTTATTGATAAGAACATGTGGAGAAGCAGTAATGCAAGGGGACATTTAGACTATAAATACTGAGAGTTTTGTTTGAGTGAGGTCACTCCTCCCTAACCTAAAAACTCTCTGGACACCATTGGGACATTTGCTCCTATCTTGGCAAGATACTCCTCATAGACGGTGGTGACAAACCATACAGTGGTCCTGTGAAAGAGATCAGTCCCTCTACCAACAGTGGCATCTTTGTTCCCTAGCAACGTTCTCTAGCAACAAGGGACTTCTACTTCTGTGCTGGCAGCTGGAAATTAGAAGTTAGTTGGTCACCTGACTCTCCTGAGTACTCCTTGAATAAAAAGGTTGACCTCATATTAAATTTAGACTTTATTTTTCTTGTCTTTCCTTGCTTGGAACAATAGTGTGATTAGTTATTTGGAATTTGTTAATTATTTGGAATTTGTTATTTCTTTATTTGGCTTATTAAGAGACATGCTATTGGCTTGGAATATATAATATGGAAATTATTATAATTTCCCCTGCAAACCTGTGCTAAATAAATTGCTGGTTAAAACAGACTCAGTTTCTGATTATGATTTCTGCTGCTCCCCAAAACAAAAATAAAGCAAGTTCAAATCTTTTAATAATGAACTCCATGAAGCCATTCTTTTACCATATTGGAAAGATGCTGTTAACTTTTACTTATGAGAACCAATTTTTGGAGAGCATCTTTTGACAACGATATTTGCCGTAATGGCACTGGATCTGCATCCACATCCAACCCTAGGCCGAATCATAACTTGGCAAAGTTTGCATCTTTATTCTTTACTTTCTTTGTTTTTGAAATTTCTCTCCCGCTCAGAAGCCCTCATCCTCATTCCATTAAACTCCCAGTATTGGACAGTGTCCCTCCTTAATCACAGAAAAAATCTGATCTTCAGAAGGAATGTAAAACGCATACAAAGTTATAATTAACCAATAATAATGAGCAGAAATAGGAAACCTCCACCTTCAATGCCCCTGGACTGACTTCATCCAGCTATAGGGACATTTTCGTAATTTTACCTGCTGTACTTGGAGCCGAAAGACCTGAGTCCAAGCCTGACTTAGCCACTGTCTCAGCCCTCCATCTTTCTCAGCTTCAATTTATATCTGTTACTTGGGAGTCAGTAATGATTCTACTAGATGGTATGTATAGAAGTGTTTTGTAAAACATGAAGCACTTTGCAATTGGTCTTTTAAAAAATATTGCTTTAAAATCATGCAAAGAATTCTAAATGGGAAGTCAGGAATCCTAACCTTGAAGACCTTGGAAAAGTCTTCTCACCATGCCAGACTTGTTTTCATGTCATAGAAACCTGCAAGTTGAACCCGAATGTCTCTAAAGTCCTTTTCATCTCCAGTTATTTGACAATTCCATGAAGTGAAATTATTTGTAAAGAAAATGCGATGACACTTAGTACCAGGAACCCAGAAGGTGGCGTGAGTTTGAAGTAGGAGGTAAGTAAAGGAATAAAGGAGATTGTGATTATCGTGATTATGGAAATCAGGCTGAATCTAGAAGAGGGGTGCAGATGGAAGCTTGGGAGCAAGAGCAGGTGGGGTCTGTGGCAGGACCAATAGGAAGGGGTAGCATCAGTTTGGGCGGGTTCACAGGTTTATGTTGAAGGTTGCAGGGGTGTCTGGGAGTTGAGCGAACAGCTGAAAATGTCTAACGACTATTGTGGGGCAGTGTTCCAGGTGGGTAGCATCTAAGGCTGTAGGGATTTGTGGGGTCAGCACATACAAGGGTGAAAGTGGCAGGAACACTACTATTACTGCTGCAATAACCAGCTCGGCAACAACCAGTTGTATCCCCCTTTCCGTTCACCTGGCACTGAGAATGGTCAATTTATTTTATTTTATTTTTCCCAAGATATACTTTTATTTATTTTAACTAATTACTTATATTAATTGAAGAAATGATTCATTTTTTTTTTCCCGCCATCTACCTTCCCCTTCCCCCCATCCTCTGGTAACCACTAGTCCATTGTCCATGTCCATGAGTCTCCGTTTGTTTGTCCTGTTCATTTTGTTGCTTTTAGGTTTATATCTCACATACAAGTGATATCATGTGATTTTCAGCTTTTTCTATCTGGCTTATTTTGCTTAGTATGATTATTTCAGGGTCCATTCATGTTGCTACAAATGGCAGTATTTCATCTCTTCTTGTGGCTGAGTAATATTCCATTGTATATATGTGCCACAGCTTCTTTAGCCAATCATCTATCGTAGGACACTTCGGTTGCTTCCAAGTCCTGGCCACTGTGAATAATGCTGATATGAACATCGATGTGTAAATATCTTTTCAGATATGAGTTTTCAAGTCTTTGGGGGTAAATACCCAGTAGAGGGATTGCTGGATCATATGTTAGATCAATTCTTAGTTTTTTGAGGAACTTCCATACTGTTTTCCATAATGGCTGTACCAATTTACAGTCCCACCAGCAGGATATGAGGGTTCCTATTTCTCCACATCCCCTCCAACATTTGTTATTGCTTATCCTGTTGTTTATAGCTATTCTAACAGGTGTGAGATGGTATCTCCTTGTGGTTTTGATTTGCATTTCCCTAATTGCTAGCGATGTTGAGCATCTTTTCATATATTTGTTGGCCTCTCGGGAGAAGGGTCTGTTCAGGTCCTCTGCCCATTTTTTTGATTGGATTGTTTGTTTTTTGGTTGTTATTGAGTCCTATTAGTTCTTTATATATTTTGGATATTAGGCCCTTATTGGAGGCATTGCTTGCAAATACATTTTCCCAGAGAATGGTCAATTTAAAATGTAAATCACTAGACCTCTCTCCCCTGAATAAAATCTTTCATTGTATTGAGATAAAAATGCAAATTCTTTATCTTGGGCTTTCAGGTACCTGAAGGAATTGGCACATGCTTATATCTCTAATATCCCCCTCCCCTCCCTTTCCCTACCTCCATCCCACTCTGTTTCTTTCTGAATTCCAGCTGCACTGGGCACTTGGTGACTTGAAGTCACCAAGATTTTCCTGCGTCAGGGCCTTAGCACATGCTGTTTCCCCACCATTTGTCATAGGGTTAGCTTTGATTCTTTGGGAGCTTAGCTTAAGTATTTCTTTGCCCCCTGTTTAAGCCCTTTATTTGTTTCTATAACAACAAGCACTACAGTCTGTAATTATTATGCCTTAGCATGGTATCCAAATAAAGAATAATTTGCCTAAGGATCAAATGAAGAAAGAGTACATTCTTTTTTCCTCCTTTTTACTTTTCTTCTTCTCTATTTTCTCTAGTTTTTAAAATCTTTCTCTCAGTTTTTCAAAGTCAAATATCCTATATAATTATCTTTGATCATAAAAATAATACATATATCCATGTCAAAAAATTAAGTAATACTTAAGTATGTAAGCAAAAAAATGAAAATCACTGAAATTCCATCAGTCAGAGAAAACCAGAGCTAACATTTTATCGTATATGTTTAAATTCTTGTTTTTAATTTTAAAAAGCAACGAGGTCAATTCCGCCCCCTCCCCCCCAAATTTAACAAAGCCAAATTGTTTTTCCTTAAAAGACTTTCAATTCCTTGAGTCTTCATCCTCCCCAGAAACTTTTTCCTCACATTGTTATTGGTGCCATTCTCTGCCTAGGAGTTAGACTGATCCTGCCCTTTTCAGGCATAATTTGGCATTTATCTTGTTTAAAAAAGTAACTGTTATTCTAGTCATTCACCGCCAGCATTGCAGACTGGGCATTTAGATGCCTTTGATTGTGTATTTGGAGATGCTAACAGCTGCATGTGCTATTTCCAATACTCTTTAAGACCCGCCCAGGATGTGACCATGGGGAATGCTTGCCATTTTTTTGGAGGGGGTAGGGTAGATGTAAAATTGATGAGTGATATACTGAGGTGAAAACTAGGTGAAAAGTTCTTCAACAGATCGTAGGCTTGCTATTTGATATCTATAGAAGACCTGCATTCCTTCGAGCAGCTCTCAGGACGGAATCTCCTGCATCTGCCAGCACCTGAGGCAGCCTCAGCTAGCCAGTCCTTTGGAGACACAAGTAAAGTCAGTATATTTCCTAAACGAACAAACAAAATCCACTTTCTCCTGCCATCTATATATGGCAACAGTGTTATATGCACTATGTATATGTATAATATACAGCAAATGCTGTTCTTCAGTCTGTCGCTGGAAAGGTTCTTGTCTTACTCCATAAGAAAGAATTCAAGGGCAACACAAATGGCTGGAGAGCATGGGGGTCCACTGACCAGAGTCGTGTCCTATTCTGCAAGAAAGAATTCAAGGGTAAGATGAACAGCAAGCAGGGAAGCACGAAATTTATTAAAGCAGAAATACACACTCATGGCGAGGATTTTGAGCTCACTTTAGAGAGAGAGAGCGTGAGCACAAGATGGCTGGGTTATGAACTTTTTGTTTTTCCTGGAGGCAGAGCCTAGGAAAACATGGGTGCTGATGTAGCCTTGTTGTTTTCTCCCAGTAGGCAAGGGAGCTCTGTTCCCACTTTTTCTCCCTACTATGGTGTTTCTGGAATTGTATGTCAGGTGCATGATGGGAGCTGCAGTATTTGCAATGTGGATGAGATTATAATGATATTCTGATTAGCCAAAGGTCATGTCTTAGCCAAAGATAGTGTCTAGGCTGGAAAAGACCAGTTTTTACTTCTTCCCTTTTCTGGGGCTAAAACAGGGAAGGGTCTAAGGAAAGCAAAAATTGCAGAGCCATATCCTGGAGGGCTTTCCCTGCACTGTCTGACTTGCCTCAAATCTGTATGTAAATTACCCACCAACAAACTTAACCAAGTGAAAACCTACAATTTTTTTCTTAAAAAATTGGATCAATTAGGGGGCCAGGGCAAGTACTTCCCTTCTTTGAAGCACTGAAATATACAGCTGAATTGTTTCTTGTTATTTATAGTCACCTCAAACTCAATCAATAAACCATTCATTGCCACTATTTTAGGATCTGATTAGGCTGAGAAACCCTTGTTATATTTTAGTAGGGCTAATTTAATAGATTTTCTCAAAATATTTTGCAACTGTGGGGGCCTAAAAAATTAATACTTTTCCTCTTGCCTTCTAAATTCTTTTAGCTGGGCTAGTAATCAAATTAACAAGTACAGATTAACAGGAGAAAAATCAAAATTTTAATACATGAACATGGGGAATTCACACAGAATGATGTGATAATTTCAAAGACATTGGGTATGTAAGACATGTTTTGGAAGGTATTAGATTTCAGAAATGAGAATGGGCAATTTACAAATAGTTGAGGAAGAGGGTAATGTGGTGGGAAAATCCTTACTAGGAAACTCGGAAAGGATGGGGAGCAAGGGGTATCCCCTGACAGGCTTAGTCTTCTTGACCAATGGTGGTGTGAAAATTCTTAAGGTGAATAAACCAAGGCTCTCTTCCTAAAGTAGGTTTTTCTATCCAAATCTTGAGCAGGAAAGTCAGGGAGGCTTAAAGTTTCTTTCTGAATCTTGTTTCTTAATAAACACCTTAGAATCAATAACCCAAAAAGGCAGCTTTGAGATGGCAAAATTTTGATCCCTTCACAACCCAAAGCCTAGCTGAAGTTTAAATCTTTATTTCTATTCTTTTCACATAATGATATTCAATTATTTGACATTCTAGGAATTTTTTTTTGTTTGGAAACGGAGTTTAAAATTAGGATTGTTTTCTTGGGCTACAATTACTTAAAAAATCCTCACTGCTAGATTTTGACTCTTTTGGTGTGAGAAGGGGCAGGCAGTTGGCATGTTATCATTTGCATAATTCCTTGATGTAAGAATATATTTTAATATACTGTCAGTGTCCTACTTGCTCCCTTTAAGACTTAATGATTTCATTGGCTTCAGACTTCCTGTGATACACTTGTGAGCATCTGGAAATGCTGGGGAATTAACGTTACCTGCAGAAACCCTCAGTCAGTCGCTGGTGGGAGTTAGGGTGTGATGTAATTACTTCAGCTCTCTCATCCCTTGGGTGGAATGATTGTAAGGTGGAGTTAAGTTCTAGTCGTGGCATAACAACCCAGCCTTTATTAGCTGTCCGCCCTTTGCTGTTGCTCCCATACCAGCAATGGCCAAACCTCCCTAATAAACTGTTTGCAATCAAATCTGTGTCTTAAATCAAATCAAATTCAATTGGGGAATACCTAATCGAAAACAAAACTCTTGCGTTCAAGCTATATTTTAATTTATTAGCCTCAGTAGATTTTTTAAAAAATCTTGATTTAATCCACTTAACAGATATAGTAGTCTTCCCCTCATTTACACGGGATGTTCCAAGACCCTCAGTGGATGCCTGAAACTGCAGATAGTACCAAACCTATATGTACTATGTTTTTCTTATACATACATACTTATGATAAAGTTCAGTTTATAAATCAAGCCCAGTAAAAGATTAATAACAACAAGAATAAAATAGAAAAATTTAACAATACACTGTAATACAAGTTATATGAATGTGGTCTCTCTTTCTCAAAATATCTTATTGTTCTGTACTCACCCTTGTGATGTGAGGTGATAAAATGCCTATGTGATGAGATGAAATGAGGTGAATGACAGACATTGTGATGTAACCTTAGGCTACTATTGATCTACTGATACCTCAGAAGGAGGATCATCTGCTTTGAGTGATTGTGGATCATGGAGCAATGATGATGTCATTGGTTAGATGTCAGAAGCAACCAATGTTGATGTTTGGGGAAATTAAATATTTTCAGACTGCATTTGACCTCTGATAACTGAAACAGAAAAGTAAAACTAGATAAAGGAGGACTAGTGTACTTTATACAGTCATACATACCTCTTTTTATTGTGCTTCACAGATGTTGCGTTTTTTTGTAGATTAAAGGCAAAACTCTCCAGCAAAAAAGATTATGACTTTATCATGATACTCTCTTTATTGTGGTGGTCTGAAACTGAACGTGCAATAGCTTGGAGGCATGCCTCTATATTTTCTTTATCTAGTAGTACATGTTAATTGTCTACTAAATAATGTATTTTTTTTAAAGGGAAAACTTTTGTATATCTAAAACATGATTGAGTCAATGAACATACAGTGAAAGCATCAGGAAAATATGTACCTAGGTTAAACATGATCATATTTTAAGAATTTCTAGTCTTGATAATGATACTTAAAGACAGCAACGTATGTACTGAGTGCTAATTTTTAGTGACTAACTTATCATTGTACTTTTTATTGTTGTTTTTCATGCCATCTTCTATATTATAGGATAGCAAGGGACTTAAAAAGAATTTGTAATTTTCATGAAGATGAGTTCTGAGGTCAGATATAGCCATGTACCACTTAACAGGGATGTGTTCTGAGAAATGCGTTGTTTTCACTAAAGTTGTAAAAATTATTTTTCTTTTTTCAACAATAAATTAACCTTAGCTTACTATAAATTTACAGTTTTTAATTAAAAAAAATTTTTTTATTCTCACAACACTTTAGCTTAAAATACCAACACATTGTACAGTTGTACAAAAATATTTTTTATATCCTTATTCTATAAGCTTTTTTCTATTTTAAAATTGATATTATTTTTTTATTTTTTACCTTTTGATCTTTTTTGTTAAAAACTAAGACACATGTTAACTTAGGCCTAGATAGGATCAGGATCATCACTAGCACTGTCTTCTCCCTCACATCTTGTCCCACTCGCAAGTCTTCAGGGATGGTAACACACATGAAGCTGTCATCAACAATGATAGCAATGCCTTCTTCTGGAATCCTCCTAAAGGACCTGCCTGGGGCTCTTCTTGGGAAGCTGTGACTCTTCAGAAATATGTCCATAGTGGTTTGCTTGGTTTGTATCTTTTTTTTGGTCACAGATTTTCCTATAAGCAGATAGCACTAGGATGTTATGATGGCGACAATGTGACTAGGCAATAGGAATGTTTCTTTTCCATTATAATCTTATGGCGCTATCATTGTATATTCAGTCTGCCATTGACCTAAAGATCATTATGTGGCACATTGCTATGTTATTTAATACACATTAATATAAGAGCACTCCATTATGCATTGCCTCTTAAGTGTCTAGGATACCAGTGAATGCAAAATAAAAGATTTTGTAGAACTAGAGATTACACACGCCAAAGTCGTCCCTGCCTTGAAAGACATGGGGTGAATGTGACTTTCCTAGGTTCTTTGGGGACAGTTAATTGCTTAAGTTTGCAGCTGTAGTCTGGCCTCCTAAATGTGTCGGTTATCCTAAGAATGTACTGCTTTGGCCATGTGGACGATGGGGTCAGTAGTCATGACAGAACCAAAATCATTGTCATTAACTGGAAGCACAACTCTGTGTTGGGCCAGTACTGTGTCCTATAATGCAGGGAGAGAGGCTGTAGAACATGGTTACTTATTGTGTCACTTACTGTCATCAGATAAAATGAAGATCATTCCTACCCTTCAGGGTATTTGTAAAGATTAAATTGATAAAAACAATTTGAGCACAGTGCCCGATAGACAGTAAGCTCTTGGTAAATGGTAGTGGTTTGTCCAAATCAGTACACTTCCAAAAAAGGAAAGTGCTAAAATCATACATATCATTATATAATTTACACATTACCTAATTTAAAAATCATGTATTTATTGAAAAATTAGTTTTATTATATGGACAGGTCTAAGGAATAGTTGTATTTTAACATTTCTGAAAATGAAATAAAAAAAATCCATGTACCTTAAATAAAATAAAAAAACTTTATGTTATCTTACTTGAACATTAAAAATAAGTAAATTATTTTTGTTATTCACATACTCAACTTATTAGTCGTATCTGGCTCTAATGCCAAATCACTGGCATTTTTCTGAAAAATGCCTTTTTTCTCTAATACTTACATTATTTTAAATTTTTCTTAATAGTTTCAATTGTTTTTTGAAGTTACACTTAATGATAATAAAAGTTGAAATTGACACCTTCAATCTATTCTTCTCTGTAAGCCATAATATTTTTACTTGAGAATCATGATCTATCTACAAGAACTGAGTTATCAGCTGAAAACTGATAAATGAAGAATATGCTCAATTGTAATATTTTTGTGTTAAAACGTGTAAGTAATCAGCTAAAATAAAACCCTCGATACTATTTTTTTCTAGCTTCCATTCAGAGTACTTTTCCTTGACAAACATTTATAGAAACACAATATTTATCAAATAAATGATCTCTAGATATGATTCTTTTGATGTTTCCCCAAACTGGGATGCTACAAAATCATAGGCCCTTCTACTTCTGTTCCATTTCAGCAGGCATTATAATAGTTTTTCCCTACAGTAGATATATTCCAGAGAGCAATTATGAAATTTCAGTATTGTCTTGACCATAATTTGAGTATCTATCTTTTAATTTATTCACTTCTTTCTTCGCTATAGTTGAGATGTTTTAATGTCTTCTTTATTGCAAGATAAATAATTGTAATTCTCCAAAAGCTTCAAACACTGAAGATTTCTGGTGCTCCTTGAATTCTTTGGTTAAATTTCTAACTGATATTTCACAAACATACTTCAAATCTAGAGGACTTGTTTATGAAAAAGTTTGATACTATTGATAGGACATAGATTCATTTTACTAATAATAGTAGCAATTAATAATGGGCAGTAAAGAGAGAAGCCCAGGGTCAGCATGTTGAAGTTTTTTTTTTTTTTTTTTTTAATTCAACATCAGCTTCATCATTAAAATTTTGTAGTTTGCTTACTTGGCATATTCAAAATTTATAAATTTTGACGAATATAGCTTCTATTTCAATTGGTATAATAATGCAACTTTGGGTGAAATGATGACTTTTATACTGTAACCACATCCAATCACATTTCTGCTTCATATCTTAATTTAAAATTAGAAATCTCAAATTAGTAAAATATTGTTTTCACCATGGACACAATGTTCCACCAAAATTATATTATCACTGCAAAAAGAAATGCTTTTATATTTAGCGTTGAACTTTTAAACTAAATTTACAAGGAGAGTCACACTAATGTCAGATGTTTCATCTTCAACAGACTAAATTTCCAAAAGCATTACTTTGATTTCATGAATTAGATAAAAAGTCAAACCAGTTTTAGAATTAATTGATATTTCTAGGTGAAGCCTTGGTAACACTGATATAAAATTAGAAACACTGAACTGTTTATAAAGATTCTTCTGTTTTCTTTGCCAGACACATAACTTTCAATTCACTTTTTGTACATGAACACAGACATTTGCAATAACTGGACAATCACTGGATCTAAATGTTACATAAGCACAGCTACAGCTGCATGTGATAAATCATAAACAAGTACAGGGTTCTCAAAATAGCTACTAATTTTTGATGTGTATTATGTCTTTTCAGCAGATTTGCATTTTGGGGTTTTCACTCAGTTATTGGTGTATCCCTTTGTCCCTCATGGGTGTGGGAGTGGCAAATGTTGATTTTGTGTGATTTCACAGTCATCATTAACTTGAGAAAAAAATTAATCACTTAATGTTTTACTAAATGTTTTAGTAAATGTAAACTTCCATATTTGAGTTCACTGCACTTGAAAATGCTTGTAAAATAAAAAAGCATTGCCAAATAATGTCATCAGTAATTGTAGAGATACATCATATAAGCAATGATCAAATCATTGTGTTAAGAGTGTTCAGATTGGTCTCTGTATGCTGTAAGGAAGCACTCTTGGTCTTTTCCCAGCAGATAGGTAGAATACCCTAACCCATAATTTCCCACCTTTCCCACAGACTCTACCAGCTGTGCCTTCACGTTCCATAAACCTGTAGGCCTGAGCATGGTCATGGCAAGCCTAGCTGGTAAATCCAAGGGCATAGGGCATCAGAGTGCTCTCTCACATCACTACAGAGAATGGAGGGCTTAGCTGTCTTTGGCAGCTCTTGTTTGAATGCATTTTCTTTTGTAAGCAAATGCCCTGCTGTCTTGAAAAGAAAGTGGTAGTTCTATTGTGTTTGGAAAGGATTGGGGAAAATAGAGATGAGTCATTGCTGGTCATCTTTATTTGGGTGACATCTCTGCTGCTTGTTTTAGCTCAGGCTGCTATAACACAATACCATAGACTGGGTGGCTTAAACAACAGATATTTCTCACAGTTCTGGAATCTGGAATTTCAAGATCAAGATTCGGTGTCTGGTGAATACTGCTTCATGGTTTGCAGATGGCCGTCTTCTTGTTATGTCCTCATGTGCCCTTTCCTCAATTGTGCAGGGAGTGGGGTGTGAGGGTGGTGGTGGTCTGGTTTCTTGCTCTTCTTATTAGGCCACTAATTGCATTGTGAGTGTTGTACTCATGACCTCATCTACACTAATTACCTCCTCAAAGCCCCAGCTCCAAATACCACCACATTGGGAATTAGGGCTTCAATATATGACTTTTGTGGCGGGGGACACAAACATTCAGTCCATAGCACTGCTTATGTGTGTGCTTCACATAGTACTGGACAAGACTATGGAGGAAGCTTAGAAATACAAAGTGGAGGGCTGCTCAACCAGTCTCAGTTTCTTTTAAAGTGACTATTAACATTAATTCTCCATTGAAGTGAAGATATCAAGGCAAATGTTAAACCAAAGGATGGCAGGACAGGAGGCCTAAACCATGACTGTCCAGGGCAAAAAGGGACCCTAGCTAGCCTTTATCAGGAAGGATGGCACCTTATCGTAAGAGAAGTTTTAACATGGAAACACTAGAGGGCGCCTTAGACTGTAATTAAGAATTCTGCTTTGATTTATACAAGGTAGCACATACTATACTAAATTGATGTTATAAATTTCAATAGTGAATAGTTTATAAAGCTTTAACATAATCAGAAAATAGAAAATGCTTTATTTACTTAGATCAATTAATATCGGGTGATTTTGATATTCTAAAAACATGAAAAAAATTCAATACAAATGTTTTGTTGTGCTAAAGTGTTTTGTTGTGTTTTACTTCACAGTTTTTAAAAAAATCTTCAGGAGTGCCCTAAGTTTAAAGGTTGGGTAGCAATTTCCCTCACTAATTGAGATTTTATTTTTTCTTGGGGAGTTGTGGGAGGAGGAGAGAGTGCTATACAGTCAATTAAAACAACTATAGCATTATCCTTTTATTGAGATGACTTAATGATATTGTTTACATACATATGGCACCCACTGTTCTTATAAGTGTTGACAAGTTCTGCAGTCTTTAGGGAAACAATATGAACCTTGGAAGAAAATGTCCGACCTGACACCTGGTCTACAGCCCATTGTTCTGTTCCGACGTCTGTGACTTTGGACAAATCTTTTATTTTTTCTGGGTCTGTTTCTTAGTAAAGTGATAGGATTGACTGCTAAGTGTTTTTTAAGTCTGAAATTCTCTAATCCTGACTTTTACACTTAACTTTGATTAGTCATAAATATCTATTTGCATGTAGATGTCATGTCTAGAATTTATCTTCAACTCACATCATAAAGTCTGCCGCACTGTGAAAACTGCATTCAGGAGAAAGTGGGGAGGTAGGTGGTTCCCAGTTTTGGGGTACCATCAAGTTTTTTACATTGGCTCATTTTTTACACTAGAAACATAGCTTTTGTCAGCTGCTAGAAGATACTCATACAAGCACAGTTGCCCAACCTCAAACTTCCCTTAAAGCAAAAATGATAGTGAAATGTTTAGATTTCAATGATTTTCCTGCTAGGATTCAGACTAGATAAAAAGTGAGAGGCCAAAAATCACTTTAATTTTAAATCAAGTCTAATTAGTCTGTTTCTGATGTTATGAAAACAAATGAGATACACATTTGCCAGATAGATATAAACCCCATCTGCCCTCATATAATTGAGGCCAGACTGTTTAGTGATCTGGTGTTTGATTAAATATTGTTGCTACACAGTGTTTTAACTCTTGAGAAATGCTTTGACATTCTTAACTGAGTTCTGCTTTTAAAACAAACATATTGTCGAATAGTGTAATCTTTACAAGGAAAAATAAAATGTTAACAACATTCATCTCTGTTGGAAGGATAATAATTTGGTTAGTGGAATTGTACAGCTCTTGTCTTATATACACATAAAAAAGTGGTTCTTAGCACATTTGTAAATTTGTAAAAATTTCAGTAATCTTTTGCATGTCTTTGTGTATGTGTCTGTGTGTGCATCTGCTTGTATGTGTCTGTGTCTTTTATCTGTAGGTGTATCTCTGTGTGCTCATGCTTCAAGTATACAGTCACTACAATTAGTAACTCTTGGATGATAACTTGTTTTAGATCTTGTGAGTTTCTCTACATTTCATAATTCCTCATCTGCGATGAGGAAATCAAAATGTAAAAGATCCCAAAGGGAACTTCCCTCTTTTCATAATTTCTTCATGACTCATAATGTCTGAACCGAGTCTTGGGAGCAACAGACAAAGAAGGCGAGGAAAGGACACAGAAGCTAACCCAAAGATCAGGGTAAGGCAGGGACCCTTACAGGGCTCACTCCAGGGAATGTGAGAAGGTGAGTGAACAGCCAGTCAAGTCTGCAAGGAGACCCCAAGTGGAAGCCTAAAGAGGTCAGTGTCAGGAAGATTCAACCCATCAATTCACCAACTCCATATTGTGCCTAGTTTGTGCCAGGTGCTACAATGGGTGAAATGAATGTGGAAGTTTTTTCCCTTGAGCATTTTAAGGACTAGCAGGTAAAACAGACATAGAAATAAACCATGATAAAATCGTAAATGCCAAGAGGAGTGCCATGGGAGCCCCAGGAGTTCAGGCTGTGGGCAGGCAGGAGATGACCTGACTGAGGACAAAATGCCTAATGTCTCTCAAAGAAAGACAAGGGTTCCCCAGGTGGACAGCCATCTTTCCTAGGTGTGAATGAAGGGAACATGAACCCCCATCCTGGTGCTGTGTGGATGAGGGGCAGGGGTACATTTTGGGAAATGGCAGAAGTACCTGTAAGAGAGAGCTCGGTTCTTTTAATGATACATAAAGTCTCTGATGAACAGGCTGGCTTGAGTTCAAGATGATGCTTTCTCAATCTATTTTGCTGTTCTTTAGAGTATCTTCATTTGTTTAAAAAGTGCAACCGTTTCCTCAGGCATTTAGCCAAAAAATTAATTTTATTACTCTTCATTAAAAGCATGTCAGAAATAACTCTGGGGGAAGAGAGAGATAAAATGGATATCAATATTTACATAATCATTTTTAATGAGATCCTTTTCAAGATTATCAGTCAAGACTCTCTTAATTGCAAATGACTGAACCTCCACTTAAACTAGTGTATGCAAAAAAAGAGAATTTGTGGGCTCATAATTGGGAAATCTAAGAGGGTGGGGACAGGAATAGCTGGACCAGAGTTTCAGATGTTGTTACAGAACTCCTCTACACCCTCCATCTCTGTTTGCCTCTCCTTATAATTTTGGTTCCTATAGTTTTAAAATAGTATTTTTTCTTGAGAAACCTAATGAGGTGGAGAACTTGGGTTGGATTAGCATTTGCCAGGTGGCTTGCTGGTCTTTTGGCCACCATGGTACAAACAGTGAAAAACTGTAGATAAAATTACAAAATAAAGTTCTCTTGTACCCCATTCCTCAACTTTTGTGGAACAAGAGTGTCAAACATTGAGAATTAAAAATGTCACACATTAGCAATGAGCAATGATTGAAGGTGATAAACTGATTCAGGTAACAATAAGAACAACACTTTACTTTGAGTACTCAATATGTGCTAGGTATCTTTCCTAAACCTTTTATGCGCAACACATTTCATATTCATCAAAATACGATGAGATAGGCACGACTGTTATCTCTGCGGATGAGGTAACTGAGGCACTGGGATTTGAGGAGATTGCCCAGGGTCACACACTACTAGTCCATAAAAGTTTATTTTCAGCCATATGCTCTTAACCATGTGCTGTACAGCACAGTTTCATGGTGTAATAATTAGTGAATAAGATCTGCAAATGAATAACTATTGTGTTACACAGATACTAAGCACATAGTAAAGAAGGGAAGAGGGAAAACTCCATACTCTTCTTTAGCCCAATCATTTGATGACTTCACCCAGCTCCCAAGGGTTCATTTCAGTGGAGCCCACTCAGGGTGGGGAAAGGATTTCCCTGGGCCATGTCAAGGCTTACCAGAAAATAGTGAATATGGATTCAAGGTCACCCACTATAAACCCTTGGGAGTTGGGTTCAGGGATGGCATAGAGGAGCACAGGGAACAAGAATGGAGTCTACTTCCTGAGACAATAGGTAAAATGCAGTGAGGAGACCTTGTTTGGACTCTCCCCTCAGTTCTGTTCTGTAACACCAAATGAGGAGACATTCGAGTTTTTCTGTCTGTTTGCTCTGGGAGCCAGACCAGCTTGGGTAGATAATGGTGTCCACTCCTAGTGGAACCAGAGAAGGGGGACAGACACTGAAGTGCCAGGACTAGAACTGGTTTCAGTAGGGGATGGGGGAGGTATGTGTGAGATTGTCTCCCTCTGCTAAATTTTTTTCTTTTTTCTTTTGTTGTAATTTTAAAAATTGTGGTTAAATATGCATAACATAAAACTAACCATTTTATTTTATTTTTTCCCCTCTTTAATTCCCTCCCCCTACTTCCACCCCCGACCTATGGTGTTGCCGTTTCCCCTTAAGAACTGGATCTCTGAAGGCTGGGCATCTCTTCCCACAAGCTTGCGGCATGCACCCGGGGCCTGGCACACCCAGGCCCTCGCGCACCCGGGGGGCCTGGAGCACCAGGGGTATGGTCTGTGGCTCCTCCACCTAGGGCGTGAACCCAGGACCTTCTGCGCAGACGTGCTAACCACTACACTATGGAGCCACCCCTAAAACTAACCATTTAAAGGGGAAATTTAGTAGCATTAGTACCTTCACAGTGTTGTACAATATATATCACTGCTATCTGCAGGGATACCCTGTTTTATTGCATTTCACTTTATTGTACTTCACAGATATTGCGTTTTTACAAACAGAAGGCAGGACTCCACCAGTAAAAAGATTACGAGTCGCTTCGTTGCGGTAGTCTGAAACTGAGTCTGCAGTGTCTCCAAGGTACGCGTGTTTTCTTTTTCATCATTCCAAAGAGAACACTTGCTATTCCACCTCCCCCACCCCAGCCCCTGGTAACCTCGCTCCTCCTTTCTGTCTCAGTGAATTTGTGTATTCTACTTATCTCATGTAAATGGGATCATTCGATTTGTCCTTTTATAACTGGCTTCTTTCATTTAATATAATGTGCCCAAGGTTCATCCATGTCAGAGGATGTGCTAGAATTTAATTTCTTTGTTAGAATTATGAGACTGGAGAGGAGATGGTATGAGGCGATCTGGGCTTGCTCTCCGTGGATGACAGTGAGAGAAAGCAGAGCAGAGGTGCAGTCCTCCTGCCCTTCAGGAAGTTCCAAGTTGTGATTTGGCTGCTGCTTTGCCATTTACCAAGGCTAGCAACTGGTGTGATTGATGGGGCAACAGAAAAACAAACTTCTTATCCCTGACCTATTCCCAGATTCCTTCTCCATACTGCCTAAAATACAGAGACTAGACAGTGGCCCCCAACTTCTTTGGTACCAGGGACCGGTGCTCTTTTGAGAATCTAATGCCTGATGATCTGAGGTGAAGCTGAGGTGGTGATGCTAGCACTGGGGAGTGGCTGCAAATACAAATGAAGCTTCACTCCCTTGCCCGCCACTCACTTTCTGCTGTGCAGCCCAGTTCCTAATAGGCCACGGACTGATACTGGTCTGTGGCTTAAAGGTTGGGGCCCTTGCACTAGCAGATTGACTTGCTTTAACAGAGAGAGAGTAGGGAGTTGAGGTGGGAAGAAGGCCTGTCAATTATTCACACTTTAATGTGAATTAATTTCATCAGATCATTTTCCAGCACTCGCAGCTGACCTAAACAAATAAGAATTATGATGTTGGAGTGAAGGATAGAGTAAAGCTGAAGTTTTGGATCATATGTATGGTTGCTTATTCAGACACCATCTAAGCCCCAGGCACCTGGGGAGAAGGAGGGAGAGAAGAACCTAGAATTTAGAATTGAGAGAAGAAGGGCAGAGGAGCTAGACTTGCTCTTGCCAATCTTAACTGGGACCAGATGGTACACCTCCCTGGCCCACCCAGGAGCTGCCATTCAAAGTACCTAAGGGCCCTAGCCCACCTGCAGTCTTGAAGAGGAATGGGGAGAGCCAGACTTTGCAGCCTCCCTCCCTCCGTCCTTTGTAGGTTCTCTGGCAGTGGAGACATGAAGAAGTTTCCAAGGCTCGCTCTGGGTCAAGTAGTACAAAGAAGTTCTTTGTAGAGACAGTTTATGTTCTATTCAGCTGTACTCACATGTTCTCTTCCAGCTCTAAGATCCTGTGTCTATGAATCTAAAGGATTCTGTGAAGGTTTACATACTTCGACACTCTCATAGGAGGATGGGCCTTCTTTCACCTCAGTGTATTTCTTTCTTAGCATAACATTGAATGGATTTGGTGAAAAGGTAGCAGCTTTGACTGAAGAATGTGCAGAGTCAGGAGACAGGAAGGAGGTTACTAGGTCTGTGTCGTTGACCTAATTCTGTATTATGTTTTCATTGACTGAGTTGATTATTTTTAATCTCATTTCCTGGTAAGTGAATTACCTTTACTACTTTCAATTTTTCCACTTCCTAGTTCCTTACGACATTTTATACGCACTTGAAAATTCCCTGCTTAAGCTTTTTCTCATTCTTTTAAGCTAGTAGGAACAATATTATTTGAACAGCAGCATTGTTGCTATTATTATAAACACCCTGGTCTTACACATAATTTGTATAAAGAATAAGTTAATATTTATTGTCAAGTCTTTAAAGGAGCTGTGTTTGTTGTGTTGCATTTTAATATTTAATGTACCATCTTAATCTTTTCATTTTAATTACCTTCCTTGAGTGAGTAAATATGCGTAACTAAATCTGGCTTTCTTTCACTATCTCTAAAATCTTTTTCCTTGTTAAACAAGTCAGTGTTGTTCCCTAAGTTATATTCCTCCTATACTGCGGTTGCTGGCATTGCTTTTTGTGTTTCGATTTCAATGCAAACACTTAAACAAATCACTTTTAAAAATACATATTCTCGTTGTATTTTGAAACTGATACTCATTTTATCTTGATGTTAGGTTAAACATAGGAGAGATGTTCTAAGTTAATGTTCAAACTCACACGCAGCAGTATTAAGTTATTTCAAGTTCCTTCATGAGTCATTTCAAAAAGCTGTAGTGTTTCTCTTCCTTTTGCTGCTCAGAAAATGGGGTCCTTTGGAACAGGGAATCCCCAACTGAAAAAGCTCCACTGTGGCTTAACATCCTGCAAACTATTCTTCCACTTCTCCATATAAGTCCAATATTTAATTTATGATTTGGTTAATGCTAAATGAAGGGGCTCTGGCTTAAGCAGTTGTGAGAGGGAAACTGTTAGCTTTAGTTCTATAGCATGGCAAAGGGAGAACATAACTATGTTAACTTGGAGATTTTTAATAAATAGAGAAACGAGGGATTGTTTATGATTTACAAAAGAAGAAATTTGGAATGGTGATTAAGACTAGAACCACTGGTATTAGATAAATCTGGCTCAGCCATTGACTTTGATCTAACTACGGGGTTTCCATCTGTAAAGATACTAATATATAATGTTTAGGGGATGTTGTGAAACTAATGTACCTATTTTGATATCTAGTACAAGGAAAGTTCTCAGTAAATGGATCATTTATTCATAACTTTATTCATAAATATTTTGTCATGTGTGTACCAAGAGAATTATATTATAAATTTCTTTGTGGCTGTTTAGTTGAAATAGAATGATGGCTATTGTCTTCAGTGTTAAAGGTACTCATGGATAAGGCAAATTGACATTCATGAGTATTGATGTATCTGAAGGCAATTTTCCTGCCTCTTGCCTGGTGAACTCCTATTTATTCCTCTTTTAAACCCAACTCTTTATCACCTTCCCTAATCTTTCAGATGGCTCTTTCCTTTGTGTTTCCTTTGTACCAGGGTCACTCTTCTGTTTTTTTTTTATTTATCTTAGGGTTCCTGCAGTCTCCCCTTTTGGACCATGAACATTTTGAAAGGGAATGAATTGTTTTATTCGTACTTACTTCCCCCCCCTCCCAGGCTCCCACCCTACTATTGTTTAGTACAGGACCTGGCATAGAGGCAACCTACTTGGATTGAAATAGATTGCATTTAATTAAATCAAATACCTGTATAGAAGACAGGGCCATACAAAATATTTGGGGCTCACAAGACTGCTGGCTAAGTCCATAAGGTGTCTCATTTTACAGTCTTGTTTTTGATTCCAGGACCCCAATCTTGACTTAGCACCAGAATGCACATCATATTTAATGCCACTCAGGACTGCAGTTGTCATTGCAGACAAACAGTGTGGTGTGATACAGCTGCCAGCAATTGTCAGGTTTCTTCAGGCTGTACAAATGGATTGTCTGTTCTTTGGGATATGGTTCAGTCTACTGGAATGAAGATGGCCAATGTGACAGTAGGCACTAAGGGCTCAGATACAAGCTCAGAAATTGTGTTCAGATTTGATAGTTTTCCTGGTCAGAATGAATGGATTTAATATTTGTTTTGGACCTGTCAATGGGGGTATCTTTTTATTTGTGGCATCTCTTGAGGCCCAGGTTTACTTTTGTGTCCTTCAGTATCCTTTTTAAGAAAATGGAAATAATTATTCCATGTATGGTGGCAATTAAAAATAACACTGATCGTTATATCTTTAAATATGAAAAATATCCATGAGCCATTTTTATGTACAAAATTTTTATGTAATTGCTACTTCTGTTACATAGATTGCAGTTTTACTATAGATTCCTTTATGGAACTTTGATATTCTTGAGAGGACAGTGAAGTTTAAGTACATATTCTTCTACCTGTTGTAATTTTTTACTCTCTGTTTGGCAGGTCTATTTTTCTTATTTTATTCAAGAATTGGCTTGAAACACTTTTTTTTCTGGCCATGACCCCCAAAAGGTGAGGTAGTAGGAGCGTCCTGCCATATGCGAATGCAGTGGAGGGTGCGTTGTCTGTATAAAATAATAAAACCAATAAAAAGTTCATCTGCTTTTTAATATCACCATGTGATGACAATTCAAAACAAATGTCAGTGATAAAATACTCTTCCCTGAAAAAACTCTCTTGTTGACCTAAGTTCTATGTTCTGCTGTGGTTACCCATTGAATTTTAATAATGTATATGTGAGCTATAAATTGGTACATTTATATGACTTATTCTTTAATAAACATTGTTTCTATGTAGAAGTTAATTTGGAGAACTCCTACTTAAACACTGAGCGACATCTATTCACTTAAAATTTTTTACTAGGGTAACATTGGTTAATAATGCTTAAAAAAAATAATGAACATTTCTTCTCTCACACAGTTTCTGAGGGTTGGTATCTGTGAGTGGCTTAGGCCCATGCTTCTGGCTCAGCCTCTTTCATGAGGTTTCAGTCATTTTGTAGGTTTGTCTGCGGTATAAGATCTACTTTCTAGCTCAGTCTTCAAGTCCCCTCTGGCTGGTGGTTGGAAGCCTCAGTTCCTAGCTATTTGGGCCTCTCCACTCACCTGTCCGTCATGGCCTCTGGCTTCCCCCAGTGTGAGTGATCCGTATGCATTCATTTTGAGAGTAAGTTCTTAAAGGTTCAGAATTGTTTGAGCTCACTTTAGGTGTTGTTCTAGTGTCTGACTCCTGGGAACAATACATTTCTTTGTTTAAACTGTAGATTTGAAGTAAACAATGACAGCATAGTGATCATAGAGATGAAGAGATCTACGTACTTCTATTCTGTCACTCTTTATGACATTTGGAGTTTTTATTAGTGTTTGAAAATTGAAATGGTGAAACTGTAAATTGCAGGGAGTATGATTTTTATTTGTAAGTGTAAATTTTAGTTTACACATTCATTGTATTGAATTTGGAAAACATCTTTAAAATTAAAATTTATTTTTCTTTTTAAATTCTTGTTTGTTTCGAAACTAAAGAAGGAATAAGAAAATGCAGTTAATTACATCAGCCTGATTTATTATTGTCCTAAACAGGAACTTTCTCAGACATTTCCTTTTTATTGAAATTAGCTTATTCAGTTACTATAATATTATTAATTATGTATAGATAAATTAATGTTCATTATTAATAATAAAAACAGGCCAACATATAGATATAAGTTTTTCTCTCTTTATTTTAAAATACATTAAAATAGTTAAAGGCTATTGGTTTACTTTTTTTTCTCCTTTTTTGAATGATAACATTTCTTTTTTCTTTTTTCTTTTTTGTTTTGGCATGAAGACATAAATACATAAAAGTGTCTCTGCCTGTGCTTCTTTTCTGGCCATTGTTATTATTTGTTTTATTTTACAATTTTAACTAAAAATGGTTTTTCCATATAGAGAAGTGTGGTGTTAGATAATTTACTTATGTCAAATTTGCTAAGGTATGTCATTGCTTTTGGAATAATTTTCTCCATAAACTTTACCATCTCTAATAACTTTCCTTGTATTCCATACTTAGTTAAATAAACATATACTGCTTTTATAAAACAGCATGTTCCTAAAAAAATCTATATGTAATAAGAATCATTGGAAAACAGAGATATTTAAAATATATTCTTAAAACATACAAGTTATTCATTTTCTTTTCAGTATGCATTTACCTTTCCCCTCTTTTCTCTTAAAAAAGAAGCAGGAAGCACCCATAAAGGGATATTTTGTGTTCTGACAAAGATTGTTAGATGCTTCCCCCACCCACTTTACTTTTTCCTCTGATTAAGAGAGGCATAGCTCATTTCCACCCTGAAACAACTTTGTCCCAGCCTCCTGGGTTTTTACTTGTCTTACAGACTCTCCTTCCCGTAACTCTGAAGTCACAGGTCAACTTCCTATCTAGCTAGAGTCAACGCTTCACAAAGTTTCCTACCAAAGAGAGTCCATGAACCATTCCGGTTAAAGATGAAGACATTTCCGTTTTCTCGATGTGGCCTGGGGACATGGTATATGGAAATCACCTCTAAGAACAGGCACATAATATGAGCTTGAATGTATTGGTTAAATGAATGAGCTCCTCACACTTCATATTAACAATCAACCAGGAATTTCTGAATGGCCCTTACAGTTCTTAAGGAAGAGCAGCAAGTTCTTTTAGTCCCTTAATATCCACAGGCCTGGATGTGTTTACTTGTGAGTTTTCCCAAATGTATTTTCAGAAGAGCTCTTTTAACAGAATGGTTTGCATCAAACTTCTCAGTACTTCATTCTATCAGTTCAAAATATAAAAATGATGCCTATGATGGGGTGGCTTGCCATCTGGACATTACTGTCATACTGTCAGAGGCCAGCCATTCCCTCCTCCTATAATTTTTCCTGCTTTATTTGGCACAGGGGAAACCTCCCTATCCTTTGGCCTCTTCCCACAGCATCTACTTTTTGTTGGATGACAGTAGTTGTTAATCAGATATGCACATCTGAGGGAAGACATTGAAGGAGAGCAAACAGTGGTGTGAATTTCAGGCTAGTGATGGGAAAAGTCACATGGTATTTCTGGAGAGGGAATTCTGGCTTCAGAAACATCAGGTTATAAATCCTGACTCCTTAATCTATTAGCTAGGTGATCTTGGGCAAATGACTGACCTCTTTGAGACTTAGTTTTCTCATCTCAAAAACGGGGATGATAATTCCAATTGCCAGGGTTGTCGTTGTTGGATTAAGTAGGATAACAATGGTAGTAATGCTTAGCACATAGTGGGTTCTATTAATTGGCAGGTGTGACTGTGATATTAAGGGCCATTTTAGGCTTTTCTGAAGCCTTACTTTAAGTCTATTTCTGCCTGGATAGCTGATGGTTTTCCTCAGAGTTAATAGTAAAAACTCTTTCTATTGAAAGGGGTATTTCAGACACTTGGGAATGATTACTCTGGATGTTAGTTTTATTATTTGCTTTGTGTCAGTTGTTTTATTATTCTTAAATCATCTCTCTTTGAATTTATTGGTGTCTCTTCCAGTATATGTGATGCAAATCACTGAATAATTTAAAGGTTAAAGGGATGATGCATTCATTTCAGGGCAGGAGCTTCTCTCTAAAAGAGGGCCAAAGTCTGCCTCTTAAATATGAGGGTGATTTTACATATGGTCACAATAAAGTTAAGAAAATGCTTTGGATGACTCTCTTCCATTTACATATACAGGTCTAGTGACGACTTCAAGGGAGGCACAAAATTATAGCTTGACTATATGTTAAATGGTAAGCCTCAAGATTTTCAACTCAGAGAGAAAGGCTGTTAATTTCCCTTATATCAAAAACCCCAATTGAAATATTAAGGAGTTTTAATAGTCTTTGATAAAAGACTCTGAGATGGAGATCTGAGCTATTTATTGATCTGGTATATTTAATTTCTTTGGGCTAGGGAGGAAAAATAGTTTTTCCTGAAAAAGTAATATCTACAGTAAATGAAACACTTAGACACTGGTGTCTATTTTTAATGAATGGAAATGAGAGCTGGGAAAGCCATTTAGTTTGCCTGTGTGTCAGTTTCTTTATAAAATGAGGGAGTTGGACCAAGAGCTCAGACCTCTTCTATCCTCACATGCTGTGATTGGTAATGCAAATCATAAGGTTTGAGTGACTGTTGAATACCTGTCAGTCACTCCGTACCCTTGAAGGATGACGGGCCTCTATAAGATTGTCTACTTTTAATATTTTAAGAAAAGAAATTGCTTAAACTTTTATAAATGAGAAAAAAAGGAGCAAGAGAATTTTGATTTTACCCTCATTTTAATTAATTTATTTATTTTTAAAATCAACCTGCAAGTCACTACTGCAAGTCACCACTGCTTCTTTAAAGTTAAATAAATGCTTGTTTCTGTTGATTTTTTCTGGGTAGCTTCTCAGAGTTGTGCTTTACTCTGATAGAATGTGCTGTGTTAAAAACGTTCCCCACTACCCTAAAATTCTTAAACTGTGACCACTGATGGCTGCATCACACTATTTTCTGTAGGTTTGTTAGAAATTTGCTTCATAAAGCTTAAACATGAGAAGCTCAAGTAAACTAGCATTAATTTTTAAGTAACCTTTTAAGTTCATATTTTCTACCAAATGTGATTTTCTTTTCTATTCTTTAAATTTCACTTAACTTTTACTAGATATTTTGGTGGTAACTTTGAGAGAAACATTGTTATGTTACTCCTTCCACAAGTTTACACCTTAGCATGTAACTAACTACATCTTAATAGTTTACCAAGTACTTCAATCATACTTAAACTCATTTCAACCAACATGAGTCTCACAACATGTTTATAAAGTTAAGCACTGTTATAATGATCAACTTTTTATAGATTAGGAAATCGAGGTGTAGGAAAGTTAAATACCTTGTTGGACATGTTGACATGGAAATCCTAGTCTGACTTCAACTTTAGTGCTGCACCAGTTCAGGTCAAATCAGCAAGCCTACTGGTGCATACCCTCTTTTACACTTCAAAACATTTTCAGATGAGGAACCCCAAAGAATAAATTTGTAAAGGTTGACTTTACTTATTGTGACACTTTGGACAAAAGGATTTTCTCTCCCTCTCAAAATACTGTATAGGTCACTCCACATTTCTTCCTAAAGCCGGACCTGTGAAATGAATACGATATGTATTTAAGTTAAGGATTTCAAAATGTTCAGCTTAGGAGAAAGATGTGGGACACAGTGAATTCACTCATTCAACAGTTAAATGAGGGTCCTAGGGGACGGGGAAACAGCAGTGAACTGAAGAGACAAAAATTCTGGCCCTCATGGAACTGACACTGTAAGGGACCGGGATGGGGAGACGGACCATGAAACAAGTAAATAAGTGAAAACGTAGTCTGTTGTCACATGGGGATATGTGCTATGGAGAAAAATTAAGGGATTGAAGTTTTTTAAAGAGTGTGAATCAGAAGATGACATTTAAGCTTAGACCTGAAGAAGACAGGGAAGGAAGAAGCCTCTAGATGCATGGAGGAGGAAGGCTCCTGGCAGGGGAAGCAGCAAGTGTAAAAGCCCTGAGGTGGACACACTTCTGGCAGGTGGTCTCACTTATAATGAGACCATTATAAGTGGAAAAAAAGAACTAATATGATAATTATATCAGAAATGTCAGCATGTATTAAACAGGCACCTGGATGGGTAGGCCTCTGTGAGATTATAAGATTTCATAATGCTTTTAGTGCTGGCTAGTGGAAAGATACCCCCTCAATTGTTTACGTAGAGGGTAGTGTTATTACTGATACTGTCAACTCTTGTAGCAATTTCAGTCTTTAAGAAAACTTTTTAGTATATTTTTCTGAATAGGGAATACATCTATAAAATATAAAGTTCAAGGGCTATATGAGTGTATAAGTTAAAAGTGTCCTTTCTATACCCCAGACACCTAGTTCTTCTCCTGGAAGGCACGAATATTATCACAATCTAGGCCCCTAAATACTAATATAGCATAGAGGTTGTGGGCAACAGCTTCAGGGCCAGAGCATTTCAGTCCTGGTTTTGATATTCGCTACCTGTGTGACCTGGGCCAAGTGCTGTCTAAATGCCTCCATTTCCTCATCTGTAGAAAGGAGAGAGTAATCATAGAGTTGTTGTGAGGCTTAAATGAGGTTATATATTTATGTAATACATATATAGAGAGACAATATATAAATATAAAGAATTTAGCATAGTTTCTAGCAAATAATAAGTACTCCGTAAATATTAGCTATTATCAGTATATTTAGTTGTCATAGGAAGCTTTTAAGGTAATTCCATCGTAAAGATTAGGAAAGTGAGTATTACAAAGGTCAAGAAATTTCCTAGGTAACTGAAGCTAGTATGAGCAAGTTCAATGATGGTCAATTAGAATTATAATACCACATTCCAGGGTTTCCTAGGTGTGTGTCATTAAGATAACTCTTTTATGAGTCTTCCTTTCAGCCAAATAAGGTGGATAAATGTCAGGTGAATGTAAATATAGAAAAACTTGTAGGCGCTTGTTTGAGAGCCTAATCAAATTTAATTCTTTTATTTTTTATGGTTTTAGCCAAGGATATTTTATAAATGAACACTTTTTTTTTTTTTTTTTACTTTAGGCAACTTTTATTCTTCTAGCCACTGTTTAATGAACATTTGTGTTCCATGCAGTGTATTAGGCACAGTGGGTGAAAAAGCTAGATAAAGTCCTGCCCTGTGATGGTTACAGTTAAGTGAGATCTGTAAAATACTGCGTATTTTTTGCTCTCATAGGGATTTGTCTAATTTGGGGAAAGGTTGATTTCCTTAAACCAATAGGTGTTTTCAAAAAAAATTTTTTTTTTTTGAGAATTCACTAAGTTTGTTGCTCCTGGACGTACATCAAATAATTCTTAGAAACAATAGGCTTGTTTTTCATTCGGTATGCCTGAGAACGTGCTAAACATTTGGTGGTTTTGCTTGCTTTGAAGGTTCACTGGGTTGCAGGCAGGTACTGCATTGTTTGCCACCAGAGAAGTCATCATCAGTGTAGCGCATAAAGGAGATTATGACTTTATAATGTACAAAGGGAAATCAATAAGTATGGATTTTAAATGGAATGTTTTAATGGTGGAAAATGTGAGCACAGTTTGCCTTGAAACAATGTTTAATTATAAATGTCAGCTATTATTTCTTGGGTGGAAGAAGTGAAAAACCTTGAACCATTAATTCCGATTTGCCCGATATATATGGTCTACTCAGCCCTGTTATAGGCCTAGGGGGAATAAAACATAGTTGAAGGTTTAAAAATAATAAACTCTTTGATTAGCTTAAATCAGGCTTTGTTTGGGTAATGCCTGTTTTGCCAAATTTGCCGATAAATCATGGTAGGCACTCAATAAAAAAGGGAAGTATAGTATGATTTTAAATATTTACTTATTATTCGTTGCTTTCAGTGACAGTCATTGCATGTGTTTCCTTTTGTTCCTTGGCCCTTCTTTTCTATTTTATTACACTTTACCTCCTTATCTACTCTTTTCACTCCTGTGATCCCACCACTCTCACCTACCTAGCTCATGTTCTTGGTCTTGTGTAGGAAGACATCTTTCATAGAGATCCTAGCCTTTCCACCCCTGCTTCAGTTAAGAGTGAAATTCACCTACAGAATTTTTCCTGCCTTTCAGTTCCAGTTAATGCCTCTGAGAGTAGAACTGCTTATAGCCCACATGGAAAGATTGAATACTTCATATTCATATTCTAGGAACAGAGCTGTAAATCCTGAATGCTTGTGCTGTTGGGGCAAGTTCTTTGCCAGTCAGCCTAGACCTCACCTTTCAACCTCTCTGGAAGTTGTCTGTGTATCTAAGTCCCTGGTTTCTTTTAGACCCATTTTAAAAGTCAGCTGGTCAGTGTAGAGTTTCCATACTGTGAAGGTCTCAGTGTGTGCTCTGTGACCTGGTAAATAGCATTGGACCTCTGGAACCCTGGAGGCTAGCCAGATTTCCTTGTGGCTCCTTTACAGATGGATGCATTGCTTGGGATTGGCGAATTCCTATCCCTAAACAGAGATAGGAAAGAGGTGGCACTTAGTAGTCACTCACCATTGTTTTCTCTAAAGACACAAGCAGTCTCTGTTGGCCACTTGCCAGATGCTTAAAGTCCTTGAAGTTAAAGGCATTGAATTGGCAGCCTCTTTCTCCCTTCCAGGGAGAAGCCTAAGGCAGGACAAACGGAACAACTATTGTGTTTCTCTGTAGAAGTGGGAGACATTAGTTTTTCTCTAAAGGCAGCCATCATGTCATGTCATTCCTGTCGTGTCATTCATCAGAGTGGGCAGACCTCTGCCATTTGTCCTGACTTGTTAAGATTAGTCCCCAAAAGCAGTATGTCTGAATGAAACTCCTGTCCCTTCTCCAGCCCTTGGGAAGCCCTGGCCTTATTCCGAGTCAAAGATCTCCATGGTTCCACCTCCTTCAAGAATCCTTCCACAGCCAGCTTCAGTCACTCTCTGCTGTCTTCTCTCGCCCCAACATACATCCCCACAACTGGCTCTTCAATATCTAGCCTGCCAAATTCATTTGGGAGGTTTCTTTGGCTAACTTTTTTTTTTTTTTTTTTTTTTTTTTGCACAATGGTCTACAACTGTTAACTCTTTCTATTACTGAGTAAGGCAGTATAGTGTGTCCATGACAATGTGGGTTATATCTGACTCTCTATTAGGTGAAATCATATACATAGAGCCCCTAGCCCAGTACTTGGTACATATGGTAGGGATACCATAAACATGAGCTTTCTTGATCCTTTCCGTATTCTTTTTTTTTTTGGCAGCAAGCAATGTGTAGGCAGGCTCTTCAATTCTTGTTCGGTGAGCACCTTCATAGTGTTATGGGTAAAAGAGTGGACCTTGGTCCCTACTGTTTGGGTCCAAATTTATAGTCTAGGTGACTTTGGGCAACTTAGGCAATTTGCTTAACCTTTGTGCCTTGGCTACCTTATCACCAGAGTTAGCAAGAAGAGTTCCTATTCATAATGTTGTGAAGATTAATATAGTAGGTGCTTATAAGACCATGTGTCTGGTACATAGTGCTAAGAAAGTGGGAGAAACATCCTGTTATATTAGTAATAGAAATGGGGCTACAGAGGTCACCATAGTATAAAGCAGCGGGCTTTCATTGCTATGAAGCCTAAAGGAAGGTGAGTACACTCTTTCTTTGGGAAAACCCAGGTCAGATTGGAGCTGAATGCATAAAATGGGGTTCCAAAACTGGGGTCAAAAGGTCATTGGAGCAGCCTAGCTGGGAATGGGAGTTTCTGACTCAGCTAACTACAATATGCACATTTCTCAAACCTCATTGTAAGAATCACCTGGGGTACTTATTAAACATGCAGACTCTAGGGCTTTGCCTGAGATAAATCTACTGAATCAGAATCTTCAGGGAGGGCCTTGGAATCTGATGGCTAATAACCTAGACAAATAGTACCACCCGGAAACACTAAACAGCTATCACCCAGGAAGTTTGAAAAAACACTGATGCCTGGTTCTCATGCACAGAACATTCTGATTTGATTGTTTTGGGGCATGGAGACTTTTTTTTTTAAAGCTTCTCACAGAAATGTAATGTGAGCCAGGGTTGAAATCCACTAAAATTGAGAAAGAATCAGACTTAAGTTCTCAGAATTGGTTGGGATGTTTGTTAACAATATGGATTTATTTCACCAGCCCCAGCCTGCTGAAATCCTACACACTGGTGATAGTAGGGGTTGTGGAGGGGTTAGGGGGAGTGGGCCCTGGAATCTGCATTCTAAATAGACTTTCCAGGTGATTCTTCTGCATGCTAGACTTTGAGGACTACCCACTAAACAATGTTTTCCCTTAGTACACATATGTGAAAGTGGCTGAATGAATGAAAAAAATCATTACTTTTTTCCTGCTAAACCCATCTATTAGAAACATGCTTATCCATATACTGTAGGTAAATTTATTACTCTCCTTTGATTGGCATAAGGCTTTTAGATAGGTCTAATTTTTAACATGGTTTTATTTGACCTGGCAGAAATTTATGGGAGTTATTTTTGTTTTTTTGGCACAGCTACATGAACACAATAGGTCAGATGATGAAACCAGGGAAAAGTGCTGTAGAACAAAATTGACTGGTTGGGCAGGTTGTATGTAGTTCAGCACAGGGTGCCTGTTTTCTCAAGGCTGTTAAACAAAGGGTCTGAAAAAGTCAAAAATGACTGAACAGAGAATGTAGAAGTTTATAAAATTAAATGTTTATGTAACTGTTCTAAAGGCAGAAAGCATGCTGCTTTTCACAGATGGCCATTCTGCACAAGGGCTGGAGTCTCACCTGCTTTTGCTCACTGCTGCATCCCCAGTGCCCAGCACGTGCTTGGCACTTAATAGGGGTTCCACAAATAGTTTAGGAATGAGAATCCTTCCTACTGCAGCAGTAGCGTAAGTGCAGTATTTTCCCTTTTTGCATTAAGACTGAGGGAAATAATTTCTTTGGAGAGCTAGTCTAGTACATTTGTACATACTACATCAGTGCAGACAGTTATCAGGTCCCCTTGGAGGAAATGACTCCTCTGTCTACAAAACTAGTTCATAAAGTAGTTGGAGGCATTTTATTTGCATAGATAAAGAATCTGTTACTCCTGCTGGAGGTGGGAGGAGATTAAATGTGGAAGTATCATAATAAGAGTTTCCAGAGCTGCGCATTGGCAGTTCCCATGGGAGCCCTGTCCAGGGGAAAGGATGAACTGCTAAGGATAATGCTACCACTGAATGCTGCTAGTAGTGAGTTTATCTCTATTATGGAGATGGATGCATCTGGTGATCAAAGCCTGATGGCATTAAACAGGTGGTCAGCCTCTCCTGTGAACTAATTCATGTTCAGCTCACCGATAAACTTAATCCTTTGCTTTTCCATGTAGCTTGTCTATGGTCCATGGACCAGCAAGATCGACATTACCTAAGAGCTTGTTGAAATGCAGAGTCTCAGGCCTCACTCCAGCAAGCCTAGTGTGCTGGGTTTGCCTGACATGTAGCATTCTCTTACTATATCATGACTCACTGTTGCTCTTAGTTACTGTGAGTCAGCATCCACGAGTTTGATTAACTTCAAAATACTGATAAAGTAATTGCTGAACCTGTAAACTGAGAACTGACCGTCAGCAGAGGTGAATTCACTAGGGAAATGTCACTGAACGGGTGACAGAAGGCCAGTTGGACTTCTTCAAGTGACCTCCCTTTTTATTGTGTAGTGCCTTTTAATTTCAGCACTGATACCTGCTACATGTTGCCTCAGATAACTGTATGGGCTTCATTTCCATTCTGGCATGTGCACTCTAATGAACCCTTCTCCTTTCTAGCTGCATGAGCACACTTCCTCCAGTTACTTGGCAGCCAGCTAGGACCTCAGTGGTTTCTGAGAGTCTTTATAGTGGTAAAGAAAGGAGCCTTATTTGTTGAAATTTTGTAGAATATATTTATCTATAGATTATTATAATAATTTTTTTTAAATTAACTAAAGTCCATACTTTATTTTAACTTCTTTAGTTTTTACCTAACGTCGCCTTTCTTTTCCAGGATCGCATCTAAGATACCACATTTTGTTTAGTTATCATCTCCCCTTAGGTTCTTTTTGGTTGAGTTTCTCAGATTTTCTTTGTTTTTGATGACTTTGCCAGTTTTGAGGAATACCGGTCAGGTATTTTAGACTGCCCCTCAGTTGGGATTTGTCTGATATTTTCCTTGTGATTAGACTGGGAATATGTGTTTTCAGGAGGACAACTACAGAAGTGTCATTCTCATCATATCATATCAAGGGTACATACGTCAGCATGACTTGACACTGTTGATGTTGGCTTTGATTACCTGGCTGAGGAGTGTTAGTCAGGTTTATCTATTTTAAAGTTACTCTGTTCTTCCCCTTTCCCTATAGTACTCTTTAGAAGGAACTCATTATGTATCATACATACTCAAGAATTGAAGAGCTATGTTTGAGGTGCGAGTATTTACATTAATTATTTGGAATTCTCTTTTGTATGGGAGATTGGTCGCTTCTCCATCATTTATATCAATATGGACTCATGAAAGCCTATTTTATGCTTTGTGTTATAATCCAACACTACTTTCTTTTGTTGCTCAAATTATAGATTTTTTTGACATAAATTAGAAATATACAACTTTTATTATTAACTGGGTCTAGGTCTACCTGCAAGCAAAGGTGGTAATTGCTTAACTGGTGTGATTTCAGTCCAGCTTCCCACCAATTTCAAAATTGGTGCCATTTGAAATACCTAGTTACTCCTTGTATTAATTTCCTAGAGCTGCTTTGACAAAGTATCACAGACTGAGTGGCTTAAACAACAGAAATTTATTTTCTCACAATCCTAGAGGCTGAGAGTCTGAGATCAAGGTGTCAGCAAAGTTGAATTCTTTTGAGGCCTTTGTCCTTGGCTCTTTGATGGCTCTCTTCTCCCATTGTTCTCACATGGTAATTTTTGTGGACTTGCCTTTGTTCTAATCTCCTCTTCTTGTAAGGATACCAATATTATTGGATTAGAACCCACCCTAATGATCTCATTTTAATTGAATCACCCTTTGAAAAACCCTGTCTTCAAATACATTCACATTTTGAGGTACCGAGGGTTAGGACTTAAATATCTGAAATTTGGGAAAACTCTATTCACCCCCTCACAATCCTTTAGGGAGTCTTTTCACCAGGTTTTACTAGAAGGGGCAGTGACTAGTTGTGTTCTTTAGTTTATCTTACTAACATTACAATCATTGCTGTGAGGCAGAAGTGTACATCCTCTAAAATGGTTTGAGACACCGGCAGTTGGAAGTAGGGTAGCATGAGATCATTGGGTGCCTAAATGAGTGGTGGGAGAAATGAAAGGAGTTTCTGGGCAAAATGCATAAAGAAGGTAGTAGGGCACTAAAATAGGAAGTTTATAGTAGCCTACTTTGTGTGTAAGATGGCTTTGCCTATTATTGAAAAGCATCTTTCTTTAGCTGCTTGACCACATACAAAGTCTATAAGAATGGCCTCAGGGTCAAATACATAAGAAAATTTGGTGATTTATATTGCAGTGGTGACTCTTTCTTTGTATACATGCTACTCAGTGTGATGTAGAAGAATATCTGTCTCTATTCTTAGCTTAGGGTTATGTTAAAAAAAGACATGGCTTTATGTATACCTTGCCTAGAAGGAGTATGAATATTGTATACTGAATTAATATTTCTTGATTCTAAGCCTAGTCTTTGAAGCTGAGTCTATTGTAGCCTTACAGACAGCAAATCTTGCTAGTGCTTATGGTTTTGTGCCTTCATCTTATTCAACCATTGCAGAAGATAATGGTGTCAAGTTTTACAGCTTCATGTTTTCTGTCATACTTATCTGCTAAGGCCAGTAGTAATTTAATACAATAATGAGGGCGATTCAAGGAAGAAATCAAGATGGAATGGAGAGAGCTTGAGCTATGTTCCTGATTTCCTCATCTATGGCAGAGACTACTAGGTGCCTTCCCAAATCTGATTTCTGACTTTAGCAAGAACTTTAACCCAGTTAAAAACTATATTTCTCAGCCTCAATTACATTCAAGTGTGTCTACATGATTAAGTTTCAGCCAGTAAGATGTAAGTAGAAGTGTTTGGGAAATTCCAGACAGGCCATTGAAAAGGAAGACCACACATTTTTTGCTGCTTTCTCATTTCCTTCTTCTTATAATCTTGAATATGATGACTGGAGTTCTAGCAGGCATCTTGGTCCATGAAGTGAAGCGAATTAAAGTATTAAGCATAAGACCTTTAAAACTCCTAGAAGAAAACTTGGGGAAAAGCTCCTTGAGAATGATGTTGGCAATGATTTTTTTACATATGGTCCCCAAAGCACAAGCAACGAAAGCAAAGATTAGTAAGTGGGACTACATCAAACTAGAAAGCTTCTGCACAGCAAGAGAAACAATAAACAAAATGAATGGCAACCTATGGAATAGGAGAAAATATTTGCAAATCATATACCTTATAAGGGGTTAGTACCCAAAATATTTAATGAATTCATACAACCAAGCAAAACCCCCCAAAAATCCAATTAAAAATAAACAGAGGAACTGAATAGACATTTTTTTTCTGAAAAAGACTTACAAATGGCTAACATGTATATAAAAAGATGCTCAACATTACTTATCATCAGGGAAATTCAAATCAAACCCACAATGAGCTATAACCTCACACTTGTTAGAATGGCTATTATCAAAAAGATAAGAAATAACACGTGTTGGTGAGGATGTAGGGGAAAGGGAACCCTTGTGTACTATTGGTAGAAATGTAAATTGGTGCAGTCACTATGAAAAACAGAATGGAGGTTCCTCAAAAATTAAAAGTAGAACTACTACATAATTCAGAAATCATGCTTCTGGGTATATATTCAAAGGAAATAAAAACAGGATACTAAAGAGATATCTGCACTTGCATGATCATTGCAGGATTATTTACAATAACCAAGATATGGAAACAACTTAAGTGTTCATTAACAGATGAAAAAATAAAGAAGAAGACACATACACACACAGTGGAATATTATTCTGCCATGAGAAAGAAAGAAATCCAGACATTTGTGATAATTTGGATGGACCTTGAGGGCATTGTGCTGAGTAAAATAAATCAGAAGGGAAGACAAACATTGTATGATATGACCTACATGTGGAATCTGAAAAAGTTGACCTCATGGAAACAGAGAGTAGAATGGTGGTTACCTGGGGCTGGGGCATAGGGGAAATGGGGTGGTTTTGGTAAAAGGGTACAAACTTTCAGTTGTAAGATGTTTGGGGATCTAATATATAGCAGGTGATTATAGTTAACAATACTGTATTATATACTTGAACATAGCTAAGAGGAAATTTTAAATCATTCTCACCACAAAAAAAGAAATGTTAATTATGTGAGGTGACGGACGTATTAGCTATAGCTATGGTGGTGGTTATTTTGCAATATATAAGTCTATCAAGTTAACACGTGTACACCTTAAACTGACACAATATTCTATGTCGATTATATCTAAATAAAGTTTGAGAAAAAAATATACTACTTTAGAAATATTGGTACATTAGTACTTCTGAAAACCACTAACTTCTTTTGAGGTATAATTGACCTATAACATTACATTTGTTTCAGGTGTACAACATAACAATTTGATATTTGTATACATTGTGAAATGATCACCACAAGAAGTCTAGTTACCATAAAAAAGCACTAACTTTTGCACATAATTTTTTTCTATTGAGATTGATATTTTGAGAAGTTTGCTTGGATTGCCATTTAGCTGTTTATATTTGTATAAGCATCTTATTTTACCTAATATTTTTTAAAAATTGAACTATACCAATTTAATTCTATTTTTTTATCTAAAATGTCTGTCTTCTCCCTATTTTCTCCAAATCATTAAGTTTATTAGTAGCCTAGCTTTAGTTTACTTCCAGATTATGTTGTGTTTTCAAATGAAAATGCTGAATGATTCTCATATTTGTGTATTTGTGAATCTAATGGAATTTATTCCATAGAGTTATTATTGGCAAAACAAGCAAAATTTTGAATTATTAAGGGCTGAATAAAATATTCTGTTATGGATTCAATATTTTTGTAGTTTACATTGAATAATCATTTAGGCAAAAAAATTTTAACAGATCCAAAACCTGGACTTGCACCCCATGACACTCTAGGTTTTTGTATAATGGTTTTGGAAATAGAACATGTGAATCATGTCATTAGCATTGTCTCTTACAAGATCCATGAAAGAAATAAAAAGAGTACTGTTTTACCCTATAAGCAGCAAACTCCAAGATTTAGTTTGGGTTAAAAATATAAATAAGTTAAATTTGATAATTGTGTGAGAGAGTTATTATGATTCATTTATAGAAAAGTAACATATTGCTAACATTCAGACGGGCTGCATTTGAGCCAAAGTTAGTGTCCTCAGTTATTCCAGTTTGCTGGGACTGAGGAGGGTTTCCTGGGATACAGAAATTTTAGTGTTAAAACAGAGAAGGTCCTAAGTGAGATAAGTCAATCACCATATTGTTGGTCTGACCAGGGCAGTAGCTCTTATGTTCTCAGCGACTTGTCTGAGAATGTGCATGAGTGCTCCCTGATACACTGAAATGCTCCAAATAAGACTCATTCTCAGCAGCTCCCATAAGTGTAACGTTAGTCATTGTAAATAGTCCAGAGTTATCTCTCTCTTAATGAAAGAGCTAAATGAAAATGCAATACAGATGCGTGCGCCCCATTGCAAAGTCTCACCTGGTGGTGAGTCTTTACCTAAGGAAGAGGTATTCCCTTCTTATCTAAGGCAAATTTTACTCTTGGATTCAGGGTCCAGTTCCTTCCCATCTTTTCAGTGGCCTTGTACTATAATTTATCTTGCTATTCTGTAATCTTTTCTATCTTTTACATTTGCTCTTAAACATGCATTAAAAAATGTTTGTAATTAATTCCCCAGCCCTCTCCAGGTACCAGTCTATCTCCTCATCTTTATAATCAGAATTCTTTCCCAGGCTTTCTACTTCCTATCTTCATTTTTTTTTACTTCTAGTTTATTTGTTTCAGTCCATTCCAGGCTGGCATTTATCTCTTCCACTTTCTGAAGCTTCTCTTGTTGAAGTTGACATTGACCTTTAATATCATTGACCCAGTGGACCCGTTTGGTCTTTATCTTGCTTGAACTTTTACCAGCATTTGATTCTGTAGTCTTCTGTTTGCTTCTCAGAACTTTCTTGCACCACACTCACTTGAGCCCTTGGTTTTCCTCCTACCTCTCTGGCCATTTCTTTTTTTTTATTCTTTGCTATCTATTTGTTACTGCTTTCTCCTCTATGCATTAGTCTTCCTAAGGGGTCAGGTGCTAAGCTCTTTTCACCTCAAACTTGAATTATTCTAGGTCATATCATTCACAGTGTGGCTTCAATAACTATAAATAAGTAGACTACTCCAAAATCAATATTTTCATAGACTTCTTGTCAAAGTGCTTACTAGACGTTTTCACTTATATATCCCACCTTTAATTGAATGTACTTAAATCTGAACTTGGATTTATCCACTGAGTAACTCTTATCAGAAACATGCAAGTCAAAGCTGAGTTCTTATCTGCTGACATCTTCAATGTCCTACTAATCTAGTAATAAGACTAGAATTTGCCCTATGTGTCTGTTTATAACTTGTTTCAAGGTCAAGGTTTTGGTTAATTATTCATTCAAAATCTTATCGAGGGCCTTCATTATATGTGCCTATCAATTCTGTGTTTTAAGTAATGTATGAAGTTGTTTAGTTTTCTCCCACTCTGTTGCTGCCATCAGCATCATTTCTCACCTGGGCTACTGAAGCAGATTCTTACCTAGAAGCACCTGTGTTAAATTTTGCTTTTGGTCTACTTATTTCTACGTTGAACTCAGGATGATAGTTAAACAAAAATCCGGTAATGTCAAGTTGCTTAAAAAGGCTTCCCATGGTCTTTTAGTTTAACTCTTAGGCTTACAACTTCCTTATTATTTTATCAAATTCCTTCACTCTAATCTCAAAACACTCTCAACCTTTCTATAATCCAGTCCTATTGAATTCTGTAAATTCCTCAAATGCACTATGCTTTTCTGCCCTTTAAACCGCAGTTTTCTCTTCTTTGAAATTCCTTTTTCCTATTTATTTTCTCACTCCTATTCATCCAGTTCTCAGCTTAAATGTCACATCCACAGAGTGGTCTTTTCTCTCCCTGTGGACCAGTAGTTATCAATCGTTGGCTCCACAATAGAATCATCTAGAGACATTTAAAAATATCGATGACACAATTTAACATCTCTGGGATGGGGTGTGAAACAGAATCACCTGGAGGGCTTGTTAAAACCACCAGGTAACACTGATGCTGCTGGTGTGGGGACCACACTTGGAAATCATTACTCTAGGTTAGACTAATTTTGAGCTTTAGCTAGCTAAGTGTTTCCATAGCATCTGTACATCTCTTAGCACACACACACTTTATCACTTAAAAAAATTCTCTTTCCTGCTAGAAAGGAAAGACAACCTTTGTGAGGTCAGGCACCCTGGCTTTCTTGTTTACTTTTGTATCCGTAGGGTCCAGCACTGTGCTTGGCACATAATAAGGATTTAGTTAATATTTGTTGAATGAATAAATAAAAGGCTATTTTTGAGTAAGAAGGTGGTATTTAGATTACCTATGAATCAATTATGGCAGTAATAATATAGAGACTAAGACTAGAGTTTTCCCTATGTGTCTGTGTGTAATTTGTTTCAACTTTGGTTTTGGTTAACTATTCATTCAAGATCTTATCGAGGGCATTCATTATATGTGCTTCGAATTCTCCTTCTCATCACTACCTCTACCTTTAACATATATAAAGAAACAACAAGTGAATATATTTCGGCTGATTGTGATATAACACAATTCCATGAAAATCTGACACTTATTCGAGATGTATACGTATGTGCTCCTATGTTTGAATGTATGGTGGAATATATTTTAGAAATGTCTTTGAGTAAAAGAGAATCAAAGAGGACCAGAAGTTGTACATTGTATACAACTCCATTGCCAAAAAAATTTAATTCTTTAGAATTGACCAAGCAGAGAGTTCTTTCAGCCCTGATAAGGTCGTTATGGAAATTATACTTTGGGTGATGTTTTGAAATGGATTAAAATCATTTTACTGCCTGTACACTATCTTCAATTTTCCATTTCCTGAGTGAAAGACAAGCATAAATTATAATTTATATTTACAAAGTGTTATATGCTTATTTATTTACCCTTTATTGAACATTTACTATATGAAACATAGTCCCAGAAATGAAAGACATACTTTCTGTCTTCATTCATATCTTAGTATAAGAGGCATGCAAGTCCCCCTTGCCAGGCAAGTGTGGGCCTGGTGTATTTCATTTCAGGATATTAACCTGGGGTTGGAGAGTTTAATGCAGGTTCTCTCTTGTCTGTGGGTCATACCTAGGGATACATGCTGACACACAGACTTAAGAACTGCCAAGTAAAGAAGTTTATTGGACTATTCAGTCTTTGCAGATTCATGGATGAGATTCAGCTGCATGATGCACACTGGAAAATGTGCAAAATTTTGTTTTGATTTTATATATATAAAATCTCCTCTGAAGGGAGAGCTCATAGTTTTCTCGTATTTCCAAAAGGGTCTGTGGTTTCAATAAGGATTAGAACTATTGCTCTAATATGTAAACTGATGGAGGAGAACAACGAGTTGGTGAAGAAGTGATTCTGTGATTAGACTTGCTACCGGGATTTCCCTAGAACTTCTCCCTTAAAAACAGAAGTAATCTGTGGTAGATGATGTATTAAAAAGTAATTCAAAATCAAGCATGTTCTGCATATGCTATGGTATCTCAGTAAAAAATCTTGGGTAAAATTATTTTGTAAAGTACAGAATTTAAGAAAAACATCTTTCTGTGTTTCTGTATTCATAAGTTCTAGTTTTTTGTGTAGAACCCACCTATTGAGATATCCATGGCGATACCACAACAGCCACCATGACTACTGCTCCAATGAACTCTACTAGAAGTTGTCATTTAATTTTTGCTTACTATGTTCCAGAAGCTCTACGTATATTTTTCTGATTTCACAACAATTTACATTGCAGTTATTGTGTCTGCTTTTTATAAGTGAGAAGACCAAGGCTTAGAGAGGCTAGGAAACTCATTCTACGTGAGACAGTTTCTATTTAGTGGAGCTAAGATTTGAACCCAGCACTGAAAGATTCAAAGGTCTATGCCTGTTTGTAGCATGATGCTGATTTACTTTATGGTATTGTGGTTTAATACAGGTGTTTTTGATTTTAAATAACTAAAATCAATTTGAACTAGCATTCACAAAAATTTGTCAAGATAAGGAGTGTCTTGAGGATCTCGAAGAATGCAGGTGGCTTCTGGAGGGAGCTGCAACTGAGAACTGGAAAACCCTCATTCTTTTTCTCTGACTCTTAGCTTACCTCCTCTCTTGCACGTCGGCTTTATTGTCCCCTCTCTGGCTTTTTCTGCTGCTCATATGGATGATAGAATATGGCTACTGAGATTAGCTGTCCTTAAGTCTCAATTCCAAATTTCTGGTAGAAAATCTGATTGGCTCTTTTTCAGGTAAACATCCATTCTGGGTCCAATCAGCTTTAGCCAAGGAAACAGAATTACATCGTCCAAACATGGTTGCCATGGAATTTGGAGGCACCATCCTTTACTGGTAGGATGTCTGACACTTGTCCCTTCTCACTCACCTGGTTTGACTACAGACCATTCTGGGTACTCTAATCATTACATGGAGATGTCTAAGAATTCCACTCCAGGTTTGACTTATGATTATAGCTCTTTGAAGAGAAAACAAGAATAGGACAAGTTTGGCCAGTATGTTGCCATGTCAATGATTTACCCTTTTGAAGTACATCATCATTATTCCCTTGATCTTTCTTACTTCTTATTACTCATCACCTTTATTCACATGCATGCATGCGCGCGCGCGCGCACACACACACACACACACACACAAGTATGCTTTACAGTATCTGCTCAGAGGAAGCTTCTGCCTTCTTGGAGCTCAACTTTTGCCTTGGGCGAGAGTAGCAACAACTCTTAGCCAAAATAAAGTAAATAAAACCCTTCCCTAATGTGTTGTCCTTCCTGTCTCTTTATGATGTTGAGAGTCCTTTCCCCAATAGTCACTACTTATCCAGAAGTAAGCGCAGTTATTCTCATTAGGCATAATAGAAAGAATAAATTCACCTAGGGCTCTTAGGAACAAATGGTGGTCACCAACTTTTTTCTCCATCAAAGTGGCTTCTAAGAAAGATCCAGCCTCGGCATCCAATTACATACATGCATCTATATTCTTCTGCAGCTGTAAAGAGAAAGAAACTCAAAGAGAAAGACATATTGTTACATTTTTTGGTAGATAGCCTAAACTTAGGAACATTAAGTGTTCCGAAAGTTTGTAGGTCCATTGTTTAGAATTTGGAACTCGTTTTACTATGGTAACAATATTATACTTGCTAGTTTATGTTTCTAGCCAAACTGTAAATGATCATTTGGTGTACAACATAACTGAAATGGTAATTATAATCTTGAAATTTCCTTGCCCTTAAAAGTGGAGTCTTGTGTGTCCAAAGATTTGAATTCATTAGCTTCCTAAATACTAATTCTGTTGAGCTTCTCTAAAGTTTGATACTCTCTGGAACCTCCATTTTCACCTATAACCACTTTGAAGCAGGTAGGGAGAATGGCGTGCCGGTGAATGATGGGTGTGGATCTCAGGTATTCAAAGACACAGGGTTACTAGATGCCATTAAAGGAAGGTTAGAGTATTGTGGAGAGTAGTGAGTTTGATGTCCTTAGTGAGTCCCAGAGGAAAGATAGGGTAGTCTGGGGAGGAGCAGATAGGGAAGAACGAGCGTCTGCAGCATTTGATAAATAGGTGTTGGCATTATTTAGTTAATGTCTGCGCAGAAGATATTTATTAACTATTTTTTCTTGCATGTGGTTCTTTCCCTTAGATTAGCAGTAAATGAATAATGAATTTTACAGCACTCCCCATTTGTTTAGCTGAATCTCCTAACTCCCCAGGGTGAGGCACCATGACTGCACAGGAGTCCTGCCAGGTAACAGGAAAGTGTGCACTGGCGTCTCTAATTGCACGGCTAGGTAACGTGCCTTTGTGGAACCCCTGCATACATGGCTTTGGTCAATGATGTTATCCCCTTTTCTGATATGGACTGAGACAACTTTACCTTCTCAGCAAACTGATGGACAACAAGGTTGAAACAGAATCTTGTACTAAAATAGTCTTTGAGTCATTCTCTTTGTTCACTCTTCCAGGAAAATTGCCCCTTCCTTCTTGCAGAAGGCTAGTGCTGAGAACTAATGTATTCAGGCTTGTTGGACTCTCTTTCCAATGTATGTTTTATATTTTTCTTCTTGGTCAAGATTGGGCTTTTGCTAAGATAGGATTAGTGTCTAATTTGTTTTGGCACAACACCTGGTTTTTGCCCTAAGTTTTCATCAACTTTTTATTTTTGTCCTCCTTCCAAAAACGGTCCGGACATGAGAACAAGGGAAACTTGATTTCACCTATAAGTTTATTTTAGGAAACAAGATGCTCTAGCAGAAGTCACTTGACTTGGTTCTTAGGTTCTTGTCCATGTTGTGCCAGTAACTGCCTCAGGAAAAATGGTTCATTTGACTTCAGGAAATATGTTTCATTTTTCAGGGCTCAGTTTTTTCATCTGTAAAAGGGAATGATAAAACTTAACTGAAAGGCTGTCGTGAGTATAGATTGAGATGTTGATTGTGAAAGCTCTTGGATGAAGTAGCATTCCTATAGTAACATAGGTTTCAATTAGTTTTCAGAGGTTGGAACTATCGTCCCTCTATAACAAAATAATTTAAAATGAGCAAGGAGTAATTCACTTAAAATTTATTTATTGTAAACCTATTTATTGTGCTCAATGCATTTTAGAAGAGGAATAATAATATTCATGCTTTTGTCATTTCATCCTCTGTTTGATTCTTTGAATGCAGTATAAAATGAAGCATAGCGTAACTCATGGCATAATGTGGATCGCAATGCCCTTATCCTGCTCATTTGGGGCATTTACTGTCATCATGCTTTCTGGTGAGAGCATAAACTGATGTGCTATCAAAGGAACATCTCGAGCAATCTGAACTGTTGAACCAATACAGTCAGTATGAACTGGCCAGCTGGCCACACCAGTTTATAGCATTTTTTTGAGGATGATGGTATCTGTTTTCTGCTTTCTCATCTCCAATATTTATAGCTGTAGGTAGGTACTGCAATGTCTATGTTGTCTAAGGCCCTATGGGAATATGTGTAAAATTGCAGGCCGAAAATGCTGGTATTTTTTTCCCTCAGAAATTAAGTAACATCATGTAATAACATTGGTTACTGAACAGTTTTCTCTCTGTCAAAAAAGATATACTTTTGGATTATTGATTTTCCACGTAACCACTGAGGAGGAGAGCTTTAGCCTGCGTGTGCCATTTAGGTCATGGGAAAGGGAGACAGTGCTTGAAAGGACCTCTCATCCCTACAGAATGGCCTGTGGGCCTTGCACCAAAGGTTGCATTATTTGTCTTGATTTGTTCTCACACTTACCTGGGGAGGCAACTAAGTCTTTGGTCCTTACACCGTTTCTTTGGTCTCACATGACTGAACTATTTATCTTTATTCACTAATGTTTATCAGAGCAGTTATAAAATACTCTTTTGTGTCTTTAGATAAAAGTTGAAAGTCTTAATATATCACTAATGAGCCTTGGGTTTAAGAAAGCACTGGATGTTAATAATAATTAGGAATAAAGTTAGAGCTGACTTTCTATAATTTTCTTTTGCTTTTATTATAGCTTGAAAAGGTTATAAATGAGTAGTTTTAAAGTTGTTTTTCCTTTTTAATAAATACCTTGATTGGAGAAATTTTGTTTTCTGCCATTAACAAAGCTTACTTACCTGTCTCTCTACCTTTGCTCATGCAATTCCTTTTGCTCAGCCTTCATCCCTGTTGGCTTCCCACACTTCTGCCCATTAAACTCTCCCCGTCCTGCAGGGTGGGGCTCACAAAGCTGCCTTCCTAGATCCGGGTGTTGTGGCACTGCTCTGACTTATTTACATGTCTGTCTTTTCCTGTGCCACTTGAAGTTTTATGTTTTATTTATTTTTGTATTCCCAGCACCAAATAAAGAACCTGGTAGATAATACGAGCTTAATAAATGTTTACCGAACAAATGAATGAGTACTTGAAGAGGGTAAGAGCATTGTACCAAGTGAGGGAAACCAGCGGAAGCCATCTAAATATATGGTGGAGGAAGGTAAGAGGGGATGTCTCAGGAAAGATAGATATACTTTGAGGGACATTTTAGAGAATGAGCAGTTATTTGTTAGTTGAAAAGGATGGGGGAAGAGTGGCCTGGGTGAGTGGAGAACCAGAGGAATTTATTGATGAGAAATTTGCCCTGAAAGGAGTGCAGTATGGCTAGAACTTACATGCAAATAAAAAGTGCAGAAAGTGAATCTAAAAATGTAAACAGGTTATACATTACTTTGAATTTCGTGTCAATTAAAAAAAATAATCACTTAGTTTGTTAGCCAGAATAACCTCTGTGATGCCCTGATTAAGTGTATAATGCAAAGTGGGATTAGATCTCATGAGGTCATTTGATTAGATGAGCTATTATTTAATTAAATTTTATGTAACAATAACTTCAGAGTAAATGGATGGGTATATTGGTCTGTGTTTAAAACAAAACATTTGCCGAAATCACAAACTGAAATCATAGAGGTTTTAGGGGATTCTTCCTGATTTAGTGGTAAAATATTGGAGTCTTAATTTAATCCTAAATGCCCTTTATCTTGAGATAACGTTATAGCTGAATTTATGTTTTAATGGGATTTAACTGGTATATTAGTTACCAGCCATTTAAAAATGTAATACTTACAGATTTTATAATTAGATAAACTTAGAATCTTTTCTACAATGACTACTTTTGTGCAGATTGGAAGAGAGAATATATGCAAAACGCTTAGCTCCAAGTAGGTACCTGGCACACAGCAGGTGCTCATAAAAATAATTTGTTTCTCCCTCAAACTCACTAGACCTGAGGAAGCTTCTGCTCTAGCTCTATGAACTTTCAGGAGAAACTTTAAGAAAACAACACCCTGCCTCCACACATATCTTCGCTGAAATATCTGTTAATTCTTTTGTAAGAGTTTGGAATTTCCTTGGTGATTTTAAACGAGATTTCCTCTCTTAAATATGCTCATTGTATGAGTCTTAGATTACAAAGCTGATCTGATTTGAGTACAGAATCTTTAAAGCCTTGGTGGGACTAAATATTTTAGCAGTTACTTACATTAAAAATAGTTCTAGCCCCTTTCATCTCGAGGTTTCAGCAAATCATTCCAAGGCACTTTTGACATACAAGACAAATGCTTTTCTCTTGTATCTGTAGGTGGCTGTTAGATTTGTCTCATGCCTACTAATGCTGAACAGGAATTGAAATGCCAGGTTGTGAAAGGAAAACTTAAACTGGGTGTTTGCTGGGCACCATTTGGTAGTATTGCATGCCTTTGGTTTGTTTTGGTTAAATTCCAAGATGATACAATCATCTGGCTGTTAAAAACAATTAATTACTTTGTTTTTTACTTAGAGGTATAATGATTCCAGATTTGCAAGTTAGAATGCATTTCGCATTGGGACACTGAAATATGAACAAACATGAGTTAGCCTGTAGGTGAGCATAGCAGATTCCTTGGTCACACCAAGACATGGTTCAGGGAACATTTCTGCGGAGATGTGCAACTTTCTAAACTCCAATTACTAGAAATAATAGAATTATTAACCTACTTGGCCCAAAACAAAGCAAAACTATAACAAATATAAAAAGTAGGGATTTTTTTAGATCCCACTCTCTAATCATAATCTAATTAAATTACAAATCAGTATTAAAAATATGACCCTAAAGCAACTTTTGGAAATTAGGAAACACTCTCCCAGACAAACCTTTGATCAAATAGCAAATCAAAGAGAAATGATAAGTTCTTTAGAAAGCAATAAAAGTTTACGTTATACCCAGATCTTTAGGGTATTTCAGAGGAAAATTTATAACAGTAAACTTTATTTTTATTTGTGAAGAAAAGACCAGCAAAACATCTGCCCCTCAACAAAAAACAAGTGCTAAAGTTAAAAGTTGGAATTAATGGAATAGAAAATAAAAAAGCAGAAAGGCTAAATTAGGCAAACTGGAAAAAGTAAAAACATACAAGATTAGGAATGAGGAAACAGACATGCTCACAGGAATAGGAGAGTTGGAAAGAATTATAAGAATTGTACATGCAGACTAGGACCAAACTTTTTAGAAACAATTTTGGAAATATGGAAGAAATGGACAGTTTTATAAGTAAAATGTAAATGATCAATATTTACTCATAGAAAATTCAAACAGATCAATTACTATGGAAGTCCTAGTTTGTGCCTTTTGTTGTGTCCCTTTTGACATTGGTTCTGAACTTCTTTTATTTTTAAGGAAGTATTATTTTAAAATGCACTAAAATAAGAGGATAATATCCTCCACCTTATGATATCAGGTTTCACTGTGGTCTCCTCTAATAGGGTGTTGCAAAATGTGTTTTTGCTTTAACACATACTTAAAGGTGAAAAGACGGTCGGTATTACGCTGTGTTTTTATTCCAGTTATCTCCAAATACAAGTTAACTTACAGTTCTCTTTAAAGAACAGCATGCAAAGCACTTGCTGATAAAATGAAATGTGTTTCTACATTGGTGGCTAAAGGTAGCTAACTCATTCCGGTCTTGATGGTGGTGGGAGAATTACTTGGTGCCGCTACTCCTGTCAGCTACTTGGTGTTCCAGTCCATTTTGCCATGGCCCCTACTGTAGTCTGTAACAAGCATGAAGCTGCCAGCCTGACTGTTGGATGAAGTCAGTTGAAAGTGTGGGAAGAATGAATGCGCTTGGTACAGTGGTTTTGTCATTTATTTGTGTAGCATGAGTTTACAGTTATTTCTTGTTTAATAACTTTGAATTTTATTTTGGAATAATCTCCTGTGGCAGAAAATGAGCTAATGAGGTATAAAGTTTAATAAAAAATTAAGTACTGAATTTCTGTTTCTCAAGAAAGATGGTGATGAATGTGTAACTCATCTGCTGAAGCAGCATCAATATCTACTTCAAAAGTTTGTAATTATTTTAAGAATACTTTGCCCAAAGACCATGATTTAATATATACAACTGCAGAAGGTGTCATTACATTTTATTCTGTGAAGCATGACTTTTCATTTAGATCACATGACTCTTTAAATCTGTTTCACTCATTTTCAATTAAAAAATTTTTTTTGCACCCGTTTTCAATTTTAAGTTTTTAATACAATATGAAAAGTGAGGTAGTAGCTGTTAATCTGTTGGTTCCATTAGCAGAAGAAAAATTAGCACAGTTAGATTATGCTAATCTTGTATAAATATTACCAGATTCTTTAAATAGAAGTTCAGTTAAATTCTGTACCTGAATGGTTTAATTATTTTAATATAATTCATGGAATCAAAGTAAAGCTTTTACAATAATCCTTCTACTGAAATTTAAGTATTTAATATTGTGAATTCCATTTTAAATTTGTTTAAAAAGTTTATCACCAAAAATAAAAATTTTAAAATAGTTTTATTGAGGTAAAATTCTCATATCAGTTATTTCATACATTTAAGTGCTCAATTGGAACACTTTTAGTAAATTTATACAGTTGCGTAACCATTACTGCCATTCAGTTTTAGACTACTTCTGTCCTCTCCAAACTTCTCTGGTGCCCCTTTGCAGTCAATCTCTACTTTCACATTCAGCCCCAACCACTAAAAATGACTGATTTCTTTCAAACAAAGTGCAATGGAAATAGATATAATTGCCAAATTTTACAAATTTTTTTTATATACATGAAGTAGTTGAACTACATTTTTGTGATGAAGCTGATATTAAATACAAAATATCTGTCAATCTGCAGTATGTATTTTATCTCTTTGCAGTCCATTATCAATCCGATTTTAGACATGTTTTGAGTTTTTGAAGAACTACTTTGTAAATCAGTGCCTATTGATAGTACTGGAAATTTTTGCAAAGGAGTCTTCTAAATTTGGGCTGTATTTTGTTTGAAATCAGGTGGAAATTTTCAATCGAAGTATTCAGTTAATGGAACAAGCATAATATTCAGCTTTTGAAGTTTTACAGATCACAGCTCTGGAAAACAAAGCTTTCAAACAGGAAGGCACTTGAATTAATTCTTATAAAGTAGACACTATGCAAAATAATTAAGAATTCAAACACAGGATAAAGGATTTAATTTTGAAATTTTACAGTTGTACTTGGAATATCCGACTTATGGGAAGAATCTTTTTTGATGAAAATACTATTTTTAATAGAATAAATTTGTATTTCTACCTGAGTTCGAAATAGATTGACTTTTAGAGGGTCTATGATTTTAAAGTATCTAATTTTGATGAAATACTAAAAGGAATCATAAATAGATACAATTTATTTGATGAGGTTTTTTTATAGGTATTTCTCAAAGGTATTACAAGTAAAAAATATTTACATATTTACATATTTCAATATAAAATATATTTTATTTAGAGTTAAAAATATACTACATTTAATAGAATTGTCTCTATGCTTACTAGGTTTTTGAGCCCTGAGGAGAAAGCATCTTCTCATTAAAAATGTGGTCTACAGAAAAGAGTCAATCGAAGAGGTCGATAACCTCAAATTAATTAACCGTGAAATGTGTATTTGAAGATGATTGCAGGAATTTTTATGAAAATAAAAAAAATCCTATTGAATATATATTCTTCATAAAAATAGCAATGACTCAGTATTAGTGACAAACTGATTAAAGTACTTGAATAGATGCCAAGAATAGTTTTCTTTGTCATGTTTTTAAAATTATAAATCAATATAAAGAAGTTTTAAAAAATTGCTTAATAAATACAAACATGTTTTATTTTTTTAATGTTTTATTTTTGAATTGAGCTATTTTCTCAGACCACCAATATAATAAACCAATTTTTTTGTTAATGAAAGTAAATTTTTAAAAATATATGATTTTAATTGTTTACTAGCATCTTTTTTTTTCATTCTCAAATGTGTGATTTGAATGAGAAATTTATGGTCATTTTATGTTTAAGAGTCAGATAATTGCAAAAGGTATTTAAACTTTTCCAGATCATAGGAAAAGATAAGTACCTCTTTAATTCACTTTATGAAGCCAGCATACCTTTAATACCAATATAAGACAATATAATACGATCAAGAAGGTATTATTTTAGGAATATAAATTTGGTTGAATATTAGGAAGTCCAGCTACCTCATCTATTATAAATAAAAATATTAAAAGATAAGTAACATGATCATATCAGTAGTTGCCAAGAAGTCATTTGACAAAGTTCAGTATGATTTCTAATTAAACTCTGAAATTAAGAAGGAATAGCAGGAAACTACTAAGATGTAATAACACCTATTTCTGAAAAAGTAACAACAGACTTCATTAGAAATGGTGAAATGCTAAAACCAATTAAATAAGGATCTAGTTTAGAATGCCTATGACCAGCATTTTTGTTTACTATTATCTTTAATGTCCTAGAAAATGGAAAAGATAACAAATTATATTGCTGATATCTTTACTGGAATAGAAGAGATAAAAGACATGTTTTGGTGCTGCTGAATGACTGTGTATATATGTACCTTTAAATGTGAGACTAAATTAAAAAAGCAGTTAACTCTTGTAGAATTAAAATATTTGAGGAGATGCTGGATGCCTGATGAATATAAAAACTGAAAGCTTTTCTCTGTTTAAGCAAAGCAATGAATATTAAGAAATGAAGGAATTATTCCCTTAAATAAAACCACAACAATATATATAATATGTAAATATCCTACTATTCAAAAATAGAATGGCAGCATGGGTTTTAAAAACCTGTATGAAATGATCATAAAGTTTTACATTGATAAAGAAATACCCTATTATACCTAAAGAAAATAAGAAAAATAAGAATACTATTAAGTCACTATAGTGGACATACTGCTGGCCTAGCAATTGTCAAATAGATTATTGGAACAGAGCAGATTCAGAAATCGATCATTCAGAATAGATAATTGAAAATACAGAAAACTTAATATTTGATACATGTTGCAGTCTAATGGGAAGGTCCTATATTACTTGATAAATTGTTGTTATAGGTAGTTCCCTATCTGGTTAAAATATAACAGGACTCATCATATACTATTTAAAGATAGTTTCTTGGTGGATTAAAAACAAATTAAGAAAACCAAAACCATTAACATTTCATAAGAATATCTAGTAAAGCACACCAACCCGAAGCTTGGGAAACATCCTTAATCAAGCTCGGAAACCCCAGAAGCTGTATAAGAAAAGGAAAACATACACAGTAAAAACCCAAAATGGCTGTGTGTAGAGACAGATGAGTGGCTGAGAAATCAGGGTGATCATTTCATAAACTATATAAATGTCTAACCAATGTACTGTAGACTTGAAACTAATAATAAAATAAAATAAAACTAGTAATCAAATAAATCAGTAGACATCAGCTATATGTGGAAAAATTATTTGTAAAATATATTGCAGGCCAAGTGTTACTATTTCTAATTTATAAAGAGCTCTTATAAATAGGAAATATATAAACTATTCTAAAGCAAAATGGGCAAAGAATATGAATAGACAATTCACAGAGATAAGGTCAATGTGTGCATGTTAGTGTACATCTGTATGTTTAAATGAACACAAAAAGAATTCTTAGAAGACGCCACAGGCTGTTAACTTGGTACATGGGTGAGTGAGGGGCTGATGTGAGCGGAAGTTGGAAAAAATATTATGACACTCTTCTCACAGATTACTGAGGGAGAGAGACATATAGAGTACTCCATAGGTGCCAGAATTGAGGAATAAAGAAATAGCTGAGTTAGAGGAGGGAAGGAAGGCCTGTGTCTCTGAATGGAGAGGACTCTGAGCAGTAACTTATTTACTTCAGTACTGGATTAATGAGATCATTAATTGCTTGCAACTAATGGCACTTCCATGAGATAAATATAGTATTGAGTTTAATAATTATTGCGAGGCCCTCAGAAAAAGACATCACATGACTGCAGTTACTGCTTAAACTGGTCTTCTTAAAGGTGAAGGAATTAAGAAGTATAAGTTAGTAGTTAAAAAATAGTCACAAGGATGGGAATTAAAGTATAGGGAATATAGTCAGTAATATTGTAATAACTATGTATAGTGCCAGGTGGGTACTAGACTTATCAGGGGGATCACTTTGTAAATTATATAAATGTCTTATAGCAAACTTTTTTTTTTATAAGTAGGAAGAGTATATTCTAAAATAATGATATAGTATAATAAATGTGTAGTATGGTAAATACATAAGCCAGTAAGAGTATACTCTAAAGTAATAATAAAGTATACTATAGTGTATGTATAGTATAGTAAATACATAAGCCGGTAACAGTCATTTTTATCACTATCAAGTAGTATGTATTGTACATAATTGTGTGTGTTATACTTTTATATGACTGGCAGTGCAGTAGGTTTATTTACACCATCATCACCACAAAACACGAGGAATGCCTTGCACTATGATATTACGACGGCTCTGATGTCACAAGCAGATAGGAATTTTCCAGCTCCGTTGTAATCATGAGACCGCTGTCGCACATATGGTCCGTTGTTGACCGAAACGTCTTGTGTGTCAGCACATGACTGTATTCTGGTCAGGTTTTTCTTGTTGGGACTTAGCCGGTTTCGGCTTGTTCTGTGAGATATTGAGATGCTGTTGCATGTGTGAAATAGAACCGAATGACATGTCCCCAGCTTTTTAAAACCTTGTTAGCAAGTCTGAGGTAACTGGATGAAAATTTCTGGGTTATAGTTTGACTTTCCATGTAATTTGACTTTCATGTTAGCCTGAGTTTATCTCTGGCATAGTTTCTATCACATTATTTTGTAATGTTCTTAGTCCCCTTTTGTATTGTCTTTCTCTTAGTTCTATACTCAATACTCTCAACAAATGTTGAATCGAATGTGTAAGATGAGCACCGTTAGCTGCAACAGAAAAATGCAAATGAGATTGTAGTTGTGTGGAAATGAGAAATCACCACATTGTCAGTGGCAGAGTACCATGACCTTTGCCTTAAATCTTTTCCTGTGGAGAAAGAATTGCACCTATTGCAGAAGCTAGTTTCCTAATACTTGTGTTTTTTTATCTGATTTCTTGAAACTGAACAAATCATTAAAAATTTTTTTTGTGTGTTTTAACACAGAATATAACTAAGATGTCACATCTAAGGTATGTGTTACTAATTTACTTATTAAGGTAGATTAGAAGAGTAATTTCAATAGCACAAAAATGAATCTTGATTTTTCTTTATATTAATTGTTTAGAAAGATAAAAACAATTTTGTAAATTGTGGCTGGATTTTGACTTCTCAGTTTGAGATCGCAAATGTTACATTTATTTTTATAGTCTAAAAAAAGCAGTTCCTTCTTAGATTTATTTGGGAACTTTTATTTACCCTTTAAATATTGGTGTTCCTTTGGGTTCTCTTTTGATTCCTTTCTTTTCACTTCCCGTCTTCCTTCCTTCTTAGATGAATAACGTTGACTGAGTTCCTACCATGTATCAGGACAGGGCCGTGCTGTACAGTGAACTAGTTGTGTACTACACAATTCCAGGAGATGACATTCACTGCACCACCACCAAGACCTAGATAATGCCATCAGGTATTGTGCTAGCTAATTAACAACATCTCATTTCCCTCATAACAACCTATGAGATGAATATCATCATTCTTATTTTATAGATGAGAAAGCTGAGTTTGGGGTGTGTTAAAACTTGTTTAAGCTTGCATAATAATGAGTGAGTGATAGAGTTTGTGAGAGTCCAAAGCCTCTGATTCAACAGTAGGCTACCTTTTGTGGGTGATCTCAGCTCTTGGTCCTCTCATCCATGACCACAACCCGAAGGATGGTAATTCCTAAAAGATTCTCCTCCCTATACTCTCCTTTCTCTGTTGCTGGCCTACTAGACAACTTTTCCAGCATACCCTCAGATTCCTCAGGATTAAAATAGAATCATCATTATTTTCTTATGACTGTGCCTTCTTTATTCCTAACCTCATTTAGTGGCACCAACAGCCCAGGCTCTTCTCTCTCCCTTATCTCCCTCATCCAATCAGATATCAGGTCCTATCAGTTCTGTTTCTGAAATCTCTCTTCTTTTGTTCCCTTCTTTTTCATGCCAGTTTCACCACTGTTAGTTCAGGCCCTCTTTGTTTTATTCTGAATGGATCTACTCCGTCTGAATTAAGAAAATTGTGACCTAAAGTCTCATATCTCTAGGCCTCGCAATGGCTGTTGCCTCTGACTGGTTCACCTTTTCCCACCTTCCCCAGTTGGCTACTTAAAGACTCAGCTTTAAGGCACTTTTTCAGGGATTCCTTCTTTGATTCTTTTCATTAAGCCCTTTCCTTAAGTTAAATTATTTTTTTTCCTGCTCCCATGGCACATCATGTGTAAGTCTATCACATCACTCATCACAGTACCCTGAGAATTGATTTGCTTGCCTGAGTCCTTCCTTGGACTTATCTTTGTCTTCCCAGCATCTAGCAGCTTTTCTGGGAGGAGATCAATAAATGCTTGAGAGAATGAATGAATGCACACAGTGGACTCGTTAGGCAGATCGGAAAGAACTGTTCACATAATACGATAGTGTTCTACATGTTTATTTAGCCCTACTAAAGTCTGAATGCAGTTTTTATAAACTTGTGTGGTTGAACATAATGCTGATGTTTTTAAATTATACAAAAGATTTTTTTCTTCCTCCTGCCATTTACAAAAGCAGGCAGCATGATTATTGCTTAACCCATATTCGTATTGGCCGCAGCTTCTTCCCTTATTCTGTCGATAGGAGATTATAACTCAATTGCATGACAATTTAAAATGTGGACTCTGTTGAACTTCGGTTTAGGGTGCCAAACTTTTGCATCAACACTAATGAATAAACTAACCTCTTAGAATGTGCTTTGTTTATCTTTCCTGATTCCTGTCCATCAACAATGGTTACTACACCAAGAAAATACCTTGAGGTTGATTATCTCAGCGCCTCAGCTGCTGCTGAATTTGAAGTTAGACATCTGTGGAGTGGTGTTCATTAACATGTACCTTCTTCATCTTATACAGATATATGTCTTGTCCTAGCTCTGCCCTATCTGGTTCAAACCAGCCTCTTAAATCTCCATGGACATCAGTTCCCTTATCTTTAAAATTAGCATTTGGACTAAACTAGCTAGGAGAACTTTTCAAATGCAGATGTCCTCTATTCTATTACTTTGGGCCCCTACTGTATGTTCTCTTTCTGTCTTCTTTCCCTTGTCCACCATCCCTTCCTCCCTCACCAGTGGACTGGTCCTGCCTGTCTGTCCTACCACTATATACATCGATAGGCTGTGTTTTTCAATATGAAGAGCTTTTCTTCAATATGAAGAGCTTGAGGAGCAGTTCGCTTTTGTGCTATCCTTTCACTGGCACACTCAGATCTCTTCCACAAAGGGTTTGTGAGTCTCTTCCTTTTAAGAAGCACATTCCTGATTGCATTTGCAAAAGTAGAGTGAGGTTGCAGAGTGAACAGAGGAAGATTCCTGGATTAGAGTAAGAACGTTTATAATTGTAACAGATTTGGAACTGTGATTGTGACTGCAGTGAGACATGAAGAGTGACTAGGTATATAATCTGTTAAAAATATCACAGAAATTAAGTATGTAAGGTTTTGGAGTGAGGAAAGCACATTATAATCCCCCAGAGCTTCCAGATGACTTTGTTACATTTTCCTTAAATGAGAGTACAACCTGTTAGGTTACCGAGCATTTCCCACATAATTTGTTGACAAAGCACTTCAGGTAAAGTCATTGTTTCATAAAGGTGCGCCTGTTTTTTTAATGAGGTAAACTAAGGCTGTCCTGATTTCATTTGCCTGTGTTCTAATTTTATCATTAGACACAAAAGGACAAATCAGGTACAAGGTTTTTTTGATGAGATGTACATGGGAAGTGTTTCTATCAAAACAATCCTTTGGCAAGATGGAAAGGCATGTCTGGGCTGTTGGAAGTAGAAGAGAAAAAGCTGGAAAGGAGGGAGACAAAGGTACTGTAGGGGGGCACGTCTAGGAGGACGCGTGCAGAGAAGCAGCAAGCTCGGAAGGCCAAGAGGTGACATATCCCTTCTGGGCGGAATGCAGGACACTATGGGCTGCTGCTGGACACCCAGCTCTGGATTTCTGCGGCAGCCGTATCAGAAGGACAAGAGAGAGGTCCTGACCAGTGGAGAAAGCCGAGGAGGACTAGATTGCTCCGGAGCTCCTGCGGTCGGTTCGGACAGGGTTAAGACCATCACCTGCAGTTAAAGTGCGACCCAGATGGGAAGTAGGAAGTGCCGCAGCTGAGCTTCCTGTATAAATAAACGCGCGGCTCCCAGCGCTGCCGCTGGCGAGCTGCGCCCTACACTCTGCAAAGCTCTCGGGCACCGCAGCAACTCCAAAGGCAGGAGGCGGTTGGTTATAGGTCCTCCTCCTACTCCTTCTGCGGCCCAATAGTTCTGAGAGCCCGAGTCTGCTACAGTCCTGCAGAGCGCAAAGCTGTCAGCCGCAGAGCACGAAGGAAGAGGGAGAGAATGAAACAGCTCCTCCTCCCCGGGGTGTGAGCAGCCCCGGCTGGCGGTGCGCGCGCGGGAGGCTGCTGAAGCCCGGCTGCCGCCGGAGGAACGTAGCTCTCCTGCCAGGTAGGTTTAGCGAGCTTTTTAGACGCTGCAGGCATTGCAAGACGGGAATGGTGTTGCGCTGAGGAAAGAAAAAAGGACGACACTATGATACCACGATTTTCTGCTTTATTTGCTGCCTCTAGTGCTTCCAGCCATACAGATCTGAATTCATTCTACATGTCTTAAACACCTGTTAACTTAATAATAGGTGTCTTTGTAAAGGTAAAATAAACTAGTTTCATTTCTACTATAATACTCTCTACAGAACGTATTGTAAAAATGGAAGGTTAGATCAAACCTCCCAATGTCTTCGGGGGAGACCAAAAGTTGGCAAAACCTCAGACGTTTGCCTTCTGTTACGAGCAATGCACAGCAATATGTTGACATACAGAGATATGAATAAGATATTATCCATGAGATCTTGGCCATACAGTATACTGATTATTTTGTCAGGTAATTGCTGACGAAACAGTGACATTCTCATCTTATGCTGCTTTTCTCAAATTTAAGTTAAAATGAAACTGCTTCCTGCTGTTTTAGCAGAGAAAAAGGATCTTTAGCTTATCCTTTTCAGAGTACCTTTTGCTTTTCTTAATTAGTTTCAGGGATTCTGCTGTAAGTCTGCTCCTGATGCATATAATTCTCACATTCAGATTTCTCAGAAATGAAATCTCCATTCTAGGAAAATGTTTTCTATCTTCGTGTGTCCACTAGAGCCTCTCACTTTCTTTTTGCCCCATACGTATCTTATCAAAACATTAGTTGGGGCACCCAATAGGACTATCTGTCTTCTTCTAACTTGGCATTTCTCAATATTTATTTGAACATTTTCAGATATGAATTAAAGAAAAATGTATCTAACATTTCTGAAGCAGCAGATTGGGGGTGTCTAAGCAGAAGCAAAATAAATGAGCTTCGAGATGACTCAGTTTTTAGGGTGTGGGTGAGAGACAGAAGGAACCCAGCCAGTCTTCACTGAGTTGCTAGCTAATTAAAGTATCTGGCTGCTGCAGCTTTCACTGAGATGACCCTCTTGATCCCTGGTCCTTTTCACTTCTAATTCCTCCTCCTCCTTACTCAGTCCTCCTTTCCCAGTCCTAGTCCTTTTCTTGGGTAGCAGTCCCTTAAGTATTTCTGAAACTATTTGAGGAGAAGAGAAGGGGAGAAAAAGTAAAATAGCTATAGTGGATCCACAAAGCCACTTGGAGAGAATTGTATTAGGAAATCCAAGGCCACGTTTTCCTCCAACTGCTGCCTTACTCTTGCACACTTGTGACTGGTATCTCATTCTTTCTGGTGGGCATAAACAGAAAAATAGGAAAGAAAAAAAGATCTGTATCAGAAATAGCCTCTGACTAATTGAAACTGTAAATGTGTATAGAGAATGTAAAAAAGATGTCAAGTCGCAGAATCAAGTTGCTTGACTTTTTATTTAAAACAAATAGAAAAAAAAAAAAAAACCTGAACCAAAAATCCCCCTAACCAATCACCCTAGATAACTTGCTTCTACACGACTGTGCTGGAAGTGAGGTTTGAGTGTGGTCAAACACTGCATTTACCCAGAGTTTTACAAATATTTACAGTCATCTATGCCAAATATCTTTGTGCTGAGCCCCAAGAACATTCTCAGCATTCAAAAGCCTTATTCTCATGAATGGTTTCAGTTCATTGGCAATTTAAAGGCATCCAGACTTCCAAACTAGGTCAATTTAAGACATTAAAATAATAGTAGTAGTAGTAATAATAATAATAATAATAATAATAATAATAATAAGTTTTTGGGTCCCCCAGGTTATGAACCAAGTTTTCAGAGCCAAACTCTACATCAGAGAAAAAATTATGCTCTATCGAGAAAGGAAAAAGCTTATTTTATCTATATAATAAGACCATTTAGCTTCCTGGAAACTATCTATCTTTTTCAATAATGAATACATTTAATCTGAGAAAGTATATTTAAATTTTCCATTTCAAAAAGTAATTTCAATATTTGAGATGTTTAGAAACATTTACAAAGATATCAGAATTATTTCTCTGTAGTGTTTCTGCTAATTCTAGCTTATGTGCTTCCCCTAGCCTTGACTAATGATTACTTTCTTGTTAAGTGAGGTTCTTGGTGTTTGAAATTTCAAGTTTGAGGTAGTGGTCAGGAATCATGCTGAACCCAGATGTTGATGGAGAAACAAAGTCCAAACAGTTTTGGGACTAAACTTTGTGCAATTGATTAGTTTAGATATGGGAAAGAGGCCAAGCTGCCCCACAAGTCACACTTTCTACTCTGAACTATGTGGAGTAGGTATTTGCAGCCTCTGCTCCTGAGGGCTGAGACCTTTTTTCAGGGATGCCTACCTTAATTTATAGAAGTTCCTTAGCTACAGCAAATTATTGATATTTTCAGCATTTGAATTGCTGGGAGTGAAAATAGATGAGAACTAGTCCTTTACTATTTTCTCTCTTTTACGTACATTCAGGGAAGTTATCCACTGTACTATTGAGTGACTGTTGTTTGCCAGGTGTACGCTAGGTGCTGAGGATATAAAGATGTACAAAATGGCCTCTGTCCTGAAAGAATTCACAGGAGTTTGGAAGTGACTTTGAACTAGAGCGATAGTTCTAAATAAACGTTTTACCTAGGCAAGAAAAATACTTTGAGTTTGTCATCTTTATCAGGGTTTTCCTGATGTTACCTGAGCGAGCATTCAGTAACTTGAAGAGCCATAAGAGCATTGAAGTTAATTGATTTGATTATTTTAATTTTAATTTGTTATTTCACTTTTAGGTGTGTAGTGATGTTTTATTTTTATTAACTTTGGCATTTGCTATTTATTTGGTCAATGAGTACTTCTAAACCCAGTGCATACTGTAGTAGTTATTTTAAAAATGGAAAATAGTACATTAAAGAGAGTAAAAGTGACCAATGCTTTTTCAGCATAGAATAAGAAATGTCTCATCTGTGACTGGATCCCTTCCTTGAACTGAAAACACAACAGCCTAAGTGAAACGCATTTCTCTTATTCACAGCAGGAGATACTTCTGATCACATGGCTTGTAGTATCTATTAAAGAACATACTTAGAAAGCCATGTCTTGTTGGTTTTTAATTCCTCCATAGTCATGAATTTGAGTCCCAGACCTTTAGTCAACTGGTTCTTTGTCTTTCTTGGGAAGAAGAACAAGATATCTCATTTCTGTCTTTGCCGGACTGTGACTGAAGCTATAAGCCCACAAATTGTCCTATGTACAATGATAAGAAACGATCTGTTGACATCTCCTCAATTAACCTACTCTTTACAAATGGGGACTAGATTTAAGCACCATTATATCCCAGAACCTAACACCTGTGGAATTCAGTTCTTTGTGGGTTGACTTTGTTTTCTGTGTTATTGGTTCCTTAAGAAACTGACTTGGCAAAGATGTACGAAAATACACATCCTGTATGTACCTTGCTTAGTAGGGGATGGAGGACATTCCTCTCCCAAACCGGTTTTAAACTTGTTTCTAATTAAAATTTCTATATACAACTTTTAACTTTCATAGCAGAGTAACCTTTACACATGCTTTTATTCATTTGAAGAAACAATTTTGATTTAGATATTCATGCTTTAGCAACTGTAGTTTCCTGGTAACGTCATAACCCAAGAAACCAGCCTTTCTCTTGCTCTATGGACCTTTCTGAAATAACACTTCTCCTTGATCTGTTAATTACATCATTGTCTGACCTGCCTTTAAGTGTCGTTCCTTCCTGCTTCTGAGCTTTGTTGTTATGCCAGGCAGGGGGAAGAAAATTATTCAGCAGGGCTGTATGAATAATTGTGGGAGGCAAGGGAACCATTGATTTAAAAAGGGGTGGGCAGGGTACATGGTGGTGTCAAGGAGGGAGCTACCATGGTGAATGTAAAATTATAATGCCAAAAATATCATTGCACTTTTATTCTCATATTCACTCTTACCTTCTTTGCTAAGTTTTTATTGTTAGGAAAGCTGGGAATGGATTTCCTCCTCTTGGGCTTTCCCCTGTAGTGGTAATGAGAGCATAGAAAGCAAGAAAAAAGAAATGTGCTTTTTAGAAAAAAGGATCAGCATTTTGCCAGTGTTAAAACTTGGCATTCCAGATGTTCTGTATACTCTGTAGGGTTTAGAGTTAGTTTATCACAATGTTATGTGCTTTGTTGGCCATGATCTCATATTTCTTTTCATATACTTTGCCTATATATTTTGTAGGAAAAAATATAAAAATTGGATCTTATTATTCTCACCATAAGAAAATTATAACCGAGGGGATAGATGTGTTAACTAACCTTATTATGGTAATCATTTCACAAAATATATGTATTAAATTTTATATTGCACACCTTAAACTTATACAATGTTATGTATCAATTATGGCAATACAGCTGAAAAAAATTAGGTCTTCTTAAAATAGTTGTAACAGAATTTATTCATACCCTAATTTAAAATAGCAAAGACATTGTCTAGAAAACAGTCTTGCTAATATTTAAGGTGCTCATCCTAATAGAGTGTCTGTCCTTTTCACCCACAAAACAAGTTAATATCAGTTCCATTTTTAGAAGATACAGGTCTTCAGGTTACAAAGTTATGATCTTATTACTATCCTGGAAACTGATGAGATGGAGATGTTAAAACTAAGGAATCATAGGCTGAAGTATTTTTCCATATCTTGATTTTCTCCAAATGAAGCTTTGAAATGGTGGGGAAGAGAACATGATTTCCTTTTTATCACATGAAGCTCAATGATAAACTGTTTTATAATGCTGCTATCTCACAAAGCCTGAGGTAAAGATTTACTTCTGTCACATTGTAGAATTAAATATTTCTTGGGTTTGTTTATTCTAGAGATTAGTTTCTAATTTGGAACTAAGACCTAAACTCAGATCAGCTGGATTTTTATGTTGATATTCTGTTACAACAGCAATATCCTGGTGATTCGTTTTAGTAGCTTTCTATTTCTTTTAGTCTCTTTAATTATGCTTTATTAATTTATCTAAATTTTAAAGTTTTTGCAGAAGGGATAAAAATTCCTAAATCACTGGATAAGTGTCCTAGTAAAAATTATCCTTTTCAACCACATTATCTTTTTGTGCAATGGAATAACTACTATAATTTTAGGTAGTGAAACAAGTATAAATACATTAGTTAAAAATGCTTTGAATATTGGCTCTCCCACCCTTGCATTTTTAAAGCAGATTGCTTTTTCAGTCCACCAGCAGAATATGAAAATTCCTTATACATCCTGTGCTTCCAGCACTACTTCTGAAGTATTCCTTTTTTTGGCAATTCTAATGAAAACACATGAGGGAAAAAGTGACTCCCATTTGTTCCTACTAGATAGTACTTGCTTTTCATATAAGGAACACTTTATAGTGCAAGAGACCCTCAGAATAGAACTGCTGATTTCCCCCCTCCTCTAAAGCACAATGAGATGTTTTAAAGTGGTTTTCCTTCTTTGTACACCCCAGCCAGTCTGTTCTATTCTGTGGTTAGTTATAGTGGAGCAAGTGATACTTCCATAATTTGGATGAAGTCTGCCTTCACCACCCCACACAACCTTGACATCGACTTTAGAAAGTTTAAACCTGAAGGCAGCTGTCGGTTTCTTTTTTCCAACATGCCCTTTGCATTTTCTGCCAAAATTCTTTTCTCATTGGGTTCTTGACACGCAGCAAGAGGCTTGATCACATTTGTAATAATTGTAAAAGTAATTATAATCGTTACCGTTTTAAATCAAGCAGTAATCTGGAACATTCAAATGACTTTGTTATTTTAGGTAAAACGAGAAATATGAAGTAAAACAAGTTGAACAAGAATGAGTTACAGGCTCTCTGGAAGGAAAACATCTTGAGACCTGGAGGGGAGTAGTGTGGACTGTCAGTGTGCCCATGAGGATGTGGTCCCATGAAAGGGTCAGGAGGAGCGCGTGCGTGTGGTCAGTCTTCCTGTGGGCACTCCCTCTAAATCTCATGCCATTTGCTAGTAGTTTGGCTGTGAGGGCTGAGTTTCTACTGGTGATTTCATGCTGTGGAGACTGGTGAATCTTAAGACATAAATAAGGAAACACTAGAACACCATGGAACCATTCACAAGCATCTCAAGTGTGGGGGAATTCATTAGGGAACATCAGCATTCTCCTGATTATTTCTTGAAGAGCTTGATATCTAATGAATCAATGGTAAAAAGCTTTTGATACTCTTTTTTTTTTATGATGTGCTCACTATGTATCATTTACTTTTAAAATATTCATTCTTCATTTTACCCACAGTGAAAAACCAAAGGGCTTGTTTTCAAATTGTGCATGGTGAATGCTTCAGCTTTTGTGACGGTACCTGGAAGGCTGCTGGGGTAAAGGTCAACAGTACCTGTCCTTGGCCTCCCAGCATTGCTTCAACCAGCACTTGTCTTCCTTATCTGTTTTATAGAGTGGCAATTTACTTAAGATTTTGTTTTCATAAAATTCTATTGCTTAAAAAATGTTTGGAAGCCATCATTTTAGGGAATTGGTGTTATTGTACACAGAACAATAAATCACTTCTTTTTGAAGAATCATTTTGGATTGTTCACATCTCAGAGATGAAATATGTGACTCCTTTTCTCTCTTCACTGAGTCACAAGTACTGCCTAGACTGGAATTCTTGGATTTTTTTTTTTTTAACAGAATAGGTCTCTAGTAAAAAGTTTTTATGTCATAAAATATTTTAATACGTAAAATATATTTTTAAAATTTATATATATTTTAAACCACTTTATTGCGATATTATTGACAGAAAGCTACACATATTTGATGTATACAATTTGATAAGTTTGGAGATGAGCATACACTCATGGAACAATGTAATGCTTAGAGTTAAAAATACTGTCTTGTATACTTAAAAATTTGCTAAGAGGGTAAATCTTATATTGAGTACAAATAAAAAGGGCAGGAGGAAATTTTCGGAGATGATAGATATATTTTTATAACTTTGATTTTGTAACCTATATGCATGTAACTCACAAATTAAGAAATAAAAACTTAAGTATATGGCAAGACACAAGATGATGTTTCAGATGGCCTTGAGTAACACAATTTCTAGTTCTACTAACAAAAGAAGGTTGTTTCTGAGATATGCCTTTTAAGAGGTATCCAATTATGTCTTTGCTTTTTGAGTACATTAAAAATTTATCTTGTTTAATGTCTCCTTCTAAAAATAATATAAGTTGAGACTCAGAAATAATTAACTTTCTTGAAGAATATCTAGATTTCTTATTGGGTTGGAGCAACAGGAGTTATCTATTCATAACAGCTTTCCTCAGATGGGCTTAGCAGGATAATTGACATTTGGGGAATGGGATGGTTTGGGCCTGTATTATTTCTCATCTTTCCCTCTTAGGAAGCAGTTACAGGCTATATTTCTTCTTGTTTGACTTGGGATTTCTTTTTTGGGGGGGGGGAAGATAATTCAGAATATGTTGCATGAACAGTGTTGGGAAAATAGAGATTAGTAATTGGGGGAGATTAATGAGCTTCTTTGTACTGTGAACTGGAGAGTCTTGAAGAAACAAATGGGTGATACCTGTCTAAGCATAGACTAGGAAGAAGAAAAGAGAGGTACAATCATTCATTTTTACCTCTAATTGACTCTAACGAGAGATTTTTTCTTTTAAACTTTAAAATCCTGAATTTGATATGTGGGTTTCTTGGAATTTAAATTGTTCTGGGACGATAACTCATTAACAGTTAATTGAATAAGAACACTGTGTCTTGAACCTTATTAGGTCTTTCCCAAGAAATATCATATTAGAAGCCAATCATTGGTTGCTTCCTATTTAATTTATTTTTAATCAAGTCTTCTACTACCATCAATGAGTTAGGTGAAACATCTTGAACACTTCAGGTTACTAGTTAGTAAATGTTGACATTTTCTGGTATGACATTCAGAAATTCAGTGCAGTTAGATCTCAGATTTTTTTCTTTCCACCTGTTCCAATTGGTTTGTCCTTCCATTATTTTAGCACTTCTATACCTACATATTGGGACTTAAGCCACTGTGGGGCTATGTAGCAAATGTTGAACATGTTTACAATGAGAAGGAAAAAAGTATGACTCTTGTAGGGGTAGAGGGAGGATATTTACAATTATTTCTATAGCAGAATGTATTAGAGTTGGCCACACTCTTTTAAAATAGTAAGAACTCTTTTAAAATAGTAATCAGAATAGGAAATATCTTGATTTGATATAAACTATGAATATGCAGGAAGATTATTTTCACAATTATTTTACTGCTTTTAAAGATATTCTAAATAAAAACAATCCAACAGAAGGACTTCAGTTATAATTTTTATATTTCAGTGTAGAAACATCCTTTCCTATGGTCATGCTAAGTGTGGAGACACATTTTATTCTGGTACAGTTTCAGTGAACTTATGGTATTTGTAGTCATAGACTTCGTGTCTCTTTTTTTCTTCTCTCTCTCTTTTTTCTTTCTCTCCCTCCTCCCTACTTCTCACTCACCCTGCTTCATTCCTCCACATAATATTCACTTGCAAGGTAGCTCTACTGTAATGGACCAGGCACTGAGCTTGGCCTCAGAAGATGGAGGTTTAAGTTTTCTTTGCCATATACAAACTCTGAGAACTTTGGCAGAATACCTAACTTCTCAGGACCTCAATTCATCTATAAAATAAAGGAAATAATCATTATGGTTGCAAAAGATTCAATGAAGTAATATGTGCCAAGGAACACAATTAACACTAACATCCTATTGAAAAAATTTTTTATACATAAGGGTTACTGTTTCAACTTTCTTAAGTGTATCTTTCAATGGCATTAAGTACATTTACAATGTTGTGCAACCATCACACTATCTGTTCCAGAACTATTTCCCAAATAGACACACTGTACTCACTAAATAATAACTCTCTATTTCCCCCTCCCCCAGCTCTTGGTAACCACCTTTCTACTTGCCATTTCTATGAATTTGACTGCTCTATGTACTTATGTGAATGGAATCATTTATATAAGTTTTGTCCTTTTCTCTCTGGCTTATTTCACTTAGCATAATGTCCTCAAGTTTTACCCATGTTGTAGCATATGTCAGAATTTCATTCCTTTTGAAGGCTGAATAATATTCTGTTTTATGTTTATATCACATTTTATTTATCCATTCATCCATTGATGGACATATGGATTGTTTTCAATCTATTGATTGTAGTGGTGTGACTCCTAAATGGTCTTTAATTCTCATAGTTTACATGATATGAATCACCTCAACTGAGTAAGGTCACCTTAAATTTCAGGACTCCAGGAACACCTTGCCAAGGTGACAAGTTCTCCAGCCCATGGTTCCAGAAACACATTCATTGTATGCTTAGAGATCATTGAGGGTGAGGATTTGCTCTGCTGATGCCTAAATGTGTTGCTTAAACAATAGCTGTATCAATGAATATAATATTTTCTGCTTTGGAACTTTCTGTAGGGATTGAGAAGACTGAAGAAGGCTGAAGACAGGCTGATGGGCTCAGTTGGTAGGCTGCATTATCTCACCATGAATGCTGAAAATCCGACGCCTGGAGACCTGGCTCTTGCTCCCCTCATCACTTGCAAACTCTGCCTGTGTGAGCAGTCTTTGGACAAGATGACCACACTCCAAGAATGCCAGTGCATCTTTTGCACAGCTGTAAGTTTTCCTTGATGCCTTCATCATAAGAGAATACCAAGGGAGAACTGTAAAAGCTCAAGATACATTTCTGTGGCTTACTGAGAAGCCAGGGTTTGTTCAATATAATATGATCCTGCATTGAAGAGCAATTTCACATTTAGAACTACTTCCAGATAGTATTTTGAATGGTAAAGCCTGTATTTACTGGTTTTTAGGAAAAGTGTAATATTTGCATGAAATCTGTCTATTTATTTATTTTTAATTAGTTTTTTTATGGTGACATTGGTTCACGAAAATTTGATTATTAGTTGAATAAGCAGAGTTCTTCTTTTCTTAAAGTTCTAGCTAAGGAACAAAATAGAGACATTTTTAACATGCCTTAGTTGCTTATCATCTGCAAGAAGCTTTTTATACTTTCTCATCTCCAATAAGGCACATGGTGCACAACTGTTTTACTTTGTCATAGCTCCTTTTATCTTTCTATATTTTCACAATATGCTGAAACCTGCTTATTCCTCATAATAGAGAAACCTGTAGATCTCCAGGTATGAGCTTATCTTTTTCAGTCTGATGCTCGATATCAATACCAGTGACCTTCATTGCACATTTCCCTGAAGGTTGGCTGGTTAAGGCATAAAGGTAGGAAACAGATCGATGAGTTCAAAGTGACACTTAGAAGTTTGAGCCCAGGTGGTCTTATTCAAATTTTCATGTATTCAAACATTTTTTGAGCTCCTCCTATGTGCCAGGCACTGCTGAATGTTGGGAATGTAATGATGAATAAGACACTTTCCACAGGGGAGATGGAACTTTACAAGAGTCTGGTAAAATCAGGGACAGCTAAACATAGTGTACCACAGGAGCATCTCACCCACTCTGGGCTGGGTCCTGCTTGCAGTGATCTCTGAGTTGAAGTTTTAAACAAGAGATTATAAACTGATGTCCATGGCCTCATGGAAGATTACAAACTACATCTGGCCTAAACACATTTTTGTTTGGATTCCCCAACTTGGAAATTTAAAATAACAAATTTTATCATTTTTTCATGAAAAAATGGTAAGGTACAGTTATTCTGTGCCTGTATTCGTTGGCCCAGAAATAGATGATCTTTTCTCTATTTACATACCTGACTTACTCCTGTATGTATTCAAATCAACTACACTTTCAAACTAAGGATGAGTTAAGAATTAGATAGGAAGAGTTCTTGGCATCTCAGCATGGTAGAGAGGAGGGCCCGATGCCTAAATTATAATATTTACCATTTATCTTTTCTTTGGTAGGCCCGATATGGGCAGTGTGTTAATATTTATTATACAATCAATATAGTAATCACCAGACAAATGTGGGTTTAATGCCCTGACTTTAAAGGAAATTGAATAGTTTAGTTACAGTAACCAACCAGTGGTTAAATCAAGGGGAAAAAGGAGAGAGAAATCATCAGAAAGTAGAACCATGTAGAAAGAGGCAAGTTTACTAAGGTTGATTGTGAATTTTTTTTTTTAAAGACAAGGTAGGTGAAATAAAATTTATTTCATCTTTTCTTGTTAATTTAATCAACACGGCCCATTTTCAAGCTAGTTTATACCATTTAAAACAATTTTTTTTTTGTTTGATTGAAGATTAGGGTAGGGAGAAGCCTTAGCATGGTATTTAGGTAAAAAAGAAAGGGACTAAAATCCTTTTTTTACGTTTTGAACTCTAGGATCCAAAGATGGCAAAGAATAGAATTGTTTGTCCATTCATTCGACAAAAATCAGCATCTGTGTCAGAGGAACTGTTCTAGGCATGAGGATTTACCAGTTAAAGAAACAAAACCCAGCAGAGATCCTTGCTCTTACCAAGTTACCTAATAAACAGGAAAAGCAATGAATAGGTGTGTTATAGTATTGGGTGAAAAGGGCTTAGGAGAAAAGTAGAGCAGGAGCAAAGGTTAAGCATGCGGGTGAGGAGGTGTTGCATGAGGTTCAAGTAGAGTGATGAGGAGGAGGCCTCACTAAGTGATGTTTGTGCTGGTCCTTTATCATCTTGTCAGCGTGTGTTGCTTTATAGGAAGTGAGGAAATGACCTTGTCATCGAGGGCAGCTGCAATTTCCTTTGGTCTTTCTTTGTCTCTGAATGCTGTGCTTCAAAAATGATTATTTCTCTGACTTTCTCACATATGTTTTGGACCCTTGCTAATCTTTCAAACAAATGAGTCAGAAGCAACATTTGGTTAAAGGCAGGATGGAAATTTTTGTCCAAGAGTTATGGATGTTTAAAAGCAGGATATGCAATTCGGTTTTTGCTATGAGATTTAATAGTGTGGAATTCAAGTTTGTGCGTCAACGTTGGGTAAAGAGTACACAGGCAAAGGCTGTATTTCATAGTCCCAAGGAGTTGACACTGACATATTGTTTCAGTAGATCTTAGTTCCCAATTGTAAACAGAACAACTGCTTCTCATTTTTCCTTCAGCAATTTAGGGGTAGGAGTACAATTAGATTATTCTGTCATCTAGGTTTGTACTTCCTCATTGTTCGGGAATGCTGAAAAGCAGAAAGTCAAATGGCTTGGTATTTTTGGTATCCTTCCAACTTTGGAACGTTTTGTACCTATAAACATTAACCTTCCCTGGCTTACTGATACCCTCTTCCTTATGATCTTCCAAAATAGTAAGCTCTGTGGGTTTGATCACCTTAGTGTCTGTAAATTTGCAATTGATATCAGACTCACCGGAAATACTACTCTTTTTATTGTTGGAGATTTTATTTCTTCTTTTCAAAAAATATTTTAAAAATGTGTCTAATCCCCTCAGATATTAATTTGCACTCAAATTAAAGTTATCAGATATATTTTGTGTTTTCAAGGCTGAAAATAAATTTGTGACTTTATTATGCCATGTACTACTAATTTCCAGCTTCAAATATGATTGGATGACATCTCCCAATTATTGGCTGGGAAAGACTTCTGGTACATACCATATTTTTAAAATGGTTTTGCTAAGATAGCCCCTCTCTCTCCAACATTCAGGGAATGGCCAAACATCATGGTCTTTTAGCTGGATATGGTGCTATACTGATATATTTTCATAGATTTAATCAAGCTTTTTATACATTCTGTCCTTGTCTTGTTTTCCCTAAGATGTATCCCTGACTGTTTGTTGCAAGGTTGAATTCTTTCTGTTTCCAAGATGAGGGTGCTCTGGGAGTGCAGAATGGACAGATGTGGAGTGTATCACTTGACCATTGGATGTTAGTTAGTTCATTCTCTATCTTTAGGGAGACCTGGCCTTTAAATAGGTGCTGCCCCAACCTGAATCTGTTCCATGGACCTCTGGCTCTATGCAATGGAGATGCTCCTTGAATAAAGTGTTCCATAGTCAAATTAGCTTAGAAACTGGTATGTAATCTATTCTTCTCTTGGAGGGACCTAATGCATATTTGCGTTTTAGAGACTCTGAAATCTTGTGGTCAAGAGGAATGCCAGGTGACCCTGTTTAACTTCTTCTGAAGCATTCCTGTTTGATCATACCACATTTTCTAGTGGCATACCTATTAACTTCCCCACAACCAGTTCTCTGAAGAAAGCTACTTTAAATTATTCCATCTAGGTAATTCTTGATTTAAATGACATCCAGAGATGTTGCTTTACATAATCCATCAATATATCTAGTTTCCTGTTAAAGGAAACTTAACATGATCTATGTGCGAAGGTGGTTTCTGTTACACTATTTTCTCAGCTTTAATATACAGAAGAAAGGCTAGTATAAAGCAAAGGATACTGAATCTACAGGACAAAAATGAGCATAGCTGTCATTAGCATGACTGAAGTCATAGATCACTGGCATATCATGGAGCCAGAGAATTTGATATTTGGGGGTTATGGAGAGAGGTGGTGCCAAATTATTTGTTATTGTAATTAAAGGTTAAATTTCTCAGGGATATTTGTCTACTGACTAATGATATGCAAAAACTTAGTTTCTCTTTCTCTCTCTCTGCCTATGGATTTAAATAACCTAAATATGAAAATTCAAAATTTCCTCTTGCTTCCGCAACTCACTTTTTCAGATAATAACACATTATAATTCAAGTAAAAGAAGAAAAATTCACAAGTCAGTTATCAAAGGAGGGCAAATTTGTAGGTTTGTTCCCTTGTGAGCAATATTTGCCTCTTTGATTTATTTTGGAAGCTATTTCTGTTAGCTATGAATTAAATAATCATGAAAACACGGTGTTGCTTGTTTTTATAACCTAGATAATTTCACCTGAAAAGAGTTGGTATGTTGGGCATGGCCTATTTACCTTTCAGATTAAAGACAGGATGTGCTGAGCAAAAAGAAAATAAAGTCCAGCCATATTCTTGCCTTTTCTCCATTACGTTTTGTTGGCTCTAAATAGTTAGAACTCCTTTTACTATTCATTTCTCTGAGCCAAATGGATTTTCCAATGTTTAAAAAAGTGAGAGGAAATATAAAACTTTTTAGACCAAACCCTTCTTTTCCTTGGGGCCTGGTGGGTGACCTTTAAGAAAAGCCCTCATATGGCCTGGGAGACATTTCAGTTTGGGAAGATTTGCAGAGAGAGGGAGAGAGGGAGAGGGAGGAAGGGGAGAGGGGAGAGGGGAAAAGAAGAAAGGAGAGAGGAGTGTGTATGCATATGTTTGTGTGTCCATGTACAAACTTGTGTACCCACATGGTTGGTAACTTTCAAATGAAGCAAAGAACCTGCAATAGTTCTTTTCTGGATTCTAATTCTGATATCTGTATTAGGATAAAGGAATGCCATTTTTCTACTCCTACCTCCATTTTTCTCTCCCAGTGGAACATGGAGGTTAAGAGTGCAGATACAGAGCTAGGAAGATCCAGGCTCAAGTTCAAGTTTGGCCATTTAATGGTGTGTAACTTAAGGCAAAATCTTTGGCTTCTCTGAACCTTAGTTTTTTCACCTGTAGGATGGAGGGAGGTAGGGGATGGTAATACCTATCTCAGAGTGTTGTAAGAAGCATCAAATAAGAATTTCAGTAAAGTGGCTAGCACAGTGCCAAGCCCCTAGTAAATGGTGTTTTTATTTCTTTCTGTCCTAAGTTCTGTTAGTATACTGAGCTGTTCTGTTTTTCCGAAGTGTTTTAGAGAAAGCAAATTCTATTAAAAACTTGTCTGGCTTCTTCATTAGCCTTTTATAAAAAGATAGTTACATAGGTGATTTAAACCTTACTACTATTCTGAAATACCTACTAACTAGCAATTTGAGTAGAGAGAAATTTCTTTGTAGGATTTGTCCAAAGAGTGGCTAATGGCTGGGTGTTTCAACTGAAGATCTTGAAGTAGGGTTTACAGGGGGGAAAAAAACCAAAAAAACAATACAACTTAGAAACTGAATAGATGAGTACATTTCTGATGGATGTAAAAGATTCAGCTGGAAGAGTGTATCAAGCTACCATTTATTTAAGAGCTGCTTTCCTCTAACAAGAATATAACAGTATAATTACTTGTTAGCTTAATATGTTTAGTCTAGTATCTTTTTAAGTGGATTTTTTTGTTTTGTTTTGTTTTGTTTGTTTGTTTTTTTTATAACTGTGGAGCTGCAAGCATTACTTAGACATTTTACTCCAGCAATATCACAGAACATTTTTTTTGTTCCCTCTTCTGGTCATGTGTCCTGCCAGCCTTTCCTGATGCTTTTAAATTCTTCAATTCTCTTGATTCCCACGTCTTCTAGTACTATTGAATGGACCGAACTGAATTCTGCCAGTTCAAAGCCATCTCATTTTGTCGGTTTCAGGTACTAAAATATACTGGCTTACAAGGTTAGTTTTATGCTCTTGTTTCACTTTACCTTGGGTGATCAACAGTGAGTCAGTGAATTTATCTTTCTCTTTGTTATTTTTGTAAATGACTTCAGTATACTTACTGCTTATATTTAAGAGATTTAATGATCATGCTATGATCATTATGCTATGACTCTCTGATAGAGGAGGCCTTTTGTATTTATTTGTTAAGTCACTGTTTAAAAAACAGACTTTGATACTATTTTTCCACTGATGATTGAGCTGCTACAAGTCAAATAGCATTTGAGAAATAGGAGCAAATTATAACAGCATGAGAAATGGATTAGAGATGACTCAAGGAGGAGCTGGCTTCCTGGACCTATGATCTCATTCATGCCTAATGCTCACCACCCACTTATTCAAAGAAAGTGGTACAATTGTGACAAGAGAGGAAGGAACAGCAAAAGAAAACTATACATTTAAGGCAAAATGACTTTGTTATAGCATCATATTCCTAGAGTTGAAAGGGACCTTAGCCCTTCTAATACCCCCACTCTCTTAATGAAAGAAATCCTTTTCCTGGATGCCAATATGGTTTGGCATTTAAGAGAGTGGGTCTCAAATCTGGTTGCCCGGACTTTATTTATCCAACAAATATTTTTTATTCATACTATGCCCAGTTTTGATGGTTAAGATACAGTGGTGAACAATCCGATCAAAGCCTGGTTTTCAGATAGCTCAAATTTTAATGCAAAGTCCAGATACCAACAAGTACATACAGAAGTCAGATGACAATATGTACTCTGAGGAAAAACAGCAGGGGAGGGAGATAAGGAGTGGTATAGGAGAGGGGGTTTACACTTGATGTTAGGTGGTCAGGGAAGTCTCACTGACAAGATGTTATTTAAGAAGAGATGTGAAGGACATGAAAGGAACAAGCTGTGTAGATATCTGGAGAAGAGAGTTTTAGGCAGAGGGGAGCAATGTGGTGGTCCTAAGCTGGGAGTGGACTTGGTATAGTCAATATAGCAAGGAGGCCAGTGTGAATGTGTTTGAGTGTGAGAGAGAGAGTGTGTGTGTGTGGTGGGGGGAAGGGGAGCAGTTGGAGATGAAGTCAGAGAGGTATAGTGATGTTAGTATGTAGGACCTGGCAGGCTATGGTAAAGGTTTTGGCCCTAGTTTGATGTGAGAACAGAAGCCTTTGGAGAGTTTTGACCCACAGAGAGACGTGATCTAACAATGATTTAAGTGGATCACTGGGTTGGTAAGGGTTCTTCAGAGAAACAGATCCAATATGAAGTATATGTCCAATATGACACACACGCACACACACATACATACATACACACATACACATATACATATATGAATTGGTTCATGCAGTTATGGAGGTAAAGTCTTATGATCTGCCGTCTTCATGTTGGAGACTCAGGAAAAACAATGGTGTAGTTCTAGTCTGAGTCCAAAGGCCTGAAAATGAGGAGATCCATTGGTGTAACTTCTAGTCTGAAGGCAGGAGGAAACCAGTGTCCCAGTTCATGCAGTCAGGGGGAGAGTAAATTATCCATTCCTTTGCCTTTTTGTTCTATTTATTTCCTCAACTGCTTAGATGAAGCCCACTTATCTGGGAAGGGGGCTGTCTACTTAGTCTACTGATTGAAATGCTAATCTGGAAACACCTTCACATATACAACTATAAGTAATGTGAAACCAACTATCTGGGCAGCCGGTCTGTGGCCTAGTCAAGTTGACATCTAAAATTAGCCATCACAACCACCCTGGCTGCTGCATAGAGAATGAACTAAAGGAACAAAGGTGAAAGCAAGGAGACTAGCCGAAAGGTAAATATAATAGTTCAGGCCAGAGATGGTAGTGTATTGGACCAGCAGGTGGTAGCAGTTAATGTCTTTAGGTAGTCCAAGTCTTCATTTTCTCTTATTTAGGAATAATAATAAATCATATCATAAGGATATAGAGAAGATCACAGTAGAAATCTAGATAATGCACATAGTACAGTGCCTGGAATATAGTGAGTGTGTGTCACTCTACTGGTGTTAGTATGATCATTTAGATTTTGCTTGAAAACTTCCAGGATTGGGACACACCATAACTGGCTATTCAGTTATTAGAAATTCTATTTCTAAACTATCTTTTCTTCTACATTCATTTGAGCCTATTTCTGTATAAATTCTACCTGTTAGTACTATTTCTTCTCTCTAGAACAAAAATGGTTGAAATCTAATTTTATCTACTCACTAGCTTTATATTATTTGAATGAAGGTTATCTTTCTGTGAGCAGGCAAGGAAATTACTCATTAAAAATTGTCCCACAGCCCTTTGTCAAGTGTGAAAATATTAATAAATAGAACTTTATTTCTCCCATTTTCCCCTTCCGTTGACATGGTCTTTTGGAATGTCATTTGCATGACATTCTTGGCTTTGTCATAGATTAAACAAGTACTTCAGGCTTTTTTATATTCTCTTGGAAAAGCATATAGTGTCAGGGTAGGGTAGGGAGGTATGGTACTATAACAGGACTGAGATTTAATTTCTTTTTCTCAAAGAAGGTTATAAAAAGATGCTATATTGGTAATCTGTGTTTGTATGTTGTGGAGACTTTTTTTTTTTTTAATGCACACCTTGCTTTTAATTTAATTCTTCAAGCCATATATTGGAATGTGATAAGCTGGCCAAACATGCAGACCAGAGTATAGACAAAAGTGGGCTTACAGTGAAAGAATTTTCCTTTTTATCCAGAGTCACCAAGGTTTATCTATTTATTCTTTTGAAGTTGTACCTTTATTCCAATTTTTTCTGAGTTGATTCCCATCTTAGTCCTGATTCTGCTCTTCCATTTGGTACTACTATGTACTAGCCACTGTGCTAAATATGTGCATAACGAATTACCAGCCTGGCTCTCATGTGGGAAGCTGACCCTCTGATAGAAGAGGTATAGTGTGTTAGGGGAGCATATAGGAGCCCACCTAAACTAGATTCGAAGAGGTTAGGAAAGATTTCCGAGATGCTGACACCAAAAGATGAATAGAAGATTGCTTGATGGTAGTGTCGGTGGATGGGAAGAATGTGGAAGGGAGGAGGCAGCCGCATGCGACGGCACCAAGGAAAGATGGCCTACTGAGGAACCAAACTGAAGGACATGCCTGGAACGTACTGTTGGAAGTATGGGTGCACTTGGGCATGAGGCTGGAGAGGCAAGCAGAGGCTAGATGGAGGGTCTTGTATGCCATGTTAAAGAGCGTTATGGAGCCAGTGGAAGGCTTTGTTTGGGAGTGGGATAGGGAGGACGGCTTTGCCATAGGATGGAGAATGATCTGAAAGTGGGCAAAACTGGAGTTGGGTGAAGGAAGAGCATGATGAGAGCTCAGAGAACAACCTATCATCAACGTAATGCTATATTTGTTATAGTAGACTGAAATTTTGAGGCCTGGAGTATTTAAATTACGAGCATGTCCCTAATTTCTTCTTTTTCCTAGCCATTTGGATACGAATGTCAGATTTCTTAAAATATTGCTGTCGAAAGGCCACTACCATTATTAAGGATTCATTTGCTCCTGTTTGAATCATATTCCTGTCTGTTGCACAGTGTCTATCCATCCAGAGCACCTTCTGATACCTCTTGTATGAGGTATCTCATACCTCCACATCTTTCCTTCTTCCTAGAATGCTCCTCAGTTCCCAATGATGTCTCATTGTCTGGTCAATGCATACTTCCATTCATTATTTAACAGATACTGATTCTCACAAGCAGAATACTAGATTGGGGGCAGGAGTTTATTGGTGAAAAACTCAAACATGGTTCTTACCCTTGTGGCACTGGCTATTCTAGTGTATAATTATCATTTCTTCTCTGAAAGCATTTAAAATCTAATTAAGTAGATTCCATACAAATATTTGTATTGCCTTATATTCCAGCTCTCTGACATAGATCCATCTGATTTTCTCACCTTGACTTGTAGTTTACTGAGGACAGAAACCCAAAAAAGCAATAGGCATCACTAATCATTATTGTGGTTGCCATCATAATAGTAAGCGTTTATTCAACTTATTTAATATGAGGCATTGTTCTAAGTGCTTTAACTCATTTCATTTATATAATGACCCAAATTGGTCATTTAAAAATCTCTATTTTAAAAACTATGAAGTTGATATACAGTAGTTACTTATTTACTAGTGGAACAATTATTTTTGAATTTATATATTCATATTTTGAGGCTCCCCTAGCCATCTCAAGCAAATCATTTATCTAATTGCCAATTTCCAAAAGTGCTTGCGACAGGCAGGGACAACTGTGCCAGAAGCAGATAGCTATTCCAATAGCTTCAACTACTTCTACAAATTTTGCAGTAACTTAAGGGCAGGATATATGTAGGGTTTTAGTTCCTCTGTTTATCTCTTTGCAGAAATAGGAAGACAACAGGCAAATGAAGGTCCTGAAGAGAAGAGTCAGAAGGAAAGGACGTGGTTGAATTCTCTCTTCCCTTCAACTGCCAACCCAGAATGTCTTTCAGTACCAGACTGACACGTTAGCTCAATGCAAAGTTTTTGGTGACTAGTTTCCCATATGTTGATGGGGATAGAGAATTTTAACTAGATATATAGTGAAACCTTACTTACTTGTTCCCCTCTCTCTTATCCCCTTTATCCTTGCTCTCTTCTTTTTAAAGATTAATTTTTAATTATAAATGCATGTAAAACAAAACAAAAATATCCAAAGTATTGATGATAAGAACAGTTCATCCGTACCCCCTTCCAAACTTTTCCTCTGAGTATAACTAAACATGTGGATGGATATGTATCCATATACAACACATAATGGAAAAATGAGATCTTTATCTATAGGTATTTTTCTTAACTTAAGTTTCATAAATTTAACTTAGTGCAATGTGGACATGTTTCTGTGTAAGCATATGCAAGACCTACCCTTCCTACCTTCCTTTTTAAGTGCTGTGTAATGTTCCATGGTCTGGCTATATCAACATTTCTTTAACTAGGCCCCTTCTAATAAATGGACTCTAAGGTTGTTTCCAGTTTTTTCTATTATAAATGAAAATGTTTGTACTTATATAAATGTGAAAATATACCTCTTTAGGATAAATTTCTAGAAGTGGAATTGCCTAGTCCAAAGGTATGTGCATTTTAAATCGATACATGCTGCAAATTGCCTTCTCACACTGTTGTGCCAGTTTAGCGTTCCTACGAATAGTGTAGGAAAGGCCCCTGTTTTGACACTCTGGGTATTTTTAAATTTTTCATCTTCTCTAATTTGATATGTGAAAAGAACACACCTCATTGCTTAATCCATGCTTCCTCTTTTAAGGAGGAAGCAAATTATAGCAAAATAAAATCATCTCATAAATCTCTCTTTTAAAAAAATGTATGGTATATCTAGTGCCAGTACAGTTTCAGCTGATTTAGACCTTGGTATTCACAGTACTGTCAAGTTGGAAAAATGGGCCATATCTAGAAAAGTATATTACACATAGGATACACAAATGAATGAACAAATAATGCTTATGATGGTTGTCTTAAGGCAGTGGGAGATACAGGATCACAAAGTTTATGTTCAGTGGCAAGATAAGTAGGAAAAGGAACTTTTAAAAATTTAGGCTAATGGAAGCCAAAAAGGTTGTGAGCTAACCAGAAAATTCAGTTAACTCTAAAACTCCATTTTTCGTATATTTAAGTTCATCAAGAATTGGTTATGTTGTGGATTCCAGATGTGCATAGCACCTCTTGGAATGAGTCTGGACACAGTCAAGTGCCTCATTTTCATGGAAATAAATAGCTCTACATTAACTAAAAGCCTCAATGGTTGTTTTGAGTCATTTCCTACCCCAATAAGGAGGCCCTTTTGGTTGGATTCTTCTGGAAAGTGTTTGCGAGTTATTAGCCATATGAATGTAGGGTTTTTATTCAATTTCTTTGACTCTCAATTTATTTATTAAAGAAATCAAGGACATATGCAAATCAAAACCACAATGACATACCATCTCATACCTGTTACAACAGGTATAATCTACAGGACAAGTAATAACAAATGTTAGAGAGGATTCAGAGAAAAAGGAACCCTCATACACTTCTGGTGGGACTGCAAATTGGTACAGCCACTATGGAAAACAGTATGGAGGTTCCTCAAAAAGCTCAGAATTGATCTACCATATGATCTAGCAACCCCTCTACTGGGTATTTACCCCAAAGACTTGAAAACTCATATCTGAAAAGATATTTGCACACCGATGTTCCTAGCAGCATTATTCATGGTGGCCAAGACATGGAAGCAACTAAAGTGTCCTACGATAGATGATTGGCTAAAGTAGCTGTGGTATATATACACAATGGAATTTTACTTATAAGAGGAGATGAAACACTGCCATTTGGGACAACATGGAAGGACCTCAAGATAATCATGCTAAGCGAAATAAGCCAGACAGAAAAGTTAAAAATCACATAATATAATTTATATGTGGGATATAAATCTAAAAGCAACAAATGAATAAGACAAACAGAGACTCATGGACATGGACTATAGACTAGTGGTTACCAGAGGGCAGGAGGTGGGAGAAGAGGGGTAGATAGATGGTCAAAGGGGTCAAATATAGCAGTGTAGGGGTAGGGCAAAGTGTGTAAAGGGGATCAAATATGTGGTAGCTGAAGGAAACAACTTTGGGTGGTAAATACACAATAGAATATACAGATGTCAAATTATAATCTACACCTGAAATTATATAATTGTATTAACCAGTGTTACCCCAATGAACTTAATTAAAGCAACTTAAAAAAAATATCAAGGACAAGTAAGGGCATTTGAGTACCTATCATATAATATGTATTATACAAGAGTACTATTTTTTCCTTTTATCCTCCAGTTTACAGATAAAGAAACCAGTGCCAGAATTAAATTACCTGCCCAAGATCCATATTCTTAATTCCTGAATCATAGGATTATTTGGATGAAATAAGAGCAACCTCTGTGAAAATACATAATGTACCGCTTAGCACATAGTATGTGCTCCCTACATTTTATTTGTTAGCATAAACAATGGGTGAGCCTACCTGTAGTTTCTAAAGCTTGACAATGGCCTATATAATGTAAAACTGATGACTGACTTTTGTGTACGTAAAAGTTTAGTCAGTACAAAGAAAATGTAAGGAGCAACTGATTTAAAAAAAAAAAAAAATCCAAGGATTTTTCCAGAGATCAGAGAGTATGTAATCTGACTACAACGGTGGCCATAGGTTCAGATTGAAGGGACTGAATTTTCAACTATGTGATTTTGGGCAAGCTACTTGAGGAAATGAAGGGCTGAGAGATTAAGAGGTCTGCTTCACATAGCAGGAAGTTCTCAGTGCATTTAGCATATATTCATATTTTGAAACAGAAGTCAAAGTTCAAGCCTAGACCTTCTGGTTTAATGGTGTTCTTCCAACCACTACATGCATCATGTTTGTGGAAGTTACCAGTGTTCCCAAAAGGAGCTCAGTATGGCAGTTTTTTTCAAGTGACTGTTGTGTGCTGAGAGTAATTACTGAATGGGTAACTCTAAAGCACAAAGGTCTTTACTGCAACTGGAAAATAATATTTTATAGCTGTAATACCTGCTTTTCCTAGGGTAGCGTGTTAAATAAAGATTGTTTTAAGATGACATGGTGTCTAGTCTTTGAAAACTTTATGGTTTGTTGTGTTGATAACCTTCAGAAGGAAAAAAAGTAATGTTATCAAGTTGTAACGATTTCAGAATTTTCTCATGTTCTAGTTCTGATAACATGAAAATCATTTTGAGGAAATGAGAAAGCAAGCAAAGGCTGTGTCTCAATTAGACCTTGGTTTAAACCTCCACTGTTATGTTTGCTAGTCATGGGAACTTTGGATAAGTTGTTGAACTGCTTTGTGTGAAATGGGGATAATAGCAGTCTCAGAGTTGCTATGAAGATTAAATGAGATAATTTTAAAACACATACCATAGCTATCATAGGAACTTGACAAATAAGTTTCATTTCCATCATCGCCTTTCCTCTGCCTCTTGTATAATGAATATTTTAGTTCTAGGCCTGTGGTTATAAAAGTGTGGCCTTCAAACCAGCAGCATCAGAGGTAGCTGTGAACTTGTTAGAATTATACATTCTTGAGACTCGCCTACCCTAGACCTACAGAATTGGGAACTCTGGGAATGGAGCATTATGATCTGTGTTTCAGTTCACCCTCCAGAGGTGTTCTGGTGCATTAGTCTAGGGTTTTTTGCAGAGCACTGTATTGGTGATGAAACAAATATAAATTGCTAACTATCATGTGTTTTGAAATACATACACTCCCTTTGTCTCTTCTGTGACTGCTGACACACATTTCTGAAACAACTAGTCATATAGCTTTGACTTAAGATCTTTGCCTTGATAGTCTAATTTCCTAGAATATGGTGCTAACTCAGAACATTTGGAAAGTGGCAGTTCAAGGACAGTAACTAGGTTAGATTTTATAAGAGAGTCAAGAGCAGTCTCAGATACATAAGCCTATGGATTTACTAAAAGAAAGAAAAAGAAAACTGGTTCAAATTATGGCAATTTAAAAAAAAGAGTAAGTACCACATATAAACCCTCCTGATTTCTAGAAACTTGGTTTTTAGAAAAAGTCAAAAACATTCACATTTTTTCAGAGTGAAGTCTTGGCAGAAAATTATGAGGTGTGGGATAGTTCAAATTATGTTACCATCTAAATTATAAGTGGAAAGATACTCTGATTTTGCTGTGGAGTAATTGGATAAAGTAGTTTCAAATTAATTTTGACTAAAACAAGATGCTCATAGTCCATGCAGTCACTGTTAGTCATTGTCCAACTTTTTCTACTTTTACAGAGTTCACATTTTTAAATCTAATAAATTCGCTTTTGTAAATGTAGCCATGGAGGAAGTTTGCTTAAGGCTGTTGCCTAGTCTAAACTTATAGTACTTGGTTCCAGTCATTTCATGTAGAGAATGACAGGAAATGAATAGCATCGCTATTGTCCAGTTGTCATTGATGTGAGCTCATTTTCATGTTGGCTTTATAGGTTATATCTTGTAGAAAAAAAAATGTGATTGATGGTACGTTAGCTTCATTCTCATTTATACAGTGTAAATATTCTTTTAAATTTCAAATATTTAGATAATCATTAATATTGCTACCATTAGTTTTAATTAATAAAATTTTATTTCACTGTATTTATTAAAACTCTAGTTTAAATACTAATACAGATATTGAGGGTTTTATATAAAATGTAATACAGATGATTCTTATTTTAAGGAACATTAAAATCTGAGATTTGAATGTTGTAATTTTTTTTTTTTTTAGTTTTAAAAAATTGTGTAACAGTTTGTTATAAAACTTTTCAAACATACAACAAGGTGAAAGTATTTTAACAATGACTGTATTCCTACTACCTCTTAGATTCTAACATTCATTTTTTTTACTCTACATTTATCCATCCATCCATACTTCTGTCCTTTAAATGGTATAGTTTTAATATTCACTGTGAATTCAGTAGTAGAATGTAAGTACAACATTGTCCAATGCATTTGCTTAGACTGGTTGAATGTTGCATTTTATGCAGATAACTTGCATAATCCTACATCATGAATGAAAGAGTTTCTTGATCTTTTATTAAGTTGGGATTTATTCCTTTCTGTGTTTCTGAGACCTTATGTATGTTCTGAGAGTAAGAAGAGCCACCTGAGAGTTCAAACAGGGACACTTTAGGTACACAGTAGGAGGAAGAGGAAGAAAGTGATAAATGAGTTTAGTGGGATCTGCTGACTAATCCAGTATGTGCTTATTCTCATTGCCTGTCCCAGGCCTGTGGGCTGGGGCCTTAGAGCCAGCTGAGAGCTGGCAGTTCTGAGGTCTAATGTTTCTTTGGAGGAAATGGAAGGATGTAAACTTGGCCAGCCTTCTTATTTTCTTTCTCCTGGAACCATTGGTTGTTTTTCTGGGTATACTGGGTTGTAAGATAGCACCTGGCACAGATGGATCTCTTTGGAACTAGTATAAGTGTTAAGAATTGGGGCCATCCTCTAAAGAAAGGCAGCATAAGTGGGACAAAAAGGACAGCCTCTGAAAGGTTATTCAAAGAGTTATTGAATTACTTGTGTTGGAAGCAGATCTTTCCAGTGCTGGTGCCCGCTCCCTGCTCTGATTGAAATGTTGCTATGTTTAGCATATTTAATTGGCTTTATTTGTGAGAACTGGACCAGGCTGCAGCATTTCCAGTGGATTTCTCTTCAGAACTATTTCTGTCACTAAGTTTTTTAATTTAGATGTTTCATGATCATTTGAGATAAAGATAGAAGTGTTTGATCACTCTTGCTTGGTGGGTACCAGAGTAATTTTGATTGGGAGCCAGATTTAATCTCCCATATTAAATGACTGTTCTCGAATTTATGAGATGAATCTAGTACCCCTTTCCAGAAAAAGTAACAGCACTATTTTGGGTAAAGTATTTAAAGGATCTCAATCAGAACTTTAAAGTTTGCATATATAGTTTCCCCCTTAAACTTCTTTTACTATTTCTTCTGGAAATAGCTGAATGCATGTATTTATTCTCTATGGAGAAGTTGGCTAGAAAGGAATCTTTCCTATGGACATCATGTTTCTGAATATTACAAAATGACCTAAAGGCAATGATGATGGACATATCTTCCTTGATTAGACTTGAGAGCGTGAATAGTATTGAATTTGTGGTTCTCAGACTTGCACATTTAGAATCACTTTGAGAGTTTAAAAATACCGATGCCAGTTCAATGAGGTTTCAGAATGCAAGATCAATATACAAAAATTAATTGTGTTTTTATACATTAGCAAAGAAAACATGATGATGGCATTAAGACAAGTTTCATTTATAATATCAAAAAGAATAAAATACTTAGGAATAAATTTAACAAAATGAGTACAAGTCTACAATCTGAAGACTACAAAACATTGTTGAAAGAAATACAAGGAATGGAAGGCTTAATATTATTAAAATGACAATATTCCCCAAATGGATCTTCAGATTCAACATAATTCCTATCAAAATGCAGATCTTTTTTTGTAGAAATTGACAAGCTGATCCTAAAATTCATATGAAAATTTGAGGGGCCTAGAATAGTCAAAACAATCTTAAAAAGAAACAAAGTTGGAGAACTCACTTCCTGATTTCAAACACACTATAGCACTATAGTAATCAAAACTCTGTGATACTTTAATAAGGATAAACAGATCAGTGAAATAGACTTGAGAGTCTAGAAATAAATTTTGATATTTATTGTCAGTTGATTTTTGTCATGGATGGTAAGGTAGTTCAAAGGGTAAAAAATGGTTCATCAATAAATGGTGCTAGGACAACTGGATATCTACTTACAAAATAATGAAATTAGACTGCTTCCTTGTACCATGGACAGATATTAACTCAAACAGATTGTAGACCTAACTGTAAGCACTAAAACTTATAAGTCTTAGAAGAAGATATTGGAAATACAAAAAAATTCATGACCTTGGGTTAGGCAAAGCATGAACCACAAAAGAAAAAATATAAATTGGACTTCATCAAAATTAAAAAACATTTGTATTTCAATAGACACCATTAAGAAAGTGAAAAGCTAGTCCACAGAATGGGAGAGAATATTTGTAAATCATAGCCAATAAGAGACATATCTAGACTACATAAAAATTCTTACAAGTCAATAATAAAAACACAAGTGACCCAATTAAAAATGAACAAAAGATCTTAATAGACATTTCTCCAAAGAAGATGTATAAATTACCCTACACACATGAAAAGATGCTCAAAATCATTAGCCATCAGGGAAATACAAATGAAAACCATAGTGAGATAACATTTTGCACACATTAGGATAGCTGAGGTAAAAAGATAGACAATAACAAGTTCTGGTGAAGATTTGAAGAAATTCGAACCCTCATACACTGCTGGTAGGGATGTAAAATTATGCAGCTGCCTTGAAAAATAGTCTAGCAGTTCTTCAAAAGACAAACATTGAGTTATGCCATATACCACATCCACTCCTAGGGACATACCCAATAGAAATGAAAACATATATCTACAAGAAAACTTATACATAGATGTTCATAGAGGCATTATTCATGGTAACAAAAAGATGAAAATAACCCACATGTCCAGCAACCGAGGAATGGATATATAAAAATGGTATATCCATATAATGGAATATTATTCGGCAATAAAAAGAAATATTGATACATGCTATAACATGTATCAACCTTGAAAACATTTTGGTGAAAGAAGCCAGTCAATGGGGACCACATATTGTATTAGTCAGTTTATATTAAATGTCCAGAATAGGCAAATCTGTAGAGACAGAAGGGAGACTGGTGGTTGCTTAGACCTTGGGTGGTGGGGAGACTTAAAGGGGAAATGGGAAGTGACTACTAATGGGCATGGCATTTCTTTGGGGATAATGAAATATTCTAAACTCTATGTGTGATAGTAGTACAATGGTGAATATACTAAAAACCATTGAATTGTATACTTCAAATAAATAAATTATATAGTATGTGAATTATATCTCGATAAAACTTATATATATAAATACATATGCACATTTACATATACATGTATATAAAATACTGATGCCTGGTCCCTCAGAAATTCTGAATTAATTGATCTGTGGTGTGACCTGGGCATTGGGCTTTTGGAAAACTCCCCAGATGACTCTATTAAACATCCAGTGTAGAGTGTCTTTGTCCTAGACCTTGCTACTCAAAAGTGTGGCCTGTGTACCCTGTGTACTAGCGGAATCAGTAAGACCTGGGAGCTTGTAAGGAGTGCAGGATCTCAAGCTCAACCCCAAATCTACTGAATCAATCTGCATTTGTAACAGGATCCTTAATTGATTCATATGGATATTAAAGTTCAAAAAGCATTGTCAGCAAGGTAGTTGAATAGTAAGGCAGGTGAATGTGATTTTGAAATTCACTGTCTTCCTGTTGAAATATCCCTCTTCCTTCTTCCCAGGTTGTCCCTTCCAGCCTGTTTTCTTGGGTTCCTGTACCCTATTCCAATGTGCCTGTATGTGGAGGGTGGCCTCCCTTCATACCACCAAGCAATTCTTGGATATCAGTAGAGGGTGTCCAAGAATTCACCTCAGTTCTGACACCCTATCTGGAGATAGCATCAGGTTAAGGGTTTAGTCCTACAAGACTCTGCTCCCTCCTCAATTCCAATGCCAGTTGCATGCCTAGGTTGTAGCCTGTGCTTCTGACCAGCTGGCTATAAATCAGAGACTCCCATAACCCCTTTTTTGGGTTCTATTAATTTGTTAAAGCAGTTCACAGAACTCAGAGAAACAGTTACATAATAGATTAGTGGTTTATTATAAAAGTATATGACCAGCCGATTGAATTGGTGCATAGGGCAAGGCATGGGGAAGGGGCACGGAGCTTCCGTGCCCTCCTCAGGCTCACCACCCTCACCAAATCTCCATTTGTTCACCACCTAGGAAGCTCTCTGAGCCCTGTCCCTTTGGAGTTTTATAGAGCTTTTATTACGTATGTGCAACTGATGAAATCACTGGCCAAGGGTGATCCGTTTAACTCCCAGCTCATCTACCCTCCCAGGAGATGGAGGAGTGAGATTAAAAATCTCAGCCTTCTAATAACAGGGTTGGTTGTCACTTTCTCAATATAATAAAAGACACCTTTATATCTCTTATCATGTAGGAAATTCTGTGTTCTAGAATCTTCCTGCTAAAAATGGGGACAAAGACCAAATATGTATTTCTACTTATAAATCAAAATATCACAATTGTCCTTCCCAGTAGTGTCCCATAGTTTTCAGTGTTTCTGGTCCATGAAAACATATTTGTCTTACATTTTTTCTTCAGGGCACTGCCCTCTGCTAGGGAACTGGCCTATCTAACAAACATATATTAGTATTCTCCTGCCATAATTACTTGTAAATGGTGACAGGAGCATTCTAGAGACAACGCCTTAAAGAAATCTACAGGTTGAAATTTCTGGTAATTTGACAGGTGGAAGGAGTGGACAGAGTGAGAATTGGGGGGGTGCACATAATAATATACACCTAATTTTTGAATCCTAATTATAATAAGTACTACGAAGGAGAAATGAAGAGTGCTTACAATCATGGAAGAGTTTTAAGCAGGTGAGAGAAGGGATAAAACTTAGATTTTTTAAAATTTCCTTTTGTCTGCAGTATGGAGAATTAATTAGAAAGAGGAGAAAACAGATACAGGAAGACTGGTGAAGGGGCTAAGGCAGAAGTCCAGGTAAGGAGCAATAGCAGGTGGCCTAGGGTCATGGCAGAAGAGATGGAGATGAACAGTCCTAATCAGTATTTAAGAAAGGGATTAAAAGAGCTTGGGGTTTATTAAGTCATGCAATACTACATTTTGTAGAACCTTCTACATGGTTTTCTGCGATCCATTGAAGAACAAGGTAAAGTCCCTGTGCGTTTAACTGATCTTCTGCTGTGGCAACATACAATATACAAGTAATATTAGGTGAAGGTCAGTGTCAAGAGGAAAAATAAACCCAGGTTAAGGAGGCCTGGGAAAGTTGGCCTTTTTAGCCAGGGAAGGCCTATCTGAGGAGGAAACTTTGAGCAGAATCCTGAACGAAGTGAGACTGAGCCATCTGGGTGAAGAACATTTCAGGGAGAGGAAGTGGTGCAAACTAAGAAAGGCCTTCTAATAAGAGCAAGTTCGACATGTTGAAGAAGTAGTGAGAAGGCTTGTATTCTATGCAAGGGGCGAATGTGGTAGAAATGAGCTCACGGCAATAGTTAGTAGTTAGAATATTCAGGACCTCATGAGACATGACAAGTAAGGACTTTGAGAGGCAATCTAAATGATATGCACATTTATTGAAGGGTTTTGGACAGGAGAATGACATATGATTTATATTTTTAAAAGATGTTTAAAAGCATCCTGACTGCTGTGTGGAGTAGGAACCAAGAGACCAGTGAGGAAGCGAATGAACTGGTCCTTGAAAGAGGTGATGGTGATTTGAATTGTAGTGGGAGTGGTAAGAAGTGGTTAGATTTGGAGCACGTTGTGGTTGTGGAGTTTGAGGAAAAGCAGAATCAAGGATGATGGTTTTTGTGTTTGTTTTTGGCTTAAGAAACTGGGTAATAAGTTCCTTTTACAAAGATGGGGAAGACTGTGTGTGTGTGTTTATGTGGAGGTGCGGGGGCGGGGGTGCCCTGGCTCATTTCCTTCTCCCGTTCTCCATTCTTTCTGTAATGCCTCTCATTGGCCAAGTCTTCCTGGCACCTGGAAATATATTCTCTACATTACAGAGCAGATCAGGGAAGTGGGGAATGGAACTGAGAGCAAGTATGCAGTGGGCCAGAACAATTGGTTATAGCTAGTTAACGAGGTGCCCAAATAGGAAATGTGAAGAGAAGAAAGAATTTAGATCCCATCCTGCCATTTCAGCATTTGAAAACTGAGTAAAGGAAAATGAAAGTGTCTGAGAAGGAAAGACTAGAGGGGAAGAATGAAAATCAGAGAGGTGTGGAATTCTGAAGGCAAGAAAATAGAAAATTTCAAGGACGCAGAAGTGGTTAAGTGGTCTTACATGGCTGAGAGGTCAAGAAGGAAGAAAATATATGTAAATGTGTATTGGAATCGGTGACATCGAGGTCATTGGCAACTTTGGACAGCCACTTCCGTTAAGTCGTAGGGGAGGAGCTGCAATGGCACTAATGAAGAAGTGAGGGAAGTGAGGGCAGACAGTGCTTTCGAATATTTGACGGCGAGGAGGTGAAGTATGGAATGAAGAAAGCGGTATCTAGCCAGGAAGAGAAGTAAGGAAGGGATGTTTTTGTTGCCTGTTTTATTATAATTTTTAGGATCTTTTTGGACATGTTTAACTGCTGAAGAAAGACCCAATAGGTAGGAAAAATTCAAGACATAAGAAAGAAAATAGATAATATCTTAAAAAGGAGGGAATGGGAACTAGAAAATAGTGGAGTTGGCTCTGGAAGGTGGAGTTGGTGTCTAGGTGTCAAATGAAAGAAAAAGAGAGATAGGATGCAGTTGAGTTTGTGTGTTTCAGTGATTGGAGCTGAAGGAGTTTTCCACAAAGCTACTAAGTGGTACATTCAGGCTTCCAGCTCCCACAAGAAGTCTGAGTGTTTACCATGTGCCAGAACCAATGATAGATGTTTTTAGGGTATATGAAGTGGAATAAGATATGAGCTAGACCCTGAAGAAAATCCTAGGTTATTGGAGATACAGCCTAGTTCTTAGTCACCTGCAATGCAGGGTGGTAAGCACTGTGTTGTTGACATATATGGCATACTTCAATTGTTAACATCTGGTGTTACTTAAAGTGGTGATGAAAATATTGGAAAGTAGAGAGGAAGAGCCAAGTCTTTTGGAGAATTGGTGGAGGGAGCTATAGTTTTGTAGTTAATAAAACTCTCTTTGGATTGCTATTTCAGTAAGTCCTCAAGGGAAAATGCCATACCGCCAGCCCCATTGGAATTCACAGTGTTCTCTTATTTTTGATGGATTTATAGGGTTTCTTTTTGAAGGGGAAAATAATTAGAATCCCAATGCTAAGCTATTTAAAAATTACTTTTATTATAGTCTCACAAACTTATATAAACATAATATAAGGTACAAGCACATTTAGACATATCTCTTAAACAAGAACATCAGAATAAATGAGCTGAATATTAACTAAAATTATAGACCAACGAAAGTTAAGTTACTATTAATGTGATGGATGATGTTTAGGTTCCACCAATTCACTTTTTATAATTAGACTCTGAGTCTGGTGTGTTCAATGAACAAGTGGTAATTCAATGGCCTAGCCACCTTTCTGTGTTGGAATCACTAAAAATCTTGACTTGTACAGATTTTACTGGGCCCAGATACTTCTGTAGTTTTTTTATTGGCCTGTGACAATGAAAGCATTTCTACCTGGCAAAGCAGGACTGCATGACAAATGCAAATGTGAGCATTGAAATTGAGAAGAAATGGGGTATTCCCTGACATGTTCCAAAGTATGCTTTTATTATTATTATTAACTATACATAAAGTCGATAAAAACCTTGCCATGGAGAACTCATGGGCTCCCAACAATACACTTTTGCACCCAGGTTGAAAAGTACTGTGGAAATCAGAGTGCTGTATAAGCAGGTGGGCTGGGCATTGTGCTATATTAAGGGGCAAGACAAGGAAAGCTTGATTGAATAAGAGAGGCTTAAGGATGAGAACTGTAAAACTGTACTTATAGCTTGTTGTTTTATTTGGGCTTCTTTTTAACTATCTGGTGCCAGGTTTTCCTGCCAGCTCTCTGATATCCCACGTAGTTAGAGGGGTATGAAGGTGGTCCCCATCACTATCATATTTGTGAAAAGCCAAGGTTTCTGAAAGGGGTTTTATAAGAAAAAGTTTTAGGATCATACCGTATGAAGAAACAACTTACTATCCAGCTATAGAATACTGATTTATTTGATTTTTCTTCCAAACCGTTAAACATTTCCAAACCAGAATGCCTTTGATGTGTTAAAAGTCTTTTGAATTGAGAGAGATATACCATCTTGAAATTACTAATAAGTTAACTCAACAGCATCCAACAAAGAGCTTTATTCTTGTATCATGTGTAGAAATCGTAGTCTGAACTGGAATAAACAATATTGACCTCAATGTAAGATAACATTTAGAACACTCTTGAGACATTATGCTGTAGTTATGTACTGAAGCAGAGAAGTGTTAGTCTATAGTTTATTAAATATTCATTTTAGTGTACAGCATTATACCAGGAATGATGAAAAGCAAATTTTAAAACTCAAAGCCTATCTAGGTTTTGGCCTGTGGGTACCTTCTCCCTTCCCCCTTCCTTTCCACCCATGACTAAGTTAAGGGATGAGAAACCCTAGGTCATTAGTTCACTAATTCACCTTCAAGCTAGGTGGGCTGCCAGTCCTTTTTGGACTTCAGAACCCCAGCACCTGAATCCAGAAGCATCTAAGAGCCTGGGGATCAATTTAAACTTTAATGGCACCCATTATCTTCTTCCTCTCTACAACAGTACCTATTCTCCTCTTACCTTGCCTTCTCATCATCATGGGACTTGTCTCTAGAGGTCACATCTGTTTAGGGACTTTCATTTCTGTATGCTTCCCTATGGTTCAGAAACGTCTATTCTATTTTCCAGTTATACTTTATGTTTGCGTACCTCTTATCATTTTTCATTGTGTTTTCATGTATTTACGCTCATGAAGGACTCTCCATTTCCCTAAGAGTAGGCTAGAGAGCTGGTATTGTCCCACTTTATAATCAAGAATGCTATAACTAGAGAGGTTAATGACTTGACTGAGATGCCAAGGAGACTTTAGGGCTTGTACTTTTTTCATTTTTTAAAAAATAATTTTTTATTTTTTATTTACAGTTTGCATACAATCTTTTATTAGTTTCAGGTGTATAAAATGGTGATGAGACATTTATAGAACTTATGAAGTGATCACCCTGATAAATCTACCCATCACACACCATACACAGTTATTACAATAATATTGACTATATTCCCTATGCCGTACCTTACATCACCATGACTATTTTGTAACTATCAATTTGTACTTCTTAATGCCTTCCCCTTTTTTAGTCACCCCTCAACCCTCTCCCATCTGTCAAGCATCAAAATGTTCTCTGTATCTATGAGTCTGTTTCTGTTTTGTCTGTTCATTTATTTTGTTCTTTAGATTCTACATATGAGTGAAATCATCATGTGGCCTTTGTCTTTCTCTGTCTGACTTACTCTACTCAGCACAGTATTCTCTAGGGCTATCCATGTTGCTGCAGATGGCAAAATTCCATTCTTTTTTATGGCTGAGTAATATTCCATTGCATATATGTACAACCTCTCCTTTATCCATTAAAATATTGATGGTCACCCACGTTGCCTTCATATTTTGGTTATTGCAGATAATGCTGCAATGAACATATGGATTCACATGTTTCTTCAAAGTAATGATTACGGTTCATTTGGATAATACCCGGAAGTGGGAATTACTGTGTTCTTTTTGTCTGTTGTTATAGCCTTTGTTTTAAAGCTTATCGTCTAGTATAAGTATTGCTACTCATGCTTTTTTTGGTATGTTTCCATTTTCATGAAATATCTTTTTCCATCTCTTATACTTTTAGTCTGTATGTGTCTTTTGATCTGAAGTCAGTCTCTCGTAGGCTTCATATGTAAAAGTGTTTTTTTCTTATTCATTCAGCTACCCTAATTTTTGATTGGAGCATTCAATCCATTTACATTTAAAGTAATTATTGATATGTAGTTGTTGCCATTTTATTATTTATATTTTTAATCTTTTTTTTTCTTCTTAAAGAAGTCCTTCTAACATTTCTTCTAATACTAGTTTGGTGTTGATGAACTTCTTTAGCTTTTTCTTGTCTGGGAAGCTCTTTATCTGTCTTTTGATTCTAAACGATAGCTTTGCTGCGTAGAGTAACCTTGGTTGCAGGTCCTTGCTTTTCATCACTTTGAAAATTTCTTGCAATTTCTTATGGCCTGCAAAGTTTCTGTTGGGAAATCAGCTGACAGTCTTATGGGAGCTTCTTTGCTTCTTTATAGGTGATTAATTGCTTTTCTTTTCTCTTGCTGCTTTTAAGATTGTCTTTAACCTTTGTCATTTTAATTGTGATTTTTTAATGATTTTAATTATGGTGTGGGCCTCCTTGGGTTCATCTCATTTTGAACTCTCTGCACTTTTTGGGCTTTTACGTTTACTTTCTTTGCCAGGTTAGGGAAGTTTTCCATCATTATTTCTTCCAATAGGTTTTCTATTTCTTACTCTCTCTATCTTTTCCTTCTGGTACCTCTATGATGTCAATATTGTTATGCTGTTATACTTAATGTTGTCCCAGGGACCCCTAAAACTATCCTGTTTTTTGGATTCTTTTTTCTTGTTGCTGTTCTGATTGATTTTCTTTCTGCTACCTTATTTCTAAATCGCTGATACACTCCTCTACTTAATCTACTGTTGATTCCCTCTAATGTATTCCTCATTTCAGTCATTGTATTCTTTATTTCTGACTGCTTCTGTTTTATGTTTTTTATCTCTTTGTTAGAGTTCTCACTGAGTTCATCTACTCTTCCTTTAAATTGTGCATCCATATAACCAGTATTTGAACACTGTATCTGGTAGGTTGCTCATCTCCATTTTGTTTAGTTCTTTTTTTGGAGCTTTTGTTTTGTTCTTTCATTTGGGACATATTTATTTATTTACCTGTGTTGGTTTCTATGTATTAGGTAGGGCTGCTATGTCTCCCAGTCTTAGTAGCATGGCCTTATATAGTATGTGTCCTGTAGGGCCCAGTGGTGCAGTGTTCCTTGTCACCTGAGCTAGGTCCTACAGGTGTGTCCCTTGTATGGGTTGTGTGTGCCTTTCCCTTGTAGTTGAGTCTTGGTTGCTGTTTGCATATCAGGATTGACCCTTGGGCTGATTGGTTATGAGGAGTGGCCAATGAGGGGCAGACCTTATGAAGCAAGATTTGCTTTAGTAGGGCTCTGGTACTTTCCCAGTCTGCCTTTTACGTGTGTTGTCCTTGGATGTAGCCCCGGGTGGTGCTCTGGCTCCAGCTCCATCTGAACTAGGCCACTGGGTGTGCTGGCCTTGAGCCTCCTGGGAGGGGCCCAGCTGCTGGTCAAATTCAGCTGCAGCATGTGCCCTGCCTGGGGCCACCTGGCAAGAGTCACCAAGCAATCTGAAGATGGCCACCACCCATTAGAGTTTGCACTTTAATCTTAATGGTTAGAATCCAGTTCTGTTGATCCCCGAAAGGGATCTAGGAGACTTCTTTCTGGGAAGATTTCATTGTACATATTTCATAGGCTTTCAGGGTTGGGAGAAACAATAAAAGTCATCTCATTCACCAGATATTTGATGGTTAAATCCTTGTTTAGATCACATTTGAATCATTGAGGGCTATGGAAGGATTTTTAGGAACAATTATTACTAGACAGGACACTTTCTGGCCTAAAAATGTTTCTATATTCTACCAAACTAATTAAGTGGAATGTTGACTATTCAAAACAAAAGTTGTTTCTTTCTTTCTTCGGTCATCTGGATTTTTTAAATGTTCTATTTGAAACATTTCCCTAAGAACTCGTTAGCTGTTATGGAAACAGCATATTTAGACAATTGTTTAATACTATAATTTATTGAAATATAGTGTTTTTCACTGTGACTAAATGATGGTGGTTTTCTTTTTCCTCTTTCTGTGTTTCTGTCTTTATTTACGAGCTAGATCCTGTTTTTTTCATAATTGTTATATGTGAGTGTTTTCAGTTCTTTTGTGCTTTAGCTCGAAGTTTTGACGAAGAGAGAGGAGTTCAAGATTAAATTTTTAGTGAAAGCTATATAAAGAACCTAAGGTACTTAAATAAGAAGAAATAACTAGAGATGGTGGTTTTCCCTCTTTGCCTTTGAATAGAAATGCAGGCCCCTACTGATGGAATGTCAAGAGCATTATTTAGCAACTTACTCTAGCAGATCTCTTTTTTGAACCAGTGTTTTTTAGAATTTAGAACAAGGGTATATAGGATATGTATACTTATACCCTATAGTTGGCGTATACAGCTCTAACCTCCCGAAATCATAGGTCACATATTGTGGCCAGGAGAGTACTTGTGGGAATCTTAAAGTCCATTGGGTATATGTATCATGGTTGCAGTGTGCCTAAGAATATGCCATTAGCAAATAGAATATCCATTATAAACTCTTGGGAAAACTTAGATTTCAACTTTTCAAATTGCAACATAAGTGGAAATGAAATTTTTTTTTTTCACTTATAAAGACTCACGTAGTCTTTTCAGTTCCTGTTTTATCCTAAGTTTTATCTATAGGCCTAAACTATTATAAGGAGAGGTCTGAATAGAGATATGTGGGATATTCTGTTACAAATATTTGTTCTGTCTGTGGAGCTTACTGTATAAGTGGCTTAACTGGTCCCCTGCAGGGAGTGGAGAAAGGATAATCTGAAAAGGTCAAAGGATTAACAGTTTCCCTTAAAGTTTTTCATAGAAAATCTAAGACCAGGTGAAGGTCATAGAAATATAACAAAATATTCTGCAACTAACAGATTTTCAAAGGGCATCGATATACGAAATTTCAGGTTTGTATTTGTGCTTGTGAGTGTTTTAAACCTTGTGAGGTAATCATAACAGGTATTATTGTCCCCATTTTAAAAATTAAGGGAGGCAAGTCTGGGTCATAGTTTAATTAATTTTTTCATTGTCATCTGAACAGAATGGTGCTGGGGCTAGAGCCCAGATATTAGGATTTGATGTTCATTGCACTGTACAATTTGTTTTCCTCTGATAACTTTCCATTGAACCTAGAGACGATACATTTTTCAGTCTTTCTACTTAAATTTCAAGTGGTACATGGGGAGATCAAGGCAGTAATAATGGAATCTGTGTGGCAGATGGAAGACCTGAGAGGTACTTAGGAGCGGAGTGGGGTGGACAAGGCTTCACATTGTTTATTCATTTATCCCTTGGTGTGACACTCCTTTTTGTGAGCCACCTTTGCTATTTCTCATGAAGTTTGCCTGCCCGTTGAAATTCTTCCCCATATTTCCTTGCTGCTGCTCTCTCCTAATTATCATTCTTCCTAGGACTGGAGACCATGTTTGGCACAATAACTCCTTGTGAAAGTGATCGTTCATGCTTCTCTTGAACAAGACAGTGAAAGTTAAAATATGGTATCTATATTGAGGTCAATTGTAGGGAAAGAGACTTAAGATCCCAGCTTTCAGGTATCTTTTCCCAATTCATACTAAAAAATGAGCACTTTCTCATGTCTTTAAACATCATTTGAAAATGTTTTTCATGATTCTTCAGCATTCCATTGCATGAATTTACCATAATTTATATACATGTTATTCTATTTTGGATAGTTAGGTTATTTTTTAGTTTTTTTTTTTTCATAATGAATATTTTAGAAAAAATAGACTCCTTGAAGAAGGGAATGAGTACTTAAAGAGATACAAATCTGGTTTAAATGGTTTGCCCTAGTCATTGATTCATGAGTACACTGTAACTAATTTCAATCAGGTAAAAACATGATTTTTTTCTGAAATAATACAATTATGATATTACTTTTATTTTCAGATGGGGAAAATGAGGAAAGATGGTCAATGAAAGGAATAGATTTCATAATTATGTCATCGGTATTCTGAACATAGAATTTATATAATCCTTAATATGTTATAAAAGGTTGGTGCATCAGCAGTATTTTAATGTATCTGAGCCCAATTATAAATAATCACTTTATGAGAGATTAATTCATTGGCTAGCTTATGTATTTTGAGGGTATCCTCCTCAAACACTGAGCTTGCTTTTTTTCATCATGTATATAGAGAAAAGCTGACCAATTAGCAAATTAGTAGAGACTGAGGAGCCAAATTTTGGATTTCTAAAGAGTTTTGTCTTCCGGAACTATAGCCTTCAATTTTGTGTGGGCATGTGTGGATAGTTTGGGAGGGAGAAGGAAGGTGTTAGAGGCCTCCATAATGCTAATAGTTCTCCTACCTTCTCAGTCTGACTCACACCTCCACCCACTGCCCAAGATCCAGGTGCAACAGGCAATAAGTAGATCAAGTTTGTCCTTGATACTTTTCCTCTTCTTTTCTCTGGGTTTCTTTTTTCTACCCAATTTTTTCTTTACACAGGTTCTACTCAAATCTCCTCATCGTAACATCTACCAAGGCCCATAGTTTTGGGGAAGAAGCAAGGCTATAGAATTTAAGCAAAGGCCTTGCCTCAAGTAATCAGAACAAACAATCTCAATGGGGGGACATCTCTTTTTCCTAAATTGTCTTTGACGTTATCTTTTCCAGGTGTATTTTGCTGTTCGGGGTGTTCCTAAATTGGTGCCTTAATCCCAATTGATTTTGTTTGGCTAGCTTAGCATGAGGGTCGCAGTTCTACTTTGGGGCAAACTTTGAGGGAGAAGACCACTAGATAAAAATGAAACTAGGAAGGCACATAAATTAAAAAAAAAAAAGTTAAAAAGAAGGCTTTTGCCATTCGTGTAAAAGTGTTTCTTTTTTTTCCTGTTCTGTGGTGGATAAAATGTGTGAGCATACAGGAATTTGACTTGTTGCCTTGAATAAACTCAATATTCTTAGGATGAAGTCATACATAATTAATTGCCTGTCTCTGCATTTTTTTTTCCAAAGTGATGGCTCTTAGTATTCATACTTGTGATAACTTATGTTTCCTGAGTACAAGAGCCTGAGGACTGCCAAGTAAGGAAGAAGAGGCAATAATGCTTTTGTAACCTCTGTGCTACTGTAATACAGTGGGTAATTGTCTTTTTTTTTTTTTTTAACTTCCAGTGCCTGAAACAGTACATGCAGCTGGCAATCCGAGAAGGATGTGGGTCTCCCATCACTTGCCCTGACATGGTGTGCCTAAACCATGGGACCCTGCAGGAAGCTGAGGTATGGATGAGTGCCATGATCTTCCCCTCTTTCCTGTTGACATTATTTCCTAGGATCTTGACTCTGATGTACTTCCCTACCAGGGAGTATAGAAACAAAAGCCAGAGGTTAACTTTTTAAAGGAGTACTTTATTGCTACATACCTTTGGATTCTTTATATAAACTGTTAAAGCTGTTATTTACCTCTGTTCTGTTTATAAGTGCTATCTGAATGTTGAAAAAACCCTAGAATAGGCAAAGGTATAGAAATCAAATTTATCAAATGTGAAGTTTGGAGGCTGAATAGGAAGTGGTTTTGTGATCTTTATTTTATGTTTTAATTTATTTTAATTAGTTTCAAGTATACAGTACATTGGTTAGACATCTATATAGTTCATAAAACAATCCCCCCAATTGCTCCCTCCCTTCCCTGACCCTCCACCTAGCCAACGTATTAATGCTAACGGCATTCCCTATGCCGTGCTCCCCATTTCTGTGACCATCCATCAGCTACTAATTTGTACTTCTTTAACCCTTCACTCCATTCTCCCAGCCCCCCAAACCCTCCTCCCCTTTGTCCATCACCAAATTGTCCACCATATTTGTGAGTCTGTTTTTGATTAGTTTGTTCTTTTTATTCCTTAGATTTCACATATAAGTGAAATCATTTAGTGTTTGTCTTTCTCTGTCAAACTCGAATACCTTCTAGGTCCATCAGAGAAAGATCTTTTGCCATCCCCTCCCTTTTAGTCTGTGTGTCTTTTAATGTGAAGTGAGTCTCTTGTAGGCAGCATATGTAGGGGTCTTCTATTCTTATCCTTTCAGCCACTCTGTCTTTTGGTTGGAGCACTTAATTCTTTTCCATTTAAGGTACTTATTGATAGGAATGTAGTTGTTACCATTCTTTATTCCTGTTTTTGATACATGGTTTTTCTTCTTAAAGAAGTCCCTCCAACATTTCCTGTAATACTGGCTTGGTGGTGATAAATTCCTTTAGCTTAGTTTTGTCTGGGAGGCTCTTTACCTGTCCTTCAACTCTAAATGATTGTAGATTCTTGATTGTAGATCCTGGGTCTTAATCATGTAAAATATTTTGTGCCAAGCCATTCTGTCCTGCATAGCTCCTTTTGAGAAATCAGCTGCCAGTCTTATGGGTGTTCCCTTATAGGTAATTATCTGTTTTTTTCTTGCTACTTTTAATATTTTTTCTTTGTATTTAACCTTTGGCATTTTAGTTATGATGTCTTGGTGTGGGCCTCCTTGGATCCCTGTTTTTGGGGATTCTCTGAGCTTCCTGAAGTTTTGTCTATTTCCTTCACCAGGTTAGGGTTTTCTATCATTATTTCTTCAAACATCTATTCAACATCTTATTTTCCTTCAGATACACTGATCAGACGGATATTTGGGAATAGTGTGCTTTTCTCACATATAGTTATTATAATACATACCTCTTAATCTAAGTATTGATTTGAATATATCACAATGGGGCTTATATACATTATGCTTGACTGGATTCTATATCCATGACTACTTTTTCTGCCCTTAAGGAAATGTTTAATTATACAGGTAACACATAAATATACTTCACGTATTAAAAATAATTCTGGTAAAGGCTCAAGTTCCCTTTGTCCTGCTATTTATGTTACGATATATGGGTCTCCATCATTCATTGTCTTATAAAATGCATGTAAGTTAAACATTTCTTCATCTTCAAAGGACACAAGGCATTTAAGCTTACCTCTGAATGCTTTCCTGCGTGGGTCTAGTTCACACAGTTGCCCGTGCTCCATCTGTCTCCCTCCTGCAGGCTTTAGGTCCTCCCTGTCTTCTTAATGCTTCCAGATTGCCTCAGCTGTGGCTCTGCCTCTTATTTATCAGGAATAGCTTCATCAGCAAAGCATTTAATGGGCAATTTAAGTACTATTTGCTTATGCAGGAAATAGTAGAAAAGTCAGCTTTTCCCCTTTAGTGTCCTTGAAGCTGCTGGGAGGAAGTGCCTCTGGAGGGCTTGTGGCTAGAGGTGCTCCACTGGGAGCTAGAGAAAAGTAAAACTTTCCTTCCTTGTGTCCTCTGGTACTTTCAGCTGTTGTGCTGTAGGGCTTTTCTGATATCTTTGATCCAGGGATCTTGTCCAATATGGAATTAAGAAAGGCAGGGCACAGATTGTTTATTCTGATTGCTTCAGGCAAGGCCTTTCCTTGAAGTCAGTAGCCTTATTAAAAAGGTGATAACTACTTTAAATAGATCCCTTACAGTAGTAGGGAAGTAGAGTATCATCACTTGCTGGGCAAGCCTGAACCATTGGTCTGGACCATGTAAAATTTGAATGGCAAGCACATGACCCATTAGAGTAGTACCCCCTGTGACATGGTCTGAGAAATTGAACTTCTTCCTGCTGCCAGCGGAAAGCAGGAAATAGCTTCTCACCCACCAATCCTCCTTCCAAGCCCTGGGGCATGGAAGTGACCAGCCTTCCTTTCATCGCTGGTGCCACAATATGCACCAGAGGAAGGACAGGTGTAGCTGCTCCAGCCAAGAATGGGGACTCTAGAATTCCATAGGAAGGGATTTAGTGGGGCACTCTGGAGGACTATGATGGAGGAATGGTAGAAGGTGGGCAGTGCTAGGGAATTTGAAACGACATTTGCAAAATAAACACTTACTCACATGGTATGTTCGTTAAAGGTGGCTTTGGTAAAGCCTGCTGGAATTTTAGAGATCCGTATGTTCCCGCAAATAACTCTTTAGCACTGACTCCCTCCCTTTGCCACCTCTTAACACTCTTTTTTACCCCCATCATCACAGTGTGAAGCAGGGGCAGAAGAAAGATGAGGATGCCCAGGCAAGCGGCCATACTGCTGTTACTGTGGTTTCAGGATCTGAATGGGAAGGGATTAAGTCTGCTTCTAATGATAACCTTTGACTCGAATAATGTGCTGCGATTCTTACCCATAAGAGTAAAACTTTGGGATGGTGAAGGGTAAAGGAATCTGCTATGTCAAAGTGAATAGACATTTTTGAGGTTCTCAGCTGAATTTTGTTTTAGAACATTTTAAACCTTGTTTTAAAGCTGCATATAAATGGAGAATAATGTTTCTAAGCTTCTTCTTTAACTAAGGCCAATGAAAAAAGACTAAGCAGCAACGGGTTGAACGTGTCACAAGGACGTGCACTTAGGCATATATAGCCCTTATTCCCTAGATGAGCAGAGGGAGAAAAGGCAAGGAATGATGAGGGGAGATGTACTGAGGCCTCTGCAGAACAGGTGAAAAAGGAATAGCAAAAGCAGCCCTCTGCAGGGAACCGTGTAAAAGATTCCTGGCCCTGGAATTCCAGTCCCCCCCATCCTTCACTTTCCAAGTGGACCCTGCCATCCGGCTCTCAGACAATGATGCCTTCTTGTTTTTACAACCAGGGTTCAATGTGTAGTATGTAATATAGGTAAGGAGATGAGCTTAGGTGAATGTGCCATTTTTCTTTTCTATTAGGAAATACAGTTCTTATTTTCTGGGTTGAGAAAGGAAACATTCTTAGTTTCTGTATTAATATGATGAGACACCCATAAGACATAGGACTGTTTCTCTTGCCAGTGGCTTTGCAAGTCATAGAACTGCAGGAATTGCCAAAATCTTGACTTGCTGTAATTATCTGCTAGTAGTCAATTCCGCCTCCAGATATACTGACCTGTTGTATTTCATGTTCATCTTGGTCATTTAATTTTTGAAAGCAACTATAGCAGAGGTATGATTTCAAGGGCCAGACCTAAGTTAAGTCTGGACTTTTTTCTTGCTTCTGTCTTGGCTTTAACTATTTTATTTTCCTAACTAAAAACCAATATATGTTATATTTATCAATATTTCTTACAGGCACACACACGACTTTTAGCATAAATGCTCCTCTGGCAAGCAGGCTCCACTAATTGCACCTTTTTTAGTTTTGCTTTTTGTAGGGCTAGTTTCAATGTAGGTGGTGAGGCCTGCTCAGCTATTATAGTCATAGTTAATAACGGTAAACAGAGTATGCCTTACTTTTCATTTCTTCTCAACTGTGGATGTATCCAATTAACTGTTATATATAATAATTACAGCACCCCTCCCCCCCCCACACACACATAGGTATATTTTAACTTCCCTGGTTATGTTTTGCTATAGGAGGAATGGAATGGAAAGTGAAGACTTTTCAGCAGACTAGGAACTAGGTACTTAATAAGTATCCCCAGGTTCATTTTTACCAAAAAAAAAAAAAAAAAAAAAAAAAGACAAGAAAAAAAGATGGTGATTATAGGCAGTTAGTAACTTTTTATTGTATTGTTCTTATTCTATATAAATGAAACTGAATTTGTTTTCTCTTTGAATTGATATATTTTTTTCTTTTTGGAAAGATTTTCTAGAATGATAATGAGAAGAAAAGTCTTCCACATTTGCATAGGAGAGATTTCTGTTTTGTAACAGGGTAGATAAGCACAAATTTCAAAGGAGAAATAGCAAAAAATAACTTTAAATCAAGTTAAGGATTTTTTTTAGTGTTTGATCTGAGGGAAGTGGTCTTTTGATAGTTGAGAAGATCCTTAAATCTCTTTGTTTCTACTTCTTGAATATGGATTTGGTTAGTAATGGATTAGAGCACACTGAGTAAAATAATTATCAGTAGTCTATACTGACTTAAATAAATAGATGAATAAACAAATAAATGGAGGAGAAAGGGTAGGTAGCTCTTTCTTACAGGAGAATTCTAATGAATGAGTGATGCATATAGAAACTCATCATTAAGCAAATAGCACAGTAATAATTTTTATAGAAAAGAATTATCGATAGCTACAAAAAGTAGTGGGCAAAGGTATGATGCGAAGCAGGGTATTTGCAGAATCTCAAATATCTCCCTACAAGATACCCTGCCAGTTACAAAGAGTGGAGCAAGAACGTTGTACAAAATACTGGTTTGGACTCTTCATATATGTCAAGGTCATGAAGGGCAAACATAGATGAGGAACTGCCTCAGATTAGAAAAGCGTGAGGAGACATGGCAAATGAAAGCAAGGTGGTGTCCTCAACTGGATCTTGGAGTAAATAAAAACAAAGGGACATTATGGGACAGTTTGTGGAATTTGAATTAGGCCTACAGATTAATTACTTTTTATCAGTGAAAATTTTATTACTTTAATAATTAACTACGATTTTGTAAGGTGTTAACATTAGGAGAAGTTAAAGGAATGGCATTGAGGAACTCTACAATTTTTGCAACGTTTTGTAAGTCTAAAATTATTTCAAAATGAAAAGTTAAAAAGGAATGCCCTAGTATGATTTTGAAAGATTTGTAATTTTATTGTTGGCAGGAAAAGGATAATTGTATACCATAAGATACCTCTTAAAATCTCTTACTGTTCTCTACAATTTTCAGTTTCACAGTCAGTTTTAGAGTTGCGATTCCCTTTTTAAAAAAGGAGTAGCCCTATAACCTGTGGCCTGATTGAGTCTTCCTAAAACATTTATTTCAATTTTATAATTATAAAAGACCTTGAGCAATAGCAACTTAGTTCCAAATGGCAATGAAACCAGGAATTTAATACTTTGAACCTGTTTCCTTTTTCTTTCTTTCTTCCTTTCTTTTCTTTTTTCTCTTTCCTTTCCTTTTCTTTTTTTTCCTTTTTTTCTTTTTTCCTTTTTTTCTTCCTTTCTTTTCTTTTTTCTTTCTTCCCTTTCTTCCCTCTCTTCCTTCTCTTCTCTTTTTCTTCCCTTTTTCCCCTTTCTTTCTTTCTTTCTTTTTAAAATCAGATCCAGCTTTCTCTCATCTAAAGTCAAAAAATGTGACTGAAATGTTTAGGAAAATTAGCTCTAATCTGTGAAATCCAACAAATGATAAAAAGATCAAGGAGTAGATCTTTTAAAAAACTTTTGTGTATTTGTTGCCTCCTGAGTAATTTAAGTCCCTTGAGGGTAGCTTCTGTGTTTCCCTCCTCATTTGTATCCCCAGGCTTCCAGCCAGTGCTTTAGCTATAGCAAACTGTCAGTGAGTCTGTGGAGAAAAGACAAGTCTAAGTGGTGGGGGTGGGGAAGAGAATAGTGTGTTTTGGAGGTTATCTTTACTTCAGAAGTATCAAACAGAGTGAGAAGTGATGGAACTAACTTTCTGTGATCCCACATTTCAATAGAAAAATTGATTTATCTTATTAAGGCTTAATTTCATGCAAACCTTTGACCTAAAAAATAATAAATGGGAGATTCAAAGTAGAGTGAAAAACAAAAAAATTTGAGACCTCTGACTTCCCTGTTGGCAATAATGTGCCCTGTGATGAAATTTATCTTTGTAATTTAACATTAAACATCCATCTCTACTGTTGACTTTTTACTGCATTAATTTCTGTCATTTTTCTCATCAGCATTTCATCAGAGTCTAAAATATTTTACCTTCTGTTTGCTTTGTCTTTTAGAAACTATATTTGACTTAGCTGTTAAATAAATTGCCGTCATTGATAAAACTCAGAATTTTTAGAGGTTGATTTTGAGGGGTTTTAAGAGGGTATTCATCAGTCCAGAAACAATTTTAGATGGTGTCAAGTAGAGTACAGAAATGTCCCATAGAATCGAAAACCTCAAATAGCATTTTTCGAAGGGGGGTTGTTAAATATAGCTCTATATAGTACCATTAAAGTCTCTCGGGTGCAGCTGGTATCACTCCCCAAGTCACCTTGGCCCAAAAGTTGATGTAGTATTAGATTACTTGTCCTCCTAAAATGAATGAATGACTAAGTTAAAAACTGAACTCTGATTTCTTAATGCTTCTCATGCTTTCACTTGCCTGCACCTTGTCTCCAATTCTGCATTTTATTTGAGACACCTTTCTCTTTTAGGGAAGCTGTCCTGGTAGTGTTATAACAGATGAAACAAAACTGGCTTTCGGTACACTAAAGTTTAATCACGCTTTAATCAAAATTATGGGAAAATACAGATAACAAAAGTAACCATAACTTTTTAATAGTAATTGCTAAGGAAGTTTTATTTAAGGTGCCAGATGAAAATACAGCATTTTTTCCTCCAGCTGGAGAAAAATGTTAAAATTAGGTTTATGTTTTACTGCACTTGAAATGGAGATGATACTTGCCTGTTTTGCCACTCTTTATACATTTTAGCTAACTTAGTTTAATTTATTTGTAAAATAAACAAATTGATTTTTGTGTGTGTATGTGTGGGTGAGAGGGAAGATTAGATTTTGAATACCTTTTAAAATGTATATTTGTCTAGTACTATCTTGGCTGTCTCGTTTTTTTTACTCCGGTTTTCTCAAAGCAGATTTCTTTCTGTTAATTGCAAAAAACTTCCATCTAATATATCGTATACCGAAAATATGTAATGCTTTAGAGTTGGAATTGCCAAGGCTAAGTCTGTGTCCTATATCAACTTGCCGAATATCTGGAAGCCCACTGTCAAATCCTTTGATTTTTCTGTTATAAATCTTTTAAGCAATGTGAATACACTCACATGTTGACGTCAATGGAATTATTATTTTTAGAATGCCAGTTTAAGAACAGTTAGCTTTGCCTGCATCTGACTTTGAAATGCAGTTTAAAAGTGATTAGTCTAAAACATCATTTGGCTAGGTATGGATCATTGTTGTTTACTAGTAAACCTTGGTTCACGTTGCCATCTGAACTGGAAATGGGAGTTGAGACTCAAGAAAGCTCTTAGGTGTTTCTCTTCTACCAGGGCATGGATGGCAATGCATGATAACCAAGGGCCCCATGAAGTGTTTTTTGTCAGATGAAATGATTTTTATGTTGCTCAGAAGGCACTGTTCCATTGGTGACAAATGAAGTTTTCATAATTCCTAAGGCACTTTCTACCTGACCTTAATTTTCAAGGGTTCTAAAGCTCGAACAATAGTCTTCAAAAAATTTCTTAAATGAATCCAGAGAGAAAAAGAACATCTTTTAGATGTGCACACAAATAATTTGGGAAATCCAAAAATTTTGTTCTCTGGTCTTAATAGCCACTGACCACACAGTGGAAGTGGGTTCTGTAGCTGGTGACTTGAGGGACTCCTAGCCATGGCAGAGGATTGGGGATGGCTTGGGGATCGCTGGTTGTGTTACTGCATGAACAGTGCAGAGAAAAAAAGTTTGCAAAAAATTTATATAGAGAAGATACAATAAGTGAAATAAAAGAAGAGTGTTCATAAAAGGCTGGTAACCTGGGGCTCTTTGATGACTGAAACTTCATCTTTCTAATGTCTTTTGTTTCAGATTGCCTGTTTGGTACCTGTGGATCAATTTCAGCTTTATCAGCGGTTAAAATTTGAACGAGGTATGTGTGCACTCCTCTTTTTATCTTGTTGGTGAATGTAGCTTTCTATGTGTCAACTTTCTGTGTCATCTAACCTACATGGAAGATTAAGGCAGTTGTGGGCTGTCAACAAAGCCACAGGAGTAGTCCAAAAGAGGAAAACTGTAATTACAACATAAAATTTCAACTTTTCAGTAACAGCCAGAAAAAATGCTGACAATCAGGGACCAGAACTTTCCTGTGTTGGTTGTTTTGTATTTTTAATTTGGCTCATGTGAGAGAGGTTCTGCAAAAGTTGGGTAGTTTCACAATAACACTACTGTTACAAAAGAAAGTGACCCTCAAAATGAGTTTTATTGCCAGTTTTCCACTCGTGAAGATCATTTCAAAACATTAATCAGCCTAAACATTTTTACTGCTCCTTATAATATTTACCATTTGTTCTTTTGGTACTACATTTGTAATTATAGTAATGGCCGAGTATATCTTCCTAATGCGATTTACCCTGTATCAGACTAATTTTCTTTCTGTTTTTAGAGTTGGGGTAATTAATCTAGCTTTACTATTTATACTGCCTTTTTATCTGTAGGAATTTTTTTTTTACTTCTTTTGGCTTCTCATAGATCTTTTATAATTGCCTTTTCTTCCTATCACACCCTTATATGTTCTTTTTTTAAAGAGAATAAAAATAAATTTATTTTAATAAAAATTTTGAAATAGTATGTCATCTTTATGTATGAATGTTTATAGAGAGCAAACAAATTCATGAAACAAAAATAAGAACTTGATTAATACAACAAAGGTTAAGAATACATGTATTAATAACTTCAAAAATATTTTTTCTCTTTTAAAAACATTTGAAAGCATTTTATTTTATTTTATTATTAGTTTCAAGTATACAGTACAATGGTTAGACATTTATATAGTTTATGAAATGATACCCCTGATTACTGTTACCCATCTGGCTCTATACATAGCCATTACATTCCTGCTGACTGCATTCCCTATGCCATACCCCCCATCCCCATGACCATCTCTCAATTACTAATTTGTAGTTCTTTAGCCCTTCACCCCTTTCTTCCAGCCCCCTACTAACATGTTGTGGAACTAAATGGTATATTTTTCCATATCTGAGAACTAGAGAAAAATAGTTTCCCCCAGGACTCTTAGGACTGGTATAATCTCAATGAGTATATAAAATAAACTCTAATCTGGCATGAACATATAGTTTTCTGATTGCTAACTTTTTTATCTGGATTAGTAAAGTATAGAGATGAGAGCAGGGCAGGGCAGGGGGGAAAATGAACATTTATCTATCATGTGCCAGTAAGTTTTGTAAACACAATTACCTTTTCTTATTTAATTTTTGCAACTACCCTGACATATAATTCTTACAAGAAAAAAGAAAGAAAACCATGCAGAGCATGAAGTGGGTAAGGGTAGGAATACTTGCAGGGAAGTCACAGGATGGCATTTCCTACCTCGGGCCAAGATCTGGCTCAGTGTCACAGGCTGAATTTTTTTTCAGCAAGCCAAAAGTAGATTCATATCTCATGGGTAGATCATATAACTAAATTTATAAGACTGCTATATTAAGGTGGAATTTACTTAAAAAATCCTTGGACTACATTACTTGAATTACAATTTTGCTTTACAGGGAGATGCAGATAGGAGGCTAAGAAATAGAATGTTGAACATGGTATCAGAACCAGCGGGGTCAGATGAATCTGTGCTGCGTGGATTCTGAGCTAACTAGAGAAATTAGTGATGGGCAGTTTACATTGCCCCTCCCTAATCCTTCGACTTGGGCTGATTAGATTAAGCATTATAACATCAGATGCTGATTTATTGGATGTGCTAGCAAAGGCTCAAAGGCGATGCTGGTGTCAAACTACTGCCCTGCTTTCCTCCCACTTTTTTTCTATATAAACCATTATAAAAATAACTGACTATTGGAACAGAGACATTTTAAGTACTCACGTGTAGATGGATGTGGTTGGTAACAAGTGCCGTGATCTGGGGACTCTTGACTAGAGAAAGCCAAAGAATTAGGTTGGATTTTCCGGCTTCTTCTTAAATGATGAGACCTGCAAACTCGCCAGTCCTCCTCAGTAATGAGGGCTCGGTCTGTGTATAGCTCTCCCTTGCCCCATGTGTACCTCTCCTCTCCCATGTCTACCAGTCTCCTATACACCAGCCCCACTGCCCCATCTGTCAGGCCTTTTCTCATCGTTTACATTTTAGGGACATACTTATTAGCTAAAATGCCTTTTTATAATTACACAAATTCCAATAGTACCAGGAATTAAAACTTTCTGTAGATTGGTTCTCACTGATAAATATAAAGTTTAAGTTTATTTTAAACAGTAGTGGCTAAGAGCCGAGGTGGGAATGCAGGTCCCACCACTTACTATCTTTATGACCTTGGGCAAATTACTTAATTTCTGCACCTCAATTTCCTCATCTATAAAATGAGGATAATAATAGTCCCTACACCATGGGGTTGGGATGAGGATTAAGCAAATTAATACATGTAAAGCACTTCCTCCGAGTGCTTTCTGTGTCTTAGTGTTCAAAATATTAATGTTTTTTGGTAATAAAAATACTAATAACTTCAGAGTAGCACCTTTTACATTAAAATATACTTGGTAGACTTTTTTCTGTTCCTTTTTCCCCTAGACTACATAATCATAACATTCTCCAGGAAATATCCTCATATCAAAATAGATATTATGATTATCTTTTGTCAGTGGCATTAGAACACTTTAAGTTAATGGACTATACCTTTGTTGTTGTCATACATTCTGTGGGTTTGGGCAAATTTATAATGATATGTATACACCATTGTAGAAGTATGCAGAGTAGTTTACTGCCCCCGAATTCCTCTGTGCTCTGCCTGTTCGTCCCTTCTTTCCCCTCCAACACATCACGAACACTGATTTTTTAATTTCCTCCATCATTTTGTCTTTTCCAGAATGTCATAGAATTGGAATCATACAGCATATAGCCTTCTTGGATTGGTTTCTTTCACTTAGTGATATGCATTTTATTTATTTATTTTGCCCTAGGCAAGATACATATGGAAAATCATTGGCCTGGATTCTCACTCTCCCCTAGATAGTGCATAGATAGATGTCACCACGCTTTGCTTTGTGACTGGGACTTTTTGATGTTCTCGTAGTGTTCAGCCCTACTTGTTTGGCTTGTTTCTTCATTAGATGTGATAATATATTCGGTCTGGTCACAATCAAGTTGAGCAGGCTTTAGAGCCAGCCTGTCTTCTGTAGGTGGTCTTGGATATCTTTGCTTTGATGCATTATAAGTTGGTCACATAGTTTACTCATGCCCACAATAGATTCCGATGAATTGATAATTGATTGTATTATTTCTATTTTATAGATAAACTAAAAATTGGAGACTAGCTTGGGATCACATAGACTGCATCTAAGCTTCTTCGTCTATAAAAAAATTTACATTTTATAAATTTTTATCGTGTTAAAATATACATAATATAAAATTTACCATTTTATCTGTTTTAGGTATGTTAAGAACATTAGCAATGTTGTACAACCATCACCATCATCTATTTCCAAAACTTTTATTACCCCAAGTAGAAACTCTAACCATTAAATAATAACTTTTCATGCCCCTCTTCTCCAAGTCTCTGGTGACCTCCAATCTACTTTCTGCCCCTATGAATTTGCCTAGTCTAGATATTTAATGTAAGCGGAATCATACAATATCTTCCTGTTGTATCGGACTTATTTCACTTAGTATAATGTTTTGAAGGTTCATCCATGTTGTAGCATGTACCAGCATTTTATTTTGTTTTATGGCTGAATACCATTCCAATGTATATGTATACCACATCTTGTTTTTCCATTCATCTGTTGATAGACACTTGGGTTGTTTCCACATTTTGGATATTGTGAATAATGCTATAATGAACTATGAGGTACACATGAATCTGTTTGAGTCCCTTTCAATGCTTTTGGATATAGAGTTAGACATGGAATTGCTAGTTCATATGGTAATTCTATGTTTAGTTTTTGAGGAACTGCCAAACTTGTAAAACACTAATTTAATTACAAATGTAATTGGACATTTTTTTTAACTATTTGTAAATTATGAAAGTATGTTACATTTAGAAGTATGTTAAATTTGATGACCATTTGGTTCAGTGCCCTAATTTTATAAAAAAGGAAACTGAGACCCAGAGATATGCTGATTTTAGGTGATTTCGGAAGGCAATTTATAACCATGTAATTCTTCATTATTATCCATTATAAATATTGTTATTAGAAAAAAGACAATCCAAGTAAGAGTAGGCAACTTTGAGGTCTATGCCATGGAAACATTTTTTTTGTGACACTGTTTAGAAAGGGACCTTGGGATGCGTTAAATACTAATACTGTGAATAGATTGAATAACTAACTGGTGGAAAGTAAAACTGATTGACTGGGCTCTGAGACAATAAAATTGTAGAGATTGTTGTTACTCTGAAAAAAAAAAAGTGGAATCTGATTAGTGGCGGCCGTCTATCTTAATTAAAAAATTTTCATTAGTTTTGTCCAATTCTTACTGCCTGTCAAGTTCTTTTCTCAGTTTTTAATTTGTCATCCAGTGTTTTAATTGTCCTCTGCTTTATGTTGTGTATACATTAGCTTAAATTTTATTTTTTTGTTTTCATCCCAGTCTTTGTGAAGAAGAAATCTTTTGCATAAGAATGGGCCCAAATCATCCCTGTGTTTATAGAAAGCAGAGGAACACCATTTGGAATTGATTGGTTATTCCATGAATCCACTTTCCTTCCATCTGTGACTTTTCCCTTGGCTACTACTGTGTTTGTGGCTTTCTCTTTCTGTGTCAGGCCTCCCGTATTAATAAAGTAAAGGGAATACTAATTTTGGCACATGTTAGTGATTACTGCTGTACTTTGTACTGGTTCTCAAAGCACATGCCTGATGATTAATGCTAGAATTTTGCTTTTTTCTTGTTCCCAGAATCTACTTTCTCAGAATGTATTTTTTTGAAAATTAAGATTGTCCATCTCTAGACTTAAGCATTTTTCCTATTTTTTTGTGACCTTGTTTTACTTACTACAACTGCAAGTTACTTCCGTTCTTTGGTAGGTTAACATGTCTGTTCTTGGCTATTTGTATTATCATATAGAGGTTCTTCATAAAAGTGAAATAACATAGAAATTTGTCTTTTACTGCATTCTTCTACTGTCTTCTACTGCTTCTGCATTCACTCACATGTTCAATATCTACTTTTTAAAATATAGTGAGTGTCTATTATGTGCCAAGTTCAGTTCCAGATGCTGCTTCAGGCTACGGTTCCATTTTTCTTTGAAAGCTCTTTAGTTCTCAGCATTTTTCACAAGCCTCCTTTCATTTTGAGTCTTAACATTTATGATAAAGCCCTTTGAGTTTCATCTCACTCTTTTATTTGTCCTTGGTGAAATACTCCCACCCAATCTTTGTCTGATCAGTAAGGTTTTGTCTCATCTGCCTGTGTAGCTATTGGTACCTTTTAGCGTTCTCTTTTTTTCTTTTTAAGACCATGATACTTAATGACCTTATCATCAGTTTTATTTTTCAAGACTTCTCATCTCTCATTAGTCATCTTCCTTTTCATGGTTTCTCATCACAAGCCCATCTGGATCGTGTGTGTGTGTGTGTGTGTGTGTGTGTGTGTGTGCGCGCGCGCACTCATGTTCCTTTTGAGCCTGCTTTTCGGTGTTTTGCGGTATGCATGACTAAGTCTAGGGTTTCCTTCCTAAGCTATTCTGTGCTTTCAGACGATAACACTTTCTCCTCAGCTTCACACTTCCTCTACCTTTCAGTTCTTTCTTGTCCATCAGTTTTAAATCTAAAATGGCACCCTCTTACATGTTTCAGCCTTCCTCAGAAACTAAAATACCAGCAAGATATTTCTAAAGGGGACCTGAAAGAGAAGCATAATGTTAAGTATTTGTTGCTCCCTGTGTGCACTTCTGTTTCCTCATCTGTAAAATAGGAATAACAATGGAATGATTATTCTAGGGTTCTAGGACTCTTGTAGAGAATAAATGAGTTAATATTGTGTGTCTGTTATGGTTTGCACTCAGTAACTTATCACTGCCATTATTGTTATTGTTGTTATTATTTATCATTACCACCACTGAATCTTACTTTTTCTCCAGTTTTCTAAACCAAACTAAGAAAGCATCTTTCAGAATCTTGATTTTATCTTGGACTGAGTATATAGCACAATAATATCATTTTTGTTTTCATCTAATCCAAATCTTTTTCAGCATACTTCCATTCTTACTGTTCTAGATCCTAGAGAGTTGTATAGAAACTTGATAATCAATGTACATTTGTTATAACACCTATCATATCTATTTTTTTCCTTCAGTATATTCTCACTGTATGTTTAAATCCATTTTCTCTGATCACCTCCAAGGAGATCACGATTTGCTGAGATGGAGCATTCAAAGTTGCTGCTTTAAAAGGAAAAGGTTTCCATGGTGATAGTGGAAATTAAATAGCTATTTAATAGCATGATTATATTTTTACATAGAGAATGGTATTCTAGGAGTGAAAAAGACCTAATCCTATCATATACCCACTAACCCCATTCACAAACTCCTACCTTCTGTGTGAGTTCTAATATAATACTATTAGGCTAGATAACCTCAAAAGTCATTTCCAAATTTGAAATTTTGTAGTTCTCTTCAATGATCTTGAAAGCAACTCCTCTGCTGATGGCCGCCCCTGAGTATTTACTGTAGCAGATGTTAACTCTAATCGGTTTAGCTTAATTGCGTTTTAACTATATGCAGAAGACCTTTGTTCTTTGAGATATCAGAAAGAAAATTAACTTTGCCATAATTAAAAATGCAGTGAGTCATAAAAGTTCAAACAGTTTGATTTATTTCAGCTGATAATTAAATTAGCTTGGGTGCCTGATGTTTCCCGTAATAATAAAAATTCTTATGATGCCTTTTGGGGTAGAGTTTCCCAATAGCAGGGGATGTGAGTTGAAAGAATATACTACAGAATAACAAACAAACTCCACATATCTGATGCTCGTAGTTCCAGGTAAGAAAATCAAGGGTCTGGAGTCACATTTTTGAAAACTGAAAAGTCATTGTGCCATTAATCTATAGGGCTCATGGCAGTTTTATTTATTTTCTATTTCTACTTATCAATAATTGTCAGAATACAGAAGTAGAAAATAGTTTTAAATAGCATTTCCTGCCTTTCAAAAATTATATGAACAAGCAAAGTCTTAAGATCAAATACTCGTGGGGCTGTACTTCAGTGATCATTTCTAATTTTCATAAGTAAATTCCAGTGTGAGTCTGTGAATTTGTCTATCTCTGACGTGAGTATGTTCCAATTAATCACTTTTAAATCACATTTATATTAAAGCGTTAGGGACACTGTTAGTTTAGGGGCTGATTTATACAAACTCCTGGTTTCTCTTTTCTAGATTTTTGAACTTTTCCTATCTCAGAGTAGCATGAAGCTTTCATCACTGCCAATACAGAAGAAATTAGTTGATTATATATTAGTTCACTTTTTCCAACTTTAGAAAAGACATTTGAAGGGGGAAGAAACTGAACCGTAAATGCTTTGCATAAGTGTGCATTTTGTTTATCTTTATAATTACTGTATTTCCTAGACCAAAAGCCAGGAGGTAGAATTGAGTTAATCATAATTGTAATAAAAAGTGTTTTACAAATCTCTCATGAACCCAGTGTGACTACTCTTCCCTTCAGCCTCTTCTCAGATTATTGGTGGGGAGAAGACAGCTCCTGCTCACCCTCAGCCATTTGACCACCACCTGGTGTCCATCAATCTGTTCCCTTTTGGCTTGGGTTTTGAGATGTCCTATTAGCTGCCAGGGCTGTCAATGTCTGATGCTCCTTTGGCATTTTTTCCTTTTCTAATAATTCAGCCTATAGGCTGCACTTGTGGTATGCTGTGTTACCTGAGGTATATAAAGCAAAATCGCGCTCTTAATAACATAGTGGAATTATAATAATTAAAAAAAATGAAACCACTCTTTTGGCTTCTTGACTTTTACATGTAGCTGCTGTTCTAGGAGCTTGGCTGAAGAGTAATCTGAAGGACAGATGCCTTTTCAGTGTAACCTGGCCAGATTTGGCTGTCCGGATTTTTACTCTGTTGGAGGAAGCTCTTCTCCAAGAGACTCCAAGATGCTCTATACAAAATCTCTCTGGGTAACTGTTTCTGTTCTCTGGAAATATCTGAATACAGAGTTGAACAATATAGAACCTTGCCATTTATGCAGTCTTTTATTATCTCAGGAAATTGATCTACAGATACTATTGCTTATTCTTCTGTTATGTTGCTTCATTCCTTTATTCAATTATTACTATGTTCCAAGTCAGTGGTTGTCAATTGGGTTGACTACATCCAACTGCATTTTGACAGTTTTGCCTTCAAAATATGTTCCAAATTTTCAGTACTTTCACTTCTAACATGTAATCCAGTATATCATTTAGATTAGATCACTGCGATAGCCTCCTAATCAACCTCTCTGCTGTCATTTTGTTCTATTACCATCCTTCCTTCCTACAGTAGCCAGAGTCATCTTCTAAAAATGAGAATCATATCATGGCCCTTCCCTGATCAAAACGGACCTGCCTGTCAATGGCTTCTCATCATGCTTGGGCCTTATCAACATAATCTGTGATCAGACCCTTGACTGCTGTTCCCAAGTTATCTTCTATGATTCTCTCTTCTCACTTGGTTCCTTTGCAAAATTGGAGCGCTTTATTACAAGTGTAAATCTCTTCTTTTGCATTATTTAGATAAAAGATAGAAAGCTTTCAATTGACTGCTTATTCATGGTTCTAACCTATAGACTTACCTTTATCATCAAACTTTAAAAGACCTGTGATTTAGAATGGATGGTACGAAGATATTTAATGTGGGAATCTTTAGCTCTAAGTTATATATCAGCTTTAATTTCTTTGGGTTTAGTATTTGTGAAACAGTTATAAGAGTTTGAATGAAAATATAAATGGTATGGATACAAAAAGTCAAGACCTTAGAGCCCGTGTATCACTATCCCCTTGACTTTCTAACCAGCCTGTTCCAAAGTTTTAGGGATCTTAGTCCATCTCTCTTGGGGTCTGAGGATGTGTGGATCATAGGTTTTCCTTTTCTGATTATATTTGGCTCCTCATTCTCCAACCCCTGCCTCCCTCAAATTATAGATAAGAAAATATTTTTAAGGATACTTTTCCAAGAAAAAATATGTAATAAGCATCGATCCATTGTTGCATTTCCTAGGCAAGACATTAATGAAGAGCGTTTACTTGAAAATTTCAGGCTTTTTTTCTTTTGATACTGAATTGTAAAATTACTACCTTTAAAACTAAGCTTATACTTCATATCATCAGTTCTTTTTTGCACCACCCTGTGGGTTTCTTTGCTCTTGCCTGGAAATTTCTGAGAATCACAAGCCTTAGGACATTTAAAACTAGAATCTCATCAGTTAAAATTTGCAAAATATTTTGACTTAGAGAAAAAGGAGCTACTCTACCCCTAAGATAATATAATTTTCACATGATATATCCCTTAAAGGTTGTATTATATGACAAGAACATGGGATCTGTTATTGAATAGAAAATGGAAAACTGAACAAGATTTATTAACTTTTTAATAGAATCATCTGCCCCCAACCCTATCTTCTTTTGTGCATGCCACATGTATCTAGCCCAGGAAGTATATGACTAAACTATCATTTTATGGTCTGTGAAAGTTCCTACCTTTTGTTTTAGCATAAGTGGGTTTTTATGAATTGTTCTTAACTAGCATATTGGTAGGGCAGCAGAATATCCAAATTAACAACTAATTGGACTTTTGGGCTAAGCCACACCAAACCCTCTTTGGCCTCTAAACTATTTGATTCTTCCTTGTTCTTTGATTTCCCCTTAAACAACAGAATAAACCTCACTACTTATTTCTCAGTGCCTGAAAAGATGAAATCTTTTGTGATTTTTTTTCTTTTGCTTTGGTAGACTTTTCACATACAATTTTCCTCTAAGATAGTACCCAAAATAATTGTAGAAAGGACTTGATGATTTTGCCTATTCCAAGTGCCGAAAAATATTACAAAAGAGTTGCAAATTTTGGCTAGTGAGTACACTGCTTATCTGTCCAAAAGGGCAGTGGTGGCCTATTCCATGAGTACTTACTCTGAGAAATGTGGCACAGTCAAGGGACCTTGTGGATTGGGTCTACTGTGAAGAAATGACCTCCCTTAGTTGTACCGCGCTTCCATAAATGTCAGTCTACAAAAGAGAATCAATGAAGGGGAGAGAGCCTCAAGTTGGAATGAAAGACAAATAAACCATCGCATTTTCTTTCTTTATGCTTTAGAAGTTCACTTGGACCCCTACCGAACGTGGTGTCCTGTCGCAGACTGTCAGACAGTGTGCCCCGTTGCATCAGGTGACCCCGGACAGCCTGTGCTGGTGGAGTGCCCTTCTTGCCACCTGAAGTTCTGCTCATGTTGCAAGGATGTTTGGCATGCAGAGGTCTCCTGTAGAGACAGTCAGCCCATTGTCCCACCGACAGAGCATGGGTAAGAAAGGAAACTTGGTCTTTGGAGTTATTTTCTAGTTTTCTCAGAAACATCAAATGTGTTGCTTGGAGAAGGAGTTATCTAGTGATGGAATTTAGCGATCTGTTATTTCCCCGAAGAATTTTCCTGAGAAGTATCTCAGGATTGGTTAAATTGTTAATAAAGAATAACCAAAAAAAGCATTTCTAAGGGGATTTTACTTATTTACCCTGGAGAACCTTCCCAATACTGTCGAAGTTAGAGTTTGTATGAGTTTCGATTTCTCTTTAGGTAGAGAGACACATGGCCCACTGGTTCTCAGTAAGAAGTCATGGCTTTGCAAGAGCCATTCACTTGGATACCACACCTGCCTACTGTTGACATATCTCATTCTTCCTGCTCACAAAGTGGTGCAGAAATTACTTTCTTACATAAGTTGCCAGCTCACGAGGTGTGCCCATTATACCAGAGAGACTACGTCAGTAGAAACAACAGCCCTTCGGTGTAGTACAGTGCTAAATTTATAGGTACTAGAGGAAAAGAGCTTATCTCTCAATACTTTATACTCTGAAAAGATGGTGCCAAGGTCAAGATTTTATTATGATGAGAAGCAGTTGAATCTGCACCTTTCAGTAGAGAAGACTTTTATGGCAGCAGCAGGGCCCAGAGTGAGAGCCCTTTGTGTTAGATCTCTTCCTTTGCTTGAGGCTGTGACTGTTCTGCATCAGTGAGAACAGAAATACCTGTGTTGTAGTCCAGTTGGCTTAGTCACGCAGTACCCTCAGAGTGTGTAGAGCCATTCTTCAGGAATGGTAACGCTGCCTGGCTGTGAGACTGTGCTGGAATCTCAGACCAAACAAATCAAGTGAAAAGAAAGATCCAATACACATGGCAGGTATATGTCCTTTTAGCCAGTACCTCTTAAATGTTTTGCTGCCACTGCAGTAGGGTCCCTGGATATTATAGGACAATGTAAAGATCCCAGAGCAAGAGGATTGAGTTCTGACATTGTCACTTGGCATCAGTGTGACCTCGTGCAAGTCACTCAGCCTCTAGGAGACTGTTTCTATTCGAAAAAAAAGGAGCAGGTAATTAAAATGGTAACTGCCCCATTGCTATATAGGGTTATTATAAGTGCCAAATTCTATCATAGTTTTGACAACACATGGTGAATTTGATGTCCCTGTGCTGGGTGGTTTTGATGAGCAATATAGCTCAAGTGCAACCCAGTTCTGTGGCTCACCTAGCCTTCCCTCCCACTCCACTTTATTTACTTATTTTCTGTGCCCCACTAGGCTATGACCCTGTGTCAGTCTATCCATTTGTTTGGAGCAGGTCTTTTCAATGACATTGGACATTACTATGATACTTTAAAATATTGTTTATTGATCCCACCAAACCTCCTCCATTTGTTTACTTGAATAGATCATTAAATAGATTATCTATACCCTGTTAGATTCTAGCTAATTTTTCTGCTATGTAGCAGACTTCTTGAGCTTTTTATTCAGATAGTGTGTGCTCAGGGAATGAAATACTAATTTGACAAAACAATGAATTAAATCAGCTGTGGAAAATACGACTATATCATTACTCAAAGCCAAAGATAAATAAATTACAGCCTTTTTTGTTTTGAGTTATCTAAATAACCAATAATCTCTGTTTCTCCTATTTTTACCCCCACCCTTTTCCTTTGGGAGGTGAATTAAGCACAGATAATGAAAAGTTCATTACTTATCAGGAGCCTTAGGAATTCCATTGATGGCCATAAAGTTGAGTCTAGAAGGGCATTGTTTAACTAATAATTATATTCAGTACATTCTTCCTGCAGCTCTGGTTAGTGTACATACACCCTTGTGGTCCTAGCTTATTTAAAAAAATCAGGTATTGTTCTCAATCCCCACCCTGTAATTTCTCATCTACTTTGTTTCTAGGGCCCTCTTTGGGACAGATGCAGATGCCCCCATTAAGCAGTGCCCAGTTTGCCGGGTTTATATCGAACGCAACGAAGGCTGTGCTCAGATGATGTGCAAGAACTGCAAGCACACGTTTTGCTGGTACTGTCTCCAGAACCTGGACGTAAGTTCCACATGGAAGACTCTTCTTGGGTGGTCTTTCTCCATACTGTCCCTGTGCAACAGCTGATGTCCTACAGGCTTTCCTTTTAAAATATTGAACCTGGTTTTGTCCTGCCAAAGAATTTATTTTTCTCTATGAGGCTTTCTGAGCCTGCTACTTTAGATATCTGTAAACCTCTCTTTGGTATGTTACCTTAGCATTAAAGGCAAGCTTTTGTTTTGGGAACATTTCCTGCTTTGGGGGCATTGTCTCAGTCTGTTACATAAAGGTATGTTAGTGTATTAGTCTTACTTTGCTGTTGTAACAGATTACCACAATTTTGGCTTAAAACGATACAAATTTTTTATTTTTAGCTCTGTGCATTAGAAGTCTGATACAGTTCTCACAGGAGTAAAATCAAAGTGTCCTCAGGGCCATTTTTGGGGGGAGTCTCTAGGAAAGATTCAATTTCTTGGCCTTTTCCAGCTTCTAAAGGCTGCCAGCATTCCTTGGCTTATGACCCCTTTCTCCATCTTCAAAGGTAGCAACATCACATCCCTCTGATCCTTCTTCCATAGTCATAGCTTCCAGAGTCATTCCTTCTGGCCACAGTTGGGAAAGGACCCACGTGGTTAGATCGGGCCCCTCTATATAATACAGGACAATCTCTCCTACCTCAAAGTCTTAATTTAATTACACTTGCAAAATCTCTTTTCGCCATGTAAAGTAACACATTCTTAAATTCTGGGAACTGGCCGTGGCTCTCTTTAGGGGATCAGTTATTCTACTACAGGTTTTTTTTTTTTTTTTATTTAAAGGAAAAAGCTTTTTAAGTCAGTGGCGTCTCTTATTATTTTACTATCTCATTCATTGGCATGACAGTGTTATTGCTACTGTTTTTAGGATTCCCCTCCTAGATAAAGGAATCTGGTGTAATTCTTCTTTTCCTGCACCACTCACAAAGCATGTCTTCCCAAATCCAGGTGTAGTTTCATTCAGTCTTGTGCTAATAAGGCTAATTGTGCCCTCAGAGTTAAAAGGAGGTGTAAAGGATTGTAGAGAATTCTACTGTTTTCAGTTATAGTGTTTTAAAGTTTGGTATATCCTAAGTAGTTTCTGGATACTTCCTATCTTGGCAATTTGAACCTATAAAATATGTCCATATCAGTCTAAGCTCTCAGTCATGGTTGGGCGGTCATTTTTTTCTCAGCTTTCCATTTTAATGGTTTAGTTTACTTCAATTCAATAGGCAATTTGTGTAGTGCATTAGTATTAAACACACTCGGTGAGTGAGTGTGCCGTTAACATGGGATGCATACTGGCCACCACATGCCTGATTTTTAACTGAAAATTTGATAAGTTGTTTAGGATGACATCTATGAGTAAGAACTTAATCAGCTTTGACATCAGTGTTTCAAGATGAGGTATAAATTGGGGAGAAGAAAATTTACATTTTAGACTCTAGAAGCTCAGCAGCTCAGGTTGAAAGGTTTTCATTCTTTTAAAAAAATTCTGTTGTAACTCCTTGAATTACAATTATGTTCTATAGTTGAGACCTCTCAGAATTCCAAATGAGTGATGTTCTGAGTGAGGATTTGACTGATTTTCATCCCCGAAGCTTTACAAATGAAAGAAATCTTTTTATTTTTTTTTCTTCAGGTTTAACTAGAATATTAATTGGGTTCATATCCAAGGAGTCTGAGCCCATGAGGTTCTCTTTAGGAAGCAAGAGTGTAAGGGGATAAATATGTGCACCAGACCTCTCCATCCTCTGGCTGAAATGTGTTTGCGGAATGGTGTTGCAAAGAACACAGTGTTCTGTCACTTGTACTGTTCTGGGACGTGAGATGAAATGGTACAGATGTTAAGTGGCTGGATACACAGCATCTTTTTCTGGTCATTGTTTTCTGTGATCTCATTTTCTTGGTTTTAGCTGGGGGGCATTGGCTTGTTGGTAAAGATACTTTTCTGTAGACAAGTGTTCTGTACCAGATTGTGTGGTGTTGATATTTGTTTACAGGAAAGTTTTAGAGCATGAATCTAAGAGAAAGGTGATTGTCCAAAAGCCAAGCCTGAGACAGACACCAAACAGAGTGATTTTTAGTTTTGCTGGGGCATTGAGTGTGTTCCTGCTTCAATCCTCATCCCTGTTGTTACAGAGGATGAGGAATTGATATTCTGCCTTGGGAACCTTGGTGACTTGTCCCTTTCAGTTATCACTTCTCTCTCCTGTGACTTCAACTTCTGCTCTCCACTCTCTAGTCTCTAACTTATCCCCATATCCAACTGTTTCCCACTTAAAAATGAGTACCACTTTTTCTCAAGCCTCCATCTTTCCCTTGCTAATGGTCTATTTCTCTTGTTCCTTTAGCAGCCGAGCCTCGATAAAACGTAATCGCCTCTTACTTACCTCCAGTTATCGTTGTAGCTGAGATTGCCACCTACTCATACCCTGACTATGATCTTCCAAGGCTCTGAGTGATTTCTTTTGGGTAAAATGCAAGGGACACTTCATTCCTCATCTTACCTAGATTCCCTGCTGCTTTTGACATCTTGACCATGTCCATTTCAGTGGTTTCATCTCTTCAAGTTTCCCTTCCATATATCTGGCTACTTCTCAGTTTCCTTTCCAGGCTCTTTCTTGACTCATTCTTACATGTTTGTGCTCAACAGCCTCTTTGCTCCTCAGTCTGTACTCTCTCTGGGTAATCTCATCTACTTCTGTGTTTTCTTCCACCCTATATGGACCGATTCTCAAGTCTTTTTTCTCAAATTCACATCTATGTAACTGGCTGCCTTTTGAACAGTACTGCTTGAATGTCTCAAGTAACTTCTTAAGTTCAACATATCCAAACTCTGGTCATTACCTCCCAACAAAATCCATCTCTATGTTGTCATTTCTGTCAACCAAACCACTGCCTTCTACCCAGTGACTCTCTGTTTACCTGTGATTTTTTTTTTCTTTTTCCCCATGCAGTTAGTAACCTTCTTAATATTTCATGACTTAATTTCATCTTCTTCATCTCAGCCACTGGCATTTTATCTCCTTGTTTACTACAGCTGCCTTTTGGCTACCTTTTTTATGGTCCTCTCATTCCATATCACACCTCTGATAGAGCTACCTTTTGACGATAACTGATCAGGTAATTAATTTCTTTTAGTCAAGAGTCTCATTGGTTATCTATTTTTACTCGGGTGATTTCTAAAACTACTGAGAGAGAGTCTAAAGATCAAGGGCTTGGAATTCCTAGAGGCTGTCATTAATATCACTAAATAGAGCCTTTGCTTCCACTAAGGTGATCTGATGTGGTCATTATCTATCTTGCAATTCAAACCTACATGATTACCAAAATCTCTCTCTTTGTTTTCCAGAATGACATTTTCCTCAGACATTACGACAAAGGGCCATGTAGGAATAAGCTCGGCCACTCAAGAGCCTCAGTGATGTGGAACCGAACACAGGTACCCTGACCTTAAAAGGAGCGTGAAATAAACCAGACTTCTGATGGCTTAAAAAGCCTACCTGTTCATCCTCCCCACTTCATCCTGCTTACCCATTCTAGCCTGAAAGGTTCTGGGAGGTCTGGGCTGGGGCTAGGAAAAAGCACCTGTCTGAATTAACTCATGAGCACAGTCCTCTTGAGGATAAGTGGAGGGGCAGGGCACCAGGTCAGCCAAGTAATTAACAGTGACCTGCAAATGAGGGCAGATGTTTTCTCCTCCTGCAAAAAATGGTAGAATGGCTTTCCTAAAGGTGTACTTGCTATGGAAGGCAGTGCTCTAAAACCCAATGAGCCCCTGCTGGGCTTTGGATCCCTCTGTACATGCCATTGTGAGTTTATATGACAGGTTCAAAGGGAGTCCTGGTTTATTTTTAATAGCGTTTCATATTTATTAAAGGCCATGTTCCTTTTGAAGGAGTTGGTGTTAATAGCCTAGTAATCATTATTAACATGCCTATGAGACTGTTGAGGAAACTCAGGTAGAGAGAGAGCCAACACCAACATTTCATGATTATACTGAGCTTGTGCCAGAGCCTGACTTAGTATTTGGTTTGTTCTTCTCACCTTTGATTTAGTCTTTGGTATCTCCCTGGTTTATTCAGTTCAGAGCATTGCTGGGCCCTGGCTAAAAGGTTTCATAATTGTAACTGTTCAGGCTGCTATAACAAATGACCATAGACTGGGCGGCTTAAACAACAGAAATTTATTTTTTATGGTTCTGGAGACTGGAAGTTGGAGGTTAGGGTGCCAGCAGGGTTGGGTTCTGGCAAGGACTGTCTTCGTGGTTTATAGATGGCCATCTTCTCACTGTGTTCTCACATGGCAGAGGGTAGAGAGAGAAGAAGCAAGCTCCCTGGTATCTCTTCTTATAAGGGCACTAATCCTTTCATGAGGGCTCCACTCTTATGTCCTAATTACCTCCTAAGGCCCCCATTTCCAAACAGCATCATATTTGAGATTAGAGTTTCAACATAAATCTGGGGGTAGGGGGACACAAGTAGTTCATCCACAGCCGATGGTATAGTATACTTATAGGAGGATTTAACTGCTGAAATAGGTTTTTTCTCCCCTAAATTTCCAGGTGGTCGGGATTCTTGTAGGGTTGGGCATCATTGCCTTGGTGACTTCACCCTTGCTGCTCCTGGCTTCCCCGTGTATAATCTGTTGTGTCTGCAAGTCCTGTCGGGGCAAGAAGAAAAAGCATGACCCATCTACAACCTAAAGAGCTCTATCGTGTCCATGCGCCACAGATGTCTTATATATGTAAGAGACAGCACAGTGATAAAACCCCACTTAGTGAACTCACCTCCTTCTTCTTGCCAAATTTTGGAAGTGCCTCTGTGTCCAGACTTTGAACTTGCCTGCCCACCTGCAGCATCTGAAAAGGCCAAGCACTGGTGTGTGTATTCCTTTGTAAAGAGAATCAGGTTCTGCAGTCCAGGCTGTGTCTGTGGAGCAGGTCAGAAGCTCTGAGTTCTCAGAGAGGAACTAACGCATCATCATTTTATCATCTGAAGGATCCCACTGGACTGTTCAACTTCCAGCCAAATTCAAGGAGCCTGAGTGGACATTCACTGTAATAAAGGTGTTGTCATGGTTGTTGACATACATGATGACTGAAAAGCCAGAGCCTGATCTGTGTTGATTTGACCACCTTGGGAAACGTGGGAGAAAACCCATGGATAAGATGATATCAGGGAAAATTCTCGTAGGAGCAATAACACAGCTGCTTATCTTAGGAGTCAATATGGTGGTTCTGCCTCTGCTGGCTACTGGGTGTGCTTCCCGACATTCCCACAGTGACTTGGCAGAGACACAATAGGTTTTTCCGTGTGTGATCTCAGCTTCAAGCAGGAGAAACTGCTGTGCAGAGGGAGTTGTCCCCTCCCAGTAAAAGGGTTTCAGCATGTAGAACAATGTGGTCTAATTTAGCCTCTCGCCCTTGGCAAGTGTAACTTGTTTAAGGTGATAAACTCTTCTCTTACAGCCAGTAGCTGCAGTCTGCAAGCTTGTTTTACGTGAACTGTATAAGTGGAGAGGCAGAGGTTCAAAACCTTCATCATAGATAACAGAGACCTTTCTTGAGCTCTGTGTTCGTATACCCAACAGATTTAGAATTGGACCGTAAAAATACACACCAAGAGTAAATATTAAAAGTCTATATATGTTCATCTAGAATCCATATAATTTGAGGCCTACCCATTGGGCATGCATGAATATACACACAAAATAATATTGTGTATTATTACACACAGTAGTACACACAAAATAAATGTTTGTGTAAAAACTATTCTATATTTTCTTCTGTGACTAATATGATTTATTATAAATCAACCTGAAGATTTTTTGCATACTATGTGTGTGTATACACACACACACACACACACACACACACACATATAAATAAATTTTGGTTCTTAACTTACCCAAAGGTATAGATTCACAAACATAACTCTTTTAAAACCATACTTAGGATGATATCATGCCACCTCAGTTTGTAAAATTGAGTATTTTCAAACACAATTCAGAGCAGGTATCTTCTCAGCAGAGTTTAGTATCTGTTAGGGCAATCAAAATACTTTTCTGTATGTATAAGGCATTGATAAAACAACAAAAATATGTAAGAAGTAAAATGTAAAAGCTTTATATATCTTCTACAGTTTGATTTGTATCACCTCATCGTGACTTATTTTTCCCATTATGCCATTAGTCAGATTTTGAATAAACGGGTTTTGAAAAGAATAACTTTTTCTCCAATGACAGGATGACATAATTGCCATTAGCAATATAGACTGGTGCCTCATGAAAACTGTATTAAATGTTAATGGAGAGGTCTCCTTGAAACCGGAGATACCACATCAGGACCTAGCAGGACCTATGCTATTTTCCGAGGTAACTGGATAACTAGATTATTAAATTGCTGCTATCGTGGACCTATTATTAAAGAATGATGCTTTGCTTATGTAATGGAATGTATTCTAAGTGGGGATGTGTATATATTTAAGGAAGTTTAATTCACCTGTACATATTGATATCTATGTATAGTAATTTTGGTCATGTATATTTTTATTTACAGTTTGTATAGAACATCGATGAGAACTCTGGGAAAACTTTTGAATGGCAGCCAACCAAAAACATTTTTAATCATTCATTAGAAATTTCTCAATATTAAGTGTCTTTATTTTCCTTTGACACTCTAAACACTTCAGGAAAAAATCAGTACTCTCTTCTATCAATGTATTTCATATTAGTATAAATATGAATGTACATATATTTGAATAATTTGCTTTGTCTTACACTGCCTCATTATAGTTAAGGGCATTTATAATTGCTCAGGGGATCACAGGAACTCAACAGAAACTGAATTTTTCTATCAAGAGTGTCAATAGTCGCAATGAACTCCTTGATTTGTAAACTCTCCAAGCTTGGTTCCACAAAGCACCTTTACACAGGGACTGATTTTAAGTAATCCTGTATTTGTAGTAAAAGTGGAAGAAAACATCTATGTTATTTCCTTGGCAAAACTGAAGAGACTTATCTTCTCACAGAGATACTATAACAGAATTAGCTACTTTTGTGTGTGTGTGGGAGTGGGGTAAGGAGGGGGCATTGTTTGTCAAACATATTTGAAACAACTGGATTTAAATTTGAAAATGTTGGAAGTACCTGGAAAATGGTGACTTCTTCCTTAAAGACCTAAATGAATTGTCTTGTGTGATATTGTTGGAATTAACAGGAACAGGTTGGTAGGTGAAACCCAAATATATCCCTGGTGCATCAAAGGGTGAGGTGTAAGCTGATCTAGAGATTTTGTTTATAAAGGAGAGAGCTGACAACTTTGATAACAGAGACTGATGCTTCATTTTGGTTAATTGGCCAGTGAAAGAATTTAATCATATCTTCCCCCTCTGTGGGCTTTATCCTTCCTTAGTGATTCTCATTCTCTACTAAGAAGAAATCCGGGTCTACATGATAATGTTTAGATGTTGTAGCAGAAATCTTTTTGTGTTTGCAGTGATATATAGTCCATTTAAAACAGAAATAAAAAGTCCTTCACCAAAATTGTTATCTGGATGTAATAACCCACCATCTAGAAACACTGTGGTGATGTGCCATTAGGAATTTTTTCTCTTGTTCTTAGGTGGGGAAGTGAAGAGGGAAACCATATGGGAGCATATTTTAGAATCTTAGGCATCCTGTTTCTTTATGCCATGGATGTTTGCTCTGGACTTGAAATCTCTCTTTTGAAGGAGGTCTTTGAAACATGAATAGTTCACAGTGTGAATTTTCTTGTAGCCTGCATCACAAATATCTTTCCTATTGAGGTCTGAAACTTGACATACTTATTTGAATGTAAATCACTGTTTCTTGGAACTCCAAATTGTCTCTTAAAAATTATTCACAATCTAAATGTATATTACGTTAGCCTTCTCTACACAGTGCTTCGAAAAGACTTTCTGTTCATGAATAGATGCCTTTGTGTATATAGAATCATGCATATATGTGTAGCTTTAAAGACAATTTCAGAATGCCTTAGATGAATGACATTTTATAAAGCTGTCGCAATTGATATCCATAGGCTATTACATCTCATGTTTATTCATGATCTAGAAAGTTTTGTTATGTATTTAAGAAATTGCTGTCATATTTTCCCAATTATTTGAGAATAAAATAGCTGTTTTAGTCTCTAGCCCCAATAAATGTGGAGCAGGAAATCAAGTGTGTTAACTTACGTTGTGCTGCATGTTTCTAGACACGTTCAATTTGATCATTTCCGTCACTTTTAAATCTTAGGCTCAGAATTGATTAAAAAAATGGACCCTAATCTGCAATGCTGTTTATGGAAGTAACTCTTGCAGCCTTGTTTCCTAAAAGAAATGGGAGCATGTGTAATGCCCTCACTTATTGCAGACTTTCTTGTATGTGTGATATTCCACACCACTAGTGCACAGGCATTCATCCTCGTCCAGAGAAATAACCAATAATTTAAGTCTTTGATCCTTCTAACAAAAAATGCTGCCAGGCCTCAAAGTCATTAGTTCTGTACAATACAGGTTGGACTACATGCTCTCTGAGGTCATTCTTAAACTTCTAAAAGTTCATTAGAGGAATGTGTTTCCTTGTTAGGATTTAAAAAAAGATTTGCATTGGAGAGTTAACTTAAGGTCATTTCCTTTTGATTAGTATTCAGGGCAGGACTTCTTTAAAACTGAGTGCCAGAAGTTGGTTAACAACTAGAACTTGTGTTTCTATAAAACTGAAAGCTCATATTTCTATACTGCTGCTGACGCCTTTTTATTGAATATTATGTGCTTCTAAGATGATACCTGAGTACAAAGGTTTATAATTGACCTATAAATTGAAATTCCATTTTCTAATCATTCAGTTTTGAGAAAATAAGATCATTTTAAAACGTGGGGTTATGGTTTCTTTGCTTAATCATCTCCTGGAATTTCAACATTATTTCATTTTTAAAGTGCACTTATTGTTTGCTAAACTTGAATTTGCATTCCCAAAGAATTATTGAATGAACCATTTTATACATCAGTGATTTTAATCAATGCCTAACTAGTAGACTCATTGCAACATACATTATGAATCTAGTGAATTCGGAGGAGAACTGTAGTTAGGTTTTTCTGTTATTCAGTTATTTCCATTTATTAGATAATAAATCTAGGGTTCTTTTAGACCCTAAAGATAGTATCCAACTCTACATTATAAGAAATTAATTTCTTCAAATAATAGCAATTATGTTTTATTTATATATTTTTACATCTACTTTTAAAAAAAGTTTAAAGCTTTTATAAACGAGGTTTAACATGTACTTTTTAAAGATCTTTGAGACAAATCCTATGAGATAATGAAACACATTGATTTCATAGAGAAAGCAATGGTTTTGTGTTCATGTCTTTCCAAGGGTCACGCTATGATGAGTGGCAGCCAGAAAAAGAATGCTCCTTGAAAGGCTCCTTGAAAGTACTTTAATGCCCTTTGATTTGTCTATAATTCTAAGCCTGCCTTCACTGTCATGCCTCTGAGTCCCAAGAGAATGAACTCCTCTCTCAATTTTTTGCATCAGTGGAGGTATATGTAAGAGAATAATTTATTATTTCAAATAATCATTTTGACTCTGTTTTGATGTGTCTGATAGCATGCCAATGGCAAATGGCCACCTCCTGAGATCAAACCCAGTTACTCCCTGGGATTCAGCTGGAAGAGAAGGGAAAGAGATGGAAGGTGGTTCATTAAATAACTAGGTGGTGTGTATCTGACTATTGGAACTTGAATTATACTTACGGCAAATGCCAAAATGTTTGCCTCTTCTGCACAAATACAAAGTACATTCTCAGACATTCCTTTTAATGTTTACAATCAAGACTCAAAGTGATGGTTAACTCAGATCCAAATTTTTTCCTATTAGCCTTATCAGCTTGTACTCTAATATGTATTTGTGGCCGGTCATTACATAAATCACTGACTGGCAGTTTCCAAAGCAAGAAATGAGACCCTAATGAACCTACTTAATGAATTTCTGATGTATATAAAGAAGTTATGCTTTGAGTTCCATTTTCTGCCTTTGTGCTTTTCAATTCCAGTACAATTTTATCAGTTTTTCTTTTTTTGTATGTTAAAACTAGAATTTAGGCTTTTGATGAGAAGGGAATTAAGTCTGATATTAGCTATTTTATCTGGTAGTTCCTTAATGATCTGACACAATTTGGGGGTGTGGTCTCCCATGGAGGTGTGAGTGGGTGGTTAACATCAATGCTATTGACCGCATTCACATGAAAAGAATACGAAGGTTTTCTTGAGGTAAGTTCTGGGACTTCTGCTTATTGATCAGCCTAGACTTATTTTTTCAAGCCAAGCCAGTTTGTTTAATTAAAAGCAAACAGGCCCAGAAATCCACACAGGACCCTGCATAGTGTGTACCGAATTCCAGCCCGGCCCTGGGACTTTAGCACCACAAGAGCATGTCAACGGAGTGTTAGGAGAGGATTGGCAAATCAAGTGTCACCCAGGGCACAGAACAAGCAGGCAGCATCCTCTGTTCTCTCTGCCCTCTGCCAACCCAGGCAACATGGGGTGGGGGAACAGACACCCAGCTTGCAATAAGATGACTTCAGTTCCAGGCCTGACATTGCTCTTAACTGGTGGTGTGGTCCAGGGCCAGCCATTTATCATACAACATCATTTTGTCTGCCTTAGCTCAGTCTTAGGAGGAGCGGATGAGATCATGAATGTCAAAGTTCTAAGTGTTGTTTGTTAGGAGGCAAGAGGAGAGGGAGCCATTGCAGTGCCATAATATGTTGTGTGCTATGGCTGAGTGCAGATAACGAGTTTTCAGCCAGATACTGACCCCAAAGGAGAAGAGGGGGGCTAATAGATTTCAAACTCGTAAAAAGTGTGTTAAGGGAGGAATGACCTCAGTAAATATATTGTCCTTTTATATTTCAAAATTTTCTAAATGTTGTTTTTGCACAAAGTATTTCATGAATAAACATTTAGATAATATTATGCTCAATGAAAATGGAGGGTATATAGGAAGAAAAACACAGGATTCATATCAACACATGATTTTCAGGGGGAGGTTTACTGTAAAAAAAACCTTGCATTTACATGATGCCATATTATGTGAGTGTACTTTCAAACACATTTAATCTTGCTCTTTATAGTACTCTAGAAAATCAATGTTAATATGCCCCTCCCGCAATTTACAGACAGGAGATGAAATTTCAGGGACTACATGACATGGCAAAAGGTTATACAATGAGTTAGTGCCAAAGCTGGAATTTAAACCTACATCTCGCATGAGCCAGCTCAGGCAGGACCTCTGAGCACATTTATTAACCTCAGTTTCTGTACATCGGAAGTTTCTCATGGTGTGTGTGGGTTCTCCCCTCAGGGTCTCACAAGGCTAAAGATCAAAGCATTGGCCAGGTACGTTCTCTTTTGGGGCTCAGGGTTCTCATCCAAGTTCCCTGGTTGTGGGCAGAATTCGGTTTCTTTTCCCCCCTTCCATGAGGCCCCCTCCATCTGCAAACTACAAGTTCTTCTCATACCTGAGATATCTTTGACTTCCTCTTCTGCTATATCTCTCTGACCCCTATTATTTTAAATTTCAAGTGGCTAATGGGAACATGTTTATGTTTGTCACTTTCAATAGGAGATTTAAATTTTTGCTATTTTCTTTCCTTGTCCAGTGAAGCCAAACAGTTTGCAGATGTTATAGTATCTGCTATAAGAAATCACAAACTCAGGGAAGAGGGAAGAGCAATATCTAGCTTCCTACGAGGGAAAGTTTGATCTAAAATTTCAACTAAGCCTGGCATGGCCAAAGTGTTAGCAGCAACCTTGCTTCTGGCTGGCATCCTTGGGAGGTCCACTAGGTCTTCACATGAGACAGATTTTCTCATGTGGACTTAAATTTTCAAATTTAATTTTTCCTAGTATAATTTAAAATTTATTTTTCAATTATAGTTGACATATAATATTATGTTAGTTTCAGGTGCACACATAGCGATTAGACAGTTATATGCCATATGAAGTGCTGATCTCATTTTTTAACAAAACTTTAGAAGATTCAGGATCAAATTGACCTATGTTGGATTCCTGAAAGATGACTCTATTCAAGAGCTGGTTTACAATGCAAGATTTCATTTCCATTCTGGCACTCAAGTCAGACCAACAAAGCAACAGATTTGAGTTAACCAGTTCCTGCCTGTTGAGAGGCCTGCACCAAAAGTCAAGATCATCACCTTTCCCCCTTTCCTGCCCTGGTGCAGGAATACAGACAATGACTGATGCTTTAGAGGTTTTGAACCAGAAAGGCCATTCTTCTGACTCGAAATGGAAGACTAGTATTGGTGGGAGAGCTCCACCGGTCCCTTGTGGCTTTGGACAATTTATAATTTTTCTTAGTCTCAGTTTCCTCATCTAGAAGATTGGAAGCAATTGTTTTCGGGGTCCAAGTGAAATCTAATTTTTTTTTATGTACGATAGAAAGGATCACCAGCACCCATGGTGTGCCCCACATACACAAGAATATTTAGCACAAAGTAAATTCTTATTAGGCAAGGAACTGGTAATTTTCAGAAGAGGCTCCCAGGCATTAAATTATGGATAATTCCAGAAGCATGTGAAATCTATTACCAATTGATTTAAAATAAACAAATTCAAAGAACAGTGGTTGAACTTCATGGTTTGTTTACAGCTCTTGATGGCTGAAAAAGACAACAGGAGTTGCTTGGGGGAATTTCCAGGGATATGTTTTCTCTAATACTTGTATTAAAAACATTAGAACCTCAGTATCCTTATTTGAAGCAAACAATGAACTATTTATTCTGATGTGTAAGTCTGAGGATTCTTTTTAACATTCGGCTATTTTTTATTAATTTTTCTCTATGTTTCTGGAACACATTGCATGTGCTGTGAATTGAAATTAATTTAAGGTAATATGTATATGAGTTAATGGGATATATATAGGATAGTATATGAGTGTGTATGTATGTGTGTGTGTGAGATCATAAAACAATGGATTTGAATTAACCAGTTACTGCCTGTAGTGAGAGGCACGCGCACGCGCGCGCGCGCGCGCGCGCGCACACACACACACACACATACACGAATGAGCTGCAGATAGGTGTATGGATGGACACATCTACTTAGGTACAAATAAATATTTATTCAGACTTAATAAATGTTCAAAAACTAAAAAGTAAAAGTTAAATATTCAAAAAATGCATTAAAAACATTTTTTGGACTAAAATGTGTTTACTTTTCCATATATTCTTTGAAATCCACAATACACTGTTCTTACAGCTTAATTGTTCGCATCTGTGACAAAATGTTTCCACTTAGGGCTTTTACCATCTGAAGCATTTAATTTTGAGTGGTCATACTCAAATGCATTTCTAGTATTTCGATCTGATTTCACAAATATATCATAATCCAGGAAATAAAACAAGTACTTGAAAAAATCTTCGGCATTAATTTCTATTACTCATTTTCATAAAAACAAAAATGCATGTCGATTCCATCTTAAAATGGAAATGATGGGAAAAAAAGGAAATGATTGTATTCTTTTCCTATTACTCATTCATAATCTATGGGGTATTTCTCAAATGTTTCTACGTAAACATCCTTCACTGGTATAGGAGCACAAATTCGCCCCTGGAAGGAAGAGAGGATGACCTGAAAGCATTGCCAAAAGGGAACTGCTGAGGGCTAGAAACAACTTGACATCTTCTGTTTTATTTTCTAATTTTGTTTTTTAAATTAGCCTACAATTATAATTTCTTCATATCGTTTTGATTTCATTTTAAAGATAACGTTGTAAATTACCTAAATAAAATTAACTTCTTAAAGGCGCTTCATCTTTATCTTGTTTCCTCCAGTGCTCAGAGCATATCTCTGGGGTACACCTAAGCCTGTTTGAGAAGCATGAGCCTGTAGCTGAACACAATGAAGAAGGCGAGTCTATTAGGTGCCATTCTCATTATGAAGCATGTATTCAGTGCCTTCTTTGTACAAACAGTGGCTCAGTCTGGTTTAGGAGGAAGAACACTTTGAGCTATAGAAAGACAACTAACCATACCAGGTCATGCCTGAGAAATGCCAGGGAAGTGGGCATGGGAGGAGATAGGCATGGGTGAAACTTTTTGCTTAGGGATTTACAGAGATGATACTGGATTAGGCCTTTGAAAGATAGTTAGGATTGTGAATGCAAAGAAGGGGACAAGGGCATTACAGAGAGGGGGCATGTTGAGAGCAAGGTGACTTGGGGAGCAATAAATAGCCGAACTAGGCTAAAATGAAGCACACTTGCAGGGCATAGGAGAACTGAAAAGGACAATGAAAGAGAGACCCTTAACTGCAAGGCTCAGGAGCTCGTGGATTCTTGTTACAGTGAGAAGCAATTGAAGGATTCTGAGCTTCGGAGGTGATATATAGAAGGTTTAGGAGGTTACTCTGACAGCAGTGTGTTGGTTGAATTGTAAGGGAAAAAGTTGCAAATAGCACGACCTTTAGCAGATAGTGCAGTAGTCTAGGTATTATTTATTTAAAGAAGGCCTGGTGCAGAGTAGTGTCTGAAAAGAAAGGGGGATATAAAACAAACGAGAAAGAATTCATACATACACATATAATCTCTCTCCATATATATAATTTATTAGCATTTTGGTGGTTATATCACCTAGAGAATAAGTGCTTTCTAAAAGTATTGCATTATGTTGTTTTCTCACTTGAACATATTACTGTATTGAGTCTTAAAGCCTTCATACAATTGCTGTCAGTCTTTATCCAGAGCCAGCTTAGAAAGGGTTTTGTTACCGTGAGCCTTACTCATAGGACTTACCCTTAGATCATTTTTGGAACAAAGCAGAGAATAAATAAATTACTCATAGGACATGATAAAAGAACCAGATCGAATGCAGAAAAATCGTGTGGGAGATGTATTTCTACTTAGTTTTATAACTTTAGTTAACTCTTATGAAAGTAGAGGGCACAGGAGAGTTTCTCATATTAATGAATTTATTAGAGTTTAAGAAATGCTTTCAACCCAACTACTTTCTTTCTTGTGTGAGGGGGAGAGCCAGGAGCACTGAACCAACTTAACAAAGACTGGAAACGGAGCTGAGTTCTGAAAGTGCTTTGAGGAAATTAATTGACCATGTTGTTTTCATTTACTTGGAAAGAAATTTCCTTTGAAAGTGAAGCGAGGTGTGTCTTTCCCCTTACTTAGCTGCCACTCTGTCTGCTAGTAAGATAAACTGATGTAATCTTATATACTTCCGTTTTGTATGCGAAGAAATAAAGCTTGTAGCAATACCACTTAACTCAGTGATTCTATTCTATTTTATGATTGATGATTAGCCCATTCTCTTAGAATATTCTTTTGCCCTTTGCCCATGGAAACCACTTCCTCTCTGTAAGTCTGACACAGTAGCTGCTGGAGTCCTGCATAATATAGCTGAAAACAGATACCAGGGCAGGGATGAGAGAGGAGGAACACTAAATTCTGGCCAATTTTGGCCTTCTCTTAATGAAAACCCATTATTTTCAGAGGAAAAAGGCAATAGCTGCATATCATGATCAGAGACAAGCACGATCTTTTCCATAACAAATAGCAGGAGAGCTCAGCAACCCCATAGTTTTGTGTGTTGATCAATTGATGCTTAAGGAAGAAGAGTGAAACTTGAAGAAAAGCTTGGACAGTTCTCCTACGTTCTTCCATAGATATTGGTATATGCAAATATTTCTCTATCAATTCTGTTTATACTTTTTTTGTATTGAGAGGGTGAAGAATTGAGTCATATAGAGAAGTCTTTCATAATTAAAAACAATCTCTGATTTGGAAAGATGCTTTTATCTGGTTTCCTCTCAGATGTTTCTTAATAGCCAATATTTGTCTGTTTTTTTTTTTTTAAGTCTTTTCAAACAATGAGCTCTTGGATTTGTTAATTTTATTTTGCTTTCTAATTCATTAATTTTAAAAACATTTATTAATTTTTTCTTCTGCTTTTTAAATTTTTTTTAATTGAATGCTTCACTGGTTTTTATTCTTTCTTGTTTAGTTACAAAATCACATAAAACTATGACTTTTCCTTTCAATACAACTTTGATATTATCCAAAGAATATTAATAAACAATGTTGCTACTTGTTGCTTTTTCTATAAAATAATTACCATATTGATTTTTACTCTCAGTCAGTAATGGACTTGATTAGATAGGTTTTGGTTTCCAAGTATATTTTCTTTTTCTTTAAAAACATGACAAATTTCTAAGTTTATTTTTTTTATTGAGGTCACATAGCCTATACAATCTCTACTTTTGGGAATGTACTGAGATTTTTTTTGTGGAAAAAAAATTAGAAAATATTCCCCCAAAAAGTATTTTATCTGAAGGTGACAATGTTTGTTTTTATTTCATAAAATTTATTTTTATTTAATATCTTTATATAAACATAACTGGCAAATAAAATTATGAGAATTTTAAGTATATATTTAAGTTTATTTCTGGGCTCTCTATTCTATTACATTAATCTATGTGTCTGTTTTTATACTAATATCATACTGTTTTGATTACTACAGCTTTATATAGTTTGATCAAGAAGTGTGATGCCTCCAGCTTTGTTTTCCTTTCTCGGTATTACTTTGGCTATTTGGGGTCTTTTGTGATTCCATACAAATTTTAGAATTTTTTTCCTATTTCTGTTAAAAATGCCATTGGAATTCTAATAGAGATTGCATAGAATATGTATATTGCTTTGGGTAGTATAAACATTTTAACAGTGTTAATTCTTGCCGTCCATGAACAGAGAATATCTTTCCATTTATGTCTTCTTCAATTTCTTTATCAGTGTCTTATAGTTTTCAGTGTACAAATTTTTCACCTCCTTGGTTAAATTGATTCCTAGCTATTTTATTCTTTTTGATGGTTTTGTGAATGAGATTGTTTTATTTCTTTTTTAGCTATTTTGTTGTTAGTGTATAGGGATACAACTTTCTTTTTTAAAATAAAAACATTTCAATTATAGTGTACATACAATATTATATTAGTTCAGCTGTATAACTTATGGAGTGATCACCCCAAAAAATGTAGTACCCATTTGACACCATACATAGTTATTACAAAATTATTGACTATATTCCCTATGCTGTACTTTACATCCTCAGCAACTAATTTCTGTATGTTGGTTTTGTATCCTGCCACTTTATGGAATGGGTTGATGAGTTCTAAGAGTTTTTGGGTGAAGTTCTTAGGGATTTCTATAAATAATATGTTATTTGCAAATAGAGACAGTTTTACTTCTTTCTTTGTAATTTGGATGCCTTTTATTTCTTTGTCTTGCTTAGTTGCTCTGACTAGGACTTCCAGTACTATGTCGCTTATTTCCGAACTTAGAGGAAAACCTTTCAGTTTTTAACCATTGAATATAATGTTAGCTGTGGGTGTGTCATGTATGGCCTTTATTATGTTGAGTTACGTTTCCTCTTTACCCAATTTGCTGAAAGACTTTATCATGAATGCATACTGAATTTTGTCATATCCTTTTTCTACATTTATTGAGATAATCATATGATTTGTATCCTCATTTCGTTAATGTGGTATATCACATTGATTTATAAATGTTAAACCATCCTTGCATCCTTGGAATCAATCCTATTTGATCATGGTATATGATCCTCTCAATGTATTGTTGTATTCAGTTTGTTAATATATTGTTAAGGATTTTTACATCTATGTTTATTAGGGATATTGGTTTGTAATTTTCTTTTCTTATAGTATCCTTGTCTGGTTTTGGTGTCTGGGTAATTCGGGTCTCATAAAATGAGTTTGGAAGTTTGCCCTTCTCTTTGATTTTTTTTGGAAACATTTGAGAAGGATTGGTATTCTTTAAATCTTTGATAGCATTCACCAGTGAAGCCATCTGGTCCCAGATTTTTGTTTGTCGGGAGGTTTTTGATTACTGATTCGATCTCCTTTCTCATTATTGGTCTATTCAGATTTTTTGCTTTTTCATAATTCAGTCTTAGTAGTTTGTATATTTCTAGAAATGTATCTATTTATTCTAGGTTGTCCAATTTTTTAGCATGTATATAGTTGTCTCTTATGATTTTTTATATTTGTGTGATAGCAGTTGCAATGTTTCCTCTTTAATTTTTAATTTTATTAGTGTGTTCTCTCTCTTTGTTCCTTGATAAGTCTAGCTAAATGTCTATATAGTTAACTTAAAAAAACAAACAAACAGCTGTTAGTTTTATTCAAACTTCCTATTGTAATTTTAGCCTCTATTTGATTTATTTCTGCTCTGATCTTTGTTATGTCCTTCTTATTGATATCAGTGATGCAGAGATGAAAGTGGAAAATCTGCAGTTGGCAACTTGATTAAAAGGATTTTCTTTAACAAATATAGAGGCTAAGCCATTGATGTTTTAGAAGAAGAAACATGACAGCCTTTGAGAAGAAACAGAGTGGCATTCATGCTGAAAGAACCATTGTAGCCAAAGAGCAATTCAACAATGATCAATGCTAATAGTGACAGCACATTCTAGAAACAGTCACCCAACCAAAGCTGGCAGAAGAGGATCCAGAACAGAAGAATTAAGTCCAAACCTCCTCTTTGGCATTCTCTCCAATGCTTGTGGAATTCTCTGGTAATATGTATGAATCCAGGAAAAGAAGTGATATTTTAAGACCTCTCAGCAGTGATACATAATCTGAAGAATTAATACTGTCACATAATCATATTTTTCCATAATGGTGATGATAAAAAATAATAATGGATAATATTTGAATGTCTACTATGTGCTAGATGCTTTGGCATTACCTCTTAAAACAGTATTTACCACTAACAAGCTGCAAATAATAATAATTTTTAATAAAAAATTGAGTCTCACAAAGTTCAGATAAATTGATATGGTAAATAGAGGACCCAGGTTTGAACGTAGGTATGAGCTCTGTGAAGGCAGGTATCATAGCTGTCTTGTTCACTTGGTACCTCTAGTACCTTGAAGTAGTGTCTTTCACATAATATAGTTGTGCAATACATATTTGTTGAGAGAATGAATAATTCCCATATCTAAATGCTTTCCATTATCTTCTTTTTATAATTTTGTATTAAAATTATTTAGGAGTTTGAATTATAGTCCTTCTGGTTCTGTATAGCAGATATGAAGGGTTTTGAGAGCTGGAAGGTATTAGATGACGATAGTAATCTTTAACTGGTGAGTTGGAGGTCCTTGTAGGAATGGAATGGGCAAATGGCTGACTGGTATAAATTAGAAGTAATGACAGACCTATAAGAGTAAATCATCACTTAGTAAATGGTTTGTCTTTCCATTTAATAAACTTAATATAGGAGTCTTTAACCTAGGAAGTATAAAGCCCAAGGGGGTCTCTGGGAGGTCCTTAGGAATTTCATCAACACTGAAACTGTATGTAAAATTGTATGGTATATGTGTTTTTCTGGACAGAGGTTTCCATAATTTTCAGAAATTTGTGGCACTAAAAAGATGAATAGTGTTCAATGGAATGTTTATCATTTAAATTCTGGCATATAGCGTTGGAATTAGAAAAAAGCATTCTTCTGTTGGTTTTTATTAAAATGAAAAATATTGTTTTCTCCTACAAATAATGGATTTAAGAGTGTTTTTGGATATAGTTGACATTTCTGAGCTTAGGGCTGGGGTAATATTTCTTACTGAAAAGCCTATGTCACTCATTACATCAAAACCCAGAAGAGGATATTAATTTATTTCCATTCTTAGAGGCAGGATGAAAATAAGTTGGTCTCTCCTTCTGACCACCCAAGTTGCCAACTACCCTGAATGCTTTTGCTTGTTCTTTCATGTTTTGGGTCCAAACTAGCTAAATCAGAATCTTCAAGTTTTTCTCTAAATAAGCTGGTGAACATTTACCTGTTTCTAAACAAAACCAACAGACCTGCCTGCCTAATTTTGGCAATCAAAGCCTCGGGGCCTCCAGCAATTTTGCTTCTGCTTTGATCTGTGGTGTGTATGACACTATATTTTTTGGCTGCTCTAAAGCACACTGCCAATTAGATCCAAATGTGTCAGACAGCCTCAGAGAGGGTACTAGTGGCCAAGTTTCCATTAGTGGTTGCTAGTGATTGATGCCTGTAGCATTCCATTTATTTAGAACTAGAAACCTATTCTCATCTTTAATCTTGAAGTTGAGAGTTGAGGTAATAGGGAGGAGAAAGTCCTAGAACACAATTAAGTCTCTTAGTATCTCACAACTTTTAACTTTTGTTTTTTAACAGAAAAGATTCAAAAATCGTTGGAGGTGGTAATTCTCTTGTTTAGACTGAGGTACGCTTGTTATTTTCTCAGGTAACGAAGGATGAAAGGAAGAGGAAAGAAAGCGTATTTTACTAAAAAACAACTCTGTCTGCCACTGTGTTAGATGCTTTCACGTGTGATCTCATTCGATTATCTAACAATTAGAAAATAGGAGTTAGCATCCTGCATCCTGTTGAGGAAATTATGGTTCAAAGATGAAAAATACATTCTTCTATACTGTATATATTGTAACTGGCCAAACAAATTCACATAGGAATCTGTGCTATTTTTACTCCACGGTCCACTAATGTGAGTGATTATGGTGTTACTTCCCCTAGTACCTGAAAAGAACCTGGAGAAAGTGGAAAGTGCACAGTGGAAATGAGGCTATTAGGCTAGAAACTTACCTGCCAGTTATCATAAACCAATACAGAAAAAAATAAGACCAGGGACCTAATTTCTAGCTTTTAGCTTTTGCATTAATATTTAGAAATGGGCTGGTGTTTATTTTTTTCTTCTAGTTCTAGGCTATAGTTTCTTGAAATCCGATTATTGTTCTGAGAAGTAAACTATACCAGGAAAAAGGATAGAGGAGATAAAAAATAAACCTTTCCTCTTTGTTAATGAGTCATATTGTCTGCACTTGGCTTCATTGACAGCTGCTGAGATAGATTTTGCGCATCTCTCTAAGAGGATCCTGATGATGGTTCACAGGGTCTGCATTTCATTTGTGGTACCAGTTAATTCCGGAAACTCAAAATGTATTAAATTGAGTGTATATTTAAAAATATATATATTTTTCTTTCTCTCCATGCTTATCTTCAAGAAGTGTAATTTGATATTTGGGACTGTATTATACAAAAGTTGGTAAAGTACATTTCCCTAGAGCCCTCCAGGGAAGGGAGGTTTGTTGTAACCAGAAACACTAGCTGTGGTGAATGACCTAAAGCAAAGGTTGGCAAATTTTTCTGTAAAGTGCCAGGTAGTAAATATTTTGGTCTATGCAGGTCATATAGTCTCTGTGGCAACTACTCTTCCATTGTAGTGTGAAAGCAGCCATAAACAATATGTAAACAAATATTTGCAGATGTCCTCCAATAATACTTCATTTGCAAAAAAAGAAAGGAACCAGATTTGGCCTATGAACTATAGTTTGCCCAGTCTTAGCCTGGAAGATGCCTCATGTTTTTCTATGTATATGATACCCACTGCCAAACCCACAGTAAATGCTTGACAAAAATTTTTTTTAAAATGACTGTATTATGAAGAAACAACAGAACTCTATCGCTGTGGTCTTAATTCATATGTTGAAGTTCATATATTGGAAACCTAATGCCCAAGGTGATGGTATTAAGAAGTGGGAGCTTTGGGAGTTCTGTCCTCATGAGTAGAATTAGTGCCCTTATAAAAGTAACTCCAGAGAGCTAGCTTGCCGCTGCTATCATGTTTGGGCACAACGAGAAGTTGGCACTCGGCAACCTGGAAGAGAGCTTCCACCAGAATCCAACCATGTTGGCACCCTGATTGTGAACTTCTAGTCTCCAGAATAGCCAGAAATAAATTTCTATAGTTTATAAGCCACCAAATCTGTGATATTTTGTTATAACAGCATGAACAGACTAAGACATCTTCCTATACTTTATTACTATCAACCGTGTTATAAATTAAGAAAAGATTTGGTAGGAGTAGACTCAATTTATAGGTAGAAGAATAAAGCATGAGAAAGTAGGGCCCAAGAAGTTGCAGGAAAATTTTTATTTAGAATTCAAGCTTCTTGACTCTATTCATTGTTGGATTTACATAACCTTCTTGGTTTTATATTATTTTATCATTTATTCTAAGAAAAGCTGCCTTTCAGAGAGAATATCATTAATTTTGGCTCCATCAGATAAGGTTCTCTGTGTTGCAAGAGATGGAAAACCCAATACAAACAGCATGATACAGGGCATTTGTTGGCTGATGAAATTGAAAGCCGAGGTATAGAGTAGGCTCCCAACAGGCTTGACTCAGTCACTCAATGTTACCAAGAACCCAGTTCCTCTTTGCCTCTTCTACCTGCCATTTGGTCATCTTCATTATCAGATTTTCTCATGTGAGACACTCCTCAGGTTTTTCTTGCTTGGGAATGGTAGAGTGGGGGAGAATAAACTTCTCCTGACCTTGGCCGATTAAAGAAACATAACATAGATAAGACTGGACTAACATATCCTGGTTTGGGCATGAGGAGCAGAATGAAGTTAGAGAAGTCAACTGAATATTTGGTGGTCTTGAAAAATGGGAACAAACCAGAGCATAGATGTATTCTAGGGAGAGGGACATCTTTGGAGTCATGCAAGAGCCTGGCACATTTGCTGGACACAAAGCTATTTAGGATGGCTGGAGTCTAGGGAGAAGGTAGGCTATAAGAGTGGATGGACAGGGAGGGAAGGACCAAATCCCAAAGCCACTGGAAGGAGTGGCTTTTATCTCTGAGATGAATAGGGCATTGCTGAAGAATTTTGAGCAAGGGAGTGATGAGATCAGACTTGAATGTTAGAAAAATTACTCTGACGACTTTGTGGAAGGGGGTTCAAGGAGAAGGGAGAAAAATAATAAACCTAATATAATCAGCTAAATGTGACACAGAGGCAGCAGGATGGAGAAGAGGGGAAGAGCGGGAGAGCCATTTAGGTAGAATTAACCCACTATGCGTTATGGGTTATGAGGGTGTGGGGAAAAGTGAAGTAACCAGAATAACTTCTGGGCTTCTATTTCAGTAGCTGAGTGAATAGTGGTGACGTACATCATGATGGGTGAATAAACGTATCCCTGTGCCTTTGTCTTTGAAGACATGCGTGTGAGAGTATGAAATATACTGTGTATTTTTCCAGATATATTGGATGAGGAGAACCCAAATAGAGGTAACAATCCTTAGCATTCTAGTTGCTTGAGTTAGGGTGTGGTCTCTGTAAGGATCTGTAACCAATGTATAGCCTTGGTTCCTACTGTTGCTGAGAAGTGTAGAACACTGGATGGAACTCATAAGCAGGCACAGAGCCCCTTGGCTGCACACCTTCTTCAAATAACTACTGGGTGGAATCACTGTCAGGGAAACTGGCTTTTCTGTCTAATTGCCTCTGACCACTCTTGCTAATGGAACATATTCTAATGGTCAAGGGTGCCATCAGCCTCAAAGAAAAAAATGCCTCTTTTGCTTTTTGTAAAGAGCCTGGCAGAAGGATTGCCTGTATGCAAATGCCTGAAGCATCCTCATGGTGTGAGACATGACAAGGGCAGCCCAGAATCCTGTGTCCATCTGTGACTCAGCCAGGACTCACAAAGAGCATTCTCCAAACCTGTGGGAAGTGGGATGGGGCGGGGGAAGGAAATTGACAGAAGCCTTGACTTGTGTCGGCCATGGGAACATATATCAAAAACATTGTTCCAGCTACCGCAAAAGAGCTATCAGCAGTGCTTCCTGAGCAGTATCATGTGTTAAATTGGTGACAGAAGCAGCTCCTGGTCCAGCCTGTGAGTGACCAGAGCAAGGGTGGACACACAGAGCAGAGTGGACAGTCACAGCTTAGCAGGACACTTTCCCCTTCTTCAAGGTCTCAGCTGATTCTTCCTCCAAAGACCTGAGTAGAAGGAATTATGCGTGGGAGGTGATTGAACATGTGATTCAATAAAGATTAATTCTTTAGAGAATGTTTTGAGATTATGGTAAAAAGAATTCTAAATTGGAATCCACTGTCATTCTCAATAGAAACTTTTGAGAGCCACTTTTCAGGTAAAACCAGTCCTTCCCTAAGCAAACAGGCGGGTGCGGCACACAGAGAGATGTACAGCCAGCCATCAGTGGTTCAGAAGAAAGCTTTTTCGGTCTTCTCTCCAGCTTCCTTTCTTTTCTGTCCTTTCTGTTTTATCCTGTCTATTAAAATACACTCTCTTGATATTACAGCAAAGAAAGAAGTCCCTGAGACTTGCTTTTAGGCACAAATGAACTGAAATCATAAGGAGCCCTTTGATTAAGCCAATTCAACAACGTCGAATCTTCATGATGAGCCAGGAATTGTGGAATGGATGAAGGTCAGGGAAGGGCTGATATACCCACACTCTCAAGGTGCTCACTGTATATGGGAGGGGATGAGCATCTTTTCAAGTAATTGTTACATGCATCAAAGGTGTAAACAAAATAGCGAGTAATGCAAAAACAAACAGAAGTATTCTGACGAGAAACATGGGGGAGGTTTCAGGAAGAAGCTGACACAGAGAGACAGAACAAGAGAAAGACAGAGACAGCAGAACAGACAGTACTGTTGCTGCCGATGAACCAGAATGTTCTGGGAAGAAAAGTCCCGGCACAAAGTCCGCCAGGATAGGTGACACAGCAGGGGGCCGCCTCTCATTAACTTGCTTCCCTCAGGGCATTGGAATTTAAGACAGTTGCTCTTTCATAGTTAGAAAAGTCTGACCCTCACTGAGAGTCTAGAATTGAGGCCTGTCCTCACTGGGTGGGTTTCCACAGGAACAGATGAAACAGGAAGGCCTCTGACCTTTCGGAACTAAATAGCTAAGCCAGAAAAGGACAAGAGTAGAGTTTTTCCTGGTATGTTTTTTCTTAGTTTATATTTATTGAGAGTCCTTCCTGGATGCTGTGGAAAACCCCTGATCACAAGGAATCCGGAGTCAGATGTGGAGGAGACACAGAGTTGTTTTTATTGCTTAAAATATGAAACTGATGTTTTTCAGAGCCCCTGAATGTGCTGAAACTATTCACCTAACAAAACATTTTTCTTAGGCCTCTACTCTGTGCCAGCCAAGAGAAATAACAGTTCTTCTTATATTTCATATATTTTTTGAGATGCATGTTTCTGAAAACTTGAGTAAATTTTATGTTTGTCTCATTTTGATTAACTGACTGCTCCTGAAGATGACTCTGATGGACTGTTAGGTAGCAGTTTCAGAGGCTACAAAGCCCCTCCAAAGGAAAGTGGGAAAATACAGAGGTGATCCCATAAATCCTGCAGAAGGGGTAACGGGGGCGGGGGGGGGGGGGGCGGAGGGAAGGGGGTGTAGACACGATTCACAGGCCATAATCCAGGGCTTATATTACCCCGCCCCTTTGCTGCTCTATCAGAAAACAAACAATGCTGTTCTTTCATTTTGCTAATACCAGGAAAGGAGAAAGTACAAACACTACTACTTCACCAACACCCTTGTTACTACTAGGATAAAACTTTTAACTTTTCTGTCTACTACTGTAGTAAGACATATATATGACAGGAAGTCCAGGGTAGGTTTATATAAAAAAATTTCAAGTTTCATGAAGTGATTCTTAATTTACTAAGTGCGAAGTGCTCTGTTCTTCTTTTGAAGTAATCCGTTCTCAATTTAAAAAATTTTTTTAATTGGTCTTGACCCTCCAATTGTTGGTGGCCTGCATAATAAAGCACTCACTGGGTGTAACAAAAACAAAGATGTGTTTGTAGCTTTGGATAAGACTTTAACAACCTCTTTTTTCTTTTGTATATACCCCTTTGGCTAAGGGTCAGATGCTACCCTTTAATGACTTATTTTTTTCAGAGTACTTATTTTTGTCAGAATACTTCTGTTTGTTTTTGCATTACCTGCTAAAGTCTGTCTGGTTCTATTATTCAAAAAAGAAATAGGCAAAACTATTTACGGATCTCCCAGAGCCTTTCACTCCAAATTGATTGTAGAGTCACACCATGGGATCAAGTTTGCCTCTTGCACCCTTCCTAGGAACAGAGTGTTCCAGCCAACCTTCATACAAGGGGAATTTTGAATGGGAGAAATCTGATCATATCTGCTTTTTAAAATTATTTTCCTCGTCTAGGTCATATATAGAGATTATCCCTTGGGACTTTTACCTATGAGTAAACATAACTTTTAACATAGCACTTTTTTCACTTTAACCATTGAAATTTTTGGTCTCAAATGCCTACTGTTCGAGAGAATTAGAGAGAGGTAGGTGGTGTCTGATGAGGTGGGCTTTATGAATCCATGTGCACTGAGAGGCTCCCATCTAAGGATGATGCTTGCCAGATTTGTGAGAAAAAAAGACTGCAGGAATAATCCTTTATTAAGGTGTGCTAGACAAATATGAGCAATTTTTGCTAGTAGGTGTGGTGGTGAGTAAGAGCAAAGGTCTCTTCCCTGTTTGTAAAAGATGGCCGACCTTTTCTTGACAAAAGCAGAACCTGTAACAAATTATTGCTCCTCCGGCCACAAAAACTTTTGCTCTTTATTTGACCAATAAATCAAATACATATTGATTCTCTATTATATGCTAAGTAGTATCCCAGGCTGAAAACAAACAAGATGGGGTTTTTGCACACTAGGTGGTTAAAATTGATCTTCAAAGAGAAGTAAAATTAAAAAAACAAAACAGAGCGGCTTTTCCATACAAATAGCTTGTCTGGCTCATGCTGAGGACTTTCCTAAATCTCTCAGAGGTTCACAAAACCCAAACAAGCATCATCATCTGGCCTCCTTGTGTCCTGTACCTTTTGCTGAGCAGCCCCAAGCCCCGCACTAGTATCAGCTGGCCGTGGTTCATGGCTTGGCCTCTCGAGGCACCTCTAAGCCCAGTGCTGGTGGCAGCCATCTGCGGATTGCTTGTTGGTTCATGCCAGGTGGCTCTGGTCAGGGCACAGGCTACAGTTGAACTTTGCCAGTGACAGGCTCTCCCAGGATTCTCTTGGGCTGGCATGTCCGAGGCTGGCTTCAGACAGAGCTGGAGCACCACCTGGGGTGGCATCTGAGGATGACACACCCCAAGGGCAGACAGGGCAGGCACCAGAGCTCTGTTAAAGCAAATACTGCCCCCGCATACTATCTTCTCCACTGTAACCACTGGCTAGTCCTCACAACCAATCAGCCCAAGAGTCAATATCATTGATGTGCAAACAGCAAGCAAGGCTTAACTACAAGGGAAGGGTACACACAGTGATCAGGGTACACCCAGATCACTACCCAGCTAAGAGAACCAAGGAAGACTGTTCCGCTGAACCCCACCAGATACCTAATACATAAGGCCAGACTGAGATTTAGGAGCCCCACCTAATACAGAGAAACAAAAGCAGGGAGGTAGCCAAAACAGGGATATAAAGAAACATGTCCCAAATGAAAGAACAAAACAAAGCTCCAGAAGAAGAACTAAACAAAATGGAGATGAGCAATCTACCAGATGTAGAGTTCAAAACACTGGTTTTAAGGATGCTCAAGAAACTTAAGGAAAGAGTAGATGAACTCAAGAAAAACTTTAACAAAGAGATAGAAAACATAAAATAAAACCAGTTAGAAGTGAAGAATAAATACAATGACCGAAATGAGGAATACGTTAGAAGGAATCAATAGTAGAGTAGATGAAGTAGAGGATCATATTGGCAATTTAGAAGATAAGGTAGCAGAAAACACCAAATCAGAACGGCAGCAAGAAAAAAAGAATCCAAAAAAATTAGGATAGTTTAAGACAACATAAAATCTTACAATAGTCATATCATGCAAGTACCAGAAAGAGAAGATAGAGAGCAAGGAATTGAAAATCTATTGGAAGAAATAATGACGGAAAACTTCCTTAACCTAGTGAAAGAGATAGACATGCAAGCCCAGGAAGTGCCGAGAGTCTCAAACAAGATGAACCCAAAGTGGCCCACACCAAGACACATCATAATTAAAATGTCAAATGTTAAAAGCAAAGAACAAATCTTAAAAGCAGCAAGAGAAAATCAATTACTTACCTATAAGGGGAGCTCCCATAAGACAATCAGCTAATTTCTCAACAGAAACTTTGCAGGCCAGAAAGAATTGGCATGAAATATTTAAAGTAATGAAAAGCAAGGACCTACAACCAAGATTACTCCATGCAGCAAAACTATCATTTATAATCAAAGGACAGATAAAGATCTTCCCAGACAAGAAAAACTTAAAGGAGTATTACCATAAATATTAGAGGACTTCTTTAAGAAGAAGAAGAACACATCAGAAATATGAATAATAGAATGGAAATAATGACATCTCTAGCAATAATTACTACAAATATAAATGGATTAAATGTTCCAATCAAAAGTTAGGGGGGCTGAATGAATAAGAAAACAACACTCTTATACATGTTGTCTCTGAGAGACTCACTTCAGAGCAAAAGATACACAGATAGAAAGTATAAGAGATGGAAAAAGATATTTCATGAAAATGGAAACAAACAAACAAAAAAGTAGGGTAGCATTACTTATACCAGATAATAGACTTTAAAACAAAGGCTATAACAAGAGACAAAAAAGACCCAGTAATCACACATCAGGGTATTTATTCAAAGAAACCCAAAACACTACTTTTAAGGGACATGTGAATCCATGTATTCATTGTAGTTTTGTTTACAATAGCCAAGACATGGAAGCAACGTCCATCAATGGATGAATGAATAAAGAAGAGGTTGTACATAAATACGATGGAATATTATTCAGCTATAAAAAAGAATAAAATCTTGCCATCTGCAACAACATATATGGACCTGGAGGATATTGTGCTGAATGGACTAAGTCAGACAGAGAAAGATAAATGGCATGCAATTTCACTTATATGTGGAATCTAAAGAACAACAACAAAAAAATGAACAAAGAAAATGGAAACAAACTCATAGATATGGAGAACATTTTGATAGTTGCAAGATGGGAAGGGAATTGGGGATGGGTAAGAAAGAAGCAAATTAGAAATAGCAATTGGTAGTTACAAAATAGTCATGGAGATGTAAAGTACAGCATAGGGAACATAGTCAATAATTTTGTAATAACTATGTATGGTGTCACGTGGGTACTACATTTATTGGGGTGATCTTTTCATAAGTTTATAAACATTTAACCACTATGTTGTATACCTGAAATTAATATAATATTGTATGTAAACTATACTTGAAAAGATATAATAAATTATTTAGAAAAAAAAATGTAAAAAGTCATAATGGTATGTATCTCCATCCTAAATGGCATGCTGTGGTTCATGATGGAAAAGCCAAATGATCGAATTAGTCAGAAAAGCTCAGACCTGACTTGTGGTCTGTGAAGGAATGTCCATGTTGGAAATTAGAGACAGAAATGAGGAAGTAAAGGTCTCTTTTTTCTGTAAAATTCTACTCAGTGACCTGTAACCTTTGGGATTTATTTGACCTGTTTTGTGGTATTGATTGAACTCAGGCTTCAAAACACACCATGCACTATATCACACATCTAAGGCCTTGGTAAAGAACTTAATCAAAGAACTGTGATTTCTGAGACTTCTTATATTAGTCAACTCCAGCTGCCATAACAAAATTATCAGCAAAAATAATTCTTAAGACAAATTTGTAAAACATTGAAAGCTTATATCCCAAACTGTACAATATGTACAATTATTAAATAATTATTAAGAAATATCTGTTAGGTACAATGTGATTTAGATATCATTAAACCTGTAATCTAGATTTGATTCAAGCCAGCACAATGTATTAGAAGTTTAATTTTCTCATCTGGCGAATAAGACTAATAATAATATCTGCCAAAACTACCTCATGAGTTGGGAATGAAACAATATACTAATAGACGCAAAAGTTTTTGGTAAAGGTAGAAAGTTTTATAGAAGTGCAGGATATGTTGTTTTATTTTTCTTTTGTAGCCCCATTTAGTCACACTCATGAACTGTGTATATATATAAGTATATATGTACCTATGTATACAGAAACACATACAGTGGACCCTTGAACAATGCAGGAGTTGGGGGCATGGACCCCATGCAATGGAAAATCTAAATATAACTTTTACCTACTAAAAACTTAATTACAGTAGTCCCTTCCTATTGGGGTATTCAACCAACCTCGAATGGAAAACAGTATTTCCAACCTGCAGTTGGGAATCTACAGTTGAGAATGCAAAAATATTGTTTCCTGTCAGCGATTTGTTGAATCTGCAGACACAAACCCCACAGACAGGAAAAGCTGACTGTATTTATTGCAGACATTATATAAGCAGACCTGCAAGCTTCAAACTCCAGTTGTTCAAGGGTCAGCTGTATAAATGTAAGTACACACATATACACAGGTAAGTATACATATATCCAGTACCCAATGAACATTTGGAAGCAAAGGCATTCAGGCCAGTGCTAGACCTTGCAGAGAGAAACCGCTCAACAGCAGTTGTTGGTAAGTCTCTGGGTGGCAACAACAGCTTCACCTTTGCACTGACAAGCCTTTCTGATGTATTCTTAGGTTGATCAATGAGCTTCAGGCTTTCTCTATTTCTGCCTTTGGATGCCTTCTGTGGACATTGCCTCTGGGTATGGTGTATATCAGGGATCCCCAGCCCCCAGCCTACAGACCCGTAGCAGTCCGTGGCCTGTTAGGAACCAGGCACATAGCAGGAGGTGAGCAACAGGGTGAGTGAGCAAAGCTTCATCTGTATTTGCAGCTGCTACCCAGTACTAGCATCACTGCCTCAGCTCCTCCTCAGATCATCAGACATTAGATTCTCATCGGAGCACTGACCCTGGGTGCCAGAAAGGTTGGGGACCATTGCTATATATCATGGAGGGTAGTGTGGAGAGAGGGGTGCCTTGGAGAACCATGGCCACTTGCCCAGCTCTTAGATGAAAGCATGTCCTGTGGATAGTGAAGAGTTCTTAGAGGGGCCACTGACAGGAATGCACCCTCGGAAGGTGGGTGGCCCATCTCCTTCCTTCTCCATGTTGAAAGGCTCAGGACTGAAAGGTGTTCTGGGTGCTTCACTCCAGATTTTAGGGCAGGGGATCTCTTCCCAGGCCTTGGGCTTTCTGCAGCAAGGAAGGATGCCAGCTCTCACAAAGGCTTTTACTGAGTGCGTGTCAGGAGGGGACAGCCCAAGAGGGGCCCTGGCAGCTCTGTTGTCGGCCAAAGAGGAAGCCCCAATAGGAACAGTCTATGGGAGGAAAGGGTGTTGGTGGGTATACGGTAAAGTCATGGAAGGGGATTTCAGTAAAAACACAAAAAAGTATGTAGCGGTTCCTCTATTTTACAACAGCCTATAATGAACTTTCCACACAGGCCGTCCTCAGTGAGGATTAAGACATCTGGATTCAAGAATGTGGTTTTATCGCTAGAGTTTCTTTGATTTCCAGAGCTCTTTTCTCTCTCCCATCTCACAGTTTTTCAAGGTATCCACGGTCCGAGGTTGACTGGATGTGGGAGTGGTACTCTAGGTCTTGTTTTGCTTAGGGTAGAATTTGTCTTAAGTATTTAAGGGAATCCAAGAGACATACAGTGGCAAGGGGCTGAGACAGTACTTTCATCTTCATTCTTCTTCTCCTACTCCCAATAATAGCGAGGTCACCAGCACTAGCTATAGATCTGATTTGCCTTTGGTCCCCATGAGAAGTCTGTGGGCCTGGAGGTGTAGGTGTGGGGCCTTAGAGCATATCTATGGCAGTATCATTCTGTTCCTCAGGCTCCTTTTCCATAGCTTCCAGAACAGTTCTTGGACTGCCAAAAACAGGGAGTCTGCATTTAGGTCTGAATCTTGCTGCCAGTTCGCTCTGTCACCTCAGGCAATTTACTGCATCTCATTTTCCTCCCTTGACCCGTTAGATGGAAACACTTTGTTAATTATAAAGTAGTATAAAGAGTTAAAGTATTATTGCTAGGTTCTGGTGCTTACATAGTGGCCAGCTTAATTTCTGCTGAGTATGTGTGTATAGGGAGGGAAGACAACCTTAACGCTGAGTTTAGGGTCAAAAAGAAAGATCCTCGAAATTTAAAAGTGTGGTTGCTGAGTGAAGGAAAGAGAATAGTAGGTACATTTCAGAGTGTGGTCATTTGCATAGACCAAAGAGAAGAAATTGTGGGGCAGAAAGAGGAAAAGCTGGCTGAGTCTTCTAGTAAAAGCTACAAGAGATGACTTTTCTGGTAGGAAGAGGTGGTAACTTAAAGCCTGTCACCCCACATTGTCTCACATTCAACCATTAGAGATTTATTCCTTCGAATTAACCACTGTCCTTGTGTTACCTTTCTCATTTAAAATATAGATGTTTCTGGAAGGGGTAACATATTAAGCCATATATTCCTTTTTCTGTTTATTTCCCTACCCGACGGGGGCAGCTTGGGTAAAAGCGATGACACAGGATTATCTGGGGAGTAGAAGTTAAAATCAGGGTATAGAAGTAGCGGGGGGTACTTTAGAGACTCTTTTCACTTTACCATTTTCCTTAGGTTTAAGTTTTACTTGGAGTTCGCTGAGAGGACAGGCAACAAATGTGCGGGGGGCTTCTGCCTGAAATTGGAATTGAGTCAGGGCTGTTAACTTAACCAGAGAGCGGGGAAAGCAAATCCCTGGTGTCCAAAAACTGAATAACACTTCTGTTTCTTCACTGTGTGCCATTGAGTATGTTGGCAGAGCTTGATGGAAACACTGCATTCCCAGGCAGAGCACCTCCTGCCTTCTGCAGCAAAACTGCTTTTCCCTCCTCGGTCTGTCTGTGCTGCGGGAGAGGACAGGCTCCGATCTCAGAGGAAATGTGTGCTATCGGTGGTTAATAAATAACCCTTCACAGTTTACAAAAGGCTTTCAAATACATTATGGCACTTGGTTCTCACACATCCTCTCAGGGAGCTAAATGAAATTCTGACTAAATAGTGTATGAGGAAATGAGAACTCAAGAGTTGCTTCTGAAATCACTAAGTTCCCTGGAAGCCACGTCGCTGGTGCTCTGGGTTAAATCAGGTTGTTGACAGTACTAACGGGGTGCCTCTTTTGTTAGAATATCAGCTTGTTTTTGTTTCTTTAGCTCTTCTCTAAGCAAAATGATAGCTATGAGGGCAAATATTGAGGCACTCTAGGGGAAACGCCCACTCCTTGATGAGAAACATAGAAGCCAAAGATGCCGGTGAAGTTACTCCTATGCATCAGTTTTCTGGTGCCATCTAGTGTTTTATTGAAGTAATGCCGGGTGAATAGCTCTTGGTCAAGTGGATTGGCTGTAAGGGGACAAGAGTTGAGCTATTCTCAAACTGGGGTCTGTGGGTCATGGTATTTATTTCCAGAGGTTTGTGAGAGTTGTTCCACTTAAAAGTTATCTTCTCTCACAGATGCTTTAAGATAGGGAGGAAAGTGCTGATGAACAAATTCATAGCATGCTGTGTTATAAATTACACTCATTAGTACTTGCATGTTAACAGGGCTACAGAAAAAGAACAATAATTAACCCCAAAGAAAGGATCCCTCTAACAGACTCTGAGTTCCTTGAGGACAGTGACCAAGTTGTTCATCTTCATACCACTGGCCTAGCAAACACCTGCTGCTTAGTTGGCACCGATAAAATACACATTCGATCCAGCACTGACGGTGTAATTTCAGGCACAGTGGCATCTGGATGAGGAAGACGTACACTCCACTGGCCAGCAGTCTTCTCAGATAATGAGCGATTCATGAATTTCTTTGTTTGTTTCCATGGAGATAGGTTGTCTGAGCTTGGGGGCAACCTACCTTTAAGAGACAAACACCTTTTGGGGGACATACGCCTTTAAGAGACAAACGTCAACCTGGTCCTTTTCTAGAAACAAGGCTGTATTTTGTTTTTAAAGGATAGCTGGGGCATATGAAAAGAAAAAGTCATTTAAAGCATAAAAGAGAGAGGTTAAAAATCCATATCTAAGCCCCATTCTTAATATCCAGAAGTGAGGTTAGAGTCAGGGATCCTAGCTGAGGAATGGGAACAGGCATGAACCCTGATTTTGGAATAGTTTCCACTGGGGCAGAGTGTCCTGAGACACAACTCTAGCCTCTAAGAATGAGCTACAGAGGAGATAGTTGGGAACAAATGGTTTTCTCTTTAGACATGCATCACCAAACATCTGGAGCCCTAGGTTTCACCTGGCTACTCACTGCTGAGCTGTGCAGGGGGCATGTAGCAGTGTATACTAACGCTCAGTCTAACATCCTGTTAGGGAATGGGAGTCAGTCTAATGAGGCAGAGTCTATAAGCTAAAATAAGAGTGATGATACTTCATTTCTATTTCATTTTTACATTTGCTTTAGCTACAGCTGTGTGCATGAAAATGTGTGTCAAATATGCTTTTCCACGTGACTGTTGAAAGGAAGCTATGGTTGGTTCTTTTAAAAAGCAAAAAATCTTTTTGCAAAGTAAATAGTCACACAGCTCAATTTGATAATCTCTGAGTTGGCCAAAATGTGTTCAATAAAGGCCTCTGTTGTTAAATACATGTTACATGTTTAAGGGATTATAGTATTTCATTTAGCCCTTGAGCAAGAAATGGATTGGCTTGTAGATCTTCATTGAGGCAAAAATGCATGTTCCTTAATTTACAAAATTATAAATCATGAATAGGTTTTCAAATCAACCCTCAAAAATCTATTAAACTCTTGATGTAAGTTAAACAATAAAAATTCCTAATTAAGACAAATAACAAGAATACTGCTAGAACATTCAAAATTATAAAGAAGGTAAAAATTCAATAGAAATATATTTTTAATTACTATTAAGATGTTTGAGTAGATGCATTGTTAAGAGAAACATGAAGAAGGAACTTTTGTTAAGCTTGAAGGAGTCCAAGAATTTGCGATGTTGGTGGCACTGATTCTTGTATCTAAGTCAGTCTAAAAATGTATTGTTTTCTTCTGTTTGAGTAGACCTATACTAGCTTTTACTTATCAAGTTTGGCCATTTATCCTCTAAGAATTGAAACAAATGGAGTAAGAAGATGAGTGATTTTTCTGAACTTAGTGGGTAGGATAGAGGAATAGAATTGGGGAAAATATGTATGGTTATAAAAAATAAATACCTTGAAGTTAGCAACTGGCTTATACGTAGAGCAATTAAGAAAATAAGAGTTCGCACAACTTCCCCAGTTCCCAAAGGAAGGGAATCTCTGTCCGCTGGTTTCCATGTTGGCTGACAACTTTGTTTGTTAAAAGGAGAATAGTATTTTACATGTTTAATTACTTTTGAGAATCATTTGCAGTGTTTGGAGAAGAAATTTCAATTTGGGAATTTTCTTTAAAATCAAAATCTTACCTCCCTTTCCACTCTCTTATAGAATTGCTGTTTTGCTTCCTATACAAGTGAAGAGCCTAGCTTGGGCTTTTTGGGGTGACATCCCATAAAATCCCATGGCAACCAAGCTTTTCAGAAATATCCAGCTGGCTTTCTGTTTCTAGATGTGTCAAACAGGCAGGCAGCTGTGAGCCATCAAATACACATTGGGGTCATTTGGGAGATAATCTTTATAAAGATGAAAAATAGGTTTGAATGTTTATTGATTTCTTCACTTCAGTGTGGAATGAAGAAACTCTGTCACGTAATGCAATGGATCCTTCAAAGTGTGGTCTAGAACCAGCAGCATTCAGGTAATTGGGAACTTGTGTGAAATTGAGTTGTCGCACCCCACCGCTGCTGAATCGAAAACTCTGGGTGTAGGACTCAGTAATCTGTGTTTTAATAAGTCCTTCCGGTGATTGTGTTGAATGCTCAAGTTTAAGAACTACTGAGTAATGTGTGGATGAGGCTGGGAGAACTAAGGAAGTAGGCTAGGGAGAGAAACCAGTTCACACCAACTCCCTCCAAAAACACTGACATTATTATATGGCTGAAAGAGGTTTGAAAGAAACATAAAGGATGATTTTTCTCAGTCTTAGGAAATAAATCAAACATAGGCCAAGGGAGAGTAGAAGGGGATGGGACGAGTACTACTGATTTTTATTTTAGGGTTATTCTCTCATTTGTGCTGGCCTAGGTAAGTATTGTCAGTGAAAAATCTCAACTCGAACCCAATTCAAAAAAGGAATTTTTCAGGTTCCTGTTTTTACAAAATCCAGAATTCTGGTTTCAGTCATGGCAGGATCCAGGAACTCAATTACAGTCATTAGGAATCTATCTCTCGGATATTGTCTTTGTTTCTTTTGGGTTGGCTCTCTCTAAAATTTAGAAAAGATGATTCCTAGAAACTTTAGAACCTTTATATGATCATTACAGAAAATTTTCAGGGGGAAAAGAGCATGCTACGAAAGTCCAGCAGAAGTCCCAGGAAAGAGTTTCCTCCTCTCAATTTAGGTTGGCTGCTGATTTTAGGATCTGTAACCTGGGATGCACTGTTCTGATTGGCCAGACACAAGTCATATGCCCATCAGCTTGAGGGGTGGAGCCAGCCCCATCTAAACACGTGGGTTTCAGAGCAGAAAAAAAAAAGAAAGACTGAGCAGGCAAGTACACCTATGTCCCTTTAGTGAGTTATTTAAACTAATTTGTTAAAATGGAAGTAATAATATGTACAGGGGATGTTTTGAAAATAAAAGAGAAAGTTTATATCCTATTACTTGTTTGATGCTTACCGAGGTGCTTTTCTAAGTATTTTACATGCACCAACTCATTTAACCTTTAGAATCACCCTAGAAAATACACACCAATATTACCTTAATTTCACAGACAAGGGAACCCAGGCACAGAAAAATTAGATAACTTGCTCACAGTCATATGACTGATTAATGGTGGAGACAAGATTTACTCAGACCCCGGTTATTCTTAACCATCTTATGATGCTGCCTATTGAGAAAGCACTGGGCAAAGTTAGTGTGGTGGGTGCTGTGGTGTACTGCCTAGAACTCCCTCTGGGACCAAGGCACTCATTCACTTATTTGCACAGTTGCTGGGAGTGTTGGTTGCTGTTGCCATGGGAGTCCCTCGCCTTTGATAGCTCTCTGCTGAAGGGAGCAGCCTAGCCAGGTTTGCCCTGTCTTTGAGGATGGGCTATATGAGCTGACTAGGTGATACAGGAGTTCAAAACCTGTCCTCTTGGCCTCTGCAGGGCCATCCAAGCTCAGAGCTCCCTGTAGGAACAGTCAACATGTCCCTCTTCCTAATGCTGCTTCCCTCACTCTCTTAAAATGTTCCCCAGAGCATTCCCCAATAAAAGTTCCCGCACACAAATTTCAGTGTCAGAGTCTGGTTCCCCAAGAATTCAACTCAAGACAGTTAATTGTTGTTCTTCACCTTTGTGTCTTGCACTGAGTCTAGCATAATGAAATCACTGGCAAAAAATACTCCAAGATGAATGAATGGCTATATGTAGGAATTTCTCTGGAGATATTAAGATGTGACATATTGACTCCTTTCCCTCTCTGGGATGAGGACCCAAAAGTACTTGAAATACCTACTTGAAGTCTCCGCTTACACATCGCTCTATTAGCAAAGCCTTTTCTTATCATCCAGTATCAAATTCTATCACCCTCCCTCTCCCCTATCACTCTCTATCCCTCTTAGTCTGCTTTATTTTCTTATAATATTTATCACCAAATATCTATATCTATCTATCTATCTATCTATCTATCTATCTATCTATCTATCTATTATCTATCATCTATCTATCTATCTATCTATCTATCTATCTATCTATCTATCTAATCTATCTATCATCTATCATCATCTATCCATTTATCATCTAATTTAATCTATAGAGATATTTAGATGTAGATCTATTTTTCTCTCTACTCCCACTTCTCTCTCTCTCACACATATTTCTCCTCTTGTTTCCAACAAAATATAAACTCCATGAGAGAAAGAATTCTATTTTGCTCATTGTTTTATCCTTAGTGCTTATATTAGTCTCCGGCTTATACTGGGTGCTCATTAAATATCTGTTGAATGAATGAAAGACAAAACAAACAGATTCAATAGAGGGGGCAAAAAAGGAAGCTCACAGAAAGAATAAACTGATGACACAGAAAACATCAGCAGCAGCCCTGCCGAGCACATGTGCCACAAGGTGGGGCTGTGATGACATCTGTGGCCCGCGCAGTGCATGGCTGCCCCTCCCTGGAAAGTGCTTGCACCCCTATCTTGACTCCTAGACCTCTTTTCAATAAGCAATTTTAACTCTGCTGGTTAAAAAGTGTGTGTTTCTAGACAAATCACTTACCCTTTCAGCCTTAAATTTTTTATCTGACCTAAAAACTCATGGATACAGAAAACGGCTTAGTGCTTACCAGAGGGAAAGCGGGGAGGGGTAGGTAGAGAAGGGGAAAGGGTCAAATATATGGTGATGGAAGAAGATTTGACTTTGGGTGGTGAACACACAATACAATATACAGATGCCGTATTATAGAATTATACACTTGACACTTATATAATTGAATTAACCAATGCCACCCCAATAAATTTAATTTAAAAAGAAAACAGGGATACTGTGCTTCTTACCTAATATGGACTAAATGCGATATCTTAATGGAGCTTTTAAGAGAGTCATGTAGAGGATATATGCTCTATAGATTCTATCTTATTGGTTGTGGTATTTGTGGCAGTACTACAAACGTGTGATCTGTTGGGAGGTTTTATAGAAAGGATTTAAACTCTGGACTGGAGATTAGGAAAGATAATAGTTCAGTCTCTTGGTAATTCTAAGTCTCTAGTGTTAGGCGACAATCTTAGCAGAGTCGAATTTTCTTTTTCTAAACAGAGCAAAGCTCACTCTTTGTTTTGATCTGAGTAGGGTATTTTCCCTTAGAAACACATGCAGGGAGTTTTGCAATACTTCACAGTACAGTGATATGAACTCTGGAACTTTATCAGTTGGGTTCAATTTTTGGCTCTACAATACAGTTGCTGAGATGTTAGGTGGTTTTGTAATAACCCTATGCCTTCATTTCTTCATCTGTAAAATGGGGATAATATAAAAGAGGCTAGGTCTATTATGCTAGGTTTTTTAAAAAAGACTTTATAGATATCTGTTTGGGCAAGCACTTGGACTAATCATGTCATAACTGTCATGCAACTGCTCATCTATTACTGTCATGTCTCTGGACAATAAAGCAAGATAGCACCAGTGGAGTTGTAAATAAGTGCACTTAGAACTGGATGGTAGAGGCAGCTGATGCAACTAAGTAATGTTAGTTTTTACAGCTACATAAAGTAATTTTTCAGACCATCACAAGGACAGGACTTCCCACAACCTGGGAGGATTTCTTCTTGGACAGGTAAAATCCTACTGTTGCCAGCCTGAGCCCATCTCCTATCAGAAACTGGGGTGAATTGAGAATTCTCCTCCCCTAACATTTCTCCAGATTGATCTTCTTTATTAACATTTGCTGAAAATATATTCTTGGAACATGGTAGTAATTTTAGATCTTTAAGATTTGTGTCAGAATACCCAATTCTACTAGCCCTTCGACCCAGTCATTTTGTAAGACCACCTCAGACCGAGCAGTCCTGGAGGAAACACTTCTTGTCTCTCTGACCCCCTGTTACTCACTGTCCTGAAAGGAAGATAAATAGCTAATTGGTGAATGTAAATCTACTGGGCCATGTACAACACAATGGGTGGAGTTATTGTGCCTCCGAAGCAAGAATCTGACTCTACTCTTTTCCTGCTTGTCTTACAAATCTATAAGAAGGGCAAAGGGGATTAGCATTGTCTTTTTTTCATGAGGTAAGTACACTGAACAGGACTAGCAGGTTTGCCCTCAGGCCCAGCTTCTTTATGATTACCTGACAGGGTATATCAGGGTGACCTTGACTACAGGTCTGGCTGTCTGCATCTCAAGGAGAAGATCCAAGAAGGAAGTATAGTTTTAGCCTTAGAGTTTTGCTTTTATGTGATGTTTTAAAAGAAGATTAAATATCAGCTATTAATGAAACTGACAGTATTTTGATTGCCATTTGGGCCAGTGAACCTCATTAGCTAGGTTAGAATCATGAGGCATAGGAGTGAGGGAGGAGGGGATAACGATTCCTATTTCTAGCACTTTGAGGTATACAGCCCCCTCCCCCCGCATTTTAGAAGTGATGAGACAAACTCATCTTGGTAACATGATTCATTGAGAGGTAAGGCTAACTTTTAACGCAGGTGTTTTGAAAGAAAAAACATTCCACGTCTTCACAATTCTTATTGGCCTTTTACTTACCCTGAGGACAGTGGTGTTGCTCCCATCTTTCCCACATATATCTGGATAGCGATGTTAACTAGGAATAGGAATCCCAGACGCAAGGGGCTGTGACTGGGTTCCAGCCACCTTTAATGGTTCAGGATCTGCAACTCTGTGTTGGGGGCATGCTGAAGCAAGAAGCACTCATTTTCCTCTGTGTGGCATCTTTCTCTCCCTCGATGGGTCTGTGGCATCTCATGGAACCAGGATTCTCTTCAAAGGTGAATTGATTCATAGTCATTAAGTTTGTGCTGTTTCTGCAGGCAATACTTGGGTAGTGAAAGTATAAAAAAAGCAGCAGTGTCTCCAAAGGGTGATATTATTCCAAGAGTTTAATGAAGATTTTTCATGTATTCCAGAGCTGAGGAGGAGCAATGTACTGCCGCTTGCTTTTAGAGCTTGCCTGTTGCTGTTGTCAGGGTCAGACTGTCCTTGGCATCCCTCAATTTTCATCAAAATAGCGCACAAGTGTTAAAGACTGTGGTTGCTTGACTAACCCCTGCTGCACCATCATTTTTGGGGGGTAAACTGCAAGAGGCTACTTTGACTTTCTCTGTTGCAGCAGAATAACCTCCACTTCCTGGTAATTATGCTGTATTAGGAAAAGGGAAAGATTTGTGGTAGATGATATTAAAACTGAATTGAGAATATTATTAAAGAAAATTAATTATTTGCTAAGTTCTCCTTTATTCCCTTTTCTCTAGATTAGCATGGCTTCTTCTGAAGTCTTTTTATATAGCCACGTCAATATTCAGGCACAGAGTCCCTCTTGGTATTCAACTATTGTTAAGCATTTGACTCTTACAATGCTTCTAGTATTTGTAAGATCTTTTTAATTAGTCTTTTCATTAAACATTTATTTTTTAAATAATATTTTCATTATGAAAGGATTATACAACCATAGAAAACTTGGAACATAACAAAAATATAAAAAAAAGACAGTGAAAACATCTGGAATCCTAATATCCATAGATAACTGTGAGAAAGAATGAAAATTAAGGCCTGAATAACATACCAAATTAGTGAGAGACGTGAAATTGCTTTGGCCCAGTTTAGGTCTCTATCAATTGAGTTTCTCCCTTCTCAGGGCAAAAGGACTTTTAATTTTAGGTGGACCACATTGAAAAATTATTACCTGTAGTTTCACTTGAAAGCAGGGACATTTATCTTACTCATTTATCCCCATAGATTTTATTTAATAATTTTTATTATTTTTGCAGCTTCTTTGAAGTATAATTGACAAACAATAAACTACACCCATTTAAAGTATAAAATTTGATTCATTATGTACATATGTATACATATAAAAGTATAGACTTATATACATATATATGTATATACACACGTATACTTTATTTTGGTGATGGTTTTACAGATACATATATTTTTATATATATTATTTATATATCTTAATATGCATTTTTATATATGTATCTGTGAAACCATCACCAAAATCAAGTTAATAAATGTAATTATCACGTGCAAAAATTTCCCCATGCCCCTCCCCCACCCCAGGCAAACATTGTTTTCTGTCATGATAGATTAGTTTGCATTTTTAAAAATTTTATGTGATTGGAATCTTGGTTTTTCAGGCTTCGTCCTCTCAGAATAATTATTTCAAGATTCTCTATGTTGTTGTGTATATCCACAGTTTATTCATTTTTGTTGCTGAGTAGTGTTCCACTGTAAAAATATACTACAATTTTTACCTACTTACCTATTGATGGACATTCAGCTTATTTATAGTTTTTTGCTACAAGTAAAGCTGCTGTAAACATTAACATATGTCTTTGTGTGGACATGTGATTTCATTTCTCTTGTATAAATACCTAGGGGCGGAATGACTGGGCCATATGGTAGGCCTATGTTTACATTTTCGGAAACTATTTTTCGAAGAGGTTGAGACATTTTACATTTCCACCAGTAGTATATGAGATTTCCAGTTGTTCCACATTCTTGAAAACTCTTTGTATGGTCAGTCTTTTAAATTCTAGCCATTCTAGTGGGTGCGTAGTTGTCTGTTATGGGGTTTTATTTCAGACAAATTTCCCTAATGACTAATGTTGTTGAATATTTTTTCTTGTGCTTGCTTGCCATCTGTATATCTTCATTGGCAAAGTGTCTGTTTAAATATTTTGCCCATATTAAAATAGATTATGTTGTTGTAAGACTAATTTTTTACATTCCAGATAGCAGCTCTTTAACAGATATATGCTTTGCAAAGATTTTTTTCCCAATCTGTTGTGTAAGTGCTATTTTTTAAAATAGTGTTTTTGGATGAAATCTAATTTATTGATTCTGTGTGTGTGTGTGTGTGTGTGTGTGTGTGTGTGTGTATTTGTGTCTCTAATTGAAGAAATCTTCCAAACTAAGGTTTTACTCTAGAAGTTTTATGGTTTTAGTTCTTATACTTAAATTTATGATTCCGTTTTGAGTTAATTTTTGTATATGGTATGAAGCAAGAATTGAGGCTCATTTTTATGCTTATGGCTATCTAGTTGTTCTAGTATCATTAGTTGGAAGGATTATCTTTTTCTTTTGAATTGCCTTGGAACTTTTGTCAAAAATCATAGGTATTTGGATTTATGCTCTATTCTAATTCATTCACTGATTTGTCTATTTTTATGTCAATTTTATACTCTTTTTATTACTGTAGAATTATAAAACGTTTTGCAGTCAGGCAGTATAAGCCCCTGTCTCCTTCTTTTTCTAGTTGTTTTGGGTTTCCATACACATTTCGGAAGCAGCTTGTCAGTTTCTAAAAAGGTCTCTGGGATTGTGATTGAGATCACATTGAATCTATACATCAATTTGTGGAGAATTGGCATCATAACAATATTGATGTCTCTCACCTATGAACATGATATCTCTGTCCATTTATTTAGGTCTTTAATTTCTCTTAGCAATGTTTTGTAGTTTTCGGTGTTCAGGTCTTGTACATCCAATGTCAGATTTATTTTTAAGTATTTAATTTTTTTAGATGCTGTTGTAAATGGGGCTTTAAGATCTTTCTATTTCTGGGAAAGGCAGAAGAGGGGAAAATGGCATAGATGATAGAGGCTTTGTTCGTCCCTCTGGTGACCAGATCAAAGTTGTAATAGAAACAAAGAGCAAACAGCAAGGAAAAATCTCTTGGGCTCTAGAAGAACAAGCTATACAACTAGGGAGAAATCCAGGAAATCACCCTGCAACAGCAGAAGAGAGGATAGGGTGAGGACATGGGGCTGCCTAGTTTCCAGCGCCTGAGTGAGATAGAGGCAGCGGCAGTGGCGGCAGCAGACTCCTCTTAAAGGGACCGCGTCTGTGAGCAGATTTTCTCAGTGATGGACCTGTTCTTTTTGAGCACCACTGCCGATTCATCTGTGCGCAGGGGGCACCAGGTACTTACAGGGAGGCATTGTTGGAGTGAGGGCTGAGGTGAGACTCGCTATGTACAGAAGTGCCGGGGGTATCCATTGTTCCCTGGTGAGCCCTTTTCACTACTAGTGCAAGGACACAGCATTACCATGGCTGTGACATCATCAAACTGGATAACAGAGGTTGCTCTGCCCAGAGGACTCCCTGAAACCCTGCCTACCCCAACTCACAGCCCACCCAAGCCACATTCAGGTATATCCTCAGCAAGTCAGGTGCTCCTTGCTGAGCAGCACCTAGACTAACATGGAGGCAGCTGGCCTCGGTTTCTGGTGTGGTCTTTTGAGGCAACAATAAGCACAGCATCTGTAGATTTCTTGCTGAATCTTAACAGGTGGCCCTGGAGGGGTATGAGTTTGAGCTAAATTTGGCCTGCAGCTTAACCCCTCTTAGGACTGTGCCACTAGATACCTACTTCACAAATCCACAGTAATAAGACTGGAAGATTTAGGAGCTTTGCTTAGTACATAGAAACAGATATGGAAAGGCAGCTAAAATAGGAAGACAAAGAAGTAGAAACTATATGAGAGAACAGAACAGAGATCCAAATATAATGGATCAAGTAATCTGACAGATGCAGAGTTCAAAACACTGGTTATAAAGATGCTCAATGAACTTAGGGGAAGAGTAAATGACTTCAGTGAGAACTTCAACAAAGAGATAAAAAACATAAAAATGGAAATGGAAATTATAAAAGGGAACCAGTCTGAGATGAACACATTATCTGAGATGAGAAATATATGAAATGGAATAAACAAAACAATAAAGTAAATAAAGAAAAGGATCAAATGCCCTATCTAGGGGACAGGAAAGCCAAGGACACTCAATCAGAATGGCAAGAGATAATATGTCAAGACTATAAATATAATTTAAGGAGCATATGGGACACTATTAAGGGTCCAACTGTATGTCTGATCGGGGTAACTTAAGAAAATCAAGATGTTGAATAGCTGTTTGAAGAAATAGTGATGGAAAACTTCCCTAGCCTGATGAAGGTAATAGACACAAAACTCCAGGAAGCTCAGAGAATCCCAAAAAACAGGGATCCAAAGAGGCCCACGCCAAGGCATCATAATCAAAATGCCAAAGATTAAAAACAAAGAAAGAATATTGAAAGTAGCAGGAAAAAAAACAGATAGCTACCTATAAGGAAACACCCATAAGCCGGACAGCTGATTTCTCAAAAGAAACTATGCAGGACAGAAGGGCCTAGCACAAAATATTCAACAAGGTAAAGACCCAAGATCTACAACCAAGAATACTTTATCCAGCAAAGCTATCATTTAGAGTTGAAGGACAGATAAAAGAGCTTCCCAGACAAAACTAAGCTAAAGGAATTTATCACCACAAAGCCAGTATTATAGGAAAAGTTGGAGGGACTTCTCTAAGAAGAAAAAAACATGTGTCGAAAACAGTAATAAAGAATGGTAGCAACTACATTCCTATTAATAAGTGCCTCAAATGGAAAAGAATTAAGTGCTCTAACTAAAAGATAGAGTGAATGAATGGACAGGAAAACAAGACCCTTACATGTTGCCTATAAGAGACTCACTTCAGATTAAAAGACATACACAGACTAAAAGGCAGGGGATGGCAAAAGATATTCCTTTGATGAAACTAGAAGATTTAAGTCTGATAGAGAAAGATCAACACTATATGATTTCACTTAAATGCGGAATCTAAGGAAAAAAAAGAACAAACTAATCAAAAACAGACCCATAAATATAGTGGACAATTTAATTTGGTGATGGACAGAGGGGAGGGGGGATTGAGGGAATAGGAGAATGAAGTGAAGGGTTAAAGAAGTACAAATTAGTAGCTGATGGATGGTCATGGGGATGGGGAGCACGGCATAGGGAATGCAGTTAGTATTAATATGTTAGCTAGGTGGGGGGTCAGGGGACGGAGGGAGCAACTGGGTGGATCGTCTTATGAACTATATAGATGTCTAACCAATGTACTGTATACTTGAAACTAATTAAATTAAAAAATACTTCTATTTTTGATTATTTGTTCCTAATGTATAGAAAATTTTTGTATATCGATCTTTGCATATTGACCTTGCAACCTTGTTAAACTCACTTATTAATTCAAATAGCTTTTTTTTGGTAGTCTCCACAGAAATTTTTACATAGTCATGTAATACACAAATGAAGACAGTTTTATTTCTTCCTTTCAAGTGTGGATGCTTTTTACTTTTATTTTTATTCTATTTTTTTGAATAAAATCTCCAATACAATATTGAACAGAAGTAGCAAAAGCAAATATCCTTGCATTGCTCCTTATCATAGATGGAAAACATTCAGTCATTCACCATTTATATATGATGTTAGCTATTCTTATTTTTCAGTATGTTTTTGTTACATTATACATGTATTTAAATGTTTAATGAATGAAATAATGAGTGGAAGCTCAGGAATATAAATGAACTCCCCTCCGCAAATGGCAGGATTACATGATAAAGAAATTCTGGCAAATTTTATGGTTCTTTGATCCAGCACTGGATACATGTATTCTGTCTTCTAGAGTTTATAATTCTCAAGAGGAAAGATTCATGAAGTATCTCTTGGCATTTTGGATCTAAGTTATAGAGTGAAATTGTCTTGCTCAGGATTGCCTGACATTTTCCTCTTAGGCAGTCATCCAACATTATGAAGATATTGGTGTCTAAAAGAGAAATATAGTAGCCGAATGGAAGGGATTTGATTTACAATAATTTTCAGGGAAATAGTAGTTGCATATATGGAGATGCAGGGAATAGTGAAGACAAATGAGAATGATAGACAGGAAAACTATGAAAAACGAGGTTTGAGATAGGGCCTGCATGCATAATTTTTGAAAGATGATTAGTATCCTCAGATATTTTATTGGAATATAAGATATCTGAATTTCCTCCTAAATTCACAGGTCTCAAAATTTTGACCAAGTACAGTTTTGAAAAAATAACTTGGAGGCATCTATTGCCATCTGATTGACAATATGCACAGCGCCATACTAAAATTTTACATGTGGAAATAACATATACATTGAGGTTAATAAAGGAATTCAACACTAAGGAAAACAGAACTGGACAGTAAATTGCATTTTTTCCTCTTCTGCAGGTAAACTTTCTCAGAGTTTTTATCTCTGGAAACATTTTAAAGGAAAATGCTCTTTCAACATTTTTACCTCTATGATTTCACTTCACACTTCTGAGGAAAAAATCAGGTGAAATTTGGTAAAAAAAAAAAAAAAAACCCTTCTCTAAATGGTTAAATATTCTAAGCTGAACAAGAAGCATTTCTTAAATGCCAGCGTTTGAGTTAGCAAGGGTGCGTGTAGGGAGCCTAGAGTGAGCTCAGGAAGGACCTGGCTACATGACTCTCACTAGTGACTCATTATATGTTGGAATTATTGGGGTCGCTTAATAGTAGAGGTGGAGGAAGAGGTTCAATTTAGAATACATATTACCTCCAGTTCTTTTTGTGTGACAATGGAGTATATTCAAATAGCAGCTTGCGAACTGTGAAGAAGAGCTTGCAAACCTCAAAGAAGGGAGGACTTAAAAAAAAAAAACTCATGTCTTTGTTTTATTATACAAGAAGCATGAGTTCTTATGGGAAAAATTTAAAAACATATGCCATTATCCAAGTAAACACATTTATATTATATATATTACATATATAATGTATATACCCACATATCTTAAAGAAATGGAAATCAGTATATTCATATATATTTTCCCTTTTAAACTTTTTATTATTTATTTGTTATTTTTTTATTATGGTTACATTGGTTAATAAAATCCAATAAGTTTCAAGTGTACAATTCAACGGTAAGTCATACACACACACACACACACACACACACAGCATTGTTTCTTTATTGCCCATAGTAGATTTCTTTCTGTCACTGCATGTTTGACCTCTTTTACTTCATTTACCTCCCCTCTCTCCACTCCCCACCCTCTGGTAATGAAACTTTTTTTTTTATAATACACAATTTTCTGTACACCTAAATATGCAAGATCACAATGATTAATATTTTTATAACATTACATCATATGTATATAATTATTTAGCCAATTTCCTACGCTTAACAATTAGGTTGTTTCCAATTTACAACATTAAAATGATTGGAGAGATTAATATTTTTGTGCGTACTTGTTTTATTTTCTCAGGATAAATACCCAGAAATGAAAACATCGGTGAAGGATCAAAATAATTTTGTGATTTTTGTGTGTATTGAAAAATCACTGTCTGGAAAGTATGAACCAATTTACACTCATAGGAGCAGTAGATAAGAGTACTCATTTCATCACATTCTTGACAGCAGTGAACATTATTTTAAAAAACACATTTACTACATTGATAGAATAAAACATTATCTCTGTTTCAACTTTCATTTCTTTGATTACCAGTGACTTTGGACTTTTAAAATGTGGACATTTTGTCAGCCATTTCTATTTACTCTTTTATAAGTTGTTTTTTTTATGCAATCAGTTGGTTATTCACTATGTGTGAAGCTAGAGAGAATCCCTGCCCTAATGAAACTTAAAGCTTGATCATGTCCTTTCATTAATTAAAAAAAAAATTGAAATGCTTACCTTCTCTTACTGATGTATAAGATCTGTTTACATTAAGAATTTTAACTCTTTGTCATGTTTGTTGCAGATATTTGCCTTAACTTGTATTTTACTTTTAATTTTTATTGATGGTGGTTTTGATGTGAAGAAACCATATACAGAAATGCAGGAAAATTGGGCTCTCTTCTTCTCTTTGGTTTATTTTCTTCCTTTAGCATTTTGCTTCCAAAGGTATTCTAAATCCTATATCACAAATTCACATGTGTTGCTTTTAAGTCTCCAGAGTATAGTTTTTACATTTAGGAATTTAATAGATACAAAATATATGGTATATTATAAAGTTTATCTTCTCCTTAAAATAGGAAAGCACAAAGGAGAAAATAATAATCATCTCAATACCATCACCAGAGATAGTCATTTAATATATTTTGAATCATATAGTTCTAGCCTTTTACATATGCACATGAGACATATATTTTATATTACCCTGCTGATATTATGTCTTTTATTCCAAACAGATCTTATTGGAACACATTCTATGTCATTAAATATTTTTAGATTTTTTAAAGTATTATTTAATGGTTCCATATGATATAATTATTTCATATGATATAGTTAATAAATCCTTAAGATTATTTGCAATTTTTTCTGTTTCAAATGATGTCGTGATTAACAGTCTTGAGTGGTAAGATGGAAGTGTTTTCTCCCCTCCACCCTTTTTTTCCTTTTCCCCCCAAACTTGGTGGGGAGGGTGTTTTGTTAACTGGAGAACATTGACACTTTTGATAGCCTAAAATCATCAAACTTAACCCAAGAAAACTTGCCAAGAGTAGCAAGGTCATAGAAGTCGTGGTTAAGAGGTGGAATCCCAGAATTATATTGAAGCTTGGCTTCACTGCTTAGCTGGGTTGTCCTACCTATGAAATGTGGATTATATGGTCGCAAGGATTAAATATAAATTTCTTAGATTTGTACTTGATAAACTGAAAGTTTAAAACCCTTAGCAGTTTATATTATCAATATTAGCAGGAGAAAGTTAAAAAAAAAAATTTTGAGGATATTCTGTGAAAATTCTGATGGACTGAGAACCTCCTTTAGAAATTCAGAGAATTCTGAAGATCTGCCAGCCTTGCTGGGTAAAGCTGGGAATGTGTGTGGAGGGTAGATAACTAGAAACCAACCTGGGTTATCCTGAGCAAAAGAAGAAGGAAGATCAAAGAAATAAGGGAATTCCCAAACAGGTTCCTAAAGTACACTTGGTTTTGAAATCTATAGGCACATATTTGATTATTTTTGACAGAAAATTTCTAGAAAGAAAAATGCTGAGTCAAAGGGTATTAAGTAGTTTAGAGCATTACACTTTCTGGAATCTGATTTGGGAAAATCATGGCTTCTGAATCAGGGCATGTTCAAACTGTGTTCGAGTCGGCAGCTGAGAAATGGAAAATGCCGTGAAGAGGCTGGCATGGAACGCGCTGTTGTGAAGTTCCCAGACCGTGATTCTCACATTTGTATCACGACTTTCCTGATCCACCCCCAATTTAGGACAGAGAAATACTAAAATTAATTAAGAGAAATAATTCCCATTTATATTTCATGTTTTTAAAATTATCTTAAATTATAATGGATCCCTTACAACTATAGAAATAAATATAGGTAAGTTAGAAAACAGTCTCAAATATAGGATTAAAAATAAAATATTTTAATGCTCATAAACTTGCTGCATACGATTTTCATTTCCTGTTGGCTAGCAGGTCCCACACATGGCATCTCGGTCCAGTTCCATAAATGTTCAGCTCTTTGGCTGTTAAAACAATCACATTTAGGTGACTCACTCCTGTTCATTTTTGAACTTCTCATTTTACTAAAGCTCTCTTTTTCCATGCACTGCCTACCCCGCACCCCTCAACCTTCTGCTTGCACTCCAGACTCCTGGCTTTTTTTTGGGGGGGGTCCTGGGAGGGAGGCGTATGTTGGTTCTCATGTACCTTCCTCTCGGTCCTCCTGGCGCTCATGTACTGCTGGGACTCCTCTGCTCCAAGGCTTTTCTGGGTAGCACAGGGCCTTCCTTTGGCTCTGGGGTGGGTTAACCACAGCCTTTCCTTCTTATGGAGGGAATAGCTTTTTGTTTGTTTGTTTGTTTGTTTGTTTGTTTGTTTGTTTGTTTCTTTCGGTATTGTCGGATAGGAATTACGTCATTACGTACATTCATTCGAAGAGCCTTCCATTAAGAAGGAGGAAGGACGGAAGGAAGGAGGAGGAAGGAAGGAAGGAAGGAAGGAAGGAGAGAGAGAGAAAGGAAGGAAGGAAGGAAGGAGGAAGGAAGGGAAGGAAGGAAGGAAGGGAGAAGGAAGGGAGGGAGAGAAGAGGGAGGGAGAGAGGGAGGGAGAGAGGGAGAGGAGGGAGGAGGGAGGGAGGGGAGGGAGGGCGGGAGGGAGGGAGGGAGGGAGGGCAGGGAGTGGGGGGAGGGAGGGCGGGAGGGAGGGAGGAGAGGGGAGGGAGGGAGGAGGGCGTTCTATTTGAGTGTTTAGAGCGTAGATGGATATAGAGTATCTAGGTCTTTAGTGTTGGGATTTCTTTCTGGTCGTTTCTTTTTTCTTTCTTTCTTTCTCTTTCTTCTCTCTCTCTCTCTCTCTCTCTCTCTCTCTCTCTCTCTCTCTTTCTTTCTTTCTTTCTTTCTTTCTTTCTTTCTTTCTCTCTTTCTCCCCAGATACCGAACTCTTTCAAAAAGTGATCTCTAGCTCCCTTGCAGTTGTCCTATTATATGGACCAGGAGTGGGCGGAGCATTGAATGTCAAGGTGAAGGCGCTGATGCCGCTTCTCCTGAGTTGGTCCCTTTCAAGAACTCTATGTGGAAGTGGTTGCCTGCAATACCCAGTGAGCCTCTGAACTTAGAATGTGCTTTACTTAGACTTAGTCTCAGTTGTGATCTAGTCTCCAATTCTGTCACTGCTAGCATCTAACACCATTGGAAATTGGAGCTAATGAAAAAGATTAGAAAAAATGTGGTAAAAACTAGGGAGAGGTGAGCATACAAAATGTGTGCCATCAGTTTTTTGACATTACTGGAGGTAACTGAGATTCACAAAATTGGCTTTGAATTTTCTTAACACAGTGGGAAAATACCATTACTCACAGAAATTTTATTATATCTTTAAAGAAAAAAAGCAACTGCTTAGGAGAAGTAAAACTTTTCCTGGTACTGAGATAAACTCCTCTCTTGACCCCTATAGTGAGAACTCTGTGTACTGCAGAGAACAATGTCCTCAACAATATCATTGAAGTCAGTGTGTCACTTTTTACAATCCATAATGTTAGCCAGTGGTTTAAACGTAAAATGCAATTTGGCAAAAGAAGTTCTGTTCTGCGGGGGGGGGGGGGGGGGGGGGGGGTTGGGGAGATCAAACTATTGCAACCAGACTACGTAAGTAGTAATTCGACAAAAGATTGATGTGAGCATCAGTCTTTTTAAAAAACAACTTGATTGAGGTGTAATCGACACACAGGAATTTATGTTTTTAACATGTACAACTTGATGTTTTGATATTTGTACACATTGTGAAATGATCACCACAACCAAGCTAATTAGCATATCCATTACCTCACATAGTTGCTATTTTCTTTTCTTCAACATTTTTTGTTTGTGTGTGTGTGTGGTAAGAGTACTTAAAATCTACCTTCTTATCAAATTTTAAGTATATGGTATGGTTAACTATAATCACCATGCTCTAGAATTTATCCATCTAGCTATAACTGAAACTTGTACCCTTTGACTTACATCTCCTTGTTTCTTCTCCCCCAAACTCCTGGCAACCACCATTCTACTCTCTGTTTCTCTGAGTTTGACTATTTTAGATTGTACATATAAGTGAGATCAGTGGTCTGAGCATAAATTTTATATCTAGAGGAAAAGGGAGACTGCCCAATAGTCCTTTATAAATATTAATTTCTTGACTAAGTTTTGATAAAATTAAGCATTAGTGACTTCAAGGATATCCTTTCAGCAATATCTGAACACTAGGTAAGCTATGTGGCTGGCCAAGTGCAGACTCACATGCTTAACAACTAAGCAGGGAGTAGATTTAATAGTTTGTGAAAGTTGAGAAGCCTAGTAGAACACATGCCATATGGAAAGCTCCCCAATTTCCCTTTGGAATTGGGTGGAGCCCAGACAAGGCTTAGACTCTTGATGACTAATATCTTCAGTTTTACTCTAATGCATAGACAGATGGGCAAAGGAAGCCCTCAATTTCCATTCCGAGGAGAATGGCCCAATCTAGATTGGGAGCACTGTCTGTAGGTTCAATATCATACATGTATGCTATTTTTTCATTCATTCAGTAATGTTTATTGAGTACTACCTATGTATTTGGCATACATTCTCTTAAAGTATGTCAAATATTTTTAAATAGATGGACACTCAGAGCAGAACTGTTGCTCATGGGAGAATCCGCAAAACTATATTTCAATGTTCAAGAGGTTTTTACACTTTAGAAATTTGGGAACCATTTCCAGAGATCATACCGCTGTAATTTTGGCCTACAAAACTTCAGATAGATGATACAAAGCATTAACTTTCACCATTAAAAAATCTTATTAGACTCGCACGATATGTCGAGCACTCTCAGGATTGTATCGCATGTGTTGAAACTCCTCAATCACGTCGGTTACTCTCGGAGAACCGGACGCTTAGAGCTGAGCGCCACCTTTTTGTGCCAGCTGCCCTGCTGCCTCAGTGAATGTTTCCCTCAGCAGATTTTTATGCTAGATTTTTATTGTTAACAAGGGCAAATTAAATTCGAAAATGGTAGGACAACATGGAATTTTTTCCCTGCTCTCTGCCCTTGATTTCTTGACTTCATCTCTTTTCCTGGAAAAAAAAAAAAAAAGAGGAAGAATTTCTTGGCTGCAGGAGTGCCTGAGGAGTCCTAAACTTGGCTTGCCCTCAGCAACATGCCCAAGGAATTTTGCTGTAATATGCCCGGGTTACCCAGGTATTTCAGTCAGTATCTCCCAGTATTGGAAAAATAGATATATCGAATTAGTGGATACCATCAATTTTTCTTTTTTCTTCTTTTTAATGATAATTTCAAATCTTAAAGCATTCATTTGGTCTCTCTATATAGGGAGAAAGCGTGTCTAGCAGTGCCGTTTTTGCCTGACAATGTCACTGACTTTTAAATCCTCCTCCTCCTTCTCCTCTACTCCCTTTCCCCCCTACTTTCTCTCCTTCTTATTATTACTTTTACAAAAGCTGCAGCCGAAGTCTAGTTCTTGCTATTTTGGCAGGTTCCCTGTACTTCCCAAGGGCTCCAGGATTACTTCTGAACTGCAAAGTTATATAAATCTTGCTATTTTTAACTTCTTAAATAGTTCTACAATCTATCCACTTTCCTCATGTCCACAGTTAACTATCTGGCCCCAGCCAGCCTTGTCTCTGGCCTAGAGAATTTCATGAACACCTTCCACGAAAGAACATTTGAGTGAGAACAAGCTAAGTGTTTTTGCCCTATTTCCAAAATGACTCCTAAGCAGAAGAGTGGCAAGCTTCCTAGGACATTAAATTAACTGCCTTTCATAACGTTCCTTGGAGTTCTACAATTTCTTGGGTATAGGTGAGCAAGGCCTTCTTAATCCTTTGGTGGTATTTCCATTGGAAAGATAAACTGAAAACAATAATTTAGGATTTCTAGCAAGATTCAAAATAGTCATTCAAAAGAGGCACTTCCACTCAAATATGAGATCTAACAAAACTTTTATTTTTTCATATTTGTCTTTAGTACAAGAATACAATATTATATATTTTTCATATTGTGTTATATTTTTGTTTTATTTAGTAAACATTATATACTTAGCATGCTTAATTCATTTTAAGAATGTACAAATACTAACTTATTTAATAAATAACATAGAAATTAAAAGTCCTTCATACTACCATTCTCCAAAGATGATTATGCTAAGTTATTTAAGACATTTTTCTATAGCTTCTTTTCTTTTCCTTGAACATGTACTAATGTTTTATGTTGTTATAATTAATATCTTTCTTTGTATTATGATGGAATAACACTCTTTTGCAATTTGCTTTTTCACTTTGGCTACATGTCTTGGACATCTTTTTACATGAGCATATCTAATTGCACATTATCGTGTTTAAGAGTTGCATAGTTTTCTACCATATGAAAAATGTCTGGTTTACTTAACCATCTTTGTATTGAAGGAAATTTGTGCTGTTAACATCTTTTCACTCATAACCTTTCCATAGTATGGGAGTGCTTTTGAAGGCTAAATTCCTAGGAGCAGAAATGCTGTTTCAACATATTTTCAAATTGTTCTTGAGTACATATTTCCTCCAGCAATGTATTGATGTTCCGTTCTTCATTCCCTTATCAACACAGGACATTATAAACTCTAAAAATTTACCAAATTGATAGGCAAAGAATAATAAAACAATATGTTTGTTACTAAGGTTTTAATGATGAAGAAAGAAAGGAAAGAGGAATGAAGAGGTAAAAATGACATCTAATGGAGGAAAAATCTGCACTGAAGCCTGGGTGACTGAAAGTCTGGAGGAATAGAGACTTTTAAATCTCAGCATTTGGAGTACTGTGCTCGAAGTTCGCTTGCTCTTTGAAACTATACGCATGTAAGCATGGATTTTTTTTTTTTTTTTACACAACCTTTAGCATGTAAGCTATACCCAAGAAAAAGTCAGCTGTTGTCACATAATAGGTACTTGATGACTATATATTTTTATTTTTGTTCTAGGGGTGCCTCTGGTAAAGAGAGAGAATGAATAACAGTTCTGCCATAAACCATTTGGTTTTCAGGATCATAGAGTTTCAAAAATTAAAGATTAATCATGGTAATCGATGTAGCTATTAACATAGGAAAGTGCTTCATGTGCAAGTTTTCATATTTATTTATTGAATATCAGTGGCAAAGCTGTGCCACTGGTGTAAGTGATGTATATATAACAGGTAATTATGATGTGCCGCAATAACTGCTATAACAGAAACCTGAAAAGTTTGCTTGATTTGTAACTGATCAGATCCCAAGTCGAGGTCTCCTTTTTATCCACTTTTCCATGCTCCTAATACAAGTAACATTTAACAATGTTAACAGGAATATCAACATGTATAAGTCTTCATGTCCTATGTTCTATAGCATATTGTGTATCCTACACACAGGGTTAACTTTTCTACCTTCCTGAGACAGACAAACTGCCACAATCATCTGTTCTAGTTTCTTTTCTTTTTAACTGATTCTAAGCCAGATATCCTTGACAAATCAAGTCATTTGAAAATGTTACAAAAAAAAAGTTACAGTTGGAAATGTATTAACTAGTTAGCTATAGACTCTGTCTCTTAACCCATTTAGAAAAATGAGGGTCATCATCATGCTTGTCTTTCATTTAAGACTGTTGATATCACTGTTCTAATCAATCAATCCATGGTCCCATGTGGAAGGTGGCTGTTATTTGCTCTACCTTGTGAAGGAGCTTAGCTAATCAGCTGTTATTAATTAGTCGCTAATCTGTACTGTGTACCAACAACTGATTTCACTAAGTGGTGGCAGCATTAACTGATGAGGGATAATGAGCCCCTCCTTAATTACGAAGAAACATTGCTTCTTACCCTCTGTAGCTGATCCCTTGTAGATGAAGGGCCACTGAGGGAAGGCTAGGACAGGCACAGGATGGCAGAGTCTAATTTGTTTTTAACCTGCTTTTAAGGAGTTGCTTAATTAATATGAGATCAGCGGGTTTAAAGTCTTGAACAGGTGCAAATACACACTTGTAACCAGCTGTGTAATTGACCGCAGTGGAACAAGCCAGGGCTGAGGATATAGACCTCACTAATCACCTGCTTGCTCTCCTACTTGTGGTTGTAAAAAGGTCTGTTCTTTTAGTGCAGGATTCTCTGAATCTATTTGGAAGGCCATACCAAGTTGAGATGAGTTTAAATTCTAGGTCTTTAAGCAAAAATTTGTAAATAAGTTAATCTCTGCTCACTACACACTCCAAACATTGCTGTTCCCTTTGTTCTTTTGTTTGCTTTTGTAGCCTTCCTAAAAATCTGGGGGCCATTTGGGTATTGTATATGGTTGTAGGTTAATAGATCTCTGGGTTCGGATCTCAGAGCCATTAGAGTTCTTGGAGCCCTTTAGGAGCAGTTATCCAGGCTAGGGATGGGCAAACTGCAGTGAAGGGCCAATTAGCCTGAGACCTGTTTTTGTAAATGAAGTTTTACTGGAACTCAGCTGTGCTCACTTGTGTGTGGTTTGTCCATGCTGCTTTCTGCTACAATGGCAGAGTTAACTAGTTACGTCAAAGACCTTATGATGCAGGAAGCTGAAATTATTTACTATCTGGCTCTTTATAGAAAACATTTGTTGATTGACCCTTGAGATCGGAAGTTCAAACCATACTATGTGTTCCAGCTTTTGTTATAAAGTCGAAGAAGTTGTCTTTTAAAAATGTGTTATATGTCAGGTGTGGTTGGACAACCTCAGTTTCTGTACCTAAAGTTTCCTCAGAGACTTTAATATATTGATAAGAATGATGTACATTATAAATCTCCAAGAAGAAAATACATTATGCAAAATTTTTACATTACCATTACATCTCTATGACTATCTCCAGGATGAAACTCACAATCTCACAGGACAGCATTTTAAGATAGTTCTGATTCTACACTGTAGGAAGCATTTCTTAGTGACTTACACTTTTTCATTATTGTTCTACCGACCAGAGCCACATAAACTAGATCCAAGCTCTCTTCATCAAGAAGATCCTTCCAAGTATTTAAAAATAGTCATCATCTCTCTCCGCTCAGTAGTTTCTTCTTATCCTTCTTCAACCTTTTCTTTCATGGTTTGTTCACCAGATCCTTCATCAACCCAGTCATTCTGCTTTGGATGAAAATTCCTTTTAAACATTTGTTCTAAGTACTTGGAGGATCTGAAGGAAATTATAGATTCTTCCTTAGAAAATACACACGTTCCAAAATAAAATGTTACATAGATTCATAGATTCTTTGAAGAAAACCTATGTCAATTGATTCTTGCTGAAGAACCTCTGTACAAACAATGCCAACTCAAACTGAAAACAATATTGACCCCAGAACAGAACAAGTGGAGCAGATGTATTTAATCCAGCACATTAAAAAAAACTTAGCCTCGGGACTTGTATCTCATGTAAGTTTGTTAGCAACTAAAATCTCCCAATCTTTTTACATATTTTATTTACTCTTCTACTGTATGTCTCCCATTCTATTCTTTTCAAATGAAAATTTTACTCTGAAAGCAGGACTTCATAATTATTTTTATTAAGCCAGCTTATTGTTTTATTCTGTGATCATCTTTTGGTATCTCAATCCCATCACCTTCCATTGTTATCCTTCCAGGATTTAACATCTGCAAATTGGATAAGAATATTTCTTATTTGCCCAAATCGTTGACAAAATTGCTGAATAAGACAAGGCTGTGTAGAGCAGTAACCATGTCTTTGGAGACAGTTTCCAAGTTCGATGTCTTTCCATGAATTTGCTACTTTGATTATTATATCAATTTACATTATATTATATTATCACATTCTATTCAGTTCCTCCCAAATTGTAATTTCTCCTTATGTAATATCTGATTTTTAAAAAATTTGCTTCTGAATACTTTTTCTTTTTTTAACACAGTAGATTGAGATGTAGGCTTAAATCTAGTTTTTATTCTCAGTCTCTATCATAGATAGTATCTAGCTTCAATGTATCATATCTTTGTTCATTTGTTTATAATATATCTCCCCCACAACAATGTAAACTTTACAAGAGAGAAACTTCACATTTTTTGCTCACGTGTCCCCAGTGTTCAGAATAGTAGCATGGAATGTACTTGATCTGTAATAAATATTGTATTTTATAGAATCTAAGAAGCTGTCAGTTGTAAGCTATACCATTATTTTACATACCATTAGGAAAGAAAAACCCTGCCAATTAATTTTTAATACCTGCTGAGTTATTGATTACAAGATGCATCCTTGTTTCAGAGTCATTAAAATGTGAAATAATACACACCTTAAATTCAATGAATAAGAGTAATTGTCAAATAGATGTGAGAATTGCTGATCTTATGATAATGATTTTCAAGGTTTAGACAACATTTCATCTCAAATAAAATTAAAACCAAATCACAAACATGTATTGAGTAATACATGTACTTCCTTTGAGTCATCCCTGACCATGCCACCTGGGAACTCCCTCTCATGCATCTCCCGAGCTGTAGAAACTCAGAGCCCGACAACACAATTTAGTACTTAATTATACGTTGCCTTTTGTTGATCACCATTGTTTCTAGTGAACTAGCAATTGTGTCTCCACAACTAAATTATAAGCCCTTTGAGCAAAGGAACCAGCTTTTAAAAAAAATTATATATTCTTCACAGTCCTTCCCCTTTCTTTTGCCCAGAAAGGAGAATGTGGCAATTTAAGGGCTTGCTGATTGAATATTAAGTGTAGAGAAAATCTAAGAGTGCTTTTAGACAGATGGATAAGAGACAAGTAGAGATAAACAGATTGAAGAAATGTGTGAGAAAATATAATGTAATGAGAAGAAAATTTATGACACATGGTTCCAGAAAATGCTGGTGAGATTGCTTCATAAGCACAGGAGCAGGGAGGCAGGTTTATTAAGAAACCAGGAGAAGTTGCAAATGAAAAGTGAATGGGCAGGAATAAGAAAGACCCTCATCATTTATTTCCCTAGGAAAATCTTTTAATGGAGGCAATAGGGAAAGAAGGGAACTAAATGGGAAGAAATGGAGAAAACGAGCCTCTTCCAATCTCATTAGCTTCACTCTTTCTTCCTTTTACCTCACTATCTTCTCACCACTCCAGAGAGTTCAAATCCAAATGAAATCATTCCCTCTTGTTTTCAGTCCATACCTTCCTCTTCTTCTCCACCTCTTGGTACTGCTTTGCTCAGCAACCCAAGGCTTTAAATTGAAAAGTCTTTCTTAGACATCTCTCTTTCTAGATTTAGACATACTCTTGGAATTATGGTGAGAAGGAAATGATAATGCAGAGGCATATGGGAAAGAAGAAGAAGACTGTAATTATGGATCACTCATTTCTTTTTTGCATGTGTAGAATCTTTACATACAATCTTTCATTTAATCACAATTGTTCTCCTTAAAGATTTTTAGACACTTGCCGGAAGTCTCAAAGATATTAACTAGCAAAGCTGTCATGCAAACTCTCGTCTGTCTGGCTCCAGAACCCAGAATCCACGCTGACTTTTTATGACATCATGTTGCTGTTCAATAAAGAGCATTGCCTCGTTCTAATTTTGAAAGATTTATTCTTTTATGTATTCTTATATTTAATACCTAGATATTTCCATCACTTAAAGGAATTTTGCCAAGACTCGGTATGTTTTTAATGTTTAATTACACAAGTTCTACATGTTCATAGTAAAAACAATTGAAAAGTACTGATAAACAAAATGAAGAAAGTAAAAGATTATCCACCATCCTCTGTGCCATGATTTTTAAAATCACCAAGATGAAAAAGCAATCCTTCTTCATTACAAAACATTTTGAGTAAAAATGTAAGCTTAAGTGCTCACTCAGAGGCAGAAACTTGGACATGGACTAATGGATCAGTGGCCTAGGATTTCATCCTTGGACCAAAGTATTAGTTTTAGGCCTTCTAGTTGTGGGGTCTGTGTTTTGTTTTATTTTCTTTCCTAATGAGCAATTGGACTAAAGGATCAGGTTTAATTATAACTAGAGTCCCTTTCTGTGTGTACATCACTGCAGACCTAATTGTAGGGCTGGCAGCCCTGCTGTGGCCTGAGTGGTCATTAGCTTGCTGATAACGGACTGTTCTCATCAACAGGGCCTCATTAACCATTGTTTTTTTTTTTTTTTTTTCAGCAAAATAGTTGTAAGGGTTTGAACTTGTGATTGAGAGCATGCTGGGTTCATGGTGCTAAGGAAAACTTTACATGTTACGTGGCTGGAACCAAGGATTTTCGGCTCAGATAAACAATGCTATCCCGGGAAGACCTGGCTCCGTGCTGCAGTACCAGGAACATGATGTAAGGGAGAGAACCCTGACCTGAGAGTGAGCAGGCCAGCCTCCTGGTCTCAGCTCTGTGGCCAACTTTTGGATAATCATTTTGCTTTCCGTTTTTCAGTTTCTTCATCTGAAAATGAGAAAGTTCTACTCAATGATCAGTGAGATAACTCTTTGTCCCCCCTCAAAAAAATTTTTGTATGATGCTTATGCAATTTGCTTTTTTTTCTTTTTTTTTGTATCTGTGATTTTATCTTCTTAGGTTATACACTAGAGGGCAGTGGTACATTAATATTATAAACTATGAATGTATTTGGTGCTGCATTTAGCTGAAATTCATAGACATTTGGGTTAGTAAGGGACCTTATATCTTAGTATACTCATACAAAATATAGAAAGTTGTTCTGTAGTACCCCAATTGATATTCATCTTACCCCTTTTGAATATTTCCAGTGTTGGGAATCTTGCTACTTCACAAGTTAGCTTTTTCTCTTGTTGTTAGTTTTAGTTATTAGAAAGTTATCTCTTTAATTAAAGAAAAATCTACTTACCTATAACTTTCTCTTATGACACCACAGAAAACTTACTTTTTTCTTGCAAGGACACTCCAAATGTTTCATGTAATTGTATTACTGAATAGTTACAATTGTAACATGCTGGTATTTAGTAATTGAATACTCTAAATTTATGATCTTCTATGTATCAGGCACTTAACCAAGGCTTCTTAAATTATTTTTTTTAATCCTCACAATAAAGTATGAAGAAGAATTCATCTTTATGTATCTTTGTTTTATAGAGACTCAGACAAAACCCCTTACCAATAAGCGTGGAAGAATTTGAACTGGGTCTGTCTGATTAAAATTTCTATCATTAGCTACAACCCAACACCTCCTTTTATTGATGTGAAGACCACAATCCAGAGATGGCAAGCAACCTATTTTGCCAGCTCACAAGGCAAAATAGGAGAAGAGTGGGAACTAGATTCTAGATCTTTGGAGAGTGTGTACAGTTTTTCTTTGCATTAAAATGTAGTACCATCAAGACCACCATTATTTACTTCTCAAGTCCTTTTCTCTGTATGTGGAATGTTCCCCTTTCCTTTCATTGTTATTCTGATGGTTCCTTTGCTATCTTGCCTGTCTTCTGAGCATACTCTTAATTTGTCTCTTCTTCTCTAAATAACAAAACTCAGGCTCTGTCTAAACTGTATAGAAGGCACTCAGACTGTACTTCCTGTCATTTAGACTTAATTTTTCATTAACATTGTGTAAGGTTGCATTAATATTTTAGTTTAATGTTGGCTTGTTTTAAACTTAAGGTCAACAACACTCCTTATTTCTTTTAACTTTTATGAAATGTAGGAATAAGAATGATTCAGTCGCATTCTTATTGATAGAAACACAATCCTCTTGAACAAAAGAAGAGTCCTTGTAAGTTGATAATAACCTATAGAAAATGCCTAGTTTCTTAAGACATTCAAGGAATGTGAATGCGAAAATATTCCAGCTTCTGGATGATGATTAGATTCATGTTACATGTTAATGTCCATGTGTATTTTAGCTTTCTTAGCAGAAATGCACACTTCCCGCATCTTGTGGGCATTTTTTCCGCCTGTCTATTGTCTTTTGCCATCGCTCAAACTTGACATCTCTGTAAGAAGGGCTGCTTGAAATGGGCTACTAATCAAGGAGCTCTGCCTTACTCTAGTCATAAGAAGGGCTTATGAAGCAATGCGCTCTTATTCAAGAATGGGGGATCTTGATTAAAGTGTTATAGGATGGAAAACATGGAGGCTGATTCATTCTGATGACAGCGTTGCCCCCTGAGCACTCTGCTCATTAGATCCTGCTGTCCCTGTCTCGTAGCCTTACTCTTCAACATTTTCTTTGATCTGTGAGCCACTTCATATATCATTCCAATGATAAGTATTATTTTTAAAGTCAGAGTCAGTTTCTGATAATTGCAACCAAAATAGTCCTTAAGTCATACACTGATTTTTGAAATATATTTACTGTTTTAAAATAGCCTTATTAGAAAATTCTCCTGTTCAGTGACGTAACAGAAGAGCCAATCTAACCAATAGTTTGTTGATCAAATATCACATTTGTTGTAGAAACTGTCTTCTGACATAATTTTGGGATTATAGTTTTAAAATATATTTACCACATCTAATGCAATAGATATGTTCTGTTATTGCAATAAATGAATTTATAAATTGACTTTGCTAAGAGAAATTGCTAGTCAATAAAAATCACTGCTGATATCGGATGTTGAATCTTTTAGAATTCTAATAATTCGTTTGTTTTATAAGTTTAAAATTTGAGGAATTTAGTTTTTTTCAAGAGGGAAACATTTTGATATTTTCGATTAAATATTTATTCATGTTTGAAACCTCTGAATATATAATTAGTGAAAATATTATAGCTTTATTTAGGCAATGTTTTCTAAACTCCTGTAGCCACAGGACCTTTTCAATTCTGTTTCATTTATTGTGTTGTCATCTAACCACTAGGCAGCAGTTTCAAGGGGAAAAATTCCAAATCCATTCATTTTTTTATTCTTGATTTTCTTCCTAAGGTTCAGATACACATTCTCAATTTTCTGCAGGAAATAGTCACTTCATTGTTCTAAGGGCACATACAGATAGTTACACATGATGTTCTCAAACCAAATTATTTATCTTCAAGGGAAGTATTAAGAACATTGTTTGCTATAGTATAAAACTCTTTGATGATCTAAAGTGGAAAATTTTCCTTGGTTTCGGTACAAGGAGGAAATGGGCTTTTCCTAAGTCACTAATTTGCTTTGCTCTCATTGGTCCTGTGATTCTTTCCAGATCATGATTACAAGGAAACTTGTAGCTGAATTCCTGGCCCTCTTCTGGCTCACTCAGGGCTTCATCTTACTTTTCTACCTTATTTTTCTCTGGCCTCATTTTTTTCTTTCTTATTTTTTATTTTATCTTATGTTATTTTACATTACCGTATAGTAGAGTATATTTTTCTAAGCTGTGTGTGTGTGTGTGCGTGTGTGTGTGTGTGTGCATGTGTGTATTCCACCTCCTCTCCTCCCCCGCCACTAAGTAGGGGTATAAATAAGTAGAAGCCAACACATGGATCCATCCCATTTTTCCATCCGCATCTCCTCCTGCTTTTCTTAATTGTTTCTTTGTTAAGGACATCTCTATACTGCCTGTCTCTGAGGCTTAAGACTTGGAATTATTTTAAATTCTCTCTATCCCTCATTCCTTATATCTAGTTAGTCCTCAGAAGTTGTTCAGTTGTGCTTCCACGATATCACTTACACACTGTGGGAAAAAAGAGACTGGTGGTCATCCGTGTGGGACATTTGGAACAGCATTGAAGAGACGTGATGACCTATGTCCTTCAGATCATTGATCTTTTGGTGAAATTAGCTGCTTGTTCCCCATTTGTTCTATCCTTTACCTTCCTACTATGATTATTTTACCTGGATTAAATCTTCATTATCAATTATCTGGAAAATTCAAATATCTTGTAATGATTTTTTTTCTCTTTAGACCAGTAGTTCTTGAACTTGAGCTTGCATCAGAATCCCATGAAGAATGTATTAAAACACAAATTCCTGGGCCCCACTTTCTGAGTCTCCAATTCAGTGGGTCTGAGGTGGGGCCTGAGACACGGTCCCAGCTGCTGCTGCCCTGGGGACCGTCCTTTGAGAACCATTACTCCAGACTGCTCCTATCATACATTCTACATACTGCTCTCTGGGTGTCCTCTTTTATTTATTTTCAAACTTTTATCTAATATTGGGATGTATAGGTATATCTTGTTTTATTGCTCTTCGATTTGTTGTGTGCCACAGATGTTGTGTTCTTTATAAAATGAAGGCAAGATCTTCCACTAGAAAAAATATTATGGCTCGCTTAATTGTGATACTCACTTTATTGTGGTGATGTGGAACCAAACAGGCAATATCTCCTAGGTGTGCCTGTATTGTCTTACTGACCAATTTTTTTGGAGCCATAGGAGTTAAATGTCAAGAGTGAATACTTTGTTCCAGTTTGATGGAAGAGGAACAGACATTCTTGAGATCTGCTTTTATATCACATCCGGGTTTTAAAATTGCTTAAGTAGGGATTAAAAAAGTCTGTCAGATCCTCATTTTCAAATCAGGTTTTTGAAATTTCAAATGACCTATTTAATGTCAACATATCTTGGAATCTCAGGACTTTTCTCCCAATATTCTAAGATTTATTTGGTCACCCTTCATTCTTTGGCCCCTCCTTGGGGCGCCTAACTTGGCAACCTAACAACTTGCTTCTTGCTCTATTCCTAGCAGTGATAATAGGTGTCAACACTGAAGATTTTCTTTTTAGAACAGGAAACAACAGCGAACCTGTCAAAGTGTCATTGTCTTCATGACATACAGGCGGAAGGAGGAGATGCTGGTGAAAAACAGAGTATCTGCCATTGCTGACTGGACGAGCCAGCATCTGCTGCTCTCTGGGAGGACAGCTCTCTTACTGCTGCAGTAAAGGAGGGTCGAGGAAGCCATGAGTGGGACCCTCACTGAGGACACCAAAGGCTCCTTGCTGTCCTCCACATTCTGCTGTAAGATTGCTGTGTAAGAGTAAGAAGTAGAAGAACTCTACCTCTGTCTATAGCTTCCCCAAGAACTAAAAAACGAAAAATAAGAAAAAGTGCTTGAGAGAAGCTATTTTCCATTGTACCTGCAGGTGTTGGTTTTCGATCATCATCACTTTTGTATCTTTCCTGGCACAGTCCCCATTATGCTCTATTTTAGTCCAGATTACCACCTGGTTCTCCTGAAGGGGAAGATGATACTGCCCAGAGCCTTTCCTGAGTAAGACATGCTCCTCACAGGGAAAAGCACAGAGCTGCTGTTGCAGAGAATCTTTTGGGAACTTGATGGGCAGGTGAGGTTCTTTAAAACTCTCTGGAAATTTGGGTCATAACCGCTCATCTTAGATATTTTGCTCTGCTGATGTCATGTGATATGGAAACCCTCTTCTTGTGTCTGAAAACAATCCTAAAGAAAATCAGCATCATCGGGGGAGGGGGGAGAATGGGAGGAATGTCCCTGGCCAGGAGGCCGGAGGTGCCCCAGGAAGCTGTTTCCTCTGAATAGTTAAATGGCTGCCTCTCAACTTGCACAATGTCACATTGAATTTGAAACAGGGAACTTTTTATATTTTTCCCCTGATTGTGCTGGCACCTGGCAGATGCCTATTTACCACAGGCATCAATACACATAGTAATCAAAGGAAATCAGAGGCACAGATTAGCAACAGCTGCAAGTCATTAGTGACAGACACGGGAAAGCACAATTCTGCACCCAACTTTGAAATAACCAATATGAGTATTTCAGAGCACGAGGGTTACCGCAGGGCACTCGCTAACATGAGAGCAGCCAAACAATAGCTGGGCTTGTCTCTCAAGAGGGCCCTCTTCTCAAAGGCAGCACCACACACTCCGTATTAGAAACCAATCAATCACACGATATCGGTTCATTGAATGTCAGCCCTTTTCAGAGTATACGTGCCTATCTTCTGATCAAAGCTTGTCTCAACTGAGAAATAACCTCTGGCTGGTGGGAAAACTTATCTCCTATCATAATTTTAGTGGTGGGAGTTTCCGTGTATTCTTGCGGACTTAATTATATATCATTGACCTAGTTGTAAAGGGGCATAGAGAGGGCGAAAATAAGACATTCCCACTTTCCCATTTAATCTCATATTTTTTCACAATCCTATGTGAAAATCAACTCTGATTGATAGCTGTTCTCTTGGTAGTTACATATTTTCACTGGCAGCACTAACCTTAGCCTACTCCAGAAAATACTATTCAATTTTTAGCTTTTCCCTAATCAATTCATTCAGTGCCTCGGCGGAATACAAGTTGGTCATTTAAAAATTTCTAGCTGTTGCCTGATATGTCCCAAAACAAATTTAGCCAGCATAGGTTTCTATTTTAGACCATCTCTGGAAATGCAGATTTACTGTACAACTGGGTAATGACTTAGAGATAAACAGACACAGTGAGCTGCTGTCTGATTAGCAGGACCGGGCAAAATTTAGCATTATATATGTATACTGCAATAATTGGACCATTGGACCATAAGATGTAGATTAAATTGGTCTCATTACCACGTGTGGTCTCCTTCCTTTACGTGATAGTAAGGTTGGATTAGTTTTTTCTGCTTTTGAAATTTCTCCTTCTCCCTGATCTCTCTCTTCAAAAATATCTTCTGAAGGCTTTTCTAAAAATTCTTATAATACTAAGTAACTTGGTTTGTAGGATAAGAAAGGGAGAAAAATTCTGCCTTTCATCTAGTTCAGAGCCAACCATTAAGTATCAGCTCTTTAATAACAAGGAATACACTATTATTTTAGAAGAAAGCTTCTAAGGAACATGGATTCCATAGGACATGTGACACATCACAGGCATTCAGATGCAATATTATAGTCTTATGTGTTGCTTCTTAAACTTTTGAAGGAGAGGAATTATTTCATACTCAATTAACTATCATAATCTGTAGGCTCAGGAAGATGTGATTTCTTGGGGTCATTTTACAAGGAAGCAAAGACATGGTATTAACGTATAATTTTATTTGCTAACTGATTCAGCATATATTTATTAAACATCTATATCTCAGGGACTATTTAGGCATTGTGGATCTAGCAGCAACATTAACAAATGACCTGGTTATAAGGAACCCAGCTAATGGTCAGGCTATAGGCAGCTTATGTTTGAGAGAGCAGTTTGACTACAATTTTCCATTGCATACATCTTCTTTTTCCTTCCTGCCTCCCTCCTTCCTTCTCTTCTTCCTTCTCCTTTCTCCCTTCTGTTTTGCTTCCTCTTCCATTTCCTGTCCTCTCCTTTGTCTATGTTTTATGATTTAGACCTTAGAGGGACTAATCATTGTTTGCCATATAGAATTATTTAATTAAAAAAATATACATTTGCGAGAATTAATCTGTATTAGTTGGGGTAAAGCTACTGTAACAAATTAAGCCCCAAATTTCCAGTGTTTAGTTGTTGCTCATGCAGCAATCTAGTGAAGATGTTCCTAGTTGGTGGGAGGTGTTCCTTATGCACTGACTTAAGGACTTCCATATGGTCACCTTGCCAGGCCTTGGAATCCCTGGCTTCCAGCTGGTGGACAGGGAAATCAAGGGTGAAGAAGGCTCAGCTATTTCTTAACCAAGTTGGTCTGAAAGAGGCAAAAGTCACTTCTGTTCATATACCTCAAAGAAAGCTGCCAAATGGCCTCACTAGATGCAAGGGGCTTGTGAAAGTTATAGTCTTGGCTGAATAGACACTTCAAGGTGACAGCTCTATACCATGGAAGTGGGAGGACAGGCATGAGTAATACATAGCTATGCATCAGGAGCCATGCTAATTTCTGGAGATAAAAGATATCCTTCAGGATAGGTTCTCGACTAACCAAGCACAGTATCTAAGTACTAAATGAAGTCACATCTGAACACAGGTGCAGGGACAAATAACTTACTCGGAGGTGGACTCAGAAGACAGGCTGTCAAAGCAGAGCCTTAAAGGGCTTCCTCTAGTAGAGAAGAGGAAGGAGGATGTCAGGCCTGAGAAACGCATAAAGCTGAGAAGATGTCTGGTATGCCCAGATAGTGGTGAGTGGCTCCCAAGAATGTGGGGTGACTGGGGCTAGATCAGAGAGGGCCTCGTGGGCTGTGCCTCTTGCAGAAAGAAATGCAATAGGATTGTGATCATGTGGTATGTGCTTGAGGCTTCAGATGCAGGTCTTCTTATTCCATTACTTTTTGAAGCCCTTGTTTCTGGGATACATTACATATGTGCAAGGAAGCTGATTTTTGAAACTTGAGGAAGCGCGTGTGACTTTTTGAGAGGAAAGGTATTTGATTTCTAAGAAAGGAAGACATACCCTTGGTCACCTTGATTCTAACTGGGTAGGATGTGTCATCTTACAAAAGAGGCACATTAAAATGTTTGAATTCCCCCATGTGACTTCAAGATTGATATTTCAGTACATATTTAAGGTTCCTTCCCTTTCTCCCAGTATTTGTAATAGTGAATGTGCTTTATTATAATGCCAGAGAGAGTTTAGAGTTTCAGGCACAGAAAGAAGCTGAGGTGGTCTCAGCTGTTCTAAAGGGAGATTTACCATGTACCATATTGATTAGGGGATATGCCGAAGAACTAGGCCACTGGGGGATGAACATGGGAGGCCAGCTGTAAGACACATCCATTGCTATTCCCTGAAGTTTTCATAACTAGACTCAAGGGGCTGGAAGAGGCCACATGATTTTGATGTCCTCATATCTGTGGCTTATCTTTATCATATAACACTGTTAACTTCATAGTGAATATTTGCTCTCCTTTTTCTTTAGATGACCTCAAGCTAGTTAGCAAATATGATCACGCTTTACTATGCCCACTTATACATGAAGAGAGATTATCATAGTAAAGTAAATTTATAAGCTTCATTTATTAATCTAATAAATATTTAATAAATATCTACTAAAGAGCAAGACTGTCTGGACCTTGGAGTGGACAGGAGAGGGGGATAGAGATATGGGTGAACTGAGGTTTCTTTCTACATCTAAGAGAGAAGATGAGGCTATCTATGAATAACTCTTATATCACAAAGTTTCATAAGGAAGGAAGGACAGGAGGAAGAATTTGTTGTTTGAGTAAATCAGGGAAGGCTTAATGGAGTAGGCACCCTGGGACTGGGTCTGAATAGTATAGGCGGAAGGAGGGTAAGCTAGAAAGAGGGAAGCTGATATAGAGACATGGAGATGAATAATTACGGGGGCATATTTGGGGGTCAGGGAGTCCTCCAGTCTGCTGGAGACAGGACTGGATACAGTGTGTGTGTGTGGGGGGAGGGGTATGAAGTGTGGGGAGAGAAAAAGGGCGTCAGGGATTTTCGCATTGAGGAGTTTGAATATGTGGTTAGGAATCTTAGATCTTAAAAGGGAAGGTCTTATTCTAAGCTTTCAGCCAGAGAAGGTATTACCCAGATTTTATTGACAAAGACCCTGAAGCTCAGACATGCTACCAGAAATAGCCAGTTGTTGCATGAGGAAGAAGAGGATCAGAAGCAGGACTCCCGACTTTCTGCTTGATGCTGAGTCAGAGAGAAGGTCTGAGGACAAAGGCTAGAGTTAATGAGTCCCCAGCTTTGCACACAGGACAGCATTTTTCTCCTAGTGGAGAATCAGCCAGCTGTGAACACATTTAGGGCTCTTTGAGAAAAAAGATGGCCCCCAAACCCAATCCTGCTTCCAACAACCTGAAGTTTTGGCTTCTGTTTTCTTTTTTCCCCCTGCAAATTTAAGACCAATTACCCTCATTATTTTGGAAGTCTCAGAGGGAGTTCCATAGGTTGGAAGGACTGCTTATAAAATATAAAGACAAATGATGACTATCAGAAAAAAGCTTTTGAGAGAATGGACCCAATTTACTATAGCTTGAAATGGATAAGAAAGTGTTGTCCAATTGGATAGTTTTTCTTTCTTTCTTTTTTTTAATCATAAATACAGAATAGAGACTGCTAGAAGATTTCCTTTTTGGAACTTGGTAAAAATTATAGCAGATGAACGTGAGGCAAAATCAAAGGGGGGATTTTGCTCACATACAAAAGTTTATAAGAAATCTAGTTGAGTCGGGTTCCAATATTTGCTGAAGTTTGTGGCTGTGCCAACAAAGATGGTTAAAGTAAGCATATTTTAGATCCTAAACGGAGCTGTCTCATAGTCTGGAATAGAGAGTAGCTTTAAAATGTTTTAAAATGGGTTTCCTTTTCTTTCCTTCCAGCTGTGCCTAGTGCTAAGGGAAGATGAACTGGCATGTTCTTTGTTACATAGCAACATACCCACCCACAGGAATGAGGCACATTAGATTTTCAAAACCTGAAGTCCTTTCAATCAGTTGATAGTGGAGTTGGGGAAAATAGATGGAGAGAAGCTGTGCAACCATTCAATATGGCATTCTAACACCTGGAACACTTCAGCCACATTCTTCAAAATAGCATTGATGATCTCGTTGGTAAAACTGGCCCAATCAAACAGAGCAGTAGATAAAATACCCTCACTGGCATTTGCCTCGGCATCTTTCGGCCTGTTTTGGCTGCTGCTATTTCTCTCATATTCCAGTAGCTATAATTGGAATAATGTGGAGAAGGGCATTAATATCCAGATGAACTTATTAGTTTTACTTTTGTACCTTTTTGATTTTACTTATAACTCTCTACCCTGATCAGAATTGTCTTTATGTATTTGACTAGCTTCCTAAGCACTTACGGCCAGGTGGTTCTCTGGTAATCCAACATTCCTTTGTTGTATATCCATTTTCTTCCTGAAGCAAATTCAATTTTCTAAACACTGGTGTAATTTTGATCTTTTTCTCTTCATAAAATGCCTAATGTATTCTCTTTATAAAATGCTAAAGATTTTGTGCTTAATAACTATTGTAATACAAAGTTTTTGTACGCCAGAATCTAATACTGAAGTTTTCTTGAAATGTTTTAGATTTATTTTCTTTCTTTATCTTTATGACTTAAATTAGGAGCATTTTGTAAAAATATTAATTATTAACTTTCCATGTCCATTTCTGCTCTAATAAAAACAAAGCCTATGTTTGGAAGGCAAAGGATTTTTAAGTAGTCAATACTAGAGAAACCTGTTAAGATTTACATAAGACTTAATGTAATAACACATTGTTTAAAGCTTTAACATTTGCCAAGTACTCTCTATTTCTACCCTCTGTGGGACAGGGACCTTGTCTGGTGGAACTCAGACTTTTGTCCACAGTGTCTATACAGAGTCTGTTGTGTAGTAGACATTCAGAAACAACTTAAATATTGCAGACTAAATACATTTTCTCATTTAAGCATTACAACTACTTTGTGAAGCTGGGAATATATAGTTCATTGTCATTATTCATGGTAGTTATATTCTATAAAGTCTTTATGAATAGTAAATTAATAAATAGTGAACCATTGCTCCTAAGGCAAATATACCATTAAGCCCTGAGAGTCTTTGCTCACATTTTCATCAACTAATCAGTTTTTAACCTGTTTTATGTGTATTTCTGTTTGAAGACACCTTATTTAGTATTTATTATTGATCCACTTACAGTGAACTTAAAGCCAACACCACTATAACTTATGCTTGAACAAAACTTATCCAACACATGTATTTTAATCACATGACAGTGCCTTCTGCTCAGGAATACTAGACAGCACTTCAGCACTACACTAGGGGACCATTTTAAATAATGAAATCACCAAAAAAGCACAAAAAGTGTGAAAATGTCACACTAGATAGACTAGAAAAAGGACACATGTTTACAGTACAAGACCTGAAACCAGAAGGCCGAGTGTCGCCTTGTTCCATCTTAGTTGGGAACACATATGTTGGGCAGTTCAAATTATTTGCCACACTGTGCATGTACGTGAATGACTCTGCGTGAATGACTGATTTCAGGGTTACAACTAAATATTATTGAGTAGGTGAATTTGAGTAATGAGGATTGATTGCATTAGTATGTAACTTTTTGGGTATCTGGAAATTCAAGAAAGAAACCCTGAGTTCTGAAAGATCTGTCTGTGGTCATGCAAGTGAAACTTGGGTCTTCCAACTTTGGGGATAGTGTCTGTTCCAATACCCTAGGCTGCTTCTCAGGAAGTTGTTCCCCCAAAGCTACAACCAGGCTCATTCGCATATAGATGGTTTCTATTTTTGAACAATATGTGGTATCCGTGCTTCAAGTTACCAAGTTCTATAATTTGACATGACTCATTGAAAACTGATTTGCAAATGATCTATTTTGTAATTTGTAATGTTCCTCATTTATATTAAAACATACAAAGAATCATTGAAATATTATCCTACTATGTCTGTAAAATGAGAAGTAATTAGGGCTTATTCTTTTTACATATAAATTACATTAGTGCAAGAGGGAGCATCATAACTCTTTGTTGTTAGAGAACTGCCAGTTAGTGCTTGTTACATACAAGGTACCAGTATTAGGAAGAGGCTTGAGAAAGAAGATAAGAGGAGGTGGATCACTGCCTTCAAAAATCTCTTGAGAGTTCTTGTGTTGGTTTGGTGCCTTCATCCTCTCCAGGTGCCAACTAATTCAAGGTGCTCAGCTCTCAGTAGAAAAACTGAAATTGGTCAGATGAAGACTTTAATTTTAGCGCTGTAATACCAAGATGATTTAGAATATGGCTGTGTGTTTTAATGTTGGGAATGAGAGACAATAACTTGCTTATGTAATCATCTTTTGACACACGATATTTTCAAAAAACATTTCCTAATTGTGTTCTGCAGGACATTAACATTCCATGAAATCTTAAAAGATACTTGGTTAAAAGAAGATCTCTAAGATTAAGAGAGTTTGGGAAACATTAGGTTAAATGAGGTTAACCAGGCTTTTTTTTTTTTTCCACTAAAGTACTAAAGCCTACTAATTTTACTGTAGGTTTCTCAGAGCCACTAACAAGCTGGTATATGTGGTTAGTTATTCTTTCAGAGGATCTGCTTGTGGAACAATCATCAATGTCTCTTGTTTTGTAGATCATGGTTTGAAAATGTTGCCATGCCATCTTATGTACAAATTCCAGGGAAGGCAAGAGAAGAGAGAGTTAAAATTTCCATTCTACTTACAGAGATGAAAAAGTTAACTTAGTTGGATTATGTTCCCTACCTTACACTACTGTAGAATTCTAGCACGTGAAACTAGACCTTCAGCAGCAATTCTCTCTGTGGAGAGAAGTATTTAACTGCCCAGGACAAAGGGAACATTTACTTCAAGTCCATGCAGTGCATAGTGGGCAAATCTAGTTAATCTCCTTCCTGAACCTAGGGGCTTTTGGGAGTCTGTGGGAATGATGTCCTTCACAGCCAAGGGTCAGGCTCTTAGAAGTGTGGGCCTGTGGTGCGCTGCATAGTGGTCTTACTCTTCTATAAAAGACATGTTCACTTGGATCCTATAAATGTTAGAAAAAGGGCCTTTGCAGTTGTAATTAAGGATCTGAGGATGAGATCATCTCATCTTGGGTTATCTAATAGAGCACTAAATCTGATGATAAGGATCCTTATTAGAGAAAAGGCAGATGGAGATTTGGGACAAAACTAGAAGACCATGTGATGATAGATATAGAGATTGGAATTATGTGGCCACAAACCATGAACTCTTGGAGCCATCAGAAGCTAGAAGAGGCAAGAAAAGATTCTCCCCTAAGAGCCTTCAGTAGTTGTTCAGTCCTGCTGATACCTGGATTTTGGACCTCTATCCTCCATAACTGTGAAAGAATATATTCCTATTGTTTCAAGACAGCAAGCTTGTGGCGATTTGTTATGACAGCTCTAGGAAACTAATACGGGGCTCTTGGTAAGGAAAGATGGACACTGAAAAAGAAGTAGGAGAGGTTAGAAAATGAGGAATGATAAGTTCAGATGGCAAGGACCATCCAGGGAGTGGTCTGGACAGTGGAGATACAGAGCTTTGATGTGGCAAACGAAGGTCACATTGGAGTAACATCAAGCTCATGGCCAGTTGTTGTGGGAGAACTGAAGGAAAGGTGCAAGTGAATTGTTTGGAGAGCAGACCACCACGGGATGTGACGAGGATGTTCTACTGCCTGGCAAAGGGTTAGAAAAACATAGCTTGGCAAGGAAATAAATTTCCCTTGCCTTGGAGACATCTATGGTGCTAGTGATTTTGTAAATAGGTTTAAGAGTGCAGTCAGTCCTTAGCTAGCAGGGTTCTTAACTACTGCTGGGTCCCACATCTTTCAGGACTACAGGAGAGCATTCCTGGGATGCTGCAGTGTGAGCTTCAGGGAGTTGTGCCCTAATTAAAAGACTTTCCACATACTTAGCCATTATGAATAGAGCAGGAAAAAGTTACTAATAAATGAAAAATGTGTTACTGCTTTTATCTTCTAGGGAAATGGCATAATATATTATTCCCAAGGGAATGATTCCGCTGCTTTGGAAAAAGCCCCGACAGGCCTTTTGACTGTGAAAAACAAGACTTCCTGGGCATATTGAGGAGGAATCAGAATGAGACAAAGATAGTGCTTTATTGTGCTGCATAATCAAGTAAAATAGGCTCTGTGAATGAAGAGAGAAAAGGGATGCGAGGAGGTTAGTGTAAGGGTGGGATCTCCCAAGAACGTGGAGGAAGTTATGTGTGAACTATGGAGGAATATGGCTCTCGATAATTTCTTATAGTGAAGACTGGCCAGTATGTGTCTACCTTTGTCTGTTATTGAAAGGCAGTTGTTTTCTGCGTTGTGCTGCTCTCTGTAATATGTGCAAGTCATCAGTAATATTCTACTACTCACAACAATCTTGTGTTAGAGGTGCTTCAGGAAATGAGGAAAAACCATAGTATCCATTGTGCATGTGGGAGAAGTGGCTGGTGAGAGGTTATCTATCAGAGAAATCAGGGATGGGGGAGCAGGGGACCGCAGATTATGGAGTGGACTGACTGATTCAGGGGAGGCAAAGGCAGATGCTGAGGGAGACTCTAGTTCTCTTGTCATGTGGCCTGGGAACTTTGTCTAGCTGTTACAGTAGGGTTTATCCTATAAGAATGGAGTCTCATTTAAACTGGAGGTGTCTGGGCATTTACATAAAATCAGGTATACTTAGGGTTGGGGTGGGTAGGTAGAGTTTGGGTGTACTCGATTGAGGGAGATTTATCAGCTTATTACACAAAGCACTGACTTAATTATTTTGTCCTATTAAATTCAATGTAACAGTTTGGCAAAGCATCTGCCATATATTCAGAATGTTCCTAAAAGGTTAGTTATATAGGTTGAAGTATATGTTTTGGGAGAGGGTGAATATTAAGGACTAGGGAAAGGGGAGGAAAAGCATGCTGATTAGAAAATGCCATAAAACCGTTGTTTTGTGATGCATAGATGTGATTCTCATTGAACAAGAAGCAGAGAGGAACGGGGCAGGCAAAATGGCAATGGTGTTGGGTGAGACTCATTGTGGATTACAGAAGGAGCAGAAGGTTATAATCTAGAAATAACCCCTTCAGCATTGAAATATGAAGTCATTTTGAGAATGGAGAAATGGTTGGTTGGAATCTACATGGTAAAAACTTTGAAAGTGGGAATTAATGCTAAATGTGTTCATTTTTGACAGACTATCATGCTATTCTATATAAAGTTTTAAGTATTTCGTGATGTGAGTAAAATAGCACTCAAGACTAGATTCTGTTTCGCCCAAGGCTGTCTTATTTGTGAGAGTATAAATTACAAGGACATCAAATATCATTCCTTTAGAGATTATAATGACCTGTTGAACAAAGGCTACTTTAAGAAAAAATCTCGTTTATGTATTTAGGGCCCTTTACTTTCCTTCGATATCTTCCCATGTGATTAGAGGAATGTCTGGTTTCTGACTCTTGCAGAAGCTTGAGAAAAGATTAGCTCACTCATTCCCAACTGGTCATTTCTCTCTGTAGATGGGAGAATCAGTGCTAATTGATACTTTTTATATTTAATTGCACTTAATTTCTTCTGTCTGGCTGCCCTGAAACCAAGAAGAGGAAAATAGTGTTCTACATGCAAATCTTCTAACATAAACATTTTTTAACCTCATTTGCTTCAGGATTGATCCGAATATAGAATCCTTAAGATAAAAGCTGTTTACAGTGGTTTCTTATCTGTATTTTGATTCTGTCTCTTGAGTGTCTCTTTCTGGAAACCATCTCTGTGATTTCTGCGATGGGAACTCGTTCATTCTCTACTTCCTTAACACTCAACTCTTTGGTATTCTTTATTATTATAATCATTTCCAAGTCCTTTTTTAGCTTGCCTAAACCAGTTCCATAACTCTTAGGTCCATCTCTCTGCCTTTGAAGCTCCAGGCACAGGGTCCTGGTCATAGGGCTCTTCCCAACGGCTTTGACAGCATCGCCCCTCTTCAAAACACTGATACTTTCTACTTCCTTCTCGATTGCTCCCTACACAGTCCCAACTACCCATCGTACCCAATTTTCTACTCTTCCTCTGTATGTGTCAATCTGTTTTATTTGCTCTCTGCACAATGTCCTGTGTTTCTGCCAGCTGGGACATCATTCTACTCCATCTCATCTGTCTGAATCCCACCCATATTATTTCAGAAACAGAGCCCATCTCTCCTGCTCTGGAATGCTATCCCTGACCAGTCCAGACAAATGAGATCTTTCCCTCCTTTAATATCTTGTGAATTTATTGTCAAGTGCTTGATCTGACAATCTAGGTGGTCAACCTCGTCAACTGAAAGAGTAGAAAGGAGGGTTTGGGAAAAAGGAAAAATTCCAGTATGAACTTTGCTACTTACAAGTAATGGAGTTCAGATAAGTTTGTTGATCTCTATTGGCTTCTGTTATCTTATTCCTAAAATGGAAACAGACTATTCTGCCTCCTCTTCCTGGTTGGCATGGCAGTTAATAAATGTAATATGTGTAAAAGTCCTTGTAATCTATAGAGTCCTATACAAGTATAAATAATCATATCTACTGTTAGAGACCTCTGTGACTGACTATAAAAAATCTCTGTTGTTAACACTTTCTATATCCATATTTAATCAATATAACCAGCCAAGGTACAAATACAATGACATAGCATGTTATTTTTCTAATTTATTGATTGACCTACTCCTTCCCTCACCCTCTATACCTATTATTATTATTATTATTAGGAATTCTGTTCTGTCTCTCTTGGAATTCCCCAACATCCCCCTTCTTTATGTTTGAAAATCATGGAGTTTATTATTGAATATATTCTTTATGGTTACATAATAAGGTATATAAATGTCAAATCATTATATTGTACACCTGAAACTAATAAAATATCGTATGTTAACAATACTTAAGTGAAAAAAAAATCAGTGGATTTATTTAGTCCTAAAAGGGCAAACCTTGTTACTAAAAGAAAGGCAGAGAGGACTGAAAATTCCAGTTAGTCCATTATTACATATTCGTTTTGTCCAGCCTGGTGGATCCTTCTGCATTCAGTAATAGTCTTTTGCAGGCCCAGATGACTATACAGGTGGTGGAAGCTGTGGGTCCTCAAGCATGGCTGCATGACATTTGGCCAGATTGTCTATGACACCCATAGAGGTGACCTGCTTTAATCTCCCTTCAGGAGAACATGCTGGGGAACCTAGCTGGTTGATAGCCTCCACTGTCCCACCTTTGATGGAGGCGGGGCTGGAGATGGGGTACTGGAATGGGGACATTCCTGCCCAACACAGATGCTTTTAACAGGTAACTTTGGCTCGGGTCCTCCACTTGCTTTCCTAGCTCTCTTCGTAAGTGTTAGTCCTGCATCTTGGTCTGAAGACTCTTCTCACCTTTTCTTCTTCCTTCCCTCTTTATTCCTATGGAGAATTTCTTCCAGTAAATCTCTCACATACCAATCCTCTCTCAGTATCTGTTTTTAGGAAGATCTGTAATGATATGGAAGGATTTCCAGTCTCTCCCTATACTTACGAGACTCTTAGACTTGTTTTGACTCTATGTCCCTTCTCTCCTGGTGAGCACCCGTTTGAGACTTCCCTTTCTTGCCTGCAGACTTTGGGTTGTGGACGTTCTGGTCTTTCCTGACAGATATCATAATTCTGAATTCCAGGGAGTCTGGGTTGAGTTTTCTTTCCTTGGAAGACTCAGAGTTTCTTTATGCAAAATGTCTCACGCCATCCATAATGGCTCAGAAGGCAAGGGAGAGGCATCATCTATGTCTGCTTATGGTACGAATGTCCTGTGAGAGCCTTAACTCAGAGCAAGGAGGTGCCTATTACCCTTATAGTTTAAAATCCAAGACAGGAGCGTTTATTTTCTTCAAAAAAAAAAAAATCTCCTCCATGTGACTTGCTATTTCCACCCTTGCATTTAATAATTGAGGCTCATGTAGTTTTAGGTATCCCTTCAGTGAGTACTCTTTTCATATATTTCGTCTTCACTGTATTGTAAGCTTCTTAAAAGCTGTTTCTTGTGTTTTAGATTGTTCATCTCTAAAATTGAGGGCTAGATTTAATAATTTTAAAGATCTCTTTTAGTTGTGTGATTTCAAAAAAAGATATAGTATTAGAGATAGGCCGGTAAATAATTTTCTTCCTTTAAATACTGTGTCCGTTTTCTTCAATAATCAACCTTACATTTATTATAGCATTTTCCAGTTTGCTCACATGCATTAAATTCTTCGATCCTTATACTCACCTTGTGAAATGTCAGAGTACATTTTACATTTTAGGAACTTGAGACTTGTGAAAGTTTAATGACAAGTCTTCAAGTTCCAGGAGGAGTCGCTGGGTCTGATGACCCTTGTCTTACTAATCAAGATGCCACATGATTTTCTTTTCACTCCATGCCCTACAACTACCAACTCAGTATTCTTCAAGAAAACACCTTCTTATTTCTCTTATTGTCAACCATCCTCACTTAGGGGCAGAGGGTTAGAGAAGATAAACAGATTCAAATGCCCAAAAGTACCAGGAAGGATAAATCAGTAAAACGGGCTCAAAATTCTGCAGTTGGGAGGGAGGAGTCTATGACAAATTAAAGAGCACATACCCTATCTGAAATAGATAGTCCCTATTCAGTCCCAGCCCTTTTTTGACATCCAGGGATGCTGGCCCAGGGTGGCTAAATTTGCAGTTTTTCAAGGGGAGCTGGAAATGTATATCTTAATGTGAAATCTGCATTTTAAGGTGCTCCAAGTAAATTTTTAAAAATTTGAACACCCATGAAGGCAATACACACATGCATAGTTCCATAGGTCCCCAAGTTAGGGACATCTGATTTGGAGGTATGAACCGTGTTTAACTAACTGTTAACTTTCTCCCTCCAAATCCTCTGAAGTGATTTGATATATTTAGCCACATTTATTAAAAGTTTGATATAAATAACACAAATGAGAATAGCATTAATTTTTGGATTCCTACTCTGTTCTAGAGAGGATACCAGGTGCTTGACACACGCCACCACTGATTCTCCTAGCAAACTCTTGAGATAACTATTATCATCCTTAGTGTACAAATAAGAGAGCTGAGGCCCAGAGCTGAGCTAGTTTGCTAAGGCCACAAAGTCGGTTAGTAGCGGAACCAGGGTCAAACTCAGGCTTTTGGCCTGAGACTATGTTCTTGTTCTTTATTTATTGTACCATATTGCCAGCATCCTTAGAGAAGAGAGATAAAATGAAAAATGTAGTACTTCTTTCACTTAGAAACAAGTAAAAAGTGGTGTCTCTTTATGGAGAACTTAAAAGACAGGCATAATCCTCTTTTCTTTGAGTGGAGGAAGAGTGCTTCTCTTTGTGAGTATGGGGAGAATGGGAAGAGGAAAGAAGATTGCTCCCCTTAGGATAAGCTCCTCCTTTCTTTCAAAAACTAAGCCAGAAATAGGCTCCCAATCAGCTAGTGTGTGGCTTTTGTATTCAGATTGTGTGTCTGCTTTGACCATAATGTCCCGTGAGATGGCCACTAGTTTACTAGTGCTATCTTTTATCCTATTTCCAGAAAGCAAAGCTCAGGGGGAAAAAAGATCTTTTGTTTAGGGTCTGAAGTCAAGTCCAAATATAACAAGATCCCAATAACTTCCTCCACCCCCTAGGGTTTAAAACCAAATTCCCTCTGCCCAGATGGCTGCTACAGAAAGACAGAGCATTCCCCCACTGCTTCCTCTTTTTGTTGGCTGCCCACTGATTACAGCTAATGACTCCCAGCTGTACTGCCTCTGAAGACTAGGGGAAGATGAATCTTTGAAAAATAATTTAATAACAAGACTCCTCTAGGGACGGGTGGGGCTGATGCCAATCCTGCTAGTGCCCTCCCTCATTCAGAATTTAGCTGGATGGTGTGCCTTGGAGAGAGAGAGGAGAGTTGCGGTGTGCATTTTGAAACCCTGTTGGTGTTCCCTATAAGAATCTGATTGACTCTTTCTTAATTTGGGTTGGAAAAAAAATCTACAAATACTAGAAAAGAAAAGTCATATAAGTTCAATATCATACTTCTTCAGCTCCAATCCAGAGAATTTGAGAAAATATCTTTTAGGGTTATGACTTTATCCAAATCAGATGTACTTTAAGATCAATCTCTTTGGAGGGTTTTCCAACATGTTTATATCATATAAATAATTTGATATTTACAAAACCCTAACTCTTGGCAACCTGAAGTTTCCATTTTGCCTTTGAAATATCAGATTCTCTGAAAGGTTGATTTCAAATACTGTGACCCATTAGAGAGGAAAATCAAATCTGAAAGGATACATCATGAAAACTATCTATAACAGACTTGCAGAGATTAGTAGACCTTTTCTTCTTTTTCCTCTTCTTCTTTTCTTTCCTCTTTCTCTTTCCGTTACTTATTTTTATTCCTCTTCAGCAACAAAAATAACAGTCTGAATTGCTGGGTTGCTGGATTGGGGAAGAGGGGATGTAAGACTTTTACCAACATAAAATTGAATGGTTTTCACAAACCCGTTTTCCAGAACATTTGATGGTATTTGGAATTCCTCTTCCTCCATAAAGTCTTCCCGCAAACTGCAGACAAGATTTATCCCATACGCCCATATTGAACATCTGTGCGCATAGCCAGGTGTTAGATAAACAACTCATTGGTTTCTTCAAGTTCTTTCAGAACACTGGCTGAATAAATCACCTTCTTGAGCGATTGATTGCTCTGTTATCCAGTTTTATAATGATTTCTCTGTGGAACATCTTATCTTTCTTGGAGGGTAATGTGGCTTAGTGGAAAGAGAATGAGTTCTGGAGACAGAGCTGAGTTTGAATTTTGACATGGCCCTTTCTTAAACTTTCTGAATTTACTTTCTTTGTCTGTAAAATGGAACTCGCAGGATTGCTGTGAGGAGCGACATCATTTTGGGATACTGGCAGGATATTTTATAGGCCTCCTCTGAAATACTATAATCATGGTCTTTATTATTATGCTCCATATTCATTATAATTACACAGTTAAATATATTTATACATGCATATATGTGTATAAAATCAAGCAAAGGAAGTTTTCATAGTGCTTTCAATTGGCTCAAAGGGAAAAGAGATAGGAAAATGTGGATTTCTATTATACGGTACTTATAATTTAAATCTTATTTTCATCTTGTTTTAATCTTCAGAGCAATTATGAAAGGTAGATATCCTTAAACACATTTTAGAGACAGGAACTTAAGTTCTGGAAGGGTTAAATGGCTTCCAAAGATAATATTTTTGGAGAATTTTATATCCTGTTTATACCGCATAAATTTAAAAGCTTATTTTCTGGCATTTCTATATTGGTTATGAAATATCATATGTTCTGAAAGATTGTCTTTAAATACTTGTCCCGTGCAGGATTCTGTTCTGTTCAAGAACACAATTAAACATGAACACTGTATCCTAGGGAAGTGGAGTTAAGGAAGAGGCCTGCTGCTTCCCTATGGTCACTGCTGCGTCAAGCCCTTACAGTGCTGAGAGGAGTATTAGCTGAATTCAAGGGCTGGGTCTCTTGAAAACAAGTTCAATAAGGGCAAAAGATAACTTATCTTAAGAAACTTATTTAAGATTCTGACTTCAATGAAATCTCTCTTTTCTAAATATGTATAAAATCCATAGAAAAATGTCTCGTAGTATTAGAAAAAAATACCATTTTCGTGAGCTTACTAAAGGGGCAGATACAGAGTATGGTACTTTACAGGAGTAGCTGGCTTCCCTCTCCCCTCTATCTCTCTTTTTTTTCCCCTCCCTCCCTCTGTTCCTTCCTTCCTTCCTTCCTTCCTTCCTTCCTTCCTTCCTTCCTTCCTTCCTTCCTTCCCTCCCTCCCTCCCTCCCTCCCTGCCTCCCTCCCTGCCTCCCTCCCTCCTTTCCTCACCTGTTTTATTGTTGTTGTTGTTGTTGTTATTTGGAAGGAATTACATGCCTCACATATTTACTACCCTTCTTTTTGTAATTGAACCCCATTCCCTGATTATAGAGTGAAACATAAGACCTGGATTAGGCCAGTCAAATTCTTTTAACCAGGAATTTGAATATTAAGTGTAGGCACCAGGGACAAAAAGCAACTGAAGCTGGGTCATGTGATGGCTAGATCTTAGCTGGGCATCCATGGAAGGCTTCCTGCAGCTGATTCCTGGGACTTCCCATGGTTTTTGCCCTTCTTAAGGCCTGATTGTTCACCTCTTCCATAGTTTGGTGAGCTATCTCAATATTTTTCAAACATATTAATTGTTTTGTTTAAATTAGTCAGCTTATGTTGCTTAAAACTTAAGAACTTTAACCGACTAAACATATACTATCTTAATCTTCACACTAATCCTACATAGTAGGTTTTATTCTTCACATTTTATAGATGAGAAACAGAAGCTTGTGAGGATAATTAATTTGCTTAAGGTTATAGTGTTAGGAAGAGGCAGAACTGGTGTTCAAATTCAGTTCTTCCTGCCAACAGAAACCAATATTGTATCCACTATGCTTTAGTGGCTTAAAATTGAAAAAAAGATGAGCATTTGAGAAACTATTTGCAATGTTTGAGACAAAACTATTTGCGATGTTTGAGACAAAACTTAATAGCTTTAAGATATAAAGAGTTCTTAAGAATCAGTGAGAAAAATTTAACATGCTAATAGAAAAACTGAATATTAAGTATAGGATATGAATTCTTGAAGAATTTATAACTATGTGCCATACATGTAGAAAAATTTTACATGTAGAAAAAAAACCCCATCAATAATACAAAGGATGCAAATTAAAACAATGGAACCATTTTAAACGACTTTATTGGTTAAAAATTATAAAACTAAGTTTTTACAAAAGTTTGGTGAAAACCTCTCTCTCATTACAGGTCTATGCAAACTTCAGAGAGAAAAATATGTTCGAAATATATTTAGGATCCCAAATATGCTCAAAACCTTTGATTTAGACCTATTCTAAGAAAATAACCAGTGATACTGAAAGATTTATATATTAGGATATTTAACATACTGTTTTTTATAATAGCAAAAGAAGCAAACTACATGTCTAATGATCTTGAAATGGAGCTAATTGGGGAGAAGCCTATTATATAATATTAAGTTTTTAAAAAACAGGAGGTCTAAATATTCACTCACTCAACAATTATTTAGAGCATGTACAGTGTGCAAGTCACCATTCTAGCATTGTAGAGCCTGCAGTGAAGAATATAAAGTCTCTGTTCTCATGAGCTTACATCCTAGTAGGGGAGATAACAAGCAAACAAATACATATATGACTATGATCAATATTATGGATAAATATAAAGCAGAGTCAAGAGGATAGTTAAGTCATTCAAAGGAGATAGCACATGAATCAAGATCTTAATGAAGTATAAGAGTAAGCCATGCAAAGTTATGGAATATATCCATAAACTATTGCTATAATAATACTATATATAAACCACCATAAAACTAAGTGGTTTAAGATAAGTGAAAATAATTTATTCTCTCCACATACCTTATTCTTTCTGAGGTAGGTAGACAAGGTTTAGCCAATTCAGTCTAAGATTGGCTGTGCTTGGTACAAAGTTGAAAACAATGCCCATGTGAGTCTTATCCTTTTTGGACTAACATGTCAGGTGGAGCATGTTCCTCTTTGGTGATGACAGAGGCACAAGAGAGCAAACTGTATTACACAATTGTATTGCAAACCATTATTTGAGTCACATTTGCTAACAATCCATTGCAAATTACAAAGTAAATTATGCTGACAAGCTCAATATCAATAGGATAGGGGAACATATTCTATCTAGAGTAGGAAAAGTAGGTGAATGAATATTTGATGAACAATGATCCAAACAATCCCAGGCATTCCAGGAAGAAAGAAGAACATGTGCCAAGGTACTATGTTGAAAGAAGCTTGGTCCAATAAGAAGGCTAATGAGATTTAAATAGAGTATGTAGAGAGGAGAAGTAGAGGAGATGAAGCAGGCAGGCTTAGATCATTTGCGTCTCCTAGGCCAGGTTTGATAAAGAGTTTAGATTTTGTATGAGGATATTAGAAAGGCATTGGAGGTTTGCAGCAGACAAATGACAACTTAATTTACATGTGAGTAACATGACCCTAATTTTATATGAAAATATATATGTCTGCACAGAAATAGGCTGAGAAAATAGATACCCAGATATAAACAGTGGCTATCTCTCAGTAGTATGATTATGTAAAATTTTATATGACATTATTTATACTTTGTTGTAGTTTCCAAATATTGAGAGTAATCAGGAACTGATTTTTCAAAGAGTAAAAAATAAATTAACATAAATCTCCATAGAGATCTCATAGAAAATTAATTAAAAAGCAAGATATATCCAGTGAACAGGTTAGCCACTTTCGGCTCTAATTTCTCTGATCTCTACACTTGGAAGAGCTGGTGAGTTAAAGTCAAATCAAATTTGTTCACTATATATAATCACAATATTTCTTATTCTCTTCGGATCCACCTTTCTCCCTCCCTTCCTCTCCCTTCTAAGTTAAAATCTTGCAAATATAGTTGAAGGACCTGTAACTAACCTGATTCTGTTTCTTTTCTGCTATGTACAGAGATAGCAGGTACCCTGAATTTAGAATTTTCCTGTGAATTCCTGTGAATATTTTATACTTATATGTATGTCTGTAAACAATTCATAGTGTTGCTTTGCCTGTCTTCCATTTTTATTAAATGCTATACTCTATGCTTCTCTAATTTCTCTCCCAATATTCATTAATACACATTCACTAGTACATTTAAACTACTATAGAGAATTTAACTGTGTAATAGCATCATAATTAATCCATTTTTATGTTGATGGATCTTTAATTTGTTTCTATTTTTTCTTAAACAATGCGGGAATAAACATTCTTGTGCATGTCTCCTTGTGAGAGTTTCTTCATACAATATATACCTAGGGGTGGCATCGCTGAATGGAATCAGTCCTTTATAACTGAGATGTAATTCATATCCCATAATATGCATCTGGGTATTTATCTGAAGAAATCTAAAACATTAATTTGAAAAGACATAAGCACCCCTGTGTTCATTGCAGCATTATTTGCAATAGCCAAGATATGGAAGCAATCCAAGTGTCCATTGGTAGACAAATAGATAAAGAATTGTGTTACATATATACAATGGAATATTACTCAGCCATAAAAAAATAACAAAATCTTGCCATTTATAACAACATTTTTGCACCTAGAGGATATTATGCTAAGTGAATTAAGTCAAACAGAGAAAGACAAATGCCATATAATTTTGAGAATCTAAAAAACTTATATGTGGAATCTAAAAAACAAAATAAATGAACAAAGAAAACAAAAAATAGTATGCAGTTCAGCGATTTTCAGTATATTCACAGAGTGTACAGTCATCATCATAAGCTAATCTTAGAACATTTTTGTTATACCACAAAGAAACATAGCACTCACTAGCAGTCATTCTCTATTCTCCTGTCCCCACAACCTCTAGCACCTACTAAACCTACTTCTGTTGCTTATAGATTTACCTATTTGGAAACTTTATATAAATGGAATAATACAATATATGGCCTTTAGTATTTGGCTTCTTTCACTTAGCATAATGTTCTCAAAGTTTATCCATGTTGTAGCAAATAGCAGCACTTCATTTCTTTTATTGTATGGATATACCACATTTTGTTTCTGCATTCATCAGTTGATGGACATTTAGATTCTTTCCACTTTTGGCTATTATGAATAATGCTGCTATGAACATCCAGGTCCAATTTTTTTTTTTTTTTAATTCTCTTGGGCATATACTTAGGAATGGAATTGCCAGGTCACATGGTAAATCTATGATTAACTTTTTGAGGAACTGCTGAACTGTTTTCCAAAGTGGCTACAACATTGTAAATTGTCACCAGCAGTGTATTTCTCCACATCCTTACAAACTTTTTTTTTCCCTATCTTTTTGGTTATAGCCATCCTAGTGAGTGTGAAGTGATATCTCATTGTGGTATTGATTTGCATTTTCCTAATGACTAATGATGTTAAGCATCTTTTCATGTGTTTATTGACCATTTGTTTGTATTCTTTTGAGAAGCATCTATTCAAATCCTTTGACCATTACAAAAGTGGTTTATTTGTCTTATTGTTGAGTTGTAAGCATTTTTATATATTCTAGATATTAGTTCCTTATTAGATATACTATTTGCAAATTATTTTCTTCTATTCAGCGGTGCATATTCACTTTCTTGATAGTGTCACATGGAGTGCAAAAGTTTTAAATTTTGATTAAGTCCGACTTATTTATTTTTTTGTTGTTTTTGCCTAGATTTTTGGTGTCATATCTAAGAAATCATTAATTAACCCAGGGTTATGAAAATTTACATCTATGTGTTAATAGTTTATAGTTTTAGCTCTTGCATTTATGTCTTTGATCCATTTTGAGTTAATTTTTGTGTATGATGTGAGGTAGTGGTCTAACTGCATTCTTTTGCATATGATATACAGTTGTCCCAGCACTATTAGGTGACAAAACTATTCTTTCTCCATTGAATTATCTTGGCACCCTTGTCAAAAATCAATTGTTCATAAGTGTCTGGTTTTATTTTTATTCTATTGATCTATGTATCTGTCCCTATACCAGTAGTAGTGTTGATTAATGTAACTTTGTAGTATGTTCTGAAATCAGGAAGTGTGAACCTTCTAACTTTGTGATTATTTTTCAAGATTCTTTTGTCTATTTTGAGTCTCTTGCATTTCCATATGAAGTTTAGGATCCACCTGTCAATTTGTGCAAAAAAGGAAGCTAGGATCAATTCTTGGAAACATGGTAGAGTGAGAGATGTCCTCAGATCTCTCCCCTTGAAATAACAATAAACTGAACATCTAAAACTCAACAAAAAACACCCAAACTGCACACCAGCACATCTAAGCGTGGGATCTGTGCATAAGAACCACCACAGGTCAGAACGCCAGGTGTCAAGCACTGGACTGGAAAAAATAAAGCAGTTGCCTCTCGCAGCCACAGGAACTACTTGTAAGAGGAGGGGAAGGGGTGAAGGTGTGGCAACTTTCCTGAACAACCTTGCCTGGAAGTACCGGGACTTCTACGCAGCCAGCAGCAGGGCTCAGTCATCAGGGCAGAAAGCAGAGAAGTGGGATGGGACCACAGAGAAACAACAATTGGTTTTTACCCACCCTGGTTGCAAAACTGAGGCTGAGTTACAGTCCCTAATTCCCAACCTAGAGGGCCCCTCCCCCCATACCCTCCGAGGCCGTTCACCGTGGAACCCCATGGGAATCTGAGCAAACGCTACCGAAACTGTTTGCTAGCACTGACAGGGACTGAAACTGAGAGTAGCGAGTGTGATTAAATTTCTACAAAAAAATAAAGAAACAAAAAAACACATTATTTAGATTTTATATAAAGCAAGGATCCAAGAGGCTTAAATGCTGGAAACCAAAAGAAAAGTGCCTTCTTTGTAGCAGGCTTAAGAGAAACCTTTATATAATAAATCTCTCTGGAAAAACAGCATAATACACTTCCATTAATGCCCAGGTGGAGAAATAGTCTGTTAAACACCATGAACAACTAAGGTGACAGGAATCTCTGAAAGAAAGAGAAAAATTTCTAGAAAATAAGGTTACAGACATAGAAATATACAACTTAAGTGACAGAGAATTTAGGATGGTACTTCTGAAAAAAACTAAATGAATTCTGAAACGAGTCATATCAACAATTTCAGAAATTGAAAAAACAACTAGATGAGCAGAGCAAGGAGATTGAAACCCTCAAGAAGAACAGAATAAATTTTCTGGAGATAAAAAACACACTGCAAGAGTTGAAAAATGAAATAGCAAGCTTGGGAAATAGAGTTGACGAAATGGAGGAAAGGATCAGTGATATCGAAGACAGAAATCTAGAAATAAATCAGAAAGAAGAAGAGAGAAACTGAAGAATGAAAAATAATGAAAGAGAAATACAAGAACTAGCTGACACCATCAGGAGAGGAAACATAAGAATAACGGGCATTATCAAAGGCGAAGAAAAGGAGCAGGGACTGGAAAGCACTTTCAGACAAATAATGGAGAATTTCCCAAATCTAAAGAATGAGCTGGAGCTTGGAATTTAAGAAGTCAACAGAACATCCAATTATCTCAACTCAAAAAGGCCTGCACCAAGACACATTGTATTAAAGTTATCAAAAATCAACAACAAAAATAGAATTCTCAGGACAGCTAGGGAGAAGAAAATGATAACTTATAAAGAAAAACTCATTAGATTATGCTTGGACTTCACAGTGCAGACCTTACAACCCAGAAAGGAATGGAATCAAATATTTAAACTATGAAGTGAAAGGAACTACCAGCCTAGAATAATGTATCCAGCTAAGCTCTCCTTTAGATATGAAGGAGAAATTAAGACCTTTCCAGACATACAAAAACTGAGGAAATTCTCCACCACTAGGCTGTACTACAGGAAATACTGAGAGGGGTCAGCTCACCGAAAAAAAAATAACAAAAACAACAAATATACATAATTAGGAGTAAAGTGACTATCAGGCAAATAGAAGCAAGATAGTAATGAACATTCAGCATGCATAGGGATAAAATGAGATAATGATAACTGAAAAGGGGAGAATTCAAAGCTTCAAATTCACAAAAAGGAATGGAGATAAGGCACATGCAGAAGAAAATGGATGACTGTATATATATAACTATCCTCTTCATATTCATAATGATAACCACACACCAACGATTCAGAACTGGAGTATATAACATAAAACAAGAAGAACTAGAGGTGAAACCCACAAAAGCCAACCAAAATAAAGAAAACATAAACACAAGGATAAGAAAGCAATGGAAACACCGGGTTACCAGAAAGCAAAAGATAAAATGGCTATAAGAAGACCTCATATTTCAATAATCACCCTAAATGTAAATGTACTAAACTCACCAATAAAAAGGCACATAGTTTCAGAATGAATCAAAAAAGAAACCCAAACATATGCTGCATCCAGGAGACACATCTCAGCTCCAAAGACAAATATAGACTCAAAGTGAAAGGGCAGAAAATGATATTCCAAGCAAATGGCATTTAGAGAAAAGAGGGAGTAATGATACTAATATCAGAAAAAATAGACTTCGAAATAAAAAAAGTAAAAAAAGATACTGAGGGACACTTCATAATGAAAAAGAGAATCATGCACCAAGAAGACATAACACTAACTAATATCTATGCTCCCAATCAGGGAGCCCCGAAATATGTAAAGCAAGTACTAACAGAACTAAAGGGAGAAACAGATCAAAACACTATTATAGTAGGGAACCTAAATATCCCACTGTTGGATATGGATAGATCATCCAAACAGAAAATCAATAAGGAAAGAACATCCTTAAATGACACATTAGACCAACTGGATATAATTGACATTTACAGAGCTTTTTATCCCAAAATAGCAGCTTATACATTCTTCTCTAGTGCACATGGAACATTCTCAAGAATCTACCACATACTGGGACATAGAGATAGCCTCAACAAATATAAGAGTGTTGAAATCACACCAACCATATTCTCTGATCATAATGCTTTGAACCTAGAGATCAACTGCAAACAGAAATCATGAAGAACCACAAAGACACAGAGATTAAACAACATGCAACTGAAGAATAACTGGGTCAGGGAAGAAATTAAAAGAGAGATCAAGAGATATGTAGAAATTAATGATAATGATAGTACAACATATCAAAACTTTTGGGACATGGCAAAAGTGGTCATAAGAGGAAAGTTCATATCATTACAGTCCTATCTCTAAAACAAGAATGAGCCCAAATAAACAACATAATGTCTCATCTTAAAAAACTACAAAAGGAAGAACAAATGAAGCCTAAAATCAGCAAAAGGAAAGAAATAATCAAAATTAGAGCAGAAATGAATAGAATTGAAAAAAAATACAACGAAGAGTAGATTCTTTGAGAAGGTTAATGAAATTGACAAACCCCTGGCTAGACTCACTAAAGAGAAAAGAGAAAGGACACAAATAAACAAAATCAGGAATGAAAAAGGGGAAATTATGACTGACATCACAGAAATACAAAGGATCACACAAGAATATTATGAAAAAGTATATAAGAAAAAATTTAATAACCTAGAAGAAATGGACCAGTACTTAGAACAATACAATCTTCCTAGACTGAATCAAGGTCTAGAAAATCTAAATAGACTGATAAGCAGTATGGAAATTGAAGCAATCATCAAAAACCTATCAAAAAGTAAAAGTCCAGGACCAGATGGCTTCACTAGTGAATTCTACCAAACATTCAAAGAAGATTTAATACCTATTCTCCTCAAACTCTTCCAAAAAATCAAAGAGGAGTCAATACTCCTCAACTCATTTTATGAGGCCAATATTACCCTGATACCAAAACCTGGTAAAGATAGCACAAAAAAAAAAAAGAAAGAAAAGTACAGACCAATATATCTCATGAACACAGATGCTAAAATCATAAAGAAGATACTAGTGAACTGAATACAACAACATATTTAAAAGATTATACACCACGATTAAGTGGGCTTCATCCCAGGGGCACAGGGATGGTTTGACATATACAAATTGATTAATGTGATACACCACATAAACAAATTAAAAAATAAAAATCATATGATCACATCAATAGATGCAGAAAAAGCCTTCAATAAGATACAGAATCCATTTATGATCAAAACACTTAACAAAATCAGTATAGAAGGAAAGTATCTTAACATAATAAGGCCATCTATGACAAACTCACAGCCAACATTATACTTAATGGTGAAAAACTAAAAACCTTCCCTCTAAGATCAGGAACAAGGCTGTTTACTATCGCCACTGTTATTCAATAAACATTGGAGGTCCTAGCAAGTGCAATCAGGCAAGAGAAAAGATATAAAAGGCATTGAAATAGGAAATGAAGAAGTCAAACTGTCACTATTTGAGAATGATATGATTCTCTATATAGAAAACCCTAAAGACTCCACAAGGACACTACTAGAAACAATAGGCAAATACAGTAAAGTCTCTGGATACAAAATCAATGTTCGACGGTTCATAGCATTTCTATACTCCAATAATGAAGTGTCAGAAAAAGAAGTGGAAAAATAATTCCTTTGCAACTGCAACAAAAATAATAAAATACCTAGGAATAAATTGAACAAAACATGTGAAGGACCTATATAATAAAACCTACAAGACCCTATTAAAAGAAATGGAAGAAAATACAAAGAAATGGAAAGATATTCCTTGTTCATGGATTGGAAGAATCAACACAGTTAAAATGACCATATTACCTAAAGCATTATACAGATTTAATGCAATCCCCATCAAAATCCCATCAGCATTTTTTAAAGAAATAAAACAATAAACTTATCAGATTTGTATAGAAGCACAAAAGACCCCAAGTTGCCAAAATCATCCTGAGAAAAAAGAATGAGACTGAAGGCATCACTCTCCTTGGCTTCAAATTATACTATAAAGTAACAGTAATCAAAACAGCATTGTATTGGCAGGAAAACAGACACACAGACCAGTGGAATAGAATTGAGAGTTCAGAAGTAAACTCATATTTATATGGGCAAATAATTTTCAACAAAAAAGCCAAAAACAAATGGTGGAGAAAGGAAAGACTTCAACAAATGGTGCTGGGAAAATTGGAAAGCCACCTACAAAAGAATGAAACTGGAATATTTATCACCACACACCAAAATTAACTCAAAGTGTATTAAAGACCTGAATATAAGACCTGAAACAATAAAATGCATAGAAGAAAACATAGGAGCTAAACTCAAGGACCTTGAACTTTTATGAATTTTGCTTCAAGGAGGATTTTATGAATTTTACCTCAAAGGCAAAGGAAGTAAAAGCAAAAATAAATGAATGGGATGACGTCAAACTAAAAAGCTTCTGCTGAGCAAAAGAAATCACCAACAAGGTAAAGAGACAACCATCCAAATGGGAAAATATATTTGCAAGCAACACCTCCGATAAGGGCCTAATATCCAAAATATACAAAGAACTCATACAACTAAATAATAACAAAAAAACAAACTATCCAATCAAAAAATGGACAGAGGACCTGAACAGACACTTCTCCCTAGAGGACATAGAAATGGCCAACAGATATATGAAAAGATGCTCAACATCGCTAGCTATTAGGGAAATGCAAATCAAATCCATAATGAAATATCATCTCATACCTGTTAGAATAGCTATAATCAACAGAAGTAATAACAAATGTTGGAGAGGATCTGGAGAAAAAGGAATGTTCATACACTGCTGGTGGGACTGCAAATTGGTACAGCCACTATGGAGAACAGTATGGAGTTTCCTCAAAAAACTAAGAATTGATCTATCATATCCAGCAATCCCTCTACTGAGTATTTACCATAAAGGCTTGAAAACCCATATCCGAAAAAGTTTGCACACTGATGTTCATAGCAGCATTATTCACAGTGGCCAGGACATGGAAGCAACCAAAGTGTCCTATGATAGATGATTGGCTAAAAAGCTGTGGTACATAAATACAGTTGAATATTAGTCAGCCATAAGAAGAGATGAAATACTGTCATTTGCGATAACATGGATGGACCTCAAGATAATCATGCTAAGTGAAATAAGCCAGACAGAAAATTTTGAAAATCATGATATCACTTATATGTGGGATGTAAACTTAAAAGCGGCAAATGAACAGGACAAACAAACAGAGATTCAGGGACATGGACAATGGATTAGTGGTTACCAGAGTGTAGGAGGTGGGAGAGGATAGAGAGGTAGATAGAGTAAAGGGTGTCAAATATTGGGGGTTAGGGGTAGGGTGAAATGGGTAAAGGGTATCAAATATATGGTAGTTGAAGGAAACTGGACTTTGGGTAGTAATCACACAGTAGAATATACAGATGTCAAATTATAATGTACACCTAAAAATTATATAACTGTATTAACCAATGTTACCCCAATAAACTTAATAAAAAAATAAATGAACTTTAATATAATCTCTTTTGGTATTACTAAAAAAAAAGGCAACTGGGATTTTGATAGATTTTGTATTGAATCTGTAGGTTGATTTGGGGAGTATTTGTATCTTAAAATATTAAGTTCTATCTACAAACTCAGGGTATCTTTCCATTTAATAGATCCCTTTTAATTTCTTTCAGTGCTGTTTCGTAGTTTTCAGTGTGCAAGTCTTACCCTTTTTTTGTTAAATTTATTACTAAGTATATATAGTTTTTGCTATTGTAGATAGAATTGTTTTCTCATTTTCATCTTCAGATTGTTCATTGCTAATGTATGGATATAAAATTGATTTTGTATATTAATCTTGTATCCTACAACCTTGTTAAATTAGTTGTTCCAGTAGTTTTTTTAGTGGTACCTATGTGCAAGAGTATGTCATTTGCAAACAGATATAATTTTATTTTATCTTTCTAAATCTGGATGCTTTTTATTTTATTTTCTTGCACAATTGGCATGGCCAGAATCTCTAGTATGATATTGAATGGAAGTGGTCAGAATAGACATCTTTGTCTTGTTTCTGATCTTTCAAGATTTTAGTTTTTCACCATTAAATTTAATGTTAGCTGTGAGTTTTTTTTTTTTTTTTTTTTTTTTTTTTTTTTTTTTTTTTTTATAGATGTCCGTTATTAGATTGAATTAGTTCCTTTCTATTTCTGGTTTGTTGAATGTTTTTGCGTAAGAGTTTCAGATTTTGTCTATTGCTTTCTCTGTATCTAATAGATGACCATGTGGCTTTTTACCTTTTATTCTACTAATTTTATGCTCTGCAATGATTGATTTTGGTATGTTAAACCAACCTTTAAATTTTAGGATAAATATCACTTAGTCACATGGTGTATATAATTCTCTTTATATGTTGCTGGATTTTGTTTGCTAGTAGCTTGTTGAGGATTTCTGCATCACTGTTTATAAGGAATATTAGTCTACAATTTTCTTTCTCATCATGTGTTTGTCTAGTTTTGGTTTCAAGGCAATAAATATTGGACTCATAGAATGAGTTGGGAAGTGTTCTCTATTTTTATTTCTTGGAAGAATTTGTGAAGTATTCATATGAATTCTTATTCGAATATTTGGTAGAACTGAGTGGTGGAGTCATCTGGTCCTGGGCTTTTCTTTGTGGGGAGTTTTTGATTAACAAATAACATGATTAACTGATGCCATCATGTTGTATGTTATAGGTTTATTCATATTTTTTATTTCTCTTGAGTCAATTATATGATTATATAATTTTTTAGGGATTTGTTCATTTATTTATATTATCTATTTGTGGGCATACAGTTGTTCATTGCATTCTCTTATAACCCTGTTTCTGTAAGGTTGGTAGTAATGTCCTTTCTTTTATTCCTGATTTTGGTAAACTGAGTTGTCTCTCTTTGTTCTTAGTCTAGCTAATTGTTTCACAATTTTGTGGGTTGTTTCAGAAAGAACAAACTTTTGGTTTTGATTTTTTTCTATTGTTTTTTAGTTCTGCACTTAATTATTTCTGTTCCAATTTTTGTTACTTTTTTTCTTTCTGCTTGCTTGAGGTTTGGTTTGCATTGGAAGATTGGAAGATTAGATTATAGACTTGAAATCTTTCATTTTTCTAATATAGCTGTTACAGTTTAAAATTTCTCTCTCAGCACTACTTTAACTGCATCACATGTAGTTCAGTATGTTATGTTTTTGTTTTCATTCCTTTCAAAATCTTTTTCACCTTCACTCGTGGTTTCTTCTTTGACCCCTTAGTTGTTTAACAGTAAGTTAATTTCCACATATTTGTGAAATTTCCAAATTTTATTCTATAATTTGATTTCTCATTTCATTCCAGTGTGGTCAGAGTATATACTTTATGTGAGTTCAATCCTTTAAAATTTTTGAGACTTGTTTTGTGGGCAAACACATAGTCTAATAGTGAGTGTTTTATATACACTTGGGAAAAACGTATGTTTTTGTCATTGGGTGCATTGTTCTATGGATATTTATTAGGTTTAGTTGATTTACGATATTGTTCAAGTCTTCTATTTCCTTATTTATTTTATGTCTAATTGTTTTATCCATTATTAATGGGATATTAACTTCTCCAACAATTATTGTCATAACAGCAATTTCTCTCAGTTCAGTTACTATTTCACATATTTTGAGGTTGCATTACAATTGTCATATCTTATTGATCGATTCATTCTCTTGTTATTATAAAATGTTCTTCTAGTTAAAATTTTTGTCTTAAAGTCCATTTTGCTTGATATTAGTGTAGTCATTCCAGTTCTCTTTTGGCTATTGTTTGTACAATATATCCTTTTACATCTTTTTACTTTCAATTGATTTGTGTCTTTGAATTTAAAATATGACTTTTATAGAGAGTGCATAGTTAATAGTTGGTTTCTATTTTCTATTTTTATTCATTCTACTCATCTCTATCTTTTGACGGGTGTGTAACTCCCATTTACATTTAAGGTATAATTGATAAGGTAGGATTATGGCTATCATTTGCTATTTATTTTTGTATGTCTTATGCGTTTTTTGTTCATTGTTCCTCCATTACTGCCTTCTTCTGAGTTAAATAGATATTTTTTAGTGTACCATTTCAATTCCCTTGTTTCTTTTCCTATATATTTTTGAGTTATTTCTTAGTGATTGTATTGGAGATAACAATTAACATTTTAAATTAATAATAACCTATGTCATATTAATAAAGCTTAATTACAAGAATGAACAAAATATTTGTTTCTATATAAATCCATTCCCTCCTTCCTTTTGGTGCTGATACTGTCATATAAATTACATCTTTATACGTTCTATACCCATTAATACAAATTTGTAACTATTCCTGCATGCAATTGTCTTTAAGTTAGAGGACAAAGTTACAAACAAAAAATATTGTATTTTAAATATGTCTGTGGAGTTATTTTTAATCTTTATTACTTCATGTGGACTTGAGTTGCTATCTAGGATCCCTTTACTTCAGACTGAATGACTCAGTTTAGTAGGTATGCTAGTGACAAATTCTCTTAGTTTTTGTTTATTTGAGAATGTCTTATTTTCTCCTTAATTTTTGCAGGATAGTTTTACTGGACATAGGTTTCTTGTTCATCAGTCTTTCTTTCTTCACATTGAATAAGTCATCATACTGCCTTCTATTTACATAGTCTTTGATGAGAAATCACTGTTAATCTTATGGAGGACCCCTTGTGGAAGATAAGTTACTTCTCTCGCTTTCAGCAAAAAAGTAGCAAGACTTCTGACAGTTCTAAGAGTGGATATTTTTGAGTTTATCTTACTTGGAGTTTATTGAACTTCTTGGAAATGTAAATTAATGTTTTTCATCAAATTTAGAAAGTTTTCTGTCATTGTTTTTTCAAATATTCCCCTTGGGAAAAAGCCCCCCTCATGGCTACTATGCATGCTCTAGGCTGGACAGCTTCAGAAAGGGAAATTTAAAAACATTCTGGACTGCAACAATGGCTAAATTGTGGAACAAAAGGGGAAAGCACAAGGGATTCCTTATGTGAAATCCCCACCCACTCTAGGAGTGCCTGTAGCAGTGGCCTGGTGAAGATCTGTTCCAGAAGATAGAAAGTGACGTTTGTAACATAAGGAGTTATTTGAAACTCAGGGAAAAATCACCAGCCCTCTCTACAGGAATACAGATAGGGAAACTATGACCTGAAAAGGTAAGAGAAAATACTGCTAGCTCCATGTACCCTCATTTTCTCCCAGGGCTATGCTGCTCAGTGGTTCTCCTCTGAGATCCTTGTGCCAGTATTCACTTCTCAGATCCTCAGTCCCTCCTCTAAGAATTGAGGTGACCTTGGGCATCTTCCTTCCCCTCTCTAGGTGGTGATTTTCTCATCTGTGAATCACAGTGCTGGGCACTTGGTACATACTGAATAAATATTCATTGGAGGGAAAAAAAGGTTGCTCCTTTCTCTCTCTCCTTCTGTGACTCCCATTATGTGTGTTGGTGTGCTTGATGGTATTCCACAGGTATTTGAGGTTCTATTGAAATTTTCTTCATTCCTTTCTCTTTCTGTTCTTTAGGTGAATAATCTCAGTTGATCTATCTTCATATTTGCTTATTCTTTTTTTTATTCCTGCTCAAATGTACTGTTGGGCCCTCCTAGAGAAATTTTCACTTTAGTTACTATACTTTTCAACTTCTGGATTTCCATTTGGTTCTTTTCGATAATTCTATTTTATTAATATTCTTTATTTTATAAGACATTGTTTTCATACTTTCCACTAATTATTTGAATATGGATTCATTTAGTTTTTTGGACATACTTAAAATAGCCAAAGATTTAAAATTTTTGTCCAGTGAATTCATTGTCTGGACTTCCTCAGGGACAGTTTATATTATTGCTTTTTCTGTATACAGACCATATTTTTATGTCTTTATCTGTCTCATAATATTTTTATTGAAAACTGGACATTTAAAATGGTATAATGTAGCAATTCTGGAAATTAGATCTTCTCTTCAAAGTTTTTTGTTGTTTCTATTAGCTTTTATTGTTGTTGGTGTTTGTTTAGTGATTTTTCTGAAGTAGTTCTGTAAAGTCTACATTCTTTGTTGAGTCTGGCCATCAAAATCTCTGTTCTGTTAGTTGGTAGTCAAGAAAAGATAGGACAGAGATTTCCTTAAGTGCTCGGGGCCAATAAGTCTCTCAGTTTTTGAACATGGTTGAATCTAATAGAAAGGGGCCAACAGGAAAGAAAGGATTAATCGTACAAGAGGAAGACAATAATACAAGGTCCTTGACCAAATCAGAAGGATAGAATCTGGAATCAGATGGAGGAATTGGCCTTAGATAGAAGGATGAAAGATGGGTATGTATGTGTTTCTGGGGGGCAGCTGAGGGAATTATTGTCTGGTGGGTTATTTTTTCTCCAAGAGGTCATCTGCTATATGATAGAGGAAAGATTGATGGTGGGGGAAGGGGTGTTGTAGACACTAGAGAAACTTTGAAATCAAAATGGAGAATGGGAGTTTGGTGACAGGGATGGTGATATTTTGGGGCAGATTTCAAGGACCAAGAGAAGTTATTGGTATGAATATGATGGTTCTAGTCAGCCTGCTTCAATTCCTCTGATAACACTTAGCAACTTGTGAGGCATCCATTGAAATGTAGGGATACATAAATTCATCTAATGTTGGGATTTTTTAAGCAGTTGCAACTAAAAGATAGTGTGGTCAGGAAGTTCTTGAAGATTAATCAAAGAGACAAATGCTGTATGATCTCACTTACATGTGGAATCTAAAAAAGCTGAAATCATATAAACAGAGAGTAAAATGGTGGTTACCAGGAACTGGGGGAAGGGTGGGGGAAAATGAGGAGATGTTGGTTAAAGGATACAAACTTACAGTTATAAAATGAATAAGTTCTGATATCTAATGTACAGCAAAGTGACTATATTTAACAATACTATATTATTTACTGAAAGTTGCTAAAAGAGTAGATCTTAAATGTTCTCATCATACACACACACACACAGAACACAAACACACAAAAGGTGATTATGTGAGGTGATAGAGGTGTTAGCTAACCCTATTTTGCTAATTATTTCACAAGGTGTATGTGAATCAAATCATCACATTATTTGCCTCAAACTTACACAATGTTATATGTCAATTATATCTTAATAAAGATGGAAAAAATATTAGGAAGAGAGTTGTTGAGATTATGGACCATAAACTCTTAGATGACAAAGGAAGGAAATGAAGCTTGGAGAGGATGGAAAAAGAAAGAGTAGAGCAGTAAGTGCCTCAGAGGTTTCAATAGGACTGAGGAATATGTGTGTTTGGAGCAATTGAGTGTGTAAGCTGGAATGACAATAGTCTGTGGTCAGAGGGAGGCTTATATTAATGAGTAGCTTCAGAGATGGAACAGTTCTGAGAGATGTCAAGTGTGGGAGAGGATAGCCTTAATGGAATGGAAGAAGAAGTTTCTAAAGTCATAAAATTAGCTTGGCTATGAAGATGATGGACTTACCGAAGACAATGAGAGATTCAGGGTAAAGAGCAAAACCACAAGCTAGTTGCCAAATAATTTATTTAAGTGCAACCCATACAGTGAAACATATTCTGAAACGAGTCTGGAGCCTCAGATTGTACTTTTGCAAATGTCACTCAGTACTGTATTTGCCTTGATCGTCCTGTGTTTATGGCCTTCGATTATAATTAATTTTAGAATTTCTCCTTTACCTGATTATAAGCTCCTTTAGGTTCAAATGTAGTGTCTTAATTATCACTGCATAACTCAGATTATATTATCTCTGTCAGCTGTGCAATATATTTTATATTAAATGAACAAGAGAAAAAGAAAACAAAAAGCAGGCACCATTTTGGAGAATAGAGAGGCACACTTTCATTTTCCTGAGGGCAATTTTAGTAGATCACAGGTCTCTTTCTCCTCCTATCCCCAGCTCCAGTGTAACCAGTTAGATACATTTAAAAAATTAGAACCATATTAACAGACTTTGGTGAAACTGAATAAAAGAAATAAGGCATGCTCGTTATTTACTTTTGACTACCTGCTTCCTGATTGTCTTTCTACCACTTGTCAGAATGGCGACTCAATATTTCTTAGTATCAAGTATAAAGCTGTCAAACAATTTATGGTGATTCAGATTTTGAAAGCCTTATCAGGGATTAACTCCCCACAACCATGCTGAAAGCCAGTAGGTGGCTTAGAGAGAACAAAATAAAAAAAGACAAAATTAAAGTCATCTGGATCTTTTACAATGCATCCATCTTCTAAAGTTGTCCTAGTAATGATTAAGCATTTTATGAATGAAAATTGTTTTCCATGTGGTCTAACTTGTCTGCTCTTTAGCATTTTTACTCACTTAGAAGTGTGATGAATGCCTCATATTTAAGAAAATCATTAAAAAAGGAGAACAATTTGACATACACACACAATAAATGCTCACTTAATGTCACTGTTAGGTTCCGTGACTAATTGAAATGACATGTAATGAAACAAATTTTACCATAGTCTAAATGATATAAAGAGTTAAGTTACTCCAGTATCTCTTCAATGTTATAATGAAATGATGTTGAATGAAACAATGTTATTTGAGGACTTTCTCTCTCTCTCTCTCTCTCTCTCTCTCTCTCTCTCTCTCTCTCTCTTTGTGTGTGTGTGTGTGTGTGTGTGTGTGTGGTTGTACACTAATTTTCTTCCTTCAATCTGGAAACTAGAGGCAACAATGAAGGATGAGGATGAAGTAAATTGAAAGAGGAAGACACAGCACCTTCAATTCTGTAGCTTAAAGATATAACCAGGGCTTGATCTGTATTTTTTTGGACAAATTATGTTTATCTTTGGTATATTCTTATACTCCTTTCTGGGATAAAAGAGTAAGTTGGCTTTGACAACTGTCACCACATCAATCCCTGTGGTTAAACTGGATAGAGAATGTGGTTTTCTTTCTTTAATAGCCATGTGTCTTCCTCCTGAAGCTATCAAGGAATGTCGAAGAGGATGAATTTCAATTCGGTGTTTAGTTAAGTGCATACAAATAGATACACCAGTCAACATTTCTCATGCCTTCCTCTTTTTATTGGTACTTCTATCCTTCCTTCTCCCAGGTGTCCAATATTCCTTATAAACCTTTGGCTTCCCCAAATCCAATGCTTTGATGCCTCATGAAGGCTTCTTCTTCCTCAACATGCTCTATGCTTTTCATTTCATTAATTTCTCCCTTCCAATTCTTTCATTAAAATTTTCTTTCCCTTGTGGCTAATGAATTAATAAATGTTAAGTATCTGCTCTGGCTTATCATAGTGCTTAGATCTAATGCTTACAGAACTTATTCTCTAGTTTGAATCAAAATTTACCTGTATAAACAATCACAGGAAAAGCAAGTAGGGTCAAATTATATTATATAATTATATTATATAATTTAGCCATGAGAATAATTTTCAGAGAAAGAAGATGTCAGTATGTGCTGGTGAAGAGAAAGACTAATGGAATTCAAATATACCAGTATCTGTAGATAAAGCGTTAATATTTTATTTCCTTATTGAATAAATTATGGAACAGCTAGAAATTAATGAAATAAGATTCATGGCATTGTTGGGAGGTTTCTGGTCAAGGCTATGTATGCTACTCAAATTACTTAGCTTCCTACATGGCATACTTTCTTCCTATTAGCTAGAGGCTCACAACCTCAATTTCTTCCTTTTCATGGGGACACTATGCAGAAGCCAAGGTCAAACATACAGGGCTTTGCTCTCAGTATCATCTTTATGAAGTTGACCGAAGATGAAGATGATATCAATGACATCATCCTGATTCCCGTAGGCCTTTGGATGCAGTATGTCTGTAATTTAGGAAGGGGCTATAGGCTAACAATTTTCAAATCCTTACACTTACCTAAATTTTAATAGCTTTTCAGTGAGATGAAGAATCAGCCTTTCTTTCTGCAAGCCATTTTCTAAGAATTAGACCTGATACTTTTGGTCCCTCTGGTAGAGCAGTTAGCCTGGCCCTCTCTCTCTCTTTGTAAACTAAATTTGATTTTTGAGAGATTTAATCTCATTCTCTATCAAAACATTATTTTTCATAACAGCAGGAAGAAATTTTATAAACTATTCTAGTTTCTTACATTTGTGAATTTAATTCCCACTTCGTCAAAATGGGCTTCTGTCAGGGGATGAAACCAGATGCACCAAGTTGTTCAAGTCTTAAATGTCTCTCTAGCTTGTTGAAGCAATTGCATTAAAAATCTTAATAAATATGGTTGCTGACTTTCTTGCTCCCTCTGAGTTCTTGCTGCAGTTATACTATGTACACTTGAGCTTTTGCCACATCTGGTTAGAACTCAATGACTGCCCTCCCCACTCTCCCTGTTTTAAGTTACTATCTCCCCTAAGGTTTCTCTTCCATGCATTGAACTTCCATTAATTTATTTCTTTGATTGGAAAGAGGCAGAGGAGTGTAGCAAGAAGAGTATGAACATTGGTTCCAGAGACACCCAGGATTTGATCCTAGCTCTGGCATTTGCTAGTGAAAATACCTTGGATATTTTAACTTTCATCACACTTTGTTTCATCACACTCACCTTGAAGAGTTGTTAGGATTAAACAAAATAACCTGTGCAACAGCATCTGCCACAACGCTTTGCATATAGAAAATCATTCCGTCCATTTTCCACTTACATTTATCAATTTTGCCATAATCAAGAAAACAGCAATTTCTTATTTAAAGAGGGCTTATTCATAACCTAGTTCTGTATTCCGTCTACACTCTCTATAGGCTGATATTTAATTCCCACTGTGATTTCTTCTTTTTATTCATATAGAACTTGATACTTATAAAGTGCTTTTGTGCTTTCGTGTGCCTGAATGTGTTCTTATAATGTGCAGCATAAATAGCCTGAATTCATCTTATTGGCTCCTCATTCTGTATGGGGTATATCGCTCACATGGTCTGCTTATTCTGAGCATCACAGTCATAACTACAGAGTTATCCTGGTCAAGAAGTTCAGTCATTACACAAGTGGGGCTCTTCAGCTTAGGACTCTGTGAAGACAACAGAAAATATTGAGCTCCAAGAAAACATAGTAGAAGCTTAGTCTGAATTTTTCCACTTCTGTTCTTGGAAATTATACACTGTAAGAAGTTGAATGAAAACAAATTAACAAGTTCCATTTTCAGTGAAACCAGGAGACCCAGAAATCTCTTAAACTATAAATTATGTATACATGCTGCTAAAAGCAACAGAGGCTAATGGAAGCAGGCAAGAAGCTGCACGGTAAATGGTGATAAACAATGGGAAGAAGGGTGAGGAGGGCATCAACTGTGGTGAATTACAGAAAACACAGTAAATGTTCACTTCCAGTATGGGCGAGCCTTGTCCTAAATGGCAACTGCAGTGAGCAAGAATGAGTTCAGGGTGACCAACTTGTCCCAGTTTACCTGGACCTTTCCTAGTTTTAGCACTGAATGTCCCATGCCCTAGGACCTCCCCTGGATCCTGAGCAAACCAGGATGTTGTTCACCCTGGATGAGACAGAACAGGGTGTGGCATTTTGGGGAGATGAGAAGGGCATCAGGGCCACACAGATGACAGACTACAGAAAATACAAGCCAAAGTGCACAAAAAAACTGAGGCGACTACCTTGGAAAGTAAGAAGTGTGTTCTTTGTGGCAGTGGCTGGTGAAGAAACTGGACTATCATGTTGGTAGAACCCATTCTAAACCTTAAAGGCAAAGGGAATATGATTAAACAGAGGCATCATTTAAAAAGGAAATAGTCTGTTGCAACAGACAGGAACAGAAGAAACCCGTGAGCTGTAGTTTGGCAGACTGGAACTGCTCAGTCCTTCCCTCTGCCCCATAGTAACCTTTGCAAATAGTTGGTCCAGGAAAATTAAACTCATTCAAGTATGAGTAAAAAAAAAAAAAAAAAAAAAAGGAGTTGGAAGAGGACCTATACAGAGATACTATTGAATTGTGGGAAAGGATAGGAAAATTCCTATAGATGAATAAAATGCACCAGAAAACTATTGCTAAGAAGCAGATAAAAATTATAACTTAGTGTTCTATGTATTAAAAAATTTAATGGAGTAAAAATAATTATTAATGAAGAAATAGAAAGCAAAAATACAATGACTCAGGACTGGACAACAGGAGATGATGAATAAACTAAAGAAGGAGATGAAATGGGATTTGGCAGAAATCATGAAGGAGATAAAAATGAAATTATTTCAGAAGTAAAGACTAACTTAGAACACAAGACTAGACATCACTGAAAGCATGGTAGGGGACAAAGTGAATAAAATGAACCAGAAATACAGAGATAAAAAGAATTAGATAAAATTACAGGAATGAAACACAGACATGGACATATGGAGTGTCCCAAGAGGAAAACCAAAACAAAAGAACAGTGTAAGTATTTTAAAATAGAATTCAAAGAAACTTTTCTATAAATAAAATAAGGCATGAATCTGCATATTTAAAGGACTTACCATGCACGAGGGGAAATTGATCTAGAAAAGGCAACATGAAGTGATAAGAATAAAGAAAAGATATTTCGAGCCACCAGGTAAAAATATCAAGTCTCTTATGGTAGAACAAAGTTGGCAGGCATTAGAATTTTCTACAGATACAAATTCATCCCAGAAGACAATGGAATTATCCTTGTAAGATAGTTAAGAAATGAAGAATGAGGCAGAGATTTTATATATGGCCAAGATGTCTTCCATGTCTAAGACTGCAGAAAAGTGGTTTTGAATGTGCAAGAATTCAGAAAGTATTATTCATATAAGCTTGCATTTTTTTTCTTTTTAAAATCAATCAATTATTTTTTAAATGGTGGTGACATTGGTTAACTAAATCTGATGTTTCAGCTGTACATTTTAATAGTAAGGCTATTGTAAATTGCGTTGTTGAGTTGTATGACTTCTTTATATATTTTAGATATTAACCTCTTATCAGATGTATCATTGGCAAATATCTTCTCCCAATCAATTGATTGTCTTTTTGTTTTGTTGATGATTTACTTTGCTGTACAAAAACTTTTTAGTTTGAGGTAGTCCCATTTGTTTATTTTTTCTTTTGTTTCCCTTGCCTGAGGAGATATATCTGAAAAGAAATTACTGTTAGCAATATCAGAGAGTTTACTGTCTATATTTTTTTCTAGAAGTTTTGGGTCTTACATTTAATTCTTTCATCCATTTTGAGTATATTCTTGTATACAGTATAAGCAGGTGGTCCAGTTTCTTCCTTCCTTCCTTCCTTCCTTCCTTCCTTCCTTCCCTTCCCTTCCCTTCCCTTCCCTTCCCTTCCCTTCCCTTCCCTTCCCTTCCCTTCCCTTCCCTTCCCTTCCCTTCCCTTCCCTTCCCTTCCCTCCCTCCCTCCCTCCCTCCCTCCCTCCCTCCCTCCCTCCCTCCCTCCCTCCCTTCTTTCTTTCTTTCTTTCTTTTCTTCTTTCTTTCTTTCTTCTTTCTTTCTTTCTTTCTTTCTTTCTTTCTTTCTTCTTTCTTTCTTTCTTTCTTTCTTTCTTTCTTTCTTTCTTTCTTCCTTTGCATGTAGCTGTCCAATTTTCCAACACCATTTATTGAAGAGACTGTCTTTACCCTATTGTATATTCTTGGCTCTTTTGTCATATATTTAGCAAGTGTATAGGTGTGGATTTGAAATGATTCTTACTTTTAATAATCATTTTGTTTTCAGGCTCTGAGAAAGTAATATACAAACTTGAAATTTCTGATGAAACATAATAAAAATTACAATAAAATTTATAAATGCTAAATTGCATGTATTTCTAAAATAATAGGCCAAGATGTAATAGGTGTCTCAATGTCTCTTATTCAGAAAGCCCAGGGAATTTTCAATAAAATAAAGACCATATATTGAAGAGTATATGGAACACTATGTTCAGAAATTATGCCCTGATGGACCAATCACATAAACATTCAATTACAGGGATGAATTTAAAAAGGCAATGTAGCTAGTTATTTTAGGATTGTAAAGTAATCAAGCACCATAGAACTGTAGGACTGTACTGAGGGTGAGGATAAGCAATATCTTCTCTGGGAGATTTAAATAAATTATGGTTTTGAATTTTTTTGCTTACTGGCATGGACAAAACAGCATTTCTATGGCTTTTTTACTGGTTTCCTTCTGACCTAAAGAAAAATTTCCAAAAATATTTAGTCAATCTAATGGCAATTAAACCAATATACACTTGATACTGTTTTCCCTACAAAATTTGAGAAGTGTATATTTTACTTTATTGTTAATTTACTGTGAAAATGTCATTATCCAAATATAGCACACTGTTCACAATATTGTGTAATGGAAAAAACACTTGAGGATTAACCAATGTCAAAAATAATTTATGGTTATGAAATTATTACTTACATAAATAAGAGTAAGGCTAAAGTAATGAACAGTAAACAAAACAGGAAAGAACTGAAGAAAATTTGGATAGCTTGCACGTTGTATAATTTATCTCTTTAAGTGAGGGCAATTTCAGAATGATAATTCAGAATATCTGTAACAATCACTATGCCTTTGTATGAGATGATTCTGAGGGTAAAGATAAAAGGATAGTCATTCAACATGAGAGAGCCCTTTCCCCTTGACATATTATTTTATTATTTAAGACGTTTTCCAGATCTAATATACACAGCTTTCACTACCACATGTTTTGAGGAATAAGCCCGTGATATAAGTGAAAGAACACAAACCTTTTGATGGAAGAACTGGACTCTAATCTTCACTGCAGTGCATACTAACTGTGGGACCAGAATATAACAATACCTTCTTTCTAGGATTGTTATTAAGTATTAGCAATAATGTGAGTAAAGTACTTAGCAGAGTGCTGGGCATATAGCAAGTGAATGACGAATAGTAGATATTATTACTATTTCATGGTAAAAATTTTATTAGGGTTAAAAATCTCAGAGTAACAAAACACCCACAAATCTCAAACAGCCATCTGTTTTGAGCAACATTCATGCTATGAAACTAGCTCACTGAAATGATTTGGATTCCCTCTTAAAACTCACCATAATGAGATTTGGCCTGCACCAGAGAAAAGCCATTAATGACCTAATTGTCAAATCAAATGGCCTGTTTTCAGTCATGTTTTTATTTACTTCCTCTGTGGCATGTGATGATATTGACTATTCTTATTTTCATTCATTCATTTGGATCCCTCAACAACACGCTCTTGGTTCTTCCTTTGTTTCAGACCCCTTCCTTGAGATTAGGATTTTGAAAGGGCCTTTCCGAATGCATTTTCTGTGAACACTTCTCTCGGGTTTGTCTAGCAAAGTCAACACAGTGCAGCAAACCTTAGTTTAATACCTAGTATGCAGTTGCCCCTCTTCTGGTATTGAGGTCACAAGAACAAATGAGATTGAAGTGGTGGAAATTTCTAGTGCTTACTGTATTGAGTTCTTCTCTCCTTCCTGAACACAGGGTGTTGTATTGCTTGGCCCTTTGCAAGAGCAGGGGCTATGCAACTAGTTATAACCATGAGCTGTGAATGCAAATGATGTGAATACAAAGCATGAATTAAAGCATTTAAGACCAGGACACTACCTCCTCTCCCTCTCTTCCCATGCTGCCATGACCCAGGAATGTTGTTTTGACCTGACTGTGTCACACAATAGAGGGAATCTGAGCTCACGATTGCCAGGTGGAGGAAATACCTACTGACTTGTATCGGATTTTGTATGATTGAGAAAAAATCTTATACTAAACTGCTGAAATCTCAGCAGCTTATTGTATCCTAACCTATTGCATCCAAACCTATCCTAAACCACTACAGTATGATATACTTAGAGGAAATGGGAATATGTATATAAACAGATAGTACAGGAAAATGTTCAAAGTGCTACAATGGAGTAATCACAGGATGTTTTGGAGTATTGAGGAGGCACAATGAACTGGTTCCACGTCATCTCATCTCTTCTTTCCATTTCTGAACTTTAAGGAGATGCTAGGGGAAAGAGGGCCACTCCAAGCAACAGTTTTCCTAGATTACTATAAGCAAGACACCAAAAACCAAGTATTCCCTTTTTCTCAGTTCCAGTTCTTGACACCTGGGCTTTTCTTTCAAGCCATGATGCCTAAAAGACCAGCTGAGAAACTGAGAATATGCAGCTTCATCATCATTTACAGAGCACAACTCAGACCAAAGTCAGCCAGAGAAGCTAGCTATGTCTGAAAGATCTCTTGGATATATAATCTTAAATTAACTTTTTTATGTATGTCTTATCCTTTTAATTTCTGTATTCTTTATCTATGTTCCAAACATCTCAAAAATTTCTCTTCATATATTCCTGTAAAGTAGAGCTAATTGGAAACTGTGCTGCTTCCAGTTACTCTGTATTTATTTACATTTGATTTTTTTTTTGTCATTATAGCCATACCTCATTTTATTGCACTTTGCAGATATTGAAATTTTTTAAGCATTTCAATTTATTTTATTATTAGTTTCAATGTATATAGTACATTGGTTAGACATTGAATTTTTTAAAAATTAAAGGTTTGTGGCAGCCCTGCGTTGAACAAGTGTACTGGTGCCATTTTTCCGATAGTATTAGCTCACTTTGTGTCTCTGTGTCACATTTTGGTAATTCTCACAATGTTTTTAACCTTTTAAAATGATTATTATTATATATTTTATGGTGATCTGTGATCAGTGATCTTTAATGTTGCTGTTGTAATTGTTTCTGGGCACTAAGAACTGCCCATATGAGATGGTGAATGTGATCAATGAATGTATGTGTGTTCTGATTGCTCCACCAGCTGGCCTTCTCTCTACCTCTTTTCCTCTGCTTGGGCCTTCTAATTCCCAGAGACAGAATGATATTGAAATAAGGTCATTTAATAACACTACAAGTGAAAGGAAGAGTTACACATCTCTCACTATAAATTAAAAGCTAAAAATAATTTAGCTTGGTGAGGAAGGCATGTCAAAAGGTGAGATAGTGTGAAAGCTAGGTCTCTTGCACCAAACAATTAGTTAAGTTGAAAGTGTAAAGGAAAAGTTCTTGAAGGAAATTAATAGTGCTAGTCCAGTGAATACAGGAATGATAAGAAAGTGAAACAGCTTTATTGATAATATGGATTAAGTTTTAGTGGTCTGGACAGAAGATCAAACCAGCCACACATTCTCTCAAGCCGAAGTGCAATCCAAAGCAAAGCCTTAACTCTTTTTAATTCTGTAAGGGCCAAAATAGGTGAAGAAGGCGCAGAAGAAGTTTGAAGCTAGACGAGGTTGGTTCATGAGGTTTAAGGAAAGAAGTCATCTCTATAACAAGGTAAGGCAGTAGGTTGTAGAAACTGCAGCAAGTTATACAGCAGATCTAGCTAAGGTAATTAATGAAGGTAGCTACACTAACCAACAGATTTTCGGTGTAGATCAAAGAGCCTTATGTCAAAAGAAGATGTCATCTGGAACTTTCATAGCTAGAGAGAAGTCAATACCTGGCTTCAAAGCTTCAAAGGACAGGATGACTCTCCTGTGAGTGGCTAATGCAGCTGGGTACTTTAAGTTGGAGCAAATGTTTATTTACCATTCCAAAAACCCTAGGGCCCTTAAGAATTATGCTAAATCTATTCTGTCTGTGTTCTATAAATTGAACAGTGAAGCCTGGATAACAGCACATCTGTTTATAACATAATTTACTGAATGTTTTAAGCCCACTGTTGAGACCTACTGTTCAGAGAAAAAGATTCCTTTCAAAATGTTACTGCTCATGACAATTCGTCTGGTCACCCAAGAGCTCTGATGGAGATGTACAAAAAGATTAATGTTTTCTTGTATGCTAACACAACATCTATTTTCCAGTCCATGGATCAAGAAGTAATTTTGACTTTCAAGTTATATTATTTAAGAAATATATTTTGTAAGGCTATTGCTGCCATAGATAGTGATTTCTCTGATAAAACTGATAAATCTTCTAGAAAGTATTCACCATTCTAAATGTCATTAAGAACATTTGTGACTCATGGGAAAATGTCAAAATATCAATATTAATGAGAGTTTGGAAGAAGTTGATTCCAACCCTTATGGATGACTTCAAGGGGTTTAATACTTCAGTGAAAGAGGTAACTGCAGATATGGTGGAAATAGCAAGAGAACTAGAATTGGAAATGGAGCCTGAAGATGTTGCTGAATTGCTGAAATCTCACGATAAGACTTTAATGAATGACTAGTTGCTTTTTACGGATGAGTAAAAAAAGTGGTGTCTTGAAATGGAATCCATTCCCGGTGAAGATGCTGTGACGATTGATGAAATGATAACAAAGGATTTAGAATATCACATACTCTTAGTTGATAAAGCAGCAGCAGGGTTTGAAAGGATTGACTCCAATTTTGAAAGAAGTTCTACTGTAAGCAAAATGCTGTCAATCAGCCTTGCATGCTACAGAGAAATGGTTTGTAAAGAGAAGTGTCGATTGATGTGGCAAACTTTCTTGTCTTATTTTAAGCCATCCCAGCCTTTAGTAACCATCACCATGATCAGTCTGAAGTCATCAACATCAAAGTAAGACTCTGCACAAATAAAAAGTCACAACTCACTAAAGGCTCAGATGATGGTTAGCAGTTTTTAGCAATAAAATATTTTAAGGTATGTACAGTTTTTTAGACATAATGCGTTATAGATTACAGTATTGTGTAAACATAACTTTCATTTGTACTAAGAAACCAAAAAGTTTGTGTGACTTGGTTTATTGTGATATTTGCTTCACAAATATCACAACTGAACCTGCAATATCTCTGAGGTATGCTTGTCCAATGCCATTACTATAAGGTTTGCATCTATCGACAGGGAAAATGTTAGTTTAGCCCTAACATTATTTGTTACCTATACAAATAGAGGTATTTTGTTAATGTCAGTTTTTTTTTTTAAAGTTAAACATGTGAGCCATTCTACAATTATGACTTTTTTGGTTTTCATTCTCTTTCTCTTTCCTGAAGGTATGTCTGACCTATAATTTCTCTTGAATTTATTAATTTAACTCTTTGATACCTTTCCTCTTCCTACATCCTGGATATCTCCGGTATTTCTCCTTTGGGCAACACTTTCCACTAAGCAGCTGGTTATATGGGTAAGGGGACACTAAAGATGAATATGGAAGATCTAGTGTTATTTACCTAGGCAGACAAGTAAAAATATTCCATACAGACATTGAGCATGAAATTCCATGGGGGGGGGCTATTAAAGAGACTGTAAATCATTTGATTCTAAGGAAGCATATATGAAGACAGAGGGATCTTAATGTCTTGGTCTTAGGTGTCATGACTAGTCTTATTAGGTGTTGGTTGAGTTACGACTTCGACTTGGACCCCAAGAGTTTTTAAGAGTTGGTGTATGATGTTCATATCCAAAGCAAACAAACATTCCATGAACTGGACCATTAATCTAAGTCAAAGTCTGTTAGAAGAAAGATTAACCAGAAAGATTAACTATAAATACCAAACTCAAAAGACCATAGTGGGATTCAGGTCAAAGTCACAGAACCAGAAACAGCCATGAGAAGATGACATTGGAGCAAAGCCAGGTAGAGATCAACTAAGGGTTCTGGCTGGGGACCAGAGTGAGTGCTCTAAAAGTTAGGGTGTATTTATGGTTTCTCTTCATGAGCTGGTGGGTTCCAAAAGGATCAATTTATGTTACAGGCCTAGGGCAGGCCTGGCATACAGGAGGTAAGGATGCAAAGAGTTATAGATCACATCACAGAGAATTCCTAGCTAGGGGATTTATAACTTATTTATAGGCCATATGGAGTAAAGAAAGGATTTTAAATAGGAATGATAAATGGTGAGACCCACACAAATGAGAGCCTTCAAGCAACAGTGTGGAGGTGGGACTGGTGGAGAATGAGACAGGAGATAAAAGGATTCCTGGTAAAGGGGCTGTTGTTCAAGTGAGAGAAGAGGGGGCTGACTGGGGCAGGCAGTAGGATAGTAAGCATTGGACCTTCATTTGAGGGTGGGCAAAGTTAGAATGTAGAATCAATAGCATTTTCATCTTATTGTATGTATGATATGAGGGAAAGCAAGTAGTCAAAGCGATTTATGGGTGGATGCTGGTGTCAGTGGAAGAGATAGAGAGGTCCACAGGAGAAGAAGATTTCATGACAAAGATGTTTAGTTTTGGAATGATACTTTTGTGGTTCTCATAGAATATCTAGGTGCAGAGATTAACAATCTATTGAAATTACAAACCGAAAACTACAGGAAGGAAGAATATTTAGTTTGGAAATTCTAACAGTGAAGGCAAGCTCTAACCCTGAGAGAGGATAGTGAAAAGTGGGCTGAAGATAAATCCTCTGATTTTGGATTAAAGACATGAAAGAAAATATCTGGAGGACAGAGAATGGGTGGTGTTAAGACCATAGTAGATGGATTGGTCTTGAAAAGGAAAGGAAGCACCTGCACCCACTGAGTTTGGACAGGTCCAGATGGGAACAGAAACAGCTCAAAATAGGTATTGGGTCCAAAGGTTGAGGGATTCACCTTCACTTTTCCTTGGTGAAGCAAGAGATATCATTTTCTTCAATGCATTAGAGCAGGATTAGCAAACTATTTTTTCTGAAATGCCAGATATCCAATAGCTTAGACTTTGTGGGCAAGATGGTCTTTGATATAATTACTCACTTCTGCTGTTCTACCGGGAAAGGAGCCATAAACATTACCTAAAATTAATTCTGGTGTTCCAACAAAACTTTGTTTATAAAAGGGATAGTGAGCTGAATTTGGTCTATAGCCATTTTAGAGGGTTGAGTCTTGGGCTCCCATGTGAATGATGGAGGTTTGGAATAATCTTTGTGGGAAATGGGAGAGGGTGAGTATTGATTGTTGACAAAGAAGAGCATACAAGTGGATCCGAGGGTCCTGCTGACATAAGAAAAAACGTGTTGATGGTGGCCCTATTTGCATTCTGAGTTACTTCCTCTAGCAATTCAGAGTTACTTCCTCCTCTGCATCCAAGCACATTGCTTCCACTTCTGGCTAATTATAGGTGTCTCTCCCCCTAGACTGTGGACATTTTGAGGGCAAGGTCCTTACTTAAACTTTTTAATAGCCCGATTTTCTGCAGTTTCGTTTACAACCACATCCTTTAGCTGTAGGCATTTGCCCATCGCCTCACTGTGACACAGTGAGAGCCCTCTCCTGGATCTGAGCCCTTATTGCCAAGCTTGTCTCACTTCATGTTGAATCCACCCTGGCTTGTCTCGCCCTTAAGGACCGGTGACTAATGCAGTGACTGCAGTAGGTCAGAGAAGCTGAAGTCATGCAGCAATTACAGTTCCACACACACGCATCCACTGTTGTATCTGTTTTTTTCACCCCCATCTTCCTGTCTTTAGAACAAAAAAATTCTCTGACTTCACATGGCCAACACAGCTGTCCAACTGGCTGCGAACACAGAAGTGAATGAAGTCAGCGAAGGGGTGAGTCACCGTACAACAGTGTCATTTACTCTCACCTCTATGCCCACGCCTCCACCCCCCCCCCCCCGCCCCGATGGGATTTACTGCTTGGGAAAGAGCCCTCTGCCACATCTCTATGGGCATTATGTGTGCAAGGAAAAGCCTTTTGGGGGCAGAAGTAACTCACTGTCAAATGAGTTGTTCACTCCTGCTCCACCTAATATCATTTGGATCTAATGAGGAGACGTAGGATTTAAGGGGATAGACAGCTGGGTGGCTTAGTGGTGTTTAAATCTTTTAGAAAAAGTATACACAACATACAAGTCAAAATCCAAATCCATACAATTTAGTTCTAGCTTAATATTTCGTGAGTCACACCACCAAGTGAACCTACAACCAGGAAATCTCATAGAAACCAATGCTAATCTTATTCTTGGCTGCTATTGTTCATATTAATTCATGAGACATCATGAAAATGAGCATCCTTACAGTGCATATGGGACTGCTTGATAATCTAAATTGAGAGAGTACTTTTCATCATGATCAGTATTTTACCTTGATCAATGTTGGCATGGATTTAAATTCTACGATCAATAACAATATCAATGATATTATTAATAAACAATTTATTTTCTCACTGTGATCTCTGCCTTTTTGTTACGAATTTCTCCCATTTTAAGGATGGTGTTGTTCAGAAGCTTAGACTGGTTAAAATTTGTGTTAGTTCTCACATCAAATGTGTTTTCTACTTTTGGTGCCCTCGACCAGCCTTCTGTAATCATCACTCTTACGTCTCCCTCTTTCAAAGTTCAATTTCCTCCTGTTTGTAACAGGCCTTCCAGGGCACTGCACTAGGATTCTCAGAATGAGAGGAGAGAGGTAGACAAGACAGAAACTGGAGGAGCAGCTGCTGGTCCACCCTGCTGCCAAGGCTTGGCACCAGGTTCCTGGGGAAGCAGTAGGCACCTGGTTCACACAGGAACAGCACAGCTGGTACAGCTTTTGACTGGCAGAGCGTGGCTTCCTTCGTCACCAAAGTGACTGGCCCTGTGATCTCGCTACAGCCTGCTGAAACCGAGAGGGACACAGTGAAAGCGGTACACCTCATCAGAGCAGGTGCAAGTCACATTTCACTAATGAACAATGGGCACTTTGCACACAGGGAGGCTTTGATCTGAGAGCTAAAAAGCCCTTCTGTTGGACAGGATGTTGGCTGAGGCAGGCAGCAGTGAGAAGCATCGGGAAGGATCCTTTATCCCAGAAAGTCAGTGCAAGAGCAACTGTCAAATAATAATAGCAGAGTTAAAAGTTTTCATTTTTAGAGACCTTGGGAAAAAGCAATGTGTTTTTGGAAGTTTTAGTTGCTTATATTTGGACCATTCCCAAAATGAGTAAAACATTTCTTCTATATTAAATTTAAATCTGTTTTCTATCCATCAGTTTCAGTTCTGCCTATGGGTTAAAATAGAGCAATTCTACTTGAAGAAGAGGGTGTCCATGTGAGAGCCTTCCATAGATTTGGGGACCACGCACATGTCTTCCAGAAATGTTAACAGGGTATTCTTTAATAAATTAAAAAAATAAAATAAATACGTGAATTTATATAAATAAATAAAAGTTTGCAGACTTGTAGGTTTTTATGATGGCAAAGACCTTAGAGATCATCTTTTCTAAGCTCTCATTTCACAGATAGGGAAATGGAGGCTGACAGAGGCGGAGTCACACATTAGTTCAGAGCTGAAATGCGAACCCAAGCTGGTCCAGGGTTGGTGCCGCTGTCATGTTGCTCTGATGATGTCTGCGAGCAAGTGGGGTGACTGTTCCAGGCAAGGTGCAAATCATCCTCCCTGCACCCCCACTTTAAGTACAAGAGGCTTCCATCATCTCATCTTCCTTTCTCCACAATCTGCTCTCAGAGGATGACCTAATCTGAGGCTGGGTGTGAATTTAAGCCCATGTATTTGAGTTATTTCCTTTCAGTTTTCATTGAGTAGTGTTGAGTGTTAGGCAAGGGATTTGAGGCTTCATAAAGCAGATGAGGGAGGGGCATTTAGGGAGAGTGTAAAGAGGGAATGTCCATATAAGAAGGTCTCTTTGGGGACAAGAACTAGGGGATGTCCACATCTGTAAGAAGGTGTTTGGTACAGCCAGTGCCACACAAACAGGGACATAGTCTCTCCATGTGAACACTTATGGGAATGGTTCCCAAGTTAGTAGATAAACCTCTACTAGGAGGAAACCAGCACAAATGAATTATTGCTCCAAAGCTGGATGCAGTTGGGTTTACAGCGGTAAAAATATAACCATATGGTCACCGCCCCCACAGACTTGTATAACAGTGCAACATGGCTATAGAGCAGATATTGCACCTGAGCTCAGTGAGTATCATTCCCAAGGCAGAGGAAACTACCTACCTGGGCGGGTGCATTTGAGAGAGGGTTATGCAGAATTGAAGCATGAAGAGAGAGGGGTGGGAGCATGGAATAGCAAGGAATATATGAAAATCTGTGGGGGAAAATGTAGAGAGACATGGATTCAAAGACTAACATGGAAAGACTTTGAGCCATTATGTCAGCAAGGGTACTGTGTGCCTGGAAAGGTGTCTGCATGGCCATACTTAGGTCAGAACAGTTGGTGAGTATAACGTTTCAGAGAGACAAACATGGCTGTTTTCAAATCCTTGCTGCAGCTCTTGGATCGGAAGGCTGTTTAGGAGGATACTCGTCAATAGAATAACTGATTCTAGTGGTTACCCTGTTAGAGGGGACCCTGCCCTTCCACTGAATATGCTTACTCTCCTCATCAGCACTGGCTCAGGACCCTAACAAAGTAAAACCCAGGGCAATCAGACTTCTGTGGATTCAGAGGAACAAGGCTAAGAAAGGCAGGGACTGACACTATAGATGATGATAACACTTTACCCATTTTTTTTCTCCTTTCACCTTATCAAGACATATCCCTCCCATGTACCGTACTCCTGTGGACCTAGCTATTTTAAAGAAACTATGGAACATTCTTGCAAACTAAATTATATGTCATTATGAGAAAGAAATCATTTGGCATAGAAGTGGGAATGGGCAAGACAAGTGCATCTAACCAAAGGGGAAAGTTGGGAATCAGGTATTGTGTGTGTTGGGGGTGGGGGAGACAGACAGACAGACACAAAGAGAGAGAGAGAGAGAGAGAGAGAGAGAGAGAGAGAGAGAGAGAGAGAGAGAGAGAATATTAACCAACATGAAAAAACTGTCCCTCCATAAGAATTGGAGACATAAGGCTGAGGATATATTATGGATCCCTCTATATATGTCCCTTCACATTCATGCAATTCTCTTTACCACTGTCAGAAAATTATTGCCATTCAATGGCTTGACATCTGTATAGTATTCAGCATTGCTAAGAGCCCAAATCTACCAGGAAGGTTTGGATAAAGAGCAGAGTTCAATCAAAATAAAAGTAAGCAGTAAAACTGCCTGTCACTGACGACTCGATTACACATTTTCAAAGTGTTAAAAATAGCAAAGGAAAAGATATAACCTCAGCATCCTTATTTTTCCTAATCAATTACATTTAAATCAGTGAATTATATTCTACTTTTTTAGGGGTTAGAATTTGTCTTTTTAAATTCAGGTGACATTTACTTCCATTAAAAAATTTTTGAGGCTTTATCTTTTCCTTTGCTATTTTTAACACTTTGAAAATATGTAATCGAGTTATCAGGGACAGGCAGTTTTGCTGCTGACTTTTATTTTTGATTTGAACTCTGCTCTTTATACAAATCTTCCTGGCAGATTTGGGCCCTTTAAATTCAAAATGTCCTTGCCTTTCTACCTATTGGTGGACTACAGGCTTTGCTAAGTTGATGCATGCCAATTCTTTTTCTTATGATTTTCTCAGAGAGGTAGGGAAGGATGTGAATTGGTGTTTAGATCCATCTGTAGATTTCATTGTGCTTCCATTTCAAATTTCGTCAACCATTTAACATTTACTTTGTCCATATTTTTTGTTCTCTTACATAATTCTTTTTTATTTATTTTTGCTTTGCTATGGTTGGAAAGTTTACACTGGGAGTTCAACTGTTATCCTTGTTTTGCAATTAGTACTTTTTTTTTTGTTTTGCAATTTGTATTTGTACTTTTGTTGCTTTCTTTCCAAAATTGCATAAATGCCTCTTCCTTCCCTCAGGATATAGGTTTGTGAACCATTTAGATTTGCTTATTTACTCATTTTTTTCTTCATTTTCATAAGAGAATCAGTGGATTTGAATGGGTACGTAGGCGGTAGTTCCCTAAGGCCTTTCTCATCCATTTTTGACTTGCTGCTCAGTTTCTCACTTGTTTGACCTTCAGGATGGTTCTGGTTGGCTCATATCTTCCTGCCAGAAAGGTTGGGACAAACTAGAGAAGAACTTTGAAATTTGTCACCTGGTGACAACAAAATTTCAGGAAAACCATGTTATTATTATTATTATTATTATTATTATTATTAATGTTTTCATGGTTAACTGGGCAACAAGTAGAGGGAGGCAGAACAGAGCGAAGTCCCTTTTGCCCATCCATGGAGCTGTAGCATTATTTTGTACACGAAATTGTTCTTTGCTTTGTGGGCCTTGGGAAGCATGCTCATAAACCCTGAAGCATTTATTATGTCTCTCCTCTGTTAATCAAAATGTGGTCTGTATTCAAGTCTCCAATCAGCTTGAAGTCTTTTCAGAACTTTTCTCCGATCTCCCTAGCATCTAGCACAGCACAGAGACTGGAACATAACTGGCTGTCAATATACATTTGCCAGACCAAGAGGTAAATCTGTCTTTTCCCTAACACTACGTATGATAGCCATTCAATAACTTATCTTAACAGTCAGTAATAACATACTTAAAAATCACTGGCTCCGCACATTTTTGGTTCATGTGAAAACTATCAAATTTTTTTTCAATTATATCTAATGCTTGATTTTATCTTTTGTAATCAAATATAAAAAAACCTGGGATTGTTCGGTTTTCATGAGCAGAACTTAGAACAGGGCTATAAGGATAGATAACACATTGAGTACGTATTTACTAATAAACCTGGCTAGGATGAATATTAGCTGTGAGATTGTGAAGGAAACAGATCGGGAATCATTCGTTTATTTTATCTGTGCAGAGAATCAGCTTACCTTGACACTTTCTCTTACGTGGTCCTCTACATTGACAGCAAACGAAGCCGCTCACTGCTGGATCTCCATTTAACTTCATTCTGTGTAGACACAGTAAAGGTAAGGGTTTCTTTCCTATCTTAACGGCAGATAATTCATGTTAACCCAGTATCATCCTTGGTAATATAAGATTATTTGAATAAAAAATTATAATAAGATGAAAATGTTAACAAATGCTTCCAAGAATTATTTGCTTAGAGCTAGAGGCTAGGGTAAAATTCCATGCTTTTGAGCAATTCTGTTTGTATAAAATGGTGGCGTAGTTGTCCTTATTTTTTAGTATAGATGTCTCTTCTCACTTTCTCTCTAACCCTTCCCCAATCAAGTATTACTTTGAGCAAAACGTGACACATGTAGTCTTGGGTCACTTGAAAATTAAATAGCAAATTATGTCAATAGGAATATCTGCAGAACTTTGGGTTATAAGAATAAGAGGGAAATAATGAACAAGTTCATTGACTACCTGGCATATAGTAGGTGCTTAATAGCTGTGAGATTTATAAATCTGGACACACAAATACAAAACCAAAGCAACAGTGTGGACCAAATACGAGTGTCTCTGTGGCACTAAGAAATTACATATAAGAAATGAAGGTGATGAAATGCGATGTGTAGGGAGTAATCTCAAATTGATTCAGTCTGTCCTTCTGAAATGCAGAGAGAAACTTTCAGAACACAGCAGAGATAACTGGATTTGATATATGTTAGTGGTCATGATTGGAGCTGTTCAGCATCAAAATCTTGTTCATGTTTTTTTTTTTTTTCTTAAATGTTTTTACCCTTGAGGTTTAGGAAAATAATATTTTTCACATACACAAAAAAAGCATTGGAATTAAATAACTAACCAAGGATCCCCTTAACTTTCCAATGGTCTCAGTGTGCTCATATACTGCATCTAGGCTTTTCCCCCTCGAGATTAAGTAATTTAAAAATCAAGTGAAAAATGAACTTATATTTTTTTTTCTGGAAAAGAGTAAATCCCTCCTTGTAATCTTGGGTTCTTTGATTAGTGGAAGATGCTCTCATTATCCTTCCAACCACTGGGTGAGTTCACTAGAAATTAATCTATGACATTAATAAATAACAAGCATCTTTCTTATAATTGCAGAGGACTTGGGTCTTGACCTTGACCTTTATTGGTGCCCCAAGGACCAATAAAGTTGCACTAGTTTAGAGAGAGTTCTGGAGTCAAAGGTTCTCGCATTTAAAATGCCCATATTCAGTTCTTTAGAGTTCAGCTTGGTATCATTACTGAGTCTTCCTGCTACATCTCAAGAGACACAGACAGGCTCTTAAGGAGCATTTGTCTTAATTGCCTTGTTTGTATTAACATCCCCAGAACTTTAATTTAACTTATTTGGAACGGTTCCTTTTTCTTTGTTCTTTCTCTAATGCTCCCACCCCCACCCCCGAACCCACTGATTTGAACTTCTGGACCTGGCTTTTCACTTCGACTTTGCTCTTAGCAGTTTTCAGCTGTGGCTGCAAAACACCATAAAAATGAGTTGCAAAACAGCCTTATTCTAAAATTACTTTTCCATTCTCACATCCCATTACTTTCTTTCAAGTGTGACTATTTTTTCTGTCTATGCCCTGAGCACTCCCCTCCCCATGCCTTTGCTCGCATGGTTATTTCTACTGAGAAGGTCTCCCAGCTCTGCCAGTTTAAATTTCTAACCATTCTTCCACGATCAGCTAGTAGTTCACCCTCTCCATGAAATCCTTCTGGATTCTTGTAGCTGCAGACACGCTCTCCCTTCTCTGCACTCCCATAGCTACCCCAGGACTCATCGTAGCCATCGCTACATTCTGAAGTTCGTTCCCCTTCTTGTGCCTCAATGTTCATCTCCCAGTATTCCTAGGCTGTTCCCATTTTAAGAGGTGGGACTTTGCTTCCTTGATGGTTTCCAACCAAGAGCACTCTGAGAGAAGTTGCTCAAAAGTGTTTATTGACTAATCAAAAACACAAATATGCCTTGGAATAAAATAATCTGCTTACTGGACTAAATTGTTTTCCCCTGTTTTTCAACTGGATTTTGAAATTACATAGATACAGCGAGCTGGATAATGCAAAATAATTTCCCCCTCTTCCCAGGACACGGTCTATCAACCATCAAAATCATAAGTATAAAGAAGCACGAAATGTGTTTGTAGGTGACTGCCTGTGCTTTGGGGAAAACATAAGTTGAAGTTTTGACAAATTGATTAAAAAAAATAACAATAACCCTGTAGTGTATGTGGCCTATTAGTTTATGCAAAATCTGTTGTGTCCTGGGAAAGGTTGTCTTGGTGTTCTCTGAAACCTGAGACACATGTCACCCCTGTAAGTTTGGCAGCAATTCAGATTTCCTAGAGTTAAATCTGTGCCGTTTAGGTCTTGACTCACCACCACTGTTCACTCCTGTTAAATTTTCTGGCACCAGCACATGTATTGTGACTTTTTTTTTTTGTCTCTAAAGAATATAGTCACATTAGAGAAAAACTTTGTCCAATTTCTTTCCCCTCAGTGCCCATTAATTTCAAAGTTATTTTATAGCTGAAGGAAACAGTTCTACACCCTCAGAGTTAAATTTAATTGCTGTTTCACAAACTCTCAATGAAATTCTGCTTTCCTTTTTGGGAAATAAGGGGTCTCTATGGCACAAACTCTTCCAATTGATTGATAAACTTCAAAAGTGAATTTAAATATAAACAAATTCTATTCAGAAAATGCCCTCACCGCACATAATAAAGTTATAAATAATGAGAAAATCCAGAGAATAAAGCACAGACCCTGCCCTCAAGGCACTCAAGACGTCAACAAATTAAAAAAAAATTAAAACACAGTACAGTGTTTAAAAGGATATAATATAGACTACTACCTAAGTAGTCTCACAAGACTATTGTCACAATTAGTGAGATAATGTGTTTAAAAAATTTGGAAATAGCTTGATGAAAGTGAATATTTCTGTCGAACAGAGATATCAGTGGTAGTTCCCTTATCGGTTTGTTGTGTGAAATAAATGTTAATAGAGATAAGACATTTGGAATACTGGCTGGCACATGTTAAGCAGTTAATATGTGCAATTCTTTTCAATGATCATTTCTTATCTCTATGAGTTATTTTGAAACTCTTTATGAACAGTTGCTACGTTGGCACCACTTCCCTAATAGGGACAAGGACCTAGTGATAATCATTTCAAATTCATAAGCTATGTTGTAATGAAGAATTATGCTACCTAGAGCAACAGAACTATCTCAATTAAGAAAAAGAAAATGCTTAAGGCTTCAATATATGTTCACAACAACTTAATTAAAAGAAGAAAACTTTAGCATCAGTTATGTATTCTGCACACAAGTGTCTGATGGGCTTTTAAAGGCTCCTGTAAGTTAAGCAGATCTTGGATGAAGCTCAGTACCCAAGCTGACCAACATGAATAACAGGAGCCAAGTCTTCTGGATGACCACAGTCAGACCTAGGGCGTGAAAAAGTAAACTGAACATGTTATTTACTGCTATGTCAAAAAAATAAAACAAATTGATTGCTGAATCATTTGTTATTATTGTTATGTTGGTGATAGATAATGTAGGAGCAGCCACTCACTTTTCATTTATTTTTAATCATAGAGCATGATCATGGTGTTATGGTGGAGAGAGTCTGTTTGCATGACTCTGAACAAGCTATTACAAACACTGAGCAAAATTTCCACTCTCTAAAAAGGGAGTATACCTCTAACCGTTCCTTCCTGAACTAAAATGCAATGGCTCTAGAGGATAGAATTATATTATGGATACTATAGGAAAATGGTTTGCCACCTATTTTAACGTTTCTTTTAAAAGGAATAGTTTAAAGTGTGTGTGTGTATCAAAGTACAGAGCACTGCTCAATGTTGGTTTGTCAAAAGATTACAGTTTAGTCCTTGAAATAAACGTTTCCCAAAATAACAGCATTTGGGAAACTTTGAGCTCTGTTTTAGTCCTTTCACAGGAACTAAGAGGTCTTTCATATTTTGAAGGCGGAATACTGAGTAATAGAAGAAACAAGAAGTCCTCAGTCCCCATCGCTCTGCCTGGGGACCCACTGGACTATTATTAGCATGGGATACAAAATAGATTTGGTAAACGTTGGAAAAGCCTTGCCAAGCAGCGTTTCAGACATATGGTCTTTTGTAAGGGCCATGATCATTATAAACAAGCAAGACGTTCTAATTAAGAAGAAGTCTTTGTAAGGCAACTTGTTCTATAACTTAGCACTGAGATTCTAAAACAGACAGGCAAAACTTTGGGGGTTGGGTAACCCTTATTCCGTCTTCACCCAGACTCTTAATTAAGACTGAAACAGAGAGGTGCCATCTCTCCATTGACCACTAGAGGGAGGGCAACTACGTGGAATTAATCGGCTAAGGGGATTGTTTCTCCAACCCACAGTCACCCTAGCCTCCTCACACCCTGGTGTTCACAACAAATCAATCTGTCACAGAAACTGATTTTCTTTGGCTTTCAGAGGGAGTGGAAATGTAAGAGAATGTGCTTTATCAATGGATTTCAGTCCCATCTTTTATGTTCAGTGGGTTTATGGTGTGGATATTGTTTTCTTATTTTTACAAACCGCATGAAATTCAGTACAGATCTGGTTGAATGATGGGAATGAGGGAATAAATGGCTATTTTTCTCCTCTGCCCTGCCTTGTGCAGTGTGTATGGATTTTACACTATGGGATTATCTCTTGCGAGTTAAAGAAGTGAATCTTCATGACGATTTCATGGGATAGCATTTCAAGTAGAGGAGCTTTGATAACTTTTCCAACCCTAAAATTCTGTGATTCTGTCTCTCCTCAACTGGAATACTAACGTCTCGTGGACAAAGAACTATGACTTAGATATAACCCCTACTGGTAAGACTGATCCCTTAAGAGATGCTCTCTAAAGAGTCCATAGTTGAAATGATTGATAAGACTCTCATTTATATGATTATTTGCCATTTAAAAGCACCATAAAGAATGGAACATAGTTTTGATTCTCAAGGCATGTTATTTCCTCAATATTTTAAAAAATCTGTTAAAACTCAGAACAATAGTGGTTAAAGAAAATGGAAACACTACTCCTTCCTCTTCACTATAATCACCTTCCCTGACATAACATCAAACATGGGGATACATATCCCACACATCACACACACACACACACACACACACACACACACAAGCGCGCGCACCCTAAGGCAAAAATCTTTACCAAACAACATTATGTTCAACAACAAGCAATTGTAGGGGGGGGAAAAAAGTCTTTCTTTTACTTACAAAGGAGTAAACAAGGAGTAAAATAAAATTAAAAAAAAGAACTTTATGATTTACTAGTAAGAGAGGTGTTTATAGATCTTTTATAATATCATGTAATTAAAATCATAAAAGGTAAGACACTTAGAAAAGTTTAGAGATGATAGAGAATTTAAAAATTACCCTTCCTCTTCTTATTGTTCTCCCCCCCCCCCCCTTTAAACAAAGGAAAAAATTGATGCTGAGGAATCACACTGGTGGTTATTGGTGAGCTGGGACCAGAACTCAGGTCTCTTGGCTCTGAGTCTATTCCATTATCTTACAGTAGAAATATCAGGGCAAGCTCTCCTTAGCATTTAGAAGTTGATCTTTCTACCAGATTCTGATGCAAAATTATGTAAGGACTTAGAATCCGGAAAGGAAGCTCAGTTGGAAAATATTCCTAAAGAAAAAATGAACTACGACTTAAAAAGTAAGCTTTCCATAAAGAGCATAATTCTAATAGGAAACAAAAGTGCCTAAAAATAAACTATGGAATAAGAAGACTTTGTCATTACTAATTTAGAGCCCTTAATAACAAAGATATAGACATTAAATGAATACATCATTTATATTCCGCTTTTGATTAAGTCACAGGAAGAATTGTGAATGAGGGTGTATGGATAGAGTTGAGGCTGCTTTGTGTTTAATTTGATGCTGCCCCTTTAATATAAAAAAATGCAAAAATATCAAAACTTACTATAATTATCTTAATACTAATAATGGAATTGCCATCTCTGTTTGGTGAGACTACAAATTCAATTAATTCTAATGCTGGTTCCAATAAGCTCTTTATGAGTCTAAAGGGATTATTAACACAGCAAAGTTTGAAAGATTGAATCACAATAACAATTTCTTGCAAGATTTTTGAAGCTTTGAGCAGGTCTGCTTTCATGAAAATCATCATCTATTAACCTGCTGCAGTATAAGGAGCAAACCAGGAAGAGAGGGAGCAAAAACATGAGGGATAAAAGGTAGGGAGTGGAATTGGCATGCCTTGGTCTGCCAAGTGAAAGTCAATGTCAATTTTTTTTTTTTTTTTTTTTTTTTTTTTTCCCCTAGGCTGACCCTAAAAGGATAAATTCTGTTTAGGATCCATTTCATAAGACCAGGATACTCAACAAGACTGAAAAAGGCTGAGGCCTCTTTTGGGCCCCTGTGTGCAACTGTAGATACAGGGACTCAATCAGCCTGCACAACTAGGCTCCAAGATTGGGCAAGTGTGAACTGGCACACACAGTGTTTGTGCTGGTGCTGGTGGCAGCCGTGAAGGGTCTTTCCATAATCTGGGACACACACACAAAAATGAAAATAATTATATGGGAAGCACCTTCAAATGGCTAATTTAGGTCAAAATATTACAAGTATCATAGGCAGAATACTCCCACTTAGGAATGAATACAGTCTTTAAGCAAAGGATAGCTAGAGGCAAGGCTTATCCTTAGTCTGAGTCTTTTCACTTAAAAAAAAAAAAAAAAAAGTATTCTAGGTTTTCATGCCTGAACTGAATTATTTGCTGCTTCTATTTCACAAGATTCTATAGGGATCAACATTTTTCTAGTGTCATATTACAAGTTATAAGGGTTGTGCTATCCTTGTTATAAAAATGCCTTCTGCTACTCATATTGTCTCATTTTCTTCTCTTTGGTATTCTAGATGTATATACTACATCCCCGTTGCTGTGATATGTTTCTTTTTGCACAAGTCTGAGCTATTTCTTTAACCACCTGGTCCCATGGACAAGTCTCATGCATGCCTTCTCCCTGGCTGATTGTTCATGTAGTGACATAGTAACTAACCAAGTGTCTCTTTTCTGGATGTGTTAACTCCACAGGCACCACCACCAATACTGCCAGTTTGCTGTATGCCAGTTAGCCTAGGCTCAGAGCCAGGTGCTGCCTACGCGACATCTTTCTGCCGTAGATGTGACCCCTTGTCTGCTCTGCTGGTGTCCTCTGACAAGTCTGTTCTGATCTGTAGATGCCTGAGGGCTGCTTGCTCAGCCTGCTGGAAAGGGCTGGTCATTTCCTTTCTTAGTTAGGAACTGGATGGCAAACCCTGCAGGCAAAGAGCTATTAGAATGAGACCATTTCTTAAATACAATCAAGCTCTTTCTTTATGGTCTTTTCTTGTTTCTCTGCTTCCCCAAGATGCCTTTTTCATATCTATTTGGGATAAAAGTGGTGCCTTAGGCACTTTGAAGAGCATCTGAAGGAAAGGCTGGGAGCCTTTGAAAATTCTATTGCTCCACCCTCCACTTTGCCAAGGACTCCTGGCTTTCAGAACCTCACTGATGTCACTGTATTTCCCTTCCATTAAGTATGGTTTTCTTTCTGGAGTGAGATGGTCAAGGAGCTGGGTGAGTTGGCTCATGGAGCAGGGAAGCATTTTCTTATATTGTCCTTGTTTTAGTTATAAGGAGGGGAACAGTGTTTAAAAATACCACTTATCTCCAGGAACATAGAAATGTTACATTCTGTTAAGTTCGACTATGAATGAGAAGAGAAAATGGAAGTGGAGAAGTAAGAAAACAGACTTTGTGGGTCTTGAGCAGGACAGTTAGATCAGCGTGGTCTCCAGGCAGTTGGGTTCCCCCTGTCTTCCCTCAGCATGCTCAGAGTTCATCACTGCTTTTTTTTTTTTTTTTTTTGGCCATTGGAATCAGAAGACCCAGAGGGATGCTTTCTCACATTGCCAGGTGAGTCCCCCAGTTTTCATCAGGAGACAGATGTAGAAGCACTTTTGGCATGTCCTGCATATTGTTACTTTCAGGATCCTGGAAAAAGAAGAGGAGAGGAATAAGAAATCAGAAGGGTGAACAAGGCAAACAAACAAACAAACAAAACCTCACACAACAATTTAGTGTTTAATAGAGGGAAAGGGGAGAGGGGGAGGTAGAAAGAATAAAGGGGGTCAAATATATGGTGACAGAAGGAGATGTGACTTTGGGTAGTGAGCACACATTGCAATATACAGTTAGTATGTTATAGAATTGTACACTTCAAAGCTATATAATTTTATTAACTGATATCACTCCAATATATTTAATTAAAAAAATAAATGCAAAAAAAAAATCAAAAGGGGAAGTGAAGCTACTCTGGGCATCCCTAGAGTGTGCCCTCCCACAGAAGGTTATCCCACGCACAGTGTCATCAGGAGGTGATCTTCTCAAGACTCTGAATTTAATAGGCTCTGGAGCTGAAAAGACTCCAGGATCATGATTGTTGAGAGAATTGTGGACATTGAAAATGTCTGGTGGACCAGAAGACCTATAATATTATGTGAGCAATACAGTCAAGACGTGGAACATTGAAGCAAAAACTGTTCAGATAATTCTTGAAACCCACTTTCAAGAAAACGGTTTCTGAGAATGAATGGCTGCCCAGCACCTTTTCTTGAGCTGAGACGTTTCCAGTGAGCCAAGAAAATAAATAACCTTTGAGTTATTTGGAGTAGAAGAGAAGTTGTCCACTTGGTTTCAGCCTGACTTAGTGATTCTGGTGGCTAGTGGGGCGGGATAGAATCTGGGATAGCGAGAGAACGCTAAAGGAAGGGATGCCAAGAAGATGTTTTTGGCGATGGAGCAGCTGGCATTCTGCTCTCATTGAGATTGGCTGGCCCAGGAGGATCCTAATTACTGCACAACTGCTGCCTCCATAATCACTGTGACAGGAGCACTGTGGGCTGGAAGAAGATGTGAGATGGAGCTGGTTGATGCTGAAGAGGATATTGGAATCACTGTTCCCCCTCCCCCATCTTCAATAAGGAGGCTGTTGCCAGCTGCCTAAGACTGAACCAGCTGCCACCAAGAAAAGGGCCAACCCCTCCTGCCTCATTTCCAGGAGGTGCACCAGCCCCAGCCTGTGGGTCTCTCTCTGGGCTTTCTGGCCAGAGGAAGTGGGTGAGGGTTTCAGAGAGAGATGGAAGGAGTGGGATAAAGAGGGAGGGAGAAAGAGAGAGAGAGAGAGAGAGAGAGAGAGAGAGAGAGAGAGAGAGAGAGAGAGAGAGAGAGAGAGAAGAGAGGGAGGGAGGGAGAGGAGAGCGTGAGAGAGCACACATGTGAACGAGCAGGGCTGGGAAATAAACCTAGATTAAAAAAACAGTGAAACAAGAGACTTCTATTGAATTATCTGCAAATTAAAGATCTATGAAGTTTATCATTTAGGACTATTGGTTAGATGATCTCTTCGATTTAAGTAACCAAGAAAAATAAAACAATTTCCCCCTTCCTCAGCCCTTATGCTTCATCTGATTTTTTTCCCCTTTGAATAAATTCCCAGGTTTAGGAATGAAGTCTTTTGGATGGTAACACATAGTACCCTTGAGGTCAACTTTCCAATGAGATGTGAGAATTAGTTGGAAGCTTCAGTAGGTTTGCAGGGAAATCCAGAAATGATCCAGGGGTGCTAGACCCAGGGTGAGGAGGGCAGGCAGTGATGAAAAAAGATGTATGCCCTGCTTAGATTTGCCCATTTGTTTTCTGGCTCTCAGGAGAATACCAAGATTGGCCATTTATAGGGACTTCTGATAAGGTGCTGGCATCCTCTGCAAGTCATATTTTGTAGGGTTTTCTGGATTCTGATACCAAGGAAACTTTTGGAAGAAGAAAAAGCATAATGGATTTGTTGGCTGATTTTGTTCCCTTTGGAAGACAGGTGACTGGTTACAACATAACACTAAGTCCTGGAAAGCCCACTTGCCATGTTGATGCTTAGAGTGGACTCACTGGGAGAGAAATCGTATAGAGTTCCAGAATTTAATGGCTTTTTATTCCATTAAAGGAATAAAATGTTTGTTTGTTTGTTTTTTAAATTCTCTTTCATTCAGCACAGCATCAATTTTATTAGCTTCTGGCTCTAGTGCATTACGCTATCATACCATTCCTTATATGTTGTACTTTAGGGTTCCCATGAAACCAGTCACTCTCATAGGTTTTTTTTTTTTTTTTTTTTTTTTTTTTTGGATTTCTCTCTAGATTGCGATTCTTTTTCAGTTGCTTCACAAGGTAGTAGGGCAATATTGAGAGTGGTTAAGCAGGGAGGCTGAGATGTTTGCATCCTAGTTCATTGTATAAAGAGCCACTACAAAATAAACCTGGTTTTTGGAGCACAAACTTTCGTTTCCTAGGCCCTTTTGTTTGTTCCCTTTAAATCCTTTTAGCTTGATTTATGAGTCTAAATGTGATTCTAACAACCATTGCCCTCAAAAAACATTTCTCACACATTGTTGTGAGAGGCTGCGATTTTGCCATGAACATTTTGCTGAGACTATTTGGAAGAAAATATGGCTGGAGTCTCTTTTCCACAGTTCTAGGAGTGTTGTTGTAGGCCCTAGTCTTTGACATTGCCAGTAGCCATAAAAGACAATTTGGGATTTCGACAGAGAGGTGAAGTTGAGATTTGGAAAAGGATGGACTATCGTTTTTCAGATACTGTCACCACCATAACATTTCCCATATGTTCCAGCTCGAAAAGGCACAGAGTCATTAGGATGGTGCTGTGCTATACAGTTTGGGCATGGTTTAACTGGAACAGGTCAAGCTGTGAAACCATTACTTTTCCCTTAGATGATAATCCAAACAGAACATCTCAGAAAGACAGGAACACAATGGGTATTGGCATTTTAATGAGCATAGTTTTGTAAACAATTAGGAACATGAATTTGGGAGGCAAAGATTAATTAGTAGAGTAAAAGACACACACACAAACACACAAACACACACACACACACACACATCTCCCATGGATCAGTTTACTATATGTTCTCACATGCAATCATTTATGACATTTTGAGGAGACACAATGGAGGCCATACATTCTGGACAGTCTGCTGTTGACATACACCATTTGCAAGTATGCTGTCTTCCTTTCTCTGGGTCTTAGAATTTCTCCATTCCCACTCTTGCCCTGCTTGGTTTTAGTATTGTGTAGCACACATGGGGTTGAAGGTAGAGGCGGATGTTTCCTGTTTTCTAGCTTTGCATACAAGCTGCTTCTGTGCTGGCTTAGTTCTCTATAATTTTAAAACTCTGTTTTCCATCTGAGCTAAATAAGTCACATACAATGTTATGTGATTCCTGCAAAAGAATAAAATCAAACTCTGATCTAACACCATACACAAATACTATCTCAAAATTAATCAAAGACCTAAATGTAAATTCTAAAACTATAAAAATCTTAGAAGAAAACATAGAGCAAAAGCTTTACAACATTGGATTTGGCAGTGATTTTTTAGATATAACATCAAAGGTATAGTAGAAAAGGAAACAATAGAAAAAATATACAAATTTGTCTTCATAGAAATTTAAAACCTTTGGGCATCAAAAGACAATGTCATCAGGGTAAAAAGGCATCCCATAGAACGGGAGAAAATATTTGCAAATCATGTATCTGATAAGGGATGAACATCCAGAATGTATAGAGAACTCCTAAAACTCAGCAACAACCAACCAACCAAAAAACTGAATTAAAAATGGGCAGATATTTCCCCAAGATGTACAAATGGTTAATCAGTACACGAAAAGATGCTCAATGTCACTAATTATTATGAAAATACAAAATCAAAACTACAGTGATGGCCACTGGGATGGCTGCTAATAACAACAAAAAAGTAACAAATGCTGACTAGGAGATGGTGAAACTGAAACCCTTGAATGATGTTCATGGGAATATAAAATAGTACAGCTGCTGTGGAAAATAGTATGATGATTCCTCAAAAAAATTAAAAAGAAGGTTACCACATGACCCAGCAATTCCACTTCTGGGTATATACCATCGAAAACTGACAGTGAGGTCTTGAAGAGATATTTGTACACCTATATTAATAGCAGCAGTATTCTTTTCTTTTTTTTATTCCTACAGTGCATGCTATTCTTTTTTTATTAAATTAATTGGGTGACATTGGTTAATAAAATTATATAGGTTTCCAAGATGCAATTCAATAATATGTCATATGTATATTGCATCGTGTGTTCACTATCCAAAGATAAATTTCTTTCCGTTAACATATATTTGACTACTCTTACTTTTATCGACCTGCCCCTCTTCCCTCTGGTAACCACTAAGCTGTTGTCCATGTCCATGAGTCTCTGTTTGTTTTTCTCGTTTGTCAGCGGCTGTATGCATGATAAGCAATCCAGATTCCATCAACAGATGAAATAAGCAAAATATAGTATAGACAATGGAATGTTATTCAGCCTTAAAAAGGAAGAAAATTCTGATGTATACGACAATGTAGATGAACCTTGAGGATATTATGCTAAGTGAAAGGCTAGTCATTAAAAGAGAAATACTGTATGATTCAAATTATATAAGGTATTTATGATAGTTAAAATCACAGAGGCAACAAAAGAATGGTCATTGCCAAGGACTGGGGACAAAGAGGGAAAAATAGGAAGTTGTTGTTTGATGAGTATAGAGTTTCAGTTTTATAAGATGTAAAGAGTTATGGAGATGGATGGTGATGATAGTTGCACAACATTATGAATATCTTTAATAACACTGACATGTACACTTAAAAATGGTTAACATGGTAAATTTTATGTTATGCATATTTTACCACAATAAAAATTGGAAAAAAAGTTATGTGATTTTTGCCCTCTGTACTCTAATCGGCTTTGTACATACATTTTAAATGTGTATACACATTTTTTATCATATTTTATCAGTTGTTTTAATATGGTGTTAACTTAGTGTTTATAAAAATCTAAGCGCTGAACAATAGGTTAAAGTTATGTAAATTAGTGTATATATAAGTGTATTAAAATATAGGCATTATAAATTTACAAATTGAAAAATATTCAATATATAATTTTAAGTATCAAGATCAAAACACAAAACTAAGTACTGTGATGATCTCATATCTGTAAAAACACACAGAGAAATTTATACATAATATAACAAAATGTAAGGAGTGGTTATCTGTTGATAGTGAGCTCATGGGTAATTTTTCTTTTCTGTAAAACACTTTCCTCAACAGACATATAATATTTACATAATTATAAAAATAGTTGTATAATGAAAAATAGTCATAAAATTGATATTTTATATTTAGATAATGCTGGATATGTGTCTCTTTTACACCCAGTCAAAAGATTGACTGACTATGCTTGAATAAAATTTGGGAATCAGGCTCCTGATAAGGAATACACCACTAGTATGAAATAATTTCTAAAGATAAATAAGATATGTCTTAACAGTATTTTGATTTCTAGTGCCTTTTGTAGGCACATAATCTGCCATGAATTGGAGGCTTGCCAGCTGGGGTAATACAGCTTAACAAATGAGGTTTATAAGCCTTTCTTCAGTTCATATTGGTAGCATTTTCTTACAGAGATCTAAATACCACAGCTGGTGAAGTGGCAACATTAATTAGCAGTGGGAAGTATGTTGGTGGATAAGAAGGAAGTTACTAGAACTGTCACAGACTATGACTGCAGGTAAACAGCAGGTGGAAAGGCAGGCAATGTTCTTTCCTCCATCCTTTGAGATGGTAAATAATATTAGTTGGATCATGTGTGTAAAGGAGAAAAAAATTTGCTTTAAGAACTGACCACATAATTTCTTTTGTGGGAAGGTTTTTTTGTTTGGCTTGATATTTGGGTTGACCATTTTGGTTGAGGAAAAAAGATCCCTCATAGCCCAGATGGTATAAGTGAGAAAAGTCTTCGCTGAATGACTCTGAATGAGAATTGAATAGGACACTTTGAGTATAGGGGAAAATGAAGTAGACAGGAGAGAGAAGAAGCAGGATGGTGTGTGTGTGTGTGTGTGTGTGTGTGTGTGTGTGTGTGTGTGTACTGTTAGTCATGGAGAAAGTCAATAGAAAGTAAGAAATTCTGCAGTGGTGATGGAGTGATAGTGGTGGATGATAGCCACAGAAATTTTCAGAAGAGGTACAGAATTTTGTCTTCTGCTGATCTGTGCTACATTGTGAATTACCATCCTAACCTCCTTAGCCAATATTATCTTGAATTTTGAGTAAAGAGTCTACTACATACCATGGTCATGTGCGAGTAGTCTTTTTGGAAAATCAAGAAGAAAGGGCTATAGTCCATGAATGGATTGACATAAAGAGGAAAGACAGGAATGACCACAAGAAGATAATTGTAACTCAAGATGTCAGGGTAAAATATAAGTCTCCCAAGAATCCCTAGAAATATTGAGAGGCATATTTGGCTACCCATGGCAGTTAGAAGGAGATTTGTGATCAGAATCTCAAAGGCAATGTCACCCCAGTTGACGTTACAGAGGCGGATATTTAATAGTTGATACTTCAGATTTATCGATTAATTAATTTTTGGTTAATCAAATGCCCGGCCCTGGAAAAAGCTCAATCCAAAGTTTGGATTTTTATCAGTTGACAGGTTTAGTCTTTCTCTACTTATTCTAAGCAATACGATTTGTAGCTGAGATTTGCTGTTGTTGATAATCTGTTTTCCTGCCAAGATTTAAAAAATATAGGGTTGGGAAGAAAATAACCATGAATACATTTAATAGGATATAAGAATGGGGTTTATTTCTCACTACCAGGTCATGTTTTCCAAAAAGTCTTCAGAGAGTTTAAGCTGATTAATATTTGTTATGTCAAACCCACATAATCATAATTCAGCACATTAGTATTGCCCACGATTTTACAGCACAGAGCAATCAATTCATCACTAAAATTTTATTTGTTTATTGCTCAAACAAATAAAAGAGCAGAATTGGAAATTATGTCTATGCTGTTGGTCATGATTTTTTGGGTTCTTATTTTCCCTTAGTAATCGAAGGGTTGGATTCAGGATATTTCTACTTGCGAAAGCCAAATCCCTGAATATTATAATGGAGTGTGTCTTGACTATCAGCTATTAATCAAGGTATATAAAAGTGAAGGTGAGAGATCTCATTTTGTACAGTTAAGTTTCTTATTCATAAGTTTTTGAGGGCCTTCTGTTTTTAGATGCCTTTTTCCTGTTCCACTCTGTTTTTTATTAGATGATCTCATTTTTTTTGGAACCAATGAGGAAAAATGAGTATGCAGGGATTATCTGTGCTTAAAAATGCACATTTATGGAAGGGTAACTTCAGGTTGAAGTATTATTAGACAAACCAAATATGGCATATTAAAAAAGTAGTAGAAAGTAGGAAATTTGGCTTTCACTTTATATTTTATTTCTCACAAGCTCTGGGATGTTGGGCAAGTCACTTAGATTTTCAACTCTTCATTATCTAATCTGGATAAGAATAGTAATATATGTCCTACCTGAAGACACAGGATTGAAATAAATGATTACTTGCCTGCCCTAGCTATATAGCACTTTCTTTCTATAGCCTCTTACACTATTTTTCTTCATAGCAATTATCCCCACCTAATATTTTACTATACGTGCTTATTTTCTGTTAATCGAAATAGAAAGTAATCTCCATGAAAACAGGGTTCTCTCTGTATTATTGTCAGTGCTAAGGCAGTGACCTGACACATAGTGTATGATCAATAAATATTTGTTGAAAAGATGAATGCTAGTTGTTAGACCCAGGCTTATAAAACAGAATGTGATGCAGTATGATGGTTAAGCTCTGTTGTAAAGATGCCATGCTTCAAATCTCAGCTCAACCACTTTCTGGCTGTGTGAACTTGGGTAAGTTAATTAGCTGCTTAGGGCTTCAGTTTTACCTTTTGTTACAGGTAAAATGGACCTGATAATAGTACCTAACTGAGTTGTCATAAGAGTTAATAGAATAGTTCATGTAACGTAATCAGCACAGGGTCTGAGTTCATTGTCAGTTGTTGCTATCCATTTCTGGATTTATAAACATGGACTCAGCTTTTCCAAGCTAGAATGAAAAAAATTAGATGATGTCACAATAAAGACTTACAATAACAAAGGTTTGGTGTTGTCTCATAACAAATGTTATTTCTATGTAGTCCCACCTTTGAGGTGTAGTTATGTTTGTACATTTGAGGAGGGAAGAATATAGGCTGAATGAAGATTTTTTCACAGTGTGACCTCTTGTTTCTATCTTATTGTCTTAATGTATGGTTAAAGTGACAGGACAGTGGTGAGCCAAGCCAAAGTGATTGATGTATTACTCTGAAGCCATGGGTTCTGAAAAACTTGAAAAGACCACTGTTAAAGTAGTAATGAAGATGGGGAAGAGGACAAAGCCAGGTGGCCCTCAGCTTGTGTGAGACTTAGCAGGATAGGGTTGTGCCCTTGCTCAGATCCAAATCTGTTCCCTTGGCTTTAGGTCCATGGAAACCCTGATAGTAGAAGGAGATCAAGGATTTAGAATAAGAAAGGAAGGAAGGTAACATTTACCTAACACCCTCTATTTGTTGGGTACTGTTAATAATGTAAAAAGTTGTCTAGAAATGGTAAGAGATTGAAACCTATTTGAAGAAATAATGACTGAAAACTTCCTAACCTGGAGAAGGAGATAGACATGCAAGTCCAGGAAGTACAGAAAGTCTCACATAAGAGAAACCCAAAGAGGCCCACACCAAGACATACCATAATTAAAATGCCAAAGTTTAAAGTCAAAGAGAAAAGCCTAAGAACAGCAAGAGAAAGGCAGCTAGTTACTTACAAGGGTGCTCCCATAAGAATGTCAGCTGATTTCTCAACAGAAAGTTTGTAGGCCAGAAGAGATTGGCATGAGATATTGGCATGAAAAGCAAGTACCTGCGACCAAGATTGCTCTACCCAGGAAAGCTATAATTTAGAATCAAAGGATAATAAAGAACTTTCCAGACAAGAAAAAGCTAAAGGAGCTTATTACCACCAAACAAGTATTACAAGAAAAGTTAAAGGGACTTCTTTAAGAAAAAGAAAAATAATATAAAAAATATGAGTAATAAAATGATAATAATTGCATACCTATCAATAATTACTTTAAATGTAGGTAGATTCAATGTTGTAATCAAATAACAAAGAGTGACTGAGTGGAGAAGAAAACAAGGCTCACACATATACTGCCTACAAGAGACCCACTGAAGATTGAAAGACATACACAGATTGAAAGTAAAGGGATAGAAAAAGATATTTCATGCAAACAGACGTGAATATAAGCTGGGTAGCAATACTTACATTAGATAACGTAGATTTTAAAACAAAGGCTATAACAAGAGACAAAGAAGGACATTCCATATACAATAACCAAGATATGGAAACAGCCTAAGTGCCCATCAATAGATAATTGGATTAAGAAGTTGTGGTATATCTACCTAATGGAATATTACTCAACCAAAAAAGGAATGAAACCTTACCATTTGCAACAACATGGACAGATTTAGGGGGTAATATGTTAAGTGAAGTAAGTCAGACAGAGAAAGACAAATACTATATTATTTCACTTACACGTGGAATCTAAAGAACAAAATAAACAAAATAGAAACGATGCATAGATACAGAGACCAAACTGATGGTCGCCAGATGGAAGGGGATTAGCAGGTAGATGGGTGAAAAGCGGTATGGGATTAAGAAGTACAAATTGGCAGTTATGAAATAGTCACAGCAATGTAAAGTACAGTATAGGGAACATAGTCGATAATATTGTAATAATTATGTATGGTGCCAGGTGGGTGCTAAACTTATCGGGGATGGGGGATCATTTTGTAAATTATATCACTGTCTAACCACTAAGTGGTATTCCTGAAACTAATGTAATATTGAATGTCAATTGTAGTTGAAGAAAATTTTTATCTTATTTAGTTTATAATAACTCTCGAAATAAGTGTTTTTCTTATTTAATAGTTAAAGACCTGAGGCTGAGGAAAGTTAAATAACTCACTTAAGGTCAACAGCAAATAAGGAATGGTTCAGGAGTTTGATTTCAGACCCCTCTGATTCTAGAGGGTGTGTACTTCAATACAGAATTCTGACCCCCAGAGACAGGGTCAGGGCCCTGATGGCTTGGTTCTTGGAACTAAGAAACCCATGTGGAGCATTGGCAGGAAAAGGGGGCACTGAGCCAACTGCCTTCTCAGGTGGCTCTTACATGTTTCTGTGCAGCTCAGCATCCAAAGTAGATACAGCCTAAGGTAAACACACATAGACTAGTGGAGAAGCAGACTTTTGGGAACCAGGGAAGCCTTTCCTGCTCTGTTATAGCCCCTCGTTCTCCAAGACTATACTGATTTAGGTATTCTTCCTATACAGTCCCACAAGTCACTCATGAGTGTACCGAGCTCTGTCTCTGACATATTGTTTTCTATCTGTCTTCTTCTGTGTCTGTCTTCTACTCTAGTATGCGGATCTCCTTGAGTGTAGGGAGAATAGTTTAGTCATTTTGTTCTTACTACTCAATACGCTGCCTGGTGTTCATGGCTGCTAAACGGTGGAGTGAGGGAAATAGATGGTAGTAATAGCTGAAGTTGGTCTTGAAAATATCAGCAATTCCTGCTTTATTTTTTGTTATTATGACTCTTTTTAAATATGGCCTTTTCCCTTCCTGCCCACTACTCTTCTTGCCTGTAGGCAGGAATAAACTTGGCAGCAGTGGTCCCAGAAGTGAGGTCACTGTTATCTCTGCTAGAATGTGTGGGAAGAAGGTGGTGGAGGTGATGGATCCAGGGCTATTCTGTGTCATAGTTAGTCTACCCTAGGCGTAGCCAAGAGGTTATGCGAAGATTATGAGTGTTTTGGCGGAGTTGGACAATATCACAGAAGCTGCTGACTTGAGAAATGCGGGGTATGTAAGAGACCATATCCAGTGACTGTAGGAAAGAAACAGACTTAGTATGAAGGTTACTCCTTGTGGTACTTTTTTTTTTTTTTTTTTTTAAGTTAAGCATCATATTTTAATTGACTGCCAGCAATTTTTATGTATATAATGTTAACTCCTGCTCTGAAGCTTAGATTAAGGAGGCGGTGTAGTGGAGTAGTTATGAGCTTAGACTCTGGATCCTGTCTGCATTTAAACCAGTTTAAATGGTTCTATCTGGTTCTGCTTTACCTTGGTAAATTTTATGTAAACTCTGTAAAATGGCAATGCTAAGAGGATTAAATGAGTTAATACGTAGAACACACTTCTTATAATTATTATTATAATGGAATCTTCAAAACTTTACAGCAACACTGTAAGGCAAATTTCAAAACTTTGCCTGTCAAACTAGATACACTGAAGCCCACCATACACATAAGTTTCCAGTACTAAAGAACTAACAAAACAAAACAAAACAAAACAAAACCCAAATGATTAATAAATAACTTGTATAGTGCAACAATCATTAGACTCCCCTAGATTTAGAGTTAAAACTCCTACCACTAGAGCAAGATGATCTTGGAAAAGCCTCTTTAGGCCCTAATCTCAGTTTTCTTTTCTTTAAAATGGAAATATTGGATTAGATCAAGGATGGCGAGTAAATGTAAACAACCTGCTAATTCACCCTCCTGTGACCATGGAAGGTGTGGCTAATAGATATCAGCACATTTTCCTGCTGCTCAGAATTTGTTCCAACACTGCTGTCCAGGAAGCCATTAACAGTTGACTGGTGTTAATAAATAAAATAAAACTGATATCCTGCTATAATCAACAGGACAGTAATAACAAATGTTGGAGAGGATGCAAATTGGTACAGCCACTATGGAAAACAGTATGGAGGTTCTTCAAAAACCTAAGAATTGATCTACCATATGATCCAGCAATCCTTCTACTAAGTATTTACTCAAAAGTCTTGAAAACCCATATCTGAAAAGATATTTGCACACCGATGTTCATAGCAGATTATTCACAGTGGCCAGGACATGGAAGCAACTGAAGTGTCCAACAATAGAAGGTTGGCTAAAGAGGTTACGACGGTACATATATACAATGGAATATTACTCAGCCATAAGAAGAGACGAAATACTGCCATTTGTGACAGCATGGAAGGACCTTGAGATAATCATGCTAAGTGAAATAAGCCAGACAGAAAACGTTGAAAATCACATGATATCACTTATATGTGAGATAGAAACCTAAAAGCAACAAAGGAGCAGGACAAACAAATAGAGACTCCTGGACATGGACTATAGACTAGTGGTTACCAGAGGGTAGGGGGTGTAGGAGGAAGGAGGGGAAGTAGACAGAGTAAAGGGGGTCAAATATGTGGTGATAGAAAGAAAGCTAACTATGGGAGGTGAACACACAGTGTAAATATATATATGCTTTACTGTTGAAGTGTACAGCTGAAACTTATTGGAGTTCATTAATCAATGTCATCATAAAAAAATAAATATATTTTTAAAAATTTCAGTAACAAAAAAAACTCCAAAAAAACTGATATTCTACTCATAGCATTGTATGCTCTTGAAAGTTTCTTCTAGCTCTGTACATCTGTGATTTAATGACTCAGAGTAAATATATTAGAAGTTGATTTTTGTAGATTTAATATAGCTGATGTTGGGAACTCTTCAGGAAGCCAAAGGGCTCAGGGAAATATGAGAGCTTTCTTCACAGTCAGGATAAGAAAAAGTTCCCTGAGTGCTTACTATAATCCTTATGTTTCAAAGGGAAGTCTTGCAAGGTAAAGGAAGACCCAGGAAGGAGGAAGTCTGGGTGTTTAAAATTTGTTCTTTCTGATATTGCCCAAATCTGCTTTTCAAAGCTCCAATATGCCTCATAGGTGGGCACCAGCATTTTGTACTTGTAATGCTGAAGACGTTGGCATGTACTAATGGTCGATTTTTGAAGCCTTGACACAGGAGAGCTTCCCAAGAACAGGGCTAGTTTCTGATCTATGAGATGAAAGTCAATCTACATAGGGGAGTATTTGGAGGCCAACAACCTTTTCCGGCTTCTATATGTCTCTATAGATGTTTTAATCAGACATTTTTGACCAGAAGCTGAACATCTCGGTAAGAATGGCTTTGTGACAAGGTATTCTTTATCTAAAGATTGGATTCCAAACCTATTCGTATAAATATATTTCAAAGAGTGGTGATGTGGATGTCTTTAAAAGAATGTCACACATTTTGAGGGCTTTGGTGCCAAGTTCTCTCCTGCTCATGTCATTGGGATTTCAGTTTTACTCTGGAACTGGACAATTCTGGAGCACTCATTTCTGTTCTCATATGTTTGAGCTAACAGTTTCTGTTTACGTGAGACTGGTAGATAGCGACACCTGAGATATTAAGCACTGTAGAACCAGAGAAGAACACTGTTTTGACAGTGTCAGGAAAGAGAATTTTGAACATCCAGACTACATCCTTAATGAATCTTATTTCAATCACTTGGAAATTTTCTTCCAGTGTCTGAAGAGCAAGATTGTTTGCATACATGAAAAATAGACTGAATTTGCTTACACTTAACAGGATCGAGCACTAATTTCATCTCTCCACCCACCTGGAGAGAAATGTTTTGTGAAGGCTCTGGGCCTACAGTTCCGCATTCCCAGAACCAATACAAAGCTCTCCACTCCTTTCTGTGAGAGCTGTGAATGGAAAACCTTTGTTACTGAGGTCAGAGGTGTCCTTTGTCTTTTGTTTTTGTTTTGAAGTAACCTTATTGACTGCACAGAAAGTCTTCATGCTCATATATTTACACCATTGATGACTGCACATTTTCTTCGGTAATTCTCTAATAACCAACTTTCCCAATGCTGACCTATAATTGCGAAGAACCCTTTCTCTGGGAAGTGCTGATACTGCTGGAGCACTTTTGGGCTTTCCTGAAAGTTAGATTGTTTATGTCTCTCATTTATGATTGTTTTTGAAACAGGAAAGTCTTTACTTTTTTGTGGTTCTATGAGACAGTGGGTGAAGCTAGAGCCAAAAAATGGTAGCGGGAGAAATAAAGTAAACCAGCTATTGGGCGGCAGGGATGATAGAGTGAGTAAATGAAGTGTGTCTTTGGGTTTTCTAGTTCTACCAGTTTTGTAAACAGTTTCCCCTCCTCCTCCATGTGTTAGCATCCTTGTATGTTTCTGTCATTAAGTTTGTGAAAACTTTGCTTAAGAAAAGCAAAAGGACCTAATCTATTCACAAGCTCTAAGGGGCAAGTGACTGGTTAGTCCTAAAGTCCCTCCTTATTTGGACAGAAGCCTGCTCTGTTTTTCTGAAATCACTCTGTAAGTAGTTGATTACACACCAGGATATTCACAGGGACAGCAAGTATTTTCTGAGCACTGATTATGTGTTATGTGCTTCCTCATTTAGTCCCACAACACCTTTATGCATTTTGTATCACTATCATTCCCATTTCATAGATGGGGCATTTGACACTTAGGCTAATTAAATAACTCAAGTTTCCTTGGCCCATGCAGCTAATACCTGGATGAGCTGGGATTTGACTCTACATGCCATGTTTTAGCCAACTTACTATCAACAGTATTTTAGTATTTTTCTAAGAACAAAACTTGATGAAGGTTGTTTGATAACAGTCAGTGAAAAATCATAATTGATAAGACACATGGAGGTAAAGTTTCTTTTGTTCATCATATAAATGACTTATGATCTATTCACTTGGGCCTCTGCCTCTTCCATTTGATTGTTTCTGTCTTGAACTCAATGGGTTCTCCTTGTGATAAGAAATCCAAGAAGGAAGCAACTCTGGAGAAGAAAGGAACCGTGACAGGATGACAATGATGGTGGAAATGAAAAAACATAGAGGTAGCCCTAAAGTCTAATCATGAGTATTATACTCCAGAGGGAAACTTTAATATTAAGCATCAGAATTCAACCCTCCCCATCATCTCACATATTGGGCATATAATTTGTGTGAGGATTACAACCCGAATCTTCTTAGGTACCTCTGGTTTCTGACACAGCGGCAGCCTTTGAATCGTGAAGTGTTTTTCCCCAGCCGCTTTTAATCTCCAGAGCAGCCAATTTATAGACTGGAGGAGTTTTACTTTATCTGTTCCAACCACACTTTATGCATTTGTATCAGGAAGCAGCTTCGACTCTCTGTTACTTGGGATGGGTTTGGCGATATGAATGCACTTTTGTGGGTCTGCATCTGGATCTTCCTAAAGGTGTTTGAAACAATGGTGAACAAATGTGGGAGAGTGAGGACCCATATTGTGTAACAAACCGAAGGCACCAAGGAGCCTGTGTTTGTTGCGAGTTAAAAGGTTTATGCAAAGATTTTCTTGGTAATGTCTAAGATTTTAATAGGGTAATTAATCTTTCTAAGTGTTAGTGCCAGATTATGGGATCAGCCATTATCCCTGACTGCAGAATAATCCTTTGTGTGTTGCTATGAGCAGGACTAAGTGAAGAGAATACTCAGGTTGCCAAACAAAGATATGGCTGCAGCTAGCTTGTTTAGGTTTTTAAATGCATTTTCTGGTGCAGTTAAAGAACCCGTGTTTCTGTGGGACTATCATTGCCTTTTAATAGCCGTTGAGTTAAAGGGAAAGGCAGAGAAATAAATATACATACTTCATGCTTTGTATTCTTTAACAACCAATTATTATTATTTAAAAACTAATGATAGTCATATTCATTGGAGACCGTATTTGAAGCCGGAAAATACAATTTATCAAAAAGCAAGACCTTCAGGAATAAGGGCAAAGGTTTTCATCAAATTCTAAAAGTTCTGCCTCTTTCTCTTTCCTTACTCTAGGTTAGATGAAAGTGGCCAAACAATTCAGTAAGTAAACCAAAACAGAAAGGAAAACACAGCAGCAGCTAATGAGAGTTGGCTATAGCCTTTATGCAAGATTGATTATTTAATATAGCCTTTCAAAATATTTATTACAAATAGATGGCTTTTTTTCTTTGTAGTTTTTACATATATTTAAAAGAAAAATTTCGGAGCATACTATACCATGTAAAAACCCTGCAGGTATAATGATCATGTTGCAATCCACCCAATGGCCTTTACTCTGGCTTTGCTTGAACTTCTCCTTGACTTTGGTGAGGATTTTGGCTCTGATTGTCTAAACAAAGTAGTTATTCAAAACTATATGTCTATTGGTTTGGCAATTGGTTGTAGTTACCACTTATTTTCTCCAGATTGCTCCAACTATTTTGTGTACATGCACTCTTGTAATTCTCAACTGTTAATATCATTAGCTGGATAGAAAAGATTTCTCCTTTGAAGAGTAACTCCTTCCTTGTTGGTGGGGTCACACCCTTTGTGCTGGCTTCACTCTTATGATTGGCTTCTGAACACAGGAGGGATTATTAGGTTTGTTCTTTCTTGAATAATGTCTGCATTTTGACATTAAATTCTACTTATGTTTGAGATCAGCCAGAGGACGTTGGTGGGTGATAGGGAGACATTCTGTAACTTGTTTGCTTTTTATATAGAAATGATATGAGAATGATGATATATAAAATGTAACCAGTGTTTTCCTGTGTAGGGTGAGGCAATGTGTTTTATGGAGAGTTTTAAGGAGTGAGGAAGAACTTGGGCTGGCTGTTCTGGTGATGTTAAAGTCACATCAGTGTTTTAGTTATGTCTAGAGCAGTTATATAGTTATATCTCTATCAAGGTGTCAAATTTCTGATACCTGAGCTGATGATGGGAGGAAGGCCAATGAAGATAGAAGTGCTCATGAAAGTGAGAGGATGATCAGGATGCATGTAGCTACCAATCGGCCTGCATGCCACAAAAAATGGTTCATGCAGAACTTGAGCTGGGTGCTGGCCAATGTAGCCCCTGCATATTAAGTTATGCTCTCAAGTAATATTCCCAGACTGCTGCTGCCATGGAAGAAATATTACTTAAAGATAGTCATGATATTATTCAATGAAGGTCAAATAAGTTATGTTTTCCAGCCAAAGAAATTTAAAATGTTCTCATTGTCATACCATGCAGAATACAGATCATAGTGGAGAAGGGGTGAATCAGGATAGTACTTGTAAAAACGTGAGTGAGAGAGCTGCAGCATCAAGAAGTCATTTCTGTTAGTTAGTGAAGGCAACAGGCAATATTTAGCTGAATTTGCACATTTTTACACAACCTGTTGACAGGTGTGAGGTGCTAGCTTATTGTGGTTTTTAAAATTAAGTTTATTGGAGTAACAATCATTAATACAATTATATAATTTTCAGGTGTACGTTATAATTTGACATCTGTATATTCTATTGTGTGTTTACAACCCAAAGTCCAGTTACCTTCAGCTACCATATATTTGATCCCCTTTACCCACTTCACCTTCTCCCTGAACCGTATATTGGACCCTCTTTACCGCGTCTACCTCCCCCCACTTCCCCTACCTTACTAGTAACCACTAGTCTATAGCCCTCTGGTAACCACTAGCCCATAGTCCATGTCTATGTTTGTTTATACTGCTCATTTGTTGCTTTTAGGTTTATATCCCACATATAATTAATATCACGTGATTTTCAACTTTTTCAGTCTGGCTTATTTTGCTTAGCATGATTATCTCGAAGTCCATCCATGTTGTTGCAAATAGCAATATTTCATCTCTTCTTATGGCTGAGTAATATTCCATTGTATATATGTACCACAGCTTCTTTATCCAATCATTTATTGTAGGACACTTTGGTTGTTTCCATGTTCGTTTGTTGGCCACCATGAATAGTGCTTCTGTGAATATTGGAGTGCAAATATCTTTTCAGATATGGCTTTTCAAGTCTTTGGTTTAAATATCCAGTAGATGGATTGCTGGAACCTTCATACTATTTTCCATTTCCTCTTCAATACTTGTTATTACTTGTCCTGTAGAGAACAGCTATTCTAACAGGTGCGAGATGGTATCTCATTGTGGTTTTGATTTGCATTTCCCTAATAGCTAGTGATGTTGAGCATCCTTTCATACGTTTGTTGGCCATTTGTTTTTCCTCTAGGGAGAAGTGTCTGTTCATGTCCTCTGCCCAGTTTTTAATTGGATTGTTTGTTTGTTTTTTGTTGTTTAGGTTGTATGAATTTTTTGTATATTTTGGAATTAGGTCCTTATCAGAGGTGTTACTTGCAAACATATTTTCCCATTCAGATGGTTGTCTCTTTACCTTGTTGACAGTTTCTTTTGCTGAACAGAAGCTTTTTAGTTTTATGTAGTCCCATTCATTTATTTTAGCTTTTACTCGCCTTGCCTTTGAGGTCAAATTCTTAATATTCTCTTTAAGTTCAAGATCCTTAAGTTTAGTTCCTATGTTTTCTTCTATGCAGTTTATTGTTTCAGGTCTTAAATTCAGGTCCTTAATCCATTTTGAGTTAATTTTGGTGTGTGGTGGTTGATAGACAACAGTCTAGTGTCATTCCAGTTTTCCCAGCATCATTTATTGAAGAGGCTTTCCTTTCTCCACCATATGTTTTTGGCTCTTTTGTCAAAAATTATTTCCCCATATAAACATGGATTTACTTCTGGACTCTCGATTCTGTTCCACTGGTCTGTGTGTCTGTTTTTCTGACAATACCATGCCGTTTTGATTATTATCGCTTTGTAGTATAAGCTGAAATCTACCTTGTTATTTTTTCTCAGGCTGGCTTTGGCAATCTGGGGTCTTTCATACTTCTGGTTTTTCTTTTTCAATCTAGTGATCTGAGTGAAGATCACATGTTGCCTTTAGTTGTCATCTATATTTAGTTTCTTTTAACCTGAAATGATTCTTTAATCAGTCTTGTTTGTTTGTTTTTGTTTTGTTTTGTTTTGTTTTTTAATAGCAACAGTTTCAAAGAGTCAAGTCCAATTGTTTGGCTAAATTTGGATTGTTTCCCCATGATGAACATCAAGATAAGCATTTTTTTCAGGCAATAACACTTGAAAGGTGATGTTATGTATTTCCCATTACATCAATCAACAGGAATATGTTGTCAGATTGTGCTATTATTGTTGAGGCTAACATTTACATTTTTAAAAAAATAAATCTTTCTGGACAAAGACATTTAAAAGCCATGAAAAATACTCTGAGGAGAAAACTATCTGACTCTGATTATCCTGTATAATTGTGATAGAAAAAATCACAGTCAAAATAACTTAAAAGCCAATTTTGAATCACTCAAAGCAGTGCCTTGCATAGTGGGCATTTAAAAATTGCCTTTATTTTTAAAAGTATGGTATGCAGGCTTTAGATATCTCACTCTCAATGTGGGTTTATTAATAAATATCATACATTGTATCACAGTACAATCTTAGTTTCTCTCTTGCTTCTATACAGAATTGCTTCCCCCCCCCCTCACTTCATCCTATGTATTTCTACATTTTGAAAAATGGAACATCTCACGTTATTTTCTAATTGGAAATATGCTCAAGGATAGCTCTAATATATTGTAAAGCCCAAGTCAGAGTAGCCCAAGTATAGAACGATATTATTTCTGAGAGCACAGTTTCATAAAAGGAATTCGAACTGTTAGGTGTGTATTGAGATGTACTGCATTCATGTGAATTCTGTATTCAAGACTCACAAGGGCATATTTCAGAAGTGAAGAGGTTGGCTGCTTTACATATGGCAGTAGATCTTTATCTCCCATACTTAGCCAAATTAATCAGTTTTGCATGTTGAAAGTTCTGCAATCAACTAACTGTGATTCAACCATTAACTTATGAAGAAAAGTTTGACTGCTTACCTTTTGAGGAGTAATTACAAAACCTATAAGTATGGCTGGAAAGACCCAATGGCAGAAAACAATTGGGCGGGTATTTTTGTGGTGGTGGACAGAGGAAGATTCTTTCTTAGATCTCACAGATTATACCACAATTTGATTAATTCACTATCTTTCTTCCTCTCATATTATTCTGAAAATGTGATCACTTTCATGATTTTTTTGACTACTTGAAGGGCTATTATAAAAAATATGCCCAAATTCTGTTGATTTTGAAGAAAACAACCTTTCAACTCAGTTTCAAAAATAAAACCTATTATTATTCTTTCACTTGGAAAAATCATTTACATTCTTTGAAAGAAATTTATTATCTAGTGTGTCACAACTATGTTAATTTTGGTGTATTTTCTTAGGCCTTTTTTGGTCAATGGAAAATTTTGTTGATTTGTACTATATAGTTGTTAATATATAGAATATACACATTTTCTCTTTTTAAACCAAAAATTATAACAAGAATTTTTCTTACAGAAAATTCATAATAATTGTAATTTTAAGGTAATGAAAGAATTTGGAGATGCAATCATGGAAACTTTCAAGGTAATGAAAGAATTTGGAGATGCAATCATGGAAACAATATTGCTCATCTTTGAGGAAGATGGTATTTTTTTAAATGAGCAAAACTATAGGGTCTAAGCTTACTATGCTAGTATTTTGATGGCATGCTGGCAAAATTCTAGATGTTGTTTATGAGAATTCTTCACAAAGAAGTGACCAGTTAGAACCAGAATGAGGCCATAAACAATCATTTATGTCAAATTAACTATTTTGAAGAGGTCATTAGATTGAAAGATGAAGAAAATTCTGTGAACATAGTCTATTTTATTTCTGCAGGGCATTCATTGGAAACTTTTATAATATTCTTGTAGCAACATGGAGAACTATAGACTGGGTGATATTCTGTTAAGTGGATTAACAACTGGTTAAAGAGCTTGCACAATAGGATACTGATTGATGGGAGCTTCAAGTACTGTTCAACAGGGCTCCAGTATAAGCTATAGTTTAATGAACATTTTTCTAATTACTAGGATGAAGAGATCAAAGCCTTCTTATCAAATGGGCGCAGGTCCCAAACTGGGAAACTTAATGAATATGCCAGATGAAGGAATCTAATTGATGGAAATCATGGTAGTAGGAATACATGTAAAATATAATACACTTAGGTTAAAACAAAGAATTGAGCAATTGTATGATGGTTGCGATTCTTCATGCAAGTAAAGAATTGAGTGTCTTTACTGTCTGAGAGCTCCAAACACAGAAAGAGAATATGCTTATTTGGATCAGTCAATGTTCTCTAGAGAAAACAGAACCAATAGGATACACATGCACACACATTAATGGGGGTGGGTGGGAGTGGGGTGGCTGAAATCAGGCAGACTGAAAATCCTGGAAGGAGTCAATGTTATAGTCTGGAATTGGAATTCCTTTTTCTTATGGGAATCTTATTATGGAGGGCTGTCTGCTTTAGTCAAAGTCTACCCATTCACAGCAACATCTAGATCGGTGTTTGACCAAAAAATTGGGTACCATAGCTTAACCAAATTGACATAGAAAATTTACCATCCCAATATTATTCATGGAATATTGAGCTGAGGTGATAGAATTATCATATGTAGATCAGTAACGGTCAACATTTACTGTTCTCTGAACTTCTCAGAGCATGTTGCATAATTTGGGTTTCATTCTGGGTAACAGTTTATGAAGCTCATTTCCACCAGAACAAGTTGAGCATTGAGATAATTGGGATAGTAAAAAGCTAGGAAAACATTTCATTTGAAGAATAGTTAGATGAACTGTTATGCTCCTTGGGGTGGGGAGGGGGAAAGATCTAGAAACGCTCTATCAGAATGCTTTTGGTTGGAAATGACTCATACTGACTTATGCAAAAACTGACTTATGTAACTGAAAAGTCCAGAAGTAGACCTGGCATAAGGTTCAACTGATACTGAATCATGTCATCTGACCTCTTTCCTCTGTATCTTGGCTCTGATTTGCTTGGCTTTATTCTCAAGCAGAAATCTCTTCTTGAGGTGGTGCCTGAAATTTTGAGCTTGTGTCATTCTAGGACTGACAACCCATAGCAAGAAGAAAACTCTTTCTCAAAGGTTCTGTAAAAACAACTGGAATAGTGTCTCACTGATTTACTTTTTGTTAAATGCCCAGTTAAAAACTTTGCCTTGGGGCAGGAAATTTGTATGTGTTTATTGGCAAGTCTGTGTCACATACTCATTCCAGCACGTGCACCTCCAATCTCTGCAAACAATCACATGGATTAAGAATAAGCAAGGTGTGGTTAAAGGAAAATTAGATGCTGTTACCAGAAGGGATGGATGGGAACTGGCTAGGAAAAAAGGACATCCTTCACCATGGAGGACTTAATAACTATTTTTCAAGCATTTGTAGGGCTATAATGTATTAGAAGAATGACCTTTTTTTTTTTTTTTTTCCTAGTATCTTCAAAGGGAAGAACTGGTGTCAGCAGTCAGAAGTGAACGGGAAACAGATTTTTTTCTCTACATAAGGAATAATATTCTCATACAGTACTAGAATGATGTGTGTTGTAAGGTAACCTGTATTTTGTCCCTAGAAGAAATTATGCAGAAACTCGATGGATATTATAGAGGCAATTCCTATTTGTATTAAAGAATTGATATGTTAGATAGTCCCTTCTGTTTCTATGACTTCATTATTCTTTTCTCTCTATACACATGTGTGCCAGTGCATGCATATAACCTTGTGGTTATTATATCCCCCAGAAGGGAAATTTAATCCAATTGCCTGATAAGGACATTATTTAATGTCAATTGTGTTTGAATTGTTACTTCTGTGCCTGCTGAATTGATTCCACCTTTCTAGTTCTTGATAATACAGCTCTACCCAAGACATAAGTAGCTACACATGTGGCAAAGAAGATATAATGCTGACTAGGGGCAAAGGAATGGGAAGACATATTGGTGGGGTTCATTTTATCTTGGTATTCAGGTCATTTTCACAAACAGATAGAATATTCAATTTCCACTTTATATTTTAGTTCTAGAACCAAACATGGAGAGAATGTAGACTATAAGGAAGAAATAACACTAAAGGGGAGCCCTCGAAGATAATTCCATCATCCATAACACTAGGTGCTTCCTGGCATTATGACTAATAAAGCTCAGCTAAAAACATGTTCTAAATATTTTTATATGCAAAAAATAGGAAACTGTAATAAAATAATGGCTGTTATTTCAAACTATGACTGTAAAATGCCCTTGGGACAGAAATGCCTAATTATGAAATAAAATAACTTTTGTATCCCTCAGGCAATGTTTTCAAACTATTGCTCTCTCCAAAGTAGTCACTATAATTAGTCCAATTCCCCAGAAGAAATGAAAAGTGTACGGGAATTCATTTAGGGCTGTAGCTCAGGGCTGTGTCTTGGATTAAGACCAAATGGACTATTAAAATGTGAGTTTGAAATAAGTATATTGGCATCATGGGTCAGAGGAATACTTCTAACAGGAATTACTTGACATTATCTTTGAGCCATAATATTTGTATATTTGCTTTTCAGAGGTAAGTTGAGAATTGTGTATTCTAGGAGGATTTGGATGACCTTTGATGGAAGCTTACTCCCAGCACTGGTTTGCTGTGCTAGCTTTCCATGCTCAGCTTGCTTAGCTCTTAAGTGAGGCTAAAAATGTTCCTACCTATTTAGAAACACGAAGGCTTTAAAAATAATGAATAGGCAAAGCATGGAGAGAAAATATCAAGATTTCTCTTGTTTTCCCTTGAAATATTTTAAAGAACTATAGTACTTGATGAGGTAATATTCTGGAATTATAAAAATCATTATTAGGATAAGTATTATAAATTTTACTACCTAGAATTTATCCCTACTAAACTATTTCTAAAGACATTTATTTAAAATTATTTTGCACATGATTTGTTAGGAAATACTGTTCTTGCTGTTTTAAAGGCGAGCTGGGCAATATAACATTTTAAAAATGAGTGAGTACTTTCTAGCTTCTGGCGATCACTGCCCTTTTCTCAAGTTAGGATGCTGTGCCTCCTATGTGGATTTCCTTTTGTTGACTTCAGATTTTTATCTATGGCCCCATTTTCTTAGTCTGGTCTCAGAAGGAGATTTTAACACAATCTGTGTTGGTTAAGGTCCTGGCAGGAAATTGGGTAATTCAAACAGCATTTAGGGAGAGGGCAATTCACAAGAGTGTGTTCAGGTTGTAGAGAAACCGCAAGATACAATCCAGAATGACTAAGGAGAGGAGGAGTTCCCAGAGCCCTGGAAGAAAGAGACTATGTGCAGAGGGATACTTGACAGGAGCTGTGACCTTCAGTTTAGGGACAGAGACATCCTGTGTTGGAACTACAGAGACGGAGCTGGGTGAATGACTACCTGACATCCATCTTCTCTTCTTGATTTCCTGTTTACTCTAGTGCGTTCTCCTTATTGGAGACTGCAAGAAGCTTGCTGATGGAGTAGTCTCCACTGATCTCTGATTTTCTGTCTACTCTGATGGGTTCTCCCTAGACAATCTAACTGGCAGCCAGAGTGTAAGAAGCTGATAGAGTGGTCCACACAGGTCAGTCTCCCAGGACACACAGTGAAGAGTGCAAAGTGAATTTGGATGGGGCTAACAGAAGAGATCAAGCATGGTCTGTAGCAGCATCCATTTTCAAAAGCAGAATGGAGTAATAGATAGGCTGCTACTGTATTTGACTAGATTTGAAACAAAACCTCAGAGGTGGATGTGGGAAAGTTTTATTGTCTTGTTGCAAAATAAAAGACATTCAGGCCTTTTTTAAGGGATGTAGTTGAGAGTTTATCACGCCAAGGCTTGCGGCAAAAAGCCCTCTGCATGACCCAGGCTTGAGTCCCCTGCTTGCTTGTGTCTGGTTTTATTCTCATCTTCTGCAACATGAAAGCAATTTGTCTGGATTAGGAAATATCACCTATTGGGAAACTTTGAAGGACACTTGTCTTAAAGCCATCAGACAGTTTTCAAAGACTAGAGATAAGAAGGGAACATTAGAGGACTCAGAGGCACTGAAGGTGCCAGCTCAGAATAAGAGATGATTTTAAAGATTATTTATGGCAAAAAGGAATATCCAGGGAAGTTTTGCCCTTTCTTTTTTTCCCCTCAGAAAATATGATGAAAACAAAACATTTAAAAATAGTTAACACTAAGTGCAGAAAAACAAACATATTTTTTTTCTTTTTTTTCTCTCTCTCTTCTAAATTAGACAATTAGTTTCTTCTGCTAGGAAAGTTTTCTCTATTTCTTAGTGATTGGATTAACTTAGAAAGGCTAAGTAATTTCAATAATTATTTCATAATTATTATTTGATTATGCTGTCTTAAAAATTAATATAGCAAACATTATAATTTTATAAAAAAGCATATATCTTCAAATACAATAAAGATACATAAATACATAAATATGTCCATTTTTATTTCTTCCCTAATTTCCATTTCTCCTCTCTCATTTATCCCAAAGCTCAAATCTGGGGAAAATGATTTTGATTAACTACCTGGGTTCAAAGTTTTCATAATTTACTTGTGGATTGCAGATATATTTTGAGGCTAAATAAAATTTAGTAAACATATTCTGTAAACATATTCTGAGTCTTGACTAGAGAGAAGTTATATGGAGTCAAGGTGTCCTTATTAACCAAAGGAGCCATTCTTTAAAGACAGCTATAGGCAGGGCCTAGGAAAGCCCCTCAGTGATAAGGTCATCTTTCAGAACCTGCAGTTTATTTTACAATTAACAAGTAAATGAATACTATTTAAATCATAAAATGGGCACCTGCAGACATTAGTGACGTGTGTGTGTGTGTGTGTGTGTGTATGTGTGAGTGTATGTGTGTGTGTGAGTGATGCACCTTTAATACAGAGAACAGTATAGAAATATACCTCTGGCTCTGAGATGCTTTCTAAGAAGATAAAATGGAATTTGGTCCACTAGATTGGACATCCGACTCAGGCTATCATGGTGATTGAAATTTTGTGGTTGCCTCAGAGCTGTGAGTTCACAGAGATTAGTTCCTGGATTGCTCTCCAGATTACTCTCCAGTTTATGAGCCATGGAACTGTGTTTTTCCTTATTTTTTCATAGAGGTCACAAGAATCAGAAAAAGCTAATTGGAAATTAGCTTTCGTCAAATGGAGACTGACAAACCCTTAAGGAGAACTGAGGTAAATCTTACTCTTTATTTGTTTATTTGTAAGAGCTGAGAAGATAAAAAGGCTTATTGATATTTCAGAGCATACTTGATTTTACAAAAGCTATCAGTATAGTGAAAAACAAATTGTAGAAGAGAAGTCAGTTCATTTCACTGTCTCCTTTTGTTTAACTCTCTTAAAAAGTCACTAAGAAAGCATGAAGTTAAATTGATGTGGAATTTACATTCCAAATAAGACAAGTGGGTTATTTCAAAAGCTCTTTCTGTGTGATGTGGTTGATGTGGGAATCATTGGAGCAGAGTTTTTTTTTTCTGGTTTATTTTACTTTTTTGATTGGATTTGGGGAAGCGATGTGGCTGATGTTTATTGGATTACATTTAAAAAAATTCATACATGAAAGCAGAGCTCTATCTCTATGAAATTGATGTGTTTCTAAAACTAAAAACAGGTATTATTAAGTATATAGCCATTTGAGATGGAGGTAATGAAAGCCTGAATGAAAAGGGCAGGAGTAAGAATAAAAAGGTGAGATGAATGCAAGAAATATTATGGAAGAGGATTGACTGTATATTCTGGTTGAGAGGCAAATTGAAGAAAATTTCAGTGCTTTGTGTTCATGGATAATGGAGAGAATCATATGAACATTAATAAAATGTTTGAGGGGCAACTTATCTATAGAGGATGAAGGTGAAGTGAGGAAAGGATATGTAGTAGAATCCTAATGTTTGCAGATGCAACTTTTGTAACATCCAGTATTCCATAATGACATTACAATGCTTTATGATGTATTAATTTGTAATGGAGATGATAGCTCCTTCCTTGAGTTGTGAAGATTAAATGAGGCAACATATATAAAGTGCTTATGGACAATGATTATGAATATCATCATATAACAAAATATTAAGCAAGTATTGAACAATTCCTATGTGCCAAAATTTTTGTAATATTTTTTCATATATTAACTAATTTAACTCCAATGGCTCTATGAAGTAGGTACTGATATCTCATTTTACAGATGAAGAAATTGAGGATTAGTGAGAGATAAGCAACTTGCTTGAGGCTACATTAAGTGGCCTCGATGTAATCAGGTAATCCAGGTATTCAGGTCATCAGGTAATCAGATTTCTGATTACCTGAATATCTGTAGGTAATTCAGATAATCAGGCTCTAGAATTCAGCTCTTAATCACTCTCTATTGTAGATGCCTGGGCAGAATTTGAACTGATAATTCTATAAGATTGGAGTGCAGTAGTAAATTTTCAGTTATTAGGTGAGCCTAGATAGCAGTCTTGCATCCATACCTCAGTCAGCAAATCTCATGAGTTTGAGGGTGCACAGAGGATCCTGGGAAAGACAATGGATCTAGCAGGAGGAAGGAAAAAGACTTTAATACTTCATGTAAGTTATAAAGACACATGGTTAATTCTTTAAAATATCCACGAAGGGATTCATAGTAATGTCATCATAATTTCAGCTCTATTGATATTAATTTATTTTTTTGAGTGCCTATCACAGTGTTAAGCACTGCAAGGGATTTAATGGGGAGGAAGAAAATTCCTTCTAACAAGCTTGCTATGTAGCGGGAGAGACAGGTGAATGAAATGCAAGTATAATATAGTGAAGTAACGCAGTTGACATTTGAACAACATAGGAGTGGGTAAGGGCACTGACTTCCCCCCACCCCCGACTCCCCAGTAAAAGGTCTGCATATAACTTTTGGATCTCCAAACAATCGGCCCTTCACATCTGCAGATTCAACCAATCAGGATGGAAAACAATATTTTCATTCCATGGCTGGGAATCTGCGGTTGGGAATGCAAGAATACTGTTTTCCACTGGGGGTTGGTTGATCCACAAGTGTGAAACCTGTGGATTGGAAGGCTCGGCTATATTAATAGGAAAACAAAAACAAAAACAAAAACAAACCCTGCATAAAAGTTTTAAACCCGTGTTCGAGAGTCAACCGCACTAGGTGGAGGGAAGTCCCAGAAGTGTATTATCGCTGTCTACTAACTTGTCATAGGAGGGTCGTATGTAATACTTTTTGGAAGAAGTGATGCAAAATTTGGAACTTGAAGGATGAATAGATCAGTGTTGGTGAAGATGAGAGGGGATGTGGAGAACTGGGAGAAAGCAGGCTGTACTTGTGAAACTGCCAAATAGTTCAATTTGGCTGAAAGATACAATTTACTGACGTGGACATCAGGTAGAGATAAAGCCAGAGGAGTGAGCAGTGGTCAGCTTGCAAAGGCTTTCTAGGTTACTGCAAGGAGTTTGATTGTTATCTTGAGGGGAGTGGAACTTGTTGATGTGATTTAAGCAGGCAACTGCAATGGCCCAGAAGCATGTTTGCAATATATCTGGGGCATACAGATATGCTGGCCTAGTAGTAATCTTGAAGGGCCTTTGGAGAGTACATTTTTATTTATACCAAATTTATATTGAGCACCCATTGTGTGTATAAAGAGCTTATAAACCATATGAAATTAAGATAAACTTGCACCTAAATTTTAGCATGCAGCACGCCCTTCTTTTCAAATGGATACAGTTTTTATTTTGGTGCAGGTATAAGGACAAATGTGTGTAGATTGTTTCACTACAAAATCACTAGCTATTTGACCTGGGAGGCAGTTTAATTTAACCTCTGGTCTTGACTGTGCTCTGTGAATCTGGGGCAAATCAGTAAACCATCTTAGGCCCTGATAGTTTCTTATCTGTAACATGAGAAAGTTGAGATCAGCATTAAAGTTTCCACTGAGCTCTAAAATTAACCTATTGTGGTTTGAAACTTTTCAGACATTTTAGTTATGTGAAAAGTGACTAAGTTTTAGTATACACTGTTCTTTTATGTTTTTCTCTCCTGTCTTGGGTGATTTCAGTGGTAGTCTTTGTTGCAGAGAGGAGGTGAAATGACAGTAGGATATTTATGCTGAAATATTTGGATTCATTCCCATGTGTTATAGATGAGGACACTGAGGCCCCCAAGTTATGTGATTTATGCAAATCAGCGGAGTGAAGTCCAAAGCCACAGGGGCTTCCGAACCTAACCCAGTTCTTTTTTTACTATGCTTTGGGGGTCTTTTCCCTCGCTATATAGAGTCATGTCTTAGGCAATAAATTTGGAAGAAAATTGGGTACCATGGAAGGTTTTATATTTTTTTATATAGAAATGACTGTATCACTGCCAATTAGGGCTGCTATTTATTTTTCTGGTTTCAAGTTGCCTAAAATATATTATTTATATTTGTATAAATAATGTAAATATATGTAATACATATATGATAGATTATGTATATACAGTACTATATGTAATAACATACATTTTGCTCCCTTATTCTTCATGAGTGATGCCTTTTTTGTACTGTTTTTCTCTCTGATTTCTCTAAAAAAAAAAAAAAGGATTCTTTTTCCTTCTTTCCTTATCTCTGGTTCTCTTAAATCAGCAACTAAATGATCTTCCTCTTAGTTCAGGAAGCTGGCAGCTTCCAATCTGCAGCCTTTAGATAGCCAGCTAATTAAAGGGAAAGCAGGTGTGGATGGGTCTATTCATCCTGTAAATAAGTGCCAAAAATTAAAGTTATTGGTCTGTGAGTGCTAGCAGGTGGAAGCACTGTTTTTATACCTTTAATAGAGAAGGGGATAAGGCGGGGGTTTAGGAGGCCTTAAGGGTAGGGAAGAAAAAAAATGACTTTTTATGACTAAAAGCTCTTCAAAAGAGAATGTGTCTTTTTCTGAATTACTGTCTTGTTTGGGATTAATCCTAAAGACATATAATTGCCTGTCCTAAGAGTGTAGTGTTCTCTGAGCAGGGCTCCATAAACTGTATGGCCTGGGCAAACATAATTCATGGTCTCAAGCTGATGCTTACTGGAGTAACTCATGACTGACTGCAGACATAAGTGCCTGTGTTCCTTTGTGATTTCTCTATTCCATTTTTTACATATGCTCAAATGCCCAGAGTTCCCTATCTGCAAAACCCTTCACTTAAGTATTGAGAAAAAAAAAGTATGATCTATTGTAACACAACTTAATGCATTACTTAATGAAGCGATTTGGAAATAAAATTTATATGAGGAAATGAGTTCCTGGGAGCATACTTCTCCCTTTGTCATTTCTTTTTTCCTCCTGCTTTTTCCTCTTTCTTTTTCTTTCCTTTGTATTTAATAATTTATTTTAGCATTTCTCAACTGGAGGATGTTTTTCAGTAGGGTGTTATGGCAGAAGACTACAAAAGCATTTTATATTATGCACTCAAAATATATTAATACATGGCTGAAATGCTAATCCGTGCAATAGAATAATTATAGTGTATCTTCATTGAAATTGTACACATGGCTTTGTGATCACACTCATTAATTTAGATCCAAATGAAGCAAAATTATTCTGCATGGCTGCTAAGTTAATTTATGTGATATAACTAAAGAAAAGTTAAATAAAAAGTGATTGAAAATGAGATTGCTGCCAGGCAATTAGATCCAGAAGAAGTGGTTCACCCATCTCCCCAGGCTTCTTGGCCTCTTTTATCTGCAAAGATTATTCATGTTATTGAAAAAGTTTGTCCATTTTAACTGTATTTTGGAATGTCTTGATGCAAGTTCTGAAGAATCTTCTTTACAGCCATTTTTTTTTGGGGGGGGGCGGAGGGAAGAGAATAATTCACTGATAAGACAGATACTTTTGCACCATGATAGATGCTTTTACTTGAACTATTCAAATATCCAGGTAAAAGAACACGAGAATTTTTCTGTTGATGTGAGTCTTAACTCCTGGTAGAATGGGGAAAATGCTATGCTATAATGGGTGGTATTTTTAGGGGTTTGAACACCTAACAAGTAAAGTACATATTGTATATCATTTCAAGTAGATGAAGAAATAAGCTTTTTTTTTTTTTAATTGAGAAAAAATGTGTTGCCATGATTTTCTAGTAGTATGGATATATATATATATATATATATATATATACATATATATATGTCTTTGAAAAAGCTACCCTGTTGCTTTCTCCCTTATTTTAGCCCATTTGAGATTTTGAGAGTAGTAACTAGTTTCAATTTTTGTGATCAGTGGGATGATAGTTTCTCTTACAAGACAGAGGAATGATTATATTTCTATATATGAAAAGAAACTGATTTTGAATTTAAATGCCATTTAAAAGTATTCACTAAAGCCTCTGTCCTTCATTTACTTAAACTTTCATTTCTGTGAGAGAAAAACAGATTTGATTCAATTATAAATAAAAAATTTCACTGGCCTAAATTCCAGAGACACAAAGATAAATGAGAGGGCCTCTATCTTCCTGACTGCTTAAATCTAATAGATTGAAAGAAAAAAAAAGAAGAGTACATGGGCAAACAGTTAACAAACTCTGCCACAAGCCAGGAGATAGTTCAATGGTGAGTCAAAGAGAAATACTTCAACCCCAAAGACTTGAAAACCCATATCCAAAAAGATATTTGCACACCGATGTTCATAGCAGCATTATTCACGGTGGCCAGGACATAGGTGTGTCCTACGATAGATGATTGGATAAAGAAGCTATGGTACATATATACAATGGAATATTACTCAGCCTGAAGAAGAGATGAAATACTGCCATTTGTGACAGCGTGGATGGACCTCAGGATAATCATGGTAAGTGAAATAAGCCAGACAGAAAAGTTGAAAATCATGATATCACTTATATGTGGGATATAAATCTAAAAGCAACAAAGGAACAGGACAAACAGAGACTCATGGACATGGACTATAGACTAGTGGTTACCAGAGGGTAGAGGATGTTGGAGGAGGGGAGAGGTAGGTGGGGTAGAGACGGTCAAATATAGGGTTTAGGGGGAGGGTGAAGTGGGTAAAGGGGATCAAATATATGGTAGCTGGAGGAAACTGGACTTTGGGTGGTAAACACACAATAGAATATACAGATGTCAAATTATAATGTATATCTACAAATTATATAATTGCATTAACATCAACCAATGTTACCCCAATAAACTTAATTAAAAAATAAAAAATAAAAATTATAAAATGTATATAAAAAAGAGAAACTTTAAATCTAGGTGGCGGTGGGATGAAGACAGCCTTTATGAAGAAAATTAATAGAGTGAGAGAAAAGCAAAATGTAATGATTTTGGGGAGACATTTCTTCATGTAGGGAAATGAGAAGAAATTGAAGAATAGAGAGCAGTAATATGAGACATAGGGAACCATGAGGATCATGTAATTCAGTGAAGTGTAGGGAGGGGAGAGTCTCTAGAAGGACAAGATCAACAAAGTCAAATACAGAAAGGTGGCCGAGTAGGACAGACTATTCAATTTGGTTTTCAGAAGATCATTGGCTACTTCAATATGGTGATGGAGACTGAAAACCTACAGTAAGTGCTTAGGATTGGCTGAGCAGGATTCAGGGTGCTACTCTTCCAAGGTGAACAAAGAATATTGAGATAAATTTAGAAAAAAAGAATCTTTTGCAAAAAATTGGTTGTAGATATTTGAGACTTCCCTGATAGATTTACCCAGCCATTTTTAATTGATGGTCCCTCTTCCTTTAAGCCTATACCTCACTCCACCAGTGATTCCCCATCATTTGCTAGGATTATCTGGAATAGAGAGGTCATTTCCCAGTGGGAAATTCTTCTTTCATACACTGACCATGAACATCTCTCTTCTATGTAAGAACTTCATTTTCACATTGCCTTTCTGTCATGTTTCTGTGTAATAAAAAGTGGTTGCTACCATTGGTCAAGTTAGAGGTCATGATTCTGAAATACGGCAACTTATACATTTCTTGGCTATAGGGAGGTGGGAATGCATTTAGCTGCCACATGAAGATAATGAGCCAGTTAGCTAAGGACCAGATTTCAAACCTCTCCCCACTCCTCCTGGAATCTATTAATAAATTTCCTTCCATCCTGTAGGGGTCCATGCCTCAGTCTGCTTTGTACCTCTTATATTCATTCTTTCACAAGAACGAGTTGTGAAAACTATGTAAAATTTGAGTAATATTTTGATCAGAGGAGTGGGATGGAAAAAGGAAGAAAGGTAAAGAAAAGAATTTAATGGAATAGAACAATTTCACATTTCAAATTCATCCAACAAACCTCTTCTTTTCATTTTCATTATGAATGGAGAAAAGGTCTATTTCCCCTTTACTTTTTGTTTTATCCTGCTGTTGATGATGTTTTTCTTTAATATTTCTTAGTGTAGAAAAATACACTATCAAGAATTCAAATAAATATATAGTTTACCCTGTTTCCAAGATTCAAAATATAGCAGCAATACTTTTTGGCACTATTTTTTTTTTTTAATTTAACTCTTTAGAGTACTTCATTTCTTATCTCTATTCTGTGCCACATGATTTATGCAGTCATTTTCTTGGTTTAAGGCCCTTGAAAATAAGGTCTTCTTTTGCATATCAAGGGGTGTATGAAGTTACAAACATTCTCTCAGACATTATGAGATCACTTGTGAGAAAAGTGCCACCTCAGCTGAAATGTTGTAGCTGTCACTGATTTGTGGAGACATCAAAAGGAAATGAAGAGAGACCAAAGACGGAAGAAAGCAGTCATTTCAAATATAAGTAATCCCAAGAACAAAGTTTTGCTCATTTATTGTTTCTACAATTTTAGAAAGTTAATGCCTGGGGTTTTTCCTTGGCTCCTGTTTATGTACAATTATCTTGAGACGGGTTTTCTAGCAAATCGTATGCTCAAATATGAGAGTAATTCATGAGAACGTATTTATTCAGTGACTCATTAAGATTACATTTACATTTTTACTAAGCTATACAGTTTTGATTTTCTATATGAACTGTTTGGTATAGCATTATATATTGTTGTATTTGCTTTGGAATATTTACATTGAATTCTTAGGAAGCTGTGCTATTTCCTTTAAATCGTTAGTCTGATTTTGACTTTTGTTACCCTAATATAACTGTTTTCCTCTGCCTCTCTCCCCTTCTATTAGTTCTAGTCCCCTACCCTTTTCTTAGGAAGGTAAAATTTACCTAAATTTATGAGGATAAATTTAAATAAAATTGATGATGCTTTGCCTTGCAAAGCGTGCTCTGTGACTAGTTTCATAATTCTTTCCCAGTACCTCTACACCACTCTATAGCTTTACCGTCTTCCTATGTTAACCTTCCACCTCTGATCCTGACCTACTTTACTCTGGCTTTTGGTTGTGGAAGTACATGGTAAATAGTTTCTTTGTTGTGGGTTAACTTGTGTCCCCTTACAACAGATATGTTCAAGTCCTAATCCTCAGTACCTGTGAATGTGAGCTTGTTTGGAAGTAGCATCTTTGCTGATGTTAGCAAGTTAAAATGAGATCATGATGGTTTAGGGTGAGTCCTAGTCCAGTGGCTGATGTCCTTGCAAGAAAAGGGACACAGAGAAGACAATATGGGAAGATAGAGGCAGAGATTGGAGTAATGCATCTGCAAGTCAAGGAGTGCCAAGGATTGCCTGCAACCACTAGAGGCTAGGACAGAGCATAAAACAAGTTCTTTCTTACAGCTTCCAGAAGGAACTGATCTGGTCAACACATTGGTTTTGGACTTCTAGCCTCTAGAACTCTGAGAGAATAAATTTCTGTTATTTTAAATCACCCAATTTGTGGTAATTTGTTACCACAGCTCTAGGAAATTAATATACCTTGCTTATGTACATTAAAGAAAATTATTTAGTTTTAACAAAAATAAAATTGAAATTAGGTAATGGTGAAGCCTATTATTCATGCTTATGGGTTGTGAACACTAGAAACTGATATTGGCTATTTTAAGAATAAAATTTATTGGAATGATAGAAATGGCTAATGGAATTAATAGGAAAGCTGGAGAACTGGCCTGGAGACCAGGGCACAGTGGCAACATCCATGGTCATGCCATAGGATCAGTTTTGGGACATCAGATTTTATCTGAGCTACTGCAATAGAAGAGAGAGACTTCAATACAGAACTGAGCTCAACTCCAGACACAGCAAAGACAGCTGGAGACTTATAGCCAAATAAGTGAGGTGGATAGTGGATGGAAAATTATGAAGAGGATCTTGATCAGATATCAAGAGTGAGGGGATTTTTGCTAAATTGACTTAACAGGATTCTTTGCTAAAATTGAGCTTTGCAGGTTGAGGTTGAGGTTGAGGTTGATGCCTAGTTGAGAAGAGGGCTCAGAGAAGCCTGACTAAAGTTAGATCAAGGAAAGAGTCTTTATAATCCATTCATTCCAAAGGCAAAGATGGTCGAGTTATCTTCAGAGTGGTCTATTAGGAATTTGAAAGGGGCAGGCAGACCTTTTAAATGAATCTGCTTTGGCTTGAAAATGAATGTGAATTGCCACTAGTTGGATTTAAGTAATGTTGTTTTGATGTTATTTACCTTACAGGATTCAACCTTTGTTTAGATTCTCCTGTAATTTGTTTAATTGGGCAAAGTTGCCTTCCTTTTTGATGTTTACTTTTTCTTTAAGTCTCCTAATGTTCTTTAGCTTCTAGAGAAGAAAAGATAAACACATACTTTGTGCTGATTTTCTTCATTTGTACCCTTCAAACCAGTTCTCGGCCGTCCTCTCCTAGCTCCATTTCCCAGAAGGCTACTCTGTCTGGACTAGCTTCCCATCGGGGCTGGCCAGTGGGAGGCACTGGCAGGAGATGACAGGGCAGAAGGATAGAAAGGTCTTGCTGTCTACTTTGGTGGCATGATTCTGGTAGCAGATACATCTTCTATGCCCATGGCTCGTGTCAAGACTCCAGTTCTCCTTGGGGCCCTGTGACTCTATTTCTTTCTTTTGTCCATTTACTCTAGGCCTGGAAATAGCTTCTCCTTGGTTCCTTTAATCCTGTTCATAACACTGCAAATAATCCCTTCATAAGATCTCTTCTGTGGAGACATCAGACTTGTATCATTTTCCTAGAGACTTATTGGGACATTGGTCCAATTGTCTCCACAGTTAAATGTTCCCTCTACTTAACCATCAGTCTTCCTATTTTTCAAAATTCTAGTCAAAATCTACCTTCTTTTTAAGGCCTTCCTAGATAATACCCCGACTTTCCAGGAAATTGTGAATGGAAGTACTTTCTTTTGAGATATTTGTAGTTGCATATTTTCACTTTGAATGTGCCAAGCTCAGTAATTAGATAAGTGCCCCAAATATATACCATGTAGTTTAAATACTCTTTCTTTATACCCTGCCCAACTGGTCTCTGTAAAATCTTGCATATGCTGCAAGTGGTAGGAAAAACCAATTAAAAAGCAACTAAGTCCAAATACATGTGAAGTCAGATGATTATATATTGTAATTGTGGAATACATCACATTTAATATTTATTGCATTGGAAGCTTTGAATTTCTAGAAAGAAATGTAAAGAAACATATTCTCAATTTTTTATAGTTTAAAAAGTAAGGGAAAAAGAAATGTTCTTTATTCTTGCTTTAGCTGCTATGGCATTTATGTTTTTTTCCAGATTTGTTGAGATAAAATTGACATATTACAGGGTATAAATTTAAGGTGTACAGTGTGATAATTTGATACCCATATATATTGTGAAATTTTATCACAATGAGGTTAGTTAACACATTCTTTACCTAACATAATTACCATTTTGTTCTTATGAGAACATTAAAGCTCTACTCTCATAGCAATTTTCAAGTATACAATATAGTTTTAAAATCTATAGTCACCATGCTGTACATTCGATCTCCAGATTGTATTTATTTTGTAACTGGAAGTTTGGACCCTTTGACCAACATTTAATGTCTTGCATCTTTAAGCCCTGGCAACCACCATTCTACTCTTTCTTTCTTTGAGTTCAAAGTTTTTACACTCCACATGTAAGTGATGTTATACAGTATTTGCTTTTCTCTGACATTTATTTTTATTCTATTTTATTTTTTAAATTAAAATTATTGAAGCGACATTGATTAATAAAATCAAATAGGTTTCAAGTGTACAATTCAGTAATATGTTATATGCATATTGCATTGTGTGTTCACCACCCAGAGTTAAGTTTCCTTTCATCAACAAATATTTGACCCCCTTATCTTTATCCACCTTCCCTCTCGACAATCTGATATATTTCAAATAGAATAATGCTCTTAAGGTCCATTCATGTTGTCACACATGGCAGGATTTCTTTCTTTTTTTTATGGCTGAATAATATTCCACTGTATATATTATCAACATAAGAAACTTCCAAAACCTGTAGAACATATTTATAATTTATAAGAGTTTATTTAAGCCAAACTGACAACAATTTCCATGAGGAAAATATCAAACACTTCTTAGAATGGCAATTTTCAGCTTCTTTTTTGCATTTTGAATTAAGGAGGGAATGTATAGAAAAATTATAAGAAGGTGGGAGAAAGCAAGGCAGGGATTGGATTACAGGATAAGTAACACAATCATGTGCTTTCCTGAAGGTGGTTATGGGGGATCTGAAAAAGAGGCATTACAAAGGTCCATTAACCTAGATGCACAGAAACAATGGACAGGGCTTGCTCAAGGCAAAGATAAACCTTATACTAAAGAAGTTATATGCCTGGGGTGTGACTACCCACCAAAACCTTCCCAGTTAGGAATTTAGGATCAGTTTACCCTGTGAGGTTACTTTTGATTAGATTTATTATATCACCTCTTTTTCATCATGTGTATATTCTTTATCCATTCATCCATTGAAGATCATTGAGATTGTTTCCATGTCTTGGCTATTGTGAATAATGCTGCATTGAACATGAAAGTGCAGATATTTCTTTGAAATTCTGATTCCATTTTTTTCAATATCTAAAAATCGCTAGTAACACAGTACATTGTAGAGCATTGGTTGTTTACCCTCGTGATCACATGGCTGACTGAGAGCTGTGGCTCACTGCCACCGCACAGCACCATGAGAAAGGACTGTCCAGATATCACTGGAAAAGTTCAAAATTTTAAAACTGCAATACAGTTTCTATTGAATGTTTAGCATTTTTGCACCATGATAAAGTTGAAAAATCGAAAGTCAAACCATCATAACTCAGGGTCTCTCTGTGGGATTGCTGGATCATGTGGTAGTTCTATTTTCAATTTCTTGAGGAACCTCCATATAGTTTTCCATAGTGGCAGTATCAATTTACATTCCCACCAACAGGGCACCATGGTTCCCTTTTCTCCACATTTTTTTGCCAGCATGTGTTATCATTTGTCTTTTTGATAATAGCTATTCTAACAGGTATGAGGTGATATCTCATTGTGGTTTTGATCTGCTGTAGCGAGTCTCTTGTAGGCAGTTTAGAATTGGGTATTTTTTTTTAAATCTATTCAGCCACTCTATGCCTTTTGATTGGAGCATTTAACCCATTTACATTTACAGTAATTAAGAATTTACTACTGCCATTTTGTTAACTGTTTTCAGGCTGTCCTGTAGTTCCTTTGTTTCTCCCTCTCTTGCTGTCTTTCTTTGTGAATTAGTTTATGTAGTGGTATAATTTGATTCCTTTCTCTTTCTCTTTGGTATACCTACTGTAGGTTTTTGTTTTGTGGTTACCCTGAGGCTTACTTGAAACATCTTATAGATATAAAAATCTATTTTAAACAAATAACGACTTAACTTTGTTTGCTATAAAAACTCTACCCTTTTATTTCCCTCTCAACAATTTATGTTTTTGATGTCACACTTTACATCTTTTTATATTATAAAGCCATTTACAAATTAATTAGCTATAGCTACAGACAGTCCTTGAGTTATGATGGTTTGACTTTACAAAAATGCTAAATATTCAATAGAAACTGTATTGCAGTTTTAAAATTTTGAACTTTTCCAGGGCTAGTGATATGTGGACAGTACTCTCTAATGGTGCTGTGTGGTGGCAGTGAGCCACAGCTCTCAGTCAGCCGTGTGATCTTGAGGGTAAACAACCAATGTTCTACAATATACTCTGTTGCTAGCGATTTTTAAGTATTGTTTTGTGTTTTTATCTCATCATGTGTACAAAATGCCCATCTGTGTCTCCTGCTCCTGGTGGTAAAAAGAGGAGAAAGGCATTCTTGAAATAAGACTCAAGTTAATGTAAGTGTTCTGAACACATTTAAGGTAGGCTAGGCTAAGTTGTGACATTCTGTAGGTTAGGTGTGTTAAATGTATTTTCAACTTATGATATTTTCCACTTAAAATGGGGTTTTCAGGACATAACCCCATCATAAGTTGAGAAGCATATGTATTTTAATATTTTTGTTATTCAACCTTTAAACTAGAGTTAAGTGATTAACACACGATCATATTACACTATTAGAATATTCAGAATCTGACTATATACTTTACTAGTGTGATGTTATTTCTGTTACTAATTGGCATCCTTTCATTTCACCTTGAAGAATTTTGTTCAGTATTCCTTGTAAGGTAGGTCTAGTGGTGACAAACTCCCTCAGCTTTTCTTTCTTTGGGAAGTCTTTATGTTGACATCATTTCTGAAGGACGACTTTGTTGTGTGAAACAGAGGTCCCTAAACCCCTAGCCTGCACTAGTCCATGGCCTGTTAGGACCTGGGCCACACAGTAGGAGGTGAGCTGTGGGTGGGTTAGTAATCGAAGGTTTATCTGTATTTGCAACCACTCCCCAGCGCTAGCATCACAGCCTCAGCTCCACCTCAGATCATCAGGCATTAGATTCTCATAGGAGCACTGGTCCCTGGTGCCAAAAATGTTGGTGACCGCTGGTGTAAAGTATTCTTTGTTGATAGTTTCTTTCTTTTAGCACTTTGAATGTATCATCCCATGCTCTCCTGGACTGAAAGGTTTCTTGTGAGAAATTCCCTGATAACTTTATGAGGCTTCCTAAAAAATGACGGGTATTTTTCCTCTTGTAGCTTTTAAAATTCTCTATTTGTCTTTAATTTTGGACAGTTTTATTATGATATATCTCAGAGAAGATTGTTTAGATTAAAATTTTGTAGTGACTTATTAGCTTTATAAACTCTGATATCCAGAATTTCTCCCCAGATTTGGTAACTTCTTGTTTCTTTAAATAAGGTTTCCGCCTCTTTTTCCTTTTCTCCTCTTTTTGGGATTCCAATGATGTGTAGATAGTTTCTTTTAATGATATACTATAAGTTCCATGGGCTTTCTTCATTCCTTTTCGCTATTTTCTCCCCTGACTGAATAATTTTCAGATATGTCTCACTGATTTTTTCTTCTGCTTGTGCTAGTCTGCTATTGAAACTTTAGTTTAGAATTCTATTGAATTCTTTAATTTAGTCATTGTATTACTTAGTTACCACACACCAGAATTAACTCAATATAGATTAAGGACCTGAATATAAGACTTGAAACAATAAATTGCATTGAAGAAAATTAGGAACTAAACTCAAGGGCCTTGGACTTAAACAGGATTTTATGAATTTGACCTCAAAGGCAAGGGAAGTAAAAGCAAAAATAAATGAATGGGACTACATCAAACCAAAAAACTTTTGCACAGCAAAAGAAACTGTCAATAAGGTAAAGAGACAATTGTTTGAATGGGAAAATATATTTGCAAACAATGCCTCCATAAGGCCTAATATCCAAAATATGCAAAAAACTCATACAACTCAATAACAACAATAAAAACTGTTCCAATATTTCTGTTTGGTGCTTTTAATTTATTTATTTATTTATTTATTTATTTTTATCTGTTCTTCTTTTTATTGTTTTACTTAATTATTTTCTGATTACATTTATTTTTTCATTTTTACTTTTCAAAATAATTTCTAAAATTTTTTATTACACTTAACATACAATATTATCTTAGTTTCAAGTGTACAATATAGTGATTAGACATTTATATAATTTACGAAGCGATCACCCCAATAAATTTAGTACCCATCTGATTTACATACATTTATATAGGTATTCAGCATACATTGTTATTAGAATATTATTGACTGTATTCCTTATGTTATACTTTACATTCCCATGACTATTTTAGTAACTTATCAATTTGTACTTCTCAATCCCTTCCCCCTTTTTACCCACCCCTCCAATCCCGCTATCATCTGGCAACCATCAAAATGTTCTCTGTATCTATGAGTTTCTGTTTTGTTTGTTTATTTAGTTTTTAGATTCCACATATAAATAAAACCATATGGTATTTGTCTTAATCTGTCTGACTTATTTCACTTAGCATAATACTGTCCAGGTCCATTCATGTTGTAGATGGCAAGATTTTATTTGTTTTTATGACTGAGTAACATTTCATTTTATATATGTATCATCACTTCTTTATCCATTCAACCATTAATGGACACCCAGATTACCTCCATATTGTGGCTATTGTAAATAATGCTGCAATGAACATGTGGATGCACACGTCCCTTTAAAGCAGTGTTTTGGGTTTCTTCGGATAAATACCCAGAAGTGGATTTGCTAGGTCTTTCTTTGTCTCTTATTTTTTAAAGTCTATTTTGTCTGGTATAAGTACTGCTACCCCAGGTTTTTTTTTTGTTTTTTGTTTTTTTTTTCATTTCCCTTCTCATGAAATATCTTTTTTCTATCCCTTTACTTTAGGTCTGTGTGTATCTTTTGATCTGAGGTGAATCTTTTGCAGGCAGCATATATAAGGGTCTTGTTTTCTTATCTATTCAGCCACTCTATGTTTTGACTGGAGCATTTAGTCTATTTACATTTAAAGTAATTGCTGATAGATGTATAGTTATTGCCATTTTATTATTCACAGTTTTAATTTCTCTTCTTCTTCTTAAAGCCCCTTTAACATTTTCTTATAATACTGATTTGGTGGTGATGAATTCTTTTAGCTTTTTCTTGTCTAGGAAGCTCTTCATCTGCCCTTTGATTCTAAATGATGGCTTTGCTGGGTAAAGTAATCTTGGTTGTAGGTCTTTTCATCAGTTTAAATATTTCCTGCCAGTCCTATCTAGCTTGCAAAGTTTCTGTTGAGAAATCAGCTGACAGTCTTATAGGAGCTTCCATGTAAGTAATTAACTGCTTTTCTTTTGCTGCTTTTGAGATTCTCTCTTTGTCTTTAATCTTTAGTATTTTAATTTTGATGTGTCTTGGTGTGGGCCTCTTTGGGTTCATCTTGTTTAGGCCTCTCAGTGCTTCTTTGGCTTGTATGCCTATTTCCTTTGCTAGGGTAAGGAAATTTTCCATCATTATTTTTGTCAATAGGTTTTCAATTGCTTGCTCTCTCTCATCTACTTCTGGTATCCCTATGATGAGAATGTTGGTATGCTTGATGTTGTCTCAGATGCCCCTTAAACTATCCTCATTTTTTTGTATTCTTTTTTCTTGTTGCTGTTCTGATTGAGTGTTTTCTGCTACTTATCTTCTCAATTGCTGATTCAATCTTCTGCTTCATCTAATCTACTGTTTGTTTCCTCTAATGTATTCTTCATTACAGTTATTGTATTCTTTATTTCTGACTAGTTCTTTTTTATGTTTTCTATTTCCATTTTTATGGTTCCTATCTCTTTTTCGAAGTTCTCATTGAGATCATTGAGAATCTTTATAACCAATGTTTTGACCTTTGCATTTGGTGAATTGCTTGTCTCCATTTTGTTTGGTTCTTTTTATAGAGCTTGTTCTGTTATTTCATTTGGGACATGTTCTTTGTCTTCCCATTTTGATTGTCTCCCTGTGTTTGTTTCTATGTATTAGGTAGAACTGCTACATCTCCCAGTGTAGTGGCCTTATGTAGTAAGTGTCCTCTGGGGTCTAATAGCATGGTCTCCAAGGTTACGTGAGCCAGGTGCTCCAGATCTGTTCCTTGTGTAGGTTTTATGTGCCCTTCTGTTGTAGTTGAGTCTTGGTATCTGTTTGTACTTCGGTGGGATGGGTTGACCCTCAGGCTTGGGACTACTTAGCAAGAAGTACAGGATACACTGAGGCAAGATGCTGCTTATTTGTGACCTTTGAGCCAAGACAGGTGGTTTATATGGAAAAACCACTGGAAACAGCTTGGGTGGGCCTGCAAGTTGGGTTTGGTGGGATCTCAGGGAATCACCAGAGTGGGGAAAATGGTATTAGACAGGTTGATGGAGACTCAGAAATAACACTTGTGGGTTGGATGGTGTAGGGTTCAACAAAGGAACATTAGCTTCTGCTGACACTTCTGTCTGGGGTAAGTTTCCCTTTCAGCCCTTGCCCTGAAGCCAAACAATTTAGTTTCTCTCCATATGTCCCTGGTGCCTTTTGAGCTGTTGCCCCAGTGCTGGAGCTCAGAAAGAGAGTCCATCAGTGGGCCCCCTAAGAGGAACACCTTATCCTCCAGAAGCGCTCCATCCACTCATTCACAGTGTCTACTGGTTTTCACAGCCAGAAGTTCTAGGGACTTTTCTTTCAGGTACTAGAACCCTGGGGAGCCTGATATGAGGTTGGGATTCATTGCTCCTTAGTAGGACCTTCACAGCTGAGATATCCCTCCAAATTTTTAATCACAACATATGGATGTGAGACCAGTTTTGTGTCTCTGCCCCTTCAACATGACTTCTTATGTATACTCTTAGTTATAGGACTTGTGTTCAGCTAGAGTTCAGGCAATTCTCATTGATGTTTGTTCTGTAGTTTGATCATAATTTTGATGCGGTTCTGAGAGGAAGAGAGCAATAGCATTTACATATTCTGCCAACTTGACTGGAAGTCTCATGGTTTTTTTTTTTGTTTTGTTTTGTTTTTTTTTTACATTTTTTATTCTCATTTTCTCATGAAGGAATGAGGCTGCACTCCAGTCCCCAGAGGCACACATGACTGAATTCCTCATTTCATTCTTGCATTGTTTTCCCAATAGCATTAGGGTGCTTGTAGCTCTGCAAGCATGTTTGAACAATTATTTAAAATCTGTTGTTGGTCAGTTTTGTATCTCCTTTTCTTTGGATCCAGTTATTGTGTTCCCTTGGTGAAATCATGGAGGGGGAAAGAGAGAGAGGAAGGAGAGAGGAAGAGAGGCGGGGGGAGAGAGAGAGAGAAAGAGAGAGAGAGAAAGGAAGGAAGGAAGGAAGGAAGGAAGGAAGGAAGGAAGGAAGGAAGGAAGGAAGGAAGAGAGAGATTGAGAATCCCTTTAATAATTTTTGCCTGCTGATGTTCATGTCTTATCTAGTCAACTCCCCTTGAGTGGGTGGAAGCTGTGACTTGCTTTTAAACAATAGAATATGGCAAAGGTAATAGTTGTCACTCCTGTAGATATGTTATAAAAGAATGTGTTTTGCTAGTAGTCTTGCTCTGGAGACTTTCTCTCTAGGTGGGTTTGAAGAAGTGGTCAGCCATATTGAGAGGTCCATTTAGCAAGAAGCTAGGGGACAGCTATAGTTGCTGAAGGCAATTTCCAGTTAACAACCAGTAAAAAGAAAATGGATTCTGCTGACAGCCTGAATGAGATTGAAAGTATATTATTCCTTAATCGAGGCTTCATATGAGACCACAGCTCCAGCTAACACATTGATTACAACTTTGGCAGGCACAGAGCAGAGCAGCCTGCTAAGTTGTGTCTAGATTCCTTATCCACAGAAACTATGAAATAATAAATATGTAGTGTTTTAAGCTTATAAGTTTGCAGTAATTTGTTGCCCAACAATAGAGAACTAAAACAAAGAAGTAGATAGATATTCTCTTTTGTGCAATTTAGTATAAAGCTATTTATAATTAGAAAACTATATTTGGATTCTAAAATTTTTCAATATTTTCAAGTTATTTTATTTTTTACTATGATAAGCAAAGAAGGCCAAAATGGTATTTTGGCAAATATAAATCATACTTAAATTATATGCTCTTAAGCTTTCTCTATGCCTTTAAGTGTGCAAAACAGTTGTGAAGTTTGAAATTATGCTTTCTTTTCTATGTTTGGAACTTGAAACACTAACATTTGAGACTGGGAGAGAAAGGAGACATTATTAAATTTTCATGGATAAGTGTTACACTGATTGCATATGACAACTTCTGTTCAGCAAAGCAGTGCATTCAACCGTTTTGAGCTTTATTTAATATTTCTTCCTCCGGATATCATTATTGATGCTCTTAGTTTGGTAGCAGACAGATTGGCAAAAAAATAGATGATTTGGCAAAAGTCTGGGCTCTAGAAGCTTCATGAATTAGGCGTTGCCCTTGTACAGCCTCAAAGAACTTCCACAGGCAGAAACTTGCCTTTCTTGTCAATGAATCCCAGTGTTCTCCCAGGCTATGCCCCAGAGATAGTTAGCTGGGGTCCAAGCACTGAAGTTTAATGATCCAGTCATGCAACAACAAGGAGAATTAGATCCTTAGAGACTAAGATGATTTCTACTTCATAACACAAAGCCACTTAATAAGAACATGTAAAACTTTGCTTTCTTTTTCTTCAAGAGAATGTACAAATTTACCAGAAAAAAAGGAATATGGGCTCAAACTCACAGTGTTTCTTCTTTTCAAATATTATATCAATGAATATAACCATTTGTCAGTAGCCATGACATATCTGATCAACAACCAATACTGGTGTATTATTCGTATTGTTAACCTTAATATGGGCTATTGTTCTTGGCATTGCCGTAAGAAACCTTTGAGCACTAGGTCTAAACCAGTGATTCTCAGCCTTGGATGCATGTTGAATCTCCTAGGAGATTTAAAAATCTCAACACCCAGGTCGTACTACAGAATTACATTAACATCTCAGGCTGGGTTGACATATCAGTATTTTTTAAAGCTCCCCAGCTGATATCAAAGGTGAAGCTAGTGCTGAGAACTACAGGGACTTTAACTTATATTTTATACTAACACTTTCCCTGTGCTCACACATTTGATGAGTTGAACTAAAATTTAACTCAGGTAAAAATCAGGATATAAGCCAAAACATACAAACAAACAAAACCAAGGAACAAAAGAACAGCAACAACTACAAACTTTTTTTCTCCCAGAGGTGCATTTGCTCTTTTATCAGATGCTTTTTTGTGCATTTTTTTTTATATGATCTGCTAATAGCTGGTATTCAGAAACAGTGACCAAAGCCCTTAGCATATAGAATTTTAAATCTGGTGTCTGATATAAATAAATTAGTAATTTTAACCAGTAGTAGAACTATTATTGAGTAATGTATAGAATGTTAGATAAGCACAAAGGAAGGGAATATAATTCAAATAAGGCTAAGGTATATAAAAACTTATCGAATCAATTGATACTTGATTTGAGTCTAAAATGAAAGGAGATTGACTCATATGGAGAAGCAAGAGAAGAACATTATAGGCTTGAGGGACCAGCATGTGTGAAGACACCAGGTCAAAGAAAAACGTGGTCTTTGTTGTAGGCCCAATAACATCTTTCCCCCACCTTGCAAAAATGTCCATAGCCTAATCCCTGGAAACTGGATATGTTATGTTACTTAGCAAGGGGAAATTAAAGTTGAAAGTGGTATTAAATTTACTAATTAGCTGACTTTAAGATAGGGAGATTATCACAGTTACACAAATGGGCCTAATGTAACAATAAGGGTCCTATAAAGTATAAGAGGGAGACTCAGGATAGTCATAGAAAGAGATGAAAATCTATACTTCTGGCTTTGAAGGTGAAGAAGTGGTTAAGAGCCAAGGAATGCAGGTGGCCTCTAGAAGTTCAAAAAGGCAAGGTGACCAATTGTCCTTTAGAGAGGTCCCTAACTCCCAGGCCATGAACCAGTACCAGGCTGTGGCCTGTTAGAAACCAGGTCCCACAATGGGAGGTGAGCGGTGGGCAAGTGAGTGATTACATGCATCCATATTTGTAACCACCTCTCCAGTGCTAGCACCACTGCCTCAGCTCCGCCTCAGATCACCAGGCATTAGATTCTTATAGGACCACTTGTCCCTAGTGCCAAAAAGGTCGTGGACCACTGCCCTAGAACTACCAGAAGAAAAGAACACCTGCCAGTATCTTGATTTCAGACTTCTGACTTTCAGAACTGTGGGATAATACATTTGTGTTTTTCGAGATACTTAGTTCATGATAATTTGTTACAGCAGCAGTAGGAAGCAAATACAGTTCCTCACAAGGAAGTGAAAATGGAGATACATTTGGAATTAAATGTCAGTGAGCCATTGAATGACTTTTGCAGGGGAGAAAATGCAACAGGGCCATATTGTAGAAAAGCCACAATTGTAGCAGTGTTGATAATGGTTTGAAAGAGGGTCAACTGCAGAAGGGAGCAGGATATGAATAGGGAGATTAGAGAGGAGACTAATGAAGTAATTTGAACAAGACTAATAATAAACAGGAATGATGATAACTGCTTTTCATTGAGGGCATTTATGTACAACCTTGCATTTTATACCTCAAATTCTAATCTTTAATTCTTTGTTTCAAGGTATTAATACCCACATTTAATAGGTGAGCAGACAGAGGCTCAAAGAATTTAATAAAGTTCCTCAAGATTATGTAGCTAATTAGTGATGAACTAGGTTTGGAACCAGATCTGTTGACCTGAACACCCATGCATTTTCTACTATTTCCCTGTGCCTGAAAAGAAAGACAGCAGCTAACCTGGGAATGAGTGAGAATATTTTTAAAAGTGCAGGAAATCAGAGCCATTGGAAACAGTTTTCAGAAGCTTTTGAGGGTTTTACAATAATACAATTAAAGAAAATGAACCTCAGTCATGAAGGACAAAGAGGTTAAACACTGACTTTGTTTCTTTTCTATAAAGTACTCAAACCTTTTACAACTGTGCCAACTACTTTTAATCAGGGTATAACATATTTGCTGCCATTGAGAATCCATACTCTTTAGTGTTGTCTGATGGGTGAGGACTGAGTGAATATAAATCACTACAGAGTGGGTGCAACTGGCTGTAATAAGTAATAGGCAGAGTACAACAACCAGGTCAAATCAAGAAAGATGGCTTGCTTTTTGGAATGTGTAAGAACTTTCCTGGAAGATAATTAAAGAATCATGATCAGGGAAGTTCATAGTTCTACTTAAATATCTGCATAATTATGAAAAATAACCAAGTGTATAGTGGATGAACTTCAGCTTGTTTAGTGTGTCATCAATAATTCCTACTTTCAAATTGTTTAGCAAACTCAAGAAGACTGAGGATTACTGGACTATGCTTTGTTTATTTCTGTTTCCTCGATGTCTAATCAGAGCCATGTTGAATATTCTTTGACTTGACTAAGTACATGTTAAAATACATTTTTTTTTTTGTAATTGTTACTGGCTTTGGTTATATGCTACTGTTAGGATCTTAACCCTAATCAATTATAGTTTTAGTCCATTTATTAATGATATCTAAGAAATATCCAAATTTTTGAAGATTGCTTGAGGTAAGAGTGATTTTGATAACTTTAGAGTATTTTTTTTTTATAATCCAAAGAGATTGTTATTGCATGATATTTGTTTTAATGGGATACAGTGTATGCTGTTTCAGATATTTGAGTTGAGTGTAATTTGGCTCACAAAGCTACAGTGTTGCAAATGTTTTCTACAGGTTCATGCTGAGAGTTAAAAAATGACATCTGAAAGGAGAGAAAAGTATAGATTGGACTTCACCATAATGTTGTCAGGACTGAACACGCACTAATGTTAAGATGGACTGAGAAACACAAGATTCCTGGAAAGATAGAAGGGGGATGAAATCGATGAGCAGACATGGAAAATGCAGAGCAGAACAACACAATGCACACTGAAAGTAGAGAAACTGTCAATAGGTCAGAGGTGTGGAGATGCTGAGTTAAAGAGGTATGGCAGACTACTGAGATGGAGAAATTCTGCTCACTGATTATGTGGATCAATAAAAGGGAGGCTACTGAAATACCTCCTCCCGTGTAGTGTTATCATACATCTGTCCTGAGTGGGGCTCCCTTCAATTTCCAGGCTGTTCATCTTTCAGACAGTTTGTAGTCAAGCTTGGTTTCTACAAAATCCTCAGTGTACATGCCTTCAAGAGCTGAGTATGCATTTGGAGTTTATTAAATACTGAGATTAATTGAATACTATAGTTGCTAACATTTAGGGAAATTGAATACACTTATACCAGTATCTGGAGGTCTTTAAATTCAGAGGCCCAGAAAAGCTGCCTCAGATGATATGTCAGATCATTTTGAAAGAATATGTAAAATATAGCTTTGTAGTTCCCTCTCCTGGAGATTCTAATTCAATGTATTTAAGGGTGTTCAGGCATCTATATTTTAATAAGTGCCTTAAGGAGATATAATGAAGGGGTTGGTTCAGATAGTATTTCATACTTTGTGGGCCATCTTGTCTCTTACAAGCACTAAACTCTACCACTGTAGTACGAAAGCAAACATAGGCAATATAGACAAAGGAGTATGGCCTTGTTTTAATAAAATTTAATTGACAAAAATAGGCAGCAGCTTCCTCAAAAAAATTAAACATAGAATTACCATATGTTCTAGCAATTTCATCTTTAGTGTATACCCAAAAGAATCTAAAGTAGGAACTCAGACAAATACTGGTACACCAACATTTATAGAAGCATTATTCACTGTAGCCAAAAAGTAGAAGCAACACAAGTGTCCATTAGTAAATTAATAGCTAAGAAAAATGTGATATATACATAAAAGGAAATGTTATTCAACATTGAAAAGAATGAAATTCTCACACATGCTACAACATGGATAAACCTTGAGGACATTATGCTAAGTGAAATAAGCCAGACACAAAGGAAAAATACTGTATGATTTCACTTAAATGAGTAGTCAAAACCATGAGAAAATAAAATAAAATTATGGTTGCCAAGAGCAGGGGAAAGAGAGAATATGGAGTTATTGTTTAATAGGGACAGAGTTTCACTTTGGGATCATGCAAAAGTTCTAGACCTGGATGGATGATAATTATTGCACAACAGTGTGAATGTACTTAGTTATGCTGAACTGTACACTGAGAAGGGTTAAATGGTGACTAGTTTGTTATGTATATAAAAAATAAGTTAAAAATACATAAGAAGCAGAAAAATAAACTAACAAACAACAACAAGGAACAAATGGGAGGAATAATGAATTTGACTCATAGTTGTAGTTTACAAACCCCTAGTCTGGTGTGCAGGGTAGGAATCACCAACAATAGTTTATTACCTTTTGGAGTTAAATTGGTAACCAATCCAACTTTTACTTTTCTTTGATTTGAAGTTATTTTTCAGAAGTGGGACTCTGGGGTTGACAAAACATTCTTTCCCAACTTCTATGGAAGATAAGGGGTTCTTAATGTCTTAATTAATGAATGAATTAATTTCCCAATTACAATTGACATTCAGTATTATTTTATATTAGTTTCATGTGTACAGCATAGTGATTAGACATTTATATAATTTACAAATGGATCCTCCTGATAAGGCAAGTACTGATTTGGCACCATACATAGTTATAACAATATTATTGAGTATATTCTTTATGCTGTACTTTACTTCCCCATGACTGCTTTATAATTGCCAATTTGTACTTCGTAATCCCTTCACCCTTTCCACCCAGGCTCCCAAACCCCCTCTCCTTGGGCAACAATTGTTTTGTTCTCTGTATCTATGAGTGTTTATATTTTGTTTGTTCATTTATTTTGTCCATTAGATTCCACATATAAGTGAGATCAGAAGTATTTGTTGTTCTCTGTCTGACTTCATTTAGCGTAATACCCTCTAGGTTCATCTCTGTTTTCGCAAATGATAGGAGTCCATTATTTTTTATGGCCCTGTAATATTCCCTTTGTATGTATGTGTGTGTGTGTGTGTGTGTGTGTGTGTGTGTGTATGTATATACATACACACACACACCACTTCTTTATCTAATCATCTATTGATGGACACTTAGGTTGCGTTCATATCTTGGCTATTGTGAATAATGCTGTAGTGAACATAGAGGTATATGTATCTTTTTAAATTAATGTTTGAATTTCTTTGGATAAATACCCAGAAATGGAATTGCTGGGTCATAAGGTATCTCTAGTTTTAATTTTTTGAGGAACCTCCATAGTATTTCCCATTGTGGCTGCACCAATTAGCAATCCTACAAACAGTGCAAGAGGATTCCTTTTTCGCTACATCCTGGCCAACACTTGTTTGTTGATTTTTTGATGATAGCCATTCTGACAGGTGTGAAGTGATATCTCATTGTGGTTTTAATTTGATTTTCTCTAATGATTAGTGCCATGAAGCACCTTTTCATATGTCTATTGGCTATCTGTATGTCTTCTTTGGAGAAGCCTTTTCAGGTCCTCTGCCCATTTTTAAATTGGATTGATTGCTTTTTGGTGTTGAGTTGTTTGAGTTCTTTATAAATTTTGGTTAATAAACACCTATCAGATGTATCAATGACAAATATCTTCTCTCATTCAGTAGGTTGTCTTTTCTCTCATTTTGTTCATGGTTTTCTTTGCTGTGCAAAAATTTTTAGTTTGATGTAGTCCTTTTTGTTTATTTTTCCTTTTGTTTCCTTTGCCCAAGGAGATATATCAGAAAAAATATCACTAAGATCAATGTAAAAATTTACTGCCTGTATTCTCTTCTAAGAGTTTTGTGGTTTTAGGTCTTGCATTTAAATCTTTAATCTGTTTTGAGTTTATTCTTGTATATGGTATAAGAAGGTGGTCTAATATCATTTTTTCTTATATCTGTCCAGTTTTCCCAACACTGTTTTTGAATAGACTGTTTTTACCCTGTTGTATATTCTTGCCTCCTTTGTCATAGATTAATTGACCATATAGGTGTGAGTTTATTTCTGGGCTTTCTTTTCTGTTCCATTGACCTATGTATTTGTTTTTATGCTAGTGTCATGTCTTTTGATTACTATAGCCTTGTATTATAGTTTAATATCAGGTAGCATAATACCTCCAACTTCATTCTTCTTTCTCAAGATTGCTATTGCTATTCAAGGTCTTTTGTGGTTTTATATAAATTTTAGGATTATTTGTTCTAGTTCCATAAAAAATGCCATTGGTATTTTGATAGGGATTGCAGACTCTATAGATTGTTTTTGGTAGTATGGATATTTTAATGTTGTTAATTCTTCCTATCCATGAGCATGGTATATGTTTCCATTTATTTGTATCTTCTTCAGTTTGTTTCTTCACTGATTTATAATTTTCTGAGTATGGGTCTTTTACCGTTGGTTAAATTTATTCGTAGGCATTTTACTTTATTTTGTTTTTTGATGAAATTGTAAATGGGATTGTTTTCTTAATTTCTCTTTCTGATAGCTATTGGTGTATAAAAATGGAACTGATTTCTGAATATTAATTTTGTATCATGCTACTTTACCGAATTCATTTAGCAGTTCTAGTAGTTTTTTAATGGAATCTTTAGAGTTCTGTCTATATAGTATTATGTCTTCTGCAAATAATGGCAGTTTTACTTTTCCTTTTTCAATTTGGATGCATTTTATTTCTTTTTCTTGTCTGATTGTTATGGTTAGGACTTCTAATACTATGTTGAATATAAGGGTGAAAGTGGACATCCTTGTCTTGTTCTTAAGGAAAACACTTTTAGCTTTTCCCTGTTGAGTATGATGTTAGCTAAATATTTATCATACATAGCCTTTATTATGTTGAGGTATGTTGCCTCTATGTCCCCTTTTCTGAGAGCTTTTTGTCATAAACAGATGTTGGATTTTTTCAAATGCTTTTCTGCATCTATTGATATGATCATATGATTTTTGCCTTTCAACTTATTACTGTGGTATACCATATCAATTGATTTGTGGATATTGAACCAACCTTGTATCCCAAGAATAAAAAAGCTAACTTGGTCATGGTGTGGTCATAGTGTATGATATAATATATATATATATCTTTTATTTTATTTTTTTAAATTAAGATTATTAGGTTAACATTGGTTAATACAATTATATAATTTTCAGGTGTGCATTATCATTTGACATCTGTATATTCTTTTGTGTGTTTATCACCCAAAGTCCAGTTTCCTTCAGCTACCATATATTCGATCCCCTTTACTCACTTTATCCTCTCCCTAAACCCTACATTTGACTTCCTTTACCCTGTCTACTTCCCCTCTCCTCTTCCACCCCACTAATAACCACTAGTCCATGTACATAAGTCTGTTTGTTCTGCTCCTTTGTTGCTTTTAGGTTTCTATCCCACATATAAGTGATATCATGTGATTTTCAACTTCTTCTGTCTGGCTTATTTCACTTAGCATGATTTTCTCGAGGTCCATCCATGTTGTCGCAAATGGCAGTATTTCATCTCTTCTTATGGCTGAGTAATATTCCATTGTATATATGTACCACTGCTTCTTTAGTCAGTAATCTATCGTAAGACACTTCGGTTGCTTCTATGTCCTGGCCACTGTGAATAATGCTGCTATAAATGTGAATAATGCTGCTATGAACTAATATTTTTAATGTATTGCTGAATTCATTTTGCTAATATTTAGTCGAGGATTTTCGCATCTATGATCATCAGGGATGTACATATATATATGCATATATATATATATACACACATATAATTTTCTTTTTTTTTTTTTGATAATGTCTTTGTCTGGTTTTGGAATCAAGGTAATAGGAGTCTCATAAAATGAGATCGGGAGACTGCCTCTTGAATATTTTGAAATAGTTTGAGAAGAATTGGTGTTAATTCTTCTTTGAGTGTTTGATAAAATTCATCTGTGAAACCGTCTGGTCCAGGACTTTTGTGTGTTGGGAGATTTTTGATTACCGATTCACTTTTTTAAGTCATAATCACTTGTTTTAGATTTTTTGTTTCTTCTTTACTTGGTCTTAGAAGATTGTATATTTCTAGGAATGTATCCATTTCTTCCAGATTGTCCAATTTGTTGGCATATAATTGATGATAGTATTTTTAATTTTTTTGTGTGTGTTTCTGTGGAGTCAGTTGTCCATTTTCTTTCATTTTTGATTTTACTTATTTGGGTCCTTTTTCTTTTTTTTCTTTTCAATGAGTCTGGTTAAAGATTTATCAATTCAGTTTATCTTTTCAAAGAACCAGCTCTTGGTTTCATTGATCTCTTTAAAAATTTATTTATTTTTATAATTTAAATATTTAAAAAATTTTAAATTACAGTTGGCATATGATGTTGTATTAGTTTCAGCTGTACAACACAGTGATTAAACCTTACATAACTTACAAAGTGATTACCCTAATAATCTAGTACCCATCTGACACCATATATAGTTGTCACAATATTATCGACCATATTCTTTGTGCTATACTCTACATCCCCACAACTATTTTGTAACTACTAACTTGTACTTTTTAAGCCCTTTCTCTTTTTAATCCATTCCCCCAACCCCCCTCCCATATGGCAACCGTCATTTTGTTCTGTGTATCTATGAGTTTGTTTCTGTTTTATTTGTTTATTTATTTTGTTCTTTTAATTCCACATGTAAGTGAAATCATGTGGCATTTGCCTTTCTCTGTCTGACCTACTTCACTCAGCACAATACCCTCTGGGTCTATCCATGTTGTTGCATAATGCAAGATTTCATTTTTTTTTTTTTAATGGCTGAGTAATATTCCATTGTATATATGTACCACCTCTTCTTTATCCATTCATCCACTGATGAACACCAAGATAACCTTTTTATCTTGACTTTTGTGAAAAATGTTGCATTGTACATATGGATTCTCATGTCTTTGCAAAGTAGTATTTTGAGTTTCTTTGGATAAATACCCAAAAGTGAGATAACTGGTTCCTTCATTGTCTCTTATTATATCTTTTGTTTTAAACTCTATTTTGTCTACTATAAGTATTGTTACCCCAGATTTTTGTTATTGTTTTCACTTTCATGAAATATCTTTTTCTATCCCTGTATTTTCAGTCAGTATGTGTCTTTCAATCTGAGGTGAGTGTTTTATAGGCAGCATATATAAGGGCCTTGTTTTCTTCTCCATTCAGCCACCCTACCTTTTGATTGGAGCATTTAATTTATTTACATTTTAAGTAATTATGATAGATATGTAGTTATTGCTATTTCATTATTCATATTTTTTATCTTCATTATTTTTTTTCTTAACGAAGTTCCTCCAATATTTCTTGTAATACTAGCTTGGTGATGATGGACTCATTTAGCTTTTTCTTGTCTGATAAGTTCTTTATCTGTCCTTCAATTCTAAATGATGACTTTTCTGGGCAGAGTAATCTTAATTGTAGGTTCTTGCTTTTCATCAGTTTGAATATTTCCTGCCAGTCCCTTCTGGCCTACAAAGTTTCTGTTGAGAAATCAGCTGACAGTCTTATGGGATCTCCCTTGTAAGTAACTAATTGCCTTTTTCTTGCTGCTTTTAAGTGCTCTCTTTGTCTTTAACCTTTAGTATTTTAATTATCATGTGTCTTGTGGGTCTCTTTGTGTTCATCTTATTTGGAACTCTCAGTGTTTCCTGGGCTTGTATGTCTGTTCCCTTCACCAGGTTAGGGAAGTTTTCCATCATTGTTTCTTTCAGTAGGTTTTCAGTTCCTTGGTATCTCTCTTTTCCTTCTTCTACTCCTATGATGAGAATGTAGGTGATGCTTGAAGTTGTCTCAGAGACTCCTTAAACTATCCTCATTGTTTTTGCATTCTTTTTTTTTTGTTGCTGTTCTGATTAGGTGCCCTCCACCACCCTGTCCTTTAAATCACTGATTTGATCCTCTATTTCATTTAATCTAGTTTATTTCCAGTAATGTATTCTTCATTTTGGTTATTGTACTCTTCATTTTTGACTGGTTATTTTTTGTGTTTTCTATCTCTATTTTTGTTTTCTATCTCTTTGTTAAAGTTCTCACTGAGTTCATTTACTCTCCTTCTGCATTCTCTGAGATCTTTATAACCAGTATTTTGAACTCTGCTTCTAGTAGATTGCTTGTTTCCATTTTGTTCAGTTCCATTTTTGGAGCTTCGTTCTATTATTTCCTTTGGGACATGTTTCTTTGTCTCCTCCTTTTGACTGCCTCTTTTTGTTTGTTTGTATGTATTAGATACATGTATGTATTAGATATCTCCCAGTCCTGGAAGGGTGGCCTTCTGTAGTAGGTGTCTTGTGGAGCCTGGTGATGTAGTTTCCCCAATCACCTGAGCCGAGTGCTCCAGAGTGTTCCTTGTGTGGGTTATGTGTGTCTTCCTGTTGTACTTGAGCCTTGATTACTGTTGGTGTGTTAGTAGGTGGGATTGATGCTCAGGCTGACTGGTTGTGAGAACTGGCCACTACCATAGCATATGAACTGCTGTGCAGTGACTGATCCCTCAAAATCTGCCAAGATCACTCCTAAGGTGTGCCCCTTTTGTGACTAATCAGATGGTGCTTTGTCATATTCTAAAGCTGGACACTGGTTGTCGGTCTTCGGGACTCTTGGATGGGGCTCCAGTGAAGGCAAAGTTCAGCTATGGCCTTTGACCGATCCAGGGCTATGTGGTAGGAGCTATAAATTGATCCATGGTTGATTGTTGCCTGTGTTGGATCTGGGGGTGCATGGGAGAAGCCACACTGTGAACTGAAGCAGGCTATCTCCAGTACTGAGTCTGGGACAGCTCAGCAAAAGGCCCTGGGCATCCTGAGGACTGTCTCCACCTGCCAGCTGTTTGTTAGGCTCAGTCTCTGAAAAGGTGTTTGGTGGCACATTAGTTGAGAGAGGTAAGTTCTCAAGGAGTGACCAGAGTGTGGTGAGAGGTGTTCACCAGGCTCATGTTGGTTCAGATTTGGTTCCAGTGATAAGCCTGGGGCCATTCAGCAAAAGGCACAGGGAGTACTCTGAGGCCAGCTGCTGTCCAAATGTGGCCTGTCAAACTTCTAGAGTGTTTTAAGAAAGACTTCAGTGCAGGCCAGGGCCTGCTGCCTGCCATGAAGAAATCTATGACTGTGTGAGTTGAGTGAGGCAGAGTCATCAAGGTAGAGTGAGTGGAGTTCACCAGGCTAATGCAGATTCAGATTTGGCCATGTTGATGAAGGTTTCAACGTAATAAAGATGGCCCCCACTTGCCAGGTGTCAGAGGAAGGTTTAACACAGGGACAAGGCAGGCATTTCCCCAGCTCTCTCCCTGAAGCTACACATCTTGGTTTCTTTCCTTATGTCTCTGGCGCCTCCCAAGCCACTGTCACTCTTCCAGAGCCCAGGGTGAGTGCCTGAAAGTGAGTGAGTCTGTATGTGGGCCCTTTAAGAGAATGCCTGATTTTCTAGGAGCCCTCTGTCTCACCCAGTCAGTTGGAATCCTCACTGTTTCTAACAGCCAGATGTTGAGAGGCTCCTCTTCCCAGCCCTGGTGCTCCAGGCTGAGGAGCCTGATGTGGAGCTGGGATACCTTGCTTCTCAGGGTGTGCCTCTGCAGTTGAAATATCCCTTTTGATTCTTAATCACCACACATGGGTGTGGGGCCATCCTGTTTTGACTCTCAGCCCCTCCTACCAGTCTTGTTGTGACTTCTTTATATCCTTAGTTGTAGAACTTCTGTTCAGCTAGTCTTCAGATAGTTCTCCAGGTTTATTGTTCTGTAATTTAGCTGTAATTTTGATGAGGTCATGAGAGGAGACAAGCACAGCATCTACTTACTTTGCCATCTTGGCTAGAACTCTCCTTAGTGTCATATTTAGATCAAATTGCATTTTATATTACTGTAATCTACTCTAGTGCTTCAAAATATACTTACTACTAAATACTAGAAAGGGTTTTCCTTGAGGACGTAGTCCAAATGTATCACTAGCTTTTAATGTTTTTTTTTTTTTGTATTATTATTTCTCTTTGTCTCTTTTTCTCCTTTGATTCCTGTGTCAATTAAATTGCTTCTCTTCCCATTGGAAAAGGGAGTGAGGCCAGAGAGGCTGGAAGTGTTCTTCCTAAACTGTTCCTGTTGGGAAGTGAAGTGGAAGTCCTCTACTATCTAAGAAGGTATGAGGAGTTTGATGATAAGTATTCTCCCTCCAAATTTCTTGCATTTACTTTTCTTTTCCTAGTTATACTTTATAGACCAAACTTCAACAAAGTGCTCATTTGGTTATGAATTTGGAATTAATGACTTAGTACAAATTAATGAGGCATTATTATTTATAAGGGAATGACCTGTTACTTTTACATATAAAATTGGAATAATGTTTAACATGAGGCAATCATTGGTGTTTTATCTCTAGAACTTTTATCAATCCAGCACAATTTTGCACTTTAAGGATTAAAATAAGAGTGAGAGAGACCTAGTTCCCTTATTCATAACAGTATTCTTTGTCCCCTCATCTGACCAAACACCTCAGAGAAGTCACAAAGTAGCATGTTTTAATTAGCTTGATTAAAAAATATATTTATTATATTGGGCATAGATTAGAACTTAAGAAGTATGTTGACTCAATGGGTAAGTTTTTACTATGATTTTTTGCTCTGTTAGAATATAATCTCTTTTTTTGTATTGCTATTGCTAACACTTCTTAAATTCTCTTTGAAAAGTATAAAAGAACAATTCCTGGTGGGAGTAAGGAATTGATGTAAGAAGGTGTGTGTGTGTGCACACATCCATGCACACTGAACAAGCAGTTGCAAAGCAGTTTAGTGCGAGAGAAAAGTTTACACATCTTTCTAGTATATTGCAGTCTCTGTGTATTGCACAAGGTAATTTTATGTACCCTGACTTATGTTCCTAATTTCCCTGAGGGTTTGTGGAACAGCACACTATTATAAAACTCTCAAGTAGTCTTCCAGAGATGGCTATTGTTTTAGAACTTTGTTTTGTTGAGGGACATATCTATGGTGGTATCAGTGCCATCTGAGTGAGACTTGGTCTATACAAATTCATGTGCTTAAGTACAGGTACTGTTGTGCTTTATTCATTCACATATTTACGCACTAGAGTGCGTAAATATGTGAATCAGCACTTCCCTTGCGTGTGCAGGCAACATGTTAGAGATGCTAGGGTCAAGGAGATGAAGAAGACACGACTGCAGGAGTAAACGCTCAGACCTGGATTAGTGGTGGTGAAAATAAAAAAAGAGTGATTGAAATAAGAGTGAGGGATGAGATAGCAGAGCTTAGAAAAATAGCAATGGTAACATTTCATGAGTAAGAAGCTCCTATATGTGAGATCTGTGCTAATTGCTTTACATACTTGAACTCTCTCAGTCCTTAACAATGCTATGCAATTTCTATTATTATGCTATTTTATGGGAAGGTTGAATAACCATGATTATAGAGCTACCAACTGTGGGAGCTGAAATTCATACCCAGAATTTAACTTCTGGGTGTAAGCTCTCAACCATATGCTCATTAGCAAACGCTGCCACTGTTAATTATCATCTTTCGGATGGTCAGAAGAATGCCACCACTGGTATTTTAGGAGTTAATGCCTTAAAAAGGTGACAACATAAGGGATGTTGCATGGAATTGACTATAAATCCTAACTCAGGGAAGCTTGAACTGATAGATGTGTCTGTGGTGATATTGCTTAACCTCTTGGAGCCTTATTTTTCTCAAGTGTGAGTGAGTGTAAGTTATACTATAGTTTATAGTATTATCATGAGGATTAAGTGAGATAATACATGAAAAGTACCTACTTAGTAATTGGTAGAGAATAGGACCTCGATAAAAATTATGCCATTTTGATGATCAGAATGGAAGGTGCCTGACTAACTCTATATTCCAGAATTATTCGCTATTTGATTCTGGATGAACAAATGATTGCTAATTGTTATTTATCATATATTTTTATGGAATGCTTATTTATTTGAATATGGGACATGGAAGTTAGAAACTAAGATAAAAACTACTAAATGTGAAATGAAAGAAAATTAAACAAAAATCTATTGAGTATTGTAAACCAACACTGTTTTTTTGACAATGGTAGAACGCAAATTGCATTTCTAATCATAACAATGATTTTCAGTGTTATAGAGAACAAAGTTTCTTCCTGAAAACTTAATAGTGCTTTGCTGAAATATCTTAAAAATTCCCAAGACTAAATTCAAATTATAGCCCTCTCTTTTTCCATCTACTGGCTCTGGGCCCCTGGCAAGTCTTTAGCCTCCATATGCCCCTTTGCTTCATAAAACAAACAGAATCAGGATGAAGTAAATGAAGAACATAAAGTGTGTAGCATAGCACCAGGCACTTAGCTCACATTCAATAACAACTGACTTCCTCTTTCCCATTGACTCAAAAATAATACAAAAATACAATACAATAATACAACTAACAAAAAGTTTTCTTTATTTTTTTCCACAAAGCAAAAGAAGGTCAAAGAAGCCTCAAAATGTGCACTCTTGTTTGTCATATTGGTCTTGAAAAAGCCCTCAAAATATGGCTCAATTACTCTCTTTTAGATTAAAGGTCCCAGCACCTTGGTTAGTAATTTTCCTTATAAGTTTTGTGATTTTTTTTTTTAAAGAACATATTTCACAAATGAGAAATGTGTCTTGTACCTGGTAGCTCTGCTGTGCTAGGAGACATGGAAAGGCATTGTTGTCTTGCCCAAAGCAAACTTCTAGGGCCATATTTGTGACTTAGATCTGATAGCCAAGAAAGCTGAGGCTGGGGGAGCTACAGTCAGCTTCTTCCAACCCTGGAAACTGGTCAACCTAGCCCAAGCATATTGTTGTTGCTTTTATTAAAAAGGTTGATTTGGGGAATGTTGTGTTTACCATGCAGTGTCATGCCTCAAGGCCTTGGTTTCCATCCTTTATTTATATGCCTAATTGTTGCTATGGAAATTCAATATTTAAAGAGGTAATTATTGCTGATCTTGTTGCATGTGTCCATTTCTGATGTCCAGCTGTTAGCTCTTTAGCTCCAGTCTAGCAGATTAATTACTGCTATTGATTACTTTGAGCTTCTCTCTTCACACCTGCAGTCTGTGTAATTAGCTGGTGGCCTCCTCTGAAAATTAGGAGTAGTTTCATCCTGGCACTTTGCCATTTCCCAGCCATGTGCACTGCACTGATGAACAAAAGTAAATCTATTTTAAATAGAGATATCTGGGTAATGAACTCTTTGTGTTTTTGAACTATCCATGGATAATTCAAATTACCCTCTGTTAGCAAATATTGTACCTCATTTGATGACTATCTACAAAGAAAGAATTCCAAAACACTGGTTTTATTCCAATTTCCACCTTGTAGAAATTTGCTCCTGTGTGTGGTTTAAAAAAATCAAAACAACTTTCTAATTCTGCTGCTGAGGGTATCAAAGTTCTGAAATAGGTTTCCTAATGGAGCCCAGTGGAAGCAGCTGAGTTCGCATTCTGAGTATTCCAAGCAACCAGGTATTAATGTTCATCCTTTCGTTAGATTCACACTCCTAGCCTGGGAGATAGATCACCATTCTTAGGAGTTATTGGTCTACATTAGGCATAAAATAATTTCCTATTAAAAAAAGGATTTAGGCAGAGATATGAGAGAGGTATTGCAGGAATCTTTCAAAAAAATTTTCAGCTTTTTTCAGCTTTATTTCCCTTAGTAAGATGTTTTCCTCTCTGCTTATTGGAAACCAAATCTGGCATTGTCAAATTTTGAAATCTAGAGCTCTTCCTCCATTGTCCCGTTATGACGCTTTCTCATCTATCGTGTGTTATGCCTAAACACTTAGGAAATAGAAGTTTGTAGTAGAATTGGGAGTGGACTTCCCAAGTAATGACATACAATGATTACTAACATGACCAGCTGTTCCTTTTCATGCCGACAGGGTCCCACTAATGTTCCCTTTAGCTATTTAACTTGAGTTATTATACTAAGGGTTATTGCTTATTGTAGGAAAAAAATTAAGTGCTTTTCTCCTGCCCATGGCATGCATCTGTCAGCTTTCATTTGAAGCTTGAAGTGGATAAGTATGTCCCAAAGCCCACTCAGCACGTGGAAAGGAGAAAGTTCAGAGAGTTATCACTTGTCAGAATGATGAAAGTATCATTCCACTTGTGTCAAACACAAATGTGTTTGGTTGGACCATAGCAATGTGGGAATGCTTCACCAGTTCCACAGTAACCTCTATGGAAGCAGAGAAATGCAATCTCCTGCTGTTTAGGGAATCAGGTGGGAGATGGGCATGGGATGGGAAAGAGTAGAAAGAGTAGGGGCATTCACTCATCAACTCAATGAAGCTCTGGGGCATCTAATGGGGAGGCTGAACACGGCCCTCAGACCAGAAGGTCCCCAGCTGGAATCTCATCATTTCCACTGTTTCCAGATTAAAATTTAAATTGTGTGCTGCCATTTGGAGCCTTCTGGGCAGGGTCTCACAGAGTCACCAGTTATTAGGAATGCCTCCTATTATCACAACCCTAAAAGCTATTTGAACAGCAGCCTAATGTGATTGTGATTTCCAAGGACCATTTGCTGTTATTGCAGCTCTGCTCAGATGTGAGTGGAAGCAACTAACCAAAGTTGCCTTCTCATCGTACCAGAGAGGGGGTTCGGAGGCACCAGAGAAATATTTCACTGGCTATAAATATAAATTCGCCCCAAATAAACAATTTTGTTTCCCCCATTTGGGCAAGGTCGTCTCTAATTTTGGAAAATAGTGACACTCTTTTCCTTACATGAGTATAAAGTTTAGAAATTCATAGTAATTACAATTTTAACTCAACTGGAAATACAAAACACAGGTTTTTAAAAGGGTGCTACAGTATAATACAAAGTGATAGTTGTATATATATACAACAGTCCATGCTTAGGGATTATGTAATGCCTTTTAAATGAACGGAATTTATACATACATACATATAAATATGCATATATATGAATATACACATATTTTTCTTTTTATCATCATAAAATTTAACATGCTTAACCTTTTGGCTATCTGAGGTTGTGCACAGCATGTGTGTCATGGAGTTAGACATGTCACAGACCTCTCTGGGTATAGAGCTGCTTCAGTACCAGCATAAGGGAAAAGAAAAGTCTATATCTTTGTTTTTGAAATCTGATTTATAAAACTAGTTAAATTTTTTAAACCATGTTGAAAGGTAGGTATTTTCTTATGTGTGTGTTCAAAGTTACTGGGAATATTTAACATTTGTTATGCCACTATAGGGTAAACTAAAAAGCTAAATGAAATGAAAGATGAGACTTTAGTGCATAATAAAACTAGTTTAGCTTCTTGTGTGCCAGGCATCGTGTTAAGTGCTTTGAATGTATCACCTATTTTAATTCTTCCAGCAGAACTATATTATGTATGCTACCATTCTCAGGATTTTACAGATGAGGACATGGAAACTGAGAGGTTATCCTTTTTTGACAATGATAAAATCTGGGAAGTGACTCTATTTGTCTACCAAGCCAGACTTTTGACTACTTCTGGTTATTTTATTCTGGCTATATAGCCTCAGCAATGCTATGCTCCATTTATATGAATTCTTTAACACTCAGATTAACCAAATGAAATATCCACTCATATACTTGGGCTCTTAGGACCCAGGTAGTATTAGTTAAGCCTTAGTGACTAATATTTAGTTTTTCTTAATTTTTTGCAATTTATTATGAGCAGTTGTATTAGGAGTTCTAAGATCTTGTTATCTTGTCCTTGGGGAATGAGCCCACATTAATGAAATTTGGGGATGGAGCAGAACTGGGCATTTGTGCAACTGTTGCCTGACTGGGTCAGGTAGAATGCTCAGTGACTGTCATAAGTTGGCCTGTGGGGAAATCTTTTTGCTGGAAGAATCATAGATTATTGATTCCATTACTGGAAATTCAGGAAAAAACTCCTTCCTTACAACTTTGCTGTTGTTTCTTTCTGTGTTTAATTATTCTTGTTTCACTTAGATGCCTGAAAAATTTATTTTCTAAGGAAGCAATCAAATAACCTCTCTCTCTCTCTGTTATGTATAACATACATATGTAGGATATATTTTACTTTTCCATAAATATATTTTGTTATATATATATGTCTGTATTGCTGTTACACACACACACACACACACACACACACACACACACACACACACACTTTTGCTGTTCCATGAGGTGTTTCTAAGATGTTTTTTGGCAAGGACTTTTGAGAGAATGAAGGATAGAACTTTCTCAGGGTCAGTAGGTGTGTAAATATCTTTAGATTCTATGAAACCTCTTCATACTTTCAATCAGGTTCCTGTTTGAAGGGGAGTTGTTGTGATCTTTAACACACATTAGATAGGTAACCTTCAAAAAATTCTCTTGCGAAAACAGAGAAAGTCAAATTTTCCTGATCGTATATTTTCCCTTTCTATCTAATAATGTCCCATCCCTAGCGTCAACTCTTGCCCTAATGAGCTGAAACTACATTAGTGAAATCTTAGGCAGATAAATTGATTCAAACCTTGGTTTGATGATCCTACTTAAGACATTCAATTAATTCTGTTTTGCTACAAGCTAATTTATAACTTTGTATTTATTCAAAAAATGTTGAAGATACAAAGCAGTGGGAGCCAAAATAATGAATTATTCTACCTTCATGTGCTCATCATGTGCAAACTACAGTAAGGGAGGAAGAGAAAGAAGAAAGAAATGCTTTGATGTTAGATATGTGGGTATTTTCTTGTCATATCAGAGAGTCTTTAACTGATATAAACACATTTATATCCCTTTAGGAGCTACTAATTAGTGCAGTAAATGCTAGGTTTATTAATTGTTGTTAAAGTTTTCTGCATTTATGTATAAATAGTGTTTTTTATTTCCCTTTCCCCTTCCTGTGTCCCTCCCTCTCTCCTTCCCTTTCTTTCTTCCAAGATAATACTTGGTTTAGTGTGGTAATAAAACTCGTTTTCTTTGTGGTAGATAATGACTGGCAGTTTGATAAGGCTAGGATACAGTAACAGACATTTTGATCCACTTTTTTTTTTTTTTTTTGTGGCCAAGCTTAATAACTGATCCATATGATTTAAAAGAGAAGAGAAAAATCTGAGAGTTTTAATGTAATTTACAGCCTCATGCTATACTCTGATGTGTTTCTAATGAGCTTCTCTAGATCTACACGTAGAGTAAGTTTTCTCTGAGGATGTGCAGGGCAGCTTGTCAAGACATCCTGCAGGGAAGTGTGTTCAAAGAAGGTCAGCCAGTGAACAGACTAGCATTAGGTGATGCTGTGGTACATAATTGACTTCCTCTGTCTTTAGAAAGTGATAGAAAGGCAGGTGGAGAGGAAGTTACCCCTTCTCAATGCCCTGACCCTCTTTCTCAATTTATTAAAACTGCTTTTCTTAACACCACCTTCTATAATTTCTCTTTCCTTTCTGCATTCTTGCAGTCTAAAATTAATTGCCACCCATGTTGCTTTTGATACTGAATTAAAAATATGAAATATTTCTTATCATAATCAACCCTAAATTTCCTGACTGCTCTGGTTTATAAGCCTCATATTTTTCATGTATTTTGCTAAGTGCAAGCAACAATCATGTTCCTCTCTCCAGCATGACAGCCAGTGTTATTGTGTCAGACAGGTTAATCTTGCCTTGGTGCAAAAGGAAGTCATATTCCTTGGGAATCTTTGCTGTGATCTTTTTGCTTTCTGTACTCCTATAGTTTGGAAGACTAACTATATCCACCAGTCTCAATATACTTCCCCTAGTAATCAGTAACTGTGAATAAAATATGCATTTGCCAAAGTCACGGAGTTTTCCAGTATTTCTTTTTATGTGAATCGGAAAAATAGGTACTTAATATTGGCATATATCAGTCAATTTAAAGTAAACTCTATCTTCATAGCATGAAGGAAAATAATTATACAGAGTGTATTTCTTTTGCTGCATTTTTTGTGTAGTTCTAGGGACCTACTCTATTAATATTTCATAGAGTACCTGCTTCTTTCTATTCAGAGAAGTTCTGAAAGTGAACTTGTATAGAATTGGTCATAGAACAATTGTCAATAGGTTACATAGGTATTTTGACAATATTGGCGAAAAGTAGAAGCAAGTGAGGATAGTAAATACACAAAGATACTCAAGGAATTGCTTCTTTCCTTCCTTCATTTCTTTCTTTTTTTTATTTTTCTTTTTTTTGTGTGTGTGTCTGTGTTTGAGAAGGCTTCCAAGGCTGTTTTGTGGGGCTGTATTTATCGATAGCCTGTGCAGCGTTCTTGCTGTGCTGCATTTTCTTATCGGAACTTCTGGAAAGAAAGCTTCCTTAGTTATTCATAGGAGCACAGAACCTTTCAGAGCTGTCAGTCCTGTCTACAATAAAAGGAGATGTGGAAGAATAGGAACTCCAGGGCTTAGCATGAATTTGTCCTGTGTCACATTGGAGTTCGCCATGGAAACGTCTCATATCATATCCTGGTTTTAGAGTCTGAAAAAATAGGGAGTGAATGAGAGGTCCTTCTGATGAACCCTTGGAAGTCAACATATGTCTGAGGTTATTGCTTTTACCCCTGATGATATGAATGTTTAAATAGTTTGATTTTGGGAAGATCAGTTTATGAAGAAGGTGGTGACAATGAAAACAATCTGTGGGTTTTCCACAGGTCTCCCAAGTGGTATGTAACTACCTCTGTTTCTTTGGAATGAATTGGTTTCTGGTTGGTAGAGACAGTAGGAGATGGGTTGCTAGGTATAGCGTGTCCAGATACAATATGTTTGGGGACCTAAGACATCTCGATCAGTTATCTCCGTAGTGACTTCCAAATTTTATTCTTCCATAATCACATTGAATCAGGTACTAACATTTAAGCATCTTCTTAGGACTTGGAAAAATTGAAAAATAAATTTGCCACTAAGAAAGTAAGAAATTAAATATCTATTGCTGGGCATGGCAGACTTTTATGGACTTCTATATTGGATAAGTTTTAGTAGCTTTGACTAACATTATTCAGCAGTTATGTTTAATGTAGGCCAGGCTATCATAGCCTTGTGCTGCTGAGCTGATGATCAGGAGTGACCTTTTCAGCTATCTAGATTCACCCTGCATATTGTTTAATCCTCTTTATTACTTGCAATATGGAACCATTCATTTTCCCATTTAAAATGTTGACATAGAAATATATCGCATTTAAATCCTGATGTTAATTTTAAGTTCTTTGTGTAGGCACATATCTCTTGACCGTGGCAGTTCCTGCAAATTTTTATGATTATTTTTATGCATAATAAAAAAGACAAAACTTTGAGTTAGTTAATCCATTATTGTTCATCAAAATTATTTTATTAATTAATTTTTTGACACATTTATTATTTCTCTCTACCCCTAAAATGCAATCTCTGTGAGAGTAGGTACTTTCTATATTGCATTCGTTATTGTATCCTTAATACTGAGAAAAGAGTTTGACATATTTACAGTACTCAATAATTTTCTTTTGCATTAATAAAGTCCGTGCCATGTGGACCTTTCACTTTAACAGGGAGTTTCCTATTTTTTTTTTCCTGTAAATTTGGTAAAGGCTGGTGGCATCTACTTAAGAAACTTGTTTCAGTAATTTGCAAAATTTGTCTAATAAAACAGGGTGTGTTAGTCTGCTCAGGCTGCCATAACAAAACACCACATATCAGGTGGCTTGAACAACAGAATTTTTTTTTTGTCTCATTGTTCTGGAGGCTAAATGTTCAACATCAAGATGCTGTCAGGATTTGTCTTGTCAATGATTTCTTGGATATGACACCACAAGCACAGGTGACAAAAGAAAAAATAGACAAGTGAGATTGCATCAAACTAAAAGGCTTCTGTGCAGCAAAGGAAACAATTAACAAATGAAAAGGCAACTTATGGAATGGGATAAAATATCTCCAAACCACATATCTGACAATGGGTTAATATACTAAATATATAAGGAATCGTCAATGGCACCCATCCCCAAATAAGCCAATTGAAAAATGGGTAAAGGAATTGAATAGATGTATTTTTGAAAAAAGAAATGCAAAAGACCAACAGATATTTTATATCTATATGAAAAGGTGCTCACCATCATCAATTACTAGAAAAATGCAAATCGGAACCACAGTGAGGTATCACCTTATATCTGTTAGGATGGTGTTGATCAAAAAAAGCTGGAAGATAACAAATGTTAATAAGAATATGGAGAAAAGGGAATCTTTGTATAGCATTTGTGGGGATTTAAATTCTTGTAGCCACTATAAAAAATAGTATGAAAGTTCCTCAAAAAAGTAAAAATTTAACTATCGTATGGTTCAGCAATCCTCTTTCTTGATATATATCCAAATAAATTACAATCAGTATCTCAAAGAGCTATCTGCGGGGCTTATGTTCATTGCAACATTATTCACGGTAACTAAGATATGGAAACGATGTAAGTGTCTATCAATGGGTAACTGGATAAAAAAGCTTTGGTATTCTATACAATGAAATATTATTCAGCCATGAGAAAGAAGGAAATCCTGCTGTTTGCCACAGCTTGGATGAACTTGAGGGCATTATAGGAAGTGAAATATGCCAGACACAGAAAAATAAATACCACTTATATGATACCACTTATATGATAAATCTAAAATAATCAAATTCACAGAAGTGGATAGTAGAATGGTGGTTGCTAAGGGCTGTGTGGGGAGGGAGGGAAAAGGAAATATTTATTAAAGGGTTCAAAGATAAATAAGCACATCTACACAACGTAATACCTATAGTTAACATATTAAATACTTAAAAAGTTGCTAAGGAGGTATATCACATGTTAATGTTCTTATCAGACACAAAGAATAAGAGGATGGGAGGAAACTTTTGGGGGTGATGGATAGGTTTATGGAATAGATTGGGGTGTTGATTTCATGGGTGTATACTTTTCTCCAAACTCATCAAATTGTGCACATTAGTTATGTGCAGCTTTTTGTATGCCAAAAAAAAAAAATTAAAAATAAAAGGTGCCATCAGGGCCGATAACTGCTAATTTCTCTCTTCCTGGCTTATAGACAGCCACCTTTTCACTGTGTCCTCATACGGCTTTTTCTTTGTGCACATATGGAGAGATAACCAATTTCTCTTTCTCTTCTTATCAGGTCATTAGTTCTGTTGGATTAGGGTTCCACCCTTATGACTTCATTTGCTCTTAATTACCTCCCAAAAGGACCTATCTTCAAATACAGATATGTTGGGGACTAGGACTGCAACATAATGAATTTTGGGGAGACACAATTTAGTCCTTGACAGAGGGTGAGGAGAGAAGCACTTTAATTTTAGTTCCTTAAACTAAATGGATTTGTGCAATCTTACATAAGAGAAATCTGAGAGTTTGACATACATTATGTCAAAATTCATATGTAACCAAGGAATTGCTTGACTTATAGTATATTTCAATGCATGTTATGGCACAAGTTATGTATTTTAATGGATATTTTATTAAGCTTGTTGATTTGCACAATGGGGCACCAACATGCTGATAATTTAAATTAGGATTTGACTTTTATTTTTTAGCATAATGACTTGGCTGGGTAACATGTAATGCTAATCACATGTAGCACTTCCCAAGAGTTTGCTTTTCAAAATTTTCAGAAGATTTGTGCTATTAATGAACCTTGTACTGTGACATTCACAAATTTATCATGACACCAGCTTAATTCCATGATGCCCAAGTAGGCTTCAAAAAAAGAAAAATAAATTGGGAAAAAAATTGTTTTTTTTTTCTCTTTTTCTTCCTTTTCATCATGTATTTCTCTTTCTCTACCCTCTCCTCACCTGTTCTTTAGGAGAGAATCTTGCATGAGAGATGATCCCCTTAATTCATTTTATATCCTATTTTCATAGCACAAATATTTAGGAGGTACTTAAGGATGGTTTCTAAGCAGTGACAGAAATGAAAATTATTTACCCCAGGAACCTGCATCTATTTTATTAGTTCATTTACATACTGTTAAATAAACAACATATTGCTAGGACTAGAAGATTTGGAAACTCTCCACCACCCACACTTTGTACTTATACTCCATTTCTAGGGTGAAGATTGTGTTTGTTAACCTAAGTTACAAGTTTCCCTTATGTCATACAAATGCAAATTAATCATATATGAATTAAGTTCTTGCCTTGCTTTGTGTCTTTTCAGAATCTGGGGGAGGAATAAATGGCCTACATGGGTAACCATATTTAGTAGCTGAATAATTTAATAAGAAATTAAAAACATCACATAAATATGGCTATGATTATATGTGCACAGGACAAAACCCAGTAAATACTTAGGATAAGCCAAACTGATATGAAGTTAGAGTTTGATTGATATAAAGTTGCTTAAACATTGGGAAGCTACTAGAGCGATTGATTGTGGACTGAAATTTGTGAAAACCTTCACATAGATTCTGATAAATTGGCTGTTCTATAAATCTGACATATGGGACAAACACGAAAACATGATGACATGTTGATCATCAGATCTCAATTAAGAACACGTATAAATATTATGGAGTATAAAGAAATTGTCATACACATATTCAAATGGAATATATCTAAATTTGTTTTTGAAAGTGATTTGGCTGGGATAGGGTAGAAGTGCTGTTGACTAGCTTTGAAATTTTTAAAGATCTTGAAGAAAGTAAAACTGCATGCTCTATGAGGTCTAATTCTTTTATCCAACTGAATAAATGAGCATATTTTTTAAAACTGGGTAATCCTGTATATTTCAGCTGTAGACTAAATGATTGCTTCATTTCAAGCCTCCTGACTGCCATGGAACCATCTGGTATGTGTGCGTGTGTAGGAGTCAGTGAGACTCTAGCTAACACTAAAGTCTTCAGCTCGTCTAAGTTGTTTTTTATTTACCACTTCATAAACACCTGGGTACAAAGGCAGAATTAAAACTAAGGTCTGAATATCTCCCTCCCATCTTTAAATGTATTCTTTTCATTTTTCGACCTACACAAAGGTGTCCATTTTTAGGGAAATGTTGGAATGGGAAAACAAGCATTTAATAGCTAAGAAAATCTAAACTCTTAAGTGGGAAAGATTTTACTTCATTCACACTTAGAAGTTTTTTCCCCAATTATTGCTTTGGATCAAGGGGAAAAAGATTTGTATATGTTTCCCCCCATGTACTACTTTGAGCAATGTTCATATGTTATCTGAAATGATTATGCTAAATGTCTGTGAGAACTTGAGTTTGGTGTGGATATATAGTGAGTCTATAGGACCCCAAAGGGAACAACAGTAGGATAGGAAAGGCGAGGGATTTTTAAAAAATGAAGAGCCAGTATGAGATGGGCAAATAGGGGATTAAATGAGAAATTGGGTGGTTTGAACAGATTGTGTATATGTTTCTCTCTCTGAGACCCCTAAGATCTTTTATCACACATTGCATGGGGGAAAATAATCTTCGCTTTCTTTTTAGCATTTTAACTATGTACTTTCGTCATTGCTGTACATTCTTTTAAGCTTGGCTCAGAAAAGAAGGGGTAATATAATACAGAAGCTCAACAGGGTGACTGAAAACTGGCTTTGGATCTGGCATTGGCCATGAAAGACACATTATTAATCATTATTAATGCATGCCATTAGTGCTAGACGACACATATCATTACAGTTAGAAAGATTAGTACAATGTCTAGAGCATCATCTTTCCTTTTTTGACAAATCATGCTACAAACAGAAACAACATTTTTTAGAACTAAAGACTGGCTGGACATATGCCTGTGGTACAAAATGCAGACCAATGTGGTCAAAAGGCTTCCTCTGTTTGGTTGGTCTTTCCTGGAGTGCTGGTAGTGCCTGATTCAATTAGTAATCACAAATGTGGTCATTGCTGTTTTGTGACTTTGATAGCCTTGATTGTGAATTATATTTATAGATTGCAGTTTCTTTTTAAATAGGGCTCTTTGTATTCAAGGACCTGAAGAATCTTGTAGCCTGTGGTAAAATTGAGTTTTCTTCATATAATAATACATCAGACATCATTGTTTTTGTCAAAATTTTGGTCAATAGGGCCAGGCAAAACCCATGTATATGAATAATGAGTAATGCATTTAGCTGGATTTCGTTTATGAGAGTAATTTTGTTTGGTACTTTCCTTCTGCCCTATTCTAACGGGATACCTAATGGCTAAATAACATGTATAACTCCAAAGGGGAAACATATTGGATTTTTAAAGTATGCAGCTACTAGTCCATAAAAGTTAGGCCTTTCTTACTGATGACACTTTGTTATATCTGATGGTACAATCAAATGTATAAGGCCCTGTCTTAGTCCTGAGGGAATCTACAGTCTTGAGGAAGTCAGGCTCTATATAGATTTATTTTAAAAAACCCTAATTTTATAAGATATTTTGTGATGAAGTGCCAGGTGTATACTATAGCAAAGTACCTTTGCTGTAAAGGTCCTTTTTTAGAATAAACAATATAAAATGGTATTAAGTGTTTTTTACCAGGAGATTTGAGAGCCTTTCTGTCTATGAACTGGTATATGGATCATTCTGTTCATGAACCAATTATTAAAGGTCATTAAAAGCATATGGATGGGAACTGTATTGAAAGTTAAAGAGTTATTATGAGAAGAGTGGATATATGAGGCTTCCTCTTGAGGACCAAGTAAATATTTAGCTATTTCTACACTCATGACATCACTGGTATTGTGGTCTCATTATGTAATTCATAAATATGTCAGAAGTTGGAGAAAGACTTTGTTACATTCATTGATTTTGTTCCACCCTGTAAGAGAATTTTGACCAACAGAAAACCAGTTAAGACAGGTTTTTCCTAATGCCCTGCCCCCAGAAAATATAGTACATAATTCCCATGCAAAAAATGCATCAAAGAGAGAAACACCAGCTTGCTTACACCCTCATAATGGAGTATGGCCAAGGTAATTGTTGATCTCTTACAGCTTTTTAAAGAGTTAGCTTAGCAGTTAAGCTCTGAATAGGTCCACCCTTCTGTTATTTAGCCAGCAATCTGCTCCCTTACAATGAATGGAAAAAAAGCTGAGAGGCAGAATTTCATTTCTGTTCAAATTAGAAACCTGTCTCATATAAATGGAGTCCCTTCCTTCTCCATTAAAATCTTCTCCTACCAAGGAGAGAAAAAAAGATCTTGGATATATAGCACAATAATCATTCCATCAGCTATAAACCTTAGTTGGTGATTTTTTTTTTCTTTAATTGAATACTAGGAGAGCCTAAATGTGAATGCTATATACAAATCCATTATTCTTAGCACTGCTACCTATAATTAACAGTGCCCAATGGAATTTTTAAAATATTTATAGAAAAGGCAACAGAGTGACAATTACCATCATCCCCAACTAAACTCCTCCTCCTCCATGTTTTCATCGAGAGAGCGGTGTTGTTACTTCAACAGGCACAGTGTTGTGGTGACTTTTGTGATACAAATAAAGCAAGACTAAAATTCTAATTGTGAAATTTAAAAGGAAAGTAATTGCTCAGTGTTGGTTAATTCCATCTTTGTGTGGTGATAGCAGCTGCGATTCCTTGCCTTGTGTATTTTAACAGATGGCATTATTTCTTATGGAGTGTTACAGTAGCGACCGAGGTGACACCGAAGGAAAATTCTGTGACAGTATGTTAAGTAAGATATTACTGACAGCCCTGCTAAGCAGCGATGCAGAACTGCACGTCATGGATCTCTTCTCACCTCTATAGCCCACACCAAATGGTTCCCATTTGCGGCATGTGGAATCAGAATGGAAAAGATGAATGAAAAATTATGTTCTTTTTCAAATCACTTGTTTGCACACCATTAGTAGGCCTGGGATGAAGGCTCCTATCTGGCAAAAAGGTGCATTTATCAACCCAGTATCATACCATTGTACCTTTCTATCAAAGGGTGGAAAATGAAGAGCTGCTGATAGGCGTGAGCTCTAGACCAGGATTCACCCTAGACACTTTTCTGTGGATGGGCTTTCTTTGTAAAAAAGGCTGGAGTAGGACCGAGAAAAAAATAATCTCTAGGGCCCTTTCTATCCTAACTCTCTGTGATTTTGGAAGTCCTGAGCTTTGTGCTTTAATGGCATAGAAGACAAAGTGAATAGAATGCATGACGGAAATACATGATTGATTGCCGTATGATGCAGCATTGAGAAAAGACCAATGGGTCACAAGTCAGGAGAGTGGCCGTGGTTCAGCTACAAAGCAAGTCACTGAGTCAATCTGCATCAACCTCCTCACCTCCATTACAAGGCTGTAGTCAAGGTCTAATGAGATTATGCCACTGAAAGATGATTAATTAACTCAACAAATATTTCACAACTGCCCTGTGCTAGCCAGTGTGCCAAGTGCTGGGGATTCAACAGTGCGTAATGCATGGTCTTTGTTTTGGAGGAGGACGTCTAGTCGGGGAATCAGACAAATTAATGGGTAATTACAATGGGGTGTAACAGGGGTTTTTATACCACAAGTACAGGGTGGTCTAAAAACATATAGAAGGGGCAACCCATTTAGCTGGAGGCACGGAAGTCTTCCAGGAAGAAGTGAATTTTAAGCTAAGGCAAATATAGGTGGAGGAGGAGGAACAACAAATGAAATGACATGCTTGTTGAACCAAGATTCAGAAATCATTACGGTTTGGATTTTTTTCACCACTGGTCTTAAAAGTAGGAGCCCAACAGCATCTTGGGTTTGGGTTTTGATGAACAAAGAATGTTCTTATTTAAATATTTTTGTAATTATATCCTGCCTCATTTCTAAAACAAATGAGTTTAAAAGCCTGGGAAATGATATTTAAGAGAATATCACCTTTGATCATCAGACTCTCAATGTGAGCTTGAAAAATCCTCTTCAGACCTTTCCCTTCACAGAGGCCCCAAGAGTTTTATGGTGTGCTTCGAAGGGCAGTATGGATGGATCTACTTTTATTTGTAAATGGAGAAATGATAATGGGTTTATATATAATATGGACATTTGGCCTTTTTATAATAGTCTTTAAGAGTGGGGCTACGAGTTTGCTGTGCAGTGACTGATAAATCTTACTCATATCCTTTCCCTACAGGCTGACCCTCTTCCATACTAAAGTTTGACATTTGACGGTTTAATTAAGATTGCCCTCTAAGCAGCATACCACCAAGAGAATGATGGAACTTTTTGGGCAATATGATGTTGAGTAAAAAGAAATTCACCAAGTATGCCATTGTCTGTGCCACTTTCCACCAATCTACATGGAGACCTAGAGTGTTAAAAAGACTGTTGGTGAGAATGTAGTTAAGTGAGAGAGAAGAGAGCCTCTGACTCTGGGAACAAAAACTGAGCCAAATCTGTGAAATTGGTGAGAGGAAGAATGTCCTGCTGCATTATTTTTTCTTTAAGCCATTGTCCTGTCATGAGATAGCAAACAATAAATGAGATGGTAACCTTTGTGGACTTACCTACTTCTGCACCAGAGGTACCTGGATTTGCAATTTATACCAAACTGTGCTTCAAGTCAGAAGAAAAAGCCAACAGTTATCTCAAACCTGTGCAGAACTTTGGTCTTTGCTTGGGATTTAATGCTATAAACCTCCAGATATTTCTAATGGCCAAACCTAGAACTTCAGGCCTCTGTATTTGCCTATCCTCTTATATTTCTTATAGGCATCTGAAACTCAGCATGGCCACAAGTGAACAAATGATATCTCCTCACTACCTTAAACTCTTTCTCTAGGGTCATTGTTTCAGTGTTTCAAAGTAACAACAGTTTTCTTTACTATAATTCTTTATGGAACAGCACTGTTTTTGTTTAGATGAGAGCCTTAAATATCCTCCTTTCCACCTTTCAAACCTTCACCAGGAACCTGGGCATCAGCTAGCACAGAAACCTCAGAGTGAAAGAAATTTAATCTGTTTGCAGTACAGAAAGCTATTGTGTTATTTCTCTCCTGGAAACGAAGGGGGAGAAAGAAGAAAGATGAGGAAATTAAAGCAGAAGAAAGAAGGAAGGAAAAGAAGATAGAGAAAAATTGAGATGAATCGAAGGTACAGCAACATTCCATAGTGATTGGTAAGGAGTCTAGTGGATATTTTAAGAAAAGAGATGTGTGAAGTTCTCAACCAAAGATGTTTGTTTTAAAATGCAAACTCCTCCATCTTCATTGTGAATGAAATCTTGTACAGGATGTGAATAAATGTGTGTGTATGTATAAACCAGTGGAGGGGTTGAGTTTTATATCCAAGTTTACATGAATCTCAGCAAAGACAGCAGGAGAAGAGAGGGGGTACAAAGGAGGCCAAAGGTTGGAATAGACTGTAGATTGAAGATTCAAGGCTATTGAACTCAGATCTCCAAGATAATTGGGCCTCTATATAGATCATCTTAGTTATGAGCTATTTGTACTACATAGGGTAAAACATAGAATTTGACCTTGACACCCACTGCCCACACTACCTTCTTTCATCTTCCATATATAGCTTCTTATCTGTTGATCCTGCTTTCTCTTTCTGAACTACCTTTCATCTTTGGAGCCTGGAACTCAGAGAGTGATATTCTCTAGGCAAAGTAGAAAATTATGTTCATAGTATCTATGAACATGAATGAAATGGCACTTAAAGATTTATTTGGGGAGTCAAAACCCACCATGGGATAATTCCAACCCAAATCTCTATAACATCTATGTACTAATGTTGAGGTTGAATGAAAAGGAACATCAAGGTTGCACTACACTGTCTTTAGCAGATATGACTACTAAAGATGGATTAAAGATGACTAAAAATTCTTGGCTGCACATCTCATCAAGGGATGATATATATTTCCCCTCTCCTTGAATCTGAGCTGGCCTCTTAATTTGTTTTAATCAATGGAACATAGAGGAAGGGATGCTGTGAAACATCTGGCCTGGGTCATTAAAGATTGGCAACTCCTTCATAGATTACTTACTTTTGGGAGCCAGTCATCATGTAAGAAAGTCTGATTTCCTTGATACCACAATGCTGTGAGTATTCCTAAGCCAGCTACTTGGAGAGAGAGAGGAACATATGGAGGTGAACTGGGGCACCAGATGTAAAAGTGAAGAATTCTTGCACTTTTAGCCTACCCTACTCACCAGCTGAATGTAACCAAGTGAATGATCTCAGCTGACAGTGCATGGAGCAGAAGAACCACTCAGCTAAGTCTAGTTTAAAATATTGACCCTTAGAATTGTGAGCAAATAAAATGGTTGTTGTTTAGGCCAGCAGTCCCCAATCTTTTTGGCACCAGGAATGGGTACTCCTGTGAGAATTTAATGCCTGATGATCTGAGGTGGAGCTGAGGCAGTGATTCTAGTGCTGAAAATAGAGATGAAGCTTCGCTTGATCAGCTGCTGCTCACCTCCTGCTGTGCAGGTCTGTTCCTAACATGCCATGGACTGGTACTGGTCCATGGCCACGGAGGTTGAGGATTCTTGGTTTAGGCCTCAAAGTTTTGGGGTAGTTTTGTGCAACAATAGATAGCTGAAATGGTAATATATGGAGACAGCAGAACTAGACAGCACAGTTATAGGAGAAACATTTTTAGAAGTTCTGCCGAGGTTTGACCATCAATGCTGTACTACCTAAAGATATGTGACAAAGTGGAATTAATAATGAATGTTAATGTAATTTTTATGGTTTACTTAGCACATACTCATTTAATCCAATGACAGTCCTTTGAGGTAGACTTTATTTCAATTTCACAGGTGAGGAAACTAAGTCTCAAGAGCCATGTAGAAGCAAGTTGTGTTCAAATCCAGGTATTCGGCCTCTCTACTGTTCCTTTCCAGGTAAGTCTGAAATCAGTCAAAACAATACTTGAATAGCATTCCATTAGTAATTTAAAAGTTATTGTATATGAAGTGACAGAGGACCTAAGAAAATGTCTTTTAATACTTCACTAAAGCATATCCTCTATTTTGTACTTTTTTTATCTGACCAGTTGCTTGAATGAGAAGTGGCAAGGGTAAAATTGAATTCTTGAATTAACTCAGTAGATGCAAAACTATTGCCAGAATCTGGATTGTCTGAAAATTTGTGTTCCAAATAATTGGCTCAAATATTTGCAGCAGAGGTTTATGATGGAATTAGTTCTTTATAAAGAAGCCAGTCATAATCAATAAGACCATCCTCTGAACTTACAAGTAATTATGAATTCTCAAGTAGGAATTTTAGTTACTTTCCATGCTAGAGAAAAAAAATATATTTTGGATCATGCCCAATAATGTGGCATGTGAAATTCTACTTTTTAAAAAGTATTATGATAAATTTCAGATCAAAATATCTTCTATATCCCAAAGCTTGGAGTGAACAATTTCTAAGTATATTGCTTGTATGTAGCGTGACCTAGAAAATGTGATGACAGCCCTTTGGAACAACGTCAAGACTTCTCCATACATGTGCCCTTTATGAACAGGCATCTCAATATGGCAGCTTGAATTACACCCACATTTTTTCCTGTATCAATGTATACCCCAATGTCTCTTAACTCATTTTAAAACATGGACCAATTTAAGATCCTTTATGGTTAGTTGTACAGTTTAACTGACATGAAAAGATCAGACAGGGAAGCATTCTTAAATCAAAACTCAAAATGAAGGAGATGCATTTCAACAGAACTTGTGAAGTAAAGGTAACTTGAGCCATCATGTGTAGTAGATTTGGAGGTAGTACTCAAGCAACAGTTATAAATACCAGCCATACAATTTAACCTTCCCTATGTGCAACATAGAACAGATGTCAGCTTGTGATTATCAAACATTTTAAAGGCATAGACATAAAGGGAGCTGTGAAAATTCTTTACCCTAGTGATGACAACTCTTACTACACAGGTTGGTTCTGCAAATTGACATTTTAAAGAAAGATAACTTGAATGGAGTTTAATGGCTGCATAGACTGTCTATACCTAAATTTCTTAATCTGGCCTCTTATTGTTTGAACATTTAGAATACTTCCCTTCCTATCTTTTGTTTTTCCCTATTAAAAACAATCTTGTGCTGGAATTTATAAATAAGTCTTTCTACACCTACACAATGATTTTCTTGGTGGCAAGTTCTAGAATTAAAATGATTGGAGAGAGAGGTTAGGCATTTGAAATGAATGGTCACATAAAATATCTATTTTTGAAATATCTGATATCTAGGGTAGTGATTATCTGCTACACTGGTTAAATTTACCTTAAAGTGAAAATAATCCAGATTAACTTTAATATTTAAAGAGTATTGTATGGTCATCTCATATAAAAGTCAGCCGGCAACCTAGAAGTGACACCAAAAATGAAAATAAGATCTCTGAGATGACATTTCTTGATTTTAGGAAGATCAAGATTATGCATCATACAGCACTTCCTGATGGAAAGAAACCTGGGTCATAGTTGGAACAAGACTCTGATGATATTAAGGTACCAATAAATATTTAATTTAATGTTCATCTCAGTGCCAAATATTGCACCTGGAGGTAATATCTGATTGGATCTGGACCAAAAGGATAAATGAATGAACACTGACTATGAACACTAATTACTTTATTTCAGCTATTCTTTTGGGCTACTCTTCCAAGTCTATCCTATATTATAGTTCTTGATTTTGAATTTTCAGTTCTTTTCTCTTTTACCTCTACCCTTAGAATCTCTCATGGTTTTCCATTCCACCATTACTCACGATAAATGTTTGTTGTCTTACTTCCTTCTGCCTCTTTCCTTTCTTTTACATGCCATAACTAATACTTTGCTTTGCTTGGATCCTACAGGGTACTTGAGACATGTTGATGACATACTAATGTTACCTTCTCTTTTGTCTCTTTCTAAGTATCAAAAAGGATCCTGACCTAAAATGAAATTCAGTTACTAAACCCACTAAAAAGAAAATGAAATAATGATTTTACATTTGCGGTATTAAATACATTCTACTTTCTGTTTCTCCTGTCTCCTCTGAAGTGAAAAGGAAGAGCATTGAAAAAATTGAACTTAAAAAAAAAATTGGTTCAAAGAATACTTGTTTTTAAGTAACGTCATCTACATGATCTTAAGTTGAATTAATTGTCATATTACTATTAAATCCTCTCTTCTTGCTGGATGAGTCACATCTAAAAAATAGTTTTATTACTTTAAAACTAAAAATGCTCATTATTTAAAAAATTCTATTAGAAAAGTATAAAGATTAATATAAAAATAATCACATGAAAATTTTCTACCAAAGGATAAGCACTATTGATATGTTGGTGAAAATTCTTTTAGACATCGCTTTATGAATGCATACATACACACACATGTACCTGCACACCAATTTTATGTAATTGGGATCACACTATATATATCATTTTTTACATATATACTCATGGATTATATATCAATATATACATATATATATATTTACACCAATTTTCAGCATTATTATTATGAAAGCATTATTCTCCCTTTGATTTTGAAGGATATTTTATCTGGGTATAGGATTCTAGGCTGATAGTTGTTTAATTTTAGTACCTTAAAGGCATTGCTACACTGTGTTCTTGTTTGCATTATTTTGATAAGTCTGCTGTCATTCTTATTTTCACCTTCATAATTAGTGTACCCTTTTTTCCTCTGGATGCTTTTAAGATTTTCTCTTTTTTACTGTTTTGAAGCAATTAAAAAATAATGTATCATATTTTTATCTTCCTTTTTCTTGGGGGTTTGCTGAGATTCTGTAAATGAGAACTCATGCCCCCATCCATGTGCCATGAGTCAATGAGAACTGATACTGGGCTTCTCAGTGAAGGAAAAAAAAAAAAAAGCAATTTTATTTGAAATTGCACCAGGCAGGAGAATGGCCAGCTAGTGCTCTAAATCCTAACTTCCTGGTGGCATACAAGCAAGAGTTTTATGGAGCAAACATCATGAATGAGGGGTACGGGGTCATGGGCTTTGTCGATTATGTAAGCGGTTAATGTTCACCTTCTGTTCAGTGATTTCATTCTTGGTGTTGCTTTATCAGGTTTCAAATGAGATTGCCATGGAGTGGTCCTTCTGCATTACAACTGGTGAGATGCAAAACATCATAACAGTGTGTCACCATCATTATCTTGGTGTGCAGAAGCAGAATCTATTCATATTCATCTTGTGACCATTACTCCATGAATGCTATTGTTTTGTGCTTAACTAGCTCTATTAGCTCAAGCAAAGTGTATGTTTAAACATTTTTTTTTCTAGAATTTGCTTTATAGGCAGGCCTCTATGACATAACTAATGTATTTTCTTAATCTTTAATTATAAGCTACATGACAATATTTTGTCATTATTTTTTCAAAATATTTTTGTTTCCTCTCTCTTTCTTATTCATCTATTGGCTTCTCTATTTCATCTATTGGTACTCTATTTCAATATAATCTGGAACAACTGAGATTGTCTTACAGTTTTTTTACATTCTCATAATTTTCCCACCCTTTCCTCTCTTTGTTTCATTTTAGGTATTTTCTATTGCTATGTCTTCAAGTTTATTATTATTTTATTTTGCAGTGTTTTGCTTTTAATCTCATCCAATATATTTTTCATCTCAGAGTTTGTATTTTTTCATCTCTATAAGTTTGTTTTGTTTTGTTTTGTTTTTGTATTTTTCGTATTTCTCCTTAAGCGCTAAAGTTTTTCTCTACCTTTGTGAACATATGGAGTATATTTATAATTGAAGTTTTATCTTTCTACTCATTCTCTAATCTGTGCCAATTTTGTATCTATGTCTATTGATTCCCATCCCCCAACATCATTATGTATTATATTATCTTGCTTTTTTGCATGCCATAGATGGGCCTAGGGCTAAGTTAATTCCTTTATTGAAGCAGTATGGTCTGAGTATCCAACTTGATGCTTTAGAGTTTCTCTATACCGGCTATTGGTAATGTGAATATTACTGTCCCTGTGAGAGTAATGAATATTGTTTTCTCTGATTTTTTCTTATGATTCTTGCCCCAACCTCATGTAGTTGCCTCACACTTATGCCTTGATCAGTGCTCATGTGAGGTATCACAGGGGATTTTTTATAGATCTCCAGGGCTTGTTCTCTGTGCATTTTGTCTCCTCCGACACTCTGCCTTACAAATTCTAATTTCCTCAATGTCCCTGTATAGTTAACTCTATTTCCTTAATTGCTAAGATCTTTTTGGGGTTTACCTCCCTGTGTTGTGCCCTGGAAACTCTTTGTGGAAGTAAGTTGGGACAATCATAGGGTAAACTGTGTTTGTTTTCTTTCTTTTAGGAATCATTGCCCTTCACTGCCTGTTTTCCAATGTCCAAAGACCGTTTTATATATTTTGCCTGATTTTTTAGTTGTTTAAGATGAGAAAGTAAATGTGGTCCCTTGGTACCATCATGACTTGGAGCAAAAGTCTCTGGGCCTTTTCAATCTGAATTCTTTCTGGGAAATTTATCTATTACTGCTGACATAGCCTCCTCTACATTTTTGTCTCCTTTTTCTTTCTGGCACTCTAATGATTCAATATTATCATTTCTGTCTCCTCATAGGTCTTACCTTTTCTTTTATATTTTTCTATCATTGTCTTTTCTACTTCTTTTTGGGAGCTGGTCTAAATTCACTAATTTATTCCTCAATTGTTCCACTTTATTATTTGTCTTATCTATGTTTTTTTTTATTTAAACCATTATATTTTTTATGATTAAGATTGATGCATAGTTACTTTTTTATATTTTCTTGTTCTTGGTTCATATTGCTAATGTTTTCCTTATTTAGTATGACTAACTGGCTAATTTTAAATTCCTTGTCTGTTATAATATTTTTGCTTCTGATAGAAGTTGTTATCCAATATATTTTGTTTTTAGAAAATAATTAAAATCCTCAAATGCCTGTTACTTTGGCCTGTGAGCCAATTTTTCTCATAGGGTATTTGTTTCTTAGTCAAAGGAAGCATACAGAGGAAGACAAAAATATCTATGTCTTCCTTAGTGAACTCAAGGATAGAGTATTGATGACTCTGAGAATGGAAAATTCCAGGTGTCTGGACACCATGGGCAATAACTCTTTATACCATAAAATAACTTCCCAGCTTAGTGTTTTACCTTTTGCTCCACAGAGAGAAGCAGTACAGAGCACAGTGGTTCTCAAACTTTAAGGGAGGACTTAAAAACATAATCACTGGGCCACACTTCCAGAATTTCTGAGTTAGCAGGCCATGGGTTAGGCACAAATATTTGCTTTCTTACAAGTTCTTAAGTAATGCTGATGCTGTTGGTCTTGGGACAGCACTTTGAGAATTACTAATATGAGAGAATAAAGAGCAGAACGCTAGGGTTCCACTTTTACTATTTCTCCTGTGGCCAAGCCTAGCAGTTTCCTGACTCAAATCAAATCTACCTGCTCCTTCCCTACCTCACCCTACCCCAGTCAATGCAACACTAGTTCAAAATTTCACTCCTTCCCACCTGGAATTTCATTTCTCTCCTCATAATCTCTATCTCTCACTCTCTCTCTCCCCTCTCCTCCCCTCCTCCCTGCCTCTCTCTCCCCACCCCCTCTCATTTTCCTCTACTTCCTCAGGGTTGATTCTAGGCCAAGAAAGCCTGCAGCAAATCTAGTTAAGATTCTTGGGAGAATTAGGACTACATCTTACATTTCTAACTGATCATTTTACTGAATTCCTAATTTCCAATTTATTTTTTCAGTTGAATCTTTGTTGCTTTCAGGTGTACAAATATATTTTTTAAAAACAATGTAATTTTGTATTCCTTTTTTCCCATAATTATGTCTTTAAACAGTGTTTAATTATATATGTACATAAGAATGCTAAATAATAGGGTTAATAATAGAGATTAATATTTATTATTCTTTTTGACTTTCATGTGAATAATCTTGGAGATTCGCTATTAACCCAGAAGCTGAAATTTACTTTGAGTTTAAATTTTTATCATGTTATGGGAGTATCTTTCTATCAAATGTCTTCTTAGCATCTGTTCAGATAATAATATTGTATTTCTCCATTAACCTTTTAAAAAGGTGAATTTTCTTGATATATTTTCTAATAATGAATTATTGTTATATTCTTGACATGATCATCACTTAGTAATGATTCACTAGTTATTCTTTTAATGTGCTGCTAGATTCAACTTGCTAATATGTTATTTAGATTTCTTTTGCTTAATGAATGGGATTGGTCTTTGTCCAATGCTTGATATATATCTACATGTAATTTTAGTACACAATACTTTGTTGTTAGATAATATTAGCACTTTTCCTTCCAATTTTTTTTTTCAAAACCTCTTTTTGTCTGGCACCAGTTTTAGCAAGAAGAATTCAAAGACAAATATGCTCTGGTTTCTGTCTTGGAGGAACACACTGTAGCAGGGGAGAGAAACAAGGAAATAAATGTTTATAAAATGGTGTGAAAGTGCAATAGTAGAGGCATATTTCAAATAATCTGAGAGTATAGAGAGGATGTCTTTGGCATTTATATAATCAAAACATATAGTTGGTCAATAAATATTTGTTGACTTGAACTCACCTTGTTCAGAAGAGGATTTTTATGAGTGGCTTCACAGGGCAGTTGACTTTTGATATTATTAATAAATTAAGAAACAGAAGCCAAATTCTTGCCTCCAAGAAGAGTGAACTACTTAGAGAACTAGAAGGTAGATAGAACTAATTTTACTGTAACTTTCTTTTTCATAATCAACACTTGCAATTCAAATGGAATCTTTTTTTTTTTGTCTTAACGAATTTGTTGAGTCATAGTTTCTGAATGGTTTCCAAACGCTTTACCAAAATTATCTAAACATGGCTATGCCATGAGTTCAGCAAAATATTACAGAAACTCATTTAATTCATAAATAGCTTGAATCTCAGAGAAATTTAGTATTGAGATTCTTTAATTATTGGAAATTATTTAGATTTAAAAGCAACAATTCACATGTTCTTAATAACTTATGTTTATTTTTTCTTATATGTTAGTGTTTCTTTCTATTTTACCTATTTCCTTTAGTCTTTTTCCACTGGTCATATTACATAGGATAGGAAGGGGAGAAAGGAATGAACATGTATCAGTCACCTATACTGTGCTCTACATTGCCGGGCTGTTCACAGCAACCCTTAAGGGGCATATTCTTGTTTATCTTCATTTTCTCAGCTGCGCAGAAGTTTAGGTTACCTACTCATGGGCACATGATTTAATTATGGTGACTCTAGAATTCTAATGCAGATGTTGGAGTCCAAAGGCTATAGCGTTTCTTCCAAACATAGAAAGTATTTGGTTTCAGCATGAAATAATGTAAACGTTTCTATGTATTTATGACATACTCATACCTTTATCTCTGCAGATCTAACAACTGTTAGCAAGCCGAACATAAAAGAAGGGATGAAGAAGTACAAATAAGTAGTTATAAAACAGTCATGGGATGTAGAGTACAGCATAGGTCATATGGTCAATATTATTGTAATGGCTGTGTGTAGTACTAGATGGGTGCTAGAGTAATTGAGGATATCACTTCATAAATTACATTAATGCTTAGCCATTTTACTATATATCCGAAACTAATACAAAATAATAAAAAATTTTTCCAACCCCCCCCCACCCAAAATTCTCTTGGGTAGTTTGATAAACATGCATATTGTAAGGTTTTATGACCAGAGACTCTTGATTCAGTTAGTCACTTGTGGTGTCTTGGAATCTGCATTTCTAAGAAGTTTCTCAGGTAAATTTGATGCCCAGCCAGCTTTGGATATGAGAAATTTATGCCACTATCTCACAGTGGTAGAAGTTATGTTGTGAATCTGAACTCACTAGTGCCTCAGAGCATTATTTCTGTCCTGGAGATGATCTATGGAGTCCATGCATGTCATAAGCAATGAAATAGAAAAGGTGAATATCCTCATGAAAGAAGGTGCTGACTCCCCACAGCACCTGAAGGCCTTTGTGGATAAACCCAACTTATAAACATTCTCAGGTGAGACTCCCATTCACCATCTTCTTCAAGGATAACACCTCTCAACCCTGGCTACAGCTTAGAATGATAGTGCCTGGGCCAGTTAAATTGGAATCTCTGGGGTGGGGACTGAACAGCAATATTTGTTAAAGTACTCCAAGTGATCCTAATGTATAGTAAGGGCTGAGAACATTATTTTCTCAACTAGGGTAAAGGAAGTTTGAGTAATTGTCTTTTTTCCTTCAGGAAATTAGAAAAGAATTGTTATTAAAAATTGAAGATTTTCTTTTTATATTATTTTATTTTTAAAAAATAAAATGGTATGTATCTAGGGTGTACAAAATGCTGATTTGAAATACATATATGTAGTGAAATGATTGCTACAGTCAAGTTAACATATCTTTTAACATAGTTACCATCTTTTTTTGATGAGAGCATCTGAAATTTACTCTCTTAACATATTTTTAGTATCCAGTACAGTATTATTAGGTATAGTCATTCTGCTATATATTAGATCTCTAGATTTATTCATTCTATATTACTTCAACATTTGTCTATTTCTTCCACCTCCTTGACCCTGGTAACTACCATTCTATTCACTGCTTCTGTATAGTTGGTAGCTTTTCCTCCTCCTCCTCCTCCTCCTCCTTCTTCTTCCTTCTTCCTCTTCCTCCTCCTCTTCCTTTTTCTCTTCCTCTTCCTTCACCTCCTTCTCCTCCTCCTCTTCCTCCTTTTTTTTTTTTTTTTTTTTTTCAAATTTCACATACAAATATCATGCAGTTTTTTTTTTATTTCTGGATCTGGCTTATTTCACTCATCATAACATCTTCTAGGTTTATCCATGTTGTTTGAAGTGGCAAGATCTTTTTTAAGGCTGAGTAATATCCCATTGAATATATATGCCATATTTTCTTTATCCAGTCATCCATCAACAGACACTTAAGTTGTTTTCATATCTTGACTATTGTTGAATCATACTGCAGTGAACATGGAAGTGCAGGTCTCCATTTTATTTTTTTATATTATTAACATTTTAAATATTAAAAAGAGGCAAGGATTAAAAAAAGCAATTAAGTAATATATCTGACCTGAGCATGTATTCTCATATCAACTTTTCCTGTATGAAAATAACACAAAAATAGCCCATACTATTATACATTCTCAGATGTATCTTAGGTTTTCAGGTAATCTTGAGGTAATTGTGGATGGCTCTATAAGGAAAATGAAATTTATAACTACTAATTTAAGCTTAAATTGACCAATTCAGTTTTCTCCCATTTTTGTATTTCACAAATAATTCATGCCAACTATGCATCAGACACTTTACTGGGTACTCAGTGTACAATTGAAAACACAATGCATTTTTTGCCTTTTTTGCTTTTTATTGGGGGGCAAGGGGTGGGAGGCGAGAGAGAGAGAGACAAAGAGAGAGAGAGACAGAGACAGAGACAGAAAGAAAGAAATGAGATAAATATTACCATAAGATAAGCCCAGGATGTTTTGAGAACACTTAGGAGGAGACCCTAACACAAAAACATTTCAGAAATCCCCTAAATTCTACTATCTTGCATCGCCTTTACAAAGCAAAGAAGAATAAAATGAGGGATAAAGTGAATGTTTGTGACAAAAGATTAACACATACATGAATACAAATACAACTTGCTCTGTGTGTGTGTGTGTGTGTGTATGTGTGTGTGTGTGTGTGTGTGTGAGAGAGAGAGAGAGAGAGAGAGAGAGAGAGAGAGAGAGAGAGAGAGAATGCGCATGTGCGCGCATGTGCATCAAGTTTTAGAATGATGTCCAAGAAATTAATTCTCTTTGGTGTAGTAGGAATCTTTGTAATGACTTTTATGTACCATTTTTTTTTACATACTTGTAATTTGGTTTCAAATTATATTATTATTCTTTGTTTAAAGATAAGGCAAATAAATTGGTAAAATTTGCACTTCCCATCCTCACCCCTTGCTTTCCCATACCATTTTTAGGAGTGGCAGGTTGAGACTAGAATTCTTTTTCCCTGAGTTTCAAATTTGGGGCAAAGATCATCACACTACATTGACTCTTAGAATGAAGTGTTTGAGGCCCCTTTATTATTTAAGTAAATGATATTGCTTATTATTATAATATGGTTCCTTTTATTTCATACCTGCTGACTACACATCAAAGAAAAGTTGGATGACTTATATTTTCAATAATATTTGAAGATAGCTATGCTAAATGTGATATTTTCTAAGTATTACAGATATCCTTCCTTTTATTTCCAAGTATTGCAAATGCTCCTTTGTAACATAAAACTCTTTAATAACCACTGAAATATCATTTTTCCTAACCTTTTTTTTGTTGAATGTTTGAGTTCTCCTATTGACTTAATTGTTTTTCATGCCCTGAGGATTTCCCTTAATAAAAAAAAAAAAAAACACTTAACAAGAAAGGAATTGTTTCTATGAATAGATGTAGCAAGAGAGTAAAGTTAATGTTAGGGTTGTCATCCTTGCCAATATCCTCTCAGATATATTTTGTAGACTCAGTTTAGAGTGAAGGATAAGGAAAGGCTTGAAGCCATAAGCACAGAAATTCTGTGGCTCAAGATACTTCAAACCCAACTAGGGCAGGATTTTCACAAAAAAATTTCCTGATGACAATCTCTGTAGGTAAAGATAACCCACCAAATGATACCAAAAAACTTTCTGTATCAGATGAGAGTGGAGATGTAACTGAAGAAAACTGAAAGGAAATTATTTCTCTGAAATGGTCTCAGTAGTTTTACTCTTTGGAAGCCTTTATGAGGGCCCAGATGAATATCTATTGGCCTTTTTTTATTGACAGCAATATTATTAAAAAGTTAAACTGAGAACTTCTATGAAGGATGTTTTTGTTGCATCGCGAAAGGTAAAAACTCTCTTATTTTTCTGACAGTTTCTAGGTAGATCCTTCTAAAAGAAAGCATTTTGAATACATACAAAATGTTTAATTAGTTTTGTGTTAGTGTTGACTTTCTAGATGAAAGGATATATTTCTCGATCCTTGCTCAAAAAAGAAATAACTCTAAAATTTTATTCCTTCCATCCATTGAAAATGAATTTCAAAAATTATTCAACCTCCAATCATGCCTATTTGTGAAAATTGATCAAATCAACTTGTCTGCTGGTTTAAATTTCCATGTTATTTTCGTTCACAGTATGACTTTTAAAAATACTAAGGCATTTTTCTGTGATGCTGCCACTATGAAATGTTCTACTGGAAGGAATTACTGATTGTGGCAAGTCATACAGGGGACACTAGATTATGACTCTTTTCCAGTCTTCCCTGAGACTTCCTTTTATCCATCCTCACTTAATGACCTGATACTTTCTCAGCATGGACACTGCAGACAGAGCTGCCTACATTTTCAACCTCTCCTGCTGATTCCCACCCTGAAGGGAAAAGAAATGCTGTACAAACAAGTTGAATCTCAGAGTTTGCTCTGAGAGAGCAGAAGTTTACGTTTGTCAAAGCAAAATGAAGAAACACGGGTGGAACTCTAATGCTGGATTTAAGCGCCATCGCCCCCAGTCTAATGGGTAATAGAGTCATTAATTCTGCTGATTACCTTGGCCTTGGGGTTCATGGAAATGACATCTACCTCCTTTTTTTTTTTTTTTTAAGCTCAAACTGTGGAACGAGGAAATGTAAAAAAAAAAAAAAAAAAGAAAAAGAAAGAAAACCAAGCTAATTAGAGAGAAATAAGGAGAAAAGAAGCAGAGAGAAAAGAAAGACAGTTTGAGCATTAATGAGACTTGTTTGGGGAGAGAATGTGACAGGCTCTTCAAAAGCATTATTGTCAAATGTGTCACCATTTCATAGATGGCGAGAGCTACCTTTGAGCTTCATGCTGATAGTTAATGATTTGAAACTATAAAAAGATTGAAAAGGTAAAAGGGAAAATGTCAGACTCAACTGGATTTTAATGAGCTTTTTTTTTTTTCTTAAGGAAAACAGCCTGTAAAGTAGAGAAATTTCCTATCCTTCTAATACCTCATTCTCTGGATTTCTGTCTTTCTTAGTGAGACAGTTGGCAAAGGAACAGTGGCAGAGGGATATCGAAGTTCTAACTCAAAGATCTGGGACCTTTTACTTTTCTGAGAAGATTGATGGTAGTGAGGATAGCACAGGGCTTTGAATGGCAACAATAAGGAGAGATTGATGAAGGAGACAGCAATAGCTCTTGTTTGTTTTTTGGGGACATGCTGAGCAGAAGCCATCTTCACACTGTGAGATGTAACGAAGAAATCCAAAGTGATTACGCAGGTTCATTTGTCAGTATCACTACTCCAGCTATTGCTGTGTGCCACGATGAGATGACAAGGCATTTATTGCCGATGGTTGGTTATTAGTTGCATTATAGGGAACATTAGAGCAGAGTAGGATACACAGACCAGGAGACAATAGCTTTCTGGGCTCCAAACTCAGCAGGATATCATTGTCATTAAATTTGGGAGTACTGATTTAATTTAAAAAAAAAAAAGAATAAACTAAAAAGAAACTTTGAAAATGAATTCTGTAACCCCATTTTGCCTTATAGTAACTGTCAGGATTTCACTCCCTGAGCTCTCAGTTGTACGTTAGTAGCTGAGCATATAGAGAAGGCTCACATATATTCAAACGAATTGAATGCTAGTGGGAAAAATCAGAACCAAATTTCAATGTTTTTCTAGAAATTTTCTTGAAATATTAAATTCTGATTATGGTACAGTACCTAAGAACAAATTATTAATCAGGTACCAGGGCCAAACCAACTGCCTTACTAATGAATTTTTCTGATGCATTCCTTTGTGGACTAAGGCACCTACACTGCTGATTTAAAAGTGGTGGCCCAGCTTATCGCAAAGTGTAGAGGCTGCATATGGAGAAGAGACTTGAAGTCTTTTGTGATCCTTCAGAGTTCATAACTCAGCATCCACTGATGCAGATATTTCTGAACTCACTGTGTGCATGTATCTGGGCTTGCTAAGTCCAAGTGTATAATTTTTGGTCCACTTACCTGTGAAAGGATTGTATCTGACGAAGATGCTGAGGGCATAGGGAGTTATTAAAAGAGGTATTCTTCTACTTTAAAATGATACTTCCTATTCTAGAAATTCAGAACACATTAAAGCACTTATTAATTTACAGACCAACCTTAATAGTAGAAATGACTAAGATAATTCTGCTCTTGGGTAAATGAAGGCATGGAAGTTTAAATAAACTTGGATAACTCATAGAAATTACCTGACTCAAGATCAGAAGTTTGGAAATATATTTTAGAACTTCTCTGATTTCTGCTCAAGACACGAGGTATATACTTTTGTTAGTGTTTAATGGCTTTTCTCCATGCTATTTTTGCAATGGCAAGTAAGATAGAGAGGCCCTTTAGGCATCTCCTTTGGTACTGGGCATGGACCAAGTTCTATATGAAGCATGAAATATATTTTTGCAAAGTTTATTGGAGAAAATAAGAGTTGGTCGAAATTGAAAAGGGTATCGTTTCTTGGAGATTTGGAGATTGCCATTCTTTGAGAGCACAGTTTAGGAATTTCTTCTTTTAAGAAGCCTTTCCTAATCTCTAAGAACTGTGTTAAATATTTCTCCTTTGTGCTTTTGTGTCATTGCAGTCAGCACATTTTATTAAAATTGTTCATTCACATGACTGTCCTTTCCTATTTGAGGACACAATACTAAGAAATGAAATAAGTACAAATATTTAAAATGGTTTATCTCGTCAATTGATCTTTGAAGGAAGAAACAATGATTTAAAGAAATCCAAATCTCAATCTCAATCTTTCTATCATATTTTTTCCTGTTCTTTGTCTTTTTAAGCTCTCTTTCTTCAACCCAGTTTCCTCTGTTCTTATTCACAGAAAGTCTTAGGGACCCTATGCATGCTCCCTGCACCCTCTCCCCTGCCAGTCATTGACTTTTAAGTGATATCTAAGTTATCAAATGAAATGTATGTTTGTAAGGACAAAATTTAGTCCTTCACTAGTATCTTGTCTTTCAGAACCATGCTATAGAATATTGTGAGATGTTTATTGGGAAGAGAAAATACTTGACTTTGGAAGTGACCAAGATAGGTACCTAGAAGGAAGGAATAATTGGGTCCACACATTGCCTCCTTTCCAAGTTGCTTTCATGGAGTTTTAAATAAGTTTCTGTTTTAATTGGGTGACTCGGCTGGCATACACGATGTGTTGCATAGTTACCAACTCCTTTCAAGTATATTTTCATTAGATTTTCCACAGCCATCCTATGAACTAGGCAGGACAGGGTTTTTAACTCCTATTGTGCAGATGAGCAAACTGTGGTACAGAGAATATCTTGTCCAATGGCAGGCAGGCGGGCAGGCAGCTGCTTGTGATGAGTAGTGGGGCTGATACTCAATACCTAGTCTTCCTGCTCCAGTACTCCTCTTTTATTCCAATCTAGACATCAAAATGAGCTCTTCAATCTGCCACAAGTTTACTAAATGTTATGGTACTATTGTTATTGCTACATTTTACACCAGGAGTTTCTCAGAAAAGGGTACTACATAGATGGATCTCAAACCTTACTTTTTAATGGCTACTTTTAAAAGTAGATAAGTGCTTTCTTTTCTGAGATGTACCGGTATTAAATTGAAGAAATAGAGGCACATGCAAAATATAGGTGACAGTTGATTTAGGAGGAGCTCAGTATGGCTGAATATAATTTATACCTGCATATAATTCCAATTAGGAGAGTGCAAGAAAAAATATTTTCTAAAAGTACTTTTAAAAGAAGAATACCATCTTGACCATCCTAAACAAAGTAGGCATCTTAATGACACAAAGGCTAAACAAGTTGCCAAAGTATCTGTGAGAGTATGAGTATGTGTGTGTTTGTGGATATATAAGATTTGCCAAATTTTTGCCAGTGGTGCTAAATAGGAGAGTTATTGAGCAATCACAGTAAGGGTTCCAAGGCTTTACAGCTGGAATCTGTGCAGGTGCAGCTTTCTGGTTGCTGGCCAGCATTATTTTGTAATACTGCTGGCAGTAACCACTTTTAAATAGAAACATGATTGCACTTTATTTTAATATTTCTCCCTTCTATTTTTCACCCTACTGTAAATCAACCCTGCTCTGAGCATAAAGTCCTTGCCAAGGTTTCAGGTAACAGATTAAGCCCACTGAGCTGAGCTTGTTTTCAGTGCTTGGAAACACACTAAGTTTACGGCAGTTGGTCTAGCACTCATGACTGAGTGAACAAAATATTAACCACACAAAGCAAACTTTTCTTTGGTCTTTGTGACATTTGGAGATGAACTGTTTCACTACTCCCAAGACCATGGAAGGTAGCAAGCATATGTCAACTACGTGACCAAATTAAGAACAGCTTCTCTTCTGGTTTGCTCTTACCCTGTGAGTTATGGGAGGATTCTGCGATAAATGAAGTCATTATGAATCAAACAGATGTTTCTTCAGAACAGTAATGAAAATAGCTTACACTTAGGTAACACTTATTCTGTGCCAGGCACTATTCTACAGACCTTACATATATTGATTTAATATTTAATCCTCATACAAACTCTATGAGGAAAGTACTATTCTTATGTGGTTTTACAAATGGGGAAACTGAAACACAGAGAACTCACTTGCCCAAGGTCACATAGATAGTAAGTGGAAGAGTCAGGATTTCAACATGAACAATCTAACAACAGAATCAGTGTTCTTAACCACTTGGCTATACAGCATTCCATTTTAGAAATGTATCTCATATCACACCTAGCCAAGGTTAGCTTCCCCATTCTCTTCATGCATTATTGTGTAACTACCTTTTCCCCCAGTTGGACCTTGAGTTTCTTAAGGGTAAGGGGATAGGTTTTTAACTCTAGATCTATTCTTGCTGTCTAGAACTGTACTTTTCTATGATAAGTATTTCACAAGATACACAAAACAGACATTTTAAGGATTTAAAAAGATTATGCACCAAGATGTTTGATAAGGTGCAGAAGATAGAAATAATTGAGATTTGTTTTAAAGACTTAAAATGCAGTAAATCCAGCATAAAGAGAATTATTCAGTGTGTTAATTTGTAATACATTTCCCATAGGACCAGGACTCATGTAAAGTTTCTAGCTTGGTTTTAAACGAGCCTAATAGAATTTTTTGTTCTTTGTAACACAAATGTAAGCAAATCGTTTCCATACAGGAAGAAGCATCCTTAGCCATTTCTCTTGGTGTTGGATAATGCATTCCTTGTTTTTGAAATAACCCCTATCTTTAGCTAGTTCTCTTGGAGCGTGGCTTTGCTCAATAAATACATATTTACTTCTTTGGGACACTCATTATAAGCCAAATGACCCATAACTGATACTATATTTTATGAAACAGCTAGTTTTTGTTCCTGGTTCTGTGACCTTAGGTATAAATTGAGATGCTTTTCTTGGTGATTGTAGCTGGATGGACCTACAAAGAGAGGTTATCAGGCTTGTCCTTTGAGTGTAAGGCATTTGAGATGCCAAATCTCTTTTAGAATCTGTTGCTCTCATTTTTGTGTAAAGTTTTATGATTGTAAAATACTCATCCAAAAGTAAAAGTTAAAATGGAAAGTTTTACTTAATACTATAGAAGACAAAGGGAAGTTCGTGATTTTAGTCCCACATTCCCCAGTGATTAAGCTATGTGACCAGCTGGGTGGCTCTGAGAAAATCCAAATGGGAAATTTATTTCCTTATTAATAAAACCAGAGAATGAAATTAGACAATATCTTTTCACTTCTCTACTTTTAATCTAGTTTTAAGATTAAAGACTTCCCTCTTCCCTGCCTCCTCATGACCACCATTTTCTACCAAAGATCTTGAAAGGAATAAAACTATAGCAGAAAATGCAAACTTTGATCTGTGTTCTTTTTTTTCCCTTTTTTTCCCTTCTCCTCCTGCTCCTCCTTCTCTCAAAGAATAAAAGCCTTGCAGTTGAACAGTTTGTTGAAACTTTCAAGAAAAAGTTGACTGGTTTCACAAGTACAAATTTGCATTTTGGTTTTTGCATTTTAGTGTACCATAAGTTGACCTGAGAATTAGAAGTTATTAGACAGTTCCTCTTCTACAGGAGACTTTTTGAATGATCTCCATGAATGCTTGCATGCTTATGGTCACTAAGGATCCAGTCTGTGTTTCTTTGAAGTGGTATTGATATTATTCTTACTCCACTCACAAGTCGACATTATTTACCTTCATATGTTTGTTTCACAAATCTTTGCTACTCAAAATGTGACTGTAGACCAACAGCATCAACATCACCTATAAGCATGTTATAACTGCAGACCTACTGAATCAGAAACTGAATTTAACAAGATGAATCGCATGCATATAAATGTTTGAGATGTATTAATCTAAGGACCGAGATTGTTGAAAGAAAGTTTCTCTCAAAATCTCAGAGCGTTCTTTTTAATGTGGTGCTGAGTCAAAATTTATTGGTATACTAGAAACTCACATCCTTGAGCCTAATTCCTTCACTAAAACAATGTGTGTGCAGTAGGGGAGAGGGGATGTAGCATTCTTTCGAACAGGTATTACGTTGCTAGTTTCTGAAACCGCCACAGGCCCACAGCAAAAATCAGGCTTTGATTCTTTTGGAGTTAATCGATTCAGGTTGCAATAGAGAGGTGTATCCAGGAAGGTGGAATTGTGGAGGTGAGCTGTGGGCAATAGTGGCAACATGACCCAGTGCTTTCCAGTGAAGAAGATGAGAGCTGAAGAAACATTCAAAATGTATGTGGCAATTAAAAGCCATTTCACCTTTTCTCCCAGGTCATAAATCTTTTGATTGTTTATCAATGAAACTTGCAGGACATTTTTATATTTCCTCTCTGTGACCTATAGAGTGTTCTGACTCCTCTTCTAAATGAGGAAAGAACAGTGGGAAAGGTGCAAATAGGATCTCTTCTTCGGTTTTCTCCTGCCTCTAGTTTCAGATCTTTCTTTTTCTTTTATTCAACACTTTGTCAGATACTCAGTGGCTTGGTGCTCCTGAGCCCTGAACCTACCTGTCAAGTGTCTAGTGTTTTTTCTCTCCCGATCCTCATCTTTCTCTGCTCCTAAAATCTGTTCTCCATTTTCTCTCAAATTGTATCATATAAAATGACTCACAAGGTTCAGAGTCTCTGATCTCTGTTCTATCTGAATTTTAGCAACAAGAACATCAACAACAAAATCTTGTCTTTCTCCAAATAACTGTCTCTTCTGGGGTCCTTCGGACATCAATACAGGTGAGTGGAGGAGATGATATGAAAAGAGGAGGGCAGCAGGAACCTGTTCCAAATCCCTCTAAAACCCTTTGCCTGTTGTTATCCTTGTACTTGATCGGTGAGTCAGCTCTAGTTACACAGAAGATGGAAAACTTACTTCATGAAAGTTATGCTGGACAGTCTAATAGTATAAGGAACATTAGGTTTAGATTGAAGATGGTCACTGTAGGACAATGGACTTTTGCCTTTGGATCACACTTAGTATCAGAATACTAAGGGCATTAGGCAGTCAGGAGGTAAACCTTGATGGGGAAGTTGACCTCCCAGGACATTGATGAATGAGATTGAGGAGCAGTTCAGAGTCCAGTGGGAATGGTATCTGCTCTCCCTCTGACTGCCGCTATGCTTGGCTGGAGGATTGGGTGTTCATTATTTCCATTAGTGGCCTACAGATGGTTGGTGTGTATTTGCTGTTTTCTTTTGTCCACAGCAGGAAAAGGGCTCCTGGATCTGGTGAAACCCTTTCTTGTGCAGGCAGTGCACTGACATGTACTGTTCCCTGACAGGGACTCTGGGCTTTGTGGAGACAGGTTGCATCTGCCACTGCTCCTTGTGGCCGTGTTGCCTCCAATAAGTTTGTAACCTTGGGTACATTAATTGAGATCTAAAACTAATCTTATAGTGGGTCTGTGTTTGTGGCTTCTGCCTGCCATCTCGTGGCCCATCTGAAGTGCTGAAGTCTATAGTCTTGGAAGAGAACTCTAGCCATGTGTGTGATAAATTTCCACATACTTAAAAGATAGCTGATGTTTGTGGAACATTTATACTATGTTGAGTAATATCTGAATGATTTTACACAGACACCATATGAGGCAATTGGCTTTGCTCGGTCTACTGATTCAAATGTTAACCTCATACAGAAACACTCTCACAGACACACATACGCACACTGTGACCCAGTTAAGTTGATACAGAAAATTAAACATCACATCTATTTTACATCTAAAGAAACTGAAAGAGATTTAAAACCTTGCTTGGAATCCCTGGGCATGATAAGGTTGTCTTACTGAGCCAAGTTGTTTCACTCTGAAGTCTATGCCCTAAACCTCCATGCAACTCAGAGGCATGATTTGATATATGCTTTCTCGGTTGATGTAGAACATTCTCTTCCAATTATACCATAGATTACAACAAAACTCTTAGTCCACGTTATTTCAGCTCTCTCCAGTGGCAGTCCTCATTTAGTTTTTTACCTGCTTATCTCTTTACTTGCCTACTTCTACAGGTCTGAAAAACTGTCAAGAAAGTGGCTGTGACATCAGGAGTCCTCTGCTTGCTCTTTCTTGTTTTCATTCTTGTAAGTAGTTATACCCTTAATCCAAGGCTAATGTAGTTTATTTTAAATGGTTCATTTGGCTTGGGGACTACTTGAATATTTTTATTGGATATATTTTTTAATAAAAACATTTTGAAAAAAAATCTACATTCTCCATTCAACAAATATCTGAGTTTGTGATTTTTAAAAAATAAGATCCTGTGTTGGGAGTTATGGGGCATGTGATGTTTGGTCCAAAATTCTGTGACCAGGTGCGATGGTTAATTTTATGTGTCATCTTGACTGGGTCACAGTGTATGTGTGTCTGTGAGAGTGTTTCTGCATGAGGTTAACATTTGAATCAGTAGATGGAGTAAAGCCAATTGCAATCCCTGAGGTGGGCGGGTCTGGCACAGTCAATCGAAGACCTACTGACTGCTTTGAGATGGGATATCGGTCTTTTCCTGCCTTCATATTCAAACTGAAAACTGAAACATCTAATTTTCTTGGGTCTTGAGCCTGATGGTTTTTGGACTGGAACTACGTCATAGACTTTCTAGAGTCACTGGCTTGCTGACCACAGATCTTGGGACTTCTCAGCCTCTATAATCACAATACCTTATAGTAAATTTATTTGTGTGTGTGTGTGTGTGTGTGTGTGTGTGTGTGTGTGTGTATAGAATAGAACTCTTTAGTTCTATTCTCTTCACAACTTTCCTACATACCATACAGCAGTGTTAAATCTGTCATCATCTAGTATGTTACATCCGCAATGCTTATTTATCTTATAACTGGAAGTTGGTACTATTTGATCACCCTCTTCCAATCCCTTCACCTCCCCCCTCCCCCCACAAATCTGACCTCTTTTTCTACGAGTTCAGTGTTTTGTTTTGTTGTGTTTTGTTTTTAATATCTGTTTCCATGAGAAGTGTCTGCTTGGAAGCTAATATTGTCTAGGATAGATAGATGAATTCCCAATAGAATTTATTTAATGACTCCTATAGATATGTCATTTAATAAGTCAGTCTGAAGAGAAGTACAGTATCAATAATAATTGGACACACTTCAATCAGTACATTGGACAAAAAACTCTTCATAGGGATCTTTTTGTGAGAGTTGTGACAAGTCTGAAAGTGGAAAACAGTGTTCCATTGTTTTCTGAGCTTCACAAGGAAGAAAGATGTTAAATGCCAACTGCCAGGCCCCAGAGGAGCAGTCACTGTTGACTAACTGATTGCAAGGCCAAATCTCTGGGTTGTGAAAGATGATTTCGTATGCCTCTCACTGAGACTATGGCAGAGCAGTTTCTCTATAAGAAATACAAAAAAACGGAAATGTGTTTTCCTCTGGGCTGGGAGGTTGTTTTTTTCTAATGAACATAAGATTTTCCTTCTCAAAGTCTTCAATTCCATTATCATATGTATTTTTTTTAATTGAGTGGAATTCACATAACATAATATTAAGCATTTTAAAATGAACAATTCGGTGGCATTTGGTGTGTGTACAGTGTTATACAACCATCATCTCTATCTAGTTTCAAACATTTTTATCCTCCCCCAGAAAGGAAACCCTGTGCTCCTTAATTGTTCCTCTCAACTCCTAGAAACTCTACTAATTTATCTACTCTAATATGGTTTTAAAAAAATACTTTTTTTTAAACAAGGAAAAATGCACATAACATAACTGAAGAAATAAATTCAGGTTATGTATAATTTGATATTTGTTGCCCATACTTGTAGAATTCTTGGATAAAGGACTAACTATATATGTGAATCCAGCATTCTTTATACTATGGCTTGTGAGAATTTCCCAACACCTGGTGAGACAGGCAGGCTCCAGCTGGAGCAACTCTGGCACATTTGTCCCAAGATGAAAACACAGGGAGCAGTACCGTTTTGGCGTCCTCCTTGCCTGCACTTTGCTTGCCAGACAAGTCGGCACATTGCACCCAACTTCAGCATGGAATCCCCCTGCTTCCCAGCCACTTGGCTTTAGATAAGTATGAAACTGAGCAAGCTGGTAGTGGGTTCTGTGTGAGGACTGCTTTCTGTTTCCGGCGGACTCTTCCCATGTTCTTTTTTCTCTTTAGCCTTCAGATATCATAATTGGGTTTTTAGTAAACTATTTGTGTTTCTCTTTTCTCAGTGTTAAATTCTATTCAGTCAGAAATTTGACTGCAGAAAGCCACAGGCCTTTGAATGTATGTGGATGCTTGGATGTGACGAAGTCGTTGCTCTATTTTCCAAGCTAGGTGGTTGGCAGTATGTTAGGGATGTCTTTTTATTTGCCTTATTTCATACCTTAAGTGTTAGAGACAATTTGTGCTTAGGGGAAATTTTCATAGAACAAGAGGAAAAAGTTGTTGGAAGTGGCAAGTGCCTACTCTGGAAAACTGTTTCTTGAAGATTAGGGTGGGAAGCAAATGTTCTTCATGGGTCTGTGGGGTGCCATTTAGGGGATGGACTTTATAACTCTTGACCCTCTCTATGTATTTATGTACATGAAAAACCATCCATCTCACTGTGGGGAAAAGGGTTCCTGCCTTTTAGGTCTGTGTGTGTTGTATACTCTGCATCTTAGTGTGTTTTTCCTATAGAGAATTATGTCAAGTGATTCCTCCCTAAATTACCAACTTTTCCCTTCCCTCTCCCATAGATAAAACTGTAAGATGTTGGTTTTGAAAACCACTACAAGTATTCATAGTTCATTCCTTAACCAATTGAATCTCCCACCTTGTAATTTCTATCTGGCTGTTTTGGTTCTGCTCTCTGCAGAGTAAGGCAAATGGTTCTTCCTCATTGTAAGGCAAATGGTCCTTCCTCATTGTCAGTCTTCCAGAAACAGGAAGATGGAAATGATGTCCTCTGAATGTTTTCTACCAGCATAGCCTAACTAGCAAGGATGAAAAAAGGATCACTTCCTTCAGTGATATCCTATTAAGGGCACTCAGGGTGCAATAACTTTTATATTAGCCACATCAGGTGTTGACTCACTTGTATTGGGTAGTCCACTGTAACTTTAAAAATCTTCTTTCACATTATGCATATTGATAATAATATACCTGGCTCTTCCATGGTGTTTTATAGTTTACAGAATATTTTCACACATTTCATTTGATATCAAAAGTATTTCTGAGACAAGAAGAGTGGATGCTATTGTGTCTATCTTACCAATGAAGAAACCAAGAATCAAGAGAACTTTCATGGCTTAGGCAGTATCACCAGCATATCCAGTATCAAAACTACACAAGCTTTCTGAGCCTCTAACTTATTTTAAATCACGACTTCATCTCAATAAAATATTGTCTAATTTAGGTCCTGCTAACTTATACTTGTGCATTTGGTTTTCTGGAACCAAATCTTATTAGGTTTTAATGACGGTGATTTTGCAAAGGGATAATATCAAAGAAACAGATCTATATTTTACAGAATCCATCTTAAAATTTACTTGAGGGAGAATAACATTTGTCTATCTCCAGTCTTCTTTCTTATACTATTTCCTAAGATTGCAAGATAGCAACAAAGATAGTGGGCTACATCTAAGTCCTTTCCTTTTTAAAAAAAATCTGGGCACCTGAACTTATTTAAATATCTGATGTACTCATTTTAATTTCCTTACATTTGTATTTTCATTTCTTCCCATCTAGGTTTCTTCTACCTTTTTGAGTTTAAAGTTATATCTACATCAAAAGACACTAGCCACAGTTCACCGCTTACTAAATGACTTGCACATCTTCATACTTTCACCTTTGTTTTTCTCCTTTTCCCCTTCATTTCAGCCCTTCTCACCACACTTCCACCATCACGTGCATGGCTTTCATACATTTATGTATCTTCTTCCCGTACGGTACATAATATAACACTCGACTACATTCAAATGTGAAAATGTACAACGAACTTTATGATAAAACCATATATACATAGGAAAAAGACACAGCTTGAAGGATTTTAGGGTGATTATAATAGGATTGCACATTTCTATTATTAAATGAAATACTAGAGAAGTTGATGGAGTGTTTTAAGTCTTATTTTAAAAATAATTAATTTGAGGTAACTTAGAAAAACATAGAACACAGAAAATTACCTGAGAAGATAAACAACATGTTTAAAAGGACTTTGTGGAAAAAATGTGTTTGTTGTATTTGGAGATTGAAGATAGATCTTGGAGAACAAAAGAGTATAGTTTCAGGCATTCGGATTTAAAATTTGGATTCTAAATTTGTGGTAAAACTGAAGACTTTGAAGTTTGTTTTGGCTCCAGAAATGTTCAGTTTCGTGAAGTCTGTGGTTTTATTGTTATCTACCTCTAATTTCCACATTTATTACAATGAAAAGAGAGAATTTTATTATAATCTTACCGTGACTGCCAAATAATTTAGGGAAAACTGTAAATACCTTGGAAAACAATGCTTTTGAGTTAGAAGAGGATATTTTGCAAGTGTCTCTACCAAAAACTCAAGGACACTAAACTTTATATAGATAAATGTCTGCATACCAATAGTTCAGACCTGTAGCTACATAAAACGCCTTGACTAAGTTTTTATGTAGAATATCGCATTCCTTTTAGATTAGCCTGAATAGTTTCTTGCTTAATGTTTTGTTCAATATGGCTAATAATTTGTGGAAAGTTATTAAAATCAAATTATATACCATTTGAAAATTGTTTTTTTTTATTATAAATACTTTATTACATTTATACTTTACAAGGTAGGTGAGACTTGAATAACCAACTTAAACAGTTCACTTATTCTCTAAAGTAATCAGAGAAAATGTGGAGACGGAGCTTCAGTCTGTCTGCTTTTACATAGTTAAGGCGATTGTATTCTAACACTGTTACAGATTTCATTCTCTGAAGTGTTTGTGTTGTGCACCTCTCCTCAGAGCTTGCAACAGACTTTACATTTCTATTAAGAAAGGAATTAGAAATGCAATAAATTAAAAACAAATGATAACGATAGAGCACAATAATAGTGAAGAAAAAGAGGCCACACTTTGAGTTTTTGTTAAAAATTGTTTTTATGAAACAAATTTGGAGATTGCCCATCATGCAGTCCTTGAGGGTCTGATGGCTGTCTTTGCATCCCTCCCCCCTTACCACAGGTGAAGAGCCCAGCCTCTTCTAAGACAAAGGGGAAGGGAGGGTGGCGGTACGGATGGCCCTACAGCCAGCAAATAGCCTTAATGGTGTTCTGCAAGCTGCCTCTGCTCCCTTACTCCTTTATTGTAGTAACTGCTACCACGCTGTTTCTTTCAAACGACACTTGGAAGCCAGTTTGCTGGAGTGTGCAGTAAGTGGAATCACCATCACTTCCTGCTGGTTTGTGTGATAGATAGGACTATAAGATGGATACGATGTGGTTATTAGGCTGTGATTCGGTTCATATGGAGCTGTATTGATTGGTGTTGGTTCAGTGCTTGCTACACATTTTATCAACTGATCTTCCAGATTGTATCCTGTCTTTGCTTCTTTTACCTCTAATTCTACTTTATCTCCAGTTTTGTGGCTCCTAATTTCCCTTTGGTTGATTTCTCTTAGTATTTCTTTAGTTTTCTATTACCCAGAAAGGCCTTTCTAATGAAACCATATTTTTTCCTCACTACGCTTATGTACTTATTTATTTAGTTAGCTGGATTGGCCTTCATAATTCTAGCATATTGCTTTCATCCTTTTGAGTTTCCAAGTTTAAAAATATTTCTGACTACACACAGAATAACTTTAATAGAACTTTCCAGACCCTCAAACTGGCTGTCAGAGCTCAGCAGAGGGTAAGTTAGTTGCATCGATCTGTAGCTGATAATAACAGGGCACTGAATGAAAGAAGAAGGAAGGGTGGGAGGGCTAAAAGTTCTACTTGCAGTTAATCTCCCTAACGGGAAGTCACTGCTGTTCTCTAAGTAATGCCATCTTTCCATTTTTGAACTAACTTCCTTCCTTCCTTCCTTCCTTCCTTCCTTCCTTCCTTCCTTCCTTCCTTCCTTCCTTCCTTCCTTCCTTCCTTTATTCTTTTGCCTAACGAATGTTCTGGAAAGTTCCTTTCGTTCAAATGTTTATATAAAAATATTAGACACACAAAATCAATGTGTAAAGTAGGAACTTTTTGGCTGCTGAGGTGGGGAGGGGAGGACATCAAGAGAAAGGGGGTAGAGGATAGAAAATGGAAAAGGAGAAACGAAGGCAAAATATCAGGAGAAAAGGAACGGGTAAAGCTATTGAGAAGGGGGAGAACAGAAACATATGTGCTCCCTGTGTAGGAGGCTTGATGGATTTGTTTTACGTATGGTTATTTATAGAAAGAAGGTAATGGGGTGAAAGTGAAGGTGAAGAGGAGAGGGGTTGGCAAAGTAAATGTTGGAAAAGTTCAATTAACATGTTTTTATAGATTGTAAACCCATCAGGGAGAGTAAATGTTTAATATACTGCTGAGTACCTTGTCAAGTACCCTATAATTAATATTAATTACAGACATTATTTTTTAAAATCACAGGAAAATCTGTGTACTTGAGCAACAGTGTTATGACATTGAATTACTTTCGATCAGCAATTTTCCAAGAATTTGATTCTTATACTTATTGCTTTTATTTCCCATAGAACCAGGAGTTACATAAAATTTATGAACATTTGTTTCCTTGGACACAGAGCAGGCATTTTGTTTGACTGGTTTTGTTTGAAAGGACCTAAGATTTCTGTTTTTGTTTACCAAGAATCAGGTCGGTTGTTCAAAGTAATTGCCATCTGAATTCTTTTTACTGGCCCAAATAGAATAAATGCATCCTCTGAAATCCCACATCTGCTTATCTGAAGTTAATTTTCAAGTCAAAATTGCAGAGTACCAATCTCGACAAGTGGTTGAGGAGTACGTGCCATGCAGCTGAAGTTTTTCCTTCTACGGAAACATTTCTTTTTAAGACTGAGCATAGTCCAGAAATAAGAAAATGTGTCCCGTGTCTCTATCACACCACCATACACGCACAGCTTTTGTTTTTTTCAATGACCAGGCCAACTCCATGTGTGAAAACACATATCCCTTTGTATTCCTTCATAATATCCCTGTGAAGTGGTTAAGAGAGGGCCCCTATTTTATTAATTGAGAGACCTTGAAACTCCTGTCTCTCTGAGCAGTCCGTATCAAGAGATCTAAGTGGGGAACAGGGATACCATTGGATGGCAGTGGTATTTTCTAGTGGTTTTGGCGGGGATTGAGAGAAGCTTGGGGCTCTGTTGGCCCAGAACACCTTCTCAGTGCTCTCATGAGTTTTAAGGGCTGCCACAAGGGACTTTCTTGACCTGGGCCCTTGACCCACCCATTGGCTTTCTCCTTTCATTCCACGGGTATGGAGGTGATGGAGACTCTCTCTATCTCCTTATTTTAGTTAACACCTCATGATAAGAAGGGTGGCAACAACTTTCCTGAATTTGCTTACAACTTCACTCAGTTATTGTATACTTTTGTCAGCTTGGAGAACTTTTTTATGCCTTGTATATCATTCCTTTTAAATGTTGGTCATAATGACCATAATGACTTCTGCCTTTGAAATCACAGACAAGCACCCTCTCTTCATGTGTGGGAGCATGAATGTTGTATTGGCTTTTTTTTTTTTTTTCTTCAGTTTGTTGAGATATAATTGACATATAGCATTATATTAGTTAAAAGTGCATGACATAATGATATGATACACATAGGTATTGCAAATGTCAAATTGTTGAACTTGAAAATTTTTCATCAGATCTGGTTGGTGGAGGGCTAAGGCTTAATAAAATATAATTTAGGGCATCGAGGCTGTGCCTCTTTGCGCAAAAGCCTCCTAGAAAGGACCTGGTCATAGAACAGCTTCACTGTGGGAAGGTACCCATGGATTTGGCAAAATTCACAACAAGGAACTTCAAACTTGCAAGAGTGACTGTTTTTCACAAATCTGGGGATGGGTATATGGGAGTGTAGGCTGCCTAGCAGGGGTTGGAAGATATTCATTAATAAGGCCCATGTGTTTCCTTCCTTAAATAGCTACTCCATATTCAACAACTGAAGATAGTCCTGTTAAATAACACATGGGGTGGCAGCTGAAGACTTAGTCCACTGCTTTTGTTCAAGCTTATTTGAGGACATACAAGCAAACCAGAAAACCTTCCGAAGGTCATGCTTCACTCCTTTGAATTACAAGAAAGTTAATCTGAGAATTCTGGAACTGGACTGCCACATAGGTTCTTTCTTGCTTTTATAACCAAAGTCTTCAGGTTTACATGTGAGCAAAAGATTAAGAAATGTTGTAGAGATCAGGGTATGCTATGTTCTCAAATTGTAGCTTTTTATTTTACTTATGTTTTCTCATTGGACACTACTGTGATTAAAACGGAATTTGTTCAGTTATTTTGTGGTAAGAAAGGAATACTAGTGAAGACCTGATTGTTACTTGCTTTATAGTTGGTTCTACATCCCAAACTAATAAAATTCTTGGATAAAAATAATCAAAATATAAATAAAAGAGATTTATATTTTCCTTACAGTATTAATATAACATTCCTATTACTCTTTAACTTTTCAAAACTATCTGTCAGTGTTTAAATAAATGATGATATGATTACTAGTAAATGCATTTTTATTGCTGAGATAAATAATTCCTTATAATGTGACAGGAGTACTGCTATGTTACTTTTACTCCAAATGTGATATCACGGCACTGAAATGATGGGTTGTAATCCCTACTAAGAAAGTCAGTACAATTCTATGAAGAAAGGATATAGATAATGAACCTCTGAATCCTTTCCAGATCTGCACTTTGAGACCTAGGCCAGAACCATCTTTAGTACATATAAAGTGGATTCAATAGTAGCATTCAGTATCTGAAAGTTGTTATATTTTGATATTATATCAGATGTCCTGTTGGTAACTAAACATGCTGTTTAAGAGCTATTTTCACTTCATACCTGGCTCAAACATATTGATAAACAGTATCTCAGTTGTTGAAAAAACTACAGCATTCCCCAGGAGTTGTGGTGGAGCTTCTTAGTCTTTACTGTAAGAAAAAATGTAACAGTGCTTTTCACACTGTTTTTGACTTTTAAACTTTTAAAGTAATTATCATGGTAACACAAAGTATTGTGATGATTAATTTTATATGTAACTTGGCCTGGTTATGTTGATCAGATATTTGCAAATGTCATTCTGGATGTGTAGGTGAAGGTGGTTTTGAATGAGATTAACATTTATATTGGTGGACCTTGAGTTGAAGGATTTAATAGAATGAAAACTGATCTAGCAAGGAGGAAATCTGCCAGCACATCACCTTTGGATTTTCTTCTCTGGATCTCTAGACTGCCGACCCATCTTGCAGATTCTGGACTTGCACCTCCATGAATATGCATGCCAACCCCCTACTCCCACCCGCTTATACACACACACACACACATACACACACACACACACACACACACACACACACACACACACACACACCATGCATGCACATTTTTCTCTGGAGAATCCTGATGCATATGAGCATTGTTAGAGCTGAAAAGGAACTTGAAGTCATCTAGTCCTTTGCTTTTCAGTGGTGAGGAAAAGCAACATCCAGAGAAACAAATCAGCTTACCTAAATTATTGTACTTACCACACATCATACTTATATAAATAAAGCAATGTCAAATAAGCAGGTTATAACAGAGTGAAACATATGACTATAGATGACTGTCCATTTTTTTTGATATAAAGAGCATGGTTTTCAGTGGGTACATTTGATGAGCAATTAAATAGAGCTTACCATCCAGTGCTTTTGCTGGTCCACCATTAAATTTAACTTAGTAATCAGTGACTGTCCTTGCAGAAAAGTAAAATATTAGAAAAACTTAACACACACAAAACTCTGACCTAGTTTAGAAATGCCTTCAAGAAGTTTAAAAAAAACAATTGCTCCAAGCATGTGTCTGAGGGAACTGACTCCATTACAATTTATTCAGGGTGCCTGAAGCACCTAAAAAAAGTATACTTGAAAATCCCATTTCAATTATCTTTAATAAGATCAACTTGTCTGATATAGATGCAATATGAGAGGCAGAGCAAAAAATACTTCTCTTTCCAAATAATTCTTTCCAAAACAATTACAGTGGATTTTCTTTAAACCACTTCAGAGTGGCGAGTCTTATTTGTCATTTTAACTTCCTTCTGTCTTAGAAATAATGCAGACATAATATCTCTTGGCTCCTAAATGATTTCTCTAATGAGTTTCTGATGGTGGGACTTTGCTAATAACACCACTACAAAAAGGCAGTATTTTCATCCCAATCTCAAGGATATATTCCTGGGAGTTCCTTAAGAATCTTTGTGCATATGGTTACTTTTTTTCTTACTTTTTTTATTTTGAAATAAATTCAGATAAACAAAAATGTTTTATAAACATAGCACAAAGAATTCCTGTAAACTCTTTATTAGAGTCTCTCAAATGTTACCACATTTATTTTTTTTCTCTCTCTGTGTTTCTATTCCTATTTGTTTATATGTGTGCATGTATGTATGTATGTATGAATCATCTATCTGTCTGTCTATCTATCTATCTATCTATCTATCTATCTATCTATCTATCTATCTAATCTATCATCTATCATCATCCTCATTTATCCACATATTCTTTTCTGAATTGATTGAGAGTAAGTTGTAGACATAAAGCTCCTTTTACACTAAATGTTTCCTAAAGCCTTTCCCCCACTCCAATCCAACTCTCTCCAAATAAATCAGAATCAATATAAGTGCATTTAAAAATATTGTCTATACTCTTTCATTTGTACACATATAAAGTGAGTTTATTTCTTTTCGATTTTGTGAAAATTAGGAAATTTACCACATATTAAATTAAGACACATCATAGATTTTTTATTTAATTATAGATTAGGAACATCCTTTGAGGGAAACAGAATCATGTAACTGTTTTATTTGTTTTTAAAGCTCTTTTTAATTAAAGTAATATCTGTATATTGTTAAAGACAGATGAAAAGGCTTATAGTATCTGACTAATAGAAACACTGGTACTTTCCTTTGCCCATCTAACTTCTCATAAAAAATCTCTTTTCAGGTATTTTCAATCTTATGGATTATTTCATTCCACATTATAAATAATATTTCTATATTTTCATTTCTTGGTTTATTTTTAGAGTTATTAAATTCTGTTTGTGGTATATAAGGATTTGCCTCTTACTCTTTTGTCACTGTTGTATTTCTTATCCTTTCTAATATATTCCAAATTTTTGATTAAACACATTTTCAGAGTATATATTTTATGATTATGAAGTAGCATAATATTTCAAGAAATATTTCATGCAGAGTTATATAGTATTCTATGGTCAGGGATTTTTTCTTCTAGAATATTTTCTCCTGCAGTTAAAAATTGTCTCAAATTTTTATTTGCTTAGTTTATATAAACTAATCCTAATTCTTCTCATATGTCCAAGTACTTTTATCTCATATCTCCAACAGTTGCTCAATATAGTCATCAAGTAATCTGCTAGATCTTGTTTTTCTTTTTCGGAAACCTTAATCCACTCGCTCTAGTCTGGGCAGCATCCTTTCTAGACTTGCCGTATAGTTGTCGTCCTGGCACTTCTTTTTGTCTTTATTCTGGAGATTATCTTATCCTTTTCTCCATGTTGAATTCTCTCTTACCTAGACCCTCTTCTTTTCTATTGATTTATTCTCTCATTTTCTGGGTACACAGCTTTCAGTTGTTTCTTGTATAATGGCACTTCGTGTACAGCTTTTTAGACCATCTATGTCAGTATTTTCTGCTGTCACAGTCAACCGATTGGCTGAGTATAGAATTTGAGTTGAAGATTAGTTTCCCATAGATTTTGAGGTCATTGTTCTCTTGTCTTTTGGTTTCCACGTTGCTTTTGAAAATTCCAACGGTATTCTTACTTCAGATTGTTTGCAAATGATCAATATCTACCAACCCAGGAAACCGTTGGGTTCTTTTTATCTCTGATGTTCTGACATTTCAAGAATATATATCTTACTGTGATTTATTTTTTTAAATCACTTTTCTGAACTCTCAGGGGACTTCTTTCTATCTGGAAAAGCATGTTTTCTAGTCTGGAAAAGTTTAATTATTATTTTTTTTTTTTACTAATCCCCTCCTTTTGCAGCTTTTTCAGAAACTCTTATTAGTTGGATACTAAACTTTCTGAATAGATTGTTAACTTTAACAATCTTTTAACTTTCTATTTAACTTTCTATTTCATATTACTCATTTCTCTCCCTTTTGTTTTATAATTTGATATGTTTCCTCAATGATATTTTCAATTCTATTAAATTTTCTCCTTCAGCAGTTATTTTTATTTTCCAAGAGCCATTTTTGTTTGCCTTCCTCCCTTTTCTCTTTCCTCTCTTCCTCTTTCTTTTTCTTCTTCTAGAATTCTCTTGTTTCCTAGATGCAGTATCTCCTTTTATCTTTCTGAGGATAGTAATTTTAGTTTGTTTGTAGCTTAACTTTTTGCCTGTTTTCTGAACTATTTCTATTTCCTTGAAGTTTCTTTCTTTTGTATATTATTTGTTTTAGCTTGCCTTTTATGTTGGAGATTTCAGTCTGCTTCTGGTCATCCTTGTTGCCTATTCATGTTAAAGAGCTGTTTGGTAGATCTGTATTGGTGTGCATAGCTTATTGGCTCATGGACTTTATTGTAGAGTGCTCAGCTTTGTTATTGTTGTCAAAAGTCCATCAAATGTCCATGTCTGTGGGTCTTTTCTTTTGGCCACTCAGTTCTTTGATAGAGGGATGTACCAAAATGCCACTGTTAGTTATCTTTTACTACATAAAAAATACCCCAAAATGTAGTAGCTTGAAACAACAACCTATATTATTTCAAAGTTTCTGTATAACAGGAATATGGGTATGGCTTAGCTGTCTCCTCTGTTTCTGGGTCTCTCACAAGCTGCAGTCAAGGTGTTGGCCAGGGCTCTAGTTATCTCACGATTTGACTGGGGAAGGATCTGCTTCCAAGCTCAGTTACAAGGTGGTTGGCAGGATTCAGTTTCTCATGGGTTATTGGACTGAATGCCTCAGTTCCTTGTCCATTGGCCATCCCCAGTTACTTGCCACTTGAGTGTCTCCAATATGATAAATTGCTTCATTAAAATAAGCAGGCCAAGAAAACAAGAGAGAGAGAGTGCCAGCAAGATGAGTCTTACAGTCTTTTATAACCTAATCTTCTCATCACTTTTGCATTTTTTATTTGTTAGAAGTGAGTCATTGGTCTAGCCCACATACAAGGGAGGGCTATTATATGAGTGTGTGAATGCCAGGAGAGAGGGATTCTTTAGAGCCATTTTGGAAGGCTGCCAACCAAAATGCCCAAGAGGTTTTATCTAGTCTGTAGGCATTCTGGCAACTGGATGGAGGAAGAGATTGTAAGGCTGGAGTCATCTTTTTAGTAAATAGAAATTTCATCTCTACTTTTTTTTTTTCTACCTAGCACTTCATCCTTGCTTTCAGTTGAGCGTCTTCAAAGTGGAACAATTCTGGTTCAATTCACTAAGAAAAGGGCACAATAAGCAGTTAAACACTCAGGGTCTCTCTTCTGCCTTAAACTTCCAGTTAACTACCCATTTCCTGTAAGAATAGGAAATGGGTAGTTAACTGGAAGTTTGAGAAAGAAGAGAGACCCTGAGTGTTTAACTGCTTATTATGCATATTTTAAAAGTCAGTTTCCATTTTCTCACCTTCAAACTTAACCTTCATGTTGTGTAATACCTTATTTTTTAATTCCTGAATCTTTTAAAGATTCTTTAGAAATTAACCAAGCTGCTGCTTATTAATATTACTCTCTTGGGGCCCATAAATTTGTGCTTCCTTTGTTCTGATTTAAGTCAACTATCATCCCTGTGTTGTCTTCATCTTCTAAAAATTATTTGATATTTCTAGTTTGCTGTTGTCTCCTTCCCATTCTTTTTGCGCATGAGGATTTTAAACTTTTAAAAAATCTTTCTTGTGTCATTTTAGTCAGATTTGGGAGAAGGTGGTGTTGAATGCATGTGTCCAACTAACCACAATTCTCTTCATAATTCAGCGTTAAGTGGTTTTATTTTTTTAAATGTTGTACAATGTTACATATTCCTCAAGGGAAATCTTAGGCAGTAATCAGTGACCAAAGGTGCTGCAACTGTGCCAATATTCGTTGCTATCTAAATGTTGGAAGCACTGACACAAAGGAAAAATTATACATCTTTGTGATTGCCTCTTATCTTTGTACCACCATTGTGATTCAATTTCTTACTTTTAGGAATTCATGGGCTTTACCTCACATGCCCTAATATTCCCTTCATTTGGCTTGCTCTCTCCCAAAGTTCTCATTCTTCAACTTTTTCTCTTCTGTATCCCAAATCAAATGGTTGAATTATATAAGTAGTTATTAAAAAGAAAAAGCCTATTGGCTCATTGGAGTGATTCACTTTCAAATGTTAATGTGAGCAGTTAAGAACTTCAAATCCTAGCCTAGACATCTGCTAGTAATATGGCCATTTGAAAATCCTTTAAAATCTTTAATTTTCTTATATTTGAAGTAGGAAAAAATAATAACATATTCATGGAAAATATAGGTAAACTGCTTGGCATAGTACCTGGAAATTAAGAAGCATGCAAACACCAGTAGCAGTTATAGTAACCAGTAGCAGTTACTATTATTATTATTAAAGATGGGTGAGGCATATGCCCAGGGACATTTTATGCTAAGAAATATGTTAATATCAATAAAAATCTCCTGGAGAGAAAGAATTCTATGCTGAATATTCTAAGCTCCCTAACAGAATCAGAAAGCCGGTTTTAGAGCCTCATTTAGTAGTATTTAGAAGTCAAGTTGTTAGGTGCATTATTATGTTCTCCTGACTTAGACTTTTCACAATATTCCTTATGATGAGGTCTCCTTTGCCTGATGGTAAAATAGCCACACTTTATAATTATTGATTGCATGGTATAACTTTTTCCATTCTCTTAACTGTCACTCTATGTGTCTTATATCTGTGATATATATTTAATAATGTATATCTTATAAAAAGAATACAGATGAGTCATTTTTGCAATCCAGTCTGACAATCTTTGTCTTTACTTGGACTGTTTGGTACATTTATATAAAAATGCAAATATTGTTGGGTTTAAGTCTGTCATTTGACTATTTGTCTAACCTATTCTTTGGTACTTTGTTTCCTTTCTCTGCCTTCTTTCTGGTTTCTATGGCAGAAGCAATTGTCCATGATGACTTTCTATATATCATAACTAGATTCTTGGCTGTTTGTATTTTGGTCCTTTAAAAAAAATTTTAATTTTTCCTCAATGATATATTTACCTTTTCACATCATTCAACGAAGCCCTTGTGTCAAGCACTATTGTTTTTTAAGAAGAAGAAAGTTATTGTTTATTTACATCGATTAAATCTTTCATAGTTTTTGATTAGACATAAATTTTTCTGTTCCTCTGTGTCCATTTAAAGCCAGTTGCTTTATTCTGAGATACTAACTTCAAGTTATTCACTAGAGGTCAAACTGAAGCTACATTTTTTTTCTTCTTTCCATCCATCCTCTCTCCTTCCCTGTTTCCCTCCTTCCTTTTCATTCTTCCCTCCCTCCTAAAAATAATTATTGAAAGAGAAGATAATATAAACAAGTAATACATCATGACCAAAAACCATCAATCTCTGCTTGTGGAAATGATCATTGGCTGAGGAATAAATGTATGCTGAATAGCTTCTCTTGCATCATAGGATGTAAACAGATAGTTTCCTTCTTGGTCACTCAAGAATAGAGTTTTAGATATGGTTTTAACTTCCTAAATTAACCACTAGGAAAATTAAGATAGACCTGATGTCCAGGGGGAAAAACAAAACAAAATAAATTAAGAGCTAATGTAGCAAGACAGTTAACAAAGGAAAACTAACAAGTAAACCATGGCGTTAACAATAATGTTAAATATCTCAAGAATGGCAATAAATGTATATTTGTTATAAAAAGATGCTCAGATTAGATTTTCAACCAAGCTATATTTATAAGAGATACTTAAAACAAAATAATTAAAAGCATTTAAAGGATGAAAGAATGACTTAGTATTTTAAAACTATTCATATATCAAATTAATTGATCAAAAAGGGAAAACAAAAAGCTTGATGAGCTTCTCAATAGGTTCTAAAAACCTACAAAATGTCAATATACAATACTCATTATAAAGAAATCTTAGCAAACAAGATACCTTAACATTAAAAAGATGTCTATTCTAACATAAAAGCCAAGATGATCCATAGTACTGATATACTTTCAGAATTTAGTATTGAGGCAAAGATGCCTGCTGTTATCATCATTTTATATTATTCTGGAAGTTCTTATTTCTACACTTAGGTAGAAAACTAATAATCAAAATACCTATGGGGAAGAAGAATATAGAATTTTCATAATTATATGTGGTAAAGTTAGAAATTTCAAGAAAACAAAAATGCTAATAAAATTTTAAAAATAGCTTAGATATGTGACCAAATTAAAAATACACAGAAATTAGTAACCTTCCTATAAACCTGTAATAACTCTTTAGAAAACCTATTTCTAAGAGTAGCAAGTATACAAAATATAGGCAGGAATAAATTAACAACAAAAAAAAAGTAGCTAAAAAAAAGTTTACTAAATGACATAAAGAATTTTAATAAATAGAGCAAAATGCTGTGGTGAGAATTTATAAAGATGCACTTTTCTCCAAACTTATTTATCAGGTGAATGCTATTTAGGTAAAAATCTAAGCATGTGGTTTAAAAACAAAATGCTTCCGAAGTTGATTTTGAATAATAAGTTGACATGAATATTTAAGAAATTTCTGGGAAAAGGGATAATAGGGATGAACTTTTCCTATCAGATACTGACATTTTTATACAACTGTATATTAAAAACATGAACTATGTCATATCATAATAAAAAAGCATCAAATTTAATGAAAATTTAAAAATTTGGAGTTCTTTTCCTGAACCAGAAGGAAGAGGATGCCTTTTCAGCAGTTATTATAGCTATAAATATTATTATTATTTGTTATACTGCAAATAACATTATTTATTATATATATGACTTCAATAGCATTGAAAGTCATCTTCAGGAATGATTCTGTCTATGGTGAGCAACAGCGAGAACAAGGATGCTGATCATTAGGATGGTCTACATTTTGCATATCAAAACATCATGAGTGAAATGAAAAGGCAAATGACAAATAGGGAAATATATTTGCAACACATGAGAAATATTTAATATCATTAATTACTCAATATAACTATCATTAACATACAAAGATGACACACAAATCAATAAAAATAACTTTCTTTTAAAAAGAGAATATTAATGTCATTCCCATAAGAATCAAATTATAGTGTATACCTGAAAATTATATAATTGTATTAACCAATGTTACCTCAATAAACTTAAAAAAAAAGAATTAGGAATGGTCAAAAAGTTCAGCTTTACAAGTAATCAAAGTCAAATCTAATCTAAGCAAATCTAAATGTTTACAGTTTCTTTTCATAATTCGAAAAGGTTAATATCTAGTGTTGGCAAAGTTATGGAGAAAAAGCTAGTTTTCTTTGTACATTGCTGGTAGTAGCACATATTCCAGCATTTTCTCTCTCTCTCTCTCTCTCTCTCTCTCTCTCTCTCTCTCTCTCTCTGCATATGTGTATATTGAGAGAATGTTGTAATAGTATATATGTTCACCACAGCATATTATATATATTGTAACATATAATATATATGTCCTTAAAATATTCTACTTTTCTTTTACTAAGTAAATCCTCTCTAGGATGTCCTTGTAGTTTCCTTGGTTTTCAGAAATTATGTTTTTAGAGTTAGAGGTCAGGGCACTGCTTATACCATTTAAAATGTTAATCTAATGCTAGACAATGAGAAATGTATGCTGGAAATAATACATGTCAATATCATCTGGATGTGAGATTACGTTTTAGTGAATTCTTAAAAGATATCTGTGCTTCTTAGTAAATTTGCTTGTCTATATAGGAATCTGAGTGAAAGAGAGAGAGAGAGAGAGAGAGAGAGAGAGAGAGAGAGAGAGAGAGAGACAATGCGTGTGTGTGTGTGTGTGTGTGTGTGTGTTACAATTTTCAGTAGTAGAACTAATGAATAGAGGTAGGAAAAAAAAGTTCGGTGATGAATTAAACTTTTACAAAAATTTCTTTCATTTTATTTGTTTTTAAAATACAGCTATGGAAAAAAAAAAACAATATTTACCTACCTCAAGTATTCTGTAAACTCCAATCATAAGTGGAATGGTTTCTTCTATACAGAGAGTTGCATATTTTCTTAAAAGTAAGATTTATGATTATAAGTGTTCTGCATTTGGGAAGAAAGTTGGAATCAACTTGGAATTGCAACATTTATACACGTTGTAGAGATTTAAAAATCTGTTTAAATTATTTTATACAAATATAGATAATATGATCTGTACCAATAGTACTGAATAAGAAAAAAATGAACTTATATATTGAACATATTCATGTAAGATGAATATGATTTTCTTTCCTAATAACCATCTAAATCACTCAAGTTGTCTATCAATCTAGATATTTTTAAGTGCATCCTGCCAGAATGCTTATCACCTAAGGGGAAAAATATGTATATATAATTTTTTATAAATAAGTACATTCAGCTTTTTTCTTTTGAGTACAGATTATTTTCTCACTGTCCATTCCTTATAGCCTCTCTTTTAAAACATTGAGTATTTCCAAGACCCATAAAAAGTCTAGAATTTTAAGTACAGTTTATTGCTCACAGCAATAACAGTAGTCAGACTGTTTGATCATTTTCCCTTTGTCCCGTGTTCAACAGGGATGAAGCAGATAGATGTCTCATATACAGTGAGCTGTGTTTCAGAAGAGAGATTGACTGGGAATCTGAATCTTTTATAATAGGCAGTAAGCATAACTGCCCTTTGCTACATGAAAGGAGATATTTTTATTCTACAGGCTGGTAAGCAAACATGCCCTTTGCTCCTGAGAGGGACAAAATTTCCATCTTCCAAGATTGTTTGCTTTAAAAATACCTTTTAAAAGGTAGTATAGAACAAAAGGTAATATGTACCTCTGCAAGACATGCAGAAATGCAAAACACATGGAGAATTGTCTCACAACAAATATGTGAAGATTTCCCTTAGGAATGGATTTCCAAATGAAAGAAACAAATTATTTTTCCTAGGAATATTATGCTAGTTGGCACTAAGGATCACACATGCCGTATTTGTCATCCTAGGTTTGTTGACACTAAGAATTGTTTATTATATACTATAAATGCCTCCTGTATGCTACCTCAGTGAATCACTGGTTGTTATTAGAGACATAGCTATGCTCATCATGTAAGAGCTGTGAAGGCATGTGTTAGGCAGAATTATAAGGTGATTGTCCATGACCCTCACCTTTGTATAATCCTGCCCTATTGCATGTGGTTGGGACCTCTGAATATGAGATATCATTCCCATGATTATGTTATGTTATGTTGCAAAAAGAATACTATCTGGGGTGGGCATGAGCTAATTAGGTGATCTCTTTAAAAGCATGTGGTTTTCTCTGGTAATCATACAGGAAGAAGACAGAGAGTAGTGTTCCCACTGTCTAAACATTCATGTTATGAACTGCCTTTGGGGGTCACATGGCAAGGAACAGAGGACATCTTCTAGGAGCTGAGAGCAGCAGCTCCTGACTGACAGCCAGCAAGGAACAGGGACCTTGATCTCATAGCTGAAAGGAAGTCAATTCTGTAATAAGCACATAAGATTGGAGGAAGATCTGAGCTCCATAAGAAAACACAGCCTGATCAACACCTTGATTTTAACCTGGTGAAAAACCGATCAGAGAACCAAGCTGAACCCTGCCTGGACTTTGGACTTTCAGAACTGCTAATGCATGGGAATTATTTGAAGCCACTAAGCCTGTGGTAATTTGTTATGCAGCAATAAAAATCTAATAGAGGAAAGAAACAAGGTAGAGAATCCCTTGCTTATGGCATATTAATTCTAATTTCCTGCTGCTTCACTGAATATTTCATTATATAACCTTAGGTAACCACTCTAATCAACTATTTTATTACAACCTTTTTATAAAGACTGCTCTTGACTTTTCCTAAGTTGCAGGTTCTTGAACAATTCAAAATAAAATCACCATTTATTAGGGTTCTACTATTTCATAAGCACGTATGCTTTTTATACACGATTTTATTTGAACCTCCCAACAGTCCTAAAAGAGTAATGTTCCTATATTTAAGAAAAAGAAAATGCAATTTTGAGGGTTAAGTACCTTAATCAGAATAAAACAAGCTAATGAGTTGTGGAGTCAGGATTCTAACCTGGTTATATCTGACTTCAAATCATATTTTTATGTGCTACATGCTATTACCATTCAATACTGAAAAATATCACTATAGGATGAGTGACTCATAATTGCCAATATTCAGTATTGTTCAACTTCAGAGTACAAGGGGTAATGTACTTCCTTCCCTCTTAAAGTTAGGTGTGATTATGTAACTATCGTTGAACAATGAAATATGAGTAAAAACAACATACATCATCACTTCTGGGCAAAAGCACTAAATCACTGGGGCCTAAATCTGCAGTCCTCCTTTCCTGCTAGAACAATCCTGGAAGCCAAGAGTTAAGATGGAACCTATGTTAGCCTTTGTCCCTGAGTGATTTTCATAAGCAGAGCATCCCATATTGGACGTGGCGTATGAGCAAGAAATAAACATTTGTTGTTTTAAGCCACTGCGATTTTGGAACTGTGCTGTTACTGTAGCACAACCTAGTCTTTCCTGACTAGTACAATCATCTGAATCAACAGAGTCTGCAATTCTTATCAATAAAGTTAGATTGATTTTAGGCACTCGTTACCCATCTTACACACTCTGCTTTCACTGTACTGACATGTTTGCAGGTCTCTGAATGTTTGGTATTTTCCAGACCTCAGGAGACCTTTGAACTTATTCTTCCCTCTGCTTGAAATAGGAAAGAGTTCATCATAGTGGGTGATTAAGAATGAGCTGCAAGTTCAGGCTAGTCTAGATTTGTAACTAGAAACTTCCACTTACTCTCTTTACTGCCTTGGGCAAGTAAATTAACTCTGTTTTGTCCCTACCTTCTTATCTATAAAATGGGATAATAATAGTACATCTATCATGAGCCTGCTGTGAAAGTTAAATGAAAATAAATCAGTATATTTAGAATAGTGCTGTTGTTATTATTATTATTATTTTAAAAACTCCATTCAGAAATCACTTCTTCCAGGAAGCTTTCTTGATTCTTCTAGGTTTGATTAGGCCCTTTATTGTGCTACTATAAAAGATGGTCGAAACATTTATGAAACTATATCAAATATTTTGTCTCATCTAATGTCAGCACCTAAAAAATATTTATTAGAAATAAAACAATGTTGTGTTCTTAGCATCTAGTAGTAAGTGAATATTTTTAGAATGGATAAGGAACCTTAGCATCAATAGCTGTGGGTTTAAGCTAGTAATTACTAAAGAAATAATTAGAAGCCTCAAGTAAAATTAATCTTATAGATGATAATCACCTGGGTTAATCTAGTTACAGAAATGTTCTTTTAACTAACTTGTTTAACTGAAGCATCATTTCTTTAGAGTTATGTTAAATGGGATGTATTTTTTAAAAATTGAGATCATTTTTGAGTTTTGAAATTACTGAAAGCACAAAGTTTGTATTATAAGTAGTTTAAGATTTTGCTAATCATTCTGGCCTTAACAACCTGGATTATGTTCAGAAAGGTACTCTACCCATTGCACTTAACAGTAAATGTCAACAGTTAGTATTACTGTTTGTGAGCACCCCAAATTCCTGCAAAGCAGAAATAAGACTTAAATGCATCATCTTTATACTTCAAATTATTTTTGCTAATGTCCAATTTGTAGTCCTGAACTGATTTAGGCATTTGGTAAAATTGACTCCTTTAGCTTGATGAGAAAGAAAAACTTCACGTTTTTGTTTTAATGTTTGTAATTTCTTTAAAGAAAACTTCTAAATTTTTTTGTCGTTGATGTCCGGTTCTAAAGTTGGTGACTTATCTCCTAGTGTAAACACGTTTGTGGTTGATAATGCCTCCCCACAAAGCTAACTTTTTCAACAATAATCTAAATTAAGACTTTTTAAATATGGAAAACGGATTTCACCCTGGATATTAAACCTTCATCATGGAGACACTTTCATTAATGATATTTAGAATTTCTGCTCCACCATGTGGAACCATCTTTCCTATTGTCTGATCCCCGAATGTAATATATCCTGCTCTCTGAGAGGGAGAGATGCCTTTTTTGATCAGTGGCTGCTGCTAGCAGAGTGGGAAGCTCATTTTCTCATGTTTGAGCAAAATGAAGGTTCTTAGTGAAGATAATTAGGTTTTACTTTTCAATATGGAAAGACATGACAGTAGTGAATAAATTGAGACAGAAGGAGAGGAAGAATAAAAAGATTCAAGACCAATAGGTGACAATGACATGGCTCCCTAGAATTTGAACACTTAAGAAGCAAAATGCATTTTAATTACCAGTATGCTTAGGTTAGCGCCTCATGAGAGTGTCTCAAACTGAGCAGTGTGCTCAGTGTTTCAAAGTAATACAATATCTAGGCATTAAAGCCAAAGATCAGTCACTTGCTCTATGTAACTGTCTGTCAGCTTGAACCTAACTGCCCTTTGAATTTTCCTTCAGTCCTGTGAACAGGACCTCAGCCAAGAATGAGCCCAGAAGTTCCACTGTGTCCAGGTGCACCTGTGAGAAGGAGTCACGTGTGGCCACATCCTGGTTTTACCTGTAGGCAAGGAGGGACGCTCAAGTAGTTTCTTTGGCTGCCCTTTCTGGGACAGAAGGAAGTGATCTGTCTATAAAAAAAAGAAATCCGATATTTGCTTTTCTTCTCTTTCTGTTGCATCTGTGCCTGTGATTTCTGCCACAACTGGATGTGTATGAGTTTCCTTTCTTTATTGTTTAACTTTAGTTCAGTTGTACCCCTCAAGATGTCTTGAAGGCTTTTAGTGAACCTAATTAATTTTGCCCGTTTCTGAAATATTCCTTTGGCTATTTAAGGAGGCTTACAGTCTTGCAGCAGAAAGTAATTCTGAATTGAACAAAATGGAGGCCACTGTGCTTGTTTTTCTGTGGTGAGGGGTAGGTGCTATCAGTGCTTGATGACACAGAGCTCTCCATTGGCCCAGGCTGATGAGAAATGGTTGAGGCCGGGCTTCACGGCCCCTCTCCTGGGCCCTGGAAACTCTTGCACATGGGCGGGCAGTGAAAGTTTTATGTCTTCCTCTGGACTGAGATACAATGCCTCTGGTTAATATTTTTGGGAAATGTAGGGTTGAGGACATGAGGATGTTGCTTTGAGCTTCCTCTTAGTTTCTCTTTCCTTTTACCTGATATTAATGATACATGTTCCAATATTTGGCAATGGAATGCATGGGGGACACTGGCAATTGTCAATAAGACTTTAGCTTCTACTGTAGTCCTTATAATAAACCAGATTTTAAAAAGCCTATTATTCATCCTAAATTTTACAATATTTTAAGCTGCGATATTTTCCCATCCCAGGCATCCAAATAGCTAGAAAATCTGTGAGCAAATCATTCACTCCGTCAAACTGCGCCCCCATCCTGAAAAAAATAATTATACTTTCCCCTGTTTGTGGTAAGTAAATATGTAGTGGAACCAGCACTGTATGATTGCAACTTGTATGTTCTGTTGAGATTTATGTACAACTTATCAAAGTGCAAGAAAATGAAAATTTTCATTTCTAAACTTCTTTCTCAGTTAAATTCCACCAAATGTTTCCCTAATTCTTGTGTCTAACAGCTTCAGTGGAAACATAGTTTAAATGTACAAAGCAGATACACTGAAAATGAAAAAAAAAAGTTAACATGCCACATATATCTAGCATTTATAATTTTGTTTTTATTTCACCATAAATAATTCTGAGATTAATCAAATGGTAAGGTGAAACAATTTTTTGGCTTTTGTTTTGGCTCACAATCCTCACTGTTTCTTCCTTTTCTTAACCTATATATTATTCTTGATTTCCTTGGTTTTCTTTCTCAAGTATTTTCTAATTCACTTCATTCTTTTAACATTATTCTTTTCTAAGTTTTTTACTTTTCTCATTTTTCTGTCCTTATTTTAATTTTCTAATTTTTTTCTTATCTTTCCTTTGTTGTATCTTAAAAGAATAAAGAAACTGTGTCCACCAGAGGGCAGTCTGATCCTTCTCTCTGTGTCACTCTGTCTTCGTCTGTCTGTCTGTCTGCCTTTCTCTCCCCTCACTCCTTCCCTCCCTCTCCCCTCCCCTCTCCTCTTCTCTCTCTCTCTCTCTCTCTCTCTCTCTCTCTCTCTCTCTCTCTCTCTCTCTCTCTCTCTCTCTCTCTCTCTCTCTCCTTTTCCTCTTCTTTCTTCTTTTATAATTCCCTTCCTGGAGGAATGTGATACTTCAGAGTAGGTGGTTAAAAAAGATTCATTTATAAACTCTTTTCATTATTGCTTATGTGTGGGCATGTAGTCTCAATGGTTTGATTGTGAAGACTTTAACTGTCTTCCCTGGGTTTGTGTAGAGAGTACATAGACCTTTACTCTAACAGCCTAAAGCAAACAATAAAATTACTTGGGCTTGTCTCAGAAACTACCAAAATACCTGGTGAAAAAAAAACATAAGCCTTGAGATTTTGGATGTATGAGACATGAAAAGTCAGTAGAGTCATTTCTGGAATCCCTGTAAATATGTGTGACTCCAGCATTCAAGAATTTTACATTCTGATTTTTAAAATTTATAAACCAGATTAGTAGAGTTGGGCTTTGACTAAGCCTTTCTTATGTAATTAGCATGAACTTAGAAATTGATTGGAAGTGCTCAAAAAATTTGATGTTATAAAGGGGATTTAGAGTTCGGTAGTTTCAGAAGATTAGGTTATTAAATCAGTATCATTGGACATTCTAATTTAGGTCAAAATAAAGTAGATGGAGAAAGTAATGGTGAATTTCAAGTCATTTTCAATTGGATTTGGATGTAATGATCTCATAGTGCTCTTTCCAAGGATTTTAGCGGACAATTTCTGCCATAGGAATAATTTCTCAAAAGACTTGATCTTTCTGTGGTACAGAATGTGACCTTCTTTTATATATTACTTATTCTAAGAGTAGCTAGGTTGGTAGATATTTTGGAATGTGAAGTCTGGTTCTGAATTTCTGCCTGAAGAAACACTAAGGAGGTGAAAGTGAAGAGGTATTTTAATTTGGTAGCGATACAGATTTTTAAAAACCTGCCGAAGAGACTGAGCTCAAAATTTAAAAAATTTTCTAATCTGAATGTCATAATAGGCACTAAACATGTTGACTCAAGTAGAAAATAGGGATCTATGTCATGCAATCTAAAAGCTAAAGGGAACCAAGTTTTTTAAGTGGATTTCCACATTTTGCAGATGAATAACTGAAGTCTGAATATTTTAAAACAATTGTTCCATGGACATAATGATAATGTGTAAGATTTATTTGGAATACTTTTAGATAATCAAAGACTAAAACACCCAACCAATTTGTGACATAATCACACACATGTTTTTAGGTACTTCAGATACCAGGTGATTGTTCCTATGGTTTGGTCTATGGCTAGTTACCCCTTATTCTATATAAATAAAGACTGTTTCTTAGGGTAAGAGGATGGCATTAAGGAGACATGTCTTAATCCTAAGAGAAGAGATGTCCTTTTTATTTTCCAATGAACTCTTTATAAACATTTTTGTTCTAAAGTATTTCATTAAAACAAAACAAATATTTCAGTTAATGTGAGTAAATAAAATAATGATGTTAATGCATATAAAGTTTCACGCTAACTTTTTAATGAGTTACTAAGGTGATTATGTTTAACGCTTTCTTTGTTTTAAAAAGCAAGAACAAAATTTTTCTTTTAGGCACTCCACCTGCAATTTGGGTAGCTGTTTCTAGGAAGGTGTTTCTAAAGTATAGTCAATCTACTCTCTCAGTTAACAGTATCAGCATCATCTGAGAACTTGCTAGAAATGCAAGAAATGCAATCCCAGCTCATCCCAGACCTACTGAGTTAGAAACTTGAAGTAGGAGAGATGTGAGCCCAGAAACTTGTGTTTTTAGCCTCCCAAGTGATTGTGATATTCACTCAAGTTTGAGAACCACTGCTCTAGGGGCATGATGTTGGTTTGAGAACAAAAGTCAGCTAACTTTAATATTTTAAAACCCTTTTCTGCTAAATGTATCTAGACAGAAGAATTTTGCAAAGGATTAAATGATTTCTCTTCAGAAGGAAGTATGTAACGTAAAATGACTTTTCCCTTTTTAGTTTTTTAAATTCCTCCTTCTTCTTTTATTTGTGGATTCAAAGATTGCTTGTTTATAGCTTTTTTTTTCTTTGTAAGAGTACAGACAGATTCCTATATGTACACACCAGCCTGTGTAGCCACCACCAAACCTTAATTTTGACTTTTTCTTACCTGGATCATCATGACTTACCTACCAGAAACTGTCCACCTCTCCTTGTGGTTCTCTGGCTGGTTTTGCTACACACAGCTCTGAGCATGTCATGATTGTATTGTTCTAAGAAGTCCTGCAAAGCCTTTAGTCAGAGTCCAGTGTCATCAAACTCCGTTACAAGAATGTTCAACATTTCTTCCAATTAATGATATGAAATGTAAAAATCCTTACTTGAGTTGCTTGACGGTGGCAATAATGAAGAACTAAAGAAATAGTCAAGGGACTGGGGCTAATTAAAATGCAGCAGGGTACAGTGGTAAAAGGTAACTGCGCCTCACTATGCTACATCTCTGGTAATCAGCAGTCCCCAGGTCCCTGCACTAATTGACAGGAGATGCAGGGCTCCTGACTATGCACGCAGTGCACATTAATGGAGTCGGCACATGCTGCTCTTCCTGCCTGACTTGTCTCATTATCGACCTTGAACTGGCAAAGGTCAGAGGATGGTGCTGCTTTCATCAACATGACAGGTGTCTGAGGAGCTTCTCTCTGTAGTCTAATAATTTGGCAGTTGTCTTATCCTGTACATGAATTAGTGATCTGATCCTTGAGGTATGGAGGATAAGAAGAATGCCAGTACTGGGTAGAGATGTAGTTCTGGGCATCTGTATTAGCCCCGTCACTAACCTTTACTGGGAGGTGCGTGTCGTAGGAGTGTCTTTTTTAAATCCAGAGATAGAATGAGTCTGTATTCAGTCATTACATCAAAAGAACATTTTTCTAAAAAGTTATCATCTATGAGAAAATATTTTACCAAGGTATTAACATTCACGAGTCAATTTCTTTCTGCCAAGTAGACAATGACATCTGACACTTTTCCAGTGTAGGCATAATGATAATGAATGTTCTTTGAGCGAGCTTAAATCAATTAGTAAGATCTCTTGAGCATCCCTCATGTGCTGAAAACAATTATAGACACTATGTGGAGATGCAAAGGAGACAGAAGATGTTATACTGTAGAATATATATGATATACACCAGCATATATGTGATAATAGCAACATGTTACAAAAATAAAGAACATGTTCAAAGAGATGTGTATGTGTAAGCATCTATTTATGTAAAGGATCAGTGAAATTGTCATTCTTATTTGGCAAAGGTTTGAGAACATTTATAAGCAGCACACAAATGGCATACCTTCTTGTGGGTGAGCTGCAGACCAGAGGGGTGAATTGGAAGGGTGAACGAATGAGAAATGACATCTTAATTAGAGAAAGAATTGTGCAATGCTGAGTTTTGGTCCAGATTTTCAAAGAGAGGAAGGGTACAGATAGGGAGAAGGAAAAGAAGAATAATTTCTACCAGAGGCAAACATCCTGATACTGAGGGACAAAAAATATTTTGGATGTTTCCCATTGTCATCAAGTATCCTTTTCTCCTCATCTACTTCTTGCCATATTTCAAATTACACTGCAAAATTAACCACTTTATTCAAGTGTCTTAGAGCCTACTCCAAAGAGCCTACTCCTTCTCTATCACTTCTCAGTGTTGTAGGTACTTTTAGTATCACTTGTATTGAAGTGAATAGTGATTTATGCCCATGATTATCTCCAGTGCGTGATACAGTTTGGTATCATTTAACATATCATGGTAAGGTTGGAGACAGAGCACAGATTTTGGAATCAGATGAATAGGAGTAGAAATTAGGTCTTTGTTTCACTGATATAGTTAATGCATATTGAGGGAATTTTATTGACATTTCAGATGTATGTTTAGCTAAAATAATCCTTAAAATGTTTCATCAAAAATATAAATTGAATTTATATTAATTTAACTAAGACCAGAATGAATACTACTTCAAAATTCCTTTTCTTATATTTAAAGGTAGCTAACTATTATGATTATTGTAAATATATAGGCATTTCTATGTGATAGCATAGAAATATGAGTATTGCTCTTTCAACATAGACATCAAACAGGAACTATACACTTGCTTCATTAATGTTTTCTGAAATATCTCTTGAAATGGTATTCAGAGCTTGTACAATATTCTTTCTTTATTTTTTATTTTTTTTGTGTGTGTTAAAGTATACATGCTAGAGACTGAATATTTGTATTTCTTCAATTCATACGTTAAAACCTAACCACCAATATGATGGTATTAGAAGGTTTGGTTTTTAGGGGGTGATTAGATCACGAGGCTGGAGCCCTCATGATGGGTTTATAGTCCTTATAAAAGAGACTCCAGAGAGCTCCCTTGCCCCATCCACCCTGAGAGGACACAGCAAGAAGGTGGTCATCAGTGAACCAGAAAGTGGGATCTGACCAGACACCGAATCTGCTGTTACCTCGATCTTGGCTTTTCAGCCTGTAGAACTGTAAAATAAATTTATGTTGTTTGTAAGCCACTCAGTTCCTAGGATTCTCTTATAGCAGCCAGAACTAAGAAAATACATAACAAAATTCACCATATTAACCATTTTTAAATATATAGTTCAGTGGCATTAAGTACATTCACATTGTACTTATCCACCATCTATCTTCAGAACTCTTTCCATCTTGCAAAACTGAAACTCCGTATCCATTAAAAAATAACTCCCCATTTCCTCTACCCTCAGTGACTGATAACTCTTTAATCTACTTTATGTCTCTATGAATTTGACTACTCTAGATAGTTCATAGAAGTAAAATCATACACTATTTGCCCTTCTGTGATTGACTTATTTCATTTAGCATAATATCCTCAGGGCTTACTCATTTATAACATATGTCAGAATTTCCTTTTTAAAGGTGAATAGTATTCCATTGTATGTACATCATATTTTATTTATTTACGTATCCTTTTGTCTATTGTGAATAATGCTGCTATGAACATGGCTTTACAATTATTTCTTTGAGTCTCTGCTTTCACTTCTTTGGGGTATATATCTAGAAGTAGAATTGCTGCATCATATGGTAATTCTATTTTAATATTTTGAGGAACCCCTTTACTGTTTTCCATAGTGGTTAGCCATTTTGCATTTTTACCAGTACTGCACAAGAGTTCCAATTTCTTCACATCCTTGCCAACACTTGTTATTTTCTGTTTTTTTTTTTAAATTTTAATTTTTTTTTAATAGTAGCCATTATAATGTCTGTGACAGAGCTTGCATAATATTTTGATTATCTTCAGTGACTTTATCCTTTGAGGATAGATTTGATAATTGTTGTAAGTGGTTGATCATTGGTACACAATTTTCTGAATAATATCATGGCAAAATGTGACTATAAAGGAATGAGACCCTTAAAAAGTACAACTCATACTCCTTAGCAAAAATTAAAAAAACTATTTCAAATCATGCTTTCTTCCCGCTAACCTCTTGCCTCATTCCTGCTTCCTGATTAATTCCCGATAAGAGCTATTAGGTGGGGCTGAGCAAGGCAGGCATCCATGTCTGGGGGTGTTGAGGAGTGGCACTTGGCACAGGTGTCAGAGTCTGAGCGTGGTAAAGAGTGAGCCAGGCAAGGAATGTGACATGTGTGTGCTCAGTGTAGGACAATGTCTTCTGGGCAGGATAAAGGAAGGTATCTGCGTGGTGGCAGCCTGGAATGGACTGTTAAGGGTCCATGCAGGTAAGGAGGAGGGTTGTCTGTATGAGTTGGCAGTGGTGTCAGTGATGGGAGACTGGCCACATTTAAAGGGGATTTATCCAATAAATGATGTGTTGAGAAAAACGAGAGTCATTTGCCCACTGCCAGAGAAAGGAGTTATAAATTTGGAAATGAAGAAAACAAAAATGAGCCCTGTAAGTTCAGGTTATAATTGTCAGTATCAGTGTGTACTCATTTTCCAGTGTATGTAACTATGATTGAATAAGTACAGATGTGAGTGTGTTTGTGATGCTCTGTCCATTGAGAGGGCCTGAATATAGAGATACCCTAATAATGATGAGCACACCCTGCACCCAGATCATGACTTACAAATTCTTTTCTCTGCTCTAAGGAACTAGAACTCTCTAGAGAAATGACTGATTTCAGAATGTGAACAGGGAAAGTATAAGATGGTCTTGGAATATATTGTTGTACCAGAAAGTAATGTTTAAAGGACACATCAAAAGTTAATGGAAGTCACTTTGAAAGAACTTTACTGGCCAAGGTTAGGACAATTCGAGCAATAAATTAAAAAAAAAAAAAAGATAGTGATAGAGAATAACCAATTGAATAAAACAAATATCTATGAATCCATACAGATAAAAATAAGTAAGAATAAATGGGGAGAAAAAAAGCTTTTTTTTTGTAGTGGAATGCCAATTAATAATCATAGAATAAAAAAGATAATGTTAGAAAAATTACCACTCGGCAACTCTCAAAGTGATAATTCAACCAAGAAATGTCAATGAATGCTAAATTTGATGAGTGGAAGTTTGATGAAGAACCGGATAGTCACAGACTCCAAGTACCTCCCACACACGCTTTTTATTTATGGGGAAAAAATAGAAATCTTACAATGGAAAAACCTGGCAGACAATACCTGAATCAAACTGTCAAAGTTAATATCACCAGTAATAAAACATAATAACATCATGTGCCACATGTTAAGGTGCAACCGGAAGCGTCCAGTATCACTTCTGTGCTGTTCTTGCCCTGAATCTAATCATGAGAAAACTTTACATAAACTTAGATTCAGGAACATTCCACAAATGAACTGGCTCATAATCTTCAAGTGTTAAGGATTTAAAAGTCAAGGGAAGACTGAGGGACTGTTCCAAACTGAAGGTTACTTAAAAGATGTCAGCTATTTGCTTTGTTTATCTGGGTGGATCTTTTTTCTACAAATGGCATTAGGACAATAAGCTACAGTGATTGGAGTTTGTGGATTGGATGGTAACATAACAATGTTAACTTCCACTCCATGGTTGTATTGTGGTTTTCCATGGAAGAATATCCTTATCTATGTTCAGTGGGAATGGAGCATTACATCATCGGTTTACTCTTAAATAGGAAAGAAAAAAAGGTATTAGTATCGTTCTTCCAGAAAAAAAATTTGTAATTAACAAGTATATAAAAATGAAAAAATAAAATAGTGTAGCTTCACTGGAAAATGACATCTTGTATGGTGACTAGTTTGAAGGAAATAATATTTAGAATATAACTGCTCAGATATCCTTAAAAATCATTATTTGTATTAGAATGTCACTCTTTTTTATGATTTTTGTGACATCAGTAGTTACAGGAAAAAAATATGTATAAAACAAACCAAGAACACACTAAATTAAAATATAACCAAGACCATCGGTAGTAACTCATGTTGATATCAGGTTCCTTCTGATACGATGCAATGAGGACAGCTCTTCTCTTCTGTAGTATTCTTTCCCCAAACTCATAACCCAAGTCTAATCCCATGAAAACATCAGAAAATACAAACTGGAAGACATGCAACAAAATGCCTGACCAGCATACTCTTTGGAAGTGTCACGGTCAGGAAAGATGAGGAAAGACTGAGAAATCGTCGCCAGTTGGAGAAGACAGGATCACCCAGCACAGGATCACTAATTGTGATGCTGTGTCCTGGATTTAATACTGGGACAGAAAGAAGACATTTTTGGAAGAACTGGTGAAATCCAAGTAATAGTTGTAGTTTAGTTATTAGTATTGTACTGATGTTAGATAAAGCTACCATGGTTATGTGAAATATGAACACCAGGAAGCTGGGAGAAGTGTGTATGGGAATTCTCTGTACTCCCTTTCAATTCTTTAATAAGCTAAAATTAATTCAAAATGAATGGTAAAAAGTATGTATATCCAAACCACAAACAAAGTTATGGAAACTGTTTAGTCTTTGTTCTCTTAAAAAATGCAAATAAAATACCAATGGAGTACATTTTTATTATTTAATTAGCCAAAAATACATGTGGTCTCATTATTTTGACCCACAATGACAAGGAAGGTATACAGACTCAGTCGAAAAGACAAATAGACTTGTCTTCTTTCTTAAAATCTAGAAGATATAAATATTTCTATTACGTTGATCTCAGCTGGCCTTTCTCTTAGGGTTGAAACTACCTACTTTTAATAGATAAAATTCTATCTCCTTTAGTCATTGTTTTCTCTCCTTCTTCCTTTGGATCCCTGCTTCATCCTATTACTGCCTTTTGCATTCAAACAGGCAGGCCCAATTACCCTAGCTTTCACATTGTTTAGACTCATGAAACAAACAAGCTGAAGATCTCTGGCTAATTAATTTTTGTCTTTCATAGTATAACTTTGAGATATATTCCCATTCTAGAAGATCTTCTTTTAGAAGTGAAAAGAAAGAGAAGCAAATATGATAAAAAATCCTATCCCGCTTTGAATCTACATTTCCTTGCTGGGTACGGTTGGTGCAGTATTGGGGAGAAATTCTGTGAATTAGGAGTGTACAACTTAAGTCAAGGAAGGCAAGCAGAACTGAAGGATCCAAATTAACAGAAACAAACAAAATAACAAAAAAACAACTCTGGAAAGCTAATGCCCAAGAAGCCTGAAAAGAAGTCAGGAAGGATGTGAATTGCAAGGCTGGGGTTGGGGTGAGCTTGGTGAAACTGGCTCGCATGCATTGCTGGAGGCAGGGTAAAATCACTCAGTTTTTTTGGAAAGCAAATTGAAAATGTGTACCAAAATCCATTACTGTGTTTGAACCTTTTACTTCAATCATTTCACATCTGTGAGAGTAGTCTAATTAAATGCTAATTCAGAATATGGAAACATGAATCTATTGCTGTATGATTTATAATTGTGAAAAAAATGGAGCTAACGTAAAGGTTCAATAAAAAGAGAATAACAAAATGAACCCAATGGCATATTATGAAGGCATGATAAATGCTAACTGTGAAGATTAAAACTTTTAGAAACATGGAAAAGTGCCCTTCCAAACTGCAACTGCCCTGTCTGGTACAGTGGCTACTAGTTCTCTGTGCCCTTTGAGCACCGGAAATGGGGCTCCTCCAAATTGAGATGTGCTGCAAGAATAAAATAGACAATAATTTTGAAGACTTAGCACCAAAAAAGTAATACTTTTATTAATGATTACACTAATTATTAGTAATTATAAGCAACATTAATAATTTTATATTGATTTCCTGTTAAAATGATAATATTTTAGATGTTAGATTAGATAAAATATATCAATAAATTAATTTTACCCATTTCTTTGAAAATTTAAACTTACAAACCTCTGGTCTGAGCCCCTTGACAGGATTTAAATCTTGTTATGGTAAGTCACAAGAGCACATGCTTCATAGTTCATGCTCATTAAATTTTTGTTAACCACTAGATAATGAATGATTATAATATTTACTTTAAAATATATGTAATTACATGTACATTTAGCTGACAACTGTAAAATATTTATATGTAAAAAGACAGAAAGGTAAAACACAAAATTAATTGGAGAAGTTGGTTGTCTTGGGATAGTGTGATTATAAGCAACTTGTTCTATTTTTGAAAGCGTTTTCAGAATAATTTTCTTTACATAATTTAAATAATTTCCCCCTTTTTTAAAGAATGAAGGCATGAATCGTGTTTTTGCTTGCTTGTTTATTAGTTTGTTTTTTTGTTGTGAGATGAGAAAGATGCACATATGAACAAAACCTTCAAAGACAACCTGGCTGTGACTGATTCTAGTGGCCCTCCTAATTCAAGAGAGGGTGTAACTCTTAGGGGGCCTGGGGGCAATGATCTGATTCTTGAGAGGTGCAGTGCTCCTCGGCTAACAGCAGCCTGTTGTTGGTGCTAGATAGAAATCTCTTTGTCTCAGAGCAAGTAAGGATGATTTTATTATCTCCAGCTTCTGCAAGGAGCTGCAGTTATTTCTCAAGGTCAGGTCAGGGAGCATCCAAAGGATGAGTAATAACAGTCCTCTGAGGGCATTCCATCCTGGCAAGAGTTTATAACCATGTAAAGATGATAATAAAATAATTCCAAAATAAATAAACAGTGGGTGCATAAGTGCCCTTAGAGATCAGTAAATCTGAACACATGATCTGCCAGTGTAAGGAGCAGATAAAACTTTTTCTTTTAATGTCCCGATGCATTGATGGGGATGGCAGCATCATTTCAGGGTTTTAGGGAAAAAAAGAAAAGTGGCTTTTACTCAGACTGAGTGAAGTTCCTATTAAAAAAAAAACAAAAACAAAAAACCTCTAGACTATGACAGATTTCAATGATTCAAGAGATATTTATTGAGTCCCTAACTATATGCTAGGTATGGTTTTACAGGCTGAAGGCATAGCAGTAAACAATGCTTACAGAATTCCATCCCTTTATAGTTTCTACATTATTTTTGGATAAATTGAAACCAAAGCATATGTAATTTTAATATATAGCATGTTAGATGGCTGTAAGTACTAAGGAGAAAAAGTGTGGGATGAAGGCAAGAAACAGTTGTGGGAAAGGAGAAGGCTGCCATTTTATGTTAGGGGGTCAGGGAAGGCCCCGAGGAGGCAATATTTGAGTAAAGAAAGATCTGATGGAGGTGGGGGAATAAAACATGTAGATTTTTGCTAGAAAAACATTTCAAGAAAGGGAACAATCACTACGAGGGCCCTAAAGCAGGGACTTGCCTGGCATTTTTAAAGAACAATAATAAAGCCAATGAGACTAAAGCTAAGAGAAGCCAAATGGAAGTTGAAGAAATCTCCTAGGTCATTTGAAAGACTTGGGCTTTTACTCTGTGTGTAATGGGAAGGTATTGCAGGATTTTGAGCATAGAAATGAAATTTTGACTTATATTTTACCAGGATCTGACTTCAGAATAGTTAAGCAGGGGAGCCAGATAGGAGACTTTTGCAATAAGGCAGAAATTATGGTGGTGAGTATCAGGTAGTTGTTCTTGCAAATACAACTGGTCATATTCTGCTCATATCTTAAAGGCAGATCTGATGGATTTTGTTAATGTACTCGATAGAGGATATGAAAGAAATAGAATTGATGATGATGCAAGAACTTTTGGCCTAAGCAACTGAGGATGGATTTTGCCATTTATTGAGATGGGAAATAATATAGGAATGCAAGCAGTGTTACGGAAGATCAGATGCTCAGTTTTGGATATGCCTTTTGAAATGTCTTTGAGAAATCCCAAGTAATGGAGATATCATTAGGAAGTCATGCATGCAAATCTGGAGTTCGGAAGAAAGTTCTCCAAGTTATAAATTTGGAGATATAAATCTCAGGTCATCAATTTAGAAATGATGTATAAAGCCTTGAGACTGGATGAGATCAAAAGAGTGATTGTAGATAGAGAAGAGGTCCAAAGAGTGATTCCCCTTATACAGTAACCTTTAGAGACTGAAAGATGACAAAGTTCCCCAACAAAGATGAACCCGGAGAGTGTAATGTCCCGGAGGCAAATAAGAAACTATCTTAAGGGGACAGGAAAGGTCAGCTGTGTCAAGAACCATTGACATGTCAAACAAGATGAGAACTAATATTAACTCTGGGATTTACAACATGTAGGTCACTAATAATCTTACAGTTTATAAGTTTTCATGTGTGATAAAAGCAAAAACATAAAAACAGGATGAGATAAATTGTAGACAGTGAGTGTAGACAACTCTTTTGTGGGATTTTGCTGTAAAAGGAGAGAAATTCAATAACTAAAAAGGAAGTGGGAACTTCTGTTTTCCACTTAGTCATGTAGAAAGCTAAAAAGAGGCCATTCTCATTCTTACCACAAGAACAAAAAGTGATATAATCTGCAAATTTGGAAATTTTCTTGAAATATTAGAGAGTTGAGGTCTTGGGGCAAACAAATAATGAAAAATTATTTTTTAAAAAAGACTAGTGGCCCAAAGAGAGAGATGGTACACAAGCACTCGCTTATGTGGGACAGACCTTGGACTTCAGCTAATATTCAGTAACCGTGTGGGTTAGCATGAGATAGGTCAATAGAAATTGCCCAAACTGAAACACACACAAAGCATAAAATAAACAAACAAAAGGGTGGCTCCAAGAGCTTTGAGACAATATCAAAAGGAATAATATACAAATAGTTAGAATCCAAGAAGAAAAAGATAATGTGTATAGGGTAGAAGAAACATTTTAAGACATAGTGGACAAGAGTATTCAAAAATCAATGAAAGGCACAAAATTACAGATCCAAGGGGCTCAGAAAACACTAAGCAAAACAAATACTCTCCCCTCAAAACATGCCTTGACAGTTTTCATTTAAATTGCTGAAAATAATGATAATGAGAAAGTACTCAGAGCAAAAAGATGTATTATATACAAAAGAACAAAGATTAGAATTATAGAATTATCTTTAAACAACTATTAATTTAGAAAATAATTGAGTGACATCTTTTACATGCTAACAGAAAAACACAGAAACGAACTACCAACCTAGATTTTTAAACCCAGGGAAAATATATTTCAAAAATGAAGGAAAGACATTTTTCAGATGAGCAAAAAATGAGAAAATTTATTGTAGCAGTCTACAAGAAATATCAAAGGAAATGCTTCAAGGTGAGAAATATAATATAGAGAAACTTGGATTTATGCAAAGAAATAAAGATCACAGGAAATACCATAGATAAAAGTAAGAGTAAATTTAGTTTTTTCTTAATTTTAATTGCTCTCTAAAGAAAAAGAGCAGTATCAGTGTATTGTATGTTTATATCACATGCAAAAGTAACATGTTTGACCATAATAGCACAAAGGGCAGGAGGAAGGATTTAGGAGTATAACGGTATGAGGTCCTTACATTACACATGAAAGTGTAATATTATTAAATGTGTATTTTGTAAACTCTAGGACAACCAATAAAAATTTTTAAATAAGCCCGTAGTGGAGATGAAATCGAATCATAAAAATGCTTATCTAAAAGGAGGCAGAAAAAAATTGTTTTCCTGCTATTTCTTCATGTCTTTTGGTGATTTATTCCAAACAGCAGAGAGTATTTTTTAATAAGCATGTAAATTTTGTTCATTCTCTACATTTAAACTCGACTTACTGCATTCTAGTCTCTCCCTTTATGACTATCCGGCCACATCTCAAGCTATGGTATTCTCACTGACTATGCTCCTTCTCTTGTGACCTTTTGTTTCCTCTTAGTGTCCAGCTTCTCCCTTTACAGTAGAGGTTCCCTCTCCCAGTCATGCTTTCTCCCAGCCTCTTTAACTGCCAAATTCTCCTCACCCTTCATGTTTGAATTTACATGTTAATTTCCTCAGGGAAGTTTTCCTTGGCCCCAGAGACTGAAATTAAATCAAACTGTTAAATAGTTTCTTAGGACTCTATAATTGTCCTTCAAAATATTTATTAAATTTGTAATTATTTATTTATTAGTTTAGGGTCCCTTGACAATGACATCTGCCTTTACAGTTCTAATCATTCTAATTATTCTTTTTGTTCTATAATGTTAATAAAAGTATGGACCTTGTGTTTTTCGTTTGTCGATTATATTCCAGCGCCTTGCACAGTGTCTGACACAGAGTAGGAGATCAATTAATTGACTAAATGAATAAAGTACAAAGACATAAAGAGAAAAAGCATTCTATTTAAATATGAGTGAAGTCTTATACCAGTTGAGAAGTATTACTGCAATTATGAAATAAAAGCAGCATGTATCAGGCCCTAAGTGTTCTCTGGATAGGAATTTAAAAATCAGCCTATCATTTCCAAAGGAGGAAACTGAGCTAAGATTGCTTGTGATTTAATTCAGCTGTCACACAGCAAATAGGTAACAGAATCAGACAGCCCCAGATACCATGATTACAAGCTCAGAATCCTTTACAATATGCAATTCAACTTTTGTATTTCCCAAAAATACTAAATAGTATTGAAATGAGTGGATTTTGATTTAAGACCTTCATTTCCACAAGAATATGGCAGGATCATCCTAAAACAGACTCTGTGTTAATTTAACCATGTGTTTTAAAAGCTCTTGTAGCTTCCATGTCAATTTCAAAGATGAGTTTTATGTGAATCCTCTTCCACTAATGGCTTTTTTACTTGTAAATTTGTCCATAACTTTTTCATCACTGTGTATTTGCTGCCAGGCTTCTTTTTGTATCAATGGATTTTTAAATGGTATTTTTTACTTAGTGAACGTGTACTTTTTAAAATTCTTTCTAATTTGCAGTGCTCACTAACAAAGTTTTAGAGAAGCAATCTAGGAGTGTGGAATGAACACACAGGACTTGGATCCTGAGTTTGAGTTCTGACCCTGCCCTTCAAACCTTCATGTTCTTATTTCTATAATGCAAGGCTATTAATATGCACCTTCTAAGACAACTAATGTAAATTGAAATAAATTAACATATGAAAAAAACCTAACACATAGAAAAGTAATCAATTAATATCAGCTTTATCCCCATCCTAGTCTTTCTAGATTTGGGGGAACATTTCATTCACGTGTCTGTTAAGATTCTAGGTTTTGATCATGAATCTTTCAACTCAATTTTCTCAAATGACAGAGTACCATTCTCATTAGTTTCTGTCCCTCTCATGGCATGTAGCTTTATATTTGGCCACTCTACTTGCTCTTTTTTGGTCTTTTCTACTTTTTTTTTCTTTCCTTTTTTTCCCTTCTTCTCGGGGCACCAGGACCAATGATCACTAGCTGCCCAAGTACCAAAAAATTATGCTTCTGAAATCTCTTGATGTCAATTCCACACGAAGAGCAACCAAGCTGTCCTCCATGTGCCACTCATGTCAGGAGCCCTTTTTGGTCTTCTCTACTTTTGTTGTATACTTATAATATCTTTCTTAATTATTCCACATGTGAGTCACTAGAGTTCAATAGGATATAGGTTAAAGTTTCTCAGTGGCTCTATTGATGATTGATTGTATACTAAAAAAAAAAAATTCATAAAATTGATGAACTAGGGATCCATACATTTATTTCTTAGGTATTTATTGATCATTTATTTTGTACATAAATTTGAGTTGTCTGATTTAGCAAATAAAAATAAGGATGCTCAATTAACTGAGTGTCTTTTATTTTATTTAGTAAATCTAACATAAATAAGGGTTTATCTATGTATAAGAATAAAAATTAAGATGTGGTTTCTACCCCAGGGGTGTTTTTTACAAGTGAAGCATATAGACATATACTTAGAGATAGGTAATCAAGCAACACATGGAAAGAAAGGGTTACAAAAGGGTGGTGTATAAGTATTTCAGGTTGTCATAACAAGATATCACAAACTGGATGACTTGACACAATAAGAAATTTTTGTTCTCACAGTTCAGAAGGCCAGAAGTCCAAAATCAGAGTAACAGCAGTGTCCATTTTTTTCTGAGGGGCTTTGAGGGAGAATCTGTTCATGCCTCTTGGTCCTAGTTTATGGTGATGGCCAGAAAACCTTGGCATTCCTTGGCTTGTAGATGCATCACTACAATTTCTGTCTTGATCATCACATGACATTCTCCCTGTGTGTCTCTTCTGCCTTTTTAAAGACTCCAGTCATTGGATTAGAGCCCACTAATGACCTCCTCTTAAACTAATAGCATCTACAAAGACCCTATTTCAAAATAAGTCACATTGAAGGGTACCAGGGATTAAGATTTCAGCATATCTTTTTGGAGGACTCAATTCAATCTGTAACAAATGGTATGAGAATGGAATACCATAGAATTCAGAGAAGAAAAAAGGCCTATAGCTGTGTCAAGAATTAATAGAGCTTAACTCTAAATGGTGTGTATTCTTTATTGGAGAGGAGAGAAAGGGCTGAAAGGGGATGATGAATAAGAGAATAATGAAGGAAACTGTTTGCCAGGAATGGAAGATGCTATCTGTAATTTACTAAGAATGATCAAAATCATGCACAATCTATAAGAAAAGCAATAGTAATTTAACTTCCTCAGCTCAGAAGAGCAACAGTGTCATTATGATGCAGGTATTATTGGTGTCCAAGTTTCCTTTTATCTCTAAAATTCAAATTTCTTAGTGTTAATTTGGTTTTGGCACCAGCCCCAGAGATACTAGAAGCACAAGCCTGGGAAACTACTATAGGCCATGTCTGTGTCCCTGAGGAAGGCACTAAGGCAACTCAACCTGGTGGTTATATTTAAAATCAAATATTTATGTAAAATAGGTATAAACTGTAAGCAGTTGGTATAGTTAGAATGTTATTCAACAGAGATGATTAACCTTTCCAACTTTTTATGAGGTATCCATATAGCGAAGTTGTTTCTGGATGAAACAGAGGCCAGAAAAAAGTTATTAGCTTTGGTTATTGTGTGAGAGGCCAGTGTAGAAGGCATGCTAAGCTGGGTCCACAATTTTGTGAATGTGTACCGTACTATGGTACATCATAGAATGAACTATATTTCTATAAGGACTAAAGATTTTAGAACTGGCTTTCCAAATTAATTAGGGAACCAAAGAAATTCAATTTATATAGCTAATCTTAGAAGAACTACAAGATTTGAGACAAGCCACAGGAAATGAAGGCTCTTCAATCTCCTTTTATTCCTCTAATAGGCTTCTCTGTGTATACATATTTTCTTACACTGTCCCCGCTATCATTAATCAAGTAAATCAAGTTTATGTGAAGCTACAAAGCTAGGGTTTTCATTTGGGTGATATTTCAAAAAATCATTTGAAAAGAAAGGGGAAATGTAATGATTAGGATGAGTTCTTGCTTATTTGTTATCCAGTTCTCCCTCCCCCCTTGTCACCTCTTGCAGCCACCAAAGAAAGGGGTAAAAACACAGGGAAAAACAATGGAGGGAGAACTTACTTACAGTTCTGTTACTTACAGTTCTGTGAAATCTGCTGTTAACAGAGATTTGGGTTTGTAAGGAAGGCTAATATCCACAGACCTATTTATTTTCTCCTAGTTACTTGGTCGAGTGTTCAGAGAACCTACCACAATACTAGAGCCTTAGATCCTAAAGGATCAGATGCAATCAATGAGAAAATGAAGACCTGCCTGTTTTCTATCTGATTTTTCATTACTTAGAAAATGAATTTTTAATAAACAGTGAACATAAATATTTTAATCAATTATTATATTGCCGAATCTATGTATAGCTTAGTGTGAGAGTTCAATCAATCAATTGATCAATCAGTCATAATAGACAAGAAACCTAGGTCCAGTTGCATACCTTGTGTATAATCCGCAATTAATGTTAGAAATGCTTCTGCTCCCTTGGTTCTTTCCAGGCATTGGTAAATCTGACTTGGAGGAACTCTTGGGGACTCTGGGATTCTCACTGCAATTTGACCAAGTGACAAAGCCCCTGGAGTCTTCTTTCTGCTACAAAACTTTACTTAGCCCATCTTTATTCAGGAAAGAATATTTTCCCAACATACCACTTAACAAGTGAAAAGCGGCATTTGTCTTTCTAACTTTTCAGGACTTGCCAGGTTTCTTTCTTAATTCCAACTTTACTAGCTTGTGTTAAGACTCTATATCCCTAGGCTATTTTTGATAGATATGCACATAAATGGGCTTCTTATCTGTGCACAAAGGAATAGTAACTCAGGATTTAAAAAAAATCCTTCCTCCTCCCAATAGAAGTAAAACACCTTTTTAATTCTAGAAGGTCTTAAAAACATGAAGTAGAAGGGGAAACAACCCAGAGTATCACCACTTAAAGGCAATAATTATCAGTATTTTAGTTTATATCCTTCCAATCTTGCTGATTCCTGCATATTTTATTTTGTAAACTAGTTGCATATGTATTCTCTCTAAAGCGATGTGTGTTTGTGTGTGTCTGTGTGTGTGTGTAGTATTTGTTTTTACTTAATGCTATTCATCAGAAGTGGAATAGCAAGATGGTCATGAATGTAAGAATGTGGGCTGTAAAGGCCGAGTGTGTGGGTTCAAATCTTGATTCTTCTACTTTTTCAAACTTGGGGATGTGATTAAGCTTCCTTAAATCTTAGTTTCCTTATCCATAAGCTTCTTTAAATCTTAGTTTCCTTATCCATACTTCTTGGAGCTATTGGGAGAATCAAATGATATAATGTATATTAAGCATTCACATACTATATGTATCCGGCATTAAGCAATAAATGTTAACTATTATTTTTTTTCTATCACAAAATATTCAGGAACATAATTTTATGTGACTACATAAAATTTTATCCTTGGTATATACTATAGTTTGGTTAGACATTGAGGTTGCTTACAGCTTTCTTACCTTTATAAATAATCTTGGATAAGCTTCTTTGTGTGAAAAATTTTTTCTGTACTCAATTTATTTTCTTAATTATCTGAAATCCAAAGGTAAAATGACTGAGTCAAGCATAATGTCATTTTTTTCTTAAAGGAGGCAAAATAGTTTATATTTCCATCACCCTGGTACGAATATGACTTTTACCATTTTTTTTTTTTTGCCAGAAGATAGCATGTGTGTGTGTGTATGTGCATATACATGTATATATATTTTTTCACACCAATTCCATTAGAGTTCAAGTTCCTTAAAAGATATACATACTGCCACAACTGTTTGAATTCTTTAGTAATTAAAAAATGAGATACTAAATTGATTTACTCCAACATCAATGAGGATGAAGTAATCTACAGGCTCATATAAAGTGGAAGATTTTAGATACAATGAAAATATTTATAACTACCCTGGCAACTTCAGGGATGTTTTCACTACCTTTTCTTTGCTTTGTCATATCCCTAGCTTGTATATCCTGCTTTGTCTTGTATTCAATGAGTGAGGTAACATATTTGATGACTATGGAACATCCATTTATCCAAGTATAATCCTCCAAGGAACCACATCTCTCAATATTTATACCCATTTATAGGCTCTCCCTGTGAATATGACAGATACAGTGCTGCACTGCATGCCTTCTGAGGCTAGATCAGAAGAAGACTGGCAGCTCACACCTGGACTCTTGGAAGGTACATGCACTCTGGTAAGAAGCCAGGTATCACTCTGAAACTTCCATGCTATGAGGAATCCAAGCTAGTCATGTAGGAAGGTCATCTGCAGAGAGACATGCAGCTCTTAGTTTTTCCAGTTCTTACAGTTGAGACCCTAGAAATGTGAGTGTAGAAACCATGTTAGACATTAAAGTCCAATCGGGTCTTCAGATAACTCTGGTCCCAGTCACTGTGTAACCATGACCATATGAAAGGCTAGAAGGGATAACAACCTAGGTGGGCCTAGTCAACTGACAGAATCATTAGAAATAATAATAAATCATTGTTTTAAGCAACTAAGCTTTTGAATGGTTTGTTGTGTAGTAACAGAAAATCAGTACAATGAATTAACAGAGAAGAAAGACAAGCTCTTTGGTTTGAAATATTTCTTTGAAAATTTACAGCAAGTAAACATTGGAGCTGTCGCTAATAGCTTTTGTCGAAATGGAAATGCAGTCATAGAAGGCAGTGTTCCAAATTATTTGATGATGACAGTAGAGAAGTGAGAGGCAATTAAGAAGTGAGCAGGACATAAGGTTTCACATGGGGTTGGTGGTAGAGAGAATTGAAAAAGGCAAGGACAGTGGTCATTGAGAATCAGTTGGGTACAATATTCAAGTCAAAGATTGAGGTGACTTGGAGATTTGAGGAGTCCAAGAAAAAAGATGTTTCAAAAGGACAAATTTAGGGTTAAATGATTTTTTTTGTTGTTTTGAATGTCTCTTCTGCTTTAAATTGATAGATCTTTGTTTCTGTCTTAAACAGTGTCAAGATGGTCAATATGGAGGGGCACTATCTACATATTTTGCATATGTTGATTTTATATTAGGGTAATTTAGTAACTTGATATCTATATATTTCACTTGCCAATGGTGTTTTTAAAAAGTATCATGTTTATGAGTTTTAGGGTGGGTACTAACTCCAAATTTTATTTTATTATTTAATTTGCTTTATTTCTATTTTGCAAAGGGATATATGTAATAGGCAGTTAAGATTATATGCTTGGGATGTGTCAGAATTTGTCACAATTTAATTGAAAAAATGATAATATGAGGAATTTTCATTTTATTTAGTACTGTCTTAGTCATTATTTATTATTTTTGGTGGTCCCCAAATAATATTGAGTTTATGAATGTCTCTGAGGAAGGCAAATTGACAAATTTGTGGAGGAGAAATTCATGAAGTGCCACTAATGAAACCATCAGCCAATGTTCTGGTTAATTGAGAGGACAGATCCAACTCCCTTGAGCTTTCCTATGAGGAGTAAGCTCCCAATATAGAAATCAGTATTGAGAGACTTTTACTCTTGACATTAGATATATTACCTCCTTTATACCAGTTTCGTGTTGCAATCAAAGTCATCTGTTGCCCCAGTGAAGGCTGTTTATTTTTTTAAAAGAATTTAGTTAAGATTTTTACTACATAGACTTAATTATGTAATTACATAACAAGTCTGGTAACTAACTGCTTCAGAGGAACCATTCTAATCTATGAGGTACCTGAGATAGTCTTTAAAGAACATCTAATTACATAATTACAATGCCTCATAGACCAGAATATCAAGTAGTAGTAATATCTTTGGAGCCATAAGAGAAAACTTATGGTCTTTAGGGCATATAATATCAGTTGTAAAAATAACCCCACCATTATGTCATTATATAACAGCACAAGAGATATTAATGCTAGATACAATAAATATTATGTGCATTTTGTTGTTTGCCATAAACGGCATTTTGTAACTTTCAAAAAAAATGCGTATAAGCAATTGGAAATATCTTTATCCTGTGAGACAGAAAAAACAATATTTTAGATAGAGAATGGCTGTGACATTTAAAAGAAAAATAAAATAAGAGATTGTAAACATATCAAGTTAATTATAAAGGCATAAAATTTAATTTAAAAGCTATAAAAGTACATGTAAGATTTCAGAGGTAATTAAATATTATTTTCATATATTTGAATCTGGTATACTATACTTCTGATTAATAATGGAAAACAATCAGGAATAAAACTAAAACATGCCAGAGCCTTGAATACTATGATTGCCTTAGCTATAAGCTGGGGATGAAGGTTCTGTTGAAACCTGGGCAATTTATCAGAAGGAAGAGTGAATTTAACTTGAGGTCCATGTTGTTCAAACATTTTGGTGTTTGCAATACTATGCTTTAATACTTATTGAGGAATATATAAGCAAACACTAACATTTTGACTGTGTTTCATAGAACTCAAAATCTGTCTTGGTTGTTTTATGAACAATAGGTTTTTTTGCAGTATGTTGTAAAGGATATATTTTACAAAAAAAGCCCAAATCTGTAAAGGTATTACATGGTTGAATAGTTATTACCCATTCAAAAATTTCAAACCACAGTTCATATCTGGTGACAAAACAAAGAAACAAACAGAAATAGAATATGATTGATGATGGGTCCTGATACATACTAAATATACTTTCCTTTTGTTTTCTATTACTTTTGTTTGTTTTGCATGAAAATTTATAGATGCTGACAAAATTCCAAAAGTATCTGCAATGGTCATAGGCCTATATGTCCTGAAACCATGGATATGTAGAAAAATAGTTGGCATCTGTAAATAAACATTTTAAATGTTTCACAGAACCAGCAATTTTGGGAAAATTTTTTCAAGGCAATATTATGATAAAATTATGCAAGTTTGAGTCATGACAAATATTTAAACAATGAATTTTTTACTCACCTAGGGATGATTATGAAAGTATGATAGAAGTATTTTCATTCTTTTATATTGTATCTTATTTTAAAAAGCTAAATTTTGCTTGATATGTGTAACTCCCTACTCTTACATATCTTTTCTTCCCCTCGCTGAAAAAAATTGAGTGGCATTCAAAACCCACAATGTTGGACTGAATTATGCACATGGGAGTATTCATATTAATATCTCAAGAAAATATGGTTTCTTATTTTGGGGGGGCCTGAAAATATTTCCTCAATTAATAATGTCATTTCATTATTCAACCTGGACAGCATATATAAATCCTGTATTATATATGCTAACCCCACACTGTAGGATAATACTTAATGCCCTTCTCCCTCATCAATGTCCTCAAACACAACCACCACAAGCATTATAACATTTCCTATATACTGTTCAAAATCATTCTTTTACTAAATGTAAAGTAAGAGAATTCTGGATATGACCATGATAGAGTAACAGGAACCAAATTTACTCTTCTCTCTAACTGGTTAACAAGCTAGAAAACCACATAAATATATAAAGCAATTCTTTTCAGACATTACATGGCAGATGACAGCACAGGCTTATTATCCCTGATTACAAGGTAAATTGTATGATTGCCCTAGTTTATCACCTAGAGGCTTTATCCTCTCTGCTGTGCAAGGACAAAGGAAACCAATTAAAGTCAAGAAAGCTCATTGACTTTTAGAGACATTGACGGGAGTTCAGGGAGTCCAAAACATTGGAGCAAAAGGAACTCTACAAAGACAGAGCTTGGATGATCTGCAGAGGTATCCCCTAGAGTTTTTGGCAGAGTATTAAATCTAGAGAAAGAACCACCAGAAATAAGTAGGCTGAACAGTTTCCAAAGCTAACCGTGGGCTGAGAATAGTTCCTGTTTGTGTCAGTAAGTAAATAAAGAAACCATTAGACAAGATACAAAGAAGGAAATTATCTTGGTAGTGGAGTTAAATTTTCCCTAGAATTAAGGCTGCATTGGATTTAACCTAACAAAATTCAAAAGCAATCCTATACAGAAACAAAGTAATCCCAGGTAATCTAACTGCATACCAAACAAAGAAGTCAATATCATTTAAAGGAATACAGTGAAACTCTTCACCCAGCAACATAAAATTCATAATGTCCCGCATCCAAAAGAAAATTGGAAGGCATACAAAGAATTAGGAAAATATGACCCATAACCCAGAGAAAACTCAACCAATATACTCAGATCCAGAAATAATAGAAATGATCAAATTAGCAGATAAGGATGTTAAATTTACTATTATAAATGTTCAAAATCATAAAAGTTGAGGAAAGCATGAACACAATGAGAGATACAGAATGACTCAAATAAAATATAATAATTAAAAATCAAGTAGTTGGAATGAAAAACACATTGGCTTGGATTAACAGCAGATTTGACCTTGCAGGAAAAAATCGGTGACCTTGAAAACAGCAAAAAATAGCAAAAAATTTTCAGATCAGAAGTGGAAAGTGGGGTAGGAGAAAGCATGAATTAAAAATGAAAAGAGCACCAGAAATCTTTGGGAAATTTTCAGGCAGTCTAACATATGTGAAATTGATATCTTAAGAGGTTAAAAGTAAGAAAGAGGGGGCAGAAAAATATTTGAAGAAATAATGACCAAACTTTACCTAAACTTGATAAAAATTAGAAACTCATAGATTGAAGAAAATTAATTGCGCTCAAAGGAAACAAAGGAAAACATACAAAGAGGCACATCATAATCAAATTGCTGAAAACTAATGATGAAAAGAAAAATTTTAAAGTAGCCAAAGAGTAGCCAGGTCCAGGCAAGATGGTGGAGTAGGAAAACTCTGTGCTTGCCTCCTCTCATGACCACATCAAAATTACAACTACACTACAGAATAACCATCATTGGGAGTTGCCTGGAGTTTAGCTGAACATACTACAACTAGGAGCACACAGAAGAGGGCACCTCTGGACTGGTAGGAGGGATAGAGGTGTAGAATGGGCTGATCCCACATTTGTGTGTGCTGGTTAAAAATTGGGAAGGATATCTTGGCTGTGGAGGTCCCTCTGGAAGAGTAAGGGGTCCCAACCCCACACTGGGCTTCACAGGGTTCAGTTCTGGCTGTGAAAACCAGTGAAGATTTTGGTTGAGTGAGATGGAGGACAGTTGGTGACCCAGGCATTTCCTTTAAAAGGCCCGTGCATAGATGGACTCCCTCTCTCTGAGCTTCAGCACTGTGGTACCTACTCTATAAGTGCCAGGGACATATAGGGAGGAACTGAATTGTCTGGCTTCTGGGCAAGTGCTGGACAAGCAGCTTTCTCCCAGACAGAAGTACTTGCAGAATCCATTGTTTCTTTGTTGAACTCTCCCCTCTCCCAGCATGCAGACACAGGCTGCTGCTATACTTGACACCTGAGTCTCCATCATCTTGGCTAACACTGACCCACTTGCCCTGATGATTCACTGAGTCCCGACCCCACCCAACCTGTGGGGCAACTCAAGGCACTACCGCTGGCTTTTCCATACAATAGGCTTTTCTTGGCTTATGCTGTGGATTTTCCTAAACTCTCTCAAAGATTTGAAAACCCAAATAACATCTGGCCTTGGCATTCTCTGTACCTCTTGCTGAGCAGCTCCAAGCCTGGCATAAGTGGCAGCTGGCCTCAGTGCATGGCTTGGCCTTTCAAGGCACCTCTAAGCCCATTGCCTGTGGCAGACATCTTCGAATTGCTTGGTGACTCTTGCCAGCTGGTCCCAGTTAAGGCATAGGCTAAGGCTGATGTTGGCCTGTGGTGGAGACCCTCCAAGGAGGCCCCAGGCCTGGCAGGCCTGTAGGTGGCTTCAAACCAAGCTGGAGTGCCACCTGGGGCTGCATCTGAGGATGACACACCCAAAGGCAGACTGGGCAGAAATCAGAGCCCTGCTAAAATGAATCCTGCTCTCTAAGGTCAGCCCCTCACCAGCCAGTCCTCACAACCAATTAGCTTGAGAATCAATTTCTCTCACTGATGTGCAAACAGACATCAAGGCTCAGCTATAACAGGAGGCACACACAACCCATACAAGGGACATATCTGCAGCCCTGGTTAAGGTAACCAGAAAAGACAGTGCCACTAGGCTCCATTGGACACCTATTACATAAGACCACTCTACTAATATTGGGAGACATAGCAGTGCTATCTACTACTTAGAAACAAACACAGGGAAGCAGTCAGAATGGGGAGACAAAGAATACGTCTCAAATAAAATAACAAACAAAGCTCCAGAAATAGAAATGAACAAAATGGAGCCAAGCAATCCACCTGATGCAGAGTTCAAAACACTGGTTATAAGACTGTTTAATGAATTTAGAGGAAGAGTAGATGAACTTAGTAAGAACTTTAACAAAGAGATAGAAAGTATAAAAAAAATATAAAAATATAAAAGGGAACCAGTCAGAAATGAAGAAGACAGTATCTGAGATGAAGAGTACATTAGAAAGAATCAACAAATTGGATGAAGTGCAGAATCAAATCAGTGATTTAGAGGATGGGGTAGTGGAGGACACCCAATTAGAACAGCAAGAAGAAAAAGAATCCAAAAAATGAGGATAGTTTAAGGAGGCTCTGGGACGACATCAAGCGTACCAACATTCGCATCATAGGGATACCAGAAGAGAAGGTAGAGAAGAAGAAATGGAAAACCTATTGGAAGAAAGAATGACAAAAAACTTCCATAACCTGATTAAGGAAATAGACATACAAGCCCAAAATGCATAGAGTACCAAACGAGATTAACCCAAAGAGGCCCACACCAAGACACATCATAATTAAAATGTGAAAGGTTAAAGGCAAAGAGAGAATCTTAAAATCAGCAAGAGTAAAACAATTACGTACAAGGGCATTCCCATAAGACTGGCAATTGTTTTCTCAACACAAATGTTGCAGGCTAGAAGGGGTTGACACAATTTTCAAAGTGATGAAAAGCAAGGACCTACAACAAAAATTACAGTACCCAGCAAAGCTATCAATTAAACAGATAAGAAAAAGCTAAAGGGATGTATCACCACCAAACCAGTACTACAAGAAATGTTAAAGAGACTTCTTTAAGAAGAAAAGGAAAAAATTAAAAAAAAATATGAAGAATAAAATGACAATAAATATATCTCTATCAATAATTACTTTAAGTGTAAATGTATTAAATATTCCAATCAAAAGATAAGGTGGCCGAATTGATAAGAAAACAAGACCCTTATTTATATACTTTCTGTAAGGGACTCACTTAAGATTGAAAGGTACAGACTTGAAGTAAAGGGTTGAAAAAAGATATTTCATGGTAATGGAAATGAAAAACCAAAAACTATGGTAGCAATGCTTAGATCAGACAAAATAAACTTTAAAACAAAAGCTATAACAAGAGACAAAGAAGGGCATATTAATCCAGCCTCTGCATATTTATCTGAAGAAACCCCAAACACTACATATTTGAGACATGTGAATTCACATGTTAAATACAGCTTATTTACAGTAGCCAAGATATGGAGGCAACCTGGGTGTTCACCAATAGATGAATGGATAAAGAAGAGGTGGTACATATATACAAGGGAATATTATCTAACCATAAAAAAGAATGAAATCTTGGCATCTGCAACAATATGGATAGACCTAAAAGATATTGTGTTGAGTGACTTGAATCAGACAATGAAAGACAAATACCATGTGACTTCACTTACATGTGGATTCTAAAGAACAAAATAAACAAACAAAACAGAAACAAACTCAGATACAGAGAACATTTTGATGGTTGCCAGGTGAGAGGGAGGGGTTGGGTGAAAAAGGAGAAGGGAATAAGAAGTAAAAATTGGTAGTTACAAAACAGTTGGGGGATATAAATATAGCATAGAGAATATAGTGAATAATATTGTAATAACTATGTATGGTACTAAATTTATTGGGGTGATCATTTTGTAAGTTATATAAATGTCTAATTACCATGTTGTACACCTGAAACATCTTATTTATATGCCAACAACCACTGAAAAATTTAAAAATTATTTAATAAAGAAGTAGCTAGAGAAAAGACAAAAAAGAACAAAGACGAGAAAGATAGCTAACATCGCCATTGGATATAAAAGCCAGAAGACAATGGAACATATCTTTAAAGAACTAAAATAAAATTTTGAAAAATGACCTGTCAATCTAACAGTTTTGAAATCAGTATTTGTGAGTGAGAGAGTAAGCTGTGGTTTCTGCCAGGGTATTTTGCAACTCTACCATGCTAAAATTAGGGGTGACCCCTGTGTTCTTACAGCATTACTCATGGTAGGCAAGACATGGAAACATCCTAAGTATCCTTTGATGGATAATTAGATAAAAGTGTGTACATATATACAATGGAACACTATTCAGCCATAAGAAAGATAAAATACTGCCATTGTATATATTGTACATATATACAATGGAATACTACTCAGTCATAGGAAAGATAAAATACTGCCATGGATGGATCTTGAGAGTTTCATAGTAAATGAAATAAATCAAATGGAAAAGGACAAGAACCATATGATTTTTGTCATACATGGGAAATAAAACAAAGCAAGAAATGAACAAACAAACAAAAACTCTCATAGATACAGACAGTATGGTGGTTACCAAAGGAAAATGGAGATGGGGGATGTTAAAGAAGATAAAAGATTCATATATATGGTGACAGAAGGAGACTAGACTTTGGGTGGTGATCACACAATATACAGCATGCAATATACAGATGATATATTATAGAATTATACATTTGAAACATATAATCTTATTAATAATGATACCCTAATAAATTTAATTTTAAAAAGCATTCATTGAAGTTAAATGGCAAATTTTACATTGTCTAGTCTGGAGTGGTATGGAATATTCTCTTCTTTTGGGAAACAAATACTTTCGATGGAAAAAAAAAAATAGGAGCGAGTGGCCCTGTGAATGAAAGAAAAAAATGTAGTAAAAGTGATGTGTCATTTTAGAACAGAAAGTATAAGAGTAACATATTTTCCTTTTTTTCCTTGAGTCAGGTAATGTTTTAGGTAGAAGTAGGTCCATCAGCCTGAGATTAGAAATAAAGATCACATGAAGCAGAAACATGTTTGACCTACAAATGACATGTAACAGCAGCAAAGAGATATAACTGTTATCAAAAACTGTTGTGATTTTATAATTGTTAACACAACCTAACCTCGACTATCCTAACTGATACAGATGGCAAGAGTAACTTCATACTATACCTTCTTGTGAAGTCAGGGAAAATGAGAAGATTCATAGTGACTCTAAAAGTGCATATTCACACATCTTGCATAGTCCTCAAAAAACAATGCTACCTTTGCAAATATTTCTACTATTGGAGAAAGATGATTAGTATTTAATGAAACTGAAGAAGATAGTGAAGATCTGTTGTGCTAGTCCAAATTTCAAAAAGATAGAAATAAATGATAATAATAAAAAGAAACAGACTCAGGAAAAGTATAAGAGGATGCAATCACCCTGTGAAGCTTCAAGAAAGCGAAAATACCATGTGAAACTTGAAAAATAGCTGAAGGCAACAAAAAGATTGGTTAATAAGAAGAATATCAGGGAAGTGATAGTTTTCATGCGTATAAAGTTGGTACACGATAAAGGAATGCATAGGAGAAAGCAGTTCTTTGAAGAACTTACTGAAAAGGGCATAAAAGAATTCTGCAGAGGAAGAAGGTAAAGAGGGTTCTAAGGTACAGAACTGCGAAATGAGTGCAAGGCCCTGGCTCAGAAACACTCCATCCCAGGGCTCTCAGAGGTTATATTACTGTGATTGTTGAATGGTTGCTGATGATCTTTGATTACATTTTCTGTTCCTTGCTGGAGTATAGAAATGTGATCACCTCGTATATTGATCCCATGACATTGCCAAGCTCTTTTTAATTCAAATTCCTTTAAATGCTTTTGAGTTTTTGATCTAAACAACATGTCAGCAAAAGTGATGTTTACTTCTTTGCAATTCTTCTAACGTATGTTTTAAAGATTTTGAACTAGGTAGGACATTCATTCCTTATTTTCATTTATAAATTTTAACCTTTAAACAAATTGCTGTATTTTTTTGACAGATATACTTTATGAGATTATGAATGTTTCTTCCTTTTTCAGTTTCCTAAGACATTCTTTTAAATAACAAATAAGCCTTGGAATATTAGATTTGGTTTTCTTATATCTATTGAGATTTTTTTTTCTCATTTCAACCAGTAAAAATGAATAGATATGAAAATTTAATGAATTCTTACATTTTTGGTATAAATCCAATTGGGCCATGATATTGTGGTAGCTATTTTTTATACATTGTTAGGTTTAGTGTATTTAGGATTTTTCATCTATTTTCAAAACTGAAATTAACCTACAATTTTCTTTACTCATATTAATCTATTTTGGGATCAGGGTATAATTAACTTCATAAAATAAATTAAAGTGGATTTATTTAAAATTAAAAAATATTTACAGCTTTACTGAATTATAATAGACAATTAGTTGCTCATATTTACAGTGTACAATTCAGTGAGTTTTTTTTTCAATTATATTTAGCATATAATAATCTATCAGTTTTACTTGGACAGCATAGTTATTAGAGATCTATATGGCTCACAAAGTGGTCACCCCACTAAATCTAGAACCCCTTTTTCCCCTTACACATTTATTACAACATTGTTGACTATTTTCCTTATGGTACACTTTATATCTCCATGACTATTTTGTAACTATCCATTTATACTTCTTAATCCCTTTGCCTTTTTTCACCAACCCCCCAACCCCCACCCCCTAGTAGCTTCTTAAAATATTCTCTGCATCTATGAGTTTGTTTCTGTTTTTGTTGTTGTTTATTTTATTCTTTAGATTCCACATATATATGAAATCATGTGGCATTTGTCTTTCTCTACCTGACTTACTTCATTTAGTACAATACCCTGTAGGTCCTTCAAGGCAATATCTTTTTTCATCTCCTTACTTTTAGTCTATGTGTGTCTTTTAATCTGTGGTAAATTTCTTGTAGGCAGCATAGTAAGGGTTTTGTTTTCTTATCCATTCAGCCACCGTATCTTTTGGTTGGAACACTTAATTCTTTTCTATTTGAGGTACTTATTGATAGATATGTAGTTATTATCATTCTTTATTCATGCTTTTGATACATGTTTTTTCTTCTTCTTAAAGAAGTCCCTCCGACATTTACTGTAATACTTGCTTAGTGATGATGAACTTCCTTAGCTTTTTAATTTTTTTTTTTCTGGTAAGCTCTTTATCTGTCCTTCAACTTTAAATGATAATTTTTCTGGATAAAGTATCTTGGCTGTAGATCTTGGGTTTTCATCACTTTGAATATTTTGTGCCAAACCCTTCTGTCCTAAAAACTTTCTTTTGAGAAATCAGCTGCCTATCTTATGGGTATTCCCTTCAGGTAACTAACTGCTTTTCTCTTGCCACTTCTAAGAGTCTTTCTTCGTGTTAAATCTTTGGCATTTTAATTATGATGTGTCTTGTTGTGGGCCTCTTTGGGTTCATCTTTTTTGGGACTCTGAGCTTCTGGGTTTGTATTTCCTTCACCAGGTTAGGGAATTTTCCATCATTATTTCTTCAAGTAGTTTTTCAACATCTTGTTCTCCCTCTTCTCCTTCAGGTATCCCTCTGATGCAGATGATGTTACATTTAATTTTGTCCCATAGGCTCCTTAAATTATTATCATAATTATGGATTTCTTGCCATTCTGGTTGGGTGCCCTCCACTTCCCCATCCTCTTTATCAGTGGTCTGATCCTCTTCTTTTTCCACTCTGTTTATTACATCCAATATATTCTATCTTCATCTCAGATAATGTGTTCTTCATTTCTGACTGGTTCTCTTTTTTAATTTCCATTTCCACTTTTATGTTTTTTATCTCTTTGTTGAAGTTTTCACTGAATTTGTCTATACTTCCTTGAATTCATTGAGCATCTTTATAACCAGTGTTTTGAACTCTGCATCTATTAGATTACTTGACTCCATTATTCCTGGATCTCTGTTCTATTCTCTCGTATAGTTTCTGCTTCTTTGTCTCCCCATTTTGACTGCCTTTCTGTGTCTGTTTCTATGTACTAAGCAAAGATCTTAAGTCTCCTGGTCTTATTAGTGTGGCTTTGTATAGTAGGTGTCCAGTGGCACAGTCTTGAGAATGGTCCAGTTGCAGGCCAAGTTTAGACCCGGCGTGTGCCCCTTTGAGGCCACCTGTTAAAATTCAGCAAGCAATCCACAGATGCTACACTTATAGTTGCCTCAAGAGGCCATGCCATAAATCAAGGCCAGCTGCTACCAGTGAGGCACTCGGAGCTGCTCAGGAAGGGGTACAGGACATGCTAAGGACACAATTGATTGTGGCTTGAGTAGGACCGTGAGATGAGAGAGATGGAGTTTCAGGGAATCCTCTGGGCAGTGTGACTTCTGTTATCCACTTTGATGACGTCTCACCTAAGTCTGCACACTGGGAGCAGTTAGGGCTCAAAAGAGAAACAATGGACACCACAGGCACTTCTGCCTGGGAGAAAGCCTTACCTCTGGCCCCATAAGTCCCCAGTGCCCCGCAAGAAGCCAACTCGGCACTGGTGCTCAGACCAAGTGAGTCCATCACTGTGAAAGTTTAGTTGTGGACAGGACCCCTTTAAAAGGAACATCTACAGCTGCCAGCTGCAGCTGCTGTAGCCCTTTTCTCACTCAGCCGCTTGGGGCAGGACCACCTTGCATCTTCAGCCCCTCCTAGCTCCCACAGTTGCAGAGTGATTTCTAAATTCTATACTTAGTTGTATGGCTTCTATTTATCTAGACTCCAGGTAATTCTGCTTGCTGTTTGCTCCATGTTTACATCACAGTTTTGATGTGGTTGCAAGAAGAGATGTACAAAGCCTCTATCATCTATGCCATTTCGCCCTGAGATCAAAGTGGATTTATTTTTAAATTTCATATTCCTTAAATTTATATTTCCTTGATTGAGTAAAGCAACATAGTAATTATCCAGATTTTAATTTTTAATTTTTAGTTTTGGTATAGGTGGGTTTTTACCTTTTAAATCAAAGTATTTAATGGTTATGAATTTATTCCTTTTGTATTTTTTAAATAGACTTTATTAACTAGAGCAGTTTTACGGTGACAGTAAAATTGAGCAGAAAGTACAGAGATCTCCTATATACCACATCCCCTGTATATGCACAGCCTCCCTCACTATCAAAATTTCACACCAGCGTGGTCCATTTGTTATAGTCGATGAACCTATATTGACACATTATTGCCCAAAGTCCATAGTTTATATTAGGGATTACTCTTGGCATTGTACATTTTATGGTTTTGGCAAATGTATAATAACATGTATCTGCTATTATAGTACCTATCATGTAAAATAATTAAACTGTCTTAAGATTTTTAGGATCATAGTGTATATTTTAGTCCAAAACTTGCATAGTTAAAATTATCAGAAGAAACTATTTTATCTTACCTAGATTTAATGATGAGACTGAATAGTTTTTTGTTTTGTTTTGTTATTGTTTTAATCTTTTTTGTTAATGAAACTTTTCTCCAGCCAATCTGATGATTTAGCTTTATTCAAGTTGGAAATGGGATAGTTTAAGTCACCAATTTGTGTGAGCCCACATTTACCACCATATGCATTAAAATCCAAGTCTCTTGATTACTAAGATTAATAAATAGTCCCCAAAGAAGTCAAAGATTTACAGCTTGCTAATCACTCTGGTTTTAGCATACTGGTTCCTGTAAGTTCAGCTGTGAATTTAAAAGGATGCTCGTTATATTTATTCCCCCAGAAATTCTAATCTCTTTGTCTTTTTGTCATGTGATGGTATCTAGTTTTTCATAACCGTGGAAAGAAAAATGCTTCTGGGGTCTTAAAAACTTTAAAGATGAAAAGAAATGTTTAATAATTGAGATGATTAATTTGTGCAAGTAATAAAGAAATAAAGAAAAAACCATTCTATAGGTTTTAATAAATTACCCTGGGTCAGATCTAAAGAGTATTATAAAGATTGGTAGGAAATACTTGAGTAAAAATCACCAGGGTTTAGAATTGAATTATTTCATATAAGTTATAAGATAAATATAATTTTTGGACCAGGTCACTCATATAATAGAGCACCACACAGTAAGCATTATGTCCACAATATTAGGTAACAAAGACTGTTCAACAAATTTAAGTGAATGAATGTGTATGGATTCTGGGATTAATATTATGCATTTCAATTTGAAGGAGACTTTTGAAAGGAGTCTCATGCAGTCCTACTGGATGAGCTGCAGCATAGCAGATATTGTGCTCTGTCCATATCCCCTCAGTACTCAGCATTCTGATAGCTCATTACTGCAAGCACCTGCCACTTTCTTCCTGAGGACTTCTCGTCCCCAGCAATGTGCTTGGCCTATGTACAGGAATTAACATCTATGTTAACAGAACTTGATCAGTGAGAGACAGAACTCGGTGGCTCCATACCTGTTTCCTCATCCCTCTGCAGAGTATCATGTATCAATTTCTCTCCTTTCTTGCACCATTTACCAATCTCCTCTACCAGTGCTCTCTGAAGAAAACCTCCCAAGTACAGTACCACTCCTCAAATCCCAGTCTTAAGGTCAGTTTCTTGGGGGACCCAACACAAGACATGAAGAATTATGGACTAGGGTCTATGATAAGTGAATCATTTTATAAACGAAGTACTACTCATTACTCATTTCTATAATTATGTAAGTTGGATTTAGCAATCAGTTTCTAATGATACCCTGTGAAGGTATTTTTGCTTTATCTTTCTCAGTTTTTATCAGTGCTTAAATAAAAATGTAAAAGTTTCTTAATAATTTAGAGATATCATAGTATTGGTGTAGAGGGGGATGTAATGAATATGTTAGATGACAGACAGAATTAGGATTCATGAAATTTAATAGGCTGGAAAATGGATAAAATCTAACAAACTTTTACATTAATATCTTAAGACCCTGCAACTAAGTCTCCTCAAACAAGTTATTAAGTGCAAAGATTTTGGAGGTATTGGTTAATAAACTTAAAATTAGTTAATGTGTGTGGTACTGAAAAAGCAGATGTGATTGTGAGTTAACCAAGTAATACCTAGACTGAACGATGTAGTAATGATGTTTAATTTTACAATAAACAGACAGTACTGTATTGAACATCTTGGTTTTGATAGGTAAGAAACAATTTCCTGAATGCTAGAGAAAGGAGTCTAAAGGCATTTGGAAATATTTTTTAGAAAAAGGTAAAGTGAATATGTTTATTTAATATGAAGAAAAGAATCAGAGAACATGATAACTTTATTCAACTTTTTAAAAATCTGACCTGTGGAAAAGGAATTAGACATGTCTGAATGACTTTTAGAGACATTCATGACTGTATACCCAGTGTCTAATCCAATGGCTTGTGTTTAGTAAGAGATCAATAAATGTTTGGTGGATGAATGCAAAATTAATGGCTGCATATTCATCTCATTTAACTGTGCGATTGAGATAGAAGACATACTGTTTTCATTTTCCTGTGTCTATTCATATTTTTGGACCTAATATTTGAAGCCATTCTTTGGATAGTGAAGTCAGGATGGAGGACTAATTTTCTGCCCTGTGGAATATCTCCCATATAATTGAGATTCTATAAATGCAAACTATAATCATTATGATGCTGATGCCTCTTTGTAAATACAGCCTCCATTTTCCTAATCTCTTTCATATAAACTGTCCTTGAGTTCATTATCTAAAGCAGTGCCAAATATTTGTGGTAATGTTTGCTTCATTTTTTTGTCCTGGCCCTTATATTTTCCCTCTGCATTGCGTTTAGGTTATACCACACTTCAGAACATTTAAATCTTAATATATCTATCAAATTTCTGATGTACAGGAATAAGTCCATTGACTTCTCTTATTAGCCTCCTCAAAACTTCCCTTGTTTCTCAATAATTTTCTCCTTTTTTAAATAGCATATCACAGGGTGTGAATCAGATTAAATTGGACAATAAAAACTATATAATGCATTTCTTTGCTTATGCATTTTGGATCCCTTCTCTTAGCTAGTCCAGTGGGACAAATGGTTCTTTTTTCTTTTTACACAGATGACTACCTTAAATACATAAGCTCTTACTTATCATGGAGTTGTGAGGAGGCTGGCATCCTACTGTGCTTCTTTCAGGTCCTGGTTTGATTGACCTTCTTGTCAAATGCTCCTCCCCACTCTCCAGATTCAGTTTAGCAGCATTGCTGATGGTCTCAGCACTCTACTGCTGCGTCAGGCTTGCATCTCATTATTTTGCAAAATCTGCATACTTGCCTGCATGTAGCACAAGTTTCATCCTCAGAAATGAATACTGTGCCTAGTATATAATAAGCACTCTTTGATTATGTGATGAGTATTTGTTCAGAATCAGACTTTTTCAAAAGGTGCTTTTGGCGTTAGGGAGCCATGATTTCATCTCTAAGATTCTTTCTCAATTTGTTTTCCACCTCAGCATGGTCAAACTTAAAGTATAGCAAGTAGTATCCTTCAATTATCATCAAATTTTGTACATGATTTTGTACTTTGCATTCTTAAGAAGTTGACCTAGTCGTGATATTACAAAAGCAGATTTTTGGAAAACATAGATTTGGAAGATACCATTGTTTTTGTGTTGTCTTCTTTTGTTGTCAGAAATATAACCTTGCACAAGTCAGCTAGCTTCTATGGACCTCAGTTTCCTCACAAGTGAAAGGGGAGAACCGAATAATCCCTAAGGTGTGCTCTAGAGAAAACATTCATTAATTCTATGATAGAGAAAAGTTTCCCATAGAAGCTTTGTATTTACTTGCCCTCCCCTCTCCACCCCCTGCAAAGGCACCCTGATCATTTTTCCTTTTCTTTGGTCCTGATTGTCTCTTCTTGTTTATAGCTGCCACTAATTTGCTCGTTTGCTTGCTGGAAAATAGCTAATTAAAACCCACTTCAGTTAACAAGCTGACTGGGACCATGCAAATGTCACTCTCTGCTGTCTGCTATTTCCGTTTATACTTTACATTATTAGTGTTGTTTTTCCTCCCTCTGTTATAATGAATGCCAGGGTAGATTTAGCGCCCTCTTCACAGGTGCGCACTGGTACAACCGCCACCATCCCGGGAAAGCGCTGCTGTGTTACTGCACTTCAGCACTTGGAGTGTTATTACCCCTGACAGTTAATGGTTTCAGACTACATTGCTTGTTAGCGCTAGATTTTTGAACAGCTTCATCTATCTTTTTGTTTTTACAGTGACTGGCCGCATTAAGTATATGTGTCTGAGCTATTAGTTCAGTCTGTTCATCGCATGCATTTCATTTGGTACAGGGTTCTTTTTCTCTCTCTAAAATTAGTATGTATTGTCATCCATATACTTCAACACATCGACTTTTGTTATAATTATGCTGTCACCATTGTGCTTCCACACATTTGCTAATTTATTGTAGCTAAATTAGACCTAATATTAGCAATTTTGCAGCTGTTCCTTTAGCATATACATGGCCATATATTTGTACGTTATTTAGTAATTATATTCCACAGCAAAAAGAAAAAAAAATGGACCACATTTTCAAGTGGGAGAGAGAGGAAAGATGGAAAAAAGGGGAATGAAATAAAAACGAAGTCACCCGAGAGTGGAAAAGAGAACAAGAAAATAAAGAGAAAAATGCATTGTAGAAAAAGATTTAGGAGATTCTAGAGTAAACAGTGAATGCTTATGGAGGACCGTGCAATTAAAAGAGCATGTACATTAGGTTTGAGCCTTTCAGAGAAGCAAGCATTCTCTGGGAAAGAGTTTTCTTGCCTGTATTCTTCTGTTACTGTTGATATGCTACGTACTGGAATAGCTGAGCAAAGAATACCATAAGGAAGTGATGGTAAGGTTTTTGTGTGAATCAAGAAAAGGAGATGAGCATAGGTTATATAGGTTCTTTCATGAAAACGAGGTTTATATTTAGATACAAGGCTTAAGTGATTTGGTTTAAAATCATGCCTAAATGGGAGGTTGTAAGGATGAGGAAATGTGAATGGTCTGGATCTTTATACTGTTTAGAATAACAAACAGCTTTAAATGTAGGTTTCTGCTTTGTGTATAACTGGAAGCTAGGCGGCAACTTAGTAGGAAAAACTAGCTCAAAAAGTACTGATTGTCATGGACATTATTTTGTTTTAGTGGACCCAAAAGATTATGTGCAGTGATTTAAAACAAAAGAAAATTTATAATTGTATTGATTTCTCGACCTTGAGAATATATCTTAGGCAGATCTGCTTCCCTGGGGGGAGGGTAATATGCTACCTAGTGTATTAGAGATTTGGGCATAGCATCCCTCTTAGATATTCATATTTCAAGTCCAATTGGGTTGTGAGAGAGATTTTCATTGCTGACTGTGCCCTACTCTGACTATTCTCTTCTGCTTCTTCTTAGTAGAGATGAGTATCTCATTTCTTTTCTCTAATTGATCAAGGCCTGCTCTTCAAATCTTAGAAAACAAAGCAAATTGAAATGACTAAAACATTTTGCATTTTTACTCTTGACTGGGGTTTTGTATGTTTATAAGAAATACTCCATTAAACTTAAAAATATGATATACTAGTAATGGAATTTAGGGGAGAGTCAGTAGATGGAGGAGGCAAAAATTTGAGGGTTTTGGAGTTCATTAAGCCAAAACATATCATTATGGATGCATAAATCTGGCTTTTCCCTTTGAAAGGATAATGATCTTTCTAGAACTTGCAAGGCCATCCGTAAACCTAACCCCAGTCACACTGACAGTAGGGATAGTCTTAGTTGGAATTTAAGGCAATGTTGATTTAATAAACAAGGATCGAAAGTCAAAGAGAAAGCAAACATCCAAAAGCATCAACAGCAAATTAATCAAGCAAACAAACAAACCCATGAGGCCCTCTCTTTATGCCTTGGTATTGTCCCTCTCAGCTCACATTGGATTGAAGCACCACTGTGCTATGTCCTTTGCATAAGTCATATTTTGAGTACAGAGTGCAAGTAGAATTGGAATGGCAGGAGGAGATAGCCTGTCATTCTAATAATTCTTTACAAACTCCAGGCCCTTATCCCACAGGTATCCACTGACTTAGCCTAGTTTTACCTACTGGGACAGCTGATGTTGAGCGTTGACTCTAACATCTGTATCGTGAAACTAAAATGGATTAAACTAAAATTCCCTCATTCCGTTTAAATGGATTAAATTAAAATTTACCTCCTCAAGATCATAGAAACGGGAGAATGTTCCCACCTGGCTTTCTTTGTCTTGATCTGTACAGCTCCAAGCTGCTCACCCAGATACCAGGGCAAGAGAAAATGGTTGATAAGAGCAGATACGGACTTTGAGATTTGCCAGATCTTCTGAACATCTTGGAGGCTACTTCCTGGGACAGAGCCTACTCTCTTAATCAGTCAGAGTCAGAGACAATGGGAAAATAAGAAGACATACATCTAAATTTTATTTAAACCCATTTCTGTTTAAATCCTTGATCATTTTTCTTCCTTGTCCCAGACTGGGTGGCATGTTGTGTTGTATGGTGGCCAGAGACACTTTCGTCATTTCTTTCAGAAGATGTGCCTTTTATTTTTGGTTAGGTTTCTTACTATACCAACTTTGCCAATTTTAGTCATAGGGCATTGTCATTTTTTGCTTTCATGTTTATTGGTAGTGGTTAATTATTGTGTTTAAATTCTGTATAACTCTGAGTGGAATCAATTCACCTAATATTTATTGAACGATTACTGAGTGCCTGGCATTTGTATCTTACAGGAAGTTATCAGATATCAAAAGGCTCTTTTGACATAAAATCAGTGTCTGAAATACTCAATATTTTATAGGGTTCATTTACAACCCTTAATTTTCTGCCTTTACATCATTTGTATGGGCAACCTACTCATTCACAACCTTAATCATTGCATGCTGTTTCTCAATAGGGGTTGGAAGGAGAGAATTGGTCAAGATATTCTACCTTATGATGATTCAAGATCTTTTGGGCCCAAGAGAATGTGAGATAGCTTTAAAAATCTGTTGCCACCTTTAACTCCACTTTTTCAACATCATGCCAGAGATTTTGATTTGTCTACCTATGGTGTATAGCAAGTATGGCTTTTTCTTTAATTTTTAGAATTATGGCACTTTAGAATGGATACAAATTAATATATACATCAGTAGGGATTGGAATGTTTGGTATTTATTTGATAAAAACAATCAGATCAAAACAGGTAAAATATTGACATGCACTGTTGCTAGCACAGGGAAGGCAGTGTTCTGCTTGAGTGATTCACCCAAAAGATACATTTGAGACTAGGGTGAAGAGTAAGAAAATCTGTTGGAGTCTTGGTGAGCTCCTGCATTAGGGACCCTGTGAAGCCAGGGAGAACATGGCTGCTTAGTGATTGGAGAGAAGCACTGAAACTGTGAAAACATTTTTTGAAAGCTTGTACGGCCCAGTGACACAGGCCTTATATTTTCGCTATAAGTCACCGCTGTCTTTAGCAGGGTATTTTTAAGGACCTAGCTTTTGAATTTTCACATTTACTCTCTTGGGTCTGTTGTCTCAAGAATTCTCTGTATGTGAGTGTATGCATGTGTTATATATCCAAAATTGTGTATATGTCCAAGCAAAGTAGCTAAAAATTAACTAAGAATTTCCTTACAGAAATCAATGTGTGGAAATTAAAATGCAAGCTTATCCAGAAATTTAGGACTAGTCAAAGGCTAAAAGATAAAACACTCAGGAAACTCTTTGGACTTCTGATTTGTAGATGTCTTCCAAATGTCTCAGGTTAATGGTAAAATTACAATACCCTCATTCACCTTAAGAAGTTAGCATAAACAGTGCTTCTCAAACTTGTCTACTGAAGTAATCTTAAAGCAGTCACAAAGCCAGGGAAAAGAAAGTAAAGAACGGGGGGAGGGTAGTGGTGGCTGTAGATACCAGCTGCTGCAGAAGAGAAAAAATATTTTTGGAGTCTAATGTTTTATCTTAACAATTAATGTGCATTTTTCATTCTATTTAATCATGCATTCATGGTGGTTCTAATTTTAAGTGCTTTTACCAAAAATATTTGAATACAGGAAGAAGTTTCAAATTTTGATGTTTTAAAGATTAACAAATGAGCTACCTGAAAAAAAAACAGGCATACTTGTATCCCATTTTGGAAAGAACCACCTTTATTTATCATTGGTTTTTGAAAGGAAATTATGGGGCCAAATTAAGAAGAAAGGTTAAAGGAGAATTTTATTAAAGATCAATGTTGCAAATTAATTACATGAACGCATGTATGCAAATAATATACATCAACCTTAGGATAAAATGGACCATTTAGGTGATAATAAGAGCTATTACCTTAGGCTTCAGAATGTTCTCCAGGAGAGATAGTTTTATACTGGTTTGCAAGTTTCAATTATAAGAGAATTCTCTTTTCTACTATTTCAAAACTTTCTATCGCCCAGCAAAATAAATCAGTGAGTCTCTCTCTTCTTCCGATTGAAGTAAATAAGCTATGGAGAAGTTAAATCTACTCTTTTGACATAGCAACTTTGGGAAGATGGACCAGTGGAGGATAGACCTTGTTTTCGATAGAGAAGAGCAAGAGAAGGGAACGTATGAAATCAGAGCCACAGCATGAGGTTTGCCAAATGTACGAGCACCAACTTCCTGCTCAGATGGTGTCCTTACAATGAATTAGAGTCCTTCATCCCTTCCTGAACAGGAGCTTTGGTAGGCACTCATCTGCAGAGGCCACTTGTCCTGTAAATGCCTGCTGTCTTGAGACCTTGGGAGAATTGGTATGGGCTTAGAGGGCAGAGATGGTTGGTGTCACATTCTTTGTCCCTATACTCAAGAATTCTGCCTCTATTCTCTTTATTAGAAATGTTTAATGCTAAGAAGGCTCAATTTCATTGACTCATGTGCAAAGGTTAGGATAATTCCCTGTTTTTAATTCCTTTAAATAATAGCCTGCGACCAACTAAAACAAAAACTAACATTTATTGGGTCCCCTATGTTTAAGGCTCTGTGCTATCCACTTTCAGAGCCCCGCACAAAATAAAACAAAGTAGATATTTTTGAGATATGACCGTCTCTAGACAATATCATAAAATGAAGTCAATTTACTAATTAGACTGCCATGCTCATTCACTTGGGGAAATTGAGAACTTTTTAAATATTGATAACTACACTCTTTAGGAGCTAAATTTAATGTCACGATTGAGTCAAAGTTGGCTGGCTTCTTTTTACATAATTTTGCAAGTTGAAAACCATTTTGAATATATTTTCTTATCATGAGTGGAGATAAGGCAGATTGCCTTAGAGCACTAGTATTAAAGACTAATTCTACAGGTTAAGTGCAATGGAAGCAAAGGTGACATTGTAGTCAAAATGCCTCTATAAAAACCAAAAAGAATGAAAACAATCTAGTGTCTCCTTGCTTGGGCTCAGTGTGTATACTTCTGACTCCTGAATAATTTTGTCGTCTTTGTTTTATGTTTCAAAGTCTAATGTGGTATGTGGACATGATAAAAATTCAATGTCTGGTAAATAAATATAATTGCTGATTTCAGCATTATTATAAGTAATCACAGAAATTCTTCATACTCAGAGCCTCATGAGCAATTTAGCTGTCAGTCCTATTCGTCAAGATATCTAAGCATTGATAATCTATCAGCTACAGAGCTACCTGCACTAAATAATCAGCATAAAGAAACTCTGTAATTTTAGTATTGATTCTGTGATTAACATATAAGCTGTTAAAACTGTAGCTAAGAATAATTACATGTTTTTTTAAAAAAATTTTATCGATACCACATTCTCAGAGGAATTAAATATTTAATATATGTGAGGAAAGGAGACTTTCAGAATTTGTAGTAATCAGAACTAGAAAAATAAATCATTTAGGACAAATGCTTAATTCAACCTGTTACATCTAATTAATATGTAAATAAAAATATTAAATAACCAGTGATGGAAACAAATATCAACTGCTTTGGAGAACAAAGGAGAAAGTAAATTCATTATCTAATAAGTTTCTTAACGTGTGTTCTCGATGACTTAAAAAATTATGTTAACATAATATAATGCAAACATATAGAGGACCAGAGAAAATAATACATAATGGTCATTTATCTACCACTAAGTTTCTTAAAGTTTAATATTATTCCATACTTGCTTCAGATATTTACATAATAAAACATTACTAATATAGATGATACCCCCTTGATAAGCCACTTTCATCCTATGTTCTTCTTTTCTTCTTAGTGGTCCGTTTTATCACCTAAATGGTTCATTTTGTCCTAAAGTTGATGTATATTATCTGCATACATACTTTCATGTAATTAATAAATACCTATGTTTCCATAAATTATGGCTAATATTATTTTGCATGATATAAACCTCCATATAATTTTTATACCATAGATATATTTATATAAGTTGCTTCTTTTGCTTAAATTTTTAATTTCTTATATTTATACAATTCATTACATGTAGAGATGTAGATTAAACTGTGATGTATATACACACATTTGTACATATTCTGTTGGTGCGTATTTAAGTTGTTTGTAAATTTTTTTTTTTTGCCATTACAAATAATACTGCTTTAGAGATTCTTGTATATTTCTCCTTTTGCTCATATTCAAGAGTTTCTCTAAACTGGGCTAAGGAACAGATTATTAGGTCGACAAGTATGCTGGCTTTATCTTTATTAGATATTGGCAAGTTGCTCTCCAAATTGTATAAATTTGTACCCAAACCACTAGCAATGTATTAAAATTTATCTTTTCCACATCTTCTCCAACACTTGATATTGCTAGGTTTTAAAATATTTTCCAATCTGATTAATATGATTTGTATCTCACTGTTGTTTTATATTTTCTTCAATATTAATGAAAATGAGCATAATTTTACGTATCTTTTGACAAGAGTAATAGTCAAAATATTTAACAACTAGTACAGCATATATCCCAACCAATTAAGGAGAACAGACACTAATCATTAATATTGAGTATGGTCATATTGATATATACTTGTTAACTTAATTCAATTTGTTGGTGATGTGAGTTTCCTCATTTTTACTTGCCTATTTCCCCTCCTCTTTTTTTAAAAATCAATTATTTACAGATATTCTTAATAAATTTGGACACTATTCATTTATTGGTATGTGTGCTACAAATTTCTTCTCACAGTCTGAGGCTAGGCTTATCACTTGCTTTGAGATGTTTTACGGATATGATTTTTGATTTAACATTATAAAATTTATTATTTTTTTCCTTAACTCAAAGGGTTAGTTTTTAAAGAGATTTTTAGAGTAGAATATTTTTAGATTCATAGATCGATTTGTAGAAATTGTCTTAATATTAATTCACTCTATGTATGAACATGGTTTAGTTCTCCAATATTTCAGATCTTTTATGTCCTTTGGTAAAGATTTTTTCATGAAGATTGGTCAGAATCGCATTTTAGATTTATTCCTAAGCTTTGTTGCTGTTCTGAATTAAATATTTTTTTGTACTGTAAAGAAACATGATATATAATAATAATCTTTATATTTGTTCAAATAGTTTGTTGCTGAATTCTCTTAGATTTTCTATAGTCATGTTATTCTCATATGAGAAGAGTTTTATCTCTTCCTTTCCAGATTAAACTATTCTTAATTCTCCTTATTTCTTATTTCTTATTTTTTGCTCATGATTTTAAACCCATTAAAATCATTTCTCCATTAAGTGTGATATACTACAGGATTTTAATAATTATGCTTAACCAACTCAAGGAAGTTAATTCTATTTCATCTTTTTATACATATATATACACATATACATATATAAAATATTATGATAAATTTGTATTTATCATAAATGAATTTTGAATTTTATAGTTTTTTAATAATGATTTTTTATTTTCAATTACAGTTGGCATCAATATTATATTAGTTTCATGTGTACAGCATAGTGATTAGACATTTATATAACTTACAAAGAGATCGCCAGGTAAATCTAATATCTATCTGACAGCATACATAGTTATTAGAATATTGACTATATTCCCTATGCTGTCCTTTACATCCCCATGACTACTTTACAACTACCAATTTGTACTTCTTTATTCTTTCTCTTTTTTCATCTAACTTACAATTTTTATTTTTGTATTGATTACATCAGCTTTTGTTATTAAGACAATACTGGTTTCATGCAGTAATTTGGGTGCCAGTATAGGTGTTCCTTTAGGTGTCATAAATCTGGCCTATCAAATCGATTGCACCTGCTATCTTTTTGTTGGGGAACAGATAGGGTGGAGATTTTGATTATTTGTTCAATTTATTTAGAGCCTATTGTCTTACTTATATTTTCTATTTCTTCTTCAGTCAGGTTTTCCAATCCATATTTTTACTAGAAAACTCTTCTTCATCTAAATTCTCAAACTTAAGTGTATGAACTTGTTTATAATATTTTCTAAAATATTTGCAGTTAGAGTAATTATATTTTCTAATATCTCCACTTGTGCTTTTTTATTGGGAAAAGGAGCATTCTAATAAGGTCTATAGATTACTTAATAATATTGTAATATTATATAATTATATTATATGGAATGAAAGAAAAGTATACAGAAATTCTCTGCACTATTTTGGCTACTTTTAAAAAGTCTACTATTATTTAAATATTAAAAATTAGAAGAGTAAAAAGAAAACCTTCTCCTTGTTATTGAGAGGTCTAGAAACAAAGAACAGCTGCAATGAGCTCATCTGTCGATACTGTGGCCTTTCAATACTATTTGCTATTAAAAGTTACCAATGTTCCTTTGTCAAATCCCTGATTTCAGGTCTCCGTCAGAAAATGTATAAGATGATCTTGGGCATCTTATCATAACAGATAGCAAGAATATTAAAAACTATCTGGATTAGGTCAAAAAGACTTTGTAATCAACTTGAAAAGTCTCCCACTGGAGAAAGATAGGACAATTTGAACTTCATTAAGGATAATAGCTGCAAAGGATTTGAAATATAAATTATGTTTAAATTTATGACTTCATAATAATGCTGGTGGTGGAGGGACCTAATTGTTTGCCTTTGGAAGATGCTAGGAAACTTACTCATAATTTCGAAGTCATAAATAAGGGGAAAAAACAAGCATGTTCCTGTCTTTCCTATATAATAATCTCAAAGTAATCAACAGTTGATAAGGGAAAGTTTCTTTTTATAGAAGTATTTCAGCTGATAAATGAAAATAAGTGATAGGATTAGAATATTGTGATACTGTGATTTTTAATAAGAAGAATATTCTGCTGTGATTTTTAATAAATAGAATATTCTTGATTTTCATTCCGTTTCTGGCACAGAGCTCATAAAACCCTTAGAATTTCCTAAGGGATGAAAGCAAAAAAATGGTGTCTTTGGTTATGTTAATGAGGTGACTTTGGGAAAGTAGGTAAGAATGAATGCAGGTTGTTAGAGGAGCCAACCATAGGTTACAAGGTTGGAGCTTTCAGTCCCACCCAAGACCTCCCAAGAGAGAAGGGAGAGGAGCTGCAGGTTGAATCAATCGCCAATAGCCAAAGCTTTACTCAGTCCTGCCTCCGTGGTAAAGCCTTCATTAAAACTGCAAAGAACAGGGTCCAGAGAGCTTCCGAGTTGATGAACACGTGGAGATGCTGGGAGAGTGGCATGCCGGGAGAGGGCACAGAAGCTCTGTGCCCCTTCCACATATCTTACCCTTTAAAGTTCTTTCATGTGCATGTTCATCTGTATTCTTTATCCTATCATTTTATAATAAACTAGTAAATATAAGTAAACTATCTTCCTGAGTTCTGTAAGCCACTCTAGCAAATTAATTGAACATGAGGAGGGGGCTGTGGAAACATCTGATCTATAAACAGTTGGTCACAAGTACGAGTGACACCTTGGGCTTGAGATTGACATCCTGAGTTGGAAGAGGTCATTGAAACCTCCAATTTGTATCACATTGGTCAGAAGCACAGGTAATAACCTGGACTTGCTACCTGTGTCTAAAATTGGGCAGGAGGGGTGAGGGAGGCAATCTTGTGGGACTGAACTCTTAACCTGTAGAATTTGATGCTATATCTGATAGTTAATGTCAGAATTGAGTCGATTTATAAGACAGCTAGCATCCAGAGAATTGCTTATTGTGGTGGGGATTCCCGCCCCCCCCCCACCGCCCCACTCCACACACACATTAGAATTGATGATTAGAATATCTACTTAAATATCATAATGGATTTTAATGGATCTAGGCAATGATTATCAAGGGCTGCTAACATCATAAAAGGGGCAACCAATTTTGTTTCTCTAGATTCAGGTATACAGCACCATATATGAAATAATTTTGTTAAAATTTTTGACCCTGAATCTGAATAAACCTCTAGATTTAGCTATCATTTTAAAGGAAAGAAACATGTTTAAATAATTCCATTGGGATGCAAAATCAAAACTGTGAGACTTGCTATTACCACAGTCTTTTTTTTTTTTTTTTAATTGCAAAGGAAAAAATATTTAGGGGGTAACTTCTACATGAAAATGTCTTAAGAGGCATATCAACTCAGTATAATATATAGATTTCATTTGGATTCTGTTTTAAAAATGTTATTAAGAAACTATAGGGTTAGGAAAATATAAACACTAATTAGATGTTTGATGATATTAAGAAATGGATGTTAATTTTAGATGTGATAATATGATGTGTTTAAGTTAAAAAAAAAAGTACCTAATCTTTAGTAATGCTAACTGAAAGATTTAAAGATGGAATATTATTGTTTGAGGTTTACTTTAAAATAATAATAAAGGAGTGTGGGTGGGTATATAGTTGAATAAAGACCTGCTATGAGTTCATAATTGCTGAAGCTAGGTGTTATGTATACTATATTATTCTCTCTAGTTTTGTATTTGTTTGAAATTTTTAAAACTAAAATTTTTTAAAAAACACCAATTAGAATTTTTTGAAAGGTGAGTTTATGGTATGACAACAACTTTTATCCCAATTCCCTTGTTCTCTCTCAAATTCCAGCACATAACAATTAAACCAGATGCGATAGGTGGAGGGCCTATTTACTCTTCACATTCAACAAAGTCACAAATTCATTTTCAAATATCTTGCAATAAGGAAAAGCAAGATGTGTTTTCATAGTACTTTCTACAAACCACATTTTTTTTAAAAAAAACTAGTTTTGGTTTGTTTCTACTGGCTCATAAAATGTTTATGGGACTCAACAAAATGTGGGTAAAATCTATTTGCTAAAAAATATCTTAGTTTTTTTAAAAAAAATTTGTCAAGACTACTGCTACTCTCCCTTATGAATTAGAAGTGAAAATAGAAACTTGATATAAAGACTCTTTGACTTTGGATTTTTAAATTAAATTAAATTATGAGTCCAGGCAACTTGATCCTCTTGGTTTCAAGATGAAACAGCAATTTTTTAATAATCAGAAAATATATATGTTTTTTTCTATATACTTACGATCAAAATTCAACTGAATCAACAGATCTGACTGCTAATTTATGAGACTGTGAATTAAAAAAAATATGTATCAAAGTAATGCCTTAAAATGGCTAAAATTCAAATAGCACGAAATAACTTTTCATAAAAAGTAACTTACTCTAGTTTTACTCATCCTCTCTAGTATTTCTGCTTCTCAAAGGGAAACATTAATTTTAGTTATCCTCTCAAATATATGGGAGGATACTCTTTGGCACAATCTTGTATTATTTATCGCAAAACATGCTGATATATTTTTATTTTTATTTTGTTACCTCCTGATATTATCTATTGACGATAGTAAATGAAACTTTAACCTTCTTATACCACCCAAATTTGTTTTCTCTTTTCTCCCAAATTAGTTATTTAGTATTTCTATATAGTTGTTTATAATTACAATTTCAAAAGACACACTTACATTTCTGTTTATTCTTCCATTAATCATAAGCAGTACCACCTGACTTCTTGTTTTGTATTTTGATGTCTGTTAGTACGACCAGCCTTATTTCCCCCTTATATCCTTCCTACTACCTACAAAAATTTATCCAGCTCTAACTTTGCTTATATATAATCAAGCTTTTTAATATTAACATTTTGTACTGTAACTATGTTCTGTGGGCTGATTATAGAATAACATCGACTCTATCTAGTATTCTGATTTCTACTACTTATTGAGACCTACAGAGTTTTGATCCCATATCTTTTCACCTTCATTTGCCCTTCACGGCCACAATTCCTTACTTAGCTAGTTTAGATTCAATCATTATAACAACTCCCCTTCATAATTTTCTCCTCCTTTCCTTTTATTTAATTCATATGGCAGTGCCTTATTCCTGGTTATATCTCCGTCTTCACCTACTCTGTGTCAGTACCTGGATGCTTGAACATGTCTGAAGGTAAATGTTAAACTGAGTCGAGTGGTCTCACTTTGTTTTCATGACCACTAAAATAAAATCTATCCTTATTATTGCCCAGAATACATATTATATTTCTAGTTTATTCATTCTTTGCTTTTGTGGGCACTATTTTATTTCTTGCCTTTAATACTCCATCTCTTTCCCCATACTCACGCTTAAGATGACCTTGTTTTAAATTTCATTGATAAATTATAAACGAAGGCAAGAGAATTTCTAAAGGTTCTGACCTCACATCTACCATCTTACCTGTATCTGTCTTGTGACTATGAATGAATTGTTGGTGCTCTTATCTAAAAACAGCCTCTATAATTGTGCCCTAGTTACTGTCTTTTCTTACTTTAGGATATCACTTCAACAATTAATCATCTCCTCTAGCTCCTGCATTGTCTCTCCTTCTGAATCACATTATCAGTGTACACACATTTTAATTTCTTATATCTAAAAAACTCCCTTTCTTGACTTACCTTTCAAATTAATTCTCCATTTATCTAAGGATCAAACTTTAGGAAATAGTTATATATGACGTTATAGTAAAAACCATTGAATTGTGCACTTTAAAGGGATGAATTGTATGGTATTTGAATTGTGTCTCTATAAAACTGTTACCAAAAAAAGAGAGTTGTATAATCTGCTTTTTTCTTCTCTTTTTTCTCTTGAGCCCACTCTAGTCTGTCATTCCTACCACACCACAAAAGAGCTATTACAAAGGTCATCATTGATCTGATTTGCTAAATACAATAGTCTCTTGTTAGTCCTTCTCTTCCTTTACTCATATTCAGTTTTTGACACAGTCGATCATTCCTTTTTGAAGCTTTTTTTTTTTTCTCACTTTTTTCTTCCTGAATACTTGAACCTCCTCTTCCCTCACTGGCTGATTTGGCTTATCTAGTTGATCTTTCTAATGTAGAATGTTCCGGGGTTCAATCCTATTATTTATTCTGTTCTCCAGCTGTACAAATTCCCCAGGTCTCATTCAGTTCATGGTTTTAAATTGCATCTATAAGCTATTGAAATCCAAATTTATATATTAAACCTGAAAGCTCCCCTAAACTTTAGATTCATATATCCCTTTATTATATCCATTTGGAAATCTGTACTTGAGTATTTAATAACCATCTTGAATTTCTATGTTAAAAATGAAATATTCTTCCTTGCCCAAACCTGCTTCTTTTTCTTCTTGGTCAACAGCAAGAGCATCCTTCTATTGTCCCTGGTCAAAAATGTTGAAGCTTTCACTGATTTACCTCTTTTTCACACTTCACAGTCAACCCATAAACAAGTCTTGTGCATAAGCTGATCATGTGTTGCTACTGCCAACAGTTTCCCAGACAGTATTCGTCTTTCTTTCTCATTCAGTTTATTGTTGACACAGTACCTAAAGTATCCTTTTAGCAATAAGTCAGATTGTTTTGTTCCTTTATTCCAAATAGTGTGGTAAGATATTTTCTTTACTTGGACTCAGTGCTGTTTAAATGAAAATTTTCTTAGTTTCAAGTTAGAAAAATGATCTTCTACTAGTGATTCTTTTTATTATACAGTCCACCTGACTAATTTGTCTTAAATTTTTCCAGACTTTTAATTATTATAACCTTGTTTTCAATTTTATTTTAAAACTAGAAATCTCTTTTTTGTCTCCTTTCTGGTTGGATGCTCTTTAGGATCTGAATGGATATCACTTGGAACTTCATTGGCTACAGTTTTGATTTTACACGGTTTCCTGGATCTCATCATTCTTTGCCTTGTGTTCTTTGCAAAATATGTAGGAATATGCCCAAAGAAACTTCCCAAGAAGGAATGAAATGTTTTTATTATGATTTAACTGTCGAGGGGCTGGATATAAAATTCTAGGTTGAAAATAAGTTTTTTTCTTTGTAAGACTGACTGTACTGTCTTCTAGCATCTACTTTTGCTGATGAGCCACACGATGACTTATGATTCTGGTTTTATGCACCCAATTATTCTTGTCCCCTTGGAATTTTAGGATCTAGTCTTTGGTGTTTTGAGATCTCATAATGAGATGTACGATTTCTAGAGTTCTTCATTTGTTTGTGTAGACTAAAGTTTTTGATCTATATCATATTTCTATTTCTTGAGGACTATCCTATAATGATTCTTATTATAAGTATTATAAATGATTAATTCCCTCAATTAATTTGTTTGTCTGAGAAAGTCTTTATTCCTCTTTTATTTTTGAAATATGCTTTTCCTGAGTATAGAATATTTTTTTTAGCATTTAAAGATTTTATATTCTTTCTTGCATGCATGGTTTATGATGATAAATCTGCTGTAATTCTTTTCCTTTTTCCTCTGTAGATAATATGTCCCTTTTTTCCTGACTGTCCTTCAAGATATTTAATGTCTGTAGCAACCAGGAGCTTATACTTGTAAACTCTTGGTTTTTAAAATTTATTAAAAAGTGTAACTGAATCTTCTTACTAGCTTATATGGTATTCAGTTGTGTCTCCCCTAGATTAGCAAATACTTTCCTTTGTTGATTTATTTTTCATTTTCTTTATAATTATCTATTTATATCTTTAAATGTCTTTTATTGTCATTTATGGAGTCAAAAGTGGGAGAAGAAAAAGATGCTTATATTCCTTCCTCTACCTTGAGCTGGAAACTACCATTTGTAATTTTGAATGTTGTTTAAGACATTTATTCAACTACTTGATGAAAATTTGTTGAGGCCCAAATATGTGTTGTGCCATCACTCAGAAATTTTAAGATGAATTAACATTCTTTTCCTTCAAGGGAATTAAACATTTTTTTCCCTCAAGGAATTTGCAGGAAAATGTGGTCGCAAATGTGGGTAAGTTAATGATTATTAAACTTTTTAACTCAGGCTAATATCGAGGTAAATAAAAGTTACATGAAGTTCACTTTCTAATAAATTAATCATATATAATGAGATTAATCTTCAAAAATTATCACTTTAAGATGATAATTCTCAAATATAGCTATGTATCTAGGTCGTGATGGGGAACTTCTGAATCAGAATTTTCTGGAGTACATACAGGCATTTGTTGTTGTTGTTTTAAAGAAACAAACTTTCAGGAAGGCCAGATGCTCTGTTAAGCTTGGGTACCTTTGCGTTGATCATGCCACCTCCTTGCCCCCACAACTATGGTTCCTCTGTATTGCTTACAGAATGTGTTTTAAAATTGTTGACTTGATATTCCAAATAACAATTACATTTTCAAGAAGTTTCTACCCCCTTAACCAAGCCCTTTTAATCTGATTAGGCATCCCACTATTCTCTGTCTAGTATATATGCACAATCGGTCTCTTCTGATGAAATTCTAGCCCTCCATTATTTCTTCTTATATTATCATATCTATTCAAATCTCATTTCTCCATAAACATTTTCCTCATCATTCAACTTTTTGAATTTTCAGCATATTTTCATGTTATTTTTTGAGCACCCAGTATGTGACAGACTACAGAAATTACTAAATGCATATGAATAATTGAGACGTTATCTCTGAACATGGAGGATTTTCAGTCTAGTGGGAAAAGAGACAATGATACAACAGTAATGACAGTATGTTAATTGCCACCTGAACTAATTTTTACAGGATGAGTCTAACATACAGATTGAGAAGACAAAAAAGAGGGAGAAGGTGCTTTAGGCAGAAAGAAAAATATGTTTAAAGCCATAGAATTGGGAGAGAATATATTAGGGTAATTGCAAGTAGAACACTGGGTATGTTTCAAGGTCATCAAGAATAATGAAACTTGAGAATTTAACAGCAGAAAACCATTAAAATACTAGAATTCTTACCAAGAAATCTTATAAGAAATGAGAAACCATTGAGGTGTTATAAGATGCAGGGCAAGAGACATGATCAGTTTGTATTTTATGCATTGATAGAACTGGCAGAGGCATAAATATTGGATTTCATTGAACACAGTGAGAATAGTTAAAAGACTATTACAGTACTTAAGGTGGTGGATAATGGAGACTGATAGGCATCTGAACCATGGTGTTGGCAGTAGAGATTGAGAAGAGGAGACGGATTAGAAGTACACTAAGGAAAAGTAAAAAGAATGGGTGGGAATGATTTTAAGAAGGGGATAAGAACCTGGGTTAGTGATGGAATTATTCCTGGAAGAATAGAACTTTGTATCAAAAATGAATTTGGGACAAAAAAGAACATGTTCATCTCTGATTTTGCTCCTTTTAGAGTATGCTTTCAATTTTAGATTTATAACAGGCATTTGAATGTACAGATCTGGAGTCTAAGTGAGAAATCAGGGTGAAGCCACTGGTATGTGAGGTAACAGTCTATTAAATGGAAGATGCTTTCAAGTGGGTAGTATGAGAAGAACCAAGCATATGTGGTGACTGAACTTGTATGAATGCTGACATATAAGGCACAAGCAGAGAAAGATGATCCCACGCAGGAAACTGGATAGAACTGACCAGAAAGATAGGAGGAAAAAGTGGAAGGCAATGTTTATCATAGAAGTCACAAAAGAGAGAATCTTAATAAATTAGAAATACCCAAGTGTGAAATTCACAGAAGAATACTACAAGTGAAAAATTTTAAAACAACATCAAATTTATTAGATTTAGACATCAGGAGTTCATTGGTCACTGGGGTAAGAGCAATTTCAGTAGAATGATGAGGTGGAAATTAGAATGTAATGAATTAAAGAGAGAACAAACACTACATGAAAAAATAAGGGCGATGAATGTAGAATACTTGTTCCAGAAACTCTGCTGATAAAGGGAGAGAAAATAAGAAGATGATGATTTAGGCTTTATGTTTTTGTTTCTTCAGATATGTGAAATTGGAGCTAGTATATATATATAGACAGGAAAAGGCAATAGTGAAAGGAGATTTGGAGAGGAAATGATTGTTGAAGAGAAGAAATGATTGAGTAGAAAGGAAGAAAGAGAATGAAATCTAAAGCCCAGAAGAGATTGACCTCAGAAAGAAGAAATATTTCCTCCAAGGACCTTCAACTAGTATTGGAAGAAAAATTTGTTAATTTTAATTTCATGTACTAAACCTGTATAGCCTACATTGTAAACAAAGCACTAGAAAATGTTAAATAAATTACTGTATTTTTGACTATTGAATTTTGTAAAAAGCCATAGTACATTTGTTATATAAGGGGAAAACTCAGACAACTACAACATTTGTTTAGTAGAAACTATGTTGTTTGGGGAGGTGAAATTAGCAAGAAATGCATACTCATTTTTAGTGATCCCAGTGTAATAATGAGATTGAAAACAACACAAATGACTGAGCCAACTAGAGTTAATTAAAATTGATCTTATTTTTTAACACCAGGAAGTGTTTGATGAAAAATAAGATTGATTGTCATGTTAGATCACTTCATTTAAAGACTGCTAATAATCTAAAATGATGAAACCAATGTAAAATTACAATTTCAGAGTCAACATTTTAATAATACTGTCAAATCTAAAAAATTAATTTAAATTATACAAGCAAGTCAGTGTTTTCTGTCTGCTTACTACAATGAAATGAATTATTGTTTAAATGTCAGTTGTTCAAAAGTGACATTTAGTCTGGGCCTGAAAGAGACGTAGCAAGCTAGGCTTTTCCTTTGGGAAAATATCGAAACCAGAGGATCTTAATGTAAACCATTTCCTTTTGGTCCTTACTCATCAGAGACACCAGCATACTACCATGAGTGTACACTTAATAGCCTTAAAGATATAGAGTAAATTTGATCTGTTTGATTTTCTGAGATTTTAAAGAGGTTTTTACCATGATTTAATTTCTCACAAAATTATTTCTGTGCTTTCAAGATGAAAGCTGAAAAAGGAGTATCAGTAAGTAGAATAAATCAAAATATTTATCCAAGAAAATAGAAGTTAAGAGGTGTTCTATATTCAAAATCTATAAAATTTTAGTTTTGATAAGAGAAATAAAAGATGAGAATGTTACAGACCATACTTTATAGTCACTTAAATAATGGTTCTAAATAGCACTTTCTCAAATTTAACACACTATTCAGTAATAATCTCCAGGTGAATCACCAAAGGTTTATAATATATTCTCAGGTGCCAATGAGGGGAATGAAGTTTTCAAATATGAATTTAAAACTGATCGAAATGTAGTGCTTTAAGTACAACTGTATTTTTATGTACTTTAGTTATATGGTAGACAGATATCTTTATGTGATGACTTCTAGTTACTTTCTTTCAGGATGAACTGGTTCAGAGAAAGCTCTCTTATATAACTTTTAGACTAAAGCTAATTATGAAAAATATCAGAAAAATATTCATGACATTTTTATAAAAATACAAAGAAGTTATATAAATACTTTGAAAATAAGGTATCAACTGACTTTTTCTAAGCCAATAATGGAGATAAGGTTTTTGTTGTTCAGTAAAATTAGGCCATAATAAGGAGATATCTTGATGGTTGTTTGACAATATTTTTCAGATCTTCTACATTCTTATTGATTTTCTATATACTTTTTTTAGCCATTACTAAGAGCGAAGTGTTAAACTTTTCAATTTAATTGTGGATTTTTAAATTTCTTTTTCTGTTTCAGTTTTTGCTTTATGTATTTAGAAATCCTATCATTAGGTACATGCACATTTAAGATTGTTTGTTCTTTTGATTATCCTCTTTATCATTATGTCTCTATTCCTGATATTATTTCTTGTTTTGAAGTGTATTTGATCTGATATTAATACAGTCACTTCAGATTCTCTTTGAGTATTTGCATGATATATTATTTTCCATTCTTTTAAAGATCTCTTTTGTTATATAAGTGGATTTCTTATAAGTAGCATATAATTGGATCCTGAATTTTTAATCCAATCTAAATATTCACTTTTTAATCGAGAAGTAATTATATCATGTAATTATTAATATGATTGGTTTTAAATTAATGATTTATTTCATTCTTTACATGTTATCTACTTTTATTTTCTTTTCCTCCATTTCCTTTCTTCTTTTGGATTATTTTAAAATTCCATTTGTATTTACTGTAAGGTTATTAGTTATATCCATTTTTTTGAGGAGGTGTTTGCTCTATCATTTATGATATATATCTTTAACTTATAATGGTCTTCCTTGAAATAGTATTATACTGCTTCAGAGTATAAGACTCTTAAAATTGCATACTTTCAATTCCTTACACTGATCGTGTTATTTTTCTCACACAATATACTTCTATACATATTATTAACTCCAGAATATATTCTTACTATTTTTATTTTTGATGAGCAAATGTCTATTAAAAACGGTGGTAAGAAAAAGTTTCATGTTTACCATTTTCACTGTTTATGGCTCTCTTCAGTTATTTATGTAGGTCCAAATTTGCATTTGGTATCAAATTCCTTCTTCCTAAACAACCACCCTTAATGTTTTATTTTCATGTCATCTAGAAATGAATTCTATCAGATTTCCTCAAGGAGTTTCTATTTTACTTTCATTATAAAGGGTTAAAAATATTTTCAGTAGCCATGGATCTGTATCTATGTCTATATTTATATCCATATCTGTGTGTGTGTGTGAAGGAGAAAGAGAAAGAGGGGAAGAGAGAAAGAGGGGGGGAGAGAGAGAGAGAGAGAGAGAGAGAGAAAGAGAGAGAGAGCAAGCCAGCATTCCCAGAGTTTTTTGGATCTTATAAAAAAAATTTTCTTTCATTAATTTTGGAAAATTCTTAGCCATCATTATATCAAATATTTCTTTTGTCTGCTTCCTATCTTTACTTTCTGGGACTCACATTACACACACACGCACACACACTTTTGAATACCCTGATTCATTTTTTTTCATATCTTCGTGTTTCAGTTTGAAGAATTTCTATTGGCCTTTCTCCAAGTTTAATATTTTTTCCCTCAATTATAATCTAGCCTGTTGATTATCCTATCTAAAGTGTTCTTCATTTCCCTTATTATTATTTTATCTCTAGTATTTCCTTTTTACTCTTAAATTTCTTATCTGTTTATGAACTTTGTCCATTTCTTCCCCTATATCCTTTAGAGTATTAATTATAATTATTTTAAATCTCTAATAATTATAACATTACGATAATGAATAAACTATTGCCTGCAACTCAGTATCAAAGAAAAACATTGTTGCCTTGGTTTATACATGAGTTTCTACTTCAGAACACCAGTGAATTGAGCTGGAGCATATGGCCTATGCTAGACAAGGCCTAAGGGCCTCTTCTTATGCTGTAACTAAAAGCTGAATAATACCACCAGTTACAAAATGTATCCAAAAGCAAAGAGAGGAAAGTAGTTCAGCCTATGGTTCTGGCAATGTGGATGGAAGATGAAGATGAATAGAGAGCAACAGTGTAGTGCATGACTCTAAAATTGCAGTGAAAATGTGAGCAAATCAATATCTTGCTATCCCAGAGGGGGGAAGGAAGCTGCGTTAGAAGGGAGGATCTGGAGAAGATCCCTCCTTAGATGCCTGCACTTAAGATAAAGGTAAATTATTTTTGTATGGAATTTAAAAATGTATACTATGTTAGCTTCTCAAACATCTGGAGAAGGCTTACTCCATTCAGACTGAGATGAACAGTTTTAAGTTTTATTTAATAAAGGGGTTCTACAGTTAAAAAAATGAATAAGTGAAAAATTACTTCTTTAGAAAGTTTTTGGATAAAATAACACTATAAATGTGAAAGAAAAGACAAAGTTGTAAGAAATAAGGAGAATTGAAAGGTATCTGTATAAACTATACTATTTAAGAAATTTACACAGACCATTTCTTTTCCATAAATAAATATATTCAGAAGTTGTCCTCATAGCGTGCATGACAACATCCATCAAATGTAATTTTGACTAAATTCCTGGCTCCTTCATAGTCAGAGAATTTAATCTCTATACTTTTATAAGCATGATACCAAGAAGTACTTCTTGACAAGAAGCATGCTTTGTTCAGTTTAGTAAAAATCATGTACCATTATGAATGACTATATCTCTAGGGAAGAAAGGAAAGTGTTGAGGCAGAGGAAGGAAGCCAGCAGCTTAAGTGAAATTTCAAGAAACAATCACTGTAAATGCAAAGTACTTAGTTAAAAGGGTATTTGGCCATTTTTGATTCAACATTATTACCTGTAACATTGTACATACCACGTATCTACACTGTGATTTAATTTTATATTAAAGTAATAACGTACATAAAACTAGCCATTAAGTATAAAACGGTAAAGTCATTTGCAAATTTTCCTACAGCATAATAAATTAAGCATGGAGAACACTAGGAATGCAATTTGCAGTCATTTATAATGCAGTGTTTTATGTTAATAATTCAAAATCACATGCTATTTGGAGACACTTCTAATTAATGTATTTATGAAATTGTCAACTGTGACTGTTTTGGTTCCATTTAGCTAAACATTTCAACAGAATTTGCTTGTTGTTATTTAGTGTTTGCCTGATGGCTCCAGCAACTTCAAATGTAGGAATAATGGAAGATGGTTGTGCAGGTTATTTTTCCCATTGTTAAAACCCTTTTCTGATCACATCTCCAAACAACTCGAGTCAATGACTGCCTTTTCCTCTAGTACCAAACTCAAATGCTTCAGAAACTTTGTTTAAAAGTTTTAAATGAAAGTGCCTGGATCAATAATTAATAAAAGAGGAAGCTTCATACCTTGTTAAAGAGTCTTTTAAATATTAAATACATTTCATATCTCGAATCCATTGACAATGATATTTCTTAATAGTTGATAATCATCCTTTATTTGGATACTTTTGAACATGAGGAGAAGACTAAATATTCATAAGGTGACTTGTTGGAGCTTTATGATAATAATTCATCCAAGCAAAGTTTAATCCTCCTGAGGGTATTTCAGTAAAACTAAAGAACAAAACAATCTTAAAACCAAGAGTAGTTAAAGTAGCTATAGTAGTACTCTGTCTAGTATTAATAAGGAAAACACTACAAGCCTTCTTTCTTTTCTGTATCTGGATGAGTCAAATACTAATTTCTGAGTCTTAGGGAATTTTGTGAGATTTTGAATGATCCAAATAGATGTGGATACACATTTTTTTTCTCACCCAGAAAGAAGGCATTTTCCATCCTTCACGTGGATCACTGACGTGGCTAAGACCTGGCAAAATAATTTATACCTGCTGTGAGTCATCTTCAGATCGCACATTATTGTCACACACTTGACAACAGTGGAGGCGGTGATTGGACAATACGAAACTTAACTCCTATTGCCTAAAATTGTCACATATGAAAAGAAGATGGAGAGTAGACTGCAAAAAGGCCTCAGAGGTTTGGGGACACTCTCAGTTGGCCTTTGTGTTATGTTCACTTTTGAAATTCTATCAAAGATATCATTTTTTGTACCTAAAAATCTACTTACTGATTATACAATGGAACTGGAACGCTGAATAATGTGACATTGGAAAAAAACTATAATATACTGATGGTTGTGGAAATATTCAAAATATTTGATAACCTTTAAAAGTATGTTGTGGTTTTTTAAGGGAAACAAATTATGTTATAAGTACACATGGGCAGGATTTTTAACCACAAAATGTTCTTTTAAAATTATGAATTTAAGAAGATCATCCTATTGCCAAATGAAGGAACTCATAAAAAATATAAAAATATAACAAGGACAATGAAATAATTATATTTCTGCCAAAAATTCATGATAAAGCCCTCATTTAGAAAAATAGAAAGATTATAAGTACATTTTTATGCCTTAAAGTTAGGCATCACCAAAGTTATTGTGCAACGTTTTAATGGAAAAATATACAAATCTGAAAATCCCTGGCTTTTACAATTCTTATTTCTTTTTCTCTTTTGTAAAATAAAATAACTTCAAAGAACTAAAAAGTTTTTTTTTGTGTGTGTCCTCATATTTAAAAAATTTTTTACCTGGGGCCTGAAACTAGAATGAAATATTAAAAATGTGAATTTGGTTTATGACAGAAACTTGTCTCCATTATTGGCAACTGGATTAGGTGCTCCAGCGCCTTCTGTATAACAGTGAGTAGAACTCATTCCAGATTTTGAGTCTCCTCTGTTTTCAGTTTTGTACAGTTGGGTCTGTCTGTTTGTATGTATCAAACCACTATCTCTCAAAACCCTTAAGTTGAATGGAAGAAGCCAGGCACCAAATAATATATATTGTGTAATCTCATTCATATGAAGTTCAGTTATCAGGCAAAATTAACTTATGTGACAGAAGTTATATGACTGTGAAAGAGGGGTGAGTAGTGACAGGGAAGTTGGGGCTGATTGGCTTATTAAAGATCACAAATAATGTGTTATATATTCCTTCCAAAACATGTAAATCTAAATATCATATAGGCAGTAGTCTGGATACTAGGGATGTGCTAATTTTTGCAAGTAAGCTCAGGAAAAATTTTATGCAGTTGTGAAAAGATGAGAATCAAGTGTTCTGGGTGAAAAGGAGAACCAAAACAAGGGTGTCAATTATATGATGGGAATTTCCCATGTTTCTATGGAAACTATACTGAGCCTGAAAGGCTTAGATTTGATGCTAGCAGACCCTTGTATTCTTTTTTTAAAAAAAAAATAAATTGAGGTACTTTCAGTAAAACATACAGATCTTGAGTTCTTAGCTCCACAAAATTTTATACAGGTACGTGTCCATGTAACTATCACCCATATTAAGGCATTGGATATTTCTGTCCTCCAAAAAAGTTTCCTTATGCCCTTTTCCTAACAATGATTCTGCTCTCCCCAACTGTTCTGAGTTTCCCTCCAGATCAGTATTATCTGTTCTTCAAGTTCCTATGGAATCATACAGAATTTACTCTTTTGTCTGTCTGACTTTTTTTTTCAGAAGCATGCCTCAACCACAATCTAATATCACAGGGTTCGGGGTTCTCTGGCTTGAGTTTTCCAGAGATTATCCTTCTCCTGGAAAGTAAGATAGAGTTTTTTACCTTCTGCATTGAGTGTGGATGGGAACCCAGAGATCCAATTGCTCTTTATAGACTTTGATCCAATTCCTTGTTTTAAGCTCTCTCTCTCTCTCTCTGCCATGGGAACAGATGGCTCCAATTTCTGTCTTTCTAGAGCTCTCCTGATTGAATTGGTCTGCTTCTTATCACTAATAAATAATCTATTTCTGTTCAGTCATATCTCCATGACAATTCGTCCACAAATTTATTTTATATTGAGCATGATAGAGAAGAAAGATTTCTGGACTACAAATTGGACAATTGTGGTATTAGTTCCGGTTCTGCTGCTAACTAGCAAAGTGACCTAGGGGAAATCATGCATAATTTGCAGTTTGTAAAATAAAGGAATTGACATTTGTACAAGGTATGGGAAAAATATGAAAACAGTATCTATTATAGGATAGTGCTAATAGGAAAAGTAACTTGTAACTTATTTAAAGTAACATTGCTGCTAAGTGGCAAAGAACTCAAGTTTTTCTGACTGTACATAGGATGGTAGTGAAATTCAAGATATTTTTATTTTTTCTTAATAGTAATTAGAATTTGTTTATTGAATTTATATGATACTTCTTGTATTTTATTATTATGCTAAAATTCATATAACATAAAACTTATGATATTAACATTGTAAGAGTATAGTTCAGTTATATTAAGTGCATTCATATTGTTGTGCAACCATCACCACAGTCCATCTTCAGAAGCCCTTTAATCTTGTAAAACTGAAATTCTATACTCATTAAACAATAACTCCTCATGATCCCCTCATCCTAGCTCCAGGCAACCACCAATTTACTTTTCTTTAATTTTTTTTAATCTCCCATTTTCTCCGACACCCCAGCCTCTGGTAACCAAATATCTTTCTCTCTGTTACTATGAGTTTGGCTTTTCTTTCTCTTTTAAAAATTCCACATATAAGTGAGGTCATGTAATATATATTTTTTTCTGTTTTTGGCTTATTTCAGTTAGCACAGTGTTCTCCAAGTTAATCCATTTTGTTACAAATGATTTCTTTCCTTTTTAAGGCTGAATAATATACATGTATATGTCACATTTTCTTTATTCATACATTAACGAACATTTAGGTGGGTTTCCATATCTTGGTTATTGTGAATAATGTTGCAACAAACACAGCAGTGCAGCTATCTCTTCAAGATAATGATTTTGTTTCCATTGGATATATTTCCACAAGTAACATTGCTGGATCACATGGTAGTTCTATTTTAAATATTTCGAGGATCTTCCATGCCGTTTTATACAGTTACTATACCCATTCCCATCAACATTGCACAAGAAAGTTCCATTTTCTCCTCATCTTCACCAATACTTGTTATCTTTTTACTTTTTGACACTAGCTATCCTAACTGGTATGAGGCAGTATCCCATTGTAGTTTTGATCTACATTTCCTTGAAAAATGATGTTGAGTATCTTTTCATATACCCGGTGGCTATTTGTTTTTATTCTCTGGAAAAATATCTATTTAGTTCTTTTTTCAATTTTTAGATTGGATTATTATTTTTTATTTCATTTTGGTATTGAGTAGTAAATGTTCTTTATATATTTTAGATATTAACTCCTTATCAGATAGATGATATACAAATATTTTCTCCCGTTCTGTAGGCTGCCTTTTCATTTTGTTGATTGTTTCCTTTGCTGTGTAGAAAACTTTAATTTGATGTTATCTCACTTGTTTATTTTTGCTTTTATTACTTATGCTTTTGGTGCTGGGTTAAAAAAAAAATCATCCCAAGACCAATGTCGGGAGATTTCCCACTATGTTTTCTTCTAGGATTTTTATGGTTTAAGGTCTTACAATCCATTTTGAGTTGATTTTTTGTGTATGGTGTAAGATAATGGTCTATTGTTACTCTTTTGCATGTAGATATTCAGTTTCTCCAACATCATTTATTGAAGAGACTATCCTTTGTCTATTGTGTATTCTTGGTACTTTAGATAATAATTAGTTGACCTGTATATTTGTGTGGATTTATTTTTGGGCTCTTTATTCTGTTCCATTCATCTGTGTCTTTTTTTTTTTTTAAATGCCATTCCCATACTGTTTGGATTACTATAGCTTTGTAATATAGTTTAAAATCAGGAATTGTGGTGTCTCCAGCAGTGCCCTTTTTTCCTTAAAATTGCTTTAGGTATTTGGGATCTTTTGTGGTTCTATAAAAATTTTAAAATTTTCTTTTCTATTGCTATGAAAAATGCCATAGAAATTTTTATAGGTTTCACATTGAATCTATAGATATGGGGTAGTATGGACATCTTAATAAGATTAACTCTTCTGATCCACAAACATGAGATATCTTTCAATTTATTCATATCTTCATTGCCTTTCCTTTTTTCTTCTTTGATTGGATCAGTTCCACTGTCCTTTCTTCTAGTTTATTTATCTTTTTTCCACTTGTCATATTCTGTTGTTGAACCTCTCCGTTGATTTTTTTTTTTTTTTTTTTTTTTTTTAGTCTTAAGCTCATTTCTGTTTGGTACTTTAATACTTTTTATCTCTATTGAAATTATTAATTTGTTCATGCATTGCTCTCTTGACCTCAGGGAACATCTTTATGACTACCATTTCAAATTCTTAGTTGGATAACTTAATCTCCATTTCATGAAGTCTGATTTCTGGAGATTTATCTTGTTCTTTTGTTTGGAACATATTCCCTCATTTCTTTATTATCCTTGACTCAGTCTGTTTCTTAGTATTAGATAAAACAACCACTTCTCTCTGCCTTTATAGACTGGCCTGACGTAGAAGATGAACCTTTTTAATCAGCTTGAATTGAGAATCTGGGTGTCTCTCAAACCTTTGTGCTACTCAAAACTGCCATCTTTGTTCTTAGTGGATGTGAGGAAATTAGGGTGTGCCAAGCCTTGTCTGTGTTCCACAGGTGTAATAAATGCTTACATGTCCATTTAGGCTTAGGGAGGACTATTGATTGCTTGACTCATCGACACCTAGGTACAGGGTAATTGGAAGAGTTATCTTCAGGCAGCAGCTGGGAAAGTCTGAATGTTAGATAAAAGCTTAGCCTCTATGAGGGAGAAACTGGGAACTGGATAGTTTTCTTCATTCATTCTGCACTCAGCCAAGGAGAATAGCCTCCAGGAGTTTGTGTTCCCATATAGAACCTCTTCTTTGTTCTTTATAAGTCTCATGTATGGTGAGCCCCACCAACTCCAAGTATGAGATGACATGAGAGTCAGTCTCTCTTGTGGCAGTAGTTGGGATGCTACATGTGTAGACAAAGTCATTTCAGGGAAAAATTGGAAAAGTTTGTTCTATTGCTGGGGAGAACAGTGAAGGAAAGACACAAGAAGTTCCTATACACTCATGTTCCCAAACACCCACTGAGGCTTCTGGAGAACTACTAACTATGTGCCACATCAGTTCCCAGGTGCAGGGTAATCTGAAGCCCAACTTTTGGGAAGCAGCTGGGAAAATATGTAGTCAAAACTTCCATGAAAACCTTGGAGCCTTGTGTTTTTGCCTCTCTCTATACTGAGTCAGGGTAGATAGCTGTGGGAAGTGCTTATAATTCTTTTTAAAACTGCATCTTAGTTTAATGTAGTTCTGGGGCACATGTGAATGCCAAACTCCATCATCTCCCAAAACTAGTGACTTGCGAGCACATGCCTTTGGTAGCAGCCGGCCATAAATTTTAGGGTCCTATATTTGTGGACAAGCTCCTTTCAAGGAGAGACTAGAGACTTGATTTTATTGTTTTAGTGAGCCAGGGGGACAAGGCAGGGGAAGTGCGCACAAGCTTTTTCACCTTCAGGAGGAGCTCAGTCAGCTTCTGGATGCAGGCTGATTCGAAGCCTGATCATTGGGCAACAGCTGGGAAAACATGCAGTGAAACCCCTTCCAGAGAGAAGCCAGGACCTGGGCATTTTTTGCTTCTGCACTGATTCCAAGGGGATATCCATAGGAAGCACTCATGTGCTTACTTAAAAAATACTTTTTTCTTTTCTATGGTCCTGGGAAAAATCACAAATGCGATGCTTATTAGTCCTCTGAGCTAGGTAATTTGTATCCATTACCTTGGGTGGCAGCCATACAAGTTGGTGCACTAGATGTGTGGTCCAAACCCTTGACAGCTCAGGGAGAAATTTGAAGTTGGGGGTTCTCTCCAGAAGTACTGTGCTGTGCCTGTGTTGGGGTTTGTGGCATCAGTGTGTCTCAGCTTTTTTATCAGTCTTATTGTCAGATTTTCTTAGTCACTTGATATGTGTTACTCAACTCATTTCTGTATGTCCGTCAAGGGAAATTGTTTCTTTTGAAGCTATATATTTGCTGCATCTGCAGGAGGAGGAAAAGTCAAGAGTTTTGTGTTCCACAATTTGGTGATGTCACATCTTTTGGATTTTTCTCTTGTTGCTAATCTATTTATTGTGAAATAAATGAAACATATTATTTTGAAAAGAATAATATTAGAATGAGGAAATTAGATTAGTATATTTTAAAGGATTTTTCTATTACATAGGCCTTAATTTTATTAGAATCATATAATTTTCTTTCCTTCAATGATCATCAACATATGGCCACTTCATATGTCCTTAAATTTCATACCTCCAATTGTAAACCTTATTGCTTCCTCCACTGAAGCCCAGTCAATTTGTTTGTAATTTTTGTAACATGTACATTTCTACATTTTACAAGTACTTCTAAAGAGTTATCTTTTTTTACCAATTCTTATGTTGACATTTTATTTCTTATCTCTAAATTCTTGCAAAAAGTGTGCCCCTGATCAACTTCCTTAATTATGTTCTTATCTTAATTTCACTCTGTGTCCATTCAATACAAATGAATTCAGTCCATATAGTTCCTTTCATGTGTTAAATAATTTTTTTTTTTCATTTAAGGCTATGGATTTTCTGTAGGTTCCTAAATGGCAAGTATCTTTTATACATATTGAAAAAAATATCTCATCCACATCGATATCATCTGTGTTGGGAGTCTCCAAGATCATCCTCAGGATCAAAGATTCATTAGAAAGACTCACAAGACTCAGAAGTTGTTGTACACACAGTTATAGCTTATTACAGTAAATGGGTGCAGAATAAAATCAGCAAAGGGGAAAAGGACGTGAGATGCAAGCTTCCAAGTGCAATCTCATGGCGCATGCTAATTTCCCCCAAACAATGTGTGACGACATGTACAAACTTGTCATCTAAGGAAAATAACTAAAGTTTGAGTGTCCAGGTTTTTATTGCGGGTCAATCACATTGGTACGCAGTGCCTGAATGACTAACTTCAGTTATTCAAGCTTCAGACCCCCAGAGAAAAAGCAGATGTTAAAAAATCACATTATTAACATAAACTATTTGGATAAACTGCTACAGTGTGGCCCAAGGCCTCAAGCATGCAAAAATACTTCTTAGAAGACAGAACATTCCAAGAGCTCAGTTCCCAAAAGCTAGCCAAGGGCCTATCCTAAAAAAGGCCTTTATGGGGAGTATGCCTGGTTTATACAATTCAAACCTGCTGAGTTAACTCTTTCCTACACATGTTCCTTAAAATCATGACAATGGCCATTTAGAGTGTGCTCAAATTATTCTAGTGTTCAGGAACTGACTACTTCACAAGATTGTACATCCCTGTTGTAGGCAGTGCTAAAATCCTTATGCTATATTTACTTATAAGTTTTTTAAAAAATAATTTTTTATTTTTTGATTACAAGTGACATAAAATACAACATAGTGATTAGACATTTATGTAACTTACAAATTGATCACCCTGATAAATCTAGTATTCTTCTGACACCATACATAATTATTACAATATTATTGACTATATTTTCTACGCTATAGTTTACATCCCTGTGACTATTTTATAACTACTAATTCGTATTTCTTAATCCCATCTCTTTTTTCACCCAGCCTCCTAAATCCCCTCCCACCTGGCAACCATCAAAATGTTTTCTGTATCTATGAGTTTGTTTTTGTTTTGTTTATTTGTTTATTTAGTTCTTTAGATTCCACATATAAGTGAAATCATATAATATTTGTCTTTGACTTATTTCACTTAGCATAATAACCTCTAGGTCCATCCATGTTGCTGTAGATGACATAATTTCATTCATTTTTATGGTGAATATTTCACTGTATGTACCATAACTGCTTTATCCATTCATCTATTGATGGACACTTGGGTTGCTTCCATATCTTGGCCATTGTAAATAATGCCACAGTGAACATATGAATGTAAATGCCATTTTCAACTAGCATTTGAGATTTCTTCAGATAAATACCTAGAAGTGGAATTACTGATTCTTTCTTTGTCTCTTATTATAGGCTTTGTTTTAAAATTTATTTTATTTGGTGTAAGTATTGCTACTCCAGCCTTTTTTTGTTTGTTTGTTTCCATTTTCATGAAATATCTTTTTCCATCCTTTTACTTTCAGTCTGTGTGTGTATTTTGATCTGAAGTAAGTCTCTTGTAAGAAGCATATGTAAGGGTCTTATTTTCTTATCCATTTAACCACTCTAAGTCTTTTGATTGGAGCATTTAATCCATTTATATTTAAAGTGATTATTGATAGCTATGTAGTTATTGCCATTTTATTATTTGTATTGTTTGTATTTTTCTTTTTCTTCTTCTTCTTCTTTTTTTTTTTTTTAAACAAGTTACCTTAACATTTTTGTCATACTGGTTTGGTAGTAATAAGCTCCTTTAGCTTTTTCTGGTCTGGGAAGCTCTATATCTGTTCTTTTATTCTAAATAACAGCTTTGCTGGGTAGAGTTATCTGGATTATAGGTCCTTTCTTTTCATCATTTTGAGTATTTCATGCCAATCCCTTCAGCCTGAAAGTTTCTGTTGAGAAATCAGCTGCCAGTCTTACGGGAGCTCCATTGTAGGTAACTAACTGCTTTTCTCTTGCCACTTTAAAAATTCACTCTTTGTCTTTAACCTCTGGTACTTTAATTATGATGTATCTTGGTGTGGGCCTCTTTGGGTTCATCTTGTTGGGATTCTGTGCTTCCTGGGCTTGTATGACTATGTTCTTCACAATGTTAGGCAAGTTTTTCATTATCATTTCTTCAAGTAGGTTTTCTCCCTTCTCTCTGGTGCCCTTATCATGTAAATGTTGTTATACTTGATGTTGTTGGCCCAGAAGCCCCTTAAACTATCCTCATGTTTTTGGATTTCTTTTTTTCTTTTTGCTATTCTGATTGTTTTCTGCTACCTTATCTTTTAAATTGCTGATTTGATCCTCTGCTTCATCTAATTTACTGTTGTTTCTTCTAATGTATTCTTTATTTGTTATTGTATTTTTCATTTTTGACTAGTTCTTTTTTGTGTTTTCTATCAGCATTTTTCATGTTTCCTATCTCTTTGCTGAAGTTATCACTGAGATCAATGAGTATCTTTATAATCAATGTTTTGAACTCTGCATCCAGTAGATTGCTTGTCTCCATTTTGTTTAGTTCTTTTTCTGAAGCTTTGTTTTCGTCTTGCATTTGGGACGTATTTTTTTGTCTCCTCATTTGGCTGCCTCCCTGTGTTTGTTTCTATGTATTAGGTAGAACTGCTATGTCCCCCAGTCTTTGTAGAGTTGGACTTATGTAGCACATGTCCTGTGGGGCCCATTGATGCACTCTCCCTGGTCATCGGAGCTGGGTGCTCCACATGTGTGTCCCTTGTGTGGGTTGTGTGTGCCCTCCTGTAATAATTGAGCTTTGATTGCTGTTGACATATCAGTGGGAGGGATTGACTTCCTAATTGATTGGTTGTGAAGACTGTCTGTGACTACAGCAGATGAGCTCTTGTGCTGGAGATGGCCCTGTGGAGCAGGATTTACTTTAGCGGGGCTCTGGTGCCTGCTTATTCTGCCTTCTTCCCACCGGGTGGGTTTTTTGTGTAGGCGTTTGGGTTGTGCTTTGATGTGTTCTGAAGCTGGCCACCAGGTATGTAGATTCTTGGGCCTCTTTGGAGGGATCTGGTGTAGACCAAGATCAGCTGCTGCTTATGCCCTGCCTAAGCTAGTTGATGTGAGCTATAATGTCATGACAGATGGTTGCTAGCTGGGCTGGACTTAGAGGTGCTTGGGAGAGTCTAAGCTGTGAACTGAGGCTGGCTGCTGTTAGTGCTGAGCTTGGGGCTGCTTAGCAAGTGGTGTGTAGCATGCCGAGGCCAGATGCTGCTTGTTTGTGTTTTGTGAAACTTTAAGAGATTTTAGAAAAATTTGTAGCATGAGCCAAGACAGACATTTTGTATAAGGCCATTGGAAGCGGCGTGAGTGGTCTGAAAGGTGGATGATGCTAGATCTCAGGGAATTCGCAGGGCAGGGCAAACAGTGTTAGCCAGGTTGATGGAGACCCAGATATAGTACCCACCTGCGTATGCAGGTTGGATTGGGGGAAGGATCAACAAAGGTACAATGGTTTCTGCCAGCACATTTATCTAGGAGAAGACTGCCCCTCCAGCCCTTGCCCTGAAACCAGACAATTCAGCTTCTTCCTGTGTGTTTCTGGTGCCTTTTAGGCTGCAATTCCAGTGCTAGAGCTCAGAGTGAGTGAGTCTGCCATCAAGTAAGTCCATGTACAAGTCCTCTAAAAGGAACTCCTGGGACTCCAGTAGCCCTTTGTCTCTCTCAGATACAATGTACAGTAATTTTCACAGCCAGAAATTAGGGAGACTTCTCTTCCTGGCACTGGAAACTTTTTCTGAAAAGTCTAGTGTGAGCCTAAGATCCCTCACTCCTCAGAGTGGACCTACTCAGATATCCCTCCCAATTTTTAATCACCTCACATGGGTGTGGGATTAGCCTGTCCCATGTCTCCACCACCTCTAACAGTCTTTAGATGGCTTCTTCTCTATGTCTTTAGTTGTAAGACTTCTGTTCAGTTAGACTTCAGGCAATTCTCAATGAAGGCCATTCTGTAGTTTAGTTGTACTTTTGATATGATGTGGGAGGACACAAATGATAGCATTTATCTACTCCTCCATCTTAACTGGAAGCCTACCCATAACTTTCTAGTCTATTACTTATAGTGGTGAAGATAAGAAAACAGGAGGTATTTTAAATTTCCTAAATCAGAGAAGAAAAGGAATTGTCTTAGGAAAATATTTTATGAAGCAATTTCGGGGTGCAAGTTTAAACTGTTCTGTATTTTAAAATATGCAAAAATTCGGAATTCAGTGGGAAAGAACAGGAAAGAGGAGAGGGAGAGACTGCTAAACAATAATTAGAAGTCCAATGCACTATTCACTGAGCTACAGAGTGCTAAGCAATAATTAGTGGGAAGCTTTTATCTAGTGATTTGGATTAGCAGTGGAAGACCCACTATTCAACAATGCCACTTTATGGAAGCCACCAGAGCACTAGTAAATCAGCAGATTAGATTGCTGTTTTTCTTCTTGTAGCACTTGGAAGCATAACCAAGGCTTTGAGATAAATTTAGTAAACATGAGTTTTTTAGATTCTTTGTGGGGTAAGATGCCAAGAAAGAGTAGACTTTAAGATAAAGACATTAGCTTTCCTGCTTTCTTAGAAAAATAAGAGATATGATTTTCTTTTACCTGTAACATCTTTGTTGGTGAAGTCGGCCATACTTATAACATATTCACTTAATATTTTTTCCATTGCTGAAGCACTTTTACCTATAACATATTATTTTCGTTCTTGTTCTTGTCAAGACATATTCAGATTTGTCCTTGCATGCCAAGATTGGGTGATGTTTGATTAACAACATGCAGATATCACTTCCCCTGCTCTGAACATGTACTTCTAGCTCTCCTCTTTCCCACCTCAGATGACTGCCTATCTTTTTATATATATTTTTTCATATATATGGTTTTTAAATGTTTCATTTTTTGTCTTTACAATTTTCTTCAATTCTCTGTTCTTTTTTCTATTTTCTTAATAAAAATGATTTAAAATTATTTAATGAGTAGTTCTGTGACTTGGAAGAAATTCTTTAACTGTTTAGATTTGATTCTTCTTCTACAAAATGAGGGTATATACTGTCTGATGGAAAAACAACATGAGCTACGAATATGATTTACATGTGTCATTTAAAAATTTTTAATAGCCACACTAAAAATATAAAAAGAGAAAAAGATAAAATTAATTTTATAATACAGTCATGCTCTGCTTAACAATAAAGACACACTCTGAGAAATGCATCGTTGGGTGATTTTGTCATTGTGTGAACATCATAGAGTGCACTTACACAAATCTAAATGGTGCAGCCTACTATGCACCTAGTCTACACACCTGTTGCTCTTAGACTACAATCCTATTCAGTGTGTTACTGTACAACACAAGATTAAGTCATGCAGAAGAGAAAATGATGCCATCAACAGATGTGGTAAACACAAGATGTATGAAGCTACTGCTGGTGTAACATGGCTTACTCTTTTACAGCAAACTTTTGTTTTGTAAGTAGAAAGAGTACACTCTAAAATAATGATACAAAGTATAGTATAGTAAATACATATAGTAAAATCCAGTAAAATAGTTGTTTCCTATCATTGTCAAGTCCATAATTGTATGTACTATATAGGCATACCTTGGAAATATCACAGGCTCAATTCCAAATCACTACAGTAAAGAGAATTTCACAATAAAGTGAGTCGTACAAATTTTTTGGTTCATCAAGGCATATAAAAGTTATATTTACACTATACTGTAGTCTATTAATTATGCAATAGCAGTGTATCTAAAAGAACAATATGTGTACCTTAATTAAAAATACTTTATTGCTAAAAATGCTATCATCTGAGCCTTCAGTGAGTTGTAATCTTACCTTCAACTTGTAAAAAATGCAATATCTGTGAAGCATAGTAAAGTGATGTACTTTTATACAAAGTCACTAGATAGGAATTTTTCAGCTCCATTATAATCTTATGAGTCCACTGTCATATATACAGTCATCATTGACTAAAACATCATTCTGCAGTGCATGACTGTATATTGTTAGCCCAATGTATTCAAAATATTATTTCAATATTAGGTTAATATAAAATATAAAATTTATTAATGAGAAATATTATTTTCTTTGTTCTATAGTAAGTCTTTGTACTAAATATACTTTATACCTTTAATGAATCTCAATTTGAATTAGCCACATGTCAAGTGCTTAATATCCACAAGTAGCTGATAGTGTCTTGGTCAGTACAGTTCTAAACAACTGATCCCTGAAGAAAATTAAGATTATTGCTGAACATTTTTAATCTAATAAAAACCAACAAAGTCAATGCAGTGCTTTATGAAGTATTATTGTCCCTCTTCATACTTCTAACACCTTCACTTAAGAGTACCTTCATCTTTCTTAGGTTCTTAAGAGTTTCTTTCTCTTTTTCTCCTGGTCTTACTTATAGTCATGCAATCAAAAGTGCATGTATTGGAACCTCCCTTTGCACATAATACATATTCTACTTCAAGGTCTCCTATTCATGGTATTTTTTCCCCTCTATCCTGAAATCAGCCTTCCTAAATTCTAGGTTACATGTCTGTCAGTTTCATATTCATGATTTCATTCTTCCTAGTTCATCTGTATCTTGTCCATAATGGCCCTTTTGTTCCCTTCGTCTTCTGAAAGCTGAGATTGTCAGCAAGACAACCATTTATCAGATGCTCTACTTTTAGGAGAATGAGCCTCTGGTAGATACTCTGATTGTAGAAGTCCCTTATTGATTCTTTATCTTGGTTCTGTGCCAATTTTGTAATTTCTAACATAAAAGTGTTATCTTGCTGCCTCTGTTTGTCTGGTTTAGAGGTGGAAATCTCTCACAACAGTATGACATTAATTCTTTCCTTCTTTGTGCTCAGTTGCTGAATTTAAATATGAATTTATGTACATATATTCCTTCCTCTTCTTCCCTTCAGATTTGTGACTGTTGAATTTGATACATCACTTTCATTAAAGACATAAGTCCCAGGCCATCAAATATTAGCATCAAATTCCAAGTTTTAGTGCTGTGAGAGGCCATAAGCATTCTTTCAATTAAATCCCTCATTTGTGAGACTAAGAAACTAGAGTCTAGAAAGACAACTTCTTCAAGTTTATATACATGACACCATTGAGGCTCATCTAATAACCCTTTACTAAAATTCAAGTTCACTGTTACCTTTATCATTTCATCAGTTGGTAGACAACTGAGGCTAAACTTTTTTCTTTCATCTGTATATATAACTTTTGTTTGAAAATTACTTTCATTTTGCTAATTCTTATTCTATACATAGTATACATTTGAATAAGGGAAAAATGATTGTCACATCTATTGACTTCTATAATATTCGGTTTTACATGTATATTTTTTCAGTTTTACATGTATATTTGTGGTTCGCAAAGTGTTAAGTCATCCAATCTCTGATCTTTTCTACTGCCACTTCCCTCCTTGCTCCAGCCATGCCGACCTCCTTGTTGTTCTTTACACACGCCAAGGTCATTTTCGCATCAGGATATTTTTACTTTAGAGTTGCCTTTGCCTGAAATATTCTTCTGAGAGATATCTGAATAGCCTCTTGGCTCTCTTCCTCAATCTTCATTTCAGGCCTCTAACCCATGCTATTAAACTAGAAAATATCTGCAAGCTCCCCGCTTTCCTTGCAGATATTCCTTTCCTCCCTAATTCTGCTTCTGTCAAGAACTGCATCAAATCCCTCAAGACCCGTTTTGTCAGCTTTTGGCCCATGCCACTCTAACCGCTGGAATTCAGATCCCAGTTAAGAAGCTTCCAGGTCAATGCATCCCCTATCCTCATCTCCCCACTACTTAAAAGCTACATATATTTCCTGCATGCAATCCCATTTACTCCAAAGAGTATTTTTAATTTTCTCACCTCATCATTAAAGCAGAGTTTTGGCTACTTGGTGGTGACAAATTTATTTGAAAATATTAATTTGAACACAGGACCTTTGCTTTATATTTTATAAGTAAAAGATCCAGTGGGAGGCTTTCTCAGAATGAATTGAGGTCTGCTCAAATCAGTTATTCAAATGTAAAGGGGATAAAATATTAAAATATATGCAGGTATAACCTTTTCTTTTACTTTGTTTTAAAAAAGAGATTCTTAATTTTTTGGGGGGCGGGGGGGGGGGACTCCCGGACCTTTCTTAAACTGAGCAGATAATGGGTAGGAATGCAGAAAGCCAGAGGGCCCTGTTTCTATGAGAAAATGTGAAAGAGACAATAAAAGGTAGAAAACAAGTGACAGCCGGATAGTTGAGAAATGAGGAATTTGGTGAGTTTTAGATAAATATGAGCACAGAAGGAGTAGACCTTTAGGAAAAGGGAGAGGTCCAAAAAAGATGTTCAGAATTCTTTTAAAGCGTGTGTATGTGAGATATAAAGTCATACTTTGCCTTTTCTGAATAAACCTTTGGTAAACATCTGTGATATGTTAGGAATCCTGTTAGCCCAGACGAGCTGGACTGGTAACTGTTTAATTAATTTAAAAAAATATATGGTTATTGTGGCCATTAAAGACATGTTTAATATAAAAGTTTTATTTTAAATTGAGAGAAAGCATATATTTTAAGATAGTGCCAAGGGATATTAAGTGAGTTTGAGTCAATGGTTGAAATAACTGAATTATCTTATTTGTATAAATGCTACCCATAATTAGTCAATTTAAAATTTTATTTTCTTTTTAAGTGGAGTGACCCCTGTGAAGCAATTTAAGTATTTTTTAGACAATTCCTAATATTTAGCAGTTGTCTCACTCACACCTAATTCAACAGTAGTATTTTAAATAATATTTATATATTACAAAGGATTTGATCTTGTTTTCTTTTCAATACAATGAACAACTCCTTTAGTTTTCACACTTTTCATTTCATTGGTTTATATAATAATAATAAGTTAAATGATATAATCATTGTAACAAGTACAATTGGTATATGCAAGTTTGCGGACAGACACTACCGACTCTAGATGAGCAGAGAATTTAACTGGTGGCAGCAGAAATACATCAATGTATCAGAGAGTGGCATAGCGTACTATCTGCAAGTGTTCAATATGCCATGGTTATCATGCAATTTGACAGAGAGAGTGAACATCAATGCCAGTTCAATGCTTCTTGGAGTTTGACTTGTGTTTCTTTTCGAAAGAATTGGCTTCAAGTTCATCCAGTGTAATTAGAATTATACAAGTTTTTACCTCTTATAGCATAGATGATTGAATAAGGCTTTAGAAGTCTATCATTTCTAGCTTTTATACTTGCTATGCAGGTTTCAAATATCTTACAATCAAGTTTCACAAAATGCAAATTAACATTACATTTCTTTTTACCACTAGTAGTCTCTGTAAGAAGGGATATGATGGTGATAAAAGAACTGTTTCTTCTTATGCTTCTAACTTCAGGCATAATTGTCTTTTCTATGTTTCACTTTGATCTCTGTATAAATTACAAGTTTTTCTCAGTGTTTCCTGTAAATGATTTTTGAAATGGCTTGTTTTACCATACTAATTCTGGGGGAGGTAGCATGGGATGATGGACTGAGTAGGCTTTCTTGGTTAGGCAGACATAAATTTTGATTTATGGAATAAAAGCCCTTTGATTTTGGGCAGTTTAAGTAATCTTTGTTATCTTCACCATCAGAATAGGAATTAATATAATCTAGATTGTAGAGTTGTGGGAATTAAATGATGTATATATAAAAGGCCTAGTACGGTGGCTGGCATAAAGTAGGCATTCAGTCATCTTCTTCTGTCTTCAATCCATCCCAGTAATGATATTATTAGTTCTCTACATATGTTAGGTATTAATGCCTATTAGTAAGTCACTGCTGGAAGATTACATTGGCAATGTACCTAGCAGTCACATGAGACTGGGAGAATAACGGACAAGATAAAAGCCGTGACCCAACTTCTACATCTGACTTACTCAGTGGTTTGCAAAAACATTTTGATGACCTGTTTTAAAAGTACTAGTGAAGTGATTCCTACATTCGTACTCTTATGTGATTTATATTTTTGTTTTGATTTTTTACTTTTTGTAGTTTAAGTCCCTTCTCCTTCCAGTTGATTCCATTTAAAAAGATGGTTTATTTTAAAAGAAAGTGCTTGTGTTATTTCAAGGGTTTGCAGTACATCAAACATATCTTCATGAGTATTCTTTATATACATTAAGTAAAACTTCAAACAGGCTGCATTACTGAGCTCTCTCAGATTGCTCTCCACAGCCAGTTTCAATTTCACTAAAAGGAAAGAATTGGTAATTAATTATCTAGGCCATGTAATGAGTTTCCATTACTTGGAATTCAATAAAGCTCTTTCATTGTGACCAGGCTGATCAATAGCACAGAAGGGCTAATAGAAACCATAGATATCGCTGGGATAATAGAATGGCTATAGGAAATTAGGCTGGGTCTCTGGAGCACTCTTTCTTCTCTCTAGGGAATAGAAGCTGCTCAGTAGCTCCTTTTTTTAGAACACTCTGTGAGGCATTGTGAAATGAGTAGGCTATTGTGTTACTGCACAAGCTAATGGAAATTACCTTTACAAAATCCATATACACTTGGAGCTGGAATGCCTTTGGAGATTATTTAGTCGTATTACTCATGGATCCCCATGCCTTCTAGATGGCCTTTTTTCTTTTTCTTTTCTTTCTCTTTCTTTCTTTCTTTCTTTCTTTCTTTCTTTCTTTCTTTCTTTCTTTCTTTCTTTCTTTCTTTCTTTCTTTCTTTTTTGGTATCAAGTGATATCATCTTTTTCTTAAACATCCATCACCTTGTCCTCTAATTGCCACTGCTGAATAGATAGTGTAACTGACAAAAAAGCAGCCAATCCTTGGAGTAGCAAGGGCTTTATGCAGTTGCCTACAGTAAGAATATGTGAAGGACTAAAGAGATGGAGAAGTAGGCAATTGATTTTCTGTGGAATTCTAATTTGGAACTAGGAGTGGATGTAATTGTTTAACTGGGTGTGATGGGGGAGGGGTGGTTAAAACAGAGACCCTACAGAGTGTAGACATGTGACAAAGGGTCAGGAGATGATTAAATAAGATTTATAAGGAAACCATTTGTCCAAGAAAAAAATAATATGCTCCAGTATTCCAAAAGATGCCAGGTCTATGGCCACCCTGAACAAGCCTGATCCCATCTGATCTTGGAATCTAAGCAGGGTCAGAGCTGGTTAGTTCTTGGAACGGGAGACCACCTAGGAAGACCAGGTGCTGTAGGCATAAAAAATAAATAAAAAATAAAAAAAGGGATTGTAAGCTAACAAGTGCCTTGCAATCTGTGAGGTTAACCAAGGGTTGCCTTGCCAAAAAAAAGGAAAAAAAAAAAAAGAAAAGAAAAGATAAAAGAGGCCAGGGACATAACTGGTTGCTGAGGATTTTACTTATTTTAGTGGCAATCTGTTGTGTTTTCCTACAGGAATTCTATTTTTCTTAAGATATCTTGGCTCTTCATTTTTGCAATCAAAAAATCCTAAGTAGAACCCTTACCAATACCAATGTCTATTTTTTTTTTTTTTCCAGCAGAGACACCAATTGAAGGGAGAAGGATTTACTTGGGAGCATTCTAAAAGGTTTATGGCAATTGCGCCAGGATGAGAACCTGAATGTGGTAGATTGTATTTTCCAAAGACAACTGCAAAAATATCTCCTATCCTACATACTTTCCTGCAATGTGACCTTGCCAGTCCTCTGTCAGGAGGTGGACTATATTTTTCCTCTCCCTTGAATCTGGGCAGGATATCTGACTACTTTGACCAACAGAGTACAGCCCAAATGAATCTGTGCTAGTTCTGGCATAGATCTTAACTGGCCTTACAGTTTCTGCTTCCTCCCTCCTAGAACCCAGCATCATGCAAGAAGTATGACTTCCTTGGGTAGACAGTGCTTTGAGAAGCCCAAGCCACATGGAAAATCCTTGGATTAGATGCTGCATGTAAAGACTGAATGAGAGAGAGAGAGACAGAGACAGAGACAGAGACAGAGACAGAGAACAATGGGTACTGAGATGTCAGTCACAGTAGTAATAAGCCATCTTAAAGTGAATCTTCTAATGTTAGTCATTTCAGTTGATGACACATGAATTAGAAACAGAAGTCTCAGCCAAACCCTTTCCAGATCCCTCACCCACAAAATTGTGAATAAAATGGAATAGTTATTTTAGACTGCTAAGCTTTGAGTTAGCTTATTAGGCAGTAACAGACACTGGGTCACTTGGCTTTCATATTGTTAGGTAGTTAGTCTTACATGAGCGACAGGAGAACAAAGGATTGGAGGCCCAGCCCAGAGACCGACCAAAGAACACCCCATTGGTAGTTAAAGAATCCCTTCTACATCCCAGGAGACAAAGGATAGGAGGACCATAAACTTATAGCTGGTTTAATCCAGCCACAGAGGCTTTTACAGAAGGTACAACCCTAACTTGCCCACAACCTCAGCCTCATTATATATACTATCATTATAATACTATGTTTATGCCCAGAAGCTAATGAATCTAATTGTAACAGACTGAATTCTAAGTAAGCACATGCACACTAGGCAGTGTTATATAGCAGCCAAATGTCAATCAAAATGACCTCATGTGCGAATAATTTAAGAACACCTTTGTAACTACCCCTCGTGGTCCTAATATAATACAACCCTTCCCACTCGTAAGGTAAAAATATGAGTTTTCTGCCCAGAGTACATCAATTTTATTGTAATAAAACCATAATTTTATAAACACATCCAAATACCTTTTCATACTTTATTTATTTATTTAGGTAAATAGAAAAACATGTGAATGTCACCTCAAATTCACAGGAAACAATTAAGAAAAAAACTGTGTGACACATGCCATTTCATTAATTTTTATAACAACACCATGAAGGACGGAATCATTACCTCATTGTGAAATTGGAGAAGATGAGCAATTTAGTAGCTGGAGATGCTTATGAGAGTGCTCTTAGATGCCCATTCTATAAGTTGGTAACTTGTCAGATTCCATTTGTGTTATCAACTTGTGGTTAGTATCCTACTGGTTAGAAGAAATAAGCTTCCAATTTTTCCATATCCACAACAAAAGTTGTGGCTATAGCCAAAAAGACAGACAGTGTCTCAATCTCAGTGGATGTGATATCATATCTCATTGTGGTTTTGATTTTCCTTTCTCTAATGACTAATAATGTTGATCATTTTTACATGTGGTTATTAGCTATTTGTATCTTCTTTGAAGAAATGTCTATTCATATTTTTGTCTATTTTTAATTGGATTGTTTATTTAATTGGGTTATTTTCTTATTGTTGAATTGCAGAGTACTTTACATAGTGTGCATACTAGACCCTTATCAGATATATTATTTGTAAACATTTTATCTTGTAAGATATTAATTCTTAACCTTTTTTGTAAAATATTCAGCATTTAAGAACCCGATAAAGCCATGGACCCTTTTCCAGCAAAATGCTCACTCTCATGAAATTTTACACACATTTTCAGGGTTTTCACAAAACATCCAGAAACCACTCATGGAAAGACACATGAGTTTGTGTCTTTTCCCCTCTTCCCTGGGTTTTCTCTTCTCTAGAAGCATGCAGCTTCAATTTGACAGTCAGAAATACATTGCAATGAAATGAAGAAAATGATTCTTTTGGCGAATGGTATAAAAATTTCATTTGGTGACAGAATAGTCTTGTTGGGAAATTGCCTCGAAAGGCCTTCTTAGGATGGATAATTCTCTATAGCGCTGAGAATGCCTTTAGAGAAGGCAGGAAAACTACATGAGACAAGGAGAGATTTTTTGCCTTTTTTCTGGATGGAATATATAGAGAAGGGAGAGACAGAACTTAAGCCAACTGAGAAACTGAGCGGGTTGGAGGAGAGAATTCCTAGGGCATATCCTGATGATGAGAAGTAAATGGATGTTATCCTAGGGCTAATCAACAGCTCTTGCTAGTTACCTTTGTTATGTCTGCTTCTCAACTGGAGAGAAAAAGAGAAAGTCGAACAGTGAGAGCTATTTAAATAACCGAAAGCCAGAGGCTGGGGAACATTTAGACCTTTCTATTTTTCTAAAGCCTGTTGCTGGAGGAAAAGAATCATGAATCTGAATACTAATTTTTTGGACATACAAAGATACCATTTAAGTCAAACTCAATCCCTCATGACAAATTTCCTCCCATCTGTCTAACGTCATTATGTTTGCTTTTCAAGAATGATCAGAAAAATCGTGTTCATCATTTCAGAATCTATCAGAAATTTCAAGGCATCACAGAGACTTAGCATTGAAAGAGGTCTAGAATTTATGCCTTATACTTAATTTTCTATTCATGATGCTTGGCAAAGGTTATTTAGTTTTGCTTGAAGGCTCTTGATGATGGGGAAGTCACCACCTCATAATAAGCAACCCATTTGATTTGCTCTTTGTGCAGTTCTAACTCTTAGAAAATTCCTTCTTACTGAGCTGAAATGAGCCTCCTTATACTTCCACTATCATCACTAGTTATGCTATTTGGAACCAAAAGTATGAAAACTATAGATACTCTATATTTAGCACATCTCTAAGTCACACTTATGTGGTAGGTATTTTATATTATTATTCCCTTATAATTAACCAATACAATTTCAGAAGGTAGGTGTATCTTTCCAATTTAATAGGTAAGACTTGAGAATTGAATTTATAGCTGACAGTAATTAACTGAGAGACTGGGATTTTAACTTTAGTCTATTTGATCCCCAAGTCTAAGTGATTTCCACCATTAACACTGTCTCTCTAAGAATGACTATTTTTTACATGAAAGCTTTGAATAATGAAGATAATACTATCTCACTGTTCCTTTTCCCCCTTCAGCAAGCAAATAGCCTCAGATTCTTGTAAAAACATCTACTGAATAGTTCTTTCCTGTTACAAAGCTCTGTGCCAGATACTCTAAACAACATTGTTTTAACAAAATTAAAGAATTAACTCTTAATGAATTAACTCAAAACTCATAGCCACAAGAGAAAGTTATACTGTCAAGGACTATACTAGTGGGAAGAAGTAAAGGAACATAAAGATAAATAACTAAGTCCATTGAGTGCTTTGCCTTCACAATTATTTTGTTAGTTCGTACTTAATTTTTCATCTCTCCATTTACAAATCAAGGTGAGTCTTCACTTTCTTGATGTACTTTCCTGCTGGAAAAAATATTAGATATCTAGTTGCTATCTTGACAAATGGTAACATCTTTATTTTTATTTGTTCTGGTGGTCAACTAGATTTAAGTACAGACAAGCAAGCTGGAATATTTCAATTTGTCAGTTGGGTTTAACTTGCATCAAGGCAGATGCTCTTAAAGATATAGAAATAAAATTGAAAAAGTCTCCATTTCTGATAAATAGAGTCTGTGGAGACAATGGACCAATGAGGTCTCACTTGTTAACCACAGATTTTTAAGTTTTAAAAATTAGTTTAGTCATATTAATAGTACAGAACAGTCTCCTGAATAGTGAATACTGCATAACTTTAACTGGATGGTTGGAAGATTTCTACAATGACCAGGCACAGGATTTTAAACAGAACTTTTTCTGGATTCTATATTTTATGATGTATAACAGGATCTTCATACTAGATAAGGGGTATTACTGGTGAGTCCTGTAATACCTTTATGGAAATAAGAGAGTACATTGATTTTACACACACACACACACACACACACACACACACAACACACACACGCATTCATACCTTTAATAACTTATGTGCATATGAGACTTTTGATTAGAAATTAATTCTTCACTGTTTAAACCATGTCTTCCCAAATTCTTTATGAAGCTAAGATCATTCTGTTTATTTTTATATCTTTTTATTTCATGGACACAGGAGGGGCTTTCAACCAGTATTTTTAGTAAAAAGGTCTTATATTGGTGAGCAGGGAATTGAAGACTGGGAACCCTCTAAGTTTGTGGCACAGACAGTAGATGAAGGCTGACTCTGAGTTTGCTTTGGATTCTTCGGTGGCAATGCAGGTACAGTGGACAGGCCTCACAGACTGCTGGGAAGGCATGAAGAAGCAGAATCCTTTGTTGGGCAGCTAGGAGTGAAACGAAAGGAAGAGTAAGGCATGTGATAAAATCATTTTAAAGTTTTATTTAAAAATATATTTAAGATGGTTTAAAGATATTTTGTTTTGGCCTTTTGGAAGAGAACATTGTAATGATTCCTGGGGCTGGTCAAGTTGCCTTAGAGATGTTGTTTGTAAATGATCATTTTTTCATTAGTTATTATTAATTTATTCATTCTTCCAATATTTACTGAGTGCTAGATGCTGTCCTAAGTCTGAGGTTCTAGTGATGATCAAGATTGGCACAGTCCCTATCTTTATGAAAATGCTATGAATAACAGAAGAGTGTAATCTTTTATTTTACAAAGAAGTAACCAAATTTCAAATGAAAAGACTCTTTTTTTTTTGTTTAAATAAAGCTTTCCTTAAAAAAGCTACCTCTATGCAATACCATAATATCATAGAGTTTTAGGGTTGAAAGGCTCATTCATTTGTGTAATAAATATTTATGAGCAGCTATTTTTACTAAGCAATGTTAGAGTCTTGGCTAATATGGTTAAAATGGTCAAGACACACTGGTCTGCTGCCTGCCCTCTCTCCTGAAGGATGGGACTATATACCTGCACACAGCTTAAGTATGTGTTGACTTTGTACTTTAATCTCTGAGGGTTGCATGCTTCGCTCTAATTCTGAATTCTGGAGAAAGCCATAATGTAAGCTCCAGGTATTCACAACAGTTTGTTGCATCTGGCATAAGGGGTTGAGGTGGTGGAATAGCTAATGGGGTGGGGGTGAGAAAAGAAGGAAGTCATAAAGCTTATTTATCTTTTTCTTTCACTTTGTAAACACGTTACCAAAGCTCCAGAGAGCCGAGGGCACACAGAGAGTGACAGAGGCTGGCTGTTCAATTCCCATTTGAGTCATTGTTCTATCTCAGCCCTCCTGTGCATGGGCCATTATATTATTTCTTTCGAATGGAAAGGGTCTAACACAATAAAAGGAAAATCTTTGTCTCTTTCATTCACCATTGCATCCTCAGTGCCAGAATAGTGCCTGATGTGTAGTAAGTCTTAATAGGTGTTGGTGGAGAAATTAACAAATGAATGAAAAAAGACTATCACAATTAAATATAGCTTACAGGATATTGTGAAAAGCCAATTGATCCATCCTTGCCAATAACATACAAAACCAAGAGCCATGTAGAGTTTGAAATTTTCATTGGCTTTACTGACCTTTAGTATTAGTATCTTATTAGTTACCTAAACCTCTTTCTGCTGCTTGTATCTCTAGGTTAGAATATCGAGGATCGTAGTGCAGCTCCATACCACCAGAAAACATTCTTTCAACCAACAAGCAGTTGGCTGTACAAAGGGGTAACAGGGGAATTATGAACAAATAGATTCTTATTAAAAAAAACAATCACATGTGTTAGAGAGGTGATCCGAGGGATGGTTTAGTTTATGTCTTGTACCCTGTCCCACATCCACTTTTCACAGCTGGACCAACACAGCAGTATGTAAATGAATTCCCAGACTGAAGAAGGCTGCCTATGAAAGAAGACCTGTTGTTTAGCAAGAGAACACAATTGACAAACAGGGCATAGAGTTGAGAAAGGAGAGATGACTCAGTTTCCTTAGGACACCTCCGCTGGCACTTGAAGAAACCTTGTTTTAATTTTGTTTCTCTTATCCTGTGATCCCAAATGAAGTATTTTTTTGGCATATGTGCTTAAGAGAAAAGTTCCAGCATGTCTCATTTACCACAGAATATTCTAGGTTTATTTTAGCACCATGTACAGCAGCCAAAGAATGTTTGGGGTTATGAACGGAGGCAGTTAAAGAATGGCCTATTATTTCTCCACCAAAGGTAGCTGAAAGTAGACACTATAAAATGCATTTTAGAAAAGAAATATATTTTCTCTATCAAAGTTATATAATCAGGTAAAATTATACCCAAAGGCAACCAGATTTGATTTTCATAAGTAATAACTTAGCATGTACCCAAGCATCTTTCAAGAGACTCAAGAAATTTAGACTCAAAGCAAGACAGCTGTCTAGATATATGAGTGATGTACATTCTGATTCTAGGTAAATCACTAACTGGTTTGAAAAACTTAATACTCTTTTGATAGAATAAACCTACTTGAAGTGTTAGAAGATAGGATCTCCTGTGTCTATTGTGCTAGTAACATTCTTTATAACAGTCTTTAGTTTCTTTATCTAGAAAACGGAAATAATAACCACACCGAGGATACCTATTATGGGCTGAATTATAATTTTCAAAAGGTTGTATTGAAGCCTTAGTCTCTGAAACTGTGAATATTTCCTTTTGGGGGGGGGGGGACTAAGGTATTTGAAGATGTAATTAAGATGAGGTAATTGAGGTGGACTTTATATTCAATTTGCTTTCCTTATAAGATGAAAATTTGGATACGGAGACACACAGAGAGATGACCATGTAACTACAAAGGCAGAGATTGGAGTCATGCAGTTGCACACCAAGGAATGGCAAAGATTGAAGGCCACCACCAGAAACAAGGAAGACACAAAGAAGGATTCTACAAAGAGTCTCAGAAGTAGCATGACCCTGAGAAAAACTTGATTTTGGATTTCTAGGCTTCAGAACCATGGGCATATAAATTCCTGTTGTTTTAAGCCACTCCATATGTGATAATTTATAATAGCAGCCCTAGGAAACTAATATACTACCTAACTTATATAATATTAAAAAGTTGAAAAATGATAATATATCTGAAAAATGTTCTGCTATCAATTATATCAGGATAAGTTGGTATAGGAATATAAAGATTACTTTGACTTTTAAAACCTCAAGTTATATTTAAAATAAACACCTCTAAATCAGTGTTAAGAAAAAGTTAAATTTAAAACTCTTAGGAATGCTTTCTTTAATTATAAAAAATAGTTCATAACAAGATTTTAGTCTTAAAAGTTATCTCAAGTAGAACCTTGAAAATTTAGCAGTTTATAAACATCTTGAACAGTTCATTTTATGCTTTCTTTCATTTTTATGTGTTTAAATAATTTCTTTGCCTGTGTGCATGAGTTTTGTTTCTTTTTCAAGGAAGCTTGAGTGTCTTATTCATTACATTTAGAGTGTTGGCTTTCCCACAGCTTACACAATAGCTAGAAATGAAAATACAGCAAAATTTAATTTTTTAAATGACATATAACCACAAAAAAATCCCTTAATGGGTCTGGGGTTTCATTCCCACCCCAAAACAACCAGAGAAGTGAAATACTATCAAATTGTAATCATTTTGCAGTTATCTCTGTTTTACATTATTTCTGTTAATCTAAAGAGTGGTTAGTCCAAAATGGCACATTCATCATGTCGAAAATTATTTTAAGCTTTAGAGATTATTATATTGTGGTATGTTACCTGTTTTATATATGCGTGTGAGAGGAATGGCTCATACAATATATACCTAATATATCTATATCTATCTAATCTATTTATCATCTATCTATCATCTGTCTATAAAATAGATCATTGTTACTAGTTTCTCTTAATTTTCAAGATTTTCTTGAACTTAAATTGATATGAATGTGAGACAAGAGAGAGTTAAATGTGTCAGACTAAAAACTCAGAATATTTAGTGGTCACCTGGTTTAAATCTTCTCATTTTTCAGATAAGGGAAGCAGAACATAGCTGTTCAGTGACCCATTGAAGGTTGCATAGGGATTTGGTGACAGAATAGAATTCCATTTGCCTGATTTCCAGTCTGATGTTCTTTCTTTTCTAAAACCATAGTGGTCATACTGACTTGGTATTAGTTATTGGATCTCTCACTTACTAGCTATGTGACCTTGGATAGTTCTCTCAAATTCTCTTAACATGCCTTTTCTAGTTTGTAAATGGGAATGAAAAAACAGGCTGGTGATAGCTGGAAACAGCCAAGAGAGAAATACCTGAGCCACAGAATGTTATCCAAGATGAAAAAAGCTTGGCTTCCCACTCCACATTCCCATTTCACATTAACTATTACTTGTACTTTCTGTCTCAGGCATGGTTTTCTGGCATTTTGTATTTGGCCCTCAAAGACTTGCATAGGACTCTTCTTTCTTTACTTTTGGTCCTTAAGGTTGTCCCTGTGTATAAGCACTTCTTTCACTCTACTACAGTTGTCTGACTATTGGACTATAGATCTTTGATTGCAGGAACTGTTTCACTATAACACCTTAGCAGTTAGGACAGTATGCTCCCCCACCCCCAAGAAAAAAAAAAGTTGCTCAATGAATGATCAATGAATGAATTGCTCTGTGCACAAATACTTTGGGGAGAGGTTTTGGAGGTACATATTCTCATGGAAGGAATCCCATCTTTTCCACAGCTGCTATTGATATAAAGGTTGGATGAGCTCTCACACATTGTATGAATCATTTTTCCCCAATAACTTTTTAATCATCATAATTATATTTTGCTTAGGATATTGATAAAATAAATTTGCTTGTATTACCTGAGCATATACTAAGGATTGAGGAAGGCTTGGAAGCCCAGAGCAACTATGATTTCACCAGATACAATTCAGTTTAGAACCATGTCTTTACTGAACATAAATCACAGTGTACTAAATCATTGGCAAATGAACTAAATTTTTGAAGTGTGAGAAGCAGTTGTAGAAGAGTTGAAAGAACTCCACGATTATCAAATTTCCTGGGTCTGAGTCCATGCTTGAGTGTTCTTTTTTATAATGTAGGGTACAGTATCCACTTCATAGAATTTTTGTGAAGAACCAAAAGGAAAATGTTCATGAACACACTTGGTAAATGGTGGAGTACTACATAATATAAGGATCTATGAAGTTGATTACTAAACTGGAGGATGATCACTGATTCCTCTGCTTGCTTTAGTATGCAGGACCAGAAAATACAGGAGATGGTCATTTAATCTTATTAGAAACTGGGAAGCTGTTGACAGTGTGCTAGGGTTTTCTCAGCCACTGCTTGAATGCTTTACTTGGAGCTCAGGATGCAGAAGGATCTGAAAGAAACCAAGAAAAACAAGACAGGGACAAACATTAACTACTGGAACAGCTAATGCTCATAATAGAGATATGAATGAATAGCAGAGCTCTTCCTCTAATCTTAGAACTCTGTTCTAACATGCTGTGCAAAAGATAAAAGTCTGAAATTCTCAAATTATTTCTTTCCGATGGGTCTCTCATTTGGACAATTCCTGAATGGTCAGTCTGGGTCTACCCAACAATACACATAGTTGAAGGAGATATTACCAATGGCACTTGCTTGAGAAATTCAGTTTCACTCTAGTGTTGTGTACAGAGCTCTCTCTAGGGCACCATAAATCAAACCAAAGCCTCTGTACTTTTTAGAAGCAACACATATTTTCAGTTATTGATAAAAACATATTTGGAGAATAATACCATTTAGTCAATTTTACAACCTTACAACCTCACACAAAAACAGAATCTCTTCTCTTTCACACCTCTCTTCCAAGGATACCTCAGTTCTCTTAAACTGTTTTCCCTTCTAGTATTCTTAAACTTAACCCACTATAGTAAGGTAAATGGTTTATAGACTGAAGAGACAGCCATAGCCATGCTTGACACAAAATGCTAAGGATACTCTGCTTATTTAGCCAAGGATACAGAACTTCTTGTCAGGGAGGAGGCTATGCAGTCTAGGACCAAATGCAACTTAGTCTTTGACAAAGGAGTTTCCTTGTCTCTACATTCCTTAGTTGCTGACACCTGCTCAGTAGGTAAAATTCCATCAAGATTGAGAAAGGAGATAAAGTCTTGCTATGCTTTTGACTTTTTATATTAAGGGTTCTATCTCCAATATCTACCTTATCGAAGAACTTACATTAATAATCTGTCTTCCATTTAAAGGAATATTTACAAACATGACGCTCTCTCCTCTGATCCTTGAAACAAATGCATCATCAGCAGGCCCACATCCTCGTTCAGTTAGCATGAGGAGAGTTAGTGTCCCTGAATAAACATGTACACTTTCAGCTTCCCAGTGTCCTAGAAAGCTTATGTCCTCATACCTGTTGAGAAATATTGATTAGGTGCAAGTTGTTAGAATGAGGTGGGAAGCATAGAGAATGATTTGCCCATCAGTAGAATTATAGGAGTGACTGTGTTTGTTTTACTCTCTGCAGAATGACACCTTGGAGAAGGTTCAAAATTCCATCCCTCAGCAGTAATTGTAGCTCCCAGCCATGGGCATAGAATGGAAGATGCTGTGAGATGTGAGGGATTCATTCTACTGAGAAGTCTGAGGCTGACACTTGCTTTTGGTTTATAAGGTCACCAGAGAGGATTTTCTTTATTATCTCACTAATCTCTCTTTCATTCTTTAGAGAACATGAAATTTCAGGGGAAGTTTCTAATATATTAAAACTAATGTTTTTATTTTTTATTCTTTTTATGGAAGGCTCACAGAATATTTTAGAACCAAAAGAGAACCTATCAATGGTTTCATCTCTTTTACATTTTTTTTTTTTTTTTTTTTAGAAAACGAGATAGGTTTCGATATAGAGATTTAAAAAATTTTCTCTCTTTGTATATTTGGCCAACCATTATGTAAAGATATTTTTCTTTTAAAGTTACATTCAAGCCATTGTTGATTTCAGCCTTTTTTTTTTTTTTTGAATGCTGGATGTGATTTAATGATTTCAGTTATGACTTAATATTTGAGTAATGTTATTACTCTCCAAATCTTCCATAATTACAATTTAACTTGTCAGAATTTACTTAATAGCCATGTGCCTAAGCATAAGGGAAACACTTGGTCTGTTTAGCAAACCTTCTGTCAGAGCAGAAATACAAGGAGATTATAGCTGCTGATTACTGTTTCAGTGTGGGTAGGATACACCATATGATGCAAGGTGGCTCCTGACAACTAAGTCAGCTAAAGATTTTGTTTTGCAGCATTCTGTTTAATAAGAAAGAGTTTTGATAAATAGTCTTGTCTTGAATGGATTAAACGATTGATTTACCAATAGTTCCTATCTCAACCCAAGGGGACATTGTTGATGCCACTTAGAATATTACAAACTCTCTGCCATATGCATGTTGTCTAGCTCATGCTTCAACCCTATCACCTTTCAGCAGATTGCTTTAGACAAGAGATCTCATGGGCAAGGAATCTGCAATGCATATAAGCCTACTTGCTGATTTAATACAAGGGAGTCCTAGACATTGACCTTGTCTTGAGTTATTCTAACTTGGCAGGGCTGTAACACTGCAAAGACCTGCAAATCCCTTTTTAACAAGGCTACCTGAACCAAATGGCCCCAGTCCAAATGCATGAAAATTTAAAGATGTCCAAGAGATCAGTGGCTTACAGTATTAAAAACTAAGAAGACTGACACTGCACTTAACTCCGGTCTACTTATTTATCCAGTCAAGGATTCTGTCGCCAAGCATAATAGCTGCTCTGTTATCACTTTATAAATTGCTGTGCATATTATTTTTGTAATGAACTGGGAGGAGGCATTCTGTTTGAAAATGTTAAATGTACCAAATGCCCCACTAAAATCCCTAGATGTTCAATTATTTGAAAGAAATTATTTCTCCTCTAAGCAGATTGTATTTTTAATTTTTCCAAAAACAGCAGGTAGGACAGATATTATAATGTCCATAGAGCCCATGGTCCTTGAAGTACCCATAGGTATTGCAGGCCAACCAAAGCAGTTCTCAAGGCAAGAGGCAGGCCAAGAATGTGATGCAGGTGCTCACAATTCTGCTTACGTGTCTTTTCTTTCGTCAGAAAAAAAAAATCCTATAATTTTCCAGGGTGAGAAAGAAATTGGCAATACCTATTAACTTGGCACTAAGTAAGTCTAATTTGGCAAGATTTATAGTGTACCCAGTGCAGAAATGATCATATGTGCACATCAGTTACCATACCTAAAACGGCAGCTTAATGCACTCTTAGTTACTCTAATGATGGTGTACTGTGCACAAGTGTTCTGTGAGTTTTGTATGGAGAATTTTCCCTTGGCAAACACATCATCTATATTTTGATGTGTGGAAAATATCAGTTGTTCAAACCATGGGAAAGGAAGCCTACAAATTACACACACACACACACACACACACACACACACACGTATATATTTATATGTTTATGGATCAAGCATGTAGAAACATTGTATATTGTATATAGTTTTCTTCCATTATGGTCTAGGTGCAAATAAAGTACTAGAGAAAGGCAGAAGCAAGGTTATTAGAATAGAAAACTTGAGGCCTGGGTCCTGATGGTAAGCACCTGTTGTATATATGCGGGCATCTTTCTTTAGCTGAACTTCAGTTTACTCATTGTAACATGATCATATTGGACTAGGTGATTTCTTATTATGTGTGTAGATTAATTTCTGTAAGTATGGTTAAAGCAGAACAAAGGTATAGAGAACATTTACCTTTACAATTCTGTACTCACATATCGTTCATGTATTTGATCTATTGGAGTTCTTATTTTTAAACATGGCTATATTTTGAAGACAGATAATTGTGGGTTTCTAAGGGAGTTTTTCTATGCAAAGGTGCTTAGAGAAGTACTGGCTGAATACAAATGAAGAAAAGAATGTGCTTTCATTTTGTATTGGCAGGCAAACCACCAAAAATGAAATAAAAGTGTAATTGGTTCACTGAATAATCTGGACTCTATAGATACAAGTATAAGACAACAAAAATTTCCCTTCAATTGTATCTTTAGTTCCTTCAAGTACCTTTTATGTTTTAGTTCTTTTTCTGCTCCCAGATGAACCCTTAGGCAGGTCTTACCTTTCAGATGATGAACAAATGGTTCCTTGTCTGGGGATTAAAACTTCAGTCTGATCTAATAATCACACAACTTCTTATTAATCAAGACTTCAAATGTGTATCCAGGTAAATCTTCTTCCTTCCCCCACCTTGGGTCTGACCCAGGCATAGGATCCTAGAGTTCAGGGAAAGGTCAGGGTCAGTTCTCAACATTGCCTAGCTGTGGTTTTTGATCCCTCTGGCTTTGGAGGGAATAATGAGGGAATCAATAGGGAAAGGCAGAGTCTTATCTAGACCTCGATGATATGTCGTTGGTGCCGCCTAGACATGATAGATGTCCAAAAGTAAGTCTATCTTTTGGGAAGTTTTGTGGATTTCTAGGGGATCCACTGCCTTTCTAGGGGATCCACTGCCTTTCTTTCAAAATTTCTCCTCAGTTCCTTCTTCAATCTATCTGCCCACAGGGATAGAAACTAGGTTTGTCGATTACAGGAGGTGGAGCAAGGTTTAGAACTAGGATTGGGGTTAAGCAAGAGTGAAGTGGCTGAATGAAAATGCCCATGACTCCATTGTCAATTTCTCAGATCGAAGGAGGCTAAGCTAAGCTAAGAGAGGGAACATTTTTAAAAAAATTATTGTAGTAAGAACATTACCCTGAGATCAACCCTTTTAACAAATTTTTAAGTGCACAATGCAGTATTGTTAACTATGAGTGCTGTCTTGTATGGAAGATCCCTAGAATGTATTCATTTTGCATAACCAAAACTTTTATATTTGATGAGTTCATAGTTTTGAGTATTTTCATGAGTGATACCAAAATACTTAGATTGAACAATTTTTTAATGCCCAAACTAAGAAACAGGTTGTATATTATCTAAAGGTACTTAGTAAACATTGTGTCTTATTTTACATTTTGCTTCAGTCAAAAGAGTGAGTTGCATTTTATACAACATCTCAACTGTAAAATTATTAGACCACATAGTTCAGATTGGGTTCTTAAGATATACCTTAAAGTTTGAACACCTTCTTTCTCATCTACTTAATTAAATACCATCATCAATGATGTTGTCACTATTTCTGCAGAGAAAACTGTTTTTGTACTTTCTACTGGGTTAAGACTACTTCTCTATGAATCCCCAATGGTCACTGAGGAAGGACATAAGGAATCCTAGGAGTTATAAATTTGTGAAAAATTTTTGAAAAGAGATCAGGCCTATTAGGGGCCTGGTACAATAGCTTCTTTCTTTCGATGTCATCAGCTGCAATGACTTGGAAATGAGTAGGTGCAATCTCACAGCACAGTGTTTGAATGCCTTGGAAAAGGGACATTTCTAATAATAACTCTAGGACTAATGACTTTCACATTAATTAATGAAAGTGATAATAGTTGAATATTATTCAGATAACATGAATACAAATAAAAACATGCCCGTACTTGCCTGTCACACTGCTGCACTGAATGGTACAGTCTTTCAAATAGCTGGGCTTTGGCCAACAGAACACCTGGAGTGCTTCATTGATAATGATACCCAGTAGTTCACCAGTCAGTTTCGGAATAAATGAGAAATATTTTTTCATGGCTTTACGCACAGGAAGTGAAGCGACGTACAAGCTAGATGTCTATATTTGTGAAAGAAAAGTGTCTCCTATACTTTCCGCATAACTATTAAGCTTTCATTGTTGAGTATTTTTCCTAACATTTAACTGATGCTGGGTCCCGATATGTTTATCAGGCCAATAAGTTGCTTCTGGACTGATCTCAGAGAGCAGGGTAGGTCCACAAATCGAAAACTGTTGTAAAACTCTGAGAATATGACTTCTGTAATGTTGTATGGATACTTGGGCTTTGTATAGACATGGCATGCTGGTATATTAATAGTGCAAATGGCCTGCATAGTTGCCAGTTTACATATGCCAACTTTTGCAAGATTCTTTCAACAATTGGATGGGACTCAATATGTAGGATGATAGCATCTAGTTATATTGTGTTCCTTTCCAGTATATATTTCCTCAACTTGTAGCATCTTAACTCTGCATTGCCAGAGAATTTTATGAATACCACCAACTTAAGGTGTCTTAGAGCAGAGTTTCTCAGCCTCATTACTACTGACGTTTTGGCAGGGTACTTTTTGCTTTGGGGGACTGTGCTGGGCATTGTAAGGTATTTTGTATATCCCTGCATTCTATCCACTAGATAGCCATAACTCCAGTTGTGACAACCAAAAATGTCTCTACACTTGGAAGATTGGCCCCTGGGGGACAAAATCACTTCCTATCCTCCCATTTAGGACCACTGCCTTAGAGAGAGGATCTTTCTCACATTCAAGGCCCCTACGAAGAACTTTAATAGAACATCTGTGATTCACATATGACAGCAAACCAGGAAATGCCCTATAGGCCCTCACTACAGTCAAATTATAAACTTAAATGTTGCCATTTTCAGAAAGATGTGATTTAACAGGCTCACTGAGATGGGAGATATGGTTTCAATCTTTAAATAGGCAATGACAGTTTTGAAAGAGCTGATGTATTTTAAATATGTGCTTCTATTTTCAAATAATAACTACTAATAATGATATTATACTAATATTTTAATGATTCAGATATCACTATTAGTAAAATTGCCCAGTAAGATACACGAGTGTAAACAATCTTTTTATTACAATAAATGTGAAAAAACACATAGAGTAAAATGGAACTACTTGGTGTTTTGTTCAAGGGTGAAAACAAATTTAACAGTTACAGGAATAGAGTCAGATGATAGGCAGACAAAGAGAATAAAAGAACAAAAGTGACAAAATAAATAAATTCAAAAGAAAATAGTCTAATAAAATGACTTTATTTTTCTCAGAACTCCAGGTAAGAACCATGACACCCAGTTTCATGGGGAGTTAACAGTTGAGAATATAGTTTCAAACCTCCCTCTCCTTGAGGAAAGAGCATTTTATGAATGTCTGTAAGTACATTGCCTATGCTATTCCAATTCATTAATCCTTCCCACAAGATTGGAACATTCAGAATTACTTTTATTTCTCAGGAAAATAGTAGATGAAGAAACTGGCATGTCTATGTCCAGAAATCCTATGGTTAACACCAAAATGAATAAAATTGAAAATACATCAAATGGTAAAAATATTCTGATTACTTCCCTGTCTTACCCTCAAAAACAGTGTGAATCTGCCCAGGCTTCACAGTAATCATGCAACCACTACAGAGTTTTAAAATATGATTGTTTGTAGGAAATACCACTAATATTTTTAGAGATAAGGAATATGTTTAAAATAAAAAAAAACTCAGTGTTTCCTTTATTGACAAAAGAAGCTGCTTCTTTTTAAGATAGGAAATTAAGTTTCTATGCCAAAAGCATGATTATAGGTTGATATTTTTATTTTCCTCTGAAGCATTTTTGAAAATATCTTCTTTCTCCTAATAGCTGACTAACTTGAATGCATTTTTAGCAGAACTCTGTCTTGGTCCCTGTGTAAATTCTTAGAGGGCTCTCTGCTTAGTATCCACAAAATTAATCAGACCCCCACAAAGCTATTAGGTCTGAGAGAATTGCCTATACAATATGAATAAAAATACTTTATGGAATGAGATTACAAATCAGTGTTCTCCAACTCACCAATTAAAAATGATTTAAGAGGCTAGTATTTTATTTTCACATGAAAATTTCATTCAGATGCATTCCAGTGCTATAGGACTAGGACCCTGAAAATCTTGAAACTCAATTTCAAGTAAGGAGTGTGGTTTAATGGGAAAAGGCATTAAATTTATCATGGGTCAAGGAACATGAATACAAGTGCCATCTCTCCCATGTGTTTGCTGAGTGTGGTAGAAAGGCTACTGCCGTAAGACTACCACTAAGTCTTATTTTCCCCATTTCAGTTTTTACGAAAGATCTGCCCTGTGAAGTACTTGAGTTAACTGTTCATTCTCTGAGACTTTGTATCAGGCTAGTTCCTCCAGGCCTCCCTCCGATTCTTGACACAGAATATAGTCTCAGTATCGACTGCATTATTTTATTTTTTTTAACATTTTATATTATAGTAATTACAAACTTATAGAAAAATTACAAGCATAGTACAAAACTCTCTCATATATATCTCACCTCAGATATCCCAATTATTGACATTTTTATCACATTTGCTTTGTCATCTTTTTTTCTTCCTCTTTCTTCCCCTATTCTCATGTGTGTATATACACACATAAATGCAAATATATACACTATCTTTTCTGAACAATTTGAGAGTAAGTTGCGAATGTGATGCTCATTACCACCAAATATCTTAGCGTATATTAGCTAAGAAAGAAACATATTTCCATAATTCTATAGTAGAATTATGAAAAACATAAATTAACATTTTAAAGTAGTAATATCTAATTTATAGACTTTATTCAAATTTCGATCACTGTCTCATTTAATCTCTTTATAGAAAAAAATTGTGGCCAGGATTTAATCATGGGTTGCATTTAGTTACTCTGTCTTGTGTACATTACTCTGGAACAGTTCCTTGGCTTTTCTTTGTTTTTTATAACCTTGATGTATTTTAAGAGTATAGCTCTCAATTTGTGTTTGTCTGATATTTCTTTATTATAATATTTAGATTATGTATTTTTGATAGATTATCATGTAAATGATACTGTGTTCTCAGCATACTGTATCAGGAGGCACAGGATGTCATTTTGAACCGTTACTGGTGATGATAATTTTGATCACTTGGTTAAGATGGTGCCTAACAGGTTCCTCCACTTTAAAATTACTAGTTTTTCTGTGTAATAAGTATTTTGTGGGGAGATACTTTAAAGCTATGTAAGTATCCTATTCCTCATCAAATTTTCATCCATTAGTTTTAGCACCCATTGATGATTCTTGTCTGAAGCAATTATTACTACAATGGTTGTCAAATCATGATTTTCTAATTCTATAATTCCATCTTCATTTATTGAACTGAATGCTGTTTTTTTTAGTAACAGGAGCTTGGATCCTTAAAGAATGGCCAGTTCCAGTGTTGGAGCAGGGAAAATGCAAGATAAGCTTGGATTATCTCATAAAACAAGAAAGCATGGAGGTGCTCTAAAAATGATGGGGTTATGTAAAATGACACCAGAGCTGGCCTGAAGGGGCTCCTTTGGTTAAATCTTGAACAATTAGAGCACCAAAGTTTAACATAATAGGTTATAACCCATTGAACAAAATACAAATAATGTAAGAATTTGTGAGTCCCTATTGAATGAATGAATGAAATAGTTGTAAATAGAAAGCTCTTTCTTAGAGTAGAATGCTAAATTTCCTTTTAAAGAGCCATTGTTTGAAAGGAGCATATTATTATTAAAACTCTAGTCGGTAAGCCAGGACTTCATTATCTCTTCAAAAGAGATCTCAACACATTCTTGCTGAGAGATCTAGGGCACTGCCACTAGAGAGCTATGAGGTTCTCCTGAGGTGTCTTTGCTACAAGACAAAGAGAAATACTGACCCAACCACTATCAGTTTCTGGGAGCATGGATACTTTAGGAGTCTTGATGACCAGACGAAGACTTCTAGTCTTGTTCCTCCAGTGAGAGCTACTGATAAATATGTTTTATAAAATTCCAAGCTGTAATTCAAAAAGACCTCATTGTATGCCTCCTTACTGGGAACAGGTAAAGAGATCATCATTAGTCAGAACCCTAACCGTGACTTAATATTTGCTGCTGACAGGTCTGTCTTGAACATTTTGGAGCCTGGAGTAAGAGGTCCTCTCATTACATATCTAAATATTTAAAAAATTTTATGTATATAATTTGCTAAATGAGATATACTTTATCCTACTACCCTGGAAAATGCATCATCAGAATTACAAATAAAGGTGTCGATGTACAGCTTTACTGTGACTAGAAATATGCAAAAAAGTAAAGCTGGCTGAATTTTATTATTATTGCACATACCTGGGTGTTTTCTTGATTGTACGGTGATGTTTCCCGACAAAGCAGGCCCTGAGGAAAGGACTTTGGTGCAGGTAACTTATTTAGGATGTTTTCCCAGGAAGCACAGGGAGAGAACAGGGAAATTGAAACGGGAAAGAGAGAAAAGCCAAAAAGTGGGTGTTAGTGAGCAGCTTGCCAGCGTGGACAACTGGGCCTCAGTATCCCTGGGAGGAGGAGTTCCTTTAAAAAACAACAACAAACAAACAAACAAAAACAAAACACTTTTGCCTTTGCAAGTGTCCTTAATAAAGTTATTTCTCTTTAATGTTTAGATCAATTAATTATAGGAAATTAATTTTCTAGGCCAAAAGCATGGTTGCAGGTTGATTAGTTTATTTTCCTCTGAAGCATTTCTGAAACTGTTTCTTCTTGCTAATAATAGCTGGTTAACCTGAATGCATTTTCATTTGTGCCCCTCATTAGTGCAGTCCACATTTAAGAATTGTTATGCAGTCAGACAGCGAAGCTGGGGGAATTTATTCGTTGACTTTGATGATTGTGTCTGAGAGTATTAAATTTGCTCTACTTTGGGGCTGTTCGGTGTACTGTCTGAGCAAGATCTCACGGCACGGGGGAAAGAGTTTAGGCAGAGAATTAGTAAGTTGCAGGCCCTTGAGTTGACAATTGTTATCCAAAAAATTATTTTGCTTGCCTTATAATCAAGATTTTATATAAAGTCATATCCAGAGTAATATACTAACTGTTTTTTAAGTCTCCCCAACTCATATTTTCATCAAAGAAAAAATTCCAGGTATGTATAAAATTTAAAATATTATTCTCTCATGTTTTGAAATTAAAAATTTAAATGACTAGGCACTTAGCAAATTATACTAAATTTACATAAAAATGTTAAATCAAACATTTATGTACAATGAATTTTTTAAGTTACTTATTTTTTAAACTAATTAAATCTTTTGATATTTTATAATAAACTTTTTATTTTAGAATAATTTTGGGCTTACAGAAAAGTTGCAAAAAGAATCAGAGAAATCCTGAACCCCTCACTCGATCTCCCCTAATATTAACATTTTATATTACTATGACATATTTGCCACAATTAAGAAGCCAACACTGGTACATTACAATTAACTTAACTTCATAATTCAGATTTCACCAATCTTTCCACTACTTCATTTTTCTATTTCAGGATTCAGTCCAAATACCACATTGCATTTAGTCTTTATGTGTCTTTAGTCTCCTCTGTTTTGTGGTAGTTTCACAATCTTTCTCTGGTTTTCATGGCTTTGGAAATTTTGAGGAGTACTGGTCCTGTATTTTGTAGTCTGCCTTTTAGTTGAGGTTTGTCTGCTGTTTTTCTCATGATTAGATAGTGGTTATAGTTTTTTGGGGAAGAATACAACAAAACGAAGTACGTTTCTTGACACATTATGTCAGGGGACACGTTATCCACATGACAAGCTGGTGTTTGCTGTTTTCTACACTATAATTTTTTTTAAATTAAATTTTTGAGGGTGATGTTGGTTAGTACAATTATATAGGTTTTGAATGTACAGTTCATTAATAATACATCATCTATGTATCTCACTGTATGTTCACCACCCAAAGACAAATCACCTTTCATCACCATATAATTGATTCCCTTTACCTTTTTTGGCCACCTCGTCACCACTTCCTCTCTGGTTACCACTATACTATTGTCTGTGTCTTTGAGTTTTTGTTTGTTTGTCCTGTTTGCTTTTTGCTTTGAATTTTATATCCCACATATGACTGAAATCATATGGTTCTCAACTTTTTCCTTCTGATTTATTTCACTTAGTAATACATTTTCCAGATCTATCCATGTTGTTGCAAATAGCAATATTTCATCTTTTCTTATAACTGAGTAACATTCCATTGTATATATGTACCACAACTTCTTTATCCAATCATCTGTCGAAGAACACTTCAGTTGTTTCCATGTCTTGGCCACTGTGAATAGTGCCGCAGTGAACATAGGGGTACATATATCTTTATGAATAAATATTTCAAAATTTATAGGTAGATACCCAGAATAAGAATTGCTGGGTCTTATGGAAATTCTATTCTTAAGTTTTTGAGGAAAGTCCATACTGCTTTCCATAGTGCCTGTACCAATATATATTCTCACGAGAGGGGTATAAGGGTTCCTTTTTCCCCACAACCTCTCCAGCACTTGTTATTACTTGTCTTGTTGAAAATAGCCATTCCAGCGGGTGTAAGGTGGTATCTCATTGTGGTTTGATTTGCATTTCCAGAGTAGCTAGTGAAGTTGAGTATCTTTTCATTTATCTGTTGGCCGTTTGTATGTCTTCTTGGGAGAAATGTCTGTTCAAGTCCTCTGCACATTTTTTAATTAGATTGTTTGTTTTGTTCTTGTTGAGTTGTATGAGTTCTTTATATATTTTGAATATTATTCCCTCATTTGAGACGTGGTTTGCAAATATCTTCTCCCATTTGGATGGTTGCCTCTTTGTCTTGTGGATGGTTTCTTTTGCTGTGCAGAAGCTTTTTAGTTTGATATAGTCTCATTCATTTATTTTTGCCTTTACTTGCCTTTGAGGTCAAATTCATAAAATTCTGTGTAAGACCAAAATCCATAAATTTAGTAGATATGTTTTCTTCTATGTATTTTATTGTTTCAAGTTTTATATTTAGGTCTTTGATCTATTTCGAGTTAATTTTTGCCTATGGTAACAAATAGCAGTATAGTGTCATTCATTTTCATGTAGCTTTCCAATTTTCCTATCACCATTTATTGAAGAGGCTTTTGTTTCTCCATTCCATGTTTTTGGCTCCTTTATTAAAAATCATTTGCCCATATACATGTAAGTTTATTTCTGGGTTCTCAATTCAGTTCTACTATAACTTCACATACTCTATCCTTTGGAAATGAACCATGAAGTTTAGCTCACATTCAGGAATAGGGAGAAATAAGCTTCATTCTATATATTATTTGGAATTCTTTTGTAAGAAAGATTTAACCCTTTAAATATTTTTTCCATCATTTATATAGGTATGTCTTGTGTATTTATTTTTTAATTTGAGTCATAATACCTTGCTATATAATTTATTTTTTAGCTCAAATTCTTCCATCTTTGGCCATTGGGAGCATGTTCAATTTGGCTTCTATGTCCCTTGATTCAACCCCTTGAGTACTTCCTTACTTTCTGGCCCTAAAATATGCATTAGGCTTAATTTGGGATATTCTTGTAATATCCTGGGATCAACCACTTATCTAAGAAGCTTTGGTTCCTGTCATTGGACAATGGTACATAGAACCAAAAATTGGATACTGGATATGTTTACTGCTACTGAGGTGTCACTGCTTTTGAGCCCCTTCAGCAAAGTTATGAAATATATGTATGTATACTAACCCATGTTGATACATGTATTTCTTCATCTATCATCTCTATAGTAAATTCAATGTGAGTTAATGTCTCTTACTCTAATTCAGTACCACAAGGTTTATTCTAGATCTCTCTTACCCCTTGATTATCTATAACTTCCCACTTTGACAGTGAGAAACCTGGTTCTCACCATCTACCATCCATTTACTTACCTGTTTGACTCCAGGATATAGTTAAGGCAATTTTAGATTTGTTAACTCATTCCACCCTGAAAAATTTACCAGAGTATAGTGTTTACGTTCAGTTCTTTATGTCTGTACTCAGCCTTACAGTTTCTAGACAAAATACTGTTTTCAAAGATGTTTGGTTAGTCTTTTCTCCCCACTATCCCTCCAATGAGGTTATTTATACATTTGTAATATAGATTTATTTGTCATGCTCTGTATTATATCCTGGGAGCTCTTTAACATCCTGTTTGATTTTGTTTTTACTGTGCATGCATTAATGTGACTTTTTGTGCTGTAGATTTCTTTGGATTTTGGCAAATGCATAGAGTCCACCACTCCAGGACCATAAATATTTGGTCAGTACAGTTTCATTACCATAAAAATTTCCATGTACCATTTTTTTTTACTCACCTTTTCCCATTTCCCTAACCCCTGGAAACCATTGATCTCTTTTGATTCCTATTAGTGTTTTGTCTTTTTTTTTTTTTGATGAAGTCAGATAATATGTAGCTTTTGGAGTGTGACTTTCTTACTTATGAAAATCATGTAAGAGTCATCTATGTCATGAGAATCAATAGCTTGATGTTTTATCATTAAATAATATTCACTTGTATTGATATAACAGTTTGTTCATCCATTTATCAGTTGGAAGGTATGTTTATTGTATCTAGTTTGGGGTAATTATGAATGAAGCTGCTATGGACATCATGTATAAGTTTTTGTGTGAACATAAGCTATCATTTCATTTGAATAAATACCTAGGAGGATAGTTGCTGGATTGAATGGTAAGTCTGTGTTTAACTTAATATTAACCTGCTAAACTGTCTTCCAAAATAGCCATACCATTTTGCCTTCTCACCAGCAATAAGGAGAGTTCTTGTTATTCTGTATCCTCACCAGCATTTGATATTATTAGGATTATTTTTTTTTCTATTCTAATATTCTAATTGGTATCTAATTTGATTTTAACTCAATTTCCTAATGAAAAATGATGGCGAGAATCTCTCAAGTGTTTATTTGACAACAACATATTTGCCTTTTTTATGGTGAAGTGTCCATTTAGATCTTTTGCCTATTTTTTTTTATTTTTGAGTTTAATAAATATTTATATATTCTGGACACAAGTTATTAATCAGATATATAATTGCAAATATTTCTCTTATTCTTTGGCTTGCTTTTTCTTTCTCTTATCAGTGTTCTTTACAGAGCAGAAATTTTAAATGTTAATAGTCTAATTTGTCCATTTTTAATTTCAAAAATTGGACTTATCTGTTACATTAAAAATATCTTTTAAGTCATGCAGATTTTTTCCTACTTTTTTATTTATTAGAAATTTTATTGTTTTACATTTTACATTCAGGGCTATGATCCATATTTATTTAGTTTTTGTATAAGGTATGTGTTGAAGTTTGTGTTTTTATCTATGGACATGCAGTTGTTCCAGCAGTATTCAGTAGTATTTGTTGAAAAGACCACAATCTATAAATTCTTTATTGCACTACCTGTGTATCTTCATAAAAAATTACCACAACCATATTTGTGGTTGTCTATTTATGGACTCTGTGTTCTGTTCCATTGATTCATTTGCCTACATTTTAACATACAACAACATTTTAGTTACTGTGGCTTGATAATAAGCCTTAAAATGGGGCAAAGTGAGTCTTTTGACTTTATTTTCTCTTTTTTTGTGATTGTTTTGTCTATTTTAGTTCCTTTGACTTTCCTTCCAGTTATAGTTATAATTCTGCTACTTCAGATTTTTCTTATGATCTAAGAACTAGAACCAACAGAACTGTGTATGAAACAACACAACTACTACCATGCTATAATGGTATTGTTCCCATATTTACAAATTGCCTAAGGCAATTGGGATTATAAAACCATATACTGTAGTTGAACACTGTACTCAATAAATGTTATTCATTATTATTATTATTATTATTATTGTACAGCAATCTTTAAAAGCTACTCTACGTTTGTGGATGAAATATGTGGCCAGCTTTATAAGTCTTTTATAAGTCAGGTCTGAGCAAAATTTCTTCTCAAATATTCAATAAAATTTATTTATTTATATACATTAAGTTAAAATTAAAATGACATGAAACAATTGCCATATAATTTCAATTAAAAATTCTTTTCAGCCTATGTCCAGAAAGAAAGGAAAAATAAAGCATGATTTATTTAGGAGTAAAGCAAATATATGTCACATACAAGGAATAAATCTATTGGAAGGTGTTCAAGCTTCTACATGGAAAATTAAAAAACATTATTGACAAATATTCAGAAATATCTAAGTAAATCGAGGAACATATAATGCTCATGGATTAGGAGACTCTGTAATGAAGTATGTTAAATTTCTGCACAGTGATCTATAGATTTAATGCAACACAGTCAAAATCCCAGCAAGATCTTATGGAAATTCATAAGCTAATCTTAAAATTTATACAGAAATGCAAGAAACCAAGAATAACCAAAATGTCGTGAATAAAATAACATAGTTTGAAGAATTCCACCACTAGATGTCAAATCTATTATAAAGCTAGTAGTTTTGACAATTTGATATTGAAGTAAATAAAAATAAACCAATAAAAGTCAACATAGTCTGAAGATTAAAATCTAGGAAAGAGAGGCTATTTATATGGAAAAATTAATTTTTACCTCTCCTAACACCATACATGAAAATCAATTTTAGGTGGATTACAGATTTGTATGAGAAAGGAAAACATAAAGGTTTTAGATGATAAAACAGGAGAATATCTTCAAGAGTTTAGAATAAGCAAAATTCTATTAAATAGCACACAAAAAGTTCTGATCATAAAAGAAAAATCAATAAATGATTGCACTAGAATTAAGAACTTTTGTTCATTACAGTCATCATTACTAGTGAAAAAGCAAGAACAGAATGGGATATTATATTTGTATTCATATATTCCATAGAGAATTTACATCCAGAATGTATAAAAACTTCTACAAATCATTAAGAAAAATATAGACTACACTATATAAAAGTTGGGCAAAATTTGAACAAGCACTTTGTAGAAGATATATGAATGGCCTTACAGCATAACAAAAGTTACTTGATATTGTTATTAGGGGGAAATAAAAATAAAGTCACAGAGTGATAACATTATATACTATCAGAATGGCAAAAATTAAAAAAGACTGATAATACCAACTATTGAAAGGATATAGAGCAATTTGAGTTCATATATATGGTTGGAAGGAGTGCAATCTGGTACAAACACATTAGAAATCAGTTAGTATCTACTAAAGCCAAATATATTAATATCCTATGACCAAAAAATTCTATCCTTATTTCTATAGTATTAAGATGTGTTTATTTTTTCACCAAGAAGAAATGTATAAGAATCACAGCTGCTTTACCAGCAATAGCTCAAAACTTGAAACTAAACAGTTTCAATAAATAGTTAGAAGGTAGAAATTAGAGGTTTTCACGTGATTTTATGTGGTGAATATAAAAGGTCAAAGAGTTCATGATGAATGTCTTATTGCTATCTTGGCAACTGAGTGACATTTATTTGAAGAACACAGAAAGGGGAGCTGACTTGAGGTAGAGGATGAGCTCTGTTTTAGAGCTATGGACTGTGAGATGAGCAGGACATCAGCCAAATGTAGGTATTTAGTAGACAGAAGGAGATAAATCCCAGGAGGGGAATCAAAACCGTAGGTACATATTTTAGAGGTATGAACTTGTAGGTAGTAATTAAAATGAATGAGATTTCCCATAGAGATTGTACAGATTGAGATGTTGAGAGGACATATGACAGAATTGAACTGACATATCAGGAAAGCGCAGGAATGAAAATTCACAAAATTCAATAAATCAGTCAAAATTCAAAAAGTACTTGAGCACCTAATATATGCCAGGCACTGTTTCAGGCAATGGAGATACGGTAGTACACCAAACATGCAAAAATACTTGCCTTCATGTAGTTTACATTCTAGTGGAGAGAAGCAGACAATAAATAAAATATATAAACAAAATACTTATTAGTTGGCAATAAATCCTATGGAAAAAAATAAAGCAGGAAAGGGAAATAGAGAAGTTCTTGAGGAAATCTATAATTTATAAATTTTTAATTGTAAAATATACATAACATACAATTTACCATCTTAACCATTTTAAGTGTACAGTTCAAAAGTGTTAAGTAAATTCACATTGTTGTACAACAAATCTCCAGACTCATTTTATCTTGAAAAACTGAAACTCAATGTCCATTAAATAACAATTTTCCATTTCACCCTTCCTCCAGCCCTTGGCAATTACCATTTTACTTTCTGTCTCTATGGGTGTAATTACTCTAGATACCTCATATAAGAGGATTCACACAGCATTTATCTTTTTTTTGGTGACTGTCTTATTTTGCATAATGTCCTCAGGGTTTATTTATATTGTAGCATATGTCAGAATTTCCTTCCTATTAAGGTTAAATGATATACTATTGTATGTATATACCATGTTTTGTCTGCCAATTTATTCATCAGTAGACATGGGTTGCTTCCTACTTTTTGGTTACTATAAATATGCTTCTATGAATGTGAGTGTAAAAATATTTTTTCAGGTTCCTGCTTTCAATATACCCAGAGGTGGATTTGCTGGATCATATGGTGATTCTAGTTTTTAATTTTTTGAGGACCATCCATACTGTTTTCTAATGATTACACCATTTTACTTTCCTACAAATAGTGTAGAAGAGTTCTACTTTCTTTACATCCTCATCAACACTTGTTATTTTTTGTTTAAAATTTGCAATTTTAAATAGGGTGATGAAGGAACACTTTATTAAATAGGTAAAATTTGATTAAAAACCTTAGGAAAGTGAGGGAATGTGCCAAGGGGATGTCTGTGGAAGAATAGGTAAATGACAAAAAGAGAGAGAAAGGAGGAGGAACAAAAATGAAGAGTCACGCAAGCCCAGAAAAGAGGAGAAAAAGGTAATGATCAACAGAGATAAAATCAATATTAACAATTATCTGTTAATTTATCAAAGTGGAAATCATCGGTGACCTAGACAATATCCATTTGGTAGAGTAACATAGTGTAAACTCTATTAAAGTGGATGGATCTATGAGATGTGCTTACATAGAAAGTGTTGACAATATTTTAAAATATTGTTTGGTCGTAAAAGGGAAAACAGTAACAGTGAGATTGCTGGGGAGAATGACAGCTGAAGAAATATTTGTAAAGTTAACAATGTCTCGAGTATGTATAAATGTTGATGAGAAGAAGCCAATGGAGAGGCAAAGGTAGTGGAAGAAGATCGAGAAATGAGAAAATAGTCAATGGAGTGAAGAGGTCTCTGGGAATTGAGAGAGATTGAGATCCAGGTAATGAATTGATCTTTGATGGAAAGTGCAAAGAGGAGACATTGGGTGTGGTCAAAGGAAAATCTACACAGCAGGCATTTAATGGCCTTTTAATGACCATGTCTATTTCACTGTGAGGTAGCGTCAGCTCATCTGCTCAGACTAACAGTGATGATGGGATTGGATATTTAAGATGAGGGGACAAAAAGTCTGTGAGCTTCTGTGAAGGACCTAACTAGAAAAAATGAAAGTATTTGTGTGCAGCATTGAGAGTACATTTGAAAACAAAGACCATAAATAAATGTTTATGCTTGCTATTTAATGCAAAATTATGTTTTATAGAAAAATTATACTTTAATGAATAATTTACACACACTTAATCACACCCAAAGAAAGCCCACATTGGTTCATGGACTTCTAACTTAAGTTGGAGGCCTGTTTTCTAATGACAACTACTTGAATCAAAGAAACAATGCTTGAGAGGAAAGAATCTGATTCAGTAGGCTTAATCTGTTAAGCCTTTATAGGAAAGTGATGGGAATAGCACACCCGTGAACTTATAAAACAGGAGTACTTTGCTTTATAATAAACCTTTAAAATTTAAATGAATATTTACCGGTTTAGAAACTACGCTTTGGAAATACTTCAGTTATCTTTGCTGCCAAAGGAATTTCTTGGAGAAAGACTGAATCAGCAATTACAAACTTTACAGATGAGGAATGCACATGTCTCCTGCCTGGTATCTGCTGCAATTGCCCTTTATTCAATCACCCACAGCTGGAGTAATTGGATCTTTAGGTACAGGTTAATGGGATAATTAGGCAAACACGATCAAACTTGTACACTACGAGGAAATGGATGACTGCTGTCTCCCAGCCTCCTGTTGTACATGGTCTTCATGCAACCTGTTCTTCATTTCTATGGGCAATAAAATAAGAGATGGATTAGCTGCAAGTGATTTCGTCTGTCTGTAAGGGAAGTGTGGTTTGATTTAAATGATTTTTTTAAGAGGCAGCTACTGGAATAACTAGTTAGAGATGAAATGGATGAGGTATGTCTGCTTCACAAAGCCAGTGTAATTTGGCCCTGGTATTTCATAGTCTTTTAAATGCCATTTTCTCCCTAGTATATTAATATGAGGCTCATCCATGAGGCTGTTTTTGTTATAGGCCTTATAGAGGAAATAGAAAATTACATGATTCAATGGAAGAACACAATGAGAAGTACATACCCAGCAGTGATCTCCTAAATAGAGTAAAGCCCATGAAATAAGAGAGGTCTATGACACTTTCTTCTGAAGACTGATATAATTTGGTATTTATGAGTTCTGACTGGCTAGTCCTTTGTATTATGGGAAATCTTTAAAATCTGGTGACTGGCTTCCCATTGCCTTTCCAGAAAGGTAGAGCTACTTTGGGCACAAAACTCTACTACATAAGGGAACAGAGACCTAGCATTGCCTATCTTAATATGCATCTGCTGCGAATCCCCACCCTTGTTCCTTCTTTGACAAGCATCACTGGGAGAGTCATTAAAGAGTGGGAATGTCTTGCCCCAAAAGACCACAGTTGTTGTGTTGCTATGTTAACTGGCGATTACTCTTTTACTTTTTACTATTACTATACATTTGCTTATCAGGTTAACTAGCTGAGTGCTAGTGTATGAGACTGTAATATGGGATGGAGAGGGGAGTCTGACAACTGGCAACAACAAACTCTGTCAGGTAAGCATGATGAGAGATGAATTTCAAGCTTAGACTGTGTTCTGGAGCAAACACTGGGTGGTCAGTTTGGTACTGTACACAGCTTCCATATATTTGGTTCTGCCTAGGGCCAACCTTTTGCAAGTGTGTGGTATATTCAAATGAGGACATTTTGTTATTTTTTAAAATGATCTTTTTATTTTGCAACAGTTTTAGGTTTACAGAATGATTGTGAAGATAGTATAGTGAGTTCCCATACACCTTATATTCAGTTTTCCTTTTAACATCTTGCATGGGTATATTTCACTTGTTGCAAATAATAAAACAATATCAATACATTAAGATTAACTAAAATCTAAAATTCATTCAGATTTCCTCAGTTTTTTTCTAATGTTCTTTTTCTGGTACAGGATCCCATCCAGGTTATCATTCTGCATTTAGTTGTTATGTTTCCTTAGGCTCTACTTGGTTGTGAGGTTCTCAGACTTTTCTTGTTTTAAATTGATTTTGACAATTTTGAGAACTGGACAGGTACTTTCTAGGATATCCCTCATTTGGGAGTTGTCTGATGTTCTTATGATTAGACTGGGGTTTTGTGTTTGAGGGATAAAATCCAGAGAGATACAGTGCTATTCTTATCACTTTGTGTCAAAGGTATACACTATCAATATAACTTGTCACTATTGATGTTGTCTTTGTTACCTGGTTTGAGGTAGTGCTTTTCAAATTTTCCATGATCAAGTTTTCTTTTTTCTTCTTCCTTTTTTATAATATGCTCTTGGGAAGAAAGTCATTGTGCATAGCTCATACTTAAGAAGTGGGTAGTTACGCTCTATCTCCTTAAGTACAGAAGAGCTATAGAAATTATTCAGAATTCTTCTGCACAGGAATATTTGTCTATTCTCCCCATTTATTTGTTTATTTAGTCATTTATTTACATCAGTTTTAACCCACTGATGTTTGTTTTATACCTTGAGTTATAATCCAGTACTATTTTATTTATTTTGTTGCTCAAATTATTCCAGCTCTGACCATTGTGAGCTCTTTCAGTTGGTTTCTATGTTTCTTTGGCACACTCCCTTTATTATGTAGTGTTTATTTGTGTATTTCTTTCCCTAGTTTTAGAACCTGTTATTTCTCCAAGGAGCCTTTTATTGGAGAATGGTACTAGAAACCCAGGTTTGAGCCCTAAGTTTACTTGTTACTACTAAAATGTGATTGTTCCTATGTCCTCTCAAATGACAAAACAGGAAATATACACACTTATACACACACATACACACGCACATGTATGTGTACACTCATATACTTACATACACATATACATATATGTACATACATACCTAGGTGTACATATATACATATATACACACACTTCTATAGATATTTCTATATGACACCATCTGTATCTGATTATCATGCTGATATCTCCAACTCTAATCCATTACCACTTGGATCACTCTAGTCTCCTTCCTTTGCTTATGTGTAGCTTCTCACTCCAACAGTGAGAAATCTGGCTCCCACCATTCTCTATTTATTTTGTTGTTCAATTTCAGCATACATGTACAATAGTATCAGAATTGTTAATCTGCACTCCTTTGCCAAAAACCTCATCAATTAGAGTGCTTGTGTACACTTCCTTTGTCTTAATTGTTACAGACTCATTCATTTCTAACATTATTTAGATTAGCACTTTATTTCCTACCCTTTTATATTTCCATTTAGCATTGAATGTCAGAGTAATAGATACCGTATAAGGAGATTGTTCTTATCTTAATATGTAAAGTTTTCAGAAGTTGCCCTCCTTGGGTTAGACCCTTCCTTACCTTCCATCATGATTACTCTATCGTAGATTAGACAACCTTCATCTTTGCTTTCCGATTATTCAGTAGCCAATAAGACCTGGAAATAGCAGGAGAGGGTATTTATTGTTTCTATTTCATCGTAGGTTTTCCTCATTATCACATTAGATTGGGGCCATCCTAAAGTGGCAAATCTCAAGTCAGAGGGAAAGAATACATTTCAAAATGAGTAAGGAAAGAACTACAGTTACCTTGTCTAGAGTCTTTGCTGGGTTTTCAGATTTGTTTTCTTTATTTTCTAGACCTAATCTTGTAAATTCACTAATGTCTTGTTTTTGACAACCTAGGAATACTAAAAGCATCATCATTTGAGAGAAGCATGAATTGAATAAAAATGTCTAATTCAAAAGTCCTTAAGTAACTTCTCAGAGATCTAATATCCACAGTGATGTGTGAAACCAAAGATCAAACCATGAGAACACCTAGGATAAGACTTTTAGGTCAGTCACTGAGAAATGTAAGAAGGAAGGTAATAAAAATGATTTGAGAGGATGATACTGAACCAACACTGACAGGGATACTTCACATTAGAGCCTCGGAAATTCACTCTTTTAATTTCTATTTTAGCCAAATCAGAGCAACAACATGCTTCCTCATAATATATTCATTCAAATATAGAAATGTAGGTATTATTAACTGTTTCTAAAAGTCATCTTGGAATATTGAGGTGCATAAATTGGACTCAAAAATTTCATTGTCTGAAATTCTTTTTAAAAAAACATCTTCTTCCAAGTTCTTTGCTAGAGAAAACTTTTTTTTTTTTTTTTTTTTTTTTTAGCAGTGGATTCTTATTGTGAATGTCTAACTGCAGGTGGAGGCAGTGTTCTGTTACAGAAGTTGCTATTTTATTTTGCAGTTTTGAAGATATGGGTAAAGCCAAAAGCTGCTTGGAATGCTGACATTACAACAGTTCATTCAAAAAAAAAATCTTCTAATCCTGAAGTCTTTTATGTAGAAAGCTTGAAGCGAGTAGCATCTTGACACAGAATATGCTGTTCCACTTCCAAGTTCATTATTGCTGTTGTCACCCTGACCAAAAAATAAAAATAAAAATAAAAAAAGGAAAGTCAATGCTAGATTAGCCAAAAATGATGTCAAATTTATTTTGATTGAACAAGACAGAAGATGGAGTTATAGTTCAGAATGAGCTGTCCAGATTTAAAGTTTTAACCAGCTTCCCATTTCCTATTCTTGTACTTTTTGGAGCTATAAATTTTATCAGCGTTCTTAATGGTTACTGCACAAGGAGAAAGTGTGATGGAGGACACTTGTGGAAGGCTGATGGTTAAATCACAAAGAGGACTGGGGTATGGAGAATGAGAAAGGGCCTAAAAAAATCTTAGAAGAGCCAGACAGCCTGTTCTAGCTGCACATCAAAATCCCAATATTCATACAGAGAAAAGAGGTATGTAGATGTGGGTATTTAGCCATCACAGAAGTGCTAAGTAGTCCGTGCCATCAATGGGAGAAAGGATTAAAAGTAGTAAAATTATGGGAGGGGTTGCTTGAGGGCAACCTCCTGGAACAGGCAAGTGCCCTATTTTCCTTTCTCTGTCTGTTTTACACAGAGTCAGTGAAATAATTAAAAGGAGACTGAGAGCTGAGCAAAAATGTGAGTATAATCCTTGCAGAGATGAAAGTTTTGTTTTATATGTCTAATGCAGGGTTTCTCAACCTTGGTTACACTATTCACATTTGAGGCCAGATAATTCTCTGTCATAGGAGACTACCCTGGGTGTTATAGTATGTTTAGCAGCATTCTTGGCCTCTACCCACTAGATGCCACTAGTATCCTGCCAGTTGTGAGAACCAAAAGTGTCTCCAGAGGTTATCAAATGTCCCCAGGGGACAAAATTATCCCCAAGTGAGAACTACTGGTTTTAAGGCTTCTGAGCAAAACTTTATTTTGGACTGTGAACTTTTTAAGTGTGTAACTGACCCCTCCCCCCCCCCCCCATATATATAGTGTTTACATTCCCACAAGCAGTTCCACATCCTCTCACATCCTCTTTAATACTTGGTATGGTCAACAATTTTAATTTTAGCCATTATAATGTGATGTAGTGATATTTCATGTGGTTTGAATTTGCATTTTCCTAATAACTGTTGGTGTTGCTAATATTTTGGGGTCATTTGTATGTATTCAGGTGTCTGTTCGTTCAGATAGTTCCCGTTTTTTGTTGTGTTATTTGCCTTATTATGAGTTGGAAGAGATTTTTTAAATTGTGGTAAAATACACATAACATAAAAATTACCATCTTAACCATTTTTGAGGGTACAGTCGGGAGTATTAAGTATATTCACATTGTTGTACAATCAATCTCCAGAACTCCTTCTGTCCTGCGAGACACATTAAATACATACTCTTCACTTTCCATTCCCTGCCAGCTCCTGAGAACTCTATATATTTGACAGCGCCACCGGACAATGATATAATTTAGCTTTAAATGTTTTATATAATTTTAAAAACTGAGGAGTTAAATATAGTCTACTGTATTTACCCAAATATTTCTTATTTTTGATTCTCAGGTTCTCTCTGGGATGATTTTCTTCAGTCTGAGGACATTGTACCATTCTTTATAAAGCACGTCAGCTGGTGAGAAATTCCCTTAGTTTTACTTTGTCTGAAAATGTCTTTCATTTATTTAATTACTGAAGGATACTTCATATAGGTATAGAAATGTTTTGATTTTTTACTTACAGCCCTTTAAAGCTGTGCTTCATTGTCTTCTGATGAGAAATTTGCAATTACTGGAATCACTGTTCCCCTGTATGAAGTGTTTTGTATTTTTCCTAGCTGTTTTTCATACTTTATCTTTGATATTCAATTATAATGTATCTTGTCATGATTTTCTTTGAAATGATCTTGTTTAGATTTGCCAAGCTTCTTGAATTGTAAAATATATCTTTCACCAAATTTGGGTCATTTTCCATCATTACTTCTACAAATATTATTCTCAACCTTGTCCTAATGGGACTCAGATTATATGTATTTATTGCTTTTGGCATTTTCTCAAAGGTCCTTGAGGTTCAGTACATTTCTAACCAGCAATTTTCTTTGTTTTTCAGATTAGATAACTTCTATATTTTATAGTCCAAGTGATTTTTCATTGTGCATTTTAATCAAAAATATCTTAAATTCTGTGTTTGATAACTCGTATATCCTATAACTTTTTTGATATATTTTTGCATATTTTTTTCTTTTGATTTTTGGTTACCTGTTTTTGTCTTGGTAATTTTTTCTTAAATACCCAAGAATGACATTATTTTCCTTCAAATATACTTCAATTTTTTTTCTTCTGAGAAGTGGTTATGATACATAAAAACCACATTTTCCAGTGATGGAGTTGATTTGAAGCTAGGATTTAGTCTTTGTAAGGATAGTCTGTTCATAGTTAACCACTACCTTTTTGAAGTTATTTTTGAGAATTTCAACCAAATATCTGTTAAGATGATCAGACTCCTTCTCTTTGGTAGATCTTGACTCAGCATTTATTTTCCTAGAAAATAAGTTTTCTCACTCCCATCATTTCTTGATCAGCTTCTCAGTATATCTGCCATTGCTTGTGAATCAGTAAAATTCCAATAATAAAAGTAACAGTGACTATTGGAGTTATATTTCTGTATTTCCCTTTTCTATATGTTTGGCCCGCATGTCTTTGCAATGTTGGTAGTTCTCCAAAGTAATCAAGCAGATGATTTTTACATTTTTTCCTAGGTTTTATGGCTGCTTTCTGTAGGATAAATTATTTGTAAGAGACAAGTCTAGTGTCTACCATTGAAAGTAGAAATCTCTTGCTCCTTCCTGGCTTCCAGTCAAGAAGGTAGAGTAGGTCAACTGTAATAGAAAAAATTTTTTAAAAGTAGAAATCTCTTGATGGTGAATTTTTATCCACAAATAAATCTTTGTGTTTATTATCTATTGATTCAGTGCTTAAAAGTAGGAAAGATGCGATTAACATTTAAAAATATTAAACAGTTATTTTAAAATCATTATCTTTATCAACACCATTCTCAGCATTATTTTAGGCAGAATGGACCATAGGAGAAAAATCTAAACAAATAAATCTCCCCCAAATACAAAGCAATTTAGTATGACTTAGGTATAATATGGAGACAGGACTCATGAAAGAAGCAACTGGAATCAGAGCATAGCATCATGTAGCAGGGGAAAAATTTGAACCTTATCTTCTAGAGCATGTAGAGAGCCTTTGAAAGGCATAAAGCATGTTCTCAATGGTGGCCATATGACTCTTAGGAGAGCAACTTTTAGATTTCATATTATCTAAGGGGCATTACTAACATTTAGTGGGAGAGTGCCAGAGATTGTACTCTCCTGCAGTGTGTGGTACTATTCCACGTAATAAAAAATTTTTCTTCTCTTCATGCAACTTTGAAATGTCCTATTGGACTTTTGATTACATGAAAGCTGAATTATAACAATATGAACCTGCACCTTAAATTTATTTTATACTTGTGTGCTTACCATTTGCTATTTAAAATACATTAAATATCTCAGGAATGCAACTACAATGTAATACAAGAGAGATTTTTCATTACATTGTTGGTAACTTTATCAAAAGTTTTATATTTTTTAAGGAAGTTATGTCATCAGTGACAGTGCTGCACATGGTATTTGTGTCACCAACCCACGTATCTGCACTGGTTTACATTTGTCTACTTATCCTTTGATATTCTACATATAGGTATAAGCAGTGGTCTACTTTATCATGACTTCTGGTATGTTGATTTGTGCCTGAACATTTACATAGTGAAATGTGTATTATTTTCTCACAGATTACTTTTATTTCATTTCTTCCTTATTATTTTTATATTATTTTACTGTATATTTGAAATTAAATGTGTTGATGATTTACCTGTAAATTTTATTTCAGAACAACAAAAATGCATTACAGAATCAATTTCATAAAAAGGAGCTGTTATGTTCTGTAGTGCCACTGATCAGAAATGTTGTTACAACATATATTTTCATTCCATAAAAATGATTCTGATAGCTATTCAGCAAATACAACTGTCAGGAATAAAACTGAAAGAGGGATGACCAGTTGAGTGACCATTATAGTAGACCAGGCAAGACAAAGCTCTGAACAAGTCATTGGGTATGGAAATGAAGAGAAAGAGATATGATAGAGATATTGTTAGGAAGTACAAATGTAAAGTGAGTAGGAGTTGGGAGCAAATCCAGGTTGGAAAATGGCTTGCCCTATATGGACCTCAAGCATGTATATATATATAATTTTTTTTAACCCAAAAGGTTATGTTTGCTTAGTCCCAGAAATGTAAATATCCAAGGCAGCTTTGTTGTTTGTTCCTGGCTCAGTATAAACCCTTGTCATTGTACCTAGCTAGATGTTGCCCACAGACTCCAAAATTAGACTCCGGCAGAACTCAATTATCTTCTCACTAAAACATTTATCTTTGTAATTTTCTGTCACAATTGATAGTAGACGATATCATCAGCTATTTAGTTATTCAAACTGAAAATTTCAGAGATTTTTTTTCTCATAACCATCATTCTTTCATCAAGTTCTTCTGAATATTCTTCAAAAGCAACCACTGTATCTCTCATTTGTCTCCTTATTGTCCTCTCTCTCAAGGTTAGGTCCTCACCATCTTTTGCATAGCCTCTTGCAACTGCCTTCCATAGAGTTTACCTGCCAACAAGAACTTATTTTGTATGTTGCTACAGAGTTGTTTAAAACCCCAATCTAATCAAGTTTTTCTCTGTTTAACATAAATTAGTTGGTGCAGCCTTCCTGACTTTCTTTTACTTTAGATTAAACATTTATGGCTTTTTATACTTTAAAATTATTTCTACAACAATTTTATACTCTACCCTCTAGATATTCCCTCTCTTTGTCCGGACCTTGACTCTCATTTTAGTGAATTCCTAAGCACATTCTAGGCAATCACGTTCCTATACCTTTGTTTTCTTCATTCATTTTAGGAGATTAATGCTGGATTTATTTTTCTTTGTCAAATGTAGATTAAATAATATACTTATGATTATTTTACTAAAACATATTGGATGTCATGCTGTTGGTAAGGAATGTAATTGCCTATTATATCACTTTATTTCCATGTGGAAATAAAATTTAATTTGTATCTATTGACCTCATGCCTTATCATAGAACAAAATTTCCTTAAGAGTGAGAATTGTCTATTTCATCAAAAATCAGTCAAAAGTAGTAAATTATTCCTGCTTAACAGATTGTGGTTCTCAACAAAGCACATAAATGTGTTTAGCTTAATCAACTATTATTGGAAATGAGAATCATTTTCAAATCATTCCAAAGGAAAACAAACCAACAAACTTGTAAACATGCACTTGGCACAGAAATTCAGCTTAATTGAACTAAATTTTTAAAGAGAGAGTGTGAAAGGGAACTGGAATGAGAAGCATGTTTGATGAAGACCGGAAAATCTACATGTCAGCAATAATAAACTTGTTATTTAATAAGGTTAATAATAGATAAAGTCCCCTAAAGATGAATTGTTATCACAGTTGACTACCGTTTTATTAAAATGTTAATGGCCTGAGGCAAAAGCAAACTGTTCTCTTAATCTGCCAGAAGAACTGCTTTTTTTCAGAAATTATCATACCCCACAGCACATGGGATTTGAACAAGCCATAATAAGCATATTTGAAATCTGGACTAGGCACAGCTCCTGAGATCTTAACTCAACTTGACTAAACTACAGATGCATTTCACATACTCATGCATGGTCAAACTTTTTCCTCTCAATAGCCAAATATATGACACCGAATTTTGCATATGGAAATCTAGTGAAAGAAGTTTCTATAGATTAATTTTGTTTTTCTTTTCAAGGTTGAAGGAAATAACTAGTGAATTTTTTTTTTCTTTTCCTTACCTCGATGCACATAATAAGCAAGCCAAGGGCATTTTCTAGTAAATGTGATTGCCTGCACTATACAATACACCTTTTCTGTAGTGGTGGGAATAAAAATAAAAGTATTCAGCAGCACCTTCAAGGACAATCAAGTGAGTCAACCCAATGCCAACCGCAATGGGTTACACTGTGATTTGTTTGGATCCATAATCAGAACCCCAAAAGACCTCTGTGAGATAATGCTGTATTTCTACCAATGTAATATTAGCCCAGATCACAAAAGAAACAGAGTTCAAATTCAATTCTTTCTTATCAACATTTTTTACAGACTTTTTAAAAAACATAGTTAAACATATATGTGGTGTATGTCAGTGAAAAATATTGCAAATCATAAATACACCGTAACATTGACTATTGAATTGTGTCTGCAAAAGTGGAGCAATAAGAAACATTAAGTATCTTTTAAATTATAAGTGATTTTAAGGAAGCTGGTGGTGGCAAGGAGTTAGAATTGATAGCTATGAAAAAATGTCATACTAAAGTAAGTGTGACATAGATTTAGGACAAAAAAAGACCCGAAATCTACCTAAGTTAGGGTGATCTAGTGGATACCTAAAGTATATACATGCCAGTTTAAACACAGGCATTTACTAAAGAAGAGAAGCAAAAACTGTCATAAGTTTAAATATGAATAAAATATTGAAAATTCAAAAAAAAAATCCAGACATAGGGAGAAGCAAGCAGTCTATAAAAGTACTAGCAAAATGCATTGTGTATCCAATTCTGTTTTATGCTCTACATGGATAGGAGTGAAGGGTTGGGTAGGGAATTTTGAACGTGTAATGTTAATCTGTATTTTTGTTTTTATCGATTTTCTGACTATTAAGTTAATACACTGTTTAAAACTATTAGTAGTTTAGTGACATGATTTTCTCACCAAATTCAATTTTGTAAATATATTTTCATATTAATAAATATGTCATTGCATACTGGGTTAAAAAGAAAAATACAACTGTGGTATTTTTTAGCTTCTCCCATTAAAAGGCAAAACTAACTTCCTTTCTTCTTCCTTCTTTCCCTCTTGCCTCTCCCGCAGCCTCCCTGCCTATCTCCCTTTTTCTGTTTTTTTTTTTCTGTTGGAATTATAAAGATTTTGTTTAATCACCCATATTTTTGTTCATTTACTTCGTATTTTGCTTTCTGTTTGGAAGATATAAATATATATTTTATTCGTAGTTTTTAAGGCTTACTAAAAATTATTTGCAGTTTTAAATATAAAGACTTTAATGAAAAACACCACAAATGCTCACATACCCATTAACCAATATAAGTAATACAAACTTAACTAATAGAGTTACAGATTCTATACCAATAGAATCGCCTTCGTGTACCAACTGCTCAATAAGTATACTACAATTCATGCATCCATTCTGCTTTATTTTTTATTTTTTTGATATTTGGCTTCTATCCACTTTTTGGCTATCATTTATAGTGCTTCTGAAAACTCCTTTGATTGTCTTTTGGTACATACACACACATCCGTGCGCGCATCTCCGGTGGGCATATATACCTAGAAGTGATATTATTGGTCATAGGATATGAAAAAGTTCAGCTTCAATAGATCCTCTCATTTTTTGAAGTGTTTGAAACAATTTGTGCTCTAGCCAGCGTAGAATGAGAGTACCAGTTATTCAAAAATCCTTGACAAAATTTGAAAATGTCAGTCTTCTTAACAATCTTCTAATCTTAACTTAATTCGGATTGGTTTATGTGTATTTTCTTGGAATCTTTTTAATTGAATTTATTGGGGTGACATTGGTGAATAAAATTATTTAGGTTTCAACTGTACAATTCAATAATACATCATCTGTATTTTGCATTGTGTGTTCACCACCCAAAGTCAAATCTTTGTCACCATATATTTGACTCCCTTTAACCTTTATCTACTTACCCCTAACACCACTTTCTCTCTTGTAACCACTAAACTGTTATCTGTGTCTATAAGTTTCTGTTTGTTTGTCTTGTTCATTTGTTGCTTTCAGTTTCATATCCCACATATGAGTGAAATCATATGGTTCTCAACTTCTGTCTAAATTATTTCACTTAGCATAATAATCTCAAGATTCATTCATGTTATCTCAAATGGCAGTGTTTCATCTTATGGCTGAGTAGTATTCCATTGTGTGTGTGTGTGTGTGTGTGTGTGTGTATGTGTGTGTGTGTATATATATATATATATATATATATATATATATGTATACACCATAACTTTATCCAATCACCTATCAAGGGACACATGGTTGTTCCCATGTCTTTTGTGTTTCTCTTATAAATAATGAGATTGAGAACATACTCTTGTTTATTTTTTTGGTTTTACCATTTCAATATTTTGTCTGTGTAATTTGATAAAAAATAGTGGGTTGCCTAATTTTAAAAATTTATTCAAAGACTTCTTGATATATTATGAAACAAACAAAATTTTTTGTTTTATCCATTAAATTTTCTAAATTTGCATATTAATGCCAATTGTTTGTCTATAGGTTCTTGAATATTTTCTATATGTTTTATCTCATTCTTCCTTCTTTTTTTCCTTTCCTTTTTTTTTTTTTTTTTACTAGCTATGACCTCTCATAAAATGTATGTAGTGATCTAGATCTGAGGGGGAAATTTCTATATTTCACCATTAAACGTAGTGTTTGTATCATTTAGTATTTAGTGTTTGTATCATTTAGATATCTTTAATTAGGTTAAGGGAGTTTTCTTCTCCTCTTATCTGTTAAGAGTTTATCATTTGTGGGCAAGGATTTTTAATTAACATGTTATCAAAATATAACATATATACATGAAAGTGCACAAATTATAAGGATACAACTTAAGTGTACAAATAAATCCACATTATAACCAAGAGTTGCTATTATGTTATTTTCATTTTGATATTCTATAAAATATGAAGTAATTACAACACATCTTAGTTTAATTTGCATTTTCTGTTGGATGATGAAGTCAAATGCACCTTTTCTATGCTTATTGACTATTTGGATATCCTCCTTGGCAAAGTGATAAAATTTGCCTATTTTTCTATTTGGTTTACTCACAATTATTATTGATTTGTAGCGTTTTTTTTAAATATACATATTCTGATATGAGTCATTTATCAGATACGTGTGCAGAAAATTTTTTTTTCTCTACTCTCTGTGCCTTGCCTTAATACTTTTGTTAGTAATACTTTTTGAGTAATAATTATACTGTATTTTATAGTAATCTAATTTAAAATTTCTTTTATTTGTGGTTATTGATTCTGTTTTATTGTTCTTTTAATATCAAAATTATGAAGATTTTCTCCTAAGTTAAATTTAAAAGCCCTATTTAAATTTTTAAAATTATCTTGTAGAATAAGTTTTCCTGCTTTGTCCTTCTTTTTCAATATTGCCTCAATACTTTTTTCTCTTATCAGTTTTAGAATATAATTGTCAATTTAACCAAAAATCCTATTGAAATTTCGAATGGACTAATTTGATCTATGATCTACGTGGGTAGAACTGATGACTTTAGTATACCGGGATATGAACCAAAAATTTACAAAAAAAAAAAAAAAGAGAGAAAATATAGATAGTAGAAACAAGTACACAGGAGATCAAAATATTGGAGTGTTCACTATGGACTTAAAATTAACTAAAATTAGTATGCTCAAGAAAATAGAGCACAAGGGGAAGAATTTTAACAGAAAAGTAGACGCTCTAACAGTAAATAAAAAAGGCATTATATCGAAAAAAATAATAAAGTTTTAAAACCACAATAATTGAAAATAAAATTTCAATATCCATAAAGAAGCCCTGTAGGGGTGGGGTTGGGGGTCCAAACTGAAGCTCTGAAAAAAATATTAGACACTTGTATACAAAACAATAATAAATGGTATCCAAAAAAGAGAACTAAACTATTTAAAAAGCAAATAGCTTAAAAATATTCAAGACTGACAAGGACATCAAGCTATAGATTTAAAAGTTCTATGTTCCTCATGTACAACAAATTAAAAGGGAACAATATCTAGGTACATCATAGCTAAATTGTGATTCACATTCCTGAACATGGATGCAAAAAGTCTAAATCAAAATATTAGCATTTCAAATTTGTATATAAAAAGATAATCTATCATCACAAACTTATTTTTATTTTAGGAGTACAAGGTTGATTTAATGTTGTAAAGATCAATAAATTCATCAATTATAAAAAAATTATATGATCACCTAAAGATACAGAAAAAGCATTTGATTAAATCTAATATCTGGTCATCATAAAACATTTAGCAAACTAAGGATGAAGGGAAAATTTTTAAATTTGGCAAAGAGTATGTTAAAAATCAGCAGAAAACATTATACTTAATGGTGAAATATTAAAATGTTTCCCTCTGCAATTTGTTATGAGAAATGATGCTGCAAGTATAATTTTCATTCTTTACAGTTCTGGAAGTCCTAGTCAGTACAAAGCAAAGGGAAAATGATACAAGGATATAAGTAAATTGTATTGATAGACAACATAATTGTGAATTTAGATAATTCCAAACAATTTACAGTTAAAATATTTGAGCTAATATATTAATTTAGCAAGTTGTCAATATAAATATCAAATGAAGTTCTGCATTCTACCAACTAGCAAGTAATACCACTTCTCTGTATCGAATTACATGTATTTAAACATTTATAGAAAGGCATAGTAAAATGTCTGCAAGTGATAGTATTAGTCATTAATACAGACAGACTTTGATTACTAGATGATTATGTGATTCATTAAACTCTTCTTCACTCAGAATCCCAGCCTTTCTCTCCTTCCTAGCATGAATGAGCATCATATTTTCCCCTCCACTGAAATTAGCCATGATCATGTGATGTACTTTGTGTAGTGGAATAAGAATAGAAGTGTAATATTTTCTTTTATATATATATATAGTTTTCCCTGCTTTGGTGATTATGGATCATGTGCTGATATAAAGTAGTCTGAAGTGAAAAGCAACCAGGATATTGAAAAGAGGATAACTCCCTTGGATAGTTGCTCAGACCCAGAATGACAAATTTTTATTGGGTTAAACTACTGAAATTTTGAAATTGTTTGTCAGTGTAGCATAATATGGTCTATCATAAATGATATACACAAAGGGGGCCTTGAACTTTTCTATATTGCTTGATAATGGGAATATTTTATACACTACTTTTATTAAAAATGTTTGTAAATAGTAAAATTTTTAAAGATAGATACATTGCCTTGGATACAGGTTTAGCTACTTACATATTACAAAAAAAAAGTAGGGAGACTAGAATTATCCAGCCTTTTGAGATACATTTTGACCTTTTTATGGAGCATATGTATAATTTAGAGAGCAGCCTTTGTCTTTACCAATTCCCTGAGTTACTCAAAAACAAATTAAATTAAATTAGATGTAATAACCAAATGTTTACATACGCAGGTTGTTTTAAATCTTAGATATCATATCATGTCTATATGTGAGTGTTTATTTCTCCCCTGTATCTATGAATACCCTCATTCCACTTATCTTTCAAGAGTAGCACATACCCCATGTCTTCAATGACCTGCTTCTCAGACTTACACAGGAACCCCCATTTTCTCATCTTTGAGAACACTAAATTTATTCTATGACATTTATCAACTAAGATTATTTATTATTAAAATGTTCTCTATTTTTTATGTGAGAATCTAAAGACAGGTTGAAACTTAATCTGGGGTGAGGCAACGCCTCACTGTCTGAGGGGTAGGGGTATAAGGTGTGGGTGAGGACTAGAATTTGCACAGTGGGCGTGCTGTGAACCAGATTCTTTACGGACAAGTCTGCAATGCAGAGCCTCTGGCACCCCAGGCACCCATGTGTTTCTCATTGCAGGGCTTTCCTATTGCTATCTTAGAACTGCAGAAATCCTGAGAGATCGGGCTTCCTATGGAAGTGCGGTCCCAGCTGCAGTGCTTTAGGCCTGATTCCATTATCCTCTGAACCACCTTGACCTCAGTATATCCCAGCCCATTCTCTCCCTGTCCCTCTATCAGGACCTGAACTTACTCCCTCTGCACCCTGGAAACCACCTAGCATACCCTTCAAACTCCAGCTATGCCCTGTTTAGAAAAGAAAATAAATTTCATGTTTTTTAAATCTACTGTGGTTTAAGAATCCAGTATAGTGCAGATAATAGAGTAGCCAGTAAACAAATACATTATAAATGAATAAATGAATAAATAATGAGCAATTAATACTGACTTTATAGCACTTACATACAAAAATTGGTTAGCACACTCATTTTCTCTACTTCTTATGAAGGTTCCCCCCACCTTACTGTCTAAAAGGTTGGATTTCTTGTTTTAATCTAGTTTTCTGTTATCAAGATTAAGATGGTCTACTATAGGAAACTAGAGTGTCCATTAAAATGTCACTATAGTAATAGTAATTCTGAGTTTAAAAAGTTAGTGGAGGAGATATGTATATCACATGTGCAGGTTAAGAGACTCTGAGTTAGTTTATTTAGGCAGCCCATTACCTTTGGAAAAGTCACAAGGAACATTAATTGAAAACTCTGGACTCCAGATCCTGTGCTAATTAATTTTCTTCATATGTATTAACTATATTTAATCTCTGAATGACCCTATAACGTACATTACTATACATTTTCTATAAAGGAAGAATATAATGTTAAAAGAAATTTGAAAACTTGTCCAAAGTCAAAAATCATGAAGCTTGAATCTGAGAACTGTTCGTGGGCTGGATAAAGTCTAGGCTCATTTCTTTACCCCTAAACTTCTTACATTTTCATATATATCCAAACTCATATAGAGCTCTTATTAAAAATGCAAATTCTGAATTAGTAGGGTGAAATGTAAAACACTGCATAGTCAAAAAGTATCAGGGGATACCAACGCTGCAAGTCCAAGGGCTTCTCTAGGAGCATCAAAGCAGTTCACAATACACTGTAGGAAATTTGGATCAATAAAGTATTTGGAATGCTGAATAGCATTTCTAACAGAACCCTAAAGAACAACTATACAAAATATATAAAGTAAATCTGTTAAGAATATACAGTTTTTATATTTTAAAACTTGGCTGTTTTCACAGAATTCCTGAAGCGTCTTATGAACCCAGGTCTTAACTGCTCTAAAAACTGGCGTTTGCTCTTTCACTGCAAGCCATAGATATGTATCATTTTCTTGTTCTGGTGCATCAATAGAGATTCACTTTTTAATTTTCCATAATCAACTTATTTAGGAATGTTCATTTGCTAAAATGAAAGTAAAAAGGAATACCAAGAAAAGGACCAAGACTAGTTATTCGGGAATTATAATATAAACTATAGGTGAACGGAATGTATTCCCTCAAAAGAAATATTTTACCTTGAACTTCATACAAGTTGCTGTTACATATTGCCTAGAGATCACTTTTGAGTTGAGAAAGTAGTATTTTTTTATATAGTAACACAAGAATCACCCTGACCCCTATTTCTTACAGCTAAATAAACTGCAATGCATGCAGTCTTTGGTGTTCTGCCGGCAGGAGCACTGAGATAAGAATTCCCACTATGAACACTGTGTTATCCTTTTGCCATTATCTACTGATTAAACCTCAGAGGCCCTTTCAAACTGTCAGGGAAAGCACACACAAGGTGTTCTATGTGGATATGTATGGCAGGGAAGGACAGGGAGTTCTTGAATTCTACATTTTGTGAATACCTGACTTTCATCCTTAAAGCATGTTATGTTTCTGCTTTTCGATGTAGCACAGGATTGTGTTGCTAGGAAAGCTTCTGGTAATAAAAGAAACACCAGGTGCATGCTGTAACTAGAACTCAAGGGAAATTATTAGACTCTAGCATATGAGGCAGTTGAGGGTCAAGTCCAGGGCTAAATAGACAAGAGCTTCGTGTTGATTAGCAAACAAACAGCTTAAACCTATTGGGTCACAGGTGGCAGGAAGCTTAGATTATCAGCAAAGGGAAAATATGTATCACATGGGGAACACTCAGAAGTGGAGCATGTGATACTATTTCATCAGTTTGATAAGGGCAGTGTAGGTAGGTTAGAGAGAATTGAAAAAATATGTATCATTTAGATGCACAGATGAACACGTTAACTCCAAATCTTGAACAGACTCACTAAAGTGCCTATGGGTTTGAACATGAGTAATGTCATTTAGAAACCTAAGGCATTTAATACTCCAAACTAGACTTAGTGTGATAGTGGTGACCTAGGAAGGTGATTCTCGGATCTTGGAGGGAATAATAGTTTGCTGGGTATCTTCCTGAATGCTCATTTATCTAAAGATGATTCTCATTTTTTTAAGGTATCTTTGCTTGACTAGTTAGGTGTGATTTCTAGAAGGGGCTATGGGGAAAGAAGGAGAAAGACTACTGTATCAGGGAGTAGTCTGACATTCTCTCACTAACAAGGCCCTGGTGGCCTCCCTGCTGGTTATTCCACCTGCCCATAGCTGTTGGGTCCTTCCTTACCCAGGGGCTTTGAAACAAGTATGAGATTGTTTATTGTAGTGCTTTTATTCTTCTAGACTTTATAAAGCAATAACTCTGCTGGCATTGCTTATAATGCTTTATATCACTTGATGCAGAGATGTCAGGGAAGGAGATTTCTACTCTTTTCCTTACCCAGAGGTTAAGCTACATATTTTCAGATAGGGAGAAAAATAGCTGGTTATGGAAATTTTTATATGAAAGCAGCTATATCCAACACAAGCCATTCTGATAACATGGTCTTCCTAAAACTCTTAGTTGTTACATTCTGGCTTAGGGTTTTTCACTTGATTACTACTGTCTCCACTGACAGCAATAGTGTACATAAAGGTTAAAGACTTTAGGTATGATCTATTTTAGTAATGGTAAATAGGGTTCAGATTGCATGCTAACTCTTATCAATAGATTGTCGCTCTCTAGAGCCCTGGACTGAGTATCCTGTGTAGTTACATCTCAGATAAATTAAAAAAAAATCATGATCAGTTAGTAATATTTTCCATGGAAGAAAAGGTAATATACATTCTTGATCTGGAACAACTCTTTTAATTTATATTTGAGGTAAACTCAGATTACATAGTATAAATGACTTCCCAGAAAGTAAGAGAGAAAATTAGAACCTCGGAAGCAGAGTAGTGTAATAGAAAAAGCATTAATTTAAACAAATGTGAGTCCAAACCTCATATCAGCCATTTAGTTGCCTACAGAGCTTTAGGAATGTCATTAAATTCCTCTGGACTTTGGGTTCCTTATCTGGAAAAATTTGGAAAATGCATTTTTTTATAATTATTGTAAATGTTGGAATAACGTATTCAAAGCTCATGACAGTGTGACTGATAAAAACTGACTATTTGATAAATATTAACTTTTGCCATAAAATTTTTACATAAAATTAAATAAAAACTAAAATCCTAATGACTGCAGAGCTACATTTAAAAAAAAAAAAGATATTCCCAATGCTGGGGCATAATAGTCACTCTTAAATTCATTTAAAACAATGTTTCTTGGTCGTTATGGGAACCTACTGCATTTCTACTGGGTAATCTTGTTAAAAATGCAGATATCTATGAGTTGTCCCATCCTAGACCTACTAAAGCAGTGTCTTGGGGTGAAATTAATTGCTACATTGTTTAATAAACTCTATTCTTGCTGGGAACCTCAAAGGCCCTCTTCGTTTCCTGAGTTATAAATCAATTGAGAAATATGAAAGAGGTTCAACACATTACTTTGATTATGTTTAAGAGTTAGGTTGGAAGAGGTAGTTTTTATATGTGAGTGAGCCTCTTTTCTAATTCTGAGCCCCCGAATTAGAAAAGCATCCTCTCAGTGACAGGCTCTGCTGGACCAGGAAGGCATCACCACAAGGCTGCTGAACGACAGAATGGAGGAAGAGGGAATGCAAGCTCTCGAAAGACATCTGGATCCCATGAGGAAGTGGCATAATCACTTGGGCTAATGTGCCATATTTCTCCCTTCAAAAATCACTAAGGGGCTACGTCATTTCCTACTGATAAACAAAGAGTATAGATACAGGCCAGGAATACCACTCCAATTTATACTCTTCCACATGAAAAGAAATTTCATTGTGAGAAAAGACAACACTTATATACATCCTGAGCAATTCTTATGCACATACTTTTAAGACTCAATGATTTTTAAAATCATTTTATTATTTTTCAATTGCAGTTAACATATAATATTAGTTTCAGGTACACGATATAGTGATTAGACATTTATACAACTTACAAAGCGATCATTCTGATAAGTCTAGCACCCACTTGGCTCCATACATAGTTATCACAATATTATTGACTATATTCCCTATGCTGTACTTTACATCCCCATGACTATTTTGTAACTGCCCATTTGTACTTCTCAAACCTTTCCCCTTTTGCACCTCAACCCCTCTCCCATCTGTCAGCCATCAAAATGCTCTCTGTATTTGTGAGATTGTTTCTGTTTTGTTCATTCATTAATTTTTTTCTTTAGACTCTACATATAAGTGAAATCATATGGCATTTACCTTTTCTGTCTAAATTACTCCACTCAGCACAACACCACCTAGTTCTATCCATGTTATTGCAGAAAGGCTCACTGGTCTTGATCTACATTTCTGTTCAGTGACTCTCCATAAAGAATCCCCAGTTTAACCCTAACATAGACTAAATGACATTATACGCTTGAAATGTTTGCAGGGGTTGAATGTTTCAGTAAAGGTGGAGCCAATGCAACACTGCTGCTGATTATGTGTAATAATCTCTCCTGTTGCTGGGACACCTGTGACTGCTTTATCCTTCTCCCAGAATTGGCGGATGAGGGCTTGACATGTCCTTGTCACTTGACTAAAATCTCAAAGAATAAGAAAAATGAGAATAGAGAAAATGAACATGTGTATGAAATAATAGATATGAAAGAGATAATTATTAAGAAATTACATGGAAAAATCCAGATAATCATTCTTTATCACCTAAAAGCCATAATATACCAAGGATGTACTTATAGTTTCTCATTTATAGAATTCTTCTTGTGTATGTTTGTAATAAAGAGCATATTATGACTACCATTACCACTACTCTCATCAATATTACTAATGATATGAGTTAGCAAAAAAGGTTATTTTCTTTTTGAAAAATAAAACCCCAAAATGGAGCATTTTAATTGTCTGGAAAAGACAAGGAAATGAGGGAGCTACATATTTGTTACTTCCAACACCATCTCCTCCACTGACTAGAATTCCTTCAATCATAGGCCAGTATAAATTATTGAAAATAGAGTGTGCCTGAGTACTCAATTCCAAGAAGGTATTTGGACCATCTCTAATAAAGGATTAACCTAAAACATGTAATAGTTATAAAATATACAACAGAAAGAAAATCCTATAAATGGGCAAATGAAATAATTAGCTTTTAAATAATTAGTTTATAATTAGAAATAATTAAAGAAAATTGAATGGCTAATGTGTATATGTATATTTCTTTATAAAGAAATAAATGAAAATAAAGATAAAATATCAGCTCATATGTATGTAATTGGAAAAAATTAGACAATATTAAGTGGTGGTAAGCATGCAGAGAAACTTTTATCCTCAATCTCATTGCTAATTGTCATGAGGGCTGGTGTAGCTCTTTTGGAGAGCAATTTAGTATTGAAATTAAGTTTGAAATGTCCTGTGCTTCAACAATTTTTTTATGGATTTTTCCAAAGGGAAGATTTGTACAAATATCTTTCTGTAAGTCAAACTGTATAAAGGTGAAGTACTTCGTTGACATGCTATAGGATGGTAGCAAAGAATTGAAGACAACTTAGATGGCCATCTTATAAGGAATAAAGAAGTAAATATGGTATATGTACAAAAATAAATAGTACATAGGAGAATAAACTAAATTTAGGTGTAGAAATATAGGCAGATTTCAAAACATGATGCTTCAATGATAAAAGATAAATAAGAAATTAGCCGCAAAATAAAACTTACATACATTTAAAAAATACACAGACTATAATGTTATATATTTTTATGGATATATATATATAAGAAATAAGGGCCTCCTGAACAAAAATGCCTTAAATATATGAATATGCTGTCTTAGTGGAGAAAAATAAAAGTGGATAAAAGAGATGCAGAAAAAAGAAAGAACAGCAATGGAAGGAAGGAAGGAAAGAAGGAAGGGAGGGAGGGAGGGAAAGAGGGAGTGAGGGAGGAAGGGAGAGGAGAGTTGTGCCAACTAATGATGGCTTGTGCAAGGAATACAAGGTGTGATTGATGTAATCTGCATCTGTGGATCATAATACATAATTACACATTATAAATATATAAAACTGTAAATAAAATAAAGATCAACTTGCCTTTCTTGATACACTACCTCCCAATTTTCCACTAAAATACCAATGTGGGCAAAGAAAAAACAAAAAAAGTACAGAAAACTATTGCCAGAATCTGGAATGAATTTCTACTAACTCTTAGGCCAAAGAAGATGGAATATGCCTATATTATGGCCTAGTCATGTCTGGCTTTGTAAGAGCATTTTAATGTTTGGCTTTATAAGACAGAGCATTTTTGTTCACCCGAAAGAAGTCATAAAGGTTTTTCTTTTTTTAATTTAATTTTATTATTAGTTTCAGGTATGTAATACATTGGTTAGACATTTATATAATTTATGAAATGATTCCCCTGATTGCTCTTTCTCTTCTCTGGCTCTCCACCTAGCCATTACATTAATGCTAGCTGTATTCCCTATGCCATGCTCCCCATTCCCATGACCATCTATCAACTACTAATTTGTACTTCTTTAACCCTTCATCCCATTCTCTCAGCCCCCCAATCCCTCACACCTCTGGCTGTCTGTCACCAGATTGTCCTCAATATTTGGAAGTCTGTTTTTGATTAGTTTGTTCTTTTTGTTCCTTAGATTCCTCACATAACTGAAGTCATATGGTATTTATTTTTGCCTGACTTACTTATTTCACTCAGTATAATAACCTCTAGGTCCATCCATGTTGTTGCAAATGGTAAAATTTCATTTTTTTAATGGCTGAGTAATATTTCATTGTATATATGAACCATAACTTATTTATCCAATTGTCTGTCCATGGTCATTTAGGTTGCTTCCATATCTTGGCTATTGTAAATTGTGCTGTCATGAACATAGGGGTGCATAGATCTTTACAAATTATTGTTTGGTTCTCTTTGGGTAAATAGCCAAAAGTGCAATTGCTGAGTCAAAAGGTATACCCATTTTTAATTTTTTGAGAAACCTCCATACTGTTTTTCATAGTGGCTGTACCAATTAGCAATCCCACCAACAGTGTATGAAAGTTCCTTTTTCTCCATAGCCTCTCCAACACTTGTTTTTCTTTGATTTATTGATGATAGCCATTCTGACAGGTGTGAGAATGGTTTTAATTTGTGGTTTTAATTTGCATTTTTCTGATGATTAGTAGCCTTGCACATCTTTTCATATGTTTATTAGCCATCTGTATTTCCTCTTTGGAGAATATCTTTTCAGGTCTTCTGCCCATTTTTTAATTGGATTGTTTTTGTTGTTGTTGAGTTGTGTGAGTTCTTTATATATTTTGGATGTTAACTGCTTATCAGATGTATCATAAGCAAATATCTTCTTCCATTCAGTTGGTTGTCTTTTTTGTTTTGTAGATGGTTTTCTTTGGTGTACAAAAAATTTTTAGTTTGATGTATCCCACTTGTTTATTTTGTTTGTTTGTTTGTTTCCCTTGCCTGAAGAGATATATTTGAAAAGAAATTCCTGTTAGTAATATCAGAGAGTTTAGTGCATATGTTTTCTTCTAGAAATTTTATGGTTTTGGGTCTTACGTTTAAGTCTTTAGTCCACTTTGAGTCTATTCTTGTATATTGTATAAAAAGGTAGTCCAGTTTATTTTTTTTCTTTTGCCTGTGGAAAGGTGTTTTGACCTGCCTGCCAACCTTGTCCCCCATCCCTGGCTTCTACTTGAATGAGCAGGATGCATATCAAGCAGAAAATTGGGCCATTTTCTCTTGATCACAAAGGAACTGATGATAGAGATGATTAGAAAGTCATCTCAGATCCTACATTCTACATCAGAGGCAATCAAGAAGCGAATAAGAAATTATCAGTCAAGTGTATTTGCTGCAGTATTATTTATAATAGTGGAAAACTGAAAGTTATCTAACGGCTCAATAGTCAGGGGATGGTAAGACAAATTACATCAGAGCCATAGGGTAGCATATTATATACCTATTATAATCACGTTTTTGAAGAATATTAAGAATATAATAAAATATTTGTAATATGAAGTGAAAAGTATAAAAAACAAAATTATAAAGCATGGCACAGTTTTTATTTAAAAAATTAAAAATGTCTGTGTATGTACCCAGTATTGGTAAATTATCGACAGTAGATCTCTTTGGATGTTAGAAATAAGCATGGCTTTTATTGTCTACTTTTTTCTATTTCTTGAATTTTTAAATAATAGCAGTTTTTTTATAAAATTAAAATAAAATTAAAATACAAATAAAAAATATAATAAAGTAAAAATAAAAAAACAATAGTAACTAATACTAATTGCTTGCTCTGTGCCAGGCACAGCTCTAAGTATTTCATATGTATAAACTATTTCTATCCTTACAACAGATCTATGAAGCAGGTACTGTAAGTGCATCTATTTACCTTGTTCTTAGAGTTCCCTGAGACAGAAGGTGAGTAAATTACTCCATGGCATTTTGGCTCTGGAGTATGAGTACTACCACTATACATACTGTCTCCCCAGTTTCCTTGTTGTACACCTAGAGATAAAGGTTAACACAACTTAATAATGTGAGATGATGGTTTCCTAATAAAAACTTTGTAACCAGGGAGGGAAATAATGGGGAAAAGGTACACAAGAGCCTAAAAGCAGGAAAATCTTTTTCAAAATAGTGTTCTCAGTTGTAGAGTTCAGTAACACATACACAGTTGTTATAAGGGGGAAATATAATTAGCTCAGTTTAGTTTTGTTTTGTATGCTTCTTCTGAGAAGTGAATATGAGGAGAAAAGAGACATATTATTTCCATGGTTAGCCACACAAGAATCTGTGGAGCTGTCTGCTTTATTAGACACTGATAATGGTTTTTGAAGGGAGAACTAGGGGAGGTCTTGGTTTGAAGAGAGCACTGAAGAAGGCACAGCTCTTCACCCTTGGGGTGACTCTCAGACAGCAAGTCTTCATCTCCAGTGAGATCTCGACATTGAGATGGACCACTAAGACTATGGCTCCCGAGCTCCTAGCTCATTTCTACACATAATAAATCTCTGTTAAGTTGCTCGTGTTTTTGGTTCATTTATTTGCAATTCCATGATGTAAATTCCCAGTGTGTTAGGGTTTTCCAGAGAGACAGAACCAATAGGATATGTAGATAGATATAGATGTGGACATAGATATAGATATAGATATAGATAGGAATAGAGATAGAGATAGAGATAAAGACAGAGACAGAGATAGAGATAAAGATAGATATATGAGATTTTTTTATAGGAATTGGCTTACATGGTTATAGAAGCCAAGAAGTCCCAAGATCTGCTGTCTTCAAGTTAGAGAACCAAGAAAACCAGTAGTGTAATTCACTTACAATCTGAAGACCTGAGAATTGGAGGCTGAAAATGTAAGCCCTGATCTGAATCCAAGAGCTTGAGAACCAAGAGTGCTGATGTTAAAGGGTAGGAGAAGATGAATGTCTTAAGCTCAAACAGAGGGAGAGAAGGAGGAAAGAAGAGAGAGAGAGAGAGAGAGAGAGAGAGAGAGAGAGAGAGAGAGAGAGAGAGAGAATTTACCCTTACTTTGCCTTTTTTTTCCTTAGTGTCCTCAGTAGATTAGATAACACCTGCACATTGGTGAAGACAATCTTCATGTTGCTCAATCTTCAGATTCAAATGCTAATCTCACAGCCTAGAAATAACGTTTTCTCAGCTGGGTATTTCTCGGCTGTCAAGTTGACACAAAAAATTAACCATTGCACCCAGTAAATGTTAGGGTCCTAACAGCTTGTCATTAACACCCAAATAATGAATGATTCATGGTCAGGGTTTAAATTCATATATTATTCCTTAAGCAGTTAGGTGTAACTGAAAAAATTTCTGTGGTCACCATGTATTAGATGCCCTAACTCTGTCAGCTGTGAAAGTGTTGCCTTTTTGCTGTTACAGCCCAGACCATTTCTATTTGCTTCAAGTTCTGATGCTGGGTCTTTACTGCCAGGAGAACCTGATTAAACTTTAGACATTTCAGTGGGACCATAGGCTCTTGTCACACTAACCTGTTATGCTGCCCTTCTAAGTACTTTTTCTCTCATGTTGTGGTGAACTGGGGGATCTTATTTAGCATTTATTAAATAGTAAATAGTTAATTACTCAAAGTAGCTATTTACATATTGAATTTATTTTTCTTGGCATCTTTAATGTCTGATTAACATTTTCTTCCTACAGCTGGAAGATAGTTACCAGAATAAAACATTCCCTTATTTAATCTCAAGTGGAATATATGGTAAGTGTGATCATTTTAATTTGTGTCATTTATTAGCAGGAAAGAGGTATCGTACAGGTGGGATGCTTCATCACACGCCAATTAGCAGGTGGCTTAGAGGACAAGAGGGAAAACTCCTTCACCAAGGGGATTATAGATGTCACAGAAGTAGAAGTTCAGCTATGGGAAAAATAGAGGAAATGACATTGGGATGCCTGATTTTGGAGACTGGGGACAGGACTTAAAGCAGTAATGATAACACTATACAGATATCCTAAGAGAATACTCAAAATAGAAAGTCTGGCACCCTCTATGTAGAAATCGCAGTTTCTTTGTCTAATCATACAAGAACCACAGAAAGTTAGAGCTAAAGGAGATCTTACTGATCCAATTAAAGTGTATAAATTATATAGATGAGGGAACTGAGGCACAGAAAAGTCTTGGCTCAACACATTTTAAGTTAGTACCACAGACAGATGTGAAATCCAAGCCTGCCGTCTCCTAATCCATTTCATTTTTTAAGAATGGTAGCATTTTTATCTCCAACATGATTTTCTCAGTTGGCTCTCTAATGGACCATATTAGGGTGTTTTACTACATTGTGTTTATATGGGGAAGAGGTCCAAAATATGTTTTAAAAAGAGATTGTGACAAGCTTGTGGAGAGGGAGAGAGAGAGAGAGAGAGAGAGAATGAACAAAATAAGGTCCCAATTCATGGTTTAGAATTTGGAAATATATTTATGAGAAAGTGAAATTAAGGACAGAAGGAAGGAGGTGATGGTTTTGTTAGGAAACAGCACTATAGTTCACTGTTTATCTCATTGACCTATTGAGCTTCTTGCTTCTTTTGTTCTTTGGTTCCTGGCAGCCAATAGTTTTATATATTGAAAGGATTTGAATTAGGATTAACTCAGAAGTTAGTTTATGGCCTACCTAACCATAGCTGTTTATAGTCACCCCTAGCCCAACTGGAAAACTAAAATATTACAGAGCATACGCTGATGTTAGTATTTAATAAGTACTCAGTAAATATTTCTTGAATGAATAAATGAATGCGGAGCTTCTTTTTATAATTATGCAAATTGTGCCCTACACAGAAGGCCCAGCCAAGGAGCACAGAAGGGAGTTGAAGCTCATCTTGCCCTCTAGTTGTCAAACTAGGTTCCCTGGCTGGTGACTGATTCCACTGGAAGAGATGCAGTTTCTTAGTCGGTCCACCCATTCATTCTTTTTAGTTAGCACGAAGGCACTATACATGCTAACTGTGGCCTCAAAGGAACATATGAAACCTATGATGAAAGGAGCCGGGACTGACTGTGAAGCTCATATCCTGCTAAGTAGCCTTTCAAAGTGCTGCTATGGCAGTGGTAGCACCTAGTAACTGGAGGATTAAGACAAATGTCTGGAAATTGTTCACGATTTCTTCCTGTCTATGTGTTATTCTTCTTCTGTGAACTCATGATGTTCTTAGAGTCATACCACATCATTTGACAATTAATAACATCCTCTATCTTATTTAATATATAACATTCTCTCTTTAAGGTTTTCAAATGAATCTTTTACTATTATGTAGTATCTTTGAAGGCATCAATGCACTATATCTCTGTCTGAACATATATTAAAAATTCAACAAATAATTGTTTAATCATATAGATAACTAGGTTGAAAGATTCTTGGAAGTAAAAAGCACATCGATCTCTTTAGTTTCCAGCATTGAGTGTAGAATAAATTTTATAATGCTTTGAGGAAGTATGTTGGACTGACTGATCATCATTGCTCCTAGAGGTTTTTGGAGACTCCAACAATCTTCTCTGGTTGATGTATTTGAGGCTGATTTTCCTTCGTATGCTGCAGATTTTCTATGGGGTTCAGCTACTTAGAGGTGAATAGCTGGATTCTCTACGTTCACTTTCCACCTGCTCTGTGCATGGAAAGCTGACTCATATGAACAAACACCCTCACAGCCTAGAAATAACATTTTCTCAGCTATCTGGGTATTTCTCGACTCAGTCAAGTTGGGCTCAGACAGTGGAGAGCTCTGGTAGGAGAATGGAGGGAGGAGGTTGAGGCCTGGCTATTTTTTCTCTAACTTTCTCTCTGAGGAGTTGCTTCAAGGTTGTCTGTGTTCCTCAACCTAAATTTTCATGGGCTCAGTGTGGCCTTTTTAATCACTACTTTCTTCTTCTAAGTACCAATGGCTACTCCCTCATCTCACTCCATTGGCTCCAGGAGTGATAATGGCTCTACTGTTATTTCTAACAGGTTATTGAGGTATTTATTTTTATTCGACATCCTGCCCACATCTTTGTTAAAAGTTCCTTTATTATGCTCTCCTCAAAGTACCTTAGTCTGAGTATGCCAGCTGTCTCATCTTGGACCCAATGACCAACTTATTAATATGATGCAAAAACATAAGTAAAAATTACGAAGCAGCTGGAATGCCCTCCCTCCACCTTTGTCCTACTTGGTTGCTCTCTTTAAAAACCCTCTAACTTGGTCTTCTGGTTCCTCTCATTTTTCACCCATTTTCGGCCTTTGCATCTTGGCTTACCAGCTTTTTTTATGTTACCCTCAACTTTAAAGTCTGGTGCAAAGTTATCTTCTTCATCTACTCTCAGTCATGTCTGGAATGATTTTGCCTTCCTTCCATGTGTTCCTGAAGGACATTCCCAAAATTCCTTGGGCCTGCTTCCTTCATGGGACCAACCACTGAAGATAGCTTTCTAACAAGTGACAACTTTATTAAGAATGAGCAACTCATATGTCCCTTTTTTTTTTTTATTTATGATAGAAAAATTATTGCAAATGAACCCACCCTCTCCCTTTTATGAGATAATCATTCTCTCCTATACAGGAGTGGCTGAAACTTCAATCTATTTCTTGCCACTCAGAGTTGGTATCTTGGCATACATATTTTATGAAGTTACTGACCCTTCCTTAGTTTAACAGAGTAATAACACTGACAGATGAATTCCTTAAGTTTAGGACCTTGGGTTATATAAAATTAAATGAGTTCCCTGATGTTATCAGTTCGAAAAATCAAAGTTCTGTTGTATTTATATAAAATGAAGGTTCATTAAATTTTACCCTCTTTTTATTCTATCCCCAAAATAGTATTATAAATTTTCTTCTCCTGAAATTCTTAATGATTTAAAATATATTCTGGAAGAGTATCAACTGAAAGTGTTCTGAAATATGGAAATACAGCCCCTACTATAGATTTTTTTTTTTTTCACAAAAGGTCTGGCTGCTGCTGTTTTAGATTTGTCTCAAAATTTGTGCATGTAAAGTAAACACTAAATGCTGAGACACGGTGGATAAAAATATGTATGTCTCTCTGTCTGCATGTCAGGGGAGAGGTCTTGCTCAGGAAATATTCATGAGAAAGTAAAAGGCTGTTGGTAAAACAGGGTTCATATGCTCCTTAAATGTCAAGTCAAAATCAATAATAGCATGGAGACTTTATCTTATGTGAATAAAATATGAAAATTAGACACTCTGTAGTATAGACATCTGAAGATAATTAATGGAGGAGTAATTGATCAGGACCTATCAATAAAACATATGGGTGGTTTTGAGTTCAATACTAGTAATTGCTAGACATTCAAGAGTGGATCTCTGACAGACATGAAGATAAAGAACTTTCTAGAGATCTCCCTCAAGAGAATATGAGTCATAATTGCCCTCTAAGAGGTTATATGATTCAGAAAGTGTCTTCGGATACCTTATTAGATTTTGTTTTCCCCATTAGATGCTAAGTTTCATGAAGGCTGAGACCATAATGGTCTTCTGTACCATATGATCCCAAATATTTTTTAAAATGAGAATGAACGTATGAAAGGATGGATAGATTGATCTCTCCAACTTAAATCTCCTCTGATTATATTTTGGATTCCTTAGATAGTATAGAATCCAGATGTTATCTAAAATGAGGGAACGTACCTGGTTTTCTTTGTAGGCTTTTGGAAGCACAGGTGCAAAACATACAAACATTCTCACAAACATAGACTGGGTGGGGAGGGAGGGGGAGGGAAGAGGAGAGAGTCAGAGAGAGAGATGTCAGGTACTCAAGGAAAGGTTTGCTTTACTTAATGGAAAAATATATTCTTGGTAAATGAATTGTTACTAAACTAAATGAAGCTACTTAAAATCAAGGGTCATTTGACAGATTCATATAGCATGGTGATTCTAACCTAAGCCCAGGTGTCATCTTATTTGCTTGTTTTCTCAATGTGTGAAAAACACTCAGCACTCACAGCATGGTAAATGACAAGGAGTCACCTGGTTGGGGAAAATGTTCAGATCCACAAATTGCAGAGCCCTACTTCTTTAATGAAACAAAAATCTACATTCTTTGATTTACAAATTTGGAACTTTGAAAAATGGATTTTCATGAGGGCCTTATTTATGACTTTAAAAAAGCTTTTTGAATGAGTTGATTGAGGTAGAAAGATTGAAGATAAAATAGATATGAGGACGAAGGAGAGACATACTAGCCCCTGTAGGTCTTCTGAAGTCATTGTAGAGAGCAGTAGCTCAGATGGGTCAAATAAATAATTTTCAAAAAATTTTTATTTAGCTCTGGAACACATGGTTATTGGAAATAGTCTGTTGTGACATGTTAAGTATTCCCAGTGTGTCAGGGCCTTGCCTTTGTGGAGAGAAGAGTAGGTTCTAAAATGAAAGGGAATTGGAGCTTGATGCCTTAGATGGCTGGGGCATGCCTCCATTTCAGAGGACTGCTCTGTAATGATGCAGAACAACACTGCTGGCAATAGGCAGCTTATAGCCTGCCACAGATGCTGCTCTGCATATGGCTGCCTTCTCAACTTTCAAGAAAACAGGTTACTGAAACCCACCTACCTGTCCTTCATCAGCTGTTGTGTACAGTACACATAAGCTGTTGAGAGCAAAACAGAATATCCTGAAGGGGAAGTAAATTGATGCTTTGTTCTTTAGGATGTTACATAACTCTCACCTTTGGGATATTAGAAACATCATGTTTCCTGAATACTTCTCACTTTGAAACATATACCCTGGCCATGCTGAGGCCTTTAGGGCTCCGACTTTCCTTTTTGACTTTTCATTCTGTTTTACCATTACATAAGGTATGAATTCAGAAGCTTGGCTGTCTCGGACATGGGAATAAAGGCAGCTTTTGAGTCATCAGAGTGACTGAAAGCCAGTCCCTTTCCCCTCCTTCACTGAGGCTCTGAAATTAACTACATGCTACCTGTCTAGGGCTGAAAGAGGGAACTGTTCCCAACATGGATGAGGACTCTGGGACCCCTTTGCTTCATCATATGGCAACTTTTCCCACTCCAATCTCCCTTTATATTTTTTGTTTCACAAGTAATTCAAGTTAAAAAAATGTGAGGGAAATTGAGGATCCCATCTACATACAATTGAGGTGAATCAAACATAGTATTTCATGTTGCCCAGTACTTTCGGTTTGGTTTCGAGGTATTAAATTTGTTCTTTCTGTTTTCAGTCTTGTTACACTTTGACCCTTCTTTCATTACAGTTCCTGTAGGAGAAGATCTGGTGAGTTTAGCATACTTTCTCTGACTACTCTAAGGCTGATCTGCCTTCTGGAGAAATATAATGACTTCTTATTTGGGTGCTACAAACTTTAGAAATCTTCAAGCTCACCCTCACTCTGATACCAGTTTCAAATTTAGGTATTACTAAGGCCACCCTCAGGTTCCATAGTTGCTAGGTGGATTCACAGAACTCACTGAAAACCGTTATACTCTTTCTCAGTGGAATTGTGTGGACAGCATTTACTTCTCCCAGAAACAGTGCGTGATGATATGCATAGACTACTGACAACAATGGAAGCTTGCCCCAGCCTTAGGGTCCTGAGTTTTATTGGGGCTCAGTTATATAAACATGGTTGACCACTAGTGTGTCTGACCTTAGACTTCAGGCACTTCAAAAGTTTAACTGATACTATAAATCATATTTTTAGCATAGACTATCTGGCATGCCCCAAGTTTGTAAACAGACACTCTATCAGGCAGAACATTCCAAAGGCTTAGAGATTATATCCTAGGAGCCAAAGGCAAAAGACAAACCTGTCTTTGGTCAATATTAATCCTTCCCTGCTTAGGTTCTTTATATCTACAGTTGAAAATGTTGTCTGTTTATCTAGCTGCTTCTCTAATTCAACTGTTATCTGCCACTTATTTTGTTTCCTCTTTTTTTTTCTGCTCCTTTACCCTAGCCTCTGTGGTGAAATGTTTTTGGTCTTTCCCGGCTGTTAGAATTTTTATTTTGTAACCAGAAGAAGTTTTTAAGTTTAAGATAAATGAGGATTTTGGGTCTCCTTCTTGATAACCTTGCTACTGAATGGGATATTACAAAGAGAAGCCTGAATTTTGTCACACATGCAAACTCTTATTAGCAGTCAGGCAAGAAATAAATATTAAACAGATAGCAAAAATATTTTTTAAATTCAATGAAGTTTTGACTCTCTGTCCTTTTGAGGCATTCTGCCAACCTTGAGCAAAAGAATCATTCCAGGCAGATGTGAAAGTGTTCTAGCTTTGTAATTCAGATAAGTAGCTAGGTGACACAATCATTTAGAATCTGAACACAGAAGCCAGTGTACTAGGCCTAGGGTACCCTTTCTGAAGGTTGTGGGTTGCCATTGTCCTCAGATTCTTACATTCTGTCCAGCAAAGTCAGAGGTGCCTATATGATATTCTGCCAGTCTTAAACTCATTTCACCCATGAAAAACCATTTATACTAATTATAAAGCCCTCTAGTTATGGTAAAGCCTTCAAGAGAGTTGATGCTGGTAGCTCCCTGGAGAAAGGACCCTTGGTTATCTTTTCAGATGTTAACTAAACACTCTGTAGTGAGCATCCAAGTTAGAATGCATCCCATGTTAACTAATTACACATAAGATATACATGAACATTAACCTGTTACTACAACATGCTATCTATGATGAAATATTTTCAAGTACACTTTAGACAATGGAAAAGGCTCTTCTAGAAAAGGCTGTTTCTTTAGCTCCTCTGATTTTAAAGGTTCACATGAGTCATGAGTCCTTTGATTTCCTTTTTTTTTTTTTAGAAGTCTGCCGATTTTGTCAAAAGACCTATTGGTTCCTCATATCTCCTTTGTCTAACGATGACTTCATTAGCCCAATTTGGGCTCCTCCTGCACAGGTCCTAGGACATATGTACAAATGGGAAAGTATTACTTAGTCAGACAAAGTTGGTGGATTTTTTTCAAAACATTTAAAGCATTCCATATTTATAGCTTCTCTATTTATTCGACAAATTTTTATAAAAGCCTACTGCTTGTCAACAGTTTGTTTGTTTGTTTGTTTTTAAGGACAGTGGTTCTTAGAGTGGGCCATCATCCCTGTGGTCCCCAAAACACTTTCAGAGGATCTGCAAGAGAAAAATCTTTTTTCATAATAACTAAGACATCATTTGTTTTTCACACAGTATTAACATTTGCAATGGTTATAAAAGCAATGGAGAGTAAAACTTCTGGGATCTTAACATTAATAAAGGCAGTGGCACTAAACTGAAGAGTGGTCACTACAGTGTTCAGAGTTAAAAAAAAAAGTTACTTTCTCTTAAAGGTGTCTTGACTGAAGCAATACAATTTATTAATTTTATCAACTCGACCCTTGAGTAAACATTTTTCTACTATTTTGTGTGAAAAAATGGGAAGTATACATAAAATATTTTTGCCTTATATTGAAGTATGAAGGCTATCATGAGGTTGAATTGTAGGCTGAACTACTGGCTTTTTTTGCAACAAATACCATTTTTTTCCTGAAAGAGCCACTATACAAGACTACGATTGTTCAGATTTGAGTATTTGATGGGTATTTCATTGAAAATGTTAATTCAAGAAAATAGACTATTATATTTCTTGCTTGGGATAAAGTTGGAAATTTCAGGTAAAAATTTAAGAGTTTGAAAACTTATATTTACCTTTGTAAGCTTGAAAACTTTCCAATTCCTCAAGATTTTTCTGTTGAGCTCAATAGTGATATTAACAAATGTTACTTTTTGATATTATATAGTGAAATGTGTCACTATATAATATCAAAAGATTTGGAAGATTTGTGTAACTCAGTAAATTAATATGTAAGGATCAATGTATGATGTCACAAAATTACGTGTAGTAAAAAAAAATCATTCAGTGTGTAATAGAACAATACATTTTTATGGAGCAGAGTAAAAATGTTCACTTAGATAATTTAAGACTCTACATTGTAACTAAACTTTAAAACACTTCCACTTACTGAATTTTCGTTTAGTTTCAAAAAATATCTACGATGATCTGAAAAGGGCTATTAAATTATTCCTTCTTTCCTCAAGTATATATCTGTGTGAAGGTAGATACTTTTCATATATTTCAGCAAGAGCCATCTCTCGACATACTGAATATAGACTCATATGTGAGAATTTAGCCATTTCTATTAAGTCAGACATTAAAGAGATTTACAAAAATGTAAAACATTGCTCTTCTAACAAAATATTTTCTTTAGAAAATATATTTTTAATAAAAATATGTCATTAAATAATGTATTTATTATTATTCATTTTGAATAAATAAATGACTATGTTTGAATTTTTTGTTTTAATGCCTAATATAGTAAATAGTGACAGATATAACTCATATAAACAAAACTCTTTGGGGCCTGGATAATTTTTATGCATGTATTATTATCCTGGGATTGAAAACATTTTTTATAATATTTTTAATAAAGTATAGTTGGTATATGATATTATATTAGTTTCAGGTGTATAACATAATGGTTCGAGATTTATATAACTTATGATATGCTCTCCGCACTACATCTATTATCCATCTGTCACCATGCAAAGTTACCACACTATTAAGAACTATATTTCCCTTCACCTTTTTCACCTATCTCCACTCCTCTCCCTCTGGTAATCATCAGTTTGTTCTTTGTTTCTAAGAGTCTGTTTTTGTTTTGTTGTGTTTGTTTTGATTTTTTAAATTCCACATGTAAATTTATGCAATATTTGTCTTTCTATGACTTATTTCACTTAGCATAATACCCTCTAGGTCCATCTATATTGTCGCAAGTGACAAGATTTTATTCCCTTTTGTTGCCATGTAATATTCTATTGTATGTGAATACATATACCGTATCTTCTTTAGCTATTCATCTATTGATAGACAGTGAGGTTGCTTCCATATCTTGGCTATTGTAAATAATGCTGCAATGAACATAGGCATGCATATATCTTTTCAAATAGGTGTTTTTGTTTTCTTTGGTTGGGTATCCAGAAGTGGAATTGCTGGGTCATATGGTGGATATATTTTTAGTTTTTTGAGGAAACTCCATACTGTTTTTCACTGTGGCTGCACCAATCTGCAGCCTCAATAATAGTGTATGAACATTCCCTCTTCTCTTCATCCTCAACAACACTTGTTATTTGTTGACTTTTTGATAATAGCCATTTGGACTGGTGTGAGATGATATCTCATTGTGGTTTTGATATGTGTTTTCTTGGTGATTAATAATATTGAGCAGCACCTTTTCATATGTCTGTTGGCCATCTGTGTGTCTTCTTTGGAGAAATATCTCTTCATGTCCTCTGCCCATTTTTTGATCAGATTGTTTTTGTTGTTGTTATTGAGTTCTATGAGTTCCTTATATGTTTTGGATATCAACCTCTTATCAGATATATCATTTGTGAATATATTCTCCCATTCAGTAGGTTGTCTTTATTTCGTTGATGGTTTTCTTTGCCATGCAGAAGCCTTTTAGTTCAATGAAGTCCCATTTGTTTATTTTTGCTTTTATTTCTCTTGCTTGTAGGTAGTAAACTATTTGACATCAGCCTTGGTAATATCTTTTTTGGATTGTCCCCTCATGCTGGGACCAAAATTTTGAAAATACAGTTTTAGAAAAAGGGAAGTAGTAGTGGCACCTTGCCAGGCAACCCTTACAAGTAGAGAGTAGTCAGGTTTCTTACAAGTCAATTGTGATTTCATAGAGCAAACATCACTATGTTCTGAAGAGAAACAATAGACGAGAATAATTGAACAGCATAGAAGATATTTTTAAGATTAAAAAAATAATTATCTTTACCCTTATAGCAATTTTGAGGAATTTTAGAGGAAAAAAGTCTTAACCCAAACAAAGATGTATAATGTGAGGACAAGTCACCTGCTTCAACTACAATGTTAGATCAGATATTTGGTGAATTCACTGTGATACCATGGTAATTTACTCTGAAAACTGCATTTACATTTAGAAAAGAAATTCTTAATGTAATTTTTTCTAAAAATCATTTTGTGTGTAGATAAGCAACATCAGATGTTAGTAAAACAGTATTATTTGATTCTGCTTGTTAGAATCACACTCTAATTCTAGTATCCTGCTCTGAGTACTTTGTAAGGAATATTGTTCAGATTAGCAATGGTTTAGAAAATATCTTTTGCCACTTGGGATATGTAGGCTATTATATACACTGTTTAAATCACACACAAAAACAGGCTAACATAAATACTTAAGAAAAAGTCTCGGGAGATGTATTGTCACATGTGGAAATTCAAAGCAAAATCTTTGAGGTCAATGAACTAAAATGTCTGTACTCACCATCCTTCATTATTTCTTAGAGTTCAAATTTCGTCTTTTTAATTGAGAGATAATTGACATGTAACATTATATTATTTTAGGTGTACAGCATAATAATTGGATATGTGTGTATATTGAAATGTATCACCATAATAAGTCTAATTAACATCTCTCTCTATGCAGAGTTACAATTTTTTTCTTGCAGTGAGAACTTTTGAGATCTACTCTCTTAGTAGCTTTCAAAGTTGCTAAGTTGCCATGAAGAAAAAAAAGTTTTTAAAATTTAGAGCTATTTAAATGAGTGCCCTCCCTCCACTTCTTCTCAGTCCGTACTTGCTAAGTGTTTTTAATGTGTTGTCTTTAATGACATCTTCTCGGTTGCTGCACATGATTGGATCCTACTATTTTCTTTGCCTATATTGTTTACCGGAGCTTTTCCCTATTGTCAAGCTCCTTCTCTTCACCAGCTTGGTGTAAGCAGGGGGTGTCATTCTTTTGCGGCATTTATGTTTGTTATTGTCTTTGACCCTACTCTCCTCAGAGTACTAGGGTAAAAATGGTTTCCTGGTTTTGCTTTTGTCTGGAGGTGGCAATGTATATTTGCCTTTAAATTTCTCACAGGTAAAACCTTGGTTTCTCTTAGAAGCTGGCCGACCTTGCTCCCATCTCGCACTTGCTTCCAGCGGCCGCATTACACGAGCCTGCTGTGCTAAAATACGTTAAAATGGCAGACACTGACAATTTTATAGTCCCAGAAGCCAGGGAAGCCGGATCAAGGCAAAATATATCATGTGAAAATCAAGCTGAAAAAAGGTAAAAATTAGGCTCTTTATTAGTAGTCTTGAATTCTCCATCTTCAAGTTCTTGATCTCCATTCATGAGTCCGAAGCTGTTAGCACTGTGTTCCTAAATGGTTTGTAGTGAGATTGAAATTTATAGACAAAACTCAAAATGTGCAGAAAAATAACTGCATTTCTCCAAAATTGGACTCCACTTGTTAAGTCAATTTAAAATCTCAATCAAGGCATCTTCCTCCGTCAAATATTCTCCCCTCTTCTTCCTCAGGACTGTGTGTGGATGGGGGTGAGAAATGGTATGGCAACAGGAGGAAGTATCTGCTTTGCTGGCTGTCCCTGCTCCTGTGTTCTTATTAGCCTCTGCTGTGTTCTTATTAGAGTGCCTCTCTCAAGAGCTGTGGTTAGCAGGCTCTGTTGCTCCTTCTCACTGTGCCATTACTGCTCCAGGGTGCTGGGGTACCTGCTGACCAGGGAGATGGCTCATGTCAGTTCTCATGTACTCTTTGAAGCACAATGCTATTATATCCCTGGCTTCTGGATTCAGACTGAGCATGCTACATTCTCTGTTATGAGATCCCTTTATCTCTTGTGGCAAATGCCTGGCAAGAAATTATATACTCTAAATTCTTAGTAATTCTTTACCCATTTGGGGCAGGTGGGTGGAATGGGCAGTCAGAACTTTTCCAAATCTTCTCCATGTCTGGTATTATGGGAGACTTAGGATAGGAATGTAGGTGGCTTTGCTGGCACCTGCCTTCTAATCAACATCTAGGTTGCTTGTTCAAGTCAGCAGTGAGCATGATGAGCACTGTAGTCTGACAGAAGTGAGGTCTTGTTGAGCCCTACTTAACAGGGAGATCACTTTAACATGCTTTGTTTGGGTCCCTGGGAATTAGAAAAAGGGTATTCTGAATAAGATCTTTAATGACTCTAATCAGAAGAGCAAGAGTACCTGAAACTTTCTCAAACACAGAGTTCAATATCCATGCATACATTGTAGCCATTATATTTTCTATATTCTTTAGACTAACATCCCATCTTAAATTTAAGAATTCTAAGTTTCTAATAGCCTTGATAGTTCATTGTAACTTTAAATTTTTAATTTTCCATTGTAATATATTTTAATTGTCTATGATTTGGTAATTTACTTTTTAAGGGCTGGATATATATGTCTGGGAAAAAAATTAATTTCTGATAAACTTACTCATTTGTATTGTCAGTTCCTACATCAATAGTTATAGAAAAATAATTTATCTTGGGGGCAATGTAAGAAAAGGAGATGTGGTTCAAATAATCATAGCAGAGATTGGTGAGGATATTTAGAAATTTTAGAAGTTAAATATCTGCTTTGTGCCATCAAAACCTGCAAAGTATAGAGTTTTGTGACTAGATCCTAGCATCTTGTCAGATGCTATAGTAAGCTGTAGAAACAACTGCTTATTTCCATTTAATTATGTTGGTCTCTTACCTTAGTATTCAGGAAGGATATGATTGGGGAGAAATTAATGTGTATACTGAGATAACTCTCTTCAATAACCATAAATTACTCTATATGTGTGCATGCATATGTTAGCTTTTATTAGAAATAAGGTACTATTATTTCTTTTCTTGCCAGATGGCAGAAAAATGAGAAATGTATTTGAAGTTATGAAAGTTTACAGTTGTGAATCTAGGGACACATTACTACTTCTTAGTTAATAAGGACTTGATCATTACAATTACAAAATTAACTATAAGGCAAGAGTCAATTCAGAACTACTGTTATGATTACGCAGCATTTGTATTGCAACATGTAGTTTATAAACATCACTTCATTTGATTCTCACAACAACCTTTTGGGGAAGAATTATATTCCTCTTAATTTACTAGTGAACCCAGCTGTTAAGGTGATTTCACAAGGCAAAACTATTTCAACTGAGAAATAAAGCTGGAATTTTCATTTTATAATAATTATTTAGCAAATCAATAATAGATGTAATATTTGAGAACACAGATAATAGCATTAAATAATACTAATAATAGATCTTCAGGTACATTTATATATATTCTTTTTGCCGATGTTTTAAAAACACTGAAATAATGTCACTTCTGTAGTACAACTTAACTCAGATTCATTTACTTTAACTTTTCATTAAGAAACTTTCAAATCTACAGAAAAGTAGAGAATAGCTTAATGAACACCCTTATATTCATCAGTTAAATTTAATAATGTGTACCTTTCACCATATTTGCTTTATACTTTTTTGCTGAAATATCTAAAATAAATTATAGGCTTTATGATATTTCATCCCTAAATACTATAGAGGGGATTCTCCAAAGACAAAGACATTTTCCTATTTAACCACCTAATTAATCATTATATTGTCACCTTAAGTCCTTAATATTAACTAATATCAGATCCAGATTCAAATTTCCCCCCATTAGCCTTTAAATGCCTTTTAATGTTGGTGTGTTCACAGCAGGATCCAGTTTATGTTATATTTGGTCGTTGTCTCTTAATAGCTTTTCATTAAAGCCGATGCACCCTACCTTCTTCCCTCTCTCTTCCATCCCCATTTCCCCCATGCCATGTACCTGCTAGTAAACCAGGTGGTTATCCTGTAGAAAGTTCCACCATCTAGATTTCTCAGATTGCTTCCTTATTTAACCTGTTCCTTTGTCATTGCTGTTAACAGAATACAATATACAATTTTGATTAGGCTCATGTGAGACATTTTTAGAAAGACTGTCAAGGGTGATGCACAGGAGATCAGGTCTGGTCAACTCACCGTTAGTGACACTGATATTGATTTCTATGCGAAGGTGATCCTCATTTACTACTAAAGTATTGTATTTTTTGCAGTTTCAATACTTCATAATTAATTTCCATTAACTCTGGATATACACCCATTGAATTTTAGAAGTCATACTTTAAGACATTGCTTAGATTCAATAGAATATTGAGTGTAGGTATTTAACTGATATGAAAACATATGCTGCTTTGGAGAGTGCATTTAATACATCTTTGAAATTAAACTAAAGTTACTGTTACTGCTAATGAGATATTGTTGATTAAAGAAGAAATAGCCACATCTAGGCTAGCTATAACCTTTCAATTCATTTTTTCCCTTCAGTGAACTTTTTTTTTTTTTGTAAAATCATATTCTACGAGCAGCTGTGTATGTGCAGACTACCTTATCAATACTTTAGAGATCACAAGGCAAATTCAAAGATTAAAATTTTCCTTCATCTTGATTACTCGTGTGTGTGTGTGCACACACACTCTTCCAAAAAGCTAATTTGAATCTAAGGTAAGCTTTACGATTGATTCCATTTTAGAATCAAGGGAATGTGTGGGTAAACCTGTATTAGGTTAATTAAGATGTATAAAGAAACATCTCTTTCCTCTATATAGGGGTCGTGATGTATTAATAAATTTTAAAGTAGTTTTGCTTTCACTGAGATTTGGACTTTTAAAGTTCTTTGGTGGAGGTACATGTGGCCTGGCTTCACTGATCTGCAAACACCACCCCCTCTGGGTACTGTTATCATCCAGACGGTTTTCTTACTGAGCAGTTATGAAGGTTTATGACCAAATTATAAACGGGAGAAGGGAGCTTATGTTAATGAGGTCAACACTGTTTCTGTTATGTTTTTGACTTATTAAGCAGTCCTCCAAAGAGAATACCTTTTCCAAATGGGCTAAACAGAGAGATAAACTTTTACCAATTGACGACTAAACTGCAACTGTACTTAATGATATGGAGCTGTATCTAAATCTTCATGGAACCATATAATGATACTTATGTCACTGCAACTATTATATTAACGTTTATGTAATTGTACAGATGGTCATTTCTGTAATGATTTCTTTGTCCCAGTCAACTTGAAGTGCCATGAGAAAATACCGTACAGAGTGCCTTAAACAACAGAAAATAATTTTTTCACAGTTCTGGAAGCTGCGAAGTCTAAGATCAAGGTGCCAACCAATTCATTTTCCGGCAAGAGTGCTTTTCCTGGCTTGCAGACAGCTGCCTTCTCACTGTGTCCTCACATAGAAAGAGAGAGCAAGTAAGCTCTCTAGTGTGTTTTCTTAGAAAGGCACTAATCCATCGTGAGGTCTTCATCCTCATGACCTCATCAAACTTTAACTGCTTCCTAATGACCCATGTCCAAATATCCTCACTTGGAGATTAGGGCCTCAACATATGAATTTGGGGAAACACAAACATTCTATAATGATCTTCATTGGGAGCGAGTGAATGGGAAGAATGAATTATATCTGTTTTGTCAAGTGGTGGGTTTACAAATCAGCCTATGGAGATTTAGATTATATGTCTCTTTTCTCCCAGCTGCTTGGTTCTGTATTAGAGAAGTTGCTTCTGCCTTGGTTCAGTGATACTTGATGGAATGAGAGTGTACATATCACCAATGAGTTAGAGTAAAGACAGACATTACAAAAAGTTCAAATACTGAGTGATAATTGATATAGATTAGCTCATTCTAGCACAAATATTAAAGGCATGCTGGTTGCAGTTTTGTAACCAATGTTTCAATGCTTTATCAATTTGTAATTACGGGCTTAGCCTAGGAGTCATACAATCTTTGATAAGGACGTCTCCAGCTTGCAGTTAGGTGGGGAGTATAAGCAGACGGCTGCTCATGCATACCAATGAGGGCTTTGCCAATGCAAATTTGGAGAGCCCTTTAAAAAATTTGGCCCTAAGTGTCTACTTTGAGCTTCAGTGTGATATGTGATATGAGACCACTTAACCAGCACGTTTACCTCTAATTTTAGCTTCACCTGAATTAAAGCTGGCGTGATAGTGCATACTGCTACAGACATTAGCAGCTTTAGTGAGAAAGAAAAAACCTGAAATTATATTCAGTATAAAGAAAGAGTCATAAGAAAGTCACTGATGGTTTTGTGTTGTTTTCAAAATTTCAGGAAATCTCTGATGAGTACTAGGGTAAAAGAGATAATTTGCTTCTTCACAGGAACAAATTTTTAATGCCATTTATTTCCTACTTTGGCAGCTTAAGACAATCTGCCTACATGCAAAGGAAGCAAACAAAACAAAACAAGCTGTTTGAGGAATTGATTCTCCAACAAATCCCTTTTGAACAAAGCGGGGTCCCCACTAAAAAGGATATTTAACATCTCTTGCTTACTCCTCAAATGTCTGACCAGTGGGCTGCCGAAATGTTCCATCGATGAAGAAAATTATTGTACTATCTTGTTCTGGATATATGGCTAGCCCAGGGGTATAAGCTTTGTTTTTTGTGTGTGTGAGGGGAGAGAAAACATATGCTTCCCATATTCTCATCTAGATTATTAGAGTGACTGCCCCATATATTAGCTGAATGTTACTGCCTCCTGTAAGACTGGAATCACCTAACTTATCTGCAATTCCCAACATCATTGATAACTGAATGCCAATAAAGTGAATCAAGGCTACTTGTCTTCTTTGACTGTAGCTGACACAGGATGATGGTAGACAGAAAGTTGAACAGTTAGTACAAGAGTCACAAAGCAACAAAATGGTAAATAGTTTATAATTAATGAGGGCTACCCATGTAAGAATTTATTATTTTAATTAAGTGAACAAACATTTGTTTTATGCTGGGAAGTATTATAAGATTTAAAGACCCCAAAATGTAAAGGTGTTATCTTTACCTTTGAGGGACTGGCAGAGAGGCGTACGAATATGCAAACAAAAGTATTATACACATTGTGATACAAGTTTGTATAATTTATAAGGGAACTCAGGAGTGAGCCAGGTCCCTTACTGGGGAGGTCAGGAAAGATTTCAAAGAAGAGAAAAATGTTGGGGGAAAAAAATCACACTAAAAATCACAAGGCATACTTAATATGAGCTAGAGTAGAGAAACTTAACTTCTGTATGAAATAGAAAGGAAATATAAAGGATGGAGAAATGGAAGTGGACCTTGAGTAATATTTGCTATATAGTTTAAAGGTGAAAAGTTGTTAAACCTGAGATATGTTAGCACTACCTTACTCTCTTCTTCTAGGATACGTGGGGCAACAGAAAGTTATAATCTTCTCCCTGTATCTGGAGATGGAAAGATAGGGCTAAGTCAGCCCAAACTGGGCTTGTGATTACCACTCGATTTCCATTTTACATAGTGTTTTGTTATTGTTATTTTTTTCAAACAGTAACATACTTATATAGAAATATATCTAGAACTAGTTTATTCTCCATTACACTCTAGCTCCCAACAAAACTTATATAGCAGGTAACAACATTATGGTACTAGAGAAGAGGGAGAAATGTAAAGTTTATTTTCTTTAAACAAATTCAGGGAGGAAATCATAGTTTATATTTTGAATTTGATTCTATAGATCTTAGACTATTTCTAAGTCCTTGGATTCCTGAATGAATTAATTGCCCTCCAAGTGGTAAGCAAGGAATTCCCATAACTGCATAAAAAAATGAACTCTTGGGTTAGATAGACTATGTAATCTTAATATCACTGAGGCACTAGTCCTCAGTTTACATGAGATAGGAGATAGCTGTGTCAGCTTTCTTCAAAGATACCTATTCCCAAGTGAGGAAATTCTTCTAGCTTAGGCAATCAGCCACCTACACATGCAAGCCCCAAACAGTAATGATTAAATGTGTAAAAACAAACAAACAAAAACAAAACTAAACAAACAAACAAAAAACCCCCAAAACTAAAAACCTATAATTGGTTTGATGGATTAAATAGAGGCCTAGGTACATTTTTATCAACTCTTCCTTTTCAATCTTAGAATAATTCTTTCATGTACAATAGTGCAGGCTTTGTAGGAAAGTTATATGTGGTGACAGACTCTAGAATTATAGAAGTGTTTGGTTGGAGCCCTAGTTGCTTCCTGTGCCTTGAATTACCTCTGAGACCTCAGACGAGTCACTTCATTTTGGGGAACTTTGTTTTCTTCCTTTTATGATAGAATGAGTTAACTAGGGATCTATACAAATCCTTTATATTCAATGTCCTATGATTCTAGTTATTCTAGGAATAAATTAGAGTAATCGTAGTTTCAGAAATGAGACTTTCAGAAATCTACTCTTAAGAGCATTTCATCATTAGATTCCTTCAAAGCCTAGTTCAAGTTGACTACCAGGACAAAGCTCTCCATTATACCATGTGAGAGCAATATAGAGTTTGGCAGTATTGCCTAGATTTTGAGGTTGAGTCATATAGAACACAGATGGGAGGAGGCAATTTTTGTAAGGCCATATTTGTCATGTGGTTAACATAACCTGTTCCAAGATAAAGCCGTCTTTTTCCTGTAGCTCTTGGCTGCCTCAGAGGAGTTTCGTCTCCACTAGTATTTTTATTATCTGAATTTACTTTATAATGGCAGAAAAATTAATTGGCTATTGTGTCCTTTTGGTAATGTTGGGTAGCTTTGTTGTGTAATGCTAAGAAGGTATGGTAGTCAGTTTAAACCAGAATGTTTCATTTGGAGTCTTGTGGGGAACCAGTTTGTAGCATTCTTCCCATCCATACTTGGCTTAATTTTATGTATATTTAACGAGCTATATCAACGATTGTTTTTACTCTAAAGTACTGATTATTTACCACTATATACATAGCACTGTTCTAAGCTCTATGGGAAACACAAAGATGATCTTTTGTCATCTTCTTCAAAAAATCTAGCAAGGGAGACTCAGTTCATGGTAAGCATTTATTAATTATTAGTGAATAACAACTGTTATTTTATTTTTGCAAAATAAATGCTAAAATTAATATGCCATTTCTATGGTAAAAAATACCTAGAGACCTAAAATAAAACAATGATAATATTTTGGTTTTTATTCATAAGTGATATTAAATTATGTGACATGCAATAACTAGTTATGTTCAGAAACCCAAACTAGTTCACACCTGGTAGATAGAATCCCAAGTGACCTGTGAAAAATACTTGCATGTTAGAAATACTTTTACATTTAATAGGAAATGGATAATTTAATTTTGTAAGTTGCAATATATAGGACAAATTGTAATATACTATTCTACTTCTTAAGAAATTCTAATTATTTGGTTTGTATGATATCCTATCATTTAAAAGATTTTTACCCTACAGCATTTTGGCTGTTCTGGTTTAATTTTAAGTCAGATTATGAGGGTACTGGTACTTTTGATATTGATATTTCAATTAAGGGTTAAGATTTAAACAATGATGAGAAACCAAAAGTATAATTTCTTTACTCGTAAATGCAGATTAATATTTGAACCTGATCTACAGTTCAAAGACTATTACAAAAGAGTAAAACTTCTTGTCCTATAAGCATGAAGGACATCGTTTTTCTGAGGTAGCGTGGATGAAATAATACTGTGAATACAAGAGCTTCTGATTCTTTGATTCTCTTATTTTCTAAATTTAGTTAAACACAGTGAAATAATTCCTAGTGGCCCATTCCTCCTATAAGAAATACATTTGAAAATACGCAAATATGATGGGCTTGATCACCTAAAATGTTTGAGGTGATAGAAAAATCTCTACTTAGAATAATTTATGCTTTGAAGTTATAGTATTTAAATATCTATTAACCTTCCTAGGTTTAAAGAAGTACCTGGTTATAGGTAATGAGATTCAGGACCCATGCTATCTTCTGTAGACTTATAACTGTTTTTCGGCAGATACATTTTTCTACAGGATAAGAGAAATGAGACGTACATGCAGTCCTATCATTATTATTTTTTTGTCGCTTTGTTTTTTATAAAATATTGCTCTTTTATTTTTTTATTTTATTGTTTTAAATTTTATTTTTATTATGGTGACATTTGTTAACAAAATCCAGTGTTTCAGGTGTACAATTCAATAGTACAATGTATATAGATATATATATATATAGATATATATAGATATCTTTCTCTCTCTCTGTCTCTCTGTCTCTGTCTCTCTCTCTCTCTCTCTCTCTCTCTCTCTCTCTCTCTATATATATATATATATATATATATTGCATTGTGCTTTCAAAAAAAAAAAAAACTACAGACCAATATCTCTCATGAACACAGATGCAACGATCCTAAATAAGATACTAATGAACAAAATATAGCAACATATTAAAAAGATTATACACCATGATCAAGTGGGCTTCATCCCAGGGGCATGGGTTCAACATATACAAATTGATTAATGTGATAAACCACATAAACAAATTAAAAAATAATCATATGATCATATCAATAGATGCAGAAAAAGCTTTGACAAGATACAGCATCCATTTATAATCAAAACATTTAACAAAATTGGTATAGAAGGAAAGTAACTTCACATAATGAAGGCCATATATGACAAATCCTCAGCCAACACTATAATTAATGATGAAAAGCTAAAAACCTTTTCTCTAAAATCAGGAACAAGACAAGACTGTCCATTATCACCACTGCTATTCGGTATAACGTTAGAGGCCTGAATGAGTGCAATTGGGCAAGAGAAAGATATAAAAAGCATCCAAATAGGAAATGAAGAAGTCAAACTGTCATCATCTGCAGATGACATGATTCTCTATGTAGAAAACCCTAAAGACTCCACAAGAACACTATTAGAAACAAAAAGCAAATACTATAAAGTTTCTGGGTACAAAATCAATGTTTAAAAATACTCTAATAATGAAGTGTCAGAAAAGTAGTGGAAAAACTAATTTCTTTCATAATTGCAAAAAAAAAAAAATAAATAAAATATCTAAGGAATAAATTTAAAGAAATATGTGAAAGACCTATATAATGAAAACTATAAGACTCTATTAAAAGAAATTGAAGAAGATACAAAGAAATGGAAGATATTCAATGTTCTTGCATTGGAAGAATCAACATAGTTGAATTGACCATATTACCAATATGGATTTAATGCAATCCCCATCAAAATCCCATCATCACTTTTTAAAGAAATAGAACAAAAAATTATGAAATTTGTATGGAAACATAAAAGATCCCGAATTGCCAAAGCCAATCTGAGAAAAAAAGAACGAGGCTGGAGGCATCAGTCTGCCCAACTTCAGATTATACTGCAAAGCAACGGTAATCAAAACGGCATGGTATTGGCAGAAAAACAGACACGCACACCAGAGAAACAGAATTGAGAGTCCAGAAGTAAACCACATTTATATGGGCAAATAATTTTCAACAAAAGAGCCAAAAACATGCAGTGAAGGAAGGAAAGCCTCTTTAATAAATGATGCTGGGAAAACTGGAAAGCCATCTGAAAAAAAAAAAAAAAAAAAAAAAAAAAATTAGATTGTTGTCTAAAACCACACACCACAATTAACTTAAAATGAATTAAAGACCTGAATATAAGACCTGAAACAATAAAATACATAGAAGAAAATATAGGAACTAAACTCAAGGACCTTGGTCTTAAAGAGGATTTTATGAATTTGACCTCAAAGACAAGAGAAGCAAAAGCAAAAGTAAATGAATGGGACTCCATCAAACTAAAAAGCTTCTGCTCAATTAAATAAACCATCAACAAGGTAAAGAGACAACCATCCGAATGGGAAAATATATTTGCAAGCAACGCCTCCGATAAGGGCCTAATGTCTAAAATATACAAAGAACTCATACACAATAATAATAAAAAAAAATGAACAATCCAATTAAAAAATGGGCAGAGGACCTGAACATATCTCCTTAGAGGACATTCAGATGGCTAACAAACATATGAAAGGATGCTCAACAACACTAACTATTAGGGAAATGCAAATCAAACCCACAATAAGACCATCTTATAACTGCTAGAATAGCTGTTATCAACAGGATGAGTAATGACAAGTGTGGGAGAGGAAGTGGAGATAAAGGAACCCTCATATACTGCTGGTGGGACTGCAAATTTGTACAGCCACTGTGGAAAACAGTTTGGAGGTTCCTCAAAAAACTAAGAATTGATCTACCATATGATCAGCAATCCCTCTACTGGATATTTACCCCAAAGATTTGAAAACTCATATCTGAAAAGATATTTGCACACCAATGTTAGTAGCAGAATTATTCACAGTGGCCAAGACATGGAAGCAATTGAAGTGTCCTATGATAGATGATTGGCTAAAGAAGCTGTAGTACATATATACAGAGGAATATTATTCAGCTATAAGAAATGAAATACTGCCATTTTGCAACAACATGGATGGACCTCGAGATAATCATGCTAAGTGAAATAAGCCAGACAGAAAAAGTTGAAAACCACATGATATCTCTTATATGTGAGATATAAACCTAAAAGTAACAGGAAAAGGACAAACAAAAGAAAATTCATGGACTTAGACAAAAGACTAGTAGTTACCAGAGGGTAGGGAAGGAGGGGAGAGGGGAAGGGGGAGAGTGGAGGTAGATGGGGTAAAAGGGTCAAGTATGTGGTAACAGAAAGAAATATAACTTGGATGGCTGCAATATATATGTGCCTTACTAATGAACACTCCTCTTTTAAACCAATAGAAACATACTTAAATATTTCTTTTCTCTTTGATTAAAGAAAAGTAGAATGGGTATAGAATAATATTCAGGTAAAACAACTATTCTTCGGTAGTGATTTAGAAAACATTAAGATAAACTATTATTTATAAAGGTGCCATGGGCCTTCTGCTGGCTCACAAGAGAGATTGCTCTGCTCAGATTATAAGCGTTAATGGCTATTGAGAAAATTATGTGGCGGCCTGGCCTGCAAAGAGACAGCTGCTCCAGGGAGTCCCAGGAGCCTTGCAGCAGTGGAGGAAAGGAGAATTCCGCGACCTTTCTATTAACGACATCTCCATTGAATGAACTCTGTTCTGGGGAAGGTTAAATAAATAATAAAAAAGAATCTCTAGATTCAAAATATTTTCAAAATACTGGATTAAATAAAGTATCTATGTTAGGTTTTCTCATATTCGTTAAAATGCTAATTCTCATTATGAACTTCCTGGTGGGGGAATACTGTGCGCATGGTACTGATGCAGGAGCCCCCTTTGTGTTAAACATCTATTAAATATCATAAAAGAGTATTTAGGAGGTGAAGAGGTTGGACAATGCTGCCTTAGCAACCACCAAATTCCAGACTTCCTGCCTTAAGTGAGGAGGCAGGCATGGGGAGAAGGATCTAGAAAGCTCTAATGGTTTGTCAGTGGAGGGTACAGCTACCTCATCAACGCCCCTTGCTGCCTCCCTCAAGTCTCCTTAGGCATAGAAAGTAGAAGCTTCTTTTTTAGTCTCCATGACTTAACTTTTCTCCAAGTACTAGCTTTCTGTCTGGAGGCTCACCTCAACACTATCAGAATGGAGATGTCGTGCACTTAGGTGTCTCTAGTGTCTCATCTCTGTTGTAGTCTCTCTTTATTGCCTCTCTCATTTTCGACGTGGTTCCCAAGAATCTTCTTGCTGGAGTCATTTTTAATGATTAAAAAAAAAAGAATGAGAGAGAGAAAGAAAAGAAAAATAAGGGATTTAAAACCCTTACCTCAATTAAAAAAAAAAAAAAGCAATTGTTACACTATTGGCGAGGTCTTTTTATTTTCCAGTTAGCATTCTTTTGATGTCAGTTCTTGAAATACAGGGCAACAAATATGAACACATGCATATTATGTTATAGATGATCATGAATGTGCAGCAAGCTAAGAACAAGGATGGTTCTCTTTTTTTTTGCCAAAAAATAAAAATTAAAAAGGCAGTATCTGGTTTGGTTCAGGATTCTGTCCCTAACTATGCCTATATCCTAGTGGAAAGTAACATCTGTGAGTTTAGCTTCCTCATCTAAAAAGTAAGAATAATTACATTTACCTCCCAAAGTAATTGGGAAGATGAGTTGAGGGGAAAAAAACCTAGAAAAAATAGAGGAGAGGGTCTGGCACACAACAGGTGGGACCTTTCCCTCTCATCATTGTTTTGCCTCCATTGTTGACTTTGCAAGTTACTGGGTCCAGTGAAGCCTCAAGTGCTTAGCTGAAAGGATTCTGAAGTATTCAAAGTTCGGAGATCAGTACAGTTTGATCCTAGAAATGAAGCTAGGTTCTAGCTGGATGCTCCAAGGTTTTTTTTGTGGGCAAGGGCCTCTATAGATGTGAAACATGGCTAGGCAGAACATGGCTCGCAGAGACAGAGATGTGGCACGAATCCTTCGAGACACCAGTGAGGGGGAACTGCAGCCCTCGGACTGTACTTGGAGTTGCTAGTGTGCTGACTGCAGACCCACAATTCAGACATCTGTCCATCCATTCCACCACCTGCTGTGAGGCCTCTGCATATTACAATGTTCTTTCACTGCAAAAACTGAAAGCATCATCTTGAACATAAAAGTACAGATCAGACAAATCTGAGACCAGCCAGAGGCCCCAGACTTCTTTGTCCCAATGTGCGTAAAAGAATATTATTTGTGACTTTTTAGTAAGACATCTCAAAATTTCTGAGGTTTCATGGAAGGTGATACCTAGTACCTTTCAAAATAACACAGGCAAAAATAATATGTGTGTGTATGTTTTTCATCTAAGAGGTTTCTTTCTTTCTTTCTTTTCTTTCCCCTCCTTCCCCCCTCCCTTCCTTCCTTTACTTTCTTTTCCTTTTCTTTCTTTTTTTCTTTCCTTCCTTCTCTCCCCCTCTTCCTCCTTCCCTTCATTTCCTTCCTCCCTCTGTTCCTCACTGTTTATCTTTCTGTCTCTGTATGTAGCTGGTTTGTCTGTCTTATCTCTCTCTAACTCTTTTCCCTTTCTCATTAACTCTTGCACATAAAGATGCCAATTTTAAAAACTTTTCTCAGACAACATGAAAAATATATATATATTACCTATAGTTGTTACTTACTAAAAATCACAAGACAAGCAACACTTTTTTGTGCCCAGGAGAAAACAGCTAATCTTTATGAAACAGCCAACTTTTCACTTGTGGTACTTGTGTACAATTTACAAAGGCCTCTCATATACTTAATCTTATTTAATAATCACAGATATTGTTATCATCTCCACATTATAGATGAGAAAAACTTATGGACCTAGGGAGAACTAAACAAAGTTATTTATCTAAAGTGCCTTAGCAAGAGCCTGGAACGTGGTAGGTGCCCCCCAAATTTTCTTTGTCTTTCCTTAGGGAACATGTCCAGTCTCAGTCGACAATCTTCTTACTCCAAAGTACAAACTCTTTTTACATTAAACCATAGTCTCTAGGATAGAGCTGTTGGTGGCGTGGTACATTTTGGAATTGATGGGAGAGGAGGCAGGTTATATGGTTACGACTCTATTTCCTGTGTCTGCTGTCAGAAATCATTTCTTTGTAGATATAGTGGGCAAAAGCCCGAGGAAATGGGAATTTGCTAGGATAGAGAAAAGGCTCTCTTCTGCCTTTCATTTGTTTGTAAACTTGAAATTCCAGGACACACATCTGTAGGAAGGGATTGTTTTTTTGTTTTATTTGTTTTTTCCCACCTCTGTTCATTTATCTTAGGTGAACTGCTATGCAGAAAACACAGTAAACTACCCTGCACTTCAGGGCCCTGAATTTGAGGCACACTTGGGGATATGAGAGCCACACACACAAATGCGCTACAAGCGGTGGCGCAGAAGAGTGAGCGCCAAGCGGTCATTTTTGTTGGAATGCTTCACGGAACAGATGGGCTTTTATGAGGTTTCTGAAGTTTGTTATTATAAATCTAAACTGTTCTGAGGATTCTTTTCTTCTCTGTACATTTTAATATCTGCATGTGTATTCGGTGCTTATGAAAGGCAAGGACAATTCTCCTTAGAACCGGGCATCTCAGAGCAGTGTAAACTTCCCTCGTCATGCTCTCCATAAGTCCCCACTCTACCTATTCAGACTGTTTGGCTGGGGGAATAGATTTGGCAGTAATCTGTGACCACACCTGAGGTATATTGTTCAGGGACGGTCATGCTGCAAAAACAGATTAACTGCCAGATCTCCTAATACATCCAAGGTCGATTTCTTGCTCACATTCTAATGCAGGTGGTAGGGGTGCAGGAAGTGGGGAGGGCAGTGGCACTCTCTTCCACATGGTCACACAGGATTCAGGCTGACAGAGGCATCAATATTGCCATAGGCAGTTTGCTGGAGCAAGAAAAGAGAGAACCTAGAGAATCACAAAGGGAATTTCTATTAACAGAGCTCAGAAATGACACATATCATTCCTACTGACATATATCATTTCTACCCAAATTTCATTGGCCGGAACTAGTCACATGGCTTTGCCTACCTGCAAAGGGACTGAGAAACATAGTTTTCCATAAGCCAGGAAGGAGGAATAGAAAATGGAATTTGATGAATGCAGAGCTTTTTCTCAGCTTTATTAGATGGTTGCTAAGATACTAAGTTCACTATTAATGGGGATTTTTATCATGGGCATATAGGGTGCAGCCTCCTCTTTTTTTGAGAATGGAAATAACAGTAATAAGAGCAATCACATAATAAAAATATGTATCTTTATCTTTAATTAAAATACTAATTATTTTATATATATAGCTAAAAATTTATACATGACAGTCACCTTTTAATGATCATTTTCTCGAATGAAACAACCTTGCTTTCTCTAAGGACAAAATTAGGAAAGACCCTAAAGTTTCCTGGGTGGTCAGGACAGGCCAAGGTGATGGGAATTAGAAACGCGTTTGGTATTAGGGCCCTATACATTTAAAAGTTTAATGTGATGGAATTTTAAACAGGGAGTTTTGGGATATCTTTTGCTGTTTCAGGCTGAGAAGGGTACTTCTTAATAGTTTTTAATGTACATTTTCATCTACTTTAAATATAGAAAAAAAATTAAAGGCAAAGTCCAAACATTTGAATGTGAAAGGAAATCACTTGTCTTATGCATTTCTGATAGCATTATAAATTAATACAATCCTTTGGGAAAACAATCCAGAAAAATATATCAAAAGCTTTGCAAGTGCGGTATTGCTACCAATATGTCCAGAGTCATAAAAATGCTTACAACCTCACTAATCCCATCTCTGGGAACATAACTCAAAAAAAAAAACACTGCAATCTCTTATCAATCATCTCAGGTAACATTCATTAAAGGCAATGTGGTTGGCTGCTGCCCCAAAAAACTACATTGATAAGGTAATGATTTAATTAAAATTAATGAAATGGGGATGAAGAAAATATGGCATAATATAGAATGTCCTCAAAATTAAGTAAATAAATATTCTAGAAAACATCTATTTACCTAAAACTGGGTTACTTCGCACAAAATCCTGGTCGTTTCATTTTTCTGCAAGATCATTTTTGACTTTTTAAGTTCCTCTGAGAGATTCACCAGTTTTCTGTTCTAAAAACTGTATTTCTCTACAGTTTCCAAGTCTAATATGTTTTTTCATTTGCTTTCTTGTGTGTTTTATATCTTAAATGTTAGAAAATGCTTAAGTACCAAGTGACTTAAAAGTATTTATGCTCTATAAAGACACATTTTTCAAGATCTGGTCTCCTATCCATATATTGAAAGTGTAGATGATGTATGGACATTTTGTTTTCATATTATGTCCGTAATTTATTGCATAAAGAGCAGAAATTATCCATTACTTTTGTCCATTTTTTAGGAGATTAGTTTAAATGGGTTATTTGTAATAATGCCAGCTTTTCATTTTTGTTTATTCCGAAACTTTAGTTTGTAAAAATTACTATTTTGTAATTTAGGCAAAAAGCTATTTGTCTAAAAAGCATCATAGATTTATTTCTGCACTGTTTATATCAAAGAAAAATAAAGTATCACCTAAATATAAAAAAAAATCAAAAACAAAATAATAAATTATCCATTGTATGGAATATTATGCAACTTACGGTAATTATGAGGAAGACTGTGAATCATTCCAATTCAACGTAATTTTTTGAAGAATACAGATTATAGCCCCTTTGTATTCCACCTACTCTTTGGAATCATGCTCTCTTCTCCCTCACTTCCACCCTAATGTCAAATATTTATCCTAGTAGAAATTTACCATTGGACTGACAGAGGAGTTGAAGGCATCTTTCCCTCCCTTCTGAGCTTTCCTGAGCCCCTCCCCCTGCAGGTCTCTCTGGATTCCAAAAAGCTCAGGTATACAGTAAATGTGGTATAAGTTCTGCTTTTATCCTTTTTATGGCCTCCAACCTGAACCCTTTAACACTGAGACCACATCACTAAGAGACCTTGCTGAACAGCTAAGCGGTTGTTGGTTCTACTGGTTTCAGGAAGTATAGGACTCAGTTTGTATGTTTAAACTGAGGGAAAAAATTAAGATCAGGCACTAGCTGCATTAGTGCAAGATGGCTATAATAGAAGAATTAGGGAGCTAACCCAAATTTTGTGTTTTTTTTTTTTGTTTATATTAAGTTGTTATTTCTGTTTTCCACCTTTATTGAGATATGATTGACAAATAAAAATTGCATATATTTAGGTTGTATAACATGATTTTTTAAGGTGTCCAATATGATGAATACGTGAATATATTGTGAAATCAACATGATCAAATTAATTAACAAATCCTCACATTCCATAATTACTATTTGTGTGTGTGTATGTGTTGAGAACACTTTAAATCTACTCTTTTAGCAAATTTCAAGTATACAGTATTACTAATTATAATCGCCATGCTGTACATTATATCCCCAGAACTTATTCATCATATAACTGAAAGTTTATACCCTTTGACCAGCATCTCCCCATTTACTCCAACCTCCAGCTCCTGGTAACCACTGTTCTACTCTCTAGTTCTATGAATTTGCCTATATTAGATTTTATATATAAGTGAGATCATACAGCATTTCTCTTTCTGTGTCTTAAAACAAGCTTTTTAAATAATCTATGATGTTAATACACATACAGAAATTCAATTTTTCAACTCAAAAATTTTTTTTAACACATCTGCAAACACACAAACAAAAAGTCAGAATAGCTTTCCTTCTATAAGTTTCCATGGATCTTTAGTTTCTCGGGATGTGGTTTCTAAAGAGATTCTAGAAGCTCCTGTGCAAATTTTTGTGTATATGTGCTTCTTTCAGCAGATTCTCAAACACATCTGTGATAAAATCTTTCCCCAGTGTTTAAGAACCATGCTTCATAATGTTTTAACCCTTAAGTAAGGTTCATTTCTCTTAATGAAAAGCAATGTAAATATCAATTTCTAGCTATAATCCCATTTTTAATGAAGTTTAAACCACCTGAGTCACAAATCTCACCTCAAGATAGCTAAGGATTTCTAACTTGGGAGCTAAAACAGAGGTTCAGATTCAATGTTCCTTTTAAGCCCAATCTTTCTGATATTTTTTTTTAAACAATGAAGACACTGAGCCTTAACACATGGCACATTATTTCTAAATTCATATGCCTAAATAATGTAATTAATATATGTTTTCATGAGATATATAAAAATATTGACATTTCTTTTGACAGTTTCCCCCAGAAAGAAAATATCTTTGTCTCCCTCACATTTTCCTCTGACCCAAGAACAAACTGTATCAAGGATGTCTCACTTAAATTATTTACTTATAATTGTGTACCTTTTCTATGAAGCAAGCCCCTTGTTATCCCATTGCCTCACAATTTACATTTCCTTGAAACTTCTCGTCTGCAGGACACAGGATGCTACAGAGCCCTAGTGCTTCTACTAAGCTTAAGGGAGAAAATCTGTTCAATTACATTTCATTAGAAAATAGCGGGACAAACATTGTTTTTAGCTGAGAAGTCACAAAACCGCTAGTATAATTTGAAAGTGGGGAAAAAAGGGTATGTGTGTATGAATCGCAAGATGTAAATTCTCACGGAGGGTATCATATCTCATTTATTTTTGAAACCCAGTGCCTAGATCAGTTCCGGACACCTAAAAAAGCACTCAATGCCTGTTGCTTGAACAAATGAGTGAATGTTTGCCCCTAAGATTCATATTCATGGCATTTATGACCAGGGATGTGTAGGATGCCAGACACAGCAGGGTAGTTATAATCAGTACAGACATGTTTACATTATTTTAGATTCATATCTTTGTATTGTTCTTCCTGAAAAATAAAATGCTACCATCATATTCATGTGATTTAAAATGCAATAGAAATAGATAATTTACAGATACACCTAAACAAATAGTGAAGAGTAATTCTTAATGGATCAAAAAGCATATACATAATAAAGTGAAAAATCCTTATTTCTTTCCAAGGAGCCAAATGAAAAAGAACACAATGAAAAAAACTAATTGTATGTGTATTTTTAGGTGTGTTTATGCATGTATACCCTCTTTTTTAAACATTCTGTTGAGTGTTCTACAGACATTATTAACACATTTAATCCTCTCCACAATACTATGTGGCAGTTACCATCCTTATTTCTATTTTACAGTTTTAACAGAAAACAGATTTAAATTGAATAACTTACATAAACTTATATAACTGGTTAGTGAGAGAGCTGAGTTTTTTAATCAAACAGTCTGATACATGTTTTTAGCTACTATACTATACTACTACAATTAATTAAACTATACAATTACTATGCTATACTCTCTGCATTAGGAAAATAACACTTTCATTTTTTCTTGACTAGAAGATTATAATTTTCATGCTGTACAGGAAGGTCACGAATGAAAAAAATCAAAGATAAAATGAAAATTGTAAAAAGCGAATTTCACTGTGGCTCATCAAACCCAGAAATAGTTGCTACAAACATTACTTCTAGAATTTATCATCTAGAAATAAATAATCTTTTTTTATTTTTAATTCTTATAAACTATTTCAATGTGTTCTCTAAATGTTCTAGTATCTCTATGCTTTAATTAGCAGCTGTTACCAAGTGTGATAGGTGATTCATGCTAGTCTTAATATTGTATATAATTGGATCTCTAAGGCAAATTTATCTGTCAGAGTAAAATTGATCTACAAGTAGTTCCCTCTAGCTAATACCTAAATTAGTTTCACCTGGACCCTGCCCTCTGATTCCTTCTGAATTATACCCAAGGAAGGAAACAAACAGCTGGTGTAGGAAGCAGCAATTTTATCTGAAAGATTCTAAGGTGAGTCCAAGCTGATTATGAAAAAAACAAGAAAACTAAACCTATTTATAGGTCAGCTTTGGGAAAATTGGGCTTATAACCCATCATATTTTAGAATAGTTAGAACCTACTATTCAGAATGCATACTTCAAAGCAATACTAGTCAAGACTCCTGAATCAGTGAGCAATAAAACACTATGAGTAGGGCATTTTGGATTCCACAGTAACTTTTTTGGGTAAACATATATATGTTTCTTCAATTTTCCCTCTTAATTTAAAACAATCTCATGGAAAAGTCCAAATCTACTTATTCTCCATTAACTGAGTATGTAATCATCATTTCTAATTACATGGATAATGAGTTGGCCTTACTCAGAGGTAGAATGAATGAATGAATGAATGAATGAATGAATGAATAGAATGAAGGATTTATCAAGGAAGAACATTTTAGATAAGGAAAGCAGAATGAGCAAAGACAGAATCTGAGATATTCAGAAAGCCTGACTTATTCAGAAGCCACTGGCAACTTTTGCCAGAGCAATTTCAGTGGAGTTGAGGGAGTAGAGGTTTGATTAAATTGGAATGACACATGAGTGGGGAGATAAGTAAGTAGAGACACACTGCAGGAGGACTGTGCATGAAGAGAGTGCGAGGGATAGAATGACAACTAGAAAGCGAGACCTTCCTGCAAATGGGTTTATCAGAATATGATCCTCCCCAAAAGTGAAATGGAGCAAGAAACAGTGGTAATGCATCAGAAAACTGCTGATGGGAGGGGAGAAAATTTCAAAATATTGCCAGGAAAGAATATGTGGGGTGATGTGATCATATCCCTTTAAGTTAGGCAGCTTAAACAAGAGTTGAGAAAGTGCCGTTGACACATACACATTTATCCCTAAAACTTGTCTGTGATACAAAAACTAAACCTATGTCACAAATTCTGATTTCTCATTTTAAATATCCAGAAGGCTTGCTTTCTATGATTTAGTATAAAAGGATATTTCATTGAGCTAGTTCATAAAAATAGAAAATTACTTTTTCTTTTTGTCTATACTTATATATGTATCTTGAGAGTATCCAGAGTATTTTATAGCAGGCTACGTAATATATTGCTCTGAACTAAATCCAAAGATAGAGCAAAAATGTAACCAGCACAAAGGTCTGGCTTGATTTTAAAAACTATTTTCTAGGGAAAGAAAATATAATTTATGACATATATTTCTGGAGAAGTAGAGACCAATATTACTGTGAATATCAAGTGATCCAGTCCTGCGCATTCTCTTTACAATATATCCACCTCGAGTTAATAATGATAATAATGTATTCACTTCTATAGCATCTCAAGTCCAAGAATTTCCAGGTGCTTTTTAAATGTGAATCAAGTTTTAAGATACCCCTGTAAAGCAGTTGAACATTGTTACTAATATTTTATAAAAGAAATATTTGGTGTGGCATTTACCTAGTTCATTGGGTTGTTTGTTGATACCTAAGATTACACACACACACACACACACACACACACACACACACACACACACAATGGACCCTGACTTCTCTGAAGCCACAAAATAGAAAGAGACATGTGCATAAAGAAAACATTGTGATAAAATAGAAGATATGTATAGGATGCAGCCCTTATTCAAGGGAGGCAATAATCACTTCTACTTGGGGAAAACAAGAACAGCCTCAAAGTGCACAAGACACTTGGTTATAACTATAAAAGATGATGAGCTATTTATAAGGCATGGGAGTAAGCAAGACAGAAGGGACATCATGTATGAAGCATGAATATAGGAAACTGCAAACGTATATAAAGGACTGGAAGGAGTCCTGTATAGCTAGAACAGTGGTTACTAACTCAAAATCTACCAGGCCGGGCACATGATGTAAATGAAATAAGTGTTCTGCGTGGAGATTCTATTGACCAGTAAAATCACGTGTTTGCCAGATAGGGCAGGGGCTTGTTACTCATTTTCACCTGGATTTTCGCCGTGCCATGTTGTATGCCATATATCCTCCTTTTTCAAGATGTCAGGATTTTGAAATGGACTCTATTTTTGAATGTTAGTGACTAATTTAATTTTTTTAAATTGTATAGATAAAAATACCTCCATCACGTTTATATATAAATTTAATCAATCAGTAGTCTTTAGGAATGTCCAAAGAAAGAGATCCCCATTTGCACCCTCTTTTGGTTACAAGCAACAGAAACAAAATATAAGCTCATTTTAGGAGCTATATCCAGAAAGTTAGAGAATCTATGGAAAACCTGGAGAACAAGGCATGGAAAAATCATCAAAAAACAAAGAGAGTTTAGAAAAAATGAAACACAGCTGATATTACACCACAGAAAGAGTCACCTCTGCTGAAATCTTGTTGGTGCTGCAACTGTCTCTAACTGCTGATGCCAGAATCTTGACCTCCCTCTGTGATGTGTCCTTCCCTTAACAGTTTTAGTCTCAGAATGGAGACACAGTTGGCAGAGTCATGGTAAAATGCTCACACATAAGCTACCAAGGGATCAATGAGGATGGTATAACCCAGTCAATTCCTGAGTGGAGATAAAATCTTACCTCTCACCAGAACTCACACAATGAGGATGAGTGTTCAGCACTAGATAGCTTGAAAATGACAAACATTTACCCAATGTATACAGATGTTATTTGCAATCAGCAAATACACAATAAAGTATAAAGGACCGGGTGAGACTGTATCTAGTATGACAGAAGTTGTCATACTGGATAAGAAACAAGACCTAACTCTATACTATTTATAAAAAACATCACATTAAATACAAACATACAGATGAGTTCAAAGCAGAATGGTGGTAAAATATATCTTGCAAACTCTAAACATTAGAATGCTGGAGGCTGGAGTGGCTATTAATATGCCAGGTTAAGTAGACTTCTGAAAGGAATATTACCAGGAATAAAGAGGGGGAACTTCTTAATGATAAAGGAGTCAATTCATCAAGAAGACAAAATATTCCTAAATTTTTAAGCAACTTATAAATGAGGTTAAAAGAACATGAAGCAAGTTAATAGAACTTAAATGAGAAATAGACAAATTCACAATTAGAGTTAGAAATATCAATACCCCTTTCTCAGTTTTGTATATAACAGGTAAACAGATAATCAAAATGTAAATGGAAACTCATACAACACTGTCAATTAATCTGATCTAGTTGATATATATAGAAAAGTCCAACCAAAACCAGAAAAGAACATTTTTTCAGGTGTATATGGAACATTTATCAAGACAGACCATACAGTAGTTCAATACATTTTAAATATTTGAAATAATAAAGGTATGTTTTTTCCACAGTAAATCAAATAAATCTAAAGCAAAGATATCTGAAAAATTACGAATATTTCACATTAAATAACACCCTTTAAATAATCCATAGATCAAAGAAGAAATCACAAGAGGAATGTAAGCCAAAGCTGATTCCTTGAAAAGATAATCAAAATTGATAAAACTCCAGCTAGACTGATCATAAACAAAATACAGAAGACACACTTTATGAATATTAGTTATTTAAAAGGAGGAAAACATATTCCTACATACATTAGCATAATATGAATATTTTAGACAAATTTATGCCATTATCTGACAACTTTGAAGAAATAGACAGATTTCTCAAAACTCAAAAATTACTGAACTGACACATGAAGAAAGAAAAATCTGAGTATCTATATGTCTATTAAGAAAAGTAAAGGCATAATTTAAAACTTTTCCACGAAAAAAATTCCAGGACCATCTGGCTTTACTGGTGAATTCTATTAAGCATTTGAGAAAGAAATAATATTAATATAAGCAAATTCTTTTGGATAATAGATAAAAAGAAAATGAATCTAACTCTTCATGAACCCAGCATTATGCTAAGAACAAAGTCAATAAAAAGATTTCAAAGTAAAATTATGGATTAATAATCTTTTTCACTGTAAAAATGGAAATCTTAACAAAATATTAGCCAATTAAATCCAGCACAATAAAAAACGGATAATACATCATGACCAGGTGGAATTTATCTCAGAGATGCAAGGTTGATTTAACATTTTAAAATCAGTCATATCAGTTTTCATATTAACAGAATAAAAGATAAAGCCCATAAATATCTCAATACATGCAGAAATCCTTAACATTATTTGACAGAAATGAACACTCATTTACAATACTCTTAGAAAATGAGAAATCAAAGGGAACTCTCTCAGCCTGATAAACAGCATCTAGGAAAAACTACAGCAGATAGCATATCTAATGATAAAAATACTGAGTGTATTCCTCCTCGTACCTGAAACAAAGTAAGGGTATCTGCTGTCACCACTTTTATTAACTTTCCTTGAAAGTTCCTAACTAGAAAATCATTACAAGTAAAATAAATAAAAGTCATGTAGACTGGAAGAGAAGGATTAAAATTCTTTTTAATCACAGATAATATAATCATATATTTAGAAAATCCTAAGGTATCTAGAAAAATTACTAGAGCTAATAAATGAATTTAGCAAGGTTGTAGGACACATGATCAATATGCAAAAGTAAATTGTAGGAGTTCCATTTTTGGTATGGCTGAATAAGCTACAACTAGATTGACCCTCCTACAGATGACAATTATATACATGGGAAAACGTACAAAAATCATCTACCTGAAGGTATTGGAATGAACAAGAACAGGCAGATTATGGTGAAAGTCAACACTTGAAACAAGAAAATACAGAATGAGTTTTCCTTTTTTATGGCTTTTAGCCTGAGGACAGATTGAAATCACCACCATGCAAACTGGCTAAAACACCTACAGAAAACCAACAGTCTTTCTTTTTTTTTTCTTAATTAAAAATTATTGGGCTGACATTAATTAATAAAATCAAATAAGTTTCAAGTGTACATTTCAACAGTATCTCATATATATTATTGCATTGCTCTGATCTGAGGAACAGTGTTCAGAGCAAACAGAAGAACTCTGAGGTGAAGGAGGTGGGTATTCTGAGAATGGAACAGAGTCAGAGTAGGGAAGACCAATATTGGCGTGTGAAGTTTGTCCAAATGTTTGACTAATCCTTGAAACAGGCATGCATAAGGCAGACTCAAAGAAGCTAAAGATTAAAAAAACTGAATGGAGTGTGGAGATTTTGCTCAACAACTAAGTTAATCACCTGCTAAGTTAATTGAGTACTAAAACAAAATAAACAAACAAACAAACAAACAAAAAACTATGAAAAATAATTAAATAAAAACCTTAAAACTGAAAAACAATATATAAATTAAAAAGTCATTTGATGGGCTTAATAGCAGAATAAAGATGCCTGAAGAAAGAGTCCATAAAAATGAAGATAAATAGAATTTTTTTTTCTGTGAAGAACACAGAAAAAAAAAGAGATTGAAAATAAACTTGAACAGAGCATCAAAACTAGTAGGATGATATCAAATCATCTAGCTTAAAATTGTAGTTTCAGAAAGAGGGGAGAGAAAAAAGAGCATAAAACATATTTGAAGAACAAATGACCCCAAATTCCCAAAATTTGATGAAGGGCAAAAATGTGATTTTAAGAAACTCAGTGAATCAAAAAAAGAATAAATTTAAAAAAAAAATCCATGGCTAGACACATCGTAGTCAAACTGATGAAAACAAAAGACAGAAAATCTTGAAAGTAGCCAGAGATAAATGACACATTTTATATTGGGGAGCAATAATTTTATAATCATTAACTTCCATCAGAACATTTGTAGACTACTATACAATCGAAAAACATCTTTAAAGTTACTGAAAACAAAAACCCCTGTGAACCTAGAATTCTTTATCCAATAAAAATAACCTTTAAGAAGAAGGTAAAATAAAGACATTTTCAGATAAAAGAAAATTAAGAGCATTTATCATATGCATTATAAGAAATGCTAATGGAAGTTTTCTAAGGAAGGCTGAAGGAAAATGATACCAGTTATAAATTCAGATATTCAAAAAGGAACAAAGAGTATTGGATATTGTAAATATATGGGTAAATATAATTAAAAATAATTACTTTGCTTTTTGTTTTTCAAATATATATATATATTACTAAAGGAAAATTTGTAACACTAGTGTATGAGAATGTCATTGTACTTGTATGTAATGTACATGACAATTATAGAATAAAAGATATAGAATGAATGGAACTACATGGTTGTAAGATTTCTACATTTTACATGAAGGGGCACAATATTAACTCCAAGTGAATTGTGAAGGATCTATATTATAATCCTAGAACAACTACTAAAAAATTTGAAATGGTTATTAAAATTATTAAAGCAATACAAAAAAAATACAAATACAAAAAAAGATGAGAGGAACAAAAAGAAGAGATGAATAGACAACAAATAAAATGACACCTGTAAGTCCAATCATATTACTAATTACATAAAATGTTAAAGGATTACACATCATTTAAAAGGCAGAGATTGTCAAAATGGATAAAATACAAGACCCAAGTGTAAGTAAGAGATACAACTTAATGCTAATGTAAGTTTTCTAAGAAAGAGATACAACTTAATAAGCAGTCATAGATAGTTTGAAAGTAAAAGTAAAAGGAATTTGATATATCTTGAAAGATATATCATGAGAAGTCTAAGCATAAGAAGTGTCTGGAGTGTCTATATTATTATCGATTAAAATTAATTTCAAAATGAGTCTTATTAAAGGGTTAAAATATTTTAATAATTATAAAAGGGTTAATTATTCAGAAGATGTAGTGATCAAAAATATGTATGTATAAATGTGAAAAGAGCTTTAAAATACTTATAGTATAAATTGACAGATATGCAAATATGCAAGGAGAAATAGAAAGTACCACACAACCACAGTTGGAGATTTTAACTCCGAATTCTTTGTACTTGATAGAACAAACAAGCAAAAAAAAAAAAAAAAAAAAAAAGATAAAGACATATAATCTGAACAGCACTATCAACTAACTTGACAATCAACTCCAAAACATGTTCTTTTCAAGTGCACATGATAGACTGTCCAAGATAGATAATAAATGGGACCATGAAATAAAATTTAATAAGTTTAAAAGAATTAAAATTATACAGGCCATGTTTTCTTATACCAATTTAATAAAGTTGAGAATCAATAAAAATAAGTTATCTAGGAAAGCCACAAATATTTAGAAATTAAACAATATACTTTTAAGTGATCTGAGACTCAAAGAGAAAACCATCAGCATATTAGAAAATATTCTGAAAAGAATTAAAATTAAAATAATTGTATTAAAATTTGGAGATAGTTAATGCAGTGATTAAACAAAAAATTATAGCTTTAAATGCTTATACTAGACAAGAAGAGAGGTCTAAAATTAATTACTTGTCAAACTAAGAAAAGAGTAAACTCAAGTAGAATAAAGGAAATTTCTTTTAAGGAACAAAACTTAATGAAGAGAAAAAGGCAAAACAATAGAGAGAAAGAACATGCCCTTTTTTGAAAAGATCAGTAACATTGATAAAAACTCTAATGAGATTTACAAAGAAAATAAAAGACAAAGAACACAAATTACTGCTATCAAGAATAAAATAGTATCATAAAAAATAAGATTAAAATAGTGGAGCTGTCCCTAAAGATATCACAGAAATAAATATAATATAATATTCTGAATTATGGACTGATATTCCCCATATACATAAATACAACTATCCTTTACAATACATTAGCAAATCAAAATACTACATTATGGTCAAGTAGAGTTTATCCAATGGATGTAAGATTGGTTTAACACAAATCAATCAGTAAGATTTATCATAATAATAAAATAAAGAAGAAAACCATGTAATTATTTCAATAGCTACAGAAACAGCATTCAATAAAATTTTATACTTATTAATCACAAATACTCTTATAAAACTGAGAAGAAAAAAACTTCAATATATTAAAGGATCTTTATGATAAACAGATTTACACCATCTAACTTCAACATAATATAAGAGTGTAGTACTGGCCTAAGGATTGACAAATCAATTGAAAAGAGACTCTACAAATAAACTAACCCTTAAATAGTCATTTGATTTTTGATGAATGCCAATGTAGTCCAATTGGGAAAGGAAAACCTTTTTTAAAAAATAGTACTAGAATAAGATGGCAAAAATAAACCTCAACTCTTACCTCACATCATATACAAAATATAACCTGAGATGGCTCGTAGGCCTAAATATAAAGGCCAAAACCATAAAGCTTTAAGAAGACATAAAAACATTTTTTCCTGAACTGAAGGCAGGCAAAAATAATTTAGATAGGGCTCAGAACACAACAGCATAAAGTAAAATATGATATATTAGATTTTATAAAATTTTTAAAAAGTTCTCATTAAAACCACCACTAAAAATGAATAGGCAAACTACATGCTCAAAAAAAATATTTACAATACATGTAAATGTTAAAGAACTGATATCTGGGATATATAAATAACTAAAATTCAGTAATAAAAAAGTTAAGTAATTAAAAATGAGCAAAAGATTTATTTTCTTGTATAATTTACAAAAGATGATATATAAATGGTCAATAAGCATGTGAAAAGATGCTCGATGTGATTAATCATCAGGAAAATAAAAATTAAAACTATAATAACATACCATTATACACCTGTTAAAAATATTGACAACACTAAATGCTGTCAAGAATGTAGAAAAACTGGAAATGGTAGAGCCATTGGAGCTAAGTCTGCCAGTTTTTTTATAAAAATCAATTTACTTACCCCTTGATCAAGTAATTACTCCTAGATTTTAAACTAAGAGAAATAAAATCATATTCACAAAAGGCTGTTTTTAGCTGCTTTGTTTATGATAGCCAAGAAGCTGTAAACATCCCCATTCATAGGATCAACAAACTGGTATGTTCATAGGGTGAAGTGGTATTTACTCCCCCAAAAGAACAAATTATATTATATACAACAGCATAGATGATCTTAGAACCACCATGCTAAGTAAAAGAAGTCTGACACAAAGACATCAAACTATTTGATTGCATTTCTATAAAATTGTAGAACAGTGAAAACTAATTTACAGTGCGCAAAAAAGAAAAGAAAAAGTGATTGCTTCTCAAGAGAGGAATATACTGCAAAAAGGTATAAAGGGATATTTTAGATTGATGATAATGTTCTTTATTTCGATAGGTATGTTACTTACACAGGTACATGCATTTGTCAAAATTCAATAATTGTATACTTAAGATTTGTGCATTTCTTTGAATGTACATTTTATATCAAAATTCGAAACATGAAATACTGAAATTTGTTAGTAATATGCATATTAAAGTATTAAGGACAAAGTAAAATCTGCATTTTATCTTGAAATGCATTAAAAAGTAGATGGATTGGTTGAATAGAAGAATGAATATGGATAGTATGTGAAAAATCAAGCATATTTAGATCTTAGTAGCAGAATTGGTAATATATGGGGGTTCGCTGTAAAATGGATGTTTGAATATTTCCTTAATGAAGTGTCAAAAGCAATTATATTTTAGTTCTAGCAAGAAACAAATTAAAACTAAAATTTAAAAATATTCTATTATTATAATAGCATTAAAATAAAATATTTAGAAATAAATTTATGGATAATTCTAAAACACAGCAACAATAATAACAATAACTGCAGAGTGAAGGAATCCAGACAGATTTAATACATAGGAAATTCTAGAATAGATGGAAGTAATTTACCATGACAAACAGCACATCAGTGGTTGCTTAGGGTCAGAGTGGGATAATTTACTGGAAAAGAGCACAAAGGATTTGTATAGTGATGGAAATGTTCTATATTTTGATTATTGTTGTGGTTACTTAGGATATATGTTCATTGAAACTCATAGATATATACACTTCAAATGGAAGAATTTTATCATGTGTATATTTTCTTTCTGTAAACTTGATTTAACAACTTGCAGTTTATTACTGAGCCTGTGGCTTACAAAAGGATGATACGGAGATGTCCAACTGATGTGACATTGATGGCTTGCCTTTAAAAGCAATGGGATTGAACTAGTTGGTGATTTTCTCTATTCTCTTAATATTACTATTCCGTCATTCAGAAATAATTAGGTAATATTGCCTAATGAAGCTAAATTGTGCCTGTAATCTTGGAAAATGTTTGAAAACTTTACACTTGTACAGTTCTTGTATTTTTAGGATACGCTACTGATAGAAAGATATGTTTAATGAAAGCATATAGGTGAGTCTACATTTTCTTTTCTGGGTCCCATAATTTGTTAGTTGTGTATTTTAAAGTTGTGGGCAGGACCATGCTTCTTGGTTTTGGAACAAGAAGTCTTCATAAAAAATAGTACTTAAAGACGTACACAGGAATTGTTTTCTGTGTTCCAAAAAGAATATGTTCTTATTCTTTTACAAACATTAATAGCAGCAAAAGCAACATGTTGCACTTATCTCTTTTTTATTAGTGAGTGTGCTTATTTATATACAAACAAAATGAGTCTGACTTTAGATCATTAGTCCTCAAGGACAATGATACAAGAAAGTGTTTGAAGATGACAGACAGGTCTGAAGTCATTTAATTTTCCGTTATTTTAGATCTATTATCTTCTATTTACCATTTCACCTATTCCAAACAGATATCTGTTCCCTTTGCTTCATGGAAACTTACCTAGGTTTCAAGCAGTCTTCATGTTTTGAATATAGTGGGCATTGCTTAGGCTCCATCTTCCATGAAATCACAGCTTTATTCCACATAGCTGTCCATTTGTTCCTTTTTGAAACATTCTCTTGATTCCCATTCACATTCTCTTAGTCTTTCTCTCATCTCTGTAGCTGCTCTTTTTCAGTCTTCTTTGCTGGCTTTTCTTTCCTTACACATCTTCCAAATGTAAGAGTGTCCAATGTTATTGTCTTATATCTTTAGCTATAGCTCCTTCTTAGGAAAGGAAAGAATTTCGTCTAAGGCTTCTAGATGTAACAAATATGTCGACAAGTAGCATATTTATATCTCTATTAAAAAAGATCCCAGATTCATATATCCAACTATTTACTTTATAAATCTACATGGATGTCAAAATACACATGTCTAGCTTAACGAGTCATCCTTTCTCCCAATCACTCCTCCATGACCTAATCACTTTGTAAACTTCCCATATTAAGAAATTATATCACCATCAACTTGATTGATTAAGCTCATATCCCATTTCTTGTTTTTAAGTACTTTTTTCTTATACATTGCATCCAAACCAACACCAAGTCCTGTATTCTGTATCTTGAAAATATTTTTGAATCTGTTCACTTCTCTTTCTTTTTGTCACTATACTTTCCAGGTCACCATCATTTCTAGCCTATGTTACAGAAAGCCTTCTCATTGGCTATGGTCTTTCATTCTTGGATTTCATAATTCATAATTCACACAACTGGAGTGATCGTTTTCTATAAAAGAAATTTAATACGTAATTATATCACTACGAAGCTTAAAACACTAAGCTTCAATGGTTTCCCATAAAACTACATAAATAATTCAACTTTTTAGTGGCTCACATGGCGCTCCTTGAGTTGGCCATTGCATATGTCCCAGTTCTTTTCCTCTTATTCATTATGTTCTGGTCATCCTAGCTTCTGTTTATGTATTGAATTCACTAACTGTGTTTCAACTTTGAGTCTTAGTATATACATCCCTTCTACTATCACCCTTTCTTAGTCTCCTTGAATGGCTAGGTGCTTCTCATACTTCAGGTCTCACCTCAAATAGCACCTAAGTGAGGTCTATTACATAATTTATAAATTGATCCCTCCCAATTAGTCCCCCAACACGCACATACACAGCAGTTACTTTCTATCACATTCCCTGTTTACTTCTTTTATAGTATTTATAACACTCCAAAATTATCTTATTTGTGTATTTGTTTAATTTTATTTATGTCTTCTGTAATTTGAAAGCTCTTTTAGGGCAGCATCCTTGTCAGTCTTGTTCATTGCTATTTCTTGAGAGGCCCAAATAATGTTTTTCTTGGAAGGCTTTCCATTAATTTTTGTTGAATGAATAATCTTGGAAACCAGCACTTTGATTAAATATAAGCAGGAAATCAGGTAGACTATTCTTTTAAATTAAAAAGTTTTCTAATTATAAAAGTAATATGTGTTCACTGTAACACATTTGAAAAATATGAAAATCACATAAAGGACAACAACATTGCTATCTAGATGTAAAATATGTAAAATTTTAGACTGTCTTAGTTTCTGTCTCTATCTTATTTCCTTTCTCTTCCCTCCTCCCCATCTTTATGTAATAAGAATTATTCTGAATTACCATGATTAGTACTTGCCTATATATATCATGGAATTTTCTCAGTTGATTAAATATTAATATTGGGAATTTTTCACTGTTACTATTTTTCAATTACTGTTGATATTCAAAATTATTTTATATTAGTTTCAGGTGTACAGCATAGTAGTTAGACTATTACATAATTTACAAATTGATCCCTTCCAATTAGCTGAAACCCAGCTGAAATCCTAAATAGTTATTACAATATTATTGACTATATTCCCTGTACTGTACTTTACATCCCTGTAACTATTTTGTAACTACTGATATGTACTTCTTAATCCCTTAACCTTTTTCAATCTTCTTTGCTGGCTTCTCCCATTTGACAAACATCGGTTTGTTTTCTGTACCTATGAGTCTGTTTATTTTCTTTATTTTGTTCTTTGGATTCCATGTACAAGTAAAATCACATGGTATTTGTCTTTGTCTGATTTATTTCATTTAGCATAATAACCTCCTGATCCATCCATGTGGTTGTAAATGGTAAGATTTCATTTTTTATGGCCGTAATATTCCATCAATATATATCACTTCTTTATCTATTGATGGGCACTTAAGTTGTCTCCATGTCTTGGCTATTGTAAATAATGTTGCAATAAACATAGAGGTGCATATATCTTTTCAAATTAGTGTTTTGGATTTCTTCAGATAAATACTCAGAAGAGGATTTGCTGAGTCATAAGGTAGTTCTATTTTTAAGTTTTAGAGGGACCTCCACGCTGCTTTCCACAGAGGCTGCACTAATTTGCAGTTTTATCAATAGTGCATGAGGGTTCACTTTTCTCCACATCCTTATCAATACTTTTTGGTTAATTTATTGATAATAACTATTCTGGTAGGTGTAAAGTGATATCTTATTGTGGTTTTAATTTGCATTTCTCTGATTAGCGATGTTGAACATTTTTCCATGTCTATTGGCCATCTGCATGTCCCCTTTGGAGAAATGTCTATTTAGATCCTCTGCCTATTTTTTTAGTTGGATTGTTTTTGGGTTTTTTGTTTGTTTGTTTGTTTGTTTGTTTTGGATTTTTTTTTTTTTTGCTGTTGAGTTGTATGAATTTTTTATAACTTTATAAACTTTATATCACATGTATCATTGGAGAATATCTTCTGCCATTTAGTAGGTTGTGTTTTAGTGTTGTTGATGGTTTCCTTTGCTGTGCAAAAACTTTCGTAGTCCCATATGTTTATTTCTTTGTTTTCCTTGTCTCAAGAGATACATCAAAAATAATACTAAGGATAATGTCAGAGAGTTTACTGCCTATGTTTTCTTCTAGGGGTTTTATGGTTTTAGGTCTTACATTTAACTCTTTAATCCATTTTGTTTATTCTTGTATATGGTGTAAGAAGGTGGTCTAATTTTTCTTTTTTTCTTTTCTTTCTTTTTTTCTTTTTGCATGAATCTGTCCAGTTTTCTTAACACTATCTATTGAACAGATTGTCTTTACCTTATTGTATATTTTTGCCTCCTTTGTCATAAATTAATTGATCATATAGGTGTGAATTTATATCTAGGCTATTCTGTTCCATTGATCTATGTTTCTGTTTTTATGCCAGTACCATGCTGTTTTGATTACTATAGTGAGTGTGATTTTTAATGGTTACATAATATTCAGTTCCAAACTGGTATTTATATGGTTCCTTATCATTAAATCTTGAACTTTATGTGCCTAGTTTCCTTGTCTGTAAATTATGATAATAAGACCTACTTCTTCTAGGATCATCATGAGAATTAAAAGAGTTTAATGAATGCTAATTGTTTGGAACAGTTCCTGGCACATAGTTAGCACTCAATAAAAATGAGGTGATGATAATAGTTGGTAATATTATTGATTTCTTTTTATCTCAGTCTATAAAACTTCAAGAGTGATATGGATCCTGAATTAAGTTAATGAGCTTAGAAACTATCACGTGTGAAAACAACATAAAAAACATCAAGAACTTGTGCTTCTGCATTTCTTGTGATTTGAGGTGCTATATTGATTGACATTGAGATAATTTATATTAGAGTCTAATTATTAATAAATAGCCCCAGCTTTTGAAGTGCCAATAAAATTCCAAACAAAGGAGTACATCTTCAGGAGTCTTAATTCCACAATTCAGTATATAATTAATTTAGGCTTCATAGAGGGAAACGGATGTGGTCACTTTCAATAAAAGGTATTCATTGTTATAGTGCTCTCATTGCCTGTCGCCCACAGAATTTAGCTTCCTCTAAAATATTAATGCCCTATGAACTACCAAACATAAATATTTGAGGGAAAGATACCGATACATGTAAAGAATCCTAACATTCTTCAACTATGCTACTTTCTGTGGATGACTTGTCTTATATTTCTTATGAGTCCTCTTCTCATTAGGACTAAGTCTCCTCACCAGTTACCACACTTTCCAACTAAGACTGTTTCTCCTTTCCATGGCCTAGAAGTTACTGGTAATTTCTAAGGACATTTTATGTGTGTAGCCAACTTGATTTTATTTTCTGATTATTACCAGGGAAACTACTCATTGATAACATTGAATTCATTGTTAATTACATGTATTTGGGGTGAGAGGGTGTGATGTAACTGATTGCTTACTGCTTTCTCTATGGAGAGCTGAACGCAAGTTCTGTTTCATGTTCTGAGCAGCAGGAACCAGGGAAATGTTTTAGTAAAAAGATAAAAATCTAATTTAGCTCTGTGTGGGAAATTGTATATGGCCTGTTTTTCAAATGAGAGAAAAATAAAATCTCGAATATGAGTTCCTCTAAAGGTACCTGTGTTTAGACTTACATTTTTAGAAGTGGATTAAGAGGAAACTCATTCTCTGCCTGCAGGGATGAATCCAATCAAAATCCATCCAAAAAAGATGATTTTTATGCCATTTTTCATTTCTGGTGAGAGTTCTTACAGATTCTTCTATAGTGTATTGACACATTAAATGTCCCAAACTCTCCCTCCTTGAAATTTAAGTCCAATTTCAAGACCTTTCAATGAAGGAATTAAATTGGCTAACTACATGACCTTGTGATGTTTAACCATAGTCTATAATTGCCTTCATTGGTGAATGCCTATTGTTGTGTAGGAGCCAGCATGTTATGCACTTCATATGTTATTTATCTTGATGTAATTAATGTATTTAATTTAATTTTAAAACAATTTCAAGAGATAGGCGTTATCTTCCCTGTTTTCTACAAGTGGAAATTGAGGCTTGTAAAGGTTAAATAAACAATCCAAGGTCATTTCCCTAATAAGGGTAGAACTTGTATTAAGATCTAGTTTTACACGATGTCAACATCAGTGCTTTCTCCAAGATAATATGTTGTATATATATATATTTACTTAAATACTCTATCCCAAAACTGTGTGTGTGTGTGTATGTGTATAAATCTCAAAACTCAAGTAGCTATTAGCCACTAGAAAATCAGTTTCAATGCTTGCTGTATTGTAGCAACACTGAATAATAACTGAGGCTGGATAATGCCTTAATAATTATGAAATTAGTAAAAGATTCTAGAGCTGCCTTGCTCAAAACTAACCACTAGCCACATATAGCTATTACATTTTAATTTAAATTAATTCAATAGAATAAAGTTAACTAAAATTTACACTTAAATTTCACTTACTTGATCACACTTACATTGAAATGTTCAAGTGATCAATAGTCACAGGTGGTTAGTGGCTACCATATTGTGTGTTTCCATCACCACGGAAAGATCTATTTATTGTCCAGTGTTATTCTAGAGGATTCATAGCTTGTGTGTTCCATAAATAATTTGAAAAGCAAGTCGAAGTTATTACTGATATTGAGCTAGTGGAAATCCTTCAGCAGGGGCATTGCTAGTTACAAAGGAGGCAGAGGAAGGACGTGAGCCTAAGAAAGTTGAAAGTGGAAGTAGAGTTTTCTAGGCTAATATACATACATAAAATATTCCAGAGTCCCAGAAATACAGATCTAAATTGAAGGAGAAATTATGAAGAAAGCAAGATATTGTCTAGTTGCAAATTGAATTAGCGATAGCTTTCATAATACTTTTAGTAATTTTTATAATGGTTTAAAATTTTTATGTGAACTTGAGATTACTTATTGATAATGGAGAGAAATAGTGCCATAGTCAGAATTTAAAAGTAAAAGTATGAGAACATAGACATTCAATAATAACCTTAGATCAATTAAGACAAGAACAAGGTTCTAAGGTTATATTAAAGGAACTAAAATTGATTTTAAGACACTCTCTCACACTGTTAATGGATGTGGGATTCAGGACAGAATGGTCATTTGTCATGAGAGGACTGGTTAACTGTTAAAATTAGAGCTATATACTGAATGCTAAGTGCCCCTTAAATGGAAGCACCTGCAGCTGCATTGGGCTGGGGCACAGTGGGATCTGAAAGGAGGGTACCTGGGCATTGGCAGTTAAGGAAAGAATCAGGAAAAACATCATCCTGGAGAAGTAGCTAGTGAGTATAAGATTCATCTCTGAGACATGGACCTGCCCTGAGCCTAGCATCAGGCATCATACACATGCTTTTTAGCGAATAGGCTATTCTGTGACTTTTTTGGAGCTGAAGTATTAGAAAGGAAACAATTGCTAATCCTCAGACTTATTTATAAAGAGATCCTACTCTATTGGAACCACTGTTAGTGGGTACATTTCTACAAGGAAAGGTAAAAATTGTGGCTAGACTTGTGAGTTTTGGCCTCCTAAATCAACATAACCCCTAGTTCTAGACACTGATACATACTTTCATTTTTCTCTGAATCAGAATAGGAGCTGAAAGGTTTTGTGTCCAAACAATTTTGACCCTCATTAGTCTCAGTCAAGGATAGAGATGGAAAGAAAGCTCTACTGTAATTCAAAGTCTGCTAATCAATAAGTCTCAGACTTTTTCCACCACTTTTTGCTAGTCTTGCATTTACCATGTTGCTAATAAAAACAAAGAATAAGCAGATTAACTCATTACAAGTGTAAAGTTGGGACTAGAGGAAATGGATTGGCTTGTAATGGACTTTCATACAAATCTCACACATTTCTTAGTGGTTGTAATCCCAATTTAAGAAATACTTTTCTAGATTAGTGGGTTTAATTTTTATTTTTAGTTAAAAATATAGACACGTAAAATTCTCTTCAATACATAAAAACATGGATTTCAAATGAAATCCAAGATTTTAGCATGATTTCTTTGATATACTGAAGCATATTATGAGAATGTTCTTCTAGTTTATTGAGATATTTATTCTAATATATTGTACTGTTTAGAATGGGGATCCAGTGTTATCAAGGAAAGAACAAATGTTTAAGAAGAATAAAAATGTGTGTGATGTGTTTCAGAAATTTTTGTGAAAAACTACTAAAATATATATTTAACTTTTTAATTATAGAATTTTTGAACATATACCAAAGTATATGTCATGTATATCCAATACCAGCTTCAACAATTTTCAATGTGCCAAATCTTTTTTTATCTTTAGCCCATTTCTATATACTCCTATCTTTCACTATTTAGTATTAAATATTAGTTTGTTGCAAAACCCAGAAATTATATCGTTTAACCTGTATGCATATCTAAATAACATAGACACTTTTTTTTGACATTACAAGCTTCTAGTTCTAACTACAGAAACTAGGAGAGAGCATATTAAAGAATGCCACAAGAATAAAATCTGCAAAATTCAGAATGTTAGAAAATCTACATAATAAAACTCAATTTCTTTAACAAATAAATTTCGGAAGGTAAAATAAGAATAGGGATAACCTATAAATTAAAAGAGACTATGACACACAATTCTAATCAACAATTATGAGATAACAAGGGAAATTTAACCACTAACTGGATATTTGATGACATTAAGTGACATTAAGAAATTATTGTTTTCTTATTTGTTCTTTCATTCTTTTTCGCTTTTTTAGATAGCTAAGATAATTGTTTTATGGTATGGGAATATTTTTTTTTAAGTTTGCCATAAAAAAAGTAAATCCTTATCTATCTGGAAAACTTGATAACCCAGACTGACTAATAACTTAAAAGCAGAGGGCAGTTGGGGGACTGAGAGAATAAGGTGAAGGGTTAAAGAAATACAAATTAGTAGTTGATAAATGGTCACGGGTATATGGGGGCACGGCATATGGAATGCAGTTACCATTAATATATTGGCTAGGTGGAAAACCAGAGGAGAGGAGGAGCAATTAGGGGGATCATTTTATAAACTATATGAATGTCTAACCAATGTACTATATACTTGAAACTAATTTTTTAAAAAGGCATAGCAAAAAAAAGAGTTCTGGGTAACTTCTTTCCTTCAGTGGTAATTTTTATTTTTTGAATAACAAAAAGAGAAAATGTTACAAAAATGAAATGAAATAAGCAAATCCTGAGTTCTAGGGTTAACCTTCCAACTCCAGATTTTTTTTGGTTTGAAGGGCCAAAAGCTATTGTCTTTTTAAGAATTAAATAACAACGGAGAATCCATATTATTTAAGTGTAATTTTTAAACCAATATATCTATAAATGCACCCTGAGTTTGGCAGTACTTCTCAGTGTTTGTGATTTTTGCCTTATTAAAAGTAGATGACCCATTATTTTATGAATCAGTCCATACACTCTCCTCTGTCCTGCAGAGTTGACATAGGCCATTGGAAAAGACAGAAGATTCCTTGGACTTTTTATCAGGCTTCTCATATTCATGCCACATATAGATACATACATACATACATACATACATGTGTATATATGTATATATGTACATATGTGTGTGTGTGTGTGTGTAAAACTGGCTGAGATAGGGAGTGATGAGTCGCTCAAGGAAATAAATACGGCACACTCATTAGAAGAATCATTAAGAATAAAGTGCAGGAAGGGGGCTCTGAGAACAGATTCTTATTCTGAAATTTATTAGGACAAAGCACTCTTTTTAATGGGGAACCTGGAAAAGCTCTCTGCTGCAATTATTATTAGGCATTAGTGCTTTTACTAACTTTTTAGCATCAGCGTTGCCCTTCTCTCTGCCTTAGTAAACAGTTGATAACAACACCCTTGTGTCTCAGGCTCCTGCAGAGAGCTTGTTCTCACTTTTCCTGTCTTTGCTCAAGAGTCTTGGGCTTCCAGTTTGAGACTGTATTGGAAAATCGAACTTCCCTTGGAGTATTGTGAATTGAAGGACATAACTACACGTCATTGCTTGTCTCTTTTCTTCTTTAATTTCATGTACAACTCTCCTGCTCTCTTTCTCTCTCTTTCTTCTAGAACAGGGGTTGGCAAACTTATTTTTTTAAAGGGTCAGATAGTACAGATAGTAAATATTCTAGACTGCAATACATACAGTCTCCCTGTCAACTCTGCTATTGTAGTGCAGAAACAGCCATATGCTATACCTGAATGAATGGCTGTGGCTGTGTTCTAATAACACTTTATTTATAAAAACAGGTGGTGGGCCAGATTTGGTCCACAGGCTTGAGTTCACTGACATTTGTTCTAAAGACCTTAAAGGAAAGCTCCCAATGCACTTACAAAATAAAAATAAGCATGTAGTATTCTTAAATAGTTTTAATTTCATTCCTTCAATGACTCACCAAATTTCAATATCTGCTAGCTTTTTAATAACTGCTATGTGTCAGGCTCTGTGTTAGGCATCAGGAATTTGGAAGCTCAGTCTTGTGAGTAGTTGGACAGACAGGCAAACAACTATTATATGACCTATTTAATACTACAAAAGACATATGACATATGAGACCCTAGGTTAAGGGGATGTCAGATTGCCTGAGACTTAAAGCCTTAAGACACATTTTACCAAGCAGAAGGCATTTCGAGAGCAAATGGCCCAAGAAAATGTATGAAAGGCCTAAGAAAATATACTGTTCCTGGGCCCCTAAGTACTGAAGTGTTACTGCAATACAAGTGTACATGCAGGTCTTCTAGTGAGGAGGAGGCAGGGAGGGGAGAAAAGAATAGTTGGAAGAGGAGGACGCTGGGTGGTTATAAAAGTTTCCTTGTGCTACATGCCAGTATTAAGATTTTATTTTGTAAGACATGAGAACCACTGAGCAATGTACAGCACAGATGCCATGGTCAGATTTACTTGTTAACTCACAGGGGACAATCTGGGAGATGCAATTCCATCAATCCTTGAAGGCTTTGACTTTTCTCTTGAGAAGCTGTCAAAAATAAGCAAAAGTTCACAGAACTAGGATCTAGAAAACCAGGAAGAAAATGTAAAATAGCCTGAATATTCTTTCTGTTCACTTTCCTGGAGCTCCCTGGACTGAGTTGGCGGTAGATGCACTGTTTATTTGCTGCAGAAAAAAATAAAGCTCTCTTAGGTCAGTGACAAGAGGAATAAAATCACTGGTGCTAGCAATTCCAAGAGCTGTAGTGGGCAGCTTCTTCTCAGTGTGATTCGAGGGCTTCTAGGAATCCCTTTGCCCTGAAATACCACACTCATCTATCTACCTTATGCGGGATCTAAAATTATACAACTGGAGATTTTATTCCTGGACTTTGAACATTGTCCTCTCTAGGCAAGGTATTTTCAAATGCAAATACTCCCAGGAAGAGGGATACACTCTGTCAATCATAACCTAGTATGAATGGGGATATGCATCTAATAGGAACTCAGGAGAACAGAGGCCCCTGAGAAGGAGAGCATGAGGACACTATTAAAATAAGGGAAAGACTACAGATCCAGCCATGTAGAGGGCAAAGGGCAAAGGGTGACTTTGCCGCTTTCTCTATATTGCCAAGGGCAGTGTTAAGCTTAATAAAGTGGACAAGGACAAGGCATAAAATAGTGACTGATTAATAAATATGAGCAGGAGAAGTGTGTCTTTTTCAGACTCAATGGAATTTTTACTACCTAACAATTCCAGAGTCAATTTGTAAAGGTGCCTGGGAGTGTTCACTGTGTCAGAGGCAGACACAGAGAGGCGCAGGCAATTAGGAGGCAAAAGATGTTGGAAGTGACAATGGAATGACCTACTCCCCTTACTTCTGGCTGCATTTGTTCTTCTTCCAACAAGCTCTTGCTTGCTGCTTTGTCTTCTGAGTGCAAACTAAAGTGCCTGGGTGAATAAACAAGAGCTATCTTTATCAAAGGGAGCCAGTGCCTAGTGTCTTTGGGTTTGTGGCATGTTCACAAGCAATGCCCGTTGATTTGAAGCTGGTGAGAGATGTGAGGGCACAGTGCCCAGCTGAGGACAAAGCAGCAACTCTGGGACCACAGACTGAAACTTTTCAAGAGGTGTCTTCCTATTTCTGCCATCATCATGGGAACTGAAGAAAGACACTTCTGAAACTGATTCCTGCCTGGATAAGGCCAAAAACAACCAGTTCTTCTTGATTATTCATTTGTACATTAAATATTTAACCACCTGTACTGCAGACCTACTCTGTGTGAAGGTCCTGCTCAGGGTCCAAGGATTCAAAGGCACATGCATGAACGATTGTAATACCAGATAGGTGCATGGGACTGACAAAGTTATTATCTGAATATAAATGAAAGACATATAGTGGCCTACATTCCTCAATTATAGAAGCAACCTGAGAGACTGTGCAAAAGTTTGGAAAAGTTTATGCAATAACCCAATGTGCCTATCAAAGTGATTTGGTTTCGTCCGAACAGCCCTGATTAGAATGTGAGGTAACAAAGAATTTGAAACCAGGGCCAGCTACATAATTTGCCGGGCCCCCTGCACAATGAAAATGAAGGACTTATTGTTCAAAAAGCAAGAAAAAGTGCCCTCAAAAGTACTATGCTTCTTCCATGGTATCTCTCTTGACTTGTCCTATTTTTTTTTTTTTTTTTTGACGCCATGTTACTTGGGCACAGGGATACCTGCTGGGTGAGTGCTGACCCTCACAGATATCCATGGCCTTGCCCCATGACTCAGCTCATGAGAGGACACAGCATACCAGCTGCCAGATTGTTGGTCCCACCACCCACCCAACTGATCAATGTACCCAGCCAGGTGTGGGGAAGACAGTTTCCTAATTTCACTGGCCAGCAGCCCCAACCACAGTGGCCAAATGACCCCCAAAATACTGCAACCTCTGCACCAAAACACACTCAGTACTGAATGCGGGTGAGTAAGAGGCTCACTCCTGTCAAGTCACCCACCTAGTAAACATGGCAGCCACCATGGCCTGCTCTGAAACTGCCACTGTGAAGAGGTCCTTGCTTAAAGAAGAGCAACAGCAGCTGCTGGGTGAAGGCCAGGAGGGAAAGACTGGTTGGGGCTCTGAGTGTCGGTATATGGGGTTGGCAGTGGTCACTAAATAAAGGCGAGAAGGGAGGATCCTGGTGGGATCCTGGGTACCGGGAGAGAGGAGAATGAGTATACAACAGAAAATCTGTTCCCTGGAGGCATCGTGAGGTGGTACTAACAGTGAGCCCAGGCTTCAAGCCCATTGTCCCACAGAGCTTCACTTACAAAACACAAAATCAAAGGTAATAGTATTAAGCATTTCTAGATGGTGACTTCAGAACATTAAACACACTTGTGGACCCTTCGGAGTATAGGGCTCTGCCTTGGTAGTCCCCTCATGAAGCTGCACCTACTTGAAACCTACTCAATTGTACTTTATCCAGCCTCAGAATGAGTTAATTAAGGAAGGTAGACTTTGCAAGAAACCTATAAAGAATGGAGTTTAGGAAATAAACATGGTTTACCCAGCACTCTTCAGAGGACAGTGAGGTTAATGTTTAAGACACTAAGGAAGTGGGATCAGTCATAGGCAAGGGTGTTTCCTCCTTCTTCACAAAGATCTGGGTGAAGCAGTTCTTACTCCTTTTTGGTGCTTTGCTATAATTACATGCTCATTTTAGAAGAAACTGTTAATAGTCCCTAAATGTCCATTCTCTCCTTCTGCCCCAGTAATAGTTTTTATTTTTTATTTTTTTTGCTGCAAACATGGTCATCTAGACCTTTCTGAGCCTCCCTTGCAACTCCATGGAGCCATGCGACTAAGCTTTGGCTATCAGGATATAGATGTGAATTTTCATGCTGGTCCATCCTCCCTCATGCTGCCTGGGATATGGATGGACCAGCATCCTCTCAGACCAGGAGGATGCCTGCTATACCTAGGAGTAATGAAGTGATGTGTTGAAAGGGCTGGAGCTCCTGAGGACTTCGTGTTCTAGCCCTAAACTACATATGACATCTTGTGATGTCATTTCTTTTATGTATAATCATCTTGTGTGACCGCAACATTATGTTACTCATAGCAAATCCTAATCCTAACTAATGTGCTAAGCAAATTCACCTGGCTTTGCACATGCTATGGATGGAGGATATGATACCTCATTAATGAGAAAGTGTACCCGTCGTAAGCTAACAAATTAGTATTGGGTTCATGTAGTGATAACTTTTATAAATTCTGTTAGTCAGAATTGGCTAAGAAAATCTTCTAACAAAATTTAATTTTTACATCTTAAAAGTAGAGGACAGAGGCTTGGATCTTGGTGAACTCAACAGGTTCCTTTACTTTGGGCTGGAGGCTGGCCTGGAGTAATCATTGGCTGGTATGTGTATATCGATGTGTCCAAGATGAAACAACTCTGATACCATTCATACTCTACATACTCTAGACTAGCTCCTTCCCTCCATCCCCAGGAACCACTGGAAACGGAGGAAACTGGAAATAGTCAGAACTAATCCAACTAGAGTGTGCCAAAGTGAAAGGACCAGGTCATATATTGTGCTTGCCTGGCTGCGTTCATGTTTACTTGAAGTTCATGATCATGAATTTACATTGGGACTGGTAACAAGGATGTAGGCATGGACTAGGCAGGAAAATGTCATTTTTCCAAGTGAATATTATGAAGTGAGTGAGGGCAAAAGAGTCTAGGGTATATGCAAGGAAATAATGATAATATTTGGCTAGGGAATTTAAGTAGAATAAAGAACAAAATGAAGATACAAGGGAAAGTAGATAAAAGGGATGGGACTGGCAAAACTATGGAGACACGGTCAATGAAAAGATCAATCATTCCAGGGCTTTGAGGTCAGAAAAGAAGTGAACAGGAAGAGCGCAGGGAATTTTTAAGACAGGGAAACTATTCTGTATGATATAGTAATGAGTTTTAGTTAATTAAAATGTATCAATATTGGTTCATTGATTATAACAAACGAACCACAGGAATGCATGATAATAGTAGGGAGAACTGGTGGGACTGTGGTGTGGGAGCTGTATGTGAAAAGGTGTATAGGAATTCTGTAATTTTTGCTTAGTTTTTTTTTGTAAGCCTAAAACTTCTTTTAAAGGGGCTATTTTTTTTTAATGTAGGACTTAACATAATTCTCCATGAGACTAGACTTTTAAAAAATCATTTTCTTCTATCTACTGCAGAAATAAGATAGTGCTAGGCTTCTATTAGATGATTAATTAGTAAGTTAAATACAGTTATGTTAAACCCAGAGTCACTTCTTCTAGATCGAAAAATGAATAGAGTCATAGTGTAGAAAATGAATAAGTAAATAAAACATTTTTAAAGTTTTACTTGTGGGTTAAAGAGGCCACATACTTAGTTGGTACCCAAATTGGAAAAACGATAATATTATTTTAATATTCTGAAGCAGGAATAGCAGAGGAAGTAGTGAGCCTGGAAGAAGAAAAAATATCCAAAGCTTAGTCTCTCTAGACAAAGGGAAAGGCACTTTGATACCTTCCCATAGCCTTGCTCTTGTGATCTATAAGATAGAGACTTGGATCATAATAATTTCTTGTGGTTCTAAGAAAAAAAGGCCTACTGGGGTCATGTGATTATTAAACTCTACAGTCCCCTTAGTGAAAGGCATAGGCTGCAATCTTGTCAAATTCTGTATGTGCTTATTCCTTTTCTGAAAATTTAATAGCGAAAGTTTTACTTTCATAGTGAGACTAACTGAAATGTCTTTCAGAACAAGTGCTCTAAATGCTAAATTCTGTGATGTTCTCACCTGACTTAAAGTGAAAAAGAAAAGGTAAAGTTGTAATAAAAATGGACTAATGCTTTATATAAGTACAGCATTGTAAATTCAGTCCTTAAGTGACCAAAGTATATTACAAGGCCTATAGTATATTGAACCAAGTTACTTTAACTGGTTAAATAATTTTAGGTACAATTAATTTCTTCTTTTATAAAATTGTTAGAAAATATTTTCTCAAGTGTTTGGCTATTGATTCAGAAATCATTTGATTTTGAAAATTAAATGGAGGAGATGATAAATAAATGAATAGTGACATTAGATGCATATTAAGTTATCTCTGCTGTCCACACAGGCAAGCACATTAGACAGAATCATCATTCAATTAATTGCCTTTTGCCGCAATGAACCTCTAATCTTGGAAATAGAACGATCACATGCACAGAAAAACAGATAAGCTATTTAAGCCACATTTTAGAAATAAGAAATCAGGTTTTCACCGTTGAGGCATGTAGGATATCTCTTTGAGTGACTAGCAGATTGTTTTTGTATTAAATTCTTTCAATGATTACTATATGTTCTAAAGGAACATAGTATGAGGCCAAAAAAGGGAAATTCTCCATTTCCTGAAGACAATATTATTCCTTGTTTGTTTCTATTAGTTTAAAAATCCATTAAGATAAAGGAGGAGAAAAGAGATCACTAATTCAGTCTTGCCAAGAACTGATCTGGTTTCTGAAGAATTTTAGAAATGGAACTTGCCCAATTTCCTTTATGATATTTCAGGTGATATCTAACAGTCTGATAATCCTTATTTATGTCTCATCTGGTTACCTTGTGCTACTGTTCAGTCCATATTCCTTTCTGATTATTGGAGCTAGACAATAGTTTGTACTCTAAGTGAGAATAATGAAATACATGAAAATTTATTACTAATTCCCTATTCACTTTTCATTTTCTGGTCTAATAACCTTTATTCATCATTGTTTGAGTTTTGAAAAATTTAATAATCTTTATGACTTTTGTTGTGCTTGCTCACAAAGTTTCCTGTACCTTATATACTGTGGCATTCAAAATTGAACTTAACTTTAGTGGCATGGTAAAAACCTAGTTCCAATGTATTATGTATATTTTTACACAATGGAGCAATAGTGTTTAGAATAGATATGGTTCTAATGACTTCCAAAGCCCCTCTCTGCAGTAGTGATATTTTTTGACCATTGATCTTTCCCTATCTTTCTTTTTTGTCTCCTGTTTTTATGTATATTTATTCCATAAATTACTGGAGGACACTCAGCACCATTGCTTTTGGACAATCATGTATAATGCAAACAATTTCCATCTATAACGTAAAATTGAGTGGATTAGCTTCTTATTTCAATATTAGATCTTTGCAGAAATTATGAAAATGAGTTGCAGAATATTATTTGTCATGGCATTTTATATTCAAGTTTGAAGAAATCATAGAAATGCAGATGCACCTCCTGCCCTTTTTGTCGTATTCATTCAGTCAATAAATAATTATTGAGTGCCTCCTATGTATCGGACAGAGATCAAAACAGACATTGTCTTTATGTCATTATTAGATCGCTTCCTAAGAAGTATACTAGAATATATTTTTATAATTTGGGGCACATTTCAGCTATAAAAGATCACAATGTAAAGAGAAGCTTGGTGATTCAGATAAAAGGAATACTTTCTTTTTAAAGTAATATGTATGAATTAGTTTTTATGAGTTAGTCTTATGTTTCCAACTAGAGAGTAAGCACGGGGTGTCAGGATGCAGTATCTTAGGTTTTCTTTCACAGGTTCTAGCTGTCTTCTAGGCACAGAGCTGGTCTTATTCATACACACTGTAGGGCAATAGATTTTAATGTGTATGTGACAATGCGTTTGAAATTCAGAGACTCCTGTACTCCCTGAAGCCCATTTATAGACTCTAGAGTAAGAAATACTGACAGTTCAAGGTCTTTACACTTAACATATGTTCACACTATGCCAGTGGAAGGTAGAAACTCTATGATATGGGTCACATTCCAAAATGAGTCTTCAAAGACCAATATAGGATCTCTGTATTAAAGAGAGAGGTAGAACTTTGCAGAAGTTAAAAAAAAAATCCATTTTATCTTCCTTCACCCATCAAATGGTAAGATGGAAAACCAGTGGAGGCTAGAGAACATGTTACACAACTAGATGTTCAGACTTGTTTCTAATTTAAGTTTTGAGCTAGAGAGAAATAAGTGGACTTTGAGGATCATATATTATTCCAAATGGCCTACTATTAGGATAGTATAGAAGAGAATTTGGAGTCAAACCCCAATGTAAATTCATTGATAAGATATTCATTGAGTAGCAGCTGCAATGTGCCATGCACTTGGGGAGACCCAGTATCTGGTCTCATAAAATTCATTCATCTACCTTGTAACTCACTGGGGCAGTGCCGGAAGAAAGATGCTTGGAGATACCAGAGTGCCTGATCTTGAACAACTCTGGCATGACCAGCATAAGTGCTCAATAAATATTGGCTGGTTGATTAGTTTATTACTTTCCCTGATGAGTTAGTTTTATTGCAAATCAGAGAAACAGCTGGGGTTAATACAAGAAAAGTTTAGTTTTAAGAGGGGCACAAAGCTACATATACTAATTATAATAAAATATTAAAAATCTGCTTAGGGTAACATAGTTATGAACATGAAGTGCATACTAATTGAGATTCGTTTTGATGTAAAGCATTTTCAAAATCAGCTATCTATCCTCAGAGTGGCCAAAATAGCAGTCCAGAGACGGACAAGGAGCATTTTAAATTCAGCAGTATGCTCTCTTATTGGCCCAGGGATGGCAATAACACAAGCAGCAGCTGGTAAGAATCTGGGTCTGTTCTGACTAGATCATGCTGCCTGAGAGTCTAATTTTGCTTCAAAAACGGTCTAATTTTGCTCACAGTGGAAAAAGTTGTATATTCCTTTAGTGTCAACAGACCAGATTGCATCTCCAGTTTGTTTGATGGGAGAACTTGGTTCTGTTCCCAGATATGGCTCTCCTTCATGGATCATTGAATTACGCTAAGTGTTTTGAACAAAGTCAGTTTCAAAACATACTGCTTTGCTCCCAAACCTTGGAATTTCTCTTCATACTGAAGTTCCAAGAGCTTATTATATTTGTAGGAAGAAAATATCCTGCAAATACAAGTCACTTCAGTTCTAGTTGTCAGCTTCTTCATCTCATAATAGGTAAACTCTAAGGACCCTTCAGTTTTTAACATTCTAGGATTTTTATGATGAATCTTAGATGCTCTGATATTCTGAAATTTATGCAAAAATATGTGCGTGCCAGATCTACAAACTGGTGGATAAAATGTGTGTGTGTGTGTGTGTGTGTGTGTGTGTGTGTGTGTGTATTAGGCCTTTTCTGTCAAAAAAAAATATCTTCCAGATTTGGATTTTTATACTTCGGCTTTCAGTGAGGAAATGTCTGATATTTTCTTATGTTCCTTCACATTTCTTCAGTAGGCAGCAATATGTAAAAGGGCCTGGTACTTCACAGTATTGCTTTTCTTTCTTTCTTTCTTCTTTCTTTCTTTCTTTCTTTCGGGAGGGCGGGAGGAGGTGAGGGAGGGAGTGGATGGAGGGAGGGAGGGAGGGAGGGAAAGAAGGAAGGAAGTAAGGCATGATTAATTCCTTTCTCCTTCCTTCCTTCCTTCCTTCCTTCCTCTCTCTCTTTCTTTCTCTCTCTCTTTCTCTTTTCTTTTTTTTCCTTGAGAGTATCTCCAACTGAAGACCCATTTATATTTCTAATGCACTTAGTCTCAAACAGTCTGATCCAGAGTAATGAGCCATGAAGGAGACCAGGTTAGAGAATGATCTCAGAAGTACTTGCAGCCTTTGGAGGTCTGGGCCCCTCTCTGAATGAGGAGGCCTTTCTTCCCAGCATATGTTCCTCTGTGCATCTACCTGTGGCTGTGACAAATCCAGGAACTTCACTCCAGACAGAACACATTCCACCAAAAACCCAACTTTCTTAAAGATGAACCTCAAAACTTTTCATATGTTGCATATCTCTCTCTAATACATATGTGCCCCGGGAGCATGAGGCTGAAGGAGGAGAGTGGGGAGGATTGATGAACAGCTCTATTTATATTCTATGGATGGGCTCATATCTCACACACACCTGGAGGTGATCTGAACTCCTACCTACACAAAGGGATCCTGGTGTTGGCTCCAGTGCTAAAGAGTCCAAACTGAGCTCAGACTTAAGTCTGGCAGGAATGTGCAGGTGTACTACATGGACTCTCAGGGAGGACCAGCTGGGCTCTTCCCTAGCTGGCAATTGATCTTGTGGTGAGGGGTGGGGAGAACAGTAGAAATGGGATGATAATCTGAAAGAAAGCCCCATGGGAGAATTTTAAGAAGAGCATTCCTCTTTCCCTTTCTGACATTTTCCTTACATCCCATCTGGTCCCCAGGTTTTTGGTCCTTTTTGCTTTTCTCTCTAATTTTTAAGAGTTCAAGAAAAGGTTGTTCTTAGGTTTGTTGTGTAATAAGTGAAGTTAAAAAAAATGAGCTGCATATTTCATTTGGTATCCTCAAAAATGGATGGCTCCTTCTATGTAATCCTACCTGGAGGTAGGATTTTACCTGATCCTGTTTCTGAACTCCACTGAATATTTTTAGCTCTGCTTCAGAATTACTGCTTGAACAGGGCACACACATGGAGGGAACAAGCCTGCAAGCTGCTTTAATGCTTGAGGAAAGGCTCTGGCAAGTAATAGAAAGCCTACCTCATCTTGCACACTTTGCTGTGCTGGCTGTTCCCTGATGACTTCTTTGGATTGAATAAAGCCAGCTACAGAAATGGGTGAAGCTATCCCTCACTTTGACATTTAATTTACCTAGGAGTACAATAATCTGAGAAAGAATCAAATACTTGAAAATTTTGCTTCAGTGAGCAAAAGCTAAGTGTACTTCATTGAAAAGTGATACTTTTCTTCAGAATTTAAAGTAAAAAGGATGACAAGTTCACTGACTAAAAGCAAAAGGAAAGAACAAAATTCATTGGCATAATCACAATTATGAAATTGGGGAAAAACTGGAAATTTGCACAGTATTATAATATTTTATCAGCTATGGTCAGTCGGGCCTAGGAAAAGGATGTGGTGGTAAAGCCTAAAAAGGGAAGGATGTTTTTAAGTGTGTTATGAAGAAGGAAGCAGCTGGACTTAATAACTAACAATATGTGGGAGATGAAAGTATGTTGAATCTTGTACAGAAGTTAGATGATCAGAGAAAGGGCGGGTAGTGCTGCTGTCCAAATCAAAATACCCTCTATAATTAGCTCCACCTGTGCTAAAAAATTATGCTCACATCCTGTTCCTAATTTGTTGAAATTTATGACCATGCAGTATGTTATTTGAGTAAAGGTCACTACTGAATCAAAATCAATGTGCAGTTCTCTATTGACAAAACTTAGGTTTATATTTTACCCATGTTTCTGCTATCAGTAACTAACACGATGCTTGACATCTAGATGATGTTCCAAATGCTGAATAAATGGATGAAATGGAAAATCTGTGGCCTGCTTAAGTGCTGTGATTTTCCTTTAAAGTACATCTATCTAGGTTTAATTATTTCTTTGCTTTAATGAGTTGAGTGATTATTTTGGTTTATTGAAATCTGGCACTGTATATCATATTCCTTGCACTGTATTAATAATCAGGCATTTAGAAATTAATATCTGCTTCTGATCAAGCTTACAAGGTAGTAATCATGATGAAAAATGGAATCTTTTGGTGAAATGACCATATATCCAGTGCACCAAAGCAAGGACCACAGCCAATACGGCCTCTCCTTAACTATCTTTGTGTTTCGTGATCACATGATAATTTAGGATCATGTTCCCGGGTGATCTGAGGAAACATTCTGGCCATTACTCCATTGCATTCCCCATCCTGCTTCCTATTGAAAGTCTTTCCATAGATTCTGGGTCTCTGGAGGTGGTTTGGGATGGCATACCAGACTGTCTCATAAAGGCATGTACTTCCTCCTCAACCCTCCCAAAGGTAAGTAACCAGACTTTTTACAACAGCCTGGGATATTTCTGAGACAGCCAAAATCTGTGTAAGATACAAAAAGAACATTAGTATAACTTGCCTCCATTTATAGGTGAAATGTACAATTCAGTAGCTGTGCCTTTTGTCTCTTAGCTAACTCAATTTCTGGCTAAAAAATTAATTGACCTAGAATACAAGACATCTAATGCAAAAAGACCCGACACTGACCTGGACACAGGATTTAAGGGACTCAGTCCTAATCCATTGAAGCAATGTAACAACGAGGTTAAGAGCTAAGACTTTGAAGTCAGACAAAACTGGAATTGGTCCTCAACTCGGTTACCACATAGCTGTATGATCTTAGACTACTTATTTAACCTTGTTACATTTCGGTTTCCTCATGTATAGAGTAAGAATAATAATGTCAACTTAATGACATTGTTGTAAAAATTAAATGAGTTGACACTTATAAAGTACTTATCAGATCTTCTGGCAAATATTCATCAATTAAAATTATATGCCATCATTATCATCACTACCGTCTATGTTTCACAGTGATATAGAAACATCACTACCATCTATGTTTCACAATGAGAATTCCTAGCAGTACCCTCATAGTACCCTTGAGTCTGAGCTTTCAATAGTGTGTCCGGGATATGTGAAAAAAAAAAATATGAGGGCTGCCTCAGATGGTAAGGTCGTCTTGGTTTTCCTATAACTACCATCACAGACACCAAAGAAGACACTTGCTGAGCAGAACGTTCCATGGAGGGAGGGCCATAATAAGGGCACTTAATGACCACCTTGCTACTGTTATCTTGGTATTCCCAGTTTATAGAACAATGCAGATGAACTCTTCCAGCAGAGAAAAAGCCTCATTTTGTTATTATCTGTGAAGTGAACCAAAGAATTAACCACATGATCAGTTTGTAAAATGGTCAACCCATTTCAAAAGCTAGCAAAACTTATTTATAAGCATAACTTAAGTGATCGATTATTTACTGTGTCCAGATTAATTTTCAGCTACAGAAATTTGTGGATAATGATAATAATTTCTCAAAAACCAGAGAGGAAAAAAGAAGAAAAAAAAAAAACCTCGAGAAAGCTTTATAATTTAAAAAAACTTAAAAATGAGACTGTTCCAAAAGTACTTTACTCAATGTCTTTATGCAAACTGCACTAATTAATCTCATACAAACATGGATATTTTTGTAAAGCATAAGCCCAAGTGCCATTTTATGACCATGTAATTTACAAGTCTTCAAATTACATTAAAATCACCACACACAGTGTTTACAGTTTAATTACATGGTTATTTACCAGTCTCAATCAAGTGTTATTCATTCAGTACCTCTTTGCCTGATCTTACCTAAAAAAGAAAACACTTTTATGATGGATTTGAGTGGTAAACATTCAAACATGCCAATACTTGAAGGCAACAAAGATGTGATTTAGAGTAAACAAATTCCATTGACAAAGAGATTTCAGAAAACTTCCAAGGGGAAAGAGAGTGGAAAGAGATCAACATTTTACTAAACAATATTTCTTTGGTTGTTTCAGTTCTACTGAAATAAAGAAACCTATCATTATTCACTATCCACTTTTTATGTAAAGCCAACTGCATCTATTATCCTTATTTTGTATCATAATGATATTGTTCTTCAGTCAAGAAGTATTTATTGAGTACCATATGTGTTCCGGATTCTGTGATAAGAATATGTGTAAAAAATAAATAAGCCATGGCCCCTTGATGAATTTACAGTCATTTCAACATACAGATTGTATTTCCTTCTGGTCCTTAAGTTGTCATTTAGCAATACTGTCCTGAAATTAGAAAATCTCAGTATGACAGTAGAATATCTGTCTTCGGGAAATTAAATAAACTTTCTGAGCCTTAGTCTTTTCATTGGTAAAATATGGAAGTGGAGAATATAAGAATAATGCCAATTTTCCTTTCATGACATCATGATTATAGAGATTAAGTAAGACTGAAAACACTTCACAGATTACTACTTCAGGATCTACCTCTGCAGCTAATTCCCCAAACCCAGTGGAACTGAATTCTTATTTACTTCCCTGTGTTGCCTAGCAACTCACGATGCCTCATACCCTATTATCATGCTAGAGAGTTATCAGGAAACAGTTATTTTATGAATTAACTAAGGTGATTGCTAATTCCTAAGACATAATTTTGAATTCTGTCCTTTGGGAACTCAAATTTGAACAAAAATAGTCCTCATTGTGAAGTCCCTGGGCCACCTACCTCAGAATTACCAGAAGAGCTTCTGAAATATTCCTATTTCTTGGGCCCATTCCACCCTTAAATCAGACTCTTTAACAGTGGAGCCCAAGTACTTGCCTTTTAATATGTTTCTCTGATAATTTTAAACACACAAACATACAAGAATCACCCTGTTGTTTTCATTAGATTGTTTGCAAATATTTCAGTTCTCTTTTTTTTGCGCAATGGTAGAATTAAACTTTTGTGCCCACTTGGAATTTGGTGTGCATATATCACTTGTTTTGGCCAATGAAATATGAAAGGAAGTGACACAAATAAATTATGTGACATTGAATTGAAGTAGCTTATTTGGAATGACATTATATTGAGGATAATTAAAAATTTTTATTTCTCTTCTTCCAATATTAGAAAATAATTATGGCTACATTTCCCAAACATGAATTAATGGCAATGGCAAAAAGCATCAACAAATATCAGATAATAAATTAATCCACACCAATCATTATGACATCATTTTGAAATAATTTTTTATTATTATATTATACAGTATTGGCATATAATATTACATTAGTTTCAGGTGTACAAAATAGAGACGAGTCTATGCTACCCTGAACAAGCCCGATCTTGTCTGATTTCAGAAGCTAAGCAGGGTTGGGCCTTGTTAGTACTTGGATGGGAGACCACCTAGGAAGACCAGGTGCTGTAGGCATAAAAAATTTAAAAAATAAGGGATTGTAAACTGACAAGATTCTTGGAATCTGTGAGATCAATCAAGGGTTGCCTCGCTTAAAAAACAAGCAAATGAAAAAAAAATAGAGATGAAACATATAATTTACAAAGTGATCATCCTGATAAATCTAGTACTCGCAGGACACCATACACAGTTATTAGAATATTGTTGACTATATTCCTTATGCTATACTTTACATCCCCATGACTATTTTGTAACTACCAATTTATACTTTTTAATCCTTTCCCCCTTTTCACCTAATCTCCCACCACCCGCCTGCAATCTGGCAACCATCAAAATGTTCTCTATGAATTCGTTTATGTCTTGTTTTCTTGTTTATGTTGTTCTTTAGATTCCACATGCAAGTGAAATCATATGACATTTGTCTCTCTCTGTCTGACTTACTCCACTCAGCACAATACCCTCTAGGTCCATCCATGTTGTTTCAGATAGCAAGATTTCATTCTTTTTTTTAAATGACTGAGTAATATTCCATCGTGTATATATATATACACACCATCACTTCTTTATCCATTTACCCATTGATGGACATCCAGGTTGCCTCCACATCTTGGCAACTGCAATTAATGCTGCAATGAACATATGGATTTACATGTCCCTTCAGATTAGTGTTTTTGGTTCTTCAGATAAATACCCGGAAGTGGGATTACTAGGTCTTTCTTTATTTCTCATTATAGCCTTAGTTTTAAAGTCTATTTTGTCTGGTGTAAGTATTGCTACCCCAGCTTTTTGTTGTTGTTGTTTCCATTTTCATAAAATGTTATTTTTTCTTTACTTTCAATCTATGTGTATCTTTTGATTAGAAGTGAGTCTCTTGTAGGCAGCACATGTAAGGGTCTTGTTTTCTTATCCATTCAGTCACCTTATCTTTTGATTAGAGCATTTAATCCATTTACATTTAAAGTAATTATTAATAGATATGTAGGTATTGACATTTTATTATTTATTTATTTTTATCTTTTTTTCTTTTTATTTTTGTCTTAAAGTTGTTCCTCTTAACATATCTTGCAAACTGGTTTGGTGGTGATGAACTCCTTTAGTTTTTTTTCTACCTGGGAAGCTCTTTATATGTTTTTCAATTCTAAATGTCAGCTTTGCTGGGTAGAGTAATCTTGGTTGTAGATCATTGCTTTTCTTCACTTTGAATATTTCATGCCAATTCCTTCTGGCCTGCAAAATTTTTATTGAGAAATCAGCTGACAGTAGGTAACTGCTTTTCTCTTGCTGCTTTTAGGAGTCCTTCTTTGTCTTTGATATTTCAATTATGATGTGTCTGGGTGTGGGCCTCTTTGGGTTCATCTTATTTGGGACTCTCTGTGCTTCCTTGGCTTCTTTGTCTATTTCTTTCACCACATTAGGAATGTTTTCCATCAATATTTCTCCAAATAGGTTTTCAAACTTTTACCCTCACTCTTTTCCTTCTGGTACCCCTATGATGCAAATGTTGGTATGCTTGATGTTGTCCAGAGGCTTCTTAAATTATCCTCATTTTTTTTTTTAGATCCTTCTTTCTTGTTGGTGGTCTGATTGGGTATTTTTGCTACCTTGTCTTCTAAATCTCTGCTTTATCTAGTCTACTGTTGATTCCCTCCAATGTATTCTTTATTTCAGTTATTGTGGTCTTTATTTCTTAATCATTCTTTTTTATGATTTCCAGCTCCATTTTTTATGTTTTCTGTCTCTTTGTTGAAGTTCTCACTGAGATCAATGAGCATTCTTATAACTAGTGTTTTGAACTCTGTATCTGATAGATCACTTGTCTGCATTTTGTTTGGTTCTTTTTCTGGAGCTTTGTTCTACTCTTTCCTTTGGGACATGTTTCTTTGTCTCTCCATTTTGGCTGCCTCTCTATGTTCATTTCTATGTATTAGGTAGAGCTAATATGTCTCCCAATCTTAGTAGAGAGAAGTTATGTAGTAGATGTCCTATGGGGCCCAGTTGTGCCGTCTCCCTGGTCACTTGAGCGGGGTACTACAGGTGTGTCCCTTGTGAGAGTAATGTGTATGGCTTTCTCTTTTAGTTGAGCCTTAGTTACCATTTGCACATCAATGGGAGAATTGACCCTCAAGCTGATTGGTTGTGAGGACTGGCTGATGACTCCAGTGGAGGAGCTATTGTACCATAGCTGATTTCATAGAGCAGAATTCACTCTAGCCGAGCTCTGGTGCCTGACCATTCTGCCTTTTGGATGTGTCATTCTTGAACGCAGCCCCAGGTGGTATTCTATCCCAGTCTGAAGCTGGCCACCAGGTATACTGGCTCCAGGGCCTCCTAGGAGGGGCCCTGCCAGAAGCTGAGTTCAGCACCAAATGTGCCCTGCCAAGGGCCCACCTAGCATGAGCCACCATGCAATGTGCAGAAGACCACCACCTCACTGGGCTTGGAAGTACCTTAAGAGGCCAAACTGCAAACCTAGGCTGGCTGCTGCTAGTGCTGGGGTTAGAGCTCTTTGTCAAAAGGTGTGGGGACCCCTGAGGCCAGATGCTACTTATTTGGGTTTTGAAAAACGTTGATACATTTTAGGAAAATCCTCAGAATGAGCTAACACAGGCCATTTGTATGGAAAAACCAGGAAGCAGCTTGGGCGGGCCCACAGGTTGGGTCAGGAACGGCCTCAGGGAATCACCAGGGCAGAGTGACCAGTGTTAGCCAGGTTGATGGAGACTTAGATATGATGGCCACCTGTGTCTGCACACCTCAGGGCAAGAGTGCAGGGTGATGAGCCCCATAAAAAAACAATGACTTCTGCCAGCACTTCTGTGTGGGAGAAAGATGTCCTTCCAACCGTTGCCCGGAAGTCAGACAATTCAGTTCTTCCAAGTATGTTCCTTGTGTTTTTCTAGCTATTGCCTCAACACTGGAACTCAGAGTGAGTGAGTCTGTCACTGAATAAATTTATTTAAGGACCCTTTAAGAGGAATGCCATGGACTCTAACCACCCTCTGTCTCATTTAGCTATAATTGTCTTTGGTTTTCACAACTAGAAGTTGTGGAGAATTTTCCCAGCACTAGATCCTGGGGCTAGAGTGTCCAGTGTGTGGGCTGGGACTCCTTGCTCTTCCAGGGGCATCATCATAGCCAAGATAGCCCTCCTGATTTTTCATCTCCACTTATAGGTGTAGGTCAAGCCCTTTTGTGTCTCTTCTCCTCCTACCAGTCTCTAGATGGCTTGTTCTGTATGTCTTTAGTTCTAGGACTTCTGTACAGCTAGACTCAGGTGATTCTCAATGATGATTGTTCTGTAGATTAGTTGTAAGTTTGATGATATTGTGAGAGAAGGCAAGCACAGTGTTTTCCTGTTCCACCATCTTGTCCAGAAATCTATGACATTTTTGATGAAGAAAACATTTTAATGACAAGGTTGTTAACGAGCCTCCATTTTTTCTCTTCAGATCTAAAATATAATAGACACAACAACATTAACACAAAAAAATTTTAATGATGTTTCTACTTGGACATGCTAATTTATCTAAGTTAGGCTGAGTCTACATTGACAAATAGAACGTGGAAATAATTTCATTGGAGGTAAAGTACTCATTTAATACATTGAGCACTCACCATATACTACTCACTCTTCCCAATACATTTACATTTAATCACATTTAGCAATAGTGCTAGAGACATTATGTTTTGCATTTTGAATATGAACAGTTAAACTGATTAAATAATTTTTCCAAATTTACCTAATTAGAAATTGAGGTTCAAACTGACATGTGACCGTTTGGCCAGACTATAATCTTTCTACTGCATCATAGCACCTTTGGAAAAGTCAGTCTATCAACTTGTTGATGTACTGTAATGAAGGGTTATGTCATCCCAGAGAAAGGATGTCTTTCTCTAATTTTCTCATAGGCCACTAGCCTCACTGAATTATGGCGTTAAATTTGAGTTTGTGTATATCTGGGGCAAAGATCTGGGTCTTTCCACTATGTCTTGAAGTCTCTCCCACTAGAAAGATGCAATAAGAATAGGTTATGAGTACTTGGTGCCCATCTCATAATAAAAGGGTTAGATGATCTGAGTTTCAAAAGTAAGACAATGAAGGAAATAAAGTACTAGAAGTCTCCTCATGGTTTCTCTCTTTTAGACAAAACATTATCTGACCTTGATATTTGGGTAAGGATAGAGGGAGAAGAAGAAAAAAATATTTCGATTGTGCTATTTCAATTGTATGATTTTCTAGAATATTACAGTGAGTATATAGTAAATCAATTTTTATGGTTTAACAAATACATCTATGGCAAGAGTATTAGCACCATGTCCGGCACATAGTAGGCACTCAATTCACAGAGTAATTACTGGATTATACCAAATGAGTTCTGAGGCTTTCATTTGCAAGAAAAGCATTTGAGAATGGTAATGTAAATGGAGTTACATTACCATTGATGTTAGGAATTTCAGTGACTAAAATCAAATGTAATATGAAAGCTACTGTGGCTGTACAAGAAAACAAAGCCTATGAAAAAGGCTGGTGTTTTCACTTTTCCCAGCCCTGGAACCTTGGCTTTTCTTGTCTCTGCAGAGGTCAGTAAATTCCTTTGGAGGTGAAGCCCATGGATAATCTATTTCCAGCACTTTTCACATAATGAGTGTTCTGTTCATAGTCAGTACTTATTGGATGCTATTGAAGAAATAACTATTTCTTTTTCCTCCCTCTTCCAATACTCATGATCATTCAGTTTCACTCTAGACACTAAGGCCTTTTACTCTATGTTAGGAAAAAAAGTGGACAAGAACTACAAATAGCCTATTTAGGAAAAAAAAATATTAAAGAGAAATAGAAAAAACAATTGTTATGTTTTCTAATGCATGATCCAGAAATGGCAAGGACTCAGAGAGGAGAGGTGCTACCAAGAGCTTGCTAGAAGAGGTCAGATTAAACCTTAAAAGTAGAGATCATGAGAATAAATTGTGCAGAGAGGAAAATATAATGAGTATAGACAGGGAGGTTCAGAAGAATGATTGTTTGAGTAAGAATAGTGAGAAGCTATTGACCTAGAGTAGAAAATCCCCATTAAAGGTGTTAAAGATGAAAGTTAAACCTGAAATTTAAGACAAAAGAGCCTTAAACTTAACCTTTAGCTACAGTGAATGGAGTAGAGTAGGGTGAGAGGTGGGCTAAAGACAGAGTTCTATTTTAAATATTTAAAACAAGTTTCTAGTCTATGGCTATGCCACTCTGAACAAGCCCGATCTTGTCTGATCTCGGAAGCTAAGCAGGGTCATGCCTGGTTAGTACTTGGATGCGAGACCACCTAGGAATACGAGATGCTGTAGGCATTAAAAACAAACAAACAAACAAACAAACAAACAAATAAATAAAACAAGGTTCTAGAAAGAAAACATTACTTATTTAATTTTGTTTTACTTCACTCAGATTAAATGTTTGTATTTAACAATGACTTTTTAGGAGATAGTGCCGAATTCCAAAGCTAAATTGATAATCTTTTTGTGTTATGGGGGCATTCTTGAGTGTTTGGGCTTTGTGGTACCTTTAAAATCACATCTTGGAAGGGAAAATCTACCTGCAATAATGTTCAACCTGCTGTAAAATTTCTTAAATGGGATCATAAAGTATCAGCCCACCATATCAGAGGTAGCATGTGTACAGACGTTGAGTAACATGTTGGTATTAAATTAACACTACAGGTAGTGGCAGTAGCTAAAATGCCATAGAAAAGCTATCTGTTCAAAGTTTTCACTCCAGGTGTCTTAGTCTTTGCTTTCCTGCTCTTCAGTTCACTCAAGGGTAAAAAATTTTCACTTTTCTAATATAGTTTAGAGATAATGTGAATATAAACAAGTATGACCCCTGATCAGTGGTCATTATCAAATAATGCTGCTCTATTGGCCTACTAGAAGAATATATTGATTTAAAGCCAGATGTAGTAAAATGAATACCAGTTTGCAACAGTGGAAAGAAACCTAGGTTTTAATTCTGCCTGTCACAGACCCATCGTGTGGTCTCTTTGTAGTGTTGGCAGTGAGGATTAGAGCTTCCTAAATAGCAATGTTCTTTGGTGTAATGCTTTGGTGTAATGCAATAACAGATTTGAAGTCTCAGTGTGTTAGAACAAATATAGATACAGAGCATTGCCATTAGGCATCAGTTCTCCATAAATTTTCCTGATCTCAGAAAGCAAGTTGTGGCACTTACATGTTCTACAAGTGCAATGATGGCTGACTTGGGATAAGCTGCCTCTTGATTTTGTATTTATTGGAATGACCTTCCTTTTAGAAAGGAAGGAAAGCACAAGCTGTAAGTTTTATTAGGCAAAATGATACCACACACTCCTGAGCTGTGTATTTATCTCTCAGTGGAAGCAATATTAACCTTTGGAACGGTTTAAAACAATTTTAGGAACTAAAAGTCTTCCAGAGAAAAGAACTGAATGTCGTTTTGTGGAGAGAGAAGACTAGGTTCTTTTAGGATCATAACTAGGAGGAATCTCTGAATAAGCTTGGGGTTTAAAGTCAAAGAACTGGATTCATATCCACGCTCTGCATCATCACCCTGGACCAGTCTATTTTGTCTTAGTTGTTTTGTTTTAAATTGGGAGATGAAGCAGTTGGAAAGATTCGGTTAGATGATTTAGTTTTAATACCTTCTGCTTTGAGTCAGTTTCATTTTTGGATGGGCAATGAAATGGATCCCAATAAAGAAACTAACAGAATTATAGTTGCTTTTAAAATGGAGTGCATTATCAACTTACATGCTACCTGCTGTATCTGAATCCCCCAAATTTCTCAATGTGAATACTGCTATTGTTCTCATTATATAATACAAAATAGTTCCCTATAGTATAGGTATCAGTAAATTTCCTTGAATGTCATGACCTAAATTCTCTGAACAGATTAGAGGTAGTCAGTGTTGTTATAAAATCACTACCCTATTTGGCCTGTGCCATCCAAGTCACCTTCAAAGGTTTTCAGAGTAGACTATGGCATACACCTTACTTTTTAAAATGCAGATCTTATACAGACCCCCTTGAGTATATACTTTTAGGCCACTCACCTGTGCTGTTCTTTCCTCAGCCATTTAACACATTAAAGGAATCACTGTTATAGAGTGATTTGTCCAAGTTGCACTGTTTCTTAAGGCTTGATTATCTTTCTACAGCACATTCCAGTATGTCTGGCTCTACTGGCAACAGAGTAAATAGTTGGTTGGGTTATATTCTTCCTGGAGGAAATACAGATGACTGCATTCTTTGTCTAGATGGTTTGGTTATTGTTGTTCTTTGTAACCTATTATTTTATCAGCTGGTTTACTGCAATTAGCTTGTCTACAGGTTTCACTTCTAACAGAACTGATTGAATGCCCTTTCTGTCCTTTGTGAGACTATTGCCTACTTCTAGATAAGTGCTTAACCTTATTAATGATGACTTAGATTCCAGGATTGGTTAAGATGAAAAGATAATGGGGATAGTATTCATTGGAAACCAACCCCAGACCCTGGAGCTTTTAAGGTGGTTTTCTGTTCTTCATCTCTGCTTTTATGGAGCATATGTGAAACTTAACCAGACAAGAGTGATTTCAAAAGTGTGCCTGCACAGAAAGTCCAATGTGAAGCAGAGCCTGCAAGCAATTGAACAGATGTAGCAGGTATAAACATATTTCCTTATCTTGGTTTCTGGATTTTACATCCTCCTGGAAGTCTCTGTACTGCAGAAAGGGTTATCAGTACAGATGGTAAACTGCTAAAATGCCCAGAAGGTTCAAGCTCATCTGTGCTCTTAAAGAAAGGGAGGAGTGAGTGTTATCAGACTCAGGTGTTTGGAAGGCTCCAAATTACCTTCAGGTTTTTCAGTTTTACTTTGCTTACACAGATGTCTTGGGTTATATGTTGGAAGTATCTACTCCTTATGGTGTCCAAGTGTTTAAAATTGGAAAGAGTGTCCCTAGAGCAAGGGGGTGGGGTTCAGATCTTGGCACACGAGCCCCTGCAGTCCTTACAAACTGAGACTCTGGGCCTCTCTCGTCTCTGGGCTGCTGCCACTGATTTTCTCTGGTCACCGGCTCCTCACTTTTCTGCTTTGCAAAGTTCTTGTTGTACAATGTTTTTGGCACAGACACTTCATTATTCCTGAACCTTAATGTCCCCTGTTCCGGTCTCTCTCAACCTGTGGCAGCAACAGGTGCAAACAGGCACTGACCACATGCTTCAGGTATTCTAGAGCAGCTTGTGTGAAGTGAGCACCAGAGCTATCCTTCTGTGACAGCCCAAGAATAGCCCAGAAAAAAATAAATTAGCTTTGTTTTCCAGAGCAGTAAACTTTAATCCTTTATGAAAAAAGCCAAGCAAGACAAAATTAGACGAATGTTAATGCCTATGACATCATTTAACTGGCTATATTTACCCTCCTGTAGTTTATTTCTTCTTACTCGAACAAAAATTAATATTTCCTTAGAAGAGCATTTCCTCAAATGTACTGCACAGGAATTTTAACCAGTCATATTTGGGAAAATCTATATTTACAAGAAGTTTGAGAAATCCTATAAAAGTAAATATAAAAGTAAACTTTATTTTAAACTCTGAGATTTCTTTGGGCCACTTAAATATCCTAATTTGTAGTTAAGCTCTTTATAAATACATTATGTGGGATTTCCCATTTACTTAAGAGATTTTGAGAGTGTGTGTGTGTGTGTGTGTGTGTGTGTGTGTGTGTGTGTGTGTGGAGTATGCCATGAGACAAGTGCTCCTTGAAATAATTTTGGAAATGTTTGCTTTGACAAAACAACAAAGCCCTAGAGACCCACATCTAACCGTTTTCTGCCCTAGGGAAGCGCAACACACAATTAATGGTATTTTGTTTTTGTTTTTATATTTTTTTCTGTTTTGAAATCATGGGCAAAGGGAAATGACTTGCCAGAGTTTTGCAGATTATAATAGCCATATTGGCTATCTCCCCAACATCTCTTTCCCCAACACTATTGTAGCCATGTTCTTTGAAAGGGATTGTTCTCCAGTCTTAGCAGATATTATGAACTGAATTGTGTCCTCCGCCACTCCAAATTCATATGAAATATGGCGAGTTAGGACCTTTAATAAGTTAATTAAATTTAGATGAGATCGTATAGTGAGCTCTAATACAATTGACTAGTGTTCCTATAAGAAGAAGAAATTTAGACATTCAAAGAGACACTGGCAATACACATGTGCACAGAGGAAAAGCCATATGAGGAAAGAGTAAAAAGGCAGCCATCTGCAGGCCAGGGAAAGAGGCCTCAGGAGAAACCAAACCTCCTGACACCTTGATCTTGGACTTTCAGACTCTTGAACCATGAGTAAATAAATTTCAGTTGTTTAAGCCACCCCAGCTCTGTCTGGTATTTTGTTATGGCGGCTCAAGCAAAATAACACAGCATCCATTGGGTCCTGTACTAGTGTCAAGGTAACCCTTCCCATTACCCACCACATTTTTTCAGATATCCCTGACCTAACTAAGCTAGTCAGTCTCATGATATTTCCCGGGATACAAGGATTAGTTTAAGAGTAGTACCATTAGCATAATGCTTGGAACTTTGTTTAACAGTGTTGAAAAAGTGCCCTTTTGTTCCTGATGTATGTAACTGAGGAAACATGTAGCTTCAGTTGTTGTGGGCAGCCACCCTGTGAAGGAAGTCAGAGGATGATGGATAGAAGAGGCAGATAAGAAAACAGGAAAGAAATGCATTTGGAGCTTTGATCCATCCATGCCTTAAGGCTGAGCTTTTCAATTATGTGAGTTAATAAGTCTCCTAGATTGCTTAAGTCACATTGTATTGTTTGCTTTTATTAGCAATGCAAACCATCCCAACTGATACACGTTACACAGGGGCCATGGTAAATCAAGCTTCAGTCCCAACCAGAAAGCTTCAGGACAGGTTTTAATGTCCAGATTATTGTGTATTTGACTTGTCATCTCTGAGTTCCTCAGCAATAAACTCAGTTCACATTTCACTATTCTACTCCATTGCCTCCAATATCAGGGTATGTGCCCCAATTTGTGTGTGTGTGTGTGTGTGTGTGTGTGTGTGTGTGTGTGTTAGATCTTTTAATTAACTAGATATCTTAATGCTCTATAAGTGTTTAAATGGTCGGCTTTACAGTATGATCTTTTTGTCAGATAAGGAGATTATTGGAACAAATATGCCTGCAAGATCCTAGGGAATTTCTAATACTAAAATATAAGTCCACAAGAAAATCTAATAATGGACATATTTTGGGATATGGTTCATGTATGTTGAGGGTCAGTCAAGTAGGAAGAAATCTGATTCCAGAAGCATGTGATGAGGATGTGTGTTCCACTTAGATCGTAAGAACTGAGGTCTTTTCAAGACTTTTGACAAAATGAATTCCCAAGTCCTTGATACCTGATGCTGAAAACGTGCATTTCTATAGCTCAATTCTTGGCTTTCTATGGGTAAAGCCGATGAATTAGGCCCATCCACTTTAGTTCTTTTCTTCATGCCCTGAAGCACCTGTAAGCTTCCTTGAGCATGCGGACAGAAATAAGCCCACTGATGGCAGTAGATTGAATGAACTTCTTAGAGACAGAAGAGTGGCATGCTAGCTGGACAACAGCTTGTGCACTGGCAGACTCTCAAGTCTCTACTACTGATTCAGTGACTTGCTCAGTTTCTTGTAATTGACCACTTATTCATTTCCTGCACCTAGGTTTTGTCAACTATAAATGAATGACCCTGACTCAGGGTTTGCCCTCGGGTATAATTCAAAGGCTAGAAATAAAAAAATCATTCAACAAATATTCACTTAATATTTACTATATGCCAAGCAGAGTCCTAGACACTAAGATGCATAAAAGAGACAAAAATTTCTACATTCATTGAGTTCAGGACCATGTGTATATATGTGTGTACATGTGTACATTCATGTACAGGTAAAAAATGCGTAATTAAAATATATAGCATATAAGAAGGGATTAAAGACTGGTGGTTTTGTGAGGTGACCAGTTGGCTAAATTAGAACCATATTTCCCCAAATCCTTTTCTTTATATGATTGCTGGTTAATGTTGGCAAAAAATGGAATTCGTACAAGGTCGGGAAGATGGAAGCGAAGCAGCAGCCATACTCTCAAAGATCATCATGGTTAGATTCCATGAGAGAAACACTGAGGATTCTGCTTTGCTCTCCTTTCCCCTTGCTGTGTGTCCAGCTCTTCTTACCGACTGTCTGTTCTACTGACCTATAGCAACCTCAGGCTGACCAACAAAGCAAAGGCAAGAACCTTCCATTGACTCCTCCACCAGCTCTCCTATGCTGCCCCACTCCAGCTGGGTCTGCCTTGCATTCCACATTCTCTTGCAAGCTCCTGCTTGTTCATCTGAAGCAACAGAAGTGCTGGGTTAGGACTTCTCTCTAATCTCCCAGTTTCCAGTCTAGACCCTTACTTGGCCAGCTTCTCACAATTGTTTAAGGTCTTATTTCCATAATCCACCATATTCCATATTACTCTTGGTGGTTCTGTTTCTCTCACTGAACCTTGACTGATAGAAGCATTATGGGAAAATAAAGCAGGGTAGGAGCAGGGAGAGTGGTAGTAGGGAGTGAGCTGCAATTTTAAATAATATAAATAGGGAAGTCCTTACCAAGAAGGAGATACTGGAGCACAGACTTGAGGCAATAAAGAAAATAACTAAAATTCTTTCTAATGCATATGAATTCTATTCAAAGGATAATAAGAATAATTAAAGATTTGATCCAGAAACACCTTTAACTATATATCTTATAATGCTACATAAATATAGTAATCACAAAAATGCTCTATGATTTTCTTTAGGGCCTTCTTTTGCAGCTGTATTTTCTTAAACCTTATAGCATCTTGCTGAGGCAAAATCAAGGCCAGAATTGTTTTTTTAAAGCTTTTAGAAGAGAAAGAGCTCTGTAGGTATGAAGCCATAAGAATAAAATACCTTCGTTAAGTCACATTGCTCCACTGAGTACTGGAGCTCAGCCATCTATTTTTCCAAACACATTTCTCCAGCTTTGTTTTGTGTTCGCAAGGGCAACAATGAAAAATAAACAAAGAGTGTAAGGAAATCAGGGAGCCGGCCCCTGAGAAGGAGAAAGTGATATGACAAAGTTTCCTCATTGGGATTCATGGAGATAGACTTCTTGGCTTCTCAGAGCTTTAAATAAAGCAAGATCTGCACTTAGCTGGTGTGCTAGTGAGAGATGAAACTGCCTAACCAAATACTGCAAGAGACAAGACTCTGCCTCTGTGTTTTCTGTCAGCAGCACCCAGGGGTTGGTCTCCTGGCAACCTGCCACCTGCTTTCTGTCTGCGGAGGCTTGTCTGCCCCTAGGGGGAGCCCATCGTCTGTCAGCCTCGAAGGAGAGCCAGTGTTTGAACCCGCTCCTCTTGGGCAGGCTGACTCTGTCACAGAGTACAACTAGAGCATCTGCCAGGAAAAGATTGTTTTGAGGCAGGTATGCGTTTAATAAATTGGTGTCTTGGGCCCCCTAGGCCAAGGCCTAGCTGTTTGCTGATGGACAATTGAGAACTTTCGACTCTAAAGTCTAAAGCTAAATAGAAAGTGGATGTTAACAGTTCTCTTCAGATCGTGGCAAGTAGAACTCTTGCCAGATAATCATAATAGTTCTGCAAAAATTGTATTTTGCAGCAAAAAAAAAAATGCTTGTTTCATTCTCAGTTTTTTTTTTTTTCTTAACTAGTTTTTCGTTAGTTCAAATGGATGGGTAATAATTTTACAGTTTAACACTATCAGATACATGACATTTCGCATATGTAGTTCCCTACCTTCACAGTTTTCTTGTGGAAGCAACATACTTCCTCACTCATTGAATTCATTCCATATTACTCATTGAATTGAATTAAGGTAAACAAGCATGAAAACAAAAGCCAAGAGTCTAATATTTCTCTTTGAACATTCAGTTTCACAAAGCCAACAGGAAGGACTAGGTGTAGTATGAACATCACATGTTTCTTATCTGACAACACTGCTCAGATATGTTGATTTTTCTCAACATCTAGTGCCAGTTTGTTCTAGGAAAGTATCCAATATTATCCTTTGGTTTCAGAAGTCTTGCGGTGCATACCAATGTCCTAGTTTGCATCTTAATGTAGGGGAAGTCTAACCTTCCCACCTATGATAAATACATGTAACCTGATCTGTAATTAGATACATTTTAAATAACAGTGAGCAGGCATTTGTGGGTCTTTTAAAAAATCTCTCTTAAGTGCTAGCTTCTTCAACTCCTTCAGTAATTACTTGCTTATGGGAAATGAAGCGGTTCATTTGCCTCCATTGTGTAACCAGCAAGATCCCACAGGATTACCTCTTTACCAAACAACCAAGGACTAGATAAAGTGAGGGTAAATATTGCAGAACAGCAGGAAAGATGGACATGAAGATGACATTTTCCTATTTTTTATTTGAAAAATAAATAAAAGAAAACAAAGATCTGAAGTGTAAAGCTGGCTTAAATTTGAAGTTTGCAAATCTTGCCTTATAACTGACTAGCTTAAACTCAGATTGTCATATTGGGAAGTCTTTTCTTTCTTGTTTATCTCATTGAGAACTAGCTTTAAGGAAGAAAAAAAATCACATCTTCCTGATATTTAATTAGTAAAGTACTGCTCTAGCTAGTCATACTTTATTTTTGAGTTAGTTTATGTCAAAAGTATACTTAGAGTAAAAATGCCTTGCCAGCATTTACTTTTAAAAATAAAATTGTTCTCATAGTTTAGAAGTGTGACAGCATTTTAAAAAATAAATTCTGAAGGGAAAGCAAATTAGCTTTACATTTTCCCTACATTTCTCTAGCTTTTATTTTAATGTCTGCAATGTTTACAAGACTTGAATACTAGAAGTTTTTTTTTCTTTCTCATAATTATTCATGAATTCAATTAACCTGTCATCAGATGAACAATTTTGTCATCCTGGTCTTTTTGCCCCCAACAGCTAGACTTCTTATGAGTTACCTGAGTCAAAGTTTTATCTGAATATCTTCAGATATGCTTTTTAAATGAAAGAATTATGAAGATATCTAAGGATCACTTTAAACAAACTACGAAATCAGCAAAACTATTTATAGAAATAAGTAAAGAATATAAACATGCAGATATGCTCAGCTCCCTAACCTAACCTTTATTTCCCACAGTGATTTTGCAGAAATCATCCTTAATCTTTCTGTCTCTGATAAAAACAAACAAACAAACAAACAAACAAAAAACTTCCTGAGCTTGCGCATATAACATGTTCAGGGATTTTAATGTCAGGAACCCTTACACACTATGTCTGTTCAGATTTTCAGCCCTCTGCCAGATAAGACATGCCTACCTTCTGCTCATCTTTAAAAGATCAAAAGGCCTACTTGCCCTTCCATATTACCCGGCTCTTCCGCCTACTCCCTGAAGCCAAAAAAAGAAAAAAAAAATTAGAAGGAATAAATAAAACTATGGAAAACAATAAAGGATAAGGGGAGGGAAAAGCCTCCTAACAAAAAAGAAAAAAAGAATTTATGCAGTACTATAATGCTGCTGGCATACATTTAAAAAAAAAAAAAAAAAAAAAAAAAAAAAAAAAAAACCTTATGATGTCCTTTTTCCAATCACCAGGGAGTAATTTTCCCATCTCAAGTGAGAGACCTTCTTTGCCCTTTGAAACAGAGTTGATGTTTACTAATTAATTTGTATAGAATGGTCCCTTAGCAACCATTTCAAACAGGATCTGTTACCTCCACTCTCTGGCTTTTCCAAGTTGACAGTGTTTGTAGAGGCGAGCAGAATGCAGCAGTGTTCTAAAGATAGGTGTCAGTGATGCTTGCACAACACCTGATGATTGAAAAGATGTCTTGGAAATTGTGATGTTGTTATTTGATGCTTTTCATATCATTTAATTTGTAGTTATTGTTAATACCAGTTTGGAAGACCTTTAAATCATTAAAGAATTACCATCTGCCACACCGTATATATTTACTTATTTGTTTATTGTCTCTCACGCACCCTAAATATGGCATACATAGTGCTATAAGGAAATCATATTCTATTTGTTTTGTTCATTGCATCCTCAGAATCTAGTCCCTGGCATAAAGCAAGCACTCAATAAACATTTGTAGACTGAATAAATAAATACATGAATAAAGATTTTTTTTCAAATTTTGATAAGGGGATTGAAGGACAAAAATGAATAATATTTACCTATATCACAAGTTACTGTTTAAGGAGACTTTTAATGAAAGACAATAAGTGCATCTTAAGGCTTTATAAATAATAATGAAAATTTGGAACTTATTTTCACTGCAGTTTCTTAAAATGGGATTCTCTTGTAGTGGTCTTGTTGTCACCTTACCTATATCTCCTTGCCCTTATCTGTAATATAGTTGTTTTTAAATCCTATCTTAATCTAGTTTCGCGGCCCTGGTTGGAAGCTGGTCAGTTACACTTCTTAACCAGCCAATGAAGCCCGCCTCCCAACCACCTCTCTTGTCAGGCACTTACTCTGAGCCTTGATCACCCCAGGGTCAGGCATAAGAAACAGTCCCTATACCCAGAGCCCCCTGAAATTATTTAAACCCACCAATTCTCAACTCAGTTGCTCTGCCCTGTAATAACAGAGCATGTCTGCAGTTCCACTTTCTCCCTCTGCCTCGTGACGGACCTGGGTGCTTTCCTTGAGTGACCCTGGCTGTTTTGCTGTGTTCTTTTCAGGGAAGTGGGGGCATAATGGAACTCTCAAGACTCTCTGGTTCTCTTCTCTTGACTTGTTTCTGACCTCACTGTACCTCCCTCCAGGTAATATCGTTAAGACATTTTTATAGTGGCCAGACCCCCCAGCTCATAGTACCTGCACTTCTTTGCATGAGGTCACTCTTCTGCTGCTGGTGCCAATGTTGCCATTTGTATGTGAAGTGGAAGTGCTAGGGAACATGCCCCTGTGAGTAGGCCTCAACCGCTTGCTCACGGGAACGGATGTATAAACATGAAGCTCCTTGCTGCCCAGATCCATAAGCTCTGAGGCAGATGTTTATTGGATCTCAGGCTTTCCCCATCAATATTAAGCTCCAGTTGCTTTTTTTTGGCCAAATTCTCCCTATCTCACTTTCCCATTCCTCTACCCGTATTTTCTTTTGCCGCCAAAATTAAGTACTTGGACCTTGCTTTAGTTTTCTGCAGCTGCCGTAACAAATTACCACAAGAATTTATTCTCCCACAGTTCTAGAGGCCACATTTCTAAAACGAAGATATAAACAGGGCCACATTTCCTTTAAGAAGCCTTCAGTTCAGAGAAGCCTTGCTTATTCACTTTCGGGTGCCCCCAGGCAATACTTGGCTTGTGGCAGGATAATTTCTCTGTCTCTTCCATCACATCACCTTCTCTTCCATAGTTAAATGTTCTACCTACCTCTTCTAAGGACACTTGTCATTGGATTTCAGGCCGACCTAATGCCTAAATGATCTCATTTCAAGACCCTTAACTTAATTATATTTGTAAAAGCTTTCCTCCCCTCCCCACCATAAGGTGATGTTTATAGGTTCTGGGTGGACATATCTTTTGAAGGGCCATTATTCAGTTCGCTATAGACCTGAGTCCTTGTCTTGGAGTCTGATTCTAGGGAAACCCAAATTTCTCTGTCATGCAGAATGAACTGAGATTGCTTCAGATTAGCTAGGATTCCGAATTTTAGAAACTGGGGTCCAGACCCATCCTTTCTTTTGCTGATGCTCTCACAAGGCTGCTGTCTATACATAGAAATATTTTCTATTTCTCAGTCCAGACTTGGAACTGAAATGAGTAATGAGGCAAAATTTTATCCTTATCTCTGAATTTTTACAGCCTTTGGAACATTTCTACTGTGATGGGAGAGACATGAACCTCATAACTTCCCAAAGAACTTGTTTTCTTTATTCCTCTTTTCCCTCCTCTTCCATATGTTGATGTTTCTTCTGCTATGGGTAACAACCATTATCTTTTTCAAAATAGTTCATGTCTCCATATTGAGCTTATCGACCTAATTTTCACAAAACACGCATTAAAGGCCACTTATTTACATAGGTTTTTTTCGGCGTAGGGAGATGGTTCAGAGATTTTTAGGGTTTTGAACTACAGTTATCCTTAAATACTATCTCTGTCATTTTTCTCATTTTTTAAATTAAAAAAAAAATACCTAAAGCACAAAGAAGAACAAGAACCTATCAATTAACAAATCTGCATAGTGCTGTGGATGGCCTAGGTAATTTCAAGATTTGATATGCTGCATTCATTTTAAATGAATATACATTTTGAAAACACATGTGATTTCCTCAAAGAGAACTAACTGTTATACTGAAAGTAAGCTCCTTTTCTCCAACAAAAACTGAAAATTTTGATATCAAGGGGTTACTTTCTCTAGCCTATATGATAGAATTGAGGAGTTTGATTTAATTGTCTTTTATAAATGGGGTCTTATATATTGCTTCCTGGATAGTGGGTATTTAACTCTCTGGTGATAATCCAAAGTGGTTCTACACAATAATCTACCTGAAGCAGCCAATGTCTTTCTGTCGACTTTTCTCCAGAAGATGTAAAGATTGAAGGCCTGGCTAACTAGACATTCCCTGGACTTCCTGAGAGGACAACTCTTACCACTGAAAGCCGTTATAAACAGGATTTTCTTCACAGATGCTTTGTTATCTTGTAAGTTCTCTCCATCTCTCTCTCTCCTCTCTTCTCCTTTCCTCTCCTCTCCTACACCTATCTTTCTCTCTCTATCTTGTTCCACTATCCACAGGCAGTTCCCTGTTAGTTCTCTCAGTTTGATAACCTTAAACCTCTCCCTGAAAACTCATCTACTTTCTTCCAGAAGACATCTAACACCCAGGTTTCTTGCAACTTTTGAAGAGTCTAGCAAACCTTGGGCTTCAGCTGAATCTATATGTGTTTCTCTCCAGTCGGTCATCTCATGACCCCAAAGGCTTAATGGGTACAGATCAAGGTGAGCCCATCAATTTTAGTGCAGTTTTTAGTCTCCTTCTGAATGGGAGTCTTTCATGTTATAACTTACTTATAAAATAAAAACAGCTAGCAAAGATAATCAGTTTTTCTCAGGGACAGAACAATATAATCACATATTTATGGGTGATGTTTCTACTTTTTGTAGCCTCCCTCCCCACTCCCCTGAATTATGAAGCTGAAACAGACTCATAGATACAGAGAACAAATTGCTGGTTGTCATATAGGAGGGGGGTTGGGAGAATGGGTGAAAAAGGTGGAGGGATTTAGAAATACAAATTGGTAGTTACGAAATAGTTATGGGGATGTAAAGTATAGCATAGGGAATGCAATCAGTATTATTGCAATAACTATGTATGGTCCCAGGTAGATACTTGACTAATCGAAGGGATCACTTTGTAAATTATATAAATATCTCACCCTTATGCTGTACACCTGAAACCAATGTAAAGAAATATTGAATGTCAACTGTAATTGAAAAAGTAAAAAATAAAAATAAATAAAAACAAAAATATTAATTTTTGGAAGAATGTATGTCACAGAAAGGAAAAATCATTTGATGTTGAAAAAAATGGAAACAACTGATGAAATAATACATTTATTTGACCTGAAAAAACTCACAAAATAATCAATTTTTCTCAGAGACAGAACACTCTAATCACATATTGATGGGTGATGTTTCTATCATTGGTAGTCTCCCTTTCCCCTTCCCCTAAATTATAAACTGAAAAGGCATGTTGTCATCTTCAATATACCAGTTCTAATTAAATTATTTTGATTTTAGGTTTCACTTTAATAATTTGGTTTAGTTAAAGCCTCATATGAGGTAGGGAGCATCTAGCATTATAGATACACTTTATTCACCACATATAGAAAAGTTATTGGGTAAATCTTTCTTACATATTTATGGGGAGTTATCACTATATCTTCCGCCAGTGAAATGTAGACATATCTTCTGCTCCGAAATACCCATCTTTATCTGAGACTTCTAGGAGATGTTCCAAAGGCCTGAACAATATTGTCTTGAAATTGGAGTTGAGGGGAAAATGGAAACTAACTCCCAGGTGCTATGGTACCAGCCTAATTAGGTGTCTGCTTGACACCCTTCTTGCAAAGGTTTTGGTAGTATCTCCTGGACTGCTTATGCTTCTTCCCTTGGATGGGCTCAAATTTATGCTAGATTCTCCCTCACCAGCTCTACTGTGGATAGTAATTATTTTTGTCAATTTATTCTGGGAACCTGGGGCTAATCTTGTGTGCATATTATATACAATTCTACACTGGTTTGGGGAACTTGTTCGCCTAATTGCTATTTGTGGCTTGCCAGGAATTTCCCAAGTTTCTCAACCAAAAGAGAATATCTGCAGGGAAAAGCAAGTGAAAGCATCACATTCTAATATTACCGAGAAATTTCAGTTCAGTTGGAGCTCAGGGAGCCATGAAGAAAGGGGAATGGAGACAGGTAGAGATGTGGCTGGGGAGGTAGCAGGTGCCAGATCAAGTGCTTAGAGTGCCAAGAAACGATTTTGAACTTAATCCTCAGGGCACTTTGGGGACAATAAAGTACTTTACGTAGAATACAGATTGTCATTCTTACCCAGCATATGGAAGCATGTCTGAATCCCTGATTCATTCCTTTAGGTAGGTCATTTCTCCTTATGAACAATGCAAATGAAGATCTTACACAAACATCTCTAATCACTATCAGACAAATGCCAATCAGGTTCTTTGTACTCTGTCTCAGTAGGATGCTATTAAGATAATTGAAAACCAGAACTGTGTATCATGCCAATGCTTATCCTGACCTGCCCAATCATGTCATGCTGATCTTCTCTGCTTTTCTCAACTGTCAGTTCTACGTTGCTGATCATCTGAAGAATGGGATGTACTGGAGCTCGAACTATGGTATGGCACAGATTTATTTTTGAAAACCAGATTGGAACTACATCTTGTGTTGTATCTGCAGCAAAAACTGCTGATAGTAATTAATATTTATTCAATTTTAGTTGTGCATGAAGAAAAAACATGGCCAGAAAATTAACCTGTCATGTATGTAAAAACATATGTCATAATTTAAAAGATATTTTAGCATGCTGCACTAGACAAAGTAGGATAATATACTTGAGAGACTACCATAGTAATCATTTCAATTTTAAAAAACAAAAAGAGGATATATAATCTGAGAAATGCCTCTTTAAATATATATATACATATATATATTATATCACAATAATATCTATGTGTACATATACCGTATTTGTATAATAAATATGTACATATAATATATGACTATTAGAAACATTATGAATATACAAATATAATACATACCTATTATGTATTATACACATGTATATACACACATATTATTTAACATAATATATTCACATATATTTGATTACATATTTACATGTATCTATATGTACACACACACATATATTACATATAACTTTTTGAAACTCAATCTCAATCTTCTTATATATAAAATGAGGATTATAATGCTCAACTCAAAGACTGGTTCTGAAGATTAAATTAGCTATGTAAGTGGTGTGGTAAACACTAGGTTTAGCATATAGGAGGAATATAATTGCAGTGACTTTCCTTTCCAGAACACATAAGCATCAAAACGAACTATGCAGAGATTTACATATATAAAATTATGATTTTGTATTATTTTCAATGGCCAATAGAGACAAAATCAAGAGTCATACTTTTCTAAGTGGAAGAATTTAAATTTATTATCAATAAATCAAGGCATTAAAAATAATTGAGTTAATTTCTAGTCTTTCTATGTTCTTATCATGTTACTCATTCAATACCATCTTTAGGTATCCAGAATCATCTATTTTATTTTTATTCTCAAATTTTCATTCTAGATATTGCTCGGTCCAGATGTAGATACAACCATCTATCTTTTAAAAATTAATTAATACACTTTATGCAATTTTACTGTTTTTAGATTTGCTTTCATTTTGTTTTTGGAACTTAAGTTGGTATACACAAACATTTAAAAGTCAAGGTCATAAATGATTTATTTTATTACATGATTAAAAGAAAACTTCAGAGTTTGTGACATTTCTCCCTTCAAGAATTAGGGCCTATAACCCACACAGTTTCTGTGACTTGATAAATGGTGACAGTGAAAGTAAGGTACCTGTTTTTAAGCTCAGGCCTTGAGAAGCTAGCAATGTCCACTTCCTCTGTCTTAGAACACTGCCTCCAAGAACCCTGAACCACCACATTGGAGTGATTATTCTGAGACCATCAAGTTGCACAAGTCTTTTCAGGTACTCCAGCTAATAGTCACAGTTGAGCCCAGCATCCAGCCATCCCTGCCAAAACTACAAACTTGTGGGGGATATCACCTTCAATCCTCTACCCAGTCCGTCCAACAGATGAATTGATGAATGGACCTCAGTCAACGTCAGATGGAGCAGAAGAGTTGCCCAGTTGAGCCCTGCTAGCATTCCTAGCCCCCAAAACTTAAAGCCACTAAGTTTTGAGGGTACTTTGTTACAAAACAATAGATAGCCAGAACAATGGATTTACAGACAAGGAAGTAGAGTGTGTTACTCTCCTTAGTGATATTGTTAGTATAAATTCAGAAACTATGCTGTGAGCTTCAGTAAACTGTGATGGATGGGTTTCAGAATAAAACTATAATATTTTTAGCAACCAGGATAATTTCATAACTATTTGTTCATCATCTTATATAAACCTGGGACTATTTCATGTTGCGCATTGATTTAAAATGTAGTTCTTCTCTAAAGTACTCATTTTTCAGAAGGTGATTATGATTCAGAACTCTGAAATTTACTGTGAGGCTATAGACATGATACGTTCACACCAATCTTAAGTTGTAAGATATTTCTGAGATAATGATCATTATTTGAGATTCAATCTAATATTGTTTTCTGGTAATACTATATTTCAGATGTGAGTGATAAATGAAGTTTTATGGAACACCATGTAATATTTGTGATGCTTCTAATAATAATTCTTATATTTAGAAAAACATATATTAAAGGATAATAAAAGAATATGATAATTATTTATGTATACTGTCCGTTTAGATATGTTATGGACACTTAAAAGCAGTTAGGATAAATGGCAAATGGCCTCCTTACTTGAAACTTCCTCCTTAACTTATGCTCCCTGCTTCTATCAGTTATCTTTTCCTCTCTTCATACTACATACCCATTTATTTTCTCAGTGTCAGGGAGGGTATTACATCTATTCTCAGGGCTTTAGCCATAAAACATAAATTTGAAGAATACAATATAGATTTTTTTTTCTTTTTTTTTGATTAAAGAAACAATTTAAAACTTTTCCCACCTGTCTATCACTTCCTTCCCCTGTCAGCCTTACCCTCTGGTAACCACTAATCCATTATCCATGTCCATGAGTCTCTGTTTGTCTTCTTCATTTGTTGCTTTTAGGTTTATATCCCATATACAAGTGATATCATGTGATTTTCAACTTTCTCTGTCTGGCTTATTTTGCTTAGCATGATTATTTCAAGGTCATTTATGTTGTTGCAAATGATAGTATTTCATCTCTACTTATGGCTGAGTAATATTCCATTGTATATATGTATCACAGCTTCTTTACCAATCATCTATTGAAAGACTCTTTGGTTGCTTCCATGTCCTGGCCACTGTGAATACTGCTGCTATGAATATCAATGTACAAATATATTTTCGAATATGGGTTTTCAATTGATTGCTGGATCATCTGGTAGATCAATTCTTAGCTTTTTGAGAAACCTCCATACTGTTTTCCATAGTGGCTGTACCAATTTGCAGTCCCACCAATTATGTATGAGGATTCCTGTTTCTTCTCATCCTCTCCAGTATTTGTTATTACTTGCCCTATAGATTATAGCTATTCTAACAGATGTGAGATGTTATCTCATTGTGGTTTTTATTTACCTTTCCCCAATAGCTAGCGATGTTGAGCATCTTTTCAAATATTTTTTGGCCATTTGTATGTCCTCTAGGGAGAAGTGTCTGTTTGTTCAGGTCCTTTGCCCATTTTTTTTTTTTTTTTTTTTGGTTTTGAGTTGTATGAGTTCTTGGTATATTTTAGATATTAGGCCCTTATCGGAGATATTGCTTGCAAATATATTTTTCCATTCGGATGGTTGTCTCTTTAACTTGTTGATGGTTTCTTTTGCTGAACAGAAGCTTTTTAGTATGTAGTTCCATTCATTTATTTTAGCTTTTACTTTCTTTGCCTTTGAGGTCAAATTAAAAAAATCCTCTTTAAGTCCAAGGTTCTTGAGTTTAGTTTCTATGTTTTCTTCTATGCATTTTATTGATTCAGATCTTATATCCAGGTCCTTAATTCATTTTGAGTTAATTTTGGTGTGTGGTTATAGTCGATAGTTTAGTTTCATTCTATTGCAGGTAGATTTCCAGTTTTCCAAGCACTATTTATTGAAGAGGCTTTTTTTTTCCTCCTCTGCATGTTTTTGGCCTTTTTTTGTCAAAAATTATTTGCCCATCTAAATATGGGTTTACTTCTGGACTCTCGATTCTGTTCCACTGGTTTATGTGTCTGTTTTTCTGCCAATACCATGCTGTTTTGATTACTGTCACTTTGTAGTATAATTTGAAGTTGGGCAGAGTGACACCTCTAGCCTCGTTCTTTTTTCTCAGTATGACTTTGACAACTTGGGGTCCTTTGTGCTGCCACACAAATCTGATGATTTTTTGTTCCATTTCTTTAAAAAATGCTGATGGGATTTTGATGCAGATTGCATTAAATCTCTATAATGCTTTAGGTAATAAGGTCATTTTAGCTATGTTGATTCTTCCTATCCAAGAACATGGAATATCTTTCCATTTCTTTGTATCTTTTTCAATTTCTTTTAATAGGGTCTTGTACTTTTCATTATATAGGTCCTTCACTTGTTTCATTAAATTTATTCCCTAAGTATTTTATTTTATTTTCTGTTACAATTGTAAAAGGAATTGTTTTTCTACTTCTTTTTCTGGCACTTTATTATTACAGTATAGGAACACTATGGATTTTGAACATTGATTTTGTATCCAGAGACTTTACTGTATTTGCTTATTGTTTCTAGTAGTGTTCTTGTTGAGTCTTTAGCATTTTCTGTACAGAGAATCATGTCATCTGCAAGTAGCAACAGTTTAACTTCTTCATTTTCTATTTGTATGCCTTTTATATCTTTCTCTTATCTAATTGCACTCGCTAGGACCTCCAATGTTATATCGAATAACAGTGGCAATAATGGACAGCCTTGCCTTGTTCCTGATCTTAGAGGGAAGGTTTTTAGTTTTTCATAATTAAGTATAATGTTGGCTGAGGGTTTGTCATATATGGCCTTTATTATGTTAAAGTATTTTCCTTCTGTATTGATTTTGTTGAGTGTTTTGATCATAAATGGATGCTATATCTTATCAAAAGCTTTTTCTGCATCTATTGATATGATCACACAATTCTTATTTTTTAATTTGTTTATGTGGTGTATCACATTAATCAATTTGCTGAAGTCGAACCATCCCTGTGTCTCTGGGACGAAGCCCACTTGATTGTGCTGTATAATTTATTTAAGATTTTTGCATCTGTGTTCATGAGAGATATTGGTCTGTAGTTTTCTGTTTTTGTGTTATCTTTACAAGATTTGAGTATCAGGGTGATATTGGCCTCATAAAATGAGTTGGGAAGTATTGCTTCCTCTTCAATTTTTTGGAAGAGTTTGAGAAGAATCAGTATTAAATCTTCTTTGAATGTTTGGTAGAATTCACTGGTGAAGCCATCTAGTCCTGGACTTTTACTTTTTGGTAGTTTTTTGGTAATTGTTTCAATTTCCATACTGCTGATTGGTCTATTTAGATTTTCCAGTTCTTCTTGATTCAGTCTAGGAAGGTTGTATTTTTCTAAAAACTGTTCATTTCTTCTAGGTTAGTGTTATCTACTTTTTAATAGTATTCTTGTATGATCATTTGTATTTCTGCAATGCGTGTTGTAATTTCCCTTCTTTCATCCCTGATTTAATTTATTTGTGTCCTTTCTCTTTTTTCTTTAGTGAGTCTAGCCAAGGGTTTGTCAATTTTATTAACCTCAACGAATCAGCTCTTTGTTATATTTATTTTTCTATTCTTTTTGTTTCGTTTTCAATTTCATTTATTTCTGCTCTAATTTTGATTATTTCTTTCTGCTGACTTTAGGCTTCATTTGTTCTTCATTTTCTAGTTTTTTAAGATGAAGCATTACGTTGTTTATTTGGGCGCATTCTTGGTTTTGGAGGTAGGCTTGTAATGATATTAACTTTCCTCTTATAACCACTTTTGCCATGTCCCAAAAGTTTTGATATGTTGTACTATCATTATCATTCATTTCTATGTATTTCTTGATCTTTTTTTTATTTCTTCTCTCACTCAGTTATTTTACAGTAGCATGTTGTTTAATCTCCGTGTATTCGTGGTTCTTCCTGATTTCTTTTTACAGTTGATTTCTAGTTTCAAAGCATTATGATCAGAGAATATGGTTGGTATAATTTCAAACCTCTATATTTGTTGAGACTATCTCTTTGTCTCAGTATGTGGTCAATTCTTGAGAATGTTTCATGTGAACTAGAGAAGAATGTATAAGCTGTTATTTTGGGATAAAAGGCTCTATAAATGTCAATTATATCCAGTTAATCTAATGTGTCATTTAAGGATGTTCTTTCTTTATGGATTTTCTTTTTGAATGATTTGTCTGTATCTGACAGTGGGTATTTAGGACCCCTACTATGATAGCGTTTTGGTCTGTTACTTCTTTAGTTCTATTAGTAATTGCTTTACGTATTTTGGAGCTCCCTGATTGGGAACATATATATTAATAAGTGTTATGTCTTCTTGGTGCATAATTCTTTTTATCATTATGAAGTGTCCCTCATTATCTTTCTTTACCTTTTTTATTTTAAAATCTATTTCATCCAATATTAGTACCGCTACTCCCTCTTTTCTCTGAATGCCCTTTGCTTGAAATATGTTTCTCTTTCATTTTGAGTCTATATTTGTCTTTGGAACTGAAATGTGTCTCCTGGAGACAGCATATGATTGGGTTTTGATTTTTGATCTAATCTGCAATTCTGTGACTTTTTATTGATGAGTTCAGTCCATTTACATTTAGGGTGATTGTCGAAATACGAGGTCTTCTTATAGCTATTTTATCTTTTGCTTTCTGGTAGCTCAGTGTTTTCATTGCTTCCTTGTCCTTGTGTTTCTGCTTTCTTTATTTTGGTTGGTTTTGTATTTTTTTCCTCTGGTCTTTCTTGTTTTGTGTTATATACTTCAGTTCAGAATCTTTGGTATTTGGTTACCATTACAAATATGAAAAGTATAGTGTGTGTGTGTGTGTGTACATATATATATGTGTATATATATATACATATATATATGTACATATATTTGAAGAGATCCAAGTTTGCATTTCTAGTTTTCGCATTTTTACTAATTTAGACTCATAATTTTAATTGCATAAAAATATGTCCATCTAGTTAACCCTCTAACGCCGCCAACCAAACATATCCAAAAAACACCTTATTATGTTTAATTGCATAATCGTTCAAATGTATCAAGCTAGAAACTTTAGAATGACTTTTATCATCCTTTTCCCTCATTCTATAGTTGAACTTCAAGTCTTATGATTTTCATCTGTGAAACACTGCTTCTATTTTCCCTCTTGTCTCTATTTCCACACAATTTAGACACTCATTATCTATTACCTGCATTTAAATAATAATCTCTTTCTCTTTTTTCAGGCAAATCATTTCAATATTTGTTGAAAATATTATTCAAGAGAAAACAAAGTCCAGCAAAAAGAACAGTTTTCTTTCAACATAATTTGAGAAAAAGCTATGTCCCATCTGAGAAAATAGCATACTTCCTCCATTCTGATTAAATTCCTGTAAAAATATTTAAATAAAAATTTGTATTAGATTATAGCATAAATACTAAAATATGCACATATCATCAGTATGCTTTCAAAATCGAAAACTTGAGTAACCACCACACCTGAAAAAAAAAAACATTCTAGGACTCCCAGACTCATGCTTCCTCCCAAAGGTAACCATTTATAGGACTTCTATGCTATCAATTAGTTTTGCCTGTTTTGAACTTTACATAAATAAAATAATGGTATAATTCTTTTGTATCCATCCTCTTTTGTTCAACTAAAGTTGTTTATTTATATTGTTATATGTAAGTGTAATTTGCTTATTCTCATTGTTATATGATAGTCTATCATATGAATATACCACAGTTTGTTTATGCAGTCTGCTGTTGATTGACATCTGAATTTTTCAGTTTGGGGCTATTTTAAAGATTGATACTATGAACATTTTTATCTTTCTTGATGTGAATATGGATGCAATTGTGTTGAGTATATTCCTTAGGAGTGCAATTTTTTGGTTGTAGGATCATTTGTCTTTATAAATTTGTAGTAGCACTTTTCCCAAATGATTATGCCAACTTTTTATTTCCAGCAGCTACATATGAGTGTCCCTTAATGCAAATCTTAGTAGCACTTGGTATTGTTAGTGTCTTTAATCTTAGCCTTTTAGTGAGCATATAATTATAGTCACTAAGGTTTTAATTTTCTTTCCATGTCGACTAATGAGATTTTCATATGTTTATTGATAATTTGGAATCTTGTTCAAACATTTTGATCATTTTCAAGAACTTGTTTTCTTGCTCTGGCTTAGTTTTTTGTACGAGTGTGTGTGCATGTGTGTTTGATACATAAGTCTTTGTTAGATACAGATGTGGCAAGTATTTCTACTTGTGGCCTTATAATAAGGTCTTTTGATAAACATAGACCTTTAATATTAATGTGGCCCAATTTATCAAGGTTTTTCATTTTGATTAGTGCTTTATTAAAAAATTCTCTGAATTAAATGTTATTTTCTAGAATATTTATAATTTTACATTTAACTTTTTGATCTTTGGATCATCTAGAATTAATTTTTGTTCAAAAAGTAAGTTATGGATGAAAATTTTATATTTTTCCATATAGATATCCAATGGGCCCAGTATCATTTATTGAAAAGATCATCTTTTGCTCACTGCAGTATAGTGATATCTCTTTATAAATTAAGTGATAGCGTATGTGTTGGTCAGTTTCTAGAATCTCTATTAAATTCTATTGGTTTCTTCAACTATCCTTATGATAACACCATGCTGCCTGAATAATAATTATAAAATGAGTTTTGAGAGTAAGATCTTTAATTTTTTTCTGCTTCTTCAAAGTTATTTTGACTATTCTTGGACTTTAGTATTTATACACAAATTTTAGAATAGGCTTACCAAGTTTTGTAAAACTCCATAGATTTCGATTGTTATTGCTTTTGACTTTATAGTTCAGTTTAGGGAGAATAGTTATCTTTAAATTATTGGCTCTTCCGATCTATGAATATCGTGCAACCTTCATTTATTTAGGTATTCTTCATGCTTTCTTATAATGTTTTGTGCCATACATGATCAAAGTCAAAGTTCTTATTTTGTCATATAATACTCTTTAAAACATGGTGTCAAAGATCTTTTCTATCCACTTTATTTTCTGTCACTTCCCACCATCCATTCATTTTTCCAATTTCTTTGAACTTCCTAATATGTCTAGAATATGAAAGGCTATTTATTAGCTCCTTCCTTTTGCATTTGATTTTTTCCTCCTTCTCAAAAATTTTCTTCTCTTCCATGTCTTGCAATTTTCTAGTAATAGTTTAAACAAATCTCACCTGTCATCATCTCTGTTAAATCTCCCTTGCAAAGTAAATTGCATTGTTCTAAATGCATTTATAACACTTTTTCATATCACTATATTTAATTGTCATATCACCATTTCTTCTATTATCTTTCAACTATTATTTGTTGACTGAGTGGCTGTGACTCTGTTAGTTAATCCTAGTCAATTTATACACCTAGACATGCTAAAACAGAGATACCTCCATTTGCCCTTCAGGTTTCAGAGGGTCTTGGAGTTACTTGGTACCCAAAATAAGTTAAGAGAACAAATAACAAATATACCTTAAAACTTATCTTTCAAGAAAAATCCAAAAAACACCAATTACTCTGTTTCTAAGTCCCTTACAGTTTAGGTTGACAATACACAATATGTGTTTTTACAACAGACCAATTACAACAGAATCATGTACAATGATATCAGTCTTCCTAACACTGGGCCTGATCACTGACCTTCTGAATTGGAAACAGGGGGTCGAGAGTCTGCCTTTATGACAAATTTCTGAAACGACACTTATGGGCATTAACTTTTGGAATTCATGAATGTAGAAATGGCCATTTGGTCATTCTTTCAAATGACAGTGCTGGATCTTCAAGCAGAGTTATCCTTTGAGGATTATGGCCTTGGAATCTTTCTCTGACTTCCATTCTCTCAGAGAAAATGTTGAGTATTTAAAAACTAGACTTCCAGAATTAGAGCAATCTGAAGGCTTTAGTTGTAGATAGTTTCTATTGAAAACAGAACATGTACAAGAATCTATTAGAAATCAAGATAAAGGGAGGCCTAAAAGGAACTATGTCTCCATTATTATTGTGGAAATCCCCACAGTGGATTCCAGTGCAAGTCAAAGGGTGGTTGACTCTCTGGTTCTTGTTCATCTTAATTATTGTTACCAGTGGTGGCTGCACAAACGTAGTTCAGAAATTGGCATTGACAGTTACATTTCCATTGCAAGACAGGGTAAAAAGCAGTCTCTGAGTGTCAGGGCTGATGATTTGTGGTGGCCCATATAAAAGGCAGAGGAAGCAGTGAGTGAATTTCTTCCTCATCCAGGTCTCAGGGGCCATCTGAATTGTGTGACATAGTGACGTATAGAACCTTTTGTCTTGCATTTTTTTTACAACTGTAGAGTGAGAAGACCCATTTCTTGCCCTCTTTTCACTTCAACAATATGAGCCATTCTATTGCGTCCCAGAGCTTTGTAATTAGAAAGGCCCCTTGTTGTGTGGCACATCTCATGACTTAATGGCAGAGAAGCTCAGTCTCTGACACTAAAATGCTGATCTGCAAGGAAACGGTGAAAACTCAGCTGACTTATATGTAAATAAACTCAGAACAAAGTAAAACCCCTCCATAACGCTGAGTAAAATAAAAACTGAAGGAAGATTTCAGCCTCACTTAATTTTGATGAGGATGCTGTTTTATTTCTTCATTATTAATATCTCTTCACACTTTTTTAGCTTCCTGAAGTTTGGATGCTCATAGATGGATGTCTAACAGCAAGGAAAGAGAAAACTGCTGAATTTGGAAACACAGTGTTCAAATTACTTGGAGACTGTAGTTTCTGGGACATATGCTGAGATAGTAAGGGCTGATCCATTTCCAGATGGAGTTCTCGCACCAAAACCACAGAAGGACTGTGAATTTCATTTCACAGCTAACAAAGCCTCATTTCAAATCCAGCTGCCTAAGGATCCTGTTTCAAAACATATTTATAAGAGGGACAACAAAGACCATGCGATAAAATGTTTCTAGGCAAAGACTATGTAAGAAAACACATAAGAACTGTTGGCGGGATTGCAAATTGGTACAGCCACCATGGAAAACAGCTTGGAAGTTTCTCAAAAAATTAAAAGTACCTTATGACTCAGCAATCCTACTTCTGAGATTTATCCAAAGAAAACCAAAACACTAATTTGAAAAGATTTAGGTATGCCTAGGTCCTTTGCAGTGCTATTTACAATAGCCAAGATATGAAAGCAACCTAAGTACCCATAGACAGATGATTTGGGTAAAGAAGTGTGGTCCAAATATTCAATGGAATGTTGCTCAGCATCCTACCCTCCCCTCCCCAAAAAAAACAAAAATCAAAAAAATAAAAATAAAAATAAAAAAGAAATATTATCATTTGCAACGACATGGATGGATCTAGAGGGTATTATGCTAAATGAAATAAGTTAGACAGAGGAAGAAAAATACCATATAATTTAACTTCTATGTGGAATCTAAGGACCAAAACAAGTGAACAAACAAGCAAAAACAGACTAATAGATATAGAGAACAAGCTAGTGATTGCCAGATTGGAGGAAGGATTAAGGGGTTGTATGAAAAATGTGAAGGAATTAAGAAGTACAAATTGGTAGTTACAAAATTGTCATAGGGATGTAAAGTACAGCATAAGAAATATAATTAATAATATCATAATAACTATGTATGGTGCCAGGTGGGTACTAGACTAATAGAGGGATCACTTTGTAAACTATATGAATGTCTAACCACTATGCTGTACACCTGAAACTAATATAAAATAATATTGAATGTCAACTTAAATTGAAAAATAAAAATTGAGAAAAATAGTTTAGCTTATATAACCAGTTGCTTATTTCATAAAATAAACAAGAATAATAAAATTTTAACCAGTGTATAATATTACTATTCAACTTTAAACTTTTTCAAGAAAAAAAGAAAAATTGAAGTTATTAGATTGCTGAAAAGACAAGAAAGAAAAGAAAATGCATAGAAAATCTTAGTGCTAAAGACTACTCTAATTATTATCAAGTCAAATTACTCAGTCACACTAGAGTGACACTTCTATTGCTAGTTGAAATATATTGAGAAAAATAATGATGGTTCTCCATTAGAAACAGGTGATATTAAGGTGTCAAGAAAAGATGTAACTTCCCTGAAAGTTTTCTGATGTTCTGGGCATATCTGAGCTTTAGAAAAATGGTGATAGAATAAGTAATGTGAACACCATACTTCCCTATAATATTAAAAAAGATGCTCCTGGGGTTGGCAAATAGTAAAGAATAGTGAGCATGAAGGCTATAAGTTTACCTAAAGCCAACTGCATGGTTCAAAAATCCCTAAAATGTATCACATCAGTAAGGATGAGAAACCCCAATGCTCACGAAATCACGAATCACCCAAAACCAATTCCAGCATCAAACTTACTCAAATGGGGTGATACTAATACTCCCTCACAGTAGACTTAATTCTCAAAATATTGTGAAAGCAAATATGGCAGGGAAACGAGAGGCAATTCTCTGATCACTGACATAATATTCATCTTTAGTAAAGGTGTGATAGAACTTGAAACTAATTTTTTTTAAATTTCACATGTGAAACAAAGATGAGGAGTCTAATATGAGTCCCAGCTGCAGTGAGTTGGAATATAAAACTGCATAATGGATCATTTGATGCCTAATGTTTATCGTAATCTTTACATCACTGGTATGGTGTGGGCAATAGTTCTCAACTCTGGTGGCACATTCATGCTGGGAAGGTTTGAGAAATACTGACTCATCCCCCACCACATATTCTGATTTAATGGGCTTGGAATGTGCCTTGAACATTAGCACTTTTTAAAGCTCCTCCAGGTGATTTGAATGTACTACTGGGGCTGTGAACCACTAAATCATTGGTGCAGGTCATTGTTTCTCAACTTTGGCTATTTATTAAAATAGAAAGTTTAAATTTTAAAAATATCTGTTTACCCTGGGCCCCATCACAGACCAATTAAATCAGAAGTGGGAAGAGGAGGACGCTTTGGGATGTAGATGCTTTTCAAAGGTTACCTAGGTCATTCTGTTTTGTGACCAGGGTTGAGAATTATGGTGGAGGGTTAGCTTTCTCACCAAACAGGTTAAATGCACTTTAATTTAAAAGCAATATTGTAAGTTATGGTCTATAAAAACAGATATTCTTGCTTTTTAGGAATTTAATATCTAATTTATATTACATAAATATCTTTACTATGGATTGGAATATGGAGGATATAAAAGAAAAAGGCACAGTCTTACCTTCAGGGAGCGATGAAGTTGTTGCAATACACTTGAATTTTTCCATCAGTATTCCAATATTTGAAAAATATTGGCAGAAAAGTCACTGGAGCTCTTTTTTTTTCTTCTTCTTCTAATTTGTAAAACTGGGAGCGATGATTCTCTTCTCAGGTTCTGTGAATAGAAAATCTCTCCTCAAGGAGATACAGTCATTCGGTTGTTCAAACCTTAATGTGTTTGAAAAATATTGATGTGCTAGATATTTTTTCCTTTCCAAAGGAGTTGGTTATGAAACATCTAAAAACGAAGTATGAAACAGAAGAGTTAACTTATAATTGCACTGAAGAATTTCATGAAAATCTTGTCAGATTGGTGACTCCCTTTAAAAATCTCAAAATTTGAAAGTCAGTGATTCTTAGGTGTGTGAGATCATTATGCTCAAAGATGGTGTCACTGAATTTGAAAATGTCATGTAGGTTCTCAGTAAATGAAAGAATGAATAAAAGACCTTGTATTTGTATTATATGTACCAAATACATCACAAGGTGGTTTGCAATTTTTTCTCCGCATGATATAACACTGATAGCATTTCTGTGATTCAGAAATGTATTATGCATGTTTTTTTTTCTTTTTTAAAAAAAGACAGAAGCTCATGAAAGTTAAGGAATTTTCTTAAAATCATCCAATGACAAGGTATCACAAATTGGTTTGCCTGAGGTCATTTGCTTTTAGAAGGGCCAGTTTTCATTAAATACCTCTAAAAATGTTTCCCTTCAGTCAGAAATATAGTCTATATTGTCTTCTCTCTTTACATAAGCAACAACTGGGAATGACCTTCTATACCTTTGTCAATTGGTCGTTAACTTGCCATATGGTGATTATTAACCAGAACTCAAGGGTTTCCCAGTTTCTGTTGTAATGCATCACTTAAAATTTTTGCTTAGTAAGTGCAGGAGGAAAATAAGACAGATGTCTATGTTGGTGATTTAGTGCCTTTTAGGAACCATCATCACTTGGAATAACAGGTACCCTTGTAAAACAATTCTATTTTCTATAGAATAGAAAAAGATCAACTTCTGGGGGTTATTTACTAATTCCTTCTAAAAGCAGTACTCAAAAATAAATTAACTTAATCCAGGCATCACCTAAGCAGATGATATTACATACCAACATGCCTTCTAGTTGGCAAAGTTTTGTGGCAATGATACTGATGAAGATTTGAAGGCTTATATTACTTGCTTGTACCACCTCTGTTTCTCTTATTCTTTTTTTTTTTTATTTTAACCTCACATCTATGAATGTGCACACAGAAGCGACATTATGGAGGGGGAATAAAAAGTTCTTCTTGAAGACTGTTACCTTGGAGAGAAAACTTCATTGTTCTGAAGCGTCTTATATTCAATGTCTTTAAAAGAAATCCTTCTAAGTCAGAGTAAAGGATAAAGGTGATCACCTGAGAATAGCTGTGCATTTCTGGAAAATGTCTTTTCTACTCATCCCTTTCTATCCCCACAATATTAGCTTATTGTTGTTGCTATAGCAGATTACCACGAACAGTGGTATAAACAACATATATTCACTACCCCAAAATTTGTGGGTCTTACTGAGCTAAAATTAAGGTGTTGGCAAGGCTGTATACTTTTCTGGAGGCTCCAAGGGAAAATCCATTTTCTTGCATTTTTCATTCTCTAGAGAGTGACTGAATTCTTTGGCTAGTGGTCCCTTCCTCCATCTTCACAGGCACCAACATCACATCTTCTTGACCTTCTTTCATTCTCACATATCTTTCTAACCACAGTCAACAGAGGAGAAGATTAGGTTGGGCCCACTTGGATAATTCAGGCATTATTCTGCTTACCGTATCCACTTTATATCCAGTGTTCTCTATCCTCTCTCTTTTCAAATCTTTTAAGATTTGCTGTGATGCTGTGGGGAAGACTAGACATTTGCTGTAGCCAAGAGTGGCACTATTGGTAAAATAAATTTTGAAACTCCTAATTATCTTCTAGTGATATGGATTGTGGGAATTTGGGGATGTCGAAGAGTGACAGTTTCAAAAATAGAGTAGTTTTAGCTACCAAGTGGAGAGGAGAAAAGACTGTAAGAGAAAGAAGATGACCAAAGTGCTTCTGAGAAATAGGCATCTGCCATAACACTCCTGGAAGGAGAAGACACAGGAGCAAACCCCTCTTGAATCCATACTCTGAAGGACTCCACCTCTAATTCTGAAGTTGTACAAGGAGAGTTGCCCACACTTTTGCTAGGCTAGGATATTATCCCAGAGTGGTCTTCAACTCTTCAGATGCTTGACAAGACCTCTAGCCAAAAACTAGACCAAAATGAAAAGAGATTTGAAATACATAGAAAACAAAGCTTTCTTTTCTCACTCAAAGTTAGTCTTTTCAAACTACAACTGTAAAATTATGAAGACCCACTTGTGCTCTGCAGTTTTGCCAAGAAAACACTTGCATTCTGAGAGAGGAGGGATAGAATTAAATGAACATTCAAGAAGTCCCTACTATGTGTTACACTCTCCATGTATTTTATTTCTTTTAATTTTCTCATTTCATTATGAGTTAAATATTGGTAAACCTTTCTTTCATAGGGAAGAAAACTTAGATTTGAGAAGCAGCAGTGAGAGATTTAAACTAATTTATCTGTCTCCAAAGCCCTGCTCTTTCTTCTTCCTGATTCAGCAGCAAAGCAGATTTTAGCTCAAAATCTTTATTGTAATATAGATTGATGTTAAGAGGTAGGCAACAATAAATAATTACTAATTTTTCTTTACTTACTGTTTTTGTTAAATTTTTAGAACACTACTTAGACAGACAATATGCTTAATAAATGGTCGCTATCGTTATTTATAATATTGATTAAATTTACAATCAAAGACATTTTTTCCTACTCATTTGAAAAGCACTACCGTACACATACACTAATTCATTTTTTGTTCAGCTTATCAATGGTGTACCTATTATGTTAAGTGCTATGAATTAGTCTTAAAGGAAACACAGAGTGACTTTGGACCTCAAGGACTATATGATATAGCAGATGATCATATACTTAAACAAAAAGCTAAAATGGAAGCTAAAATATGGCAAATGTCATAAGGGTGGTGATACAAAGTGTTATGAAAATATTTCAGCAAGGCACTCAGGTTTTATTTAAAAGTATTTTAATCATAGGCTAAATCATAGATTATGACATATTTGCAAGATTTGGCAAAAATAACAATAAAGGAGATGGAGATAGGCACAGGCAGAGGCTAGAGGAGACAGATATAGAAGGCTGATTAATGAGATTTCCAATGTTCTCATTGCCCATATGCTAGAGTTAGTCATTATGATTAGTGAAGCTCAAGAGAGAAAACTTCAAATCACTATAATCTTTCTGAGCCTAGTTAGTTTCCTAAAATAAGATAATTTTGCATAGTAAAGTTTACTTGGTAGATGGACTATAAAAGTGGCTCCAAATTTCCACTGCTTTTTGTATTCAAACACTTTGCAATATGATTTGCATCTCTTCCCATCAGTAGGTGGGGTCTATTTCTCCAACCATTGAATATAGGCTGACACTATAACTTGTGTTGGCCAAAAGGATGCAGCAGAAGTCTGTGTTAGTCCAAGAAGCTTTAAACAATTTCATCTGCTTTTTTGAAAAATTGCCACCACCGCAGACCAAATATAGAATAACACAAAAAATAGAGCTGAATTAGTCCAGTTCTCCCTACTGAGGCTCACTACATGTGAGAGAATCTAACTAAGAGCATCAAAGAAGATTATCAGATTTACAGCTGAACATGGGCCAGTGAGTGAGCCCCAACAAGCCCACTCAGATTAGCTAAACTAATTCATTGACCCATAGACTCATGAGAAAAGAAATAAAAAGTTGTTATTTAAAGTCATTATAGTTTTAGAGTGGTGTGTTACCTAGTAATAACTAACTGATACAACATACATGATATTCAGCTTTTTCCCCTGAACAAATGGTATGAATGACAGATGATAATCTATGCTTCTCTATCAAAAATAATGGTGTGAGCCTTTAAAATTGAGATGTCTATTGAATATTTTACATTTGACAAAGATGGAGTAAACTTTGGGATAAGAAACATTTTCTGCTGTGTAAAGCTAATCTTTTCCCTCTTATAAATAAACAAGTTTTGGAGAAATCGCTACCCATTATATCTCTTTGAAAAGAGACACCAGATTTCTGTCTCCATCTGTGATTGAGTAACAGATTTATCTTAATACCAAAAAAAAAAAAAAATACCTAGAAAAAGGAAATAAAACTAGATAAATAAACAAAATATATGAGTCAAATGTTTCAGACTTTAGACAAAAGACAAAGCAGGATGGTAATTCTGAGGAAAAGAAACAAGGGGAGTACTGTGATCAACTCAGATTTCTGTATGAAGTCATTTTCTAGATCACAATACAGGGAGGGTAACCTAACCTAGACCTAGGGTAAAGGTAATTCTAAGCTAGCCCTAACAACATTTAAATATAAGTTTTGAAATTATTAAGCCGAACTGCAAGTTACTTAACTTCCTTGACATAAAAAGTCCAAAACTCATTAAGGAAAAAACAACAAAATCTAGCATTCAACAATGTGAAATTCACCATGTCTAGCATCTATTAAAAACTATCACACATATGAGGTATCAGGAAACAATAGATTTATACACAAAGAAAACCCTATATACAGAAATAGACACATATATCACAGAGATTATAGAATTAGCAGACAAAGAATTTAAAACAGCCTTTATGAACATGCTCAAGTAGTTAAAGAAAAGCATAAGCAAGAGAAGAAGTAAGAGAAAAAACTCCTTTGATGACGAATATAATATATATATTTTAAAAATATCACTCAGTAGATATTAAAAGTAGATTAGACACTGCAGAAGAAAAAATTAGTGAACTTTAAAATCTATCATCAGAAAGTATCCAAAGCAACAAGAAGAAAGAAAAACACTAAAATGGTAATAAAAATAATTAATAATAATAATAAACAAAGAGCCTCAAGTGATCTATAATTGGGCATAATTGGAAACCAGGAAAGAAAGTGGAGGGAAATATAAATATACTATTTTAAGGTTCTTACTTTTTTCCTAAGGTGGTGTATTATTTGAAAGTAGTTTGTCATAAGTTAAAGATGCAAATGACTAAAAAAAAATTGAAAAAATAAACTGTGTTTAGTGTTAATAAAGTGGGGTAGTAAAAATGTTCAATTAATTTAAAATAAGTCAGAAAAGGAAATAAAACAAAGGCAAAAAGAACAAATGAAGCAAATAGAAAAAATAACGGAAAAATCATATGTTAATCCCAGCATTACAGATAATTTTATTAAATATAAACAATTGAAACATTCTAATTAAAAAGCATGGAGTGAATTGAAAAGAAAGGCATCACTACATTCTGTCTGTAAGAGAAGCATTTTAAATATAAATATTAAAAAAAGGTTAAAAATAAGAGGATGGAAAACAATGTAATACACAAACACTAATCAAGAGAAAACTGGAATTGTTATGCTAACATTGACCAAAGTACGCATTAGAAGAAGAAATATTAGCAGGAACAGAAACTGAACATTTTATCAAAAAGTCAATTCATTAGGATGATCTATAACAACCTTAAATGTTTATGTACCTAATAACTGAGCTTCAAAAATACCTGAGAAAAAATCTGACCAAACTGAAATTAGCAATAGATAAATTAATTATTGCTGGATATTTCAACATTCCTTTCTCAGTAGTTAATAAAACAAGTATTTGTTAAAACAGTAGAATATAGAAAACTTGTAAAACAGGAGTCCCCAACCCCTGGGCCATAGACCCGGTATCGGCCTGTTCCAATTACTTTAGGCTGCACAGCAGGAGGTGAGTGGCAGGTGAGTGGGCTAAGCTTCACCTGTATTTGCAGCCACTCCCCAGTGCTAGCATCACTGCCTCAGCTCAACCTCAGATCATCGGGCATTAGATTCTCGTAGGAGCACTGGTCCCTGGTGCAAAAATGTTGGGGACCGCTGTTGTAAAACATACTCATCAACTTCACTGAATTAGCATTGCTGATGAGAACGTAAAATGTTTCAACCACTTTGAAAAACAATTTGAAAGGTTTTTTTTTTTTTTTAAATCAAATTAAACAAAGAGTTAATATATAGCCTCACAATTCTGCTCCTAGATGCTTACCTAAGAGAAATGGACGGACATATATCCACCCAAAGACAAGTATATGCATGTTCTTAGAAGCTTTTTTCACACGAGTCTCAAACTGGAAACAATTCTATCACTAGGCAAATGGACAAGCAATTTTTGGTGAATCCATACAATAGAAAACAGGAAAGTATTCAGAAACAAAAAGCAAGATGCATACAATAAATTGGTCTAATCTCAAAAACTTCATGCTGCACAAAATAAGCCAGGTCTGAAAGAATGCATATGGTATGTTTTCATTCATATAAATTTCAGAAAATGCAATTAACAGAATGCACCTAAATTTTCCTTGAGATTAAGGAAGGGTGATGGGGCACTAATGCAAAGTGGCATAAAAAATTTTTGGTTTTATAGAAATGTTCTTCTATACCTTGAATATGGAAGTGGTTACACAGATAAATACAAATGTCAAATCTCATTGAACTATATACTTAAGATAGATGTGGTTTACTGCATGAAGATCATATGTTAGTAAAATTGATTTAAAAGAAAAAGATGTCATTTTCTCACCCCATTCCCAATACTAGCCTCAGTTAGATGAATATAACATATACCAGGTGTGTTAATTAAGAAATAACAATCTTTAAGGAAGAGCATTCTGTGGAATTAGTGTCTGGTTAGGTGAATCGATGTTTTGAAATTTTAAATTAAAATTGGCACTGCCTTCTTTTCTGAAATGGAAATGTGAGCACAAATGAATTTCATCTAGAAGGAAAATCCACAGCCATTACAATTTCCCTCTCTTGATTAAGAAGATGATACAAGGGATACGAATGATATAAGACACCCAAATACAAATTGATTGCCTATACTTCTGTTATTCCTGAATGTCTGATGAATGAAGCATTACAAATAGCAGGTATCTTAGCCAAATGGATAGCTAAACACGAACTCTGCTTTACAATGCTTTTAGTTCATATCGAAGATGAAGAATCAAGAAGAGAAAACTAAAGGTAATTAATGTAAGTGATGCTGTTACCTGGGTTGGGAAATAGTAAAGAAGGAGAATGTTTTAGCAAAGAGGAGATAATAAATCTAGTTTCAGACATATTGAATTTGAGATGCCTTTAAAATCTCCCATTGGAGATATCCAGTAGGCAGATGGTAATATGAACTTGGAGCTTTAATGAAAGTCACAGGTGCTTCTGGGGCTACAGATGTGGAATGAGAGATTATGAGCAGAGGAGAAGAGGAGTGGGGAGGGAAGAGGCGAGGAGAGATTTAAAAAAAATATTAGAGGAAAGAAATGGCTAATATTTATTATGAACTTGTCTTTCAAGAAGTTTCATGGATAAAAGGAGAAAGAAAGAAAGAAGAAAGAAAAAGAAAGAAGGAAAGAAAGAGAGAGAGAGAGAGAGAGAGAGAGAGAGAAAGAAAGAAAGAAAGAAAGAAAGAAAGAAAGAAAGAAAGAAAGAAAGAAAGAGAAAGCAATAATATACATAAAGAAATAAAGAAATAAAGAAAGAATAAAATAAATAAAAGGAAATAGTAGTCAGTGATGTAGGGTTTCTTGAAGGAATTAAGTAAGGAAGAAGTAATGAATGAAGTAATTAATTAAGTTTAATTAAAGAAAGGAAGTAAAAAATGGGAAGAAAGGAGGGAATGAGGGAGACATAAGGAAATTTTGCTTGGGATGAAATATATCAGAATATATTTCTCTGATTTTCTACATCAACTGGGAGTCCAACAATTCAATCCTGTTTTGATACTACCTGCGGTTAACATCAGACTCCGCAGATTTAAAGGCTACCTGTACTTCTGTTCAACTTGGCTACAAATTCAAGGCTTCCCATGACCCTTTCCTACTTCAGATTTGAATTCATTAGAATTCCTCACAGAACTCAGGAAAACTCTTTACTTTTGTTTACAGATTATTACAAAGGGTTCAACTCAGGAACAGCCAAATAGAAGAGATGCATAGGGCAAGGTATGGTGAGGGTGCATGGCATAACTTTCATGCCCTCTCTGGGCATACCACCCCACCAGCTCTTCCACATGTTCACCAATCCAGAAGCTCTTTGAATATTATTATTCAAGTTTTAAAACTCAGTCTCTAGCCTCACCCTTCTCCCTTTCCTGGAGGGTGGGGTGGGATGGGGCTGAGATTTTCCACACTCTAAGCACCTCTTTGATGATCTTCTGGTGATCAACCCCAATCCTGAGGCTTTGTAGGGACCCCACCCTGAGCCACCTCACTAGCAAAGACTCAAGTGTGTTCAGTGGAGCTCATTATGAATGACAAAAGACACTCTTATCTCTCAGGAAGTTCCAAAGGTTTTAGGAACTCTGTACCAGGAACACGGGACAAAGATCAAATATATATTTTTATTATACCATAATTTCTATCAGCTGAGGCATAGAACAAGCAAAGAAAATGAGGTATAAGATAGATCAGGAAAATTAGATTTGTATGGTCTCTATGGAGATAGAAATGTGATAAAGAGCATAACGTAAATGGTAATGTTGATTTTTGAAAAGAAGGAAAAGAGATATCGGTTTGGAGAATATAAGAGAGGAGATCTGGCTGGATTCAGATTATCTATCATCCATCTATCTATTTATTACCTATCTATTTATCATCTATCTAGCAATCAATCATCTGTCATCTACACGCACTTGAAGTTTGATGACAAGGAAATTGAAGGAGGGACTTGAAAGAACAAGAAAACTGACTAAAGTCAAATCAGAGGCTTGCTGTGCAGTTTCAGGTGTCCTACAAAGCTGAAGTCCATAAACATGTAGGGTTCCCGCTGTAACATTACACAAATTACCCCAAAACCTCGACGACCCAGAACCAAGAATTTGATTATTGGTTTATTGGGATTTTTATTTTGGATCCACTGTAGTGCCACTGTAAAAGGACATTTTCATATGACATTTTGAGTTTGAAACTTGTATTTATTGATTGGACTTCTGAAAATTGCAAAGCAATGTTAAATCAGAAGACTTGGTAAGAGCTTCTAGATCAAATAGAAAGAGTATTAGCTGATGGGAGCTTTTTCAGAGCTAGAGACAATCAAAAATGGTGCCAAGTATGGAAGACCAGAATTTAAGGCAGATACCATGGCCTGATAGAGGGAAATTTAGAAGAGCTTTCGATATATTTAAGGACTAGAGGGCTTTAAGGAGCAGGCTCAGAACTAAGTTTATGCAAAAAGAAGAAACTGTGGCTGATAATGGACAGTCAGAAGTTTGTAAATGTTTTTTTTTCCTTTACACACACATACACACATGCTGCTGAATGAAGCCAATTTTGCAAGACTGTGATCTGAATTCAGTTTGGTTGTCATTTAAATTATTTTTGTATGAGAACAGGGGCCTCAGGGTCACATTTTCTTAAACTAAAACATACACACCATTATGTGCTTCTGCGTCTAAAAAGAATTTTCAAGTTACTTGTATGGGGTAAAGAATAGTTATAGTGAAATACATCTCATTCCTTAAGGACTTTTCAAAGCTATGAATTACTTATTTTGTATGACTCTAGTTGATATTTTAACCTCAATGAAATAGTAATATAGTTTTATATCTTTCTATAACCATAATACAATGATGTCCTGAAATAGAGCAAAAATTCTCATAAAATATTAAATGATTCAAAGCCACTTTATGGGTTGAAATTCTTATTACAATTTTAAAAAAGGAAATATGAATGTGTAAATAAACAGGAAGCAGATCTTTTTGAGTATATTCACTATTCTGCTGCTATCAAGATTATAATTCCTAGCAGATAATTAATATGAAGACATATGTAAATTGAATAAGTTGTCTTTTAGCATACTATACTAATGTCTCTTTACTTAGTAATTTGGTGAAATAATTTAGCAAAATGCATCCACAATAAATAGGTTTCTCTTCAAATCTAATGTTCTTTTCCATCTTAACTGAGCATAAAATTATAACTTGAAAGATCTGTGAGTAAGAATGGCTTGACGCCTGTTGAATAGTTCAGTGTGACATATGGTTTTAAACGCAACGATTTTATCTGCAGCACACAGTATCTGCAAATTTGAGCTAATGTTCCTGTGAAAACAAGAAGGGAGTTGTGCTCAAAAGCTGAAAAAGAAGAAGAAAAATAATCATTTTAGCTACCATATGTAGAACACTGAAAACTGTATATAAATAGAAAACAATATTGACATTTATGCATTCCTAATTATTTAGAAACATGTTTTTACATCTTGCTATTCTATTAAAACATTAATGGTGACAAGGATCTGAAATGCAAATTTCACCATGGGTCAGACAAGGAATATATACAAGTAAAGCAGGCACAGTGAGTATTAAAGTGACCTGAGAAGACTGCTCTCTGTCTAAAGCAGGGACGTGCTTCACACGGTCCAGTAGACGGTTGCCATGGACTACTGTTGGCCTAGGATTGCCAGATGGGTTAAATTTTCAAAATACGCCTTTAAGTAGATTTTTGTAAAATCTTATAGTCATGTTGGCAACAGGATTTTAACATAATTTATTTTAAAACCGCTTTTTGAGTAAGATTTGGCATGTGGACTGTTGATTTGTTACCTCATTATCTGATCTATCTATCTAATCTATCTATCTATCTATCTATCTATCATCTATCTATCACCTATCTATCTATCATCAATCTATTATCATCTATCATTTTTCTATCTCTTTCTAGACTCCATATTATATTCTATTGTTTATTTATTGTGACAGTACCACACTGCCTTAATTAGTATAGTTATTATAATAAGTCAAACTTGGTAATAAAAGCCTTTTCATTTTGATGTTTTCTTTTTCCCTAGAATGTCTGGGCTATACTTGGCACTATGTATTAACATATACATTTTAAGACATTTTGTTAATTTCCAACTCCTTTAGAAAACATTTTGGCACACAGCTGGACATATGTAACCAGGGACTCCACTTTAAATATGTTCCTCAAAGAAATGTAAACAGTGCACTGAAAGACATATACAAGAATATCCTTAGCAGCACTTTTTGTAATAGGCAAAATTTGGAAACAATCCACATGTTCAACTATAGTAGAATGAATAAATTAATTGTTTTGTATTTATTCAAGTGAATGCTATACATAGTGATGAAAATAAACTACTCTTATAAGTAACAACATGGATAAATCTGACAATATTGAATGGAAAAAAGCAGACATGTTTGAATGCAAATTATGATTCGATTTGTATAAACTTCGGAAACCAGTAAATATATTGATCGTATAAGAAGTCATGATATTGGTTGCCTTTGGGGTTGAAGGAATAACAGAAATGGCATAAAGAAAGCTATTTGGGTGTTTGTAGTTATCTATTCCTAGGCTAGTTACATAAGAAAATTTACTATGTAAATTTTTCAAGCTGTACCAGTATGATTTCTGTGCTTTTTTATATGTATATTATACTTTAATATTAACTTACTTGAAAATTTGGAAGTAGTTCCTAAGGTAGAATGCTTTCTTTTGGTTCTATTTTATTTTATTTATTTTATTTTTTTTTATTTCCTACAGAGCACAAATGGGAGCAAGGAGATGTTTGTGAATCCAGCAACATGACATTATAGTGTATGGCATGATAAATAAGGCTTTTATCTTTGTATTGGACTTTCTTATATCAGAAGAACCTATGAAAGAATCTAAGAAGAATCTAGTGTTACAGCGAGGAAAATGCACAGTTAGCAGCTACCAGGTAACTGAACAAAAAATCTATGAAGGAAAAGGCAGAAAAAGAATGGATTGAATGGGTACTTGTAGCATAGAGAGGCCACAAGAGTCATCTAATCATAGTTATTTTTTATTGAGAAATTCTTCTCTTTTTTCTTCTTTCCTTTTACATGTGATTACAAACTAAAGACACTGATGCAGCATCAACTAATGAAGACAAATTTTGCAATAACATCCTGAGATTTCTAACAATCAGCTCAAGATTTTTTCGAATCGCATCCAACAGCTCATCGATACAGGCAAGCTCATGCGATCAAAAATGAGCCTAACAACAACTGTGAGAATTAAGAGATTGAGTCTGAGTCACAGGGCTCATCAATTGTATGTTATATTCTCTCAACACCTCTGTCATATAGACAAGAACACCAGTGTTTGGAGTATTACATACTTCATTTCAGGTTGGACTAGAGGTGACATTCAAACCTTTGGCTCCAAGAGTCATATATATATATATATATATATATATATATATATATATATATATATATATTCTATTTAGAATGGTACTTTTCAAATACTTTTAGCTCTAGAACTTTATTGTTAAGGAAATAAAACAAGGAAATGTAATATGCAAACAGATCAAAGTGGGGCCACTCTGAATGAAGCCGCTTTGGGAAAATATAATCAGGGCTGTACTGCTTCCTGCCCTCCTCCTCCTGTCCTGGGTTTCCAGCTCCAATCCCTCAGCCTGTCTGTCTTTCCTAGACCCCTTCCCCAACTTGGGTTTTCCCCAGAAAGCAGAGCCTGCAACAAGGGCTCACATATAGATAGTTTACTTTTGGATAAAATCCTAGAGAATAGGATTGAGGTCTAAGATGAAAGAAAGAGAAGAAAGGGAGAGCCAATACAAGGGTGTATTACACAGCTGGTCATCCCTGTGGACAATTGGAGTTCATTCCTGCAGGAACCCTCTGGGGAATTATGCAGAATGAGCTTCAGGAAATTGTCCATCTGAGGAATGGGAAAGTGGAAACCTTTACTTACTAGCTCCTGCCACTGTCCAAGGAATCCCCCTTGGGATGTTAACATCCCTCACATCTCCACTTTTGTGCCTGAGCGAGTAGAGCGAGGATTCCGGCAAGAGTCCTATGCTGCAGTATCAGAGGAGGCCGAGGACAGAAAGCCAGAGATGTGAGATACTGACTAGGAAATGCGGCTCTTTTACATGAGTGAAGCTGGTTTCTGCTTCAATGCTAGAGTAAAAGATGACTTGAGAGGACGTAAGACGACGCCAACAAGCATTAGATACAAATCCCAGGTTTGGCTTTCTATAGCCTATTCCACTGTGACCCACCGTCTGTACGTGTAAGACCAACCTGAAAAGCTTCAAAACGTAGGCTCCTGGGCCATGAGGCAGAACTGCCGAATCAGAGTTGCCTTGGCGGAGGTTCTGGAATCTCCATTTTATATGAACACTGTTAGGTGAATATGCACAATGAAGCTTAGGAACCAGGATCACACATTTAGATTTGATGCAGCTGGGACCATTTGGCTCAGAGACATCTCTTATCAGGTAAAGCAGCTACTAAAATCAAGTATACTGTAAACCACGAAGGTGGTGGAACAATTATTTTGTAAATAAAGATACGCATCTGACACTTGTATTCTCCTCAGGAACAGTCTCTATTCCTTTGCCCCCCTAGCACCCCCAAGATACACATGCTTCAAATTCAAGCCTTTTGGGTTTTGTTGAAATACTCTTGACATTTATGCTTGGACACTTGAACAGTTTCTCCGCTTTACACTATTGAGCATTTTATTGATCGATTTTGGCCTTTGTACTTTCTCCCAATCTATTTTTTCCTTAACTTTCTCACTCTTCAGGTTATTTCATGCTGGCATGTTGACCAAATAATTCTCTACACTATAATTTATAAAATATTTCCTCTTGGGTTAAAAAAGTAAGAGGTTTTTTTGTTTGTTTGTTTTGTCTTGTTTTTGCAGCTCAGTTCCAAAAGTACTAGACAGAGCCTGGATGTTTAAATAGGGCCTGAAGCAAGGTTTTGCCAACCTTTCAAAGGGTGCATGACAAATATTCTTTATTTGCTTCTTCAAGTGTTGGACTTAGCTGTAGCCTCCTGAAGGTCATCCCTTGGTCTTCACTCTCTGCTGCCTATGCCATACTTTGAGTCCCCAAGAAAATAAAGCTTACCCCAGGAGGAATCACACTAAGTTATAATCAGTTAATACCTTATATTTCAATTAACATTCTAGCAGAGATTATTTGAAAGTTAGCTGAGAATAGGAACAAGGGTGGCAGATTGGTACATGGAGAGCCTAGTTAGGATAAAATGAAAGAAAAATAAAGTAAAAAAAGGAAGGACGTCTTTATAATTTTGCTTGAAACTGATAGGTGGTCATAGCACCTCAAGTCATTTGGGCTACCTTAATTTGCCAACCTAGGGTTTAAGGACACATTACAGATATATTTTATTTATTACACTTTGCTTTATTATGCTTCACAGATACAGAGTTTTTTTGTACAAATCAAGTTTGTGGCAACTCCACATTGGGCAAGTCTATCAGCACCATTTTTCTAACAGTATTTGCTTACCTAGTGTCTGGAAATCACATTTTGGTAATTCTCTCAATATTTCAATTTTTTAATTATTATTATATTTGTTATGGTGATCTGTGATCAGCAATCAGCAATAAAAAGGAATAAAATATTGCCATTTGTGACAACAGGGATGGACCTAGAAGGTATTATGCTAAGTGAAATAGACATAGAAAGACAAATACCATATGTGGAATCTAAAAAACTAAACAAACAAACAGACAGACACAGACTTCTAGATGCAGAGAAAAAATTAATGTTAGACAGAGGGGAGGAGTGTGGTGAGATGTGTGAAAAAGGTGACAAGGAATAAGAGGTACAAACTCCAGTAATAAAATAAGTAAGCCATGGGGATGTAATGTACAGCACAGGGAATAGAGTCAATAATATTGCAATAATTTCGCACAGTGACAGGTGGTTACTAGACTTATTGTGGTAATCACATAGTAAGGTATATAAACGTAGAATCACTGTGTCATACATTTGAAACTAATATAATATCGTATGCCAAAAAAAATTTTTTTTGAATGTGCGTGTGTTCTTACTGCTCAGCTCTCCCTGTCTTTCTCCCTCTACTCTTGCCTCCCTATTCCTGAGACACAATATTGAAATTAGATCAATCAATAACCCTACGATGGCCACTAAGTGTTCAAGAGAAAGGAAAAGTCATACATACTGTTATTACATACTTAAACTACAAGATAGTATAAACATAACTTTTACATACACTGTAAAAATTTGTGAGACTCACTTTATTGCAATATTCACTTTATTGTGGTGATCTGGAACCGAACCCGCAGTATCTTCAAGTTATGCTTGGATTTTGAAATTTTTATTTTTAAAAGGAATCAGGGTTTTCCCTAAGGGGCAAAGAAAGCCATAGCTCATTTACTTTCTCATGTCATTACACAATGATATTATGCTCCTGCAGTGTATGACTACAACGTACAGAATGAGAAAAAATAAGTCTTTACAATTTCCATGTTATCTTTTATTTGCCCCATGTTTATTGCCAACAAAGCTCAAAGGTAAGGGGTGCTTAGGCCTACGATATTTCTGTGGGGGTTGCTATTCTACTGGGCTGCCAGGAAGGAACACTTTGGACAAATTACACTCCATTTTGGGGCTGACCCTAACACAAAAATAGTATCTCCTCTTTAAAAGGAAAAGATGAGTTGATTGCCCTAATTTCAACAAGTTACTTGTGTTATCATGTTGTACAATCCACCTGACATCTGACAACTTCTGCCATAATTTTTTTTCCAATTTGGTTATATTTTAATAAAATATTTGCTACAAAGAAAAAAATTATATATATATGTGTGTGTATATATATATATGTGTATGTGTATATATATATATATGTTATAAAGTGTGATAATGTAATCAACAACTGTGAACTTATCTATTCTCAGAGTTTGAACATGGTCACATAACTTCCCTCAATTTCTCTCCCTCTACCCCCCACAATCTTCCTCTTGTCTTGTACAAGAGGTAACCAGTATCTTGGATTTTGTTATCTTTTCCTAGCCTATTTCTATAGTTTACTCATATGCTTATAGGGATGCTTAAATAACAGACTTTCCAGTTTTTTGTTTTGTTTTTTGAGCATTGTATTAAATATATCACAATTGGTTATCTACTTATGAGAGTTACTATGTTTTACTTTGCATCACAGCACTAAAGTTCATTCATGTCCTTATCTGTAGCTGTAGTTCAATTATGTATATTTTACTGAATAACTATGTCACAATTGACTTATCTATTCACTTGTCAAAGGGGATGTATTACTTCCAGTTAGTCGTTGTTATAAATATATTCTCCTATATATTCTGGTGCACATATGCGCAAGAGTTCATCTTGTGTACATGCCTAGGACAGGGTTTCTTTACCTTGGCACTATTGACATTTGGGACCAGATAATTCTTTGTTGTGTGGAACTGTCCTGTACATTGCAGGATGTTTGTCAGTATCCCTGGCCTCTACCGACTAGATGCCAGTAGTGTCCCCCAGCATGAAAGCAAAAAATGTCTCCAGACATTGACAAATGTTCTTTAGGGGTCAAAAATACAACTCCTGGGTGGAGATCAGGTATATGAATATTTGCCTTTGTAATAGAATTGTTTGCCAAAGTAATTGTAACAATTTAGTGTCCCTAGTATCTTATTGGTTCATTTCCTATCCATCGCTTCATATTGTCGCATCTTTTAATTAGAGACAAATAGGTTTAAATTGTATCTCTTTATGGTTGTAATTTACATTTCCTTGATTATTAACTAGATTGAGAACCTTTTTACATGTGCATTGGCCACACCTGTTTCTTTATCTAAGTCCCTGTATTTTCGTCTTTGCCTGGTTTTCTGTTGGGTTGTCTGTTTTATTGATTTGTAGAAATTATTTTCATGGGCTGGATACTAATCCTTTGCTTATTAAGTGAGTTGTAAATATCTTTCCTAATTTGCCGTTTGTTTTTCATTTTCTTTATGATGTCTTATGATGAATAGAATTTCTTAATTCTAATTTAATTGAAAAATATTTTCATGTGTGGGGCTAAAAAGAATAATGTTTTTCCTCCCACTTTCTAAGCTGTTCTAGCTGGGCTAATAATTAAATTAACATGAGACATATTAACTGGAGAAAATCAAAATTTTAACACATGAACATCAGGAATTCATATAAGCACAAACAATTCCAAAAACAATGAGCCAATATTGGGTATATATGACATTTTAGATAAAGAAAAAAGGGGGAATGAGGTCTTAGTTTACAAAAACAAGAATGTGTGATTTATAGGTAGTTGAGGAAGAGCAGAACACACAAAGCAAACAATTTCTTGCTAAGTAACTCAGAAATAATGGGACACAGGAGATAATCAGTTCACTGGACTCCTGCCCAAAGTCTTCCTTCCTCTTTACCATATTTAATTCAAATTAGGCTAAGGAGAACGCCCTAAGATTCCCTTCCTCTAGTAAGCCTTTCCATCTAAATCCTTTCGTCAGGAAACGGGGGAGGGGGTCGTGGGGGAGTGCGTGTCAAAGTTCTTTCTAAGCCTTTTGTTTCTTAATAACTAGCTTAAAATCAATAACCCAAAAGGCAGCTTCAGGGTGGCAAAACTTTGGTCCCCTTCTCCTGGTTAGCCCCTTTACCCCAAGATTTCAAATAAATTTGCCCACTATTTCATCTGTGTTTAGCAGGTAAATAAAATAACTTCTACTTGACTTGCTGTCTCTTGAATTGCTCATTCTGAGGGAAGCCAGCTACCATATGTTGAGGACACTTAGCTGCCCTGAGAGGAGGCCCATGTGGGGAGGAATTGAGGCCTCCAACCAACAAGCAACATTAACATGTCAGCCAAGTGAGTGAGTACCTTTGGAAGTGGATCCTCCAGCCCCAGTCAAGCCTTCAGATGACTACAACTTTTTGAGAGACTGTGATCCAGAACCCAAACTCCATGTCCTCAAATTCCTGACCTTTAAAAACTGGGAGAGATAATATATGTTTATCGTCATTTTAAGGTACTAAGTTTCATGGTTATTGGTTACACAGCTATAGATAACTAATACAGGTTTCCTTTTGGTTTGCTAAAGATCTCTGTTTATGAGCACATTACTTGATTTATTTGGTGAGAATCCTGCAGGTCAAAAACTGAGAATGTTTTCTTTCAGAGCCGATGTGCTTTCTGCCTGTGGCTTTGGGTGTCATAGATGAAAACTTCCATTTACTTTGAAAGCCTTGGGTCGGGTCAAGAATCCTAGACTCAATTTCCATGCTTTTCTATTTGTCTAAGACTCAGTACCCAACAGCAGTGTTGCTATCCTGATCTATATCCTTAGTTCATCCCTGTTCCTCCTGACCTTAGAATACTACCTCTAGTTCTCTACGGTAATTCACATAACAGGGATGAGGGGAGGGAAATCCCAAATGTGAATAATAGTGTTATGAAGACTGTTTTATGTAAGCTCTAGTAACAGAAGGCCTTTGGAGCACCTAGTCAACCATAGTGCTGAAAGAAAATAGCCAAAAAAATTTTTACTAAAGCCTACTCATCTGGAGGGTTGGACAACTTCTTTCCTCTACATGGGTGTTCAATATAATTTTATCCAGAACTTTGTTGCTCCATAAGATTAAGTAGAAAGACTTCTCTTAAGCAACCATTGACAATGCTGATAGAAATAAACCAATTGATTTTAGATATGTCATCAAATATGGAGTTTTATAAGCTAGATATATTATTTCAGTCTTCTCAAATGATATATGCTACATTATTCAACTTGTTAAGTGTCAAAAATTTAGGGTCACTAAGCAGCATTAGTTTTCCCAAGGCAGGATTTCTGGAAGCTACCATCCTGGAATCTGATTTCTATCACCTCTGGCAAGAACTCTCTTGCTTTTAGGGCCTCAGTTTCCAAATCTATAAAATGTGAAGATGGTTTGATATCTCTGTTATGATCTTTTCCAGCTCCCATATTTTAAAAAAATATCTGTGGATAATGTCTTTTGGCAGTAGAAAATGGTATATAAAATAGATCCCTCTTGGCTATCAAGAAGCTGAGAAAGTCAAGAGATTGTTAGCAGGCCACAATATTTGAGTTTGTCTGTCTGTGCACACTGGCCAGACCTTGTGACCATTAGTCATGTTTGGGCCTCTGTCTTTGACTGCCTCAAGGGTTGCTGATAATTCAAGAGAGAGGTTAGGTATATGACAGGTGTAGAGAGAGATGGATATGATTCCTAGAGCTAGGAGTCAAAGCCAAATTTAATCAAAGCCATGAGGACCTTTGGTTTCAAAATGATGAGAATATTCTCTGATTCTCAGTTACCAGTTCACATTTCACACTGAATTCCTCGTGGGCTTTAAAGACACTTTCACTACCATTAAAACAGCCTGAGACATGGCAGTTCTATACAAATACTTGGTTATTAGTTAACACATTAACAGGGAGGAGTGTAAATCTGTCAGAGACAAAATGAATGAGATTTTTTGGGATGAGACAGGGAGAAGAAAGGTGGCATTAACAGAAGTAAGAAGACAGCAACTCGAATTTTGCTAAATCACATCTTGCTCAGGGGGCAACTCTGGGTTTATAAAGGGCTTTTTACCAATTAAAAAATTGGCTGTGTGTGTACGTGTATATATGTATCTATGTATGGTCACTTGTATATGTCTATAAGTATTTATAAGTAGCAAGAATTAATTGAGATTGTTTTGTCAGAGACCTTCTTCAATAAAATCATACTTTTGTAGGGGACTTGGAAACTTTCCCCTTATCCCTTTAGTTCTTCTGACTGATTGAATAATTCGAACAACATACATCAGATTAAAAAGAGAAAGTCAAATTTTATACATGAACACAAGAAATTCACATAAGCATGAAAATTCCAAAGACAATGAGGCAACGTTGAGTATATGTCATTTTAGACATAGGAGAAAGAATAGGAACAAGGTCTTAGATTTCAAAAGTGAGAATGAGCAATTTGCAGGTAATTGAGGAAGAGAGCAACACACATGACAGGTAAATTTTTGCTAGGCAATTCAGAAACAATGAGACACAGGTTGTAATCTAGTAAACTGGGATTCCTTCTGTCTAATGCTAGGGTGAAAATGCTTAAGGTGATTATGCTAAGGTTTCCTTCCTGAACCAGGTTTTTCTACTTGAATCTCTTTTAGGAAAATGGTGGCGGGGGGGGGGGGGGGGGGGGGGCGGGGGGGCAGTAAAAAACTCTTCCTGAGTTTATTGGACTTATTGGACTTTAATCAGTTCAAAATAGTCTACACGCCAGAGTGGCACATTCCAGGGAAACTCACTCCTAACACCCACAATTTCCTCTCATCCTTTCTAAGTGAAGAGTGTTTTCTGCAAAGTGAAGATGATGAAACATCTGGGAATTGAGTCTGCCAACAGAAGCTTTGTCTTTACTTGCTTGGGTTACTTTAATTGGCTTTGCTTGCTTCATCTTTACTTGCTTTACTTTAGTTGGCCATCTTTGACCATCCTCCCAACTGGAGCCCACATTGTGAGCCCTGCTGAGAGCACATTCTTCCAGGTACTTTGCAGGCCTGCTATTAAGAGTCGGTGGCAAACTGAAACACACACACACACACACACACACACACACACACACACACACGCCCCTCATGCTTGTGGTTCCTTTTGACATGTCAGTCAGATACAAAATGCATTCACGATGACTTGTTCAATTAAGTATGCCTTCATGTATCTAGTGGCATTTTCTAATACAACCCACGAATCCCCTTAATTTTGCTACTTCCCACATCAAAACCAGAAAGTTGAAGAAGGAAGATTGTAAGGAAGGTTTCATGTTAAGGATTCTGGTGACAACAACCTGGTGATTTTTCAGTCAATCAGGATTTTTTTTTTTCCCCTCCAGAGGAAGTAGAAAGTAGGTGGATAATTATTTAGTTGAGCTTAAAATGTTTCTTCTGCATGAGTTCCAGAGAAAATGAAAATGCTTTTGTTATTAGCAAGGTAATGAAAGGAGTGCCCAAGGTTCCAGGTAGGTGGGGGAATTTGTGGGAGGGTGGAGGTGAGGGGGAGTTTTTTAATTGCTTTGTTAAAGAAAGGAGAAAATGATGGAAAAAGAAAGGAAATAAGTGGCTTTTTAAAACAAAACTCACAGCACTATGTGACAAAGAGGCTAAAATTTATTTACTGAAGAAAACCAAGTTAAAATTGCCATTAGAAATAGTGAATTAAAAATTTACCATAATTATGCCAAATTGGATGTGTTCTTCATATGAAATATCGCATATCCTAATACTATGAAAATGGTCTTTAATTAAAAGAAAGCTTTTCAAGTAGCAGAACTCACTGAGTATTTCCTTGACCGCCAAAAACTGGATTCAGATCTCTCTAGGCAAACCCCGGATTCACTGGGGATAGAGGACAGGATTCAGGTACTTGAGGATAGGAAATTCAAAGTAACATATTTGTTGAAATAAATTAGCTATCTCTAATTTTAAAAGAAAACATTTGTCATTTGATGATATATATTTCCCCTGGGTCTCTTTTTTTTAATGTTAATATTAGTGCACAGAGTTATGAAATGGGAACACTAGAATAAGCTAGCCCATCTGGTCTTGGGTTCACTGACTTGCTCAATTTCTGTGTACCTGTGTGTAAACTCCTTGGGTTCTGAGTTCACTTGTAAAATGATGAAGATCAGAGGGGATGAAGTGCTTTCTCAATCTACAGTTCTAAGTTTTATCTAACATATTTAATTGTGTTTAAGACATACATACTTTTGTACATTTTAATCTCTGTTATTAAAGTTTATCTTAAAATAGATATTTCTTAATCATTGCATCACAGCATAATCAACAGTTTTTATTTTCCTTTTCTGAATAATGGTGCATATTATAATTATTGTCATCTTAGATTTGCTGACATATGCTATGTAATTGAGGTATAATCCTCAAACATACCAAACTCAGCTAAAGTCATTATTTATTAGCCAATCATTCCAAAACTAACTTAGTTCACATCATTGTGCAATTTTGCAAAGCACATGGAAGTTTGATTCCAGAAAAGAATTTAGTTAATGGGTGTTCCACAAAGAAACTCTTCTTTTCTTTTTCTTTGGACATCTATTTTGGAATAATCCATTCTTCTTCACATGAAACTATCTTGTTCCTTAGTTTTGCTCAAGAGCAATTCTACTTAATTCCTGAATATCCTTGTATAGGAATGTAAAATAGGCAATGAGGCAGACAGTTCAGTCCTATGGCTAAGTATATTCATTTCACAGTTAATTTAAAAAAAGAACTTAAATTTTTATGTATTATATTATCTACTAGTGGTAAAAGAGTAAACAGAAGGCAATTGAACAGGTTATTAAACATTACAATGCAGCAAAGCCTGCAATGAGGTAAATGGAAGGAATTACACAGAGAATCCTGAGTCATTATAAGGAGGTTTCTGTAGATGGGCTATCTGAGCTGAGACTTGACAGACAAGTAGCCTTAGCCAAGTGAATGATAGGGGAAGGAAAGAAGGACATTCCAAGGAAAGGAAGCAGAATATTCAAAGAACCATAATTCAGAATGAATGAACAAATGAATGCATGCATGAATGAATAAATGAATGAATGAATAACATGGTATATTCAGGGAACTAAATTTTGTTTAGAATGGGTGAACACTCATGATTGTGTCAAGTTTCCTACATCAAGCCTTTAACCTACAGATATGAGTTCAACTCTATGCTAGGTGTGACAAAATTGCAAATAGATAGATATCAAAGTGGAGTTAAATAATCAATAATTAAGTAATAATATTTTAAAATAGCTACCAAAATCTCCTTGGTTCTCTCACAGACCTTTCAACTCATTATATTCCAAAAGAAATTCATTCTCTTTAAATCCCTCATCTGTTGTTTCTTCTCTTTTCCCATTCTTGGTGAATAATCTTACCCCTTACCCAGCTCTAAACCTTGAAATTACACCAATATATTTGATAACATTCTCCGAATTGAACACATCATCAAGTTCTGTAGTTTTGACTTTCTCACCACATACTTTAGGTACACTAATATCAGGCAAAACGGACTTTGTAACAAAACTGTTACTAGAGACAAAGAAAGATATCACTTTACAATAAGAAACAAAGAAGAACTTTTTGAAAATAATAAAGCCCTTAGCTAGAAAGTCTCTAGTTAAGAAAAAACTGACAGAACTATGGGGAAAATAGAGATACTTTGGAAGAAGCTGTAAATAAGGAGGCCCTAATGAGAACTTTTATCTTTGTTAATTTTAATATTACCATCTTCTTAATATAGTCCCTTTTGTGGTGGTAATTCATTTCACATGGTTCATATGGGAATAATGTACTCTTTCCAACCGTAGGGAAAGAACTATGACACATATTTTACCAATTAGGGTTCCATAGGCTCGGAAGTTAACATATAATCCAAGATGGACCAGTTAGAAATTTATTGCTATGCTGACTCACATTTTTTTGTGCAATATTTATTAAGCTATAATGATAGGATTCATTATGAATATAACTGAAAAAAAACATGCACACAGAATTATGTCAAGCAAAGACAAATGGATTTCAAATAAAGGAAAAACTCATGCCTTGATAATATTATTTTAAGGTCCTAGATTATTCTAAATCCAAAATATCTGTACACTTTGTCATTAAATGGGCCATTCTATTCCGCTTTTTTAAAAGTTTGTTTTAGTCATGATTCTGTCACTTGCAACCATAAGTGACAAAACAGCAAAACAGAATTAATAACTATAATTCTGGCCACCAATTCCAATGGGTGGGAGGCAGGGTAGTAAAAAGAATTCTAGGCAAGTTTAAATAAAAATTCCCATACCATGCAATTCACATACACAGTCTGGGTATTCTACAATTCAGCTCAATTCTGACACTATCTACCTGGAGATAGCAACAGATCTCCAAGGTTAAGGGCTCAGTTCTAAAGACTGTCCCCTGCTACACACACACCCCACTTCAGATACCGATTGCAAGTCCATTTGTGCTTCTGACTGAGCAGCTATAGACAACAGGTTCCAACAACCCCCTCCTTGGGTTTGATTAATTTGCTAGAGTGGCTCACAGAACTCACATTCTACTTCCTAGATTACTAGTTTCTTATACAAGGATATAACTCAGGACCAGCACAGGGCACGGTGTGTGGGAAGGACTCGGAACTTCCATGCCCTTTGAGAGTGCCACTCTCCCTGCATCTCCATGTGTTCACCAACCCAGAAGCTCTCTGAATCCTGTCCTTTTGTGGTTTTATGAAGGTTTCATTACACATAAATGATTGATTAAATTATTAGCTATTAGCAATTGATAAAGCCTTCAGCCCCTCTTCCTCTCTGGAAGTCAGGGGGAAGATAGGACTGAAAGTTCCAACCCTTTAATCACATGGTTGGTTCTCCTGGCAACCAGCCCTTTCCATGGGTGGGGTGGGGGGCCTAAAAGTCACCTCATTAATATAACAAATGACATAATTATTGCTCTTATTCCTTAGGAAATTCCAAGAGTTTTAGGAGCTATGCCCCAGGAATAGTGGAAGAAGACCAAATATATATTCTTTTTGTTAAGTTTAATATACTCATAAAATAATTAAATAAAGTGAGGTTTAGAAGTTATGTGTGATTCTATTCATTTATTTTTTAGCTTAATTAGCTTTCTGTTTATTATGAGAGATTATAGTTGCCCAAATTATAAGTGAGAATATTATCATGTTCCAGAAAAGAGTAATTTATAGAGGAAAAGGAACAAAATAAAGTTTATATATGGCCATCAGATTGACAAACTAACTTTCTTTAATTCGAAGATGATTATTTTAATTTCCCAGAGATATATCGTGACCAGATTTTTTCATGTAACTCATTGATGAAGTAAAACAAAACATTATTATTATAAATCACAATATTGCAATAATAAAAGTACGTCAGTAATCTAAATGGTTGAAAACATGTATAGCTAGTTATTGAGCAAGTGTACACAGAGAAAATATCTTTATTTTACTCTAATCTCTGTCTTCTAACATGGTTGGTCATATCTTCACTTCCTTCCTATGGTTTTTTGAGATTATTTCAGTTTCTTAGTAATTTTAGAATATAAGAAAGTTTAGGTACATCAGGTAGTAAAAAGAATTCTAGGCAAGTTTAAATAAAAATTCTAGTCTCACATCTAGTTCGGTTTGAGTGTCTTTCTTTTCACAGCTTAGGTCTGACTCAGATTTTCTTTTTACTATTTAGCAACTTTTTTTTTTTTTTTTTTGGTCATTCTCTCTTGGCTAATAGTAAAATGGCCAATATGTTGTCCATTGTAGCTAGCTTCTAAATGTTGCTCTCTCATGTATAATTTTCAATTTTTCAGTTCTTCAGCCAGTTTCTCCAAACATTGTTCACTAAGATTGCTTCAGACCGTTGCTTCATGACATGGGTGATGTATTTTCCAGGTGCCCTAGAATGACATTTTTTCAGCCTTTGTCCCCAGAGATCCATTCTGTTAGGATCCCCTCAACCCCAGCATTTTTTTTTAAAGTATGATCAGATCAAGATAGCTCAAGTTCACTTGGTCTAAAAAAAATTCATGCATGTTTTTATGCCAGACTGTGGGTAATGTGCTTCCCAAGCCATTCTCTCTTCCTCATCTCTTCATGGTCAGCATTTGTAGCCAGCCATTTATCTTCTGATTTGTCCTGTTTGACTGCAGACTCCAGTATCTATTTTTATGTACACTTTTCTTTTTTTAAATTTCAGGGAACACACATAAATTCCTCCTAAATGTCAAGTGCTCCCAAGGCCTCAGTCATCAAACTTTAATGCACTGATTAAGGCTAAAAATCTTTGTCTCTTGAAAGTATCCAGTTGGAGAGGATGATCTGGTTTCTTTTCTTTTGCAGACATTCCTCAACTCTACAAAAAGTATTTCTTGGAGGCCCTCTTGCTTGCTTAAGTGGAGAGAACCTTCCTTTCCTTTCTTCATGTGCATTCCTCCTAGTAACAGCACTTGTTACTAGGCAGATAATTTTCTCCTTCTGCAACTTATCTTTCTCTCTAGAAACTCCTGTCATTCGCTTATATAGGATAGGCAAGGAAGGTGAGTGGGAGGAAAAAGTTTCAGTCTGATCACTTCTTATCAAACCATTGAAGGTTTCTCTTTGGCTATTCTTAAGAACATAAAGGCACTTGCTGACAGTGATGCTATTCAGGATGCTTAATAGAAATGGATTCAGACCATAATGCTGAAAAAGTACTCTGTAAAGGCCTTGATGACACAGGATTTAATCCTTTATTTGCTGGATCATCAGGAAATCAAGGAGATTCCAGGGGGAGAGGCTAGAACAGTGGAGTGGTGGAGCTCAAGGAAGTTGCTATTTACCTACTATTTAGAATTTCTTTTCTTTTTTAAAAAATTTATTTATTTAAGTATAATGAGTACAAAAGCTTTTATTGGTTATATTAGTATTAGGTGTGAGAATTTCTATATCTTAGCAACAAGGTGATTATCGGCCCCTTTTATGGCCTTAGGATTGTTAAATTTGATCTTAAGTTCCCAAATAATAAGAAAAGTCCTATTTCACATCTTGTTACATTTGAACTATAATGGAGCTAATGTCCAAAAACATTTTTGATAATATTAACATAGCAGAGTTAAGGAAGGAGCCTTGAGGAGAAGAACCAGTGAAAAAGCAGAGGTATAAAAGGAGAGGGAAATCAAATAATGTGATAACCAGAAAATATAAATTATCTTAAAAGTTGCTGTTCATGGTAGAGAAGACAAGGATGCTGAAGGGGAAGGGAACATCCTTATGTTTATTGCTTACTTTCACAAGAAAATTCTTAGGAGGGTGGTGAAGCTGAAAGTTTGAGAAGAGGGATAAGAAACTGAAGGAACAGAGATGAGGAAATGAAACTGACAGATGCAGGTAATTCAAATGTGGATAGAAAGAGTTGGAGGGCAGTTAGAAGGACTTGTGGGATAGGAAAGCTTGCTTGGAAATGTTTGATGGTTGTTTTTAATACTTAAATAGGTAGAAAAGCAGAAGAGTAGGAGTTGGTGGAGAGTCAATAATTGTGACTATGGACCAGTCTCTCTGCCTCTGGATGAGTATTTCAAGAGCTCACACAGATGGAAGGGTTCGCTTTGGGAAAAAGGGAGTTCACCGCCCCCCCCCCCCGCCCCATAAGATGGTATTTAGTTATCTACCAGAGTGTGAAAAAATAGTGAGTGTGAGCAACAGAAAAAGCTTAAGCCCATAAACTCCCATCTTCTGAATCAAGTAGAAAGTAAAAAGGTCGCTAAGAGGGGTAGGGTGAAAAGAAAAAGAGGGAAAGTCTAGAATATTCCGCAAAGGATGAGGAAGAATCTGTAGAACAGAATTACCAGGCTGCAAGGTAGCTTCCAGCTGCAGATGGGCACCAGGTTTTTGGTGGAGCTGGTGTTTCTGAGCAGACTTACATGTTCCGAGGCTGAGGAAAAGGAATGTAGAGAGAGAAGGTGCATTTGCTGCAGGGAAAAGAACTGAAAGAGCTCAGTGGTTAAGTTAGAGTGGTGAGGAAATGGCAGAACAGAAATGAGGATCTATGGGCCGAGACACGGGAGAGGATCCAGAGAATGGACAGGGTGAAGGATGAGGTTCTGAGTAAGTGGTAGGTTTCGTTTAAGTAGGAAGCAGTTCATTTAACCGTATAATGAGTAGAGGGGTTGATATACTATCAAGTTTTCTGAAAGGGAAACAGGTTTCATATTGAGGCCCTGGAAGGCCTGCTCAATTGTAACTGGTATGGAAAATCAGGAGGGCATACAACTCTTCATTGGTTTGGCTTTTGATCTGAAATAAGTTTTGACAATGAGATAAGCTGAGGAAATAAAGAGGAGCAGTCCTGAAACAGACAAGAGTGAAGCCACACGGATGTATGCAAATGTGTGTGTTCACTTGCTTTTGAAAGCAAACATTTTGTTTTCAGCAAATAGCTTGCATTTTGTGCTTCCTTAAATTTTTTTTTTTTTTTTTTTTTTAAGTAAAGTACATACACAAAACAGCTTGTCACTGCTGGCTTCACAGAGAAGGAAGACAGGCCCTTGAGTGTTTTCCAGTAACCACCTCCCTAAGCTGGTTCTCACACGAGAAAGAAACTCAGAGTAACAAAAGGTGCCTATGAAAGGTTCTTTTAGACTAAAATTTGGTGGAGATTAAAAGAGGGCAAAAGTTCAAATGAGAGGGAGCCACTGCCAAGTAAGCAGGAATCTTAGCCAACGGGAAGGAAAAGGAGACACTGGTTTAAAATGCAAGTAACCATGGCGAGCCCACAGTTCAATGCTAGAATCTGGTTCAGAAGTAATATCACACAGAGCCGGGATTGTTTATTCAAAGCAGGCCATGAGAGAACAGTTGTCTCCAATGGGCCCTCTCACAGCTTGGATTCAAAATTATAACTGCATTTTTAGAAGTGTCCAGCACTTCTCCCTGACCCATTTGGTATTAAGCAAAAAGATAAGAAAGCACAAAGTTTATTCTCAGTGTCCCTTGTGGGTTTAAGACAGCTTTACATATGGAAAAGCATTTTGGTGTCAGCTGTTGAACTGGTTTCCTGCTTTTCTGCTTTCAGTTGCCATTGGAAACTCTGCCTGGCTGTGTGGTAACATCTCACCCATTTCCCAAGGTTCAGAAACCAATGCCCCTCTACAGGGAAGCGGAGCTTTTCTTTCTTTACAAGTACGTGTTGTGCTTTGCCCCTGTTTCTGAGTGAGAAGGACTTGCAAACAGCTAAAGGACTGTGAGAATAAAGCTGTGGCATTGAAATAGGTGATAAAGATAAACCCGATATCATGTAACAAGAGAATCTGAAATGACCAGACCTTCACATTTCTGTTGATCTTTCCAATTTAGATGGTACATTCGGTGTCATTAACACTGTATAGAATGGAGCTAGAGGCAGCTGTCTTTCCTCTGTAAATAAGACGGCTGTCAATACAGCAAAAGCTTTTAGAGTGAAGAAGGTCCCCAATCTCTGAAATTTATGCAAAAGCTCTTCTGTCCTTTTGTGTGTGTGTATTTCAGGGAGAATATATTCATAACTTCTCTCAGATTATAAGAACGATTCATGACCCAAAACACATTACAAACCAATGAACTAAAGTGTCACCAAATAAAATACATTAGCCACACTCAGACATACGGAAAAAAAAAATGTAACCTAATGGTTTCCATTATGACAATGTAACAATATGGACAGTGCACCGTGAAAGCTTTCTTGCTGGTTAATGGATACAACATGGCCAAAAGAGGAAACTTTCAAGAGAAGACTGACTCTTCCCAGAGCTGAGAGTACTGGTGTTCCAGTCCTCTGGAGGTAAGAGGATTATTTTCCAGCTCTAAAAGAATGTGTCATGTCTGTATTCTTCTCTTTTCCAAGTCTTTGAGCCATGAGCACATCTGAGAGATGCAAGAGAATCTCTGTAGTCTGGAAGGGAAAAGCCATGTTTCATAGTTCAACTGGATGGTTCCACAGATCAATTCAATAGAAAAAGGAAGAGCACCCTAAACATGTGTCTTAACGAGGGAGGTAGTCATGCATCATACTCCAGCACTTAAGACATATAATCTGCAGTCAGACTACCTGTGTTTGAAATCTGGTCCATTAAGTAGTAGATATGATAACCATGTACTAGTTACATACCATTTCTGTGCCTATTTCCTTAGTCTTAAAATGGACATATAATAACAGTTGGTCCTCATCTGTCAAATATTTACTCTGCATATTTATGTAGTGAGGTAGGTGCTGTAGGCATACCAAGATGAATAAAACTCATGTATAATTAAGTAAATAAATAAAGATATGGCATGAGCAGTGGCTTAATGGGAATTCATAAAGAAAATATGAAGGGAATGTAGAGATAGGATCAATTCCCTATTAAGTCACTCAGCATTTTCCTGAGAACTTCCTGGTCTTAAACCGCAAGCGATATTTGTGATAAATTAGAAGGAATAAAGTACTAGCTTCACTAAGGCCCATGGGACAAGGCCCAACTTGGCCACTGAGGTCTGCTAGGACTCCATTTTCTGTATTCATTAGACTGTAACACTGTTAACAACATAGTTAGGTGGTTAGCAGCCCAGATTCTGGAGCCAGACTCCCTGGCTACAAGTCCCACTTTTCCTGCTGCCAGCTCTGTGACTCTGAGCAAATTACTTAATCTCTCTGTTGCAGCTTCCTTAATATGGAAAATATTCAGAAGATAAGGATAATTATAGTGCTTTCTAGCATTGCTAATAAAGATTAAATATGAAAATATTTAACAGGCACCAGAACAATGTCTGGCACATAATATGCTCTATATCTATATTTAATAAATGAGGAAATCATCATCTCTAAATGTCCCACATCAGACACATACTAGTGGATAAATAAGATCATTAACAACAAGCGTTTGAATGAATAAATGGAAGGTAAACGATTTTGGAAAATGCCTATAGAAAACATGAAGAAATAATTTTAAAAGAGCTAATTTAATAGTTAAAATATTTTCAATTGCTGCTTCTCTGTGTAAAAACTTAGTACTATTCCAATTCCTTTAATATAAAGTCTAAATCTTATGGCACGGTATATTAATAAGAAAAGAATAGAGTTTGCCACAGTGATATACGTAAACTCCCAAATCTCAGTGGCTTAGAAAATGAAAGCGTATTTCTTTCTCTAACACAGTCTGATGCAGAGTTTGATCTCTGGGAAATTCAGGCTGTTTATCTTGTGTTTCTACCATCTCATGTCACTATGATGGGAGAAGAGAAGAATGGAGAAAGGAAATTGACTCTTAATTGTCATAGTCCAGATGTGGCATATGTCATTTTTGCTCACAGGCTATCCCTCAAAATTAGTCATATGTCCCAAATGCAGCTGGTGGGGGAAGGCTGGGAAATGTAGGGCCACACATGGATATTCAGTGAGCAGCTGTCTCTACCACATATGGCATACAAGGCGATCTGATCACAACTATTTCTTTGTCTTTTGAATTAAATGAGGACTTGACGTCTCATTACACTGGAATTATATTGCTTGATGTATACAACACTCTCACTGCAAGGAAATCTGCTAGTGGCACTAAAGAGAGTCTCTCTAGACTTCTTTTTGGCTTTGTGGGAGATAAAAAAATATATAGGATGGGGCTCCTGCTCTCAAGGAGCTTACAACATAGTTAGGGAAATGGGAAAATAGAGTTAAGAGGATAAGGCAGGGTAGAATCAATTGCAACTGTGTGTTAGAGATAAGGTGGTTTGGTTTTATATAGAGACCTTGAGATTTGGAATGATACGTCCTGGGCCCCAAAGGCCACTACTCGTATTATCTTACGGAAGTCACTTAGCCTCTAACAGTATATATGTACACACATACTGCTAGTGTATACATACACACTTAATAACTCAATACGTGGTAGCTATTATTGCTGTTTTTCTTCTTGTTTAATAGGATTTTTTTCTTGATGCAAAATGTATTTTTAAGGCATGTGATAATTCAAGATATTATCCCAGTTATTTATTTAAAAAAAAAAAAAAACTCTGTTGAAATCAAACCTAAAGCAAAAGTAAATGTGTTATTCATCTAGTCTGAAAGAATTTCTTCTAGATCTGGTCAGGTTCTAAACCTAAGCTTAGAAAACCTTTCCTGCTGCATTTCAGGAGAATACATTACCACAAAACCTACACCCAGCAAGACTGCAGTAGCTGTTGGTTGGGCACCTGCAGCAGTAAGAAGCCCTAGAGGTTACGCCTTATGTCGCTGGTCACCGGCATTCCAACAGTGCCTGCAGGTCTGCCTCGGAGCCACAGAGTTGGGATTAAAGGTGCTGGTCAAGCACTTGAAACGGGAAAGTCATCAATGCATTATTCATTTCAGCAAATGCCCCCCACTCTCCAGCCTCCTCTTCCTGGATTATGGGAGACTTTACTGAAGTCCATTGCTGAAATTTTCCAAATCACAGTTTACTGAATTATTTCACAATCAGTGATATGGGCGGGGTTATTATTGCCCTTACCCTCTAGGTGATTCTGATTTCCAGAGTCAATTTAGAATAGCAGATATCCCATCTGTTTTCCTGAGCCCTGTCTATTGCAGATCAGAGGCCCTGGAAACTTATTCAGAGTATTGACAGATGTCTCACATATATCCTGATCTATGATAAAGGGTCTGGCTGAATGGAGCTCCCACTCCCTAGCATCACACTATAGATCACCACAAAGATCAGTGGACCCCTTTTTATTCTGCAAATATTCTCTACTATTATAAATACGAATAACATCTCAAAATCTCTCAGAGCATATAAGCAAATAAAAAGGAAGACTCTCATAATTTTAACTGCATAAGGCTGTCCAAGGCTCTGTTCATCAGAGAATTGAATTCTGCTGAGTAATTCTTCATAGGCACGAATGATAAAAGAGGGGATTATTACCCATCTGTTTGCCCTCTCGGCTTTTGTCCAGCCCTTATTGTCTTTTTCAAGCTGGATCCATCTGATTGCTTTAGTGACACGAAAAGGCATCACCAAATATGAGCACATTCCCAGGCTCTGGGAGCCACTCACCACAGAGGCAGAGTGACACCGGGTACTTTTCTTTGGAGCATTTTAGAAAACTAGGGCTGGAGTAAGATATTTGAGGTCAAGGTCATGGCATCCGTGGCTGGGAAAGGGCCAGTGGAGATCATTTTTATCTTCTGCTGCACACATGCAATCTATTCATCACTAGGCTTCAAGATCTTGACTGAACAGCCAGGAAAAGCAGAGAGAAGAGCTTTTCATCTCTGTTGTCAAGGTTGCTGTTTATATTATTTGCCTTGTTTTTCCTTACGAGCTAATATAAAGCTTTTTCAGGCTTGGACAAGACTTTGTCAGGGCCCTTTTTTTCAAGAAGACAAATTTGAATGTGAGTTGGGCAAGGAGGAAGAGAGACTGAAGCATTATTGTTCCTGGCCTCGTGGTTGTTGAATTCATAGGCTATTTTTCCAGGAAAGTGGACATGGTTGCCAAATTTTATAAACTTAATCCAAAAATAAAATAATTTTTTTTTTTACATCAAACCACTTCCACTTAAACCCTGTATGAAAGACTCTGGCCTTTTATTCTCTTCAATTGATGAAGAATTATACTGATTATGAAATAGAGACAGTTTAAATTAGAATCAAAACATTTTCATTGGTGAAAATTGCCCTATTTATTTTGTAACTTTTTTTATGGCTCCTATTATAAAATGAAAATTGTAACTGCACTTAAATATTTTTAACTCACACTCTTAGATTCAAAAAGGTGTACAATAGTAAGAGAACCACTACCAGTGCCAGAGGACCTGGGTTCAATTCTTGACTTCGAAACTAACCAGGATGTCTCCTTCACATCTCAAGGCTTCATTTTCCTCACCTGCAAAATGATACAGTTGAACGAGATTCTTTCTGAAGTCTCTTCTTGCTCTGAAAGTCTCTTTTCCTTGAGGGAATTTGCTTCAAGTATCATTTGCACAATGTATTAACAATTTCTCTGTATTGACTTTGTGGCCACTCTATTAAATGGAAACATGCTTATCTTTGTCTTCAAGACTGTAATAGAGGCTAAAATGGAGAAGGTGACATGACCTTCACCCTCTAAAGGCACATTATCCTGAGCAAATTCTGGGCTGTGCTCCTAATCTATTTTTGATTATGTCTCTTCTTTTCCTAAAGACACAGGAATAAGAAATTCAGAAAGAAGATGCCTATTATGTTTTCACACTCCCCCACTTTCATTTAAAAATGCACTGTTATCTTGCACTTATTTTATAATTTACCGTTAATCTCTGTGACATTGCTGTAATTGGGATTTCAGAACATTTTTTGAAAGGTACATTGTCTCATACTGCTTTTGTACAGTAAATTGCATTTTGCTGTTATCCACTTTCAAGGTTGCTGAAGCATACTCATAATGGGTTATCATGATCCCAGATAAAAGCAACCCGCAACACCAGATTACACACTCAGGCTTTTCTTATAGGGATCTGATTTTACTTTTCAAAGAATTGGCTTCACCCTGTTCTTTTTTAGGATTCAAGAGAAAAATATAGTAAACTACTAAGATCCAGCCTCAGAATTCAGCTCTTCTGAAATTCTGGGTAGTGATGCTACTTTTCAATGATCATGTCTAAGGACAAAGGGGAAGGGGAAAGAAATTGGCATTTATTAAGTCACTTCTATCTTATATTTCAGATGACGTATTAGATCCATTTTCAACCTTTTCTCAACTAATCTCTCCCAGCAATCTGTGAGGTAAATTGTAGTATGGCCAAGTTACAGATGAGATCCTAAGGCTTGGAGATATATTGGACATTACTGAATATTACACATGCAAATAGAGAAGTGCAATTCAAACCCACATTTGTTTGTTTATCAAACCCCTATTATGGGTTTGTGATTGTTTCTTCCCTTTTTATTTTTAAATTATTTGCTCTCTCTATATAATAAATCTCTTACATTAATTCTTTCATTACATAATAGTTTGTTTTCATGTTTTACCATGCAATCTTTAACAAATATGTTTACATTTTTTTTTTTTTTTGGAGTTTGGTGTTCCCCTGCCTGCCATTTCACAGAGTACCAGGTTGTGCAAATACTTTTAGATCTGGCATGAGGTCTTTGCTAAGCCAACCACGATGGAGCCTATGATTCATGAAAGTCTTTCCTTGATATAAACGGCACTATTTGCCCTGCCCTTTTTATTAAATAAGGTGAAGTAGGAATGAAGAATACAGGCAAGTACGTAAATGAGTTGCTGGTGGAGAATAACTGCTGGAGTCTTGTGAACACGTTGAGTCAGTTTAAGAATTTAATTTTTTAAAATCTTCATAAAAAAGATTTCAAGATTTTTATTCTATCGTAGATACAGTTACAGGCTGGTATAAAAATTGAAAGTAGAGATTGTAAAAAAACTCTACCAAGTGACCTAGAAACTATAGAATTTCTTGCAAATGCTAGACAGATGCAAGTCAACACCAAAGGCAGGCTACAATCTGCACGTAGGTTGACAATACTAAAGGTCACATACATGTCATTTTACCAGATGTGCATCTCAGCACGAATGTACATCCTCAGCAATCCCTATGGCAGGGTACCTGGGGAGAGAGAAACTTAGACTGTACCTAAGGAAACAGCCTTGGACTGTGTCATCAAATGCTGAGATTTAATGCTTCTTTTATTCTTATTCAATTAACAGATACTTTAATTGTAAGATAAGGTGTTCTGAGAAACACTTTTCTTCTAAAAATTAATAATTTTTAATTCTTAACAAGATTTCATGTTTCCAGGAGCAAAGAATTTTTTGCAGGCTTTTCATCATGTTAAGTTCAAGTGCTGGAGACTTTTCGGGATCCTGCGGTTTCTTGTCATTGCTAGTCACACCTCAGATATAACAGTGACCTTCTATCATCTGAAGTTATTTTAAATGTTCAGTATTTGGATGCCGTTCTTGTGAATTTAATATATTTTATTTTTCTTCTCAGCAGACTCTAGTCATGTATCTGGGTTATATAAAATGGAATTGTTGGCATTCACTTTCAAGTGATTACCCAAAGGAAATGTTCGCTTTTTGCTATTTGAAGAAGGTAATAATAAATTGGGGGAAAAAACCAAAAAGATATAGAGGAAAAATGCCAGATCTGCTTAATTTCTGTTGTTACTTTGATACTGGAATATACTGTTCTTTGTGCTAAAAACAAGAAGTTCCAATCTTCAAAACATTTTAAAAGTAGTTTTATTGACAAAGTACCTCATAGCAAAGGTCCTAGCTCACATGTAAGAATCAAAAGCTGCTCAAGAATTACATAAATAACATCTCATTCTTTGTTTTACCACTTGCATTTCAGAGAGAAAGAAGCTCTACCTCAGTAGTTCTGAACCCTACCTGACAAGCCCCTTGGGGAGAGTTTGAAACTTACCATTGTCCTGGTCCTCCCTGCCCCCAAGGTTTTGGTTCAATTTTTGCAGGGCGAGGCCCTGGCTTTTTCTTTCTAAAAACTGCTCCAGTGTGTCTAATGTGTAGCTAGGCTTAGGCACCACTGCAACTTCCAGCAACCCTCATCAACAAAGTAGAAGATATGGGAGCTGGGAACGTGTAATCAATTGAAGGAAGGGAAAAAAGCAAATACCAGAAAATGTTAGTTGGGTTGGAACTCACCAACAATTATTGGAAATTATTCTTATTTTCTCTTCCTCCTCTATGGCAGTGATGTGGCATAGCAGAAAGATCCTGACCTTGGCTTTGAGCAAGAAACCAGGTTTCTGATGTCAGAGTCACCGCAATATTTCAGATTCAAAGCCTCAGAGGCAAGCTTATTAGAAATGCTACTTTAATGATCCTATTTCCCATTTTAGTACACAGAATGATGAAAATGTGGTCAGTTTCAAAATGGCTCGAACTGAGATTCAGAAATAAAAAGTAAAAGTATATATATATTTTATTTTCATCCCCTCTTTCTTCCAACTTATGGCTTGTCATTACCATGCTGCATTCCCCACCACTGGGCTGCAATTGATGCATACCTCTATCTCTGGTCCAGTTTTTTTTTTTTTTTTTTTTTTCAAACATCTATAGCCACTCCTTCCCTATCCTCCTTCAACTTTCTCATCCTGGTTAAGAAAATGGCTGCATTTTTTCATCCTGTCTTGGTTTTGTAATGCTGCTTTCCTTCCAAAGGGCTCTTCTTCAAGCCCAGTTCTGTCAGCTCTCTTGTTCTTTCCTGCTACTAGTTCACAGAACTATTTCTCCGACTTTTCTCTTATTCAAAACCTCTGGCCCATTTGCTAAATTTTCTTATGTAATTCTGAGAAAATTACCTGGAGGAAACTGGTGTTCCTGTCTACAATCTAGGAGCTTCTATCCCTGGAAATTAGGGACTCTAAAACAAAACACATTTGTAAGATCAAATTCTGACCCTGTCTCATGCGAAATATTAATAAAGTGGGAATAATAGTGTCTGCTTGATAGTGGTTATACAGATTACAATGAAATAATGCATTCTCAGTAGCTGGCATACACTGTCTCATCCTAACTTTTGAGATATGTTCTCTTGTATTCCCTAAGGGCAAAGGACCATGATATAGATTCATTCAGACTATTAGTAGTATTTAATATCTCAGGTTTGGAGCATATGGGATATATCCATATAACTCTTTTTAAAAAGGGGGGTGGGGTGGGGAGAGCGAGACTTTTCTTATTTACCTCAAATTACTCAGGAATCTTTTATCATCTTTTTAAACTTATATTCATATAATTTATCATTGACAAAATATTGAGGTTCATGAATTTGGAAATAGAACCTTTCACGGTAGACTGCACTGATGCATTTATGTTGATGGAATCTGGATTACACTGAGAATATTAACATTTGTTTTGTGAAAGCTCTGAGTTTTCCTCCCTCCCCCATTACATGGACTTAATTTTTTAGAGCAGTTATCACAGCAAAATTGAGCAGAACGTACAGAGAGTTCCCATTTACCCGGTGCCCCATACACACTTAGTCTCCCTCACTATCAACATCCTGCACCACAGAGAAACATTTGTTATAATTGATAAATCTATGCTGACACGTTAGTATCACCCAAAGTCCATACTTTACATCATCAGAATTCCTCCACAATGTTGCATATTCTATTGATTTCAACAAATGTAAAATGACACATATCCACCCTCACTGTATTGTATGAAGTAGTTTTACTACCCTCAAAATCTTCTGTGCTCCACATATTCATGACTCTTTTCCAATAACCCCTGGCAACCACTGAAATTTTTACTGTCTCTGTAGTGTTGCTTTTCCAAGAATGTCATATAGTTGGAATCATACAGGATGTAACATGTTCAGCTTAGTTTCTTTCACTTAGTATGATGCATTCGAGATTCTTTCATATCTTTTCATGGTTTGATAACTCATTCTTTTTAGCACCGAGTAATATTTCTTTTTTGGATACACTATAGTTTATTTACCCATTCATGTACTGAAGAGCATTATAGTTGCTTCCGTGTTTTGATAATTATGTATAAAGTTGCTATAAATTTCTGTGTGCGGGTTTTTGTGTGGACATAAGTTTTCAATTCATTTGGGTAAATACCAATGAGCATGATTGCTGGATCATAAAAACTCCATTTTTTGTTGTTTCAAAATTCATCATCACTGCCATTTACAGCATGATAGATTAAATCTATTTTAGAATCAAAACAGAACTTTCAGTCAGATAGACCCAGCACTCAATTGGGACGCTGCACCAAATAGTTGGTTATGTTGGACAATATGGATATCACAATTTCAGATACTTTTAATGTATTGAATGGTATGGCTCATGCTATGGAGGGCTTTCAGTAAAAAAATGTATTGTGCAATATCTCATATGTCACAATTTTCAAGTGTCATACCCCATCCTTCATACTGGAACCAACGCTATGCCTACTTAAACCACACTTTAAAAATGAGTGATCTGAGCATATCTACTAAGCTGGTAGGACAGGTCCAACAGAAAGATATTTAGAGGGAGAGACAAGAATAAACATTCTCATTTGGGAAAAGGAGGATCCTAGGCCAATGAGTTTATTATAATAAAGATTTAGTTATAGGAAAGGAAAAGTGGTTCTTACCACAGCATGATTGCTTTCTCCAGATGTATCTTCTAACCTATACCCCCACTGGATGCATCCAGCTAGGCCAATGGAGAGTAAACACTATACATTAAAGCTTTTTTTTTTTCCTAAAAAATTTTTTCCTAAAGAAAAATGAAGCAAAAACAATCTTATTTCAGGAACTCTAGAGCATCATGTAACTAAAGGGAAACAGATAACCCTGCAGATTTAGCAATCAAACAATGGATGGTGAAAACGATCAGAGCCAGCTCCATGGGCTCCTTGGGTATCAGTGCAACCACCTTTTGGATGTCTAGCAGGAACAGGAACGCTATAATACCAGGTAGAGTAACAGTGGAGCTTGGCAGAGAAACTTGTTTGAGAGGACATGTATAGTCACACTTGGAAATTCTCAATCATTAATAGTGAGACTTTTAGGGAGGGAAACACTCTAGGCATATGCAACAGCAAGATGAAAGGAGCCTGGATCCCTGGATGACCTCATGAAGCCTCCCCACAAGTTTAGCCCCAGTCACCTCCCTCTATGCCATTCAATGAGAAAGAAATAAAGGCATCTCCAGCTAGTATTATTTGGGTCTCTATACTTACAGTGGCTCTTCTATTCCAACCATATCCCCTTTCTCAGCTGGGACATCCCCCTAGAGGATTCTCATGCTACCTCCTGACCTCCTCTGTGGATTCTCCCTTGCATATTTTCACCCCACTTATTTCCAAAACTCCCCTTTTGTGTAAAAAATTTACATATGATTTGACAGATTTGACCAGGTTCCTGTTAGAAACTGAAAATTTTAAGTGGTTAATATTATTCACACTTACCAAAGGTTTTTATTATATTAGAAAATAAGAGTGACCAATGGCTGGGATGTCAGGCCTGGTGAGTCACCTACGGAGGTGACATTTCTGTGCACTAAGACTTATAGGCATACTTTGAATAATGTTTTAGTTGTGCCACTCTCACCACTTCAGTCATTTTTATGGCTGGTTTTGGAGGGAGAAATTCACAGCAGAAATCCTCAGCATCATCCTTTACAGCAATCTCAGAATATTTCCTACAGTATGACTAACCTGAATTGCTTCCACTCTGAAAACTAAAATTTTCTAAGATGTAAATCTGAAAAAAGAAAAATAATAAATAAAGTAACAGGCTTTTACATGGTCAATGCAGTTTCTAACCTGATTCTAACCTGAATCAGGTTAGAAACTGCATGCCTGATGGCTGCATCTTCTCTCTGATTCAGCATATACCTGTGAGCCGTTGCTCTGTATAATGTAAGATGTTTTGAATAGTGTCTATCACATAGTAGATGATTGATGAATAGTATTGAATGAATGATGAATGACTCTGCTATGTGAACAATATTGTTTAGTAAGTAAATCTTCACCTGTTAAACTTCATATGCATTTTTAGTCCCTAAGAAACCCTGTGTATAAGATTGGAATGGAAAACATGCCATCTAACTTTATATATATATAAGGGGAAGAAGTCAGGGAGGGACCCAGAAAATTATAAGAAAGACAAAATTGATAACTCCTTTTTTTACCCTTAGCACTATATTCCTAGAACAAAATGTTCTTTGTTTAGCACCAGAGTTTATTTAAGTCCACTAAGCCAACTGCAATAAGACACAATGAATATCAATTACTACATCTAGACTTTCTCCTAGAGCATTTTCTTCATTGGAAAATCTTATCCATTTAAGATCCAGACCAAATGCCACTTGCTATTTAAAATGATAATTCCATGTATCTCCCAATAGAAAGTAGTATCTTCCCTCTCAGAATTCTCAAAGTATTTATCTACAACTCTTTTTATATGTGTACAGAATAAACAAACAAACAAGAAAAAAATGTCATATCTCTGTCGGATTTGAAGGTAGAGTTTATGTTTGCTTCCTAAAGTACTTCAGTGTCTTTCAATAAGTACCCCTCGAATATCTGTGTAATGAACAAGGTTAGTGTTATCACCTTTCATTTTCCTACCCTTTATATTTTCCTAGCTCATCTTAACTACCAGTAAGTACTCCTTTAAGAGACGACTTTATGCTGCCTTCGCTACTTCTTTCCTCTGTCTCACAAACTACATTCCACTTCTGTAGTTAAACAATCACTTTTACCAAGTTTCATTCTAAATTTATTACATTTTCATCTGAATCGTCACATTTGCATTTTTAACTGCCAGTTTATCGTCATCATATGTAGGAGTCACTACCTTAACCCCTCAATATCCTATGCTTATATAATGATTCTGTTCTTAGGAACAACACCTTAGCCTTATTTCCACACTTTTTGAAGTCATTCTTATTTTCCTATAACACAAAATCACAAACTCAGATTCATCTTGAAATGCAATTTCTCTTACTTCTTGATTCTACCTCTGCAAATTCCCTTGCATTACAAAAATATTTTCTCTAAGTACTCCAATCACCATAGTTCGTTACTCCATTTATTTTTGCCATAATTATTACTAAATTAATACTAAATACAAATTATTACTAAACATAGTCTTCATATTTCCCATGTTTTCCTCATTATAATTTATAGAGCTAGGCTATTCGAAGGCTCAAATAAACATCAGAAGCCAATTTTACCACCTTTATTTTACAGAAAGAGCAATGGCATCCAGGGGGGTCAAATGACTCAATCTCACACATCTGAGTAGTGTGGAAAAGCTGGAAGGGGAGTCTGTCTCATAACACCTGCTGTGGCATTTTTTTTTCCACTAGCACAGGATTTAACCTCTGTCTTCCTGCTAGATTAGTGTTCATCCTCACTGACCTGGTCATATCATGCTCTTGCTTATTAACTACTCATGGTTTTATATTGTCCATTAGATAAGTTGCTCTAGCATCTTATGCTATTCTTATACCTACACTGTAGCTTCCTTCGCACTCCACTTTTAGCCTTTTTCCCCCAATGTTCCTCAATGTACCTGTGTGTGTAAAATTATATGCCTATTCTATATCATGTTCCTTTCCAGCCATCTTCTGTGCTTTTCTACCTGTATCTGTTTATACATTCATCCCCTTCCCTGGCCATCTTTGAAGTAGATGGTTAATGCCATGTATTCCATCTCACTTTTTGGTATTCCCTTAACTGGGTGGACTATCTCCCTTCTTTAACATAACAACATTTTATCTATTATTTGTTGTCGAAAGTACTTCATGGTCCATTGTAGAAAGATCACAAGCATATTTGCTTCTCTTTCCATATTCTTGTCTCTATTTTACTCACCTGTATATCTCTCATACCATTAGATTAAATACTTTGTACAAAGTGAACACTTAGTCGATGTTGATAAATTTCAGTATTTATGAGAGTCCAAGCTGTTGAACTTTAGTGTTTCACAAACCTGATTATTTATTTTAATGCATTAGTATTTTTGCTCTAACTTCTTAAGATGCATACCTCACAGATATAGTTGAATATAATGTTGAGTCTGTTGAATGGTGGCATCATGAAATTGCAGTACCGAACCTCCCTCCTCCAAGATACAAAAGGAAAAACAAAACAACCCTGCAAAAATTTTTCCAGCAGCAGAAAGAAATAAGGAATAATTTTAATTTTCAAACAATGACGACCAGTGAAAGAACAGGAGATTCTAGTATAATGGCCAAGGTGATGACCCTGCACCTACATGAGAAAGCAGCACCAAGGGCACAGACAGCTGAGAAAATCCTTGAGAATAATTCTGCATAATCTCTAACTTGACAAGGAGTGGGCTAAAGGGATGAGTAGATATGCCTGGGAAAATCAAGATAAAATACTATATAAATTGCTCTACAAACCACATCTGGACTTTGGCAAAAGCAGGAAAGGCCCCTGATTGTCTTGCTCGAGTATATAGTGCTAAATTGAGGGAATAAGCCAAAGCTCAAAAGAGTTGAATGCAGGCCAAGCTGGGCGGAATGGAGTCTAATAAAGGACATCTGGTGGGATCTCGGTAATAAGAGAGAACTCCAGACCTCGGCAAATCCTGCAGTCAGGCTCAGCTGTGCTTTCCCCTTCCCTACATCCTGCATCCTATGCCCACCAGTTCACAAGGGAAGACAAATGACTTCATGTAAAATGGGAATAATGTCAAAGCAAAATCACACAACCTATTTCAGAGGAAAAAAAAATGTCTAAGATGTAAACAAAAATGAAAGAGGAAAATAAATGCTTTGGAAATTATACAAATATATTACAGCCCTCACTCCTCTCCCCCCTCCCCACCCCATCAAACTGTACAAGTGGAGAAAGGCATCGATTTTAAAAGACAGTCCAATGTGAAAGAATACATAATCCAAGGAAGCAAGACAGAAGAAAAAAATCCAAGGATAAAAATAAAAAGAGTACAAATAAAATAAACAAACTAGAAGTAGTAAGAAACAGAAAATTATCATGAAGATAAGGCTTTATTTAGTCACAGTGAATAAAAATAGAGTCAAGTTGAAAATAATTAGAAAGGCAATAGATATGGAAACTATAGTTCATCTACCCTAAAAACGATTGCTACTCCTCAAGTAAAGACTCCCACAAATAGAATAGATAATAATCAGAGATATAATGCAGGAAAATTTGCCTAGGGTAAATGAAAAGTTGATACACAGCTACTTAACATTTAGTTAAGTTATTGAATAAAGTGTCCTTTGAGTTTCCAGGAAGAAAAAGAAAGTAATATACATGTGGGAAAATCTGACGGACTTCAGGGCAAATATGCAATTTCATAAATAATACAACAAAATCTCCATTATATCAAGCCAAATCATTCTTCAGATATACAAGCAACAGAAAAGCATTTCCATACATGAAATAACAGGTTCAGTGACCTGGCAACAATGAACTTTTTTTGAAAAAAAAAATTCAGCCTATGGAGAGGTGAATCAAAATAAAGAATACAGAAATTAAGAAACCATGATAATAGAGCAGGGTGTCGAACACTTAATTCATTTAGTTAAGACTCTAAGATAAAACAACTGAATAATTATTATTACCCAAGATATATATTAATCATTCAAAATTAAGTGTTATAAAAGCAACAAACTCAGAGGAAAGAAAGCATGATGGTTAGTAATTACCTCATTTTTCATTGAAAAAGTAAATTAATGATAGTGACTAAAATTAAAATAGGTAAATTAATTTCATGCTGCCTACAATATATTGGCGGCTTTAATATTTTAATATTTATTAAACTTATTAAACTTTACTAATCTTTTATTATCTATTATCTCATTTGATGAAAAGACTAAAATTCTACAATTTTTATATTTACCTCAGTTCTTTTTTCTGCCACTAAATTCATGTCACATTAAAATTACTAGACAATATTTTTAAATAACATTTATTCAGAGATTCTATTTTGAAATTATTTTTGTTTTTTCTCTCTCATCTACATATATTGTTCCATTTATCTATATTTTCCTTTTAATATATGTAGAGAGAATGTTTAGACAATTTATATGAAATATTAAAGGTAAAATTTAATTTTTGGATCAATTTTTAAATTAAAAAAATTTATTTTATTATTAATTTTAAGTATACAGTACATTGGTTAGACATTATATAGTTTATGAAATGATCCACCCGATTGCTCTTCCTTCCCGTGGCTCTCCACCTAGCCATTACATTAATGCTGACTGAATTTCCTGTATTGTGCTTACCATTCCCATAACCATCTATCAACTACTAATTTGTACTTCTTTAACCCTTCATCCCATTCTCCCAACCCCCTCCCATCTGGTCATCGCCAGATTATCATCTATATTTGTGTTTGTTTTCAATTAGTTTGTTCTTTTTGTTCCTTAGATTACACATATGAGTGAAATCATATAGATTTCATCTTTGTTTGACTTATTTCACTCAGTATAATAATCTCTAGATCTATCCATGTCATTGCGAATGATAGGATTTCATTTTTTTTATGGCTAAGTAATATTCCATTGTATATATGAACCATAACTTCTTTATCCAATTGTCTGTCAATGGACATTTAGGTTGCTTCCATATCTTGGCTACTGTAAATTGCACTGCAATGAACATAAGGGTACATAGACCTTCATGAATTATTGATTTTGTTTTCTTTGGTTATATACCAAGAAATACAATTGCTGGGTCAAAGGTATATCCATTTTTAATTTTTTAAGAAACCTCCAGACTATTTTCCATAGTGGCTGTACCAGTTTGCAATTCCACCAACCCTGTATGAGGGTTCCCTTTTCTCCACATCCTCACCAACGCTTGTTTTTCTTTGATTTATTGATGATAGCCATTCTGACAGGTGTGATCACTTCTTACATCGTGTACAAGAATAGACTCAAAATGAATTAAATACTTAAGTGTAAGACCCAAAACCATAAAACTTCCAGAAGAAAACATAGACAATAATCTCATTGATATTACTAGTAGAAATTTATTTTCAAATGTATCTCCTAGGGCAAAGGAAGCAAAAGAAAAAATAAACAAATGAGACTATGTCAAACTAAAACTTTTTTGTACAACAAAAGAAACCATCAACAAAATGAAAAGACGACCAGCTGAATGGGAGAAAATATTTGCTTATGATACAGCTGACAAGGGGTTAATTCCAAAAATGTACAAAAAAACTCATACAACTCAACAACAAAAAACAAATAATCCAATAAAAAATCAGCAGAAAACCTGAATAGATATTTCTCCAAAGAGGACACACAGATGGCCAATAGACATATGAAAAGATCCTCAAAGTCACTAATCGTCAGAGAAATGCACATTAAAACCACAATGAGATATCACCTCACACCTGTGAGAATGGCTATAGTTAAAGGTAATATTTAAAACATTATTACTTTCAATATTCCTGTTTCAACGTGGCTTCATTTAGTTACATGTTGAGTATACATCATCACGTAAAACTACCATGGCATCACTTTAAAAATTATTCTAACAAAGTAAGCACTTGAAATTACTTTTAAAAGTATAGAGGAAATCAATGGTAAAACCAAGAAATATGAAAGCAAATTTTATTGCACTCCATTTTACTGTACTTTGCAAATATTGTGTTTCTTACAAATTAAAGGTTTGTGGCAACTTTACATCAAGCGAGTCTATCGGTGCCGTTTTTCTAACAGTTTCAGATGACTGTTAACATTTTTTAGCAATAACACATTTTTTTAAATGCGTACATTGTATTTTTAGATAGAATGCCATTGCATATTTACTAGACTATGGTATAGTGTAAACATAACTTTTATATGCACTTGGAAACCGAAAGAATTCATGTGACTCTCTTGATTGCTATTTTCACTTTATTGTGGTGGTCTGGAACCAAACCCAAATCTTTGAGGTATGTCTGTATATAGCAAAGGACAAAGACTATCAGCTTTAGTCAGATTCTTGTGACAGTCCAAAAATACTGGAATTTGCAGCTTTCTTATTGTTACTTACCGGAGACACTTAGTTTCCTTTTTCATCCATATTTTTTTAACCCTCCCATCTGTTAGCCATCGGTTTATTTGTTTTACTCACTATCTAGTTGCTGGCTTTAGCATAAAGAGATTTTTTAGGACAAGATTAACGAAGAAAGCAAATTAAACAAAGGTTGGTAAAGATTGGAGAGGAGATGGATATTCGTGTTAGTCAGGATAAACTAGGTGCTAGATGCTGCTATGGTAACAAATTGACCTGGAATCTCAGTGACAGTGTGACAAAGTCTGAAGTCAGGAAGCTCCTCTGCCAGCAGCTATTCTAAAGCTGTTGACTCAGAGAACCAGACTGGCTATTTCATAACTCTGCCACTTTAACAGGTGATCTCAACAATTATTGAAACAAAAAAAGAGAGAAGGTAGAGAATTCATGTTTGTACAAGTTTTTTCATTGGCCTAAAATTTTAAAAAAGAAAGAAAGAAAAAGAAAAGCTTGTTTCTTCATAGCCTGTTGGCCAGAACTAGTCACACAGCACTGCTCTAACTGCAAGAGAAGCTGGGAATGCAGTATTCCTGCGTGTTCAGGAAGAGGACAATAAAAGGGAATTTGGGACATGCTTAATGTTACCTCTTTCCCATAACCTGAAAATGAAACAATTATGTGGTTAAACATAATATTTTGAGACATGAAAAGAACAGGGAACTAAAATAATTATTACGCATTTGCACGATGCAAGAAAGATAAAATTAAAATCTTAAACTGTTAGCAAGAAAATTTGCTTAAATAAATGAAACTAATTTGTTTCTTGTTTCTTGTAACATTGGTCATAATAGGGAAAATTGAGGAAAAAGTGTTGCTAGCTAAACAAATTAAGATATATTCCTGCCACAGAATATCAATGAAAAATTTAAAAGAATGACATATATTATATAACATGTATATTATATATAAATTGTATATTTATATATTATTAAAATAATTATGTTACATATAGTTATATATGTTTCTATTAATAATAAATAATATTATATAAATTGTATACATAATTCACCACATGCCAACAAATTAGGTAACCTAAATGAAATATACAAATTCCTAGAGACATATGAACTACCAAAACTCAATAAATGAATAGGCCTATAACAAGTAAACAGATTGAATTCCTAATCAAAAAAAGCCCAGGAGTAGCTGGTGAATTCTATCAAATGTTTAAAAAAGAATTAACACTATTGCTTCTCAAACTTTTCTGAACAACTGGAGAAGAGGGAACGCTTCCCAATTCATTTTATGATGCCAGTATCATCCTGCTACCAAAAACAAAACTAACATAAGAAAAATAACTACTGACCAATACATTTTATAAATATAGACCCTTAACAAAATACTAACAGAACAAATCCATGATCAAATGGGATTTATCTCAGGAATGCAAAGTTGGTTTAATATATGAAAATTAATCAATATAATATGTCATATTAATAGAATAAATAACAAAACACATTTTTTCTCAATGAATGCATAAAAAACATTTGACAAAATCCGATAACCTTTTATGATTTAAAAAACTCAATAAACTAGGAATAAAAGAGAATTTCCTCAACATGATAAAAGACAGCTATGATAAACCCAAATTTAACCTCATATTTAATAATGAAACACTGAAAGCTTTTCTCCTAAGATTAGGAACAAGACAAGGCTGTCTGTTTTTGATAGTTGTATTCAATATTTTACTGAAAGTACTAGACAGGGCAATTAGGCAATAACATGAAATAAAAGGCAACCAGATTGGAAAAGAAAATCTAAATCTATCTCTACGATATGCTCTTGTCTATAAAAAATCCTAAGGAGTCCACAAAAGCAAAAATGGCAAAACTATTAGATCTAAAAAAGTGTTTTTAGCAAGTGTACAGGACATAAGATCATATATAATTGCCTATATAGTAACAATGAACAATCTAAAAGTGAAATTAAGAAAGCAATGCCATTTAGAATAGCATCAAAAGAATGTACAATACTTAAGAATAAGTGTAAAACTTATATGCTGAAAAACTATAAGATATCATTGAAGGAAATTAACAACCTAAATAAACGGAAAGACATCCTATGTTTATGGATTGGAAGAATTAGTATTATTAAGATGGCAATACTCTTTAAATTCGTCTACACATTCGACACAGTCCCTATCAAAATTCCAGCTGACTTATTTGTAGACATCGTCAAACAGATTTTAAAATCACCCATAGCATATACAGAAATTAAATCAGAATAGACCAAATAGCTAAATCATAGCTAAAATAATAGCTAAAACTATAAGCTTTTAGAAGAAAACATAGGCATAAAACTTCATGACCTGGAGTTAGGCAATGTTTTTTTTTTTAGCAATAACATCAAAAGTCTAAGGAAAAAAACAAAAACAAAAGTACAACAAAAAGTAGATGTCAGACTTAATAAAAATTTTTAAAATTTGTACATCAAAGGACATTAATAAAAAAGTGAAGACAACCAATATAACATGAGAAAATATTTGCAAATCATATATTTGAAAAAGGTCTAGAATTCAGACTATATAAAAAACTCTTACAACTCAGCAATGAAAAGAGAAAAAATCCAATTTTAAAAAATAGATAAATTATTTTAATAGACATTTGTTCAAAGAAGATATACCAGTGGCCATAAGCACATGAGAAGATACTCAATGTCATTGGTCAGTATACAAACACAAACCAAAACCATATGGAAGTACCACTTCACCCTGACTAGGATGGCTATAATCAGAAATACAGACAATAATAAGGATGTAGAGTTACTGGAATCTTCATACACCGCTGATGGGTTTATAAAGTGGAGTAGACACATTGGAAAACAGTTTGGCAGTTTTGTGTTAGCTTACTTCAAACTGAATGTTACTATATGACCCAGCAATTCCCAACTGAATCATGTATGCAAGAGAAATAATAACATACAAGCATATGTTTACACAAAAACTTGTCCATAAATGGTCACAAAAGGCTACAGATTCTTTTCATATAAAATGTTAAGAATATGCAAATCCATAAAAATATAAAGTATATTAGTGGTTTCCAGGGGTTTGAAGGAGGGGAGAATGGAAAGTACCTGTTAATGAGTAAGATTTCTTTCTAAGTGGTGAAATGTTCTGGATTAATATTAGTGAGGGTTGCACAACTTTGTAATACCAAAGTCTACTGAATTGTACACTTTAAAAAGGCAAATTTTATGATATATAAATTATATCTCACTAAAAAATTATATGAGAAAAAGTCAACAAGGTAAATTATAATAGAGAAAAGAATGTTAACGAATGACAGAATATAATTCTATTCATTTAAAAATGTATATTTATCCATGTGTATGTTTGTATATGAAAATGTATTGAGAAAAGACTGAAGTAATCTAAAGAGAACTGACCTGGGACTTCAAAGGTGGGACTCTTTACTCTCTATATATGTTGTACTCTTTGGATGTTGTTTAAGGAGAATGTATTCATAACTTCACACTAAACAAAAAGAAAATAAAGTTGGATGCTGTGAAAAATAAACACTTTCTTATTTCATCTTCAATGTCTGGTCCAATTTCCTTCAATTTGTGAAGTATTTCTCCACTATTATATCTTTTAGTGATTTATCTTATCTGTAGTCTTACAAGACACACATTAAAGGGTACATAATTTAGTGCCTAATTATATGTTTAAATGAACCAATTATACACTAACATCTGCTATAATGTAAAACACAATACAAATATCATGGCAACATGTTGGACTATTTTTTGGCTGTCAGTGTGAAATTAAGGATAGAAGAGGCAAAATTGGAGGTAAAGGTCAGAAACGGAAGAAAGTAGGGGCTGGATGCTAAATCTGTCTTTAAAATAATAGTGATGTCAGAGGTCAAATTGAGATATATCCTGACTTAATATAAAAACCTTAAACCTATCAATTTCTAGACAAATCTTTTTCAAGCAAACAGTGTTTGCTAAGCATGTGAGCAATTACAGTAGGTCCAGAATTCACACAGAAAGCATCCTGCTATCCCAAAACAAACAAACAAACAAACAAACAAACAAACAAACAAAACCACCAGATCTAAGCTGATAGGTACACCTCATAATGGTCTTAAAGGCAAAGTTCTTATATATAGTATTGTTTTTACCTTTGAAATCATATTGTTTCATACACTTTGGTCTCAATGTCCCAATTAGATTTCAAGATTTCAATCTACCAAGATTGCTGGAGTTAGGAAAAGTGCTCAAGTTTATTGTACAGCCTCTAGCATGTGTTAAATTGACCATGTGATTAATTTTGTTGATTTAATTGATTGACCAGTTAGAGTTGAAAAATTAAAATTCATTTTCCAAAAATATTGTTTTTTGACTAAATTCAAAGCAATATATTGAATAGTCATGATCAACTAATAAAACATGTAGCACTTATTTCACAGGGGTCATAACTAAATCTGACATGAGAGTTTGTTAATGCTTAGCATTATGTGACTACCCCAAACAGGCAAAGTCTGATTGAACTCTTAAAAATAATTCCTCTTCTCAACTTTTACTAAGGTAATTATGATCGTTACTCATGTTCTACTGATAACAGATAACATATTGAGGGTTTGTTAAGCACTGACCTAAATAATTTTATGTATATCATCTCATTGAGTAGTCAAAACAATCCTATGCAGTAGCTACTATAGTTACATCCATTGTATAAATGAGGAAGCTGAGGTTAAAGAGCCTGTTCATGACCACAAAGCTAGCTGGTGGTGAAGATCTGATTCTATTTCAAGCCTGTCTATTTCCCAAATTTATGTTCTTTACCAAAACACCCTTCTAGCTGTGTGTTATTTAGTATCTGAATTTAATAAGGATCTTGAATTCTCTACTCTGCCATGGTATTCTACTTCTTTAGGTCCTGAAATGAAAGATATGTCTAGAGGACAAAGCCAGTTAGGGCATAAGTCTCCAAACCCAATAAAATATCAGGTGAACTAGTGTTGATTCTGCAAATGACTCTTTTTGCAGTGGCTAATGTTGGTCAAATTGGCATTTATTCCTGAGTCCATCCATTGTGCCAATGCTGAAGAAGTGGGGCTCTAGAGGAAATGATCACTCAAGAGCAAGAACATCAGAAATTCATATTTTTTCTTCTGTTCTCCCTCATTTCTATTTGCTCTGCTTATTCGGTGATAGTATTTAATATGTCTTGTTAGTAAAGACTTTTCTAAAAGATTTTTTAAAAAGAGCAAGGCAGAGTTTGATGGTGGTTTTCAATTTTTGATTTTGGCACAATAACCAGGAAGTTTGTTAAGCTCCCAAATGCCAACATCAACTGATCGATGGGTATTCTGCACTTTCAGGCATCATGAAAATGCAATTAATTAGATGACAAAGAAGGAAAACTTCAGGGCTCAGAGAAATGGAAGCAATTTTATTAAAATGGTGAGAATTCCAGACAGTAACCTATCATTTCATGCATCTCAATAATCCTTGAGGAAGGAACAACAAACTTTTAAAAATGTCTGGAACTGATAAACATATTAAATGTATAATTAACAACACTTTAAAGTGGGAAAATAGTAGGTTTCTGATCACATATAGCTTAAGAGAAAGATCCAGAAAGGCATGTCATTCATCTGTGTAGAACATTCACGTGAGAGCTAAAAACGAACTACTTCTCTTTTATGATTCATAAGTAAAAAAAATAAAAACACTGTTTTCCCTCTGCTGAAAACAACATAGTGAAGAAAGAAATAAAAAAAGAAAAACAAGGCAAAAGAGTGAATTCACGCTACTCTTGAGAAATCAATGCTTATTGGACTAAAAATCAGAAATGATGCTAAATGAAGAAAAAAGAAATGAATTCACATAAATCAGAAAGGAAATATCACAGTTAATGAAGAGAAGCATACCAACAAAACCTCTAGTGCACAAAGCAATGAATCCCCCACTACCCCATATTTCAAGCAAACCACAAAAGAGTGATGGAAAAAAAGATAGCAACCCTTGCAGCTGAAATAACTCTTGAAGGGACAAAGTCTTCTCTTTCTCTGTATTATATTTTCTCATGTGATTCCTCTTGGAATTCGGCAGCTCTTTGGAATGAAGATACTTGCAAACATTGACCAGTTGTTCACTGAGTTAGTTTATCTCTCTTCATAGTTCTTCTCAGACATTACTGAACATAATCATTGATTCCCTTCTTTATCGTTTTACCCACAGCTGAAGTACACCCACCTCAAGCTTCCAAAAGCCCACACCTTACATCCATCAGCATCAATCTGCAAAATCATTTCTCAGTGAGTGGGTGGCTGATTTATGGAAAGATGATGTAATGTATTCATCTCCTATACCACTTCTCTAATGATTTTCAAAGATATATCTACATATGATTCATAGTGTGATTGGCATCGGTAAAAGCAGCAGCAGCCACATCCTATGTATTTCCCACTCCCAACTCATTCTTGTGACATGTTTCTACTATGTGAATTATGATCCCATTTGTAAGTAAGTTAGCCTTGAATAGGAGATTACGGGGTTCTCTCTCTTTTATCCCCCTTTTTTTTCCAATGGGGCTAAAGCCAGCAGGGAATCTTCATTAAAATTCCCCATAAGGCCCATTTATTTGCCATTTCCCTTCCCCCAACTCCCACATCCCTACTACCCCGCTGTGAACTCCTGCAGAGCAGAGGAATGACCCGTGGAAATCTCACTGCCATGTGTTGAGGTGCATAATCCAGGGAAACATTTCAAGCTGCTCCTGTCAAATAAAGATGACAAATATTTACTGTCTCTGGACACCCCTCCAGGTATTTTTATATCCAAGATTTTATCTTATTCTGTATTTTAGAAAACAAGATTTCTCACCACACGAACAGGTGCAAATACTGCTGACATTTATAATGTTCCTTAAAGACAAGGGCTAAGAGCAAATATAGGCTTGCACAATGTTAATTCTTACCAGAGACCAGTATCAGAGGATATTTTTGGAGGTAGTTGGTTTTGTTGTTCGTTATCTCATTCTTCCTCTCCATCCCAATGAGATATAAGTATGCCAGAGTCATACTTCATATTCATCTATAGGAACATCTGGCCCATGTCTAACATTTAATTTCCACACCATTAGAGTCAAACAATACATGTACATCAGTAGATAATGTAATGCATTATCACGCAAGGCAGAGAGTAGCAATTTATTAGCCTAATTTAAAATAGCCTTCAGCAAAAAAATAATGCATCTTAATTCAGAGTTCTGAATAGAATGACATGTTTTCCAGTGAAATTCAAAAGTATATACTCAGAGATGCTTGGAAAAACTTTCCTGCATATATTATCTTCTGCATTATTCAAGGATGAAATATCAATTCTGTTTTTTATGTTCTGAATCAATTTCATCCATAATAACACAAAAAGAGATAACAGCCTTAGGAGAAGAGAAAAAAAAGAATTCCTTGGAACACAAGTAGACCCCACATCTTTATTTCTTAGAAATTACAACTTAAATGTGTAGGTTACTTAGACTTTCTTTGCATATACCTAAAATCACAGAAAATTGCTTGCTTTGAATGTAGCATGAATTTTGCTTCTGTTTCTTCTCTTTAAGACATTTTTCATTACTATTTTAGATTTACAGACAAAAGATTTGTAGTCTTAGTTTGTCTTTGTAGGAGAATATTATAACTTTTATAAGGATTTAAGTGATATAATCTTAGAAAGTATCTTAAACTATGCAGCCTGTACAAATCCTTATTATATTAAAAGACATTCAAATCTCTTCTTAGTTCTTCATTTTCAATCCCCTAAATGTTATAAATGGAAATAATAGTATCTACTTATAGCATGTAAATGGCAATATAAATTCTGAATTCTGTGACACTAACCAAACCATAGTCATAAGGTACATTGTATATGGCAATCTCAAAAGAGAGGGACAGAAGTTATCACATTGGGATCCTCAGGTATTACTTAATCTACTTCTGAACGTTCTTTCACCAATGGTGTGCAAGGTCCACAGCCAATTCCTGTGATGAATGCATATTTCCTAATCATCGTGAGTTTATAGATTAATGAGGGAAGTAAACAATGCACACGCATAATAGGAGTAAATAATATGAAGTGCTAAATATCATTAAAAAAAATTTGAAAAAGCATTTTGAGAGAGAGGGATTATTTCTGGCTTTGGGCCAAAAAAGAACTTCAAAAAAGAGTTTGCTTTGTACTGGAATTTAGAGGACAGGTTGGCATATCCTGGAGATGTTCTGTGACACAGCCCAGAAGGCAAGATCTTGACCTTTTAAGAGAATTTCTAAGACAGTAAGTCAGTCATGGTGTATCAGAATTAGTATGAACCACTCTGCTCCTAAGTCTCTATATCCTCCTATCAAATCTTCTGTGGTTAATCCTAATCCTTAGCTTGGATTCACCAGTTAGGTTAAAATACTTGCTCCTGTTCAGCTGTTGACATCTGTTTGAAACCTATAATATAACTAATATTTTGTTCACTCTATTCCACTCTTGCATAGTGATACATGATCAATTTGGTTTGGTACTGCTACCGTATTTGTGCCTGTGACTAACATGACACAAATAAGAGAAACATCCAGGACAGTGATATTTTGCTCTAACCCTGATTGAACTAACTCCAGGGAACATAGACATTTTACTATGGGAATTTCTAAAACCTGTTACCTTTGATTGTGTTCAAATCAGTTTGTGGCTTCCATTACTTTACTCTACCCAGAAGACTTGAATTTTTCATGGATCTAGGAAATTTGTCAATAACTTGGAATACCTATTTACATGTGTCTTGCTCCACACTTAAATCCTAACACAGAGCACTTATGCAAATTAGGTCCCCTAGTCTTCCAAAATCTTCTAAGGCTAGATATGCATAGTAACTTTGGATCTTATCTTTCAGTCATAGATTATAATAAATGTAGTACAGTAAAATAAATTGAAAAGCAAAGGTAAAATTTTGAAAGTTACAATCCACCTCCCCAAACTTGATTCCTCAGTCCTGACCTCATTTTCTGCAGATAATTATATTTAAATTGTTTCAATTTTGTTTTTTCTAGTCATTATCACTATAAGTACTGGGTTTTTTTTATTATTACTATAAATACTATTGTTTATATAGAGTCCATTCTAGAAATAAGAAGAATTTAGTTCACTTACTAGAATCTTCTCCTCTCTTCAATTTATATTATTATTTTCAATTCTTCAAAAGATTAAGTTCATAATTTTAAATGATATTGGTTCTTCAATTTCAAAATTATCTTCACCATATAAGATTTTTTATTTTGCTCAATAAATATTTCTTGAGTGGCCATGTTAATCCAATGCTCTGTTAGATTCTGCCAATAAAATGATGCATAAAAACAGACATAAACCTCATCACCATGGAAATTACCGGCTAACGAAAAAGGCAAAAATCAATTCATAATAACACAAATAAATAAATTGCAGTGACAAATGTTGCCCAGAAGTTCATAGACTTGTGAGAATTTATATTAAGGAGATCAGGGATGGCTCCTCAGAAGTTACCTTGATAACAGATGTGGAAAATGAATTGGATTTAATTATGTGGAAAATGGTAATGAGAGCATTCCAGACAGAGGAACAACTCATGCAAAAGCCCTGTGGTAGAAAAGTCATGGCAAGTGAAAGAAGCCAGTGGGAATCAAGAGGAGAGAGCTGGAAAGAGCAAATATGTAAGACAGAAAAGATAAATAAGGATTGGCCATGCAGAGCTTTTCAGGCTTTTTAAAGGGCGTTTGCCTTTATTTTAAGGGGAAGACACAGGCAAATTATGATCAGAATAGTTTTGAAAGTTTTACCTTTACTGTAGTTTGGTGGATATGAATTAATGAGCTATAGTATTTTTTTTCTCCACTTAGCTTTTCCTTCTATCACACTTAACCTTGTTTTTAAGTTCTCAAGTTTTTTGTTACATTTCCTTTACTTTATTGCTACAAATGAGATTTCAGTGTCTTCCCTATAGTTTTAATGTAGCTGTTAAAAACAATAAAAATATCTAGTGCCCTATGACCCAGCAATCCTACTCTTAGGTATTTGCCCATACTCAATGAGTGCCATCAAAATACTGTGGAAGGATATTCATAGCAGTTTTATTCATAATAGCCAAAAACCAAAAAGAACTCAAATGTGCAAAAGGAAAATGACTAAACTATAGTAGATAAGTGAAGTGACAGTAAATATTACACAGTAATAAAGAGAGAATGAACTACCGACAAACATAATGATAAGAATGACTCTCTCAGCAAATAAATCCAGACATAAAATAGTGCACACCACTGAATTATATTTAAATGAAGTTCAAGAACTGACAAAACTAATGAATGGAGATAGAAGTGGATATGGTGGTTACCATTTGGGACGGGGGAGGGGATGACTGGTAAGAGGCATTTTTACCTCTTCCAGAGGACTGGAAATGTTCTATATTTTGGTCTTGGTAGTTCTTACTTAGGGGAATACATCCTTAAAAATTTATCAAACCTTATAAAAATCAGTGAACTTGATGCTCATTACTTTCTATCTATCCTACCTCAATAATAATGTAAAAAGAAAAACTACAAATGGCATTTGTAATACTATGATATTGCAAATATTCCAGACCCAAGTGACACATTTGGCACATACTCATGTGTACCCTACTTAAGACACCATTCCGAGAGTGAAGGTCAATTTGTTTCTTTTTCATCTTATATTCCATAATTTTCTCAAAATTATGCTGGCCATATGGACATTGTACTTTCAAAGTCCTTGCATATCAGATGATGTATTTATTTCATTCTCATTTGTTTGGCTTTAAGTCATTTTCCCTCAGAACATTAAAGGAATTGCTCCATTGTTTTAAATGGATATCATGTTGTTAATAAAAAGTCTAAAGTCGTTTTGATTTTCACAACTTTTAAAATTTCCTTTGAAAGCTTTAAAGAGCTATCCTTTACATCTGGAATTCTGAAATTTCACTGTAATATGTGTGGCTATTATATCAGAGTTATCGCGATACTTACTAAATTTCCATATATTTAGCAATTTAAAACACCCGTTAATTATATCATAGTTTCTGTCGGTCGGAAGTACAGGAAAGAGCTAAATCCTCTGCTGAGGATCTCACAGGGCTAAAATCAAGGTGTTTCCTGGGCTATATTCTCATGGGGAGCCTGGACTAGGGAAGGATTTGCTTTAATGGTCCCACAGGTTGTTGGCAGAATTCATTTTCTTGAAGTTGCATAATTCATGGTAGTTTGCTTCTTTAAAAGCAGCAAGAGAGTTTCTCCTTCCAGTCTCTTAGCTCAGGGAAGTGCTAAGCCCTCTGTTAAAGTGCTCATTTGATTAGGTCAGGCATACTTAGAATAATCTTCTTTTCATATAATTCAAAGTCAGATTTAACTATGTCTACAAAATGCCTTCACCTTTACCATATAATGTAACCTAACATGAGAGTAACATCCAACACAGACTTAGGTCCCTCCCCATACACAATTGGAAATAGTATAGGGCGCATACATAAATCTTAGGGGCTATCTTAAAATTCTACCTACCAAAGATTTTTTAAAATTATTTTTTATTCTTTTTGATACTCATTTTTGTATTCACAAAATTCCAAATAAACTGAGCTCAGAATATTTGTTGAATAAACAATTAATATACGGTTACTTTGTAGCTTTTTTAAATGTGAAGATATGAATCTTTTGCTCTAAGAAAATTTTCTGTTAAATATTTAACTATGTTTTTCTTCCTTCCTGAATACTTTATTTAATATATTTTTAATAAATATTATCCATGTCTCAATATTTTCTCTTGTGTTTTTAATCTGTCATTTTGCTCTATGTTCTTAGACATTAATGCATGAAGGGACAAATGTCTACAAATCTTTCGCATCGCCAAATTTATTAACTTGTGTCCAAGTTATTATTTAGTTATTCTATTCAATGTTTTATTTTGACAACCATATGTATCATCCCCAAGAACTGAGTATAGTTACCTTATCCTGTTCAATTCTGGAAAAGATAGCTTCTCAAATCTTTCTGAGAATTCTGAATTCATAAATTTCAAGTTCTCTTTCCCTCCTAAATTACCTACCTGTTTCTTTCCAGAATTACATACTCTTTTTCATAAGCCTCCTTCATTGATTTATAAAGCCCTTCTATCATTACTGTGCTGTGCTCTTTTTCATCTTCTTGCCTTAGCTCAATCTGTTACTCTAACTGTATCTATAAGGTCCCAGCATTCACAAATACCTCCCCTCTCTTAAATCAAGAGCACATAGTTTAGAATTTAATATTAATTGAACATACGTTAGCAGGTTACTGGTATGTTTTTCCTCTGTATCTATGTGGTCCGTCTTTCCACTAGTTTCCCTTGAAAGCGTGGGCTCACTGCAGGCTTTGTGTGTGTAGGTAAAGTGTCCATTGTGGCATGATCGACTTCAGTTGTACATTGAAAGAGTACAGGCATTTAGTTGAGGAGCAAGCTAGTACACATTCCCATTTCCTCTCTTGTTCAGATTTGTCTTTCTTTTAAAATTTCTTGTCTGTTGGAAGGTTTAGTATAGTCTTTGCTCTACTTCTTCTTCATGTGCTGGCACCTACACTATGGTCCCTAATTCTTCCCTGGTAGACTATTTCATTTCCTTAAATGGAAGCTCTGTGGGAATATCATAGGATGGACATAGCTGTGAGTTATTCTGTATAGACGGAAGTGGGACTCTGGGTACCAAAATGTTACCAGTCCAGTTGTTTAAGAAAGACTATATTAACCAATTTCTTGATAATTACCACATAGTCCACTTCTACTCTCACTGCTTGACAACTTCAAACATGTAAAAATTTTCTTTTCTGCCAGGAATAAGGGTTCCCACTTCCATTGCAGTCTTCTGTGCATCATCTGGCTCTCTTCTGGTGGTATAGTCATGATCATGATTCCTTCTCCTTTCCATCTTTCATAAAATGTTTCATTGATTAGGATGGGACTTGAAGCAAAGTGAAATTTCTATATCATAATATTTTATATTATTCAATCGATATTTGAATATCTAGTTTGCAAACACTCATGGGTATTGAAGAAGATAAAAAGAAGAAAGAAAAAGAGTTTTTTCATCCCAGGACCTTAGAATCTAGTAAGGTTTAAGTAATAATAGTGGAGTAAGGACATTCAAAGGCAGGAAAAGTAAATGAGCAGCATGTCATGAATGATACAGAATCAAAGCTATGAATTGACTCCTTCAGAACAGTCTGGCATGTTGAGTGATGAATTAGGGGCCATGACAGTGAGGAACTCCCAGGACGTCCTTTTCAAGCTATGGGTGGGAGTGAAGATGCTAAACATGAGAGGCTGCTAGCTCAAGAAGATAATGCCCAACAGTGATGGAGTTAATGCTGAAATAGATGGGATGGAGCTTCTAGCTATTCTCAGATGCTACCTTGGCATCTCTATAAGGTATTATATATCGCCCAGGGTGTATTAATTTTCTATTGCTAAGCAATAAATTGCTTTGAGCCCAGTATCTTAAAACGACACGAATTTATTATATCACAGTTCTCATAGGTCACCAGCCTGGGCATAGAATGGCCAGATTTTATGCTCTGGGTCTCATTTGGAGGCTCTGGGGAAAAATCCACTTTCAAGCTTATTCTTGTTGGCACGATTCAGCTTTTTGCAATTCTGGGATGGAGGTCCCTTTTACGTTGGTGGCTGTTAGCTGGGAGCTGCTCTTAGCAACTAGAGGCTTCCACATTCCTTGCCGTGTGGCCTCCTCTACATTTAAGCCAGCAGTGGCAGGTCAAATCCTCTCATGCTTCAAATTCTTGATCTTGTTTGTCTTCATCCTCTAGACCAAGATTTAAAGAGCCCACGTGATTAAGTTGGACCCACTAAAATAATCTCCTTTTTGGTTAACTCATAGTCAACTTAGTAGTAACCAAAATAACATTCGCGAAATCTCTTTTGCCATGTAACTTGATGAGAGAGATGAACCATCATAGTCATGGCTCCTCTCACAGTTAAGGTGAGGGAATTATACATGGGTGTGGATCCTTGGTGATCGTCTTAGAATTCTGCCTGTTACACAGGGTCTTAGAAACTACATTTCTCATGGCAACACTACTAATGAGGAGAAAAAATATCGAACATCTACTTCCCCTTCCTCTTACCCTTTCTCCATTCATACCTACCCTCATTAACTTTACCCATGCACAGTCAAACTCCTCTTAAAAGAGATAAGCAGGAAACTGTGTGGGTTGAAGACTTTGCCTTTAGATTTTGTATTGAGGTCTATTTGTCTAGGCTAAATGAAGGTAATAGACTTAGAAAAATAAATCTTTTATATTTTCTATTATTAACCTGAGAGTCAGTCTGAAACTCCTGATTCTCCTACTTAAAAGAGAGAAATGAGTGAAATTTACATTTACAAAATGTCTACTATAAGCTAGGCACGATGCTTTACATATTTATATGTAAGTCTCTGAGTAGTATTATATTCATTTTATGAATGAAATACCAAGGAATGAAAATACATTGCTTAATCTCCCACAAATGAAATAATGAAGCTAGGACTTTAATCTAAGGCTGAGATTTTACAGATGTTAGTGCACACTTTGGGATGAAAGCAATTTAAAAAGATAACTTTTTCTATTAGCAGACATGAGAGACGGGCATAAAGTTGCTCAAGTTGTTGTGTTGACCTGTAGGGCAAGAGTCTACATATCTAAATTTGGCTCTAGAGCTTGACCTACTAAACCGTTTTTGTACTGGGCAAATTATCTTTCTCATTCATCTACAAAACATAGGTCAGTGTCACAGTGGGGGACTTGAACCTAAGAATCTGCAATAATGACTAAAGTGGTGCTGGGTTACTTCTTTCCTAGGAGTAACAATATGAGACAATACCTGAGACTTTAAATCCTAACAGAGGGGATAGTGTTGTCATGGCAACTGCCTTAGTCCATTCAGGATGGATAACAAAATAGCACAAACTGGGTAGGTTGTAAATAGCAGAAATGTATTTCTTACAGTTCTAGAGGATGGAATTCCAAGATCAGAGAGCCATCACAGTTAGGTGAGAGTTCTGGGTTCTTGTTGCATGCTCACATAGTGAAAGGTGCTAGGGAGTTCTGTGAGGTCTCTTATAATTCATGAGGGCTCCAGCCTTATAATTTTAGCACCTCCTAATGGCCTCACCTTCTAATACCATTGGGCATTAGGATTTGGCATATGAATTTTGGAGGGGATGCAAACATTCTCCATAGCAGCAATGTTCTAGGTATATTTTAATTTATTTATCTCTTTTCTTGAAAATAAAAAGATGTACAGTGATTTATATAGCTATAAAAAATATGACAAGGTAACATATATGATAAAACTAACACTTATCGAATTCTTATTACTTATTAGGCACTCTGTACTTTCCTCAAAACAATCCTATTAGTTATGTACCAATATTGACCTCATTTTGTAAATGAGGGCAAGGAATGTTAAGAAAGCAGAATAACTCACCTGAAGTTAGCTGGCTAATGAGTAATGGATGTAGGACTGCAACCCAGGTCTGTAAAACCCTTATAGCCATGCTAAATCAGAGAGGAAAATAGGAGTATGGGCATTATTTAGTACCAGAAGTAAAATATATTCTATAAATTACTATGTACTTGGTATGGGCAGAACAAATGTTGAACTTTAAACTTTTTACCAGATGATGAAAAGAAGAAAATCTGATCGATCACTATTTTCAAGATCTATTCCTAGGATAAAGACAATTACAGAACTATTCTTGATAGTATGGCCAGTGAGAACATTCTATTTAGAGTCTTAATGGAGAGGACCCTGCATAATTATACATATATAAAAGTTAATATTGCTGAACATTTTAATCTAGGTCAAGTGCTTAACATGCATTTTATCCTAATTCTTCATTTGACACTTGGCCAAACTGAGTTGCTAACCAACATGCCCAAGGTCATAGAGCTAGTAAATGGTAATGTCAAGATCTAACCTCAGGTGGTCAGGTACAATGTGTAATCATTGTGCTGTGCAGCTTCTAATGACCAATTTATTACTAGCCTTACAGTAGTTTCATCGTTCTATTTTTTGGAGCATTACTAAATGTAAGCATCACTCCAAAGTACAAAGTGGTAAAAGAAAGACTATTGAGAAATGACATAACCAAGTTTAGACAGTGAAGTACACAGAGTACACAGCTGAGTCCAGGGATAGATTTTAGAGAATTTAGAGCATGAGTTCTCAACATAGGCGGTACCATCTACAGTGGGTTAATGATTGGTTCTTGGAAGGCAAAAACGAACAAACAAACAAACAAAAAACTTCAATATTGCAATGGTTGTGGCCCCTGGTATTCCAGTTTCCCTGGTGTCAGAAAGACAATAAGAGAAGATGCCTAAAAAGGCTCCGTAAAAGGACAATTAAAAACATTAAAAGTTGAGAAATAATATTTTAGATAAACAGATGGTCTGCACATTCTTCGGATTATCTTCATAGGTATTCTTTCTCCCATGTACAGATTTGATAGCTGTGGAACATCAGGATATTCCAGATTGTCTCCCCTGATCAAGAGTATAATTGAATGCAAATACCTGTTGTCAATTGAATGCAAATACTTCTGTCTATGGCTGGCCATGCTACCCTGAACAAGCCCTATCCAACCTGATCTTGGAAGCTAAGCAGGGGAAGGCCTGGTTAGTACGTGGATGGGAGACCACCTAGGAAGACCAAGTGCTATAGGTGTAAAAAGCAAAAAAAATAAGGATTGTAAACTGACAAGGTCCTTGCAATCTGTGAAGTCAATCAAGGTTTGCCTCACCTAAAAATAAAAAATAAATAAATAAAATACTTTTGACCAAACAGATATCTTTGGATGGACGTAGTTGACATATCATGTGAAAACTGAATTGCTTACAAAAGGTAGTAAGGACCTAAATGTCACTTCTACTGGAAGTTAACAAAGTCCGTAAACCAAGCTAAGATTCTGATTATGATGGATTATAATTATTTTATATCATATAAACACATAGGCGGTCAAAAGTCCACAATGCTATTCCAAATACTGTGGCAGAATAATGTTAGTCTAAAAGTTTCCTGCCTCAGGGGAGAAAAAGGCATCCTCATCTTGTTAAAAACTAGTGCATATCCTTTCCTCCTTTTTTATGTGCCTTAAAAAAGTTGTATTTGTTTTTAGATCATCTACCAAGTTAATGGCTTCAGATATAGAATAATTAAATTATAGCCCTCCATTCTGGCAAGAATCAGGTTATAATTTTGGTGTTCTGTTAAAGCCACTCTCAAAAGGATGCAGAGTGAATTAATGAATTCCTGGAATCTGGTCTGGAAATTTACCCTATCTATAAGCTAATAAATAAGCCTGCTGCTGCTTTATGGATGCTGCCAAAAGACATGAGACACCCAAATTTTTATTATTCACAGCAAAGCAAACAACATAAGCACCAGCACGATTGCATTCTTTTCCCCTATGCCCTCATGTCCCACAGGGGTGATGCGGAGAGCCCAGATTAATGCTACACCTGCAATAGCTTTGCCTTATGACCAAAGAACACTGAGATTGGGAACCTGCTGTTTAATAGAAGCAGTAAGCAAGCCTGCTCTTTGTCTTAGAAAAGATTGTATCATTCTTCAAAGTTGCTCACTACAAACACAACACTGAAAAATAACCAGATAAAGAGTTATTAGAGCCTTGAATTCTTTCCATACTCAGCAACACAGTAGAAACAACAGAGACAGAAGGAAAAGTGTCTTCCAATATCTCTCACCTGGAGTTCATTCTCTTGGTTCAATGGAATGTGCTTTTTCCAAAGATACGGTACATACATTTTATTCTTATACATAATTCTGTGTTCCAATTCCTTTATTTCCTCTGGGCTTTCTCTGAGTCAGACTGAGGAAGACCCTGCAAAGAGTAAACTGCCATAATTACCCACTTTGGTATGGTATTTATTCATTGCCTAAATATAAACTAAGTTATTCACCTTGTAAAAAGATACTAGCAAAGCTGAGAAAGCAATTGTCAACTTTGAGTTGCATCGAAATTTACCAGCACTGAAAGATTAGATAGGAACATGTTTTCAGATTAACTTTAGATAATATTGTAATGAGAATCTCTAATTGCATGGGAAGTTGGAGAAGGTAAATTCTAAATTCTCAACTTTGTGTTTCTTTGATATTAAGAAAGGTCAACACCCAGCATAAACTTACAGACAATTATCTTTAATTGTCCTTACCCATCCAATCTTTTGGAAATTTATAATGTTACTCAGTAGGAGGAGAATGTTTGTTGACAGCAGATTAATATTATTGGAATGATCTTTTCATTACATCACAATACTCTCTTCTATAAGTAGAACAAGTTGTGAGGGCCCTATTTTTTCACAGAACACTTGCAATTCTTGTGTATTCAATTTTAGTTTTAAAGAGATTTACTAACAGTTTAAATACAAATAACTAGCAAAATAACCAAAAAGAATTATTGTCTGGGACACAGAAGGGTTGAAGAGGGAGTTATAATAGATATTATTTGCCCTCATGCAATATTTCTACACTAAAGCATAGATGTTTTATGAGGTGTTTATTTGAGTCAGAAAGGAAAATAAGAAGACTTAAATCCCAGGAGAATTTGTGTTTAAACTAATATATGTAAGCCTATTATTGCCCAGGACATATTTTAACTCAACATTCTTTGTGGCTCTCGCCTTTCTAGAATGATTTCTTTGCACTGTACCACGTGTAAGTAAGTTCTGGTGAAATCAGATGATCAAATACTGGGGTCTTATTCAGTTTGAGTTTTATAGACATGGCCTTAAGTAGAAGTTTGCTTTTGTTCTTTTCATAGTTGAAATTTTGTATTATTTTCATGATTTTATAACTATGTTGAGCTCTTGTTTAGAAATTATCTGAGGTTAACAACCCAGGGATTTAAAAGAAGGTGCTTATGTTAAAGCTACCTTGAGGAACCAGAAAGTTATGGGTTGGTGGGTTTATAAAACTACTTACTAAGCTATTCTCTTTGAGAGAGAGAGAGAGAAAGAGAGAGAGAGAGAGAGAGAGAGAGCGCGCGCGTGCGTGCAATTACCATAGCAACGTCACATTTAATGGTACTTCTGAAATATAAAACACCCTCTTCCAGGAACTTATTGACCAATGCAGCCTGTTATGGGAAGTTTTATGCCTAATGTTAGGCTTACAGAAGAAAAATGTATTTCAATAATGTAAAGAACATACACATACACAATCTTTATTTGCAATATCATTTATTATAATGCAGTTTTAACTCATTTTTTTTCTTCTCCAGTATTTTTAAAGATCATGTTGTTTTGTTGAACTTTAGGAGAAATAAAATTAATTTAAGAATAACAAGTATAGAGTTCTGCTGATATATGGATATGGAGATATTTTTAATCCTTTCCTCAGAATCTCTAAATTTAAATATCTATTTATTAATTGGAATAACACTTTTACTTTGTGAACATTAATAGAGAAATTCAGATGTTATCTGCATTTGAATAAATTAATTTTAGTTCCTGGCTAGAAAAACATCTTAAATTCCTGTTAACTTAAAACAACAACAACGATCTCTTATTTAAATAAAATACAATTACTTAAGAAAGCAAAAATATTTGAGTTATTCTACAGCCATGCCATCCTGAACATGCCTGATCTCGTCTGACCTCAAAAGCTAAGCAGGGTCAGGCCTGCTTAGTACTTGAATGGGAGACCACCTAGGAAAACCAGGTGCCGTAAGAGATCAGGGGGAAGGGATTCCTTTCAAAAATATTTGGGCTAAATAGAGAATATAGTCCACTATTAATCTCACAAACTAGTTAAAGAAATATCAAAGAAATATATGAATATGAAACTAACATCATTTGTGTATTAGAAAATAGCTTCTCTGTGTCTTCTCTCACATGAAATTTTAAAAAACTGAGGAAGACTGAAACCTAAATTTTTGTTAAACAAATGGCAAACATGTACCTATAAGTATCTTCCTGTTTGATGGTGTTCATATATAGTCTGTATTGAAGAGATTTATTCAAAAGCTATCTTTCTGATTGTCCAAACACTTGGAGTATGCACGCAAATCCAATGTCAAGAGCAGAACGTACCTAATGTGAAGGTGAAGTTATATACTATATACTTTTCTTGTTCTATATAAATGATTCTTTTTACCTATTTTCCATTTACATCTTACCTGCTTCTGAAAAATGTGGTTGCTGCATGGATCATAGCATGTTCTTAATCTAACTTGGTTTCTGACCCCAAAATTTAATCTCAGAACTCAATATAGATTGTCGTCAATGTAAAAATGACTTTTGAATTCAAGGTTTGTGGGAAAGTAAATTTTTTGTTCCTTGGATCGCAGACTACATTTTCATATAGAAATAATGTAATAAATACAGTTTAGGCTCCCTGGAAGGCTCATAAAGCCTTTTTGATCTAGAATGTAACAAAACCGCTTTAGACTTGCAATAAAATATAATTGGCTATACGATAAATGAAATCAAAACATAAAGCTGAGGAATAAATCATTTTTATTACAAATGCTAATACTTGAGAGATTAGATTTTATTTCAGCAAAATAATAGCTTAATTAGAACTTTTTGGAGCTTTGGAGGAAACTTTAGAATCCTTTGAAAAATATATTTATTCAATGATTATTCAGGAAGCTGGGTATTATTCTAAGGACTACAGAATTAAATAAGATTGATGTTTCCTAAAACTTTATTACAGTGGCAAAAATAAACAATAGACAAATAAGCCATAATAAAAAAATATGTAATTTTGCATTGTTATATATGTTGCAAAATCCATGAGCTGTATGGTATGACAGACAATAGTTGGTCACTTAAGACAAAGGTTACTTAACACAGATACAGCGGAGGTTATTGAACTGATGGTCATTGAACTAACACTTGAAAGATGAAATGGAAGAGATAAGGAGTAAGAATTATAGAGAAGGACTAATCATGTAAATAACTAGAAGTGAAAGAAGACCAGTGTGGCTGGGTGAAGAGGACAATGGTTTGGGATAATAAGCACACGAAGCAGGGCTCTATAGTCCAATGGTGAGTGTTTTTATGCTGGGAGCAATGAGAAGTTATTGAAGCTTTAGTCCTTAAGTAGGGCAGTAATACCATAAGACTATAAGAGTACTTATTACAGACCACTAATGGTCAGGTCCTTTTTCATGAAAAAATATTGTTCCTGGATTGCTTTTTTATTTATTTATCATCCTCAAGCTCTGTCCGCTATTCTCAGCTCTCATTCACAATCTTTACATTTTAAAAATGTTAATGTTGAAACCATAGAGAATGGACAGAGTGATGTTAAGAAGCTCTTACTGTAATCCAGGAATTATATTATGGCATTTTGGGGTGCAGGGGTGACAGTGGAAATGGGGAGAAGTGAAAGGAATCAATATGTATTTCTTAAGTTATTAGGAAAGGGAGAAACTAAAGATGACTCCCATATTTATTTCTCTAGTGATTAGGTGGATTCTAGAATCATTTATAGTACTTGAGAATTCAGGAAGGGTACTAGTCTAAGGAGATAAGGTGGAGAAAACAAAAGTTCTGTTTTGGGAATATTAATTATGAGATGGTTATTAGACTTTCTAGAGCAGATGTCAGGTAGGCAGTTGGATAAATTATTCTTCAGCTCAGTAGAGAATTTGTATATTTTATTTCAGCTAAGATTGAGATCTTGCTAAATGTGTATGACTAATGGATAGCAATATAATATTAGTTCAAAATGGAATAACTGTGAGGGTTAAAGAGTCCTACTAATAATTACTCAAGGACAAGTGGTAAAAACTAGAACTGTATGGTAAACCATTGATGGAGAGAGAGCAAAATTGTTGGACATATTTGAAAGGAAATGTTTCTAGTGATTAATATAAAATCTAAAGAAAAAAGTGAAATAAAGGATCATGATATAAAGTTTAAAACTAGTGGAAACACTGGATCTTATATCTAGATCAATCTAAATAGTGTTGTTTGAGGTCAGAGAGCATGTGGAAAAGAATAAATAATTGTAGAGTGGGAAGAATGGTTTTTTAAAAAATTTATTCAACATTTATGGCTATCATTTTTTATACATGTGTGTGTATATATATATTTATATCATTAGTACCAATCCTGTGCTTATCTCCATGATTTTATATATATATACACATATATACATAAACATATACGCATATGTATATATGTATATACATATACGTATATACATATATATTTTTATATATACATATATACATATATATGTATATATATAGTGTGTATATATGTGTGTGTGTGTGTGTATACATATATATATACACACACACACAGAATGAAGAACAAGGAACAATCATGGAAAAATACAGAGAAGAGAAAATAAAAGATAAAGTACAAAGAATTTTTAAAAGGAATTTCTGGGTATAAAGGAGAAGGAAAAAAACTTCTAGAGAACAGCAGATAAAAATGGGATAAAGTAATATGTATTTAATGAGATAACTATTTGAAGACAGAAGAGATTGACTAAAGCCAACGGATTCATATGCTAAGATCTCAGAAAAAAAGGAAAAATCATTGAATTGAGTCCTATACTCAACAAAATATTTTCCACTTTTTTATTTGTAAATTTGTGTAGAGAGGTCTAGAGTATAAATAGAAAGCCTTGTGCTCATTGAAGACTCACTAGCACAGAAAGATAAAAACAGGCACCTTACTTATATTAAAAAACTAAAGTTCTTAGAGAAAGGAGAACCAGAGAGGAATTAGCCCTATGTATTCTACTCAATTTTCTCTCAAAAAATTTGCCAGTTCCTAACCTTCCTATACCTAGGGAAAAAAGATCAAGAAATTCATCAAAAAGCAGCAGATGAGGCTAAATAGCAAATTCAAGATTTTACTTGACTCATAATTCTGAAGAGACAAAACTTGGAATTAAAGTTTCTTCATAAAGGAGAGAGCATGGTAAAAACTTCAGGCTTTCTGTTCAGACCTCTGGAAGGCTACCCTGCATGAATAAGGCAAAATTAGAAATAGCAGAACATCACAAACCTAAAACGTAGCCTTGAATAATCTTAATGCTTGATTGTATTAAAATGTTTTTTTCACATCTATTTGCTGCTAGAAGGTGATTAACTTCCCTCTGGAGGAATATAACTTCAACCAGAGCACCTATAACTTTTCATATATGTCTGGCAGAATTCTAAAATTATCAAGTTTGCTAGAAGATGAAACCCAATGACAGAAAGCCATGAGAAAATTCACACAATAAAACAGATCCATAGATGATACAGATATTTCAATCATCCAAACTAGACTTTCGAATACCTATGATTAATAAATTCAATGAAATTTTTTTTGAAATAAGGCAAATATCACAAGAGAATTGAGATATATAACGAAGAATCAAATAGAAATTCCAGAATTTAAAAAAGATACCATTACCTAACACTGCTATTACGGGTTTAACAGGACAAAGAGAGAGGATTAGTGACTTGGAAGATAAAACAAGAGGAAATATCTAGTTTCCTGCATTAAGAAAAAAAAATTAAAAAAACAGAAAATGACATGAGACACATGGAAGCCAGTGAATAAAACTAAGACAATGTATATTTTGAATTCCATATAGAAATGAGAAATGTGGAAAAGTATTATTAGAAAAGATATTTCAAAGAATGTTTCTAAACCTATGAAGTACATCAAGTCACGGGTCAAAGAAACATCGATCTTAAAGAAGATATATACAAAGAGAATCACAAATAGGTACATTGCAGTCAAATTGTTAAAAAACAAAATCAAAAAGAAATTCTTAAAATAAACAGAGAAAAATGATCCAACGCCTTCAGACTACTAAGACTTTTCAATAGAAATGAGAGAAGTCAGAAGACAGTTGTAGTAGTTCGCTCGGGCTACAGTAACAAAGTAACACAAACTGGCTTACCTAAAGAAACAGAAATTTATTGTCTTAGTTTTGGAAGTTAGAAATTGAAAATAAAGGGGTTCAAGGGTCCATGTTCCCTCTGAAGCTTATAGATGAATCCTTCCTTAATTTTTTCCCAGCTTCTGATGGCTTGCTGGTGATCTTTGGCATTCTGGGGATTATAGATGTATCACTCCAATTTTATATCTTTATATAGTATTTTCCTTGTGTCTCTTCACATCTTATCTCTGTGTGTATCTGTCTTTAAGTTCAAATTTAGACTTTTTATAAGAACCCAATCATAGAACATTTGGGCTCACCTTAATTACCTTATTTTAACTTGATTAGTTCTACTATGACCCTATTTCCAAAATGATTTCTCCTTCTGAGGAACTGATAGTTAGGTCTTCAATATATCTTTTTTGAGTGCACAGTTCAACCCATAAACACAAAAAGCCATCTTTGAAGAACTGAGAATAAAGGGCCAACCCAAATACTATACCTAGTGAAAGTAAAAAAATGAAGCCAAAGTAAAAACATTCAGAAAAATAAAACTGAGAGAACTCATTGACAGCATACCTGAAGTCAAAGGAAGCTTAATAGGAATGTTTTAGACAGTGGAAAATGACTCCATATGGGCAGCTTATTATATGTAAGGACAGAGTAGCAACAATATGCAGTACATTGAAATTAATAATGATTATAGAAGACAATAATAAAAATAATATCTCGGCATTTAAAATGCACATTGAATTAAAAGACCAGAAAAAAAAAAACAGAAAAATTGAAAGATAGGTAAAAGAAAGTAAATTTGTTAAATTCTTACCTTGTATAGAATACAGTTAAAGGGAAAACACAGTCTCCTTCAAGAAGTCATGGATAGGCCTTGTAATTTATAAAAGAATCACTGAAATTAATGAAATAAAAGTACATAATTCTTTTTTTTAAAGCAAAAAAGATAAATAAGGGACTAAAATATGGTGGAGCTAAGAGAAAAATAGTAAAGTGATAAATATAAACTCAAATACATATATCAATGATTACATTAAAGACAAATAGAAAATGTTCAAATTAAATACAAAGAGGGCATAGCTGTATAAAAATAATGACTATGTGTTGCTCATAAGATACATACTTAAAGTATAGTGAGGCATAGAGTTTAAAGTAAGAAGATGAAAAAATAGACCATACAAACAGTAAATTTTATATAGCTATGCTAATACCAAATGAAGTAGATCTTAAAGAAAGAAATATGACTAGAGATAAAGAAAAACATTTAATCATTTAAATCAATTTAAAACAAAATGAGAGTCTAAATTCATATATACTTAATAATATAGCCTTAAAACATATAAAGAAAAACAGAGAAATGAGGAAGATTTTAGTGGATAACTCTCAATAACTGATACAATAATTAGGAAATAATTAGTAGAGCTAGAAGATAGGCCACATAATATGCTTGACATAATGGAAACATATAGAACAATGCACAATATAACTGCAAAATATATATTTAATTGGATATGGATCATCAACAAAAATCGACCATGTATTAGACTATAAAATAATTCTCAACAAATTTTATAGTATTGAAGCCATACATAGTATGTTCTCTATACCAAGTGATATCAAAGTAGAAAAAAAAAACAAGAAATAACAATAACATCTCAAAATAATTAGAAAGCAAAATATTTCAGCAATATATTTCTAAATATCATATAATTCAAAGAGGAAATCACACTGATAATAAGAAAATATTTTGAAAATTGAAAGCAGCAAGAGAAAAAGACTCATCACACATGACATACTGAATAAAATTCGCAGCAGATTTCTCATCAGAAATCATGGATGCCAGAAGACAGTGGGATGACATATTCAAAGGTCTGAAAGTAAAAAGAAACTGTCAACCAGAGATCCTATATCTTGCAAAATAATCCTTAGAAAATGAAAGAGAAATGAAGACATTCATAGATAAAAAAAAAATGGAGAAATTTTATTGCTAGCAGCCCTGACCCTAAGAAACATTAAATGAAGTTCTTCAAGCTGAAATGAAAGGACACTAGGCAGTAACTGTAAAGCACATGAAAAAATAAAGAGCAGCAGGAAAGGTGTAAAAGGTAAATATATGCTAAAAAGTATAATGTATTTTTTTATTTTAATTCCTTTCGTTTTTCTTGAATCAGACTTAATAGACAACTTTATAAATCTATAATTATGAAAGTTGTTGAGCACACAATGTGTAAAGATGTAATTTGTGAAAATAGCATAAAAGAGAGAAACAGAGTTTTATAGAAGCAAAGATTTTGTACAGTATTGAAATTAAGTTGGTATTCATCCAAATTACATTATCGTAAATTAAGATAGTAATTGTAATCTTTAGGGTACCACTAAGAAAATAACTTAAACATTACATAATTAAAAAATAAAAAGGAATAAAAAAATAAAAAAATGTTATGCTTTAAAGGACACTACCAAGAAAGCAAAAAACAAAACTGGGAGAAAATATTTGCAAATTATATATTTAAGAAATGTCTAGTATCCAGAATCTATAAAGAACTCTTACAACTCAAAAATAAAAAGATAAAGGACATAATGTTTTAAATGAGCAAAGAGTATAAATAGACATTTCTACAAATAATATATACAAATGGCCAAAAAGCACATAAAAAGGTTCTCAGTAGCAGTCATTAGAGAAACATGAATCAAAAACAAATGTGACATCAATTCACATGCATTTGGATGGTTATAATTAAAAACAAACAAACAAACAAGAAACAAATGTTGGTGAGGATGGGAAAATATTAAAGCCCTCATACATTGCTGGTGGGAATGTAAAATGATGCAGCCACTGTGGAAATCAGTTGGTCACTTCCTGAAAAAGTTAATCATAGAGCAACCATATGATCCAAAATTCTAGTCCTAGGTATGTACCCACAAGAACCGAAAACAGATATTCACGCAAAAACTTGTATACAATGGTCACAGCAGAATTATTCATAATAGCCCAAAGTGGAAATAACCCAAATATGCAACAACTGATGGATGAAGAAACAAAATGTATAACCAAATAGTGCAAAATTGCTCAGCCCTGCAAGGAATGAGGTAGTGACACATGCTACAACATGGATGAACCTTGGAAACATTATGCTATATGAAAGAAACCAGACACACAAGACCACATACTGTGTGACCTCATTTATTTGAAATGTCCAGTTTGTGGCTTTGTCTCAAAGTAATAACTCAATGCATACTCTTTCATGCTCAAAATTGTCAGCATTTCATGACAAATCATGAGCTCATCTATTTTGTGTTAAACGTCAGATAGAGTATAAAGCATGTTTTATTCACCTGAGGGAGAAAAGCAGGGCTACAGAGTAATATTAGATCACACATTTTTCCAGGATGCATTCAGGTGGCTTCATGGACCAAAAACAACCAAAAAGAACAACATATAAACAATAACAACAAATTATGGTGAAAACTCTCTTCATCTATAAGAGACAATTATACATGTGATGATCATGACTCAGAATATATCAGGAGATAAATATTCACCTCCTTTTGAAAAAAGTGAAAATACATTTTGTACCAATGTGTAAATATAGTCCTAATTGGTTTTGTATATGTTGTTTATGGTTTTCAAGAATCATTCCGTCTGGTCCTCTTCATTATTTGTAATTCGACACTTTAAAGAGACTTTCTCTATATGAATATACATTATTTACAAGATCATGAGTGTGAACTTTATAAATATCCCTGTACTTTTCCAGACATTCCAGAAAATAAAGCACACCATTTTTATCTTTCCTATTTCAATAGCTTTTTTTATCAGGAAATGCACTATTCATTTTAAATAAAATATAAGTAACTTTCTTAATTCTATATTATTAAAACAAAACAATTTGGATGCTCCTCCAGAGGTAACCAAAACTAAGCAAGTGTCTGAAGTGTACAATTTTCTCTGAGAAAATAACAAAAGTGAAAATTTCTTGTGTTGCATACTTAAAAATTTGATGTCGCTCTAATATTATCGTTTGCATTAATGTATTCTAAAATATATATTATCGAATGGATTACACTGCTGTAACAAAAGGCAATCTGAAGTAACTGCTTTAGCTTTGAGCATTCTAAATCTTTTCTTCAGCCTGCTTTGTAAACTAATAAATATGTGAAGAAAATTTTTTCTAATTAAAACAATATATGCATTATAGTTATATTTTTAATGAACTACACTTTCTCCCTTTCTTATGTGACCATTAGAAAAATATAATTCAGAAATTCTAGAAACTTCAAATACTTGTGAAATCTTTTCTTTGCAGTGTTTCCTTATTTTTGAGCCCAAATTGTAATGAGTATTTTTTATCAATTAGTGTTTAAAACTGTCACATTCCTGGTGGCCACAGGAAAGGATCTGGCCCAGAACAAAACTGACTGACATTGCTCAGTGATGGCTTGTTTGTTGGGCATCTTTCAGTGTCTGAAATTATGACAAAAGCACCCAGGAAGTCTACTTCCCCTCCTCCCCATCACCCAACTAGATAGAAAGATCAGCTTCTTTTTTTTTCAGAAGACGGAGAATTAACAGAAATGCCTCTGATATCAAATTTCCTTAAGGTGAGAAAAAAATAATCAGAATGCCATTTTATCAACTATTCCCTAGAAGAGCACTACGGGAAAAATGAAAAGCTAAGAAAGAGAATAAAAGAATAGCATTAAATGCTTTTGTGTTATGTTCATAAGGAATTGGTGCCTATATTGAAAGGAGCTTATATTGAAAAAGAACAAAGTTGGAGAACTGATTACCTGACTTCAAGACTTACTGTAAAACTACAGTAATCAAGATAGCGTGGTCTTGGTGAAAGAACAGACAAATAGATGGAGGGAACAGAATACAGAGCCTAGAAATACACCCACATAAATATAGTCAACTGATCTTTGACAAAGAAGCAAAGGCAATGCAATGGAGAAAAGACAATTATTTCAACAAATGCTACTGGACCAACTGGGCACCCACATGTGAGATAATGAATCTAGATACAGAACTTGCATCCTTTACAAATATTAACTTTAAATGAATCATATATCTAAATGTAAAACATAAAACATAAAACTATAATACTAAAGGTAACATGGATTCTTGAGTTTGGCAATATCTTTTTAGATACAACCTCAAAAGCATAATACATGAAATAAATCATTGATAAATTATAACTTATTAAAAGAAAAAAAAATCTGCTCTGTGAAAGACATTATTGAGAGAATGAAAAGACAAGCTACAGACTAGAAGAAAGTATTTGCAAAAGACATACCAGGTAAAGAACCATTATCCAAAGTATACACAAAACTCTTAAAGCTCTACCATAAGAAAACAAACAACCCAATTAAAAAATGAGCAAAAGATCTGAACAGACACTGTACCAAAAAATATATACAAATGAAAAATAAGCATATGAAAAGATACTCCACACTATACATCATTCGAATTCAAACAAGGAGTTACCACCCCTATTATGATGGCGAAAATCCCAAACACAGGTAACACCAAATGCTGGAGAGGATATGGAGCAATAGGCACTCTCATTCATTGCTGGTGGGAATGCAAAATGGTATAGCCATTTTAGAATACAGTTTGGCAGTTTCTTACAAAACCAAAATACTTTTACTATATGATCCAGCAATTGTGCTACTTGATACTTGCCCAAATGAATTAAACAATTATGTCTATATAAAACCTGAACATCAATGTTTATAGCGGGTTCATTTATAATTTCAAAACCTGGAAGCAATCAAGATGTCTTTCAGTGGGTGAATGGATAAATAAACTATAGTACATCCAGACAGTAAAATATTATTCAACATTAAAAAGAATGAGCTATTAAGCCATGAAAATACATGAAGTACAAATGCATATTTCTAAGTGAAAGATGGCAATCTAATAAGACTACATACTGTATGATTCCTAACTACATGACATTCTGGAATAAGCAAAATTATAGAGATGGTAAAAAGATCAGTTGTTGCCAGGCATTAAGGAGGAGAGAAAGATGAATAGACAGAGCACAGAGGATTTTTAGAGCAGTGAAACTACTCTATGTAGTACCGTAATGGTGGTTACGTGTCATTATGCATTTGTCCAAACCCAGAGATATATAACAGGACAAGTGAACCCCAATTTAAACTGTGAACTTTACATGATAATGTTGTGTTGATGTTGGTTGACCACTTTTAACAAACATACCACTGTGGTACAAGATGTGGGAGTGAGGAGGTTCTGAGGGAGGCAGAAATTCTCTGTGTACTCTCCACACAGTTTCTTTGTGAACCTCAAACTTCAAAGAAAAGAAAGTATTTTTTTTAAAAAAGCCTCTACTTTTGTTTTTGACATTTAGATTCACCTAGCAACCAAAAGGGAGTTATTTCTAAAGCCCATATACTGAAGACAGGAAGCAACAGGCGGTTGTTGCCTGTCATCAGCATTCAGATAGTCTGTCGATCAAAGTCAGCTTTGTCCTTTACTCGAACTCAGCAACATTGCTATCTGCACTGGGCTTGGTAAAAATCGTATCTGAAATTGCACTGACTCCTCTCATAGCCCTGCATACCAACTCTATTTGTATTTGTGGGTTTCATTTCTACTCTTTCCTGAGCCTTTTTCTTGATAACTTCTAGTTTATCCTGGTCTACAGCTTTTAGTTCCTTTATAACATGGGCCAAACTTAGAAATCAGGAAGAAACCAACAAAAACATGGATAAAGCTTCTTAAAATTATTTTTCTATACATAAATTTTAAAAACGTGGTATTGTGTCCTATTGTAGATGATAAAGTTGTTTTCTATGGGGCTGTGGGTTAACAATTCTGATATTGTTATACATGTCTACTGGAAATGAACAGTAAAGAAACAGATGGCAGATGGTAGAAGCCAGGTTTCTTACTGTTGGAGCGAATTTATAGATGAGCAAGGGAAGGAGTCTACACTGATCCATGCAGTAATGAATTACAGTTGGAAACATGATTATGAGCCATATTTAGCTTAATACAGGCATATATGTTTACATACAGAAATTTCTAGATATGTGTATGTACAGAGGTTAGTATACACGTATATTTTCTCACTCATTTAGCTGAGGGGGCCTAAAGGCAACCAGTAGTAATAAGCACATCTAATACCCAGAACTTGGCTTCTAATACTGTTCTCCAATGAAAGGAATCAGGGCACCTCAGATAAATGGTTATTTCTAGGAATGGGGACAGAAATCTGCAAGATGCAAAGATGAGCCTGCAGCTTTTTATAGTGTCACAAAATAAAGAAGTGCTAAAAGTAAAACAAACAAACAAAATTCTTCCAATTAGGAAGGTAATGTTAAAGGGACATAAGAGCCAACGGTAGGACCTCTCAGCGGCCACAGCCAGAACACTTGAGCAACAAAATAAATAAATAGTATTGAATTATAAGCCAAAGTGTAAGTATCAATGAGTCTATATTGAAATAAACAAATGATGCAATAAATAAAAAAATAAACAAATGGGGGAGAAGAGACAAATTTCCCACACAGAAGAATTCCAAATAAATTATTTAAACACTCCACCCTAAATAAAGAAAAGCCTAAGTACCAGTCCTTAAGTGTGGGCTGTGCATGGTGACTTTCTTCCAAAGAGGACAGAATGAAAGGGGAGAAAAGAGTTACTTTAAAGTGGAGAAACCTGACAAACACTACATAAGTTATCAAGGTCAACATCAACAGTGCTGAATCATGTTGGTAATATGTGCACTTGGTATAATGTGCTGGGAATGGCTCTTTGCCTGTGGTCTTCCTCCTCGAAACCATAACCCCAGCTAATCAGGAGAAAAACATTAGGCAAGTCCCAAATTAAAGACATCCTACAACATACATGACTAGTACTCTTCCCAACTGTCAAGGTCATCAAAAACAAGGTAAGCATGAGAAACTACTGCAGCCAAGAGAAGCCTAAGGAGGCAGAACAATTAGAGGTAATATGGTATCCTATATGGAATCCTGGAACAGAAAAAGGGCATTAGGCAAAAATTAAGGAACTCTGAATAAAGTATGGACTTCAGTTTATAATAATGTGTCAATTTTATTTTATTAATGTAATAAGTATACTATACTAGTGTTAGTCTTAATAAGAAGCAAAACTGGGTTCTGGGTATATAGGAACTCTCAGTGTTATTCATCACAATTTTAGATTATTTTAGATAAAATGATCTAAAATTTTATGTTTATTTTAAAAAACATGGCATTTTGTTCTGCTAGAAAATAGTATACGAAAGAGGTCTGTATTAATGTATCACTGTAATATGCTTACATAAAGATAAGAGTATATTGAGACTTGGAAGTGACTCTTGCCAATAAAGTGATCTTAAATAAAATCAGAGCCATGCCCATAAGAAAATAGTTGAGAACAGCTACTGGGTAAATGAAGATACTATATTATTGTGCCATTATTTATTATAACAACAATAGCACTCTTAGAAATGGAGACAGATTCTCAGGAGACCTGAATACAAAAAAAAAAAAAAAGATATAGCAGTCCAAACACTATATCATGGCAATGAAATTTCTTTGAAAATGAACTTTAAAGTCCATTGATTTAGGATGAATGAAAATCTATTTACCCACATTATGAAGCAGATTTTTGCCAAACACTCATGATGAGAATGATAACTCAGAGATGGGGCAAGCCAGAGAATAATGGCAATTCCTGGGAAATATAGAGCCATAGGTTGCAAAACTGACCCAGAATTAGGTGATCAGGCAGATGAAGAACAGTTTTGCAGCAAGGATTGTGACTGAAATATGTTAGAATAGAAGATCTGAGACAGGGAAGACTGATATCTGGGGGTCCCTCAGAGGAGCAAAAGTCAGAGTTCCAGAAATAATCTGAATTTAAGAACTCAGAGTCATGAGCAACAGACCTGAGCCCATTACTATTTCTATCTTTCACCAGCCATGTGTCTCTCCTAAGCCTTAATTTTATCATCTGAAAAATGGGAATAATAAGTTTTTACCTCATAAGTTGTTGTATTAAATAATATATGATTTTAAAAGTTCAGAATAGTGCTTGACTCATATTTAATAAAGGACAACTGCAATTATTATAATTACATCATTACTCATATCGCTTTAAGGGATGCCTGTAGGGGCTGACAGTAATTAAGGATATACCTAACACAGTGTCTAGCGTGAACTAAAGAAAAGGTAAGTATTTGTTTTTAAACATCTCTTTCTAAAATGACGGCTTGACCATGTGGAATAACAGATTGGGTTTCAGTTAGTTCACTTTCATTGATATCTGCTCCTGATTATCTACATGGTATTTGCATGTCCACTGAGAGTTCTTCACTTCCTCTCAGTTCATTTTTCCTTTTTTCTCTGCATTAATATGTATGTTCAGCATTACTCATCATTGACTGAATTTTTAACTTTTTAAACCCACAGTTGTAACAATCCAAGTTTATACTCAATACTATAATCTATTATTTTCCTATAGAAGCAGCTCTGCTAAAAAGCATTTGAAGAGCAATACACATGGATACCAGCCATACTTTTGAGTTTTCTGGACAATAGTTATTTAAATTTTTTATAAGGGAAAGAAATCAGTAACCAGTAATTTTTTTTTTTTTGTCTTTTAAATTCTACTTCTAAGAGTGATGTGTCTTGAAGAAATAATAAAATGAGAACCTGATGATTCTTTGCAATGATCTCATTCTCTGGGGCAGAGGATCAGAGATACATTTTAGACTTACAGAGCTAAAGTCCAAAGATATGGGTCTGGTCATACCTTAATAGCTATGTGTCTTAGTCTAGGTTCACCTGAAAGCAGAGCCAAGCAACATCTGACGTGAAGTTGTTTAGGTAGTTTATTGGAGAATGTGATGGTAAAGAACAAGTGTATAGGGTAGAGGGAATGAGAAAGGAAAGAAGGAAAAGCTAATATAAGGAAACATTATCAAGTTGACTACCAGAGAAGATGACTAGAATTTCATCTCACTAGACCTTCACATAGGCATTATGAAATGAGTCTCAAAGTGTCCATCCAAGTACAAAAGAGTAAAGCCTTTAACCATTGGCAACTGATACCCATATGGATGAACTCCTTTGTACTTCTGGCTTGCACATGTCTGAGCACTAAGTAGATTCTCGTGAGGTATTTCCTACCTGGCATCAGAGAGGTCCTGGGATGGAAAGTGTGAGAGCTGCAGCCCAAGTAGGACTTTGTCTGTTTTACCTGTGCAAATCTAGACTAAGCCAACATGGAAGTGGTCTTTGAAGCAATGGGTGAACTGAAGTGGTAGATAAGAGATGTCAGGGAGTTCCAGTCATGTTGGAGGAATAGGTAAATGCTGTGCTCTCCTCCTTTCAAAACCACACTAAAATTACATCTAAATTACAGAAAAGCCATCATTGGGAGTCATCTGGAGCTAGTTGAACAAAAGTCCTGTAACTAGGGACACACAGAAGAGGCCACTTTGAGACCAGTAGTGGGGGCGGGAGAGTGAAGATACAAAATGAGCTCATTTCACTACTGTGTGTGGCTGTTGAGAATTATGAGAAATATCTCTACTGCAGAGGTCTCTCTGGAAGAGCGAAGAGTCGTGGCCCCAACCAAACTACCCAGCCCAAGGTTCCAGTGCCAGGAAGAGAAGTCTCCACATCTTCTGGCTGTGAAAACCAGCAGAGATTGTGGCTGAGACAAAGGGCTGAAAGAGTCTAAGGTGCTGCTTTTAAAGAACACAAACTTACTTGGTGATGGATTTACTTACTCTGGGCTCCAGCATTGGAGCAGCAGCTCGAAAGGCACCAGGAGCATAGTGGGTAAGAACTGAATTGTCTGGCTTCAGGGTGAGCACTGGATGGGCAGCTTTCTCCCAGACAGAAGTGCTGGCAGAGGGCATTGTTCCTTCGCTGAGCTCTCTTCCACCCAGCTTCTATACCCAGGCAGCCACCATATCTTAATCTTTAGCAATTTAGCTAGTACTTGTTGCCCTGCCCTAGTGATTCCCTGAGACTCCACTCCTCCTAACTTGTGAACCCACCCAAGAAGCTTCCAGGGACTTGTCCATACAAACGACCTGTCTTGGTTCAGGCTGCTGACTTTCCTAAAACTCTCAAAGGTTCACAAAACCTAAACAAGCAGGATCTGGCCTCAGCATGCCCTGTACCTCTTGCTAAGCAGCCTCAAACCTGGCACTAGAGGCAACTGGCTTCGATTTGCAGCTTGTCTCCTTGAGGTGCTTCCAAGTCCAGCGTGGGTTGTGGCCATTTGTGGATTGCTTGGTGGCTCATCCAGGTGGTCTCAGACAGGGCACAAGCTACAGATAAACTTGGCCTGTGGCAGTGCCCCTCCCAGAAGGCCCTGGCCAGCATACCGGGTAGCCAGCTTCAGTCTGAGTGTCCAGTGGAGCATCCAGGCTCACATCTGAAGTTGACACAGCCAAAGGGCAGGCAGAGTAGGCGCAAGAACCTTGCTTGCTAAAGTGAATCTTGCTCTATAGAGTCACTCCCTGCAAAACAACTCCTCCACTGGTCATGCCAGTTATTACAACCAATCAGCCCGAGTTTTAATCCCTCCCACTGATAAGCAAACAGCAAACAAGGCTCAACTACAACAGGAGGACACACACAACCCAAGCAAGGGACGTATCTGGAGCACCTGGCTCAGATAACCAGAAAAGACTGTGCCACTGGTCCTCACAGCACACTTACTACATAAGGCCAACTCTGCTAAGACTGAGAGGCATAGCAGCCCCACCTAGTACATGGGAACAAAGACAAATAGGCAGCCAAAATAGGAAGGGAAGGACACATGTCCCAAATGAAAGAACAGAACAATGCTCCAGAAAAAGAACTAAACAAAATGGAGACAATCAATATACCAAATGCTGAGTTCAAAACGTTGGTTATAAGGATGAACTTAGGGAGATGAACTCTGTGAGAACTTTAACAAAGAGATAGAAAACATAAAAGTGGGGATAGAAAACATAAAAAAGGACCAGCCATAAATGAAGAATACAATAACTGAAATAAAGAATACTTTAGGAGAAATTAACAAGAGATGAGATGAAGCGGGGTATTTAATCAGATATTTAGAAGATAAGGTAGCAGAAAACACGCAATCAGAACAGCAACGAGAAAAAAGAATCCAAAAATTGAGGACAGTTTAAGGGGTCTCTGGGACAACATCAAACATACCACCATTTGTATCATAGGGCTACCAGAAAGAAAAGAGAGACAGCAAGTAATTGAAAACCTATTTCAAGAAATAAAGACTGAAAACTTCTCTAATTTGGTGAAGGAAATAGACATACAAGTTCAAGAAGCAAGGAGAGTCCCAAACAAGATGAACCCAAAGAGGCCCACAGTAAGACAAGTTATAATTAAAATACCAAAGATTAAAGAAAAAGAGAGAATCTTAAAAACAGCAGAAGAAAAGCAATTAGTTACCTACAAAGGAGCTTCCATAAAACGGTCAGCTGATTTTTCAACAGAAAATTTGCAGGCCAGAGGGAATTGGCATAAAATATTCAAAGCGATAAAAAGCAAAGACCTACAACCAAGATTAGTCTACCCAGCGAAGCCATCATTTAGAATCAAAAGACAGATAAGGAGCTTCCTAGACAAGAGAAAGCTAAAGGTAATTCCTCAATACCGAACCAGTAGTCTAAGAAATGTTAGAGAGACTTCTTTAAGAAGAAAAAAATAAATATATAAAAAATATAAATAATAAAATGGGAATAACTACTACATATCTATCAACAATTACTTTAAATGTAAGTGGATTAAATGGTCCAATCAAAAGAAAATGTGACCGAAAGGACAAAAAAACAAGACCCTTATATGCACTGCCTAGAAAGGACTCATTTCAGATCGAAAGACACACACAGACTAAAAGGGATGAAAAAAGATGTTGCATGAAAATGGAAACAATAAAAAGCTGGGATAGCAATACTTATACAAGACGAACAGACTTTAAAACAAAGGCTATAACAAAAGACAAAGAAAGACCCAGTAATTCCACTTCTAGGAATTTATTTGTAGAAACGCAAAACACTAATGTGAAGGGACATGTGAATCCATATGAAAGCTTGGATAGACATGAGAGTATGTATTTTATTATTCCATGTATATAAAGTTTAAAAACAAGAGACAGTAAGCTATAATACAGAAGTCAAGATAATGGCTACACTCCCTTATCTTGTGACTGGAAAGGAGTATTAGAAGACTTAAGTTTAACTGGCAATTTACTGTGGGTACTGGTTACATGTATATACTCATTTTATCAGAATCCAATAGTACATCTGTGATCTTTGAACTTTTTTCGTATAGTTTACAACTTAATGCAATTTACACACACATTCATGTACATGCAGACACAAACAAATTAATTCTTACTGAAGAGTTAAATGCAAGTCTTAAAATCACTGAGGGAGGGAGTCTCATTATTTCTCAAATTAAAAATCTGGACAAAAATTTACAAAAGAGTTCTGAGAAATATAGATTGGATGGTTTGAGATAGAATGTCGTTATTTGTTGATACAGCCAATTCATTTAATCACTGTAAACAATAAATACTGATTTATTAAGTTTTCCCTTTCTGGTGGAGAGCGTATTTCGAGTTATGCTTGTCAAAGTCAGCTGAATTTAGTTACATGGAGACTGGTGGGTAGGACCAGCTAAGGACCACATCAAGATAGAAAAGTGCCTGAACTGGGAACAATGAGTCACTTTGTGGAGAAGCACAGAGCACTAGAGTGAGTAAATCTATTTATTTGTTTAATAAGTAGATTCACTTATTTGTTAGTTTGACAAACATTTATTAAATTCCTCTCATGGGCCGGGACTTGGAATATAAGTGTAAATGAGTTTTCCATTCTCTCTGTGCTTGTGGATGTCATAAAGCCTAAGGGATGATAAATAACTGAATCTTTAAAATAAGTGTGATTCAGGGTATGATGTGGGGACAGATGCTGTGAAAGCTCAGAGCAGGGCTACATGACCCAGTTGTAGGCTCAGAGAAAAACTCCCAGAAGAAACGTCATGCCAAGTGAGATCTGAATAATTATGCAGGGTCACGTCAATATTGGCTCTTGGATGCCAGGCTAAGAAATTTGAACAGCATAGAATAAATTATGCTGTTTGGACTGAAACTTGAACAAAAAAGTGATTTGATAAAAACTGTTCTTTAGGAAGTTTAATCTTGCTGCTACACAGAATGGATGTAAGTAAGAGAGAAATTAAGAGTAGGGGAGACCAGTCAGCATATTTCAGGTGAGAAATAGTAAGTGTCTAAACAAGTTTAGTTAAGGAAATTTGAGAAATGGATAAATCTGAAATGTATTGAATCAATAGACCTGAGAGAATTTGTCAACTGAGTTTATTTTGGACAGAGAAAAGAAAACAAATACAAAGACTATGAGCCTAGATAACCTGTGTCATTTGCAGGAAAAAAAAAAAAAAAAAAAACCTCAAAGAAGGAGACATGTTTGGGGTAGAGAGCACAGGAAATGTGTGTGCTTTGGAGAGCTGTTGAGATCAGCTTTGGATGCATGGAATCTCAGAGGCTAGGACATCTTGATAGGGAGTTTTACATAGATAAGAGGTTTAGAGTTTTGGAAAAAGTGCCGGAGCTTAAAATATAGATTTGGAAGTTTTGCACTACATGGAAATATTTATTGCATCCATGAAACCAGGTGAGACTATCAAGTGACACAACGTATAGAGAAAATGAGGAAAAGCAAGCCAATAGTGAGACCCAGGAGGCAGGGAGAACATTGAGAAGGGGCGGAAAAGAAGATAGAAAAGAGAGAGGAGGAGCAGGTAAAGAATGAGGGAAGAAAATGCCAGAAAGTCATTAAAACCAAAGTTTTAGTAAGAAAAGGGAAGAGGTCCACAGTGTCAGCCGTGATAGGAGGTTCACGCTATTAGAGCCCTGCTTAAATGACAGACGACTACTATTATGTGTATATTACCTCAGGGCAGGCAATATGTGAAAAGAGAACAGCTAAAACTGATATTGCTTATTTGATATTTCCCCCAAAGTCCTGTGTCCTGGGTTAACTAACATTTTAAGTCAAGTGCAATGAGCACATTTTCTTTAGAGCCTAAAACTTTAAAAACCAAACCAAACCATTTGAAAATGGTCATCTTGGTGCAAAGATTGTGCAAATCTGCCTTAGCATCTTTACACAAAACAACTCATTTTAATGACAACCTAAGCCAGAAAGGCAATAAATTTTAAAAAAAAAAAGTTATTGATTATAAAAAAAAAAATAGTGACAGCGCCAGTTGACACTAAGAGAAAGGTGTTAAAAACTAGGCAAAGGCAAACAGATGTTATAAATAAGCAGGTATTCATCACGAGCAGATGAAAGGAAGCTTCTATCTGGGAGTGGTAGACTCTCTTTTGAAAATGTCCTACTAAAATCTAGGATGAGTTGACATCTGTTAACATCCAAGTTGATCCAGATCTGTCATTTCATCTCTCAGGCAGGTTTATATCTCATAGCAACTCTCTTCTTAAGTAGTAAGGTTATATGTCCCAGAGTGGATGTTAAATTAAATGTTCACTCTGCTCCTAGGTCTCTCATACAGTCAGCAGAAAATAGCGACATTTGGTGGCTATCACATTCTAATGAATTGTCTTTTTTTTTTTTTTAACACCTACAGCACCTGGTCTTTCTAGGTGGTCTCCCATCCAAGTACTAACCAGGCCCAAACCTGCTTAGCTTCTGAGATTGAACTGGAATTTAAATCTAGATTCCATTATTTTCTGGCTTAGTTTTGGCAAGCTTTGCTCTTGGGCAAATTTTAGTCTCTTGGGCCTTGGTTTCCCCAAATGATAAAGGAGAATAGTTAAAGAACCTACTGAATAAGTTTACCGTAATGAGTTGATGTTCAGAAAGGGTTGACCACTTTACTGGAACATACTGAAACACACCATAAATGTTAACAGTAATTATTATCATTTTTATTGAAATCATCCCCCATCTAGAGCTCTTCCACAGACTGGGGTTTATTTGAATCTATGTTTCTTTACAGTTAATGAATCTCTCTGGTTCCAAGGGGAATTCTCCTTTCCTAGTGCCGGACTCCACTGAGATCGACATTTCCCTGGTGTTAGGTGCAGTAAGACATGCCCTTAATAATCTGTTCCTAAGTGGGTTTATCCCAATGTCAATCTCATTGTAGGCTTCATGGTAATCAGCTATAGTTCCTGGACCCAATCTGAAGTGAAAACAGAAATAGAAATAATAATTATAAACAGTCTCAACAAACTACTTTACCAGCATTCTGAGTTCACACCATATAAATTTATAAGGCATTTTACTATATTCATATGTATTGTTACATGTATAATGATATGAATCTTGAAAGGATAAAGCCTTTTTTCTTATAGTTCTGAAATTAAGTTCTATGACTCGAAATCTGAGTCTTTTAATTCTCTTCCTGCTTCCATTCTAGTGGACCAGTATAGCTACCAACATCTAAAAATTAAACCGAATTACTCTGGATTTTTGCACTGCTTCAGATGTCAGAAAACATGCAAAATATCCATTTGCATTATATAGAGTCTACTATCAGTTTAGGCCACAAATCTATGTTGAACAATTTTTGAAACAATACAATAATATTATCACTATTCTTGCCTTTTTAAGATTTTTTTTTTTCTGAAAAAGGTCTTCCTCCCCAACTTTGGTTGATGAAAGAATTAGATCATTAGAACCATGCTTAATAAAAGCAATACCAGTTGCCGGCATCTCATCTGATTTTAAGTACTATAGGATTGTGTGATATCTTTACACATCATCGAGTTCAAGGTATTTTTAAGCCTTCTATATGTATGCTTTTAATTTCTCATATATTGTCCCTTCTGACAAGTCTCAGCTACTCAACTCTGCTTCCCCTCTTTATGCCTAAAAAACCTTCTGAACAAGAAGTAGATCACAGCAAGAAACAAAAATCCCTCTTCACTTTCCGAGTCTAAGATGTATTTGCCAAAGAATATATTATTCTCTGTTCAAGAGACTAGAGAAACTCACTGCTCTGATGCTACATCTCATCTTCTGATTAGCTAAGACTTTCCCATCTCAAATAAAAAGTGCATCGTTTCCCTAAATACTCATAAGCAGTGCAGAAAAGTGATCATAAACCAATTCTTTCACAAGGAAGACCTGAATATGAATTTTAAGTTTTCCACTAACTACTTGAACAACTAATTGCACGAGTTCCGGAGGTACCTAAACTTCCTCATCTTTAAAATTGTGATCATAATAGTAGCCACTACCATAGACAGCAATGATGATTAATGCGATCGGACAAGCATTTAGTCCATTGTCTGGCATACAAGTGTTCAGTAAACACTGCATATTATAATATGTTAGCCTATCATTTAAGCAGAGTGCTTTCATACTCCTAACAATAGATCGAAGTCTAGACAGAGAATCCACATCATGGTGTACTGTTCTTCCATGTCACATCAGGCCAGACTTGGTCAAGAATATAGTATAGACCCTCTTCAGGCCTCTCTCCTCAGAAATATCGTTGCTCCGAAGATAGCAAGTAGAGAAAGAGCTGATGACAAGTTACTGAGATGGAAATAAAGGGATAAAAAAGAATGCATTTATGAACACACGAGTTTTCAAAAACCTCTCAGCACATCTATGGGACTTTATTTGGAACCAGTGCCATCTGTTTGCCGGATGTCTCTGACAGAAATGTGTCCATGAATTTGGACCCTTCTTTTTTTTCCCCCTCAGCTGTGCAGTGTAGCCAGATGTTCTCGTGTTTCAGAAGCAACCACATCCATCAAGCTCTTTGCGAGACTGGATCATTCATGCTTGTGTAACTTCATTTCTCCAGCAGTGAGACTAGTGGGCTTGTTTATCTGTTTTTTTTTTCCTCCTCTCTCTCATGTTGCTTCAAATTAAATTAAAAGCCAGCACTGTCACTAATTAACCAAGGGTGGCATATTTGTAAACCTGGATTTGCCAGGTTGCCAGTTGAGAAAAATCCCTCTGCACTCTTCGCCAAAACTGAGTTTACCAGGCACCATTGGTGTCTTGGCAATGCTGCCCGGGTTTTGTCAGAACATAATGTAGCTGTGTAAAAGATGTCCTTCGGAGATGTTAGCTGCCTTGCGTTGTTCCCAGACTTAAATATGCTGTGAACTAATTAACACCAGCGTGAGAGTAAACACTCAAATATCGTTACCTTGCGAATAACAGCACACAAATTTCTGTGCATGGGTTTCTGTCTCCTAAAAAGAGAATGATGATGGTTGTTATCACAGGAAGAGAAAATATTGGGAAAGTAAAGCATTGGCATCTGCTAACAGGCAGTCTCTCTTCCCAGTTTATAACAAGCTTGCAAAACTCCAGGGTAGAGCCTAATTATCAGAAACGTGTGTTAAAAATATTGCAGACTTTGGCCATAGAAGAGGTAACTGTGTATTTGGGAGCAAGTGTTGCCATCAAGTAGTTGCAGTTGAAGGAGTAATTTGAATTCATGCTGGAAAGAAATGCGTTCTTGCTTTTTTCCCCCCCTCCCATCTGCATAAGAACTCCACTGTCAGCAGGGCAGCTGAGTCCAGGGATTCCTGACCTAAGATGGCTCTATTGCTTACGGACACCCTGAGGTGAACACTCTGTGGGCTGTGGAGTACAAGAAGGTGTCCTCTAATCTTTAATCTGAAGTGACCCTAACAATAGGAATCTGAGATTCCAAGCGGCCAAAAGAAGTGAAGATGAAGATAACAGAGACGAGCTTTATGGAAATAATGCTCATTTTCATACATTCCAATGGAAATATGATTCATTATTTTCCCTTAAAAATTTGCTTTTAGTATAGGAACACATAGATCAAAAAGTCATCTTTACATGTATACTCTAGAACAGTGCTTCCTAAGAGAACTTTCTGTGATAACGGAAATGTTTTGTGCTAATAGGTAGCCTCTAGCCACATGGTGACCCTTGAGCACTCCAAGTAAATATTTGGAAAACAGGTATTTAGTTTATTTTTATTTAAATTAATTTAAATTCAAATATTCACATGTGATGATGGCTTCTGTATTGGGCAACACAGCAGCTATACAGCATATGAAGTGTGGCATTATTCTATATTTTTGGAAAAGTTTTTAATGTCTAGTATAATAGAAGATAACCGATTATTGTATCTGTTTCTGCATTCTATCTATTGTAATAGTCTTGGTTTAGTTTATGAAGAAAATCTACACATTCTCAGATCTATGCTCAGAAAGGGAGATGTGTACTCAAGATTTAATAAATTAACGATACTTAATGCTTCATCAAAGACATTCTTAAATGAGATTAGCTTTAGAAAATGCTTGCTGCTACTCCTGGATTCATGCTTAACGGCAGCAGCTTGACCCACCACTGCTTTTATACCAATAGTGTAAATGTCAATGCAATGAGTGAAAATGAGTAACATCTAAATGTTATTATATCTTCTAAATGTTATTACAAAGTCTATTACTTTGTAAATAGTTTAAACTTTCCAGACTCCCTGCAAGGGGATCTGGGACCTCTTGAATTCTACAAGCCACACTTTTAGAAGTGCTCCAGAATCTCTATCTTCCCCATTCTGCCCGTCCCTCCACTGAACCACACATACACTACCTTTTACCCAACAAACAAAGAAACTCTATTCTTGGAGCCAGCCAATAACAAAGATCTCACTTTCTCCACCAAGCACTTAAGTTATATTTTCTAGCAAACACAATTCCCACCTTAAAAGGGATTCTGTGCCATTTGTTAAGAACTGTTACATTCCTTTTTTACCTTCTCCCATACAAACAGATTTGTAAGTTTTTATTTCACCTCCAAGCTCAGCATTTTCAACCTGTTTCCTGGAAAGGTCCAACAAGATACTCATCTATAAATAATTATCTATTTATTTGTCTCCCTATTTCTGCTATTAGCTGCTCATAAGAAAATAGTATTTACTTCATAAATACCATCTGGGTGAATGGATGTATGAGTAATGTATCAGCTTGGCCCATCCACACCTGTCTTACACTGACCTTCTTCTCTTCTTGTTTCATTTTAATGGTCCTCCTTTCCACACAGGCACTAGGAATAGTTAATTGAGCCAAGCACCATCTTTGAACATTTCCGCTTCTTTTGTCTAGTTTATGCGGAAATCATGAGATACAGTCCTTAGAGTGAATAAATATATGGCTACAAACCATCGGGTTAGATGACTACCTAGTATCGTGAGTAAAATATATCACATTCATATTTTTAATTAAGAGTCATGGACTTTTTTCAGCTTTCTGGTTCTCGATGTAGGACAGCCAAAAGGACCTCTACCCATATCATGTGGCAATGTGAATAACATGCTTTAAGAAATTGTCAGAAACTTTTAAAGGATTCTCTACAACTCAGATATATTTAAAATTCAAGAGGGTTTCAGACGTCCTCCCTACCCTGGATCTCATAATGCTAAAATTTATAGAGCTAAACATTACAGACCACACACTTGGCAGAGGCCCTAGAACCTCACATTTACATAGGGCTTCCATATACCATCTTCCAGTTACCGAGTTTATTTCTGGACTCATTATTGACTGCCTGAATTTTTAAAGCCCCATAGCAAAATGGTCACCAGGGGATTGTAACACATTCTGAATTTGAGTTGCAAGTCTTCAGACTTGCTTTCAGAGTTCAGGACAACTGCAGTGAAATAGTGTTTCTTAGATAAATGTATTTTCCTAAAATTCACTAAGAAAAAAATGTCATAATATATGATTAAGGTGTGTTAAATTATTGATGTGGAAATTTAATCACATATTCTAAAGGAAAAATGATGTAGTGATGCATGAACCAGACTGGAAATTAAGAGAGCTCTTTTTTATTCTTGGTTTTGACAAGTAATTGAACTTCTTTGAGTTTCAGTCTCTTAACCTGTAACATGTGACATAAACAATAACTTTCTTTTCCATCTTTGAATCTTCTGGTTTTCTGAATCGATATAATCCTTTGCTTTCCTACTCTGATGAACCAGCTCATATACTCGTAACTTTGCCTTTTGCAAACACAGATTATTAAAAATTTAACCGAACTTTATTTTGTTTGAAAACTATTTACTAATGTGCAGATTATGAAATGCAAATGTGAGTATTAAAGTGTATATAATATGGCTTCCATGCATACTAATCAAGTGCAGAATTCGCTCCCTAGGGCCAGAGACTCTTCATTTTTCACACAGTGGAATAACTTCTTTTGTTTAACACCTCAGTAAAATCTTAGGTTAGCAAAGACTGATTTGTAAACATAGATGAAAGATACTTTTAAGTTTTCTTGTTTGTTAATAGCACCAATTATTGGTAAATACGGATTCACAAATATAAAGTCATATACTCGATTAAAATTTTGCATGGCAGATACAAGATGTAATGGCGTGCATTATTCTCTAAGTCTTTACTTCACTGAATGGCATACAATGAATCTCCATTCATGTGTTTAATACTCAGGTAAAGATACTCAAGCCCATGTCCACATCCCGAAATACTAGCAGTGGAAAAATCTGCCTTCTAATAACTTTACAATATTGACACATGGGCTACAAGGAGACATTATTCACAAGTCCAGCATATTAGTTTCTCTATGTTTCATTGAGAAAAGTACACCACATATTTCTGCCTGTGGTCCGAGGCTTAATATAACCATCCAACTTGGACCGAGAGTGCATTTAATGTCAATAGCTTAACATACTTGTGCCTTTTCCATGCCATCATTATCACTGTGCCAAGTGATCAAACACTGTTGGGGTGGGGGGGACATTATATTAATCTTAGGCCATACAGTGATTTATGTTGGAGCAACTTAGCATGCTGAGTTTGTTTGATAAGACTGTGGATAGAAAAAAATGTGCTATAATGCCAAATATAAGACTATTTCAGAAAAAGTGAACTTCTAAGAAGCAAACAAAAGAGAAAAATCAGCTGTTGTCTCTTACGAGGTGGTGGAAACTGCCTTGTCAGTAAGCAAGGTTAAGTTGTTGGTGTGAGTTTTCTATGGAGGCTGTTTGCATTTAAAAAATGCAATTTTAGCCACAAAAAATTCTTAGAAATTAAATTAACATTTATGAACAGGACTGTTCTTTTTCTAAATAAATATCATTTCTGTCCTTTTCAGACAACTCCAGTTCATTACTTGCTAAATTTTAGGAGTGTGATTCCAATTCACCTAGAATTTTACTATTTACAATGAGCAATTTGACTAATCATAGTAAGTGTAACATGGCTTCATTAATATCTAGCTCCATCTTTAGGGAATTGAAGTTTTTTAAAGGCACCTATTAAACTGTAGTAGAGCAAATCCTTAAGTTAAATGACCAGGGACAACCCATTATTCACCCCTCATCACCTAGTTGCAACAAGGTCATCATTCTATTTCCTTAGGATTAGCATAAGTACGATTGTTCTCCCTCTTATCTCTCATTCCCATTCCTTTTATAATTCTTTACCTAGAAATTTCAAGATAACATTTAAAAATGCCCCAAATGACTTTATTTCTAGTCCTTTTAGGATATAGCTTCAAGGTGCCCCTGTCTTTATATTTTGATGACCAGGTATAAAGTGTGAGCAACAAGACAAAAGAAATACAGAAACAATTGAATTATTCTTGTAGATGAAGCACCTGAAGGAATTAGACTTTGCATAGTATTTAAATTGACTAAGCAGAGTATCATTTGGAAATTAAGGACAAGAACTTTAAAACTGGCAATGACCAAACGTTAAAATTTTTATGTAAAAACTTACACATTGCTTGCCTGCAGGATGATACCTGCATCTTCTCTCTCTCCCTCATTAATCCTCCCATGAGACTCTGTTTTATTTAATTTATGTGACTGGCTTGCAAGTCTGAGCTAACTGAAAAAGGGCTGCTTCTAAGGATAGTAAATCAAAATAACATCAAAATAACATCAGAGTCACTTCAAACAATGTTTTGAATTTCGAGTTCAGAACAAGTAGTTCATACTACAAATATTGTTGGCTTCATACCTGCTTTCCTTTCAACTATGTCTTCAGTGACATTGTGCAAAGCAACTAAAAGGGGAATTACATTTCCATAGGTTACAATGACCTTGCCAACAAGAAAAATCAAAATAAGGAAAAAAAAAGGAATAAAAAGAACAGAAAGAAAAAAATTAAGCCTTTCTGGTTTGGACCTAGAAATTAAATAAGCATAAAATAAAAATCACAGTGGAAGTGAGTGTCATTGAAATAAAGTGACTTGTTTTTATCACAAGGCTATTTTCAGTTAAGTCCATTCTAATTCTTATCTTTATTCATCCTACAGGTTATAGATAATGCATGACCATATTAAAATTCTCTGCTTCGTCTGAATCTCCCTATCTCTGGTAGACAAACCGGGTCCTTGGCAGCTTGATTGTATGTGTGTTGATTTTTAAAAGACAACATCATGAAACCTTTGAAATTGAATTTCTTAATTATTTCAAGCAAAGTTCTATGTACCACACAGATCTAGCACAGCAATTTTAGAGATGAATTAAATGATTTAGAGTGAATAGTAGAAGCAAAGGGAATAAGAGATCGGAATTGATTTTAGGAAAACTTTTAGTAAAGTATAATATACATACAGAAAATACAAAAATCTTAACTGCTCAGTTGGATGAATTTGTAAAGTGAACATGCTCCTCTAATCATCTAGATCAGGAATAAAACATTAACCAGTCCCCAATAAGCCCCTCATGCTTTACCCATACTTAGAATCTCCCCAAAAGTCATCACTCTCATGACTTCTATCACTATAGTTTGTTTAGCAATTATTTAAAATTGATAGAGACAGAATTATACACTGTGTATTCTTTGTGTCTGGCTTCTTTCACTATGTTTGTAGAGACTCATTCATGTTGTTTCATGTGACAGTAGCTTATTCATTCTCATTGCTTTGTAATATCCTATTGTAGGTATCTACGATATATCAAATGCCCATTAATATTTGGGCTCTTACAAAGAATGCTACGATCAACATTGTTTTGATACATACACAAGACATTTCTATTGATCATATACTTTGCAGTCATAAATTATGCATAGTGTACACATTAGTAAATACTGACAAATTATATCTCAAAGCAGCTACACCAATTTACACATCATTAGAAATGTATGAGACTTTCAGTTGCGTTATATCTTCACAATATCTTAGTATTGTCAATCTTTGTTATTTTAGCCATTTTGATAGGGTGCGTAAGGATTTCACATTTTGGTTTTCATTAGAATTTCCATAACAACTAATGAAGGCAGACGCTTTTCATAAGTTGATAGGCTATTTTGGATGTGTTATTTGGAAAGTGTTTGCTAAAAGCCTAGGCTCATTTTTCTACTGAGGCATCTTTTCACTATTGATATGCAGAAGTTCTTTAGGTGTGTGTATATGCGATATATATACATATATAGTATATATGTTATGTGTATATATATGTGTGTGTATGTGTGTGTGTGTGTATGCATTCCTGACCAATATCTTCTCCCTCTCTGTAGCTTGCCTTATCACTCTCCTAATGGTGTCTTTTAATGAACATAAATTTTAATTTTGTCCAATTTAAATTTGTCCAAATTTCCTTATGATTACTGCTTTTTGGGTCCCTTTTTTAATTTTAAATTTATTTATTTTTTATGGTGACATTGGTTAACAAAATCCAGTAAGTTTTAACTGTATACTTTAACAGTAAGGCATATCTATATTTACACTGTGCATTCACCTCCCATAGTTAGGTTTCTTTCTGTCACAACATATTTGACCCTCTTTACCCCATCTACCTCCCCACTACCCCCTCTCCTATCCTCTGGTAACCACTAGTCTAGAGTCCATGTTCATAAGTCTCTGTTTGCTTGTCATGTTTGTTTGTTGCTTTTAGGTTTATATCCCACATATAAGTGATATCATGTGATTTTCAACTTTTTCTGTATGGTTTATTTCTCTTAGCATGATTATCTCTAGGTCCATTCATGTTTTCACAAATGGCAGTATTTCATCTCTTCTTATGGCTGAGTAATATTTCATTGTATATATGTACCACAGCTTCTTTATCCAATCATCTACTGTAGGACACTTTGGTTACTTCCATGTCCTGGCCACTGTGAAGAATGCTGCTATGAACATCAGTGTGCAAATATCTTTTCTGATATGGATTTTCAAGTCTTTGGGGTAAATATTTTAAGTCCTTTTTAAGACATCATTTCCTACTCAAATTTAATAATAATATTCTATTACCTTTTATGGAGCCTTACCTTTTTCATCTGTACCTATATGCCACCTTGAATTATAAATTAGATTGATTTTTCCTCTATAAATATACATTTCACCCAACATCATTTATTTAAAATACAATCCTTTCTTTCACTGCATTGCAGTGACACCTTTGCTATATTTCAGGAGACTATGTATTTGTGGGTCTACTTCTGAATTCTCTATTCTGTTCTGTTGGTCTATTTATCTATCATTAAGCCATCAGCATACTGTCTTAATTATAAAGCATTAGAATAAGTCTTGGTATCTGGTAGTGTAAGTTCTCCCACTTTGTTTTTCCTCAAGATAACCTTTCATTTACATATATTTGATGAATACGCTTGACCATCTTCTCCTCCTCATCACTGCAACAATACACTAACAGCAAGCAACAACGATAACAATAACAATGACAACAAAACTTGCTGGGGTTTTAGTATTAATGATGGTATCTTCATAGATCAGTTTGGAGAAATGTGAAACTTTGAAAATATTGAATCGTCAAACAAAGAACATGAAATATGCTTTACTTATTTAAATATTTTACAATTTCTTTCAACAATATTTTTAATTTCCAATGCAGAGATCTTGAATATCTTTCCTAGGTATTTGATAATTTCTGAGCTATTATAAATGATATGCATTATTCTTAAATTTAAATTTTATAATTATTAGTTTCATATGATCCAGTTTTTCTATATCTTATCACTGAAAAGTTTGGTCTCCTATAAACTACCTTAACTGAAAGTAGAAATTGAGTTATAAGCAACTATTAGATTATACATAGATTATAAGTAACTATTATATTAACAAGATTACCTTTGTACAATGAAAAAAAAATGTTGCTCAGTAGAAACACTAATTAAATTTGTCCTATAGTGAGCCTAAAGGTGATTATAGTGTAGAAAGTGAGAGATTTTTGCTCAGTTCTGAGAATTTCCCTTACCATGAGACTATGTGTGGGCATTCTCAACAAAACTCAAAGCACAGGATTAAGTGAACTCAATCAGATTCATCCTGGCTACAATGAAGGTGCGATAAATGGGCATGTAACTACCCCACAGTGCACAACTCCTTCAGTGTAAATGAGCCAAACTGCTAGTTATCTGTCTGCTGTACTATAATTATCTTGTGTGCATCCACCTCTAATAGGAACTGTCACATTTATATATAGTTTGTGTGTTGTGAGGTGCTGTGTCTCTCCTAAGTAGTTCCTGTCAGTTATGGCATTAAGGACAAGGAAAAAGTGGTACCCTGATTGACAGTGATCAGAATGAGGTGATGGAATGGAGGGAGTGGAGAGACATTGAGGGACGACAACATTGAGGCATAAAGAATAAAAAGTTGTGCATTATATAGATGATTTCATCTGTCATAATAATAGAAATCTTACTGTTATTTTATTCCTGGCTAACACTCATGAAAAATCTGTATAACACAATCAGCAGAATAAACTTCAGCTCAGGGAAGAATCTTATTTTTTTTAAGCCCACAAAAAATTCAGTATATAAATAAAATTTCCACACACTTTTGTATATATTTTTAACAATAAAGCACATATATGAGTCATATACAGCAGGTGTAATTCTCATATGATGGAGAAACTGTGACTTACAGAAATTAATGACCGATGCCCTGATAAAGAGCTGGATTCCAGGACTTTTGACTCTTGCTTAGAATTCTTTCATTAAAATCATACTGATTCTTTTATTTTATTCCATTCATAAATGTCTCTTGGCAGTCCAAAGCATAAAAGTGGTGACCTTAGAATATTTCTGAAGTGCATCAAATGTTTACTCTTCTTACATTATGAGCTTTGTCTACCTTTAAATATTTCATCACCATTTACAGAGGAACTGCCTTTGGGTAGTTTCTTCAGTAGGTCTAGCATTGTGACTTTTGTTCCATCTCAAATTGAGTGCAGAACAATAATATAGCCACCTAACAACATGGAGAAAAGAATGCAACCCATTATTTACAATAGAGCATAATTAGTGACATAAGCAAGTGGCTAATTAGATCCAAGTCAACTTCTAGAATGTCAAAAAGAATGAAACAGGATTAAAGTGAAAACAAACACAATCATAATTGATAAGCATGTACTAAACTCAGAAGCATTGAAAATGTAACTAAAAAGCTGAGGACTTGTTCAGGAATATCCTAAATTTCAATTTCACTCCCAACTGCTTTACTTCTTTACCTTTTTTTCTGAAATTGAATTAACAATATTTATTGTGTCAGAAACCATGAGAAGGCTAGGATGAGAGGCAATATGACAAATAAGGAAGAAATTACTAAGCTGTGAATCTGGAGATGTGATTTCTCAGTCCCTACTCTAAACATTAGTACTCATATTTAAAATGAAAGTGTTTGGTTTGAAATTATTTGGTGTCCAGCCTAAGTCAAAGGTTTCTATGATCTCTTAACTGAGTGAGGAGAGGAGGAGTCATAATAGTATTTGATAAAGACTATAAAGAACTTCTGATAGTTTGCCTCATTTGGACTTATTTTCCCATTCCCAAAGGTTGGCAATAAGATTTAAAGGCCACATACTGATAGAATTTGGGGAAAATATTTTGAATATTTGTATAAATTGTGAAATATTATGTGGAATATAAAAATATCCATGACACAGTCCATGTCACAGAAAAGCTTTCATTCTCCATGGGGAAGACATTCTGTAAAAATCCAAACAAGCCTGAATGAATTACTAAAATTGCAAAAGTATAAACATTGGCTACTATAGAAATTCAGAGACACATGAGCTATAACTGGAAGAGCACTGAAGTTGGTCTTGAAAGAAAGGCTTAGAGAACGGACACCTGGATAGAAAGATTCTTTTTTCCCTCTTTTCCTACGGGCCCGAAATCATCATTATCTTGATGAGAACAAGATAATCAAGGTATTAAAAACATAGAAATGAAGGTGGCATCTTCTAGGAATAGTGAGAAGAAAGTCAATTTGGATCAGAGAAATGTTTACAGCACTTGTGGTAGGTAGGACTAGAGGAGTCAGGGAATATTCATATTTTATAGATGTTCAGGCTGAAGAAGATGGATTTTTCCTGAGAGTCGATGGGGAGCTAGATACAGGAAGGGATTTCAGGAGACAATATAACTTTTTAGAAAGATAAAAAGCCAAGTGGAAGAATTGATTAAATGAGATAACAGACATCTATTGCTTTTGCCAGGTATGGTTGAAGACTTAAAGCATTAGAAATGGAAAAATCCAATATTAAAGGAGTTTCCTTTCTAACTCTCATTTTCTCCTTTCTTTCCTGACTTGAATAAGCCTCTGGGTAATGAAGTAATATAGATAAAATAGTTCTTTCACTCATCAAGACAAAGAAATGATCCCTGCCCCTGATGGTGGTCTTCGGTTACGAGAAATAGAATTGATTTTGTAACTTACCTCATGGGGACTTCTGGGAAAATCATTTGTTGGGGTGACCTTTTGTTTTCACACGATTATGGAGCTATGACCCAATCTCCACCCTTAGTTCGAAAAGAAAACAAATCCCCTTCATTACTTTGTTGGCTCTCCTCACTACTTGATCCAGGCCAACTTTTTTCCAGGGTCTCCTTCTATCTGCTCTCCTCCCACGATAATATTCTTGAATGTTTTTTTCTCTTGGAGCCAAAGACACACTCTTTATGTGGTGAAAAAGAGTAGATCTCACCAAAGTCACTCTGGACTAGCTGTCCATAGCCCAGTGATAACAGCTCCACTATCTAAAAGAAAAATGTGATTTTGCCACAAACACTCCCATGATGATTCAGCCCTGACTCTTGCACGAGGGAGGGCTGCGCCATTTTTTTTTCCCCTCTCTCCAGCACGCAGCCTTCTGTGAAGAAGCATCTGTTGTATAATTCTTTTCTATATTAGGATAAAATGCTTTTTGGCTTGCTGATTTTGGGCCCGTAGGAAAAGAGGGAAAAAATGAGTCTCTCATAAAATCTTCATTACACAACCAATCAGTTTGCGTCTTGGGAAACCCAGGCATGTATTCGGGGACGGGGCACAGAGCAGTAGTTCGGAGATGATGGATTTGGAAGCTGGACATGACACACTCACTTTGGGGGTATAAATAGTGTCTTTTTAGCTAAAATTCTTCTACCATGGTTGTTTAACACCCAGATCATTTTAACTGGTCTCTTATCACATTTGGGAGGACCAGCATACTTTTCCTAAAGATTAACCAGATATGGCTTTTGATTTTTCACAGCTCAAATAAGGATTTGGAGAGCCAACTGAAAAAGAATAGGGTCTAGGAATAAAAATATTCATTCAAGGATCTTATGTCCTTGAAAATATGTCTGAAAAGCATTTGAAAGAAAAAATATTGGAGTAGTGTTTCTTTATCTGTTCCTCCTGTACACACCCCTCCACCATCCAGGGCTGCTTTTGATGAAAATAAGGGCACAATGTTCACATTAAGATTCTTCACTCAGATCAGGGGCTGGAGACAAAGGAAGGTGGGGATAATGGAGAAAGCATCAACCTGTTGGATGCTGTTGGCCTATCTCTCTCATGAGTAGACCAGATAGGAAAGCTTGGGAAAAAAAGATTGTAGTTTGCTCTCTCCCTCTCATCCTTCAGCTTTCTCTGTGCAAGTGACTTGGCTCACACTGCAAGAGCTGACAAGCTGCTCTGCATCCCTGGACACCATTCAGAAGTAAATAGAGAGGTGCGAGCTATCTCCTGGGAAACAATCACATCTGCAGGGCCGTGAGTTCTGTTTTTGTTTTTTATAACATAGTAATAATAATTATTATTACTGAGATTTAATGATTGTTGTCATTGCTATGATTTTGTCAAACTGGACCATTTGATGCATTTTCTATCACACTTTAAATGCCCTAAAGGGCATGGGACACAGCTTTTGAACGTGACTTAAACTAGCAAATCTTGTCTCACTGCTCTTAATTATTTAAGGACCAGAGAGGCTGCAGCCTCTTTTTTGTTTTATTTTGTTCAATAAGATGGATTTCAAAGCCAAAGTGAGACATATCACAATCAAAAGAACAAATTAGAACAAATTAAAAAAAAAAAAAGAGGCAAGGTAATGGAGGAGGAAGAGTGTTTATTAAATGATACATACATGCTTCTTCACAAAGCCCAGACTTTATGCCTCCGGTCATAACATACTGGTTCTCAGAGTTTTAACTATGCAGCTCTCAAAATACTTCCCATTTGGTTGTGGGCAATTGACAGATTTCAGCTTCTTGCTCCCTGGGTAGGGTTGATGGGCCAGGGAAAAATTTTTATTAGGTTTCAACGCATCTGCGGTGCTTAAACAAGAGACCAAAACAGGCACTTGTTCCATGCTATAGAGTGATAAGTTGCATTAATTTTTATTCTAGGCTGTCTCCAAACATAGCTTTTATAGACTAATAAAGAAGCATTTTTTTATAAGTTCACAAAAAAACAATGAACACAGTCGAGCATAAATATCTTACAATCCAGGCCAGAGAAAAATTATGAACTAAAAATTCTGCTGAAAGTGGCACAAAAAGCACAGTAGTTGGATGCTGCATTCTCAAGGTAGATTAAACTCTCAGCTAAATGCAAGATTCTGTAAATGTAGATCTCCTCTAGTGATTTCTCTCTGTTCTCATCCCACTGCAGTCAGAACTGTCTCTTTCCCCTTCACTACTTTATGTCCATCATACTCCTTAAATTCCACTTTGAAAATTAAGCTCTTTGGGGTCAATATCACACATTAATACCAGTCCACAATTCCCATGTGCTTGCTCAAAATACACTAGGAAATGCTAAAAATGTAATAGAAAATATTTCAGCAAAATTACTCCACTGTCATATCTCTGGAGAGATATTTTATAAATGTATGGACAGAAGCTCTTAAACAATAAAAAAAAAAGTAAGGTATATTTTGAATAACCCTCCTATCAAAGCTATTTCTAAAGGTTGTTATATAGTGGTAGGTACTACGTTGTTATACAATCATAATGTGTATGTGAATACATTATCTCAACTAATGTTATATACCAAAAGAATTTTCCCAAAAGTTAAAAAAAAAATCAATGATTCATCCAAAAATGTTGTTTACTTCGAGTCAAATATCTGAATATTTGGAAACTTCCAGATGACTTACAGTGGTTTTGACTTTTGATTCTGCCAGTCTGGGCTCACATGGTTACCCTTTAAGTTTGGAGCACAAATCATTGCTTTTGTTACTTTTGTGAATTTCATGTTTCAACCACACTATTAGCCTGACATGAAGATTTTTCATTGCTTCAATAGTCTATGCAAAAATGGAAGAAGCAAGTAAGCAAACAAATAAAATATTCATGAATTCTCATTTTAACATATAACCTGTTGCCTTAGACAAAGTATCTTGACTTTCTTAGGCCTTAAGTTGGTTAAACGTTCCTAAGGTATTGCTCATTGTTGAGGCATTTCGTTTCTTTGCTTTCTAGAAAAATAAAAGCGTTGAGTTGGCGGCCCTAATCACAAAGTAATCCATGTATATGACACCTTCACATTTGATACTTTCTTCACTGTGCACCGCTTACCAGGACCATGTGAGAGGTGACGGACTTGGAAGCTATTCCATAATTTCTGTACAGGAGGGATTTGAGAGTCAAGGGTAGTTGTCTGAAAGTTACCTTCATTTAGCAAGTACATCATTTTACTTAAGTTGCATGTTTATTTTGAGAGACTTTGGAGGAATTTCTGGAGATTACAGGGAGAATTGTCTATATTATTTAAGGGATGGTAGCAGCTAAAACTAACAAATTTCAAAATTTCAGTGGTTTAACGCAATAAAAGTTTATTTCTTATTTATAAAACAACCTAATGCATATTTCTGGTCAAGTGGCTTTCCTCCAAGTACTGATTCCCTCCAGATTCCTTCCATCCTGGTACTTTGACTTCTTCACAAATGTCTTTTTAGGATACTAAGTTTTCAACACCAAACTGTGAAAGAGGAAGGAGAAGGAGGGGTGTCCTTTTTAATATTCAGGTCTAGAAGAAGTATATCCTCTTGGCTGGTACTCATTCTCACGGTTACGCTTAACTGCAAGAGAGGCTGGGAAATGTAGTTTAGCTGTCTGTCCCCCCAAAATTTAAAAATGGGTTTGGCAATCACCTAGAAATCTCAGTTACAAACTTCAGCTCCAGCTTCCGAGTCTTCCCTTGATAATACCATTGGAAAAATTGTGAGGAATAACATTAGCATTAACCTTTGTTTTCTAAGTACCCAGTTTAGAGGCATCAATGACGACTATGAAATTCCGCCAACCATCAGCAGCCAGAAAAAGGCCCTTCTCCCAAAAGTCTCCCTCAAGCCATGCTCTGCTACTCTTCCTGATTCATAAATCCCTGCCTCTGTAGGGATCAACAGCTACTAGCAAGATATTTAAAAGATGGGACTCATTGTGCCCAGGAGATATATTTTAAATCCAAAAATTGAATCTTTTTATTTTCTTTTCTCCTGACTTGGCATTGATTTTCTTCATGCTTGAATGAGCTTTTTAATTCTGCCAAGGTGGAAGTTCATATTTGCAACATTTTTTTTTTCATTTAAAAAATGCAAGCTAAAAAAGTCTGATTAATTTTCAAGAGCTAGAAAAAAATTAGTTTTTTCTCACCCCCATATAACACAAAAATGGATGTGCTAATTTAGCTGAAATGTTATGAAATATGTACTATTGGGTTGAAACCAAGTATGGAAATTCCACAAACGTTTCCCACTGTGAAGTCGCTTCAGAGACACCTGTTCACATCCTACCAAACAGATTTCTATCCCAATAATTAAAACATAAGTGCATCCAACATCAGTTAAAGAAACTCACCTACCAAGTTGGGGATGCCTTAGCTCTCTGAGCGAGTTTGATCTTTGACAACAGCATTGCAGATGACTCTAGGAATGGAGCAATAGATTATACATTTATACAAGAAAATTAGCAATAACTGTCAGGATTCTATTATTTCCTTCAATTATAAATTTTAGTCTACAGTTGTGATTTCCGTATAGTTTAAAATTCCTCCCATAAAAACTTATCAACGAGCAATTAAATTTATGAACACTGACACTTAATGAAATGATTAGTGGAGGGATAGTTTCATGTCAGATGTTGTATAACTCCTTGGAAGCCAGTTTCCCACAGCATTTTAAGTTCTTGGAATTCCACTGATGATGTTCTCACACTATGCATGCTCAAAAATTCACTGGCAACACACATCTGTGTTTACCCTTTGAATCATGACAATGTCCACAATACTTTTCATATTCTTAAAGGATTGAGTAATACCTCCAGAATTTTAGAAGGCAAACATGACTTATGTTGGATCTGCAATCATCTTACCATCCATAATAGGAAGAGTCTAAATTTGGAATTAACTTACATACTGGAAACAGAAGATTATCAGACTGCGTGTTTCTGGCTTAAGGGCGAATGAATATAATGGAAGAATTCACAAAGTTATAAAAGAAAAGACATATCCCAGCTACATGGGCCTTTGGGATGCTTTTCTCACTCTTCACTTGCATTCAAAAATAATTCGGTTTCAATTAGGGAGGTTTTTCAAAATAATAGAATATACTGTTGTACATCTTGTCACTTTTTTGACAACAAATGTATATTGAATCTATAGCAAGATGAGAGAGAATCATCGATCAGTATTTTCTTGCTGTATAGAAAGGAAAAAGTGTTCGACTCTTGAGTATCCTTTCTAAAAGGATTTTAGGAGAGGAATATAGGTACCAGATTTATTATCTTACACTTCTGGGATATAATCAGAATCAACAAACCAGAAAGCTCTTGAAACCAGACATACACAATACACTTGCCATCATTCTTCTTCCCACTCTCGTAGCCTATATCGTTAATTGATCACATTAACATTTCCCATTGGACCCAGATATGGGTGAAAAATTGTTCTCAGCATAACATTTAGGTATCTATTACTGATCAACAAGTGATCCAAGTTGTAACTCATTATAAATATCTATTTGTTGTTTCTCACATGGAGGATTCCTGGGTGAGAATCAGAGAGAGAGGGAAGTTCCAGACAGTCATGACCTTGGAAACTCCTCTTTAGGTTCAACTGGTCATATCTGCAATAAAAAGCTTCCATTTATGTTATTTCTGAGGTGATTTTCTTCTGATTTGACTTTGCCTCAAGAAGCTTTGGGTGTGTTTCTGCAGATACATCCAGGGTGACCATGTGAAGGGTAAAGAGCATGACAGAGAAAAAAGTTTAATTTTCATTATTTATGGAATATTCCTTTTCTTCCGTTGAAGTCTTACCAGTTATCGAGCTGTAGGGGTGGTGGTGGGGGGGGGGGGTAGGGTGGCACAGGCTGTCAAGTATAGTAACTTCAGCAAAACAGACTGGGCCACCAATAATTTCGATGGGGTCCAAGAGGAAGTTTCCAGGGGATGATTTTCACCTTCTGAGTCTTTGAAAAGTAAAATGTCTGCTGGCTCATAGCTTTTTAGTCAACTGATTACCCACTATAAATTAATTCTGAATCACAGACAAAAACAACATATACACAAAACCACACGCACAGCAGCCATGGTACTAACCTCGAATCTGTCTTCTTTCTTACTTTTAATTGCCCTGATAGCCTCATTAAGTTTTAATTTTTAAAAATTATACTATAAGGTTTGCAGACATCTTACATCCTTTGTGGAACAAGGCAAGATATAAGTATGTAAATATGAATTAATATTTAAATACATCAAAATTTCCACCACTAATCTTCTTACATGTCATAGTCTGCAAATCTTCCACAGAAAGTTAATATCTTCTGAATATTGTTTAATTGTTTTGGTATTGTGTCTAATTAGTCAAAGAAAGCTGTTTTCCAAAGGCAGGCTAATATAACTAAGATTATTAGTCTTATGGTTACATTTATCCACTGATACAATGTCTCTCACTTGCACCTTTAAGATATTGTTGGGCCTCTTTTTCCACATGAAAAAGCTAAAGCTATTAAAGATATCCCATGATTTAATCAATGCCTCAGAAAACAGCAGAGATGCAAGAAGCTGTAATAACTTGGCTCATGTCTCTAGGGGTTAAGATTCCCTTGAGAGAAGACATTATTCCTTTTCTGTATTTATATCTGTGAAATCTTGCTTTTGACTTGACCAGACTGAAGAAAATAATGTCTCTCAGGTAACTGATAGACTGTGAAATTAAGTTCAGGAAATCAGATCATTTGAAGGAGCAATCCTCATCCTTGAAACCAGCCTGCCATCACAGTCTCAAAGAAATCTGGCTTTGAACTCATCCATCAGTTTGTTTCCTCTATTCATTTTTGCAGTTGGTGGAGGAAACTGGTGGTTTTGAGATTGGCAGTAAAAAGTTCAAGTGAAAACAAAGCTTTCTTGCAGGCATTTCTGCTGGCAATAGTGTCCCTTTCTCTTCTGAGTCCTCAATACATTTCTTAGTTTTGCAAATATTTTTCTTTCGAAGTCTTCTTACCAAAGCTGTCAGCAGGATTTATGACAAATGTAACTTGTAGCAGACAAGAGCTGTTCTTTATTCTACACCTGCCAAATATATTGCTCTTTACTTGGACATTTGTAACTGTTGATGGTTTCAACTGTAATGTTGAAATTAACTAGGTTTCATATTAAGGAAGCAGCTTATTGTCTTGTTCACAAAAAGCAGCTTCTAATAATCCTGTGCAATAAAATTAAATCTGTTATTTACTGTATACATTATTTATGTGTCAGGTGCTTGGTGTATATTATTTCAGAGTCAAACATGAACCACTACTACTGCTACTACTACTACTACTGCTGCTACTACTACTACTACTACTACTACTACTACTACTACTACTACTACCACCACCACCACTACTTATTATTATTATTATTATTAAATACTTTCAAAAACAGAGTCAAAATAATTAAATAGGAATTAAATAGGTAACTGTAAACCATACAGAGAATTAGAATTTAAACTCAGGAAAATCTGATTTTAAAACTTGTTTTCTATACTGCTGTCTTTTCAGAGAATGTATTCTCTGAATACATTCACTTAAGCTTCAACTTTTCAAAATACTAATCATCTTTTGTTGATCTCTTGGTGAAAGTCATCTTATAATGTTTACATTTCTTCTCCTTTCTTGAAGAATTGAAAATACCTTAGTCACACAGTGTTATGTTTGGTTTTATCTGTTTTGCAATGAGCTGGATTTGGGATCTTTGGTCATTTGAAGTATTCAAACTCAGTGCTGTAATTCAGGAACCACTGAAAATAAATCAACAAGTCGTATACTACATGCATTATTTTTTAAAACACGAGTACAAACCATTGCCTAATGTGACTGGCATACTAATGAGATCAATTGTCTTATTTGGACTTAAGTGATTCTATGCATTTTCTTTTTAATATTTTTATGATATTTTAAAAAGAAATTTGAGGAAATTTTGTCTTCCACACTATATTTTAATTTAAGTAACTTTTTTCATGTCTACTAACATTTTCTCTCATACTCCATTTTCTTCTTGCTCCATTTTTTTTTTTTTTTTTTTTTGTATTTGTGAAATGTGGTCTGATTCAATAAAAATGATATGGAACTTACATAAGAATGTGTCTTGAAGCAACACTTGCCCAATGTACTTTTCTTTTTGTTATTCATAGAACATCCTGGACCTTGAATACTACCATAGTGCAATAAAGAGATCTATGTGATGTTTTAGAAATATTTTTCTTTCTGTTCATTTTTCTTACCCCTTTTCAGGCATATAACAGGAAGTAAATGTCTAATTTTTGGGATTCTAAAAATTGTCATGTTGTAATTCTTTATTCATTTAATTAAGAATTACTTGTAAGTGTCTTGTGTGTGTGAAAGTACCATATAGGCACTGAGATGTGGCAGTGAAATAGATGAAGCCTTCTGGGTCCTCTGAAGATCACAGGGAGTGAGCAAGACTGAGAGCAACTAAAATCACATGGCGAGGGTTACAAAAGGAGAAAGATGCAGTGTTCTTTGAACTAACAGTAGAAGATTTAATTTAGTCTAGAGAATTGGAGGATCAGAAACATCTTCCCTGAGGAAGTGACATTTGTTGTGAGAAATAAAGGAAATGGCTAGTCGGGAAATGGCTGGGGAGGGATTGGCGGGGTTTCCAGGTAACAGGAACTTCTTTTGTGAGAGACACAAGGTGAGATATGAAGGAAGCTTCTTTCCTTGTCTAGAGTTCATTGTCAGTATTCAGGACATACTTCAGTAGTTCATTTCACCAATGTCTAAAATCAAACTTTTAGGGAAAAAAATTGGTGTTGTGTCCTCCTCTTCTCTTACTCTGATTATTTTTCAACTGTTGACTAAGATTAGAAAAAAATAGATATGAAAAGCCGGAAGAGGTTTCTGCAGTATTAGCAAGGAGATATTTCAAGAGAACTTCAAGGAAATAGCTATCATTTATTATTTGTTATCATAGGCATTGTGATAAATTCTTCTTTTAATTTGATACTCAGTGTAACTATGAGATTAATATTATTCCTATTTTTACAATGGAGGAAACTGAGGCTCAGATAGATTAAGTTACCCATTCTGTTTGAAGTAGAGCCAGAATTTGAAACTGGGGATCTCTAACTCAAAAGTCCATGTTTAATTCTTCTTTAAAGTAGCAAAGGCACGAGGTGGCTTATCAAGAGCATGTTTGGCAATAATAGTATTTCAGTCAATACAATAATAGCATTTAGCTAAAGGTAAAGGAAGCACACAGATGACGCTGGAAGGTGGAACATAATATGAGAAGTGTACAAACATGTAATGGAAATTGTCTATCTATTCAAAGCGCAGCTCCTTTCCAAATATGTATCTTCCTGTCATCTTCCCCTCATGCAGGGAAATCTGACCATCCCAAGCTCAAGAGCTTTATATTTATAAGGATAATTTCAGCATTCTTGTCAGGAAGTGGTTCAGAAACGTAGACCTAAGCCAATTAGCATTTATAATTCCTCAGCCTATTTGGAATCTTTATAGGAAAAGCATCTGACTTGCCTCGATGGCATATGACTCAAATGGGTCAATGAGATGTCAGAAGGATGTTTAACAGGTCATCTGAGAAAAAGATTTATTGATTAAAAAAAGCTACTGAAATATATGTAAGATTCAAAACTACTACAGTCATTTTACCAACAGCCTGGAGGAGAATCCCACTGAGGTGAAGAGTTATAGCTTTTAGAGGGGAATATCAAGTTATTGTCACAAAGTGGTTAAGGTCCCCATTCCTGAAATCACCTGGTGCCTTCTAATCCTGGCTCTGCCATATACTAGCCAGGTGACCATGGACAAGTTATATAGATTACCTAAGCCATTGTCGACTTATCTGTTGAATGGAGATATTGATAATACCAACACACAGAGTTTTGGGGAGAAATAAATGAATATACATGTATCTGACATTCAATAAATGATAGTTTTATTATTATAACTTATGCCACAGTGAAACTTTTATCTTTCTAATGAAAGAGAAAAATTAGTGGCTGTCTTTGAGTTTAAGGATTTTAACGAGCATTATCAGGTATTTAATATGATAAGTCACATTTCAGTATAGATTTTCTATATTTTCTTCTTAGTTACTAAAAACCAGAGTCAGTAAATTTACCATTTTCTCAGATTTGGGGAAAAACTGCACCAATTGGAATTGATATACAGTTCAGGTTTTATACTTCACAGCATCTCTGAACCAAATGAAAAAGACGACTTTCCATGAAATCAGATTAAATAAGAATTTAGGCCTTAGCCATTTTCTGATTCTGAAGGTCTGCTATCAGCCCCATAAGTCAGCTAGGTCTAAAGTTCAGAATAACTAAGGCTAATTAACGGAACCACGTGCTTCTCCTGATTGTCCCTGGATCCAAGAACAAGGCACTCAATTCCATGTGCAGTGAAAAGAGCAGCAGGAACACATTTTTCGATCTTCTACCAACAAAGGAAGCTCACATATTTCTGCTATGATTTGGCAATTGAGCCTTTTTTTTTTCTGTCTCAGAAAGATTATTAGAGGAGAATGGGCAAGCTACAAATGCATAGTACTTTTGAATCTGGTATGAATTTACTGATAATTGGTAATCTTGGCCCTAAAGAATGCTTTTATAACAATAAACCTATATATTTTTTCAAATTTTCAATAGAGATAATGTGAGATAATAACAATAATCCCTATGTTTAAAAAATTTATTTTTATTTTCCTAACATACCTTTTCATTTAATTTTTGTATCTGCAGTAGTGTCAGGAGTATGAACAAAGGAAGCAATCATGATTTTTATTATTGTTATTATAATTAATAATATTATTATTATAAAACCTGGGATTGAGTTTTAATTTGTTTTTCATCTAGACTTGGATGTATAAGAGAGGTCAATGCCCATTGGAACCACAGGCCAACTTAAGCAACTGGTAGGTAGAAGAAAGAATGGTGTGAATGTGGAGTGTAAAAAACGTAGAAAAGAGTCAAAAATAGGGAAAGAAAGGTTAAGGTTAAATGGCAAGAGAAAAGACAACTCTTCTCAGGTGCAAGTCAGGGATATAGCAGCCTGCCAATTCTTCATCTCTGCTCAAAATGGGAGCTGGACATTCCATGGTAATCTGAGATCTCTGCACTGATAAATTCAATATATTTGCAGAGAGAGACTATTTTTTATCTGGCTAAATCAATTCTAAATATATAATTATAGATGACCCCTGCCCCCTGGGCCTAGAATTTAGATTTTCTTAACTCACTACTATAGCATCAAACCATGTGAACTTTTGGGTTATCTTCAGCCCATTCTTGTTTACTTAGCAATGAAATAGGGCAGAACCAAGAAGCTTAGCAAAACTTGCACTCAATAGTATTGTATAAAGCATCTATAGTTTGTGTGGGATGACCACTAACCCCCTCAATCCCTCCTGCTTGATCTCATATTGTCTTTAAGACAATGGTTTTCAAAGTGGGATTTTACATCATATAAATCAGAATTAACTAGCTTGCTCATTAAATACACAGATTCCTGGATTCTGACATGCTGGGTATATCACTTACCTGCCTGCATTTTTGAAAATCACTTTAGTCCATACATGAAATAAAACTTTCTCTAAGTCCTCCTTCTTCCATGCAACTACCCTTCACAAATTTGCTCTTAGCCTTCTGTCAATAGATCTTTGCAGAGGTATAAAAAATAACCACAATGTTCACAGAAAATATATAAAGGAGTAACTCCCCACGAAGGGTGTTTCCTTTTTTGAAGTGGTCTCCTTGAAGGTATAATATCTTTTTTTGAAGAGAAGAAAATTTTAATATTAAAAAAACCCCAGCTTGTCAAGGTATGATTTGCAAATGCTCAAATAAGAATAATTACGGAACATCGAATTACTGTGTCAAGTCCATTTTAAGCATTACCGCTAAATCTTATTACAGACCATAGGAGAAGTAACATCTTATTAATAAAGAAAAGACTGAGGGTCGAAGTAGTGAAGTGCCTTGTTTTAAGATCATACATTTAGAAAATGCCTAAATCAGAATTTTACTTTTATGTTGTTTTGGCCATATAGCTCAGTTTCTTTCCATTAGACTGTATTTCTTTATGGAAGGGAAAAAAAAACAGCTTCTCACAAAGAACATGTGAGACAGCAACCTTAGAGAATTCCTGTGACATCTATTTTGCTAAAGCTGCTGAGAATCCTAATTATTTTTGTGAACTATTAAAGGATTTTACATGTTTCTAGACTTTTTAAAAATCAAGTTTAGCATTGCTGGGTTGAAAATGCGTCGTTTTCATTACCGCCTCAAGACTCTTCCTATACCTGACTATTTATTTCTACTACTTTGGTTTCATTTCTATCACCTTTCAAAGAGCTGCCTGTCTTAAATTTATTTTTTTAGGTTATTTGAATTATTATGAATTAAATCCAAAGAAAGGTTATAGATTTTTAGAGAAGTGTAGAAAGTGCAGGGATGTATTTATGTAATTCTTACTTACTGGCTGGACAAGGAATTTGTTGTTTTTCTCCAGCAAGGACACACATCTAAAAATCAAACTTCCAAGACATGTTTCAGAAACTTAAGTAGCAATTCATTTAAACTGAACAAAGACATGATCCAAAGGATTTGGAATCCTTTTAAAATGACAAGTATTTTTTAAGAAACTACATGGAGAGGGCCATCGCTTTGTGCTGAGCAAGGTAAATCAATGGAGAAAATAAATGATAAACCATGTTCTCCCTTGATCCATTCATACATGTCTTTCCTGGGCCTGCCTGCCTTCAGATGCAGTTCTCATTGTTCCCCTGTTTTCTGTATCATCAGGGGAAAAGTGGGTGTTGGGCATTTTCCAATCTGCCCTTAATCACCTTTGACTGTGTTTGGCCAACAAAAACATAGGCAGAACCTGTGGGAGGAGAGGAAAGAAAAGAAGCCAAGTGTTTTTCTCCTTTCTTCTTTGCCTTGGCAGGTTCTTGGCCATTGGCTTCACATTCTCCACATCATCAGTTCTTACTGGACAGTTCTGCTATGGTTCCAGCTTCCACCAAGTGACCCTGGTTCCTAAACTCAGGGAAGAGAATCTCTTCTCTTTGTCTCTCCAGCCTAAGAGTAGATGTAGCTTTCTGCTATTGGAATCTCTTGATTCATGTTATTTTCTCATTTGGCTTTCATCATCTCCATTACCTGTATAACCAATTCCCTAAGTGTAGATATTGGAAATGTGTGTGTGTGTTTTTTCTGGTAAACCCTGACCTATACACCTCTATGCACATAATATTTTTCAGAGCGTTAATAATATGTTTAGGTTATTTTAGTTCTTTTAATGACAACCTATAGGAGTATGAGAAAAAATTATAGCAAACCTACTATCATAAAGTTGAGCTATAATTAATTACATAAGAGTATTTGCTCTTATGTATTTTTGATTGAGTAGAAGAAAGTATAGGTTGCTGAAAGGATTTCTTAATTGGCATGCTAATCACACAGTAACCCTTTCTATTTCTACTTAAAGAAAATCTTTTGGAAGAAAACAAATCACCTATTTTTTTTTTGAAGTTTTTTTTTGTTTGTTTGCTTTTGATAATATTCAAGATTATTAAATCATCTAGTAAAAAAAATTCTATCCCATGTACATTTCAAAGTACAATTTCTTAAGAAAACCTCCTAAATTTCTAAACCAGCACAAATGTAAATACCTATCCAATTTTTTTCATAGCATCATTAACTTTATGTCTTGAACTAGTACATAAAAACCTCTTCTTCTACATTTAAAAATTAATTAATAGCATACTTTGAGTATTTGCACAAAATATAAAAGAAGGCTGAAATTACTTTTGTCACATGGAAGTTTGAATGTAAGAAATTAACAGGAGGCATCTACAGGTTGCCTGGACATTCGGCCAGGGGAATAATTCCTAGCTCCGGTCCCAAATTGTTACACAGATGGTGCTGGCTTTCTTCAAACTTGGTTTCCTTTTATTCCTGTTTGTGTGTGTGTATATATATATATATACACACGAATATATATATATATATGTGTGTGTGTGTGTGTGTGTGTGTGTGTGTGTGTATATATCTCTGAGTTCTGGCCAATGGAATGTGAGAGAAAGTGATATATGCCCCTTTTGGCCCTGATTCTTAGAAACTTCCCGATATATACTACTCCACTTATACTTGATCTTCTTTCACTTTGCCAGAAGCAAATAATATAATTGAAGAGATTGAGATTCCTTTTTTTTTTTTTTTAATGAAGAAAGAAAAGTGTAGAAGTTAAGTAACTTAGTCAAGGACACAGACTAATATCCTTGAGTGTATACAATATTTCAGCATATGATGAAGGTAGCATTTCAGGTAAAGGTGAATTATTAAGTTTGAGAGACAATTTGCTAACATTTTATTTTATGTTATTTATTTTCGAACACATGTCAAAGATTTTATTTAACTTATTAATTAAAGAGGAAAGAGTAAGAAATTCCAGTCAACTTAAAGAGCAATTTAAAGTCCACCCACATATAAGCTATCAAGAATACAAAAAATAAATTTGCTTAATAAATGCAAAACTGACTTCTTTCACAAGGGTAGATGGGAGGATCGATTGTACTCTATAGCGTAAAATTTATCTGCAAGTTCATCGACAAGAATCATTTCTGTTCCCATCAGCTTTTTTACAGGGTACACAACCGGAAAATAGCTGATGGACAATGAAAGACCAAGATAAGCCCAAAGGATAAATTTTTCTGACCATTTTGAAGTCTTTTGGAATTTTTTTTTCTTTTTTCTTTTTTGCCTCTCTATATGCTTTTATTTATTTATTTATTTATTTGACTTTTTTTTTTTTTTTAATTTTTCCCCCTTCCCCTTCCCACCTCCCCTCTGGTAACCACTAGACTATAGTCCATATCTATGAGTCTCTGTTTGTTTGGTCTGTTCGTTTGTTGCTTTTAGGTTTCTATCCCACATATAAGTGATATCACATGATTTTCAACTTTTTCTGTCTGGCTTATTTCGCTTCGCATGATTATCTCAAGGTCCATCCATGTTGTTGTAAATGGCAGTATTTCATCTTTTCTTATGGCTGAGTAATATTCCATTGTATATATGTACCACTGCTTCTTTAGCCAATCATCTATCTTAGGACACTGGTTGCTTCCATGTCCTGGCCACTGTGAATACTGCTGCTATGAACATCGATGTGAAAATATCTTTTCAGATATGGGTTTTCAAGTCTTTGGGATAAATACCCAGTAGAGGGCTTGCTGGATCATATGGTATATCAATTCTTAGTTTTTTGAGAAACCTCCATACTGTTTCCATAGGAGCTGTACAAATTCGCTGTCCTACCAGCAGTGTATGAGGGTTCTTATTTCTCCTCATCCTCTCCAGCATTTGTTATTACTTGTCCTGTTGATTATAGCTATTCTAACAGGTGTGAGGTGGTATCTCATTGTGGTTTTGATTTGCATTTCCCTAATAGCTAGTGATGTTGAGCATCTTTTCATACATTTGTTGGCCATTCGTATGTTCTTTAGGGAGAAATGTCTCTTCAGGTCCTCTGCCCATTTTTTGATTGGACTGTTGGTTTTTTTATTGTTATTCAGTCGTATGAGTTTTTTGTATATTTTGAATATTAGGCCCTTATCAGAGGTTTTGTTTGCAAATGTATTTTCCCATTTGGATGGTTGGAAGATTATTAAAGATGGCAAGCTACAAGCTGGAACTGGGTTCCTGAATGACTATGTGGAATAGAGCGTCCTTGTTTCCCAAAGGCTGATATGTATTGGACTGTGGTGTGTGAGAAAATTTCGCTTTTACTGTTAAGTTACTGAAATTTTAAGGTTATAGTAGTGTTTACCTTTATTAGTATACAGATAAATTATGCACTGACAGAACAAAATTTCAGAGATAAGCTATTATTAATCTGAGATCTAAATTTTTTCTTTTGGATTTTTTTTTTTACTACTTCATCAATTTTTTCCTCTCCTTTCTCATTTTCTGATTTTCCTATCTTCATTTCAATATGGAAAAATAGTCTCTGTTGAAGTATAAATTAAGCAGAACATGTGGCCAAGGGCTTATCTTATCATGTGCCTTGAGAATTTATCTTGTATTTTATTTTTCATAGCTACAGCAAGAAATACTTTGTTAGTCTCTCCAAGCTGGACAAAAGAATTGCTCTGTGTTTATGGCAACTGGACTTTCTAAATGGGCCATCAATCTCTTCTGGAAGGAATAAACTACTCTTTTGCAAGAGGAAAGGCATGAAGAAGCTCTTTTTATGAGGATCCTTAAAAAACTCAAGGGTTGGCAAGACCTGATGACAGAACAGGAGAACGAAATAGGTTCAGGATATTTGATGATATTCTAAGGCCAGAGGCATGCTGAGTCAATGGACCAAATGAAATATGCAGGATAGATTCCATATAAGGGCTTAGGACCAATGGATGGACTAGAGGATCTATTTCATACTTACTCCATGCTTCCCTAGTAGTTGACTAATCACCATGTAAGGACCCACTCTGATTTCCAAGAACACTACATACCTAATGTAGCAGTGAAGAAGCAAAAGACCAAGTATTTTGTGAAGTGGAGTGATCTATGCAGGCCCTTCTTGAAGCTAGATTAGACAGTAGGTAGTTCATTGTTTGACAATTTTGTGAAACTATTCTAGGCATAGATGTGATTTCCACTCTTCAATGTTCTTAGACCTTATGTCTATGCATAGTTTATTCCAAATAAATTAGGAAACTTGAGGGTCTAATAATGCAGTTTTTATTAGTATTAAATATTTTGTACAAAGAGCATAAGGTCATCTTCTCCTGTGTGTGGCTCCTTCTACTAGGTCAGGCTAACTTCAAAATGACATCCTGGTATAGGAGAAAGAGCATCATCTTTAAAGCAAAAAATATCTGTTTGGCTGTTGGAAAACTTAGTTATCCTCTTTTGACTTCTTTCCTCTACCCTACATCATGGAATTGTGATTGCTACCTGTATGAATGGAATTGTAATCATGGATGGCTACCTATATCAAGGAATTGTGATCAGGATGAAATTAGATAATATAATAAATGCATGTTACCTGGCAAATGGCAGGCACTCAATACATCTATAGATATTATACAGTGATATCTTCTAAAATAAATTGACCTTGGTGTTTTTGCATCCAGGGTGACCCAGGGTTCAGAACATCTATTGTTTCTAATACAGGTGTAGCCATGTTATTTTCCTTGCATTTGCTCAAGCATTTAAGTTTCTTTCTTCATAGGTCCCATGGCTTGAAAACTCCATTAGTAGTGGAGAAATATAAAATACAGTAAGAAAGTCCGTCATGCTCCCTGGTATAATGAAGGCCCCACACTTCATACTTCGTCATGAAACTAGCCTCCAAATGACAAGGATTTAATTTTCCAAACTCTGATACAAGAGCAGCCATTAATATTCTTGAATTTTTATAACAACCTCCCAAAAAGACATTATGATCACATTATGATCTTCCGATTCTTATGAGAATCAGAGTATAAAGTGACTTGCCCTACATTACATAACTAGTCAGGGCTTTATTCAGATTTACAACCAGAAATTCTTTTTATCATATGACACCTATTTAATGTTATTTTCTCATTTTCTCAGATATTTTTCCTCTATAGCAGCAAAGGCAAGCAAAAAGAGATAAAATTTCTCCCGTTCTTTCTCCCGTTACTTGTCTTTCCTTCCTTCCTTCCTTCCTTCCTTCCTTCCTTCCTTCCTTCCTTCCTTCCTTCCCTCCCTCCTACTTTCCTTCCCTCTTTTCTCTCTCTCTCCCCGCTCCCCTTTTCTTCTTCCCTCCCTTACTCCCTCCCTGCTTTCCTTCCTTTCTTCCTTCCTCCCTCTTTGATCTTACCATTATTGGAAAAACAATAGAATATTATCTTTGTGTCTCTGGACTATTTGCAATTCTCTGACATACCTAAAGACAGTCCTCATATTTCTTATCCTGGTCTAATAAGTCATCCTCGAAGCTATTCACTATTATCACAGCTTCGTGATCCCTGCAAGGGAATTCTCATCACATCATTATATTCTAAATCACTACAGTAATTTTCACTTACTACAATAAATTATAATAAAAAGATTAAAAAAATAATGTTTTAATCATCTAAATCATCAGTTTAGCTGAAGTTTAGTCTTTCATCCATTTTTCAAAAATTTAGATTTAGAGGCCAATACAGTTTTGAACACATCTGCCATGTAAGCCATTAGGTAAAAAGATACAAAGAAGTAGGAATAAAAAAATTATTTTATGAGAAAAACATGTGTATAATAATACAAGGTAGTGTATAAGTAGTTTTCAGAGGAGAGAAATGAAAAGTAAGGAAGAGATCAAGGTGATGGGGTCGTATGACATCTTCCTGGAGGAAAGAGACTTTAAAAGGGGATTAGGATTGAAAGCAGAAGAAAGAAGAAGAAGGAAGAATGATCTAGACATGGAAGATGAGTATATATAAAAGCACGGAGGAAAAATATGTGCCAGGAATGGTACAGAAATTAAGAAAATAAACCTCGTTAGAGTGAGAATTAAGTTGAGCAGAATGGAAAAATAAGTTAGGTCAGAAGCTTATACAATGGAGAGTGTTAAGGAGCATGGCAGGAGAACTAGGGTTCATCCAGGTGGTGGTGGTGAAAGTCTATGGGTCAGAAAAAAAAGAGCCCATGCTGAAAAGAATGTCAAGGGAAAGTGACTATTAAAGACAAAAAAATGTTAGGGAATATTTTAATTTTCCAGGAGAAGATGCAAAAAGAATAAGGAGGTTAAAACAACAACAACAACAACAACAACAACAACAACAACAAACAAAACCCAACACAGCTGGAAGTAAGAGAGTAGGAAGAAGCATCACTTGGATTTAATGGTTTTTAAGCATCATGGTTGTGGTTCTAAAACTCTAATAGACATTAGAATTTCCTATGGAGCTTGTTAAAACACAGATTTCTGGGTCTGAATCCAAAGTCTTTTCTCTTTATAATAGAGAATCACAGGGGTCAAGAAGTTGTCAGGGTCCATAGAAGGTAGCATTATGTATCTAACACTTAATGTCAGGCACCATATTGTATATTTTATTTCCCAAGATTAGAGTAGATGTGCAGTAAAGTAAGAGGATATTATATTCATATTTATTAAATTTCATATGTCATTTGAACATATAATACCATAAACACATTTTTTTTCCAAAACACTAATCACTGTATCCATACTCCCTTTCTAAGGTCAGAATGGTAATTTAACAATCACATTGCCCAGCAGTGATATACTATGTATTTTCTGAAATTAACCAAAATGAGAACTCCTGGGGTAAATAACTCAGCTCTCCCCTTCCAACATGTGCATGGTTTCCTTCATCTCCTATTGTGCTCTTTGGACCTGTAGTCATGCAAATGACAAGAAGGAACAGCTGCATTCAGCAAACCAGATGGTCACATGTGGGAACAGAGATGAGATGGAGATAATAGAAGTAATAGCTTCTAAAGTAGGGTAGTGCCACCGAAATTCTGCCTTTTTCTACTAATATCAAGTGAAAGGTTAATTATTTCCATCCGTGTTCACTTAACGAAGAGAATTAATCTCAAAGGCACAGTAAGAAATTTTCAGTGAATTCCACGACTGCTTATTCCAAAATAGGAGAGGAGAAAGATTGAATGTGTGCTGGAGAGCAAGATGGAAACAATGAAGAGGCTTATGTAAAACTCTGAGATATGTAGCTAACTTTGTAGGTGGTTGGAAAGAGAGTAAAGAAAGAATCTGTTCCATCTTCATTCTCAATATTAAACCCAGATGAAACAAAAGATAGTCTTTTGGTTACCAGATACTGTTCTCTGAAATCTGAGATATTTAAAATTAAGATAACTCTTTTTCTCTGTGCACGACATGAGTCATATTTAACATGGATTATGTTTAGACATGCCATGTACACTTATATTTTGTAGACATAGGAATATTTACAATTTTTCTAAGTTTTCCATAATTGTGTTATTATTTTCTCTCTCCCAAAAAGTCCTTCCTCAGACTATATTATATGTGTATACCATTTTCATTTAAAATAGCATATTTAATCATATTTCAATATTTATGGAAAAAGAGAAGCATATTCTTATTGTGACAGGTGCTACTGCTTTGCAATTTATAGATTTATTTGCTGAAGAATCATAAAGTTCATAAATAGCAGTTAAAATTCAGGATAATAATATTTTATACACATCTTTGTTAATACAAAAATCAAGGTTGATCTGTTGCTTGACTATATTTTTTACAGAACCATCTAGGGTCTAGGTCTTTTGTAAGCAATTACATAAAATAAAAAGAATACCATGCTCCATTGTATATTAGTTCTTTAAAAAACAATGAGACTCAGGAAATAAAATAAGCTATTAATACTAGTCTAGCAAAATAAATGTTTGACTCCACTACTCTAAATCAAAAAAGAATATTTTCAGTAAAAATCATGAATAATCAAAGAAAATAATAAAAAAAAGACAAAAAGAAGAAGAGAATGAAGTATTTATCCTTGATTCTATTACATAAAAATATTTTATATTATATATTTTTCTTATTAGAAAAGTAAAATATGCTTATTTGGAGTCAAAAGAGCCAAGGGTATAAAGAATAACATAATAATTATTCATTATTATAGAGATAATCAGTATTAACATTTTGTTATTTTTTCTTAATCAATTCTTTACACATTACACACATGAATAGCTAAATATATGTACTTAAGATATCCTATATTTGAATTAGTCTGTGCTCCTTTTTAAAAATGTAGCATTACATATTATTCTTTTCCCCATAATATTTAAAGTTATTTTCAAGCACTATTATTAGTCATGGAATGATATTGCATAGTCACGCCATGACTATGTATTTAATTATTCCCCTACTGAAAGTATATTTAAACCAAATGTTGATGCTACTAATAATGACGTGATAAAATTATGTCCTATTAAGTTCTCACATTTCTGATGAGGAGACAGAAATTTAGCAAGCAACCAAGCAGAGTCAGGGCTAAATATATGACTTTTTCAATGATTTTTTAGAGGATGGAGGAATCAAGAGTTTATCCATTTCAATTTATTTTGTAAATAACTTCTCTTTTTTTAGGCGTGGTTCCATTGGGCACATATCACTAGACAAAACTTATAAAACCCCTGGCTTCATGGAGCTTGGGTCTCATCATTCTCATTTATTAAGATATAAAAAAGAAGAATAGAAACAGCATTTTGTTGGGACTTTGGAAGGGAATGGGAAGGGAAAGGAAGTTATATAAAATCATGCTTTGAACATGCTGGGTTTGAGGTGCCAGTGAGATATCCAAGTAGAGATTTACTGAATTTGCTCAGGAAATAAGTCCAGATACATTGAATTGGGATTGATCAGCATATGGATGGGAGCAAACATCATGGGAGTGACTACTACCCAGGGGGAAATGCTGACGGAGAAATACTAAGAGTGTAGGACTTATACCTAAGGAACACTAACATTTTTAAAAGAGGTATTTGCAAAGAATATGGAAAGAGAAAAGAAGGAAATATGGAAGGAAAAGAAGCTTAAAATTGCAGAGCCATGGAGCCAAAGAAAATGTATTGCCAGAAAAAGGAAATAGACAATGATAATTCTTCTCAGATTTCAACTGAAATAAAAATTGAAATGTGTACATTGCGTTTAGAAACATGAAGCTCATTACTACCACAAATTAGAAATACAAGCCACTCCAAACTAGACACTTCTTTGACCTTTTATTTCCATTGTCTCCACTTCATTTTAGTTACTGCTTTCTGTGGCCACACCTTATGATGTTGAGCCCCTCAATACATTGACCATTTTCTTTCTATCCATTAGTTCTTTCCATTCCACAATCCAACACTCTCCCAAGAACCTTGAATAATTTTGACCCAGGAAAATGAGAACACTTTAGGGGTGTTGGTCATGTGACAATGCACCCTTACGGAACCAACAGAAATGCTGGACTCAGCATACAAAAAAGAATGTACATTCTCTTATTATAAGATCTTTTTTAACTAGTGAGAGGTTAGTTCTAACAATCTCTTTAATAGTAGAACACATCAGGAGGCACATATATGAATCCAAAATATAAGGTATAACTGAATGCCTGTTAAAAACTCTTCGTCCTCCTATAATGGCCATTAAGAAAGCCTACACACTTTCCTGAAATTGCCTTTTATCCAATGAGTGCATGCCATTTACAGATCTCCTAGAGAGAAATAAAATCCAAACCTATGGAAGCCAGAGTAGTTGGGCTAGATAGCTGTTTTCTTCGTTTGAGTTTCCTGCAAATCTTCAGGTAAGGAATCAAGTTCAAGGGGTTTGTTTGGGTGTAATACCTGGAAAAAACAATGGATGAAAAGGTATGGGATAGAGGGGGGGAAAGCAGCCAATAAAGGGTGTGCTATTCACCAGTTAACCCATTGAGTAATTGGAGCTTAATACTAGTGGAGAATTCAGGGATCCATTGTAGAACATGTGACTCAGAGTTATCTGCCCTTTCTTCTTGGCCCCAGAAAAGAGCTAGAGTATATATATCTGCTAATATAATCCTCAGCTTGCAATAGTGTCCCTGGTGGTAGCAGAGGTGGAGAGGAAAGGAAGGAGGAGACCAAGGGCCTCAGGAAGTGTGTCCTGCACTACAAAGGGAAGGCAGCCACTGCTCCAGCCCCTTCTAATGCCCTCCTACCTGCAGATGCCCTGATCATCCTAACAATTTACCCCCAGGGGATAGGATTCTGTAAAAATATGCAGGCTTCTTTTTTGAAAAAAAAAGTTTTGTTTAAAAGCGATTATTTGGATTTGAAGAGCTCTAGATTAATGATATTCAAATTGTTTCTATTTATGTTATTCAGGAAACCCCTATTCTGTTGAATTTCATGTAAACAAACCAGTAGGGGACTATTGGTTTCATTTTAATGGTATAATCCAATAAAAAGAAATGGTTGTACATATGCAAATGGTTAAATAAGACCTAACATGAAATAGTTTGATCTGGTTCTCCTATTTTTGTTCTCTTTACCTGCTACCTTAATCAATGTAGACTAGCTTTATTACAGCATAAAAATTAACTCCCAAATCCCAATGGCTTAACACACTGAAGGGGTATATTTAAATCACACCATGTCCATTATGTCAGCACGACAATCTCTGCTTCACATAGTTGTTCGAGAATCCAAGATGACCAGGGGTCCATAGTCATAGCTTCATCCTGTGCAAGAGGTAGCCTCTTTCATCACAAGAGTGAGGAAAGAGAGTATAAAGAATCTTGCTCATAAGTTTTCTTTGTCTCGACTCAGAGGGGACAAATCATTTCTGCCCACATTGGCCAGAACCATTCATACTGCAATGCTAACTGCAAGAAGCTGAAGAATGTAAGAGGGCAAAGAGACTGTATGATGATCATTATTGTTTTTGCCTTATCTACCTAACAGAAGACACCATAAAGATCATCCAGGCCAGGGGTTTTCCAGACATATACTGAATGAACTCTGCTGCTCCCAGCACCATTAGAAACTCCTAAAAATGGAATAGTTATTCGGCTTCCCTTCCATGTTAACCAAAAAACTTTTCTTTAACATCTTTCCATGTCGATGTCCTCCATGTTGTTTGAAGAAAGGATTCTGTAGCTTAAAAAAAAAGAAAAAAAAAAAGTTGGAATGCAGCAAATGTGGTCCAGCCTTTTATTTTGAAGATAAGAAAGCCAAGGCCCAGCGATAACGATTTTTAAGGTCATGAGGCTTTTTAGAAGACTTTATGCCAGAAGCTTGCTAGAACACTGTACACTTTGACATTATGCGCCAATAGACTCCTCATTGTTAAAAAAAAAAAAAATCTTTTCTCTAAGACCTTTGCCAGAGTATCTGGAAAAACTTAAACAAGATGTGATTTGAGTGGGGGGAAATTAAAAAAAAAAAGAGAAAAAAAATTATAAGAGAGAGGCAGATAGAAAAAAAAAAAAAGCTTTGGCAAAGTGAAAAGGGGTAAAGTGAGAGAGCCAGAGAGAGAAGTGCAGGAGGTGTGAAGGGGCTGGAGCCCAAACAAGAGAGCCACTCAGTCTAGACTCCAGATGTGAGTACAAGGCTTCAGTGGGGTGCGGTGTTGGACTCTACAAATACTTTTGCCAGATGTTGTGGCAAAGCTACAAATTCTTGGATGGGTGACAGAATTGGCTGTTGTTCTGTTCAGTGTTTTACTTCTTAGTGTGTCACTCTACTGGCTGCTCTAAGGTTATAACACCAGATAATGGGAAGGCCTTCTTTTAATCCTGCAGCCAGCAGTTTGGCTGACCTTGAAGAAGTGAAGCACAGTGCTGAAGCTCTCTCAAATGTCCAGAGGCAGGTTGGTAGGACTCAAACTAGTAGGTGTGGCCACCTTCCCAAATGGAGGTTAACCTGACCCCATGAAAGACAAAACTATGGAAAGACACAGAGTAAATAAAATAGAAATAGACTACTGCTTCCTAGGAGCAGGATCTTGGGTAAATTTCTCTATCTTTCTGGGATTCTGTTTCCTCTGAGTGATTTAATTAAATCGTTTCTAAGTTCCATTTGAACACTAACATTCCATAAACCTATAAAATGGCAGCATAAGGGAAGAATAAATGAGAAAGCTATGTCCCTTCCAAACATATATAGTAAATACTTGTATTTGCTCTCTGCAAGTGAACAACTTGTAGAATCTGGCGATGAGTTTAACATATGAGAACTAAGATGAAATAGCTAAGGATAAAGAAGAGTTCTAGGAAAAAAGGAGAATACTAAAGGACCAGCCCTGGGCAATAATTAAGAAATCAACAGAATTGTGATTCTCATTTTCCCATAATTCCTCTATTCTTTAAACAAACGGTATCTTCTATGCCTAGGAATTTCATGGCAAGGAAAATAACTCAGTCTTTACATTCATAAGGCCTACAACATAATGATAGGTTCAGGTAATTAAACAAAGTTATAATGCAGTCAATAAGGACAACCATAGTGGAGGGCTATGGTGGATGGGGATGGGAGAGGCATCTAGATCATGCTTAGAAGATGAGAGATCATGGAGGAAGTGCCTTTTAAGCCAAGTCCTGTTAGAAAGGTGAAAGGTTAATCAGACAAAATGGCAGAGAAGGAAAATTCGAGGCAACCACTTGAGGAATATTGAGGACAATGAAAGTAATGCATCATGACTCTGCCACTTACTGCCTGTATGATCATGAGCTTGTTGCTTAACCTGTCCAAGCCTGTTTCCTCATCTCAAAGATAGAACAATAAGAGCTTGTACAGAGAGTTGCTTTTAATATTAAATGAGGTAGCATATACATACCTACTACAGAGCCTACCATATAGAAGGTGCTCAATTATTATAGAAAATTATATTATTACAGTATGGGACTTGAAAAGGATAACACAGGAGTCAAAATTTTGCTAAAATATCTAGTTTGGGGAATTGGGAATTGGTTAAATGGTGTTGCCATTCACTTATTTAAGGAATATAGGAAGAAAAAGTAGATAGGATGGGAAGAAATAGCAAGATAATAAATTCAATTCTGGACATATTGAGTTGGAGGCATATGTGCAGCCAGCAAATGGAGTGTCCAGAAGGTGGTTTAATGCATATAATTTAGAATAAGAAGAGAATCTGGGCTGAAGATATAGTTTCAACTTAACACATACATGACACAAAAATAATACCCTCCCCTCCCCCTATATCCTTCACAAGTCTTTTCTCATTGTCCTATATTGTGGTCCTGAAAAACTTTTTTTTTTTTTTTTGATCCATGTTTCTTTCACCTGACAATCAACTGAGGTTGACTTATCCGGAAAATGTGGGCAAACCACACAGACAGCCATAGGCTCCTAAGAAGATTTTTTCTATAAGTACATTATTTTCTGTAAAGAAAATGATAGTGGGTTAATAGAAGGCATCAAACATATTTGCTGAAGTGAAAACAAGATTTTCCTGACATTTCTTCCTACCCAATAAATCAAATTAGCTATAAAACATCCTCAGTGCAGCAAATCTGCCTGCTCCTGTTTTTCATTTCGAATTAATATCAGATGAAACAATTAATGCTTTTCAGAGCATTTTCAAGATCAAAAACACATACATAAGCACATGACAAAATTGGCACTTAAAGAGGGAAAAAAACAACTTTATTTAACATAAAACTTATTGAAAAATTCAAAGGCTGCCAACTGGGCAGGAAATTAAGGTGAGGTCTCTGAAAAGTCTCTCTGCTCATCAATAGGAGGGAACAGCAGGAGGCTTGGCTGCAGTTCCCTAGATGCTTTCAACATAAAGTTCTTGTTTAGTGAGGCTGTAAGCTGTCCTAGATATTACTTCCTTCCCTCCCACTTAGTATAAAACTCTATCAACTCTCTACTCTAGAATTAAATTCACATCTTATTAGGCATTCTTTTCTGCTGTTGTCTATGACCTCAGATTTCCTAGAACTCCAGTTTCTAGTTTACAATCCACTTTCATTTAGCCCCTGAGTTCTTTGTCCTTAGTACTGGATAAACAGTGGCAGGAGAAAGCTCAGGCTTATAGTAAAAATTTTTCTTCTCAAATGTGGGGAAAATGGGGGGTCTAAGACCTTTTGAAGAATATTTAATTAATAAATGTTTACTTATCATAAATCTGACATGTAACCTGTACTCTAATTCAATTCACCCAGTGCTCACAATCTGACCCTATTATCGAAGCTGTACCTGCTAGTGCTACTATAAAAGCAGCGGATTTTGTGTCAGAAAAGTAGAACGTGTATCCTGGTTCTACCTTTTATACTTATTTGAAATTGGTCGTCATTATCAGTACTTTGTAATTCAATTTACCCCTCTGAAAATGAAGAGCCAGATATTCTTTCTGTGCTTCAGTACCATTTCATTCATACCTCTATTTTAGAAATACCTTTAATTGTAATGATTGTTTGCATGTCACTGAGATTATGGACTGCATCTTAGCCACCTCTGTATAACTGTGTTCATAGATTTTAGAACATTGCATGTTGTAGATGTTCCATGAGGTTTTATAATAGGCATTAAAAATATCCCTGCCTCACAAAGCAGTCAAATATATTAAGAACAAGCATTATAGTTGCCCAAGCTGAAATGTGCACCTGCCTTCTCCTTCAAACATACAGTAATACAGGATATAACAAAATGATGCTCTTAGTTTAACAAAGCTCAAAATACAAATGAGGAAAATCCTCATGCTGTTAAAATAAGTAAGAAATTCAAAGCCAAATTTCATGCTCAGCTAATGTCAAGGAGACCTAAGAGACATTAGATAAGAATAAACAAAGCAGAGCTATCTAACGAGTTATAATGTCCATGTTAGAGAAAGGAGATGTGGCGTTGAGCTTGTGAAGGGTAAAAACCCATAATTGAGACCTCTGTGTAAAGGTGTGTCCCTGAAGATTTTCTCACTTTACAGAATCCAGACTAGAAAAAGTCCACCCTGAGACTCTGGTGGAAAAATAGTGTCTGAATTTCTGCTACCATCAAATTCAAGAATCACAAATGATAAATTAATGCATAAAGTTTTATCTTAAACTGAAGATATCTCAAAACCCATAAGAGAAAAAATTAAACACTTTAATGAGAACAACCCAATATGAATGAAGCTATGACAGAAAAACTACCTACATGGAAAATGAGCTCAAAAGTCTTTAAAAATTACAAATCACCCAAGGAAATGATCAACCATGAAAAAGAGTCAGCAGAAACAGACAGGAAAATTAGAACTTGTGATAGCATAATATCTAAAAGAAAAGCTACAACAAGTTTATTGAATGTGATAATTAGACAAAAAGAGAACATACGATCATAATAAAAGGATGTGATTCCATGGGAAAGAGGGAAAAATATTTGTAAAATATTCAGGTAGAAATGTTAGTCATTGAAATAAAACTCAATGATCAAGTTAAACAGAAGAAAAACACAATCGCAGAAAGAATTAATGAAATGGATTATAGCTATGAGGAAAAGCTCAGGCTAACATAGATCATCATCATCATCATCATCATCATCATCATCATCATCATCATTGTCATCGGTAAAGAGAGGTCAAAATATATAGATGACAGAAGAAAAATGGCCACAATACAAATGACAATTTCCAGAAAAAGAAATTGAAAAGAATGAGACAAAGACATTATTCAAAAACAGTAATGGCTGAGATTTCTCTGGCAGTGAGGAAAGTCACATACTCTCAGTTCGAAGACACATAATGAGAAATGTTTAGAAGCAATTTTGCTTCTAAACATGTGCGAGAAGCTGAAGAAACCAGTCTTCTAAAATTAAAACAGCAACCAGAGAGATGAGGCAGATTAGATTACCTACAATAAACAAAAATTAGCAACAAAAAGGCCAAAGGACAAAGAAATTAGATTTTTCAAAAGACTGAGGAGAAATAACTGTAAACTTATAATTTAGGCACTAACCAAACTTTTCCAAAAAGTAAAAGTGAGATAATAATAATAATTTGAGAAAAAAATATTGGAGGAATTTACTATCCACAAACTCTTGCTGTAAAATCTATAAAAGAATGAATATCATCAGTAGAAGGGAAATTCCACCCAAAGAAAGAAGAATATTGATCATGAAGCAGAAACAAGCAAAGAAACATGTGTAAAACTAAGGCATCAGTTCTATTTTGCCATAAAAATTCAAATATATAATTTTGGTGGAGTTTTTGAACAACGTGGAAATAAAACACAAATGGGAAGTTTAAGCATTTTAATGTCTTTATTTTTGTAGGAGTATAGTAGAGAAGTTGTTTAACTTTAGACATTGTCGAATTTAAAATACTGTAAGAAAACAGAAATAACTTCAAAAAATGTATAAACTCCAACTCAGTTTAAATAGAGAAAAAAGAGGACAAGCAAGAAGGAAGGCAAGTAGAAAGGAAGAAGAAAATAAAGATTGGTCAATTCAATGAAAGGCAGAAAAGTAGTGAAGCAAAGAAAGACATAGCTGAAGAAAGAAAAATGTTTTCCCAAATATTAGTAATGTCACAAAAGTAAATTTATATTGCTTGTTATTTTTTGTCAGTGACCAAAATATAGAATAAAATCCACTTACATGCTGTTTGTGAGATATCTAAAACGTAAGTACATAAATGGTTTAATATTAAAAAAGGAAAATTTATTTGACAAAACTGTCAAAAATAAAGCCATGTTAATAACAGATAAAATAGAATTTCAGTAAAAACTTATTAAGGACAAATAGAATTACTCTAATGATAAAAGAAAATGTTTGCAAGATTTACACGGCAATGCAAAGTTCTTTTGGCACATATCAGTCTAATTTTAATTACATGATTATATGTCATAGAAATATATAGATTGTTAGAATTGCAATAAGAAACTGAAAAATTCAAAGTTAGAAATGTTGATCAAACACAGAAAATCAAATCTGAAGCAAATAAAATTCTAAAATTCTTAGAAAAACATAAAAAAGAAAAAGTCAGAATATACAAAAATTAATAAGCTAGATCTAATGGACATATGTTGAACTCTGCAATCAACAATTAATGACTATAATCTTATCCAACACATACTGCACATTTTTAAACTGATCATCTATTAGGTCTCAAAAGACTCAAGAAATAACAAAGATCTATGCAACAGAGACCATGAATTCTGATTTTAAAGCAAGAAAATTGGTATTTGATTTTGAAAGACAGCCATAAATTTACAAATTTGAAAACTAAAAAATTCATTTGTATATAATCCTTGGGTCAAAAAGTGGTAAGAGAACTTGCAAAGTATATAGAGCTAAACAATGAAATATCACATAGTGAAACTTTGTAAATACTGTTAAAATATTATTAGTATGTAAATTTATGGCCAACCTGTATAGATTTATGTAAATGGGTTCCAGTGCCCTCTGGCTTTGCGCAGGAGCCACAGCAGAGGACCGGACTGAGTTAGAAATTGATAATAGGGGATTTATTGTTCTGGCCTTCAGCACAAGAGGCAGGATGACTGTGTCCCACAAGTTTACACTCCTCTCAATGGAGCAGACACTGCCTAACTCTCTCTCCTTCTGAGGGGCAGTAAGCATTCCCTCTGCCATCTCTTTGGGCCTGCAGGTTAACTACCCAGCTGCTATTAGCCCTGGGTTCCTTTTCTGTCTCTTGAGTTTCTCATATACTCACATCTTTGTAAACAGTCTTGTTGTAAATAAACCCTGCTCAAATTATACTGTTTTGAGAGTGCCATCTGTTTCCTGTTGGGACCATGACTGAATCAGTGATGTAGATTTAATTTAAAATACCTGTGCACTTTGGAGAAAGGGAGAGTGTAGAGTAAGGACAAAAATGGTGTGATTTCTGGTATGACTATAATCTGGACAGTGGTGCCATTGGATCTGGCAAATGCACAAATGCTGTTCTTTCTTTCCCAGAGCACATTTATGGATTCTTCAGAAACTCCCCTTTTCTCACCTGTACTTGCCGTGGTGTGGTCATGGCCTCTCTCTTGCTAGCCACCATTTGGCCATCTTTGACTCCACCTTAGATCCTGTGCTGCTTACAGGTGGAAAAGTCCTCCGTTCTTCAGATAAATAGGAAGAAGGGGAAAGGAGGTGTAATTGGATGGGTGAAGAAGGATTGTCTCAACTGAGTCTGTAAGATTTTATTTCTATATTTTTAAAAAAGATCTTTGTCAATGTCACAGAATATTAGCATTAATTTTAATGTTGAATTTGGATGATGAATACAAGGGTGCCATATTATTTTCTATAGGTTTGAATATTTAATACTTAGGAAAACAACTTTTGAAAAGAGTAAAATGACAAGGTTTGTAAGAATCTCTTATACAGGATATGACACATAGGGATTTAGTACATTTCTCTGATATCTTAGTCACATCTCATCCCAAACCTTTACTGCTCCCATCATGCCAATTTCAGATTGCAGAGATGAGGCAGATTATTTACACTAAACAAAATTAGCAGGAGAAAAAAAAAAACTCTTTCAAAGGACTGAGAGGAAATAACTGAATTTAAAATTTCAACACTAGACAAACAATTCCAAAATGTAAAAATAAGATAACAATTTTAGCAAAAAAATTTTAAAGAATTTACCATTCACAAACTCTTGCTGTAAAAACTATAGAAGGATAAATATCAGTAGGAATTCAACACAAAGAAAGAAAGAAAATTTCGAGAAACAAAAGTATAATATATATGGTTTACATTCTGCCCACTGCATCCGAAAGATCCCAAACAAATCTACTAAATGAGATCTTTCCAAGTTCTTTGGAATTAAATCAGTCTGGGAAAAGAGGAGAGGAAGATGAGAAAAGGTTATAGAATTTCCTAAAGAGTCTTCTTTGAGCCACAAATTTAGGCACTTTCCAATCCTGTAATCAGGCCTTCAGCAGTGGTTGCATCTTGCCTTTGATCCCGCACTCCCCCTCCCCCACCCCCACCCTTAATCAGACAATGTTCACACAGCAGCCATTGCTTCTCCCTGCAGAACTTCAGCTCCTCTTTATTTTTTTATCTCTACAATCCACACCCCACTTCTTGGTAACTTAGGAAATCTAGGAGCAGCAGAAGGTATAAGATTTGCCTCAAGGCCCTAGTAACAGAACATAGAAAGTTTATTGGAAATATTTGAAGGCTGAATTCAAGGCCCCTACCAAGACTTAAACAAGAGACCCTGATTACACTTTATAGTTAAGTAGCTCCAAGATTCTTCTGCATTAAAGAGACTGTCATAAACTTGAATCACACCTTTAAACTTGGCACCCACTCCTGGCCTATATTATCAGGAAACGCCAAGATTTTCCCTTAATAATCTGTCAAGATTTGTTTGTATGTATAAGATTATACAGAAAAAATATAATGTTGAAGCTCAGTCTTTCAATTTAGAGATGAAGAAATTGAACTCTTCCCATTTGTTAGTGGCAGGCTAGAATTGTTAGGTTTCTCTCTGACTGCAGGTTCAGTGCTTTTTCCAACTGTTGGATAAGATACATGGATACCTGTAAGAACACATAAGGATTTTTCCAGTTAATAAGTATAATATCCTTTTAAATTAAATCAGGGAAGCCATTGACCCAAATATTTTTATTTATTAGCTTATTGATTTATCAAAAATTATTGTATTATTGTGAACCTATTGGACACCGCACATTGGTGTCTATATGAGTCATACAACTTGTTAAAGGAGCCGTGGTAGATTTGCCCAAGATAGACAGGTTTATATAACAGAAGTGGTTCTTTTAGGTACTACGTATAAATTTAACGTAATACATTTATTTTCATTAGAACATCAGAATGTTCTTCCACCCTCTTGGAAGTCAATGTTGGTTCAGTTTCTTGGTGTTCTGTTACTATTCTGGACACTTTGCAGTTGATGTTCAGATAGTAAAGTTTTGAAGAGTTGACATGGGCTTTTTAAGTCTTTCCTCTAAAGTGGTCTAATACTTTTCTGCATCCAGGTATGAAATTCTTTGGAAACCAGTCCTGTGTATCACTGTTCTAGTTAACAAGAGCACAGAACAATTGATGGTGCCTGACTGCTGGCCATCAGAGAGAGATGTAATGTTTTTAGTAAGTCACTATTCCTTCCTACTGACACACTAGGAAGTAAGGAGTTAAAAATCAACATGGTTCCCTAGTAGAGGCTTCTGGACAAATCTGAGGTTAATGATGGACGCATGTATGTTTAAAGATAAGAGCAGAAAAGAGAACCAGAAGCAAAAGAAGGAGGAAGATGCTAAATAAGAAACACAATCCTTTCTTTTGTCTTTGGGAGGAACACTCATCTACCACTTGCCCTGAAAAGTATTCCATATCAAGTGGCTTCTATTTACGTAACACTATTACTTTTCAAGGCACTTGTCAGTCTGTTATTGCCATCTGGTCTTCTAGAAATCAAAGTGTTAGCCAAGAAATTGAGGCTTGCCAAAGGCATGCAGACCTCAATGATAGAGCCCAGAGCTTTGGAACAAGGCAAGGAAAGTATTACAAAGTTTGGAAAGGAAGACCAGAGTTGTCCTACTCCTGTTGCTCTCTGGGTAGAGAGATAATTTATCAGTTTAGGTCTAAGCTATGGCGAGGGACAGATCTGAGGGAATAGATGCTGCTCATTCTGGAAAGCAATTTTGAAAATTTAATGAAAACTATTGGGATACTAGTGGTTACCTAAAGTAGACACGATAAGTCATAAAATTTAGTTCTGATAATGATTCAAAAAATGTTCGAGTGCCTTGCCGCCATTAATTAACCAATTGGGAGATGCTTTTTGGAGAAGTAACTCTAGTGGAAGTAACTCCTTTCAGCCACTGGAGCTTCCCAACAGACTGGTCGAGGCGTAAAAAAATCTTTTTCCTTTACTAATCATTCAATCTCTGTATCCTAAAAAAAAAATATTTCTACTCTCTCTTGCACAGAGCCCACCGTGCTCATATTTCTGGTCATTAGATCCACAGACATTGATTATTTGGCCAGAAAGTTTCTAAGACCTTTCTTGATTTCGAATCCTCACATCAAGACATATTCTAGGACAGGTTAACTACTCTGTTTCTCTTCATATGTATTATATCTCCCCTGGCCCTCCCATCTCTATTCCAGTTGTGGTGGTTAATACCCTGTGAGTCATGGTAAATGGCAGTCAACAATTTCCTATGGTTGACTATGCATTCTATGGGTTATGGATTCTAAGCTACATTTCCTTCTAGTGAACTTTTGGTAATGACTCCTGGAGAAGAGAAGAAGGGGATTAAAATATATCACAGTTAAATCATGCTCAGGATTAGGTAATTTTCAAATATAATACTATCAAAAGTTGTTTGAATTACCTGTTAGTATATTATTTTGCATATTAAGAAACTAAGGCTCTAATGGTTAGTAACTTTTCCTCTCTCACACAGCTAATAGTCTCAGCTGAGGTTGCCTCACCAAAGCAATCCATTACACATCATAACTATGTATGGTATCAAATGAATACTAGATTTATCAAGGTGATCACTTTGTAAGTTATATAAATGCCTAATCACTATGTTGTACATCCAAAACTAATATAGTATTGTATGGGAACTGTAATTGAAAAAATTTTTAATTTTTTAAAAATTTCTCCTAATTACCTGGTTCTTTATTCTGCTTTGTTTTCATTCTCCGCGTTTCACTTCTTGAATATGTTCTTCCTTTCAACATTCAATCTTATCACTGGAAAAGGCATGATGCCTTCAATTCCCAGAGTACCACTAATTTAAAGATATTACTAAAGGTTCAGGGTTGTATAACGCTATTACGCTGAAGAGTAATCAAGAAAGCTATTTGTCTTTTATAATTCTTTGTCAAGCCCACATTCTGGCTTCTAGGAAATGTTCACCATTTTCATCTTCTTGGGTTCAGGGTCCCACCATAACACTGGGCTCCCCCTTCCTCTTATGAGTTCCTGCTCTCTCCTCTCTATTTTTTTTTATGGTAATTTTTCCACAATCAAAATATTCTTGCTTATATTAACATGCTCTGTCCTTACAGAATCCAGAAATAATTTCAAGTGTCATGACATTGTCAGATAACAAAAATAAACATGACTATTTAAATAAGTAGATGTCACGTATTCAAACACAGTGTAAAATAAACTCTGTTATCAGAAAGAGTTAAGAAATTATACATCAGGAATAAAGAGAATTCCCAAATAAAACATATATGGATTAACATCTTTTTAAAATATTAGAGTATAACTAAAATACTGTTTTCACTAAAATTACACTAAATATAATCTGTTTATTACTGCAAAGCTATATTTTGGCATCATATAGTACTTCTATTATATATGTTGGGTTTTTCATTAGAAGAGCACAAAAAGGTGTCGACTAATAAATATCTATAGATGTCAAAGCTCTGATAACAGAAAGCATACAAAGTAGCTGATAAATGTATTTCAATATGTATGCAAATGTCCACCAATGACCATCATCGTACAAACGAATAGTTACATGTCTAGATAGTTGAACAGACAGACAAAATAAACAGGGTAACGTGTTGCCTTTGCATTGATAGCTAATTCCATGGAACATCTGCCCTAGGCTTTAGTCCATATTCCTAGGGAGTATGGACCCTGCCTGGGGAGTAATGAGTGACTCTGCACAATGAATTCTCAAGCTGAGTATGTGGCACGGTACCACAAGGCCGCCCATGGGCTTTAGCTTGTTTCTATTTGAAATCTCTTTTGAAAGCTAAAGCCCTGATACCACATTTAAAATTTAACAGGGTCAAGCTTTGCATAAATTATTTTCCCCTTTCAAATAAAACCTCTGCCCAGATGCTATGATTTCTCCTTCCATATTTATTTTTATTATGTTGTATTGTTTCAAATCAATTAAAAATGTTAATGTAGCATGTTTTAGAAAAAAATAAATAGTTCTGAATTAATAAGTAATTTGTATGTCATGTCCTTGGCATGGATTATAAAATTCCAAAGTACCTAATTTATTTGATTGATTGATTAATTTTTTAATGATTTAAAGGGTTCCAAGCCCAACAGCATATAATTTTTCTCTTACCAAACAGAACATGAATGAATAGAAGATAATTACAGTTTTTGTATTCAGCCTGTTGTCTTTGTGAAGTTTTTCTTTTCTTTTATACAATTCTGAAATGAATGAGAAAGGATCTTTTTTTATAGCACTAACAGCTCGCCCTGTTACTCCTCAACAAGATCCACATGCAGGCCCAGCCCAAAACCCTGCTGCTAAGTTACCTCAACCAGGATGCTGCTAATGGCCCATAATACCTGTGAACATAGCACATATTAGGAAGATACTGGCACTTCCTAGGGACCTTTCCTGATTGGTAAGAAGAGGCTTTTCCTAAAATCTTTTCTGATTGGTAGGTGTATCTCCATTTTCTTAGCAGACCTAAGCACAATGCAAAGAGATTAGAAGCAGGTGAACATAGCATGGAAGCAGGTGCATACAACCTGTAACTTAGATAAAAGCTTGGTCAGCATGGCCTAGAAGCAGCAACTCTTTTCTTATCTTCCCTCTTCTTATTTCCATTAGTCTTCAAACTGGTTAGCAGCATAGGGCTGCCCAAAAGAATTACATTCCCTTCTCTTGCTGACCATAACAACCACTCATTGTAATCCCAGCAGAAGGGTGTTAACTGTTTATAAAAGGGCTAGAAGGATAAGAGAGAGTATTGCTTCAAGCCCTCTTTACTAACACCAGCATCTTCACAGCCTGCTGCTTACCATGTGCAATACCGTCTTTTCCACAGCTCTGGAAATCCATTACCTAAGAAGAAAAATCAGATTTTAAGAACACTTTCTAGAGGTGATAATAAATTCTGCTTCCATCTTGAAAACCTATAAAGAACTTCAACCAATTTTTCGAAATTTTTATTGTGTTAGTCTGTTTTGGAAGGGAAGGGTGATGGTATGGGCAAAATAATTCTCTCTATAAATTCATTTCAGGTTTCAAATCTGATTACAAGTGCTCTCTTAAATTTGGCTTGTCACATATGCAGAATCAAACCAAAATGTGAATTGTTCATTCCAAGAATAATAAGCTGGTTTGTTTTCTTTCTCTAAAACTAATTTTAAAAGCATACTAGGATGAGGTTGAGGGAGATGATTCTGTTATTTGTTTTTGCCATAGGTCTTTGTAAGTTACCAGAAAAAAAAATCAATTATGAAATATAGAGTGAATACCTACATCGTGCAATAGTGGACCAGGAGTTTCCAATGTAATCTTCAGGGCTCTCAAATTTACTATAAGATTAATCTTCACAGCCCAGGACCTCCCATAGGATCTTCATGTACGTTAACCAGTGACCTCTAGGTTGGTGACTAAATTGTATTTATGTGGCCTTCTCAGAGTAGATTGTATCACAGCAATGGGAAAATACTTCAAGAAAGGGGTTTGGCTGTGTTAGGTTTGACCCAACCCTGGAAGCCAGGAGTATTTTGTCAGTGATCATGTCAAAACAAAACAAGTGGAATGTATCTGAGAAAGTATCTGGCTAATGTGCTGATGCAATTAACTGGACAGAAGGCGAGGACAACCTCCTGAGGCAAAGAGCTACTCTATATAGTATGTGCGTCATCTCTAAATGCTTAAGTGTATCATCACAATAAAGCATATTTCTGAGTGTCATTCTAAATTTCACCAGAAATTATCTTTTAATTATCCACCCTCTCCCTCCCACATATACTTTATATACTAGAGTGAATGAATAAATTTGTTAGGGGAATTTCTAGTGTTAGTTTCAGAGACTTGTTGAAAAAAGATACTTTCTAATTAGTTTGTGGTTCGCACCTGAAGTAAATGCACGGTTCATTGTATTTTGTCTTTGCATTTCAAAGAATCAGGTACTCCCAGATGGGAAAGCGGGGTCCGGTGCAATGATGAAGTCCTGGAAATAGTGATGCAGGAATCCCTTACATTGACCCATTATGAAAAGATGATCCAAAGTCACAAGTGTCAATGAATAAAAACAAAGAAAAGAAATTAAGGAACTTGGAGGAGAGGCACAATACAAAGGAGCATGGCTCCAATAATCACTACTATCACTCACAAACACTTCACTACTGAGTCAACCCAAACCTCAGTGTTCTCACCAACACCCCCATCTCTGAGAGATCCATTCTGAGGAGATAGCCTTATCTGTGACCTTTCCTTCTCTTATGAAGTAGGGACAACACTTGCTGGAGATAACTGAAATGTGAAGGGTCCACTGGGACTGGCATGTCCAGAAGGATGTCATGGCTTCAGGGCCTTATATCAGTCTGGCGGCGATATCTAGACCCTGAGGACGTGCCTCTGTGGGGACAGGTTGCCTAATTAGGTGGCGTGAACCAAGACATTTCATGGAGCCTCATAAGCATCCTAAAAAAAAACTGCAAATTACCTCAGAGGATTTATTCACATTGCATAATGTGTGTACACACACACACACACACACACACACACACACACACAAGCACGCGCGCACTGTGCTGTAAAAAAAGCTTCCTGAGAATACAAATATAAAATGTCTGGAATGAAAAGGAAAATTAGTATGGAAATAACATCATTAGAGAACTAAAAAAATAAGTTAGGAACAGCAAGAAACAGCATACATAATTGATAATTACTAAGAGGAAAGGTTTAAGGTAAGCACAGTGAAAGCTCATGAAAAATTAAAAGCAACAGAGGTTGCTTTAATCTCTAACAGAAATAGAAGACAGATAAGAATAATCCCATTTAGAGATATTGGACATCCATAAATTTAAACACTCAGCAAAGTGAGTGTTTAAAGCATTCAAAGGTATTAAGGAAAAATTTCCCTTAAACTGGAAAAAAAATGAAAGCTAAATTTTCAAATTAAAAGATCACACTATAAATCAAGACACTTCTTGGTGTGTTAGACTTGAAGAAAAAATAAACAATTACTCACAAATCCTGACAAGAAAAAAGTGAGTAGCCTCCAAGAGAGGAGAACAAATTAAGCTTTTCCCTAAGCCATGTTCAGTGTGGGGAGTCAGATATTTGTCAACAAAGTTTTGCATGAAATAATTGATGACAAAGAAAATTAAGTTCCACGACAATGTGAAACTGAAGGCAAATCTAAAGCCAACAGGCAGATATTTAAAATGTTAAAGGAACTCATGGATTATAATTGTACAACCTGTTCCTAATGTGCTCATTGTAAATTTAGAGAAAGAACCATTCGGATGACAAAAATTAAACAAATTGTGAAATTAAAGAATTGAAGAAGATAAATATGATTTAGCACATGAATACATGCAATCATTTTAAATGTAGAATTAACACTAAATAATTTGCAATTTATTGTTACAAAATAAAATGTAAGCAAAAATCTTTGACAATGTAAAAGAAATAATTAACAAAATCAGGAAAAAGGAGGGTGATGGAAAGAGTGGTACAACTATTAATTTTCTCATCTTTATAGCGAGGAGACAATCTGTTATCTGTCTAATGAAAATATGATTAAAACAATATTGTTTCTAGTTTCTTACAATTTTTTTTACAAATTGTTTTCTTAATCTTAAAATGATCTTTTAGAAAATGATAAATCTATCATGTAGAATAATAATACAGAATTTCAGCATTCCTTTAGTTTTTCTTCAATTTATTTTTCTTCCGTAATTAAATTCAAGTAAAATTAAATGTAATACTTACTATATAATATTTTAAATAGCACAACAGTATGTAGATATCCTGTTCTCACTGTTTTGTCAGATTTAATTTACATACAGTAAAATTCACTTTTTTCAGGAAAAAATCTGCTGGTTTTTACAAATGTAACGTAATGTAATAGAGAAATATGTAAAATATTTTTATAATTATGGAAATTTCCCTTTGGTCTTTTTTAGTCAATCCTTGCTCTCACTCTCCCTGTCCCTCCGCAAATACCGCTGACTTATATCTTTCCTGTCTGTCTGGTTTTGTCTTTTCCTGAATGTCATATAAATAAAATCAGATAGTACATTTGAGTCTGACTTCTTTTATTTAACACAATGCTTTTGAGATTTATCCAAAGTGTTTTGTGTGTGTTTGTCCCTTTTCATTGCTGAATATTATTCTATTGTATATATGTACCAACATTTGAGGGACGCTTGTGTTGTTTTCTTTTTTATGAGAGTGGACATTCACATACATGTCTTGTGTAACATTTGTTTCCATTTCTCCTGAACAAATAACTAAAAATGGTTTTTCTGGGTCTATATATGGTAAGTATATATTATTTAACTTTATGAAAAACTGTATACTGGATTATTTCCCTAAGTAGCTGTATTCTTTTGTATCACAACTATCAATATTTGAGAATTATAGTTGCTTAATATTGTCATTTTGTTTGTCACATCAATAGGCTTTTATTTCTTTATTGTTTTTTTTTTCTGTCTATATATCGATATACCAAGAAAGATGCCTAAAATGTTGTTTTGCTTTGCTTAAGGATGATTATTTGATGATGACGGGGTCCAGGGAGGTTTGGAAATTGAAAACTTTGTCTTTATTTTTCTGAATTGCTTAACTTCTTCACAATGAGTATATATTATTTATTAAAAACAAAGCAAGTTTGAAAAACTTTGAAAATTATCATCATGAATATACTAAAAACATTTAATCGTCACTCTATTTGGGAACATTTAGATTGTTTTCAGGTTTTTACTAAGATAAATAAAACTTTATTTCTATGTATAAAGCTTTGTTTCAAAATTATATTTTTATAGTATAACTCAGCTATATAATGACCAGGTTAGAGAAAACTGTATACTTTTGATACGTATTCCCAGGTTGATTAGCAAAATATTTTTACCAATTAATATTCCAAACATTTATATTTAGAAGTACCTGTCTTCTCACATCTTTATTTGTATTGAATATTCTCATTTTTAAAAATCTCTGTTAAATTGCTAAGTTATACCTATCAACAGTATAGATTTTAGACAGATAACCTTTTGTGTAAATATTTTCTCAGATTAAAGTTTGCCACTTGAATTTATTTGTTCTGTTTTAAAATTTTGTGAATTTATATGAAGTCAAATCTTCTGATCTTTTCTATGTAATGCATTGCAACTTTAAAAAGTATTACACATTTGGAGATTTGATATTCACTCTATTTTACATTATTTAGTCATTTGATATTTTATCATTTAATTCATAAATCTCATGTGAATTGACACAATAGGAGGTAAAACTTTAATTCTAAACTTTTCTTTAGTGTTCTCCAAAATAGCTAACCAGTAATTCTGCTCTCGTCTAGTATATTATGATGTCATCATTAATTTATGTTAAATCCTTTAAATGTAGTCAGACTTGTTTGGGGGCAATTATATGAAAGTTTAAGTTTCATTAAACACTGACAATTTGTGAGGCATTTTGATAAGTACTTCATACATGTTATTTAATTTAATGTTTACAATAGTGCTAAGAAGTGAACATTAATGTTAGCCTTATTTTGCAGAGGAGGAAACTGAGGCTTCGTGAGATTTAAATTATTTTCACAAGTAGGACCAAGATTCAAACCTTGGGTTAAATTTTTTTCATTAATACTTTATTTTTTAAGACAGATTTAGCTTTACAGAAAAAATTGAAAAAATAGTACTGAGAGCTTCCATGTACCCTGAACCTACTTCTCCCTATTATTAGGAGCTAGTACCTACATAATTTATTTGAAATTCATCTGTATGGGAGATTCACCTCTTCTTCTGCAATTATTTATCAATTTAATCATTTATTTATATCGGCATAGATTTATGGATACTTACTTTATGTCAGTTTTTAAACTAACCCTATTATGTTTATTTTGTTGCTCAAATTGTTCCAGCTTTCACTATCAGGAGTTTTTTCGGGTGGTTCCTATTTTCCTGGGACATACCCCATGGATATGTGTGTTGGTTTTTACTATTATTAATTAATTAATTAACTTATGTATTTATTTATCTTGGCACTCCTTTACGCTCTGCTCTGGCACTATAAGATGCTCCAGGCTCATCTTGTATATTTCCTGTCCAAGCCCTAGATTCAGTGATTCCTCCATGGAGCCATGGTTCCTTTTATTGGAGAATCCTCTTTCATGTCTAACATTGTATTAGTGTATTTTCTAAGACATAGGTACTATACATGTGCTTTTTGCAACTGTGATGTTATTTCTTTTCAGTCTTCTGAAATAAAAGAGCAGAAATATACCATGTATGTGTACATACCTGTATACACACGTATTTATAAATATTTTATATGTGATTATTTAGATATATATTAAATTAAATGTATTTTTTTATTGAACTCTAACCATTACCATATGGCTCACTGCAGCTTCTTTTTCTTCCTTACCTATAACTTCTTACTCTAATAGTAAGAAACCAGCCTTTCTCCATTTGTCATGCAATTATGTAATTATTCAATTGTACTATATATTATAGCAGCATCAGAATTGTTAACCTGTATATCTTTGGAAAATAACTTTATCAATTAAAGTACTTATGTGCAATTCTATGTGTTTTCTTGTCTCAATGTGCTATTATTTCCAGTACGATGTTGAATAGGAGTGATGAGAGGAAACGTACTTCCTTTTTCCCTATCTCAGGAAAAGCATCCAGCTTCTCATCATTAAGTATGATGTTAGCTGTGGGATTTTTGTAGATGTTCTTTATCACATTGAAGAAGTTTTACTATTCCTAAGTTGTCAATTTTTATCATGAATGGGTGTTGCATTTTTGTCAAATGTTTTTTTATGAATTAATTGATATGGTCATCTAGCCTGTTGAAGTGCAAGGTTATATCATTGTTGTTGTTATTATTATTAATTCTTTTTATAATAATAATAATAATTGTGGAATCGACCTTGCATACTTGGAATAAATCTCACTTGGTGATAATGTATAATTCTTTTTCTAGATTGTTAAATTTTATTTGTCAATATTTGTCAAGGATATTTACCTTATGTTCATGAGAGATATCGGTTTATACATTTACTTTCTTGTAATATCTTATCCGGTTTTGGTATAGGGTAATACTAGCTTAACAGAATAAGTTAGATAGTGTTCACTCTGCTTCTACATTCTGGAAGAGATTACAGATTGGTATTATTTCTTCCTTAAATGTTTGGTGAACCCTTCTGGACCTGGAGCTTTCCATTTTAGAAGGTCATTAAGTGTTGATTCAATTCCTTTAATAGATTTAAGCCTATTCAGATGATCTATTTTTATTGTGTGCTGTTTGGTAGTTTGTGTCTTTTACATAATTGGTCCATTTTGTCTAAGATATCAAATTCGTGAGCATTAAGTTGTTCATAATATTTAATTATTATCCTTTTAATATCCACTGGATTAGTAGTGATTCTTCTTTCATTTCTAATAGTAGTAATGTGCCTTTTTTAATCCTCATTTTCCTACGAGTGAGATGTTGTCCTCCTGTGGCTTCTTTCAAGATTTTCTTGTTCTCTTTGGTTTTCTCCAGTTTGGATACAATATACCAAGGAGCATATTTTTTAGTATTTATAATGCTTGGTATTTTCTGAGCTTCCTGGATCTGTAACATGATGTCTGTTGTCAGTTATGAAAAATTCTCAGCTATTATTAATTTAATTCAGATATTTCCTCTCTTACATTTTTCTCTTCTACTCCTTCTGTTATCTCAAATACATGTATTATACATTATTTGTAATCATCTCTTAGACATTCGACGTTCTGGGCTTTTTTTCTCTCTCTCTCTCTCATCTTTTTTTCTTTGAATTTCAGTTTGAGAAGTTTCTATTGATATATCTTCAAGCTCACTAATTCTTTTATTGACCATATCCAGTCGCTTGATGAGTCCATCAAGAGAATTCTTCATTTCTGTTACAGTGGTTTTGATATCTACTCTTTCCTTTTGATTGTTTCCTACAATTGTATCCCTCTGTTTACATTATCCATCCTTATTAGTATATTAACTACTTTTAACCATTAGAGGTCTTAACATACTACTGATATATTTTTTAAATTCTCTGATAATTTCATGCACTCTGTCACATTTGAGTCTGGATTCGAGGCTCATTTTGTCTCTTCAGATAGTTTTTTTTCCCCTTTAACATACTTTGTAATTTTTGTTGTTTTTGTTAAAATCATGATACAATGTGTTGAGCAACAAAAATGGCAAATGTAAAGGTAAGTTAGCCTTCAATGTGAGACTTTATGTTTATATGCCTGGGAACTGATTATGTTTAATGTTTATTGCAGCTGAAGGTGACAGATGCTTCAGAAGGTGACAGAACAAATATATATTTGTTCTCTCTGATGTCTTTGGTCTTCCCTAAGAATTCTTTCTTAAATATGGCCTGTGTCTTGAGCTATATTGGTTAAAATTACTGTTGATTTACTAGAGCCTGGGTGATGTAGTAGTAAGGTATGGGGAGGTAAAATGTTTTATAATCTTATGTTTAAATCTCAGTCTTTTTGTGGGTGAGAGTCCTTGGGTTATGATCTTCAGAAGCGTTTCATAGCCTTTCTTTCCTTATGTAAGATCAGAAGCCTAGACAGGGCTAGAGGAAGCTAATAGACATTCTATCAGGTAGATAATTCTCTGGTTTCCCTTGGAGGGCACGTGTTTCTTATGAAGAACACTATAGCTGATTTTGACATGGTTAGTTTCACCACACTTGCGCAATACATGAGTGAATTTTTCTTGGATCTTCAATTCTTGAGAATCTGTTAGGATTGCTGGAGGTAAACTCATAGTAACCTGTCTAAGCTAGATCCCCAGGAATTTCTCACTTTCAAGCTAATGCACACTCGTCTCCAGCAATTCATTAAAATTACCATTGAAGTATTCCTACAAGTTTATGGCTCCATTTTGAGTAAGAATAATACCATTTTGAGTAAGACCCGCTTTCAAAAAAGCTTCCGCTCCAAGTAAACCTACCTGAGTAGTGATACTCTGTATTCACCAATCTGAAGTTTTCAGGGAAGCAGTTTACCTTGTGACCTCTGTTTTGTAGTAGGTCTAAGAAAAGTCAGTGATTTTGTTACCAGAATCAAGGTGTCTGTCTGCCTGCACATGTTAATGTCAGTGAGATATGCACAGGTTTTGCAACAAAGAAAGTTAAGAATTTATTTTAAAGAGTTCTATGTCCCAGAGACACAGGCAATCTATCGCTCAAAAGCCTGGCTCCCTGAGTGTATAGAGAATACAGATTATAAGAGAAAAAAATCAGTAGTCATGGAAACTAAGGGAGTCAGGAGTCATGGGTGCTACTGATTGGACAGGAATGAAGTAATTGGTCATCATGTTCAGTTCCGGAACCAGCTATGGTGCCACCCCATCTCATCCCACTGCTGGAGCAGCTGTTCTGCCTTGACGGGCCTGGGGCTGAAATACACCTAAAGCCAGGAGTTATTCTTAGAGAAACTGAAAGTTATGTGCTCCTAGTCAATAGACCTGAGATTTCATTCTTAAAGGATTTGACACTGGCTGGAACCTTATGCCCCAAGGCATAATGATTAAGGGAGTAGGCATACAAAGGTGGAATGATAAGGGCAGAAAGAAAGCTAGGGAGTCACAGTGCCATTATCTAGGCAAAACCAGCTTGAACCAAAGACAGAATTGTAAGTGAAATCTGGGTACGGTTACAATTTCCTCTTTGGTTAGCCCTTTCCTTGTAGTGAGGATGGAAGTGATGACTTCCAAGAATTTTAAATGATGGAGCTGAAAGCAGACATCTCTAGACCTATGTTTTTTAAAAACCGACACTATGCTCCTCTCTATCCCTCCTGTGATCTTTCTACTTTATTGATTAAATTGTTATAGTTTTAAAATGTATACCAATACCTAATATCCCCACTTTATGTCTTCTCTGTTCATGTTTTTTTTCTAATCTCCAAAACATTATTCTTCAGGAAGTCTTAAAATCATTTGGTCAAAGTCCCAGAATTAAGTATATTTAAGTTTCATTTGTAACAACAATTAGGCATGTTAATTTAATACAGAAAATTTGATATCTTTATAATATTCACTCTTCTCTCACAAGAACACGTGATTCATCATTGATTAACCCTTTCTAATATCGTCTGCAGATTTTATATTTTTCTTTTTATGGTTCTTCTATGCTATCATGTTGAATTTATAAATTATATTGCATATTCAAATGCTCTACTTCCCTGTTTAATTTTCAAGTACTTAGGTTGATAAAGCTTGAGAGTTCCCTTGTTAAAGTTTTTAAATTTTTCAGTTAGAAATTTAACTTTGTTACTATTTAAAACTTACTTGTAGATATTTCATTAAACAAACCAGCTCTCTTTTCTTACTTAACCTATGATTCATCTTAATGTTCTTTGATGATTTTTGTTCCTATTTCATAGAGACTTATTTCCTTCTATCATACTGAAAACATGCACGTGATATGATACAGAATAATTTTCCACTCACTTTATGAGGTATATATTTTCCATGAATTTTCATAATAATATTCCATGTGTCTTATGATAAAATTTCTCCTTGGGCTTTTTATAAAATTTTGACTCATATATTTGTTCATTTAACAAACATGTGCTGAGATTAAATTATGTTCAGCCTCTGAAATATGTGCTCAAGTTATAAAGTCCATTGAGACGTTGGCCTAGCAGTCATGATGCAGAGAGTAAAGACAAAGAATTATATGAAAAATTACAATGTGATAAATACTATGATTGAGGTATACCACCAATTAGCTGTTAAGTTTTGATTATGTGATCTTTCTAAATCTCCACTTCCTTGAGTGTTATAACAGGGATAAGGACACCACTTATCTCTTGGGATTGTTAAAAGTAAATGAGACCAAGCATTTAAAATGCTTAACAGGGTGCCGGGTCCAGAGCAGTTGTTTCAACATTGGTAGCTATTATTTTGGTTATGAATAGTCCATCATGAGTCCCATATCTAAAATTCTAATTTCAGTTATTTTCTGCTCATGAGTCCCCTGTATTGTGTCTTCAAAGCATTTATATTACTAAGTGAAATCTTTTAATTATTTGCTTACTAAATTATTGATATTTCTCTCCATAAGAATGTACATTCAAGCAGGCAAGGATTCTATTTTTATTGTCACTGCTTGCTTTTGCCAGGGTTTGGAAAAAAATATGCTTAATCAATGATGAATAAATAATTAAAATATTTATTTCCCTAATAACTTTATTTTCTCAATTCATACTACCTATAGAAAATACAGAACTGTATAAAAATTAGCTCTCATCATTGAGCATTTGAGAAAAAAATATTTTGAGCATGTCAATAAATTTTCTTCCTGAGTTTTCCTATCCATACACCAATTAGGTCACATTGTACTTACAATGCTGTATCCTGCTTTTTCTCACTTAACTTTATAATCTATGCCTTTTCCTTATATTTCAAAGCTTTTTAAATGGATTTGTATTGTATGTTCATTTATCAAAACATTACTTGTTTTGTATTAAGTATCATACAATTTTCTAGTAACCTATAAGTATATGAACAGTGTAAATATAATTATAGCCATTTATTCAATAAATACTAATTAAATCCCTCATATATACTGAGAATACATGGAGGAACATGAAAACACTGTCTTGCCCTCATTGAGCTTACATTCTAGTTGATAAGACACACAGTTTATAACCAATTCTTAATTTTTTGAATCATAATTAAGATGTTTTACAAAGGGGAAGTATACGGTTTTAAGAGTCCCTATCAAATCAGAGTGGGAGAAAATAACAGAGAAAATATGAGAAAATAATATTTAAATGAAGATTAGAAATTGGCCAGGCAAAGAGAGGGAAGGGAAAGAAGAAGTGGAAGAAGAAGAATATTCAAAACTGATAGAAAAACACGGTTGAAGGACATGATGTGGAAATGAGTACTGGATAAGGAAAAACAAACAAACAAACAAACAAACAAACAGTAGGCATGGAGAGTAATGAAGAGTGACTGTGTTTCTGTGTCAATTTGATGTGTTCTATGTTTATACATAATGCCCAGAACAGTACCAGGTAGAGGTATTGGTAAATAAGTAATAAAGTATAGACCATGGATTCACCAAATCTAGGGCTCATATTCTGAGTTGTTCTTCTAGTAGTGATGATGAGCACTGATGCATCACCTAACCCTTTTGACCAGTGGAAGAGCGAGTATGTATAAGGCTGCTCCCCATAATAAGCAGAGTCACTCCTGGTCATAGAACCAACCCATTTTGTATTAATCTATGGGCTTAGCCTTAGAAATCCCAAGCTCTAATCAACTGAATATATCTATCTCAATCATATATAATTAATAGTACATATTAATGTAATAATTAATATATTTAATAATTATTATACTATAGTATTTATAATTAATAAATATATGTACACACACATACGGACAGAGAAGGGCAGATATCTTTTTCGAAAGCAGTTCTTACTCAAAATGGTATTATCTCTTTGGTTATTTTGTTTTATTTCTTTTTAGTAAATTTCAAAGAAAGGTCATAAGTGGCCTCAAACTTTTTCTTAAAGTTCTTCGAAAGATGGAGTGTGAATTGTGTTCTCTAAAAGACTGCAATGGTGCTATTAAAAAAAAAATTAAGTTTTATAATATAATATCCTAATGAACATCATCACTTAGAAATTAAGATCAATAGGAAAAATACTGAGAGAAAAGAGTCATCTATCATTTGTATTTGATGCTTAATGATTGACAAAGTCCTCCAAAAAACCTAACCTAAAAAGAAACATCGACTACATTTATTTTTCTATCTATTTCTGGTAGGAATTATCCACATCAAAATGCCATATGAAAACATAGCAAACTCCAATTAGTCCATGAATCTCATACTTTGGTAAAACATATAAATCTAGAAGTAAGTTACAACATCAAGTAGAATTTTTTTTTTAATTACTTAAGCTATCTAGAAGAATTTTCTAAAGAAACCATTAATATATCCACTGAGCATTTATTTGAAATCTTGTATATGGAAAGCATTACATAGACACTGATAGAAAGACAGAGATGAATACATCACAGTCTTTGTTTTCAAGGAATGTACAATATCTGCTATAAAATGGGTGGTTGTAAAGTAATGGTGGCAGCTTTTGATTTAATAGAATCCAAATTGAACTTAGGGTAAAATAAAAATAATCCACTTTGTGCATTTGTGTATGGTATCAGAACCAGTTCTATTCAGTGCTTAAATAAAAGGCAAATATTTACACCCCAGGATAGGTAGCTTTTCATGTCACCATGATAACCCTTTCTATCTAACATAAAATCCTCCTAAGAGAGTCTCTGATAAGTGAAAAAATAAGGAGCAGGGTTGTAGTCAAGAAATCCAAGTTATGCTTATTTATATAAAGAGCATTTAGTTGAAAAGATGATATTTAAGCTGCCTTTCACTCCAAGGTTCCTGATGTTACTACTGTTAAAATTGCTTAATTTACCCAATTAATTCTGCAAGGCTGTCTGGACTATTATTTTTGCCTCAAGCCACTAAGTAGAATTTTAAAAGGTGCTATGATGAATACCTGCAAAAGAGTGTACCTTGGCTCTGAAAACACTTAATTTTTTGTTTGTTTGTTTTACATTCTGACTGAGACATAAAATTAAGCTTTTAACTGACTTTCTTATCCCATCTTTATATCTGTACTTATAAATACAGTATCTAATACCTATTCTATGAGATACAGAACTGATTAAATTGACTCGGAAATATGCACTAACTGTTCATATGATATTTCTACTAATACATATCTATATATTATGCTTCTCTATCATTAGGATACAAATCTTTTACCATGTTGTGAAATTTGTTACAAAATCTCAGACTATTTATTTTTGATCAAAACAGTTTATATCATCACAGATGGTCTGGCCACAATGATATATTTAATAATCTGAGGCATGCATTGCACAGTAGATTATTTAATTTTATGTTTATTAGAGATAACTTTTCATCACTGTGGTCTCCCTACAAACTTAGAACAGATTGAGACTGAAACAAAGTAGCACCTTATACCCCAGAAGCCCATAACCAGATAGCCGGGACTCCAGAGATGTGGCTAGGGCAGGAGAATTCCACTTAATGGCACTCAAAGAAGTTATCATCATGAACTCCACATTTATTTCAAGGTGCTGAACTAAAACAGCAGGCAGGCAGGCAGCATTTGCCTTTTGGCAAATTGTATAAAGGCCTTACGAGAAGGTTTGTAGATAGTAAGAGCAGCAGCAAGCAAGATGGTTACATTTCTGAACTAAATTTGAATTATTGTTGTAGTAAAATAAAATTTACCAAATGAACATTTAATGATATTAGGATAAGGGAAAGAAGCAAAGCTTTCATTAGTAAAATCTGGGACAGCTGCAGCCCCTCACATGCTCTCCTGTGAATTGTCGGGCTTTTGTAACATGTGACCTTGTGCTATTTATAAAAAAGAGAGTATTCTTCTAAGAGCCAAGATCTAAGGCATAAAATGCAATTGATGTTTCATAGAGTTTGGAGAGAGTATAATAAACCTCTGAAGTTAGAAAATGATACCAATTTTGACCTTTCAGTCCTGGAACAGAAACTGGCAACGGGTGAAATGGAAATTTTCCAAAAAATTAACTTCAGTCTTCCCTTCGATGTAAATATTATGCTTAATTCTTGGAATTTGTCTTTGGATTGCAATTTTTCCTCCTTGTTTACTGTGTGCTGGATGTCTCTTAGGTGGATCATGATGACATACTTTAAAAAATGAAAACACCTATTTATTTGCCTGACACTGAGCAAACAGCATCTCATTACTCTCTGAGAACCCCTATAAGCCTAGCATCAAGATGACTGGGGCAAGGAAACAGACATAAACATGTAAATAGTTGGTGGAGCAGGGATGCGACCTCCAGCTATCTGATTCTAAGGCTTCCATTTAGTCACCGTACTGTACTAATTCAAAACTAGGAGTCAACCTATCACCTTAAGACTTTTAGTCATCCTTTTAGAAAAGAATTAAATGTCTGAAACTTTAATTTGGTGACTGCTCTCTGAGTTAACTTACAAAGTAATATGTTGCACACAGTACTTCTCTAGGTACAGTAGAGAATAAAGAAGAAATATACAAGAGCTTCGAAGTACTTACAGGCTAATAGAGTAAGACATTATTGATGATTATAAGAGTTGCATAAAAAACATTAAGTGGCAAAAAATGTTTGTTAGAAGTAACACTTATAGCGCACTTTCTAAGTGGTACACACTGTCTTAAAGAGTCTATGTGTACTAAGTCTTATGAACACTCAGAGGTGGATAATATTATAATCTACCTTTTTCCAATGAGGCAGCTTTAATCTTGCAGCAATGTAAGAAAGTTTCTAAATGTGGAATCTAAGTGTATGCCCAGTAGGCTCTCCCAGAGTTTGGGATCCCCACACCCCACTGCCTTAGAATAATGATCTGGCTTGACTTTGTATCCAAAGCAGATCTACGTTTCTTCAAAAGTAAAGAATACTATCACATGTGGCTGCTCTGTGACTGACTGAGAGGAAAGTAAATAGTTCAGCGAGGGGCCCACTCTCTTATTTCCTTAAAACATTAGAGTAAGGTGTGAACAAAAATTAAAGCAGAGTGTGGCATTACCAGAAGTTGAGAAAAGTTGAATTAGGGAGACATTTGCCACCTTCTGACCACGACATACCCTGAGGAATTCAATATATATATTTTTTGCAACTAAAATTTGACATAACAGGTCTTTCACCAATTCTATCACTTGTCCTGGTTCCTTATTTTAAAAATAGATAATGACAGATCATTTCTTTTAATAGTTTTGATAAGGTAATACATTTACATTGTTTAAAATAAAAAAAAATGTAACTACAGAAATTCATACAGTGAAATGTCTTGCTCCTACTTCTGATCTCCATTTATCAGTTCTTAACCTGCCTACTATGTATCTTTCCAGAGGTTCTTAATAAAGATGAATATGAATATGAGTGTTATTTTCTCTCTGTTTTTAGACAAAAGTTATTATGCTATATACTTTTTTCTGCACTATTCTTTTTATCGATTAATAATATACTTGGAGATCTTTCTAATTAGCCTATTGTTTCTCTCTCTCTTCTTTTCTCCCTCCTTCCTTCTCCCCCTCCCGCTTTCTCTCCCTCTTTCTCTTCTCCTCTTTCTTTTTATCACAGTAACATTGTTTATAACATTACATATTTCAAGTGTGCAACATTGTAATTCAACATTTGTATATACTACATTGAGCTTACCACCAAAAGTCTAGTTTCCATCTGTGACCATACAGTTGATCCCCTTTACTCTCTTACTTGTTTTGCCCTCCCTTTTCCCTCTCTTTTTGTTTTATTTGTTTTATTCAGTGTCACTGCTTAGTGTCCTATTGTTTGGGTGACTATAACTTATCAAATCCCTGGTAAACTCTTTATGGACATTTGGATTGCTTACATTGGGTAATACAGAATATATTTCATTGAACACATATGCAGTTTTGTCTGCAGGATTAATTCCCAAATTGAAAGTGGGTCAAAGTTATACAAATCTATAATTTTGATAGGTATTATCAAATTGCCCTCTGTAGCAAATGTACTATTTCAAGTTTCCCAAGCTTGTATACATCATAGCACTCAAAGTATATAAAGCCATTTACACTTGGGATTAACTGGAAAGGATTTGGAGCCCCCGTAAAACATGACTTGTGGCCAAAGGGAACAAGCCTACAAGTTCTAACTGACCAGGATCTATCCAGCTGCCAGAGATCGGAGATCAGCATCTCCCAGCACAATGGCGGTAGAGCTCTGTGGCAATATGTATTTGGATCAGCGACGTAGGAGAATGTCTATTTCCCCTTATTTTCACCAATAAAGAATTACAAACTTTGGAATTGGAAGTAACCTGATAGATTTAAAAAATGATATATTTATGCAGTTTTACTTTATTATGAGTTTGATCATTTTTTTCATATGTTCCAGAGTTTTCATAAGGATTTTGTCTATAAACTCTTTTCAATCTACTTCTTATTTTTTTATTCAACTGTTTTTCCTTTATTGTTGACTGAAAGAAATTATTTATATATTAAGAAAAAGTTTCTGTGCCTATAATATAAATTTCAACCCTTCCCCCTTAGTATTTGTCTCTTGACTTTACTAAAATGGTGTTTTATTTTGTTTTCATTCACTTGCAGAAATTTCTTTTTCTGTTTTCTTATGTTGTCTTTTACAATTTGGGTTTTGAGCTGTTGGTTACAAAGGACTTCCCCACATAGGTTTACAAACGAGTTCTCTCCCCCTGCCAAAAACAAAATGGATTCTCCCATTTTTCCCTCTATTTTTAAGACTTTACTGCTTAATGTTAATTTATTTTTTTTCATTTGGAATTGTTGCACATATTAGGTGTGAAATATGAATTCAACTATGTTTTCCCAGATGTGTTATACTAACATCATTATATATAATAATTTAATGATGTTACAAGCCAATGTTACTTCAATTCAAAAATGTCCATTTTGCCTTCACATTTGAGAAGTATTTTAATATTTTTTCGTATAGGTTCATACATCCTTATTAAGTTTGTTTCTAGAGATATTGTTTTGTTTGTTTTTGCTGTTTTAAATGTTTTTCCCAGTATATATTCTAACTGCTTGCTTTTTGTACATAATGAATTTATTACTTTCTATTTATAATGTTTATATCCTATGACTTCCCTGAATTCTCTCACTCTTCACGGTGTTTTAGTTGATTCTCTCATATTTTCACATATGCCACCATATCATCTCCACACAGTTACAGAATGTAATGTTTATGCTTCATTTTTTTCTTTGTCTTGTCTGATTATATTAACTAGTAATGCCAGTACTTTGTGGTATAATAGAGCTGATAGCATTCTTGTCTTGATCTTGATTTTAGCAGGAATGCCTCTAGTATATCTCCGTTGAGTATGATGCCGACTTCTGGATTAAGATGAATAAATATTTACTATGTTTATAAGGTGTCCATCCATCTTTATTTAATGGGATGTGTTTTTGAAGAATGGCTATTATATTTTCTCAAATGACTTTGCAGCACATATAGAAATGATCATAATTTTTCTCTAAGTTTTATGTTAATGAATTTACTAGTAATGAACCACTCTTATACTTTCAGAATAAATTCTACTGTTAGAATAATTATTCTTTTTATATGCTCTTGGATTGCATTTGCTAACACTTTCTTTATAATTGTTCCATCATTATTTATAACAGATTAATCTATAGTTTTATTGCTACATGAAACATCTTTATCAGTTTTCATTATCAATCTTATAGCTCCTTTCCAAAAAATTTTCAAAGGTTTTCTTTTGTCTACTATTTTCTAGAACAGTTTAAGTAACTTTGGTGTTATCGCTTTTAAATTCTTCTATGAAAATATCTAAAAGTGCTGCTTTGATGGGTATAAGCTTTTAATAATTTTGTTTATTGCTTCTATCAAAATAGTTTTGTTTAGATTTTCTATATTTCCTATGTCATTTTGTGTAAATTATATTTTCTTGTAAGAAATATATTTCATTCAAGTTTTTCATTTTAGCCTTATGTGTCTTTAATTTTCTTTGTTCTTGTATAGTTAGTTCCCCCTTTACTGTTTACTTGTGTTTCATTATTATTAATTACAGTTTTTCTCCTTTTTTCTCCAAAAAGTTAGCTAATAATTTTCTATTTTTTAAACAACCAGATTTTTTCTTTGTATATTAAATGTCTTTTTTTCTAATTCACTAGAATTAAAAAATAGTCTCTAGTACAATTAATCAATTCTGCCACTATAAAAAAAAAGCAGCTATAGACAATATGTAGATGAATGAGTATGTCTGCATTGCAATAAAACTTTTTATGGATACTAAATTTTGAATTTATTTAATTTTCATATGTCATGAAGTATTATAATCTTTATTTTTATTTTTTCAGTAATTAAATAAAATGTAAGAACCTTTTTTATTTTGAAGGCCACACAAAAACACACAATAAACCATTAGTCCATATGCCATGGTTTGCTGGTCCCTACTTTATGCGATATGTCTTTAGATGTATACTGCTTTACATAGTATCTACTAGTTCTCTAATGTGAACAATAATAAAAATTTTCCTGTATTTCTTCCTTTTCTCTTCCTTCCTCCACCCTATTTACTTTGTCAGTATTTTCTTTATCATTGTTTTGCTTTATACTATTAAAGAAGTCTGTATTTCCTTTATGTGAGTTATGAACATTTATTGATAAGCTTTGACCCTGAGCTATCATAGAAAAGTCAACCTGAAAATGTACCCACCTTCTTTCACCTCACCAATTTTTTTTAGCATATATTGTCTACATTGTCAAAAGATGCGATAATATTGTTTTTGCCACATCCTATGTTTTATCCTTAATTCAATGGGTAAATGAATTCAATGCTGATCACCAGTTTTGTTGTCACGTATTTCCTATTCGTCTCTTAGTTGGCTGAAGATTATCCTCAGGTAGCTCCCTTAAAAGGAGTTTAGATTTTATATATTTAAAACTATACTTGAAGATAAGTTTATCTGGACATAAAATATAGGTATTTTCCTTTATGTTATTGATTACTTTTTATATGTCGCTCTACTGATTCCTGACTTCGTATGTTCTGTAAAGAAATATGTAGACATCTTGATTGCTTAATCTTATTTTTAAGTCCCTTAATCTTTTCTTTGACCGCTCAAAAGATCCTTTTGTTTAAATCTTGAAATTCCAATAAGATTATTAGCATAGTTAAGGTTTTCTCCATCTGTTTCAGTTTTCCCCAGCACATTGTCCTCTCAATGTAAAAATTCAAGACTTATTATATTTTGAGATATTTTCTTGAATTATTTCTTTAAAGATAAAATATTTTTCATTTCTTTTGTTTTGTGTGTTTCTTTCTTCAGGGATTTCAATTATATAATGTTGTTGTTTTTGTTTTTCTTTATTTTTTTTGTATCTATCACTTTATCTCTAATTTTTTGAAGTTCTTTTATTTTGTTATTTCTAATTCATTTTGTTTACTCTTCTCATTTCTATCATCTATTTTCTTTATTATATTTGCCACAGTGTATAACCTGGCTATAGTGCCTTACATTTTCATTTTTATTTACATACTAATTTTGGTTTCCTTCTACTTTTCCTGAGTTCTATCCATTCAACTTTCATCTCCTCCTATTGTAATTCTCTTTTCTGAGTTCTACTATTGCTAAACTCAGGGAGTAGTCCTAATTTATAAAGAATGCTGCTTGAGTATTTTTACTTATTGGTAAATTTTGAGGTTAATTATTGAGTCTATGTCACCATTTTTCTTGTGAGTGTTCTTTTTGGGGTGAGTTTTCATGCTGTATTTCACAATTGTTTTCATGTAGGACTTTTGTGTGGTTGCTGAGTTGTTCTTTTTTATATTGTTCATCATTTAATGAGTTGGATTTCCTTGGGTCAGTATTTTTAGAGAGTTGGTGGGTGAGAGAGGAAGCTATAGTCAGAGTAACCTTTAAGTTTTCATTACATGAAGAATCTTTATTTGCTGCCACAAAGATAGATAGCGCTATATGAATGCGGCTCATTTGTGTATTTTGTAGCCCTAAATCTCTTGATTCTCTGGGTCAAACAGAGTGAAGACTGCAGTTATGTTAACGGCTTGTTGACTTCAGTTCTAGGTGAATTTTTTTTAAACAAGTTATAAATTTAAATTTATTTGCACCTCACCTTTAAAAAATATAATTTTACTATTATCCTCTGAGCTCTGTGGCTGGTGGGCTCCTTCTAACTCTTGGTGTTTCATATTTTTATTGTCTTCCAGGTGTACTCTGCCTGTTTTTTTACAAGTTCAAATCCCTTGCTTTAAAAAAAAAAAAATTATGTCGGTCATCCAGGTTTGATAAAATTAGAGTTTCTAAACATTTTTGTTGTTGTTTTTCTGTTGCTATTGTATAAGCTTCTGGAGGGAAAGAGGAACTATGATGACTTTTTCAGCCATGTTTATTTTAGGCTGTACTTTGAAAGAGTTAAGCAGGAAATGAGCACCTATGACTAGCTTTCAACACATGGAGTGTAAACTCTAAGAAGCAAATCTGATACTATGACGAGACCATGAAAATTTGAAATCTCCAAAAATAATCCTGGAGTAAAAAATATATGCATTTAAAGAATCAGTATAAGTAATGGAGACTTTAAGAACCACAGGAATTCAGATAAAAAGAAAATTATGTGTTGACAGGAGCAATGACTTAAGGGGTTATGTGGGAACAGATTAGAAGACTTCATTGAGAGGAGTCAACTTGTTCTCTTTCCTATAATTTTTAGTCTTAGAACTTTGGAAAATTCCTTCTCATTTACTGTTCTGTGTTACTGGTTGTTTTCCATCTACTTCAAGATATCTCAAAATGTAAAGAAAATAGAAAGAGGTAGAACCAGTTGAGGGGGAGGAAGAAGGTTTTGGAATAAAACGTTATTTTTTCTCTCAGTAGTCTCCAGAATTTATGACAGTTCCCCAGAACCAAGCCAGGCTCCCAGAGGCATTCTGGACCAAGGGTTCTTGGCATGGACAAGATTTCCAAAAAGACAGAGGTGCCTTTGAGCCATATCCTGGAATCTGAAACCAAGCCAAAGTAGCTTGGAGAGCGAGAGGGGTAAACCAGCTTTAGAACATTTTGTGTCACATACTTGTTGCCATTCTTTTTCTTTGTATAATTTTTTAAGTTTATTTTTTCTTCTGAATAATTTAGCCTGTTTTTATTAGTCATTTCAATAAGGGTCATATAAAGATTTAGGGAAGGATGGACCCTCATTCCTCTCCGTGGCAGTGCAGCACTCTGCCTTTGCTCTCTCCACTGTTTACTTATAAGCTTGATTTTGGCAGCCAGCAAGTTTATTTTACATTTTACTGAAGTGTGAGGGGAAATACTGATAGGAAAACTAAACAAAATCCCTCACAGAATAGTATCACCATATGAGCAAAGTACCTGAGAGAGTCAAACATCCGGGTCCCAGAACTCAAAAGCTGATTTTTCTTCCCTATAAGGCACCCTCAGAATCTTTTCCTGCTCTGGCTAGTGATAAGATCATCTGAAAATTAATCACTAGTGGAGAAAGAGCTGTATGCCCTGTCAACCTACACCATGATTCTGAGTCCCTGCCTCCCCTGGTTTCCTGTCTGTATTGTCATAAACTTTCAGAACAGGGTGCTCAAATGCCTTTGTTGTTGCTTTAAAGAAATGAGAATGATAGATCTTCTATCTAGTTAAAGTGCAATTTTTTCCTAGTACTACCTCAGCTTGTGCTGATTATTAAAACATAGCATAATTTCTCCCTTATATGTATTTTAAAAGGAAAATTATAATAGCCATATGAGAAACTAAAGTATATGAAAGGACATTGGGAAAAATAAGTTTACATGATTTTTCACAGCAATTCTATGAGAGTAGGTATCAAGCAGATATATGCAAAGGGGTGGCATATATGTGTGTGTATATATATATATGTTTATATGTGCATATCTATATATGTATATAGCTATGAATATATGCATGTAAATATATACTTATCTTTGAACGAACTTGTGTCTTCCATTAACTATATCAGTGGTTGAATAATATACATTCTCATAATCTTTTTGGAATACCATAGCAATTTAACACAGAAAGAGTATAACTTATTAGAGCAAACACAATAGTCTAAAAAGGTGAGGTAACGAACACACCTAAAATATTAGTGGCTTATAGCAACAAAGGTTTATTTCTTGTTTGCACTACATGTTTATTGTGAACTGACTGTGGCGTCCTTTTCACATCTCTTCACTCTAGGTGCCAGGCTGGGAGCCCTGTCACTTCCCGAAGTTTAACTCTGGTGTCAGGCAGGAGAGAATGCAGAATTTCAAACTGTCTCCTGGTACTTCTACTCAACTTTCATCGACCACAACAAGTTAAAGTAACATGCCCAACTTTATGTGGGAGATAGGGGGTGGGGAAATGCAATCCCCCTGTGTGACAGGAATGCAGAAAATTAATTTATCATTAAACAGCCCTAACAAATATTTCTGTTGTATATTACCAGTAGAAATAGAAAAATGGAAAAAACTTCTCATTACATTTTTCCTATTTACTATGACCTCCCAGTGGGAAAAAAGGAAAGATCTCATAGGATATATTTTACATAAAATGTGGTAACAACAGTACTTTCCTATAAGAAGATAGAAAAAAAATATTCTGAAAGAGTTTGGAGTAACAAGAAAACTTTGTTGAGAACCTGCTCCTCTATCTTCCTTATGGAATAAAAGCTCTAATCTTTAGGGTAACAAACACTGTTTTTTATTACAAACAGGAAGGGAATGAAAAAATAACCTTTATCCCTGGAGGAGAAGAAGGAATACACACTGAGCTCACGACAACATAATGGGAAAGAAAGAATCATGGATAATGCCACAAACACAAGACTTAGGTACTTGAAGGTGACCTAAGGCTGAAGCTTAGTCAGAACAATAGGGAATATCTCAAGTCTCCTTGCCAGGCTAACCATCTCTTAGTAATAACATGCAAGAGATAGACTCTTTTTGAGGCACTGCACAAAGGAAAAAACAAAAGGTGAGGGTTTAGAAGATACTGGAGAAAAGGAAAAACCTTCTGGCAAAACACTCCCCACTCACTAGAAAAGTATATAATTACCGAGGGTAACCATAGCAACAATAAATCTCAAACTCAGTTCAATTCCTAATCAGGTTAACTCTAACCCCTACAGAAAAGTTTCAGGAGAAAGGTGTGCTTACTTCTTAGCATAAACACTATCTACCTCAATCTTTATTATAGTACACAAGATGTCTTGTCTTTATAAAAATTACAAAACAGTACAAAAGAAAGGAAAAAACATTCCAAGAATCAAAACATTTTTTAAAAGCAAACTCAAATATGACACAGATATTAGAACTATCTGGCAAGGAATTTCAAATAGTTATAGTTAATATGTAAAGGAGCAAATTGAACAGACAGATGATATGCAATATCAATTGGGTAATTTCAGCAGAGAGAAGCAAACTACAAGAAAATAGCAAATGGAAGTATTAAAAATGAAAAACACAGTAATGAAGATAAAAAACAGCTTTGATAAGTTTATTACTAGACTTGACAGGGACAATGTATACTAATTTGCTAGGGCTACCATAACAAAGTACAACAGACTAAAAGGCTTAAACAATGGAATTTTTTTCCCTCGAAATTTGGCAGTCAAGAGGACAGAGACTAAGGAGTTAGCAGGGTTGGTTTCTGCTGAGGCTCTCTTCTTAGCTTGTAAATAGTCATCTTCTCCCTGTGTCTTCACATGCTCACTCCTCTGTGTTTGTCTGTGTCCTAATCTCTTCTTCTTATAAGGATACCAGTCAAGTTGGATTAGAAACCAACCTAATAACTTCATTTAACTTAATTACTTCTTTAAAGAGATAAACATAAGAGACTGTATTTCTAAATACAGTTATTTTCTGAGGTGCTGGTGGTTAGGACTTCAACATAGGAATTTTGGGGGTGAGGCACAACTCAGCCCATAACACAAGGAAAGAATTAGTGAACTTAAAGATAGGTCTATAGATCACAACAGCCTAAAAAGTTTATTGTAAAAATGAGAGGAGGGAAAATACTTCTAAGAGCTGTGAGGCAATATCAAATGGTCTAACACACATATAATTAGGATACCAGAAATAGAAGGGACAGAGTAGATGAAAAAATTTAAAGAAATAAAGCAAAAAATCTTTAAAAATTATAACAGAAATAAACTTCAGATAGGAGAAGCTCAGAAAACAGCAAGCAGGAAAAATAGCAAGCATGCACAAATATACATTCATGGGCACACCACACCACACCTAAGTATATCATATTCAAATTGATGAAAACAACAGGTAAAAATAGTCTTAAAGAAAGTCAGAGAAAAAGACACATTTCTTACACAAAAAATGAAAATACTAATTAAAGCAGAGTTTTCATCAGAAGCCATGTAAACTAGAAATCAATGATGTGACATCTTTGAACTTCTGAAAGAAAAAATCCTGTCAACCTAGAATTTTGTACTCAGCACAAATATATTTAAGAAATTTTAAAGAAAAACAAGAAAAGCTTTCAAATAAAATAAGTAAACTGTGGGAATGTGACAGAAGACCTAATCAATAAGAAATATCTGATGAAGTTCTTTAGGCAGAAGGAACATGACAACACAAAGAAACTTAGATGTATACACACAAAAAAAGGAGTGTTGGAAATAAAAGTAACACAAAATTGTTTTCTTAGTTTTAATTACTATAAAAAACAACTGTTTATCTAAAGCAAAGATAGTAGGAATATATACTGTGCTTATAGCATATAAAGCGCAACATATGATAACAAAGGTACAATGGATGAAAAGGGGTACTTGGGAATATACTGTTGTTATAAGTTTATTAGACTATACATATAGAGATATAATCTCATTTAAATATAGACTTTAATTAACTAAAGATGTATATTGTAAAACATATATATTGTAAACCCTAAGGCCACAACTAAACATTATCAATAGAGGAGATAGAATGGAATTATAGAACATTTACAAGAAAAAGGCAGAAAGAGAGGAAAAATAAATCAAATGAAAAATATAGAGAATAGCTAGAAATGTAGTACGTTGTAACCCAACAATATTAATCAATATTATCTTAAATGAGAAAAGTACAAACATACCAGTGAAGCAACAGAAATCTTCATATTAGATAAAAGAGCAAGACCCGCTTATATGTTGTCCACAAGATACCCACATTAAATAGACTAAGCAGTTTGTTATTATCAGACAAAGTAGATTTTTGATCAAGGAGTATTATCAGGAATAAAAAGAGATAGTATAAGATGATAAAAGGGTTAATTTTCTAAGACATAATAAGTTAATGTTATACACCCAACAACAGAGTTTCAAAGTACAGGAAGAAACAAGTTACAAAATTTTTAAAGGAGAAATAAACTCATCTATAATTGTGGTTGGAGACGTCAACATTCTCATTTTAGTAATGGACAAAACAAGCTTAGATGCATATTACTAAGTGAAAGAAGCCAATCTGAAAAATCTACATACTATAGGATTCCAAGTATATGACATTCTGAAAAAAGCAAAACTATGGAGACAGTAAAAAGATTAGCGATTTCAAGGGATTGAGCGGAGAAGAAGAGATAGATAGGCAGAACACAGAAAATTTTTAGGTAAAGTGAAAGCACTGTAGAATACCATAATGATGGATACATGTCATTCTACATTTGTCCAAACCCATAGAATGTAGATTACATAGAAGTATGGAGTGTGCTTTAAAAATACTAGCTAGTGCTTTGTCTTAATAGTTTTAAGGGTAAAATATTTGTTGAAAAAGGAAATTTAACTTTGGGTAGTGAACACAAAATGCAATATACATATGATGTATTATTGAATTATACCCTTGAAACCTATTTGATTTTATTAAGCAATGTGACCACAATAATTTTAATAAATAAATAATAAATAAATAATCCTCACAATTCTTTAAAAGATAGTTTTAAGAAATAAACCAAACACCAGAAGTGAATCGTAATGTAAACTATGGACCTTGGATGATTATAATGTGTCAATGTAGCTTTATAGATTGTAACAAAGGCACTACTTTGGTGAGAGATATTGGTAATGGCTTTTTAGCAAAAGTTGACAAGCTGATAATATTAAATTTATATATTCAAAATTATCATTGAATGCAAGGAACCCAGAATATTGTATAGTTAAAAGAAAACATGAAAAATTTACTGCACTAATCAAGACGATGTGGTAATTTCATGAGGATAAAAATATAGAGCAATTGAACAGAATTGAGAGTTCAGAAATAAATTTTTATATTTATGACAAGTTCTTGTTCAATGAGGTTGCCGAGACCATTAAATAGGGGAAAGAATCATCTCTTTAACAAAATATTCTAGGACAACTGGATATCCACATGTCAAAGAATAAAATTGGATGCTTTGTTTTTACCCTACACAAAAACTAATTCAAAGTGAATTATAGATCTAAATGCAAGAACAAAAACTACAAAATTCTTAGAATAAACCAGAGAAGTAGTATTTGTGAGTTTGGATTAGACAAAGCCTTTGTAGATGCAATATATAAAGTACAAGTGACAATGGAAAAAATAGATAATTTAGACTTCATCAAAATTAAAAACTTTTGTGCAGCAAGTGATACCATCAATTAAGTGAAAATACAATTTACAGAATGGAAGAAAACAGGGACTTTTAGCTTAATAACGAGACAAACGATTCAATTAAAAATGTGAAAGACTAAAGGCAAATAGTGTGCTATAGTTGGTAAATTTGTTGCATGTTCAGGAAATATATTTTTATGTTACAAATAAGAAAGAGAATATCCTAGAATAAACTCAATGGTGCTGGACTAGAATCAGAAGTATCAGAATAAATTTATGATTAGATAGGTGATAGATATAGATAGATGAATATCAATGCACAAGTATATATAAATTAATGTAAATGCATGTATTTTTAGTGCTGCCTTGTGAGAAGGTCTAGAAACTGACATTCCAATAGTAACAAGCAATCCTAGTGCCCAGACCTTGGTTTCCAAATTCCATTGTCCAATAAAAGGAACCAGGGCTTCTTTAATAAGTAGCTGATTCCAGGGATGAAACCGGCAAAATACAAGTTAATCCTGAAATATCACATGCATCAGAAAGTAAGAAAATGTTGAAAGGAAGAAAGGAAGGAAAGAAAAGAGAAGAAAGAGGAGGAGCATGTTAAAAGGACGCAGAATCTAAAAGAGTTCCTAATGGCCACATTTAGAACAATTTGAAAAATAACATTAGTATTGAATTTTAAAGCAAAGAGTAAAACAAATATCTGTGATTCCATAGTAAAATAAATATATGTACAGAATAATTTGAATTAATAAATGTAGAGAAATGAAAAATTACCACTAGAACACCATAGTGATAGTTACTATAGGCCCACTTATCTGATAAATGTTAAGAAGAGTGAGTGGATATTTGAGGAAAAACAGAATATTTATAGTCTCAAAGTATTACCATTACAAGATTCTTATTAGTTAAAATAGGAAAAATAATATAGTGAAGAAACCTGGCAGACACTTCCTTAACTGAGTGATCAACATCACCAGTAATACAATACAGTAACTTCTTGTACTTTTCGATATGATGCACTGAAAAGGCATATCACTTCTGTGCTATTCTTCAAAATGCATAACCTCAATCTAAGCATGAAAAAAAATCACAGAAACCAAAATTGATGGACATTCTACAAACTACCTGATCAGAACTCTTCAAAGATGTCAAAGTCATAAAAGACAAGGGAAAACTAAGGAATTGTCACAAACTGAAGAAGCCTAAGGATATAAATGCAATGAGAAATTCTGGATCGGGAATTGAAACAAACAACAACAACAAAAAAAATATTAATCAAAAACTGGTAAAATGTGAATAAAGTCTTTAGTTTACAGTACAGTAATGACATTAATGTCATTTTGATAATTATACTACAGTTATGTAAGATGTTAACATTAAGAGAAGCTGGATGAAAGGTGCATGGGAACTCTGTAGTAAATCTCAAATTATTTCAAGATAAAAAGTAAACACACCAGGAAAAACTATCCTCTAACTCAAATGTTCATCAGCAGTAGAGAGATAAATAACTTACTGTGTTATTTTCGGAGATGCTGGCACTGTGTTATTTCTGGTCCTGTATTGTAGTTGCAGTTTTTCACTTTGTACAAATTCATTGAGCTCTAATTCAATTGCATGTTTACCTTCTAAACATTGCATTGGCTTCTAAACTACAATGGTTCTATTAAAATCAAGATTCGTCAGTCAGGTTTACATCTAAGACTTAAGGTCTTAACTACATTAGAGAATAGTCTGTTTAAGCAAAAGTTTCATTACCAAAGACACATTTGATGAGTGAACACACTGACTCCATAAAAAGTAATCTCAGGAATACTCACCAGACATTAAGTATTCTATTGAATTCTCCATGTAGACAGTAATGCTATCTGAAAATAATAATGTTTTCTCTTTTAAAGTTAAAAATTTCTGTCAAAATCTCCAAAAGTCTTTTTATTTGTCTATTTTACCAGTTTCATTTAGTTTGTTCTAAATCCAAAATATTGTTAAATAAAATTGGTAAACACAGATGTATCAATGGCTTCAACTTTACTTAACAGAAATCGCAAATAAAAGTGTCTTAAATAATAAATAAAATTAATTATTTCACTTCAAATGACCCTAAAATAGGGGTTATTCCAGGGCCAGTTAATGTATCTCTTTAACATCATTTAAAAATCCAGATTCTTTCCATCTCTCCTCTTTAGGAGGTGGTCCACCCCAATGGTTGCAAAAAAAGAATGCTGTGGCATCAGCTTTCATATTCTCACACTATAACATGCTAAAACCAGAATAGAAGGACTTTCATGCAACAGTTTTGCCCATTTTCTCAGAAGCTCCACAACAGAAATCTCCTCACATTTCATTTTATCATATGCTCTTTCTAAGGCACTCATTGCCCAAATGAACAGAATATTATCAACAAGGATTGGTTCAGATTTGTCAAATTTCACCATCTGGAACTAGAGAGGGACCCAATATCTGATAGAATACATGACCATTTGGTGCCTGAATCAGATTGAGGTCTTATTAGCAGAAAGAAGTAATTCTTGAGCAGGAATTCACCAGCTACCAGAGAAGGCATGATTCGACTACTCTTTACTGTAATGTATTCTCTACAGGGTATCTAATGTTCCTCTGATGAACAAGGCCACTGTTGGTTGAGATACTCATTATAATATTTAAAAAGTACCATTTTATTTCTAGTATACTGAGAATTTTTATTGGGAATAAATGCAGTTTTAGACCAAATGACTTGTTTTGTTTCTGTCCCAGCCCCCAGGAGGGAAAGTGTTTGCCATTGACCTAGAACACGGGTCCCCAAACCTGAGCCATAGACCAGTTCTAATTCGTGGCCTGTTGGGAGCCCAGCCACACAGCAGGAGGTGAGTAGCTGAGGAGTTAGTGAAGTTTCCTCTGTATTTGCAGCCGCTCCCCAGTACTAGCATCACCGCCTCAGCTCCACTTCAGATCATCAGGCATTAAATTCTCATTGGAGCACCAAGTCGCTGATGCCAAAAAGGTTGGGGACTGCTGATCTAGAACATATCTTTTAGCTTATTGACATACTTTATTTATTAAATACCTTTATAATATTAAATTCTCTTTATAATTTCAGAGTATGTCTTACTTGGGCATAAGAGTACTTGTATTTGACCTGAAACTTTTTCCAAATTTTGAAATACACATTCACAAAATAGATTTCATGTGATGGTTATGGCAATAATCACAAAACAAAAGTTTTCCATTTGTTTTATAGCCTATCTGTTTCTTAAATTTTTGAAAGATCGCTTCTCTAATATAATCAGGTCCTTGAACCTGTAGTGTATCTTACCTTTTGGTTAATTCTGTTTTGTTATAGTTTAGAAAAAAGGATGAATTTTGTGAATTAATTTTTTTCTAGAAAGCTATGAATTTCATCAAAACATATAATAAAGTCGTTTAAAAGTATACAAAGTCTTATCTCATGTTTTTCTCTCTGTAGTTATATCTTCTTTTTATGCCCAGTTTTGAGAATTTATATTTTCTCTACACTTCACAGTTTTTCATTTTACTAAATGTTTCAAAGAACAAATGCTTGAATATATTTCCTAAATCACTAATATTCAACCTTCATTTTTAATATTTTTATTCTTATTTTTCTTGGAGTTACTTTGTTGTACATATTCAGTTTCTATCACTGAATACTTTGTTTACATATTTTCATTCTCTCTAATATAATATTGATATCCGAGGTTCTGAATTGGTGTGTGATTAAATCTTTGACCACACATAATGATATTTTAAAGTCACATTATGATTATTTCCTAAATATTCTAAAATTTAAAATACTATTATTTTAAATAAAAGCAATAGGTGCTTTTTATTAATTACAAAATTTCAAGCAGAATAGAAATATATAACTAAAACTAAATTATCTCTTCTACCGTACTGCAAACTAACTTTTCAAAATACCAACAGTCTCTTTATTTTTTCAAATTTCCTTTTATTCACATAAACATAAAATTAAAAGTCTGTAAATGTCCATTCATTTGCTCATATCATTACTGGCATGTACAAATATTTTTCTATAATAGATTTTAAGGAGTGGGGTTCCTAGGTCACAGAGTATGTACATGTTTAGTTTTGATAAGCACTCTCCCATTGCACTTCACAAAAGGCTGTATCAGTTCATACTACAACAGAATATATTCATGCCCATTTTCTTACACTCTGGTCAACATTGATGTATAACCAACATTTTCATTTATAATTTGATCTCAGTAGTATTTAGCAGATAAGCTTTAACTTTTAAGAAGCTGGATTCTTTTTCTGTTGTTGGTGGTTGTTTAACTTTTTATTGCTGTTCTTGCAAAATTTTCTTGCAACAATTCAATATGAGAATGTGATTGGTTAAAATTTTACTTTTCAAAATTTATTGATTTTTCCTCTGACCTTTAGGGGTAAAATATGCCATCTGTGCCTAAAAAGAATGAAATATTCTCTCTCTGTAGACTATAACTTTAGTATGTGTTCTATATTAATATATTATTATTTTATTTTAGTGGTTCTCTATAGCTACAATTTATACTAGTGTTTCAAAACTAAGAAGTTGTTTAAAAATTTACTGCTATTTTAACTTTTATAATGTTTATAATAATTTTTATTTAGTTAAAATCTCTATATTTCTGAAATTAAAGTAAAGATTCCTTTTCTGGGTAAGAAATAAGTCAACATAGTTACGGTTTCCATAGAAATGCCATAGTATATACTTATAAGCAAATAACAAGTCCAGGCTTCTACCTTCCTCCCTTCAACTCATATTTGGAGATGCTACAGTGACTAACAAAAAGTTTGAAGATACCATTTGCAACAACATGGATATACCTAGTAGATACTATGCTAAGTGAAATAAGTCAGACAGAGAAGAAAATACCATATGGTTTCACTTATATGTGGAATCTAAGGAACAAAATAAATGAAAGAACAAAATGAAAACAGACTCATAGATACAGAGAACAAACTGGTGATTGCCAGATGGGAGGATAGGTTAGGGGGCTAAACAAAAAATATGAAGGAATTAAATACAAATTAGCAGTTACGAAATAGTCATGGGGATGTGAAGTACAGCATAGGGAATATAGTCAATAATATTATCATAACTATGTATGATGTCAGGCGGGTACTAGACAAATCGGGGGGATTTCTTCATAAATTATATAAATGTCTAACCACTATGCTGTATATCTGAAACTAACATTAAATAATATTGAATGTCAATGCTAATTGAAAAAAAAGTTCGAATAAAATATTTTAGAGGTAGAAAGAGTGAATGAGTCCCAATACGTGAGTATGGCTTGCAATGGACAAGCTCGAAGGTGCACATTTATGACCTGGCCTAGGGACAGTATTCTAGGAGTGCCCTTTTTTCTCATTGCTTGCATCTTTGCTCTACTGGGAAACTAAGGGTAATAAATGTGAGCATGGTTGCGACCATTTTATCCCACTCACTAAAACAGACAATATTCTCGGAGGATGGCTACTCTTGGTTTAAAATATATCTCGGGTCAGAAGCAACATGTGCCTCAGGAGGTAAAGAGGCTTGGAGTATAATAGTCAGGCTCTCTGTCTTGAAGAGCTTTTCCCTGCAACATCATTGAGTGAGTACAAACTAAAGCCTAGGTTTTCATCAATTTCCTTAAAGTAGACATCACTAGTCAATACAGCTGATAATGAAAAGAGGATAAAATTTGGTGTCCGAGGGAAATCAAAAGTTTTGAGGGCTTACAGGAATATGAGTAAGATGATAAATTTAGGAAGCCGTGGAAAAGGAAAGGAAGAGAATTTCTAATGGAAGAGAAAGAACAAGAATTTAAAATACTCAGATGAAAGAGGATATTGAGAACATGAAGTAGAAAACAGCAGATGTGGAGATAAATTAATTAGAGATATCTAGTATAAGAGTTATAATTATTGAAAAAATCTCGATGGATAGGCAAAGGAACTATTTAGTGAGCAGGAGGTTAGGTCACAAAACAGTCCCAGAGAGAATCAGGAAAGGATAAGTGATAACAAAAATGGTCATAAATAAGGAAAAATGAAAACCGTTCAATATCTACCCAATAGGAGTTCCAGTGGGGGGGAGGGGGGAACATAAACTGAGAAGAGGAAGCATTTAAGAATATAATGAAAATTTTACAAATAGTAAATGATGTAATATTTCAGATTAATAGGGCTCAGAGAGTGCCTGGTAGGGTAGATAACAACACTAGAAGCATTTTGTTGAAATTCAAGAACATCATAGACAAAGAATGATTAAATTTTCTAAGGAGAAAAATCAGATTTCTCTCAAAGGAATAAAAATTGGATCGACATTAATAGGATTATTAATTAAGCTTATTAATTAATAAGATTGACATCTTAATGGTAACACTGGCTTGAAAAGATAATATACTATTATGTCAAGAGCACTAAAGAAATAAAATTTTATCAAATAATTTCACATACAGCTAAATTTGCATTTAATACAAAAAGGGATTAATGATATTCTCGGGCATACAGGGTCTCAAGTAGTACTATAGTAAGACCCTCTTTGAAAGAATTCTTAGAAGTTGTACTTCAGGAAGAAGAAAAATAAATACAGGAGGAAGCAATAAGATATGGAGGAAAGGCAGAGGGATGAATTTACTAAAGTTTGTTTACCCAAAGAACCACAGATGTATATAAATTAGATCCATATAATCTTGTATTGAAACTCTAGAATATGCTAGCTTGATTGGGGACCAGTGTGTTCAGGACACAATAGAAAGTGTCTTGCTTTCTGCAGGGTAATAATATATAAGGGCAGCTTAGTTTTAGTACTGCTAATGAATAAATAAGGATGCATTTGAGTCTTAATAAATGAGGATAACCACCAGGAGAATCAAAAAAAAAGAATATGTTTAAGACAAGTAGACAAAATTTTTATCTATCCAATGGAAAATAGAGTGGTAAAAGAAGAAAGCAAAAGAAATAGAAAACAATAAAATGTCATGAATAAGCCCCAGTGTAACAGTAATAACAGTAACAAAATAGCTCATTTGTACCTCACTATAGTCTAGAAATGAATTATGGAAACTTTTAAAGAAATACACACAGTAAGATAAATAAGACTTAAATTAGGGGGAAATTAAGGCTGTGATAGTAAGATAGAGTCTCAGGTGAGGTAGATGTACTCAGGCTGTCCTTGAATAAAACAACATAAAAACATTGATAATACACACCTATTAGAGCAAGTTTATATACTTGAATACATGATATTACTACTTTCTCCTGAGATATCACTTTATAAACCTGGTTAATTGCTATGTGGCTTAAATTCAATTGTCACCCATTGAGGGTTGCACAGTTTTAACTATACCTACTAACACAAAAATGCTACTCAGTCAGGGTAGAACTTATTTAAAAACATTTTCCCTCTGTTCCCTTTAAACAAATTGAAATGTCTCTCTGAAATATCAATGTTTCTCTATAGCTCACATCATAATGACATTTCCTTTAAAGCTGTACATTACCATGTAGTGCCAAAAAAGATAATTTTTGATTTCTAAAGAACCCTTTCATAAATTTTTCTTAATCGTGTATGCATAAGACAGTATTGCAGCAAAAAGTATTCAACAGACTCATTTTGAACAAGTTAGACTACAACAGAAATTTAAAATCTATATTCACATTCTAATTGTATGACTAAAGAAGTCACTTTAACTTTAGTTATTTCCTCACTAAAGGAAGGAGGTTAGAGTAAATTATTTTTAAGGTCCCTTCCAGTTTTCATATTTCATATTGACATTCCATGTCAATTTTGTTTTAATTTATTCATTTCAATAACTTACTTAAAACTAGTATATATTACTTTTTATTTTTTATAGCTATATTTATTATCAAAGAAACAAAAACCTAATTTAAAAAAAACCTAAATTTGATCATCTATGTCTATTAACATTATTTTATATATCATTCCCTCTTTGCTTATTGGTTTATGTAACTGAAATCATATTGATGTAAATTTTATATTATCTTTATCATTTCATATTATAAAAGTGGAATTTTTACTTTACTATGTTACTTACATCTTTATATACTTCATTTAATATTCCAATGCATAGATATACCATCATTTGCTTATTTCTTCTCTTATTATTTCTCTTATATTTCATTGTTATAATTATTTTCATATTTATACTTTTATAAAGCTTGCAATGTATATATCTCTGCATACATATATGTTTTTAAGAAGGTTTTTCTTAATAGAATTTCTATTGCAAATGATATAAATAATGTTTTATATATAGGTAACATTTATTGAGGACTTACTATGTACCAAACATTGTTTTAAGTGCTTCATATATTAATTCATTTAATCCTCACCTCAATCTGCTGAAGTAGGTTCTATATTATTCTCACTCGACAGAGGCAGAATCCAAGGCACATAGGAGAGACTGAATCACTTCCTCGTGGCTAGATAGTAAATGGCAGTGTGGGAGTTCAAATCTAGTTTCCAAAGATGTAGAATCTCAAGAGCACTTATTCACTTATTCCAGCTTTGAATAGCAGTGCCAGTCTTTTCAGGATAATGCAAAGGGCATTCAGTCGCATCAACTCTCCATTAAAAATGGTAGTGTGGCATCTTCATGGCATAGAAAGCATTAAACTACTTCAGTGTCTACTCTAGGTAAAAGAGCATACATGCAGCATTTCTGGTCAGAAGCAGTTTACCCAGTCTATGACGTATCTAAGCTATTTGGGAAGTTGAACATTCATTCCTTCCTGCATTCCCTTGTGTGATGATGGATAGAGAGGAATTTGTAAGGATATAAAAAGCATTTCAGTGTGAATATTATTTATGGAAGAATATAAAATGGTTTTTAAAACTTACTAGTTTACGTTTCTACCTTTCTGTTAGTTATTTTAATAACTGAAATTATAAGACATTTATAAACTACTCCCCAAAGGAACTGAACATTAACCATCATGGAAAGTATTCCTCACTTCCTCTTTAATTTCCCTTGGTGTGAACGACATGGTCAGTGTGTAGGCATGGTAAGCATTTAAGTTCACCTTGGACCTAGGAGGACCAAATAAATTAGGCCTTTGGTTGGCTTACGCAAAACTCTGTAGTATTATTTTTATACTTGGATTTAGTATTTAATTAGTCAAGTTTTCATCCACATTGCCGATCTTTCTTCTGAACCGTGCCCAAAACACTCTTTGGCAGATGGTAAAATAATGAAATTGCTGGCTCTGAAATCCAAAATCTTCGAGATAATTAGAAGACTTGGTACAGGTAACATTTATTAGTCATGAAGAGCTTGACAGCATGCAGAATTTTTCAACCCACATAATTTCGAAAGGTGAAACAAGCTTCTTTTTGAACACTGATCAAATTGTATCTGTGACAAGGAGAAATACACTTCATAAAGCTGAGCTGGACAGCTTCTTCATTTAAGCACAGCCTAAACAGAGAAAAAGGAAAGAAAACCTCTATAAAGGTAATACCATTACTGAGCAACAAGGACAAATACAAACAACCTTTTGAAAATGTCCTCTGTTCTAGTTAAATAACAAGTTCATTAAGTAGAAATGAGCACCAAGGATAAGCTTAGTAATCATTAAGGTAGTTGTAAATGAAATAAAATGTCTTCTAATTATCAGCATAAGGATCACTCAGGCTAGGAAGGAACCCTCTGCAGGATAATTTGCTAGTTGTAGAAGCTTAAGGTTTTAAGATTATACTGTTTAGCTGTTTCATACCTACCACTCCGCATAAAAGCTACAGTAGCAATCCCTCACATATTTCAATAAAGGCAACTACAACTTACAGGCATAGCAAATTTTAGCAATCTTGGTACTAAAACTATAGAACAGGGATAAAGAGCATTGATAATTTCCTGCCATGGAGTTCAGAACTCAGTGCAGGTCAGGTTGATGTGACTTAATTATGAACATATGCTATCTTCTTAGAGTTAAAGTACTTCTAAACTGAAAGGAACTTTCAAGATCTCCAATTGCATTCTCTTATCTCTTGGAGGGGAAAAAAGTGTTGCTTTTTGAAGTGGGCTTGCACAAGTTATATCCTGGAAAGCCTCAGACTTGATCATAAATGTCCTGACCCCTTGTATAATATTCTTTCCACTACATCATAGCTGCAAATTTGTATAATGAAGCATTTGCCAAGATTCACTAAACCTAATGCCCAGAATCGCATTCTGTGAATACACATAGGATTAGACAAGGCCAAATAAAATTGCAATTTATAATGTTTTAAAATTAAAATCAAGGGTGAATAATAAATTGAAAGTCTTAAGAAGGAGGGAGAGAAAGAAGGAAGGAAGAAAGGAAGGAAAGAAGAAAGAAAGAAATTTTTTTTTGTACTTGAAATATAATGACCTTTAAAAGAGAATTTCACAAGAGAGTGGCTGGCTCTATATATTTATCAAAGATTGGGATTAAGTATTATGGCTTATGAAAATTAAGTAATAATTTTCAAGTAACGAAATATAGCCATACAGACCAGGAAAGTTATTTTTCACAGATTTATTAGTTGGGTACCTCTGGGGAGAGGGATAGCTAAACTATAAAACCAAATATCCTGGCAGATAACACATACAATTGAAAAATAGCAATAATACATTGCTTTAAAGTAAACAATATAAAGTGGTTAAATAATTTCTTAGAAATAGAAATCATTATAGAAAATAATAGTAACTGATTTTTGGGGGGTACTTTGTGCAGACACTGTTCTAATGCTGTACACACCTGAACTCATTGATTCCCTACAACATGTCAGTGAAGCACTTATGGTTATTTCCCTCGTTTTATAGATATAAGACCACGGCATTGATAGATTAAATTTCTTGTCTAAGGTCATGACAGTGCTAACAGTGTAACTGAAAACTGAACCAGGCAATATGATTTCAGAATCCATGGTCTTGACTTCTATGCCATATGACCTTAGCCTTGTACAAAGTAAAAAGAAAATTTACCTTTAGGAAGTTAATACAATCTCTCGGATAGCACGGAAACTGTGACAAAGGTATATCTGTACCATGATAGTGAAGGGTTTGTTCAAAGAAAATTGATCTCAGAGCAGGACCTAACAGCTTTATATGTAAAGAAGTATGTCATGAGACAACTAAAAGAAGAAAGGAAGGAACAAAAGAGAAAAAAGGAAGCAAGGAGGAATCATTGTTACTTCAGTATTTCATGTGTGTGTGTAAATATATGTGTGTATTATCGACTAAAAGTTTGTGTTTCCCCAAAATTCATATGTTGAAGCCCTAACCCTTTAGGAAGTCACTAAAGTTAGATGAGATCATGAGGGTGGGATCCGATGTGATTAGTGCCTTTATAAAAAGAGATGACAAAGCACCAGAGCATGTGCTCTCTCTTTCTCTCTCATCCTCTCATTTTCTCTCTCCCTCTCTCTTTCATTCCTTTTCTCCCTCCCTCCTTTTCCCTCTCCCTCTCCCTCTCTCATTCTCTCTCTCTCTTGCCCATGCAAGAAGGCAGCCTTCTGCAAACCAGGAAGAGAGTCTTCATTTCTCATCACTTTGTCCTCCAACCATACCGCAATTCTATATTTACAGTCAATATACTGAGGTTTATTCTCTAAGTCTTTTCTTGTATCAAATTCACTTTGCCAAGAACACCTTTCCCATTTCCTTTCATATGGCTTAATTCTTGTGATCCTTCATCCCTCACCTTAGATGTTCCTTCCTCAAGTCTATGTTGCCATTGTTATTAACTTCCTTAATATTATTATTAGCCCTGACAAAGACCGAGAGGTTGCCCCGGTTTATTAAGCACTTGCTATCAGTTTCTCACAATCATAGGATGTCTTGCTTAGTCCGTACTTTCAAAAAGGAGGAAGACAGAGCCCATTTGTATGTAGTTAAATTCTAGCTTCTGTTTAAATTATCTCTTGAGTGAGTCCCTATCTACCACTTAGAAGACATAGGGTTAGTTCATCCTTTACTTTGTTATTGACCATTGCTTTTATTCCCTTTGTTCTGGTTTCTTTTGTAAAGACAATTATTATATATTGATTGAATCTTCATTGTTTGCCCAATACTTATGAGGTTCTTTGAGGATAATGTTGTGTATCCACTCTGACCCTTGTCGCTGTCTGCCTGTGAAAATGCAATTCAATGAATTTTTATCAAATCTTACGAAGTAGCAAACAAACCACTGCTCTAGGCTGAATGACTTCAAGGGATCTTTGTGTAGAATATGATTTATAATCCCTATAAAATATAGCACCATTCCAGACTTACTAGTGACATTACTCAGGTCTTTTTGCTAACCAGAGTGAAATCATAGGAGTTACATAGTTGGTTGCTGCAAAGTTATTGAAAACGTCACAGGTGGGCCTCTGATGAGTTGGCATGCCTAGGAGCAAAGTTGCTTAGCATAGTAGCTTGACTAGAAGCAGGCTAGCTTTGTTTTGGTTTAATTTCAGGCACAAAAAAAGCTGAATTAGTCTGTGCATTAAGTTTGATAAGCTCTGAGCAATAAAAGCAATGCCTACTTAGACAATCCTAAGATACATTAAAAATATTTAAATATCTTACAATAGTGGTGAATTCCAAAGATTAAGTGGTGATTTCTGATTCCATGCTCAGTAGGAAAACATGATCAATTAGGTATGTCTGCTATAGAAAATGGCCACCCAAGAAGTGTCTTCCACACTGCTGATTTGTTTTGAGGTGGGCAACCGACTTAAGTTTATCCACATAATCCCTTTCCTGGAAATTCTAGGGGAAAATAGCTAATGATAAAGATAAATCTCTAATCCAAAGTTTGGATATGTAACATTGAAATCATGATATTTAGATGGCTATATTTTCTGAATATGGGGCCGGAGAAAGAGAAAGAGGGGAACGAAAGGAGAACAAAGTATGAATTTCGAAGGTATTGAACACTCCAAATCCCATCTGTTTTTGTGTCCCCACTACTTTCATGCCCTTGGTTTCCGTGAGATCTTCCACTATCATTTCAATATGTGGGCCACCTAGAACTGATTTCTGTCACCTGTGACCAGGACTATATGCTTTTATTTTGAACTTTAAATATGACCTAGAATTTTTTTTTTTTTTTGCTTTTATGTTTACAGTTGTCTTTGCATTTACATTTGGAATATATTGTTAAAGTTCCACTTTATGCAAAAAAAGAAATTTAATATAATCTTTAGGGAACAACCAAGAGTGATGACACTATTGAATTAATTTGGTTTTTAATATTTAAATATCTTTCTTAAAATTATTTTTTCTTTTAAATTGAACTTTGTCACCACATTTACTGATATTTAGATACATTTCTATGTGTTCACTGCTATTTTTATTTCTCATGTTTTAACTTATAGTTCATGGCATTCATGGCTAGAATGTATTTTGAGTGAACGTTTCAAAAATTGCACATGGTGGTATGTAATCTGAATCTTTAAATACCTTGAAATGACATGTGAATGATATTACAGCAAATGTAGCATTTGCTGTCAGTGCCTATCCCATCCCTCAGACCATATATATCCAGTATGCTGCAGAGGCTTCCTCACTGCCAGGGTCTACATCTCTGTGTCCTAGAGATTTTTCACAACCTATAGAAAGCTGCTCTTCCTTTACTATGCAGTAGGCTAAAAGTACCAAGGAACCAACAACCACAGAGAGAAACTCTCAACCAAGATATGAGACAGGATATGAATGCCTGAACTTCTTCACCCCTCAGCTAGAATAATTCTGAAACATGTATTTCTAATTTTTATTGAGGCAAAATTCACGTAACACAGAATTGACTATTTAAAGTTAGAATTTGGTGGTATTTAGTATACTCACGATATTGTGCAACCAATACTTCTATCTGTGTCTGAAACATTTTCATCACCGCAAAATGAAACCCCCTTACCCACTAAGCATTGTGCTCACTTCCTCTTCCCCATAGTCAACAGCCAGTAATATGCTTTCTGTCTCTAGGGATTTTCCTGTTTGAATACTTTATAAAAAGTAGAATCATATATGAGACCCTAGTGTCTGGCTTCTTTCACTTAACATAATATGTTTTGAGATGTGTGTAGATTGTAGCATGTATCAGCATTTTATTCTTATAGATAAATAATATTCCATTATATAGATATACAGCACTTTGTCCATTCATGAGTTGATGAAAGTTTGGTTTATTTCCACCTTTGGGCTTTTGTGAAAAATGCTTCTATGACCATTCATAGGAAAGTTTTTGTGTGCATACACGTTTTTCAGTTATGTTGAGTATATGCCTAGTTGTGGAATTGCTGGATCATGTGGCAATTCTATTTTAACTTTTTGAGGAGTTGCCAAATTGTTCCATTTTACATTTCCACCAGCAATATAAAGAGGTTCCACATTTTTGCCAACACTAGTTACTTCCTGCTTAAAAAAAAAAAAATTCTAGTGGTTTTGATTTACATTTCCCTAATGATTAAATGTGTTGAGAATTTTTTCATGAACTTATTTTTCATAAACTTATATCTGCTTTGGAGAAATGTCTAGTCAAGTCCTCTGCCTATTTTTTAATGTTCATCTTTTATTGTTTAATTGCAAGAGTTCTTTGTATACTCTGGATACTAGACCCTTACCATATACATAATTTGAAAATATTTTCTCCTTGTCTGTAGGTTGTATTTTCACTTTCTTGATAATGCCTTTCGATGAACAAAAGTTTTATTTTTATTTTTATTAAGTCCAATTTATTTATTTTTGTTGTTGTTGTTGCTTTTGCTTTCATTATACCTAAGAATCCATCACCCAATCCAAGGTCATGAAATTTTGAAGCAAGTGTTCTTATACTGTTTTCCTATGTTTTCAAATTCAGTTAACTTTATTGGTAGCTGCCTTAATAATTTACATCTTCTTGACTACCTTCCTTGCCTTTCTGTATCAATTCCCAACACCTTCGAAATAAACTGCTTTTACTCAGGGTCTTGGCTCAGGGCCTGAATCTAAGAGAAACTAAACTAAAACAATCAGGTTTGAGGGTCACAATCTCTTTTTCTTCAAAACTCTGCTGGAATTTCACCATTGTCTTCTGCCATTCAATATTGTAAAAAATAAAATAAAATGAAATAAAATAAAATAAAATAAAAAATAAAATAAAATAAAATATAAAATAAAATAAAATAAAAGCAATCCTGATTTTTTGGATTTTTTAAGAATTACATTCTTCTCTGTGCAGGTATTAAAAGACTTAAACATCCATAAAATAGAAAAATAAATTGAGCAGTATATTTTAAGTAGATCTTCTCATCATTAATATTTTCTAGACTGTGGCATGATAGAGAGCATCGCTATTATTCATCTCTCTCTGGCCTGTTCCATCTCGAGGGACTTGCAGTTTTAGTCTGTGACATGTCTACAGAGAGAGAAGTTCTGATGTTCTAATTTGGAGAGGAAACAAGGAAGAGAAATGAAGGGTTGGTAGGATGCAAGTGAGGAGAGTATGACTAAGTTCCCTGTTTAGAAGTCTATATAGGAGATGATTTTTTTTTTAATTGAGGTAAAATTGACATACAACATGATATTAGTTTCAGCCGTACAACTTAATGATTTGATATTTGAATATATTGCAAAAATGATAACCACAACAAGTCTAGTTAACATCTGTCACCATACAGTTACAGATTTTTTTCTTGTAATGAGAAATTTAATATCTACTCTCTTAGCAACTTTCAAATATGCAAGAACGTATTATTAACTACAGTTGTCATGCTGTACATTACACCCCCGTGGCTAATTTCTTTTAAACCTGGAAGTTTGTGCCATTGGACTTCCTTCATTCATTTCACTGAGCTACCTCTGCCTTTATATCTGGCAACACCAACCTGTTCTTTGTATCTATAAGCTTGGATTTTTTTTGTTTGTGTTTTTGTTTTTAGTTTTGAGATTCCATATATAAGTGAGATCGCACTATTTCTTTCTCTTTCTGACTTATTTCCTTTAGCACAATGCCCTCAAATCCATCTATGCTATCATAAATTGAAATAAATATATGGTAATTTCTTTATGCATTCATCCAACAATGGTCACTTAGATTGTTTCCATATTTTGGATATTGTAAATAATGCTGCAGTGAACATGGTAGTGCATATATATTTTCAAGTTAGTGTTTTTGTTTTCTTTGTATAAATACCCAGAAGTGAAATTGCTGGATCATATTGTAGTTCTATTTTTAATTTTTTGAGAATATTCCGTACTGTTTTTCATAGTGGCTGTACCAATTTACATTACAATTTACAAATTTCATTACAAAAGTGCACAAAAGTTTCCTTTTCTTTGCATCCTTGACAACACTTGTTATTTCTTGTAATTTTGATAATAACCATGCTAATAGATGTTGGGTGATATTCTGGTTTTGATTTGCATTTCCCTGATTTGTTGAGCATCTTTTCATGTTGAGCATCTTTTCATGTACTTGTTGGCCATCTGTATGTCTTCTTTGGGAAAATGTCTATTCAGATCTTCTACCCAATTTTTAATCAAATTGTTTGTTTTTTGCTATTGAGTTATATGAGTTATTTATATATTTTGGTTATTAACCCCTTATCAAGTATATGATTTGCAAATATTTTCTCCTATTCATTAGTCTGCATTTTCATTTTTGTTGATGGTTTTCTTTTCTTTGCAGAAGCTTTTAATTTTATGTAGTCTCATTTACTGATTTTTGCTTTTGTTGCTTTTGTTTTTGGTGTCATATCTAAAAAATCATTTCTCAGACTAATGTCAAGGAGCTTACCATCTACGTTTTCTTCTGAGAGCTTTATGATTTCAGGTTAACATTCAAGTCTTTAATCTACTTGAGTTAATTTTTGTGTATGATGTAAGATAGTGCTCCAGTTTCATTCTTTTGCATGTGGCTGTCCAGTTTCCCAACACTACTCATTGAAGGGACTGTCCTTTCTCCATGCTTGGCACCCTTGTAATAAATTAATTGACCATATACATGTGAGTCTATTTCTGGGTTTTCTTTTCTGTCTGTTTTTCTGTCAATACTGTACTATTTTTATTAAACCTTGTAATCGGGGAGTATGGTGACTCCAGCTCTGTTCTTCTTTCACAAGAATTCTTTGACTATTCAGGGTTTCTTTACCAGGAGTTTGTACAGGAACTGATTTCTTATTCTGACCCATCTGGACTGTGATGGAGAATTTTTTTCTTCCCAGAAGAACCTCTGAAAGGGTTGATTATTTTTAGTTTCAGCTACTTTGACCCCTTTTTATGCATTTTTATGATTACATCAGTGGTAAGTTAGAAAGAATCACATCCCAAACTATAAAGCTAAACTAAAAGGCTGCATGTGAAACTGAGTTTGTATGTCTGTGTTTGGAAGGCAGTGGGAGGTGGATAATTTGAGAGAAGTTAAATAGAGTGTACTTTAGTCACTGCTGCCTTCTCCTCATGTGATTTGAAGATCATGAGTGGAAAGTGATAACCTGGTTCCCCAGCCCAAGAGAAAAAGACAATAAAATACTGAAGGAGGAGCCTAAGAGCAGCTTAACATGCCTAAAGCAGGAATTTTTCTAGTTTGTTTCTTCCCTATTCCTAACTATTGAAAAGCAGCTGGCTGTTTTTTTTAATTTAATCCTTTGTCTATCTTGGAGTTGACAAAGCATGTTCTATTTAAAGGAGCCTTTTACATTTTCAAAGGAGAAAAAAAGGGGTGTGGGTTGCATATTATATAAGGAAACTTTAAAAGTCTTCACAAAATAAGTATGTTGCAAAAGAAGAAGAAGAGAGGGAGAAGCAAACAAGTCAAGGTTTCTTTATTTTCTGCAAGATTTCCTTATTTTCTTGGACTTGAGTTCTAATCTTGAAGCACTGCCATATAACTTGGAAGGCTATTTCATTTGTTTGGATTGCAGGTATTTATGATCTTTTAAATTCCTCCTAGTATTTTTAAATGTTTACAACTTTTATTCTGAATTCCCTCCTGAGACCCTGACAAATTCCCAAGTAACATAGGAGAGGCCCTCACACTGCATTTGGTTCTGCAGGATCACCAGGGTTGGAGTGGATTCAGATTCATGGTCTTACCATTTTACCTAACCATAATGCTACATTTTGTCTGCTTTCTCTGCATAAGTGAGGGAGAAGCTTAGATTGAGACAAGTTGGCTTCATCCCTTTCTGGACAAAACAAATATCACCTGGCAAGAGTAGTATCTAGAGGAACAAATCAGTTTTAACTGCCCTTTCTATTGAAAGCACATGTCTTCATTTAGCTGGTAAACTCTTCACTTTAAAGCTATATTGAATTCATATTCAAAGCACTGGAAGAGACATCAAGAACTCACCTCTTGTCTATAGCCAAGCCACCCTGAACAAGCCCAATCCCATCTCATCTCAGAAGCTAAGCAACGGTCGGGCCTGGTTAGTACTTGGATGGGAGACCACTTAGGAATACCAGGTGCTGTAGGTGTGAAAAATAAAAAATAAGGGATTCTAAGCTGACAAGGTCTTTGCAATCTGTGAAATCAACCAAGTGTTGCCTCATCTAAAAAAAAAAAGAAGAAGAATTCATCTCTTGTGTTCCCTTGACTCTTATAGCAAAAGTCCACTATCCTAGATAAATTGGTACATAGTCAACTTTTGATTGACCAAATAAATGTAAGCATCTTATGGCATAAATTATCCACATCAGAAAATTAATTCGTGAATTAAATATTTTTGGCATTGAGATATATCACATTATTTTGTCCCCGTCAGTTTATACTTCTGTTTAGATAAGGAAAAAAATTCATATTTCGTTAACCCAAAAGTACATATTTTTATATTTGATGTGTCTCAAATTGGGATGAACTTTATAATTGATGCTATGTCATAATCTTAATTGATAGTGTCATTTGGAGAGATTTTAAAAAATATTAAAAATTATTACATAGTAAAATTGATGGTGTCTTTGATTAGATGAAATTCAGAAGTTAGAATTTCTTGGAAAGTTTTGTGTTGGTGGTTCTAGGAATGAGGAGACAATAGAAAGTAAACTTAGAAAGGGAACTCAAGAGTAGTCAAGATGAAAATTTTATAAATTAATTTTAATGCTATGTGTTTGGTTCTCTTACCTCTTGTCAGTTTTTTTTCTGAGTGCAGGGATTAAGTGTATTCTTAACTTATTCAATATTAACTATAGTGTCATAACACAAATAATGAGTAGTCCTTTGTTATGAGGGTACAAGATCACTGAAAAGAGAGAAACCCAGCGTTAAAATTCTAACTTACCAATTTTTACTGACCAATTCCATATAATGTAATAGCATTATTTTTACATTATCTTGTACAATAATTCTCCTATCAAAAACCTAAATATGGATTTAGGGAAATGCCATTAAATACTTCTGAAATCAAGAATTTCTTTTACTAGTGATTTTCAAGCATGGTTGCACATTAAAATCACCAAGGAAGCCTTTAGAAAACACTGGTATCCAAATGACTCAAATAAAATAAGAAGTAAAAAAGAGAACATTACTACCTATTTTACAGAAATAAAAAGGATTATAATGGAATACTACGAACAATTATATGTAAACAAATTATATAACCCAGATGAAATGGACAAATTCTTAGAAACATAAACCTTCCATGACCGAATCATTAAAAAAAAAATTTGAAGACTTTGTGAGTCTCAGGTCTGGCTGTGATCCAGGCTCGCAGCTAGGGATAGGACCCTGGATTTAGAATATTACACTAATGTAGTAGGGTGCCTGCACCCATCTTATGTAAGTATGATTCAGCTTATTGTATCACACTTGTGTGACAGAATACCACTATTGTTCTCTGACATATATAAAGCCCATGTGGTCCCCTAGCACAGAAGTGTGTGCTCCCAGCAGTAAAGTTGGTGCCTGCCATTTCATTCTGAAACTTTCCCTTCTTGATCAACTCAGGGCCGACAGACTTATAATTAGTAAGATTGAGTCAGTAATAAAAAACAAAACAAAACAAAAAAAAGATGCCCAACATAGAAAAGCTCAAAATAAGACAGCTTCACTGGTGAATTCTTCCAAACATTTAAAGCAGAATTAACACCAATGTTTCTCAAACTTTTCCAAAAATGAGGAGAAAGGAATACATTCTAACTCATTCTATATGAGGCCAGCACCGCTCTGATATGAAAGCCAGACAAAGATACTACAAGAAAACTGTAGACCAATATCCTTCATGAATACTTATGCAAAAATCCTCAACAAAATACTAGCAAGCCAAATTCAACTGCATTAAAAGGATTATATATCATGGGCAAGTGAGATTTATTTCTGGAATGCAAGGATGATTCAACATATGAAAATTAATCAATGTAATATACCACAGAAAGGGAATGAAAGACAAAACTATACAATAATTTCAAATGATGCAGAAAAACCATTGACAGAATTCAACACCTTTTCACAATAAGCACATTCAACAAACTAGGAATAGAAGAGGGTTGCCTCAATATAATAAAAGCAAAATGCAAAGTCCATAGCTAACAACATACTAAAAAATGAAAGACTAAATATTTTTTCTCTAAGCGCAGGAAAAAAATGAGGATGTCTGTTTTAAATCACTTTTACTCAACTAGCCAGAGCAATTAGGCAAGAAAAAGAAATCAGAAGCTCAAATTGGATAGGAAAAAGTAAAATTATCTCTATCCACAAGCAACGTGATCTTATATATAGAAAATTTAAAGATTCTACAAACCAAAAAAAAAAAAAAATCGTAAGCAAATTCAACAAAGTTTCAGAATACAAAATCAACATCCAAAAACTAGTGACATTTCTATACTATAATAATGGACAATCTAAAAAGAAAATTAATAAAACAATCCCACTTACAATAGTATTAAGCAGAAAAAATATTCAAGAATAAGTTTAATCAAGTTTGTGAAAGACCGAAAACTACAAAATGTTTTTTAAAGATACAAATAATGGAAAGACATTCTGTCTAAAAATATGAGAAGTCAATATTTTTAAGATGCCAATACTACCCAAAGCAATCTACAGATTTAATGCAATCCCATTAAATTCCAAACTTTATTTTTCAAGGAAATAGAAAAAGCCATTCTAAAATTCATATGAAATCTCAAGAGACACCAGATAGCCAAAACGGTCTTGAAAAAGAGGAGCAAAATTAAAAGCAAACAAAGAGCAAAGTCTCTTTTACTTCCTGATTTCAAAACTTACAACAAAATTACAGTAATTAAAAGTGTGTTACAGTAATTAAAACATATAGACCAATAGAATAGAAGAATAGAATAGGGCTCAGAAATAAACCTTCATATATATGTCAAATGATTTTTTACAACAATGTCAAGTCCACTTTAAAAGAAATATACAGTCTTTTCAGCTAATGTTTTTGAGAAAACTGTATATCTACATTCAAAAGAATGAAGTTGGACCTTAAATTTATACCATACATACACACAAAAAAATTAACTCAACATGGATCAAAGAGCTAAATATAAGAGCTAAAACTATATAATTCTTCAAAGAAAATGTAGGGGTGGGGGGAAACTTCATGACATTAGGTTTAGCAATGATTTCTTAGCTATAACACCAAAACCACAGATAGCAAAAGAAAAAATAGAAAAATTGAACTTGATCAAAATTTAAAACTTTTTGTGGATTAAAGGACACTATCTATAGAATAAAAAGGCAACCTATACAATGAAAAAAATTAATCGTGAATCATATATCTAATAAGGGGTTAATAGTCAAAATATATAAGAAGTTCTACAATTCTACAACAAAATACAAACAACCTGATTTAAAAATTGGCCAGGACTTGAACTGACATTTTTTTCAAAGGAGATATGCAAATAGCTAATAATAAGAAGAAAAGATGTTTAACATCACTGATTTTTAAGGAAATGAAAATCAAAACCACAATGAGATACAAATTCACATCTATTAGGATAGCCATGATTTAAAAAAAATAAAATAACAAGTCTTGGTGAGAAACTGAAATACTGTGCATTGCTGGTGGGAATAAAAATGGTGCAGCTGCTATGGAAAACAGTACAGCAGTTCCCTAAAAAATAAATAAATAAACGTAGAATTACCATGTGATCCAGAAATTTCATTTCTAGGTGTATACATAAAAGAATTGAAAGCGGAGACTCAAATAGATATTTGTACATCCAGGTTCATAGCAGCATTGTTAACAAGAACCAAAAAGTGGAAGCAACCCAAATGTCCATCGACAGATGAATGGAAAAACAAAATGGGGTATTATACATACAATGGGTTATTATTCACAATTAATTAAAAAGAGGAAATTAAGGAAATTCTGACACATATTACAACCTGGATGAACTTTGAAGACATTATGCTAAGTAAAAAGCCAGTCACAAAAGGACAGATATTATGTGATTCCCCTCATGTAAGATGGTTGAAATTGTTAAATTTATAGAGATAGAAAGTCTGGTGGTTGTCTGGGACTGGTGGAAGGGGAAAGGGGGAGTTATTATCTAATGGCTAGAGAGTTTCAGTTTAGAAAGATGAAGAAGTTCTGAACATGGATGGTGGTGAAAGCAGCACAACACTGTGATTATACTTAGTCTCACTGAACTGTACACCAAAAAAAATGGTTAAAATGGTAAATTTTATGTTATATACATTTACCGCAATTAAAAATTCAGGAAAATAAACAACCTCCCTCACTGTTTTAGTAGAGCCAAGTTTGAGAACCAAAAACTTAGACAAAATGATATTCTCATGTAATTCTTATTACACTTGACAATTAAATTCTAGGTGGAAACACAGACATTTTTTTTTCTCCCTGTGTCCCCAGCTCCTAGCATAGAGCTTGTCACATAAACAACAATGATGTTATCTGCTTTTTATTGACCCTAATTATGTACCAGAAATTGTGCTAGGCCAGTGGTTCTCCAAGTTTAAAGTGTATCAGAATCATCTACTGGCTTGATAAATTTTTAATTGCTGGAAATGACAGCTCTTCAAATAGTGCCTGGAACATTAAACACTTAATATATGCAGTTATTATGATTATCGATTTTTAAATATTGGTCCTGTTCTATGATTATCTATTGTTATAGTAAGATTTGGAGTACTTTTATCAATTCCAGATTGTCTTTTTCCATCATCATGTTGTAAAATGATACCACTAAGCTATTAGGTAGCAAGACATGAGATGAGCTCTTTTCCCCATTCATTTTTCTGTGAGCATTTACATCCTAATTCTCCTAGAAGCTATAATTGTGAAAGAACTCAGGTTATCCACACCACCAAAATTTATCCTACAATTTCATGCAAAGTGACTTCACAAAAGAAAAAATGTTTTCCTAAAATATGTGCATAGGCTATTGTAATATTTGTGGTTGTAAAATGAAAGCTATTCCTTCCTTTTGCTACACCCTTCAATATTTGCTCAGGTGCATTTTGATTTCCACATGAACTGATTCGGAAAACTTACTAGAGAGTCACAGAGCAGTTGTCATTCTGGCTTCCTAACAAAATCATATTCCTGAAAAATGGTTACATAACCTACCTCTGACGAATCTTTCTGTGTGTTTGTGCCTTATTATAACCCCCATCAGCAATGTGCCTTTAAGCATGAGCACATCTTTAATCAAGCAGTAAAACATTTGATGTATAAAGGTCATCAAAGTCAGAGCTCAGTGAACTGTTTTGTCCCCTGGTTAAGGAGTTGGCCTGGAGAGTCTACAGCAGTTGTTGCCCCAGAGTTCTGTTCCCTGTGCGCCTGGCTGCACTTTCCCAGTGACAGCAAAGAACAAACTTCAAGGAGATAATGTTGATTTATTTATACAATAGCCCTTAATTCCAGATGGAGAGGTTTTCTTCTTAATGAAGGAAATGTTTAAAAAATTGACCCACCAAACACGTCTTTCTTCAAGGACTGTATGAGGAATAAAATAATAAGTAATAAGATAAAGCTCGGTTGATAAGTAGATTTTATACTTACATAATGCAAAAAGAAGAAGTAGATAAATTCTTCAACAGAGCTTGGAACTCATGCCATTTCAGTTCTGGGCCAATGTTACCAGATTCCAATTGGATATATGATCATCAACAGCTCCTCCACAAAGCCAATGACTTCTGAACTTGAAGTGGTCTACTGATGAGTTTATGTCCAGTTGTTTGCTGATTTATTCTTAAATAAATCATAAATTCTCTGTGGTTGGCATTGTTTCACTGACTTTTTACATGCCTGCCTGTAACAACTTAACACAAAAAGAAATAAAGTATAAACTAAATGTGAAATAAGTGAAACAAACTAAAAAATTTTAAGTAAACACACTTTCAAATGCATATTTTTTTTATTTCCGAAATGTGAGATTATATCATCACCTCTATATCTATTTCTATGTGGATATATGTGTTTGTTTACATATATTTCTGTGATATTTATCTCTACATTGTAACTTAAAAATAAATATTTAGGTAGAATTTACAGTTAGCAGGTCAATCAGGCATATAAAGCAATTTGCAAGTTTAAAAGATACTACAGGACTCTGCAAATTTGGATAGTATTTCAAGTATAATCATGAGTCATCAGTGATCTAGAATGGATGATGCTGTTACTTTGAGGGCATGTGCAAATGATGAGCCTAAAGAAACAAATTAAGAAAGAAGGGGAGTGGGGGCGGGGGAGAGGAAGAGCCAAAGCTTCTCCACATTATTTAATCAGCACATTTCTATTAATATTATCTTAATCCAAATGCTGGGTATTATGTTGACACTTATAGGAAAAATATAAATAAAACTAGTTTTTGATCCAATATCTGAGATTCGTGTCTAAGTCAAAACAATTTAGAATAGATCCTACTAACAATTGCTATTCCTGTATATCTTGGCCATGAGACATGCTTGCCAAAAGAGCCTGTTTTCTCCATTCCTGTCTTTCCCAAGTGCCATGTCCAAGGTTATTTGACTGTCTTGTCCTGCATGATCCCTGATATCATTGCTTCACCCCAGTTTTTCTCTTTCATAGTGTCTAATACATCTCATTTTCTTCTACTTTCCATTTTTATTTCATTTCCACATATTTTTCAGGCTGTACTGACTCAAGAGTCTCACTTTCATTTTCTTTACCTTTCCATGGATTTATATGTTTTTCACACAACACAGACAAAAATTTTTCCATGAATACCCACCCTACCTCTCTCCCAGCATTACAAAAGCACCCAGCTACATCTTATACAATAATGTTTTTTTTTTTTTTTAATGTGGGGCCAGAAACTATTATTACTTTTGCCAGTGACCTGGACAAGTTAGCCATAAAGATTTTTTTTTTCCAGTAACAATTTTTTTCCAGATTATTGAGAAATAATTGACATACATCACTGTATAAGTTTAGGGTATACAACATGATGGTTTGATTTACATATATTGTGATATGATTTCCACATTGAGTTCAGCCACCATCCGTTTTCCCATAATTATAATAAAAATGAAATAAAGAAGAAAAAATATTTCTTTTTGTGATGAGAACTCAAAATTTACTCTCTTGACAACTTTCCTTTGTATTACACAGAAGTGTTAGCCGTAGTCACCATGGTGTACATTATACCTCTAGTACTAATTATCCTATAACTGGAAGTTTGTACCATTTGACCACCTTCCTCCAATTTCCCCTTTTCCATCCTTTTTGTCTGGTAACTGGAAATCAGATCTCTTTTTCTATGAGTTTGTTGTTGTTATTCTTTTTTTAGATTTCATGTATAAATGAGGTCATACAGTATTTGTCTTTTTTGTCTGATTTATTTCACTTCACATAATTCCTTCAAGGTCCATTTATGCTGTCCCAAATGGTAGGATTTTCTTGGTTTAATTTCTTTTTATATGTGTACCACTTCTTTATTCGTTTATTGGTGGATTAGCATTTCGGTTGTATCCATGTTTGGCTATTGTAAATAATGCTGCTATAAACATGGGATAGTAGTCAAATCAGTGTTTTTCTTTCATATATATTTCTAGAAATGGAATTGCTGGATCATATGGTAGTTCTTTTATTAAATTTTTTTGAGGATCCTCCATACTGTTTTCCAGAGTGGCTGTACCAATTTACAATCTCACTAATGACATACATCACATTCTTTTCTCCATATCCATTTCAGCACTTGTTATCTCTTGTCTTTTTGATGATAACCATTCTAACAGGTATAACGTGATATCTTGTTGTGGTTTTAATTTGCATTTCCCTAATGACTAGCGATGGTGAGTATCTTTTAATGTGCCTGTTGGCCTTTTTAATGTCTTCTTGGGAGAAATATCTATTCCTGTCCTTTGCCCATTTTTAATTGATTTATTATTATTATTTGCTATTTAGTTGCATAAGTTCTTTCTATAGTTTGAATATTAACCCCTTACTAGATATGTGGTTTGCAAATCTTTTTTTCATAGGTTGTTTGTTTTTCACTCTGTTGATGGCTTCTTTCTCTGTGCAGAAGCATTTTGGTTTGATATAGTCCTACTTGCTTATTTTTTATTTTGTTGCTTATGCTTTAGCTGTCATATCCAAAAAATTATTGCTAAGACTCATGTCAAGGAGCCCTTCCTCTATGTTTTTTTTCTAGTAATATCATGGTTTCAAATCTTATATTTAAGTCTTTAATCCATTTTGAGTAGTAGTGTAAGATATTGGTCCACTTTCATTCTTTTACATGTGAATATCCAATTATCCCTGTTCCATTGGTCTGTTTGTCTGTTTTTATGCCAGTACCATACTGTTTTGATGAATATAGCTTTATAACATAGCTTGAAATCAACTTTAACAATTTTTAAATAAAGCCACTGAATTGAAGTACTTTTGTGTTTACATCTGGAAGGGGTCTTAGTGACTATTTAGTCTCTCATTTTCACTTAATAAAAGAGGCACCTAAAGACCAAAGAAGCAAAATGTCTTATCTCTGTGTGTTAACAGCAGAGCTGTAGTCAAGTTCTTTTCACTGCTCCACCAAACTTCTCTGAACCTGGCTGCCAGATGATAAACATCTCTGTGTGTTCTTATCTATGTTTAGTCACTAAAGATGACAACTTTGAAGAAATCACTTAAACTCTCTATGGGTTATAGTTTACATATGAAAAAATGTGCAATCCTTTATTTCTTGTCAGTCTGTTTAGAAAAAGAGAGAGATTTTAAAAAAGAAAGAAAAAGAAAAAGAAATACACACAAATAAAGAGTTCCTTTCAAAATAAATAGAACTTTTGAGAGCATCATTTAGAAATTGAGCTTTCCTCAGCTAGTAGTTGCATGATCAAGAGAGAAAATAAATTGCCTTCAGTCTTTAAAGCATCAAGAAAACTCTATTTCTTATCCTTCAAGAGCATCATTTAATTACCTACAGCGATACCAACTCAATGGACCACCTATCCCAATTAAGCAGCAGTGCATGCTAATTATCATTAGACTTAATTGGTTTCCCAATTCAGCAACTTCCCTGATCAAGTCTGCCCCAGTTAAGTGGCATTTATTGAACCACCTGGATGTTGCTTAAAAGAAACAAAAGAAAAATTCCCATCTCAAGTTCATCAAATATAACCTAGTCTCACCAAGTCACACTAGCCAGTTTCTAATTAATTTTGCAAAGCAGACACTGAGGTTGGGCACAATAAGCATATTTTCTCTAATTAGGCTGGACGTTTTATTAAAATCAAGTAAGATTAAGCAGAAAATTTCAAATATCAATTAGTAACTGAGTGAAAATTAACAAATATATATGAACATATTTCCCCTGTCCTTTTTGTATACATTTTTAGACCAAGATCTAATGATTATTTCATCTTTTCAGATTTTCCACTTTTGAAATGTACTGCTTTTAGTAATAACACATATTTTGAACAGTAGGTAAGTATAAAGGACCTCCTAGGCTCAAGCTTCATGTATATAATAGTTCTTTTAATTTTCATCAATTTTTAAATTAGATCAGCATACTAGATAAATGTAAAATATGGCACTTGAGAGGACAGCTCAGGACAAGAGAGATTTTAGCTGAATGGGCCTCATAATCTGCATAGGTTTTGGAAGTTTAGGGCTAAGTACAGACTAAAAGGAGATGCCCCTCCTTCTGGAAAGCTGGGCATTTCTGATGGCATATAATATGAGTACATGCATTGAAACTGTGACTCTGGAGTAATTTTCCAAGTCTGCTCAGTTACAGCTCTAATGTGCTCATGGGACTCAAGAATACACATGAGCATTTTTGAGCTCTTCCTTGAGGAAGGTTAGAATTCTCACCGTAGACTCACCTGCCAAAAGGAGAGCATAGCATTGAAGACAAATCTTGTGGCTCCCAGATACCTACTTTCCTCTGTTGCCTCAGGAAAATAATGAAACAAGAGAAAAGGTGAGAAGACCTGGCATATCAGGTTGTATCCTGGTGACACGTTTTTCTTCAGGGCAGCAAGACTATTCACTGTGTCTCTGAGACAGAGTGTGATCATCACAGTGTCTGTGAGAAGGTGTAGGTGGTGATGAGGGCGGAGGCCCTTTCTGACAGCACAACATGTGTAATACCAGTAGTGGAATCACATAGCAGAGTGAAGTGATGGGCTGTCCACTGGTTTTACCAAGACTTTGTTTTTGGTAAGCAGGCCAGGTAGTCAGTGATTTGCGATTGGCTATGAAAATAGTAAAAAAAAGACCAGTGGCACACTGAGTGGGAGAGAAGGGTAGCAGGATGGAGCACTTTAGCACTCTCCTTGACAGGTGTAGTCCCATCTCAGATGGCCTAAAAAACCCTATCGAAGATTTCAAGGTTATACAACAAGAAAAAAACTAAACTTGAGAAGTTAGAAGTTGTCTGGAAGAGATATTCTCAAATGCAAGGAAAGAACAGACATTCCTCAGAAACTGCCATTTGTGCGGGGGTGGGGTGGGGATGCATTCTAATGGTATTACATCGGAGCAGCTTCTTATGTCATCAACAGATAATGATATTTTTATGTATGATCTCAGCTTTCTTTGGATTAGCTTGAAATATTCAAATTTGGGCTGAGGGTTCCAAAAAGAAAACATTAATGTATCACATAAATGTCTTCCTTCTTAGAAATTAGCACACATTTAGATTATATAAGAGTTGATGGAGCCTATTACTATAATAGAAGCCTCTATGGGCAACAGCAAAGCATAGAAAGTAACTTGTCTGGTCACAACTGAATTAAACTGTTCTGACCTAAAGCAAAATTGTGAAGTAGAATCACTGAAAGTAGAGCTGGAGGGAATCTTGGAGATCACTTATTTCCAGACACTCATTTTGCATACAAGGAATGAACCTTTAATCATTAAAGGTTTTGGCCAAAGAAAAATCATGTTTCGTAATTATTGTTTCATACTATTTTAGTTACCCTTGGTGGAAACCTCTTATGAACTTTCACTGTGCTTACCAGACTTGGGAAAGATTTGGTGCCAGTTATTCATTGCTGTGCTTTCTGAAGGCTTTGCCCTCAGATTTACAGAGTCAGACAGCACTATGAGCTGATACTTACTTAGACATATTCTATCTGCCATTGGAAACTTCTCTAAGGAAAGGAGGAGAGGCTCATTTCTGGACATGGTCAGGTAGGTGGGGAAGAAGAGAGGAATCATAGGCTACTCCAAGTGTTAGAGAATCATTCCAGTGCTTGTCAATAAAAATATAACTAAAGTTTAACTCTTTGTAATATGAGTAAAAAAAAAAAAAATCCCCTGAACATTGATGCTTGCTCTTAAACTAGTTAATTAACAACAGAAGATTAAAAGCTATAAAGATCTGTCAAAAAGTAGTACTAATTATAGTTATTTATGTGGACTACTAAACTATTGGCCTGAAATGTCATGGAACAACACATATCATTAAATATGTGTCAGATTAACTTTGCTGTAAATTGTATTTCATTCATTTTCTGTCATCAGCAATTATCGAACACCTGCTACATACAAGATTACTATTTTTTCTTTGTTTTTCCACTGATCTCCAACTTTCCCCTTTCAGTGTTCCCTTGTCTGTCTCCTTGTCCCTGGTAATCATGACATAGCTCTGTTATAACCGACTTTATTGGTTGCCTACCAGAGCCATTCCCACCTTTGCTAAAGAAACCAAATTTTGTTAAGAAATCACATTTTTTCCCCCATAGGGCAATGTCCCTGAGGAAAGGATAACCTTAACTCTGATAAATTTTGATTTATCTAAATCAATTGTAGTAATTTTATTTTATTTATCAATGATATGTTTAGAAAGGGCCATACATGACCCAGCTCTGTCTAATGAAATATGAGGGTAAGCTTGCTGGGAGAGCTCCAAAGAAATGCTTCTTAGTATCTAAATGTACAAAGGAAAATATAGGTATTTTTTGTTCTTTTTTCATATTTTGACCTTTGACATTGAAATATAAGACTATTATGCCAGAAGCTATAGCAGCCATCTAGAGACCATGAAGAAAATTAACACATCCACAGAGAACAGCAGATAAGAGTGATAGAAAAAGCCTGCACCCTCTATAATATTTGAACTACTGAATTATCTGACACTAGAGTCACCTGACCTAGGATCAACGTTATATGAGATAATAACATTTTCTTATTATTTAAGTCATTTTGAGTTAGATTTTCTGTTACTTGTTGCTACACTTAATGATATAGTAGCAAATTGGTTAAGTGAAAAAATTTTGGAGTCAGGCAAACCTGGGTTGGTGGAGGGCTTGTTCTACTATTTACTATGTGACTCTCTTTTTATCCAAAATGTGTTATATGCATAATGTTGTGCCTAATGCGTAGTATTTGCTCAAAGAAAGTTGGTTAATAATTAATTAGTGGTTTTGAGTGACATCAAAAATTAACAAAGTCAAAAAATCTTTAGAAAGAGCATCAAGAATAATATCGACAAGTATAAAGCATGCAACTCTGGTCTAGATTTCTTTTTTAAATTCCAAAAGTCACCTTTCCAGAGCTTTGAGTCAGAAATGAGAAACTTCCACAAACTATCAGGGTTCTGAATATGTCTAGGTCTAAACTGCAGAAAAATAGTAATTGAAAAAAATTTCTAGTGAGCATCTTTTTAATGTTTCTATGTCTTTCAGGTTATGCAAAAATGAATAATATGCCTAAACAAAAGTGAAGTTTGAGAAAATAAAGCTAATATAATTTAAGGTATACATAAATCATGTTTATTAAGTGGCAATGTTTATTTCATAATTCAAAAAGATCTTACTGTCAATTAGCTCATTTGCTTGCCATCTAAGGTATTTTTTAATATATAAAAGTGTATGTGTGTGTTTATGTGTGTGAAAAAGAGAAAGAGGGATAGCATTTCTTATTTCATCCTTTTGTATTAAAAATAAAGTAAATTATATATGGGACAAAATAAAAACTGGAGGAAAGAAGAAATATTGAAATATTTACCGTAGCTGATCAAAACCGTGTAGTCTTTACCCCAGTAGTCTTTAAATTATTATATTCTCAAAGTATCTTCAGTTTCTCATAGTACTATATTTAAAAAATGAATCATTTTGAAATGAAGTGTTCAGACTGAAGAAAACAGTACTTTGAGATGACTTTATTTTAATACCATTCTATGCAAACTTCTAACATATTGATTGACAAAGATGTCTGATAAAGCTTTCCAGAATATTGCTGAGAGAAGCAAATGTGGAGGAAGTGAGTTATGCTACCTTCAATAGTACCATCTTTTGAGCTGTCTGTTGTCTGAAAGTTTTCTATCAGTAAGGTAGACTTCACATTAATGCCTAAGGAAGAAAGTTTGTTTGTTTGTTTGTTTTTTTCAGGTTTAGGAATACACAGAATTGGAACTGTTACCCTTTCTTCTTATTTCTAGATTTTCAACTCTTTCCTTTTCCAAAAAAAAAAAAAAAAAAAAATTCCTTGTTATTGAAAGTGATCCAAGGCTAAGCACGTAGCCCAGGAATGGCAGAGCAGGCAGCCACCTATAATGAAATTCCAGTCGGTGAATAGCTTAGAGGATCATTGATAATTAGACTATACTTTTTTGTCCAAAAATCAATGAGGAGAAAAGAAATGTGTAGGAAAAGGGATCCACTCACAAATATTGAATGATCACTACATGCCAGGCAATATGATGGGTGTGGGGGACACATGTATTCTCCAAACTTTCAATCAGGTTTAGTGTTCAAAGACTCATTTCACACACATATTTGGCTGATGTTAATTTCCAAGGTAAAGTGTTAAAAATAAAAATAATTATTATATTTCAAAAAGTTTAAAAAACATTTATATTGGTTCTGTCTCAAAGAGAATTTTACATTGTATCTTAGTTTTTATAAATATATATTATTTAATATATAATATATAGTTATTTTATATATATATATATAAAATATATAAAATCCCTATTAACAGTTGCTAAAAATGAATGTGGTTCTGGGATATCCCAGAGATCTCTTGTGTGGGGGACATTCTCTGCTGATTTACAAAGTGGAAATCTGATTCTCTTTCCCACACCTGGAGGAGCTCAACAAACAGCAGTTCACAGGTGTCGCCCAAGTCTAAGGCTGGCTCCAGTGAGTCTAGCCAAGATCTGGCTTAGCTATTCACTGTCCTGGAGGGGCCTGCCTCCTGTAAACTTGGGCTTGAGTGCATGTATGTGGGTGGCTGGGCATATATAACACTCTTTCTTATAACTCTCCATCCATTTCAGCATCTAAATAGTAGTCAAGCACTTAAAATAACATTAAGACACGTTCCAGCTTGCTCTGCTAGTCAGAGGAAAAGGGGAAAAAAACTGAAATTCTGCCTTTCAGAGCACCAAGGGCTTGCTGATTTGTTAGGTTTATCAGTTCAGAGGATTAAAAAGGCAGAAATATTAGAAAGAAAAAAGAAAGAAGAAAGCGCTAGAGTATCCACGGAAGCAAATCTAATGGGCTGCTAGGGCACAGAAGGAAAGGTTCTACTACCTGAGCACATCTTATTTATTATTCTTGCTTCACAATTAAATTTAAAAAAAAAACAACTAATAATTTCCTAGACATTTTTCTTTTTTTGCTATGCTAGTCACATTTCCCAAATCCTTTATCAACACTGCTCTGCATATGAATGGGCTGTAATTGAACTGTCACATTCATGAAGGTCAGTAACCTTTCATTAGGAAGAATGTGTCTTTCTTGATAAATTATAAAGTCTCCGAGGATTTGAAAGCATATTTTAAAAGAATTCTCTCTACTATACCTTGAAAAACAAAATACAGGATTTTCTCTCTTATTTTGTAGGAGAGGGATAGGAGAGAACTATTGCTTGTGTTTCTGTTTAATGAGCTTTGTGTGGAGCTTTTTGGGTTTTTGTTTTGTTTTGTTTTGTTGTGTTTGTTTGATCAAGGAATGAGGAATCCTCTCCACACCCCAGCAGCCTTGTTTTTTTTTGTTTTTTTTTTTTGTTTTTTTTGTTTTTATTTTGTCAGTAGCACTATGCAAAATTGTCTAATGTAAGCTTTTCCTGAGTCCTTTTTAAAAGCAAAATGGAAAACTTGAACTCCTTCTCTAAAAAATTATAGCTAGTTATTCTGTCTGCTGTTTTTAAAAACAGTAATTATGGATGTTTTTCTTTCCCCTTATAGTACGCTTCAGCATTTGCTATGGAAAAGACCAAAGTCATTATGTGCAAATGAAGAACCACCTGAGTTATGCATATTCCGCTAATCCCACCCAATGATTTAAGCGGTAATTAGCACAGACAAGCATTTAGCTATCCCACCTTTGTGTTGAAGGTGGCTGACCCTAGAGTATTTCAGGTCCTGCCAGGATGTCTGCTTCTGCTTCCTTGTAATTTGACTTGAGACCCCTCTGGAGATTTTCAACCAAAGCTTCAGACTTACTCAACTAGCACTAACTCCCAGCTCCCCTTGAGCTCAACTGATCTTTGGTCCAAAACTATACTTTTAATGTGCACCAGTATTTTAAATGGGAAACAGGACATATCTGTCAATTTTGGACAAAGTATCCTTATTTATTTTTATCAACTTTAAATACCATTTAAATATTCTGTTAGCATAATTGACATAGAAAAACACAAACCATTCAACATGAAATTTGAGACATTGGCACAAAGACTAAAATGAGGTGACATGAGGGATTCAACGCACTATTGTTTTTGCTACATCGATTGCCTGTATGCTTATTTGATACACTTAGGGCTTAAATTTCTTAAGAACTTTTTCACCACTAAAACAAATGAACAAGCATCAATGGAAAACATACAATCTGCAGATGGAAATGTTAAATTTCCCATTAAAAAAGAAAAAGAAAAACAGAAGGACTTTAGCATGAGATGATTCCACTTTCAAAGAATCATTTATAGTTCTGTGTGGTGGTATGGTGGAAATATCAAAAGAATTTCCTATCAAAACAAAACAAAACAAACAAAACAAAAAACCTGCATCTCCCTATAGTGTTAGTTAGGTGCCAATTAAGAAAACAAAACCTATTCCAGGTAACTCAACAGGTAGGAAGTGATAGTGGGAAATGTTTTCAATGTTATCAAAAGAGCTGAAGGAGCAACCAAGGAAGGAAGGCGGGTAGCAACTACAGAACATTACTACCACCCACAGGACCAGAGGGATGTTGAAAGGAGATGGTGTTACTGGGGCCTTGGTGCTGATTGCAGCTGCCAACACATGTGCATCCGTATATTACAGCTGAGATCTATGAGTGCTCTTATAAACCATGATTTCAAAAAAAAAAAAAAACCAAATGAATTATTCAACCCCGCATGTCAGATTTTTTATCCAAGCAGTTCAGGTGATAGAAGCTGGAATTGTAGTATGTCTGCCTGGAAGGAACTGGGATCTTAAAGGGAGGAACTAATTAGTAGAAGCTGAAACCAGTGATAAGACATAGAAGAGACCTTACTGGGAAGTAAGGGGAAAGGGATATAGAAGGTGGAGTGAGAAAGGCCAAGGGGCTCTGTACCCTCCACTCCTATGTCAATTGTAACAGCTTCACTCTTTAGAGGGTGGACATTGTGGTTGACCTCCATTGCATTCTCTTCTAATCTCTCATGCTGCACCATGAGAAATTGAATCCAGTTCTTGATTAGTACTCAAGCCAATCACATAATATTAAAGTCACTTTTGCTGACTGTTTCAAGGGCTCAGGAAGAAGCCAATTGGTAGATGCCATTCCCTGTAGGCATATGAACCTGGCTGGCTCATTGAGACAGAAGAGAAGAAAATTAATTAATGTTAGGAGAGAAATTATTTTTCTCCTTGTGTAAACAAAGAAGAATTGTAGTGTGGATATATACTTGTAGCAATCTCACAACTATAGGGGAAATCATCCTTGGAATAAAATAACGCTGGTATGGTTAGGGTAGAGAGAGGGCAAGTACTGGGTTCTTTATGATATTATTAAATAACTGACTCGACTCACTCTAAAGCTCACTCTACATTTGAAAGTCTTCTTATATAAAACTAAAATTTCCTTATTATTTAAGCCTGTTGTCGAGTTGGATTTTCAATTACCTGCAGCAGAACCATCATAATTGATTGAATTTTACCTTTAAAAAGATTGAAAAGCATTGCCCAAAGAAACTTCTAAAAAACTTCACATTTCAGATAGCTTTTTAACTAAAATTTTTCACTTTTCCATTCTAACTCTAAAAGTAGATTTTAATGTAGTAAGTTTTTCAGGTTTAGAAATCTTTCTCTTATTTCAAAGGGTTTTCATGCTTTACAAGTGCATGATTGCACCAATCGGCTTTAAAACAAATCTATGTAGCCAAAACAAAGTGTTTGTTAAAGTTTTTTATTTTCATATCCTCCATTTCCCCTCTTTTCTTTGTGATACCCCCGCCCTGTCCCTTCAGCCTATCATTGCCCTGTGTCCCCAGGCTGCCTAGGATCTCAGTCCAGATTCTACCTGCATCTGTCATCTTTAGATAAATATCACGCTACCATGTCTCTCCTGTACCTCAGTCTTCCTCAACATTTAGTTACCCTGGACTGCACATCTTAAGTCAGCTGTCAGGAGTCATTGATGAATTAGTTCATGCTGAGCTTTTCATGGCCAATAATGGCCATGGAAACTTTAATTTGATATCAACGTGCCTTGCTTACAACAAAATGTATAAATGTTTACTGGCTCAGATAAAGTGTTAGTGAAATTAATATATGATTCCATCTATAGAGTATTTATGGTTGATGAGAGAATGCTTAAAACATTACATCACAGCCCCTACAAATGAATCTATAATGGAATCTCAGACATGGCGACCGGCAACTTAACATTTTTGAGAAGAGGCACCTCTCTCAGGGCTATTTGAATCACAGCATGTATTTAACCATGTACTTCACCTAGCACAAAACCAACCTAGGTGGCAGAGGTATTCATAAAAAATAAAACAAAATAAAAAACAGCCTGACTGCTAGAAACAGGTGTTGGGGAACCTACCCTTAATGTGAGTGTGAATGCTATCCAACATTCAAAGAGCTGCTCCCGCATCTCTGCTGGGGCCTGGCAGCCGGCCCTTCCGACCCCCTTCCCATTCTGTGCTGCCTCATGTTTACACAGTGAAAATGAAACTGTTGCCAGTGTTAATACAGCATAATTTATAAGCTGAGAAGAGAACTCAGCATGCATTCCCTTTTCAAGTGAAACAGACTGTTATTTTCAGAACCAACTGAAGGGTGGGGACATTTCTTGGAAACCAAGGCAACTGCTAATTTCCCCAGATCCTTTCTTCCTCATAGGATCCACCTTTCAGGAGGCAGGCAGGACCAACTGACGGAGAAACTCAGTCTGACAAACCAGTTCTTTGAATTAGAGAAGGCAGATCATCGGATGAAGCCATTCCTTCTAGGCTTCAAAAAGTCACTTAGAAAGGAAACTCAGTCCAGAAAGGGAACTCAGCAGACTTGAGATCAGAGACCTTGCTTATTAGAGAAGGCCATTAGCACAGAATCTATTCCTCATCCTTTAGATAGGATTTCAGAAATACCACAAAACTGGACTCAGAATCAAAATCTCAGAAGCTGGATACAGGGCACAAAACCCGAATCCCCAAATCTATGCCTTTGGATTCTGTGAGAGATGCCTGTATCCCTATCATATGCATCCTCCTTTGCTTTTAACCTAGCAACTGAGATTATTTGATTCAACACACAGACACACGCGTGCGTGCACATGCACACACACACACACACACACACACTTCCAAATTTTAGGACTAATCTTAAGAAGAGCAGGAGGTGAAATATCTCAGGGCTGTCACTAACCAGAATCAAATCTATCTTGCTCGTCCCCATCCTAAATTTGGTTGTGAGGCCTCTCTAAGATTGGGTTTCTATCTTTTCTCTAGGTCCCACAGTGATTTTACCTTTTCACCCAGGTTTAATTACTGAGTTTATTTTACTTCTTTGGGGCAGCTGCCATCCCAGACCTTTCCAATGAGCCTACAATGATTTTTCTTTTGCCTTATTACTGGCTCTAGAGGATTTGAACTGGATTTTGTACAATGATATCTGATTTTTCCTCCATACCTCAGAATTTTAGACTTACTTTTAAGCTCATATTCTTATTTGCCTGCTCTTGGCAAATTCCCATGTGCTACCATGTTTAGATGCTCAGCTTTTGGCTAGCCTCATGTTATCTATCTGAATGACAGCTAAACACTAGTTATTATAGAATATTGAGCTCTAGATCCCCTTTGGGACATGATGCCAAGGAGCAGAATGGGTCAATTATGCTGATTATCCTGCTAATCCCACCATTAGGATAAAGAGCGATGTTATTCTATGTAGTATAAGGAGAGGATGCTCACAAATAAAGCTGGAAGGTCCCTAATGCCTGACAGGAGTGTAATAATGACCCACATCACATTCCATTTAGATAGATTCAACCTTCACAGCTGTACACTCATCATCCTATATGATGAACTTGGCTTTGAATGCTGAGTTCCAACCTGGTGCTAGAAAAGCATGATAATGGATCCCCATTAAGAGCTGCTTAGTACTATTTTGAGTTCCTCAGTGTTTTACACAATATATTTTTTCTTCATTTCCATTACTAAACCACACTTGTCTTTAGAGTGAAACATTGTATGTCCCATAGTTTATTAAAATTTTAAAATTCCAGAGATACAAGCTGCCAATTCATTGCTACTTTATCAGTACTTTATTGGAAATTATTCATTCAATAATTATTTACTGCTATTATTTTCCAGTGTAATACAGTAATGCACTGCATGTTTTGGTCAATGATGGACCCGCATAGGCAACAGTGGTCCTATAAGATTATAATGGAACTGAAAAAATCTTATTATCAAGTGATGACATAATCGTTGCAATGTTATAGGCACGCATTACTCTACTTGTGGTGATGCTGGTGTAAATCTACTGTGCTGCCAGTTGTATAAAATATAGCACATACAATTATGTATAGTATATAATACTTGATAGCAATAATAAACAACTGTTAGTGGTTTATTAACTTACTATATTATTAGTCATTATTTTAGAGTATATTCTTTATACTTGTAAAGAAAAATTTTTTTTTTTGCTGTAAAACAGTATGCCATGTTACACCAGCAGCAGCCTTGCATATCCTGTGTTCACCATGACTCTCGATTGCATCATTCTGCTTATGTTGACTGAATCTCACGTTGTTCTGTACAGTAGCATGCTATGCAGGCTTGTAGCCTAGGTGCAATAGGCTGTACCATATATGCTAGGTGTGTAGTAGGTATACCATTTAGGTTTGTGTAAGTATATTCTCTCATGTTCACACAATGATGAAATTGCCTAACGATGCATTTCTCAGAAGTTATCCCTGTTGTTAAGTGGTGCATGACTGTACCTGAATGAGAAATAATGAAACTAGGGACAGATAAATTCTTATTATAAAAGTGAAATAAGTATGAAATCAATTTCTCTCTTTCAGTTTTTGTTGGTGTAAAGGGCAAGACAGAAGCTGGAATGGAATGAAGGGCTAGGAGTGTGCCTTTAGGATTCACTTAGCTGTAGCATAGCCAGGAGACAAAATAATGCCAAAGAATTAAAGATAAAGATAGAAATTAAATTCCCAACACTTTAGAGCAATTGACTTTCCTCATATTCCATATATTTGCCAAATACTCAGCTCACCCCAACCTCTTTTCTACCAAGAAATCTATTAACCAAACCAACATAAAGATGCAGACAGTTGATGCATGACTGTTGAAATTAATTACAAAAGCCTATAGAATGTAGTAATTGGTTAAAAAAAAAAAAACAAGCTGTATGGAAAACTATTTTGATTTCTCAGGACACACCAAGTGGAATTAAGGTAAACTTTTTTTTTTCTATGGGCTTTCTAAAAAGAGGCATAGGGGCATAAAGATTGACCACGTAAGTTTAAAGAAAATTTAAAATAAAATAACTCTAGGTAAACTGTGGCTTAGTTTAGCAAAATTTGTTAAAATAAATGAATTTTAAAAACAAAAACAACAGGAAGGCATCTAGGTACCTGGTCCGAATAACTCATTTATATGCTCCCTCATCTTATTCGTCACTTCTCCAGCACTGTTTGCCTGACGAGGCCTTTCTATAAGCAAGGGCATCCTGATACTCATAGGAAGACATTCTTTTCACCTGTCTCCCAGCCCCAGGGGTGTCCCTGGCAGCACTGTTTTGATGTTACTTTATAACCTCAGCATCCCACAGTCTCACTGTTTTGTGTTTTTAAAGCCATATGGTGGCAAGAGTCCACTGGCCTTGTCTAAAATGCTGACTACCACAGGCAGGGAACTTTTTAAGATAATTCTTCAAGAACATGGTGGGGAGTTTAAATTTTTTAACCTTGCTCATCAGCTAAGGGAAACAAATTTGAATGAAACATTTTTCTTTTTGGTTTCCAAAAAGCCAACTAACACAAACATGACAGATAGAACTTAAAATGTCATACTTCATTTTAAAAATATTATAGCCCAGTACTCTTCTATTATTAATTCAACTGGGGGGACAAAGATCAGAGTAATATTGTTTATTACCTCATAATAGTCAAATCTGTATTCTGGCTGATACATATATTTTTCTTTATTAAAAGCTGAAGTTAAATTTTTAATCCTTTTTAGATAGTTTTTAAAAATGTTCATTTGGCTTTTGTAAAGCCCTAACCGAACATTTTAATAGATTGATACTCCTCACTCTTGAAAATTATAAATAATATTATACGCAAAAACAATTTACTCATACGATAACAGGATTCTGCTGCATCCAGATACCTTATTAGTCATAATAGTCCAAAACAAATAACTAGGAACCATCTTGCATTCTTAATGATTTGAGTTTGGGCACATTAACAGAATGACAACAACTTGTTAAGTGCCCTCAAGTAGATTATGTGGTCCTGGGAAGTAGTCAAAAAAAATCAGACATATTCTTCTCCATCTGGGTATCTTATACCCTACGTGACCCTATGTTCAGTTTCTTCATATAGAAATAAGAGATTCCCAACTCTTGGGAGTCTTACAAGATTTAATTAGTGAATGTTCAAAAATATATTTAGACTCACATTAGAATGAGACAGCTGTATGTCCCTACAGGGACAAAAGGCCATCCTGCCCTTCTTTCAGAAATAGTTCAAAAGGCAGAGTGATATGCTTCCCAAATGTGTAACTCAATTATTGGAACTAGTTAATGTCTTATCATTTTGCTCTTTACAAATATCTCAGAAGATATTTGGATGTCAAAACAGTTAGAAGGTTCTAGACATGATTGACTCTCCAGTTCTCTATTTCTACTAACAACAATGAAAACATTTATGAGTCCACACTGACACCAGTACAGAAACAATAATTATCCTCTTTCTCACCATCTCAGAGATTAAACTACATTATTTGCAAGGCCTTCACCCCAATACAGCTGGGTGGTAACAAAAACAAAAGGGCTGGAAGTCTGAGGGAGACTAATGAGATACACAATGAAATGTCATGCTTAATTCCTTACTAGATCTTCTAATGGGGGGGGGGGGAGGAAGCTATAATGACATACATTAAGATGATTGGGGGAAATGAAATGTGAATTGTTTATTAGATATTCATGTTATATAAATTTTAAATGTCCCAAGTGTGATAATTCTGCAATGGTTATAAAGGAAAATGTCCTCGTTATTAGGTAGCTGCTGAAGTATTAACAAATGAAATGTCACCATGTGTGTAACTAATTTCAAATGTCTCAAGAAAAAAAAATAAAGATAAAAATAGAGAGAGGTAAATGATGATAGATTTATAGATAGATAGATAGATAGATAGATAGATAGATAGATAGATAAATAGATAGATGTAAAGCAAAGGTGAAAAATGTTAACAATTGGTGATTCTAGGTGAAAGTAATGATATATGATTACTCTTCACACTTTCCTTAGAACTTTCTCCATAAGTTGGAACTTTAAAAAATTGTTAGGGGGAAAATGAAAACAACCAAGAATAGGGGAGGCAGTCTGTGGGGTCCAGATAAGAAAATATTGGTCATGTGTTGATGATTGATTATGCTGGTTGGGCAGTTCATAGGAAATTCATCAAATTAGTCCTTCTATTTTCAAACAATTTAGAAGTTTTTATAATAAAAGCATTTTATTATTATTATTATTATTATTATTATTATTTTAGTAGAGAAGGAATTATTATTTTAGTAGAGAAGGAATATTCCCACTTTACCCCATTTCTTAGTTTTCCTCCATGCTGTTTGGATTAACCCACCCTCTACTTTAGACAACCAGGAAACCAACCACAATTACAGCCCCATTTTCATGATAGGGGAGTGGACTCTAGAGTGAGGTAAGATATGTGTTTACAGCAACTAAATTATGGGCCTGGTAATTCTCTTTTTTCTCTGCTGATTAATGTCTACAAAAACAACCACACGGTATTTACAGGGTATTTGCCTAAGTTGGTGCTAGGTATTGGAAAATAAGACAAACATATGAGAATCACACAATTTAAAAGAAAACCTCTGTGGAAGCAACCCAGTGCCCATCGGTGGATGGATGGATAAACAAATGTGGTATATCCATATAATGGAACAGTATTCAGCTTTTAAAAGGAAGAAATTCTGATACATGCTACAACATGGATGAACCTTAAAACATGCTGAGTGAAATAAACCAGTCACGGCAGAACAAATACTGTATGGTTCTACTCACATGAGGTTCTTAGAGTAGTCAAATTCATCGACACGGCAAGTAGAATGGTGGTTGCCAAGAGCTGGAGAAAAGGAGGATTGGTAAGTTACTGTTCAATGGGGAATTTCAACTAGGGAACATGAAAAGAGATATGGAAATGCACGGTGGTGATGATTGCATGACTGGACTGTACACTTAAAAATGGTAAAAATGGTAAAAAAAAAAAAAAGTTATATCTATTTTTCAGAGAAAGAGAGGAGAAAGGGAGGAAGGAAGGAAGGAGGAAGGAAAGGAGGGAAGGAAAGAAGGAAGGACGGAAGGAAGGAAGGAAAACCTCTGTTCTCACAGCTCTTTGAACTATTGGAGCATCCTTGCTTTAATACTTGCAATGTCCAGGGCTAAAAATGTTGTTTTCCGTGGCTGTGTAAATTGCAGCTAACTGGTAGGATTCTCACATTAACACCGACCTAAAACTAGGTGCCATGAAGACACAGAAGACTTTCTGAAAGGCAGCCTTGTGAGGAGACCCTGCTGTGTGGCCCTAAGAAATCCTAGTTCACCAGAAGGGTACTTGGGGGGAAGGGGTAGGGGAAGATTTCCTGGTAATGCTTCTTGTAATACCTTGTTAGTGCTTGCAATCAACATGGCTAGGATGAAAGAATTCTGGCTTCAGAACAGAAACATTGTGCTTTAAATTAAATCAGCTCCCTGCTGTGAGCCACTTACTCCCTTTCTTCCCCACAGCCAGGGAAACAATTCAGAGGTTTCTCTGCATGGTTACCAGCATGAGTGACCTTCAGTCTTTCCACTTAAAATTGATTCAAGATGATCATACTGGCTTAAATAAAAGTCTCCATCCCACCCTCCCTGTCTCTGTCTCTCCATCTCTTCTCAGTTTCTCTGTCACTTTTACCTCCTCTTTGCATCTCTCTCTCTCTCTCTCTCTCTCTCTCTCTCTCTCTCTCTCTCTCTCTCTCTCTCTCTCTCTCTCTCTCAGATGCCTGCATACACACCTCCCATTTATTTCTCTTATGCATGTGCGCATAAAAGTTGCTAAACCTGCCTCCAAAAGCATCACCCTTCCACCTGACTCAGAAGTGACAGCGAGATTTTCACCTCCTCACTCTCCTTTCTCCTCTGATGAACAGTGAACCAGATGGCCATTCCCCAATCTCCCAGCATGAGTTTGACTGACAGGAGCCTTTGATAAACCTCGGAAGAATGAAGTCATCTCCAGGTCACCGCTGCTGCCTGGCCTTTAACACCGCACACAGACCACCATTATCTGCTGAATAGGAGACAAAGGAAATTAGCCCTGCTTCCCTATCATCCCCATTATTTCCTGGCTGATTTAAACAAGGAAGCAATGAGATGCCCTTCACTTTCCTCCAAAAGGTACAAATGTCAGCTGTAAAAAAAAAATGCAAACAAGAGGCTTTTCTATGTTAATGGATGGGTTTCTTTGTTAAAGCAGAGGAGTGGAAAGTACATTTTATTCACTGCCTTTGAGGAAAGACTTAACAAGCTTCTAAACAACTTTCTTAACTACCTATACCTCAGCTGATGGGTATTCTTAATCAGGTTTTAGCTGGAGAGGAGAGATGAAAAGGAGGCTTCACTTCAACCTTTAACAGCAGATAACCAAAGAAGCTGGAGAGATTAGTGAAAACAGTTTCCTATCATTTTAAACCTAAAACTGAAAGAGAAAAAGATCCTTCTCCCTTCTGTCACAACAATCCCCCACTACCACCACCAACTAAACGTGTAAGTGTCAGCAGACCTAAAACTGCGGTGTGAGTACCACGTGTTACTCTGGATTTGGCATTTATAGAGACTGCTGCTGACTCTCTCCTACCCAGATGCAAGGGACAGACCAGTGTACACATGTCCTCTTGTTATTTGTTGTATGGATGGATACACCAGCTTCAATTGAAAAATAAAAAATTATGGCAAAAAGACTCTTTATTGGGAAGGAATTTATTTCACAGCAACATTCACAATAGTTTATGAATATTCGGGATCAGAGCACATTTTCTTGTGGTGACAGCCTACACTTCTAAGAAGGTAATGCTTGCTGTTGTTATCATCCAGGCTGTAATACTTTAAAACCATGAGCTCTGTAAAATAACCAGAGTTTTGCGATAAAAGAGCAGGTATCAGAGAAATCATGACAATCCAGATACGTTAATGACTCAATCAACAGACATTTGTTAGTCATTAGAGCCAGATATTGCATTAGGTTCCTTAAGGGACACTACTAATCTGGGAGCATAGTCCTATAGGGAAAGAAGAAAGTTTCCTCTACCCTCAAGGTTCTCTTGGCTAGTCTAATGATCAGGTAGACATGAGACAGATTAACAAGAGAAAAATGACCAAATTTAGATACATATATATGTATGGGAACCTGACATACAAGAGAGATTCAAAGACAGAAAGAGAAGATGAGGTATATAGGAAATTCCGAGCTAAAGATTATCTTCGGACTTAAGAAGGGAGGAAGGTCATTCACAGGAGGATAAAAAAGAGCAGATGTTTAGTAATTAAAAGTTTGTCCTGCCCATAGATAGGTCAAAAAAAAGTTATCTCTGATAATCTCTTATTATGGGCAAAGCCCCTAATCCAAATTCTTCTAGGTAGAAGTAAGGACATGCAGAAATTTCTCTTAAGCCTGCAAGGTCTTGATTGTCTTTAGCTCGAAACTATCTGCCTACCACAGAGGCACATGGGGTGACTGTTTCTGAACCTCTATAGTACCTACAACGAATTTATAGCCTAGATAAGGAAACAGGAGTGAGACCAGTCTTCATTTCTAAAGGACAGATAGCACTTACATAAATGAAAATATGAGAGAAGTCTCCTTAGGAAAGCCTGGAGAAGAAAGAACTAAGTGTTGAAGGGATTTGTTGGGATGGGAAAAACTATTTTCGGTAACATTAAAAGAATCAAATTGTTGATGGGTTAGATTGTCTGGATAAGGAATTTTTACTCCCTTCTGTATCCCTCGGCTAGGGCTGTTATAACAAAATGCCACAGACTTGGTGGCTTAAACAACAGAAATTTATTTCTCACAATTCTAGATGCTAGAAGTCCAAGTTTAAGGTGTTGGTAGACTTGGTTTCTATTGATGCCTCTCTCCTGAGCCTGCAGATGACCACCCTGATGTTTCCTCGCTTGGCTTTTCCACTGTGTGTGTGCATCTCCGGTGTCCTTTTTTTTTTTTTCTTGTAAGGATATCAGTCAAATTACGTTAGGACCCCACCCTTATTACCTTATTTAACCTTAATTACCTACTTTAAGGATCTATTTCCAAATACAGTGGGAGTTAATTCAATATATGAATTTTAAGGGAATGTAATTTAGTCCATAATACTTTCTTCAACAATCAGAAGGCAAGGGAATGATGGGAGAGGGGGTCACGGGATGAAAAGGTTCTTTAGTAGCACAGGTAGATTAGTGAAGAGAAAGGAAATCTAAGAGCTATATTAGGCAATACAGTTGACAATAGGTAAAATGAAAAAAGCCAGAATTTGATGTTGGCTGTAAATGGAACCGGATGGAAGATAAAAGTATTAAGAGAGAAATCAATTGAACTTGATGACTGATTAGATATGAAGAGCAAGATGAATTTAGGTTATTAATTCTGAGAGACTGGGTAACAGGGTGAAATATGAAAGGGATATGTAAAAACATATCAAAACCATAAGATAGGGTGGAAAGATCATGAGCTCTGTAATCAGACATACTATGTTAAAAATCTAAACTTTGTCACCTTTTAGATGTGTGATTTTTAGCAATTAACTTAAGCTTCTTGGGTCTCAGTTTCATCTTGTATAGAGTTGAGATGATAGAACTAACCTCACTAGGTAGTTTATGTTTTATGGTTTAAAGGATATCACCTAATTTGACTATGAGATAGATTTCAAAATTACTCTGACAGATTGTGGAAGAAGCTTAGCAACAATATATCATTTAAATGTCAGTGAGATTTTTTTAGGTAAAAAGAGTAATGTATAAGTAAGACATTGAACAGCTGTAAAGCTGTAAGAGTCACACCAAACCATAAGATAAACACGGAAGCTGGGATATAGCTTTAACTGACAAGAAAACAGGCCTGAGTTTGGGCACACTTAACAAGAATGTAGTGCTTGAGAATCCTGGGAAAATAGTTCTAGAACATAGGACACATTTTAAAAAGTGAAAAAAATATAATAGTTGGCAGAGGGGAGTTTAAATCATCTGACACAGACTGATGAAAGGTTATTGTTTGAGGAAAAACATTCTATTCTTTATCTACACAGAAGAAGGTGGAATGAAGGGAAAAAATGGACTCAAGGTAGAGTAGGAGACACGTATAGTATATCTGAAGAAGAAATTCTGACAATGAGGCTGAATTGTGTGCCTTCCCTCAAAAATTCACATGTTGAAGCCCTAAACCCTCAGCACCTTAGAATGGAACTATATTTGGAGATAGAATCTTTAAAGAGATGTCTAAGTTAAATGATCCAATATGACTCGTGTAGTTACAAAATAAGATTAGGAGACACAAAGAGACATCAGGGAGGTACACACACACACACACACACACACACACACACACACACACACAGGGAAAATACCATATGAAGATATAGCAAGAAAGTGGCCATCTACAAGGCAAGGAGAGATTCCAGCAGACACCAGCCGTGCTGACAACTTGGTCTCAGATGTCTAAGGCTCCAGAACGGTGAGGAAACAAATTTCTATTGTTTAAACCACCCAGTCTTTGGTACTTTATTACAGAAGCTGATGGGAGTTCAGGGAGGTGATGGGAATTCAGAAAAATACAGCACCCTGGCATATTGAATATTTTTCTACTTCCAAATAGTATTACCAAATTAATTTATAAAATTTCTTAAACAAGTTCTATTCAAATTGAACTCTCCTATATATTATATTTTCTTAAAACTCTCAAAAATATAGAAACTAACCCAAACATGTTTTAAAGTTTGCATGATCTGGCAAAATCTGGTAAATAAAACTAATTTTTAAATTGTTGGAAGAGTACAAATTACCATATCTTCACAGTTGTGATCATTACATATAGTGCAGACCTACAATTTGTTTCTGCTTAGGTTTACTAGTCAAATAAACTTAGATTATCTCTACCAGATGTTTAAGATTATAAAACTATAAACTATAAATCTAACCTAAGAACAAAATTGTGCAGTGAAAATGAATTACTTGACATGTAGAGCATGACAATATAAAATAGTTTAAATTTTTAGATTCTATGCTTTGGTGATATTTTGATACTTCTTTCATCAATGAGAAGAATATGATGGCTAACTGTCTTTTTGTCTCATAAAATTTTCATAAGCAATTCAGGTATAGTTTTTAAGTGTAAGTGAATAAAACAGATGTATGTGAAGTAAAAGTTTATAAGTAAACTTTTCAACAATAATTATATTTTATAATATATTTATTTTAAAATAGTTCCAAAAATCTTTTATTTTCACATTTCCATGGTGCTTTATTATAGCATCTTATTTAATACTTATAACAGCTCTATAAGAGTTTCTTTCCATTATATTTTTTACATAAAATAAATTTTTTTCCTTCAGCTTAAAATCAAATTTTATCCATTGTACAATATCTGCGGTAGCTCTTATGCTCAGATCTTATACTCAGATGTGCTGGCATGCAGTTTGGGTGTTTTTGTTGAGTTTTAGATGTTCAGATTATTGTTGTTTCAAGGAGAGAGATCTGAGGACGCTTCTCACTCTATCATGTTTCTGACATCACTCTCCAAAAATCTTTTTGATAACATGAAATCTTAAAGCTATACAAAGTAAGCTAAATGATGAATAATTATGGAATATACAGATTATTTCCAAATAAGATAGAATATTGAAACGTTAATGGCTAAACATGAGTTTATCTACTTTTGGCATCCTGTCTTTATATGCTGTAAGGAAGCTAAATATATTTGAGTCAGCTAATAAATGAGCAATTGTATTATGAAGAAGGTATGCTTCTAGAAATTATGAAATGATGTATTCACAAATTTACTACAGAGTTATAGTATGTGGCAGACATTTACGATTGCTTACTTCCTGGTTTTCACTGAAAAGAGAGATTACTAATGGTTAATAATTCTAATTGATTTATATAATTGAAACCACTAAGAATAAAAAGGGTAAAAAAAAAAAACCTTCTGTATGCAAGGAACATAAGATGTGTTTTTGTGCTAAGGAAAGGTATGAAGGGCATGTTTAAGGGGAAAAGAAGATAATTTCGTCCTAAGGTAGAATGACTGCTTGTTTCTTAAATTTTTTCAAATTGAAGAAAAAGAAAAAGTATAGGACAAATACTGGATACATTAAAAAAAAATGTAGACGGCTGTGGAAAAGACATTTTATGTGTGGTTAAGCTACTAAAATTGAATAGATTTATTTATAAGCTTTAAAAAATAATTTTAAAAAAACCCTAAATATCAAAAGTACACTGGTGCAACATGAGATTTTGTTTTTCTCTCTCTACTAAAAAGAAGACCAACATTTCTTCTATTACTGATTTCTTCTTAATGAAAAAAAAATTTTTTTGTAAAGGGTTTTCTTTACCTTTTAAGTAATTTGTCTGGGAAACCAAGATTTGGTGTCTAAAATAATTTTCTACTCTTCATGTTGTCTTTTTCAGGTCTTTGGTTACTTAAAAAAACTGAATCTTCTCAAAATTAAGAGCTAAGTTTTCAGATTTTTTTGTTTGTTTTTTACAGTCATGTAACTTTCTATATTTAAAATTTTTTCATTGTCACTTCGGTTAAATAGATAATTAAGTATTATTTCATAATGATCTTATTTAGTAAGGTGTCAAACCTTTTGAAATTTTTGATGACTTTCCAAAGTCAAATTCTAAACTGAGTCTTTTTGATGGCGAAATCACTTTGAGATTTCCCAGAGGGTCCCTGGAAAATCTCAGAGGAATTGTCTTCTACCTCGTGAGAGACATAAAACTAATTAAGTTTATTTAGTATGTTAAATCACATGAGAAATATTGTCAAATAAGAAGTGATGGTAAACCTTCTTAGGTTATATGTTTATTGTTATTCCAGAAATTTCATGAAGTTATAGAATTTTGTCATACCATCATTGTTCAGTTACTATGTTAAAATGCTCTTTGTCACGGAAAAAACTACATTTTTTTTTAGCAAATAAACTTTGATCGGATCTTTAATCATGGCCATTTTTAAGTAGTTTGTCATTCACAGTTATTGCTTTGTTCTGATTCTTCTCTGCAAACGTTTACAATCAGCTACAGATGAGAATGCTCCATGATAGCATTGCTTGAATAACGTCAAGACCATTCCACTGGAACGAGTGAGAAATTCCAATACTAATTAATAAACTGATGGGTTCATAAAACTGCTGACTCAAGGTTGAACAGAGTAAGGATAAATTACATGAAACAGAATGAACTGATGAGGTTGCTTATAATTTTTTAATGATTTTTAGTTTGAAACATTTCTGGCTTCTTAATGTTTTATTCTTCAACTTTAAGAAAACATTTTTTCTCTTAAGCTACTTTTAATTTATAGCATTTTAATAAAGTATGCCTTCGTCAACAAAAATGAAACAATTGCTTTTTCTCCCGATCTAATCCCCCCAGAATTCACAAACTCTTAATGAATATTCTTATTTTCATGGTAATATAGTTATTTGAATATGTTCAATAAGTAAGAATCTATTCTTGTAACAGAACACAACTGAAAACATAAGTTATATTACAAAGGCTTTGATTTGAATGTCTGGATATTCAGAAACTAAGGTTGAATTTATGGAATCAATGAAACCTATTGGAAAAAAAAAAAATACTGGTACCTTGCTTTTAGCCTTACCAGAGATTAAGTCCAAGGAAGCCCAGGATATTTGGAGGGCCTCCAGAAGACAGGGTGGACCTAAACCCACAGGTATTGCATGCAAAATCTGATAGCAAGTCCTTGGCTTGATTTCCTATCCTTGAGGCTTTTAAAAGTCTAACCTGAGATTCCTTATGAAAGTTACAGCAAAACAGACTTCCAAAAGGGCATATATATTTATTCATTGTTCTTGCTACACTTACGTAAATAATCAGGCCAAATTTAATAACATTAGACTTATTTCACAAAGAAATTGTTCTTATTTTGGTTATCTCTTATAGAAATAGAGATGACTGTAGACAAAAATTATTTTTCAATGAAAAGCTATACTCTTGCATGTATTATATTCTAGTCCTATTCATTGTTGTTAAGACTTTGTTTCCTACTTGTACATGGGACTAGATCCTGAGTTATTTTAGTTTCCTCTAATATCTCCCTACAACTTTCCAAATTAATATTTCCAATTTTTCTCGCCCACCTTCCGACTTGAAATCATTAAAAATTAAAATTTCCCTTTTTTCCTGAGGCCTTGCAAGCTGGATTACTTGATATAAACTTCAGAAAAATCACCACAAGAGCTCATATTTGGACAACATTTATGCCTGTTGTGTGGCTACTTGGAAATTTCACTGAACTACTTGATGACATCACCAGAGACCTTCAAACTGCAAACCTCTGCAAGAAAACCTCTCACACTACCAATGCCTGCCCTCACTCCTAACGATACTTTGATCCCAATATCTAGAAATCTTCTCGACTGACTGCCCTCTGGAATCAAAACCTGAATTTATAGTTTGTTCTAGCTATTAACCTTCGTTTTTCTTTTGTTTCCATGAAAATGCCTAGGACTGAGGTATTAGCTTAATGGGTTATGGGACAATCTACTAACTCAGTTTCTGGACTGTGAAACTTCTAAGGAAAGTTTCAGATAGAGGAATGGTGGAGTCAGGACACGCTACCCCAAAATATGGCAATTGGTATATTGAATATTTTGAGCTAAAGGAGTTTTGATAAAATGGCAGAAGCAAGAAGATCACTCTGACCTTCCTCCTGCCCTTCTCTCCTGAAACAGTTCATAAAATCCTCATGTGAGCAGTGGTCTCCCTGTACCTAGAGGGAAGAAGCATCCTTACCTCCAAGGCAGAGGGACACCAAGAAGAATCCAAACACACAGGCCCTGCCCTAGTTTACTACATTTACCTCATATCCTTTGGCCTATCATATCACTCCACAGCTGTCCACTCTTCACCAAACCTACCAGAAAACACACAGGTTTAACTGTTTTTTGGAAGTCTTCATTTCCTTATGCAGAAGAGTCTCATGTCATATAAAACTTACATGACATGAATTTGTATGCTTTTCTGCTGTTAATATGATTTGTCATTTTAGTTTTAGACCCAGCCAGGGACCCTAAGAAGGTCAAGAAAAACATTTTTCTTCCCTGTAGAGCTGTAACAAAATATTACAGCACACATTTCTCCCTCTCTTTCTCTCTCTCTCTCCTAAAAAAAAAAAAAATACACACATACATACACACATATACATACACATACACACACACATACATATACATATAGATATACATATAGATAGATAAATAGGCAGACAGACAGACAGACAGATAGATGATAGATAATTTTACCTGGTTGGCTGGGACAGCAGATTACTTGGTTTGGAGAACATGATCTCATTGAATATATACTACTCTATAATATAGTATATATTATTGTAGTATCTCCCTACTTTGTAATTTTTGAGAACAAACTGAACAAAGTTTGGAGAGAGATCTTGTTAAACCTTCAATTAACATGTTTACTTCATGACTACTGCTCTTGCCACTGCTTCTTCAGAAAGTTTTCTTTGCCTCTGGTACTCAATGTCATTTCTGAATAATTTGAGCTATACTCAGCACCACAGAGGCAAATGGCTCTTTTTGTCATGGTTGGTTTTATGAAATCGCAGAATTACAGAACACAAAGGGCCTCAGTAAGATATTATTTAAATTTATTATGTAACTTTATTGGGTCGATTTTGATTGTTTTGCAGTAATCCTTGAGTCTCTGGGGATTTGATGCAATTTTTAAGAAAGGTGCATATTTCATTTCTTATACTTGGAACCTGAATTCTTTGTAATTAATTACAGAAAAAAATAACAAGGAAAATTCATAGAAGTAAAGCATCTTGGTGTTACATGGAAATATAGATTTTCTAGTCAAATTTTAAACCTGAAACATGAACACCTCTATATAACATGTCACCCACCTGCTAATTAAACACCCCCAGTTATCGGAAACTCATCTTTGGGAGGCTGCCCCAATAGTTTCATTGAGCTGGATCCTGTTTCTTTGTCACTTTCACTAGCTGAAAGCAGTTTTCAAGGGTTATCATTTTGGTGTGTCCTGCCTCTCACTCCACCCCTTATCTTGTCCATGACCCACACACATTGAGGCAAAGTCCTTTCCAAGTATTTTTCTGTCCAAGCTGACAGTAAAGCCTCGTTTTCTCTCTGGTTGCTATGTTTGACGGATGACAGTTTGGAGTGGCCTGCTGCAATAGGAATATACGAAGTCTGTGCCAAAGCAGGGACCAGAAAGAGAGAGAGAGAGTTCTGGTTCTGTCTGTGGCCAACTCTGCTTCTGCCTTTCTCACAATTTGGTTATGTGAGCTAATAAGCCTTCTTGTTTGCTTAAGATGTTTCAAGTTATATTGCTATCACATACAAAAGTGAGATTTGGTTGAAGAATAAGTCTAATTAAGCCTCTTCAAAACAGCTGTTTAAATGTTTGAAAGCCATCATTAGAGATATATTGTTATTGTCCATACTGGGGTGTTTGAGAGTGAAATAGAACACAATTTGCAATTATGTTAAGACAATAGCCATAAACTTGGACTGTTCCAGCAAACTTGTTAGCCTTTTTACCCCTATTCTTTCTAGTCCAGACATCCCTAATTCCTTCATACTTTATTACAAATCTTCTTGCCACCCTGATTGCTATTCTAGGACACTTGTCAATTGGTCAGTGCCTGTAGCAGCTAGAATTAAATCTAGTATTCAAGATGTGGCTGACCAGGGCAGAAGATTACTTGGTTTAAAGAATATGTTCCCATTGATCCTGCCAATGGAACTTCAAATTGAATCTCCCTCTAGCTGTGGTCCTTTCTCTTATATAGCATTTTACTTTGTACCTAGAACATGGTTGCTGCTTAAGGACTAAAGAATAAAGGGCTCTTTTTGAGCTGGAAGTCAACTATCCAATTAGCTTTTGAAAATTCATGATGTGGTTCCATAGTGTAGCGGTTAGCAATAGTGTAGCAGTTAGCATGTCTGTTTTGTATGTCCTGGGTTCACATTCCAGTGGAGCCACAGTCTGTGGTCAAAGGCCATGCCACCTCGGATGAGCCCAATGTCTAATCTTGGAAACTAAGCAGGTTTGGGCCTGGTTAGTACTTAGATGGGAGACCACCTAGGAAGACCAGGTGCTGTAGGTATAAATAATAAAAAATAGCTTTTGAGAATTCAAATACAGTACCTCTTATTTCTCTGCATTAAATTTCATCTTGCTACCTTTTATCTGTTGTATTAGTTCATACCTCATAATATCATTGTTTCTCCCAACTTCTGTTCAATAAACTTAATAAGAATATATCTATGTTTTATTGTTACTGATGTTGATATTAGCAATTACTTAATGCTTCTTATATGCCAGTCCTTGTTCTAAGCGTTTTAGCCATTTTTAACACAATTAATAATACTTAAAATAAAATTATGAGATAGACATTATAATTATTCTCATTCTACAGATGAAGTAACTGAGGTACAAAAAGGTTAAATAAATTGCCTGAGGTCAAATCACTAATAAATAGCAGAGCCAGGGTTCAAAACTAGACAAAGTGGTCCTAGTACTCTTCACTATCTTTCTTCTCATCAAACTCCTTGATTACTAAGACTTGGAACAGGAAAAAGCAAAGCAGAAAGATCATGACATCTCACCACAGTATGATGACATAAGAAGCTCTCAACGTGTATGTTTTGTTTAATCAATTACTACTCTACCTAACTGTATAATAAGCATTTAAGAAAGAAAGCGTCATATGCCTTGCTGAATACGAGATATACTCTTCTAATTTAAGAGTTTTTAAGTATTTACAAAACATAATTTTATTAATCCATCTAGAATTCTCTTTTGGGCCAATGTCAAACTCATAGTTTTTGTCCCATAGAAACTTTATTTTTCTCTTTGTCTACCTGTTTGCCTGTCTGCCTGTCTACTTTCCCTCCCCCTCCTTCCTTTTTTCTCTCCTCCTTCTCCTCCTCCCCCTCCTTTCTCTTTCTCCCTTGTCCCTTTAAGGACAATTCCATTTACCTGACTCTAGTTTACTCTTTCTTGATCCATGATTTCTTAAAGATTATAGCATTTGCCCTAGAAGTCCTCTTCTAACCCAAGGCCCTAATTTCGTTGGCCAGGGATTTAAGTATTTAAATCTATTTACAGATGTTAGACTATTTGTAGCTTTCTCACCTGAGAAATTTTAGCTATTAGCAAAATCTGCAAACTTTTATAATTATACTAATTAAACTTTTATAATCTGCAAGTCAAGACAGTTTTGACAGACCAAACAATGACATGAACTAGTTTGCAAATCTTTCTTCTTTCAGTGAACATAATTTTACTCTGACAAATTTGTATCCCGACCTGATCGTTGTAAAAATAGATCAAAATAAAATGCGATGACACTGACCAACATGACTGGCATGCAGAAAATGTAGAGTGATTATAATATTAATGGTTTCAAAGACAGAAAGACAATTTTTTGAATGACTCCAAATTTAATGTCAAAAGTGAGAAATGATGTATTCAAAAATCTGAGAAATACCTGGTGCTATGGTCATTCTACACCAAGTCTTTCTGGAGGCAGAGAAAGGCAAAGTCATATACAGAGGAGTAGCCATGGAAATTAGTCTATGGAAACCCAAGACCTCAAGTTAATTTGGATAATCTTGAAAGAATTAAGGAAAGTCAAGATATAAAGAAAAATAAAACATCATTCCTGACCAGCCTACCTATTAGATGCCCAACAGCCTGCAGCTGGGAAAGACAGAGCCAGTGACAAATATTGCCAGCTGGGAGATGAATTTTTTCACTTCTCTGCAAGGCTGAATAGAAGGAATTTAATTTGCCTTCTTGGCTCTTTTGCAATACCAGGTAACCTTAAAATAAAGAGGGCTTTGAGGGAGAAAGCCAGACTTCCCAAACGCATTGCTACAATCATGTCCTCCTCTTGTCAAATGCCTGCAGACACAGCGACCAACATGTCCCAGACTGCTTATTGCTATCACTCAGATTCGTAAGGCTCTGTTTCCCACAGAGAAGGATGGAAGATACAAAGGTTCCAACTACTCTTTCTGTGAAAACTCCATGGTGAAATTCCATCAGACAGAAGCCAGCTCTCATGTTGAGTGAATTGAGCCTTTTATCAGTCAGATTTGTATATATTATAGAAAGAGCCAAAGAAGGGGGTTACTGTACACCTCGTATATTTTTAGTTCCCCAGGATTAGTTGCTATTGGACTTAATGTGCAGGGAAGAGAAGAAAAAAATCAACCCAGTCTTCTGTGTATATTGGTGGGTTTTTGAGGTCTTAAGTTTTGCTGTACTAGTCTGATGCCTCTTTGGATATGCTAGGGTGAATTCTGTAGCACAAAGTGCATGCTATTTGTTTCTGTTCCAAATATGACCCCTATTTTGTTTATTTTTCAAATATTTTATTCATGAGGGCCAGTGTGTATGTATGTGTGTGTGTGTGTGTGTGTGTGTCAACACATGCATACACACAAAAACCTTCATTGATCTGATTTTAGCTTCAAGACTCATTCTGTTCACCAAAATCAGCACAATAAAAAAAAATATATCAGTTGTCAAAATCAGCTGGGAAACCTTTGCAATCTTCTTGCTTCCTGCGTTGACTTTAGTTATTGATAAAGCTTTTCCGTGTGGGAAAATAAAAGCAAAAATGAACAAACAAATAAGACATGCAGATGTAGAGATAGTGTTGCTGTCACTAGATTTACGATAAAATAACATTTTTGACTTGATCTCTTACAAAGTTTTGAGATTAGAAATAATCCTTTTACCATTCTATGCATTGCCATAATTATTTTAAATGTCACTCTTACTGCTTTCCCTCTAACTTCCTTTCAATCATTCAATTTTTCAATCATTCAACAAATATTTATTGAGCACCTACTATGTGTCAGGAATGTGTTAGGTGCTGAAGATATGACAGTGAATAAGACAGGTTCCTGCCCTTCTCAACTTAGTGGGGATGATATAAGGATTGTTACCATAAAATATTCCAAGGTAAATTGTAGATGCTATAGCCAGGAAATAATGCCACATCTCTGGGGACAGGAGAGGAGATAAGAGGATTAATATTATCCAAATAAAGTCATCTTTTCGGCAAGATGTTTACAGAAGCACTACCTATAGTTGACCCTTAAACAACACAGGTTTGAATTCTGCACTTATATGTAGATTTTCTCTAATAAATATGTATAAAACTTTAAATGTATTTTCTCTTCTTTATGATTTTATTGATAACATTTTCTCTTCTTTAGCTTACTTTATCATGAGAATATAGTATATCATATGTGTAACATACAAAATATGTGTTAATCCTCTATTTATGTTATTGGTGAGACTTCTGGTCAACAGTAGACTATTCTTTAAGTTTTTAGGAAGTCAAAAGTTATATGCTTATTTTCAACTGTGCAGGAGTTGATGCTTTTAATCCCTGTGTTGTTCAAGGGTCAACTATATATCAGTCTCAAAGGCTGTGCATGGAAGAAGAAGTCTTTGCTTTTCTTCTTCCATCCTTTTCTTGTTCTTCCATAAGAGGAGGCAATATTAACAGTTGAATCTCACTCCAAACTTCAGATTAGTTTATCTTTACCCCTAAGCCACTTTGTATACTCTCTTCCAGTTATTTCTTTGATGCTACTGAATCAATAATATTCATCAGGGTCTACTTCTTTGAGGTACGTTTTGAGGGTGGTAAAGTGAACACCCATCTAGAGACCTCAGTGGCTTTGTGGGTGTGTAACCTTTCAGTTGCATAAGGCCCTAAGCTGAAAAGGTCTTCTGGCTTGGTTTAATTTTCTACTGTTGCTATGTTACAATTTTTGATACTTTTTGGTCAAGGAACCCTAAATTGTCGTTTTGTACTAGGCCTTGCAAATTATGTAGGCCAGTTCTGTATTTAGAATTGGTTGCCAACTGGTGGAAAGACATGGGAGGTGGAGGACTGCTGGGGTGCTCATTCTGAGCACTTACCCCTCCCTCCACCTATGTTTAATAAAGACTCAAGTTTTGAAGATTTTGGCACTGGATAGTCAGCCATAGATGCTCAAGAAATAATTCACTAAGGAATTACTTTTCTAACATCTATTCAACAAAAAATTACTGAGCAAAAGTCTAGAAAATGGATGAAATAAAGCTTAAAGGTTTAACTCTTCAATTACATTTGAGCTCTCTGGCAGCATTATTTTAAAGAAGCAATAAAAAAGCTTTATACATGATTATTAAATTATTTCTAACAGTATGTTAAACTTGGAATCAGAAAATCTGGTTTCATATCCAGGGTTTTTGTCTTTCTACTTATACAGTTCATCTGAGCTACTTAAGCATTTTGGGCTTCCTTTATTTTTCTATATACAAAACAGAGATAATAATACCATGTGCCTGGGCTGTTGAAAAGATTATATTAAATAGTGTAAGTGCATCTCAGCATCTGTGCCACACAGTGGGCAGTCAATAAATCATTGCGTCAGTTTGACATAATTATAAACTTTACTTAGAGATAGAAATAGAATGTCACTGCATGAATTCATTGAGAAAAAAATTAATTATTATTAATATATAGAGTGTAAAAGATTATAGTTTCTTGAATAAAAAGATTATAATTGTACTTATTTTTATCTTTTTTTCCCCTCCATTCAACACAAGCTAACATTATGATTGACACTAGGATTCTTCTCTTTAAATAAATAGCACTTAAACTCTATAAGCAACCAAAGACATGAATTTTTATAAAAATTTCACTCAGATTCCAGAAATTTTGTTTCTGTGGCATGTGCATGTGCACAGCCACACACAATTAATCAGAATTTTCGAAGTAGAATCAACTTAATTTGTTACCACAATTCTCTTAAAATTATTACTCTCTCTCTTTCTAGAACTCGACCAATCAAGAATTTGGGGTTTCATCTCAAGCTCTTCTTAGCCCAGTGCAAATCATTGCTGCGTCAGAAAACAAATAATCATTATTTGTTTTAACTATTGTCCTATTAGCCAACCAAGAAGGCAGATTTTGTACTTTTTAAATTTAAAAAGTGACATTCAAATGAACTAAATTGGATTTCATGTAATTCTAAGAGGATATGCTATCATTATATTGAGTTCTCTAGTCACATTTTCCTGACTTTGGAAGGTGTATATTAGGTTATCACCATTTTGGTAACAGAAAATAAGATGACTCCAAGTTCATGGACAGCACTAATGATAGTTTCAGGGAAAGGGCAGGTTAGTCATCTTTAAAGTAACAGTCATGGTTATTATCCAAGAGCTGCTAGTCAATGATGCTGAGAGTATATTTAGTCACATGATTGACCATGTTGACTGTTCAAGAAGTAAATTCCATAAACTGTGCAAGTTCTTTTAATATTCATTGTAAAATAGTTGGAAAGGATTTGTTAAAATACTTATTGAGTGTTAACTATTTGGCTAAGCATTTTTGTGCATAACCCCAAAACATTCAATGAAGTAGTTCTATTTTACAGAATGTGAAATATGTTTTGAAAATTTGAGAAATTTGAGTAGGAATACCTGGACCTGAAAAAAAATGGAACTAAAATCCAAGTATGTCAGACAACAAAAGAGGCTCTCTTACCCAGAGTATTATATTACTCTGCCTCCCATTTTGCCGTTTACTATCCAGCTCTATACTTCCTCTGACTTTCTTTATCTAAAACTGGGAGTGTTGATGACTGTGCTCATCTGCAGGGCTTACCACAGGTAGAAGAGCACCTGGACAGAAACTAGTTACTTAATAATTACTCTCAAGCTTGATGTTCAGATTAGATGGTTCCTAAATGTCCTGACCCTAGAACTATCCTCATGCACTAGTGTAGTACTAAAAATACATTAATATACACAATGCATATGCAATTTCTACCTTCTACTAATATTCTTTTTAGGAATGAGAATTAATTTACACAATAAATACTTCCAGGATACAAAACTTTAAAAAACAGGTAACATAATCTTGCTATTTAAACCAATTAGAAATTTAAATACAAGTCAACAATCATCTCAGTACTATCTTTTAAACTAAATCAGTATTTTCATAATTCTATAATTTTACACAAAGCATTTGTAGTATTCACTTTTATTCTATTCAAGTGTTCTACATATGAAAGATTCTTGGTTAGTATGTAGATATTGGCTAAGTTAAAACCTCTATTGCTGTCTGAATTATTTGAAATTTCAAATCTGCTAATGTGGAGTTTGCACCTTACAGAAAAGAAAGACATTTTAATAAACCTGATTGCAGCTACTGAAGGAAAATAAAATGAAGTTTGCAGAAATATTTACTTTTTAACGGTCAGTGAGAAAGCCACAGAAAGACAGAAAACAAAAAAGAGAACTCACTTGGGTTGTACCTTTTTTCCCTCATATCTTGTTTTTCTGACTCCTACGTCCTTTTCTCTGTAATTTTCTGCCCAGGCTGACAGGTATAAAATCCTTTTACATTTCTATATGCCAATTTCCACAGCATCTGCTTCTTGCTAGCAATTAAAAAGAGGTCAAGCTAGAAGACAACAGTACACATGCTGGTTACTGTGCCACACACACCAGAAAATTCCCAAGAAAATGTTCAGAGGTCTTTCCAAATTGCCACTGAAAGTACCACCTTGGGGGAGACAAAGGAGCCAGGCCTTAGGGTTATTTAATCTGTGCATCTTTGAATCAAAATAATTTTTTTTAACTGTTTTATTAGCTTATTCTCTCCCATCCCTTTTCGAAAATATACACAATTCATTTTCTGGATTTAACACACAAGTCACTTTATTTAAGCTTCTGATCAAATGTCAGCACCTTAGAGTGGCAAAACACACTGTTTAAAATGTCACCTCAAACCCTCTATCCTACTTTCTCCTGCCTTATTTTCTAAATAACAGTGAGCACTACCTGACATTTTACAAAATATTTTCTGATCATATATTTGTTATTTTTTTTCTCATTCTAGAATGTATGCACCATGAGGGTAGATTTGTTTAATTGACCAATGTGTCAAACAGTACCCCATGCATGATAGAATCTCAATAAATATTTATTGAATTAATTAAATACCTATAAAAATAAGCCAAGACATATGGAGGGGGCAGAAGTATGCTGACATGTTATTTTTTGATGTCACTTGTTCTCAGATACTTTGCCTGAAGGAAACATGTTCAGGGAGGCAACCTCTAGTCCAGTTTTCCTTTACTTCTTTCTTCTGTTCTCTGTATAGTCAGCTCAAAGGATATTTGAGTTCAATTTGCAGAGAAATGCAATAGATACAAATGATAATGCCCCTCAACTTAAGAGGGCGGAGTATGTTTTGAAAGTTTTATATGGACTGGAAATCTTTCTATGAGGTATTTCACTACAGCCCCATAAAACCTAACACTTTGTTGGAATTTCATCCTGTTAAATTTGGCTGTGTTTCCTTCCTCTAGTAATGAGTTCGATTTATGTTTTCATTTAAATTCATTCCCAGATACAAATCAGTGTCACTGCCATAACCAACGATCTGCATATTCCCAAACTGAGGGTCAAAGAGTTTAGAACAAATGTCAAATTCTACTTTTTTCATGGGGACTGCATGGCACTTGCTGTCCTATGCCTGCCTCCATGTCAGGTCCCAGGGAGGCAACCTGCAAAGTGGGCTTCCGGCTTCTATCTCAGCACAAGCTCAGCTTCTAAAGCCTCTCTGGATTTCCGGTGGTAATCCCCCTTTGTGTCCTTTTGACAAAGAAACAATAATCACTTTTTTTTTTTTTTCAAGAGGAAAGTCCAAGAGCATAAGTAGTTTTAGTTAGGGATTCAATAAACACTTCGGCAGGAATGAGAATAGTGGTGTAGAAAAGACCCGGTATTTCTTCCAGGTTGAGTTCGAGATGGACATTTTCATGTGAGGAAAATAGGACATAGTAGTGTGAGAGACTGACTACCTCTGTCCTTTGCTGATACACCAGCTAGCTAAAATCTAATATCTACTTGGTGGTTATTTTAAAAAGTGCCATCATCATCATCATCATTGCAACTAAGATAGTAACAATGACAGCAAGAACACTGGGTGGATGAAAGTTTTCTTTTGCCTGTGAGGGATTTGTCTTGATTTGCATCAATTTTATGACTTCCTGCAGGCAAACACCTGGAGACTTTCCTAGAGGTACTGCTGAGCATCAGGACAGTGCCATCATATTATGTCTTCATTAAGATCACTACAACCGGCCCTTCCCTTCCCCAAACCAGGTTCTCAAGACTCCTAAAAGATCACACTGGAAGAGACAGCTCAGAAAATAAAAGAGTAGTTGAAAATGTTTGTCTTCTTCACCTTCAAGAGAGCAAACTATTTCTCTCTCTCTTTCTCTCTCTCTCTCTCTCTCTCTCTCTCTCTCTCTCTCTCACACACACACACACACACACACACACACACACACACACCCATATTTTCCTAACCTTTTGTAAATTTGAGCTTCCATTCTAAGCTGATAACTGACTAACCCCTCTGGGAGATTTTTCTGTGGGATTTTTTTAGTAGATAAATAGCTACACTATGGCATGGGCTGCATTTGCTTTACGTACAACATTTAGATGCCTTGTGATGATTGACAGGACTTGTTCTATTGAAAAACGACGTTATTTTTCTACTCTCCCTTTAGGGAACTTTTACAAACTCTAATTTGGCCTGACTGCTTAGAGATCAATATGTCATAATTTGGTATAAAATGGCATGTTTCCCAAATTGTTCCATAACAGGCTAAAATATATATAAATACATGCATATAATATGATATAATAGCTTTATGCCAGTATGAGTCATTCATTAATCAATTAAGGTATTAATTCGACAATTATTTTATTAAACATTTACTAATTCCAGGTATTGTAGTAGAAGCTAGACACTGTGAGAAAGCATAAATAATACAACTTTTTTGATGTGTATTAAGAATATGTGGTTAATATGGGAAATAAGCAGTCATTAAAATAAACTGGACATAATGCAGGAGAAAAATATATGAAAAAGCTACTCAAGACCCATGGCATTTGGTTTAAGGTATATTCTCTACATTACAGATTCTGCTTTGCTTATTCAGATAATTCTTGGAATTTTGAATGGTTATATTTCACATTATCATATTTTAACCCCACATGCAGGAAATGGCCTTGTTTTTCAAAATTGTTTTTTATCTGGAGTTTGATCTGGTATGACATCAGTGTGCTTGTCACAAGAAACTCTGTCAAGTCCAAGAATGAAAACTGTTGTTTCCATTCTCAATGCCACATCTACGGATGCCGTGGATTTTGCCTTGGGGCATTGAGAGGTATAAATTCACAACTGGGGCCTTCAGTTGAATAAATTGAATAATGGCTTCAGATAGCTGCACAAATGAAAAAATAATTAATCACCCTATAAAGAGCTACTACAGAAACTACAGAACTTTCTTCTGCAACCATCAGGAAGCAAGGCCTGCTAGACTATCAAGACACATTCAGTGATTTCAAGAGAGAAAATGAGAGAAGAAGGAAGACTAGGGAAGAAGTAAGCAAGAGCCGTGAGGGGAACCAAACAAGGGAGGAAATGGCTGATTCCAAGTTGTCAGTAGAAAGGAGGTGACGATCTTACAGAGCTAGAAGAGGTCAATAAATCACCACCCTTATCTTGCAAACAGAGCCTGTGACTTCAAAAATTAGCTCATTTATTCTGCACAATTAAATTTATTGAAGTGTGACAGAAAAGTTTAGCAGGCAGTGAAGCATAAAGCCAGCAACAGCCGAAGCGAGCATCTGAGTGAATGACACAATTAGTTGATTTTCATTTTATTTATCAATATAATTATTGAATTGTATTTATCCCTTTTCACAGATTTCTACAATTATTACTGCTCAAGCCTCTAGGGAAAGAATTAGTTCAAATTTTCAGTCTAAGTTAATGTGATTATGGAGCTGCTTATAAAAGGAAAGTTCTTTAAAGTGCTACACAATCTTGTATTCAATGTCACTCTCATCACTAGGCTTAGAAATCCAGTCCCTTTTCATGTGAATGTGGTAAATTAAATTTAAATTTGCGAATGCGACAAACTCCCTTGGTGGGGACTGAACTGGGGATGGCCAGCACCCTTTTTCTTCTATGGGACTTGAAAGCAGCTAGAGATTTGTCTTGTATTTAAAATTGGGGATTTGAACAATTTTATTTTTGGTTTTGAAAATAATGAAAAGGAGATTGGAACTATGTCTGGCCTTATGGAAAAGAAAGAAAATGAAAGGTGAAAGGAATGTTTGTTTTTTTGTTTTATCTTACCTTTTTTAGTACATGACATTCCACTTTGTCTCTGTGAAAGCCTGTCAAAAAGATGGAACAAATAAAAGTTGGTAAGACAGTATTCATGTTCCAGAGGGGAGATAGAGAGCAGCCTGCTACACACTTTCTGCGAGCCTACTTTATTTCCCTGAAGCAGTAGCATATGAATATACCAGCTGTCGGAATCTGAGTAGTCTTCTCCCAGTGAATCAAAAGACATATGGGTGCCAAAGTACACACTTTCTGCAAAGACTAAAAAATGACCCATTTCCCACAGGGAACTTAATCTCATTCATCACCCACAGGTCTCTCAGTTAAATGCTTGTTACCTTCGGCATCTGAAAGATGCTCAGTGTCTCTGTTAAGGTGGAGAGAAGGTAACTCGAGTTCAACTTTTAATAAACCTAACAAATTATATAGTTTCACAGAAATCTATTAAAGCAGTGACTTTCAAGCTTAGAATTCACAAGGATTAAAGGACTTTTGTAAAATGAAGATTCCCAGGTCTTACCTCTAGGAGAGGAATTTGGTGTGTATTTTTTTTTTTTTAATGAATTAGAGATTCCTTTGTCCATGGCCTTGGAACCAACTTCAAAAAGTATTGAAAGTGCTAAAGTAAACCATGTACTTAAATAGTGGCAGATCTTCCAAACACAAGTAGTACTGTTACTCATAAAACCTGGAGAACTATTGACTCACACGTCAAGATGAGAAAATTAAATTCTGACCCTAACATGGGCACCTAACATGCAAATTAAGAGTTACCACTGCCACATATTCACGTGTTACAAGTTATACAGTTATTATCAATGTTTGATAGCACTCAGAGTAACTAACATCTATTGAGGGCCCCTTCTGACCTAAAATAATTCTGTATTCCTCTTTTTTAAAACACTCACCTTTAGTCTATCAGCAAGACCTGTCTAGTCTCCATCTAATATAAGTCTCAAAACCATCTACTTCTTTTCATATTCACTAGTTTAAGTCCTTTGTTCCTCACCCTAGAGGCCAGTGTGGCTGGAGCAGAATGGGTTGGAGGAAGCTAGAGGTTCATATCTATGAGACAGCCAAAGACTAGGTCATGTCAGGCCTTGTAAACCTTTGACTTTGGATTTTATCTTAAATGTTGATGGAAAGTCACTAGTATGTTGAGATGTCATGATCATCAGGATCTGATTCATCTTTTTGAAAGACCCATTCTGACAGCTAAATGGAGTATATAGGCTGGATAATGTGCATAAAAATGAGTCCAGTGTGAAATTAAATTCTGAAGTCACAGGACAAGATTTTGGAAAGATGTCCTAGGCCATTGTTAATTGCAAAATAAACACATATCAAAGGGATGAGGAGGAAGAGGGGAAAAAATGGTGTAGATGATAGAGGCTCTGTTCATCCCTCTGGCAACCAAATCAAAATTGTGGCAGAAATAAGGAGCAAACAGAAAGGAAAAATCACCTGGGAGCTAAATGAAAAAGCCATACGACTAGGGAGAAACCTAAGAAATCACCCTGCAACAGCAGAAGGTAGGACAGGGAGAAGATGCAAGGCCGCGGGTTCAAGCTGCTGAGTGTGACAGAGGCTGCAGCAGCAGCAGCGGCGGCGGCAACTGCAGATGCCTCTTAAAGGGGCCGCTTCTGCTAGCAGACCTCTGCAGTGACAGACCTGCTCTTTCTGAGCACCAGTGCTGGTTGTGCTGGGACTTATAGGGCAACACTGAGTTGTCAGAGTGAGGACCGCAGTGAGGCACTCTCCCCAGCAGAAGTGTCGGCAGTATCCTTTGCTCCTCTGTTGGGCCCTGCCCCCTCCCAGTGTATGGATGTAGTGCCACTGTAGCTGAAACATCATCAAACTGGCTAACAAAGGTCCCACCCAAGCCGCATCCAGGTATATCTTCAGTGAGTCGGGTGCTCCTTGCTGAGCAGCCCCAAGACTCACACTGGAGGCAACTGGCCTAGGTTTCTGGCATGGCCTTTTGAGGCAACTATAAGCACACCATCTATGGATTGCTTGCTAAATATTAACAGGTGGCCACAGAGGGGCACAGGCTTGGGCTAAATTTGGCCTGCAGCTGACCCCCTCTCAGGACTGTGCCACTGGACACCTACTACACAAAGCCTCACTAATAAGACTGGGAGACTTAAAAACTTTGCTTAGTACATAGAAACAGACATAAAAAGGTAGCCAAAATGGAAAGGCAAAGAAGTAGAAACCATATGAGAGAACAGAACAGAGATCCAGAAATAATGGAGTCAAGCAATCTAACAGATGCAGAGTTCAAAACACTGATTATAAAGATGCTCAATAAATTTATGGGAAAGGTAGATGAATTCAGTGAGAACTTCAACAAAGAGATAAAAAAACATAAAAATGGAAATGAAAATTACAAAAGAGAACCAGTCTGAAATGAAGAGCACATTATCTGAGATGAGAAGTATATTAAATGGAATAAACAAAATGAATAAAGAGAAGGATCCAATGACATACCTAAAAGATGGGAAAGCCAAGAGCACTCAATCAGAATGGCAGAAAAAAAGAAGCCAAGACTATAATAATAATTTAAGGAGCCTATGGGACACTATTAAAGGTAAAAATATCTTTGTTGTCAGGGTACCCCAGGGTAAATAAGATTTGAACAGCTGTTTGAAGAAATAATAGTGGAAAACTTCCCTAACCTGGTGTAAGAAATAGACATAAACCCCCAGGATGCTCAGAGAGTCCCCAAAACCGGGAATCCAAAGAAGCCCACAACAAGACACATCATAATTAAAATGGCAAATGTTAAATATAAAGAGAGAATCTTAAAAACAACAAAAGATAAGCAGATAGTTACCTACAAAGGAGCACCCATAAGACTGGCAACTGATTTCTCAAGAGAAACTATATAGGACAGAAGGTCTTGGAATAAAATATTCAACATGATGAAAACCCAGGATCTACAACCCAGAATACTTTACCCAGCAAAGTTATCATTTAGAGTTGAAGGACGAATAAGGAGCTTCCCATATGAAAATAAGCTAAAAGAATTTATCACCACCAAGCCAGTATTACAGGAAATGTTGGGGGGACTTCTTTAAGAAGAAAAAACAGGTATCAAAAACAAGAATAAAGAATAAACAACTACATTCCTATCAACAAGTACCTCAGATAGAAAAGAATGAAGTACTCCAACCAAAATATAGAGTGGCTGAATGGATAAGAAAACAAGATCCCTACATATGCTGTCTATAAGAGACTCACTTCAGATTAAAAGACACACACAGACTAAAAAGAAGGGGATTGAAAAAGATATTGTCTTGAAGGGCCTAGAGGGTATTGCATAGAATGAAATGGGTTGTATAGAGAAAGACCAATATTGCATCATTTCACGTACATATGAAATCTAAAAAACAAAATCAACAACAACACCAACAGAAGCAGAAATAAACTCATAGATACATAGAATATTTTGAGAGATACTAGATGGGAGTGGAGTTGGTGGGGAAAAGAGGGCAAAGGGATTGAGAGGTGCAGGTGGATGGTTACAGAGTAGACATGGGGATGTAGAATATAGTGTGGGGAAGAAGATTAATAATGTTGTTGGAATGAATATGTGCAGGGGGAAGAGGGAGGCTAGTTATGGTGGGGGGGAGTGCTTTGTGAGTTGTGTGGATCTCTGAACAATATGCTGCACAGCTGAGGTTGATGTATTGTATGCTACTATAATTGGAAAAAACTCATTGAATTGTACAATGTAAATGCAAGCCACTAGTTGTCTATTATATTTCAATAAAGATGAAAAAAGGTGAGGAAGAGTTTTCTTCTATGATACATTCTTTTTCATTCTCTTTCAATTCTTTTGACATGATTCTGCGTAATCTTTATTCCATTATAACACAATTTTTTAGATACATACATTAAATTACATTTCTAATGGTCACAAAGATTTAGCTACCTTTTTTCCTCTTCACGTTTTTTAAAAGAGACTAGCATAGATAAGACGGAGAGAGCACATAATTTGTGAAGAATATTGAGTTACATCTAAGTGGTAGACATCTATCATTCATAAACTTCTATCATCCCACTATAAAGGTAAAGTTTTCATTAGTGTCAGACCACTCATATTCTAACCCATCCATTTTTTTAAAAATGAGGAAGCAGGTAAGGAAGAGAGACGTATAGGATATTCATGGGTCATCACTTCTGTGATGATTAAACCTTGGCGTAAGAGCACAAGGATTAAAATTACACACAAGTAGAATAGCTATGTTTCCTCTACAGCAAAATAGAGAAGGTCAAATATTTCACTTCAAGTTAAAAGAGAAGAAGGAGACATGGAGTTTACAAGTCTATTTTGTAGTGACCCAGTTGTATCCATGACCCAGGGCGGTATGTCGATTTACATGTATGCACAAATTTCAAACAAAGCTTTCAAGCTATAAGTGAACAAATTAAATGAACCCTAACAGCCCTATTTTGAATGTAGAATTTTCCTGAAAATTTTGCCTTTGTGGCAGATACTTTAGACCTTGAAATTGTTCTTGGTTAAGTTCCAACTCAAACTCTCTTAAAAATAATATCCAACACCAAAGGTATATGTTGACATTTCCAAGAAATTGCCATTTTCTTTTGAGTTGAGTTGCCTAAAAATCTTCCATGGATTTTAATGCATATGATGTAAATGAACCAGATTTTCCATTTCATTAAAAAAATTGGGACGTGAATCTTTCGAGGCTTTCTAGATTTTCTTAATTTTTCTCTCTCTCTTTCTCTCTCTCTCACTCCCAGCCTCCCTCTTATCTTTTTAGCAATGCTTCCTCCCTCACGCCAGATCTCCTTTCTAGTACTGGGTTTTAATAAAACAGCACACTGTGGAGTGGAGGATCAGCTTTTGGAGAAGTGGTGGAGGACCCAGATGACAGCCCAGAAGACATAAAAACTTAAGGTTAGCTCCTTATGGGGGTAAAACTTGGCCATTTGGAAATGGGGGATAGGCGAGACCTGGACAAATAATTTTCTCCTTCTTTTTCTATTCTATGGGTTGCTCTGGGGTGAAGTTTCCTCTTATAAACCTTCTGCGAAATATCCATGTACAGAATTAACAGTCCTATGAAGTGACCTGCTATAGCTTGTTATAAAGTGGTAATACATTTTATTTCATCTTACCTTACTTCTCTTGTTTTGCTCTCACACTTCACTGCCTTGTACTTGTACTTCTAAAAAAATTGTTAGCACCAATTTTTTTTCTCAACACCTGCCTCTTAGAACGGGGGTTTCCAACTCTCAGGCTGTGGACCGGTACCAATCCATGGCCTGTAAGGAACCTGCCAAACAGCAGGAGGTGAGGGGCAAGCCAGCGAGCAAAGTTGCACCTGTGTTTGCAGCCACTCTCCAACATTAACATCACTGCCTTAGCTCCACCTCAGATCACCGGACATTAGATTTTCATAGGAGGACCAGTCCCTGGTGACAAAAAGGTTGAGGACCGCTGTGAGGACTCAGACTAAGATGCAAGTTTTCTGTAGATGTGTAGGAGGAAGGCAGTTTAACCAGCTTAATACAACCATTAGGATTCTCAGTCCTGGATGAGCACTAGAATAATTTATTTTTTAACAATATAGGCCCTCTCACCACCCCTCTTCCAAAAAGCCAACCTAAGACCTACTAAGTTTCTAATGATGAGATCATAGGTTGCTTTCATTCTAGAAATACAATACTACTTTGCCCTCTGATAAATCAAGCAAAATAGGAATAGGGATTTAGGCGGCCAGGAGATTAAACTCTTTTTCTATTAGAACCAGTTAACTAAATAAACTTTAGAAGTTTAGATTAAAATGTAAATATATCTAAGAAAACAATGTAAACCCTTAACAGAATAATGTATTATATCATGTCAACATGTAATAAAACTTAAAAAAAAATTTAATTTAATTTGCCTCTTTGACTAGAGAAATCCTAAGAAGTCACTTGCTTAATAATATCACTTACATAGTGAATACCAGACAAGGAACTAGAACCTGCCTTGCTATTTTTCAGGTAGGTTTCCAACTCTACTCCCCACCAGGATGGCAAAGCAGGGACAAGAGATGGGTTACCATAAAAATTTGAGTGTAAGAAGAAGGTGAGGCCAGGATGACAAACACTGGATGCAAAATGGAGAGTAAGATCCCTCCAAATAACTTTCCTGACTTCATATTTGGGTCCGGGGTTGGCTTGGACCTCTCCTTGATTAAGCCACTGACAGTCACACCCGTGGGTTTAATTTGACCTCTGACCCACAAGTTGTAGAGCTCTGATGGAGAAAGCCTGAATAACGGCCAACAATTATTTTAGTTATGTCTATCTCACTGTCTAAGAAACCAAGAGGAAGGGGTCTGGATAACTTTTATGTATCTGGGTTTTTTCTTTTGTAAGCTGTAGAACAAGGATGGAAACTGATTATAATAGTTTTCACAAAGAGCAAAATCTAGCATTAGATAGATTCACCTGGAGATTGAGGTGAAATATTTTCACAGTTCATCATATTAATAAGGCTCCATTAGGATACATACATAGATATCTATTTAAGGGTATTAAAAGAAGTGAGAGTTAGTGAAAAACCCAAGAAATAGCTTGAGTATTAGAAAACAAAATGGAATTACTATATCTAATGTAATTGTCTGACTATTATGCCATATGTATTATTCTAAGCACTTCATGCGTTTCTAATCATTTAAACACTGACACAATCCTATGAAGAGGATATTATTATCCTACTTTTATAAATGAGGAAAAAGGTAGATTGGGTTGTTAAGAACTTAGAGTTTGATTTGGAATTCAGCCCCAACTCAAAGCCCATTTTATTCCTTTTATACTGTAAGTACTACAAGATTATTTTAAATGTTAGATCAATTTTGACAACTTCAGCCACACGTCAGATGGTATCATCAAGTAAATTCCTTAATTTAGAGATCTGGGGGGAAAAAAAGTTCTTTTTTCTTTGCAGACTATCACATGCAGAGTAGATTTGCTCCTCATGTAGGAGAAAAAATTGTTTGGGGCTACATTCATCTTCTTGAAGTAGTTTTCAATCTCTTTTCTCTGGCCAACTATAATGCCAAACCATAAATGGCTGTTATCCTTGTCCAGCTAAAATTAGTTTTGTTTTAGTCTTGTCATGAAAAAGCTGTTAGAAATGAATTAGGCTAGAAAAGTATAATACAGATTATCTAAAACTGAAAGAGCATAGAAGAGAATTTTGTCTCCACCAAGAAACTGTGCTACAGATATAACATACCCACCACGCCAAAGCACATAAATCACAGAGCAGTTGTTAAAGGATAGTTCTGAAGCACATGTTCCATTATTAATCAGGCCTTTTTGGATGAAGAGCTTTCTCCTCTCTCACTTCTACTCTCTTCTCTATAGAATCAATTATACTTAACTATTATTTCCCCTAAGAAGTTATCCACACTAATATTACAATGTGCTGGCTTTCTTATCAGTGGACTATCTTCCAATATTTTTTTACCCAAACACAATATAACAATAGAAATAAAAATAAGAGTTCTGTGTATTTTATCAAAACTTTACTACTAATAATATGAAATAATAATAATAAAACTTTACTACTAATAAGTGAAAATGTATTGAGCCCTTAGTTGTGAACAGGCACATTCTATACATTTTCTTTTTCAAATTGCTCAGTAATCTATGCGTTGGCATGGTGATGTCACTTTCTCTCTTTCTCTTTCCCTCCTTCCATGCATTTCTTCTTCCTTCTCTTCTTCCTTTCTCCCCTTTCTCTTAAAAAATGCTGAAACTAAGCCCCACTAAGTTCATTTATTTGCATATGGTCACATAGGCACATGTAGGAATCCTGCCTGCTTGATTCTTTCCCCTCAGTTCCTTTCCACTGTAATGGAATATCTAAGGGGGGCTGCATAGGGTATGAACGGCTATGGACTAGATTTAGTTGACTACTTGGAGGGTGGTGGTGGTGGTGGTGGTAATTCTGTGTTCTCTGTTACAAAAGTGACTGATTTCGCTTCAATTTGCTTGAGGATTTAAGTAAGACAGTCAGGTTCTCTGTTTGCACATAATAAAACAAAAACATAAAACAAATTTAAAACTTTTGGGGGGGGGAACTAAATAGATTAAATGACCTAAAAGAGCTTGGAATTTTAGATTTTTTTCTTTTTAAAGAAAACATTTTTTTGATAAATATCAACTAATTATTTGTGAACATGTTGGATTAAATTTTGCCTTACTACACTGAGTCCACTTAAAGAAATTTCCATGAACCTGAGCAATTATATTTGTGCCCTGTACTATAGAGTGTTTATTGTATATAATCCTTTGTAACATTTTAAAATTTATACCCCTTAAAGAAAAGTTAAGACACTTTTCAGAATTTTGGAAGCACTTTTGTGCCTGGAGCATTATACCCTCTCTCTCTTCATCTTCTACCCCCATTTCGGCACCTTGGGGTGAATCTTGTATTTGAAAGAAGTCAGTTCTTCCACTTCCATGAAGATAAACAACTCTGTCACTTTAAGTATCTATTAGTTATTAGAACTCTGCCTTCTCTTTGTAGATACTAAGGATTTCTAATATTCATTCAGAGCCCCAGGAGGAAGTAAAAATTAAAAAGACCTAGTGAAAAATTAAGAATGAGAACTAGTACATACAAAAGTATCACTCAATCTAATTTCAAGCCATGCGGAAAGGAAAAGGAGAAGGAAGGAAGAGAGAAAGGAAGAAGGAAGGAAGGAAGGAAGGAAGGAAGGAAGGAAGGGAGGGAGGGAGGGAGGGAGGGAGGGAGGGAGGAAGGAAGGAAGGAAGGAAGGAAGGGAGGGACAGAGGGAGGGAGGGATTGAGGAGAAAGAATCAAAAAGAAAAAATTTTTTATTAGTTTTTTTGTAGCTAGAGCTACACAAAGCAAAATGAAAAGTTGAAATTAATTAAGTAAATTAAAAATAAGATTTGTAACAGATCCAGAGAATTATGTGATACTAATCATCACATTAGTTTGATTCAGAATTTAAAACATTTTGGCCTAAAAAGCAGTGAGAGGAGAAGTGGTAAGAGTTCAGATGTGGGGGTGAGGGGAGGTGTCAGGTATGGCTGAGAGGGGATAAGGTGCAAATGATCAATGGAAAGGGAGGTGGAGAAGGAGAAGACATTGGGGAAAAAGCAAGGGTTGAATAGGAAAAAAAGCTTATAAGGAGAGTAAAAAGTGTTTAAGCTAAGAAAATCATTTCTAGTAAGCTTAACAATATTTTGAATCTGCTAAGCAGCTATAGTGGTTATTTTGTTATTATTATTGATACAAGTCTTCATAGTTCATAAACTCTCTAAAACTGTAATCTGGGTCTATCTAACTCTTGAAATTTCTCTCCAAAAATATAACTTTGTTATCAATTTAACCATGATTAATGTATTATTGTGATCTAAGGATATAACTTGGTATCACAAACTGTTAAACAATACAAAACTCTCTGAGGCATTAGTAAGGAAAATATCTCATCTGGTCTATATATTTCATAATAATAATTCCAATATCATTTTTATGGGCTTTGTCACTAAAATTATTTTGGGAAAAAAAATATTTCTGAATTGTAATAGTCACTGAAAGATGATTGGCATTCCTATCATCCTCATCTTCTCCCTTATTCCCAGCTCACAAAATCTGATTCTTTAAATAAGATCCCTTTCGTTATGAACATCAGGAAAGATTATATTTTCTCACTGCCCAAAATAAAACGCCAGAGACTGAAATGAAGGGGATTTTCGAAACTCCAAAATTATCACCAGCTCAAAACTATATAACTTTATATTTTCTTAGAGAATCTACAATTAACATTTTAAACACAAATTACCAAAATTAGGAATAAAAAGCCAACATCATGCAACCTTAGATAAATTAAAAGATTAGAATGGAATACTAGGAACACACTTGTGCCAACAAATGAGATAACTAAAACAAAATGATTAAATTTCAAGAATGACACAAATTATCTAAATTAGTTAAAGAGAAAAAATTAGAATAGACCTATAACAAGTAAAACAATTTAATTGATAACGTAAACTCTTCACACAATGCAACGACCAGGCTCAGATGGCTGCATCTTGTTGAGGAAGGACATTGCGAATGTTCTCACCAGGAACCAATCTGCTGATGCCTTGATCTTGAACTTCCCAGCCACCAGAACTGAGAAAAATAAATATTTGTTGTTTGAGCCAGCTGGTCTGTGGTATTTTGTTATAGTAGCCTGACTAACACAGAAGACAAATTTCAATCTCAATAGCATCAAAAAGAATAAAGTAATTAGAAATAAATTTAGCAAAATAAGTCCAAGATATATACAATGAAAACTATTAAATACTTCTGAAAAAATTAAAGATCTGAAAAGTGGAAAGATATTTCATGTTTATTGATTGGAAGACTCAGTAGTGTTAAGATGACAATTCTCCACAAATTGAACTATAGATTTAATGAATACTTATCAAAATCCCAATAGGATTTTTTTGCAGAAACCGATATATAATTTTAAAATTCACATGGAAATGCAAAAGAACACAAATAGCCAAAACAGTTTTGAAAAAAAAAAAAAACAGAATTAGAATACTTTCACTTCTTGATTTCAAAATTTACTGTGAAACTACAATGTGGCATAAGAATAGACATATAGTTCAATGAAAAAAAATTGACAGTCCAGAAATAAATAATTATATTCATGGTCAATCAACTTCTGAGAAAGTTACTAAGGCTATTCAATGGAAGAAATAATAATCTTTTCAATAATGGTGTATGGCCAGTTATACATCAAATTACAAAAAGATAAATTTAGATATTTATATCATGCCACACAAAAATTAAATGGATTGTGGATGTAAGTGTAAGAGTTAATATTATAAATTGTTCAGAAGAAAACTAATAAGAAAATATTCATGATCTTGGGTGAGACAAAAGTTCTTAGATATGATACCAAAGGCACAATTCATAATATCAAATATCGATAAATGATATTTCATCATAATTGAAAGCTTTTTAACTCAGAAGACATCATCAAAAAATAAAAACAGAGTTATGTCATCAAGATAGTGGCATAGGTCATTCCTGATTTCGATTCCCCTCTCAAGAAGAACTATCAATAGACAAGACACCTCTGTGAAAATCCCAGAACCTTGGGTGGTGGTGGGGAGGTCAAAGCAACTCTCTGAATCACAGAGACCAAGAAGGACTGCATTAGAAGAGTAAGAGGAGTTGCAATATTTTGACTGTATTGCTCCTACCACAGGCTGGCACATAGCTCCATTGAGAGGGCCTACCTGAGCCTATGTCTTCTCCAATGGAAAAGAGAGCCCAAGGTGGATATCCTAAATTTCTAGATACTTCCCGGGAGGCCCACTTGGGTCTCACCTCAGAGGGATCACTGGGAGAATATTCAGAGGGCAACCACTGGGAAACAGATAGTGGGAAGGCAAAGCTTTCAGCAACCAGTGCTCAGATCTTGATGGGCTACATTCCTACTTGCAGTGGCACTCAAGCAGAGATTCCAGCCAGTGGCTCTGCCTATCTACAGAGCAAATCTGGTGGCCCCATCTGACCAGAGCTTCGTTAGCAGTTTTGTCTGATTTTCATCCCCAGCCAATGAGATGTACTGGCTGTAGAGCCCATTCTACAGATTGAGTGGGGCAGGAGAGCAAATTCATAGTCCCACCCAACTAAACCAGCATAATACCCTGTCTGTTTACTGAACACAGCTTTTAGCCTCATCCAGGAAAGGAGGCCAGACAGCGACCCTGGCCAAGTAGAGAATAGCCTATGGCCCCACTAGACCAGATATCCCAAACATCCACCCCACCTGAGAGTAGAACATAGTCTCCAGCCACACCCAACTGTGGGTTGCAGCTATGGCCCTCCCAACTTCACTGCATGCTTCTGGCCTGGCAGGATCACAGAATATAGCCTAAGCCCTGTCTGACTGAATGCTACACTTGTGCCCCATTGAAGTCCAGCCAGTGTGGCTCCATCAGTTAGGGAGCACAGCCTGAGAACCCACCCAACTAGAAATGATTATAGAGCAAGCACTGAAGACTTGACCAATAGTAAAGTCTAACCAGTTGCACTGCCCCGCCAGGTAACAGAGTCTGCAACCCTGCCCTACAGAGGTGATTGCAGAGCCCAGGTGGAGTGGCCCCACCTGACCATGAAACCCAACCAGCAACCCCCAAGCAGGGAGCCCACCCAGTGGACCCACTTGAATGCAGAGCTGAACCAACAGGCCTACTCACCTACAGAGCCCAGCCAACAGACCTTCTTGCCCTCTCCTCTGACTGCACGCACTGCAGTGGCTTGGCCCAACTAGAGACCCTGACAGATAGCCATGCCTACCCATGATGCTCCAGCTGATCTGATTTGCATGTGAATGTTCAGAGTAGCACTACTCATAATAGCCAAAAAGTAGGAACAATATAAATGTCCAACAACTACTGGATGTATAAACAAAATATTGTGTATCTTAACAATGGAATACTAGTCAGTAATAAAAAAGACTGAATTACCAATATGTATAACAATATAGGATAATCTGTAAAACATTATGCTAAATGAAAATAGCTGGACATAAATAATTACATTTATATGGATCTATTCATATGAAATGTGCAGAGAAATTAAGTCTACGGAGACAGAGGCAGATTAGTGGTTTACCTAGGCTGGGGTGGGAGAAGGGATTGGGGGTAAACAGGTATAATAGATCTTTGTGGGTAGTGAAAATGTTCTAAAATTTATTTTGGTGGAAATTGCATAAGTCTATAAATCTACTAAATATCAGATGAATTTTATAGTATGCAAATTATTCCCCAATAAAGCTGTTGTTATGTCCATTCTATAGGCATAAATGAAACCCCTTCCAAAATTTAGTTCAGATTTTGAGACTGATGATGCCACACACATACCAAGAGGCTATGTAAAGGTTTAGAACACATAATAAGCCTTTCTGGAGATAGCAGGGCAGGCTTCCCAAGTTTGTCTGAAAATTTCTTAGAAAGCAGAGAAAAAAGACTCACTTGGAATTTTTATTGTGGTTAGGTGGCGGGATGAGGGTAAGAGCACTCTTTCATGAGCAGAGACTTGCATGATTTGAAAATCCCACAGGTACCAAAGAAAGGAGCATATGGATTTCTTATCAGCTTTTACAGATATGAGGCAGAAGGGAATGAAAGAAGGATGCGGTTTTAAAAATTGTCAGTAGTCAAACATCAAAAAATGGAGTCTGATTCTTTATTAGGGCTGTTAAAAATTTTTTTTCCCTAGAAAGTCTTTACTAATTCCTTAAATCACTTTACACATTCCCTAAAGATACCACATTAAACTCTGACTATGGCACTTATAAATCCCTATTGTCCATTTATTATATATATATCTCTCATTAGATGGTGAGCTGTCTCAGTGATCTTTGGAGCCTCAATACCTACCTACCTAATATAAGGAATATTGTACATCCATAACTCTTTGTTGAAAATAAGTGATAGATAGTATGAAATGGATAAAGGAGGGAAAAAGAGAGGGGGAAAAACCAGGTCCCTAAGAAAAATCTTTCCCCAAAGTGTGCTTTCTTTAATCATTCCCTCAAGCTCTATCATTTACTCCATCTTGGATAATCTAATTTCTTAAAACAAAGAAAATACAAAAGTAACAGTATAATAAAAATAAAGCTCATATGTTCTTTGTTGTCAAAGAGGCAATTTCATACGAACATTAATTTTTCCTTGTTAAGAATATAATTATATTCCTATTAAGAAGATAATTTTAATACTTTATTTTAATACCTTTAATTCTTGCCCTTTTACTCAAGTTTCCCTCATATTCAGAAAAAAGAACTAATCTGATGTTTCTGGATATGTCTTGTACTCTCTTCTCCAGTCTCTCATCTTCTAATAATTTCCAAGCTCTACTATACCATCTTCATCCATTACCAGGTCGATTATAAGTTCTTACTTACTGAAGAAAGTTCTGGTTTATTTTGTTGTTCTAAATAAATTATTGATAGCTCCTTAAGCGATTCAGTTCACATAATAACTTATATAGTTATGCTGCATATCACCCACAAATAGATTTCAGAAACTTTTTAGATAAGATAACTTTAAGTAGACCCTCCAATTTTAGATCAATTATGTATAACTATATGCAATATATGTAGATAATTAGTTATGTATAAGTAATGTATATAATAACATTTAAATAGATTTAGCTTTACTAGGTCTATGTGTGCATATTTATAGACATATGAATATATGTGTGTGTGTGTATGTGTGTGTGTGTGTGTGTGTGTGTGAGATTTATAACAGAATTGTTGAGAAAGCACTGGTTTAGCAGTTAGAATGCCTAAGTTCTAGTCTTTGGTATAAATCTTGCCCAACTGAGTAAATCATACAATCCTTTGAGTCTCAATTTTTTTGTAAAATCAAAGTAAGAATTTTGCCCTGAAGAAAACCAAATAAGGGCTATGGCTGGAAGCTCTTGGAAAAGTTTTTAATTTTACACAATTTAAAGACATTTTGAACCTATTGCCAGCTCCTGAAAAGGTGGCTCAGATATAGTAGGTTAGGAACACAAGAGAACCATATACAAATATTGCCAAGAAGCCAATGGTTTATTCATACAAATTGTTAAGAGCTCTGCAAGTTTAGATGAAGAAAAACATACTTAAATGATGTGACCAGGAAAAGACTTTGAGATGTGTGGCAGGACCTGCTAACTCACAAATTCAACACCTACCCCAGACTCATTTTTCTTAATGTTGAAAATTTTAAGGATTAATTTTTCAAGTATCTGTGCCCTAAATATGGCAGACAATTCAAATCTTGCTCAATGAGATATAAGAAAATGTCTCCAGGGACTCCTGGGAAAATTTTGATATCATGATAAAATGACAGATATGACAACAGATAAGGCAAAATTCCTCTCCCACTACTTCTTTCTTGACATGATGGCCATCACATCATGATGCCACGGATATCCAATACACTGAAGATGATGCAGAGGACTGTATAGTTCCAGACCTCTTGTTTTGTGTGAAATTAATATTTTATTGAGCAATTTTTAGTTATTTTTTTTTTGTGTGTTTGTTTTTTATTGCAAGCTAACACTTTCAGTGATATAAGAGAAGACATAAGATGTGAGTGGTTTCTCTAATCAAGTATTGGCTCAAAGGAAAACAGCCACTGCATTGGCCACAGCTAAAACAAGATGAATTTAAACATGAGGGAGACAACATGGTCTAACAAGTCAAGTTTCCCTGAATTTGGTACCAGTGACCAGGTGACCAGGGTCCTTAATCTATTGTTGCTGATGGGATTATTCACATATCTTTAGCATTCCCTGTTGGCCTTGGCTTCTGTTATTGAGCAAGTCTTTCTTCAGAAAGATGATAAGTAGATGGATAACAATTATATGAAGATAAATATTTGGGTCAACATAGGAAAGCACTTTCTAACAACTGGGGCTACTCAAGCTAACCCATGTGGTACTTGCATTTTTCTAACAAACCAATCAGTCAGAAAAGTCATGGAATGGGTTTTTTATCACCTCAGTGGAAGGCAGGGTGTCATTAAGAATCTAGGATGATCTGATTTTAAGTATTTATTGAGTCCTTATTAGATGCTACTATTGTGCAATAAGCATGAGATGCATCCTCTCCCATGGGAAATTTATCACATAAGAAACCATCTATTGAGGAAGAAAGGACATTAACAAGATAGCAGCTTGCCACTTTACCTTATTCAAAACTCAGTAAAAATCTATCTTATTTTCTTTTACATGTGCACAAATTAAAATTAGGGAATACAGATTATTTTCATACAATTGTCTGCCTGCTTCTGGGAACACCAAGTAACTATTTGGAGCTCTGCTGCAGACAACATGGCTGCTAGGTTCCTTTGGTTATCTACCTCAGAAAATAGATTATGCAAGACAAGAAGTGCTGAAATGAAGATTATTACAAAGTAAATGGCCTCTCCTCTTAAACGCCAAAGGAACCAAAACCACTGGGAGTAATTTTGCCTATACCACTTCCTTAAGTCTAAACAGTCCTGACACTCACACAACTATAGTGTTGAGAGTTCTTAGTTAGGCTCTGACAATTTACTAAGAGCTATTTTATCTTAGGTCTTTTACATGTATAATCCAATTTAATCCTCATATTAATTATTATTCATATTTTACAGATGAGGAAACTGAAACAGAAGGTTAAGTGATTTGACCAAGTATTAATAACTAATAAGGAATAGATTAAAATTCAAACTTATGTTTTTTTTTCTTATTCCAACACTTAACATTTTTGCTATTCCATATGGTCTTTATTTACATTGCTTAACGGTAGTTTGGCAAATTCCACTCACCACTTTCTCCCATATATCTGGACATAGAGAAACTGCAATCACATCACAGTTGCTCAACAACACCTTTAGTAGGTCACTATATGTGTTTAAGATAAAGTAAGACGAAATGGACACGTGTGATCAAGCACCTTATATCCATACAGGACAAATGACATATGCACAGAAGATGTCTAAGTCACATACTTTTAAGTTCATATATCATGTACTCCATTTCTTTTCATTTAACAGAAGAAAAATAACAAGGTTAGCAGGTGACAGAGAATGTTTTCTAATAGCAAAGTCAGGGGAAGGAAGAACTCTTCTTTCTCAGACCCTTTTTCCAGTGTCTCCCCCGTTGCTACACAACTTGTGACAGTTCTTTGTATTACTTAATTTTAAAAGAATTTGACACCTTCTGTCATTTTAGATAGTAAGGTTCAGAGATTATATCCATTCCATAATGTGAAGAAGGAGAGTGTTTGGTTTGTTTGAAGCTTGTACAACATCATATAATCCAGATTATGGTGATTTAAATGCACACAGGAGTATTCCTGAATGTATAAGCATTTGAAATTCAAAAAGATTCCATAGGTCAGTCTTTGTCCACAACAGAAAATTTCCCAGACCAGCATACCAACATAGTCTTACATAAGAAGGAGAGCATATACCTTCCCTTTATAAATCTCTTCTATGTTTTATGGCATTTGCTGGCTAAAAATTCCCTCTTAGGATTAAGATGCCTCATTAGTATTTAAACTTGTGTCTTTCTATTCTATATTCTCTGAAGATAGATAGCAAATGGGGACTTTCGGAACAGTGTTTCAGGACATGAGTAGGAGGGGCTGAGGGGTGTGTGTGTGTGTGTGTGTGTGTGTGTGTGCGCGCGCGCGCGCACGCGCGCATGCCAAAGGAAATCTGCTATAGAGAAAAGAACACTTGATTGAGCTGCAAGTCAGAAAGCAAAGTTTTAGTCAATGTGTATACAGCTCTCAGTTTCTGCTTTCATCTGAGAAATAATTGAGTTGGACTCAATCTCTAGATTTGTTTTTGGTTTTTGGCTCCAAAATCCTATAAAACTACGAAAATAGGTGCAACTTGAATTGTGGCCATTTGTCCATGCCCATTTTATACCCCTCTAGAGTAGAATTAGAAGACTAGTGTTTTTTGAATTTGTTATTTCCATTACAGAATTATTTGTCCCAGTTAAAATAGATTAATAACAGGATTTATAAGGCTTAGATGATCATGTGATTAATAATCCTTAATTAGAGGAAAGATGACACAATCTATACCATTCTTTTTCTCTTTTTCCTTCTTATTGTAGGAGAGTAGACTATATATATATCCTAAGTTTTCACCAGTAAGAAATGGATACTTCACAGGGGTGCTGCAGGGAGGCTAAGCAGATCAAACATGGCACTATGCTATAGCACGTACCTCAGCAGGTATAAAGGCCCGTCCACTAAAACAGCTCACCTTCTGTCACTGAATTTCATAAAAACCCAGATCTCAACTCTGTTATACTCATTTTTCTTTATGTTGGAAACAACCCAGTTTTTGTACAAAACAGGCATGTATGTATCTTATCTACAAAGCCAAAGATAGTATGTGTATCTCTATATATAAAAGAACATTAAGTTTCTAATTTCACTCATTGTTTTATTCTATTTGAAATTAATGAGTAAAAGATACAAGTTTTGGGACTAAGGGCACACAGGGACTTTTGGAGTATGCTAAGGCTAATAACAAAACAAAATGGAAAACTACATTAGCAATTTGCATGTATATAATATATATAAATATATTTGAAATATATATTTCAAAAAAAGGCCTCTTTGTTATTATAATTTCAGAACAGCAATAAAGACTATAGAGCCCAGAATTTTAAGCACTTCCCTGCTGGGCTAGTGACTTAATTTATTTCTTTAATTTGTTATAATCCTGCAAAAAAAAAAAATTGATATTCTGTGGAGACCTCAGTAGCCCGAGTTCTGCACGTATTATTTGCTGTAGGAGATTAATGAGGTAGCAGAGGCAATTTCTAATGAAATCCCTTGGTTTTCATCTCCTCCCTCCCGACCCCCACCTCAGACTCTGTGGCCAATTCAGTATTATGTCTGTAAGTGTTCCTAGCATGTTTTATGGGGAAAGGCAGAAAGGTATGAACCATAGGGTAAAAATATAAAAACCCTTTCTTTCCTATCCCTGTCCATTAAGTACAGTTCAATAACTGATTATTCCATCTTCTGTAAGACATTTATGTTCACATTTACCTTGAAATCGTCAATATTTCAAGACTTGTAATTTGTAGTTTGGGACATTTCCGATGACTCATTCTTGTTTAATCTCTCCACAGAATACCAAACCAACAGATTATGAGAAGTCATCTTTATCGCCTTTTCTTGATAATGTTACCTTCAGTATATATTAATATTTTTGGTATTAAGACATACTTTTTAATCATGATACTTGAAAGAAAAGTAGAAGGTAGGTCAAAATGTGGACATAAGAGTTGTGTGTGTTACGTGTGAGCATTTGAAAATCAGTCTACTACTAACAATGAACTGTAGCGCTCCCTATATCCATTGCAGAGAACATTCCTGAGGGGAATGACATGGATTCCCCACCCCACTCATAGCACTGCTAGTTCTGTAGAATAAGTGATAGGTGATAAGAACCAAGAGAATTTTGACAAAAGCAGCATTTTTCACAATAGCTATAGAAGAGTTTCACAAAAGAAAATTTAGGAATTCAAAACTTTCTCTGATGTTCATAGCAAATTTAAAAGGCTACTGTGGCATAACAGTAGAAATGTAAATTGGGCCCTACAAATGTTTCTTCGGTGGAAAAATGTTTACTACATGATATTCAGTGGAAAAAGAAAAATACAAAACAAATAGTATGAACTCGAATTTGGGAAAGAACAGTAACAAAGACAAAAGAAAGCAGTGTGTGTGTGTATGTGTGTGTTTAAAAAGAGAATGGAAGTAATTAGACCAAAATATTAACAATGGTGGTAAGATGATCTATGGTTATATTTTAATATTAATGTTTTTTAAACTTTTGTATTTACTATAAAGTACAAAATATATATTTTAACCACATTTCTAAAATAGGATTTTAAGGAATTGAATTATAGCTTTAACTAGTTTGACATATTAAATGTTGCATTTTTTTACATTTGTGCCACTTTACCATGAGTTATTTCCCCTTTCCACGAATATTTTCATCTAGCTTTTTGTAGGCTGAGAAATGAAGATACAAAGAAGTCAAGTGATCTGTCAATTACCACATAAGCATATCAGAGTTAAAATTAATGAAAACTTATTATGAACAAGGTATCAGAGCTGGAAACAAAAATTCCTGGAGTAATAAAGGATTGGACATGCTATTAGGTAAAAATAGGTTAGAAAGGAGTATTGGGTGGTAAAAACAAGATTTAAAAGAGACCATAATCTAGGAGAAAATAAGCAAGGATGAGTTACGTGTTCACATTTCTCATATTAGAGATAAGATTTCTGAGCATCAACTGTTTATTATTCACAATGTATTTTTGTAACCATAGAAATATTTAAAATGTGTCCTCTATGAATAATAACTATTATTAATATTTATTAGTTGTATACTATGTGCCAGATATATCCAGGAAACTTGTGATATGATATTTTATGGATATTATCATATCTATTTCTCCCCAAATATCACATTTTTGTAATAATGAAATTGTGGCTCAGAGATTAGTCTATTTATCCAGTGTCACACAGGTAAAAACTATGTAATCTACATTGGGACCTAAGTCTACCTGACCTCAGAGCTCATGCTTTTGCCAACATTCTACAGTTTCCTACATAGTATAATGGAAACACAGTATATTATCTAAAAAGTTGGTTGGGCAAAGGTAAAGACAGAATTCCCCTTAGGAGAGAACTTTACTTTTGGTTAGGAAGCCAATTTAATGGTTGTATTTGCTTAGGAAGGTTAAATTAGTTAGAATATGAAAATAGTACTTCAGTGATTTAAGGAATGTAGAAGTTTATTTCTTGCTCACATGGTGATCTAGAGTGTACCTTTTCAGATCATGGCTCTCCTCCATTTGATTATTCACTAACCTACACTGAGGTCGTCTCTTCTATCCTCAAGATGTGTTTTCCAATATAGTTCTCATTGTGGAAATTCCAACCCTTGGGCAGGAGGAAAGAGCACAAGAGAGCACACACATGAGCATCCATAGGTCACACAGAAAAGGCCCCTGTCAATTCCACACACATTCCAATGATGAGAACTCAGTTATCTGTCTATACTTCCAGAAAGAGAACTATAGTTGAAGAGACACTGCAGAGCAGAGATTCAGAACACAAAAGAAATAAGAAATTGGAGCTGGAGCCTAGAGGGAAGGCCTTAAACAGTATTGAAGCTATTTGGATATGGCAAGGTGCCCAGATTATGGTATTTGGGGCTTCCGGCCATTTTAGTAAAATATTCACTGTGGGTAGTCTCAGGAAGCTTGAGAATTTGAGGCTATTCCAGTCACTGATAATAAAATGTGGTAGAGAAGAAAAAACCACTTGACTTAGAAGTAGAAAGCCAAGAATCTTAATCCAGACCTTGCTACTAACTAGTTATTGATTTAGGGCAAAATTCTCCATCATCCCACACCTCAGCTTTCTATGCCGTTGAACAGGAATATTATACTTACCCCACCAGGTTGATCACTAAAATAAAATAATGTATGTGAAAATGTATTTGAACCTGCAAAATGCTATACAAATGTAAGGTAAAACTAGCCTGGAAAATTTACAGAATGTGACCAATTCACATTGTCTGAGATATGTGGTCACTTTGATTAATGGTGAGGTAGAAATTAAGGACTGAAAAACACTATGAGGGTTAAAATACAGTAACAACAGTGCTACCTGAGGTTAGGGAAAGATTTTGGTGCAAAAATCAGATATCAAAATTCGTCACGTTTCCAAAGAATTTTGCCAAAACTTTGATCAGTCTCTTCTATGTTTGTACTTTTATCCAATAAAAAGACCAAGATATTTGGAAATCAATGCATAAGAGAAGTTGAGCTTATTTCAGATTTTAAATTCAATAAGCTACTAATTTTGCTTGTGTATATGTGTGCATGCACAAGCATGTAATGTGTGCATTAAAACAATGTTTTCTAATAGCTGTGATTGCTGCTGTTTCTTTAGAAGTGGATTTTATTTGTGATAATAATTCTGTAGAGTTAATTAAATATCAGAGAAATATTTACTGTCTGAAGTTCCACATACTTGTGAGGATTCTGTCATTGACTTGAGTCCAGAAAGGACACCTTTAGAAACATAGTAACACTTAGCTACTATTGGTAAAAGCTAATGAGTCATTAAAATGTCAATGTTGCTACTTAATATCTCATATCCCTGCCTCATCTAATTGCATCACATATATGTGCATATATATGTACATATATGTGAGTGTGTGTGTATATCTATATCTATATCTATATCTGTATCTATATCTATCTATATCTATCTATCTATCTATCTATCTATCTATCTATCTAATCCCTAGCACTGAGAAATTAATTCCTAGATACTTAAAAAATATATTTCCCTGTGAAGGGTACAGAGAAATTCCCTGTATGTCCTTTTGCAACTTCCTGTGAATATCTAATTGCTTCAAAAAAAATAAATGTTTTTCTCTAAATATTTCTAATACGTAGAAGAGCATAAGAAAGTTTGTTTGGAGCTCTGGTTAAAGAATTTCTATTGCCTTCCAAATGCAGTACTACCCACTAGATTTGGGATAAAATAAGATTTTTCATTTAGATGCTATCCAAATTATAACAATGCAAAAAGGATTTCTTTAATGTGAGTTTCCTTAGCAGAAGTCATCCTTTAATTTAGAAGAAGCTACCATAGGGGAAAAATTGCAGGCTTTAGAGCTGGGTTCTTATTTTTAACAAAACCCTTAAGAGAAAAAAAGGACACTCTGTAGGACCATAAAAGCCTATTGGAAGGGACTTAATGTAGTACTAGCCAACCAAATCACTGTTCTTTGGCATGTAGTTTAACACTGCGAAAAATATTTCCTGAATATGTTTTACATGAGAACTACTGGGTTTGGCTTGTAGAGAAAATTGAAGATGAAGAAGCCATTAATATCCACTCAGTCACTGAGGCGCTGCCCTCAATCCCTTCATCATTACCTGTATCTGGATAGGATCTATAGAGTCTACCTCCTCAATAACTGCCACATCATTCTCTCTTCTTTCCTCCCCTTTCCAACCGTTACTTTTTGAGGACATAGACCAGCTCTTTCCCGGATTAACAATAACTGTGCTTCAGACTTAACCTTTCTTTAAGTTTGTTTTTTTTTTAACGTTACCATCAGCATAATTTTTTAAATTAAAATATCATTAAATTGCTCTTAAAATCCTTTATTACTCACTATTACCTAGATTAGTGATTTTTAATTCCTATTTTATGCAAGTGCAATACTGTTTGTAAACAGAGTAATATCTCAAGAAATTAAACAATTAAAACCAATTGGTATCTCAATAAAAGAAATTACTTTATGAGGCCCAATTAGTTGATTATAAGGTCAATTCATGACAACACTGAGATTATTAACAAAATTTAAAATCAGGCCTTTTTATAAAATTTTAGTCTTACATCAACTTCAATGTCCAGTTTTATTTCTGTGTTTGGTTTAGAATTTAGAGACTGTAAAAATAAAATAAATCCTACACACTGGCAAGTACTTGAAATTAGGAACAGGTTTTTAATAGCTACTTTTGCAATCTCATATTTTTTCAATTAAACGAAAATGACAGGAGAAGCTTTATTTTGAAAGCTGTGCAAAAGGATGTAAACTTGGCAGCACAAGTTAATTGAGCTGGCCATCTCTTGTGTGTTCAAATGTTGTTTCTTACATATTTGGAAAGGTTTCTTTCTTTTATTAATCATTAAAAATAGCTTAAATATAATAATATAAAATCCAAATTAACAACCATGCAGTAGAATTAAGTCCAAATTTCTTAGCACCTTAGCATGCTTAAAAAGCCCTCAGTAATCTTGTTCTTTGCCTTTTCTCCAATTTAATGTCTCCTCATCTTTATCCCTAGGCTCTAGCCCAACTATTTCTAGTTCTTTGAAAGTGCCATGATTGTTCAGCCTTTGGTTTCCTACCTCTCACCTTTCCTCCTATCTATAATACACTTGGAGTGTTGTCCTCCATAAAGTTTCTACTTCTCTCCAGGGAACATGACCACTCTCTCTTTGTCTTTTCTACTCCGGAGAAGGAAATCCATATTTTACCTTGTGTGGCATTTATTTGTTTTCTGCTGCTTGTTTCCTTCATTCCTTCGGACTTGAGGGAGGAACCATATGTTATTCATATTTTCAGTAGATTTGCACTATGTCAAATTAGTTTACTTAAAACTATAATTCACAGATCCCTTATATGGTTTTCATTTAGGATTGACCATCAAAGAAGACAGTGTGAGATTTAGAGGCAGAAGTGTATAAGTGACCATTAATCTCTGAAGGTCAATGTAGGGCACCAATGGCTGTGGCAGTTCACAGGCATCATCACTATTTCCAGTTCATGTTGTGGTGGGAGAGCAGTTGAGCCCACAGCAACTCTAGGTCCTGCCAGACTTCCTCCATCACTTCTTCAAATCCAGGGACAGCCATTTTTGCAGCATCGTGTCGAAGGACACTGACTTCTTCTGCAGGGCATGAATGTCATTGATTTGATGGGTTCCAGGTTGTCTTTACAAGTTTCAATTTGTCCTCATATCCCCCCGTCTCATTTTCAATTTTTCTTCCCAACTTCTAGCCCTGATGACCTGTCATCATTTCAAGCTCATCACCAGATGCAACTAGGTAAAGTTTAATCCCGAGAATAAATTCTTTACTCCATTATCAGTCATCTTGTCTTTACTTAACTGATCAAGCCCTACGTTACACAGTATTTTACCCCAGAGATAGTTTCAATACTTGATCTTCTGTTAGTGTTCATTTCAAAAATACTATTGCCTTCATTAACAATCAACACTAACCTCTCTGGTGGCAAAAATAGGGACAGATATAAATTGGATTTAACAAGGACTTTCTAGCCAACAAGACAAGTCACATTAGATATAAGTCATGGATAAGATGACTTTAGAAAAGGTAAATGTATATAGAATAGTGCCTGCACAGTTTTCTGGGGGAGAGAGAGAGTGGGTCCAGGGCTTTTATCAGGTTCCAAAAGAACCAGTGTTACAAGCACTCTTTATTTTACAAATGTATGAATTAAAGCTACAGAATACAGAAATGGATACTAGTAGAACTCGAATGAGAACCAAGTCTTCTGATCTTTTGTTTTCCCTTTACTATAGCATTAAAATAAAATAAAATAAAATTTTTAATCATAGAAAAGCTTCAGTGTAAGAAAATAATGAAAGAGACTATGAATACTCTGAGACTTCTACTGCATCAATCTCTCTAATCCTTGAGGGTGTCCACTGACAACTGTCAGTCATCTATCAATCTAGCTTGTGCAGACAGATGGGCACAAACAAGAGTGTAAAGTACAGATGAATATCAAGAAGCTATTTTGAGTATGTTCAGAGGCTTCCAAAGTCTCATTTCTGCCTTAGTGATGTCTTTCAGATGGTATGGTTCTCTAAAATATTTCACCAACTCAGACTTCCCACAATAAATAAATGTTTTGTTATCTCTCCAGTAACTTGACTCTACTCTTCTGACTATTCTATAGCCCTCTTCACTGCCCTCATCCCACATATGGAATATTAGTACCCTTGTATGTAGAACAGAAGAAAATAAATGCTTTTGACCTTCTCTTTTTAGAAAAAGAAGATGAAAAATACAAGAATTGATGCAACAGTAAAGGAAGTAGAGAAATAATGATGGAGAGTGGGATTTTCTTAGACTATCCAGAAAACAGTCTACACAGGTTTATTGGGAGTTCTCGTAGGACTAGCACCTTATGAGAAAGTGAAGGAAGTCGATTAGGCAGATGAAAAGCTTGAACCATGATATGCTGATGTAAGAAAGGTCTCAGTTAATGACAAAGGGAGCTCTGAATCTGACATGGCCCTTTAGCATTTTCCTGAATTGAGATTAAAAGTCAGACCTTTTATCCCCATATCAACTAATCATTGGTAGGAGGAATGAGTACCTCAATCCTGGAGGAGGTTGGGAAGCTCCTTACAGCATCCACTATAATTTACTGCTTTTGCCCTCAGATTAACTTATTTCATAAAATGAATTTATCCTATCTGGGAGTAGTACCTTCAGAATTCTAGATGGCTTTGTATTGTGAGGAAACAGAAGAGGAAGTTTAGTGAAATAAACTATAGCCCCCACTGTTGCAACTAATCCTCTACTTTCATATCACTCAGAATGCTCCTCTATTTTTCACCCTAAAGTTCTACCCTCCATTAGCATCACTGCTAAGGTAGGTCTGTAATTCCTCTTCTTTAAATGTGGGTCATTACTATCTCTAAACTCTACAAACCATTCCATCATCATTTCTTGGGCCTTGGCAAGGGTGATAAATTCTGTGTCACAGAGAGTGTCTCCATATTAATAAACTCTCCCTTGGTTAATTTTATGTCCTAATACTGAGCTCTAGAGCCCTCAGGATTCAGTTAAAGATATTCTTCAAGCTCTTGCTAGTATATGTTGATTAGGTTCTATGACTCTTTCAGAGTATGGTTCTTTCCCTTCTTACCAAGCCTAGCACTTCCCAGCATGTTATATATTGACTAGGCCCTAATTTGGGGGCTATTGGCCAGGAAAAGAGGGTTTTGAATAGCTGTCCTTTCAAGCAGAAGTGTCCTCATTCAAGAAAAAAGGGGGTGTTGGTGTTTAATAGGGATAAGTGAGACACTCCTGCAAGCCCCAAGATTTTCTAAGGATCTTGGATTTTAATATTTTGTAATGTATTGATTTAGAGACTTCAGGGTTTCCTCTTTTCCAAAAGGGCCATGATCTTAGGAAAGCAGATTTTCCAGAGTTGAGAATTTAACCTTTTCTGGAGTTTTGTTATCCTTATAATTAAGTCTTGGGACTGATCTTTGGCCTGTTCTGCCCTCTGGCTGTAGGAGATAAGAGACTGTTTCTGTGCTGCCAAAAGACCCTCTGGCTCTTATACTTCACCTTTAATTGGTGATTAATCACTCTCAGTCTTTCATTGTCTTTCTCGAATGCAAAAATTGCACTCAGCAACAGCCGTATGATTTCTTTGTCTTTATAATACTATTACTTCAGCCTGTCAAACGCCTGAGATATTGCACCTGCCAGTGCACTCCCTTCCATCAATACTCCATCCCAGTTTACACAGCTTTCACATGACAGAGATTGTGAGCACTCCACCTACTACCAGTGATGCGCTCTTCATTTCCAGCCAGCCCACACGTAATCCAGCTCCAAAACCCCATTTTACAATCTGCTCCCTCACAATACTCTGGATATAAACTACCTTAGATTAGATTCTCCAAAAAATGACTATGAAATAGAGATTTTCTTTGCAAGAAGATAATCAAATTTTGGTGGCTATGAAGGTGTGCTACATAGATCTACCCATAAAACAACCTATGAGTAGAAAAACAGGTTGGCTGAGAGCCTCTAGATGCCACATCTTTAGTTTAGTTTAGTTTTGTTTTAGTATCCACACTGTGACTATGATCTCCTGGGCTTCTCCGGGCCTAAGACTTGCCATAGCAGGGATACTAGAGCCAGAAAATTTCTGCCCAACTCAGGACTCCTCCAATGGGCATGCATTGCTCCACCCATATTAGACTGATAAAGACTTTCAGAGTTAAACTACGGTTTGGGGTTGTCCTACTCAATCCTACTTCCTTTCCTCTACCCTTTCATAGGAAGGCTCTCCTGCCTCCCCATGCTTTCTATGCCCTTAATCCTTCACAAGCGTTTTCCTCAATATATATTTGCATGTGTAATTCTAGTTTGGCCTCTGCTTCTTGAAGGACCCAAACTAATACTGGAATGCTCTCAAAAACAACTTCTATGAGGGATTCAAGGAAGGAGGGGGCCAGAAGTTATATGGCAGTGCAGTTCCAATAAAGGGCTGATTATCTGATTTTACCAAGAGTTCTGAACCTGGGATGGACCCTTCAGAGTTGTCTCAAATTGAGGCAAGAGGGCCAAACATTTATGTCCTACATCCATGAGTCACTGGATAAAGGTTTACACAAAGGAGGAACACAATCTTGGGTGAGTCAGCTCCCAATGCCTGAGAGAAATTTCCAGGGAAAGACTCAGCTGTGAGCCATAGCAGCAGACACTCCTGGCAGCTGAGGAAACAAGGGTCTCAGTCCCCAAGAGGATAATCTGGGTAGCATATAACTTCTACTTCAAAGAAGAAACTGAAGATTAGAGGAAACCAAAGAGGAAATCATATTGTTATGATTAAAGAACAATGACAATAATTTCTTCCCTCTTTATAAAATTCTGTGAATGAGCAGAGCACATTTCTGGGATTAGGGTAGCAATCAGGGGAAAAGAATCCCATAAGCAGAGTTATCGAACAAGAGATACATCACATGTCAGAAGAGTGTACTTTGTGTGAGTTCAATTTCTTCCTGATGTTCTATGCTTCTGCTCCACATTGGGGAGAACATTTTTCCCCTTGTCTCCTTATAAAAAGTACAGGCAAGATAGTGTCAATTATTCAACCATGCTAAAGTCAGCCACAAGGTCAGTCTAAAGGGAGTATCTACTTTTTTTAGTGCCTACAAAGTATTTTTTCACAACAAATAAAACTAACAATAGCTACAACTACAAAGAATTGAGTGTTTTCTAAGAAACAGGTGTGACCCTATATTGTGTTTGCCACATCAAGTTATTTAATCCCCGGAAAACCTTATAAAGCAGATATTATTATCTCTATTTAGTGGTTGACCAACTGCTGGTTGGAAAGTTGATAGCTTTCCCTCAATGTTACACAGCCAAAAATCAATGAACCTGGATCCAACCCAGTTCTCTCTGGCTCCAAGAGCAATTTTATTTACACCCTTCTATGCTTTCATATCCACCTGGAAATCAGAGCTCCAGTTGCAAACAGTTTTGTTCTTTTCCATACCTTTCTCTTTAAAGGAAAGACAAAAGTCAAAGCCCTGAAGGCCTTGGACCATAAAGATCAAATCTATAGATAGCTATGATCAGGAGATAATTACACAGGTGTCTGGTAGCAGCAGAGGCAGATTTCATCTAAAGATTGGGAAGTTATTCTCTGAAATATTTGCTCTTTACCAGTGTGCATTCACTCAACTGCTTTTGTCCCACAGTATCTCTATTCTTCTGAGTGTTTTCCCCTTGTTTGGCAGTTCTCAACATAAGGGCTGCTGTGTGCAAGTGTGTGCATGTGCATACACACACACACACACACACACACACACACTATTGCTCTTCAATTACCAGGATGCAGCAGGCTGCTAGGATCTTTCATTCCCTTTCCATATTCAACCTTTTGATGTGTTGTCTGTACCATTCTTTCCCCATGGGCTGACAAGGCTATCTGTGAAGAGGTTTCATGGGTAGCCAATTATAGGGAGGATATGAGGGCAATCAGAATAGTGCAGCCTATTGGGAGACTATCATTTATAGAATTAAAGGCAATACAAGCACTGCCAAAGGGTTTAGTTTGGACAGAAGCTATAACCTTCCACCCATACTTTCAGTCATCTGAATTTGAAGGGTTGTTTTCCTGTGCTTTAGTTATAATTTTTTTTTCTGTTTTATAAGTAACCATTGCTTATCTTTTAAAATGTTTAATAGTAATGGTAATCTCTTTGCAACAAAATATAAATGAAGGTAGCCTATCCATAAAATGTAACACTGTGAAAGAAATCCAACAAGCATTTGAATATATACACACACATTATATGTGTGTGTGTGTGTATAGATGTATATATATAGAAATGAATGATAGCTGTGAATAAAATTTCAACATGCAAATGAAGAAATTGGAAGAAAATTGTGCCACTCTGTGTGTAAAAGCCAGAGGTGATGGCATATTACAGTTGTAAATTTTGGGGCTCCTAAATTATAATACAGTAACCCAGCTAAGTGTTCGTGATAGTATATGCTGTCCTCAAATGTATGTAACCAGAGCAGCCATGCCATTCTACAGATTGGAGGCAAAACGAGGAAGTGGAAAAGAGCTTCTTTGCTTTCTTGCTTCAATTTGTCTACAGTGAGAGATCAGTCCTGATTTTTATTAATTTACTTGAGTCTTGAGAGGAAAACTGATATGGTTTTTCTTAAAGAACAAAAACAAAACAAAAAGATAGAAAAAATATACAGGGGGAGGGGCATGAAAAGAATGACCTTATCTATATGCCACCACCACCAACCCCACAAGTGATGGCTTCATCCAACTAACAGCTCCCAATTCACTCCAGCTAGATTTCTTAAATGACCTGACTAACTGGTGCTGGATTGAAACAGTTTCCATCAGTTATTAAGGAGTACACAGACAGGCTTTGACACATTCAAATGTGTTTTCTGACCATATTAAAACACAAACAGAAGAGTTGTATGTTTAACCAACACAAGCAGATGTCAAGGAGTGCAAAAATATGCCTATTTTAAAGTCAGTATGTCTGTGTATTTGTGCCGGCATATGCCCAGAACATGTGTATTTTGAGTGGTAAGCATGAGGAGTAATAAGTAAAGGAACGACAATGCTCTTCCCTGAAGAAGAAGAAAAAAAACCTGTTATAATTCAGTAAATTTAAAGTATTTTAATATTACAACATTTTACATCTATTTAGGAGGGTGGGAGATGGGCGGGTTGATATGGGTACTAAAGTAAGAGAGAACATGAAGATATAGGCAGAGTTCTTGATCTAAGTTATCTAAATTTGTTCTTTCACTAAAATGTGATGTCAACTTTCCCTGACATAAAAATGAGCTGATGTCAAGAAATAACCCTCATGGGTGGAACAGAAGTGTACAAATAGGTTACAGTTGAAAAGCAACTTTTAAACAGGAAAAAGCAGAATTTAGCCTGGAAACTTGAAGGCAGCTGATATAAAGTAAATCCAGATATTACCTTGATGAAGTAATGAGGATGAGGAGATAAACTTCCTCACAAAAAGGCAGAACTTAACAATGGACCAGGGGAAGATTTTTCAGGCAACCTGATCAAGGGAGGATACCAGGAACTAGTATTTAAATGGTTGTTTTGTGCCAGGCACTATGCTAGGTATTTTACAAGTGTTATATTATTTAAACTGCACAACAATTCTGAGGCAGGCACAATAATTCATTCATATTTTGCCAGCAGATAATAAAGGATGACATGAGTTATATTTTTTCTGAGGATCACATCACACAACCAGTGTTCAAGCCAAGTTCTTTCTGATTTCTAGGAACTGGAACCCAAAACAGCATCAGGAGTAGTAAACACACCTGTACCATGTTAGTGGCAGATGACGTAGCAGAATCTTTAGGAGCTGACAATAGAATGTCCTAACTAGTGAAAGAGATTAGGAAGCAGATTTTTGACAGCCCTTAGAATTCTCCACACTTACAGCAGCGTCAACCTAAATCTCCTGCAGACAGTCTGAGGGGCTTGGAGTTAATCAAGAGATTAGGTGGGATAGACTTCAAATGACTCTGAGCGACTAATTCAGGTATTTGGCAGCCATACAGGTGAACCATGCAGATCTCCTTTGAAGAGAAAATCTGCCACGAGAAATAGAGTTAGCTGAGAACCTCCAGTGCCACATCTTCAGGATCTACTGCAGTGTTCATGTAGAAGCCATATTCTTCCAAGAATATTTGAGCCAATGGCTGAGCAGGTCATGAGTTTTAGAGTCGGGTCATTTCTGCCAATTCAGAGCTCCTCTAATAGGCAGTCATTGCCCTCAGGCTCCACCTCAGCTTGGCCAGGAACTTCTCAGAGCTGCACTGCAGTCTGTGGTTCTTCCTACTCAATCTTCTACCATTCTCTTGTTCTTTTAAGAGGTATGAGCCCTCTGCATCATGGTCTAAGGCTCTTCTTGCCTGCTTCTCTTTACTCTTCATAGGTGGTCCTCTCTAAAATTCTCTTGCATTTCTAATCCAGTCTTAGACACTGCTTTTCGGAGGACCCAAAATGACTCAGTCAGCACTGGGTGTGACTCAAGAGAGCTGATAATAAAATGAGGTTTAGGGTGTAGATCACTAACTATTAGCTGGTAAGAAGGACCTCATTTCATGTGTTAGGTGGGGTACAAATAGTATCTCAAGTCCAAGGTGGTGTCCCAATTGGTGAAGGCTACACCCATGATGTCCTGAGAAAATAGCCCAGTGGATGGATATGCCGTTGCCAGAGGAATGATTCAAGCATTTGAAAGCTGTGGCAGGAACAGTTCATATAAGGACAGTGAGGTGGTTGGCCTTTACTGAGTTGTATTGAGTTGCAATGCGGAGAGATGATGAGAATAGGCCAATAGCACACAGTTAGAGACTAAGTATGAGAGCTAGAGGACCTCAGCTTTCAAAGAAGTCCTTATCTTCTGCAATAGGAAAGCAGACGTAGTTAATTTGCAAACAAAGTATTTAATAGAGACTTGAACAAATATTTTATGCTAAGGTCAGAGTTCTGGCTGGGAAACCAGGACCTCTGAAACATGGAATAGGTCTGTCTGAGTAGATGCCTTCATGATTGTGGCTCTGCAGACTTACCTGTACTTTCAGGGTTTGCAAAGTTGCCCCACCCCTACCTGTAAAAGTTAGCACTTTTGTGTGGAGGAAGACGCCACAGAAGTCTCTCCGCTATGAAGTAACAAGTGTTTCCCAGGATATGTAACCTCCTCTTCTGACTATCACACTGATCATTAAAATGGTTAAATTCCATTATAGTTTATAACTCTGCTGGGAATGGTTTAGATTGATAAGACAGGAAAGAGATTATATCTCAGAGAAGCTGAAAGAATTAGCAGAACCTATTGTTACCTGGTCAAAGGAACCAGAATGTAAGACTGAAGAAGCAAGAATTTATTGACTTGGGAGTAATTTCTTGGGACACAGGATACGATATTGCTGGCAAGGATTTCAGAAATTGATGGCTCTTAGAAACCTGGAGAAAGCAGTATTTGCCCATATTGAGCAAATATGAAATGTCTGAGTTGTTGTAGCAGGAGTGAGAGGAATGAGAAGGCTGAGGGTATGGGTATGCTGGAGTGAATATATTGCCTAAGATTGAAAGACTCACCAGAGCCATGTATTTCCCAGGAGAGCCAAGAGGACACACTATCCACCAAGACCATCAGAAATATGCTTATGCGGGACACCACCATCACTAAGTTCAGTGGTAACTTTTATCTGCAGGTAAGGGTTGAGAGTAGAAGCAATCACAGAGCTTGGCCTGTTAATAACAATGGGAAAACAGAGGCTTGGAAGAGCTCTGAATGAGCTGCTACTCAAAGCTGTGTAGGTGGTGGACCTGAGCGGTGCCTGGGATAGGCTGTTCTATCCATGGAAATGAGCTGCTCCCATCTCCTTCTACGAGAAAGCCTGTTGTAAGGAGTATAGTCGGTGGACAGTCTCCAGTTGTTGCACCTTCAGGATCTACCTTAGTGTTCACATTAAGGCCAAGCTCTCCCCAGGCAGCTTTTAGCCAATGGCTAATTATAAGATGGGGGAGAAGAGAGGATTACCAGAGGCAGCCATTTCTGCCTACTGCAGGCCTCCTCAACATGCAGTCTTTGCTCCAGGGATCCCCACTGGCCTGGTCGAGACATCCATGGAGCTGACTGCAGTCTGAGCACTTTCTATGCAATGCTCTTTTGTCTCCCCTCTTCCTTCACAGATGCCACATCTGCATCACAACCCGAAAGTGTGCCCTTATTCTGCTCCCTGTGCCTTTTATACTTCACAGTCATTTTTCTCAATAAATCTCTTAAATTTCTAATTCTTAGTATCTTTTCCCCAGAGGATCTAAAATCACATAAAAAGCTTACAAACAAGGGAATCAGGGACTATCATGTAAGAAAGGTGAGCTGGGAGCCACAGATATTTTAATAAAGACCAAGGACTAATTTACACTTTCTGCACTGACATTTCTGAGACCTTCATAACTGTCTCAGTGCTTGTTGCTTTTTGTTTACTGCTGCTTGATTTCATTGTATTTATTCACAGTAAAAACTATAAAAAATTAAAATGAGTTGTCACCCCAGTTTCAAAGAGAGAGGGAAAGTTAGAAGTCACTTTCTGTTTTTCCAGTAGCATAGGCAGAGTAGAATCCAGCAAGGAAAAGCTGTTGGTGGCAGAGAAAGTGATAAGCTGTGTACTCAGCTACAGGTAAGAGGGAAGAAACAAAAATCTACTAACAATCGTCTGGGGCCAGGCTGCACACCTGCCCACTGAGATGGACTTAAAACATTAAGGTTCCAAACAGCCTTTCATGTTCCCTATGTAAAGTGGTCCTGAACACAAGTCCCTTGGTTTGACATTTTGGATGTTTATAAATACAACCTTCTCTCCTTCAGTAAGGCAAAAATAAGAGGACTCCTAGCTGCAGAGAAAACATGAGAACAAGAGCTATGTTCAAAACCGACCCAGCATAGAATAAGGGAATAGGACATTTTCCTAAGGTAGTAATACAATTCCAGAAATACTGATTACTATAATGAGAGGTAAGTATGAGATTATTTGGTTTACTTGGGAAAGAAAAAATGGTGCCTAAACTGACTGGCCAGAGTGAGAGGAGATGGAATAGAGAAACTGGCAAGATCATAAACATGGAACAGCCAAACAGAGAAGAAAAATCGCTACTGATAATAACTATGCTTTACTAAGACCAAGAAGCAGACACTCTTAATTAAATTAGAAATTTAAAACCAATATGTGTGTGTGTGTGTGTGTGTGCACGCGTGTTAATTTCAGGTATACAGTACAATGGTGAGACATTTATATAACTTATGAAGTGATCCCCCTGATTACTCTAGCACCCATCTGGCACTACACACAGCCATTATAATAACATAGACTATATTCTCTGTTCTGTAATCTATATCCTCATGACTGTTTTGTAATAACTGATTTGTACCCCTTCATCCCTTCACCTTTTTCACTCAGCCCCTTCAACCCCTTCCCCTCTGGCAATCACCAATTTGTTCTCTATTTCTGTGAGTCTGTTTTGGTTTAATTTCTTCATTTCTCTTGTTCCTTAGATTCCACATATAAGTGAAATCATATGGTATTTATCTTTCTCTGTCTGACTTATTTCACTCAGCATAATATCCTCTAGGTCCATCCATATCGTTGTAAACGGTGAGATTTCATTTTTTATGGTTGAGTAATATTCTATTGTATATATGTACCATAACTTCTTTAGCTAATCATCTATTAATGGGCATTTAGGTTGCGTCCATATTTTAGCTATTGTGAATAGTGCTGCAGTGAACATAAGGGTGTGTAGATCTTTACTAACTAGTGCTTTGGTTTTCTTTGGTTAAATATCCAGAAGTGCAATTGCTGGGTCAAAAGGTGGTTCTATTTTTAACATTTTGAAAAAACTCCAAACAGCTTTCCATAGTGGCTGTACCAATCCACACTCTCACCAACAGTGTACGAGGGTTCCCTTTTTTCCACATCCTCACCAACACATTGTTTGTCGATTTATTGATGATAGCCAACCAGATATTATTAATAATAAGAGTATAACTTCCTGGTATGATCCACACTCCCAAACACAATATGTCTACTAAAAAAAAAACAAAATATAATACAGATAATTAGCATACATATGATATAAAAAGAAAAATAATCTACTTTTTTACCATTGCCATATTTATGACCAAATTTTTTTTAGGTTTATCACTTATTGAGGATCCTAATGTGACAAATTATGTCTGCCTGTGTTTTATTGTCTTTATTATTTTATTCAGATCTGATTTCAATATCCAGGGTTTTTCTAGACACTGAGAGATGGTCTTGCTTTAAGCCAGGTAAGTTACTTAACTTCTCTGAGTCTCAATTTACTTATCTATGAATCAATACTTGGCATGTGTGTCTCAAGGTGCTGTTTATAAAGATAAAGAGAAATGTATATAAAATACCTTTTGTAGTTCTTTGTATAAAGTAGATATCATTTAGCAATAAATGATAGTTCTAATTAGTAGTAGTGGTAGAGTAGTATTAATAGTAATTATTGTGGTGTTAGCAGTAGACATCTGATATCAAGTACTGAAATATGACATACACAGGAACTCTTATAGAAGACTTGAGAAATGCACAAAAGTCACTTAGGAACAAGATGACTAATTTTATTCATTTTATTTGGGATCACTTGAGATAAACTAAGCACAGTCCAGATAAGTAGAACCACCAACCCACCTATAAACCTACGAGAAATAATTAATGGTTGTTCTCAAGCCATTACATTTAGGGGGATTTGTTACATATCAATTGCTAACAGATACAGAGAGTAATGTCACACACACACAAAGAACTTGATAGATTACATTTTTAGTTGACATTTTGTCATTTTTTTTTTTGGAAAAAATTTTTAATTTTATAAGAAAATTAATCTTCATAGTTCACCTTAAACAGCTTGATATGTATCTTTTTCACACCTTTCTCCAAGTTCTTAGAATAACATTTATACTCATTTATCTGATTTATCACATATACACTGATTTACTGTTTTTTTCCCCCTAAAGGTTTAGTTTAAGAAATTGTAGTGTACATATTTTTATTTGTCTTGCTTTGTAACCTAGCAGTACACTGTGGCAATAATTCCAGTCAATAAATGTAGATACAGATCATTCATTTTAAGAGCCCCATAACATTTTATTGCATAAATGTACCATGTTTATTCAACCCCTAATCATGACTATTGAGGTTTCTAACAATTTCTTATCACTACAAAGGTACAATAAACATTCTTCAACTATCTTTAATCTAAATCTCTCTAAGCTCTTTTTAAACTTCTAATATCCTATATATAGGTGTTTTTATTTCTCGGAAGTGATAATGACCCAGAGGAGATAGCTAGGTCAACAGGTAGGTGTATTTAAAATGATTAAATCTGAATAGTTTGCCATAAGCATGAAGAAATTCACATTACCATCAGCCATATAAGTTATGCATTTCCCTCCATAACTCCTGTCACCATCTCCTCCACCTCTAGGTCTTCTCTTCCCTTTTGAATTTTGCGTAACCGTGCATGGAGCACTGACCCTGGCTCCATGAGCACCAGCACAAGAGACAAATGTTCTCTACTTCCCACGCTCTTCTCTCTTGCTCCTGACGTTAAGGCGGGGCTCTCTGGCCGCATCAGTTGTCAATTAAAGCCTAGCCTGCTGGTGCTCCAATCTAGCTGTTGCCTCCTTTGCGTGGTATCACACATTCCAGTTTCCATCCTCTGCCATGTTTCAGCAGTTCTCTCTCTGAAAAGGAGAAATGCCCTTGACCTCCAGTTCTCTAAGACTTCTAGAGTGTCCAATATCCTAATAGAGATCTGTGGAATTCTTCGTTTCTCTTTTTATTTTCTTTGTTGTTTTTTCTTTTTGTTTTCCAGAGGCTTCTCTATGTAAAGCTCTGAAGCAAATCTGCAGGGCAAAAGACAGAATTTGAGGAAGATCTGAGCATTATACATAAGCATAAGTCTATGTATATAGACTACTCCTTCATTTAACTTGCCACACACTATGTTCTCGGTAAAAGCTTCCTAGATCATGCTATTCCTGGGGGCTCTATGGTCTTAGTCCACCACTAGCCTTCCCGAGATGCTTGGATTTGTAGTGCCCATAGTCTCGGATCTCCTTTACAGCTACAAAAGTTCATTCCTATTTTGGGGTGCCAAAGGGAAGTGGTTTTTCTTCATTATTTGTTCTTCTCTAACAAGAATTTTCAGTATTGACTAATTGATGGTCCTTGCACTAACATTATTTGATCTTATTCTATAAATTAGCACATGTTTAATTGCACAGGACACAAGAGAAATCTAGAGACACCTAAAAGAAAAAAAAAACTTGGAATAATTTTAATAAACTTTATTTCTTTTTTTCTGGAAGACAGGGTAGAGAGATATGCATATGAGTATAGGCCATAGTCACGTTCTCGAGCTCTATGACATTGGAAGTGACAAGAGAATACGGATATAACTGGGGCCAAAATAAGCCTTTTTCCTTCCTATCTGCCTATGACCCTGAATTATTTATTATTCTCGGAAGAACAATACAGATCAATGTGAATGTCATTACAAGAACTAAAGATTTTACTTTTATGGGAACTTTCAAAAGTCACTGTGGATGAGTTGACCCATCTGGGAATGCTGACATTATTCTCCTTTTCTCTGCATCATCTTTTCTGACTAGGCAGGCAGTTAAATGGCTCTACAAGTGAGGGACCATTGTGATATGAAACACGGTGATGACTTGCCTGGAATAGGATGGAATTGACACACTAGCACCTTGTAGAGATGTAAGTGCCAAAAACACAGTTGGAATTTTGATGGGTAACAATTACTAAATTTGAATAATTAATGAAATCTATTCTTAGGGATTATTTGACCCAATAATTATTATACAGAAAAATTAAGTGTGTATTTGAAATCTACATTTTATTACCAATGATGAGCCTGTCAATTCTGTCTCATTAGCCAGTTTTTCTTACAGTATAATGTTAATAGAAGGAATGTCACTAGAAATCAGCTTATAGCAAGATACACATACAGGGTCTGTGGATTATAAACTGTCAAAATAATTCACTATTTTTTTTTTACAGAATATCTAATAATCTGATTTATTTAAAAATAAATATGGCCCAACCAGATAGCATTTTACACTTATCACTCTAGCAACTTCACTAGGAGAAAGGAAAAAGATACGGAAAAAATCAACATTTATATATTGGTTAAATTTAAAACGCTGAACTCTTTATATACATTCTTCCCTTAATTCTCACAACCACTTTATTACTAGTCTTCAGTTATGAAGAAATGGAAGATTTGAGAGATGAAGTCCCTTCCCAGTTCACAGAGCTGATCAATAATTGAAGTGGGGCTTGAACACAGATAATTCTGAATCAGTAGCCAAGGCTCCTTCCATGCTCCTTGACATGAGGTGTCTTTTCCACTAGGAGAACTCACCAGAGTCAGGGACAAAATGAAAACAACAAAACCAAAACAAAATTAAGCCATTTAAAAATTTATTTCAAGTTCTATGTAGAGTGGAATTCAGAACACTTGGATTTTTTTAGATTAAACTGAAGTGTCGATGATATTTCTTACGTGAGACAGCTACTTAAAGTTGTGGTTCCCAACTCCTTGGGGTTACAATTTTGTTATTGCCACAAGGCAACTTTCAAAGGAGTGTCAAGAAGAACACCCATCTGGGGCAGAGGCAGAAGCTCGGGAGTTACCAGGAGCTGGCGTGATGTTGGAAACAGCCTCTGTAGCATTCATTTTACTCGATTCATCTTATTTCATCCATCAGACTAGGTGGGTTAGAGGAACATGAAAGTATGAAGTTATTTTAAAATGTTGCCAAATGTTTCTTTCAAGAAAATACGATTCAGATTTGGTACATCATTGTGTTATTTACAAGGTCAGCATACATGTTAGAGACTAAGTAGGAAGTCTGGAGGTCCTGGACTGACTGCATGGAAAACTTTCATATAAGCACCATAACTGTGTTCTGTTTGACACCATGAATTTTGTTAGGAATCGGTCCATGATAATAAACATGTTGATTTAAACTCTGAAACCCTTAAGCAACAATATGTATAAACAGTAAAAATAAACTAGAGATCTTATTTAAGATGACCAGATAGAAATGAGACGGAAAAGGAAAAGTTCTAGAATTTGAATTATTTGTCTTCAACATGGGTCTACTGGTGTAGATGATTGTTTTTCAAATCACAAGTAATGAAGTCAATTTGGTGGCACTAACGGACATTATTTTAAGATGAGATAGAGTAGGAAATAGTAGCGTATATTCCCCATACTAAAAAGTAAGTATTACAATAGTCATGGGCATGCGAACTACAACATGGGGAATATAGCCAGTAACATGGTAATAACTAAGTATAGTGGGTACTAGACTAATCGGGGGGATCATTTTGTAAATTATACAAATGTTTAACCACTATGCCATACACCTAAACCTAACAAAAAATAATATTGAATGTCAACTGTAATTGAAAAATAAAAATAAATTTTAAAAGTAAGTACTATTGTGGTAAAATTTTATCTCAGTTATGTACATATTTGCACAGTAAGTTTGTGAGTACTGGTTCATATTATATAGTATTTCTTTGTGTGTTGCAAAGAAATTTGAAATTCACTGGTCTTGATGATATCTAATGTGCCTTCCAGCTCTAAAACCACACAATTCTGCTTTTGTCTGAACTGTTTGAATCTAGATCAACTATTTGTAGCCCCTGATTTTCCCTGAAGGTTGTTTAGGAATAGAGGTGGTATGGGGTAGAGGTTGCTCAGGGATAGCTACAAGTAGCCTCAGAGAGGCTGATGTGTCAGAGCTGCAATACTGGGGCAGCTCTACTTTCTTATGCTATTTCCTGCATTGTTGAGCAAGATATTCAATAAAGAGCAATACGGTTACCAGAAACAAACAAACAAACAAAAATAGCTCGAAACTTATGGTCTAGGCAGAAGCTCAAAAATGTGGAGCCAGTGATCCCCCACTCATACAAGAGAAGAGATGCTAAAATGAATTGACCTCCCATTATGGGCCAAACACATAATGTATTGTATGTATTACATGTTATACATATAAGTTTATTGCATTTTAACAATCTTCTTACTTGATTATTATGTCTCTCTCCTCTCTTTTCATAGTTGAATAAAATAAAATTTAGAAAAGTAAATAAATAACTTGCTCAATGAGGTCACGGATTTGAACCAAGCCTAATTCAAACTGGGTATATCTGGTTTTAAAGCTTATCTACTTTTTATTGCATTGCTATATCTTCACAAACTAACATGTACCCCTTCTCCTTATTGCTGAGATAAACAAATGATGTCAAATGCTTTTTGAAAATGCAATTTGAATTTTCTTTGGAATTACTAAGGGTTTAGAAGCTTGATTGAACCAAATATTACAGATTTTTTTTTTTTTTAATGAGGAGTAGAGAAAGAAAAGGTAAGAATGTATTGGTAATCATAGATAGGTGAGATCCCTAATTTCAGACACATTTTTAAAGAAATACTCTCTGAAAAACAAAGTAAAAAAAAAAAAATGTGGTGAGAGGGATGCAGAATTCGGCTTTCACAAAGTAATGAACAGCTGGAGTGTTTCTGCCTAATTTATCCTATTGCAACAAGTTTGGAATTTTTAAGTTTTAGGGAGGAGAGATGAAATGAAGTTCATGTTAGTTTTGGGTTATCTTTGTAACAGTTACTCTTTGACACAGAGGAATCTTCAACTTGAAAATCTAGATAGTTGATAATCATCCCCAGAGCTTGGAGCATTAAAATTCCCACCTAAGGAACTGTTACCCACTGAAACTGGCCTCTTTTGTGAGGCGTCATGTCTTGGCTCTCCTGCCATAGTCTCTGCCTCCCCACGAGAGCCGTACTAGCATTTCAATGAGGACATGTTCACAGGAGAATTCTTTAAACGCTGAGCTTCTGGTTCATTCAAATTTCAGTTTGGGGCTCCTGGAAAACACCGTGGAGACAGGACAGATGTGCCAGCGAACTATGAACATCTGGAGAGTTTAGCTGTGGGTCAAGATACGCTCCAAAGGTATGATGACCCCCCTCTCATTTGCAGTGACAGGAACCTCTAATTTAAGGTTGGTGAAGCCCCTCCAACCTGCCAGGTCACATTTCTAGGCAGAAGATGAATTGTACTGTTACAGTCATGCCACATTTTACAGACCTTGTTTGGACAGTAAATTGGCCTGAATAAAATATGAAGAACCTGACTCTGATTCCAATGCCCCAGTGAGATAGATTCAGAGCCTACGGGGAAGGGCTAAGAGGGTGTGATTCTCTCCAATCAAGTAACTAAATAGCAGCTGTTCCCATAGGCAAGAAGTACAAATGACTCTGCTACTGAAATAGGCTTATAACAAATCCAAATTAATCTTTGTGAAACTGTGCTCTAAATGATTAGTGTTAACAAGCATTTACTTAGACAGTTGCACTATTTTTTCTTCTCAAGATTTCAGAGCCCAGCAAACCCCTCATGCCCTTCTCTTTATTTTCTCATTCCATTTCAGTATGTTTTCTTCATTTCTATAAAGAAAAAAATGCCAAGAATCTGCACAAAAATGTGGCTGTTAGGAAAAAATGCTAATTCCGATTCAGGGCATGGCCTGAAGAGTCTACCCAATTATTTAGTACAAATCAGTAGGTGACCTTGACCCACAGGAATAATGTAAGCAGACTAAATAATTAATATTTGGTCTACCATTTCTTAATATTCAGGAGGTTTGAGAATGAACTATAGAAGTGCAGTTCAAGGTCTAAATTTGACTATAGGTATTTTCCTTTTTACTGCCAATGGTCTTATAATTCAAATAGTACCTGCTTTCCTAAAGGATTCATGCCATTATCCAATTCAGTAATCAGATTGCTTCTCCCAGCTCTCATTTTCTACCTAATTCAAATCCTGCCCAACTTGGTCACTTTTGTGGACTATTAAAGCATTAGATACAGGCATGAAAAATGATTGATTAAAAAAATAAAGAGATGCTAGTCCCAAATAACATCAGAAAGGTATTGAGACATTGCGGCTATTTGTTCTTCTCTGGCCTCTGTCACATTTTTTATTTTTTTTTAGAGGCAACTTCATAGTTGAGAAAGAGGGGAAAACAGCATTTAGAGGAGCAGAAGACCAGAAGAGTGAAGTTTGGGCCACCTAAAAGAGGAAGAAAAGGCAATTAGGAACCTAGAATAGCAGATTGAAGAGGTTGGACATGCTGTTGTATGGGAAATGCAGCTGCTCTCTGTCATCGTATATTCCTAAGACGTACGCCAATGCCCCTCTCTCTTAACCTGTTGCTCTTATGCGCTTTTCCTCTTCTCCCCACAAGCAAACTAATAAAAATAACAACAAATTCAATTTCAGTGTCCTAACAAGAAATATGAAGTACATGTCAGAAAGCATTACAGTGTATAAAGAGCTGGAGGTTGAGGTAAGACACCTGAGCTGCCATCCTGGCTAAGCTGTTAAACAGTGCTGCCCTGTGAGCTCCCAAGTAATTAGAGAAAATACCTCTGTTCAAAATGCCCTTTCTCTCAGACAATTTGGCGCTGTACCTATATATGAGGTTGCCCCTGTCAAGAGAAATAGGGACAAAACATGGTTTTAAGTAATCAATCAACAAAAAAAATGTTATGATTTTTATCTCTTAGTTTCAAGGTAAATATAGGTACGATGTAAACCTGGGCTGCTTCTCTCATTGATTTCTCCTATTGAATAAATCTCTTTCCTTTATTCCTTGGGGTTTGCCTCATCTCTTTTGATTTAATTTTGTGCCCACACAGAGCTTCCCTGCTTTTCACAAAATCTTTAGGGCATGTCTCCCTATCTACAGTTTTGAATCAAGAACAACCTGATGGCTCTATTCACAAAAGCTATGTATGACTTTTCTAAACAGTTCAAGTATAGGTTTTAATCAATTCCCTTTTATTTTGAAATTTCTCTGGAGTTATTATGCTTGTGGGTGCTAAGACTCAGCAAGAGATGGACACAAGTGATTAATAAATTGTTCATTAAAAAATATTCTGATGAGCAATGTCTATCAGAAAGATTTGTTTGGCAAATTATATGAAAAGAAAATTTCAAGTGTGTGAGTTTTTCATTTCTTATTTGTTGTCTTAATGTAGATGCAGACTGAGAAATAAATATAGAAATTAGAAATATGTGAAAAAATAAGAGATAAAAGAAATTCATTGATTATTTCTGGGGATCTAGGAAAAACTAGTTTTCAGTGAGCATTCTATAAATTTAAAGAATAGAAAATGATGCATTTTATATACATATTTCTTAATTCGATTTCAACAAAAGGAACAAAATACACAACATAAAATAATTGAGACGTCTTTTGTTTTTTAAGAGAAAATTAGGTTTCCAGATTAATTTTCTTTGCTTATTCTATGATTTTCCTATTTCTTCCTTTGCCTCTTTCCTCAAAAGGCTAAGTGTCAAAATTCCAGAGCCCAGTTGTACTCTTTAGGACTTAGTTTTCACTTAGCCCCATCTTCCTTCATGACATACCTCCCAATGTAAGGTAAACATCAGCTATATTTTTACCAAGTTTTGCCCTCAGTCTACACTTAGTTAAAGTGTTTGTAGACTAATTATCCACTGGATAGAACTGTGTGGTGTGTACAATTTGTCTATGCACTCCCTCATTCCCTGTATTCCTAACTTTTACCCATTTTCTTCTCTTTATTATGACACTTTGACCACAAGTGAAGGAGGGGAAAATAAAAACTGTTCAGTGTTTTGGTAGGAAGATCAACTGTATTAGAAATGAAAATGAGTGTCTCAAATGAAGTATGGAATTATCTGTGCTTTGTGCATATTCATAACTGAGAGTTAGTTGTACTTCACCATAATCACTCACCAAGTAAGATGTAAGAACTGACCCTCTAAGCTGCAACATCTAATTTAATTCCAAGGATACTCCAAAAAAAGGTCACTGTGTAAAGGGATAAACCAGGATTTTCTGTATTCCCCTTTCTCTCCACTCACCTCTAATGAAGGGTAGCTAGCTGCTCCATGCAAATTTTTAAACATAAATTTGAATGTTCTGCCTCTGCTACTATGTACCAGGATGATCAAATACACACATTACTTACAAAACATTAGCATTGCTGAAACCACAGACAGATCATTTTCCATTGCAAGCAGAGCAAAGAACAGCTATTTGTATGGATTTACAGAGTGATTTGATTGTGTACAAAAGGAGAGAGTAAAAATCACACCAGAGTAAATATTGTATTACACACATGAGAAAGACAACAGTTCATACACAGGTAATTGTTAGATATGGAATGAAGTTAATTTGAGCCCTTGACTGTAGCAATATGGTCTAGAACTTTTCACCGGAAGTGAATTATTAAAGAATAAATGTTTTGTTGTTGATATCATGGTGGTGATTTTTTGTTTTGGTTTTCTGTGTTATTGTGGGACTATTGCTATTAGGGCTTATCAAGAAACATGTTTTAATAACTAATAACTGGTGACTGTGCTTCCAGGAGTTAACCGCCCCCCGCCTCATCAATGCAAAAGCAGAATTTTATAATTAAGTACTTTCTTGTATAGTCTACATTTATTATGGTATTTGAAAAAATTAGGGAACTCCATGGGGTTGTTATTGATATTAAACATCAAAAAGTTAGAAATAATGGGCACATTTTAGATGCTCTATGAACGTTAGTTGTGAAGGATGATATATATTTAAAGCCTGATGTTTCTTCCTATATGGAATTTTCCAACTTTTGCTTTCCTGTTATTCCTCATGGAGGTGAGGTTGAATGAAAAAATTGTTAGGCTCCTTTCAATATCAGTATTCTCTCTTCCTCTCTCCTTCTTTTTCTTTCTCTCTCTATCCCCTCCCTCTCAATATCTTTCTTTCTTTATTTTTCTGTATACAAAATGTGGGGAAATGTTTGCTAATTATAGAAGGCTTTCTTGAGGTTCTCATCTGAGTAAAATAGACCTAACCCTTTTTTTTTGTTTATTTGAATTATTATATTTTTAATCATGTTTGGCAAAAACAAAGGGGGGGGGCGGGGAAGAGGACAAAAATGGAAAATTAATTTCCAACCTATTTGCATGGGCAAAACTATGGGTTGAAATAATCAACAACTTAGCCATCAAAATAAAATGAATTTAGCTTCAGATACTTAATCTGTACTATCTCAGTTTCCTCAATTTGCTTATAGCAATAAAATTGTGTTAAGTATCGTTAGGGTAAAACACATATTTATATCACTTTTCTATTCAAGAGTGCCTGGATATTAATGATAAAAGCAAAATATCTGGTATCTTTTTACCATACCCACATTTTTTTACCAATGAAATTGATCTGGCAGAAAGTAACCATTTTAATATTTCAGGAGATCACCTTCGGGTTTAGCTATGTATGTGTATATGTATGTATATATATATGTACACAGAGATGAACACACATTTATAGATATATTCATATATCCACACAAATATATATGTACAGAGAAAGAAAGTTATACCAAAAATGCAATTTAGTGTCCTTTTTAAAAAATGTAATATTCATCTCAGAACTTACAGTTGATATTCTGAACAATCATATCCAAATATGCAAATACCATCTAAACAAGATGTAGAACATTTCCATCACAAAGTACCCTGGAGTCCCTTACCAAATACCATCCTTCGGAGGAAATGACTTTCTACATTCTTATAGACTAGTTTGCCTTTCAAATTCAAATGAATAGAATAATACAATATGTTTTCTTTCGTGTCTGGCTTCTTTCACTTGACATAACATTTTTGAGATCATTGCATGTTGTTGAGTTAATCATGATTTGTTCCTTTTTATTGGCATGTGAATAATCCATAAATTATCCACATGTCGGCTGATAAATATTTAGTTCATTTTTCTTTTCTGGCTATTACACATAAAGCTATTATCAACATCTTAGAAAAGATGTCGTGTGGATGTATGCTTTTAGTTTTCTTGGATAAAAACCTAAGGGTGGAATTTACTGAATTACAGGTAAGTACATTCATTGCTTTATAAGAGATTGCCAAACTGTTTCCCAATATGATTGGATCACTCCCATCAGCAAAGTATTAGACAGAATTCTGTGTTCTACATCCTTACAAATATTTGGTATTACCAGTCTTCCCCTCTGCCCTCCAATGCAAGAGGTGTAAGATAGGACTTCATTACAGATTTATTTGTCTTTCCCTTGTGACCAATGATGTTAAGCAAATGTTTTTTGGCTTTTTGGAGAAGTGCGTGTTCAAGAATTTTAACCATTTTATTCTGTTCTTTGTTTTTTATTGTTGTTTTGTAGGAGTTCTTTCTATATATTAAATACAATTCTTTTGTGTTATATATGCCTCATAAGTGTGTTTTTCCTTCATGCATTTCATGTGTGGAGGCTTACATTTCCATATTTCCATATTTAGTGGAGTTTGTAATAAGAAGAATATTTTTATTTGGATAAATTTCAACATATTAATGTATGTTGTTTTTGTATCTTATCTAAGAAATCTTAGCGTATCTTAAAGTCACAAAAATATTCTTCTGTGCATTTTGCTAAAAAGTTAGATGATTAAATTTAGTTATCTATGCATGAGTGAGTCTATTCATGAACTCTATTTTGTTACATGGATCTATTTTTCTCTCTTAACACCAATACCATGTTGTCTTGATTACTATAGTTTAATATGTTTGGAAATCATGTAATGTTAATCTCCCAACTCTGTCCTTTTTCAAAGGTGTTTTTACTACATTAGATACTTTGAATTCTATATGACTTTTAGAATCAATTTCTCAATGTTGATTTCTAAAAATACTCTTGAGATTTTGATAGTGTTACACTTACATTATAGATCAATTTAAGGAGAACTGACAACTTAAAATATTTAGACATATGACCCATGTACAAGGTATGTCTTCCCGTATATTTAGGTCCTCTTTAATTTTCCTTAAGAACGTTTTGTAGTTTTTACTATACTAACCTTGCAAATCTTAAGTAAATCTATCCTTTTATATTTCTGGTGCTATTATTAATGGTATTGTTTTTATCATTTCAATTTCAAAATGCTCATTGATATATAAAAAAATAATTAATTTTAGCACATTGAAGTTGTATCATACAAGGTTGCTAAATTCATTTATTATTCCAGTATCTTTATACAGATTTCATTGGATTTTCTACAATCATGTTATCTGTGACTAAAAAGAGTTTCACTTCTATCTTTAGTTCCTTTCCTTTACTAACCTAATTACACTAGTTAGACTCTCCAGTACAGTGTTGAGTAGAAATGATGAGAACAAGCATTCTTGTCTGTTGTCTATTCCTGATCTTATGGAAAATGCAGTCTTTCACTATTAAGTATCACGTTAGTTGTATGTTTTTCTTAGATGCTCTTTATCCGGTTGAAGAGGTAGCCTCCTATTTTAATTTGGTGCGAAATGAACGTTGGATTTTCGTCAAATGCTTTTTCTGTTTCTATTGAAATTACCACAGTTTTCTTTTTTAGTTTTTAATATGCCAAAGTACATTCAGTAATTGATTTTCAAATATTAAAGCAACCTTACATTCCTGGGATAAACTTCAATCAGTCATGATATACTCTTATTATTTATATATATTGTTGAATTCAATTGGGTAAAATTTTATTTAGAAATTTCACATCTGTGTTCATGAGGGATATTGATCTTTATTTTGTTTTTTTTTTTTTTTCTTAAAATGTGTTTGGCTTTGGTAACAGTGCTGCTGAACTCAGAATCAGTTGGAAATATTTATTCCTTTTCAATTATCTAAGAGAGTTTGTGCAGAATTGCTAATTTTCTTTCCTCTTTCTTTGGATTCAGTTTGTTGTTATTTTCTTAGTTTCTTAAAGTAAAGACTGAAGTCATTGGTTTGTGAAATTTCTTCTTTTTAATAACAGACATTTAGTGTTGTATGTTTCCCTCTATGTACTGCATTAGTTGTATCTCATAAATTTTAATAAGATACTTTAAATACTTTACTTTTAATATTTGCAATATTTCATCACAGGTATGCATTCCTGATTTAATGATTTCAGTCTTTTGTGCTTTTTTATGGTTTTTGAATATTTTTCTATGTAGATTATAATTTGCTTTTCATTTTTTTGCAGAAATTTTTTGGTATTATTTTTATAGTTTTTAGTGATTTTCTTTTAAAACTATTTTGAAATCATTCAATATCTAAATATTAAAAGCAAGAATAAAATCTATTAACATACTACTTCGTGGCAGGAGAATTTAACATACTTTTAGCTCCTATACTTTAATTTTAGCTCCTATGTATAGGCATTATCTAAGATTCAAAATGTTATTTTTATGTATAGTATGAGAACATATTATTTTAATAATTATTTTTGAAATTTAGATTTTATAAAATATTTTCAAAATTATTTAGACTTACCTTCATACTTAACTGGATTAATTATCAATTATTTATTAGAACAATTGTTCATTTTTTTTTCTCTTTTGAATAATTTCTCAGGTAACCAGAGTAAGCTTTTAAATAATTTTATTTCTAAAAAGCTCACTAAATAGCACATTTTATGGCTTTGTTCCTATAGCAAAAAAAAAAAAAAAAAAGACAAAATAAAAGATAGCTATGTATTTCAACTGCCTTCACGAGAGAAAAAAGTTCTTTTAAATTATTTATCCAAAACTCTGTGGATAGCATAGAAATGTTCTTTATTACCTTCTAATTACTCTTATAGTAAATGTTTTAGACAAGATATGGAATAAGCCATGTTTAAAAGTCTTTTTTAGATATCCAATTTATCTTTTACCAGAAAACATGTAAAAAATTTTTCTCCTGATATTTTTACTTAAAAATTGTGGTAAGATAAGTTTTAGTTTGGCTTATTTTTAATTAATTTTGCTATTTGAAGCAGTAAGGAGTCATTTTGGAGACACCAGTCATTTTTTTCTCAAAGTGTCTTCTTTGGTTAAATCATTGATTGTTATATCTATTTATTTTTTTCTTCTCTTTTTCAGGAATATCAATATTCTATAAATATGATATAAGTTCTTTATACTCAATGTCTATCATCTTTTCTTACTATCCGTTCTATCATCTATATTCTTAGAAGGCTTCTTGATTTGTTCTCAAAGAAAATCAATCTTATGAGTATTCATTTGGCTCCTTGTGTCCTTTTTGACAAATATTTTTATTTCTATTATTGTATTTGTTGTGTTTTTATTTCACTCACCTCCTTTTCCATCAGAATTCCTTTTGCTCAGTCCTTTGGGATTCCTCTCATGTCTCTCTCACATGTGTAATTCTGCATTCTACTGAAACTTTATTCTGGCTTTTCTAAAAAATCAAATTAAAAGATGAGACACTGTTTTGAATCTTTGTAATGATGTTTCCTTTTTCTTTATTTGTCATGCTTTTTACATACCAGCCATCCTATAATGAGGTGATCGCTAGTCAGATATATTTTCAGTAGGAATGGTTTGTAGCATTCTCTTGACTTCATCCAGTGTCTTATTGGGTATTGGTAGAAACTTCTTCTTAATTTAAACCTGGAAAACATATTCATGGGTGTTCTTTCCAGTAGAAGTTTTAGAACCTGGTAAGTGTTGAACTTGTGTTATTCTGCTAAATTCTTTGGAGTTAATTCTATATCTGTTATTTCTCTCACATTCTGAACCTACTAAATGTATGGCAAAAAAAAAAAAAAAAAAAAAGAAGTGCAAAATTTTTAGTCCTCAATGCTCTCTTTGTCAACCACAGTCTACTTCTTGGAATCATAGCTCTCAGAACACAGTATACTACAACTAATCCTATTCCCAGCCACCCAATTGCTACTCATTTTCATGCTGTTCTGGGAGTTTCGGTTTCAAAGTGGATATAAGAGAAGGGGCCAGTGGGGTTGAGAAACAAGTAGGAGCACTCTGATTGCTTCAGGTGCAGCGTTTATGAAACAAATAAATTGCTTTCAATTTGTATAAACCTGGAGCCTCTGAATCAGTGACCTATCTTTTCAGGTTAGCAGGTTTTTTTTCCGGTTTCTAGAGAAAAGGTAAGTTCATTGCATTTGCTGTTAAGCTCTACAGTTATTTTAGTCAGTGGAATTTGCTCTCATATTTGGAAAAAAATGCATTGATAGTTTTCATTTTTGTTATACTTTTTTATTTTGTTACTTTTTTTTTCTGTATCTTCATAAAGGTCTTAGGGGGGACAAATCAGGAATACTGTGTTAGAAACAGCTTGTCAGGCAACATTTTAAACTGAAAGGCCATTAGTCCTTTGTTGCCATTTAAAGCCCTCATTCATGCATTTCACATTAATCTGTCAGCAACCACTGACATAACATTTGACGGTGTGACCCTGCCTTACTCATGTCTTCAGTGCTAAGGATACTTAATCACTCTTTCTGGATAAGCCATCCTTGGATCCTTACAGCTCACTACTGAAGAAGTCTTATAGAGAAAATACTCCATTAAAACAGAGAAAGAGAGAAGACTCATTTTTCAGGCTAATACAGTATATTTTCTCTTTATTTTTTCTTATTTTTTTTTATAGACATGAAAAAAGATTTGAGCATTACCAGTAGAGACCTCTTGCCATTTTAATGAGTTATGTAAAGAACTAACATGGGGGACTCAAAAGGACATTGAGTCAGAATTCTTGAAATTCAGGTCTAATCCTGATTCTGTTTCCAACAAGATTTGTGACCTAGGTCATCTTTAAAATGAATGTCCCTTTCAACTCCCTCATTTTATAGTGAAAGAGAAATATTATACAAACTTATAATGAGTCAGACTCATTGACAACATACATCAGATTATCCAATTATGTCACATAGTTCCAAACTTCATAGATTCTATAACTCCCAATTCTGAGATCAACCCTTTTCTTAATCTGGTAGAATTTCCCTGAATTTAAAGACTCAGCCTTGAATTAACTCCATCTCTCTTTTCTTTATGCAGTTCTGGTTACCAGATTTTTGTCTTGACTTTTTGAATCGATCACTGAATACCTTGACTCATTTCTCTGTCCTCACATACCGAGTCAGCTTTATGGCTGTTTGACTAGTGCATTTGCCACTGGGTTAAATGCTGCGCTGCTGGAGTATTAAAATTCTTAACAATTTTATTTTCGAACTTGTGTTTTGTAAGCGAAGTCCCTTAGAACAATGGAACATGAATATGAAAAGACGAAATATGCACAATATGTATGTTTACTGTTCCTTGTCTCCTTGTTCACATTGAGGCATCCCAAAAGCATTAATAATGTTCCATAACTCAAAATTCTAGTGGATCTACAATGTGTGGAAGTTCAGCAGGACCCAGAGTAAGTACACGATAAACATGTTACATCTCCAATTGAGTAAGGAGGAGGTTGGGAGCACTGACAGCCCCAAGAGATCACACTTTCTCTTCAAACCAGTACTTACTTCCAACACACAAAAAAAGGCAGTGGTATTCTAAGAAACATAAATGAATAAAGAACCCTATCATATCTTTTCTTATCTGTGTTACTTGCCTGCATTAGCCAACCACTTATGCTGAAAAACAATAACATAGAAGGAAGGAGAAAAATAGGGCAATATATTGGTCTTTCTTTCTTTCTTTTTCTCTTTGCAATCATACCTTACTCATCAGTAAAATCAAAGGTAAAAAATTTCGATACGATGTGTGCATATCAAAAAGTCAAAAGTAGTTATTTTTATGCCATATTTCCAGTGTTCTGATAACAAAACACATATTCTTGTGTGAGCTATGAAATATGCCATTTTGGCAATTCTACATACAATTAAATGTTCTCAATTTGAATTTAAAACTAGCAATGTGCAATTTTTTAAATAATAAAACTCATGCCAATAATTTTAAAATGTTATTTTGCTTCATTCGGTATATTAAATAACAAATAACATTATGATAAGTTGAGAGTGATCATGAAAGCGAGAAAAAATGTTCTACATTTTAATATGTTAATGACACTTTCTTTTCTACTTATTGAACAAGGGGCTCTGCATTTTCATGTTGCACTGGGCTCATAAATTATGAAGCCTGCCCTGCCCACTTTTCATTGGTATTTTTCACTTTTTATCCTACTTCATCTAGGAGAAGCCACACTTCGATCTTATTAACCTCCCCAGGAACCAGAATTGCAGTCCTTGTGGTCAACTCCCACTACCTACTGGTTGATGTCACTTATAACCTGGACCTCTGGCTCTTCTTAGACCATTTCAACATGCCCTTCACCTTCCCAGCCATCCTATTTTAGCTTCTGTGATTGTTACATATTATCCCTGCATAAATAGTGTCTGCTTAGTCACCAGCTCCTGGCCTTTGTCATGATCAACCCTCAATTTCTTAGGCTCAAATGTTTATAGGATCCGAGACATACAGGGAAAAAGGATCATTTACTCACTGATGCTGGTTTTACTTGTTTTATATCAAATGAAATACAAAGTAACCAAAGCCAATTCAGATTTTATTGATTTAAAGTACAACCCCAGATTCCACCTTTACAAAAGATAGGTCATGACATCTCATGAAGTTGGTATTGAAAGAACAGTTTAGTATATAATACATAATCTCTTTAGGTACAGGTGAGCAAATTGATACCTAGAGAGGACTTATGACTTCTTGTTAATACACAACTAGTTAATAACAGAAATGAAACAGGATCAAGATCTTCTAAGTCCAGTATAGATGAGGTTACTGAATGGGATCATAATATAATAAAAGTTCAATGCCAGGTACCTAAGGAGTGGTGAAGAAAGGCGTCATAAAGCATCACCATCAATTTGGAGTTCTTGCCTATCAGACAAACACAACCACCACTACCAGATCTGGTCATATGTTATTTCTTCAATCATCCCCTCATCTCTTGCTATCCAAATAATAGTCTAGAACTGGTACCATCAGCATTAGCTGGAGCCAGTTAGAAATGAAGACCCTCAGGCCCTGCCTCAAACCTGCAGAATCAGAATCTGTGATTTTAACAGGACCCCAAGGTGATTTAAAAGGACTTTAAAGTTTGAGAAGCATCAATCTCAATTTTAAATGTTTTTTTTTTTTAAGTGGAGAGAGAAAGTGCCACTAAAAATCTCTCATTTTATCCATGTTTAATATGAAGCTGAAAACTTAGTTCCATTGTTCCTTTCGCTCATTTTTCTTCTTTTTTTCCCAAGGCTTTTTGTTGCTGTTGCTGTTATTATACTGAAGAGCTACATGAGACAGAAAGCTTGGCAGCCTTCCCACAATCCTCAGCATGTGGGAATAGCAAGTAACAAAGTGTTAGCCCCTGCCAACTGGTGGTTCCGTGTAAATGTCTCTGTTAACAACCAACACTGCTGCTAGCAGCCATCGGAGCAAAGCGGCAAATCTGTTCCTCTCTCTGGTATGGAAAACACCACCAAAAAAGTCACCTAATTACTTGATTAAGACATATCAATCCTGGAAATTGTTGTTCTAGAACATTGAGTCTCTGACATTTAGTTCATTCTTGATTAAACAGAATAGTTTCAACCTGATTCTCATGTGTTGTCTCCAAGTACTGTGTGCCATGCAGAGAATGATAACCGTGCAACTTTTTGATGGGAGAGAAGAAAAAACAATTTGGGGCCAAATTCTTTTCATTGTCTTGTCTCAATACAGTCCTTCAATAAGTCCCTGTGGCAATAATTTGGAGGAAAAAAAAGAATGATCCTTGAAAGATTAGGATTCTATAAATCTGTGATAATAATTGAGAAAATTATTATTTTCGTAAGTATTCTAATTCTATTTTGTAAAACATTGAGAATTTTCTCATACCTAAGGCACAGTGATCTTAGCCCACCTCTACCTTGTTTAAACACATTTTTGAAGAGGATTTCTACCCATACAGTCTCACACCCAAATTCCTTTCAATTTCTTCATCCCCACAAGATGTAGTTTATCTGGTTTAGTCATTACTCACCTGGGGTGGGAGTGGATACAACTGAATGACAAGCTGCTGCTTTTGGTCATGATGTCACCCCATTTTAAGAGTAGCAGGTGGCTTACCTGCAGGAATCACCTGAACAAAGAGTTAAACAATAAATAACAACAACAAAAAGTTCTTCCAAAAGATTGAGTTTTCTTTGAAAGCTAAGGTGAGGAAAGAGAATGGGATAACATCCCAAGAAGCCATATCATGGCTGTTATTTTAAAGAAGGACTTTCTATTTTTAGCTAAAATAAATGGGTCCTGCTTTTCTCTCAGAAATACCTCCCTTGATTTAAAAACAGTGCAAATTTGCTTTTTTAAATAATCAGTTTCCTGTTGACATTTAAGTGGGATTATTTACAGTAATTCCATAGTTTCTTCTTCATATGCTCACCTGGCCATTGTCACATACACAGAAACACATGGATGATTGTCTAGCATGATCCCAGGCTTCTTTTTCCATGATGAAATGAAGCAGGCTGCATGACAATATTGTCTATGGCTGCATGTACTTCCAGAAAAGGAATCCTGCCTGGCCAATGCTAAAGTGCTGCATCCAAACCATCCATATGATCTCAGGCTTTAAAGATAATGGAGGTTGCTTATTTGGTGTTATCATCATTAAAGAACTAGAATTCAGTAGTGAAAAAGAGGCTCCACTGGCTCACTCTTAGCAGCATAAGTATACAAATTTGATTCAGCTGGCACAAGCATGGCTTCGCAAGCTGGAATAGTTCATATTTTGCCAAAACAATGGATAGAATTTCCAGAGTGAGCCTCCCCTGTTCCACATGTAAGTGATATTATAGCAAGATTTACTCTGTCTTAACTAACATTAATCCAAAAACTGCTAAGTCAACCTAAGTTTTAAATAGTGCATCCTTTATCACAGACTCTGCTGTTAACTATCGCAATACATCATCCCTGTCTCCATAGACATTGAAAATATTCCTAGTCTGTCTTTCACAATGTAAAATATTCAGTGTTCTCTTTAAAACTTGTTCTTATTTTCAGTTTAGAAGAGTAGTCATGGTAGATAGATAACTGGGAAAATGCCTGATTGTCTTTTGACGCAGTTACACCATGATTTAAATGAAGTACAAGCCATGTGTGTATCTACCTTTTATCACCTGCTTTGGATGTTCCAGTAGTACCCAGATAATGGCACTTAAAGATACCCAGAACCTTTCCAAAAGATGATAGCTGATAACTACTGGCAAGATTCTTGAACTTCTTACATTCAGCATAGAGTACATTTATCTGAATGGACATTGGGTGGGATTACTGATGATTCTGGAAAAAGGAATTAGCTTCAAGATTTTCAAAGCTATTTCCTGCTATCTCTTCAAATCAAAATCTTTAGTCAGTCCAGTAGTTCCTCATGTCAGAATCTGTGCTGCTGATCTTTGAAGTAAGAACTAAACTTATTTATGGTAAGTTCCTAGAGAGAACTGAGAAATTCCTGCAGAGCATTTTTTTTAAGTTATGCGAACTCCCTCCACGTTGAGTATTATTTATAATAAAAGAAGATTCACAAAGTGGAATCCAGGGTAGAAAAAATATCTCTGAGCTTTGATGTGATTCATGGTCAATGGCAAATGTGATCGTTCATACACAGAATCAAGGATAACAGAAGCTTTAAGTAAACTTGACATACCTGACTACTGTAGTTTTTTTTTTTTTTTTTTTTGGAAGATTTTCTTCCCTTTTTTCTTCAGAGCTCTCTCCTCTTAATTTTCTTACCACACATTTAAGTCTCATATTTTGGACTCTTCCTCTACTAAGATATGATATCATTCCCTGGCCTCCCATCTTTTACTTTTTTTCTCTTCTACTTGCTCTCCTTCTATGATTTAATTTACTCCCATGAGTAATGTCTGAATTCATGATTCTCAAATATGCAGCATCAGTTACATCCTCTTTTCTAGGCTGGACCTCCCATTCATCTCTACTCTTATGGCCTTCAGACAGTTTATTCTTACCAGATCTAAAACCAAACTCAAAATCCCATTGCTCTTAAGCTTTTTTCTCTTCCTATGTTTTCAAACACAATTAACAGTATCTATAGCTAGTCTATAAACTGAATTAGAAACTTGGGATCATGCTGTCTCCTCTATGAGACTCTAAGCTGCACGATTGCAGAGACTTCGTTTTAGTAACCCTTCTGTATCCTTCTATATGAGGCCACTATTATCCTGATTCTGAAATTAAACAAAAACATTACAAAAAAAATTATAGGCCAATATCCCCGATGAACATAGATGCAAAAATTCTTGATAAAATGTTAGTAAACTGAATTTGGCAATACATTAAAAAGATCACACACCATGATATAATTGAATTTATTTCTGAGATGCAAGGTTGGTACCATCTTAGCAAATCAATTAATGTGATAAACTATGTTAACAAATTGAAAGATAAAAATCAAATGATCGTATCCATAGATGCAGAAAAACCATTTGACAAAATCCGGCATCCATTTATGATAAAAACTCTCAGCAACATGAGTATAGAGGGAACATACCTCAACATGAGAAAAATCATATATGACAAACCTACAGCTAACATCATACTCAATGGGAAAATGCTAAAAGTGTTTTTCTTTTTTTTTAAATCAGGAATAAGGCAGGATGTCTATGTTCACTTTTACTACTTTGATTCAACATAGTACTGGAAGTTCTAGTCACAGCAATCAGATAAGAAAAAGAAATGAAAGTCATCCAAATTGGAAAGGAAGAAGTAAAATCCTCATTATTTGCAGATGACATGATGCTATACAGAGATAACCATAAAGATTCCACTAAAAAAACTATGAGAACTGATAAATGAAGCACTAGGACACAAAACTATTATTCAGAAATAGGTTACATTTATAAACAGTAATAATGAACTATCAGGAAGAGAAATTAAGAAAATAATTCCATTTCCAATTGCATCGAAAACCAAAACAAATACCTAGGAATAAGGTTAACCAAGGTGGTAAAAAATAGTCCTTGAAAAACTTTAAGACACTGAAGAAATTGAAGAAGATACAAATGAAAGAATATACCATGCTCATTATGATAGGAAGAATTAACATTATTAAAATGCCCTTACTACCCAAAGCAATCCATAAAATTCAATGCAACCTTTAACAAAATAGCATTTTTTATAGAACTTGAGCAAATTATCTTAAAATAGATATGGAACCAAAAAAGATCCTGAACAGCTACAGCAATCTTGAGAAAGAACAAGGTTGAAAGTATCACTCTACCTGATCAAACTATGCTACAAGGCCACAGTAATCAAAACAGCATGGTACTGGCATAAAAACAGACACGTAGATCAATGGAACAGAATAGAGAGCCCAGAAATAAACCTACACCTATATGATAAATTCACCTATGACAAAGAAAGCAAGAACATACAATGGGGTAAATACAGTCTAGTTAATAAACATTGGGGAAAACCAGACAGATACATGCAAAAAAAATGAAACTAGATCACCTTCTTACATCATATACAAGAATAAACTCAAAATAGATTAAATGTAAGTCCCAAATGCATAAAATACCTAGAAGAAAAAATTGCTCTTAGTAAAATTTTTTCTGATATAGCTCCTTGGGCAAGGGAAACAAAAGAAGAAGTAAACAGAAGGAACACCATCAAACTAAAAAATTTTTGTACACCAAAGGAAATCATCAACAAAATGAAAAGACAACCTACTGAATGGGAGAAGATATTTTCCAATGATACATCCAATAAGGGGTTAAAGCACACATTCAACCTAACGTCGCTCCCTAAAAAATAATCCAATTCAAAATGAGCAGAGGACCTAAACGGGCATTTCTCCAAAGAGGACATAGAGATATCTAGTAGACATATGAAAAAGTGTTTAATGTCATTAATCATCAGGGAAAAACAAACTGAAATAACAACGAGATGTCACTTCACTCCTGTCAGAATGGCTATCATCAATAAATCAATAAAGAACAAGTATTGGAGAGGATGTGAAGAAAAGGGAGCCCTCACACATTGTTGGTGGAATTGCAAATTTGTGCAGCCACAATGGAAAACAGTTTGGAGGTTCCTCAAAAGATTAAAAATAGAACTGCCTTATGACCAAGCAATTCCACTTCTAGATATTTATCCAAAGAAATCTAAAACACTAATTTGAAAAGATATGCACCCCTGTGTTCATTACAGCACTATTTACAATAATCAAGATATGGAAGCAACATAAGTGCCCTTCAATAGATGATTGGATAAAGCAGAAGTGGTATGTATATACAATAGAATATTACTTGACCATAAAAAAGAATGAAATTTTACCATTTGTGACAATATGGATAGACCTTGAGGGTATTATTTTAAGTTAAATAAGTCAGACAGAGAAAGACAAATACCATATGATTTCACTTATATGTGGAATCTAAAGAACAAAATAAACAAACAAAGCACAAACAGACTCATAGATACAGAGAACAAAGTAATGTTGCCAGATGAGAAGGGGCTTGGAGGCTGGTTGAAAAGGTGAAAGGAGTAAAAAAAGAGTTTGTTTTTATAGCTGTAGGAATTATTTGGGTAATTTTTAATTTTTATAATTATAAGCTTTCAAGAAGTCCACCTACATGTGGTTCCCTGATGGAATCAGCAAGCAGCATACTGGAGTGCTTGCTTGCTATAGTTTATCTAAGCAGTAACAACTGGTACAGCTTCAACCCTTTAGTTAAATAAAAAATGATTTGGCACAGATTTCAAACTATGTTAACATAATTGATTACTGACTTAAGGGTAGGGGCAAACTTTATTCTTTTCTCTGAGAGTTATTTATCTTTTCTCTATTTGCAATGTATAGCAACCTTCTGAATAGGTAGTAAGTAATAGGTAGGTATACACACACAGAATATGTCATTATATACATACAGCTGTATTTCATTTATTCTACCAGCAAAACAAACTGATTAAAGATGGTTCAATATCCAATAGAGTTAAAATAAAATGGTTTTTAAAAATTGAAAGGAGTGTTTTCTGCTTGAAAGAATACTGTCATTTAAATACCTCTGAGTTGAGCCCATATATACAGAAAAAAATGGTCATATTTGTATTTTTGCAATTTTAACCCACTTTTCATTTATATTTAGTCCCTCATATGCTAAACATAGCAAGTGCCTTTGATTTACATCAATACTGGTAGCTTGTATGCTTTCTTCAGAAGTACCTAATAAAGATCACTATTATTTGATCTGAAATCATCCTGAGAAAAAGCCATTGCACTCAATAGATACATAGCAAATTTTTCCTATCTGAATGAATGAATAACATAAAGAGGGCTAACATCTGTCATTAAGGATCTATAGCCCAATTGTTATTTGGGAGCTTTCAGCCCCACTGCTGAACCATAGTACTTGTGCCATATTTGAGTTGGAGAGGGGAGGGGTCTCTCAGATACCATTAAGGCAAGCCTCTCAGCATTCGCAGATATGGATCTCTGCCAAAGATAATCTCTCCCCATTATTGGCTTAATGATATTAAGTCCTTCAAGTTGGAAATTCTCTTCTCACAATTTCAGAAAGATGTAAAACTCAACTGAGAGCAATAGTAGTACATTGATTTAACACTATGCTAAGTAGAAATTAGTAAACAGGATCAGATGTTTCCATAAAGATTTTTTATTTATTTATTTTTGGATAAGTAACATCATCAGGTAAAGTGAGGGTGAGAGGAATACAACTAGAACGAGGGAAGGGAACTTTCTAACTTGAAAAGGGAGAGTCCAGTGAAGGAAAATATAAACGAATGAAAATGAACTTCCATCTATTTAAAGTACTGCTCACACTGGTAAAAAGGATAAAAATAATAAGAGTAATAAAAATAATAATTGAGTGTTTTTATATGTCAGATACTGTGCTAACCATTTTTCATAGGGTTAGCTGATTTAATTCCCTAAAAGCATCCTGGGAGGCAGGTAGTATTAAACTCATTTTACAAATCATATATATATATAAAGATGTTAATTGACTTGCCCAAGGTCATATAGTTTAAGCTGTGGTACAACTAGGATTGTAACTCAGGTCCGTCTGCTTCCAAATCCCGAATATTTAAAAAACACAATGTTATATTTATGCAGTTCTTTCAACATAGAAAGTTATTGTATGTGTGGCCTCTCCTACTCCAATATTCATTTTAAATCATAACATTTAATAATAGTTGTGGCAAGACTGGGCTCAAAACAGAAACTGAGTGTGTTCTTAAATGTACTAAAGAAAGTAACATTCTTCATACCTGAATTTTGATACCTGAGAATACCTTACCAGCTTATGGTCATGAGGCACTTGATTGAATTCAATGGACGAGTCAGATTGGAAATTTGGTTTGTGGTCTGCTGCAACTCCATTGGCCAGTTAACCTCAACAAGAAAATTGGTAATCCTAAATGTGTCTTAGAGAAGATAAATACATTCTCTCAGCTAGAGAAATTTTCCAGTTAGATTTTGCATTTAATATTATCAACCTCATTAAATTACCATTAATGAAGACCGACTGCACATCCATCATCATCATCATTGTCATCATCACTATGCATTATTATTATTAATAAAGAGCAAGCTAGACATTTATTTACTCAGGAAACAGTGGCTAAGCTTTACTGTTGGCCAGACACTGTTGTAGGTGCTGGAGATTTAGCAGCAACCATGACAAACAAGGTTATTGCTTTGGCAGAGCTTGAGGTATGAGAGGAAAGAGTGACTCATTATAAAACAAATAAATAACAGAAAATATCCAAGGATTAAGATGGGGTAATGTGAAGTAATGTGGACAGGTGGATAATTTCAGTTGGATGGTCAAAGACAGCCTTTATGGAAAGATGCTTTTTCAGCTGAGGTCTCTTTGAGAGAAGTCAGCCATAACAAGATCAAGGGAAAAGGTTTAATAACATGTGTTGCTATCTTTTCAGGTGTTTCTGATGCATTTGGTTGATTATCTCGGGAAATAAATTTCCTGTTACCCCATTATCTCCAGCCAAAACCAGCCCCAAATAAAACAAATTCCTCAGGTGATTCAGATATGCATCAAAGTTTAAGAACATTGCTTAAAGAGCTGAAAAATCTCTTTGCCTTCTTGCAATTGACTGGTGCCTTAACTAGCAATTTGGCAGGTATCTATACTGCACATCAAATAGAGAAATTATTAAATTCCCAAAATAAACTTTTAAAAAATTGCAAAATCCCATCTATTCCTAACACTTAAAAATGAGATGATCACTTAAATCCAGGTAATAAATATTCAATTTATATGTAATAATGATATAACGTGTAGAGGCTATTCCTTCACATATCCTATGAAATACAGCTGCCCATCAAAATTATCTAGAAATTTTAAGTTATTTCTTTTATTCTTCCATAATCATTAATTATTAAGTGCACATTCATGAATTTTGAAGAAAGAAAAACTACTAATTTGGCTTTGTGGGGCATCTTATAAAGTCGTGAAATAGAAAGTCTGATAAAAGGAAAAGATTAATACCCGTGTTGTGTCAAGAGCGTGACTAATGTGATTACTTCCTCAAGAAGCTGTAACTTTCAAACTGTTGGTTTTTATTTTAACAAAATAAAGAAGATTTCAAGCTCATGCATTGACTTTTTGCCCAAGAATATTTGAGAATTCTTTTTACAGTAATTAGAAATTTTATTGTAGTAATGAGAAGAGCTTTTTCTATGCAAAATTAGATAAATATCATACTTGTGAACAAATCGGCTTTAGCCACAATGAATACTACACATGGGCACAAAAACTAAAATATTACTACATAATACTTTTTACTTAGTATGAAAATACTAAGCAATCAGAAGTATAAAAACATGAGGAATTCATTTATTATTGCCATTTCTCCATATTAAGAACATCATAGTAATGAGCTTTTTTATGGTATTTATTATATTTTCTAATTTAGATTCAATGTGTCTGCATTTTTTCTTTCTGAACACAAATATCTATCTACACCTATGTAATAATGAGAATGTATTCTTCAATAAATAGCAGCACCCCCAGTGAGGTCTTCATTATGGTTTTCCTTTAAATCCAGCAGGAATCACATCTCCACTCCACTAAAATAAGTGTTTCATTTTGAATTGAAGATATATTTGACAATGCATTTCAGCCTTTCCTTAAGAGAAGTTACTTGTCAACCCTGAATATAATCAGAAGGATTCCAGGGGCAAATTGGAGAAAACTGAAAATAAAATTTACTTTGTAAGACTGAAATAATAGATAAAGGACCTGTTTGAATAAACAAAGTAGGCCATTTAAAAAATCCCTGTTATCTGTAGCTGTATAACAAACCATCCTAAAACTTAAATATACAATTATCACTCACATTTCTATCAGATGACTGAGCACCAACTGAATGCTTCTTGTGTGAGATCTCTCAGGCAGTTGAGGTCAGAATCAGTTGGGCTGGATGCCCTAGATGGCTCACTCCCATGACTGGCATTTGACGCTGTCTGTAGGCTGGGAGCATAGGCAGGGCTTCTCCTTATGATATGGGCTTTTCATACCATGGCAGCTGGGTTCAAAAAGCAAGTGTTCCAAAATACCGAAAGCAGAGGTATGTTAGTTTTTTATTGATATGTAACAAATTACCACAAACTTGATGGTATAAAAAAAAACACTCATTTATTATCTCACAGTTTCTGTAGGTCAGAAGTCTGGACATGACTTACTTAACTTGGTCTTCTGCTCAGGATCTCACAAGGCTGCAACTGAGGAATCAGACAGGACTAAAGGCTCATATAAGGACAAAGGTTCTTTCCCAAGCTCGATAGTTGTTGATAAAATTCATCTCCTTGCCACCACAGAATGGATGGAATTTGCTTCTTCAAGGCCAACAGAGTGTATCTTAGTTCAGGGAAGGTCTGACCTTTTTTTTAAGAACAGCTTTATTGAGATATAATTTATATCTCATACAGTTCACTCATTTAAGGTGTGTAATTTAATGTTTTTTAGTATATTCATAGAGTTGTTCAATCTAATTTTAGAACACTTTTGTCATCTCAAAAGTAGTTTTGTGCCCATTAATAGTTATTCTATCCCCATCTCTAGCCCTAGTCAATCACTAATCTGTTTTTATCCATAAATTTTCCTGTTTTGACCATATTAATGGAATCATCCAATATGTGGGGGCTTTGTTATGACTGGCTTCTTTAACTTAACATAAAAATTTCAAAGTTCATTCATTTTTTATCTTGTATTAGTACTTCATTCTTTTGTATTGTTAAATACTATTCCATTTTATAAATAAAACACATTTTATTCACCTATTGTTCAATTGATGGACAATCTCGTAGCTGCTTCTTTGAGCTATTGATAATAATGCTGCTATTAACACTCATGTAAAAGTTTTTGTATAAATATATGTTTGCAAATATATGTTTGAACCCTCTTTAAAAGGGTTCACCTGATTAAGGCTGACCTAATTCAGAATATTTTCCCTTCGACTAACTCAAAGCCATCTTATTATGGACCTTAATTACATCTGCAAATCTATTCACCTTTGCCACATAAGGTAACATGATCATTAAAGTGACATTAACCTAGGCACAGGTTCCACCCATAATCAAGAGAAGGATATACAGTACAGAGCATGCGCTGTAAGAGGTGAGAATTCTACCCACCTCAGGAAGCTGTCTTAAGGCTTGGACTTGGAAACTGACAGAATACCATTTACATTATATTTTATTAACCAAACAATCACAGAGTCCACCCAAATGCAAAGGAAGAATCATGGACTTCACTTCATAATGAAAAGAGAGTCTAAGAAGTTGCATCTATCATAAATTTACCACAACCTGCTGTCATACAAAGCAGCTTTAGATAAGGTTGTTTATTAAAATTTTTACTTCTAGTTTTCTTTTCTCTATCTTAAGATTCTAAACAATTCTGAAAAGCACAAAGGTGATACCTTAGAAAGAAAAATCTGGAACAGGGTACAATAACTACTCAATACTAAGGAGGAAATAAAAACCAGTTTTAACGGGACTCAGGCCAGATCCTCTATTAGTTGTGCTTAGTGCAGGCCCAGATGAATCACCTTGGCTGTCTCATGTAGTACATTTCCTTCTGTGTAAGCAACAGGTGGCTTATGACTCATTTTTGAAGGATGATTCAAGTCATACAGAAACAGTTTCCCCAGAATTAAGAACTCTAAAGAGACATGATGATAGCTGAAAGAGAGAGCTCATTCTGATTCTCGAAGAGACATATATAAATCCTCTTTTATTTCTGTGGCTTCAGGATCTCAGCTTGTGCTACCAACAACTCTATCCCTGCCACTGAGATACCATCTCACATTCGTTGATGTCTACTGTATAAAAAACAAAAACAAAAACAAAAAAATAACAAATGTTGGCAAGGATGTGGAGAAACTGGAACCCTTGGGCACTATTGTTAAGAATGTAAAATGGTGCAGCTGCTGTGGAAAACAGTATGATGATTCCTCAAAAAGCTGAAAATTAAGTTACCATTTATCCAACAATTCCACTACTAGGTATATACACAAAATAATTGAAAGCAGGTTCTCGAAGACATATTTGTACATACATGTTTATACCAGCATTAGTCACAATTGCCAAAAAGAAGAAGCAACCCAAGTGTCCATCAAGAAATGAATGGATAAAGAAAATGTGGTATATACATACAATGAAATATTATTTTGATTTGAAAAAGAAGAAAAATTTGACACATGCTGTAACATGGATGAACCTTGAGGACATTATACTAAGTGAAACAAACCAGTTACAAAAAACAAATACTATATAATTCTACTTATATGAAGTACATAGAGTAGTCAGATTTAAAGACACAGAAAACAGAATGGTGATTAGGGAGAGGGATGTGGAATTATTGTTTGATGTATGTAGAGTTTCAGTTTGGGAAGATAAAAAAAAAAGGTTCTGGAGATGAATGGTTGTGATGGTTGCACCACAGTGTGAATATACTTAATACCACTAAACTGTACACTTAAAAATGATTAAAATGGTAAATTGCATTATGTATATTTTACCAAAAAATTTTAAGACTTACAAAAATGTTTATAATTTTCCTTTTTACTCCTAAATTTTCTAAAATGTATCATATATGTAACAATAAAAATGCTTATTTAATACAAATATCTAGCTCAGGTGTTATCTGGTATCTCCCTGCGTCTTAAGATCTTCAAAAGATTGCTTGATTTCCTAATCCACATCTGGTAGAAGTTGAAAGTTCTCTCCAAGATTTCTACTAATTCTTAGCAGTGAAGTTAACTTCTGGTTTTTAGTTTCTAATTCCACTGAATTATTTCATTTAAGAATTTTTTTATGCTCTCTCAAGAAAGCTATTCCCTTTTATATTACTTCTACTTAGGCTCTCTTAATTTCACAAAAGCAAAGTGAAGCATTAAAACGCCTCATAGACATGTGTTTAAATAGTTAGCGATTGAAGAGATGAGAAGTGGTTGTTTTTGTTTTTTGTTTTTTTTTTTTTTTACAACCCAAACAACTTCAAGGTGAATATTAGGCACCCAGGTCTTAAAAGCCACTTCATTCTCTCCACCATACCTGTAATTCTATCACTTCATACCTGTAATACCCCAATCTCATAACACACCAAGCTCATATTAGTTCCTCTCTTGTTTTTCTCCCTTCACATCTCTTTCACACACTCTCTCCCACATCATCTCTCATCTCCCTCAAAGTTACAAATTCTTCTCTATTATAGAAGCAATTTAAACCTCTCCAGCTCCTATCCCCAAATCTAGCTCTAAAACCTCCTATGAAATATGCAGAAATAAGGACTCTTAGTATAGATCTTCCCCTTTTTAGAAGGCAGCTGTGCTCATGCTAGGCATTTCTCCTGCTTTCAAAATGAAAGAACAGAGCCCAAATCTCCTTTCCTATACCCTCCCGTCTTTCTCCTTACTAAACCAACTATAAGCTGGATTCACGTTCTTGAACACAGAAGGCCATTCTTCTTTGTGGTTTCCCACAGAAAGGAACCGTTCATCTGACCCTAGTCAGCTCCAGGCCTGGTCATTCAATTTTGAAGATCCCCATTGAAGGCAAAATGTGTAGTGCACTTACCAGATACTGCACACAGGTGCTGGGATTGGTTGCTGGCATAAACTCACTGCAACAGATTCTACTGAGGATTGCAAAATATGTTCCTTCCTCCTGCATCCTAGGAAGTAATTTCATTATGCTCTCTCAAGTCTTGAAAATCGAGAGGAAATATGAGAATATCTCCAATTCAGCTAAACAAACTACTATGTAGAAAGCAAGATTCATTCATCTCAAGTGCGTAGGTTCTGTGTGGCCTACCTAATAAGTTAATGTTTATTGTGTGTTTTAAAAGACACAATAGCTCCACATGTAGGAAATAATGCTTTAAAAATAAAGATACAAAACAATTTGAGTTTCTATACAAGACCTGGTTTGGCTTTTACTAACTATTCTGAAGAAAGAGGAAAATGTTTTAAGAAATGTCTCTTAAATTGGTGTAAATGAATGATTGCTGATGTTTTGATATAGTATTTTAAGATGGCTAGTGAGCCATCTAACAACAAACTAACCAAAAAACAAACAAATAAAATCATGTTACTCTGATAATGTGAAATAATTACTTGTAAAATATCTGAACCAGTTATTTAGTATTTTCTGAAATCTATTCCATTTATTCCTCTGTCTATATATTGAGTGACTGATCTGTTTCCTTTTACTCACTGACATAACATTCCAAAGATATACACATAATGTTGTGTTATATGTAAGACAAGGCAAAAGAAATGTAAAGGTAAGTGGTAGAAATCACCAGAATAGTGAATGTGATTTATTAGAATAAGGAATAAGAGAAAAAACCCACAGTCCAAAAATAGCCAAATAAATCATTTTTTTAGGAGCTGCAGATATGAAGCTATTAAGCTATCAAACCAGAGAAGAGACAGGAATTTAAGAATGAAGGAAAATTATCTAAGTGTATGTAACTTTAGTGTTTGGGCAGCCAGATAAATAGTAATATTTTTCTAAATGTTGTCAGGAGTAATTAGTCTGAAAACTACCCATATTTAGCAAAGTGAGCTCTAATCTCTGAAACCTATCAAAACCATATGACCAAGCATGAAAACAATTGAGCTAGGTGCCAGAAAACCACATTCTAAGGTGAGGGCTGTTACTAACTTATTAGGAGACTTCAGGTCATAGTCACTTAGTCACATCCATCCATCCTTTCTTGCATTCATTTAATAAGTATTCTTAAAATGTTTGTTACTATGTGCTAACAAAAAACAAGTTATGGATTGCAAGAATTATTTAGAAATGGCTAGTGGCCTTAAATAGCTCCCAGTATAGAAGGAAAGACAAATAACAGAAATGTTTGTTGCCTGTCTTTTTTAGGATAGTATCACCCACCAGGTATTATTGTAGCAAACAGGAAATCACATTTTTGCACTACATTCCTCATTATCAAGGAAAATGACACTGGGCCAATTTAACCCAGCATTTCAATAACAATGCAAATATGTTTTTGAACATGAAGTTTAGGGTAAACTGTAAAGGCCTATCCAGACTGCCTGAGTGGAAGGAGCAGAATCTCCAAATTCATTCTGAGGCCTTTGTGTCTGATAGGTAACACAGTTACGACATGAGAAACATGAACTTTTCTAAAGCCTACAAAAATATTTGCACCTAAAAAAGATGAAAAGAAAAAAGACAATTGCAAAATCAAAAATCATAACTTTTTAAGTTCTAAAGCCAGAAATTATTTCAATTTTTTCATGGCCATTCAACAGATATGCTAATATATGTATTATGTTTGAAGTGTACTTTTAATTTTAAAAGAAATCTCTTTTTAAAAATGTGGCCTGGAGCCTCCAAAAGTAAGAGCACTCAAGACTTTGAATAGTTCCCATAGAGATGGGCTCAGGTTCAAATTTAGACTCAGTCACACATTAGTTGGGGACTTAAGAAACTATCTTAAATGTCTTAGGTATTAATTTAGTGTTTTATGGCATAGAGATAATAATATCCAACTTAAAATGCTATAATAATAACAAATGATTTATTATATGGAAATTGCCTAGCATTAACACCTGGTACACGTTCATTTTTCAATAACTGCTATTTTAATATTTTTCCATATATAGTAGGCACTCCTATTGATACATTTCTGAACATGTGTTTGTGGATAGGATGCTGAGCAGAATAATTGATCTTGTCATGCTAATATCTGCTTCACTCTGTGCATATCTAATTGTTGATCTCCGCCCAAACATTAGGCCCTAAGGAGATTGTTAGGAAAATAATGATATATCTAGAGATGGCTTGACTTCCCAAGGTGGTACTACTGTAATACTAAGAAAAGGGCTCGTTCACTGGATGGTTTACTCTGGAGACACTTTGTGATCTCTTCAGAGAATTTCGCAACAGGTTTCTCTCATGCTTCCTTTTTCTTTCTTTTGCTGAACATTTTCAAAAAAGTATCAGACTTTGCTTTTGAAAAAGTCATCCATCTTAATTGGTGGTATGTATGTTTATTTAGTTAGTTATTATTTTTTAAATATTTTTTATTTTTTAATTACTGTTGGCATATGATATTATATTAGTTTCAGATGTACAACACAGTGATTAGACATTTTTATCACTTAAAAGTGATCGCCTTGATAAATCTAGTACTCATCTGACACCACATATAGTTATTACAATATTTGACTATATTCCTTAGGTTATCGTTTATATCCCCATGACTATTTTTGTCACTACCAATTTGTACTTTTTAATCCTTCCCCCCTTTTCACCTACTCCCCTAACACTCATCCCATCTGGCAACCATCAAAATGTTCTCTGTATCTATGAGTTTGTTTTTGTTTTGTTTTTTTGTTTATTTTGTTCTTTAGATTCCACATGTAAGTAAAATCATATGGCATTTGTCTTTCTCTGTCCAACCTACTCTGCTCAACACAATACTATTGATGATATGTTTAATCATATGATTTTTAAAATTATGGAGCCTTACATAGTTTTAAGTTTATTTTATTTTATATTTGGTAGCTACAGTCCTGAAAAAAATCTCATCTTCAGAGAGATATGAAATTTGTATGAAGAACAGATGAGTGAAATTTTCACTCAGGCTGCATTTCTCCTCCTTTCTAAGTTCATCATTTTTGTTTTAAACATTACTTTCTTGCTTATATTCTTCAAATGTATTATTTTATTATTCTTTTCTAAAAGTTTTATGTGTTTTCTTTTACATGATTTCTTCATTAACCAGTCATCTGGTTAGGAAATCACATCGATTTTATTGATTTCAGATGATATATAACGTATAAAAATATTAAAGACAATTAATTCCCTCCAAATTCACCCACCTTGTCTGTTCATTGAACATCTGACCTACTGAAAATTTTGAGTTTTCCATGATTCATGCACCTTTGCTGTCACTGAGTCAATTCAAGAGCAGAACTAGGAGATCCTCTGACTCCTTCGCTCCACTCCGAAACATCATGTTAGACCATCTATGGAGCCAAAAGATTTTGGCTCTTACAGAAAAAACTCTAGTTATGAACAATTGTTTACTAATAGAAGTATTGTGAAAAGTGTATACATTTTCAACTGAAGTCTATCAAGAATTCAAATTACTATCCCAGGTCAGTGGACACCTCTTTTCTCCAGGTGTTAAGAGAGTCTCCTGGTCCTAGTTATAAGAGATTCCTTTTGTATGGAAGGAGATTCAAATTTAGGATGATTAGTTCAGATAGTTTCCCAAAGTGGCCACTGATGTGATAAAGAAATAAGAATAGAAATAGGTCTTCTAGGCTTCTAATCTTGTGTTCTTTATTTCAAATCAAAATGTTCCTGCAATATGAGCCTCATAGTCTTTTTAAAGAAGTTCTTGGTGTTTTTGCAAACGAAAAGAAAGCTGTTATCTGAGAACTAGTGAGTTAACAGTCATGTTTCTCTGACCTAAGTAGGATGGCTTCTGCCTTTCTGAAGTTCTGCTTCTTTAATTTTTACACTAAAAACCACACAATGGTCAAATACTGCATGGTACTGCTGTGCTCCTAACTGGAAAGTGTACTTTTTCAATACTCAGTAATTTTACAGTGGTTCTTTACAAATAATTTTATATTATTTACACTCCTGGTTTAACTGAATAAAAAAAATCATTATTTCATTTTATAGCAATGTAGATGAAAAAAAAACAGAAAAAAATGAAGCATAGAGGACTGAATTTGTTCAGCACTTGACCATTTTTAAAGTTTCTTCATATACATTATCTTATTTAATTCTACCAACAACCATAGAAGCAAAAATCATTGTCCCTATTTTGCACACAGAAACTGAGACTCAATGAAATTATATAACTTGGCCAAAGTTTCTCAAGAAGCAATTAGTAAACTGCTTTACTTTTGTATGCCATTGGTAAAATCTAAATATCTATTTTCGTGTGTGTGTGTGTGTGTGTGTGTGTGTATACATATATATATATATATATATATAGAGAGAGAGAGAGAGAGAGAGAGAGAGAGAGAGAGAGAGAGATACTCTGTTAATATGCTGAATACATTAGAAAACCTATTCATAAAATGGGAATTTTAAAGGATAAGTTAAAGAAAAAATAATCAGTATTTCTTTAATTACATGTTTTTATCAATGAAATAAATGTTTGTGTACACACACAAAATAGTGTTGATATTTTAAGTAAAAAAATAAAACAATATAGTTTATTATTTTTGAAAATTTGTTTAATACTTGCACTTTAACAATTTGAAATTCTGGTTATAAGTTTGTTTTACTTTGATACTTGGTGTTATGACCAGGTAAAAATGGAAAAGTCCATCAATATTAACATACAAATATAAATAGAAGAAGTATGTTATTAATCATACTGATTAAATTGTAAAAATCATTTTCAAATCAAACCACAAATTATACAAAGTTTTCTATTAAAATTCTATTAAAAACTTCCCTCTTGTCTAACCTCAGGTAATTATTCTTGCAAACTAAGCAGAAGATATTAAGATATTTCAATTTCATGTTATTAACAAATGGGTTCAGACTTCCAGTTTCAGCTTTCTCATGTTGCTTAGAAGTCAGTACTTTCAGCTTTTCAACAAGATAAAATTGAATGAACTAAAAATCAATAACATTTCTTTTATCTGTGAGAGAACTAAGATCAAAGGGCAAACCATGACCCTGAAATCTCATAGCTGAGATCTGTTTGTCTGGAACAGAGGCCACTGGAGCCATAAACTAATAGAAACATGTAAGTGGTAAACTTGACAAATTGATGGGTCTGTCTTGAGAATGAGGAACTCCTTGTGGCTACAGTCTTGGGGTAGGGAGGAAGGATGTGTGTGCCTCACTTTTACATCTAGAAATTTCAACAATTCCTCATGATGAGGAGCCAAGAAAGATCCTCTCATAGCTCCAGCAGGGATAACCATTGTGAAAGACATCCAGAATATTCTCCATAGCAAAATTCTCTAAGGGTGAATAAAATTTTACCAGGGCCTTATTCTATCTGGATAAAGGGCATTTTCTCTAATACAGCTCTCCCTAGCCTTCCTGTTTCATATAAGGGGGTGGAGAACAAAAGCTTAAAAATATTTGTGAAGTTCAAAGCCAGGGATTCAGGCTCACTATAAGACTAAGATTAATCATAAAATTATAGAACACTTCCTCTTCTCTACCTTACCAACACACCAACAAGACTTGAGTACAATAATAGTTGATTACAGGAACAAGACACAGCCTTTAACTGAGGAGTTCTTAGAGAACCCTGAAGGGGTTCAAAAAGAGGGACGCCATAGGAATTTGAGCCCTCTACCTCCTATAGCTACAACAAACATAAAACATGACCTAACTCTAGCATTAGTTGTAGTTCCTTTTGTCCAATATATAATGTCTGGTTTTCAAAAAAAAATTACAAGGCATACTAAAAAGCAATGAAAATTAAAAAACACAGCATAGTCTGAAGAGACAAGGCAATCACCAGAACCAGACTCAGATATGTCATAAAGTTTGGAATTGTCAGACAATAATTTAAAAATGCTACGATTAATATTGTAAAGTCTTTAATGGAAAAAGTAGACAACATGTAAGATGAGATAGATAAGGTGAGCAGAAAAAAATTCTAAGGAAAACAAATTTGTTCAAACCCACATAAATTCGAACCTGTTCTCATTTAGAAGATGAAGAATGCAAACAAAACAACAATGGCACCACTTTCAACCTTTCCATTATGTGGAGATCTCATTCTTTTTCTAGGATTTCCTCTCAAATCATATGTGACAAGAAACGCTCTGATCCAGTGAATGAGCTGGTATCAATCTGTATATTAAATATATATGTACCTCATTTTGGAGATGACTGCCTTATAACATAGCTAAACTCCAATTTATTTTGTTCAACTGATCTACAGAAGAGTTAATTCATGTTTTGATTTCATTTTCATTGTGACCCTCGGGTGACCTATGGCTTCCAATAGATGAATTTTCATATATAGATGAGTAATATTTTCCACTCAACCTGCCATATCCCCTGAATTGATATCTAGAATCAACATCTAATCACAGCAAGCCAATATTAAAAAGGAGGGAAACTGAACTGACTAAAGTTAATTCATTTTTCATTTAATTTAGAAATAGAGTTGTCTCAGATTAATATTTACTTCCAAGTTATTTTAATTGGCACTAGTGGGAATTGAAGAATCTTGGGTTTAACTCTTTCTCTAGTTGATTATGACAGAAACTTAATGCTCATCAAATATTCATTTGCCACACTTCATTTTTCAATCCTCTTTAAATATGGCAGGGCATGTGACTAGCTCTCACTAACAGGTCCTGAGCAGAATTGGCATGGATCACTTTTAGGCTAAAGTATAGAAGAGGTATGAATTCCTCATCTGCTCTTTCTTCTATATGGTGGAGCCCATGTTAGCTGTGTCCCTGAGTTTCTATGAATAGAGTAACTTCATACTTCCTCTCTCCACACACAAAACTACATCAGAATACAGCATTAAAAAAGAAAAACACTTGTTTGCTTAAGTCACCAATATTTTGGAGTTCAGTTGCTATCCTAGTATAACTTAACCAATCCTGAATGAACCAGTAATCCTGAGGTACTTGTGGCTTTTTGTTTTTGTGCCTTTTCTGCAATAAGAAGAAAACCAGAATTGGCAGTCTACCTGTTTCACAAGTTGTCATGCAGAATGAGTCCTGGGATAATTAGCTTATAAATACAATATACATAGGTTGAGAAATACACCATGGCACTATATTTGTGAACATTATAGTTTCTATAGAGGTCATAGTTCAGAAACATGTTATGTTTAATGTAAGAGTAGAGGTGACCAGTGATTGTCTAAATATTGGGCTAGTTCTTACTAATCAGAATAATGAAATCCAATAAGCTCACCTGATTTGCCTCAGGGTTGTTATTTCAAATAAAGTTCTTCAATTTGCGGTTTATTTATTTATCCTTCTTCCCCCCATATCCATTTGCTGCTAATCTCCATAACCACGCACATATCACCAATCATTTTAATAAATAGAGTATGAAACTATAAACTATAAGATTAAACGTATTAATCTTAATTATAGGGGTGTTAGCCTATTGCAGGAAAAAAAAACTAACTATGTGGAGAGGAAGAGATGAGTGGACAGAAGTAAAGCCGACTCAGGTAGAATATATTTACGATTTTCTTTACCTCTAAAGCCCTGAAGACTACACAAAACTGCCATGAATAAGTGAAAACTTAAGACAAAAAATTTCTCGAGTGACATTTTAAATGACCCACAAGTTAGTTCTTTCAATAAGTTAAAAGTTTTTTAAAAAATTGAAGCACTTATTGTGAATTATTAATTAAAGAATAAGCTATAGTTAGAAAAAGAAAGCAAACCAGTTTTCAGTTTTTTCTACTCATACCGATATTATAATCACTTAATAAATAAAAGTGATTTGGTGGTCTACATGTTGGTTAGAAATATTAGTAACTCAACTGTTAGGAATGATAAAAACTTACTTAGTTCTTGCATTTTAAGTAAAATACATTTATAAAACTGTGTGTTAAAATCTAAATAATTGTGTTGTATGTTTTATATCTGATGTACATAATGTGAGTTATCTTTCAAAGAAACATTAAGTATTTTTTACTTCAAGTTAGAACTTTAAGTCATTTACTTCTTAATAATTTAATTTGATATTGGATTTTAAAGATATATAGTAAAATATAAGAACGTTAAAATAAATTGATTGACTGGACTATGGGTGGTAAACACACAATAGAATATAGAGCTGTCAAATTATAATATACAACTGAAAATTATATAATTGTCTTAACCAATTTTATCACAATAAACAAAAAAATAAAAAATAAAAATAATAAAAAAGGCTAAAATAATTAAATTGATTGATTGATTGATTGGCAAAACACAAAAATATCAAAAAAAAATTGAAATTATTCTTTACCTTCACATAATTATAAACATTAATTGTTTACAACAAGCATTAATCCTGACCCCAAAGGAAACATTTTCAGTTGATATTTAATGCTTGCTTTATTTTTAGAGGTTGTTTCAAGTCCCTTCAAGTCCAGAGTACTGGACATTAAAAGACATAAGTTCATACCCTAGTAAGAAGGCAGGCAAGAAAACAGATAACTACAGTGAATGTTCTGCAAGAAAGTTTCATTAAGGAGGGTATGGAACCCCATGGGAAATGGATCTAACCCTGGGATGAGGATTAGAAAAAGGTGGGTAGGATTTAGCTAAGAGAAAGATAATTAGGACACTGGAGAGAGAGGAGTGTGTACGACTGGGGAACTTCGAAACAGATTGAATACCAGCTATATGATTGAGATATATAGCCAGGGGTGTCCAATGAAACTTTCTGTATCAGTGGGAATGTTCATGGTCCACTCTCACCAATGCAGTAGCCATTAGCCACATGTGACTATTAATCCCTTGAAATGTGGCAAGTATGACTGAAGAATGGAATTTTAAATTTTATTCATTATTTTAAATCATTTTAAAATACGCTTAAGCAGCCACCTACAGTTAGTGACTACTTGTTGTGGCACAATCAATTCTAAGACCCACGGAGCCAATTGAGATAATTATGAGCCTTTATTAGCTGGCCAACAACTGACTCTCTACCACACAGGGTCAGAGAATCAGCCCCGAGCTCCCAAATGAGGCAGTTTATAAAGCCTAGAACTACACCCTGGTTAACATCAAACAAGTAAGCGGATTACAGAAGCAGAAGATGGCTCACTTGAAAATTTTCCACCCTTAACATACTCTACCACAAAATGCAACTATAGATTATAAGCAACTAAAACATGAGGCAGAACACAGGCTTATATGTTTAAAAGTTTTATTTACCATGTTAAGTAGTTTGCATTTTAGCCTAAAGGTAAGAGGAGTTAGTGATAAAGAATTTTAAGCAGGGAGTGATGTGATAGGATTCCTTTGGAAACAGCAGATGTGTTTAGGACACAGGAAAAGAGGCTCCAGGCTCAAGACAAAGAGAGCAGATAAGCAGAGTAAAACAGATAAAAATTGATAAGGACTCCAATAAAGATAGTGGAAGCAGGTATTAGGAGGAGGAGGAGGAGGAGACCGATGTGATTGGATGTGAGGTTAAAAGACAATGTGAAAAGTGACTTCCTGGTATTGAGCCAAGCAAATAAGTGGAAGAAGGTTTCAGTCACCAACATGCACCATTGGAGTTAAGAAGATTGTGAAGGGTTGCTGCTTCAGCGATATTGAGTTTGGGTTGCCTCTGGGACAGTGAAGTGAAAAACTTAAAATAAGTGTTTATTTATTGGTAGAAATTTCATGAAAAACTTAACATATTTCAATGTTAAAGAATTCAAGTTTAATTAAATAAGTTCAATACTAAAACTAAAAAATGTGATGTAATGAGAATCTTAAAGTGCTTGCGAGTAAAAGATTTTAACTATTTAAACTTCTGGACTAGTTATATTTTGCATTCAGTTTCTTAAATATCAAATTACAGTCAGTGTCTTTCCAAAGATGCATTCTAGTGAATGATATCCTATATTAAATAGATTTAAATTTAGCATAATATTAATGTCTTTTTACTTACCAATGGAATAACTATTTGCTCTCTACGATCCCTTCCTCCCATTAAAAAAAGTTTAAATAATTCCAGAAACTGTTATAAATCCACTCCAGGTTTCTGCAGATAATAATCATGGATCATCTCAAAATATGCATAAAAAAATAGAAAATATTATTTCAAATGTATACAATGAATATTTCAGTGTCCTAAATGCATATCTGACAAGAAAAATCCCTTTATGGGGCTATATAGCCCACTAAATATACTTCGATTTTAGTCACAAATAATAAAATGATCATTGGTTTAAAAGATCTCTTTTGACTTTGACATATTTTTAAAATAATTTATATGCATTTTTATAATTTCTGCATTGAATATCTAGGCCTTTTATATGGTTCCTTTGAATATTTAAAGCACATCTCCAAGTTATAACCTGGCTATAACTTAAAAATTTGAGTAGGCAGTTTGGCAATGAGAATTCATTTTGCCACAGAAGCAATGCTGTAACTGTTCGAGAGGTTCCTAGGGCAATATACAAATGCCTCTTGACCTTGTGGATGAAGGTAATAACACTGCAAAACTGGAAGGCTCTTTGAGACTTTGAGACCTGGTCGCTGGAGTGACGAAACCACGACGAAGTGCTATAAATTAAAGAAGAAGGAAATTTAAATGATGTGAAGAAAAAGGACAAGGACTGGAGAAAGGTGAAGAAAACAGCTGGAACCGTGAAGAAGTGAGAGAGAGGGAGAGGGGTGAGGGGGGAGAGAGAGAGAGAGAGAGAGAAATGATATCATAGTCCTAATGCTGTTTCCAGTTCCACTTTCACTTTAACCCTCTAGTGGTTAGTGAAGGAGGAAAGAAAGAGTAAGAGAGGGAGACTTGGAGATGATGAAGAAGAGCTTTTTCTCCTTTCCCCTCCTCTCCTCTTCTCCCAGAATTGGCTCGTTAGAGATTTGCCCCCACAATATCTAAATCTGGCCACATCATGTTGAGATAAAAGACTTCATACAAATAAAAAAACCTTTGAAAATAAAGGCTACCCAGTGAATTGTTTGATGTCAGTAATTATAATATTGATCACTGTCTTGCATGCTGTGGTCACACAGTTGTAATGAAGAGATCAGGCTGTGAAGTGAAAACCCTTGTTTTCTGGGATTTCAGATTCGCCGTCTTCCAGAAGGGTTCCCAAACATGGGGAGAAGAGAAAACAGCAGAAAAAAGTCAGCAGAAAGAATTGTCTTGATCTTCATTTTGCTAGCTTGGAGAAAAGGTGCCTTTGCAGGAACTCGGTTTGCAAACAATGAACATCTTTTGTGTTCCTTGTTGGCAAAGCAATTGATTCTAGTTAGAGATTGGCTGGGTGCCACTGTGCAGTTTGTCTTTTCTGTTCAGAAGTGTACAGTAGAAATAGCTGCAACTGAGGCTTTTTAATTCTTTTTTTTTTATAGGTGACTTCTTATATCCTTTCTTCCTGCTGTAACCAACTGTATACAATTTATAGGTTGCATTCTATAATATTTTAAAAACATATAAAGAACAAAAATAAGCCAATTGAGACTTTTATAAATAAATAAGCTGGGACAAGACAATTTCTTATAACCAAATTTTTTTTTACAAATGTTTTTGTCAAAAATTTTAACTATTTAAATTTCTGGACTAGTTATACTTTGCATCCAATATCTTCTCCCCACCCTTACCCTGAATGTAATTAATATTCACCTTTTCTCTCCTAAGAAGGAAACCAAACCAAAACATTATACTAAGAACAGAAAGGTAATGGAGGTTTATTTAAACTTTATGTTGATATGGATATGGCAAAGATGGACTTCACTGTGAGAATGGCACTTGAGGAGCACACAGAGAACTCACAGAAACCATTACATTTCTATTGTTTGCTTTAAAAGAAGTAAAAATTATTTAATATTAAGTTTTATTTAAACTTTGTTTTATTAAGAAATAGATGGACATCTACTATTGATATCTTCTTTATTAGTTCCTTCCCATCTTTTGTTTAAGGAATTTGAATGTTTTATTATGACCGTGGAGGGTATTATACAAATAATATAATGTTAAACAGTATCTAATAATAGGCTTTGGTGTAAATGACACTTTGAAAATGACAGAGTTGAGAATCTTGCAGATGACTACAGAGAGACTGAGGCCCCCAAAGTGTGGCTTCTCTTCTTTCATAAAGAGGGCACACGATGTTGGGGAGGTTCTGGATAAACTCCCTCCCTACACACTACTGCTTTCTCATTCCCAAGCTATGATCTGGATCCATTTGGATGTCACTGGGTTTGGGCTTGGAAGAGGAATCTCATGCCTGGAAATGAGGGAGAGAGGATTAGCCATCTCACCTACATCCAGGAGGATGCTGATTGTTTGATTTCACATAGCGAAGGAAACGTAAGTGGTTCTCCTTTGTGACAGGAAAATAGGTTCTGCAAAATAAACATCCAACCTTATTTTCCAAAAGGTAATACCCAGCAACAAATGCTACAAATCCAAGAAAGAGACCAGGAAGAAAAGGCTGATCATTGTTGCACTGATTAATTGCTGTCAATGTCAATTGTGAAAGATGAGCCCTTCATTTTAGCAACTATCCTAATGGCAACAGAAGAATCTGTCAAAGAACTACTATTTAAGTGTATTTTATTAAAATGTCATAGTATTTGTTGTAAATATAGTATTAATAAAAACAGCTTTTTAGCTACAAAGTTAATAGGTTAATGTTACACCACGAGAAATTAAAGAATTGAAAAATAAAGTGACCCCACCACATTCCACTGAAAATTTTAATTTATCTATTCTGGAATCCACATTTGTGAAATATTCTTGACAGAAATAAAAAATAAGTTTAGGGCAAAAAAAAAATGAAGTCACTTCTCTGAATCAAATTTTATTTCTTAATGGGGAAACAGGAAGCTGAAGAATTTAATGAAATTTTAAAAAATTTAAATAGCACAGAGTCATAGCAACTTAATTAGGACTGCTCCTGAGTAACTGATAGCTGAGATAATTGACTTATTCTTCCATTTACATGTGCGTTTACATGATAGTTCATTTAACCTTTATTTTAAACATTGATTTGTTTTATTGTAAAAGAATATATGCTCATTAATAAAAAAGAAATAAAGTAGAATAAGAAAATATTATCCCTAGTTTTGGCACTTGAAGACACTGTAAGGCTTTTGGCCTGTTTCTTTTTTGTTTTATTTCTTTACGTACATATATTTATGTGTATAATATTATCATCTATATATATACACAATTGTTTTCTTTTTTTTGTTTCTTTCATACCTTTTCTCTTTAAAGATTAAAATACATTTAATAAGACATTTTTATTTTTCTCATTATAAAGGTAACATGTTTGTTATTTTTCTTTAAAGCTATGGAAAGATATGTTAAAAGATTAAAATCACTATTGGTTCTATCGTAATAGAGATAACCACATTTTGGTCTATATCCCTTTCACCTACAGTCCATTTGCATTCATTTGTTCATTCATTCATTCAGATACATTTTTGAAAGAGTTATTATGTTCTAAGTTCTGTTCTTTGCACTAGGAATATAGTAGTGAATGAAATAAAAATTTGTGCCCTCATGGAGCTTATATCTAGGTGAGGGAAACAAAAGTAAATATTAAAATGTGCAGTTCATCAGATGGTGAGAGAAAAAGAGAGCAGGAAAAGAATATGGTATGAATAAGATGATTTGCAATTTTAAATGAGCTTATAGCAAAGGACTCACTAATACTAGGACATTTGAGCCAAGACAGGAAAAAAGGTTGAGAAGGAAGAAGATTGAATATCTAGCAGAAGAGCAAGTACAAAGGTCATGAGATAGGAGATTGGCCAGTGAATTCTAGGAATGGTGAGAGGCTGGAGCAGAGAGAACTGAGAGTATGCAAGGTGAGACCCAAAAGGTAAAGAGAATGAGACTCCCATTTTTTTTCCTTTGAGTGAGATGGGATATCATTAGAGGACGTTGAGCAAAGAATTGACCTGACCTAGCTTATGTTTTAAACAGTTCATGAAGAAAAGTTATATCAGGGTATAGAAGATCAGTAGGAAGCTGTTGCGATAATCTATTCAAGAGAATAATGGTGGCTTGGATTACAGAGTCATTGGTGAAGGTGATATAAAGTGTCTGCATGTCTTTTGAAGGTCCAGACAATAGGATTTGCTGATGGAGGGTGGGAAAGAAAGTAGAAAATTAAAGATGAATCTACTTTTAGTCTAAGCATCTGGTAGAATGTTGTAGAATTTACTGAGATGAAGAGGACTAAGGGAGGACAGGTTTGGGCTGAGGGGAGGAAAAAAATTGGTTTTAGACACTTTAAGATAACAGAGATATGTGAATCTACAATTGAGGGGAGTGTTTTAGTCTGGAGATAAACCTTTGGTAACTGTCAGAATATTTGTAATATTTAAAGGTGTGATAGGATGAGATTAGGGGAGGATTGATTTCCTCCTGGGCAGAGAGTGAAAAGAGAAATGTACAAGAGTGATTAACAAAATAAGATTAGATTGAGTGATCGAATAGAATTTTACTTAATCATAGACTAAGTTAAAAGAATGAAAAATCATGTGACTTTGCATTTCTAATATTTTGATGGACTTCTCAGAAGATAAGCCTACTTTGTCTAGATAACATAATAGTGGTCTCCTAATTTAGTACAAAGACCTCTGCATGTGCCTTATATAATACATTGAGGAATGGGAAGAAAGCATTAGACATCAATCTTATGAGTTAAAATTTAATATATTATTATATTATAGGCTTTATATGAATCGACAGTAATTACTTGTATGTGTATAAATGTCTAAAGCAATTTTAGAGGTAAGAGATCTAAAATGCTTGGAAAACAGTGTACAGTAGTGATAGAATCAGCAGAAAGCTGCAAAGGCCTTTTTGCTCTCAAATTGTGTTATGGATCATCTGGAATCACATCTCCATCCACATGTTTGGATGTGTAGTAAAACGGGCTACGAAGTGACCAAATGCATGGCCCCCGCAACGATAGGCTCTGTTATATGAGCATTATCATTCTAAACTAGTATAGTCCTCTCAGAGGCCCTGAAGATCCTGGTTTGTATGGCTCAGAGTCCACTCCTTGTTCACACACTTATTGATAGCATCCTGCAGTGCACTGTTGGTCCTCAGCAGCCACAGCGAGAGAAATATCGGTTGCACAGTGAAATCTGAGGGCTTGAAAACATTGTCCTGCTTCTTTTTGTTGTGTTTTCCTGCAATTATTTCATCTGAGAGAGACCCTCTAGGGTTCCTGCATTTGTCCTCTGAGGAGAGGCTCCGGCCCCACAAAGTCTGGAGGCTGCTGAAAAACCTTGCATGCGGCACTGTGATCATTTCTCGTCATTTATTTTTGCTGAAGCTATGTACCTTTGATTAAACCTGGCACAGCACTTTAGAAGCCACTGATATACATCAAAGAAGTGAGCTCTCCTAGATCAAAATAGACTGAAGTTTTGGACCTGGACCAGCACTGATTGAACACTCTGAACAGTCCACAGCAGGAGGCAATTGCTTTTGGACAAGAATCAGGGAAGAACCAAATGCATTTTCTCTATTTCTGCTTTCATTAACAGCATGGCAAATGCCTTCATCCCATCAGAAGAGAAATCTTAATTGGATTTTTATCCAAAACCCTGTTTGGAAGGTAAAATTTGAGGCGGAAAATTTAAACAACCTTATAATTTATTAAACTTTGTAATAAAGGTAAACATAATTTAAGTTTGATGAGTAGAATAAATATCTTGATTGTTCCCTTCATTTTTATGCAATAGTAGATAAAGCCCAAATGTGTTTGAAGATTGTGTATTTGTCTTTATTTAGTGATCTGGGAACAATGAAAAGAACATGTAGATACATTATAAATAGAATCAAGAGAAAAAAAATTATACATGTATATATGCTTTTGAAAACATTTTTCCAAAGACATTTTGATAGAATGAAGGAGTTTAATTTTTATATAATCTATCTTCAGAGATAAGTACATGGTTTATTATAGACACTTAAGTATTTATATAATTTCTGTTAAATCATATATAATATAAATTCATTAAATAGACCACACATCACCTATTTAAAAATAAATTCAGTCACATTGGTAGGACAAGTACAATTGTGAGAACAAAACAACTAATAATCAGTAACTCTGTTTTTACTTTTTTAACAATGAGATTTCTAAATGCTGAGAGATTAATGACCTCATTTGTTCTCTGCAATAGCTCTATGACTGTTGCCACTGTTATTGATCCCTGTCTATAGATGAAACCATTGAGGCTCTAAGAGTAAGTTAATGTGCGTGTGATCAATCAACTATTTGAATCAGGGGTCAGAAAACTTTTTCTTAAAGGGCCATACAAAATATTTTAGGCCTTGTGGGCTGTATGGTTGCTGTTGCAACTGCTCAACTACCACTGTAGCAGGAAAGCAGCCATAGATAATGCATACATAAATGTATGTGGCTATATTACAGGACATTTTATTTATGGACACTGAAATTTGACCTTTATATAATTTCACATCATAAAATATTGTTCTTTTGATTTTTTTCCCTCCAACCATTTAAAAATCTAAAATCCATTTTTAACTTACAGTTAAGACCAAAAGAGGTGGTGGGCTGGATTTGACCCACAGGCGGCCATTTACCAATCTTTAATAGAAGTGATAGGGTCAGGAGTCAAACCCAGATCTTTCACCAAATACCATGTTCTTTCCACTATGCCATGTGGATTTGTTTTATAATTAAAGAGAGACTCCGCTCTGAGTTTCGGAATCTGGAGAGTTTTACTGCTGTTCTTACTTTTGAAATTAAGTACAAGACTCAAACATATTAAGCTTTACATCCAAGGAGAGAGATAGAGTAATCACCAGCAGCAGAGCAATTAGAAAAGACACAGCCAATAGCAAGCCCAACAAACACTTCATTGTCAGCTAGAGGGTTTGGCTAAAAGTAAATTTAATACTCATTAAAAAATGAACATTGCTTTAATGCCACTTCAGAGGCTGGTAAATTGTAGCTAGCTCTAAGCAATTCAGGAAGCAGTCCCATTACTTCAAGGCTGACATCTCCTCACAAACAAATACTTCATGAGGCAGGAAGGTTGGGAGAAGCCCCATCTTGGAAACGTTAGCATCCCCTGAAAAAAATCTAGACTGGGAGTTCTGCCTTTTGCAAAATGCAGGAGGCGTGATCATGAGTGAAAGCTAGAGTGGGCATTGATCCGACAGAAATGCTGGCATGGGAACTTCATAAAGTAGAGTCTCACCGAGAAAAAGTTTTGAGAATTGCACCTGCTTATGAAAATAGTGATTAAAAACACACTCCTATCAAGGTATATTTCATCATTTTCATATTTGTTTTCCTCCTCCCATATCATTATTTACGACCTCTCTGAAGCATGAAGCTGAAATTCGTTTCCCTAAACCTCTTCTTCCCTGAGTGATTTTGTTGGGATAGAGTTGTTCATAAGAGCTGAGCAATTGCTGGTGTGCTATAGAATAAAACTGTCAGGGTGATTTAAAAATACAGAATTACAGAAAATAAGAAAATACATTTTTAAAACCTTGTCATTTTGTCTTCTATAGAAAACAAAGGCAGTGACATAGAGAGTTCAAAATAATAAAAAGACTTTGTTAGCTGTAAGGCACTTACAACCTCAAAATCACATCAGAGTGCCAGGAGAGCTAGCAGGTATTCAAGTGTCTTGGATATAAAATAACAGGAGCTAATTGCCCAAGTGATAGATTACTTCAGAGAAATGTACTCAAGTAAGAAAATTAGTGAAGGAAGAAAGGAAATGAGTGACTAACCACATGCATGTACATACATGTACTTTTTTGATTCTTATAAATTTGGGGAGTTTTGGGTGCAGGGAATTGATTGTCTTTTATACTCTCCATTTTCTTTCTGACATCATAGAATTAACCTAAAAATGTAGAAATTAACCAAAAATGCTGGACTTGTTTTTAAATTTGCTTACAATCAGTATTTGAAAAACTTTCTCAGCTCTGGGAATTTGTTTATGCACACATATGGGCTTATGGGACATTCTTTCATCAGATTGGCATTAATATATCTTGTATCATAATGAATATTCCACTTTGTACTACCCTTTGAAGGGAAAAATGCATATTCATGCACTATTTTGAGTGGATAGGGAGGAGAGGTAGAAGAAAAACAGTGTGCAGAAGAAACATGATTTTACTCCTGCCTTCCAGATAGGTAGATAGATAGATGATAGATAGATGATATAGACGATACAGATTAGATAGATAGATAGATAGATAGATAGATAGATAGATAGATAGATAATAGATAGATTTAACTACATATTTTAAGCACAGAAAAAGATTTTTGGAGTTCTATAGACAAGTTCTCCCAATCTTTGTTTTTCCATGAGGCACATAGGAAATGATAATATTTGTAAAATACCCTATGGTAAGTGAGAAGGAGTTTGAAAACATCTATTTGGTCTTTGGTTAAAAATAATATTTTATTTTACTTATATTCTAAGATTGTGGTAAGAAAAATAAAAATAGAAAACATTAGAAAATATATCAATTATTTTTAATAAAACTTAATAAAATAACAAAATATTTACAGAGAAATTTGAACTAGCTTTTGTGAATATATTATTTTTACAACACTTTTTAGCTTGAAATGGGTATACATAATTCCTAGTCAAGGCTTTGCAATGATAGTTTCTTCAAATTTGTGATATTTATGATCTATAATTCCATGAGTAAATAATGTATTTAAAAAAAAATCTTTAACTTCTTTCAGTCAATTGAAATAGTTGATTTTTAAAGGACTCTAATAGATTTTTTTTCCCTTAAATCATCTACTATATTAAATTTCTTAAAATAATGTGTTTGGATTTTAAATCCAAGTGAACTTTTACTATAGCAATTATTTAAAAAAAATAATAAAACTCCAATTTGCATAACATTTGTACATTTGTTTAGAGCAATCACCCTGCAGCCAGCTTGTATGCCGTAAAAGGCACATCCAGCAAATGGACATTAGTATACAATATGCATGAAGATGAGGATCCAGGGCCTCTTCAGGAACGTACTCACCAGTAGTTTCCCTCCTTTTACGTCCTCAATTCCCCATTTCCCACCTACAGGACTAATTTTGGGATGAGTACCAGATACTTCAGCACTTGATACATTAACTCTAAGAGGTCACTGTCCCCTGGTCAACGATGGGAAACTACAGACTCTGCAGCTGGTACAGATGCACACTTCTGGTGCTTAAATGACTCCTTAGTTACAGTCAGCTATCACAGTGGGTGAGGGAGCCATGTTACCCATGGTCTTCTTTACTGAGAGCTCTTCATCTACTGGGTCCAAGAAAACAAGGACGAGGTGGCATGTCCTTGTTCTCTTCATCTATGTCCCTGAGGGAACCAAAGTTTTGCCACCCTAAGTTGCCTTTCAGGGATGTTAATTGTAAACTGTTTATTAAGAAACAAGGTTCAGAAGAAACTTTGACCTTCTTCCTTTCCCTGAATAAGAGATTCCGCCAGAAAAACCTGCTTTGAGGAAAATTTTAGAATGTTTGTCTTAGCCTAATTTAGATTAAGTAAAGTAAATAAGAGGGCTTCAGGCAGGGTCCTGTTAGCTAGATAGTCCCTCTGTCCCGTTGTTTCTGAGTTGCCAAGTAAGAATTTTCCTTCCATGTATGTTCAGCTATTCCTCCACTACCTGCAAACTATTCATTCTCATTTCTAAAATCTAACACCCTGCCCCTCCTCCTTTCTCCTTTCTTCAAAAATGTCATATATACCAATTTTGCCTTACTGTCTTTGGAATTTTTCATACTTAGGTGAATTCCCCATGTGCATGTATTAAAAATTTGATTTTCTCCTGTTAATCTACCTCTGTTAATTCTATTATTAGCCCAGCTAGAAGAATATAGAAGATGGGAGAAAAATTATTAATTTTTTTAGCTCCCACATCCCTCAACTTTTCAATCTCCCAACCATAAGAACCAATCACCAGCCTTGAAATACCTACCCCTTTCCACCCTCCGAGGACCTGGGAACCACCTGAAACTTTCTGTAAAAAAATATGCTACCAAACTCCATGAACATCTGACATTAACAATGAAGAGGGGCTCTCTATGCATCCCCTGGGATCAGGAATTCTTTTTGTGTAGTAGGAAGTCATCTCTCTATCAGCCATTCCTTCTCAAATTTATCCCAGTCACTACACTCTCAATCAAGGAAGCTATGATTGTTTTTTTCCTGGGCTTTTACACTATGCCTCCCCTGAGCATGAGACAATCGTGAAAACAGAAATACCACCTAATCAGCATTAGATATGCAACTGAAAGTTCCCCAAATTAGTTTTTGTCTAATACATTGCTAATGGTTGAAAATGTTTTTCTATATACCAAAGAATATTTTTTTCTACTTGCTGACATTATAAAAACTGCAATCTTGGTAAATTCATTGAATTATGAAGAACTCAAAAATATATCTCTTAAATAAATTACATCTCTTCCTTAAATTCTACCTTACACAGGTTGTTTGTAGAAATTTTACTTTGACCTTTGTCAACATGTTAAGTTTAGCATTTAAAAAGATGTGTTTTGCATGTTTTAAAAATGAGATCACTTATAATTCCAACTTCAAAAATTTATGTTTTAGTAGTTTCAAAATAATCATTAATATATGGAAACTACTTATAAAAAATAGTCTTCATTCTTTACTTGCTCCAAAAATCTAAATATTCTAATGGTAGGAAATTTAGATTCAGTTTGAAAATGTGAGATTTTAGGTGTAATTTCTACAAGACCAGGACAAATCAGGGGTATATATATCAAGCATTACAAAGCTGATACCTTTTTACCACTACTTGCTATGCCTGGATATCATCACAGATACCACCATAAATAGCTGAAGGACTAAAGACTGCAAGGCTACACTCTCATTATTTGCTTACTTAGATATAGCTCTAGCCAAAAAATTTAAACAGTAGCATCTACTAAAAGAGAAAACAAATTAAAAATGAGTTGAATTGATAAATGTGATTAACCCACTTTAAATTTCAAAGCTTTAATATTTTAGTGAGTTTGCTGTTTTGTTCTTGATCACTTGCATCATTATTTTTACTTGTTCTTTTGATTTAATAACAAAAAGAGCTGAATAATATTTGCAGAAAAATATACAGTGGGAAAAACTGACCTGAGAGATTATAGTTATCAAAGTCCTGTGGTTATACCCTATATGACCAAGTATAAATAAACATTAATAATCATACTGATCATGTTTAGAATAAATAACTACATTCTCTAAGTATGATTGTGATGGAGCAAGAGAATGTTTATCTAGTTAGTCTTCAATAGTTTGTGTCAAAATTGAAACAGAAAAAAATAACGGAACTTTTCAGCATATAAATCCCAGGATACAAGCAAACTTCAACACAACTTTATTTTTCCCCACTGTCTTAGGAACAGGATATTCTCAAATTCCAGAAAACAGGCAAAAATTAAATTACTTAGTAAGTAGTCTTTGAAAGCATATTTAAATGGTTTACTATTGCCAAATTGAAAGTTTCTCAGTAAAAGCATATCAGAATCACCAGAAGAGTAACTTCAAAACACATGTTTTACTGCAGATAAATTATGCAACTAAATGAATAACAAATGCATCCCACAATCTACTATAATTTGGTGACCTCTTAAACTCAAATGATCAACAAAGAAATACTATTTATCCAAGGGCATTCTTAGAGTGTGTGTGTGTGTGTGTGTGTGTGAGTGTGTGTGTGCGCATGCGTGTAAATATCTGTATATAGATAAGATAGGCTTCTCATCTTACACTTCAGTGCAAAAGCTTCCTAATATGACTTCAGAATCACTGGAAGCCCTCAGTTTCCACAGAGATCCCTCTCCCTGCTTGTATGCTATTAGGCATGGTTAGAATGGGAGCCTGCCAAGCTTCCATGCTTCAGTTTCCCAGTTGAGGACTATCAATCACTCTCACTATTCTCTCCTCTCTTTCTGCCATGAAGCTTACCAAGTCCTGATTGGCAAGGGCAGAGCCAACATTTGCCCACAGTAATTTGAGGAATTCTGTGGCTTCATTCAGAAACCTTAAAACATTTATGGCTTCCTTGAGGCCAGAGAAAGAGTTTTAGGGAGGAGCCAAGATTCTCATAGCTGCTTCCTCTGGAAACATAGATGTCTAAATATTAGAACTGGTCATTAGGTCTTAATTATACCTCCTGTGGGTGGACGAATTCTGAAAATTTTTGTTTGTCAAGATGAATAGTCTGTGAATACTCATTGTGCAGTTATTCTTTACTATTCCTCTCCCCTGCCCCTTTGTCTTTTAACATAACACTCTCCTCTAGAAAAATACTAAGTATTTACTAACATGGTCTTCAGGCACCCTGGGATCACTTCACCTGGAGAACTGCTCAATATATTTGTGCCTGGGTCCCACTTCAGAGATTTTGCTTTAATCAGTCTGGGGTGGGCCTGGGCAACAGGATTTTTAAAAGCTCCCCCAAGAATTCTCATATGCAGCCAAAATTGAGAATCAGTTGCTCCTTGGAGAAAAATACTCCTAGGCAAAGAGTGAGATGTATTGCAAAATGTGAATAAATCACAATGATTCAATATTCTATTTCTAAAAGAGAAAGACACCCATTGCCGTAGGGGTAAATGATAGCCTAGTCACCTTAATTCAGAATTTGCAGCTTTGTTCACTGTTTTACAGTCTCTATGTTATTAATTTTCTATTTCATAAACCTGACAAACACAGTTGTTAATTACATACTATACACTCCACCCTTACAGTAATGGTTTCTCTCAGAACCCTCATCTGATATAAAGCTATAGTGCAATGCCCTGCTATATTAAATTTCAATTTAATTATCTTTATTACAGCATCACCTCCTTGGAGAAAATGATTAGCTCTGAGATGGACTTAAATAGAAGAGAAAAGTAATATAGTGAGCCTTGCCCCAAAGCCCTGTGCTGCTATATAGGCTTCAGTTGCGGGCACAAGAGCAACAATAAAATGGTTGAAAGATAAATTTCTCTTCAATTCCACAGATCTCTGTAATCTGGTCCCTCAAAGGTCCCTAATGGCACACACAAAGTGAATGGCATGAGAAATGGAACTTTAATACACAACTTATTTGTGCGTGCATGTGTGTGAGCTCATGTGTACTTTAGTTCAAAGCAAAGAATTATTTTCAAATAGCACAGGAGAGAATAAGAATCAGTCCATGGACAGTACATGTTAATTGCTTAATAATTAATCTTGTCGTAGTTAAACTTCATTTAATACTCTGTAACTTTTAAAAAAGCTTAGGGTGTTTTGATTTCAAACATTACTTGATATGACTTTCAATAAAAATCTCTGTAACCTTGGTTTGCAAATTAAAAGAGCTAGAAGCTTGAAAGCTTACCAGAAGTAATTGTTTCCCTAAATGAAACAATTCCCTGAAACTATGACATTAGGTGACTGAGAAGAAACAAACTAGAAAATGGGCCCACAGCATTTTGAGACTCCATGTTACTGAAGCAAAATACTATCTAGGAAATCATGATATCTATTATTAATTATCACTGCTAGATGATCTCCTGCTGCTAGTGGAGCTACAACCACCCCACTATTTTGTCAGACCATAGAAATAACCTGATTCTTCTGCTACTGCTGCCAAAAGTACTACTCAAAGCCAAAGGAAAGGAAACATATTCTTTCTTATTCCCACTTTGCAATCTTCTGCGAGGGTCTCCTGCTAGAATAATATAATGAAGTCACTTGGCAAGACAATTTGTTAAAAATAGTTTGCAGACTTCTAACATGCTTTTAAGAGAAGAACATAGATGCAAAGAAATGGACTTGAAAGCCAACAGGTGAGTAACCAACATACTGGCTAGCCCAACTCAAAGATAAGAAGAAGCTGACAATACTGTGGTAGTTTCAATAGACCAAATTTCATCGCCAAAGGAAATAGAAATTATACATGGATAGTCCGGCACATAATATAACAAGAGTAGCATTAATTTCTTTCTGCTTCATGATTAATAGATTTAGCTTTAAAATACTTGCTTCTATTTACTAAAATTTTGGCTGCAAAACACTTATAAAAACAACCGATAATATGTATCATATATTATAATCTATGATATACAATCAATATAAACACTGTACATTTTATTAGACTCTTAGTTGGTACATGGATTACCTATAAACATTTAGAACAAGGGAAAAAAATGCAACAAAGGAAATCTAGTGCCTGACAAAAGGCCAAATACAGCATTTGAGGATGAGATTTGATGGAAATAGCTTATGAAAATTCACTCCCATTAGAGAACGGCTTTTTATGTCAGCTCAGTAACTTCCAGGAAATAAATGAAGACATTTTCAAAATCAAAGTGATATACTCATGTAAGTGGAGCCTTATAAAAATTGATAATGGCATAGCATACAAGCTCCAAAGTATGACAATATTAACCACACCAGGAGAAAGTAATGAATTGTAATAAGTCTGGAAACAAGCTAAGAAGTAATTAATATCTCTGAATCAGTTTTGCCAAGCTATTATCTTAATTTTGTGGTATTTTGAATAGAATGAAAAATATTTAGTAACAAAAGCAAGATATTAACTAAATGATGGTGATTTCTGGGACTTTTGTTGATGCACAAATAAATCTTTCCTTTTCATTGGAGTCTGAAGTGTTATACTTCATCTTTGGAGAGAGTAATCCTCTATATTAGGAAAATGATTCTTAAAGTAAGTGAGCAGTTAAATAGAATTTAAATGGCAAATACCAAATCTCCCCAAAGGCTGAACCTACAGACAACACATGTTCTATAAAGAAAGTATCAAGTGTAAATTTTGTTTTTATTTCACAGTGATAGACTTCAACATATATTAGTAGACATTTCAAAACAAAAACTATATAATTGGTTTTTAAATTCTCATTTTTCTTCATTTCTAGTAACTGTCTATTGTTCTTAGACCATGGATCTCACCCTTTCCCTGTGAAGAAGCTAACATCACTCCCGCAAAGCCCAGAAATGACTCTAGTTTGATAGAGAAAATGAAGTAAATTCTGGAGCAGGCAGGAGAGGCAGTCTCCAGACACACTACTCTCTTCCAGGTGTTTAAGGGCTTAAGGAGATTGGGGAAGAGCAGCCAGCAGCATTGCCCCAAGGTCAACCTCCTGAAGCCTAAAAGTTTGGACAATCACCTTCATTCAGGTTGTGCTTCACAAAAAGGAACCATGAGCTCCAGAGAAGGAAGGAACTGTAAGCAAAAGAGGATACCAGAAATGTATGCCTTATAAGGCACAAGTTGTCTGTAGTTCTAGGAGACCCTCAAGCCAAAGAATATCTTAAAGCTTGGTGAACTCTCATTTTCCATTGCTCGTTCCAGTGGCTGCTTCCCTCCCCAACCTAAATAGCTATCCTGACTTTCCCTCATGAGAAGATGTGCACATATTCTTCACAATATTTCCTCTGCTTATGAAAAACAAAGGTTATGTTACATATTTCATGAATGAGAGACGTTTGTATCTGACAATTATAATATCTCTGAAATTGGGAGGTATCTTACTGTGGAAGTGAGTTCATAATTTAAATTGGTAATGTTTCTTTTTCTGACATATCAGTACATAAAGTAGTGCTATATTTTACAATCTCAGCTGTTAGAGATTAGACAAAATATAGTACTTCATCAATGTGTCATATCGGGTGAATTTCAGATTCTTACTTTGTAAAATGTGGAGGCCACTACTTAACTAAAATGATTTCTTAAAGTTTCTTCTCCCCTCAAAACCTCTGCACCATATACTGGAGTCTCAGCAAAGGTTATTTGGTAAAGGAATTGACATAGCAAAGAAACTAAGCTATTGCTCAAAGTTAATAACTAGGAGACAGTTTGGTTGAGGAAAAGACTTAGTTTCAAAAAAAAAAAGGGAGAAGACTGAGAAACCCAGAATAGAACTGCATATACAATATTTAATATGTTTTCATATTTCTTAAAATGCAAACACTATCTTGCCTGCTTTGCTGGAACACATAGCAGCAAACACAACCCCTCTCCATATCATATTTCAAAGCATCAGGAAGTTGTGTTCATAATTTATAATCCAAGTTAGGAATTTTCTAATTGGAAGAAAAGAGAATGAATTATTCCATGACCAAAAAAAAAAAAAAAGAAAAAGAAAAATCCTGACAGTTTCTAATACAGACATAGCCCCAGAGAAAGCAACTAAGACATTTATCTGTTGAATATACAATTACTTTTGATAATATAAACTGTATCGAAATTTGAATGTATTATGTACTGTGATAAAATGCCCTTTCTCCTAAACCTTTTGAAAGTGAATGCCTCAGAAGGCTGGCGAGATGCATTACAGGGACACATCAGGTGTCCTGCGAGCTGAGGATGTCCCACTTTGATCTCCCAACACGCGGTTTGTGACATAGTGTCCCCACAGAGTGGAATGCATGGCACATGATAGTCTTTTAACCAAAGTGCACAGAGAGAAAAATTTATGAGGTTCTTATGAAGTGGTTTGTTTTAGCTCTGAATAGAAGAAGAAAGGGAGAGAGGGAAAGTAGGCACAGTTTCCTGACATAAAGATCCAGTTGGCCTGGTGTGATTTTTATCATCTTAAGTCATGTTTGAGAAGACTAACCTCAAAGCTTAAGATGGTCTCAATTCACCTAAGAAATGTAAGGCAAAAAGTAGCTGGTCTGTAAATAACCCACAAAGCAAATTGCCAGTTGATATTTCCTGAACTAAAATTCTTTAAGTTATAATGGAAACAGCTTCTCAGTAAATAAAGAGCCTAAGTCCTCTCTTTGGTTCCAATGGGGCTTTGTCATGACTTGTAATGAGCTGAACATTGTAATGCATGTTCTAAAAAAAAAAAAAATGACTATTACTGTGCGTGCAGAAAATACAATGCACATGCACCAGGACCTTAACAAAACAGCACCTGCACAAACTAAGATTGCAACTCTATTCTCAGCTTATCTTTGCTTTTCACTTGCTGGGATCATTTCTGTTTCAATGGGAAAGGAAAGCCGCACATGCAAGCATAATTCATACGTTAAACAGGAGCTACCACTTTTGTGTGAATCAGCGCTCTGTAAACAAAACAAAAATCTGAACAATTTTTAAGTCCAAATATTCTCTGTCAGATAAGTATAACAAGCTTCTATGATGACAATGGTAATAGCAATAGACTACAGGTAACACATTTTTAAAACTGGGATTGGAATCTAGGGAAGGTACTCTAATTATAGGCTATTTAAAGAACTTTTAATTGACTATATTCTTAAAAAGTCGTAATTCAAACTTTAAAGCCATTCTTAAAAATAACTTTATTAACAAAACTGCAGAAATTATGGTACAGATAGGTGAAAGGACATAAATAGCAATAATGATTATATTTATTTATCCTTTTAAAAGTGCCAATAATTAGCAAATCTCTCGAAATTAAATCTATCATCCACCTGTGGGAGGCAAATAACCAATTTGCTGACTAATTGAGATGAGACAACCAATGTGAATAATAAAAACCACTGCAACTAACAGCTACTGAATATTTATCATTGTATTCACAACTGCCATGCCTTGCACTAAATACTTCATAGTTATTTTTTAAAAATATAGTATTTCAACGGCTCAGTAAGGTAGGTACTTGTTATGCTTTGAATTTGGCCAATGAGCAACCTGAGGTTTCAGATTTATGAAATTTGCAGTTGTCAAACTGCTAGCAAGTAGCCAAGCTGGGCAGTGTGGCTCCAGATTTGAGCACTTCACTGCTTCCCCTTAAAATCTCGTCATTACATGTTTCTCAGTTACTATTGTTATGAAATAAAATGGCCAAAACAATATCAAGAATGCTGATACTTGGGCAAATGCACAATTTAAAATTGTGGAAAGTGAAAGAGCGTACTACAATAAGAAAAGTAACTAGTGAGCATTCATAGTCTGAATCATCGCAATCTTGCAAAGATTAAGACTTGTTTCAATCACAGAACCTTACACTGGGAAGAGACTTTAGAGAGTATCTTATCCTAGCCAACATAGGGATTCTGTCCAGTGCATTCCTCGCAAACGGCCGTGTAGTGTCTGCCTGAACACTTCCAATGATGAGGCTCTCACCCCCTACCAGGCAGCCCATCTCAATTTTGAATGACTAGAATTTTGAGAAATGGCATCCTTACATAGAGCCAAAAATCAAGGTTATTATCACTTCAAGTAATTATTTTTACAACTTGTCATACTAGTTTCATATGACTTGATCATTAAAGTCACCTTAAAACATGGGAGGTAAAGTGTAACTCAAAGGGCAGATAATTAGTTTCATAAACTGTGCATCAAGATTTGGATCTGTTTCCGTCAGTTGTGTCAAAGCCAGTAAAATACAACGGCAGGCCTGGATTACAGTGCATAACCTTAAATAAAATTTACCGGTAAGCCAAGAGCATTTACACATTACAAAATCCTTACACTTTGTGGTACAGCTTTATCAGAATTGTGTTCGTGAGGATGCACCTCATACCTGGTGGAATCAGGATTCAGAATTGGGCAAGGCAGCAAGGTATATGCAGTGGGCCTGCAAATAGATAATTACCATTAAAACTTCTCTGAGTGAGAAGCGTGGGGGGACTTGAGTAACATTCAGATTTCCAGTAGAATGGAGGACACAAGAACGAGTTTACAAGTGAGTGCGGCCCTCCGCACGGCCAGGTATTCGTAGAGGGAAGGGCTTTGATTCATATAGCCAGGCCTGGCACCCTGCTTCACATGCCCGCCCTGCACATCCGGCCAAACAGAATTAACTTCGGGGAAAATATTTGTCCTCAAAGCAAACAGAATAGGAATACACTTTAATCTGCTCTATAGATACACAGTGCTGCCTCTTAGCCAAATGCCTGACTCCTGAGCCGTTCACTGCACTCTGTAAACCAAATGTCAGACAGGACAGGAGAATGTAACTCCTTCGTTTCTAGAGAAAAGTATAAAATTTTCTCCTATCACCTAATGTCTTACATCCATTTTCTCTAAAATGAAAATTTAGCAGTGATCAAGATTAGATTGCATTCTAAGTAAAAGTTACAACAAAAGGACTTATGGGTCGGGCCCATTAGGCATGTTTTACAGAGTGGTATAGCTCTATTGATTTGCTGGTCTCAAGCTCCAAGAGGAGACCCAGCTGACTTCCAGAGTGGACAAAGTTCTGTGGTTTCACTGTGAAATGAAAAGTGTATTACTGATGTACAGGCTTCTCAAATGTATAATCTTTGTGAACAAGTCATTGATTTTTATAAGTAGGCATAGAAGTCTTTCAATACCAATTTTGTTTGTTTTTTTAACTCAAAAATTGTGGTCATGTTGAAATTACATGTTCATTTCTTTCTTTCTTTCTTCCTTCCTTCCTTCCTTCCTTCCTTCCTTCCTTCCTTCCTTCCTTCCTTCCTTCCTTCCTTTTCTTTTTTTTTTGCTTTAATCCATTTTTTAAAAAATTTGGTGAGTATTTGATTTCCACAACAAACCACCACCTTGTACAAGATATCTCAAAAGTATTAGTGCAGTTTTAACCTTAGATAAAATCAAAAGCAAAAATGCTACAAACTTACAGAGAATAGTACTGTTCATGGTTCTCTTTCTTTAACAATTATAGTTTTGAAAGTTTTTAAGAATTTTTTTTTCAATTTAGTTGCCATACAATACTATATTAGTTTCAGATACAGAACATACTGATTAGACATTTATACAACTTACAAAGTGATCACCCTGATAAATCTAGTACCCATCTGACACTGTAATAGTTATTACAATATTATTAATTATATTCCTTATGCTATACTTTACATCCTTATAGCTATTTTGTAACTGCCAATTCATGCTTCTTAATCCCTCTTCTCCCTTTACACTGATCTCCCCAATCTTCCTCCCATCTGGCAGCCATCAAAATGTTCTCTGTATCTAAAAGTTTATTTCTGTTTTGTTTATTTGCTTATTTTGTTCTTTAGATTCTACATGTAATTGAAATCATATGGTATTTTCCTTTCTCTGTCTGACTTACTCCACTCAGCACAATACCCTCTAGGTTTATTCATGTTGTTGCAAATAGCAAGATTTCTTTCTTTTTTTTATGAATGAGTAATATTCCATTGGATATATGTACCACCTCTTCTTGAGCCATTCATCCATCGATGGCCCCCATGTATCCTCCATATCTTGACTATTGTCAATAATGCAGCAGTGAACATATGGATTCATGTGTCCGTTTGAAGTGTTTTTAGGGTTTCTTTGGGTAAACACTCAGAAGTGAAATAACTGGGTCCTTCTTTTGTCTCTTGTTATAGCCTTTGTTTTAAGTGCATTTCATCTAATATAAGTATTGCTGCCCCAGCTTTTTTGTTTGTTTGTTTCCATTTTCTAGAAATATTTTCTATCTCTTCACCTTCAGTCTTTGCATGTCTTTCAATCTGAAGTGAGCCTCTTACAGGCAGCATATGTAGCGGTCTTGTTTTCTCATCCATTAGGCCACATTTTCTTTTCATTGGAGTGTTTAATCCATTTATATTGAAAGTGACTGTTGATAGCTCTATAGTTATTGCCATTTTATTATTCATATTTTTATCTTTTTTTCTTTTTTCTTCTTCTTAAAGAAGTCCCTCCAATATTTCCTTTAATATTGGTTTGGTGGTGTTGAATTCCTTTAGTTTTTTCTTGTCTAAGAAGTTATTTATCTGTCCTTTGATTCTAAATGATAGCTTTCCTGGGTAGAGTAATCTTGGTTGTAGGTCCTTACTTTTCATCACTTTGAATATTTCCTGCCAGACTCTTCTGGCCTGCAAACTTTCTATTGAGAAATAAGTTGGCAGTCTTATGGGAGGTCCCTTGTAAGTAACTAATTGCTTTTCTCTTGCTGCTTTTAAGGTTCTCTTTAACCTTTGGCATATTATGATATATCATAGTGTAGGCCTCTTTGGGTTCATCTTTGGGACTCTTTGCACTTGTTGAGCTTGTATATCTATTTCTTTAGCCAGGTTAGAGAAGTTTTCCATCATTATTTCTTCAAACAGGTTTTCAATTCCTTGCTCTCTCTCTCCTCTCATGGTATCTTTTAAGATACGAATGTTGGTATGCTTGATGTTGTCCCAGAGACTCCTGAAACTGTCCACATTTTGGGGGGTTCTTTTTTTCTTGTTGCTGTTCTGATTAGGTGTTTTCTGCTACCCTATCTTCTAAATCACTGATTTGATCCTCTGCTTCATCTGATCTATTGTCGAGTTTCTCTAATGTATTCTTCATTTCAGTTATTGTAATCTTCATTTTTTAATGGTTCTTATTTATGTTTTCTATCTCCATTTTTATGTTTTCTATCTCTTTATTAAAGTTCTCACTGAATTCATCTTCTCTTCCTCTAAGTTCATTGAGCATACTTATAACTAGTGTTTTGAAGTCTGCATCTTGGTAGATTGCTTGTCTTCATTTTGTTTAGTTCTTTTTCTGGAACTTCCTTTTGTTTTTTTCATGTGAGACATTTTTCTATATCTCCCCATTATGTTTTCCCCCTCATGTTTGTTTCTACATATTAGTTAGGACTGCTATGTCTCCCAGTCTTAGTAGAGTGGTCTCATGTAGTAGGTGTCCAGTGGGGCTCAGTGACACATATCTCTGGTCACCTGAGCCAGGTGCTCCATGTGTGTCCCTTATATGAGCTATGTGTGTCCTCCTCTTGTAGCTGAGCCTCGATTCTGTTTGTATGCCGATGGGAGGACTTGACTCTCGGGTTGATTGTTTGTGAGGACTAGCTATGACTACAGTGGAGGAGCTCTTGTATAAGGGTTGACTGTGTGAAGTATGATTCACTTTAGCAGGTCCCTGGTGCCTGTCTAGTCTGTCCTTTGGGTGTGTCATCTTCAGATGTGGCCCTGGTGATGCTCTGGATCAGACCAAAGCCAGCTACTGGACATGTAGGCCTGAGCCCCCTGGGAGCAGCCCCACCACAGGCCAAGTTCTGCAGCTGGGGCCACCTGGCATGAGCCACCAACCAATCCACAGATGGCTACCACCTGTGCTGGGCTTGAATATGCTTCAAGAGGCCAAGCTGCAAACCAAAGCCAGCTGCTGTTAGTACTAGGTTTAGGGATGCTCAGTGAGATGTATGAGGCATTCCAAGGACATATGCTGCTTGTTTAGGTTTCATGAACTTTAAGAGATTTTAGGAAAGTTTGCAGCATGAGTCAAGATAGGCTACTTATATGGAAAAGCCACTGGAAGGAGCTTGGGTGCGCCTGTAAGTTTGGGTGGGGTCTCAGGGAACCACGAGGGCTAGGCAACCAGTGTTAGCTAGGTTGGCAGAGACTCAGATATAGTGGCCACTCAAGTCTATATGCCACAAGGAAGGAGGGTATTATCCAACAACCATGCCACCTATGCCAACAAACCCCATCTGGGAGAAAGCCACTCCTCTAGCCTGCGCCATGAAGCCACACAACTCAGTTACTCTCCATATGTCCCTGGCACCCCCCAAGCCATTGCTCCAGTGTTGAAGCTCAGAGAGAGTGAGTTTATTAGTGAGTAAGTCAGTGCATTGTCCCCTAAAGAGGCAGCCCAGACACAATCCCCACAGGTTTTTACAGCCAGAATTTGTGAAGACATCTCTTCCTGGTGCTGGTATCCTAAGCTGGGGAGCCTGGAATGGGGCTGGGAACCCTCACTCCTCCAGTGGAATCTTCATAGCCAGGATTACTTCCCAATTCTCCACTGCCACACTCAGGATTGGGACCATCCTGTTCTGCATCTCTATCCCTCCTACCAGTCTCAAGGTGGCCTCTTTTGTGTGTCCCCAGTTGTAGGACTTCTGTTCAGCTAGAGTTTAAGTGATTAGCAATGATGGCCATTTTGTAGTTTAGTTGTAATTTAGATGTGTTTGTGAGAGGAGGTAGGCATAGTGTTTATCTACTCAAAATATGTTTACCTACATTTTTTTAATTTTAATTTTCAGTTCTTTTTACTAAAAACAATACACACTAATAAAAAATATTACAAATGTATTCAAGATTCACAAAATTGTACATATATAAAAGAAACATAAATAACTAATATTTCAAAAGATTATTATAAGATTGCACATTTATACTTCTGAAGTAACTAAAGCTTAAAAGTGAACAAGTGAGGCAGAAAACATGGTGGAGTGGGAGATGTCCACAGATCTCTCCCCTTGAAACAACGATAAGTTGAATATCTAAAATGCAACAAAAAAACATCCAAACTGCATACCAGCATGTCTGAGCATGGGATCTGCACGTAAGAGCCACCACAAGTCAGAACTTCAGGTGTTGGGAGGTGGACTAGGAGTAATACAGAAGCTGCCTTTTGTAGCCAGCATATCTCCTTGCAGGAGGAAGGGGAGGAGAGAAGGTGTGGAGATTTAGTGTGGTGAGTTCCCTGAACATTCCTGCCTGGGGTAGCTGTGAGCTCCTCGTGGCCGGCTGGCTGCAGGGCCCAGTCATCAGGACAGAGAGCAGAGAAGCGAGATAGGACCGCAGAGGGATAACAGCTGATTTTTGCTGGCTGTGGTTGCAAAACTGAGGCTGAGCCACAACCCCCAGCCCCCAACCCAGAAGACCCCTCCTCCTCCGGTACCTGAGACTGATCACCGCAGAGCTCCATGGGAATCTGAGCAAATACTGCCGAGACTGTTGCTGACACTAACAGGGACTGAAACTGAGGGTAGCAAGCATGATTAAGTATCTACAAGAAAATTTAAAAAGCGTTATTAAAACTTTATATAAAGCAGGGATCCAAGAGGCTTAGATGCCACCTACTGGAAACCCAAAGAAAAGCACCTTCTTTACAAGCTAAAGAGAGACCTTTATATAATAAATTTTCTTTCTGGAAAAATAGCAGAATACACTTCCATTAATGCCTAGGCATAGAAATAGTCCATTAAACACCATGAACAACCAAGGTGACAAGTCATCTCAGAAAGAAAAAGTCACCAGAAAATAAGCTTATAAACATAAAAATATGTGACTTAAATGACAGAGAATTCAGGATGGTACTTCTAAAAAAACTCCATGAGATTCAAAACCACTCAAACCAACAATTTAAGGAATTGAAAAAACAACTAGATGAGCAGAGCAAGGAGATTGAAACCCTCAAAAAGAACCAAATAGAATTTCTACAGATGAAGAACCCACTGATAGAGTTGAAAAATGAAATAGCAAGCTTAGAAAATAGAGTCGACCAAATGGAGGAGAGGATCAGTGATATCGAAGACAGAAATCTAGAAATAAATCAGAAGGAAGAAGAGAGAAACTGAAGAATGAAAAATAATGAAAGAGTAATACAAGAACTAGCTGATACCATCAGGAGAGGAAACATAAGAATAATGGGCAATATCGAAGGTGAGGAAAAGAAGCAGGGACTAGAAAGCATTTTCAAACAAATAGTGAATGAGAATTTCCCAAATCTAAGGAATGAGCTGGAGCATAGAATTCAAGAAGTCAACAGAACACCCAATTATCTCAACCCAAAAGGCCTTCACCAACACATATTGTATTAAAATTATCAAAAATCAACAACAAAGACAGAATTATCAAGGCAGCCAGGGAGAAAAAGTGGTAACTTATCAATGTAAACCCATTAGATTATCCTCAGACTTCTCAGCTAGCACCTTACAAGCCAGAAAGGAGTGGAATCAAATATCTAAACTATTAAGTAAAAGTAACTACCAGTCTAGAATAATATATCCAGCTTAGCTCTCTTTTATATATGAAGGAGAAATTAAAACTTTTCCAGACATACAAAAATTGAGGGAATTCTCAATTATGAGGCCTGCACTACAGGAAATTGTGAAAGGGGTCAGCTCACCTAAAACAAAATAACAACAAATATATATATATAATTAGTAGTAAAGTAACTATCAGGCAAATAGAAGCAGAGGAGTGCAACCCTAACTAAGTACAGAGCTCTATAAGCATAAATAATAAGATAACTGTTATGACAAGATAGTAGTGAATGTTCAACATACCTAGAAACAAATTGAGGTAACAATGACTGAAAAGAGGGAAATTCAAAGATCCAAATTTGCAAAGGGAAATGGAGATAAGGCATGCACAAACAAAATGCATAATGTATATATATAACTATCTTGCATATTCATAATGGTAACCACGGGCCAAAGATTCAGAACCATTGTATATAACATGAAACAAGAAGCACCAAAGGGAAAATTCACAAATGCCAACCAAAATAGAGAAAACAGAAGCACAAGGACAGGAAGCAATGGAAACACCAAGCTACCAGAAATCAAAAGATAAAATGGTTAAAAGAAGACCTCAGATATCAATAATCACCCAAAATGAAAATGGACTGAACTCACCAAAAAAAAAAAAAAAAAAAAAAAAAAAAGGCACAGAGTTGCAGATTGGATCAAAAAACAAAACCCAACCATATTCTGCCTTCAGGAGACACATCTCAGCTGCAAAGACAAATACAGACTCAAAGTGAAAGGGTGGAAAATGATATTTCAAGCAAATGACATTCAGAGAAAAGAGGGAGTAGCAGCACTAATATCAGATGAAAAAGACTTCGAAATAAAAGAGGTAAAGAAAGATACTGAGAGACACTTTATAATGATAAAGGGAATCATGAATCAAGAAGACATAGCACTTATTAATATCTATACTCCCAATCAAGGAGCCCCAAGATATGTAAAGTAACTACTACCAGAACTAAAGGGAGAGACAGACCAAAACAATCTCATAGTAGCGGACCTAGATGCCCCACTTTCAGATATGGACAAATCGTCCAAACAGAAAATCAATAAGGAAATAACATCCTTTAATGACCAAATGGACATAATTGACATTTACAGAGCCTTCCATCCCCAAATAGCTACTTATACATTCTTCTCTAGTGCACATGGAACATTCTCAAGAATCGACCATATACTGGGATACTGAGATAGCCTCAACAAATATAAGAGAGTTGAAATCATATCAACCATATTCTCTGATCATAATGCTTTGAAACTAGAGATCAGCTGCAGAAAGAAATCAAAAAAGAACCACAAATACATGAAGATTAAACAACATGCTACTAAAGAATAACTGGGTCAGAGAAGAAATTAAAAGACAGATCAAGAGATACATTTAAAAAACGATAGTGATAGTACAACATATCAAAATTTTTGGGACATGGCAAAGGCGGTCATAAGAGGAAAGATCATATCATTACAGGCCTATCTTGAAAAAATAAGAATGAACCCAAATAAGCAACCTAATGCTTCATCTTAAAAAACTAGAAAAGGAAGAACATTATTAGAGCATAAATAAATGAAATTGAAAACAAAAAAAAAGATAGAAAAAATAAATGCAACAAAGAGCTGGTTTTTTGAGAAGGTTAAAAATTGACAAGGCCCTGGCTAGACTCACTAAAGAAAACAAAGAAAGGACACAAATAACTAAAATCAAGGATGGAAGAGGGGACATTATGACTGACATCACAGAAATACAAAGGATCATACAAGAATACTATGAAAAAATATAATAGACCAAATTTAATAACCTAGAAGAAATGGATCAATACTTAGAAAAATACAACCTTCCTAGACTGAATCAAGAAGAAATGGAAAATCTAAATAGACCAATCAGCAGTATGGAAATTGAAACAATCATTAAAAACCTACCAAAAAGTAAAAGTTCAGGACCAGACGGCTTCACCAGTGAATCCTACCAAAGAAGATTTAATACCTATTCTCCTCAAACTCTTCCAAAAAATCGAAGAGTAGACAATACTTTCCAACACATTTTATGAGGCTAGTATTACTCTGATTGCAAAAACTGGTAAAGATAACACAACAAAAGAAAACTGCAGACCAATAACTCTCATGAACACAGATGCAAAAAATTCTATATAAGACATTAGCGAACCGAATACAGCAACTTATTAAAAAGATTATACACCACGATCAGGTGGGCTTCATCCCAGGGCCACAGGGATGGTTCAACATAGGCAAATCTATTAATGTGATACACCACATAAACAAATTAAAAAATAAGAATCATATGATCATATCAATAGATACAGAAAAAGCCTTCGACAAGATACAGCATCCATTTATGATCAAAACACTCAACGAAATCAATATAGAAGGAAAGTACCTTAACATAATAAAGGCCATTTTTGGCAAACCCTCAGCCAACATTATATTTAATGGTGAAAAACTAAAAACCTTTCCTCTAAGATCAGGAATGAGGCAAGGCTGTCCATTATTGCCACTGTTATTCAATATAAAATTGGAGGTCCTAGCGAGTGCAATCAGACAAGAAGAGAAAGATATAAAAGGCATACAAATAGAAAATGAAAAAGTTAAACTGTCACTATTTGCAGATGACATGATTCTCTATATAGAAAACCCTAAAGACTCCACAAGAACACTACTAGAAACAGTAAGGAAATACAGTAAAGTCTCTGGATACAAAATCAATGTTCAGAAATCCATAGTGTTTCTATACTGTAATAATGAAGTGTCAGAAAAAGAAGTGGAAAAAATATTGCAATTGCAACATAAAGAATAAAATACCTAGGAATATATCTAACGAAACAAGTGAAGGACAATGAAAACTATAAGATCTATTAAAAAAAAATTGAAGAAGATACAAAGAAATGGAAATATATTCTGTGTTCTTGGATTGGAAGAATCAATATAGTTAAAATGACCATATTACCTAAAGCACTATAGAGATTTAATGCAATCCCCATCAAAATCTCATCGGCATTTTTTAAAGAAATAGAATAAAAAATCATCAGATTTGTATGAAAGTACAAAAGACCCTGAATTGCCAAAGCCATCCTGAGAAAAAAGAATGAGGCTGAAGGCATCACCCTGCCTGACTTCAAATTATACTACAAAGCGACAGTAATCAAAACAGCATAGTATTGGCAGCAAAACGGACACGCGGACCAGTGGAACAGAAGAGAGAGTCCAGAAGTAAACCCATATTTATATGAGCAAGTAATTTTTGACAAAAAAGCCAAAAACATACAGTGCAGATAGGAAAGCCTCTTCAATAAATGGTGCTGGGAAAACTAGAAAGCCACCTGTAAAACAATGAGATTAGACTGTTGTCTAAGAAAACATAGGAAGAAAACATGGAAATTAAACTCAAGGACCTTGTACTTAAAGAGGATTTTATGAATTTGACCTCAAAAGCAAGGGAAGTAAAAGCAAAAATAAATAAATGGGACTACGTCAAACTAAAAAACAAAAGAAATAGTCAGCAAGGTAAAGAGACAACCATCCAAATGGGAAAATATATTTGCAAGCAACGCCTCTGATAAGGGTCTAATATCTAAAATATACAAAGAACTCATAGGACTTAATAACTACAACAACATCAAAAAGATCCAATCGAAAAATGGGCAGAGGACCTGAACAGACACTTCTCCCTAGAGGACATACAAATAACCAACAAATATATAAAAAGATGCCCAACATTGTTAGCTATTAGGGAAGTACAAATCAAAACCACAATGAGATACAATCTCACACCTGTTAGAATAGCTATAATCAACAGGACAAGTAATAACAAATGTTGGAGGATGCGGAGAAAAAGGAACACTTATACACTGCTGGTGGAATTGCAAATTGGTACAGCCACTATAGAAAACAGTATGGAGTTTCCTCAAAAAACTAAGAATTGATCTACCATATGATCCAGCAATCTCTCTACTGGGTATTTACCTCAAAGATTTGAAAACCCATATCCCAAAAGATATTTGCACACCAATGTTCATAGCAGCCGTATTCACAGTGGCCAGGACATGGAAGCAACCGAAGTGTCCTATGATAGATGATTGACTAAAGAAGGAGTGGTATACACACACACACACACACACACACACACACACACACACACAATGGAATATTACTCAGACATAAGGAGAATGAAATACTGCCATTTGTAACAGCATGGATAGACCTCGAGATAATCTTGCTGAGCAAAATAAGCCAGACAGAAAAAATTGAAAATCACATGATATCACTTGTATGTGGGATATATACCTAAAAGCAACAAATGAGCAGAACAAATAGAGACTCATGGACATGGACAATAGACTAGTGGTTACTAGTGGGATGAGGGAGATAGATAGCGTAAAGGGGGTCGAATATAGGATTTAGGGAGAGGGTGAAGTGTGTAAAGGGGATCAAATATATGGTAGCTGAAGGAAACTGGACTTTGGGTAGTAAACACAGAACAGAATTTACAGATTTCAAATGATAATGTACACCTGAAAATTATATAATTGTATTAACCAATGTTACCCCAATAAACTTAATTGAAATTAAAAAAAAAGAAAGTGAACAAAGGCTTTTGAGATGTTGTGTAGAATGACTGCTGAGTTATACTATGTCATGTAGGAATAGAGCAACTAAAATGTCATCTCTGTGTGTATGTTTCTTTATTTACAATGAGCAGGTATAATATAGAAAAAAGATCACTGTCTTTGAGATGTCATTTCCACCGTATGAATATATAAATAGTGGTGGAGTAGTTTCAAGAAGAGCATCCGCTCCTAGGTTGAATTCTGGCCTCGACCTTATGGCACGTGATTGGAATTTAGAGAGCATGATTTCACCAATCATATAGCTATAGAATCTAATCATTATGAAGATGGAGTGGATAAGAAAAGATTTTCTTGACTGAACTTGCAAAGTCAAAGCTGGCAAAGAGCCTTCTTTGAGAAACTGGGTGTATGTGTAGACTTGAGTCATTCTTTTCACCTCCTAGACTAAAAAAAAAAATACAGGAACATTGAGCACTGTGCTTAGATGTTTCTTTAGGCTTCTATTGTGCCTGCCCCAAGCAGCATCTTCTAGCCTAATTTTAAGAACTTATTTTATGAACAAAAGAAACAAAGAGATTAGAATTTTATTATACAGTATTTTATCAATCTTAGATAAATAACAGTGTGAATTGGAACTTAGCCTCCCATGTCCCAGTAGATAGTTTGTCTAAGATACCACCAGATAGCTTTTGTTTAATTTCACTTCTCCCACATAGACTGTAACCTAGTTGAAAGTAGAAACCATATCTTTTCATTATTCCATCACTAACACAGAGCTGGCGTATGGAACATGATTAATAGATGCTTGTTTAGCTAGATGTAGCTATCAAGACAGTACAAGTTCTTACATGGAAGCAAACTATTCAAGTATGCTCACCTTTTGCTTCCTTTCTATTCTGGATTAGATTTTAAAAAAATCAAGGATGCATTTTTAGTAAAAGGATGATGCCATGTTCTCATTTTTGATATAGCAAATTTGAGAAAAGAGTTGAGTTCACTCTGGTTTGAATTTTTAATGAGAAAGATGGTAAACAAAAGACAAAATGTGTTAAAACAAGAAAGAATCTAGAAAACATCTTATTATTCTATAAGAGACTCAGAAGAGAACAGAAGAAATTGAAATGGGACTAGGACCTGGAACCATTTCTTATAAATGTTGCTTTAGGTATTAATTTTTGTGCAAATGGCATAAAAGATCCTCACTCACCATCTACATAAAAGATTGCAGTGTCAGACAGGGCTACTCCGTGTAGATTTTGTTTCCATGTCAGCTTTCTCACAAATGCCTACATTTTCTGACAAATGAACATAATATGTTCATTTGAAAGAGGAAGGCCTATTGTCTCCATCTGCTTTTGGCTTGTTTGCTTCCTTGGGGGCTTGATGAAGGAGCAACATTTGGGCAGGAGGGAAAGGCTTTGGTGTTGTCAATAACAACTAGTTAAAAAGCTTCAAACCGTGTTCTGCCAGTGTGTTCATGCTGTGGGGAAAAAAATGCTTGAGAACAAGACATACATTTTTAATAAATGGAGACCTAAAAAGTTCTTTTTATTTGATCTGAGCCTGACATTATTCTGTGATTCTAAATTCTTTTGGAAACATTAAAATTTTCAATTCCCATGTGGTCTTCAAAAGTGCAATGAGGAATGTGAATATTTTGCAATTATCTTTTGAAAGAATGAAAAGTAAAGGTAATTTTTTATAAAGGATAAACACTACTCAACCTTAAATATACAAGAAATGTCTCATTTGTAACTTCTTTATCTGGCACACTGAAATAACACCAAGAAGTTTCTAGGCCTCTGAAAGGGATTCTCTGTTTCTTATGTTTATCCAGAAGTTCCCTAAGTCTTCCTCACATGACATTTAAATCACTCTGAGTTTGTTTACAATTCTTTCTCAGTCTTCTCTGCCCATAAACCATGGAACTAAATGTACTTAGAGATCCCCATTACTTTATAGATGATAAAACTGAGACTTGGAACACCTGATCTTTGTCCAAGACCATCCAGCAGACTCAAAACACACTGATTTTTCAGTGCATCCCCTATTTCTTCTGGCCTGCAATAAAATGTAGACAATAAAAATGAGCCACTGTTTTGGAGGTGCTTTGCTAGATACTGTAAATGTATTATTAATTTTTCTAATTCTCTTCCTACAAAGTGGATATTATTCTCTCCATTCAGATGAGAAAGCTGAAACCTAGAAAGGTTATATAACTCAGCCAACATTACAAAGCTGGCAAAACCTGAACGAGAACACAACTCAGACTGACTCCGAAGCCATGATGGCTAAGCTAACATATGCCTAAATCTCAAAAGCAATGAAAATCTGTATATGAAAATGGAAATAAAGGAAGAGGTCTCCCTGAGGACCGTGACAAGAAAAAAATTGTGAAAAATCAGGCCGTTTCTTGACCTAATTGAAGGAACTCTAAACTAGACATGGAAGCCCCAGACCCACCCCATTAGTAACTAACAGAGGGAACATTGGCAATACACACCCCACTGAGCCCCATGTCTTACTCGTGAAAGCCAGGACTCATCAGGACTAACGCTACTGCTGTACCTCCTTCACTGGGCTGCTGAGAGCATCGAATGAGAAACATAAGAAGAAAAATACTTCCATTTATCGGTGAATTATTATTTTAAATTCTAAGCCCAGGCAGGAAGCGTTTCAAAACTCTGCATTCTTCTTCATTAAGAAGAAATAAGCAGATGGACAAATCAATACAAAAATAAAAAATGAACACTTCTTCACCACATTGCTCAGGGAGGAAATCACTAAAAAGATTTGCACCTGGCGTTTGAGAATCTCATGCCATTTATAACATTCTATGAAACATTGGAAGTGAGTGAAGGTGTCATAAGTTGAATAGTGAATCTCCAAATAATATTCCCTCAGAACTTCAGAATGTGATCTTACTTGGAAAAAGAATCTTTGCAAATCTAATTAGTTAAAGATCTTGAGATGAAATTATTAAGAACTTAGGATGGGCCCTAAAACCAATGACTGGTGTCCTCATAAGAAGAGGAGAGGACAAGGGGAAACACAGGGAAGAAGGCCATGTGGTGGTGGAGATGGAGGTCGGAGTGATGCTGCCACCGTCAGGGAATGTCAGGAGTCACCAGAAACTGGAGGGGGCAAGGAAATATTCTTTCCTAGGGGCTTGGAGGGGAGCAGGGCCTCTTTGACACTTCGATTTTGGACTTCTAAGCTCCAGAACTGTGATAGAATAAATTTCTATAATTTTAAGTCACCTAGTTATGGTAGCCCCAGGAAACTAATACAGAGGGCAATGTGCCTTCATCAATTAAGTACTTAAGTCACCAGGGAGACAGCCTCTCCTCCATTTCCACCATTTGATGGGTGAGTATCAATCAGTAGGTGGCATTGGTCAGGCTGTATCAGTTGTTTATGGCCAACTTCCTCTTCTGTTGATCAGTGTTCATCTACTAAATAGGATAAATATCTTAAATATTATCCCTGCTCACAGGTATTATGGGGGAGCAATATTCAGTTGCAGATATGTGATGCTGTCTAGTTGCTTATCTATTATTATATTTGATATAATTTTGTATTTAGAGTGCCTCATGAATAGACTAATGCTGGATGGAACTAGCATTCCATCTAGGTCAAGAATAAAAATGTTAGATGATAAAAATTACACATTAAAGATTTGGATAGAGCTTATGGTCTCAGCAGAAAAGGTCCCAGTAGATGATAATTACTTTTACTTTTCACCTTTGCTACAAAAAGAATGTGAAAGACAGGAAATTAGAAAGTGCTGTTTCAGTTTATAAAAGGGGAGAGGATGTGAGGTTTTGTTTTTTAATCTCTCCTTACATATTAAATTGATTGAGATCAGGACCATGATTCAAAATGTCTGTAGGGGATTCTATGCATGGAGGGACCTAATTAATATTTGATGGAAGAACAAACATAAATGATTTTTACATACCTCTTATCTTATTAAAAATATTATAGGTTATACTGGAGTGTGTGATCATAGAGTCTAAAATATATAGGAGAATTAGAGGTAGAAATTTCTTAGGCAGGGTCAGCTCCAGGAATCTTCTGCCCTTCTTCCTCTTTCTTCCTAATTCCTCCCATGTTACTAGTATTAACAACATCTAACTAGAGACATAAAAAAGCTAAAGGACCATGAGGGGTTGTTGAGAAGAACAATAAAGCTTAGCTGTAATAAAATCCTAATGTTTAACACTCTTCACCTCGCTGATCTTGCAAATATAACCTAAGGCCCCACCCCACATATGTCATACCCAGCAATAATGTGGGCAAAAGAAATGGAAACAGGTGTTCCTCATAAAGGCCTGGACCCTTAGGGCACCACCTGTGTCCACATAAATCCAAGGCAAACAATATCCAGCTAAGTTGTGAGCAAGGTTATAGGATTCATCACGTTCCCCTGCCAAGGCAGGAAAATAAGGACAGGTAATTTGGCCCTTTTAAACATCCAAGACACACTGCCAAATACATAGAAGGGAATAAAATTTTTTTTCCCTGCTGAAATTCTTCAGGAAATAAGTGGGACTCCCGGCTGATAGAAAACAAAACCCAAGAAGGTACATTGAGAGTATCAAACAATTCTCAGAGTTCAGGTGACTCTACTTCACCTTTTGGCTCATTCACAAGAATATGACAAATTATAAACAAACCAGGAATTGAGGAAACCACCAGTTCCAGAAATGGGCAGAGTTGCTGGTTGATAGTTTGTATTTCACAGGACCCTTTAATCTACAGGGTTCCTGGTAATACCTCCCTTTCCTTGGCAACCAATGTACAAGAAAAGTAGTAGGTCAAGGGAAGCTTATATTTCTAGCTTCAGTAAGGGGACCCCATATGGAGACGTGGCAAAGTGTCCTCTTTTCTGAACACAGCTTGCAGCCTGAAGCAGCAACACACATGAATATCTATGAGTGAGGGGAGACGTTTAGGAAAGAGGTGCTAACGGAGCCACAGGGTGGAACGCATCTGATCTACTCCGACAACATTTCCAGCATCCACTGGAACCATTTTCTCTCCCAAAGCAGACACGCACTATTAAAATGCGATATTGCTCACAATATTCTGAAAAGTCACATTTATGTGCCTAACTGCCTTAAGATTTTGTCTTCATTGAGTAAGTAAGACCTATTGTATTCCACGCTGCCTGCCGAGTGTCTGCTTGGGTGCTGCAAATCTAAAAGCCTAGAAGGGGGATAATTACTTTAATATAGAGGGAGAATGCGTGACAAATCAAGACATGCCAAAAGAGGCATTTGGAAATGACACACAAAGAACCAGAGCCTCATCGAGGACATTCGGTCTTCGCGTTGCTGGATTCTGGCTACTAAGGGTTAGTTGTAATTTCCCAAGGGCCATGATTCTTATGAAATATGTTGGTTCGTTGATATTTTTGCATGATGGATTTTATTGACATAATATTGGACCCAACCGAGGGCCACATCAACCCCATCATTAGCAATGATTAATAAATGCTTTATGGCCTTTGGCCATATAAATGTGCACCTCCAGGCACACTTTCCCTAAACATGTCACACCCTCAGTTTCAGATCATCTATGTGGGAAATTCATAGGGCCTCTCCCTCAAATGCTGTGTGACATAATTAGAACTGGTGGAGTAAAATAAGAAAAAAATGCCCAAACTGTAGATGCCTTTTATAACTTTTTTAATGGCTCAAATCTATGTTCATATATAAAATATTTAATGTGATTTGTTCATTAAATTTGTTTCACTTAGGAATATTTCATTCATTTAGATATAGGTGAAGATCAATTTTTTGGTTAACAAAATTCCCTTACAATATGAATAGTCACAGTTTTATTCATATGGAATTAACTTAGTTAAAATGTCAATTTTTGTTATTCCCCAGATTTCCAGGCATTTCTTTCCCATACCAGGATATTATCACACAAAACGAGAAGATCAATGATTTTCAAAGGTTTTGTCTTCAAGACTATAAATGATGTCCTTTTTAAAGCAAAAAGGGCACTTGTATGATGATTTCTATAGCACAAAAAAATTTGCTTTGTGACATGTGATTAAAAAGCTAAAAGGAAAATATACTTGCCAAAATAATCACTGAATGTTACAGAAATGTGCAAGAAATTTGAGGCACTTAATATAATCAAGTAGCAGTGTGGTTTGTCAACCCCACTCCCACAGACAAAGTGGCTAAAGTCCCTGTTTTGCAAAGCTGATTTCTTGCCCAGAATGCTACTAATAATTGGCTCCTGGGCTGGCACGCCCATTGAGATGTATAAAATGGCTGTTGTTGATACTTTGATGTCAAAAAGGGTCTGTCAAATTTTTCTTTCCTGTAACCACTCACTTTCTCTTTGCCTCTTGTCACTTTCCCCCCGTCTCCTGCTCATTTTACCCACATTAAAGCTGTAAGTAAATAAATGACAGGCTGTGGCCTATCATCAGGTGACAGATCATCCTGCATTGGCTCTGAAGAACGGAGACGTTGTCATCTGTCTGGTCCCCCTCACATTCCCTGTCAGCCTCACCACATCCGGGTGGCATGTCACAGTCATCAGAGCAAGATGAATACAGTAGTGTAAACATCAGCTTGGGAGCCGAGTCAATCAAACATGTGACTCAAACTGCACAGAAGCCCTTCTGCTGCCGGAAAAGAAAAGCACTCAGAGGGAAAGAAATGCTTTCCATGGCCTGTTTCTGCTTAATTGAAGTTATTACTTAATTAAATTTAATAGGGTTTGTTTGTTTTCAAGTTGAGGGGGAAAGTTATATTTCCACCCATTATCTCACTGTTCTAGAGATAATCAATAGTTATTGAATTTGTTGGTCATTTAAAGGGGAGAGCAGCCAATGTCATGGTCCTGAAGAGCTCTCACAGAGCTCATGGCCTCATCCATGATCAAGGTTTGGCCACGTTGCAAGAAGTGACACCAGAGGAAATGATGAAACATCTCATTGGCTGAACTAAAGTGGTACTTGGAAGAATTTTTTTGAGGGCTGTTCCAAAACAAATAATGAACCATGTATTAAAATAAACAAAGTCATAAAAATATCAGAAGGAATGCCAGGATAATAATTACTTCCCAGTGGGGGAGAAAATTCAAAAAAGGATAATGAAACTTCCCAGATGAAAACAGCTGGCTCTGACTGTCCCTATGGATTTTCCATCTTCCTCCTGTTAGGATGTAAGAAGTCGTTTGGTGCTGTCACTTTAGAAGACTTGTTCATGGCACATGAGGGGGAAAAAAATGTAATGGAGACTTCTTTTGTTCCACTGAAAAAAAGCACTGTCAGCCACCATGTGGCTCTCTAGAGTGTTCGTAGAAGTTGGGGTGGATGTGGAAAGACTAATACAATGACGGCCACCTTCTGTTACAATTTCCTGGACATAGAACACCCTGACCCTCATTCTGAGATCAGCCATTGACAGAAATTTCATCATTGGAGGCCACTTAGTCAAGCATTGATGGTTTCTGAAAACTAGGTAGTTTTGTTGTTTATCAAAAGCACTTACGTGACTATTCATCAAGATAAAGCACTGAGGCAATAGTGCCAACAACTCTGGAACTATCCCAAAACCTTAGTGATTCTGAGGAAACGAAACTTGCAGGGTCTGTCCATAGCAACAAATGAAAAGCCATTGAACACTGACTGTTAATATCCCTACATTCTTTGATCTACCATTAAAGACTTTGAAAATGCTGCTCCTGGCCTAACTTTTCAGCTATATTTTTTGAACTTGTATTACTCTCTCCTACTATAATCTCAATGTTTGTGTTCCCTCAAATTCGTATTTTGAAATCCTAATCCCCAATATGATGGTATTAGAAGGTGGAGCCTTGGGAGATAATTAGGTCATGAAGTTGGAGCCCACATGAATGGAATGAGTGCCCTCACTAAAGAGATTCCACAGAGCTCCCTAGCCCCTTTCACCATGTGAGAATACAACCAGAAGGTGCCAGCTATAAACTAGGAAGAGGGCTTTGACCAGACACTGAATCTGCTGGCATCTTGATCTTAGACTTACCAGGCTCCAGAACTGTGAGAAATAAAGTTCTGCTGTTTATAAGCCACCCAGTTTATGGTATTTTTCTTACAGCAGCCCAAATGGACTAAGGCATCCCCTTTTAACCTATTCTTCAGGCAAACCATAATCACCCATTACATGCTATCCCCAGTGGCCTGTACTTTCTTATGTCTAGGCTCTTACCCTCTCCTCTGGAATATATTTTATCCTTCTATGTGTCTATTAAAAATAGACATATGCACTGACCTGGAAATTTCACTTCTAGAATTCACTATTAGTGAAAGAAGTTTGTTTCAAGGATTTTCTTTTCAAAGTGTTTATAATAGAAAAAAAGACAACACCCAAATTTCCAACGTTATAGAATTAGTTAAATAAATCTTTATGCATCTATATACAATGTGATAGTATTTAGGCAGTAAAAAATTATGCTATAGATTAATACTGATTTCCATGAATGATATCCATGGTATGTTGTTTGGTAGAAAAAATTAAGTCACAGAACCAACATATACAAAATAGCCCCATTTTATGAAAATAAATGTATGTAATGTATATATTCCTTAATAATTTTATCTGCATTTATATTCATATTTATATTTATATTGAGAGTCTAGAAATACACACCTATATATACATATGAATTATCTATGAATCAGGAAATTATTTTGTGTGTATCCATGTGTATGTATGTAGTTCATATGTATTTTATAATCTTTCAAAAGTAAAGATGAATTGCCTTGGTATTAAAAATAATTGCAATGTGAACTGTACTTCAAACCACAGCTCAGATGCTCTTTTCCATACAAAGCTTTTCCTGAAATTTTATCATGAGGTTCTTTTTCTCAATTCTATCTGTATCGATTTTATGTTGTTTGAATTTCAGCATGAGTTAAAGACATTGTATATTATTAGAATATAAACTACAAGATAGTAGAGTCTTAATTGATCTTTGTATGTAAACTTGCAGCAGCTGTTTAACAAATATGTTTGTATGAATCAATATTGTTGGCCTAATCAGGATTTCAAAATTTGATGACACATCAGAATCACTTGGAAGATACTTTTTAAAGGTTCAGAGTCCTGGGTCCATTCGCAACCATACCATTGCAGTCAGCCTCACTTTCAAGTCAAAAGTGGAAAATTGCAGTCCTAATGCTACTCCTAGATTATTTCCATAGTTTAAAGATTTCTGCTCCAGCCAGGTGTGCTCATTCTACCTGTCCACATATTTGGGCTTTGTTAATGCCCTGAATTAATTCCTGCCCTTGCAAAAAGTGTATAAACAATTATTAACTTATCAGACTTCATAATCAAGATGCCTGGAAATTTGTAAATGTTTAATAAATGTTTGCTGGAGAATGGTTATATTTTCCTGTCATGTTCCTAACCTTCAGAGCCTGTAGATTACCTGACTCCTGACTTCTGCAGGGAGTTCTCTGTCTAATTGCCTTGACTTGCCCCTTTCTGCCTTCCTGATACTCATCTAATTGCCTTCTTGAGCGCTGATTCACCTCTTAACCTGATCATAATATTTTTGTAAGTACAGATTTTTCAGCCAGCATGGCACAGCAAAATTAGAGAAATGTGCACAAGAGGGAAACATCAAGATCAGGACCAGAGGTTCTTGGGTGGGGAATGGGATCTATGGTTATGAATATTTGGTAATGCACTCAACTGGTGATTTCAGAGGTGAGTTAGGGGAAGATGGAAGCAGTAATGAAAATCATTATCTGGCAGTAGGCAGATGGAAGCAGAAGGAAATTTAAACATGGATATTCCAGCAGCATTCATTCAGGAAGAAAGCTGTACAGTAGGCATCTGGGAATTCCATTAAAAATATTAAAGTAGAAAGATAGTTCTCACTAGGTGCCTTCTGTACCCAAAGTAAGGCAGAGCTAAGTGCTTTTCGCTGTCATTTTTTGTCACTGCTTCTTATCGGCTCTGTTCTTTACTCACCATTTCTCCTAAATTCTCACTTGCCTGGTCCTAAATCCCAGTTACAAGTCAAAGTCCAGTCTTGGGAGTGATTGTGTGTATTTGACCAAAGAGACAAATATCGAATATTAAGAAAGAGGGTACAAACGAGACAAGAAACAAATACAGAATAGAACATGAATTGGCCACTTAAACTACAGCATTGCTATAAACCACTCTTTATCTGTGTAATCATTATATTTAAATGATATAGCATATAGAATGTGACCGATTGCAATGTTATCAGACTGCAAATCCTTCTCCAGAGAGGTCAAATTTACCTCTTCTGGATACTCATGAGTTAAAAGTTTTGAAAGCCCATTAGCACCTATTCAGCTTTACTGTCTCAATTTTTCTATTTCAAACCAATATCTATGGTAAAAATAAAAGTTTCAGCTTTTATTCAGTGGCAACGAAGAGGATAATTTGTTAATTAGAATGTGTGTAAATGTGTGCTAATATCATTAGCACATTTTTTACTTTCCCCAAACCCCCTATTTTTAATTGAAATGGAACAGATATCACATACTTCGAAAACCACTTTAGAATACTTTTGAAGATATTGTTTAAAAAAAAAAAAAAAACTTGAGTCTTATTATCATGATTTAAATACTTAAAAATAAATTCTGGTAACTGTTAGAAAAATGTAATATTTTGATGTTTTTAGAGTCTCTTTTTCCACAAGCAGTTTATCTGGGGAATAATGTGTATAAAGCATCATTCCTGATACTTTTTCTCTAGTATAATTATTTGCGATTGATAGAAGAATGTGAGTTTTTCCTTTAAAAATCCACTTATTTACCTTAAATTATCTTTTGATGTTTTCTCTCTAAACTCTCTTTTTATATCAAGCATCTGACCTGCGGTACTTTCTACCCCACCCCCAAGCTTCAGTTTTATTTCCAGCTTCCCTATGGAAATTCAGCTGTGATTTAATTTTCATAGTAAATGTACTGATATTTTGTTTTCATAGATTGTAATTTTATAAAAGCCTTCTTAAATTTTCTCAAATTAGTCTACTACCTCCCCTTATCCCTCACCAAGATAAAAAATACAATGAATCCATGGAAACAGCATCCACGATTATTATAAATTTATAATTCTCCTCCCTCCTTCTTATGTGAAAGGTGAGGAGCATATGGGAAAGCATTCTTTTAGCCTCTTACTGTTTGTGTGGTTTGGGCCAAGAGCAGAGGGACCATGTGCACACAACTGAGGCAATGTGGGGTAAGTGCGTGTGTGTGAAACAGAAAGATGCATAATATAGGGAGGGAAAGAGAGAGACAGACAGAGAGGCAGAGAAAGAGACAGAGACAAAGACAGACAGACAGACAGAGACAGAGAAAGAGAATAAGAAAAATAAAGAGAATGTAGCATACATATGAACATTAAATCCAGAGGTCCTGACTAAAATTCGGGTCACACTGAGAAAGATGCCAGTTAATAGTTGTGCACTCTGAGGCCCAAAGTCCAAAAGAAGGAAGCCCAGGAGACTTTGATGGTAAGTGAAATGATGTTTGTGAAATTATAGACTGGCTCTAATCTTTTAACAGTGTTTCCCTTTCTCCTGCCCACACTTACTTGGCCTACACACACACACACACACACACACACAGTTAAAACCTTAGAATGAGAGACTGCATCCCCTGTATTAGGCTCACTTCTCCTAAAATGAAGGACAATCGGGCATGAGGAAACTTTCAGATTTAAGAGATCTCTGCTTTAAGAAAATCTATTACACAAAAATACAACCACACTGTATATATATTTGGGAGTATCTAATGACTCAACCCAAGAATTCTTTACATTTCAGAATTTCCTCTAAAAAGCAAATATTATTAAATAATTTTAAATAACATTTTATTTAAAAACAGCTTTTATAAAAACAATCCCAACTTAATAAATCCAGGTATAGCTTTTCAGCTTTTTGGAGCACCTTCACTTTCAAAATATATTTTTTCTAATTTTTTACAAAACTATGAAAAAATTAATTCCAGTGGGAATTACACACATTCTTGTAAAGTTTCAAATATCTGTTCCAGATAAGTACTTTGACTGGAATCTGTCTTAATTCTCTTTTACTTCCATCCTAGTGTAAAGATATAAAAAATTACTCTGAGAATTAAACATACTTAAGAGAAAAGAAAATTTAAGAAATTTTTCTAAAGAGTAATGTATGTCGCTCTACCAATAAACCTCTGAATGAATTTTCCACATTGTCAGTTATTTAGGCTAAAACTAATTAACCAAA